>NW_024465553.1:7500000-10000000 GCF_017591425.1 Ochotona curzoniae | reverse complement strand
GACTTTTTAGTTTTCAGGGTTCTGCATTTCTGTCATTCTATTTAGTGTGTAATGATACCTTATTGTTGTTATAATTTTCCCTAGTGACACTGGCTGTTAAGAATCTTTCATAGGTTTATTTTCCATCTGTGCATCTTCCTATTGAGGCTTCCGTTTAAGCTTCTGAATAATTTTTAATTGAGTTGTTCATTTTCTTATATGTAAGAGTTTTTTCAATATATAAAGGGCAACATTCCTTTATCAGATCTGAGTTAGCAAGGAATTTTTCCAGTCGATGTGTTATGTTTTTGTCTCGTTATCTTTCACGTGGAAGTTATGCATTTTAAATAAGTCTATTTTTAAAACTGTTTCCTTCATAGATCATGTCTTTGTTGTTTTATTTTATAAATCATTACCAAACACAAGGTTTTCTGGTTTATTTCAAGTAGCAAAATAACCTTCTGGTCTGTCCATGCTGAAGCAGGTGGCAGACTTTTAAAGGCTAAATAATGTTACACTGCATATGTTCTGTACTCATTGTTCCATCGATAGGCAGTTAAGCCGTTTCCATCACTTAGGTGTTGAGATTGATGCTACAATGAACATGACGAAACACACGTGTTTACAAGGTGGTGATTTTAGGTTTACCATGAAAAGGGATTTCTGAGTCATACAGTAATTCCACTTTTTAAAGTTTCTTTAGGAATCACAACACTGTTTCCCATATGACTGTGCCATTCTACATTTGTACTACTAGCAAAGAAGGGTTTCCTTCTTTGCACAGCTTTTCCAGTGTTTGCTGCCTTTTTGCCTTTTCTCCAATTCTATTCCATTTTAAAAGATGTCTTCTGGTTTTCCTTTTGCTTGGAGGAATTATGTTCAATTCTTTTTCAGATCCCTCGTCATTATCAGTGCATTCTATATTATCTGTTGTTTTTTCTCTGCTGACTCCGCCCACGTATATATTGTTTCCTCCTGCTTTTGTTGATTAGGTTTCAGCTAAGATTTTCCCCTAAATTTCAGTTTTTCTGCAAGATTAACATCAACCAACAGGCTTGTGTGAGGATCCCTGGTGCTGTGTTTCTCCACTGATCCAGTGTCACTTTAAATGCAATTTCTCTGCTTGGACTTTCCACTCTTTAAAAATAATTTATTTCTAAAATTGAAATGCAACTGTACAGCCTTTGATTTCTTTTATCTCATAAGATTTTTTCCTACCAAATTTGCTTTCAGAACTCCAAAGCAAATATAAGACTTCATGTAGATTCAATGGTTTCAGAGCAAAAACTCTCTTATACTGTTCAATGGAGAGGAGTGTGAGTCCCAAATCTTGGTCCAGTGAGGATATTGTATAATTTTGAGTGTTCATTTATACAAACAAGAGTTCTGCTTAGGTTTCTGCAGTAAGGTGACTTAGAACCTGAGTTCATCGAATGGTCACATTCTGAGCTTGGGACTCCGGACTGTGAATCTTTTACATTTTGCTTCCTCTGCACTTTCTCCCTTTTCTTCTGGGATGGCAACATTTCTTATTTAACTTTTATTTATGTGTTTTTATTTATTTAAAATATAGCGAAGCAGAGAGAGAGAGGGGAGCATAAGAGAATAGAGAAGAGAGGGAGATCTCCCATTTGCTGATTCACCTTCCCAAATACTCGTAACATTTGGGCTGGTCCAGGCCAAAGCCAGGAGTACGACACACAATCGTATCTACCCGGGCGAGTGGCTGAAATTCAAGTACTTGATCCATCATCCACTGCCGCTCAGGATGAACCTTTGTAGGAAACTAGGCTAAGCAGCAGAGCTAGGATTCAAGCATAGACATTCTAATTTTGGAGAATGGTGACACAAACAGCGATTTAACTGTGACAAACACCTGCCCAGCTGCATTTCTTATTTATTGTTGCTTTGTTTTATTGAGCACATCTGCATGAATAGCAAGAGAAGGCATCTGTGTTTGTTCAGCCCACATGTTGTAGAAATAAGAATATCAACTGGATTATCACCTTGGGAAAGCCATTTAATTCCTTTAGGCTTCATTTTTCTTATTTTCACAATTAAAATTTTCAGAATTAGATATACTTCTGGCTCTTCTCCATACAAACCTGTAAACATAATTATACAGTGTAATAAATAACTACCGGGATAAGGAGAACTTGCCAGAGTAAAAGCCAAGCAAGAAGCATGGTTAGCTATTACGAATACAGTTTGATGTCTTTCCCTTGAGATAGTCCATGAGAATTTTCTCAAACATACAACCCAACTTTTAGGGGATAGTTCAGATGGAAAGATTTGTTTATGGAAAGGCATGAGAGTAAGGAAAATACATTTTCAGAAAATAGATAATGGCTGATATTATTGAATACTATAAACCAAACATCTGTGCCCCCCAAATTAAAATATAAGGGACCCCAGAGAGTTCTCCTGCTGCCTTCTGTCATGAGTGGAGACAGTCCTCCGAGGAGGAAAGAGGACCCTCAGCAGACGCTGAAGCTACTGAGTCCTTGATCTTGATCTTTCCAGCCTGCAGACACATGAGAAATAGATTTCTGCTGTTTATCAGCCAGCCTGGTCCAGGGCACTGTGACCTTAGGAAGATGTGTTACATGGCTCTTTGCTCTCCATCTTCTTTCTGCCAGGTACTATCTTGCACTTTTTTTTTTTTCAATGAAATTGGTGAAATGAATACTTGGTGAGATTCTTCACTTCTTTAATGTATTACTTACATGTCACTTCAAAGAAGTATATCAAAACTATAGTCAGAAAGAATGTGCTATAATTCATGTCAGTGCAACAGTATGCATTTTGGAAGCTTTAATCCCCAAATTAAGAAGCACGGTCCCTTTCTGTCTTAAATGATATCGGTTTTGATTGAGTGTTTGCAACAGGAGCTCCCTGCCCTGTAGGCGCAACTGCTGCACGGTGGCAGTAAACTTGATACACTTGATTCATTCAACAAACAAGCAATGTCCAAATCTCCCCAGATCCTCAAAATGTCATATTTTTGGTGGGTAGTGCAGCAGTTGGAATTGTATTCCATGTATCAAGGGCCGAAACCCTTAGACTGGTTTTGGCATTTATTATTTTCAAGTCATTTCCATCACACAAAATGCAAATAACCCAAACTGAATCTGAGCCTAGAGAAGAGAAAGCAACTCTGCTTGACAGACAATGCTTTAGGGGTAGCTAAATTTATGGGAGGAAATAATATGACATAAAGCTGTTAAATTAGCTCTAACATCTGGGGCAGGTTAAAGGTTGGTGCTAAGAATTCCACATGTATTCAAAGGGCAGTAAAAACCATCCAACATCTGTAGCATAAATGAACATCATAAGCTCTGCTCTAGAAAAATCAATTTAATGCCAACTATGTTATGTGTTGAGAAGAATGGCGAATTGCTCTTTGCTCATATTGACATAAAGCTGTATCTATCCATTTAAAATGATTAATTCAGTGAGTAAGATCTTTCCTGTTAAGAAAGCCTGAAGAACTCAGAGGCTTACATTAAGTGTGTCTATTACTTTTGTGTATGTAAGTATGACCCAGATTTGATTTTAGATATACATTCTTTTTCAGTTTTGTTTCTGTTGCCAGGGTAGAATTTCAATTTTTCAGCTACTTTGTTTTCAAACTTGGTGGATACTCTTCTTAAATATAATTGAAGTGTAAATGCCACAGTATTTCTTTTTTAAAAATGCCAATTAAAATGAGAGATGTTGGTAACAAGCATAAGCTCACTTCATTTGTTATAACATGTTCTGACCTTTTCATTATTTTGGTGGTAATTATTTTAGGCTTTTGCAACTCACACGGTTGGATTCAGTCTTGTAATTTCGCTCAGGGTTATGCTTCTCCATTTACTCACAGTGATCATAGATTAGTTTCCTAACTATATTTTTAAAGAATTTTTTTCTTAATAGCAAATTTATATTTGACCATTTAAATTTTGAAAAACAGTCAACAAGATGAATAGCTTACCTTCTCTGTCTGGATTATCAATTCATTTCTAATAACACTAAAGTTAGTACCCATATTGCTGCAGTGCTACTGAGAGACCACATCTGTTTATTTTCTAAATAACTAAAATTCCTTAACTATAAAAACACTTATTTTTTCTTGTTATCTTCAACACCTAGCACTTCCACTAAGACAGATTTTTTTGTTGTTGTTGTTCAAAACATGTGCTTGCATCTGTAATCCTCCCATTAGACACTTCTACATTTTATGAGAAGTTTTTGGAGAATAATCAAAGATTTTCAGTCTTTACTGAAAAAAAATGCTCACAGATTTAAATAAAGTATTTACTGGGGAAAAAAAATTCCTCACAGATTTAAGTGAAGTGAAACGTTTTAAAGCATTGATTTTCCATTTGACATGTGATCATTATTTTATGTTGATGTATGTTAGTTCTAGTAGAGCTAGCCTGTATATTACATCTTTAAGTAAGCAAAGCAAAACAGAGGAAGCCCCTCTTAATGCAGAAACAAACAATTCTTTGGGTTGTGGGCACAACAGAATGAGGGATTCCTGTTCCAATTGGGACCCCAGCTAACTGCCTACTACCTCTCATGATAAAATGCTAAACTCAGGGTGAGATAGAACTTTGATCTTGCTGAATGAACATTTTGGGGAGAAGTACACATTTAGTGCGCTTTTAAAGGGACTCCTCCTTTTTCTCATTCCAAGAAGCACCTGGCGCTATCTGCCTGACAGTTCAACTAACTTCTTACAACTTCACAAATATTCAGACACGGGTCATTTCTTGTCCAGCAAGCCATGCTTTCCTCTTTAAGCCAAAGCTTTTAAGGAAATCAGCCTGCATAGTGATCATTTTGGTATTTAATGCTGAAGTAGGCAATATCTTTTCTGGAGAAAACAAATGGAATAGTGCTGATGATTTTCATGATTTAATTACTATCTACAAGTTACTAGAAGTTTTGGAATTTGACCAATGATTTTTAAGCAGTTTGAGATAGATGTTTCCTCACTCTGGAGTTGGCGAACTTTTCTATGAAGAGACAGATTGTCAATACTCTCAGTTGGGCAGAATATTACATCAGGGGCATCTAAGCTGTCCTGTCGTTTTAGTGGGTACAGGCAATATGCAGATCAGCCAGACTGAATGTATGCCAATAATATGTTCCAAAGGCAGTGGGCTGGATTTGAGCTACAGGTCAAAGATTATAGATTTGCATCTTAAGTAATCGTTCAGGTAACATACCACCACCCAATATCCTGATTTTTTCCTTCATATTTTTATATTTTTGTGGTGCCACGCTCTCTAAGTCCTTGGGCTAATTCTGTCAGTACTACTCAAGCTGATCCTTTAGGCTTTGCACTCAGATCATGTGTGTGTCCATGATTTACCAATGACACGGAGGAAATGGAGAAAATGAGTCCTCAACATTGCTGCGTGTTTTCTCACTTCTGAAGAAATCTGCTCAGATAACAGGAGCTACTTCCATTGCATAGTAGCAAATACCAACATAAAATGCTATTAAACTTTCCAAGTGTCTTTCATTCTCATAATGTGTTCTGTAACATAAATGTAAAACATAAGTAAATAATGCTTACAGAATAATCATTTTATTAAAAGTAAATCAGAGGCTTGCACTGTGGTGTGGCATGGAGGGAAAGCAGCTGCCTGTACCACGGGTATCCCGCTATACATCAGTTCATGCCTGGCTGCCCCACGCCCTGCTAATGGCCTAGAAAAAGCAGCAGAGGATGGCCCAAGTCCTTGAACTCCTGCCTCCGTGTGGGAGCCTTCGATGAACACCCGGCTTTGGCCTGGCTTAACCCTGATCATTGGGAATACCGGGATGATAAGCCATTGGAATCTCTCTCTCTCCCTTTCTTGGCCTCTGTCTTGCCCCTTCTCTCTTTGACTGTGCTTTTAAAATAAATTAAGCCAAAAAAAAAAAAAAGATAACTTAGCCAAAAATAAGTCAATCCATCATTAAAACATTGGATCAGGAGAGAAAAATGTGATATGAAAAAAGACCCCTTGGGTTTTCAATTTCATTTTGCTCATTAACAAAAGCGTATTTGATGAAGATTCATTAAAATCTAGAATGAGGCTCAACCTTCAGTCGGTTCCTTTGTCAAGGCACGCATGTATGAGTCAGAACCACAAGAAATTGCTGCTTTTCAGTCCAAGGGGCATAGACTATCAGCCATTTCACCAGCCTGAGAAAAGAGTGAAGGAGATTGGCACTGACTTTCCCCGGAGAATGAAGAGTTGATAATCAGGCAAGTAATTGCAAGTATAATTACTATTGCAAATAGGGAACTATAACATGCCACAAGAGCATAGGATGACATGATTTAAGTAACGTAGTACATCAGGGAAGATGCCCTGCAAAGGGGACACTTAAATGGAGACTAACGAGCTAAACCAGATTTAGAAAAATGGAGATGGAGGTGGGGATTTGGTGCTGCAATTAGGATACCAGTTGGGATGCATGATTTCAAAGTCCAAAAAACTGGCTTTGAGTCTTGGCTGGCTTTGGAGAAACATGGAGAAAACCAATAGGTGGACGGTCTCTCCTTCTCTGTCTACCTCTCTTTTTTATTTTAAAGATTTATTTACTTTTATTAGAGTGTTACATGTACAGAGAGGAGGGGAAAACAGAGAGGAAGCTCTTCCATCCACTGGTTTACTCCCCAAGTGGTCACAATGGCCAGAGCTGAGCTGATCTGAAGCCAGGAGCCCAGAGCCTCTTCTGGGTCTCCCACACAAAGGTGCAGGTTTCTAAGGTTTTGGGCTGTCCCCTGCTGCTTTCCTAGAACACAAATAGGGAGCTGGATTGGAAGCAAGGTCACTGGGACACAAATTGTTGCCCAGATAGGATCTTGGCATGTGCAATGTGCCAAGGACTTTAGCGACTAGACTACCATGCTGGGCCCCTCTCTTTCTTTAAGTAACTGAAGTTTTTATTTTTCAAAAAGATGCAAAGAAGAAGAAAGGGTGAAAAAATCTCAAATAGTTTCTCAGGCAATGACAAATGCGTAACTCTAGCCTCAGAGGTAGGAGATCATATGGACGCAATTGCTGATTCCTAACATGACAATAATGAATTCTATTTCTTACTTACATATACAGTTATAATACATAGTATATTAGATATGATATGTAGTAGGTTATTGGAAAGGAATAAAGAAGTAATGTTAAAGGGCTACAGAGAAACAGATAGAAAATCTGTCTCCTACACCATAAAATATCTCATGCTGATGGGCCAGGTTAAAATGCCTGCATCAAAATTTCAGTGTTATCAGAATTGCTCAGCACCAATGACTCATAGAACCATTTGTTCAGTCTCAAGTCTTCTCACAACATGGAAACTTGCAGACAAAGCTGCGAGTGGACTCACACTCAAGGCTGCAATCAGCTTCTCCACTTCTGATGAGGGGCTGCATCTCTACTTCCTGCCATTCCCTTCCAATCACCCTTGGATTCTTTCCCTTGCCATTCTACCACCACTATTTCTATGACGCCACTATTGTGTATTTTTGTTCTTCTCGGCTTGTGTCCAGGTATGGGAGGAACTCTCAAATATTCCCATTTGTAAATGTTCCTGAATATGAATATGCATATGTGCATATCCTGATCTGGAATGCACTTGTCATGAGTCTTTACTTCCCCTTATTTTCAAAATAAATGGAAAATATCCTGGGAACTGGCACTTTGAATACCGTACAAGTTCTTCAGGTGCAAGAACTTACTAGAATGTGCAGAAGAGCTCTTATGAATTTAATTTTTAAATTTTTTACAAAGATTTATTTGTTGTTTACAAGCCAGTTACAGAGAGAGAAAGAGAAAAAGAGAGAGAGAGAGAGAGACAGAGAGACAGATATAGAGAGATTTTGCATCCACTGGTTTACTCTTGTAAATGGCTTCAGCGTCTGAGCTGGGCCTATTCAAAGCAGGAGCCAGGAGAAGGATACAGGTACCCATGCACTTGAGCTCTCTTCTGCTCTTTTCCTAAGCCATAAACAAGGAGCTGGATGGGAAGTGGTACAACCAGGACTTGAACCAACACCAATGTGGGCTGCTGTGCTGAAGAATAGAGTCAACATACTACTCCATAATACTCGCCCTTATGAATAATTCTATTGCTAGTAATGTGCAGGGAAAAAGTACTATATGTGTGACATGGAATTTTCTTTCACCATTACCTGATAATGAAGTTAGGGTGATGCCTGTATCTTGTAGATGACCTTCACTCCCAAAGAATGTTAGCAGAGGTAATTCTCATTTAGCAAAAGTCATCAAAGGAATGTTCACGGGTTAAGTTACGGCCAGTTAACAAGTTGGAAATCTGTGTTTACTTTGTTCTGTATATCAAATAGCATGTGCATTTTATTTTGGTAAATGAAAATTTTGGCAAAAAAATACTCATACCTCCTTTTATCAAGCATTGTAAAAAGATCAGTTTACAAATAATATTATTTTGGAGGAAAGAATCATGACTCCCAACTTTCATCCTTTCCATGTGCCAGTTCTCTAAACCTTTTGACATACGTTCTTCTGTGGTGATCTCTGCAATGGAAAGGTGAGATTTTCTGTGGCATTTGGAGAAGCAAAAAGCTCTATGCCTGAAGATGTTGATGTGACACAATGGGTTAAGCTGTCGTCTGTGAAACCAGCAGCCCACATGAGTGCTGAATCAAGTTCCCCCTGCTCTGGTTCTGAATCAAGTTCTCTGCTAATGTGTTTGGGAAAGCAGTGGAAGATGGTCCTCCTATCACCCATGTGGGAAACCTTGATGACAAAGGTGCAGGCTCCTGGTATTTGTCCAGCTGCAACAGCTTCAGTCATTTAGGGAGTAAACCCACAGATAGGAGACAACTCCTTATCTAAGAGTCTGTATTTGTCTCTCTCTCTGTGTTTTTCTCTCTCTGTATAACATTGCTATCCAAATAAATTAGCAATTTTTTTAAAAGAAGAGTGGGAGAGCGAGAAAGGAAGGAAGGAAAGAAGGAAGATACAAAGAGAAGGCCACTAGCTGCTAACTCTGCATCTCTCTGACACAGATGCTCCTGTTTAGGAATAGGGCTTCAACTACAGGATGCTAAAAAAAAAAAAAATCCAGGGGAGATGAGACAGGAACTCTAATTTCACATTGCTCATTGATGAGGGGAAGTGATACCTGCTGTAAGGATACAGAAAGGGTATTCAATGTGGATTTGTTTTCAGGAAGTTTAGGCATTGCAAGAGTTTTAACATCCTATTCTACTTAAACACCTGTGCTTGCTTGCCTTGGGTAATGAGGAAAAATGGGGTCTCTTAAATATATCCCTTGGCTATAAATAGATGATCCATCTTAAATTTAATTATTGTTACTTTCAAAGCATAGAGTCAGAGAGGCAGAAGAGGTGTCATGGAGATGTTCCTGAACCTGGTACCAAGAGCAGCTCTGCTACTCACTAAGGGTTTGGCCCAGGTTGATTAATTTCACATCTTTATGCTCCTCTCTTCTCTGGAGTATCCATTTTCTCACTTTGGTTTGCAGAGCTTCTCACTTTTCCATTCTTACTAAGCTTGCTTTTGCTCAGGATCTCATTTTTTTTTTTCTTATTTACAGTGATCCAAGAAGCTCCTATGTAGTGGCCATTTTTTAAAAATACTAAACTCTTTATGCATCCCGGACATTGTCAAATCCATCTTGCATATTATTGCTAACAGCTTTTTACTAAAATGTGTGTCTTACGATGCTATACCTTTGAATAAAACCTTTCAAGGTTTCCCTGTATTTTCAATATGAAGATTCTATATTAGCTTAAATAAAGAAAGCTGCAGGAATTTTAAAAAGAAATGCCTCTTTACTGCCCTAAGATAATTCCCAGCAGAGATGTAATTTCAAAATTATTCTATTTTGTGTGATCTATTTAGGTCTAGATTTTTGGCATTGTGTGTTTTGTTACTTTCTGCCTGCCATCCGTTCACTCAGCTCACTTTGTCCTGATGCACTCCAAGATACCCACACATCTTTCAGTTTCATTGGTTTGAAGGTGTCGTCCATAGCACATAGCGCAAAGCTTTGACACAAGCATTGGTACTGATTATTTTCCTTTCTGCCTGTAGTTTTCTGTCATGAAATGTGAGCTTTTTCAGTTTCTTCTAAAAAGTATCTGATAAATGATCTGCATGCAAGAAAAGAATATGAGATGAGTGTGTAAGGAGACCAGACTCTGGCGTCCCATGCATTCATATTCATAATCTCTGCGCACGGTAGAAGGTCACTGGGTCAGTGTTTTATCTTCCCTTCTGATCTGAAACACAAACGTGTAAACTGAGTAACTCTTTGGGAAATAGGAAGTATTGCTAAGCCATATAAATATGCGCCTGATATCCATGTTAGCCAACACCAAAGTCTTCGCTTTCATCTCCAATGTCAGATTTTTTTTTTATCCAAAGTGGCTTTTTTTTTTTTGCAAAAGGATATGATCTAATAGATGGCAGTTGGAATTTAGGGAAGATAAAAAGTGGAATTGTTGCTGCATAGCACCCCACACTGTTTGCAGTCACTGTTGTAAATCCCCCAACCGGTGGGCTTGGCCAATGACCTGAAAGACAGTCACTGACCACTGAGGGGTGGAAGAAGGCAGGTGTTTTCCGCAAAGTGCAGAGCAAGCAGTAGGAAGCTATGGCTTGATTCTCTGGCACCCTGAGGAGTTAGGGGCCGAGAGGTGCGTGTGTGCATGGTTCATGGCTGGTCAGTGAGACTCAGGACCATTCCTTCAATTGGCCAATGATGCTGTGATTTTTAGGGAATTCACAAGGGTCAGATGGGCTCCAGCCTGTGGGGAGTTGACATGAACGTTGTGTTTTCTGCAAGAATTCCCGCAGCTGAAGGCTCACAGACAGAAGCAGCCATTACACTTCTTGTCTGCAAAGATGCAAATGATTCCTGGAGTCTGAGCAGATGCTTCTAGTGTCAGCTAGATCATTCCATTAAGTCAGTGAATTCGTTTTGAAAAAAAAGCCAGGGAATGACACTTTATACTAAAGAAGACAGACAAGAGGCTGGGTCCTGCTTTTACATTGTGGGGATTTCAGTTTTTTTAATAACAGGAAAATGATGAATGGACAAATAAAAAGGTACTTTGGGTTGTTTTCATATTGAACTCACAGATTCTTGCTGCATGTGTGTTTTCTCAAAGCCAAGACAGTAATACACAGATTATTTTCAAAAGATAAAAAATGACAGCCTCATTTTCTAAAAAAGGATATTTGGGAAACAATTGATACTATATGGTAAGAAATCAACTATAGGCTATTCTAGAAGTCAAGCAATGTGTGTTTACATCTTTGATCTACTGGTGTGAATCTGGGTTAGATTCCTAATATCTCTGAATATCAGGTTCTTATTTTTGTTTTCTCTTAGCTATGTGCTAAATATGTGTGGGTACAGTTCTCATTTCCTGAGAATCTGCCATTCTGTGAACCCACAAAACTATGCATCAGTAGACAAAAGCTATTCATATACACAGAGAATGACTGAAAAAATGTTGAATGAGACTAGATACCCTCAGGAATATTTGAGCATAATAACACATGGTTGATTGGAGATTCAGTAAGGCTGCTATTGAGGGAACTCTAGTCAGCTTCCAAATGAAATATCCTGAGAATAAAGTAAGCAAACAGGATTGCATGTGGAAACTCCATCCCCTTTACGCCCATTGGAAAGCACAGTCATATCTTGGAATCACAGGCCTCCCCTTGCTGGCTGATAGGTACCTTCTAAAGCATCTGTCATCGTTCCCTCATCGCCCCCCTCTAGAACTCAAGAATGGAAGTGATTGGCTTAGGCTCGTGGGGAGGTTGGATCTGTCTTCTATGGTACTTTGTTTCTGTCTTCTGCTCACTCTAATGCCACAGGGGTCCCCTGTGCCTATTTCTCCAACTCATACCCTCCCACACACCTCTAACTTCCCAATCCACCCAATAAAAGAGAAAAAAAATGAGCTCGCTGCTAATGTAGCTGGCAAATTCACAATATTGCTCCCTTACTTATCCAAACCTTATTTTTCATCTCACCTACAAGAAAATATCAAGTTTTATGAAAGGCTTACATAAATTAAGAAAAGATATTTTTTTTTTCAGAACTAACTACCTTAACCCAGTAACGGCGCCATTTTGGATAAACTGTCTTAAAATTTATGTGAGAGTTGGGGTGGAGAGAGAGACACACAGAGAGACAGACAGAGAGAGAAACAGAGACACACACAGAGAAAGAGAGAGAGAGAGAAAGCTTTGTTGGTTGACTCCCCAAATGACAACATTGCAACTCCAGCTAAAGCTTGGGGCCAGAAACTCAGAACAAGAATTGGCTTATTTGAGCCATGACAATTGTCTCCCAGATGCCACATTAAGGGAAAGCTGGAGTCCTATGCCCAGCAAGGTATTAAAAGGACCAGTGTAATCCAGGGAGTGGGTGCCTTCACAGATGTCCTAACTGCTAGTCTAAACTCATTCTTCTTAATTTTTTTTAAAAAGAAAGCAGTGGACACTTCTGTTTGAACAAAGAATTGCTTTTAGAAATCCCATCCCCTATGACTACAAACTTTACTTCTCATATTAAGACAGAATATAATCATCGTAACTGACAGGAGAGCATCCCTTGGCTCTCCTGCCGTGGCTTCTGCTCTCCTTTCATTCTTCATTCTTACAAATTTCTCACCATCAGTAACATGAGCTTCCCATCACTCAAACACTCCAATTTCCTGCTTTTGAGTAGAGTGGTCATGTATAAATGCTGAAAGAGTATAAAAATAAGCTGACTGTGAGCTTGTGCGTAATGTCTTTGGTAAGTAACACCATGTTTTAATGGTCACTTTATAAAGAGAATTAAACTTAGAAGAAAAAGTAGTTTACACTTAGTATCATGCCTCAAGCAGCTACTTGAAAGACACAGTTCATGATATGGTCTATTCTTAGTTTTGAACAATAAGTAATTTAAATATGGATACCCCATATCAGAGTCTCATGTAAAGATGGAAAGGAATTATAAAACGGAGATTAAAAAGGAAAAATACATGACAAATGGCAAAGTAAGATAAACATAGATGTGAAGAAAGAGTATCATTTGGTCTCACTGGATAAATTTCAGTTTTTGAATTAGTCCCATTCTGTATCTTTCCTGCCTAAAATCTACTTTAAAACAATAATTTTATTTTCATTTTTTGTGCATGTAACAATAATTTGCTTTATTTCTACAAGTTCTCAGTTATATTTGATCCTATCTGTATTTATATAACAGTCAGCCAACACAAAGCTAGGAGAAAATGCTTTGTAATTAAAGTCTCAAAGAGGTGGCCTCCAAATGCTCCCTTATCACAGGTTATTACAGCAGGATAATAATATAACAGGTCTTTCATTTTTATATATTAAATACATTAGCATATATTACTTTATGTAATGACATTAAAGTATACGATATGGCTATGGAAATCAGGCGTTCCAATCTTGGGATAGTTAAAGTGTTATTTTTAAATGAATTTCATTGCTATTTTCACTAGAACTTTGACATGATTCACTTTTAGCTGCTTCTGAGTTATTTTAACAATAAAAGGCTATTTAATTGTAAGCATAACTTCTCTCTGGAGAAAAGAAACCTCAGCCACCCAATTAATGTTGCTATTACATTGGATTTGCTGATGGAGATAATGTTAGTTTCACACGTGACCTACACCTAGCAAGAAACTTCATTCCCTGAACATCACCACGGAAGACCATCTGACAATTCAAATTGGACCTACTAGAAATGTTAAGGCTATGAGTGGTAAAATAGAGCTAATCATGAGGGGTATAATTGATCTATAATTAGTAGGTCAATAATCCATGGTTTCAACTCCCTCTTTAAGGAAATCACATATTTGGCAGTTTGTTCCTATCCATTTCTATACGTAAGTGAAAATATCCACATTGAATGTGTGCTTTATGCTAAAGATGTTCATGAACATTTCAGTAAAAATATTCAGGAATATCTAAATTCAAAAGAAGATCTCTGTCTCTCAAATGAATAAATAATAACTAAAGCAAAAAAAAAAAAGGGAATGAGGTTAAATTACTGGTTAAGATGCTGGTTAAGACATTTGCATCCCACATAGGAGCAACATGGGTTTGAAATCTGGTTCTGACTCCTGGTGCTAGCTTCCGCTACTGTATGCTCAGGGAGACAGGGATGATGGCATGACTTGTTCATTGCTTTCCTCCCAGGGAGACACCTTGCAATGGTGTTCTTTGCTTCTGATTTCAGCCAGGACAGTAGTCCAGCCCTGGCTGGCCACTGTGAGCCCTGGGCAAGGGAACAAGCATATAGGAGCTATGGATCTCTCCAGTTCTCTTTCTGGTTTTCAAATAAAGAAAAAAACCTGAACTTATAGTGAAGTCAGTTTTGCAATATTCCCAAAGTTTTGCTTCAAAGTAAATTAGAGCTGTGCATGAATGCTTATAAGAAATTTAGATTGTTTGGCCTTAATCTCGGGAGCCTAACGAGAATCTCTGGGGCATTTATAAAATAGATAACACTGTGTTTGCATTTTTCCATAGAATCTGCAAATCACTGACAGGAGGACCATGCACTTTGGATCATGTGTTCAAAATTACCAAAAAATGAAATCTCTCTATGTCTCTAATTTATTCCAAATAAAAGAAAATAACAGAAGCCAGGAGTCTGTGCCTATAAATAACAAACATGTACAATTTTGTTGGGCTGCTTAGATAATGACAAAGTGTGAGGGCTTAATATTCTACTAGGAATATTAATTGACTGATTGATTCATTGAAATTTATTTCTGAATATTGGAAAGGGTAGATTTTTTAAAAATATATTTTTTACTGCAAAGGCAGATATACAGAGAGAAGAGAGAGAAAGATCTTCTGTCCAATGATTCACTCCCCAAGTGATTCCAATGGCCAGAGCTGAGCTGATCCAAAGCCAGGAACCAGGAGCTTCTTCTGGGTCTCCCACATAGGTGCAGGGTCCCAAGGTTTTGGGCTGTCCTCCACTGCTTTCCCAGGGCACAAATGGAGAGCTGGATGGGGAATGGGGCCGCCAGGATTAGAACCAGAGTCCACATGGGATCCCGGCATGTACAAGGCAAGGACTTTAGCCAGTAGGCTACTGCGCTGTGCACAAGAAAGGCAGCGTTGTATACAGGAGATACAGAGCGAAAGCTCTTCCATTTGCTGGTTTACTTCCCAAGTGGCCACAGGAACTATAGCTAAGCCTGTCCCACACGTTCGGGCCATCCTCGACTGCTTTCTCAAGCCATAAGCAGGGAGTTAGATGGGAAGCGGAACAGCCAGGACATGAATCAGTGCCCATATGGGATTCCAGATCATGGAGGCGGACCATTGTGCCAGTCCCAGGGATATCTTATTTTAAATAATGTAATTGTTCAGTATAATATTGCTACACTTAGGTGTATTAATCAAATGTTATCTAAGTTACTATTTTATGAATGTTTAAGATTTTATTGTAATGATTTACACATGTCTCCAGGGATTTTCATTAATTCTAAAAACTAATATTTATTAAGCATTTGGCACACAAGCACACACAGAAACTTTTTTCTGGAAGTTTTGTATGGATCAGCACATCTGGCCCGTCAAACTGGTATCAGTTCAACACGTGGTAAGATCCAACACATCATTGAGCATAAACAGAAAAGCTCGGATGTTAACTCAAATCTGTACTTTTCCATATGCTGCGGTTTAAATATTCCCTACAAAACACTTACAGAAAGTTAACTGCTGTTGTGACATATTGGGAGGTTGGATGTGTATGAGATATTCTGGCCGTGAGTTCTCCACCAGTTATGCCATTAACTCAGGAGTGGGTATTTTTCCAGTCTACCAAGTGATGCATTCCACAAGGCTAACCATTTTTTGAGTTAGAACTTTACATGCTCCTGAACTTTGGGCTCCATATATTTCTGCTTTCCAGCAGAATTAATTATTACTCAATCTGTAGTATTTTGGCATAGCAAGACAAAACAGAGGAACACATCATTCTTCTTTTATGTTTCAAACATTAAATTATTCTTTCTTAGCCAGATCTGAAGCTTCTAAAAGTAGGAGCTATGTCTTCCATGGCTTGCATATCCCTCAACTCTTGATTGCCTGTTTCATCTATTACCCCTTATAAACAATCCCACAATAATAACAATGAAGATAAAGGCGTATAGCCTCAATTCACAAGCTAATAATCCTGGTTAAATAAAGTATCAAGATAAATGCTCATAATAAAGTGAAACCTAAGTCGATGGATTCAATATGACTTAATTAGTCGTGTGGTTAATACTCAAAATCCCACGTGCTTTCTCTCATTTAATTTCTATGCTAATAATGTTACATCTAGAACCATCATTGCTTCAACAGATAATTGATTAAAGTGACTCAGTGATTGAGAAAGTATAATGAGGAATAAAGAGCAAACATGAATTAAATCTGCTTCAGTTGTAACAGATGTACATGTAATGAAATTTTCCCCAAAGCAGAACTTGGCTCTATTGACGTAACATGGGACTGGGGCTCTCAATCAAGAGGCATCATTTCTCACCTCTAAGCAAATCAAGCTGCTCCTCAAGGCAGTCAGTCTCAGAGCTAAGACTGCCAACTGTATTTGTTTAACAGCAATAAAAACACTCCTTGAAAACCATTATGCTCACCTTTCAAGGGATCCCATGCTTCTGATTTCTTTAAAGTGACCTTCCCCCTTCCTTCTCTTCTGAGACTGTATCTAAACTCTCAAGGTATCTGACACAATTCAGTCAACCATCTCGAGTTAGTGCAGACATAAAATAAAATTCCATTACTGTGAGGTATTAATTGCTTAAAAATGCCATCTAGATTGAGACAATGGGCCCAGTGCAAGTGGCTCAATTGACTAAATCCTTGCTGTGCAAGTGCCATGATCCTCTATGGGTGCTGGTTTGTGTCCTGGCTTTCCACTTGAAATCCAGGTCCATGCTTGTGGCCTGGGAAAGCAGCAGAGATCGGCATAATGCCTTGGGTTCCTGTACCCATGTGGGAGACCTGGAACACGCTCCTGGCTCCTGACTTTGAATCAGCTCAGCTCCAGCTATTGCTGCTATTTGGGAAACGGACCAGTGAATGGAAGATCTTGCTCACTGTTTCTACTTCTCTCTATAAATTTCACTTGCCATTCCAACAAAAAATAAGTAAATTGTTAAAGAAGAGATCTAGACAATATACATTTTTATTAACATCAAAAAGATGTAAGCACCTGGCAATTCTTTGAGAAATTGTTACTGTCAGCTACCTGACATTGTTTGCTGCAAGTTAACGGACTTTAGCAGTATAATAAAAGTATTTTTGTGCTCTTATGATTCCAATAACATTCTTCTTAGCAGTGCCATTGGCATAGTTTTTCTGTTTGCTATTCAAAATCTGATTGTTTAGGTGTGTTTCTTTTTAATAATGAGATATTTGAGCATACTCATGTACTCAAGAGAACCATTCATTACAAGTAAAGGGAGATTACAAAAAGGGTGCCAGGTCTCTGTCTTCTGAGATGTGGGTACCTTCGGGGAATTAGAAAAACCACCAAGGAGAGAGAAGAAAATGGTTTCAGCAACAGCTGTCATCTATTAAAAAAGAGAATTTTGAAATTTCAGTGGAATCATGGTTCAATCACTCAGCAATGTGACATTGAGAAATATAGTTGAAACTTTTTACTTATTGGTTTGAAAAATAACAGGGATAATATCTGCTTTTGAGGGGCTCACTGGTGAGACTGGCATGATTTAAGAAATCAAATGGACTCAGCACATGCTCTGCTTATTTCAAAGCTGGCAATCAAAGATGTTAGCACTCTCTTCTTCATTTGTAAGGTCTCCTTTAAGGTCCTAAATATCTTCTGGTTAAACCGCAGTTGTAGCATCATCTTTTCATTTGCATATTACAGAGGAGGGTGAAGTTGTCCAGCTTTACACAAATGATGTGCTATGGATTGACTGAAGAAACACTGGCAATGTGTTATTGCCCTCTGCAGTGCATACCTCGCTTCGTGTGAATTCACAGCTTCTTCTATTAAGAGTTGGTCTGTTACGTCACTTTCTATTCCGGACTGGAGACGTGAAAAAACGCAACCGCTAACATGCAGTTGTGCACCACTTCCAAACCTATTCCTAAAAATGCTTTCTGTTTCTGATTTCTCTCTTGTACCCTTGCGGTACTGTGAATTCAAGACACAAACTAGTGTAAGACAGGATGGGAAAAAAAAGGTGCCTTAGTCTTGCAAGTCACCTCAAGACATGTCAATTAGGCCCAGGTCGAAACCTAAAACACTCAACTAAGCCCAATTGAGCTGAATCAATATTACTTTGTCAAGCCTCTACATTAACTGCCTATAGTCCTAATTCTTTTTTTGTTACTACGCTGTGTACTTTGATTTTTTTCTCTCTAGACTTTACACACGATGGTTTAGCAAATAACAATGCAATAATAGTCTTTATATCTGCGTGTGCTGTGAAATATGGTCAGTTCTCAACATGTAAAATGCATTTATCAAAAACTGAATTCTTAAAAGTTGCACTAAATATAAACTTCCAAATATTTATCAGAAACTTATTGCTGTTCAGAGTTTAATGGTCTAATTATTTAAATATTCATTACATTTTTGAAATAGTGATCTGATTTTTATAGAGTCTAATGAATGGGAAAGAGATCTGATCTCATTGTTTCAATTTGCATTTCCCTGACAGCTACATGTAAAGTTGAATGTGGTCTCCTGTGAATAATGCCCATTTGCATGTCTGCTGTGAATTACCTCCCCAGATCTTTTGGGATGTTTGTGTCTTTGTAATTTGGTGAAATTTCTACGTTATCCAATATCCATGTTTTTTTTTTTTTCTTTTGGTTACCTGTCTGGTAAATACTTTTTTTTCACAATCTGTCAATTATCTCCCACCTTTATTATTCCTTTATGCAATATGAAATACAGCTTAAAAGAAGACAAACTATTTTTTTAAGATTGTTTATACTGTGCCTTATATTAGAAAGTCATTCTTTTCAAACATTTTATAAGTTGCTTCCATAGTTGGGTCACCATGGAACTATCCTAAGAGTGTAAAGTCATACAAATTTTTAGTCCTCTTAAATGTATCTTTTAACAGTCTCTTGTTCACAATTTCTTTACTATTCTTTGAACATGTCGATGCAGACCTAAAGTTGAATGTCTGTATTGCAAATTGAAACTGTTCTTGTTCATGTGATTCTGAGTTTATTGACATTGGCGATGTATTAGATAAAAGTGACAATGCTACAACATTGTATCATCTTATTCACAAGCATAACTCCCTATTTTTTTAAATCTTACTTGCTGCAATTGGAAAAAAGTTTTACTTTTTTCAAAAAGTTATACAATGGAAAAAAAGATGTGCTTATTTTGTTGTGAACTTTTTTTTGAACTCTGATTAGTCTCACAATAGTTCTTTTCATAAACGTTTTAAATAGCCTTTGTGTGTCTTAGATGTTTCTTCTGATACTCATTTCCAAATTATATTTTGCTGTTTTGTTTACATGAATTAATTTTATTTTGCAGTGTATTTTCTACACAAATATTCTTTTTAACGTATATTTTAATGTACGTACTGAATTCTTTTGTTAATTTTACCAAGTTGAATGAATTCTTTTGGGTTATCTAGCCAGCATATTATATTAACTATGAAGAGTGATGGCTTCATCAAAGCCTTACTGATAATTTCACTGTAATAGAAATATCATTAAAGAGTTGTTAATGTTGAAACATTCTTGAAAGCCTGAGCTAAGTATAATTTTTCTCTTAATGCGTGATAGTTATAATTATCTATCATTGTTCTTATGATTTTAGAATTTATATATATAAAGGAAATTATAATGTTTTTTAGCATTCTGTACAGAACGTTTGTCAGAAATCAGTTATAATTAGTAGGCCTCCTAATTATTCTGAAGATTGGTTCATAGTTACTTTATATTTTCTTCAGCTTTTAAAAATCATTTGCACAAATGTACAATATTATTATAAATTTGCCTTATTTTTCTAAAGAAAAAAAAAAGATGAAACATTTACTCCTAAGCAGTAAACACATTGATTGGCCAAATTTTAAAAGCCTCTGAAAAGTAAAGCTCCAGCTTTCAGTGGCTGAAAGAAAAATGAGATATCAAAGAACCAAGAGCAGACCTGCAAGCCGTTCAATCCGAAAGAACAGCTCTCACCAGGAGCAGAACCGGCACCATATGGCATCTTGCCTCAGTGAAGGTGAGGACTTTAGCTGCTAGGCCACTGCACTGGGCCCATTATTAAATCTTTGAAAAATGAACCTATATCAGCCAGACATGTGTTCTGTACCAACAGAGCTCTTGGGCATTTCTGGACATATGAACTTTAAAATATGCATTTATTTTTGTCTATTGATCTGGAATTTTGGCAGTTTATTCTATGGACATAATAAAACTGTGGGTAAGTCCCCAAAATATTGACACCTGAACATATGCATAAATAACTCATTATCATCCAACTCATAGTTGCCAGGAAGTAAATAACTCACAAAAATCTCAGTACTATTTTAAGTGGCTTTATAAAATGTTGATGATCTAGCTGATATCTGTAAAACCAGGATCATGCAACAACTGAAATTTTATAAAGCATTTTAGTTATGTAGAAATATATGTTCAATAGTACTCTATTATACAGAGTTGGAATAAAATTATGCCAACTGCATAAATACTGGAAACACAATGTTAAGAATTGGAATCTCTAAGAAGGATCATTTTAGATGTGTTCTTGAAACTTCACTATAGTTTTGACATATCAATAATGTACAATGACGATCAAATTATTGAATGTGAATTGGGCAATAAAGTTTGGGCATTTGAGCTATTGAAATAGAGAATATGAATAAGTTCAAAAGCAGGAAGGCCAGATATTTGCACAACTTGAAAGTTCAATAAAGAAAGACGAAGCATTCCATTAAACCACGAAATGGCTGACTAGCTACTCAACATAGCTAGTAGGTGGGAAAGTTCCTGATCGCAACAGGTCACATATGTTATGCTAAGCAGTTTAGGTCAATTAAGGAAATTGACGTAAAATAAACAGTTATGAGAAGTAATGTTAATATTCATATGTATTATCCACAATAACAACAGGAACATTTCCCAGACAAATATGCTGGAATTTTTCTGCCAGACTGCACTAAATCAATATTAGAATCTTTTTATTTATACCATACAACTTCTGCTTTGAGACAGACGTAATATTTGAAAATGTTGCTGCATTGCACAGATACTAGAAGAAATATTTGCCATGTGACAAGTCCACCTTTGAGGGGTACACTGCATAACACACTGAGGTGTTAGGGAGCTGAGCAAATGGAAAGTACACTGAAGTCTCAATGAGTAAGAATTGCTATAGTGTCAAATAAAACCAAATCAGGAGAAAATTGGAGAAGCTTATTATAAGAAGGGTAGGGTTGTGATGACCACAAAGAGAATGCACTGCCCTTAACACCTGCAAATTTGGGGCAGGATGGAAATGCTCTTAGTAAGAAGAGATAAGCCAGGCTTGAAGGATCTGTTGTAGGAAACGTGGCCCCCACTGAATGTTTTCACTGTGATCAGTCAACTCTCGGGAGAGACTTTTCCGGACAGGCCTACACCAGCAAACACTTGGGTCTAAAGTTTAGATGGTTCTGGGAAGAAGAAAAGTATAACTAAAGTTCATTTAAGTCAGGAATATTGTCCAGATTCTGTGGTCATCTCTAATAGCCCAGCAAATCATTCTGAGGCAAATAATGGACTAGGGAAGGCCCGGGACTGTTCTCATCACAGGATAACCAAGCGACATTCCCGAGATGTCTTGAAGTCTTGTTGGGAAACATGATTCCTTGAAGTAAACATTTCCTGGAACCCAAAAGGTTGTGGGAATTTCTTTAACCGCTACCATTTCTCAGGTCATGGGATTCTGGTGGAAGCCAACCTTGTTAAAATAAAACCATTATTGGGTTTTTTGAGAGCCAGTTTCTCACATCCACAGAATGATTTGCGTCAAAATTGTGACTTAAAGATTGCTGTTCATCTAGTTGGATGGGGAAATTCTGATTTATCCAAATACGCTTATTTTTTATTCCAAGAAAGAGTAGTTTCCCCTTGCCAGGGAGAGAGAAATCAAAAGTATTTATACCAACTACATAAATCGGAATATTTCTTCTGTAATAAAAGTTTGTAATAAATTAACTCTAGCCAATTTAAGAGATTTTCATTATAGTAAAGAGAGTAACATGTGAAATCTACCCTGTATTGTTTCACATTCTGTTAAAGGAAACAGCTTCTGAATCTGATTAGCATGTTAAAGAATGACAGCCAAGGCTTTGCAGATTTTGTTTATGTGTTTTTTTTTTCTTTAAAGTTCACATAGTGACTCGCCAAACAGATTTTTAAGTTGCAAATAACATGAGTGCCAAATAAGATAACATATCCCCCAAAACGGCGACTTGTAGGGAAATTGCCCTGTCTATCAGGAATATATGACACATTTGCAAATGACTCCATAGCTTTGTGTTTCAACTGTCATACTCTTGACAATCCTGGGTCTAAACATTCAAAGACCTCTGCAGAAAAAGTTGCTTCAAAAGACTGTAAAGGTCTTGGGATAATGTTTTGTCATTCAAAAATGGGTTTGAAGGAATAAATAAGTTGTTTGGTGTGCATATGGGTAGAACTTGGACCTGTAATTCAAGGACTCTTGATGGTTAAGGTCTCCCACATACTGAATTGTTCTGTTTCTGAAATTCTTCATTTCAGAGACAGATATTTGGGCAAAGTTTTCTCCTTTTAAAAATATATTTTATGGAAAGTCATAGATATGCAAAGAAAGAAAGATTTTTGATCCACTAGTTTAGTTTCCAGATGACAGTAATGGCCAGGACAAAACCAGACCCAAGTCAGCAGCTAGGAGCTCGTTCCAGGATACTTTACATGGGCGGTAGGGACCCAAGCACTTGGATCCTCTTCTGCTGTTCTCCAAGGCTCAGTAGCAGAGAGCTGGATTGAAAGTGCAGCAGCCAGGACTTGAACCAACGCCCAAGTGGGGTGCTAGTATCAGAGGTGCTGGTTCTACATTGCCACAATGCCGGCCTCTGGGCAATGCTTTCCTCCTATTTCCTTTGTCCCTTTATGTGATGTGGCTTTTGGATTTATGCTGGTCAATAAGGAACACTTCATCATTTCTGTTACATACGTATTTGGATAATTTATTTCAAGAAAATAAAAAATGCAATTTTATAGTGCTGCCACTGATATTTTTCTTTACAGTTTGAAGCAGGTTTGGGACCTGAGTGTACATTTATACCAGTGCCCTATTCCTTGTAACATGTCACACTCCATTATTATTATTATTATTATTATTATTATTATTATTGACCCAAGGATTGAGAAAAACAAGTTAGTTCTTCCCAAGTGATGTGTGTATGTATGTGTGTGGAGGGTGGGGGGGGGGGGGGGAAGGAGAGAGAAAATGAGAGAGAGACAGAGAGAGAGTTTAATATCCTCTGACATTCTGCACAAACGATTGCACAGCAGCTCTCCCACAAAGCCACAGGAGCCACATTTTAGATTGCAGGTGTGTATATATGTCTATTTTCCCTTTCTTGAGTCTGTAAGTACAATGTATATTTGACAGAAGTTTATGATGCCATTAGTTTCTGAAGTGGCAATGAGATACAATAACAAGGTCTCAGTCACAGGAAGAAAAGAAAAAGAAATAACATTAACAAGGAAGCGAATCTGCACATGGATCTGGTCCCTTTCTGAGCCCTACCTCTTCTTGGACCCTCTCGTATGGGCACAATATACACAGACATACCGTGACTCAAGCTCTTTTATTTGGGGGGGGATTAAATCAGCCAAATAAATGTTGATATCAGAGTCATTTGAAGATCTGACACCTTGGGTTTCTTACCTAGCCTGGAAGATTGCAGAGTTGTTGCTTAGGTTTATTGAGCATGCATTTAATTGCTACAATCTATTTGGGATTTGAGAAGGTGAAAGCATAACTCCAGAATCTTTTCTTCGCAATGTCATGTGCAATCTCCTGCCATTGATTTAAGAAATGTAGTTAAGGTAATGCTGCTTCATTTAAAGAAATGTGTTTTTTTATGAGTTTTAGCAAAGGCGGTAGGTTTTCTAGCATTTATTACTGTAGCATAGCTGAAGCTGCCCGTTGCCATCTGCTCAGGATTATTCTATGAAAAGTCAACAGGAGCAGGATTTATCCATTCATATGTTTAATAACTCAATGAATATTTACGGCTCCCGCTCTGCTTCTTCATGATGCGGCCACAGTAGTGAAAAAAAAAAAAAAAAGAACAGACAATATACCATTCTTAAGGAGTTTAACTTCTAGTTAAAGAAACAGAGCAAAGAAAGAAAATATCTGGGGTCGTGGAGTGTCAAGGCCCCCTAGACAAACAAAACCAACAGAATAATATTGTGAGGAATTGAATCATGTGAATGTGAAAGTAAATGCTCAAAATATGCACATGGTCAGCAGGCTGGAGCTACACTCACTAAGAGGCGGGGGGCCTTGTGATGCCAGAATCCACCTTTATTCCAGCTGCTCATCTTTTGTTCAAGGAAGATCACCAATTGTTAGATGAGGCCCCTCCTTGTCAGCAGGGATGCAGTTAAATGTCAATCCACTCTGAAAATGTCTTCAATGGAGCATCTGGTGTTTGACCAAATATTTAGCCACTGTATCCAACCAAGCTATTTCCTAAAATTAAGCACCACCTGATGTTAGGTCCTAGGATGAAAACTGAGCAGGAAAATACTAGAACTCGATGGCATGAGCTGATGTTTGCAGGGTGAGTACGCATGGCTTCTTTAAGAAGAAAACATTTGAGTGGAAGGAAAAAGCCCTTTGGCCTCTGCAGGTAGACAAAGTTTCAGACAGGGGAAACAGAGCTCACAGGTTGAGCCGTTGAGAAGGGATTATGCTGGCTCCAGTAAACTCCGAAGGAGGGACCACTGTGAGCATCCAGGGAAAGCTTGACTGTTCCAAGGAAGATGAAGTTTTCCAGAGGGCCAAACCAGTCAAGAACTTCGCATTTGAAAACAAAGATAAACTCATTTCCACACGCCAAGTTACCATTTTTTGTTTTGCCTTCTCCATCAACACAGGGATGGAGATAACGCATTCTCCGCTGCTGCCCAGACAGAGCAGGATGTGGGATTTGCTATGGAACGTTATATATTTTTTCCCAGGCTATGATTTAAAAAGAAAAATCTGGCTGATAGGCAAGGAGGAGCAAGAGGGGAACACGGGTCATGGCACCTTTAAAAGTGATAAGTGGAGTGTGGAAAGAAGCATATAGACGCGGCAGCTGCAGTGAGAACTCCCCAAAGGCAGGAACCACGTTCGTAACTGTCCTGGCGAACCTTTGATCGTTTCCTCTCTGTACCTACAGTCTAGTTCAACCTCGCAGGAGCTAACCATCAGGGCGCACAGGATGCCACCTCCTCCAAGGGCTACCGCAGGGGGCACGTCACTCGCACAGACGGGGGGCCTGAGCGCCTTTCAGCCAAGAGGGCGCTAGTGTGGATATTATCTTCCAATCAAACATTTTTATAAAATGCAGCTGGAAGTTCTCACAGTTTCCACGTTCCCAGCTGCAAGTGTAAATCCCTTTCATTGCCGATACTTCTCGAGTCCCATTCCCAAAGTGCGCTGCCGTTTGAGTCTGGCCCTCTCTCTACCGAGTGTCTCACTTTCTTCTTCTTTTATAAAGTTTTATTTTATTTTTATTGGAAATGCAGATATACACAGAGGAAGAGAGACAGAAAGGAAGATTCTCTGTCTATTGATTCACTCTCCAAGCGGCCGCATTGGTTGGAGCTTCACTGATCTGAAGCCAGGAGCCTCCTCTGGGTCTCCCATGCTGGTGCAGGGTCCCAAGACTTGGGGCTGTCCTTGACTACTTTCCCAGGCTACAAGCAGGGAGCTGAATGGGAAGCAGGGCTGCTGGGATTAGAACCGGCCCGTATGGGATCCCAGCGTGTGCAAGGTGAGGATTTTAGCCACTAGGCTACCGTACTGGGCCCTCACTTTTCTTCTTCTTTTAACTGCTTTATTTGTATACTTTCTTCATCGGGATTCACATCCTATTGTTATAAAGGAAGTTGACATTCTCATCCTTTGGCATGAAAAGTTCCTTGAGAACACTCCTGCTTCTGCTGCAGCAGAGGCTGGGAGCATCAGCCCCTGCACCTCACTCCCCTGAGATGGGGGATGCTGGGAAGTCCATCTCCTCTAGCCTTTCCAGACTATTCTTTTCACTCAGCTTCAGGACTCTGTCCTCGTCTTTGACACCAATACGACAAATGCTTGCAAGCTACCAACATGGAAAGTTAGTGAAATGAAAAACAGTGGCCCAAATTCCAGACAATCATCTAAATGATGTGCCATACCAAAATCAAAGCAATTTTTCTAAGCTGTGCATATGATTTTTTTACTTTGATATGTAAAGTTGATTTAAAAATAGCCTTGTAGTTTAAATCATAAACGATCTTTAATAAATAAATATATAAGCATATATAACAAATGAACATATGTAACAAGCAATCTTTTTGAAGTTTGTGAAACCTCCTAAAAATTTACCTCCTGAATCTTATGTATATCAAATCTTTCACTTAAGTATCATGTGTTCCCTTTCCTGGGGATAACTGTACTGCCCTCTCATGTTACCTGGTGCATGTCCGTCTGTTACATTTTAGTTTCAGTAATTCTAGGAAGAACCTCCACTGCCACACAATGGGGACAAGTGATAGTTGAATTCTCCTATAAAACCCTGACGGGCCAACTCTCCTTAATAATGTGTCATTTACTGTTTGTCTTTTCTTGTAGACCTTCTACAATTTCGAAGGCAGAAACCATGAAGATTTTGTCCGATGTTGTATTTCAGAAGTCCACCATAAGGATAGATTAGTTACTAAGTAAGTCTTAGTTAAATGAATGAGAAAACTTCTAAAATGTTATTTTGGAGCTAATAATGTTTGATAAAATCAATTTTGAATTATAAGAAGTGATTTTGTGTATGTTCAATTCTCTGGGTTGAGATATATTATGAAAAAAATGTGTAAAATATGTAATACAATATATTTGGAATTAGCTCATTTTCAGTTTGAGTCCCACCTCTGCAACTACCTAGCTATTGGAGCTTAAGAGTGTCACCTGACAGTTCTATGTAGTTCTTTTTGCTGTAGAAGTTTGCCTGATTATGTAGGAGTTTTCAAAAGAGTAAATGTGATATTTAAGTGTCTGGGCTACTGCTTACTAAACACCAACAGGTTGACTATTCTGTATGTGGCTTATTAGTTATGTCACAGACAATAAAAATTCCTAGAAAAAACAGTTAATAAGAATATCTGTATGTGGAACCAAATAGCTATTCTTTTGCTTGCAAGTAGAATAAACCCCTATTAATAATATATCAAGGCTATTATTTTGATTCTCTTGATTTGCCTTAATAAGATCACCAGATGGCTTTCCACATCCAGTCTCCTGAGTTTGAGGACAGCAGGAAGAAAGAGAACAGCAATGAAACATCCACCTTTTATCCCTTTTATCAAACAAGCCAATTTTTCCAGACAGACACAGAGTATGTTTCTCAAATTGTATAGACTATAAAATGGAGTATTTTTGTTGTTGTTTTTAACACCATTCGTAGGTAGAAAGAGTGCTAATGGGTATGTTGAATCTTATTAACGTCTAGATTCTGTGACAAATTACGCGTTTAATAATTTCCTAACATTACAAAGGGAACTTGGAGCAAGTATGCCTCTTTTCCCATTGCTTTCTTGTCCAACACACATAGCTTATAATTACATGACGTATCAAATACTATTTGAACTTGCATTTTGCTGGGGAGGAGGGACAAGCAAAAGCATTAAAGTATCATTATCATGATTATAAATATTGATTGAATATCTCCTTCATCTCAAGTGCGATAAGTCTTGGGAAGATGAGTAGGGTTCACATGAGAGCACATAAGTAGAGAGAACAGATACAGCTGCAATAAATGAAAGATTAAGTTCATGTTTGGGTGGGGCATAGTAGGTGCAAATTGTAAATTAATTTGTAAAACCAGTTTGTAAATAGGCTCAGGTCCTTACAGTACAGAGAATATGAATATATAGGCTACCCCAGATACTGCAGGAACCTGGAACGTGACGGTACTCATGATTTTTATTTTTTTTTTTTAACTGAGTGTGAAGAAATGAAGTGACATTAAAAATCTTGCAAAGAGATATAAATGTGCGAGCTCTGTGTTTTTGTGGAGAAGCGTTGAAAGGCAAGAAGAATCAGAGAGACAAAGAACAAGCAAGAGGGAGAGGATACAACAGACTAGAATTAGGTTCTTCCCATATGGTTACATCCTAATGGGGAACGTGTCTGAACCGAGGGAAACTCACACTTGGAAACATTTTCAGGGTTTTATTTTTCATTTTAAGAAACGTTCTTTTTCTTCAGATACAGCAAATGGTGGTACTGCCGATCAAAGGCACGCACTTTCATTCAAAGGGAGCACTTGTCTAAAGGGAGTTATTGCACAGCTCAAAACAGCATGCCTCACAAATGGATCATGGTGTGTTCTCCCACAAGAGTTTTGAATTTCAAATAATTGTGGAGATCTTGATTTTTTTTTCAAGTCCCTAAGCATTTATGATCAGTCAGATGAGACTAGCAGAACGTTAGGTAATTAGGACAAAAGACTGCCAATGAATTATATAGGAATGACAAAAGTCTTTATCCAAATGATGCTTACAAAGCTATCCACGTGTTCTTGCCACTAGAAGCCATCAGCTTATACGTAAGCTATGCACTGGTAAACATCATAATTTGATGGATGAACTCCTTTTCCCTCCAATGTGTGTGTAGCACAATGAATCTGGTAATAAAGAGGCCAGCAACTGCAGCTTTGCTCTTAACTAAGGTTATTATGCTTTAGAAATGATTCAGTATGATTGACAGTATAAATCATCCACTTCATTTCTCCACATTCTATCACTGCCACCAGAAACTGATGTTTTTTATTGTAGAACCCTGAGCTCCTGTATGCATGCATAGCAGATTTGCTTCCTCCTTCATTTGTATGTGAGAAAACCCTTTGAATGATAGCACTTCATGTTCTGAGCCATGTGAGTATGCTTCTACTGTGGAAATGATGAAGTCTTTGCATCATCGTCACAAACTGATATAACTGGAGCTAAGCGAATATCAACTGTTACTACTTTACAACTCTACCTTGCCATTCTTTCTAAACAGGGAGATTAATTTATTTATCTGAAAGGCAGACAGTGGGTTGGACAGGGAGGGAAATAAATCATTTCTGTACTGGCTACAACAATTGGGGTAAAGCAGGGAGGCGCCAAGAGCTCCATGCAGGTCCTCCCTGTGAATGGCAGGAGCCCAGAATCTTGAATAATCACATGCTGCCTTTCTGGCAATATTAGCCAGGACTTACTTTGACAGTGGAATAGTTGGGATGCAAACTGGGAGTCTGTTGTGGGACGTGGGTATTGTAAAGGTTGGCTTAACACGATACAGCGTAATACTGACCCCAGCGTTGTCTTTCTTAAAATGTTAGGTTGTTTTAGTGGTTTTGCCTGAAAAACAAATCCATGTTTGAAAATTTCTCAGGCAAATAAGAGTTTGGGGTTAAGAGAGATGGAAATTAAAGTAATCCTTGTGCTTTAAAATAATTTCTTTTTTCTATTTTTATGTACTTATTTGAACTCTTTTAATTTTTCAGGCTACAGTTCCATAGGCTCAGGGATTTCCCTGCCCCCTCTCTCCATTTCCCCTCCTCCTGCTGATTTCCTCTGTATTATTACAAAAGAGTAGCCCTTCAAAAAGTAATCTTGTTGTATTTAATGTTGATATAAACTTAAAGAGAATGGTCACAAGAATAAATAATCATGCTTCAGGTAATGTACAAACAAAATGAAAAGTTACATGAAATATAGATTATACCAATGAGATACTGGTAGTTGTCATATTTTCTAGTTAATAGGTACTTCATAAAAGCACTAATAACACTGTGCCCAGAACATGGCTTCATGCAAAATAAACTGAAGAAAAAGATGAAGTAGAAAGAGGAGGAGCATAAAGAAGAGGGATGAGGAAGAAGAAAAGCTGGGGCGAGAATCACAGTGAATGGCTCTTGTTTAGTAGTTTCATCAAGGGAAAATGCAGGAAAAAATATTGAAAAAGTGGGCCAGGATCAGACTACAGAATCATATAAAAATTCTTTTGTTAGATATGGTAAGCAACTAATTATTTTGCACATATGAATTGAAAGGAAAGGTATTCTAGGAATTAGGGATTGGGGATTGTAGGATTTCTGGAATTTGGATAAATAAGAAATCTTAATGAGAAGATTGTGATGGTATTCTAGGCTTCCCAAAGGAAGGGGCTAGAATTGAAGGAGTGGAGGACATGGCAACCAGATGTGTCAGTATTACAGATACAATTGAGGTACCTGCACAACAGATGTGGTGCGAAACATTGGGAAATACTCTTCCTTTGCTCCTTGTTGCAGTTAATCTTTTTAAAAGAGATTGATCGATCGATCGATTGATTGATTGTAGTTCACTCTCCACATGGCCACAGTGACCAGAATTTGGCCAGGTCAAAACCAGAATTTGGCCAGGTCAAAACCAGAATTTGGCCAGGTCAAAGCCCGGGGAGTGTCTTACACAAGGGTGGCATAGCCCAAGCATTTGGGCCATCTTTTGCTGCTTTTCCCAAGCCATGAGCAAGGACTTGGATCAGAAGTGGAGCAGCTGGGACTCAAACTGACACCCATTTGATGTACTGGCATTTCGGGTGGCCTTTTCTCACCGATTGCACCACAAAGCAAGTCCCTGGAATAGTTACTTTTAGATTCACACATCATGTCCTACTCTACAAATCTGAAAATTTTGTCATGTCTTCTTTGGAGAAAGACATAAATGTTAAGTACTACTCACTAAGCTGTGATAAGAATCAGTAACATGTGATGCTTTAATTAGAGGCTGTACTGAGATTTTTGCTTCCAGAAAAATTACTATGGTAATACAAGAATAAAATTACTGTAATTAAGAATTACCTAGAATGGAAGTATTCTATTCCTTGAATTTATAAATTATCAGAAGAGATTTCTTAATAACTTGGCCTTTTAGATATTCCTCAAGCTCACTCTATTTTTAACCCACAAGTTATTTCTAGCATAAAGTTGGAGAAGGAAGAAAAGTGCATAATTTACCATTGTGAGTTATTTTCAGGATTATGGAAACTCCCTGTTGGAGTCAAGAGCTGAAGCTCGCTGAAGCCTAGTTCTCACTGTCCTTCTCTCATTTCACTATCATGACAATATCCTCAGTCACACTAACAAAAATCATTCCTCATTTAAAATTTATTACCCTTTAATTGCAGATTTATTAACACACTGGCGGCATTGTATTGATTTTAGCAGGATGTTGTGGAAACTGGGAACAGGCACAGAGCACCTTGCAAGACTGACAGCACTTCACACTAAGTGGCAGGGATGTTGTTACATGCAAACACTTGAAATAGAGACGAGCGTAGCAGGGAACTCATTAGCAGTATGGACAAAAATGTCCCATCAGCAAATAGGAGAGAAGAGAACATATCTAGTGTTGAACGATATTTTCAATGTTAGTTTGCTAGGAGGGGCATGATTTGAAGTATACCTTTCAGTAACTCTTATTTTAATGCACCATTTTATTGGTTTCAGAGACAGAGAATGCAGAGAGGGCATAACAGAGTGAATCTGAGACACAGAGAAAGAGAGAGAGAAAGAGAGAAAGAGAGAAAGAGAGAGAGAGAGAGAGAGAGAGAGAGAAAGCTGCTGACTTACTTTCCAAACACCCGGGGTTGGGAGGTTGGGACCAGGCAAAATTGAGTACCTAGAAATCCACCCAGATCTCCTACATGACCCCAAGCAGCAGGCACCCCAGCCTGGCGCCTCCAAGGCAGGGTGTTGATGAGGAGAGGAGTCAGGCTTCAAATCCAAACACCACAAAGTGGGATGTAAAAATCTGAAGTGGCATCGCGACAGGCTAGACACCGAAATCCATCTTTGATTAACTCTTCATGTTGATATCATGCCGTATACACTCTGTGCTAGGCCAGATGCCTACCCCAAACTTATATTAACTCTTCCCTATACCAATCTTGGATTAATTCCTCATGTTGATATCATGCTGTATACACTTTGTGCTAGATATTTCTGAAGGAAATGTGATACTCTTGCCCTGTTAGAGACTGTAGGATGAAGGACACAATAAAACATTAAGAATTTGGCTTAATATAGTACTTTTTATGAGCTTTGCAAGATCTTGGTGTATATATCCTATCAAATTTTAGGTGGAAACAGAAAAGCACAATAACTAGTATGCACAAAGATACACATGTACTTTATTGGAACAATTAGAAGATTACTATTTTGGATTTGATCTCTGTATTAACGATTTTGAACCCAACCAGAAGTGGCAAGTGAAAGTAAAACGTTCCAACAAATGCACGATGAAAAAATTACAGAAAATTATGGAAAGATATTATAGGGGAGTAATCCCTCATTTGATCAGTGCCTGAGAATATGATGATTAAACAGTGTAAAGTTTAAGGGAATCATTGGCTCTGTGCATTCTAAAACCTACTCCAAAATCAGAGTCACTGGCATTGATAATCCCTGAGCCATGCTTCATTCGACAAATTTTGGGTCAAGATTTGAATTTTTTAATCAAACTCTGTGGGTAGTTTCCAAACCAATTGTTGAAAATGGCAGCTTCACTTGGTATGGAAAACTTTCAGAATTCATGCTTTTAGTACTTAGCAATTGTTCACAACTTATTGTTTTCACAAGACTGGTCTTAACTAATCTCTCCCTTCCTCGCTAGCCCAGCTCCTGGGATCATTGGAAATCAGGCCCTGGATTTCTGCCTCAGTCATGAATGGAAACAGAAAATAGGTTGTTACTGTTTGTGTCTAATTCAGACCTTTAAAAATCTCGACTTTTAATTCTTTAGTCACTCACTGGAGGACTGTATGTACTCCCCTTGAAATTACTGAAGACTTAAAAAAGAAAAAGCAACTAATTTCCCCCTGTGGATAATGCTTAGTCAGAGAATCTCCCAGAATTCATTTCCTCTGATGGTAATTTTTTTAGAATAGCCACATTGGATTCTATTGTGCACAGATTAAAGCAGGAGACTTGATTGAAATGTTTTATTTCAACGAAGTTATTCACAAAATCATATGGGAATCTGTGTGATGATGACCACATTATCTTTCCTGTCCACATTTACATAGACAATTAATACAGAACTTAATAAAGCATTGAAAGTCGAGTTACTTTCTCTAGCTTTTAATTTGCAAATGAAGCTGTCAGTCTTCCTGACTGTTTTAAATTGGACAATGACAACTTCCAAATTTGGGTATCACCCAAAGTAATTTTACAAAGAATGCAAATTACTAACTGTACGTTAGCCTAAAGACCTAAAGATTTTCAGTTCTACGTCCCAAGAGATATCTTAAGACTCAATAAATGCATTGTTTGTTGTCATCATTGACAGTGATAAAATAATAGTAGATATAGTTTATCGAGATCTTACTGTGCCAAGCACTGGATATTATCATTCTAACCCAAACAACTCTTTCTTGAGTATTGATCACATTTTACTGAAGATAGAACTGAAAGTCCAAGGGAGTGAAAAAAACGAAACCTAAATAGCTCAACTCCAATGTTAACATCTCTGTTCCTTCAATTATGTTCTATTGCCTAAGTAGGTGCAAGATGGGGCTACTGCTAAGCTGGAAAATATTCAAGATTAGAAAGTATTGGTTGCTCACAAAAATGGTTCCATCCACTGCCCCCCTTTGAACTTATCCTCAAGTTAGAGTATCGTTTTTTCCTTTGTACGATTTTTAGTTGTCACTTAGAGCTTTTTCTGAGTCTCTACCTCTTCCATTTAAAACTTCTTGTAGAATGAATATTTAGTCAATATTTTAAAACTTAAAAATTTTTTTCTAAGATAGGTAGTTGGTGACATGGTGAATATGCCACTTGGAATGCCAGCATATCACATTGGAGTGCCTAATTTGAATTGCAGCTCCAACTCCTCGCAGCAGATTCCTTATAATGTGAAGGTTGGGAAGCATCTGGCTACAGTTCAAACAGGTGGGTCCCTGACATCCACCTGGGAGATTTAGATTGAGATGGAAATGTCTCTGGCTTGGCCCAGCACCAACTGTGGCAGGCATTTGGGAAATGAACCATCAGATGGAATATCTCTGTCTGTTTTTTAAAGAAATACATACAAATAAAATAATGCGTTGCAAAATATTTATTATTTATTTAGTTTAGACATGACTGGGGTGTGGTGGGTAGAGAGAGAACACCCACCCACCCACCAGCTCACACCCAGGTGCTCCCAGAAGCTGAAGCTGAGCTAAGTTGAAGTTAGGAGCCAGGAACTCGAACTCTGAGTCACCCAGGTAGGCAGTAAGAATGCAAACACCTGAGTCATCACAGGGCATTTCTCAGTGTCAGCGTTAGCAAAAAGCTGGAATCAGGGGCCAGAGGCAGGACTTGAACCCACGTGCTTTGATTTGGAATGTATATGTTTCATACCACTGAGAATGTGCAGGCTGTTCAGAACATATAGTCATTCATGTATTCTTACTTTTCAAAAAAATATTGATTTAAGCATGTTAGGAGTGAACCAGATGATGTAAGATCAGTCTTGGTCTCCCCTTTTGTCTCTGTAACTCTACCTTTAAAATTAATAACTCTGAAAAAAATTAACATAGGGCCTGATGCAGTAGATTAGCAGCTAAAGTTCACACCTTGTACGCGACGGGATCCTATGTGGGCGCCAGTTCTAACTCAGGCAGTCCCACTTCCCATCCAGTTTCCTATTTGTGGCCTAGGAAAGCAGCTGATGGCCCAAAGCCTTGGGACCCCGCACCCGCATGGAAGACTCAGAAGAAGCTCCAGGCTCCTGGCTTCAGATTGACTCAGCTCCAGCCGTTGCAGTCATTTGGGGAGTGAAATCAGTGGACAGAGCTTCCTCTTTGTCTCTCCTCCTCTCTGTATATATCTGAGTTTTCAATAAAAATAAAGTAAATCTTTATAAAAAATAAATAAAAATTAAAAGAGTAATTTTGAGATGGAATGTGGAGTCTCAAGTGAATGAAAAAAGAAACTTCAAAAGCTAAAAATATCTCTTACAAGCTAAAAATGTCTTTGATGCTAGGATTTTTTTTCTCGCGAGAATTCACAAGAGTGAAAAGCCGTGGCTGCCTTGGTTTCAGCGGAAAGTGTCATCACAATGCTCATTTTACTGATCTGGAGTTGGAACCCTCTGCTCCAACTCTGGTCAATACCAGGATGAGACTAACAGGCATCGGAAACCTCCCCTTGTCTCTCTGATCTTGTCACTAGGGAAGAAGGTCTCCTTGCAGCCTTTTGGCAGGGACACTGAAAACATAACGCTTTCATGAACAGAGGGTCTTAATGAAATCTTCCACATATATGAGCTAACAGAGCCACTAAGAACGTCAGGCCAATTTCAAGTCAATTCTAAGCTAAACTGTTTCAAAAAGGCTTCAAGACCTCTCATGGACACCAAGTTCGCTTTCTTGGATTCTGTATCACTACTTCCCGTACATTTTAGGAGAATATGACAATTCCCTCCTGTCAAAATAGTATTCCACACAGATATGGAAGGGAGACACGTCACTCTACAAAATCACCCTCAGTATGCATTTAAAACGTTCAGTCTATATTATAGAAGGCAATGACATCATTGATCTGAACATACTCAGTTCTTTAAGACTTTTGCTACACAATCTGTTGCTGTAATCTTTTTAATAAGTTACTCTCTTCTCCTCTGGGCTCTCATTAAAGTCCTGTTTTTTCCTCCAAATATTGGATCCCGAAAATGAAAGAACACTTTAATTATGAGCTTAATTGAATTACTAATCCCAGGAGAGTACCTATTGCTATTCTATTTCTCATGGATCCAGATTTACTTGTTGAAGAAGAAACACACTATATGGCTGTGTGGTACATAACTAATCAAAAATTTTTTATCAGAGAACTTAACCAAAGAATACTCTACAGCTTTTACTATTGGGAATTCATATAACATCAGTACTGGGGTTAAATGTTAGATCCTTTAATTGACTGCTTGTACAACTGGATATGCTCTTAAACTTTTACTTTTATTCTGAAATTGTCCAGAAGCTAAGCCATCTCAACATTAGTGTCTATCAGAAAGGCATAAGAAAATGACACTGAATCAATGAAACAACAAATAATTTGGAATTCAGTAGTGATTAAGACAGATCTGAAGAATACATGGAATGGGAATATGTAACACAGAGTGACAAAGTGCAACCAGTGAAGTTTCAAAAATAATATTAACGACCAGCATTCATCCATTATTCAGTGGTTTACATCTGTTAGTTTATCTTGTCACCATAGCTATTATTTAGTGTTATTATTTTACCCATCTATAATAGAGGGAGCTAATCCAGAGTGATTTAACAACTTATCCAATGTCAGCGGTTTCGCAAATGAGACAGAGTCCAATCCACACAAGGTAACCCTTACTTACAATGTTATTGCCAAGGAACTTAAAGAATCTTTAGCACCTGGAATCTTTGTCTCAAGATTCAAAACAAATTACAGAGCTATCAGTTTAGTTCTATTCAAGTTTGCAGTGAAGGAACCCCTGAATATGACTAGCCAACCAGATAGCAAGAAAGAAGAGTTCGTTTCTAATGTTGGAATTTGATCCCTACAGGCTAGGTGATTTTTCTACTGATGAAAATGTTCTTAGCAATGTGTATGCTCAAGGTCAGACTACCTGCGTTCAATTTCAGGTTTCTATTCCTGGCTCCAACTTCTTGTTAATGGGCAGCTTGGGAGGCAGGAGATAGCATCACAAGCCATTCAGTTGATGCTACTATGTTAGAGACCTGAGCTGAGTTTCCAACTGTGGTCCATCTCTTTCCCAGCTCCAGCCCAGTCCCAACAATTATGGGCATTTAGGGAGTGAATAAGCAGTAGCACCCTCCATTTCTGTGTGTGTGTGTGTGAATGTCTCACCTGCTATTCTTCTCTCAATTAATAATAACTAACATAGTAAATAGGGCCAGTCTAGAAAGGGCATATGGAGGACCAACAATGAAAGAATATGTCCCCAAATCTGCTCTTCGTCATAGATCAATGAAACAAATGTTTCAGGGTATCTTTCTTACACAGTAGGAATAGAGAATGTAAGCGTGCCTATTTTATATTAATACTTTCATTCAGATTTCAACAATGTGTACTTTTCCACAATTTGAATTATCATGCAGAATAAAGACATCTTGACTGGAACAGTTTCCACTATATAACTGAAATGACTTCGGTAATGAAATGCAGCTTTCATTATTGTGATATAACAGAGGAAATGATGTACTAGATGAGACAGCTAAGGGACTGGCTATATTGTTTTAAGAACAGGATGTTTCCATCATATGGAGTCATGGGGACTCGTATTCCTCAGAAGAATGCAAGAGTATTACAAATGCAAGGAGTATTCTTTGTCCCATGCAAAGCATTGTTCAGGGTCACTGTGCATTTGCTGTGTGATAGAATGTGCAGTTATTTAAAAAATCTAATTCATTTGCTGTGGAAAAGGAAATCTTCAAATAAATATATGCTTAATGCTTTAAGGTAAGAACATTGTTCAAAGATGTGGCTTCTGTGGGCACTGTTTAAACAAGATGAAGATTTTTTTGCATTTTTATTGTTGTTGTTGACTTGTTTAATGTAATATGCTAATTTAATATTTTCAGAATATCAACAAGTGTAGTAAAGAAGCAATTTAAAGTTACATAAAAAGCTGAACTAAATGGCATTTTTTTCTACTAAAGACATTAAAAGCAACTGTAGTATGTTCTACTATCGGAAAACATCTTTGTAGCTTCAGTGTACAGACAGAATGAAAAAAACTTTCCCCCCAGCTGCTGTAACTGTTGGAATAGACACCTGGCTAGTATTTGTAAAGAGTAGTGATTTACTTGAAAGGGGAAAATAGGGAGAAGGGGGGCAGTGGGGGAGAGAGAGTCTTCAAGCTAATGGAACACTTCCCAAATGGTTGCAACATCAAGATTGCTTTCAACTCAGTCCAAAAGCCAAGAACTAAACACTAGTACCCCGTGTGTATGACAAGGACTCACATACTTGAGCTGCCACCAACTGTCTCTTAGAAACATGGACAGGGAGCAGGATTAGAACCCAAGTCGCCAGTACTCTGGGATTCAGTTTTGGTTTAAACAAAGATAAATGAGCATTTATTTATTTACTTACATGAGAAGCAGAAAACAAACAGAAACAAACAAGCATTAAATTCCTCCCTTAGTGAGTTTTAAATAGCTTTATGAGGTACTTACATAAGGAAAACTAGATATTTAGTGTACACAAGCCGATTTGTTTGTGAATCAATCTGCACCACAATATCAATGATATAACTTTTGGGTAATGTTGTGTTGTGTCATGTTAAGCCTCTCTCTGCTGTGCTGGCATCCCACATGGGCTGATTTGAGTCCCATGATTTCTACTTCCAATGCAGCTCCCTCATAATGACCTGGGAAAGCAGTGAAGAATGGACTAAATCTTTGAAACCCTTTCTCCCATGTGGGAGATCTGAAAAAAGCTCCTGGCTCCTGGCTTCAACCTGGTCCAGCCCTAACCATTGTCCCCATTTGGATGATGAGCCAGTGGATAGATAATCTCTCTCTTTCTCCTCATCTTTCTGTAACTCTTCAAATATTTTTTTAAGTCTTTTCAAAAGAAGTCATACATTTATCCATCACCTTTTAAAGTTTCTTATCATCACTTTTATTTCTTGCTATTTTTTGTTTAGTGTTTTGTGCAATTTATGATAAAGCACCTAGTGGGAATTATCTAAACGTCCACCTAGAATTGAAATATAAAACAGTGTATACAAGCAATGGACTTATTTCAACTTTCAAAAGGAAGGAAACCCTAAGGTGGGTGGTGTTATATAGTGGTTAAAATACTGCTTGAAACAGCTGCAGCCCATCCCCAGTTCCTAGCGTTTAAGTCTCATCTCCAGTTTCAATCCACTTTCCTGTCTGTGGCTCTGTGGCAGGCAGTAATGATGACTCAAGCACTTGGAGTTTTACTAGTGACCTGAGATAATACTTAATGCTCTTGGCTTCTGCCCAACGCAACCCTTCAATCTTTCTAGATTCATAGATTCTGCCACATTTTGATATAATCTCAGCTCTTTAATTTTTCTATTACAGATTATTTTGAGATATTTGCCATGGATTCTATCATAATAATAATCTCATCACACTTTTTTTTAGCTGAAATTAGATACATAGGGTTGATGTTAGGCAACCTTCAGTGCTTTGGGAAGACTTTTACCAAGTCTGGAAAGTATGAATGTGTCCAGACTGATACAGACTTCAGCTGAGCTTTCCTAAGTGTTTGTGAATGTAATTATAGGCCAAAGGGATCCAAACAAATTTTGATGATCTAAAAAATGTAATGTAACATTTCAAAAAAAAAAAAGTTATCACCATAGCTGCTGGATATTGGACTCTTATTACTGGCTGGCTGAACCTTCTCCTCATGGGGATCACACCAAAAAACAATGTGTCTTTTGAGGATGGTATAACTTGATGGAAACATTTTAAATTCACTACTTTCTTATAGAATTATTTAGGATGGGCCTAAATGGACAGTGTGCGTCTTTAAGCACATATGTTTACTGCTTTTTTTTTTTTTTCATTGAAACTGTAGCGGAGTTAACTGACTTTAACTGCAGGTTTATATAAGGTTGGCCTGCCTGTAACCAAGTCCTATAAGTACTAGCTCCTTTTCCCATGCCTGAACCGTGTGACTTGCTTTGACCAGTACGTTACTAGCAGCGAGGACACTAAAAAATATGTCAGATATCTTTGCAAACGTGCCTTTCTTATCGTCTGTCTGTGGTTAGCAGGTGTCAGAGCGTGTTTGAGTCCTCCTGGGAACAACACCTCCTGCCCTACAACTTTCTCTGGGATTGCATTGCCGTTGCCTGCTTTTATTCAGGAGACGGAAACAAATTTTCCCCAATGAAACCTTTAAATATGAAACAATCACCAGAGGCTAATTGAAACAACAGACAATTGAAGTAAATTATACATTCCTCACCTAGATAAGAGACTTAAATTATAAATCTTTCAAGACCAGAAAGTGCGAAATAAATTGAAGTGCAATTAAGTGTCAGGATTAATGACATTTCCAAGTTCTTTCATGAATCGTCTATTGGAGTGCTTGCAGGTTTCAAGAACTCTCTATTTATCTTAATGAAACTTATCTCAAGTTTTGTTGAAAAATAAAAGTGGACCTTAAGATGAGCTCCTCAATTGCCTCTCTGCAAATTTGAAGCCCATTTTTTTTCCTTTGTGGATCTTCCACCAGTCCCACTGTTTCAGAGCTACCATTTGGTTAAGCAAAAGGTAGGAGACAGCGTGGCTTGTTTTTAAATAAAACTCAGTCACTTTGTCAGCAGCAGCTTGGACAGCATGGTTTACTTCAGAACATCAAATCTGTTCTATTTCCCTTACAGTAGGTGACAATTACAAACAGACCATTGTTTTATAGCCGCCTAATCTTTTAAGTGTCTTCCAAGAGCTGGAGAATTGTAGCTATTAGCTAGCAGGCCACTTTCAAGGGATAAACACATTGTTTGGTCATCATTCTGTTTGTGGGTAATCAAAATCTTTAACTTAGGGCTCGGTACACTAGCCTAGCAGCTAAAGTCTTCGATTTGAACACACTTGGATCACATATGAGTGCCGGTTCTAATCCTGGCAGCTCCACTTCCCATCCAGCTCCCTGCTTGAGGCCTGGGAAAGCAACTGAGGACAGCCTAAAGCCTTGGGACCCTGCACCCGCGTGGAAGACCCAGAAGAGGCTCCTGGCTTCAGCTCAGCTCAGCTCAGGCTGTTGTGGGAGCAAGCCATGGGATGGGAGATGTTTGTGTCTCTCTTCTTCTCCGTATATCTGACTTTGCAATAAAAAAATACATCTTAAAAAATGTCTAATTTATCCAAGATCAGGGATTTCTGATGGGATCTAGTAAGGTACAGTAAGTACTTTTCTCCGTCATCTTCATAGGACATCAACAGCTCGGTCACACAGAAAGTCACAGGACAAATAACCTAATAGCCCTGCCAGTTAAGCAAGAAGAGTCAAGGCTGGTTACTAGCACAAAAATGCAGTATCTTCTTATATCAGTAAGTACTTTTTTCTTTCATGAAATCTTGGTTTAGACAGAACAACAGAAACCCTGTGTGTGTGTGTGTGTGTGTGTGTGTGTGTGTGTGTGTGTGTGTGTGTGTGTTGCTCCCGACAGTCTCCTTGGCTCTTGCTTTCATTCTTTGTCCCTACTCTCTCTCTCTCTGCCTCTTACTTTCTTTGTGTCTCTTTGCCTTTCAAAGAAGTGACATTTTTTTAAGTTAAACAACATGCAGGTAGTAAAGCTCTGTAGAACACAGTCATTTAAAAAGGAAGAAACAGAATCTATTTTCAGAGTCTAACATTCAGTGCCATTACTCTAATGACCAAAACGATGCTGAAATGAAATGTGATTTCTGAAAAAGAAGAAAATATTCATATTCAAATTTTAGTGAAATTATATCAATTTGTTTCTTTGGGGAAGATTAAGACAGACTTGTATGGTTGGTTTTTATGTATTATATATTAAAGAAAAAGATTTCTGATCCTGATACTAACTTAATAGAAATGTAATTATCCAGAAACACTATAAAGAAACATGTTGCATAAAAAGGACAGAATTTAATTTAGAAGCACAAATTGCAAACTCCAAGATTCCGCGAACAGATCCCAGGGAATTCCGATGGTGCCTTCATTGGAATATTAGGCAAGAGTCTCTTTGAGATAAAAACTGTGGGTTTTACTGAGCTAGCCTCATGTCCCTCTATGTGTATGTCTACCAAATTAATGTCATAATAAAGCTGCATAACTTCAAATGAATTGCATAAGTAAATAGCAACCAAAAACGTATTTCCTTTACCATTAGCCAAGATCAAAACTGTAGCTGAAAAAGCACCATTTCTTTTCCGTATTACACAACTTGAACTACTTCCTCTTCTCGATTTTACTATTAGCAAATGTCTGAGTGGACCCGTCTGGCTGGTTGACCACATGGAAAACCATCAAGTTTACTTCAAACACTAATTTTTGAATTCCATCAGAGTAAGAACAGTGTATCACCAAACATTGAAATTCTAGGCCTTCCTACAAATATTTAAAGCAGAAGTTTCTTTCCTTCATTATAAAGTAGGGTAGTGTTCCGTAGATATTTCACGATCCTCGTCTCCCCAATGCCTCTTTCTCCTTCCCTCCTGACATACTCCACCGTGGGCAACGTCCAGGCCTTGGTTACCTACAGCCACACTCTAGCAAACGACTATCACAACTACAGACAGCTAAAAGGGGAAAACAAGGAAAAAATAAAGTGCTTATGTCATGTCTTTGACTAACATTTACTAAACTTTAATGATAAAGTCAGATAGAATTTTTCTGGTGATATCCAAGTATGATGTATAGTTTAATCATCTTATACCAGTTTTTTTTTAATTTCCTGGTGCTGATAGTATAAGATTTTATGTGAGAAGAAAGGTAAGTGAAAGCTATCAAGAAAATACCTTTTCTATGTCTTATAAGTCTTGCATGATTTCAAAATGAAAAAAAGACCTAAGCATTCTGACTTTTGGCTTATATGTTAGGTATATTCACATACGGTTAAACCATTTAAACTCTGAGAAAAATCTAAAAAAAAAAAAAAAACAAAGTACAATGATGTCCTTACTTAGACCAACCATTTTTGAAATTCACCCATTTTTTTTAACGGTTTCAATAATCTATGTTCCCATTTGAGAGGCTGAAAATCAGATATACAGAAAAATGGTGCCTAACTCTTATTTCGCCACCCAAACACCCTCAGCATTGCTTCTCTGAGTCTGCAACGTTAAGAAGCTGGATTCAGGATAGGCAGCAAGAATTGAGCCCAGACACTGCTGGGGAGTATGGCTGTGTAACCACTGGGGCAAGCATCTGCCGAAGACGCCTTATTTTTAAAAATCCCCCCACCCTAGGCTGAAGGCTGTTTCTACAGCCACTCAGTCTCTTTTCCGGTGTGTAGACTGGAAGAAAGATGCCAGAAAGAATTGCACACTTTCTTGTGTTCAGCTGCTTCCAGCATTTGCAACTAGTGCGGGCAGAGGAGAGAAAGGAGTGTCAGACAGAGCATTGGACAAAGCATTATTTTTGTTCCCCACAATGCATCATGTAGCAGGCAAGAAAAAATTGCTCACATAATTAGCCTAAATGGATAAAAGCACTTGCAACATGGTAGAACACCTGGGATAAAAGGTGATACCTGGATAAAATGTTGATCGTGATCATTAGCACATTTTTTTTCTTACATAGCATATGTTCATACATTGCCCGTTCGTTAGGAGAAAAGCACCTCCCAAAATATGTGAGTTAGAGCTTTTTTAAACCATGGCATTTTGAAAGAACACAAATAACGCCTCTTAATTTCTTATGTTCTTAAATTAACACTTAGTTAATTTATGTCTTTATCTCAAGCATTCCTGCTTTTAATCACACCTTTTTGCTTCTAACGTTATACCGAAATGCTGTTGATAAAGAACTCTAATCAGATTATTAATTCAACACAGATAATGACTGCGTCTTATACTTCTCCTATTTTCAATTTCTTAAAATGTGCCTCAAACTACATAAATTGATAGATGTGATCAACTCTATAGTTTCATCTTGAATTGGCTTCCATGATACAGAAAGCAGCCATGTTATTAAAAAATACACAGGAGGGCCTGGTGCAGTAGCCTAGCACCTAAAGTCCTCTCCATGCATGTACTAGAATCCAATATGGATGTCAGTTCTAGTCCCGGCAGCCCTGCTTCCCACCCAGCTCCCTGCTTGTGGCCTGGGAGAGCTGTTGAAGACAGGCCAAAATCTTGGGACCCTGCAACCCCATGCATGGGAGACACGGAGGAGGTTCTTGGTTCCTGGCTCCAGACTGGCTCAGCTCCGGCTACTGTGGCCACATGGGAAGTGAATCAATATACGACAGATCTTCCTCTCTGTCTCTCCTCTTCTCTGTATATCTGATTTCCAATAAAAATAAATCTTTAAAACGAAGAAAGAAAACATGCCTTCTGCCAGTCTTTGCCTTTAAAAAATACACAGAAAGAACAAGAGTAGAAATTATTCACGTGTCTCTTTCTACATGTTTTGAAAGACAAAGACAGAGAAGGGAAGAGCATTCTGATCTGCTGCTTCGCACACGCCTGCAGGGAGCTGGTGACCCGTCCCAGGCCTCACAAGGGGCTGTCAGGGATCCAACAACTTGAACAGTCCCAGCAGCCATCCAGGATCCGGTGAGCAGGAAGCTGGAGTTGGGAGCTGGAGTCAAGAATTGAACCTGGATATGGAATACAGACATCCCACTGTCACCCTTGCCTCTTCCTTCTCTTCTTACTCAACAATGGACCTCTTCTTTGCCAAATGCTAAGCTCTTACGTCCAAATACTTAAAAAAGAATTTTGCTTCTGGAGTATGTGTCTAACCTGAGCTTTTCATTTCTTTCCAAAATCTAACAGAGTAAGAGAAGGGCTCCTAAGAGTAAGGTACCACCACGTTCAAATTTGAACAGAAGTTCTGAGTATTATGTTTTTACTGATACAACTGAATTCACCTACCAAGTTTTCTCTGTTGCCTCTGGTCTGGGATATGCATTTCATATCCCGTTAGAGTCAGCAGGCAGGGAAGAAGGCATGGGCTTTGTACTTAGGCTCTGTTGTCTTCCACACTGTCATCCAGCTTTTTCTGACTTCTAAGAGTCATTTTCTATATTTGCAAAATAGGCATATTAAAGCCATCTCATGTTGCTGTTCTATGAATTAATGAGAAATGCATTAACATGCACAGGGCATTGAGCCTATGCCTGGACTGTAAGACTTCCCTGTCTTATAGGCACATCTTCCTCCAATGTCTTTTCTCTATCCATTTTATCCTATAATTCCACATCTTATTTCAGCTTTCTTTTAAGCTTTGACTCAACTGCCTTCATGTCTTGGTTACTTAAAGATGTACTCTGCGGGTAGCATCTGTCAGAATCCACATGACCCTGTCAGAGGAAGCCACTCATTATTTCGTTTTATTATATTTGCTTTGTAACCTGGCAGAGGCACGGTGGATCCACTTACCACATGGGAATAGACTCCTATGGAATCAGTGCATTTTGAATCCTAACACAGGATAAAGAGCCTTGGCAGATGCTGCTGCATCTCTGCTCTTCTCTCCTTAACAATGTGAAACAAAATGACTAACAGTTCAATTGAAGATTGTAACTCATAGTGTTATTTTTTAATAACGGGTACTATCCTCCACATTCTGTGGAAAAATACTTTGCGTTGATTTCTGAAAATGATTTTTGACTATCAACGAGACAGTTTCTCTTTGACCTCATCACCAACTAGCAAATCTCCTCTACATCAGTGCCAAGTCAGAAATCAACGCCTGTTCTGTGAATTCTCAAAGCAAAAATCTCCCTAACACAGCATGTAGACTAAATCAAGATGTGGGATATTTGAGCATCTGTACATTATCAGACTAACTCATGCTTCTCACAAACATATTACATCTCTTCATTTTCTAGGCAATCTATTTTTCATCTCCCCAGGAAATACAACTCTCAGATCTTAGCTTTGTAGCATCCATGGCCTCAGGCTTCCATTGCATATCCAGAATCATTGACAATCTCTGAAAAACTACAGATAGCTCTCTTCAACTAGAGAGGCAAATTCAGGTTTTACGGAGCTTAAAGCTTAGACGATGTTAGAAGCCCTATTAAAAAAAAAATTTAAGGAACATTACTTTTGCAAATTTTGCAAAGAGCAAAAGTACGTGAGCATTAACAATGCATTCATTTTTCAAGGACCTTACAGATTTCCAGGCAAAAGAAGGGCCTTGAAGCTTATTTATTTTTTTTGATCCATCTATATATTTTTTTTTCGGAAGTCATATTTACAGAGAGAAGGAGGAGAGATGGAGAAAGATCTTCCACCTGTTGGTTCATTCCTTTTTCCTGCGTCTTGGACACTCCACTCACTTTTGCTGTAAAATCCCACAAAACTTGCTTCTCTGGGAGGTAGCTTCGGCAGTGAAAAATTTCTTCCCATGGTCTCCTTCTCCTCTCACAAATAAACAGAGCTTTGCTTTGGTCCTGCGTATTCAACAGCACTCCGTGCCTGTGTCCTCCACAGTGACACATTTATTTCCCTTGGAATACGGGTTGTGTTATGGATACCTGGCACAGCAGAAGTCCTATGGACACTCTTGTTTGAAATGATAATGCTTCATTTTACTTATATGTCCATTCAAATACTCTATGCAAAAACAACTATTTGAGAAGTGAACCAGCTGATAGAAAAATCTCTAAGTCTGAATTTCAAGCAAGAATGAATAAATCTTTTAAGAATTTTAAAAATTTAAAACTGAATAATGATATTATGGCAAAATTAAATGTGCCTGTGCTGGAGGGTTCAGCCAATGATGTTTATATGTTTTCTATCAGAGGTGATGACTAATAAAAGGCAAGAGGAATCTTTACGTCATTAAACTGACACCCATGATGCCAGCATCTCATATGAGCACTGGTTCAAGACTGTCATTTAATGCAACTGCCTGCTGGTGCACCTGGGAAAGCAGTGGAAGATTGCCAAGGTACAACAGTCCTTGCCATCTATGAGAGAAATTCAGAGAGTTCCATGTTTTGGACTTCAGTCTAATCCAGTTCTGGCCCCGACAGCCAGTGGCAGATCTCTCCTTTCTTTCTTACCTCTCAGTGTGTAACTCTTTTAAATATGCAAAAATAAATGTAAAAAGAAGGGATTTTTCCACTTCTTTTTGTCTTTAACACATATGTTTTGCTTATGCGATAGACTAGAAGATATGGGAGGAATTTTTGAGTTTTTAGCCAACTGCAAATGTCGATGCAATGGTCTTATCTCTGTTAAACACTGCAAGTAGAAGGAGAAAGTGGATGCACCTCACTCGTCAGCTTCATGTGAACACAGTCGGCTTATTGTTTCCATAGAAGACATTTTGCTGGTTTATCAGTCCTTTGTTTAAAAACAATTTCTATACAATGAAACATAAAGACAGAGCATCTTTGTTTCTCTGTTAACTAAATACCCTGTCAAAAACAAGTACTTTGTTACAAAGGTAAGAAGGCTCATCTTGGGAGAAGGACAGACATTGAACAATTCACATTTATCTTCCCCAAATGCCTCATGTTGCCTACACCACATTCATTAAGACATATTTAATCATGACTTTATACAATTAGTCTGCGTTTAGTACTTGATATTTTTTAAGGAAAACAGGCTATTCTTGAATAACAGCTGTGCAAGCTGTGAAGTAACTAAATTAATCTGTTAAGGTTTTGGTAGAAGTTCAAGATCTTGCAGTTGGAATGGAAAATATACAATTCTGTTCGCTGTTATAATATCCATGTGTTCTGGTCCATTTTAAGCAATGTTGAAAATGTGGTTATAGCCCAAATTGGCTTTACATCTTTTTTGCTTTCAGCATCCATGTAAAACGACCTCTTTATTTCTCAGATATCTTCATGTAGGCTGTGTTTTAGTTCAAGAAAAATAAGGGCTTATCTATCATTAGAATTTTGAGGGACTGAAGGTAGATGAAAGGCTGGCTGACTTCAATTTTGCCACATGCATCATTAAAACATTTGCCAGCTACAGAAACTTTTCCAGGAACTGCCTACTGCTGGTTTACATACTGATCTAATATGGTAAAGCCATTCATGGATGACTGGCACAGATGTGTCCAATGTACACCAAGGATTACATCACGCACCACTAGGGGCAATCACCTCCCCGACGAGACACAGACAACTACACCTTTAATGGGGCATAATAAGTATATGCAACAGGCACAGTTTTCAGTCTGCAAGCCCAGGAAACTCTTGCAAGGTGAGGATATATTTAAGCAATAAAATGGAATTGTTGGGATTCTTGTGGAAATAGTTTCACACACCAGATTTTGGGTGGTGTTGCTTTTAAGATCATTAAAGTAATTTTTTCCCCAAATCTATATCTAATCAGTTTAATAGTAAGGAAAACATTCCAACTTGAAGAATTGATACAGACAATAAAGAATGAGTGAGAAAAAGCAGGAAAAAGGAAAAGGATGGAGATTTTATTTCATGCACTAATTTCAAGAAAACCTTTTTGATACTTTTCTCAGCATATTCTAGCTGACACCACAGGAGGGAAAAGTTAGACATGCAGATAGGTCACAGGTAAAGAAAATAAAAATTTTACTAATTGCAAAGACCGGTCTTCTGCTGCCTCAATGCATTCACTTTTCTGAAAGTATATATTTTTTTTCCAGATTTTTGGAGATGCAACTAGCATAATTGGTAAAGACGGTATTGCAATGTGATGTTTTGGTGTATGGTCACATTATAAATGATTAGCAAAACCCAGTTAATATATCCATCACTCACTCTTTGTCACTTAGTTGGATGGTTGGGAATGTTTAAGATTTATTTTTGTCAATTTCCAACCATGCACACATTGTAACAGTATGGTTAAGATGTTGATTACCCGTCAATCCAGATGTGGAAAATTTCACGTTTTCCAGGTTTATCCATGTTGTTATAAAAAACGTGATGTCCTTTTTGAAAGGTTGAATAATACTCCACTGTAGCTATTTTAAATTAGATGTTAACAAGTAGGTAGACAGACCTTTCCTCCATTCATCCTTTGATGTCACATAGACTGATTCTATATCTTGACTATTAATAATCTTGTGATAACAGAATACACCATCTCTTCATTTGATTTCTTTTTCTATTGACATGCATTTAAAAGCAGACTCTTGGAATTGCAACGGCTCTATATGCCTCTTTCCTCCTTCCATAACGGCTATAACTTTACATACACTGCACCAATGGCTACAAAATTCCCTTTACTCACATCATTTTTTTTTTTTTTACTCACATCATTTTTAACACTTTTTTTTAACAATAGCATTTCTGATACATGCTAGGTGATATCTCATTGTGTCTTTTTCATATTTCTAATGAATAATATTGTAACGTATGTTTTAAGAAACCTTTTGTAAATTTGCATATCTGCCAAAGAAATGTTCATTTAGGTTATTTGAACATTTAAAATATTGTTTATTTCTTGCTGTTCTTTGTCTTCCTTTGTGTATTAGTCAATTATCACAATCTGTGGTATGACAATATTAGCTTTTCTTCCGTAGGATATGTCCTCTTTTTGTTGATTATTTCTTTTTATTGTGAGAAAAAGTACTTGCTTTTGTTTTTAGCTTGCTGAAATCCCATTTGTCGATTTTACTTTCTTTTGAACAGCACTTTTGAGATCATAACGAGAAAATACTAATACCCAAAAGATTTTTTCAAACCTTTTCTTCTAGTAATTATATAATTCAATAATTCAATTCTTTTTTTAAGGTGTTCATTTATTTTGAGTGGCCCTTTTTTTTTTTTTTAGTCTGCATGCTGTTTGAGATAGAGACTAATGTCTTTCTTCTGCATATGTTATCCTTCCATGAAATTTGACCTTGAATTCTTTATTTAGAAAATGAATGTAAGTTATAATTATTTTCAAAGAGAGCCCTAACCAGGCAAAGTATTGTGAAGCAGTGTGTTAGGTTAAACACTAAGAACGAAGTAGAACAAGACACACAAAATAACAAGTGTTTAAACCTGTAGACCCAGATAGAAGAAGGATGTCCCAAAGGGTTAATAGGAAGTAGTAAAACAGCCAAGAATGCAAACAATGAGTGTGCAGGATTTACATCAAAGAGGGAAAAATGAGGGAAAACCCGATGGCCAAACACTTTGCTGGGACTCAGGGATTATTGCAGCAAACTTTCTGAGCTCTATTTGAATAAAAACAATGACTTCACCGAAGCCATATTTTGATTGAGATGTCACTGTGGCATATCTGAGAATTCCACGTGGAGAGTAAGTGACCCTGCCCTGAGGCTGCTGTACATCGAGCTAATATCCAGGTCTACCTCTTAAAGGAGCTTGCAGGAGGCAAATAACTAGGGTAGCTTGGTTTTTCTTTTGATACAGAGATATCTAAGTTACATTCAAAATGAATTTATTTATTGCAAAGTCAGATATACAGAGAGAAGGAATGACAGAGAGGAATTTCCACCATCAGATGATTCACTCTCCCAATTACTGCAAGAGCTGGGGCTGAGTCAATCTGAAGCCAGGAGCTAGGAGCCTCTTCCAGGTCTCCCATGAGAGTAGGGTCCCAAGGCCTTGGGCCATCCTTGACTGCTTTCCCAGGCCACAAGCAGGGAGCTGGATGGGAAGCGGGGCCCCTGAAACTAGAACTAGCACCCATATGGTATCTTGGCACATTCAAGGCAAGGACCTGAGCCACTAGGCCACTACGCCAGGCTGTGGAATTCTTATTTCAAAATGATGAAGGCATGCACATGGAATTGAACTGACCTGATAAAAATCTGACTTTTGAAATGAAACATTTATGTGAACTTGAAAAAATTTTCTTTGCCTTAATGCTCCCAATAATAACCATAGTAACCATATCTACATCAAAGGAATGAGTTGCTCTTAAGAAGATATAGAATAACTTAAGAACACATTGGAATGCAATAGGTCTCTTTGTTTCCTCTATAAATCTAGGAGGTTGGAATGGTTATTGAACATTATTTTTCTCATTCTTGGAACAAAAAGCAGATAATTTGGTAAGGTCTGTATATAAAATGTAAGAAAAAAAAATCTGTACTAAACTAGCTCATCTAAGTGTCACTTCACAGATTAGAAGTTTTAAACATGAGAATTGAAGCCATCTATAATTATTCAATTGATGGCCAACTATGTTCTTTTTGGAAACTTTTGCCCAGGAAAAAGAAATTGCAAGTAACTTTCTTTATTTGCTTTGGGGACTTCCTAAAAACCCATTTGTCTAAATCACTTGCACCCATCAGTGTTAAGGACACATTCTCAGAGCATTAGGCTCATTTGACAACTGTTTGTACTTCTGCAAATGACTTCAAAGCATTTGCCTTCTGGATTTATCCATTGTAACCAGTTGATTGCATCATAAACTTTGCTGTTCCTAATGAGATCTCTGCACTGATGGCCCATATAAAACCATCTTCTCAATCCTGATTTGACCTCCTCCCAGCAGAAATACTACTAAGATTGTCAAAATCATGACATTTGCTGTAAAAACAGTATGTAGGCTTGATTAATCTTATCAAAAGATAAATTTCAGGAGGGAGAATTGACCGAAAACTCAGTGCTTCAGTGCTTTTCGATTTGTTGTTTGGAAAGTTCATTGTTTCATGATATTTGAATCATTAGGAATGTAAGATTGGCAGTAGGGGAACAGTAAGCTAAAAAGAGAAGAGAGGCAGAAAAATCAAGGTCAAACCTATTGAAAGTACCTAGGTTAAAGTTAATAAATTGAGGCCCGAATGAAGCAGATGGAAAAATGAACATTGTAGAATGACTTGTCTAACAGAGAATCAGCAGGGTTTTTCAAGAGACAAGATTTAGTAGTAAGGATATAATTTTATGTGACTCTTAGATTTTGTATCTTCAATGCTTGATGAAGCAGTAGACGGATTATTATGGAAAATAAAGTTTTAAGACCAATGGAGCATGCTGAGCCGAGTAAAAACGTGTGTTTAATTGACAAATTCGAACAATCTGTGGCCATGTATCTCAATCAGGGGCAATGTTGGTCCCTCATCCCTAGAAAATGAATATTGCCAGTGTTTGTAGTCATTTATATATATATATATAACTGGGTGTATGGAGCTGTTGGTGCTGGAAGGTCACTACATATTCTACATGACGTAAGTCAGCTCCCACAGGTAAGAACTGTAATGCCCAATACGTCAACAGTATTCGGATGAAAAACATTAGCTAATAAGGAAAATATATACATAACAAAAAATTTACATTTCCCTTCCATAAGTACAGGTGAATGCAAGGCAACCCAAGGAAAGCAATGGGAATGAGGTGTGAGGATGAGAATATTCCACGTGGAGGGAAGAACAGACGACGCTGGCTTTCCTGGAGTTTATTCCCTCTGCCCTTGGACCTTTCTCCAGTTGTCAAGATGACACCGATTTCTCATTTGCATCTGCTTAAATTCCACACACCTATTGACTTCCATCCCCAAGGCTGTTCTTGCCCATGCTGTTTACTGACTTTAACCTCGCCCCTTGGAGAGTGAAGTATCTGTATAATCCACCTTCTTACAAAGGCTTTAGTAAGTAACATAAATTCTCTTTGTAATGTAACTATAAGCACTCTTAACTTCTGGTCTATCATGTCTTCAATTTCCTATGTGAAGAACACGCGTCATCCAACTCTTCCTCCCTTGACTTCCCAGTGATGCGTTAACTCTCGCACGGAGAGGAGGCCACGGATATACGCAGGGTTGATGGTCTCCTCCCAACTAACAACTGAGTAGAACTGTATCCTTCTGCAAGCATCAGCACAGGCTACGGTACGGGAAAACTGCCATACTCATACGAAATGAAAACAGGTTGGAGACTTTAATATATTAAATACATTACACATAAATAATACAAATATTAACTAAAACAGGTACATGTTATCACTGATTAAAAAGAGAAGTCGAAGATATACCACTTCAAGTGGAGAAGACCGTTGAAACACATTTATCCATAGAAGGAAACTGGTTTTTCCGAGGGAGAAGAAGAAGGAAAGTCAACGGAATCTCCACTGGGCAGAACATCCCACCTGTCAATAAGCAACATTTATTGGCCTTCCTGTCAATTATCCGCCACTGAAGGAGTGTTGAAGGCCTTCCAGAAAGGCAAGCAAATAATCCTAAACGGTTTGCTGGATTGATGTACGCGGCTCATAGCTAGCTTTGAAACACAGGGTTTCCAGTAGAGTTATAACAATTTACTCCTTTAAAAATCAAAACATTTCACATAAAAATGTTTGAAGAGGAAAGCATCAGGTCTATTCTCATATTTTGTTTCCCCTCTCAATACTCTTTCATCAAATTATGCTGCTATGTCGTAGAAGAGTGACTTCAAACCTATCAAATTGAGTTTTTCTTTTTCATGTAGTAGATTATACATTTAAGAGCTGTACTAAATATCATATTTGAAAAGATGCGGTGTTACTTTCTTTGACAAAAATGTTTTCTTGTAGAGGAAGACTAAGTTGTTAATATTTTTAAAAATCTCAGAAAAAAAAATGTAGTCTTGCACAGGAAAAAAGTATCAAAATATTTAAGTAAACATATTTACATTGCAGCACTCTCAATCCATACCTGTGTTTTATAGTAGATACTTTTAACTTTGAAATGGATGAAAATTAATGAAAAAAAGTTTAAGATTATTAAAGTGAAAAACACATTCTATGGAGTGTCTTGGCACACAATACATTCTAAATTAGGCTTAAATCTATTTCCTTTCTATAATGTTCCCAGTTATTTTTTTGTCTTATAGCTTCATTGTCACCTACATTGATTTGTAATTTCTCAGAATGTATCAGACATAGCTCCAATCCTACTATTTTACTTAAATAGTAATTTGCTCCAAATTTTGTGTTCTAAGCTAGGGACCAAAAAAAAAAAAACCAAAACAAAACAAACAAAAAAGAAAACAAAAGAAACAAAAACAATAACAAAAACAAACAGCTTTATTTAGGATTCTTTTTTCCAAAGCACTTTCTGTTTTCAAAAAGTTGTTTCCAGTTCAGTATTGCATCTCCTTGAAAAGAAATATTTGCCCTTTGTGTTTTCCTGGGAGTAACCAATAAGGACCAGAACTATCTTGCTTGTCATACTGCTTCCGGCCCTGCTTGCTTGCTTACTGCCTGAGAAAGCAGAGGAGGACGACCCAAGCTTTGGGATCCTGTACCCATGAGGGAGACCTGGAAGAAGCTCCTGACTTTCAGCTTAGGCTAAGTTAAGCTCTGGCCACTGTGGTCATTTGGGGAGTGAATCAGAAGATGGAAGACTTTTCTCTCTCTCTTTTCATTTTTCTGTATAAAGCTGCCTTTCAGAAAAATAAAAATTAAAAAAAAAACGAAAAAAAAGTAGCTATTGTATCAAAAATCTCCTGAAATTCTCTAATGATGGAGAAGTTTAACAAAGATAAAAGTGGTAACAATTAAAATGCAATTCTTCCCAAATTCTTATGTAGCAAAATTTACTAGAAGTAATTTATACACATTATTTCATTAAAATTTCCTTGATGTAATGGAAAATATGTTTTAAAACTATTGACCCTTGCTTCTTTGTAACCTGTTTCACATGGGGCAATAATAATGTATATACAAGAATGATGTCTTAATGCTTTCTTTTGAGTAAACTGACATTTGAATTCTGGGCACAACATTTCTTTTTTTTAAGTTTGTTTATTTTTTTAAATAATCAAATTCCAGGATTTGGAATGACTGCATACTTAAAATTTATGCCATAAACTGTGGAGTGGAAAAATGCATGATCTATAATAGCCACTTTTCTTACATACCCAATGAGAAGGAGGAAATGTGTGGAAAAATTTAGGGGATGATTTTATTCTGGCTGCAGCAGTAAGGAGAAGTCCATTACTGAGAATCCACTTAAAGAAAAAGAGAACGATTTTACCACAGCAGGTAAACAAATGGGTCCTGGGCAAAGGTAGAGTTTGTACTTATCTGGGAATATGTGAGAAGGAATGGTTCTGTTCCCATTAGTTTCTTCCGGGAAATGAAAATTTCTTAGACTCGCTTGTATCTCTAAAGCACAATTCAAGTTCAAAGTTGTCATTCCATTTGTAAATTAGCCCGTGGGCTCTGGATGAGAGAGAGAAGCAGAGAGGAAAGTAGAGGGTCTAACGGTGGTGGAAATCCTATGAGGACATTCGCACCTTCATCTCACACTCGCTCATCTGACACTACTTGGTTCAAATCCACCAAAGAAATGTGGGAAGGATATATTTATGAAATGCGTGTGATAATTTGAGGGAACGGACATATGTATCTTTGAAAAATATGGCAACAGGTGTCGAAAGCCACCCCCCACCTGCAGGTCTGTTCATTTTCCTACCCTCAGTTCTTGTAGGGCTTGGCATCCATGGCAAAAGATGCAGCACAGCCAGACTGCCTAGAGGAAAAAGGGAAGACTCAGCAGCCTCATCACGCTTCCGTAGAGGTGCAGTGAAGATCAATTTCCGGCAAATTCTAAATAGGAATGTCATATCAGGTCAGCAATTCACACTGAGTGCCTTTCATCATTTTTATTGCTGCTGAGAGAACCCTTGAGAGCTACGAGCTCCTTCTGCCCTCTGCCTCCTGTCTTCTGAACACAGGAATTGTATTCATCTTTGCTTGTCATTATACCACTAATGTTCAATTAATTTGAAAAAATACACAGCTCAACACATTTATGAGAATAACTGTCACACAATTACAACATGGTTTCCTAGTTTCAGCTCAGGTGGGATTTGAGGCAGGATGTTTCTCTGTTGTAGGGGATGAAGAACATCGTGTCCGTTGGTGGGATGTCTACAGTGTCTCTATCCTCTACCCGCTAGTTGTCAGCTCTGCTTGCCCTAACACAAAGCCTCTGTAGACACTGACATAATGTTCCATTTGATTCGAACAAAAATCATATCATTCGGGCCCAACACAATAGCCTAGTGACTAAATCCTTGCCTCACATCCACTGGGATCCCATATGGGTGACAGGTCATATCCTGGCTGCTCCACTTCCCATCCAGCTCCCAGCTTGTGGACTGGGAGAGTAATACTCTTGGCACAAAATCTTGGGACTCTGCACCCATGTGGGAGACGCAGATGAAGCTGCTACTCCTGGCTTCAGATCAGCTCAGTTCTGGCGTTGCAACCCCTTGGGGAGTGAACCAGCGGACAGAAGATTCTTCTCTCCTTTTCTCTACAGAGCTGCCATTCCAATAAAAAATAAAAAGAAATCTTTAAAAAAACATATCATTCTCAATCAGTTGAAAACAACTGATTTAAAATATGGACTATCCTTGACAGAGATTTTTTGGAAATCAGAATACGTAAAATTCTAGTCAAGGGATCGCAGGAACTTTTCGGGGGGACAGCCTTTCCTTCTATCTTGGCCAAATCAGCCTGATAATTAAATATCAGAGCCTTTATCAGTGGAAATTGTTTTCTCACATTTTTTTGGAGTTGGGGAATTTGTGATGCCTAAGTTTAGGTGTCAGTTTGACTATATTAAGGAATAATGGCACTCCTATTATTAAAATTAAATGTTTGCTCAAGATAGCTCCCAAAAATTGTTACTTATATAGAAAACTATATTAAGAAGTCAGGATTTCTTATATTTTCTACAGGATGTGAAAAAGGTATCTGAGCAAATGTTCTGTGGTGAGAATGTGTGCAATACTGAGGGAAGCAAACTCGGGCGTTGCCACTGCACCTGCTGAGCCTCCTGGGCAGGAGTTGGGGACAGGTAGTGGGCCTGCACTCCTGTACCTTTAGAGTGGAATCCTTTGGCACGGGATCACCTAAACAAGTCAATTACAAAGGGAAAATACCATATGTTCTCTCTGATACACGGAAACTTTAGTTTGATATTTTCGTTTTTATTTTCATTCATTCACAAAGTTTTCTATTTACCTATTAATTTCCTCCGTGACCCATAGGTGACACAATATCATCCTTTGCTTCAAGAAGTTTTTTCCTTTTTTTTTTTTATTATTTCTTCAGCAACGCATTGTTCATTCACTAACATGTTATTTAACTTCATCTTGGTGCTAATTTTCTATTTTTTCTTCCTGTTGTTGATTTTTTTCAAGAGGATGTATAGTAACTGTGTTACAGAGACAATCACATCCAGATGTAAAGACACAATGAAGTATGCCTCTCTACTTTGAAATCAAAGATAGACTCCCAATGAAACTTAAATATATTCTGACAATAGAATGCTGGATTCTTTGCCATTGTCCATACCTACAATGTCAGGATACACTTAAATAGCAGTTGATAGACTTATGAGTGGTTATGAAAGACTGTACTATTGTAATGATATAGGGGAAATTGGTAGGGGAGGTGGGGAGCTAATGAGGGTGTAAGGAAAATTCAAGAGCCTACAGAACTGTATCATAAAATAATAAAATAAATAAATTTAATTAAAAAGATATATATATGATCTTAATAGAGTACAATTAATTTCTTAGTTTCAGAACAACGCACTGATTTAAAAAAAAAATAGTAAACAGTTAAAGGTACAGTGAGCAAAGTTAGAGTCACCCAGTTGCACCGTTGGAGATACCCAGACCCAGTGCTTTTTTTCTTTTTTGATATTTACATAGTTAAAAAGGATGTGTGACCATGAGGATCATTGACTTGGGAATGGAGGGTTGAGGAACGGGGAGCAGGGGCGTAGGACAGCTGCTTCCAATTTTGTTTCTTTTTGTTTACTTTTTCCTCCTGTATCTGGCCAGTGGGGAAAGGCAGGGGAATGGGTTACTTCTAGCTGCCAAATTATACCAGCACCTGGTGATGGCCAGTTGATATCTTACAGATCCAAATGCACAGAATAATGTCCTAAGCTGAAATAATGTCTTAGTAGTTTCGATGGTTCTGGATGTTCTTGGTTTCATTGCTCCAAAGTTGAGAACATCTTTCAAAGGCCTATTGGCTGAGGCAGCCACTTCCTGTTAAAATTTGGCCAGGAGAGTTGTCCAGCCTGTCCTACTTTCCAGCCTCTGACAAGGAAGAAGCTCCAGGTCTGGAAGAAAACAAGTTTGTGACCTTCTTGGGAAAAAGATAAGTCAGGCACTCTCTTGTTGTGTCCTCTTTGTCACAGTAAATGAACAACTACATCGTTCTTGAGAAAATAAATGAGAAATTGACTGGGTGCATCAGCGACAGTCAAGTTGTCAGAATCCCAAAAGCCTCAAGTTCAAACCAAAGGAGGAATGTAATGACAGGTGGAAAGGAGACCCACATTCCCCGACATTCAGGCTCATTATGACCACCTGGAAGGTACACAGCTGTCACTCCATACATATTTCTTATGCAAATTAAAGCCTGGATATAATTTTCAACTTATGCCACTTAAATATTTGTACTACTGCTTTTTATTTTTCTCAAATAAGCTGTTTCATATGGTCTTGATGACCTGGTGAGCCCTGTCCACAGATTAATTCAGCACCATCTCATTCTTCTCAATTGCAGATCAACAAATACAGCTGAAATTCTGAAACAGAAAGTTGATGCATCAGAGCGATGCAGGCCAAGTCCTGAGAGGAACTGGTTTTGGGATCAAAGGAAAATTTTAAAGGAAGCATAGTCCAAAGCTAAACCCTAAGGTAAAATCTATAACTCTCTGCCTGCTTTAATTGGTGGAGTGGGCAGATAATCAATACAGAGAATGGTCAAGAGCAGGGCTTTGGTTTCTGTGCTGATCAATAGCAGGTCTGCCTCAGGGGAGAGAGACTCCCACCAAAGCTAGGCCACCTGCTCCTAAAAACACTTCAAAAGAAGGAGCAGAGAGGGTTTTCTTTACACAATATAAAACTGACTTTTGGGAAAGAACACATACACGAAGAAAAAAGTAAAGACACATCAATATTTCCCATTAGGGAGCCTGGCGGAGGGCATGCATGGTGTTTCCCCTAGATGGTTGTTAGAAAGCTGAGTGCTTAAAAAAAAAAAAAGAAAGAAAACAGGACAACAAACACCATCTTCCTTTAAGTTTTTAAATGTTTCTGACTATGAGAAATGATCAAATACAATAATAGTATATGTTTATTTAGCATCTAATTGTGCGGATTCTTTTCTAAGGTTTCACTAGGCAAACTTGGCGAGTTGAGTAGGCAACTAGTTCTCCTCTTTTCTGACATATAAGGAAATGGAAAGTCATACAGGTTACGTGATTTCACGAAGATCACGGAGCTAGACTTAGGATAAGACACAAAAAGGAAAAACAATGTTGTTTTTTATTTTGCCTAGATTACTAAAGGAACAAAAAGTCGTGCTACCAGTATATCAACGTTAACATAAGAGGATTAAAAAGAAAGTAGAAGAAAAAGCATACATCGAGATGAGAACAAAAAATAATAGAGAAAATCAAAAGAATCAGAAGGGTGACTTCTTAACAACCAATAAAATGGGTAAGTGTTTAGTTAAAATTATTATGGGAAAAAAGTGAGGGCACGAATTATCTAAAACAAGAGTAAGAAGTAACAGATTGTATAGATATTAATATTATACTATACAAACAGTAGGAAAATATTGTATCAATAAATTTAACAAGTTAAAATCCTATTATTCATAAAAAAAATCTGCAATTGTACTTGGAAATCATTTACTATATACTTTGTAATTAACCGGAAGAGAGGTATTTGAAAGTTCTCAGCATGCAGGTAAACCACCACATGGACTGCCAGCACCTCATATGGATCCTGGTTTGAGTCCTGGCTATTTATTCTATTTCTAGACCAATTCCTTGCTAATGTGCCTGGAAGAATAGTGAAAGGTGACCCACGTCCTTGGGCCCCTGGAACCCACATGAGATCTAGAAGAAGCTCCTGGCTCTGATTTCAGATTGGCCTAGCCCTGACTGGTGCAAACATGTGGGAAGCCAACCAGTAGATAGAAGACAAGGAATCCACTACAGCAGGAAGTGTCTTTTATAACAAAAATCTCCTATGTGTTGATTCACTCTCCAAATGCCATCACCCCAGGATTGAGCCAGGCTAAATCCAGAAGCCAGGTGCTCAGTTCAGATCTCCCACACGGGTGGCAGGAGGCATCTTCTGTCAAAGTAAAATATATTTATGGGAAAATGTGCACATTTCACAACTGACTACTAAATTTCAGCTGTCTGCAACAATGCAGAACATGTTTGCACTTAAGTTGTTAAAACTGATTAATATTTGTTTAAATAAGACCTTCTGCCTTGAATAATGAATATAAGTAAATAAAATGCTTCTGAACACAGCAACTACTATCCTCACTTTAATAAATTGAGTCACGTTCAGTCAAGTGTCTTGTATGTAATGACAGCAAATTTAGAGGATTTCCCAGAAACGATCAGTGCTGTTCTGGGCTGTTCATTAATTTCTTCTCTTTGTAAAATATATTTAGAGCAAGCACATATTTTCTTTAAAAAAAAAAAAAGATTTATTTACCTTTATTGGAAAGTCAGATTTATACAGTGAAGGTGAGACAGAAAGATCTTACATCCAGTGGTTCACTCCCCAAGCAGCTGCGATGATTGACGCTGAGCGTATCCGAAGCCAGGAGCCAGGAACCAGGAGCTTCCTCCAGGTCTCCCAAACGGGTGAACAGGGTCCCAAGGCCTTGGGCCATATTCAACTGCTTTCCCAGACTACAAGCCGGGAGCTGAACGGGAAGTAGAGCAGCCGGGATACAAGCCGGCGCCCATATTGGATCCCAAGTGTGCAAGGCAAGGACTTTAGCCAACTAAGCTACCGCACCGGGCCCACAAGCACAGATTTTCTTTTGGAGCTTATTGGACATAGTAATTCATTTTTTCACCAGCTAATATTTTTATCTTGCACTTTTCAAATGCTACATATTTATGTGCTAGGATAAATATAGATTAAGCACAAAACTATTAGTAACCTTATGCATAAGGTCACCTCCTTTAAATGTGATGTTCCAATGACATTGCTTGAAATACATGATGTTGATGTGTTGTAAATGTAAAAATAATCTTTCTTTTAAGCAGGTATCTGTAAAACTAAACAAACATGACCTATAACATGAATCCAAGTTTGTTCTATATGAAGATATTTTTGTCTATATTTCTGTCCTACATGTGGACAGTGTGTGTGTGTGTGTGTGTGTGTGTGTGTGTGTGTGTGTGTGTGCAAGAGAGAGAAAAATAGGAACAGTGAAAGTGGGAAAGACAGGCTACAAGGATAATCACAACAGTTCAATCAAAACTCTAAGTAGCTTTAGTTGATGAAGTATACGCAGATGCTGGGCTTTCTGGACGAGGTATCAGTGAGACAGGAAAAGCATCGCCTGGGAAAAGCGTAACTCACATTTCAGCATGAGGTGCCTCCTGCACCCTGCTTCCAAGGATGCTCATTAGCAGGAAACTAATCAGAAACCACAGTACCTAATGCATGCAGCCCAGGCGGTCACTGAACCCTCCACCAATACCTGTCCCTTGTGTACATTCGTGTATGAATAAGTAGTAAATATCTAAGGGCCAGCACAGTAGCCTAGTCAGCTAAAGTCCTTGCCTTGCTGGGATCCCATAGCGGTGCCAGTTCTAATCCCAGTGGTGTCTCTTCCCATCCAGATCCCTGCTTATGGCCTGGGAAAGCAGTCGAGGATGGCCCAAAGCCTTGTGGGGGACCCTGCACCCACGTGGGAGACCTGGAAGAGGCTCCTGGCTTCTGGCTTTGGATCAGCTCAGCTCTAGCCGTTGTGGCCACTTGGGGAATAAAACATTGAATGAAACATTGAATCTCTTCCTGTCACTCCTCCTCTCTATGTATTTGAATTTCCAATATAAAAAAATAGATAGATAGAGAAATGCTTAAGCACATTAAAGTCTATCAAACTGTGTGAATTAATACCATAATTTTACATGAATACATGTCCATCTCTTTTGCAGATTTCTCAAGAGCCAATTTGGATTCCTCATGAGCTATTCTTTGTATATCAACAACTATCTGTCATTTGAAAGGCTCTCTAAATTGTTTAACTGCATTGAATTATGCTAACACAATGGATAAATAGTCCCTTCCCTCTGTAAGAGCAATCATTTTTTAATTTAAACTCTTGGGCAGAAGCTGGGGTTGTGGAAGTTGCAGGCTTCCCTTATGGGAGCCAGTTTGTCCTCTACCTGCTCTACTTCTGATCCAGCTCACTGGTTGCTAATGGCCTGCCTGGAAAAACAGCACAAGATGATCCAACTGTTTGGGTTCCTGCAATCCATGTGATAGGCCCAGATGAAAACTCATGGTTCCTGGCCTTGGCCTGGCTCATACCAAGGCCACTCTGGCCATGTTGAAGTGAATCAGTGGATGGCAGATCTCTCATCTCTCTCTCACAGATTCTGTCTTTCCCTCTCTCTTCATCACTAATATTTATTTTGAAAATCTATATGATTATTCAGAGTTCTATCTTACATGTACCCAAAGTAAATTCATTTAAAAATAATACTTAGATGCACTAAAGGAATTCCAGAAAAATGGATTTTTAGAAATTATTCTTGATGGCTGAAAATTCATAAAAATTAAAAGATAAACTCATACATGGAAGTTGCCATTTAAGATAAGATATAAAAAGTGTATTTTAGGATCTTCCCAGCAGGTTTCATTAAGGAAACCTTGGCAGTCAAGTATAAATTAAGCAAACTTTAACAAAATCATAGAATATTGATATTCACAACATTATTCCCGTTATATTGTCTTTCTTACAAATGACCTGTCCAATAAATGGGGACAGTAAGAATGATCCATGTTTTATATCCATTTCTCTTCCTTCTTTACATAAGTATTGCTTAGTCAAACATGGAGCAGTTAAGGGCTTGACCAGTTCAATAGTGACCAGTCAAGCCCTCTGGGTTTATATGAAATGCCCATGGTGTCCTGCATAATGAGAAATACAAAGAGTCACAGGGTACAGCAAAACTATTGTGCCAAAGTGTGAGGAATTAGCTATCTAGCATCAGAAAGCTAAGATATATACTTAAAATTATTTTGGAGTTTGTTGAAGAAAGTTCTGTGCAGATTGAATGAAACGCAATCGTGAAATTCCTTATCCTAATTACCAGTGTTTATATCGACTGTAAAGGATGCCTTGGGAGTCTTACCGTTTTAGGCTAGAACAAAGATTCAGAACACGATTTTTAATCTCTTCATAGAGAACACGTTTTAAACAGGGATAAGAGCAGCTTTGTCATTTCATGCTTAATATTTTAAAATATAATTAGAACTAATAACAAATTTATAGAAATTGGATTCCAAGAATTTTCCCCAAAAAAGATTCCTCTGTGCTATATTCTAATCACATCCAGGACACCACACGTCTCATGATGTAATTCTGCAGTCTAAATATTCTAACAGACTGAAGAGTTCATTAAAGTCTATTATTTGTCAACTTTATATTCACACTTCTTGGCACATGACACTCATTTCAAATAAAAGCTTCCAAAATAAAATAGTCTCTCTAAAATATTCTGCACTATTCTCTCTTCTTTTTACTGGAACCAGCTACCCTTCACAGCTAACTAAAAGGGACCTGATTTTAGGTGTATTAGAGTTTTCGAACCCTAATAGCTCTCAGATGAGAAGCCCAGCCATGTTGAGGACAAGACCCTGAGGAATAGGAACCGCTCTCGCCCTGTTGCTTCTTAGTGTTATAATGTGTTTCTACTTGTGTGTGTCCTGGAAGTAAGAGGGACACTGGAGCCAAGTGTTTAGGATTCTAAGACATGCTCTTCTGGGAAATGTCAATGGGAAAAAGAAGTAATAAAAGGAAAGCTCACCCCACCACCTTCTTTCCACTTTTCACTCCCTTTAATCGCCTCTTAGGACAGAGAAATTAAGGAACCAGGTGGCAAAAAAAAAAAAAGAAAGAAAATTTACTTTAAAAGATCTATCCTCCACATCGCAGAGCAGAAAAGACAAAAGTGAGCACAGAGCCGAGAGACAATGACTTAATAATCAGAACACAATGCTGTAGTAGATTACAAACTCAATTTTCAACTTCTTCTGAGCTGAGGTCTTCTCTAGTGCCTCTCAGAATGAGTGGAAAATTAAAGGTGCTTGAAGCTCTTTACTGAATTGAAATAATTTATTCTTCATTTCTGTGTCAATTCTACAAATATTTATTGAGAGAAAATATTTACTGCAGGCACTATGGGATACTTCACATAGAAACATGATTAAGAAGTTTTCTCTGCTCAGATAATTTACAACCTAATGAGAAACGTGGGTTGCAACGAGAGTAACAGACTTTAGCAGCCAATGCAACATTTTTATCAAAAGGAGAAATAGGGAAGGAGGGAGGAGAAAGTAACAGCATCTGGAAAGACAGGAGCTTATCCCATTTGACCAATAATAACTTTGATTCCAGATGATGCTTTGGTCTTTGCGGTAAACATTCTTTGGTATCATGTCCCCCTCATTTCCACTCCTACCATCTGCCATGAGGTCCTTACCAAGCCAACAAGATACCTAGATCTTGCCTTTGAATTTTCATAGCTGCTTATGAATTACATTTATTTTCTTTATAAAGTTAGATTACCTTGGCTATTTCATTGTAGTGGAGAAAATCGGGGAGCAAATTCCTGCCTTTTATTGAATTTACAGATTAGTGGAAAGAAAAGATAGCAGTAAGAACTTTGCCACATCTCTAGTGTTGTGGATCCCAAGAATGGGCTCAACATCAGTCTAGCACAGTAGGTCATTATTGAAGGTCTTACACTCTATATGTTTTACCTCCAAAATTCTATGTACATTTGAAAAAAGGGGCCTCACTAGACACCATCTAGTTTCCAATCTATCTCCAAAGACGACACAAGGTTTCAGCGACGGTCCCAGTGGTCAGCACAATTAGCTAATAGCATGAATCAATTACTCCATCAATAGGGTTACACCTCCAGACCTGGGAACTAAACCAGACAGCTGCTGCATAGGCAGACTAAATAACACTGCATTTTCAAATCTGCAGCAATTTTACTGTTAATATCTAACAGTATTCATGGCTTCAACAAAAAAAGGGAATTAAAAGACAAGCTAATTTTGAGAAAACATTCTTGAAACCCAGATATCCGTGCACATTGGGAATCCAGAAAGCTTATAGAAAATATTATAGGCATTTTAGCAGGGAGCTGGATCAGAGGTAAGGCAGCAGGAATTTGGCAGCATAGGGCTTGACCCATAGGGTTTGACCCATAGGGCTTGAACACCAGTTCCAGGACTCTGGATTCCTACAGAGCTCAGTTTGAAGTGTGAATCTCTCAGGCACTTGCTTCTATACTATAGGAATTTTTGAAATAGTATATGTCTCTTATCAGGTACATGAGAATACACCACTCATGATACACCACTGTTTATGGAATAAATGAATTAGGTTTTTTCAACTCTTAAGACTCACTGAGCATTTGTTAACTCAGACACAATAGCCCTGAACATCTGGCCCTTAAAAAAAAAGATGAATTTATTTGATATGAAAAATGGAGCTACAGAGAAAGAGAGAGAGAGAGAAAGAGAAAGAAAGAAAGAGAGAGAGAGAGAATCTTCCATCTGCAATTCACTTCCCAAAAGGGCACACAGTTACAGCTAAGACCAGGCCTGAGCTAGACCAAAGCCAGGGCCCAGGAGTTTCTTCCAGGTCTCCCATACAGGTGCAGCAGTCCCAGCACATGGGTCATCTTTTGCTGTGCTTTTCCAAGCACATTATCAGGGAGCTGAATCAGAGTGGTGCTTTTTGAGAATCAAATTAGCACGCATATGAGATGTTGTTGACACAGGCAACAACTTAACCACTTAAACCACTATGCCTGCCCCAACCATCTTGTCTTTTACATTCTTCAGATTGTGTTACTGATAAATTAAGTGCACTAGTTATTAAAGCCCCCGAATCTGAGAAGAAATATTTGAAAACTCCATATCAATTCTTCTCTACGACTCTATCACGGAATAGGAAAATAGAATTGTTGTTGTTTCTTCAGTCTATACACGTGGTCTTCTAATTTATAAAACTCTAAATTTTAGATGAAAAAGAGAAAGTCATGTTGGTTTTGGAATAAATATCTCAGGAGAGAAGTAAACAAATGAAGGGATGAACACACACATATCTGGTGTGCATTTGCTCCAAAAAATCTTCACTTGAACCTTACACAAGACCTTAACAATAAGTACCACCCAATAAGAATTGCAACAGTTATTTACCACTGCACTTTAATATGCAAATTAATATATGGACCTGATCCTATGAATTGCTAGGACCCTATCTAGAAGCTAACCTACGTCCTATTCACACATATAAAGTGGACATCTTGCAACACTGTGGGACCATTATGCCCGTATTCCCAGGGAAACAAAACAGTGACCAAATAAAAAAGAAGTGTGAGTCGTGAAAAGCCAGTTCACCAACTCAGGTTGCCTGCAATGACAAACTGAGAAAGTTGAGCCTCCAAGGGCTGCCTAGCTTAACAATATTTTTTGAAAGAAAGGAATAAAAATGCAATAAACTCTAATAGAAACCATGTTTCTCCTCTGATTCCAGAAAGCATTACAGTATTATTCATAATTCTATATGCCTGACTCTACGAAAAGGGAATGTGAGTAAGATAGGGACAAAAACAAAACAACTATAAATTTATTTTAACAGAACAGAAAATGGTAACAAAGTAATTCCCATTTGAAAAGAACAATGCACTTTTCTCACAATGGCTAAGTAAAACCATATTATTGAGCCTTGTAGTTACAGAATGTAGTTGGGGAACTGCATGGCAACTTTTTAGTTTGCAACTCTCCAAGCATGAAGTCTCTAGAGAATGGGAGAGTACCCTGAGTGTGACAGTGGAATCTGCCGGAGGTTGGTGGCGTTAACTGAGAACTACTACGGAAAAGAATGTGTGAAATCAGCATTTACGCAAAGCTCCAGAGCTTCGTATATGAATTAAACCTTTACTTTTGTGGGACAAATTTCTGAGATCACCATCGGTCAAGGCTGCCCATTAAAACAATGAGAAGTACTGGCATGTAGCTGTTCTTTGAGGTGTCACCATCATTAATTTCCATTTCAGTTGACAGTGACAGAACTTACTTAATTAAATGCTGTGCAAACTACATGTCATTTGGCTTTGCATCAATGGGAAAATAGTAATTTTCTAGGATGCCAAAGCATCTAATCTCTTTTCCTTAAGGAATACTTTTAAGAAACTATTTTGGCTTATTATTTTGATGGTGGTACGATGGCTTTGAGTTCGATATCTAATCCCAGCACCCATGAACCGCTCTGCCATCTTTGTCTTATCAAGGCCAAGTTCCTGTTTAACTCACACATCCAGACTATCGTGCAAACATTGTAAAGTCAACATTTCCAAAATTCTACCCATTCTCTTTTACTTATTTTCTTTAAACATCAGTTTATTTAAAAGAAAGAGCAGTTAGATTTTGTTGGGCGCCATCACTACATCTTGTAATCTCATTGACTGTACCAAAGAGGATATTGCTCATATTTCACAACTAAGTTAAAAGTCAATGGAAAGATCTAAAATCAACTAGAGTTCATTACTGGTTGGCCCATAGTTTAAATCCAGAACTTTCAACTCCTCCTACTATTTGTTCTTCACTATCCCAGGTCATAGTAGCATGTGTCATAGCAAACAGGCATTCCTCTCTATGGCTGGGAGGACTCCTACTCCGTTGAGTTCAGGCTCCTTTCCTCACTTATTTTTATCTCTTTAGGGCACAATGGGCTAAAGTGTCGGAAAGACAGACCAGATGACGACTCCTTCCAAGAGTCAGAATAGCAGCCCCAATTATTCCTTCTTTGTTTCCCTCAAAAATTGGAGTTCCACGGACTGAAATAGGAGCCTTTGCTTGAGCTGACAGCACTACACAGGCCCAGAAAACACCATGTCTTTGCGATTTTTAGGAGAGAACTTTGGCCTGTCTTGGGTAGTTTTAGAAACTCCACAGCTTTTGATTTTTTAGATCTGCCCTCTACCTCAAAACTAGAGAAGGATAGGCCACGATCAGGAAACAAACTCTGGATTTTATCTTACAGAGAAATATGTATGAGGACCAACTCACTGTCCTAAAAATGTCTTTGATTCCAAAATACTACTAAATAAAATGAGAGTCTTATCTTCATATTTGAAATAGACAAAAAAATAAAATGTCCCTGGGTTAGTACTTAGCATTAATTACTGCATATGATAAAAACAATTTAACAATTTATTTCTTTAAATCATTCAAATTTTTACATCAAAATGCTCATTTTTGCAACAGCCTTCCCACATTCTCTAGGTAATTCATACCACTAGGAGTTTTGTAAAAATTGATATTGAATAAAAGGGGAGGAAATTATTTGCCCAAAGAGCTAAGAGACAGTGTCTCCTGGAAAGTGACTTGTTTATGTCAGGTAAAATACAGGTAACCTTCTTCTGATTTCCCATAAACATTTTATAATTTAATTTGATGAAGCTTAGATAAATTCTTTAGGGTTAAGAATATTATCCCTACACTCAGATTGACTTGAGTGTAATTTCAGGTTAACCCAAAAAGCAAAAACAAGAAAGTTAATCAGCCTCTCTATGCTTCAGATTTTCATTTATAAACTAAATCACAGCAATGATAATTGTGGGGCATATTTGTCATACACGGACACATTCAATACCTACTATGGGTTATAAAAGCTTAACTTTTACAATGTAAGTATGACTGCTATGTTGATGTTGGAATTGTAATTAATGATATGAAGTCTATGCAGTTATAGTGTAGCAATTGCACATAGTAGGTACTTAATCAATACACACTATAATTAGAAGTTGAGTATTTTAAGAATTTCCCCCATTGCAAGCCTAGTGTCTTTCTGAGAACTAATGAATTAGGTGTCAGTGGCATTTATAAAGACAAAATTGAATGAGCAAGATGTTAATGCTCACAAATGAGACAATTCGTCATTTCTAAAAAGAAGATTCAAAAACAGTCTCAGTGCCCACATCTGGCATCCTTATAGCACTCAGTGAAGAACATATTTCCAATTTATAAGAGGGCTTATGCTGTAACCCAAATCGTCTCTAACAAGTTGTAAAAGAGGAAAGCTCACCCTCCTTTTAGAATATGCATCTTGCCTCAAGTGAAAAGATTCCATTAGCTTTCTAAAGAAACTATTACTTCCTTACACTGATATTTAAGAAAGGACTTTGGCAACTGGTAGTATGCCAGGTACTTTTCCGAGACACTGTCCAGGATCATTTTTACAGAGAGCGGAATCCAGCAAACTGGTCTAACTGAACATTGATGAACTGTTCCTGCATCTGAGCAAATGACTTAAAAAATGGAAATAATTCACTGGGGAAATTCCTAGTAAAAGGAAAGCTGGTTTTATTTTAACTTCATGTCTCTCAGGAATGTGCATCAGGGAAAAATTCTCTGTCATAGTCATTTTAAACCCAAGACTTTGGTGGTAATAATGGGCTGCTTGTACAGAGTTTGACCAAAGTTGTGGGGTGGTAGAGAGAAAGATGTCTTAAAGACTCTTTGTACATGCAGCACATTTTTATCATTTTAGTTTCTTTCCTGTTTCTTGCTTTTAATCCAAAGTCTAATCACAATCTTTGCCATATTAGATCTTTCTCTTGTCACTGTTCTCTTTCACATTATGAAATAAAATGCCCTCTTTAATGCTATATTTTTTCCCCTGCTCAATAAATCCTCCTTCTACAACTTGGTAAATACTTGATAGGGAAAGAACCGGCAGAGAATTCCAAGACAAGGAAGCAATACTATGAGACAATGGTGCTTTCATGCATGAAGCTAAACCCTGTGTCACAGGACCAAGGTCAAGTATTGGTATTTGCTTAAAGAAAACTCCATCTTTAGAAGCGTTTGAGCCTACCTTGGGGAAATGTCTGTATAAAGATCTTGTAATGGTTATTATTTCCGCGGGGGGAGGGGATAGTGGGAGCGGAATGTGCCCACAAAGAGATGTGCCGACTATTTGCTAATGCTCTTTGATCGTCTGGGCATCAGAACCAGGGTGGCAGGACTGGGTCTCGTCTGTCATTTTGGCAAATCCTTCTCAGAGCAGCCTAGTCATCATTTATGGATACGGAGTATTTGATGCAAATGTCTTAGTTTTGTCTTTGAGGCCTATACTGAAAGAATGACAAAGAGCACAATTTAACTTCCTGTGAAGCATATTCAATTTAAAAAGAAAAATATGCTCTTTGGACTTCGACGGCTCATCCTTTAACGAGTGGCCATGCAGATCATAGTCAATGCTGCACCACATTTTGATACAATTCTGACTCAAAGATCAGAGTTCTGCAAAAAGCAGGGTCTTTGAGACAACTTGAATTCTTGAGTTCAGAGGAAGGATGGTGGCTGTAGACAATTTCCTGCCGCCAGCAGTTTCATGGCAGCTGCTACTGGGCCACCATAGTTTACAAATCCTGCTCAAGTGCTGATGTTTAAAGAAATTTTCTTTTTTAAAACTCTAATTTTATCTTGTGCAAAGGCACATAAAGCACTTCTGAATGTTTTTTTTTTTGTAAGGATAGTTATGGTGCAAGAAAAAATATTATGCAAAGCAAGTATGTAAATTTGCTAACATAAGATCTGGGGAATTTTAACAAAACAGATGGAAATGGGAAAGTACCACTAAACATGGTAATTCAGAAGAGACCAAAAATAAAAATATAGATGGATTGATAATCAGAGCCATGGTGAAAAATATCATGACATTGATTGTTGTACATATTTATGCTTGAATAAGCCCATATAATTTTGACTTCATCTTCTAAGTTCAGCAAGTTCTGTCAATTTACAGAACACCTAGTAAACACTTGATAGGGAAAGAATTGACTAAGAATTCCGAAACAAAAAAGCAATAGTATGAGACAATGGAGCTTTCATGCATGAAGCTAAACGCTGTGCTGGTTTGCTCAGTATACGTCTGACAAATCTTATGACCTTACTAGTGTGTGTCCCAAGGTTGATCAGTAAGATTCCTACTGTTGATCACGGAGATATTATTTGTGAATTATCTCAATGCTCAGGAGCAGCGTTTGTGCAAGATGCAGTTCTGAAAATAGTAATCCCTGGAGCAGGCTCTGTTGTGCAGCTGACGTACAAGCGTCTGGCATGATGGTGCATCGTTCCATGTTAAAGGCAGTAGGAGATGGCTCACGTGCTTGGCACCCTACCCCTCCAACATGGCAGATCCATATGAAGCTCCGAGATCCTAGCCTCTAGTGGCAGGTTCCAAGGCTGGCTTTTGTGGCCATTTCAGGAATAATGTAACAGATTTAAAATTTTTTATTATTTTTTTTAATTTTACAGATGAAGAGAGAGAAAAAGAAAATTCGCTATACGCTGTTTTACTCCCAAATGCACAAAATAACGAGGGTTGGGCCTGGTTAAAATAAAGACCTGGGAACTCTGTCTTCCAAGTGGCAGTGAGCCAACCACTCAAGCCATGATCAGGGTCTTCGCAGAATGCATTTCAGAATTCAGTCCGAACTTGAAGCATGGTGCTTTGTCATGGTGTGGAGGGCAGCCCAATTGACTTATTAATTGCTAGACCAAACTCCCAGCCAGTCTGGAATAAATTCTCCTTAAAATATCTTTCGTAAGCTATGTTGAGAAAAATAGATCATATAATATATATTTACAATGGAACCTTTCTAGTTTGGTGTTAATCAGTATTAACCTACACTCCTGAAGACTGTTTATTCCTGTAGTTTAAATTGCACTCACAGCAACTTCCAAAGTCAGCCGCAGTGACTGACTTTTAAAAGTATAGCCTGACAACAAAACCTTATCTAGATGGACACTCGCTATTTTAAATCGCATATTCATGACATATTAATATGAATGATTTTTGTCTGTTACCTTGAATTCTAAGTTCTATTCCAAGTATCATAAGGTGACATAAACCCATGATACAAAGACATAGAACTACTTGTTTTCTGTTGAGAACTTCTGTGAAATGTTTTATTAAAACTAGTATTTAGTAAGAAGTGCCAGATTAATTATACTGAAACAATTTTTATATTTCTCCTTTTGCACATGCTTCATACCGCTAGAGATCTAGCATTTAAAATTCTTTGACAAAGTGGTTTTCCAAGTTAAGACAGAGCCACAAAACTGGCTTTATGCTGAATTTACAATTAAAATCAATTCACAGGAATCATTTCAAGTGATTCATGGAATGCCATTCATTAACAGTGCAGTTATTTGTATCTGCTGTTTCCACATTTGAGGAGTAAATTTTTTAAAATCACAAAGAAAAAAAAAATGTTCACCAAGTTCATGCTTGATGGCTAGCACATACTACAAAAATACAGAGTTGCAGGGGAATAATAAGGCAAAGCAATTGAAGGAAGGTTAAATGCATCATCCATGACACTGATCAAGCAGTAGAGTCATAATCTTGCTCACCCACACAGAAAGTTTTTAATTCTCTGAAGAATAATTATCCACCCAGTTCCGCAAATGTCCAAAGGATTCGTTGCTTGGCGAGTTGGAAAAAAAAATGTCCCAAAATACTTGCAATCTGATTTCTTCTGCTTGGTTGATCAGCATTATTGTATGTGAATCCCCCATGGCCTCAATTACCATGCCTCTCTACTTGTTAAGACAATAAGTTTCCTTGGACCCTGGAAATTTCATTTTCCCTCCCTATATCTTTCTCTATTTTCTTTTTGAGAAAGTTGGAGAGCTTTGATCTTTATTTTAAAACCCTTTAACAGTTCCCCAAGGAAAAGTCTATAGGATTCAAGTTAGAGATTCAAAGCTCTCTAACCTCCACTTTCATGAACATATCACTTTCTTCAGGTAGACCTAATACTTACCTTTTTTGTTTGTTTTTTGGTTTGGGGATTTTTTTTTACCCCTAGGAATTCTTCCGCATTTTATTTTCTTTTGGCTTTTTACTCTTTGTGCATTTTTCAAAATCTCTTTGGAAAACCTTTCATGACTACTTCTGACTACACTGCTTGGCTTTGTGCCCGTCTTAGCTCTGGCAGTCGACTTGGGTCCTTTGTCCCTCAACTTGTCTTCCCCACAGTGGTAGAAGCTTCTAAAGTCTTGTCAAAATTGTCTTGTACTCTGCCTTCTCTGCAATCAATGGGGTCCCATCTCCCTCCCTCCCCGGTAAACTCTTTTATCAACTTCTTTGAGACATCTCTGGCTAAGTCTTACCAGGTGTGTGCCTCTGCTGATCCTTGTATGCCCACTGATGCATCCCCTTGTCCATGCAAAGGGAAAAGAAAATACTCAGAATCTTGGCAAAGACAAGGGTCCAATGCCTTAGCTTCCATTACCATTAGAATAAAATTCAATTGTGTTATAAATTCTAGGTTATAAATCAAAGAAAATATTTTTACATTGTGCGTTTTCAAAATGAATTTCAGTGATAACGTCATAATGGACTTTGGGTTTTTTTCTTTTTCTTTTAATAATAAATATCCTGAAGTGTTTAGTTGCTATACTTTTAGTGGCAATTCAGTATATACCACCATTAAAAACCATATTACATTAAAAGCACTTGGCATAGTATGGGCCAGCAATAATAATAATTTGCACTCATAGCTCAGAACTAATAGCTTAAAGCACTTCAGAGTGTGCTGTTTAATATCCGCTCTCCCATGTGCTACTTACTTCGTTTACATTCATCCTGCAAGGCAGGTGAGTATATGACCTGTATTAAAATAATAAAAGATAAATGAAAGGTTTAATATGTGAAAGAAAATTGAAGAGTGGTTTTTTAACTGTCCACTAGATTAACTGGAGAGCTGGAGCCAGGGGTAGGAAACATAGTAGTATTGTATTTTCCTGAAGCTCTAAGATCATGCTAGGGTGTACAAGAAGGTTGATGAAATAGTTTAAGCACTTTAGTTTCTCTAGGATCTCAAAGTCAAGTATCTCAAAAAAAAAAAAAAAAACTGTGTGTGTGTGTGTGTGTGTGTGTGTGTGTGTGTGTGTGTGTGCAGATTTGCCTGTTAACAGCACATGACTTAAAGATGGAATGAGGATGGAAGTAAGAATTACCCACGTCTCAGATTTCTCTGGTTTCTCAACCTATATGTGGATGCTGAATACACCTGCAGGGACCGTGGGAAATACAGGAAATCACTGTGCTTTGATTTCCATCTCTCCAAATCATTGTCCTGAACCAGCTGCTGACTAAGCACTAAAAATGAGCATTTCAGAGTTTGTACCATTTTCCACTTGTTCACAGAGGCAAGAAAAAAAATTGTTTCCTGCTTTGCCCCAACCACGAGTGAAAGTCGATTCCTTTTATAATACTCTGTCGTCTGGTGAGGTAATCTGTTTCCGCAAGGTCTTTTTCTTCTTCTGAACCATCATATTTATCGGTCTCACTTTTCTCATGATCATGCTGATTATCCTAACTCCAGGACCTGTTGTAACTTTGCTCTTTTTCATTGCTAGCATTATTTGTATTGTAGCATTATACTAGTATTATTCCTGGTGTAATTTGTAGATTTTTTCCTTTTGCTTGAGCAGTACACTTAAAACTCTATCAACATTGTCCCCTTCATTCCAATGGATTGTGTTTTTCTCTTTTGATACAAAAAAGGATGGTTTTACCTAAACACAACGTCAGTAAAGGGACAAGAGGAAAATGGATGAACACATGTGGAATGGAAAGTCAATCTTTTACACAAATTGCTTCTTGTTCAATAACCTGCTTCTACAAAATTGTATTTATCACCTCTATTGGCTGCTGGATGTGTTCTTTTGGAGCACACAACAGGCTTCACTCCATCTCTTCACTGACCTTTGCGGGTTATGGGAAAAGAGCATGGATAAATTCCTCTGGGGAAATGACAGATGAGCCAAGATTGACTATTGGCTTGGGAATGCAGTCTAGGATGGCCCAAAGCTTTGGGACCCTGCACCTATGTGGGAGACCTGGAAGAAGCTCCTGGATCCTGGCTTCGGAGTGGCTCAGCTCCAGCCATTGCGGCCGCCTGGGGAGACAATCATTGGATGGAAGATCTTCCTTTCTGTGTATCTGACTTTGCAATAAAAATTTAAAAATAAATCTTAAAAAAAAAAAGCTAAATCCTTGAATAATCTAGAAGTAAGCCAATTAACTTCTTACATTTTTCAGTCCCAAGCCCCTAATATTTTATCTGTTTCTTTCAAGAAATAATGTTATAATAGTATTCAAATTATGGTTCCATCTTCTATATCTTATGTATGCATACAATTTACTATTGTCTTTGGAAAATACAATTTATTTCATTTCCCTATTCTTTAACCAAGTGGAAATGGATAGGTTTGGTCTCACAGCTTTTGGTTCATAGGAAAAAACAATCACTTCCACTTGTATATTCTTTCCTTACAAATATGCATTACTTTTGTTTCTTTCACTATCATGAAAGAACACACTAAGAATTAACGTTTCTGTGCACTTTGATCTAGAGATTCTTTCCTTGACCTGTGTTTTATATGTTGTCTGCTCAAGACATAATTTGTTCTGGCATTTTCTTAACAGAATATGTAGCCATTAAATCCACTTGCCTCTGTCTTTGTAAATATTTGCAAATAGTGCTATTTATTTGCAGAAAGTTCAGAAATGTCCAAACAACTTCTTTTCTACTCAACATCAATACAGACCAGTATTAGATTCCTTTCAATCAGATTAGTCATTCAGTTGACTGTTTACATTTGAATATTCGAATTTAGCAATCCAATTTCCTGGATCTTAATGAGCTTGATCAAATTTATGGTTCAAGACCACAAGTAAGTAATTATTATATAAGCAATTTTGCTTTGTTACCATAGTAATGGAAATAGGAGAAGTTAACTCCATGATCTACTTGAAGCTTAAAATAAAACTTTGTTTTGAAAAGGTCTCCGACATGGGAGGTGTTTGGAGGCATTCATTGTTAGAAAATCCACTGAGATGCCTGCATTCCATGTAAGAATGCCTGGGTTCGAGTCTCTGCCTAACACCAAATGCAGTTTACAACGAATGCGCATGCTGGACAATGGCAGGTGACAACTCAAGTATTTGAATGCCTGTGACTCACAGGGGAGACCTGGATTGAGTTTATGTTTCTCGTCGACCGGGTCCAATTCCAGCTATTGAGGGATTTGGAGAAGGAACCATTGGTTAGGAGTTCACTCTTTTCTCTCCTCAAAGATTATTTATATATATATATGTATATATATAAATTTATTTTAAATCAATGCTTATGCCAGAGAATAACCATTTATTTTTAAAATTTGTTTTTATTGCAAAATCAGATACAGGGAGGAGGAGAGAGAAAAAGATCTTCCATCCAATGATTGACTCCCTTAGTGACTACAACGGCAGGAGCGGAGCTGATCTGAAGCCAGGATCCAGGAGCGGCTTCCGAACTGCCTACATGGGTGCAGGGTCCCAAAGCTTTGGGTCATCCTCGACTGCTTTCTCAGGCCACAAGCAGGTAACTGTTGGGAAGTGGAGCTGCCGGGATTAGAACTGGCACCCATGTGGGATCTCGGGCATTCAAGGAGAGGACTTTAGCTGTTAGGCCACCACGCCAGGCCCAACCATTTATTTTATACTAAATGACTTTACCTAGGTTCTGAAAACTTGGATACTAAGAAAAAAAATGCTTCAGAATTTTAGTTTAATTATCTCCATGTATTAGCGGTCATCTTCTTTTAGTATATCCCATCCCCTACCGGAAATTGTGGAAGGAGATAAGACACAGCACTTGAAATCAAACAGGTGATGACTGCTGGGAAATATGCTTAAGTATTAGGGGCTCATCACAGGTAATTACAATGTGAAACTAGATATTCTATATCATGAAGTGCTTAGTTGCACAATATAAAACATGGCAGATTGAGAAGAATCAGATTTGATTGGTGGGAAATAGTTTGGAAAAACTTAGTTGAAGTATCTCAGGGTTGTGAAAGCATGGAGGACAATTAGCTAATTAAAGACAAAACTACAATCCACATATCCTGTTGATTTAGGGAATACATGGATAAACTGGAGAGGATTTCTTTGTTTTGAGTTTCTTATAATTTAGTGAGCCATGAAATACAGCTAAACCAGAATAGACAACCAGGATAAGTACTACATTAACAAGGAAGGAAACTAAACTAAACCTGAGGACTATTTGATGCCTTAAAAATACAGAGGAAATCTGTTCAGGAAGATATATTGGAGTTTTCTTATGAGTTGTTGAGTTGTTGTCAGAAGATCTATGGGGACATTATCAAAATATCCATGTTGTTAAAGATTCATTGTGATCACAAAGTCTCAACAACATTCTTCTCAGCACTAAAAAAGATACAAAAATTCATATGGAAACACAAGAGACCATGAATAACCAAAGCTAACGTGAAGAATAGAATCAAAGCTGGAGGAATCACAATTCCAGATTTCAAGACATACTACAAGCAAGTGGTATTCAAAACAGTCTGGTACTGGTATAGAAACAGAGATGAAGTTCAATGGAACAGAATAGACAACCCAGAAGTGAGACCCCACTTGCACAGCCAACTAATCTTCAACAACAGAAGTGAAGAAAGCTAGGAAAAAAAAAAGGTTGGTCTCTTCAACAAATGCTATTAAAACAACTGGAATACACTTGCAGGAGTAAAGCACAAGAACCCCCCTTTTTTTTAACTTGTATTAAAAATCAGCTCTAAATGAATCAAGGTATTAAATCTATACTCAGAAACATCCAACTATGAGAAGAAAACATAGGAGGTGCTTTATAAGACATAGGTGCAGTCAATGACTTCTTAGAAAAATCACATAAAGCACAAACAATCAAAATGAAAGTGAACACATGAAATCACATCTCACTAAAAAGCTTCTGTATAGCAAAGAAAATGATCAACAAAGTGAAAAAGTAACCAACAGAATGAAAAAAAAAAATCTTTGTGCATTGTACAACAGAAGGCCTAATATCCAGGATTTACAAAGAGCTTCAGAAACTTAACAACAGTAAAACAACCCTGTTAAGAAATGGGTAAGAAAATGAGCAGGCAGTTTTCAAAAGAACAAATTCAAATGGCTGAAAGACATATGAAGAAATGCTCATATTCCCTAACTATTAGGGCAATGTTAAAAAAAGCACTCTGAGGTTCCATCTAACTCCAGTGAGAATAGCCTATGTACAGAAATCAACTAACAACAAATGCTGGCTAGGATATTGGGGGAAAAACGGTATTCTATTCCATTGCTGCAATGCAGACTAGTGCAGCCAGTATGAAGTCAGCATGCAGAGTGCTCAGACAACTGAAAATGTGTCTACCATATGACCAGTTGCCCTCCTTCTGGGAAAAAAAACCCAAATGAATTGAAATCTGCATATAAGAAAGTGACTTAAGTCCCTATATTTATAATAGCATAATCCACAATAGGGAATACACAGAAACAACCCAGAAGTCCAATGAAAGAGGATTAAGAACACCCATTAAGTATACCCATTCCATGAAATACTACACAGGCATTAAAAGCAATGAAAACCTACCTTTTGCAACAATATGGTCCCAATTAGAGACAGTCCCTAAAGGACAAATATCACATGTTCTCTCTGGTAGAAGACAACTTCATGCAAAATACAGAACAAATAGATATACAGATAAGCATATACATATATTCTCACAAATGAACTGTATATAGGAAATTAGCATACCAGGAAGTGCATACACATTGCAGTATGCATCTCCACTCCTGAATAAGAGAAGGAATTCCAAATGAAACTGTTAAACATATCTTGACAATATGGTGGCAACTTTCTATATTAGCCTATATTTACAATGCCATTATGCACTTAAATAGCAGTATGTTAAACTTTTAACTGTTATTAAAGAACTATACCACTGTAATAATATGGGAGAACACCGACCTTAGATTCAGTATTCTGAAAAACGAACTCATCCCTAAGTAGAATTATAAAAATACAAACATAATCTTATAATTATTAAGAACAAAATGGCAAGAAGAATAAAAGTTTTATCTGTGTCTGACCAACCTCCCAAATACTGCAAATCATGCTCTCACTATTTCAGCTGCTGCCAAGAGGATGTGCACGGCATCACTTGAGACATATTTAAATGAGCAAGGGAATTATGTTTTTTAAAAATTTAGTTAATCTGAGAAGCATAGACACAGAGGAGAGACAGAGAGCTTCCATCACAGATTCACTCCTCAAATGCCTGCAACAGTTAGTACTGGGATGGACAAAAGCTGGGCGCTGGGAACAGAATTCCAGTCTCCCACACAGGAGGCAGGATTTGAGCTATCACTGCTACTTCCTGGGTCTGCATTAGCAGGAGTCAGAGGCAGGAATTGGAACTGGGAATCAAAACACACTGAACACAAACATCTTAATAAGCATCTTAACCACGAAAAGAATTGCCTGCCACAGATTTGTTGCTTTTAATCAAGTATTTGCTTATTAGAGAGATACAACCTCTCTGTGTTTGATATTAACACCAATTTATTGAGCTTGTGCCTGTCCTTAGGCCAAACATCCTTTCTGGTTATGGCAGAGCGAAATTGTCTTACAACACACGTTCAGAATGCCTGGGGTAACTGTGACCCAAGCTAATGATTTGTGCAAAGATAATTTCCTCTGCCTTTTTTCCCCCTATTTAAACAAATTTCAGTCTCATATTTCAACCAAATGACCTTTCTAAAATTCCACAGTGACTAATTATCAGAGAGCGAGGGGCATTTACTATTAACAGAAATAAGATTAAGTTTAGTCATAACCTTGGGAGGCCACATAGCCAATGATGTTTATAATCTGAGGTGATTTGGAGGGGTCTCCTCTAGAGGAGCTGCAGATTGCTCTAGGCACCATGTGCTGAGCTCAAGCTCTTCAAACCATGGGGTCCACAACTTAAAATTCCCTGTCTCGTCTTTATGTTGCTAACAATCCCCAATTGTAGTACTGTTAGAATGGACAGGGAAAGCAAAGCAAAGCAGAGAGAGTGACAGATGCAGCAACAGCATGAGAAAACAGGAAGAAGAGAAGGCAAGGGAGAATAAATTAAGTCTAGCTATTCACTTGTTCCCGGAATATTAATGAAGAACCTAATGTAGGAAGTGTGAGGTCCTCGGTGTTGGCAGGACAGATTGGGGAATGCACACAGAGTCCCAAGCAAAGACAGACTAAACTTAAGACAGCTGAATACTATGGTTAATGGGGAGTTAACCTCGTGCGAACGGAGCCGCTTAAAATCATATTTTTACAAAACCTAAAAGAAAAAAAAAGAAGGAAAGAGGAGAGTTGAGGGAGGAAAAGGGGTTGGGATTGCAGTGTGAATCTTCTTAGAACTGTATCTAGGGAATCAAAGAAGTCTGTTCTCCTTATATTAATAAAATAACAACTATAGACCCACAGATTATAAACTGATCCAAAGACAACAAACAGTACAGAGAGAGAGGTAATACTGAGCTGTTCTCCAAAGCAACAGCATGCCTTTTAGACTGAGACAGAAGATTGGAGAAAGAACCCAAGTATTCCAACACCTCAGAAAAGATAAAAAGTGCAATGATGCAGGGTCTGAAATCTGAGACTAAGCACTGAGGGGATTAAGAAAGCAACAAGAGGGGAGTGTGAAGAGCTCCTGATGAAGACAGGTCTCAGATCCTGGAGCATCTGGGATGGTAGATCAAGGCATAGAATCATGAAGGATGGGATTCTTGGAAGCCTTTGAGTCACCGGCATAGCCAATTCTATATTGTAGGAAAAGAATGTACTGAACATGGACGAAACAGGAAAGATGAAATCTTAGCGCAGTGATTATAACAGTTCAAATAATGAGGGTGGCAGTGGGCTATAGCAAAAGAGACATGGGGAAGTTTAACATGCATGTTAGAAGGAATATGCTTTAGATTTACTGAGGAATTTGATATGGAGTTTGCAGAAATTAAAACTCCCAAATTTCTTACTGGAGCAATGTGCCTGAAAAATTTAAGTATGTCAAGTAATTAGTCTATCACTTTGAAAATAGATAAGTGCCCCAGTGGATAATCCAGAAAAGCAACAATAGCAGATAAAGATAGAAATGCAGATACAAAGATTATATATATATATATATATTTATACACAACATATACACACACAATTGTATATATACACACTATATATGTATCTTATATAGAAAATACATACAGGGAAAAATCTAAATTATATGAAATTTGTTCATTTGAATATGGAAACTGGCATGTCCTATGATCTGTACTAGAAAAATGGAGACCCAGGAGAATGAATACAGACTTCCAGGCCATTTCTGAAGACCTGGGACATGAAAAAGCTCAGGGTATAAGTCAAGATCGAAAGCTGACAGGCTCTCAAACAAGCCTGAATACTAGACTAGAAAAATCCAGTGTCCCAGATCAAGGCAGCCAGCATAAACCCTAGGAGAACTGCCACTGTCTTTCCAATTATCTTCTGATAAACTTCTTCCTTTGTAAAATATCTCATGTGAACTTTCACTCTTACTTTTCACCCTTTGCCACAGGTTAGCTGTTATCTTCATAATATTTTCAATAATGTGTATACACATGAAATTCTGGTCACAATTCTAAAGTTTACCCTGTGCAGCTACTTTTAACATGTACATATTCAATGTTTTCAGTTGAATTGGATCCACTCCCAATTCATATGCTGAAATTCAACTTTCCAGTACCTCTGAAGATGACCTCATTTGAAAACAGGGCAATTGGGGATTCAATTAGTAACTTTCAGTAAGATCACAATGGAATGATTTCCTGATCCAACACGGCTGGTATCCTTCTGAATAGTGCCATGTGAGGGGCTATGAAAGACCCTTCAACACTGTTTTCAGAGGAAACATGAGCCAGTTAGCAATTTGTTTCTTACCCTGTTTTGTATCACCATCACTCAATAATCAAGACTGGATAACTTATAATAAATGGAATTTAAAACTTTATTTGGAGCAGGTGTTCTGTTCCAGTTGGTTAAAGCACCACTTGGAACACCTGTGTCTCATATCAGAGTCCTAGTTTCTCTAGCTTCCAGGTAATATACCTGGGAAGTCAGTAAATGGCACCCCACATACCTGGGTCTCTGCCCCTCACATGGGAGACCCAGATGGAGTTCCAAAATCCTATTTTCTGCCTGGCCCAGACCTAGCTGCTACAGTTATTCCAGAGGTCAAACAGCAGATGGTGAGATCTCTCCCTCCCTCTGTCTTCTTCCAAGCCATTCTGCCTTTCAAATATATGAATAGGTATTTTTTTTAAAAAATAAAACTTTATTTAGGTTCTTGAGAGGGATGCAAACAGGAAGTGAGAGAAATTGAGATGGGCTGAAGTTGTAACTCGTGAAACCAAGCCAAGTCTCTCTTGCAAGTAATGGGGACCCACCCATTACTCGGACAAACTACTACTGCCTCTTAAGGTCCACATTAGCAACCGGCCAATCAGTTCATCAAAATCCTGCAGTCCAATCTTGGATGTGGGCATCATTATTATGATGCTAAGTGCCTGCCTCATGAACAAAAATCTGTTGTCTCACAGTTCTGAGCCCAAAGTTCAGATTAAGTGAATGAGATCAGGTGATGACCTTCTTGCTTCTTCATGCCATGGTGAGAAAGGCAAGAAACAAATGCAAAAGAGAGACACCAATCCCACTCGTCTTTTTATAAGTACCACCACTCAGGCAACGACGAACCCAGCCATTAATCAACTCATGATGACACAGCCCTCTCAGCCTAAGCACCGTTAAGAATGTTTCTGTTACTACTATGGTTATGGTCACTGTGTTTCCAACACATGCTTTTAGGGATATATATTCAAATCACAGTACTTTGATTTCAAACTTCCGTTCTTCAGAACGATGAGACAAACTTCTGTCATTTCCCTTGCAGGCTTTGTGGAGGTGGTACTGAGAACTAAGCCATTTTGTACTGGTAAGAACTACTTGGTTTTACTTACATGTAACCAGCAACAGTTCTAACTATAAAGGGTACAAATAATAGAGCTATACAACACAGTACAATTACGTAGTGTTTCCATGTAGGTCTGTGACAGCACTCCGAAAGGAGTCTGAAACACAAACCGAGAGATCAGAAACCAGGACAACTATTCAGCAATTTTCTTTGGACTTATTTTTAAAGTTATTTAGTAGCACTTGCATTTTTTTTATTTGTGGGGACAAATTTATTTTATGTCACTTCTCTAATGTGTGTTATTTGTCTTTCAGAATGAGATCTAGGTAATGGCTTATCTCCCATCATTTTTGTGCCACTGAAGTACAACTGGGTAGAACACTTTTCTGCATTTAAGAAATGGAAATTATAAGAAAAACTCATGAAAGGTAAATTAGAGTTCCCTGTCCCAATTTGCAGAATCTCATCTATCCTAACCAACAGCCTCACATTAACAATAGACACCCTGTGAAACTCAGAGTTCACTGATTGTAATTCTGTCATGGTGTGATGACAGCTTGTGTTTAATTTTTGTTCAACCCTCTGACTGTAAGAGAGAAGGTTCTGACTCATGCCATACCCAGAACCTCTCAGACTATTAAGTGGCACTGTAGCAAGGAAATCCAATCAGTGCCTTCAGCTTCTTCTTTCATCCCTCTGCCAAGCAACATTAGAAGCAGCAGGGTTTTGGACTGACCACTGTCATTCCAGTCCTTGGTATTCAGAAGTACACTAACCAGGAAGCCAAGTTCCCTTCTTTTTAAAAGTAGTGAATTAGGAGTATCACATGCATTTAATTTGTCTAACTGTATAAACAATTGGCACCATTGGCTATTGATGATTTCTGCACCATGACAGGAAGGTAGCAACCGTAGCATTTTTAGCTCTAACTAGAATGGGAGGCAAAGCTAGTAAATCCCCAAATTAATTTTGGGGAAAAAATTCTTAAGAAATCTAAAGAACTCTACTTACCATAACACATGAGAGTATCTGATTCGCCGCTCGCCAAAATATCAGATTCGCCAACCACAGGGAAAAGAATAACTCAGCCAAACATATAAAAAGAATTGAGACGGTCGTTATTTCAGGGAGCCGTGGTCACAGGCTTCCCTATCCGTGCAGCAGAGACAGGCCTGGAGAAGAGCTGCAGAGGAAGAGGAACGCGGAAGCGCAGAAGGGCTTTTTAAAGGAGGAGCTTAAGAGAAGGGAAAACAGCTTCAGAACGGCCGCACCTGTGGATAATCCCGCCATCTATTCCAGATTTGATTGGAAGCAAACTCCGCCCTCCTCCGACCCCCGCGGCAGCCTTCAATATTCTTCAAAGTTCTCAAGAGACAGAAATTATGGAATAGGTGGGCAAGTAGTTAGAGTGACAAAGAGGAGGGTGACCTTGTAAGGAGTGATCCCATGAATTGGATGAGTATCTCAGACCAAGATCACCAATCTCAGGGATATAATTTACACCTGTGGTCATACCACAGCGGGCATGTTGTGAGATCAGGGCTCCTGTGTTAATGACTCCAAAGAAAGGATGAAGAACATACCCAGATACACAAGACAGCTGCCTCCCCTAATCCAACAGATGATCTCAAGTACTTCTGCAAAGGGTGGAAAGAAAAGCAAGTGGCACAGCACTCTAGGCTAAGTTCTGCGGAAATACCTAGAACTGTAGACACTGAGGCAGTTAGGGACATCCAACAGGCATTAGAACTTATCCAGGAAGAACAAGGACGAGCCCCTGTGAGGACAGGTAAGTTAAGTTACCTGCTATAAATGATCAATCAAGTAACAATCCCAGGGCATTCCTCTCCAACCAAGGCCCCTGAGGTGGCATCAAGAGACCACTGGAGTCCTTGGCACGAATGCAGTCTGACAACCAGGAGCAGTACATCCTCTTGTTCCCACGTCTCCTGCCACGGACACATCTCAAGTCCTAATCCCCAACTCCTTCTTCCCTACCCGTGGCCCACAGGGCTCTGCAGTCTGCAGCATCTCACCTCTGTAGTGAGCATTAAGAAATTAAATTTAAAATTTTTCAAATTCTATAAATAGATGATAAATAGAGACAAATGGGCTGACGGGTGGATGAATGGAGTGGCAGTCAGAAATATAGATAAACATATGCCAGAGAATTTATCAGAAGTGGGTCACAGGATTCTGGAGTTTAAAGTTTCTGCGCAGGCTCTCTTCCGACAGAAATTCCAGGATTCCAGTATCACGGTTCCAACCCATTCTGAAGAGCTTTGAAGCCCAAGGAGAGTTGAAGACATCTCCCCACAGCAAGAGAAAGTGGAGAGTTCGCTATCCTGCTCTTGATTCCACTGTGTTATCTTTGCCTCCTTAGGCTTAAACTCTTGCTCATTCTAAAAAACTGAAGTAAAAAGAAGCAAAACCAAGTTCTTCTGAAGCTAATTCCAACCCTAAAGTTTCTTAACCTTCCACAAAGACACTGTGGTGACTGTAAATTCCTAGTAGGTGACAGAATAAAACTGGAAGTCGAAGTCACACCCATGGACCTGGCATTTTCCTGTAAGTTAGAAAGAACTGCAGCTCCCAGGTGATTCTGATGCAGGTGACCTATGAAGGTCTTTTCTACCAGCGAAAGAAACAAGCTCATTCACTCCAGCTGAGGCTGAATCCTATGATGCAAGGCAGCGGTTTCCAATTGAGTTTTTTAAATATCCAATGGTTAGAAGAGGAACAGTCCCGCCTTCAGAAAGAAGTCTGAAAAAGCAGACATTTCAGTCTGCTTGAAGGACCAACACTGGTTTTATAAAAAGAATAACCGCTGCATAAAATAATTCTGCTGAAATGGAACAATTCATCGAAAAATCAAGTTGTTAAATCTCGGCCATAATTCCTTTATTTGAGTGAATATAACCTATAAAAACATTATTTTTAAAGATTTTTTCTGTCTGCAAATTGGTAAAAGACTTAAGCATAAATAGTGGAAACAGACAGTTCAAACTTTATAACCAATTAGTGAGTAATAACACTGTGAAATGGAAAAGATTTCACATGTGTTTTAGTTCCCATGTGCAAATTCCCTAGTACACAACTGGATGCAGATTTCTCGAGTTTCTCCTTTTAAACTTGCAGCGAGAAAAAACTTGCCATTCAGAAAGTACTCTGATGGATTCTGGGACTACTTGTGTTGTAAAAAAAAAAAAAAATTGACTTTCAACATTCACTCAGACAATGTTCCCCCTTGTGATCTAGTTAAAATATTTCTGTCTCTAAATAATTCTAATTCCTCATAAATACTACTGACCCTCAGATAAGTGAATTATAGTAATCCCTTTACATGTAAAATGTTCATGAATCCTTCATCAGTTCCAGAACTTTTCTTCTTCATATTTTCTGAGATATGCAGATTTCTCAACTTCCTTGTGAGAGTTGGAAAGGGCTGTAGGGTTCCAGGTATGGAGTGGAGTCTTCTTGATTCAGGATCTCACCTTTTGATCAATAACATCTGAGGTCCATGTTGAGCTCATTGCTGACCCAGTCACCCCATTGGATTCACATTAATTTTACAGTTGATGAAAATGCTTGGTAACATTTTAACCTATGCTGCTGTAGCCTGGCCTCTCACACTTCTTGAACCATGTGGTTTCTGACCCCAGTACAGGAAAATGCATTTATCTTTATTAAATGTCATCTCTAAAACTCAACCCACTGTTTCTGCCTGTCAAGATGCTTTTGAATGCTGATTCTGTCACCCTGTAGGTGAGATATCTCCTTGATCTCATTGTCGGCCAGAGATTTGATAGCCTGCCATCCTTGTCTTCTGAGTCAGTATTAAAAATGCCAACACGTCTAAGCCAAGGAATAAGCTATTCTGCTGGCGATTCTCCAGGTTTTGAATGCTGTATTTGAATTTCATTCCACCAGTTAAAAAATCTAGCCCACTGCATTAAAATTCCATATATTACATCATCTCATCTGTTCAGCTATCTTGAATTTGGCCCTTGGCTTTTTCTTTGACATTATCTGGTCTTTTATTTGCAAAGTTGACAGACTGAAATTCTTTCTATCTCTATGGGTATTAAGAAACCCTCCTCATCTCAGAAGTCTGGTAAATTTTGATTATTTACCCCAGTGACCTTTCTCCTGAGTATCCACGTGCTTGATACCAGGATCTAGCTCAAACACTATCACTTTGTGCAAAATATCTCCAAAAGTGACAATTTGAATGGTTCTATGATTCTAATCATTTGGGGTCATGTCTCAAGACTACAAGGAATTAGGGGTACAGACAAGAAAGAGTGTGTATAGTAGAACTAATGAATTAAAAGAAACAGAAAATTCTCAACAGTTGGGAAAGGTCCCAGCAGGAGGGAACTAACGAGGGCGAATATCCATGGGCTTTTAGAAGCTCTAACCGAGGAAGTTGTCAGGATTGGTTCAAGAGAGGCATCGAAAAGTGATGATTTTGACTGGTTAATTGAATGAAAGCTAAAGCTCCAATTGAGACTCAGTAAACAGAAAACACATAAAGTTTTGCCCCAAGATGCATAAAATTCTCACAACAGCACAGGCAAACCTTGGTTAAAAGAACTAACACGTGACATCAATATGCTTTACAGAAGCCAACTGCTTGACCATTCTCAGGCCCTGTGGGGTAACCCTCTCCGACAGTGACGCAGGGTCCCCAGGTTGCAGCTGCATGGCCAGAAGCCTATCTCTTCATGACGAATTCCTCAGTGTGGTGGACCCTTCATTGGTGTCCTGTAAATCTGAGTACTCAACTCTTGATTTCAACAATTAAATATTGCTAATGCGTTGTTAGCGTTCTGCTCTTCTAAGTGGAGTTATTTCCTTTAAACTTTAACATCAATGTTTAAACATACTCTCTTAACTATTAATCTTAAAATAGTGATTTTTAACCAAGCACAACTGGGTGTCACTCTTTTAAGAGACTTATCCCATAAAAGTGTTACATATAACTGATACTGAATTGAAGGTTATTTCAATTATTTAACCTGTTAGTTTAAATACAAATAAATACTTTTGCTTGGGTTAGATATATTGATATCCTACTTTTGGTATAATTTTTAAAATAAAGGCCATATAAAGTCGCAGTTTAAAATTATGCCTGCCTGTCTCGCAATAAGGCACCGAGCTAGAAAAGAAACAGTTCAATGAGTGTTTTCACTGTATTGTGACCTAGGAGCAGACTGGGAGAATAGAAAGGTGTGCTATTGTTTGACTGTGTAGACATGAGCTTCTATCTGCTGTGCTTGGTATACGAAACATAGTGACAACTGACAACTTTCTTCTTGCAATAATAAAATAAGACTAGAGCTATTGTCCTAATATAACTTGTCCAAGATTGAGATATTGCATATTCCATGACAATAAAAGTACAGTTACTAATATCACTCCCATTTCCAATAAGGTGGATATTGGTAGATAAAAGCAAATTCATAGCAGGAATCTTATCTAGTTCAATTTTACATTCAATATGACTTTTGTGTTAATTATGGGTCAGTAAACTGGTATGGAAAAATGCATTTTATTTTGCCCTTCTATCCCCACTTGTTCAGGTGGTTTATTAATAAGTTTATGCATCAACAGGACAATCTAAACATCAAGTAAATCAGAAACTCTCCAGTTAGTTTTACAAGAGAATAAAATAAGGGAAGAAGAATCAGCAAGTGACATCATTCAAAAATATTCATAAATTTTCATCAGAGTGTCTGTGAATCAAATTGGTTCTTATTCACAACTCCTCAATAGGTATTATGTTTTGTAAGACTGTGACAATGAATATCTCCTTTAGATCAATTACCAACACAAATTCCCTGAGAGCCACACAACCACAAAATTAAGTCCATGAGTTTTATCCTCCACCATAGGAATCTGAGATTCTATAACAGCTTTTTAGAAACCAGGATCGATGCTATTACAACACACTTCCACAGTCAGAATTTCACTGCAGCTGTTTTTGTGATAAGAGAGGATTTTATTCCCTCTTGAAACAAACAAAAAATCCCTGCAACACGTGAGTTACATAAACACAGATAAAAATCAAAATCAAGTAATACATTGAACGATATTTCTGAGCTGGAAGCCACAATTGACTTCTATTAAAACCTTATCCATCCCCAAAGAAAAAAAGCAAAAATGTTTGTTTAAATGTAAGTGACAAATCATTTTATTATACTTTTAAAAGATTTTATTTATTTTTATGGAAGAGACAGATTTGCAGAGAGGACAAACAGAGAGAAAGATCTTCAGTCTGCCAAGGCACTCCCCTGATGGCTTACTTTGGTGCAAAAAACTGAATCCCATGTACACAAGAATTCTTCCCCAGAGCTTTGGATAAGTGTTTCACAAAAGTATTATTCATGTACTTTCAAAAATTTGCAACCAAATTAGTTAATGTTTTAATTCCACTTTCATGATCTTTGGAAGTAACCAGCATGCTATAGACAAATGTGCACATTTTAATGGAAATTTGAATAAAAAGAACAAACAATACCTATAATTAAAAAGAGGCCTAGAGAACAAATGTGAAATATACACAATCGGCATTGTTTACTCTGCATACCTAAATGAAAACAAAATCTTACGTAAGAAGTAAATAAAGCCCAAATCTCCTCAAAAGAATATTTCTCACCTGCTTCAATATACTATATGATTTCATTCACATCTGACATAAGCGAGAAATTGCACAAAACTTTGATGAATATTCATTTATACTTTTGCATTGAGATTTGAATATGTTTGCTAAGTTCACAGAACTTAGATGTTTTCTTCACAGATGATGATGGTTTGGAAGAGAGATTATCGGTCCAAACACGATCATCATGCATGATATTTGGTTGAATCCCTTAGGGATAATTTTACCTAATGAATTCCACTGTAAGTTCACAGCCTCTGAAAGTCACCCTAACTTTTCTGTTACTTGTATCTCAATTTGATAGACCTGTGTATGCTGCGGCTTAAAAAGCAAAATTCCCCTTCTGGCTCAAGCTGCTCGTCAACCATCTGGAACTGATTCCCAAGCTTCATCCATTATGCAAATGAGATTTAGGGTTTGTCATGTTTCATCTACTGATACTAATACATTAATGTTGGAAGTTACAGCAGGAGACTCCAAGAAGACTTTGTCTTTTCATCAGTCATTGCTTGAGCTCACACTTCATTACTTTTAATGGTTCTGCGAGTCCTAGGTCGCTGGGCTCCTAACTGCTGTCACCCAGGCTGTTATCAAGAAAAGCAATTTCCTGTCTGTGGGAAGCAGGATCCCATTCTAGCCCTTTCTTCCTTTTTAATTAATTAATTAATTAATGTCACTGAATCCCCCTTACTTGAGAAAAGGTAATAAAGGTTTGATTGAACAAGTGAAGATGTTTTTTTAGACAGAATGAAGAGCAAACTATTTCTGCAAAGGATTTTTTTCTTTTTATTGCAAAGTCATACATAAAGAAGGAGAGAGAGAGAGGAAGATCTCCCATCTACTGACTCACTCCCCAAGCAGTCGCAACAGCTGGAGCTGCACCGATCCAAAGCCAGGAGCCAGGACTTTTTTCAGGTCTCCCACACAGGTGCAGGATCCCAAGGCTTTGGCCATCAACTGCTTTCCCAGGCTACAAGCAGAGAGTAGAATGGGAAGCGGGGCTGCTGGGATTAGAACCGACGCCTAAATGGGATCTTGTCACATTCAAAGCGAGGACTTTAGCTACTAGGCTACTATACCAGGCCCAGAAGAAAAGTATTTCTTAGATGAACATATTAATATGTCTTATAGAAAATACTGGAATATCATTCAATGTTCAAGACTAGATTTGAGTTAATATAGCATAATATTTCAATGTAATAAATGTTATACAATCACTGGTTAAAGTATAGATTGTGAAATTGCTATGTGAAAGTAGATCCTTATAGAGTTAAACAAAATGTATTATTTGTAAGTACTAATAATTATAATAAAAAGAAAACAATAGAACACTATCTTACTAAAGACTATCAACACATTTAGAATAAACGGGATATTTTTAGATATCCATGGATGGACTTAACTTGTTTTTGCACCAAGATAAATTCACCTTTCAGAGCCATTTTTTCAGAAGTTTTTTGAGATCGCCGCATACATTTATTCTCACATTATTTACCTTATATAGTCACCATCCTTACTGAATTAGTGACTACTTATCCACTTCCTCCTGGAGAACGCAATAGCCTGAGTTTTCCTGGCCTAAAGAACCAAGAAACATATAGAAGCAATAGAAATTGTGTGTGTGTGTGTGTGTGTGTGTGTGTGTGTGTGTGTGTGTGTGTTATAGACAGAGAGGGGGAAGAGAAAGAAAGAAACATATACAAGCACTAGTGAATCAAACAGTGACAGTGAAGATGAGAGAGAATGTGAAAGTGGTTCACTAATGGGCATTAGCTGATAGGATCATAGAAGTGGGGAATCCTCAACCAGAAGTCACCAAATGCAGGACTCAGGAGAACCAGCAATACGTGATTCAAAACCACATCTGTTAGTCTGAGAACAGGGAGGACAGATGATGCAACTTGCAGTCCAAGCCTGACACTGACTTGAAGATAATCAGGCAAAAAATGCAAACTCTTTTTTAAATATTGATTTATTTATTTTGAAGGCAGAGTTATGGGGAATGGGGGACAGTAGCCAGGGCTTGACTAAGATAAAGTTTAGGAGCTTCTTCCGTCTTTCTTGTAGGTAGCAGGCGTTCAAACACTTGTGCTTTCGCAGACCATAAACAAAGGACTGGATCTGATGTGCATGTAGAGCTTCTAGGAAATGAATTAGTGCCTATATGGGATGCTGGAGGCGCTGGATGCAGTGGATCAACTGGCTACAACATCAGCTTCAAGAACACATTCTTATTCAACCTTCTTTTTTTCCCCTTCTTTTCTATTCAGACCTTCAGTGAACTGGATGAGGATCACAGCAGAGGTTGGTGTCTGCTTTACTGAGCGTATCAAGCCAACTGTCTGCTCTCGAAACATCCTCGTAAACAAACCCAGAAAGGACTACCATCTAGTTAAACATCCAGGCATAGCATTCTCAGGCAGAGGGTTAGGTTATTACAAGCTACTTGTCAGCTGCTGACTAATTATTCAATACCTAACTTTACTTTATGTGGATTTCTATGTAAAAACATCTTACTTAATACGTACTGTTGATTCATTACTTAATTCATGGGCAATGACACTATAACTCATGACTGAAGAAGTTTATTTAACACAGGTATTCTATTGGCCATCAAAAAAAAGTATATTAGAAAAAAAAAAGGAAATAAAGTGTGTAAATTGCAGTTTGTGCCTTCCTGGGAGGAAGTTCAGAAAGCTTTGGATCTGTGCACTCATTTTATAGCATTGCAGAGCTCACAACTGCAATGTCAAGGGCAATTATCCCTGGAAGGAAATGTTGATCCCAAGCTGTGCAAGATGAGAAATGGTTTATCAAACTCACGTTGGCTGGTGGTTGGATGCCATGAATGAAAAGACTGTTGGCTGTACAATGTCTGGGGACATAATTTTTGAGAGATGAGACTAGGTTGGTGTGAGACTTTTATCCTGAGGACAATGGAAAACAGCTGAAAGCTTTTTAAGATGGGAAATCAGATTATTTAAAGCATGAGTCAGTTGCTTTTTTCATGTAAAGGGAAGACAGTAAATATTTTCAGCGTTGTGGGTCAATTACTGAAAGCAACTTTGTAGAGAAAGCCAGCAAAGAGGATCTGTAAACAAATGAGCATAACTGTGTTCCAGCAGAATTTCATTTGTTGAAGCAGGTGGCTGAATGAGTTTGGTCCAGTTATTGGTTGCAGTTTGCCAATAACAGTGTGAAGTTCACTGTGGCTGAGGAGTGAAGAAAGGAGTTGAGAAAGACATGATGGAAATAAAGATAATGGTGTGTCATCCAAACTTAAATGCAAGTTGCCTTAATAAAGGATTGACAATGCAAAGATGGAAAAAAAGAGGTGAGTACTGGGAATTTGAGCAATTTAAGAGACAGATGATATGATGGATATAAGGGAATACAGTGGATCCAGGTTAAAGGTGGCATGGACCCCTGGAAAGATGATGTCACATATAAGATTTGGAAGAGGACCAGGACTGAGTTATTTAGTAAACTGATAAAATGTGGAGACCATGAATCTGCATGGAAAGCAATAATTCAACTAATTCACAAAAGCAGATCTGGAGAACATACGTGACTTACATACTCTACTTCTGAAATTAGTCTTTCTTCAGGAATTTTGAGCCCAAAAAGTAACAGTTGGGTTAAAAAAAAAAGGCAGACCACAATATCATTAAGTGCTAAAATTTAGATTTTGTGGCACTTGAATATCAGATGTGGATGAGGTAACCTCTCCTAAGAAAATAACCAAGGTGTTGAATGATGGAATAAAATCTCCTTTTGCCTTCCTGTAGGATAAAAACACTTGAGGCCACTTTTTCCCTCCCTAAACTTTACAAAAGTAACATGGTCTTAGAACTATTATAAACCTGACATAATAAATTGGGAAAGTTAAAATGTAATCATTTCCCATGGATTCAATCTGAAAATGTCAGCCTAGTGGTTTTGTATTTAATAAAATTAGCCTACCTATTTCACTGATGGGCAGTTTTAGATATTGAAGTAAAGGTTTGTAAGTCAAAGTTACCAAAGGAGGAGGCTCTCTCAGTGATAATGTCAGTGTCTGCTAAAGTTAACTCTCCTGAGCAGTGATAAATGAGCCTAATAATTTTTTCATTATGTAGTGTCTTCCCCTTTTTCTATACTCCCTGGAAAGAAAGTATATCTCTCACATATTTTTGTAGGTTAAAATTTCATGGTAATACGTTCTGTCAGGACAGCACTGGAAACATGCTGAAATAAAAGTCCATTAAAACCAAAGGTGTATTTCACAAACACCAAAAACAAAAGCAGTAAATTCAATCCTGAGAAATTACATGATAAAAACCTTTTACAGTGCAAGCTTAGGTTCTATTTTAGGTAAGGAAAATTATAGCTTAATACCTAGGATATGATTGACTGTTTTTCCAAATACATACTACTTGCATTGCAGTTGAATTTCCCTTTGAATCAGTGTGTGAATGTCATGTTCCTAAACCTTATCAGTGGATATTATCCATCTTTTGTTAAATAAATATATGGTTAATCATTTTTTTTTCCTTCCATGCAAATTTACATGCATAACAATCTTAACATTTTGTAATACTTGAAGACACTGGCTCCTAACCCAGAGTAAATATTTTAACATCTATTTCCTAACATATCCTTAATTTTATTTTAATTATTTATAAATATCCAACAATAACATGCAGTAGTACAAGGGAAATGCATCAGGGTATATTAGGTAAATTACATAATATTTACCCTTTACTGTCACTGTCTCCACTCTCATTTATGAGGTGAAAGGGTAGTATTTGCAGACAGCTGTCTATGAAATTAGAATGTATCTACAGATAAAAGAAAAAATCTTATCAAATATATCCTTTTATTGTAAAAGTTGATAAAATATAAATATGTGCATAATGGTTATTGATAGATTTAACCATGAACATAATCTAATGGTTCTTCAGTGAGAGCTGACACATCGAGCTGATATTTTATATGTGTATAATAGAGGTTGTGCAGTCAGCTAAGGTATGCTGTACAGAAAGCTAGCATATCTTAGCGAGAATTTTATGATGTTACTAAGTCCAAATTCAATGAACAGAACCTAAAGAAGGAATTTGTCTATAAATCAAATACAAAATTTGTAATAACTGATAAGAAGATTATGCATGGTAAATGCTGTTATTATGTGCCATCTCTGATTTAATTACCACCAAGGTTCATGACTGCTCTGTGCACTCCTCGCTCAAGCACACATTACTATGATCTGTGAGGTTTCATCATCCTAGAGCTAACTATATATTCTGCTTTTCTGCTCACAGTCTTATTCTGAAGTCAAGCTCAGATGAATCCACCCTCGAGAAATACGTGAGGGTTTTAAGTCACAAAATGATCACTCACATAGAATCATCTTAGCAAACTTGTATAATGTTGTGTTTAAATTTTACCTTTTTAGTAAATGTTTAGCCTTCTTCTAAACCGCTCAAGAAAGACATACTTTAAACAGTGACAAACTTTTAAAGTTAAAAGTTCATCTACTCACATCTTGAAATAGAAATCGGACATCTACTCAAGCAGGCAAAAAGCAGAGCTGGTCTTTATGACATTGGCCAAGATCATCAGACTAAAATTTAGCAAGACTGATTTTCCAACTATTTGAATATATCAAATTATCCCCTTATAGGTTTAGATTTTCCTTTCTTAAATATGAAAATGTTTTCCATGTAGCAAAACATTTCTATGAGCACTGAATACAAATTCAGAATGAGAAACAAACAAAAAGATCTTTTTAAGGACTTTTTTTTTTTTATTGGAAAGTCAGATTTGCAGAGAGAAAGATGTTCCATCTGCTGGTTCACCTGTCCCAAAGTGAGGAGCCAGTAGCATCCTCTGGGTCTCCGACATGAGTGCAGGTTCCCAATGCTTTGGGCTGTCCTCTACTGCTTTCCCAGGCCAGAAGCAGCAACTGGGAGGGAAGTGGGGCAGCCACTTACAAATTGGTACCCATATGAAATCCTACAGTCTTTGACCTAGGCCATGTGTACCAATTGTCTCTTTTTTGTATAATGAATGTAAATTTTACATCTGACATTGGCTTCCTCACAACCAACTGTTTTGAATTGTCCATCTTCCATGTCTAGAAAATTTAGAAAATCCCTTCTGATTCTTGATTACTCCAATAATTTCATAGTATTAAGAACTACTCTAATCTGCTGGGTCTATGTGAACTGCTTTGTGTTTTCCACAATGTCTCCATTATCAGTAACTCAGTCCATTTACTAAATTACATAGAAATTTACTAAAAACAAAATCATCTCATATCTTCTGAAGTTTTGTTCGAATTTTCAGTGGTGAGCAGAAGCCAAATTATCATGAAACAAATTCTATCTTTAATCTCCAAATCCCCTTTTCTCCTGTTCTTTTTTCTGTTATGACCATTCGAAGATCAAAAGCGTAAATAATAATTTCTTCCATATGCAAAATCAAACACAAATATTTGTGCAATGTTGTATGTTGTGTGAGTGTATGTCCGTGTCAAAAACGCATGGTGATTTCCACAATAGTAGCTATCCTCCTGAGTCATTCCCCCCATATTAAGTTTATTTCTTTCAAACATTCTGACTTCCTAATAGTAGTTCATCTCCAGAGTGCAGCTGTCAAGTACAGACTTGCTCAACGCTGAGATTGATCCCTGAGTTGACAGTATGTCACTGGAAGCTTGGTTCCTCTCTTATCTTGTACCTTGTGCTTGCAAAGGTGTTAGCAATGTCACTTCAGCCTCTGCCCACAGCACTCAAATGTCAACTGCTTTCCTGACATGTTTGCCAATCCTCTAACATGTATTTTTTGGTCCCTGGAATTATAGATCTTGGAAGTTGGTGTATCTATTGATGACATTATAAGGTGTCTGAATCATGCATTACACTTGATTTCCACTTAATTTTTTTACATAAAACTATAAAATCAACCAAGGAAACACTTTTCCCCTCAAGCCCATATCAATCTGAAAATCATTTCCATCTCATTTAGTTTTACGGTTGAGTCATAGCTTTATCATTGCATTTTTCTGTATATATAAATACCTTTCACTGTTTTCAAACTTGTTTTCTGTGTTTCTGGGTTTTAGGTATACAAGCAAAGCAGCAACAAATGATTTTGGCTCTTGTGAGTTGGATTCAGCCTGGAGGTGGCTTTTATCATTATCTGTCATTTGAATAACAGTGTTGGAACATCTCTCTTGTCAGGATCAAAGCTGCAAACGTTCTTATCTACGTTCAACAGCACTGAAACGATTCTATGCTCCACTGGCTCATCCTGGTGTTGATCCCATCATTCATATCCCTACTGATATTTGTCATCCCTCATCTTCCCGCACCATGCTCTACCCATCCATTCAAACTGTGGTGTATATATCTTCCTAAAATACCTAATCATGTATGATTCCACCCATTACATAAAATTTCCATCGTTCTATTTTCCAGAGAAAACCCTTCAGATATTACACATGCATCGGAAACATTTATTACTTGTATGCCACCTATACGTAGCACATACTCCTCTGAAAGACTTCCATTCATCTCAGATGCGATCTATCCCATTAGATTTGGTACTTGCTAATCTTGGAATAAGTTGTGTGCTCACCATTCTTTTATGTTTTTCTTTCAACGATCTCTACACTGAATCATTTGTACCTACTTGTTCTCCACTAGACTATACACCCAATTCTGGCAGCATTACATTGTGCTGACCTCACTGTTTCCACAGCACCTCAGAAGATATCTAAGACAGTTAGCATTTACCTGGTAATCATTAAACTGAAGTACTAACAAAAGATTCAGTGTGTGAAGGAAAAAATAATTATCTCTCTGGTTTCACATTTTGCAATTAATTCTTTGTGCCACCTACTTAACTTCCACATGTATAGACTCTATAAGGAGAATGGATCCTTATTCCTAAAGAATAACATGCTGAAATTCTTTCCTAAGTAGACATACCTGTGGTTCTCTTCTTGTTCTACCTCTCTCTCTCTCTCTCCCTCTCTCTCCCTCTCTCTCTCTCTTTCTCTCTCTCTTTCCCACCCCCAGTGTGTTTTTGCATATGCATGCATTCTCAGTATATTCAATTCCTAGAAAGTGAAGTAGACATATATTAGGTATTTACAAAGTCACTGATCAATATTTATGAACAAATCTCACACAATTGTAGAACTGAGATCAAGATTCTAAATGTTGTGAATGTCATTTCTATGTGTTAGTAAGTTACTGTTGATTCCTTCATGCTGATAGTCCCAAGGCAATTTTTTAAAATTACCAGTTCTTATCTACATAGATTTTCAGTTTTGTTGGAATTACTTCTACATTGTGATAAAACACAATATTTTCTGTATTAGTTTTATTAGAAAGCAGTAATGGTCCCATACTATGGTATTCAACAGAATAATTTTCTTAAGATACTCAGATTTTCTTTCATTTGATCATTTTTATGACATCATGGACTCCCAGTACACTATGTTATCCTTTAATTGATTTATAAAACATGTCTCCTAGATTATTATCTAAAAAGTACTATCATAATTTAGAGATATCTTGGGAATTTTAACAGGCAAAATCCCACTTTCTTTGTTTTTACTTTTTAAGGATTTATTTATTTTTACTGAAAAGTCAGAGAGGAAGATCTTTCATCTGCTGATTCACTGCTCAAGTGACTGCAACAGCCGGTGCTGAGCAGATTCAAAGCCAGAATCCAGGAGCTTCTTTTGGGACTCCCACGTGACTGCAGGGTCTCAAGGCTCTGGCCACCCTGGACTTCTTTTCTAGACCACAAGCAGAAAGCTGGATGGAAAGTGGGACCACCAGGACAGTAACCAGCTCCCATATGGAATCCTGGAGCGTACAAGGTGGGGACTTTAGCTGATAGGCTACCTGGCCAAGCCCAATCCCTTCTTCTTAAGCACCTTGTATTCTAAGAGAGAAAGTAAACAAATGGGCAGAGCAAGTTATATTGTCCATTAGAAAATGTTAAACATTACTACATAGAAGTGAAGGCAACCAGGAGATCCAAGACAGCAAGGCTGAGTGTAGCAAGTGCATTTTACACGGAATGGTCAGTAAGTGAGCATGGCTTGGAGAGACTGAGATGAGAATAGCCAGATTCTGCAAAGATGACAAAGCAGAAAGCAGTGAGTTCAATGTCCAAACCAGGAATTTAATTGGACTACCCTAGAGAAAGCAAGTATCAGGGGCAGTGTTATGCATTATCAAGTTAAGTATTGATCAACAATGCTGGCATCCCATATGGGCAAAGGTTGGCGTCCCAGCTGCTCCATATACTTGCTAATGTCCCTGGGAGAGCAGTGGAAGCTGTCTCAAATACTCGAGCTCCTGAGCCCATGTGGGAGACCAGATAAAGTTCTTGGCTCCTGTGCCCTGGCCATAATTGCCATTTTAAGAGTGAACAAGCAGACACAGTCTGCTGTGCCTATTAATGACAAAATAATTTCTCTATTGTTGTAGCCCTTTCATCTTCTACTGCTCAATGACCCAAAGTGATATTGTAGAAGAAAGAAAGCCTGGATATACATGTCAAAGACTAGTTAGGATCAAAATTTTCCATGACTCCACTGAAGTACTTCTGTTGCAATCCATCTGTGTAAGACAACTGTTACAAAGAACACTACATGTAATGGAATTGGGGTAACCACCAGGAGCAGCATTACAAAAGATACTTCATTGCTTCATGAATAAATGATGTACCAGATTCAGAATATGTATCTTCCAGGTTTATCTCTACTCCAACTTCATCATATGTTCTATCTGAGGCATCACTGCTCAGATTCTCCTTTAAATACAGATGGCATACAGTGATTTTTGACTCATTTTCATAAAGAATTAAAAGTGTGCTGGGCCCGGCGTGGTGGCACAGTGGTTAAGGTTCTCACCTCGCATGCCCGGGATCCCATATGGGCGCCAGTTCTAATCCCAGCAGCCCCGCTTTCCATCCAGCTCCCTGCCTGTGGCCTGGGAAAGCAGTCAAGGACGGCCCAAAGCTTTGGGACCCTGCACCCGCGTGGGAGACCCGGAAGAGGCTCCTGGCTTCAGATCAGCATAGCACCGGCCCGTTGCGCTCACTTGGGGAGTGAATCATCGGATGGAAGATCTTCCTCTCTGTCTCTCCTCTCTGTATATCCGCCTTTCCAATAAAAATAAAATAAAATAAATCTTTAAAAATAAAAGAATTAAAAGTGTCCTGGAAAATGATTGACTTTTACTCCTCTTCTTGAGTTTTCAAAACTGGCAGCATAAGAGAAGGCAAAAAAGTTAAACCAAAACTCAACACTAGCTTAGCTATACCAAGTGGAGTGGTGAATTTTAAGCCATTTAGATCCTTACAACGTCAGCTTTCATTTTCCTGAGTGTGCTACTAAAATAAAAAAAAAAAAAAAGAAAAATATACACTTTGTTGAGAGCACGTAAAAGGAGGATAGCTACATAAATTCACTTGCAATAAAATAAATTATTCCTAATGAGGTATGCGTTTTAAAAGATTTCCCCTCTACAGAAACATTCTTGTCAAAATGATCCATTTTCTTAGCAACATGATTATATAGTGAAGATATATATTTGTTGAAGTTTGAAAATCATGTTAACGTGATAGTTTTCAAAATTGGGAACATGATTATGAATTATTATATTTTTCGTAGTATATTTGTAACAGAACATAAATTAGAATCAGGGTGTCTATCTCTTTTCATATTTATGCAGCAAATTTTTCTTAAATGTTCCTGATGTCTAAAGTATAGTTATAGCACATAATATTCATTTTGCTTCTACAAATAAGCTATAAACAACACTGAGTTTTTAAGCTATAGAATTTTCATAATGCTATCAAGATGGAACATTTTTAAATAATCTAGCAGTCCACATTTCTGAAATGTTTTCTCAACATTTTAATTTCATTTGCTCTTCACAAATCTCTATGACACGAATTGCATCTTTTTTTCGAATGAAGACACTAAAAAATGACACAATCAAATTGGTCAAATCAAGTTTGAAGTAAGGCTCCCTCCTCTGCAATAGGGTTTCTTAGTTAGGCAGGTTTGTGTCACACCCAAATCACCTGTGGCTTTTGAATCAGTTGTATCCTACACACGTTTCCACTTGGCTCTCTTCTACCATGGCATATGTTAAATTCATTCTTAAACATGTTCTAAATTGCTCAACTAGAGTTTCAACTGCACACAAGTTAGAGGTGATTGGAACTTGGAGAATCTTCCAATTCAAAACAGAGGCCACTCCATTATTTGTGTAATAAAATTCAGACATGTTGATGTGCACGGCAGAATCATGGTATTTATCAAATATACATGAGCTCTTCTATCTCTTCCAGTCTCCTATGAAGGCAGATTATTGTCATGGGGTTATGTACAGCCAGTGAATATGAGCCAAACTGATATGTGTTGCTTCTGCATCAGAGCAGTTAAGAAGGTGCTGACTTGCTGCATGTTTTAAAAGTGTATGGTTTAATGATGATGCCCTGCATCACATCAAAATATGATTAAGAACAAGCCAATGTTGTGAAGTCCCTTAGATCTTCAGGGAGCTTGTCTATTTCAGGAGACAACCTCAAATATTCCAAGACAGTATACTATTTTCAAGAAACAAAGCCATCATCCAGATCTTGAAAAGTGTTCATAACAGTGACTACTGAGTGTACTAAGCAGTTCAACTAATAAAAAAAAATGTGTTTAGGAGCCAAAAACTTGTACAAATGGGTACTGCTTAGAGTAGAAACTCAGAATGGAATTCCCTCATTCTCATTTAACACACCCAGCACAAAACAGACTCCTTTGCTGTACAACACATGACAAGCATTAATCTCTAACCCAACATCATTCAAAATGGAGAAGTGGAGATTTTGGATCAATAACTGATGGCAAATATTTTGAAATCTTGCATAGGACAAAGCTTTAAGTACATATAATTATAAATTATTAGAACGTTAAATGTAATATCACTGAAGTCTGAAATGACATATTCAATTGGATTAGTTGAAGATTGAAAGACAAGAAAAGATACTAGTCTTTCACCATAAACTCCCACAAGGCCGTTGGCAGCAATGGCCATGGAAATGCTTTCTCTCACACTCTCATACACACACGGAGTATAGCAATCATACTTTCTTCTTCCCTTAAAGTATCTGGCTAATAATTTTTCAGATTCTGAAAGCCAGAAACATCATCCATGCCTTTATATCAACACTCTTCCATCTTGGTGTCTGAGCATGCGTCTATATACTTTCGTGAACATTCACACACATGTTTAAATCTTTTAATAATACACTAGCAATTGCTGTTTCACATACGCAGTCATCTTCAATGTATTCTTTCCTCCAAATCCAAGTTTTAGAATTCTTTTGGATATGTTTGTGAGTAATACATTAGTTGATTTGATCTTAATTAGTAGCTTCAGATAATAGTCCTATGAGAGGAATATGCATTTCAGTATTCAGGGAAGCTTACTGCCTTGAACTCTACTTCCACCAACCTCTTTTCTGTCTGCCTGTGTGACCCAGGGCTTGAGGGCTGGCAGCCTCACTCAAGATTTCATCTGAATGTGTTTCAGTCCCACACTTTTGCTCTACCCAGGATATAAAGGGGAAAGTGAGAGCTCATCTCTAATTAAGAAAATTAGAATTCTGAATAGTTTAGATTGGAAGTATTCATTCAAACATACATTAAAAAAAAACCTTTTTTTTTTTTTTTAGTGAACCAAATATCTGAACCTGGTTCTGCATTAAAATTCTGTTAAAATTCAAAGAGAATACATTTTTATACCTCGTTTGGTTAAGTTGGAGCTAGGGTATAGTTTGCCTTCAGTAGTTCTCTCATAGTTACTAGGTCTAATGGAATTGAAACCCCTTCCTAGGACACTGCTGAAAGCCACAGTAAAGGATTTTGAATATTATCTCAAGGGAAACACGATAGATAATTGGTTCTTGATCGCATTTCAGGTTGTGAAGTGCACGACCCTTGTTGAATGAGGTAAAGGATCCTAGCAGGAGCCCCACAGGAGACAACTGGTCTCCATAACTTTCTTTAATCTTCAAATTTTCAACAAAGCAAAGGAAACAGAATAGCTAAATGTGGCTTATTTCAACTGTCACATGATGCAATTCTAAGTATCTCCCTTCTTTATAAAAACTGTTCCAAACTCACAGGCAGAAATGTATGCATTTATTTGTAAACACACACACACACACACACACACACACGTGTGCGGCTCAGATAGGAACAAAAGATTTACAGGGATTGAAAAAATCTAGAACAAACCTTGTTAATTCCTTTGGCTAATTATAAACTTCATACTCTTTTTCCATATCTTTTTGAAATGACTTCTTTTTGTCTTATCAATGAATTGTCTGTGCATGTTTTACCATAGATGTTTAAAAAACTGTGTTGCAATTGTGTATTCCAAAGGGCAGGGTTAAAAAAAACCATGACATAAAAATGGCCTAAATACCAGGGACCAGTTTTGCTTGCAACTGTTATAGCCAATTGATATGGAAATGAAACATCAGTAATTTTTAGCCTAATGCAGGAAGTTTTTCAAGCATTTCAAATACAATTGTAGAATTTTCCATTTTTATTTTCTCTATCTTGTCTCTATTATTTGAGTTATTGCATTGTATTTTGATTCTAATCCAGACCTCATCGCTGTTTTCAGCATTGCACAGTCTCTGTCCTTGATAAATGAGTCTTCTTCAATTTATTTTTAATGTGGCATTTACAATTTAACAATTGAAACAATTACTGCGTGACCTTAGGAAAAACACCCACCCTCTCTTGTCGTTGCTTTCTTCCTCGTTAAAATTACTGAGTGGCAATTTCATAAATTTTTATTGCTGGATGCAATTTTAATACTGCTCCCAAAGCATACTTTTATTTAAGAATATTTTATACTGTATGGTTATCTTAATAAATAATGTACAGTACAATGGATATACTTCAAGCAGTCATTTCAGTATTTCCAGATTTTTTTTAAAAAGTAATTTGTTTCACTCTGCTTTCCAGCCACCCATTCCTGATTTTCCACAAAAGCCACATATTTTCCCTGTTAGATGGGGCTGTGGGAAGAATCATATGGATCAAAGTCCGCACTTGCGCCTATTCAAGGACAATAATATATCAAAGGGCAGGAGACTGTGTCCTGTGCTGAGGTTAAATAGTTACCACTCCTAGGGAAAGCTTACATTTCTTTTGTGCCCTGTGTCTGTGAATGTTTTATGAATCCAATTGAGCTTCAGAATCAAGTTTCTCTGACAGACAGAGTTTATTCGGAGGAATAAAGATACAGCAGAAAGTTATCGATTTCTGAGGGATCTACGCCTTGTGAAAAATTAACCAGACATTCTGTCAAGATCAATACAGTTACCCTTGCTGCTTCAAGACTCTTACCCTCGGTCTGACTAACGCACGTCTCCACTGCAGAGGGCATAGGCTGGTTTTGAAAACCGCAAGCAGGCGATTCCCTCCTCTCCCCCAGCCCCACGCAAACCATTTCTTTCATTCTTTGCTTCCATGTTTTCTAACACCCTACCCCTTTCCGCAGTACGTGCATCCAAATGCCCTCCGTCTTCTTAGAGGCCTTCTGAGGCTCTGCACCCTGCACCAGGGTGACACGGAGGCCTGGAATGACCCACCGAATCTTATTCCAACCTCCACAGTTACAAGAACTTGCAAACTAAATCCGATCTCAGTATTAGGTTCTCTTTGTTGCTTTCCAATTGTGGTTATCACTTTGCTCTCTGTAAGTGTCAATTTTTCTTTTTCTTTTTTTTTTTTTAACAATTGAGAGTGAAATGCTGTTTCTCATCTCTGCTCAACCACAAGAGTTCCTATTGTCTCCACTTCTGAATCAATACAAATTCATACGTTTATGCATTCATATGCTCTGCTCCAGCTCCCTGGCAAGTAGCTGAGATCTATTTCCAGTACACATTTACAAAAGAATGAGCGCAATGAATGCTTGCTGCTAGGATACCCTGAGGAAAGAGACACAAAGCCCATCTTCAACATTCAGTAACCCACAGTATTTCTCCAAAGGGTTCTTGATTATACCAAAGAAACCATTTTTTTTTACCACATACTCTTGTAGGGTATATGGTGCCAACAGTCCCACCCCATAAAAGGTATTAACACCTCTCTGTCATTGTGGTGATGGAAAACATCTTTTTGCATTCATAAACACAATGCAGAGGCGTAGCACAGGTTCCAATGGAGATTTGGGTGTGTTATTCCCCTATCTTGCTACCTAGTAACCAGGTATCTGTTCTGCTTCTGAAAACGAATTCATAGGCTGAAGCACTTCATCTTGGTTTTGGCTCTCCTGAGACCCTGGTCTCCCTGGTTCTTTAATCTCTGACACATCAGCAGTATCCTGCAATAGACCAGGTGCTGTCTGATTTACTTGGTTCCTCCCTGATGAGTAATATATAGCACTTCAAATTAACATCTTATCAAACACAGCATGGCATCATCCCAGGAGAAGATTAGAGATAAAAGTATACCCATTTGCAAAGTTCTCCTGAATATAACATAATTAGTGAGAATAAAAAAATTGGAAATTCATACACACAGTTTTCAATTATACGCACTTTAAAAAAAAAATTTGCTTTTCTTGGGATGCCAGATATACAGAGAGGAGAAACAGAGAGGAAGATCTTCTGTCTGATGGCTCACGCCCCAAGTGGCTACAGCGTCTGAAGCTGCGCTGACCCAAAGCCAGGAGCTTCTTCCGGGCCTCCCACGCGGGCACAGGGTCCCAAGGCTTTGTCTTGTCCTCGTGTGTTTTCCCAGGCCACAAGCAGGGAGCTGGATGGGAAGTGGGACCACTGTGATTTAACCGACACCCATATGGGATCCTGAACATGCAAGGCAGGACTTTAGCCACTAGGTTATAGTGCTGGGCCCATGATATACACTTTTAATAAACTTCCGAGGCTTCTTTTCTCATGAAAACGCTTTCACTAAATCATTCATTTAACTGTCTATTTTTTATTGAGCATCTACTGGGTGCCAAGCTCTCAGCATTGGGGATATAAATATAAACTGGACTTACATGGTCCAGGTAACAGGCATTTGAATAGGAGTAGAGATGCTTCAAATTAGAGTATCCGGGTTTGACTCAAGGTCCTAGCTCCTGATCCAGCTTCCTGCTGACCCTGGGAGAGGGGGCTGGTGGTTCAAGTGGCTACATTCCCGTCATTACATGGGAGTTCTGGACTGAATTCTGCACTCCTGCCAGAGATCTGACCTAATCCCAGCTGACACAGACATCTGTGAAACATGGAAACATAGAAAAACTTCCTTTTTCTGTGTCTGTCTGTCCCTCTCCTTGGCTCTTATACAAACTTAAAAACATATGTATCTTCTCTGAAAAATTTTACACTGTTGGCAAGAGATACAAATGAAATACCAGCACAAGGGAAACTTCATTGCTGTGAAGTATAAAAAGGAAAGAAGGGAAATGCGAAAGGGATAAACTGGGCAAATCATTCTTGTGAAAAAGCATCACAATTATTCAGGAAATGGAATCGTGGCCTAGGAGCTGTCATTGAGGAACGCACAGGAAGGATCTAGAGAAAGAAATGAGTGAAAAACATTTAATCAGACAGTCTTGCAGATAAAGACCTTCTCCAGTGTGGATCAGAGTGCAGGGGATGTGAAAAGCAGATTGTAAGGAAAACCATAGCATCTACTGGTACCCAAGTAAGCGTGCTTTCTGAACTGACACAGAATATGAACCTTAGTTGTTGGCTCTAAGATGCTGCTGATGATAGCAAAAAAAGAAATATGCACATGTTCTATTTAGACAGTTGGTTACTAGGGGTTGCTGCAGGGCTTGGCATCCAGCGATTACAGCTGAGAGAGGAAACAAAAGAAGAAAAACTGAAGTGGATTTGGAATAAAAGATCGTCAGCTCACTTTTAGAGTTCTTCACGTCTTAGAGACTGTAGGAGGGATAGGCGAGGTCTGGTGTACAGAAGAGTCATTTCACTGTTCCTGAAATCTTGAAGATAACTATACATAAGATTGGTAAAGGAGAATACATAGATAACAAAGACCATGGGAGAAGGGAAAGGCCAAGGTGAAGTGCTCCCATGTAGAAGCATGAGTAGTTAACGTAGTGAGGGAAGCCAGGTTTACAAATGACGGGAAAAAAAAAAATCAGACCAGCAGTGTATTATGGAAGGCAAATAATGACAGTATTTCTGAAGAAGCTGAGGAATCACAGTTTAAAATGCTGCTGAGAAACACTTAGAAAACGGAAAATGTCAGGCAGAAGAGAGGTCCGAATGGGCCCTGGCAAGAACTTTTTGATTGACAGATGAGTCAGGAAACAAATGAGAACGAATTAAAAGGGAAAGAACAAATGAAGAAAGACAGAAAACAGACATAAATGTTTATTTAGAAAAAGGCATGTGTGCAGTGGAGGAAAGGTTAAAAATGATAACCAAAGAATTGGCTACATTTTTTTTGCATGTCTTAAATTCTTCCTAGCCAATAGAAAATAGAAATTGAAGATCAAAGTGGGAGGTCCCTGTAAAGAGAGGAAGCCAAGGGAAGAGACTCTGCTGGGTTCCGAAGCACAGGTGGAGGAATTTATCAGAAATAGACTAGAAGAAAACTGTCATAGAACAGCATGGAAGGACAGGGTGTTTGTTGAAGTCATTAGTGTAGGGGAAATAAGCAGTCTATTTAAATTTTAACTAAGAGAAATATATTGATGATTTATGCTAGGTGTTTAATTCCATGGAATGTAGGCAGAGGTAATGGGAATATGTAAGTCAGCCGAGGAGCCAGCAAGGCGTAGGTAGGTGCCAGCTGGGAAACAGCTGTGAGAACAGGTGACCATTAGCTTAACTGCTAAAGAGGAGACGTGATTTTTCCACTTACTTTTATACAGAAAAGCATTAGCTTCATCTGTTGGCAAGCAGAGAGAAAACTGTACAAGCACACCATGCTTTACACATGTTTAAGTCTTGTATGGATATCTGTGTGGTTTTCCAAACCAGAAAGAAAAAATGAGCTGGATTTGCCTTCTAAGTTCTGGCTCAAATGTTCTTATTTTTGTTCATTGAGTCATTCAATCGCTACAGGCCCTAATTTTCAGATTAAAAAAAAAATCTAAAATTTCTGCATTATTTTTGTGGCCCTAAAAGTTTGAGACTAAAGATCTATTTAGTGAAAAACGGCTTGGAATTTGAAGACAGGAATAAAATCAAACCTATTGTTGACACTGATTTATTATTAAAATTTACTTGTTTTTATTACAAGGGCAGTTTTACCGACAAAAAGGTGAGAAAGAAGGATTTTCCATCCTCTGGTTTACTCCTCAAGTGGCTACAGCTGGCTGGAGTTGAGCTGATCTGAAGCCAGAAGCCAGGAACCACTTCCAGGTCCCCTACATGGGTTCAGGGTCCCAAGGCTTTGGGCTGTCCTTGACTGCTTTCCCAGGCCACAAACAGGGAACAGGATGGGAGGTAGACCAGCTGGGACATGAATCAGCGCCTATATGGGATCCCAGTGCATGCAAGGCAAGGAGTTAGCCACTAAGCTATTATGCCGAGCCCACTGACACTGATTTAACCACATGACGACAGGCAAGCTACTTAACTCAGCTAAATGGCTGTAGCACTAAAACAATCAAAATAATAATCCTACCTTGCTGGGTTCTAATGAAAAACTAAAGAGCTTTCGATGTATACATTTTCTAGTCTCCAACAATTAATTAATGAAAAGTAGCTAACACTGCTGTTTGAAATCCAACAAGCTGAATATTTGGACTAAGGGAGTTATAAGGTATTTAAAATATGTATAAATTTATATTTTTAATGTTACACTATTTTATTTATTCAAATTAAAAAGTAAAATTTCCATATCATGTTAAGAAAATCTTTCATGAGGTTTGATTTTCTAGAAATTGTAACAATCACAAGGAAATGTAAATGTTAGTGAAAACAGCTAATATATTAAATGTTTCTTTTAACTTTCTAGCTTATAATTAGTCATTATTGACACTTATATTCTCTAAAATTTTATTTATTTTTTGGGAGAGAGAGAGAGAAACAGAGAAAAAGAGATAGTGTCATGTGCTGGCTCCCTCCCCAACTGCCCACAACAGCTAGAGTTCAGTTATAAGTGAAGCCAAGAGGCAGAAATTCAATTTAAATTTCATATATGGTTTTCAGGAACACAATTATATGAGCTATCTTTTTGGTTTACCAAGATTTATACTGGCACAAATTTGGAATGGGGAGCTAGAAACAGAGGTTGAATTCTCGCACTCCAAGGGGGGACACGTGCATGCTGACCACTAAGGTCCATCCTGACTTCCCTATGAGCCTACCTTCTCACGGTGCCTATGGTTATTTTTGTAAATGGCAACTATAAACTGGTTTTGCTTTTTTTTGTTTTCCTTGTAATATACTTGGTCCATGCAAAATAACTTTTTGAATCTCTACTCCAGGTATTGGTGGAAACAAATTTTAACCACCAATGTGATTGGCTTTGGGCCAGATTAGATGTCATGCACTCGGACCAAGCTAATTTGTGTTTTGATTTTTTAAATCCAAATAATCTGTTAGCTTCTCTTACATTAGCTTAGTAGGTATATTTTAAATTGATGCTTTAAAACTATCTGGTTTCACTCCTAATACAAAGTTTGCCAGGAAAAAAATGCTTTTTTTAAACAAGATTTATTTTTTCTTATTGCAAAGTCAAATATAAGGAGGGGAGGGGAGACAGAGAGAAAGATCTTCCGTCCAATGATTCACTCCCCAAGTGAATGCAACGACCGGTGCTGTGCTATCCGAAGCCAGGAGCCAGGAACTTCTTCCAGGTCTCCCACACAGGTGCAGATTCCCAAGGTTTTGGGCTGTCCTTGATTGCTTTCCCAGGCTACAAGCAGGGAGCTGGATGGGAAGCAGGGACACCAGAATTAGAACCGGTGACCATATGGAATCCCAGCGCTTGCAAGGTAGCTGCTAGGCCATTGCACCCAGCCCCGCCAAAATGCTTTTAAGAGTAACTATGGAGACTGCAAGTAGAAGGCTAATCCTCTACCAGTGCTGTTTGCATCCCACATGGACACCAGCTTATGTCCCAAGGTGCCCACGTCCAATCTGGTGCCCTCTTGTGGCATGGAACAGCAGGAAGAGATAGCCTGAGTGCCTGGGCCCCAGCACCCATGTGGGAGGCTCTGGAGAAGCAGCTGGTTCTTAGCTTTTAGATTGGCGCAGGTCCAACCATTGCAGCCATTTGAGAGGGTCTCTGTCCTTCCTTCTCTCTGTAATGCTGCCTTTCAAATGAAAGAAAAAAGTTAAAAAAAATCTTAAAAATGGGTAGCTATCACCAAAAGGAATTGAGTTAAATGGAGATCATTCTGATCCCAAACTATTCAAAAGTTATGTATTATCCTTATGTCCTAAGTCTTCACTTACTAAAATAGGTTTTCAAAGAGATCCAAGAATTTACTACTACGTTTCTTGGTGCACTAATGTTCTGAAAAAAACAAAATGCCTCTGGGGGGGAGGTCAACGCCTAATAACGTCCAAGGACCCCTCCCGGCGAACCAGAGTCGCGCGGGCCCAAACCAACAACCCCCCAACACCGGCGATCACAACCATTCATCAAGACCCATCCAGCTCTAAACACAAACCGGCCCTCCCGGCGCCCCCCCCCCCACAGAAAAACCCGATCGACCAAAACATCATGAAAAAAAGTGCCCAATCAGCCCCGGTCAATCCAACACCTCCTCCCCCTCCGCCACCATGCATCCCCATCAATTTCAGCCGACCTTCCCAACTTACCAAACTTCATCCCTAGACCCACCCCAACCCCCCCCTTCAATCCGCTCAACCCAACTTAACCCGGTTAAACTCCGGCCACACCCCCAACCCCTCGCCCACCAGCTGATGGGTGGCCCTCAAATTCCCATTTCCTCCAAAGAGTCCCCCAGCCCCCCATCCCGGCTTGCCCGCAGCCTGATCAGCGGCGGGCGTTTCCAATGGACCAAAAACCACAGCCCCCCTACCACTCGCCCCTCCCACTCCTCACCACCCGCGCGGGGTGGGGGGTTGGGGTGGGTGGGGGCGGGCTCCGCCCAGTCAATACAATACCCCGGCCCGGGGGCTCGCCGACGCATCAAACCCACCACGGACTGGGCCCATTTACACAGCTATACTATCAATTCCAACCACCTCCCCCTACAGAATGTCCTAAGCCCCCGAATAAAAATCCGGCCCCGGCATGCCACGACGCAAGAACCCGCCGACCCAAGAACCCCCGACCAAAAAAGCCGATAGCCTCTAATAGCCGACCCAACCCCCCCCCAACTCACCCTTGCTGCCATGATCCTGTTTTCAACACCCGCCTCCCTGTCACCGAGTGCTGTTAGCCCCCCGCGGTCTGCGCCATACATGCCGTGATCTTTACCGCCACATACACTATAGCGCAGATATGGTACAGGGGTTTTGTGAAAATAGTTTCCCTTGAGTTTAAGATATGGGCCCACTTTATTCTCACCTGTTGAGTCTAGTTGCTCAGAGTCATAATGATTTCCCCTTGAGCCACCTCCAGAATTTTAATGCAGGACTTTGGCATTTTCTACCGATTGACATTAAAGGGCTGGACTCTCAGCGCTCCCTTTTTGAATAAATTTTATCATGACTCACTTTCCATCGACATCCTTTGTTGGATTCAACTCTCAGCAAACTGAAAACCTTTATTTGACAGTTTATAAATGAACAAAGATAGTTCAGGTTTACTGGTTGGCATTCCAAAAGGCAGAGATTTAAATGTTTGGGTTTCTGTGTGGTGTTGGGGGGCAGGCAGGGAGAGGACTTATTTTAATACAGAGTTGAGAACGTTCCTGCTGTACTCAAATCTGTTTTCACTGAGACAATGGTCACTGAGGCTGGCATTGTGGCATAGCACGTTAAGCCATGCTGGTTCAAGTCCTGATTATCCCTTTCTGAAAGAGTGGAAGACAGCTCAGATACCTGCGCTCCTGAAACCCCGTTCGGCACAGCCCCATCTTCTCTCTTTCTTATGTCTCTATAACCCTGTCTTTCAAATTAATTAATTAATTAAAGTGAAAAGAGTGGTCAGTGGCATGTCTCCATCTTGACAATTAATATACATAATGACAGGAGTTTTTAAAAACTATTTTCTAATGATTCTAGTCAACTCCATTTGTTTCATGCTGTGGGGTTGTTTCTTTAGCCCCAAGGGAAATTAACTAGCTTTATTGTAATTTCAATTTATTTTAAAGCCTTCTTCTCATTAGGAATACTTAGCTTTCTTTTCCTTCCATCCAGGTTTGTCTAAATGCATTTTTTTTAGAATTAGTCATGTTAATTGAAAACATCTATAAATAAAACAGCACAATACATTTTATGAAAATTCATGAATATTTAAAAACATATATCAAACACAATAGCAAGGATGCAGAAACTAGGATAAAGGAAAAAAAAAGTTTAAGCAACAACAAACCAGATCTGAAGAGGGTCTTCCACCAGTTAGCAGTGAGAACTAGCAGGAGTTAGGGAGATATATACCCAAGCTCTCCACTTTGGAGCCCCGAAAGAATGAGAGAGCAGCAAAAGAGAAAATAAAAGCCTAAATTCCCACTTGATTTGGAGGCTCTGTTTAAGCCTTCTTAGGCACTGAGGCATTTACTTCTTTGAGTGTACCTGGCCCATGCTTCCTTCGGTCTGGGAAACCACGAGCCCCTCGGAGATGCCAAGTCATATATTTGTTATGTCTGTTTTCTACAACCTGAAAGTGTAGGCATTAATTAAACCTGCTGCAATGAGCTTCTGTTTTCTTACAGTCCAGAATAGCACATTACTGTCACGCATTAGGAAATACACAGACCTCAGAAGAAGGGAGAATAACATGATCTAAAAATTAAGAATTTAGAATTCTGACCTTGACGTAAGCAGCCTGACAAGTGACCATTTAAGCATATGACGTAGCCTCTCTTGGCCTTGGTATATCAGTGATAGTTCAATAGACAAAATTCTAAGAATACAAGGAAACTCTCCTTCCTTCTTTCTTCTTTCCTCTCCTCTCTCTTCTTTCCTTCCTTCTTTTCTTGCTATTGACATGATCATAGATACGATTCCTTCTTATTATATACAACTGGAATCAAATCATTCCAAATGAGGTAAATTGTCATCCCTGCAGTATAACTACATTCTAAAGTAAAGGGCAATCTCAACTAGAACTCTGACCCCTGGAAATTATTAGAAATATGCGATTGGCAAGTGATTTCACCTCTTCAGATGCTTCTTAATGCATTATATTATGGACAACATCTTCTGAGAGCTATTTTGATGATTAAACAAAATAACACCTTTCAAGTACCAGACACAAGTGCAGAAGGAGGGTTAGTTTCCACTCCTGCACAGATTTTCATTACAGTTATTTTGTCCAAATTTGACTAAAATATACCATCACTTGCATGAATAAAGAGAGGATTTCCAACAGAAGAAAATTTACATTTAATATATGTAGGAGAAATATAACTGAAAATCTTAGAGAATTGATATATGTTTTCCATATTTACATACCCTCTCATCAACAAAACATAGTAAGTGATGAAAAATTAAGAATAGACACAACAGTCATAAATAAACCAGACCTTAGATAAATAAGCCTTTATCAACTATCGGGTCCAGCCCAGTAGCCTAGTGGATGTGCATGTGCTGGTGCATGTGCTGGGATCCCAAATGGGTGCCAGTTTGTATCCTAGTAGACCCACTTCCCATGCAGCTCCCTGCTTGAGGCCTGGGAAAGCAGTCGAGGACGGCCCAAAGCCTTGGGATCATAAACCCACATGGGAGACCTGGAAGAAGCTCCTGGCTCTTTGCTTTACATCAGCTCAGTCTGGTCACTGCAGCCACTTGGGGAGTGAATCAGCAGACAGAAGACCTTTCTCTCTGTCTCTTCTCCTCTCTGTATATCTGACTTTCCAAAAAAATAAATAAAATTTTTAAAAAAGACTTTAGCAGTTATCAACAAACAAGAAGAAAACAAATGCAATACACAATTAGGAACCTCTCTGTAAATAAGTTTTAATATGTAGCACTAAACAGGTAAGCTAATGAAAGAAAGACATTTTAATTGCATGGAAATTATCTCTGTAATATCTTGAGCTGAGTGGCTAAACATGTCTTACATGAATAAGCTCTGGATAGCAGTCAATACTGAGACAGCAATGTGCATTTTATTGCTCTTAAGGACAGTTTTCCACAGTTGCTAGACGAAGTTGGACAAGGTAGGCAAAAATGGAGCTTTTTAAGGTGAGCAGACATAAAAGAATGCATCAACAAACTCTGCTGAGCTAATGTTTTGGAAATAATTTAGGCTGTGCTAACTGAATGGGGCACTACTAGCAATAAGCAAAAGACCTCATCACACAGTTGACATTGGAAAGAATTCTCCTCGCTTACTCAGTTGTGATATATACACATCAGATGTTTTTAGCGAGGTCGTACCACACAGACAAAACATGCAAGCATCCCTCCTTCCTTGCAAGTATTTAAAATAATAAATAGCTTCATCGGGTCCAAACACAGCTGGTTATTTTCTGATAATATTTATGAAAGCTAACATCAGACAAGCGTTCACATGCAGGCTTCCCCCAGAATAAATACGGCATCAATAAGGTGCCGTTTCATTTCCTTGATGGAACAAGGAGCTTGAAGGGTAATGGCAGATGTTTCAATCATTGTGTCATTGACTAACTCTGCAACTGTCTGTCAGTCAATAGGCATTTCTGTTGCTGAATTGGTCAATGGAAACGTGGTTATCTTTTCTCTGCTTGCACTCATTTATTTCCAGGCGAATTGAAAGATAGCATTTATTAAACAAGTTTTATCCAGCACTTACTGCGTGTAATGCATTCAAACACTGCCTGGAGACCTGTCCAATGCAGTGTTCAGGGATATCCCAAGATGCCACATGGTGAAAGTTTTCACTGGGTAATTTTGCACTGGGAATCATGAAGTAAGATATGAATCTCCCTAAGTCAGCCTACTCATTCCTTGTAACGCCAACCCTTCGATCAGAGCATGATACCATGAAAACGTTTCAATGAAAGCACCTCAAAGTTTGAAGTGGCAATCAGAAATCCTTGAAAGCATATACGTAATGCTCATGTCACCTCTTAGATTATCACTGCCATGTTGTTATGTGACAAAGTCCAAAATCCCCTCCCCCTGAGGAGTCCACTGGTTCTGCCTGGTAACAATTTTTATGTTTACAATGAGTTTCTTTTGTGTCAGTCTCAAATTTGACTACATCTTACTTGAATCATCATTAGATTTTGTGAAGGACTAATAGGCAAGTTTCATCTTCTTATTCACATTCAGGAGACAATCTAGCTAATAATATTTATATGTCTGCTACAAACCAGGTTGTGTTTCGGGGACAGGAAATAAAGTCATGAGTAAAAGCAGGCCTCCAGTCCTAAGGAGTTAAGCGTCCTACTGCGCAACGGCTGGTGGAAGACGCATGTATGGATAAGCAGTACACATGTCTACACCATGTAATGGAACTGCGGTAGTATTGAGTGCTTCCGTTACACGCTGTGCAAGTATGATTTCAGAGGTGATACCTAAGCGAAGAACAAAAACATATTACCTCCTTCCCCGCCTGGAAGTAGCTGGATTACAATTAATCCAGAATCTTAAATCTGAAGATTTTTTTAAATGTACCTAAAAAATGGAACTAAAAGATCAGTCTAAAGGATAGTGTTTGGTGCAACACTTAACACACTCCCTCCTGTGGGCACATCCTGTATTAGAACGCCTGGCTTGATTCTGAGCTGCTCCTCTTTCCATTCAACTTTCTGAAAATGCATCTTGCGCAGAAGCATAGATGGAAGGGCTCAGGTTCCCACCATCCATGTGGAGACCTGGAAGGTTCCTTGCTTCAGTCTGGCCCAGCCTTGGCTTTTGCATTTGGGGTGAACCAATTGATGGAAGACATTTCTCTCTCTCTCTCTCTTTCTCTTTCTCTCTCTCTCTCTCCTTTTAAGGAAATAAAACAAACATTTCAAAATAAATGTGTTCTTCATTCTATCTTCTAGGAGCTTTTAGAATTTGCTCTCATATAAAGCCAGATGGGGCAACTTCTTTATAAAAGCACAAGCCTTCTTAAGACTGAGCAAACTCATACTCCCAGGATGGTGCTGACAGAGCGAGCTCCACAACCAAGGTAATGACAAGAAAAATTCCTTGTTGGCTATTTTTTTTTTTTACCCCTTAAAGAAACAAAGGAGAAAAGACAGCTTCTAGAATTGCAAGGTAAGATGTTGAATTCACAAATCAAATTGTGATCATGGGGAATGGTTCCTAAGTTAACAAGATCTTGCCATGTTTTAATTCTGTTCAGGGTTCTGTCCTTCCCTGGCTTCTGCATCAGCTAAATCACACATGACCTGTTTCTCGCCTCCTGTTAGAAACTTCACTTTCAATGACCTCCCTCTAGCTCATAGAACTCCAATCCACTGACCTTCCCACACCTGTCCAAACCTTCCCATTCCGGGGCTTTGCACTTTTTCTACCCTTTCTTGAAGCAGTTACACTTTCGTGTTTTCCCAAAGCCTTTAATCCTTTATGCCTCAGATTTATCACTGGGGTAACTTTATTGAGAATTCTACTGTTTTCCATGTCCACAACTGAATTTCTGCCTATAATATTTTCAAGGTTATTTCTTTCAGCACACTTTCCATATTAACCCATAGTACATATTTATTTGATTAATGATTGTTTTATCCTTTCCATGAGTACAGAAACACCAGCAGATAGAGAGCTCTGGCAAACTTACTCACTACCTTTTAATAACAACTAAAATAAGGATTATCATTGAGACTGGAAATAAGGAAGGAATGAAACATTCATTCTTTTCACTAATTACTTCTTATATGCTGGAATGCAGTTCAAATTCTCTTTTCCAAAGTCGGTCTTATGTTTGCTAAAATACGATTCGTGTTAAAATAGAAGTATGTGCAACAAGGCAACCGATGCTGTCTGTAAGAGCCAGGGATGTTTCCCAGAAGTGACTTTTTCATTAGGTTTTGATATTTGAGGAGGAATTTGACAGGTGGAGAAGAATGGCAAGGAGGCATTCTCAACAAAAAGGAAACCATGTGCACACAGGCATGAGTGTGCAAATAAACAAAGCTTCATTTAACACCTGCCTCCTTGAAAATAGACTTGGCCATGACAGCAGGGTTTTTATGAGCTACTTACAAAACAAGATTGAGCCACTAAAATCAAACCCAGACACTGACAGCTATCATTCAGACCAGTGAAAGCATAACGAATCAGCACCTGGTTCTGCCGACCAGAATCGGTTGGCAAACTAAACAGGGTGCATGGACATCGCAATCTCGCTGGAACGAAGGAAGGTGGTATGGCTTTCCCCTGTTCATGTGTTAGATTCTCATAAAGGATGCAAATTACAATCTGTCATCTTTATATTCTAGCTCACTGGAAACCCACCGTCAGATCTGCAAGGTTAACTGCTCATTGAAAAACAGCATGAAGCCACAGAACAACAATATGGGTATTGATTGTCAGGCTTCACAAGATAATCGGACTCAGGCATCTGAAAAGAAGCATAAATGTTTGCAGCTTATTGTTGCTGGGAACTTGTTCCTGCAATGCATTTAATCCATAATTCAAGCAATTGTCAAAAACTGTTTTATAATTGGTGTAAATATTAGAAAGGAGTTACTGACGGCTGTGGTTCTGTCTTAGCATCACAATTTAACTGTGCCTAAAAAACCTATTGCCTGTGAGCAGATCAGAACCAGGAGGTTTCTAGTGGTGTGAAAGTCCTAATGCCATCCCAAAGCAATAGTGCATATTACTCTCCTGCCATCATGACTGCCCTTAACAACATTGTCACACAGTAGTTTGGGGGAAGTCAGACTCTTTTACAGATCTCCATTCCCAATGACACCTATCCACTGGATTGGCTGCTTTGGAGAGTAGTGTGTGTGAGGTGTGTGTTTGTGTGTATGTGGGATGTGTTTTGGTAAGGCATATTTTATTTCATTTCATTTTTTATAATTTGAATGAGACCAAGCCCCATTCAACAGAAATCAAGCACTACATAAGCTGGTTTTTACACATGCTTGGACTGATTGCTTATTTTAGAGGTGGCCCCTTGAACATCTTGCATTTGAAACATCTGTATTAAGTTATGTGCCATTTCTAACTGTATTAGCACTGAGTCATCTAGTTTTCCAGGAAATAAAATCTTTTTCTGTTTCATCACTTTTTATTTCATGATCAGGCACAGGTAAATGTGTGAGGTATTTTTGCCCCCACGGATTTGGCATTCTAATGAGGAAGGCAAATAGGAACAAAGTTAACCAACCCAACGGCCATTAGTCTCTCCAACAGCCAGTAGGAACATATTTTTGAGTTCAGGAAAAGGTATGGTTTGAACAAGGGGAGCTGTTAAGTGTGCCTTTAGAACTCCATATAGGATATAAAATTCTGGAGATAAAGCTCTGTTTCCATTTCATCTCTACCACCTATAACTTCTGCACAAAGGGAATATTAAATCTTGAAAATACCTTTAAAAAGATGAATTATACTGTCTTTGTGAGCACATTAAATATCCCAGACTTTTACTTTGTCATAAAACTTGCATGAACACATACAAGACAAGGCAAAGAATAAGAGACCTTTTGGCTTTCGGTTTTGCCAAGGCAAATCCACCATTCTCTGCCCAACAAATCGCTAGAGATTCCATTAAAACCTGACATGAATTAAACGAATTGTTATACTGAATATCCAATGGCAGCAAGATTTTCTACACTTTTATTTAAAATATCGCTGTAAATCAATTAAGGAAGTTGGAGGTAAGGAAACGAACTAATTAACAACAGACCGTTACTTCCAGAATAAAATTACATAAATTCTCACTATTTTATGGAAAACCAAGGAATTAAGCATACAAAATGTTCAGCATATAGGAAAAGTAAGTGCTAAAAATATATGAAAATAATCTAAGCACAAATTCAAAACATTTATAGAATTGAATTTGTTATTTGAGGTTAGTTTGTTTGGCCAAGTGGTTAAGATGTTCACATTTCACATTAGAATGTGTACGTCAGATGCTGGCCCTGGCTCCTCACTCCAGTTTTCTCCTAACACGGATCGTGGGAGGGAGCAGTAAAGTGAATTGAATTTTACACTCAGGTAAAGAAGAGGGTTAAGATCTGAGCTCTTAGGTTTGACCCCAGCCTGTTCTGGGCCTCGTGGGCATCAGGGCAATGAACTAGTATATGAGGGAGAGTTCTTTATCTCCCCTTACCTCCCCTTTACCAAGCTCTATTGCTCTTTCTCTTTTTCTCCCTCACTCTCTCTTAAACAAACACATAAATAATAAATAATTTAAATTGCATTTTAGTTACTATCCTACAAGTTCCAATCATCGTAGAGAGGATTTGATGAGCATACTCCAGAGTAAAACTTCCATTTCATGCGATTTACTGTCAAATGCTTCTGGACCGTACCTTTTATCGCTTGGCTGTATAAGGAAGAGAACTACTGTACATTTTGTTTGATGAAAACAGCAGTAGGAATAAGGTAACCAAGGCTTCTTCTAAGCGCTTACAAATGAAAGTATGATCTTTGTTAATATTAATAATAATCAAGGACCAGATCTTTCCTTAAAAAAGATACTTCAGAGTGAAGGTTATATTTAAAACTCACAGGAACGTGGAAGTGATTGATCTATCTGCTGTTGGTTTACTGGAACAATCTGGGCTCCCTAGGACTTCCATTTAAAACACAAGTGAGAGTTCCACCCTCTCTGAGGAGAGCTGGAGTTAACAGTGAGCACGAGTTCAAAGGTCACAGCTTCTACACGGCATCCTTGCGCGTTATTCACAAGCACATTTGAGACTAGAGATTCTGACCTTGAGTTCTCAGCCACGGGAAACGGATTTATTCTAAAACAGATCATGCCTGAGCCTTGCTATTCAGCTTAGTACTGTCTGAAATGTATGTGTGCCAATAGATTTATCATTTCTTGAATAAGAATTCTTTAGAAATACCTATGAAGACACAAGTATAGATACGTAATCCATTGACACTGCTCCTATTGGAAGACAACCTGTCCTGTTTTTGATTCATGTGAAAAAAATTAATAAACGGAGACCAGTATTAGCCTCTTTTCGCCTCAGTTAGTTATAGGGCCACATAATGTCCATATTCCTCCACAAAGAAAAACTGTCCTATTTGAAGCAACTAGAGCTAGAGCAATCATATCACTGTTTAAATTTTTAAAAGTACAATTTTCTTGTCACATGGAGTGATGCATTGAAAAAGGCTTAGCTCTAAGATTTTGAGAAAGATAATCATTTAATTTCAGATCCCAGTAAAATGTGCATTCCTTAAAAGCCTTTTTGTGAGTGCAAAAATTATAAAATTAGCTGCGTTTTTATTCCATCATTCTTTCTTTTGAAACTATGGAATAACTTTCAACCATAGCTATGTGCGAGGTGGTACGAGCCAAAAACGTAAACGGTTTAAGACTCTTTAGGGGTAGAAGGTACAGAGGCACCCGAAGTGAAGCTGCCAATCCTTGAGTTTGGCAAACCCTTTACCCTAAAACTCAGAGGAGAGGATCTGAGAAGAAAACTAGCAGGAGGATTTAAAAAAAAACAAACAGAACTCAATAGACTGGACATCAAAAACTGCCCACGTGCAGTTTAAGACCAGATCTGGAAAATTTGGTTGCAGTTATGTATCAACACAGATTTACAAAGCGGTCTCTCAAAATCTGTAGTCTATCATGTATCTATTTTTTATTCTCCCCAGGCCAGATTTTTATTTGGCAGTAAATGGGATTTTGACTTGGCAGAGAGCTTGTGGTTAGCAATACTCAGAGTTTGTTACAAACCAATTAGAGTAGGAAAGCTAAGAGACAAGAAGGAATGGGAAGGGGCTGCTATGGTGCAGCACTGGTCTTGAATCAATTTATATCATCACATGCATCCGTTCCACTCTTTCTGGGTAACTAGCTAATTGTCCCACCTGACTCTTAGCAGCTCTGTATTACCAAAAGATCCATACAAAATACTTGCCTCATAGCATTCTTGTGAGATTTGGAGATAGAATTTTTTTTTGAGGAATTCACCATCATACAAGGCATAAAGTTTAGACTAAATAAAAATACTTGCAATAGCTTGCACAACCTTTGATTCATTCTCTTTTTATCACATGAACACACACATATAATCTCTAGTACTTTTCACAATGAAAAGTAGAAATATATCACTTCATTTTAATTTTTCTCTTTGCATACAAACCCGTTTTTTGATATTTTGAAAGAATTAAACTTGAAGGAAATGTGGCAGCCTGCAGACACTCGTTTTCTACTCAACTCTGTTCCACACAAGTGCATTTATAATACAATTACAATCCTTTACAAGTTTTAAAGAGTGTCATGTATTTCGACCATATACCAGCTTGGTAACTTCATCTTACTCCAATTTCTGCTGTGCGGATCAAGAAAGCAATAGAATTTGGCTTTGTTTGTGGACATGATTAATCATTTCTTACCTTTTTATATCATTTTATCTGTTACTTTTAATGAATTCACTTTTTGATATTAATAATGTCCTAATTATCTATAATGAAGTGTATAATAAAAAAACCAAATATATTCACTAATCTAGCGGTGAAAATTACTCAAATTGCTTTTGTGGTATACAAGCCTAATAATCAGTTCCAAAATACCACTTTTAAAGACATATTGAACAGCGTACATTCCCAAAATCACCCAAATGAGTATGCAAACATGCCAAACTGCCAACAGGGAAAAAGGAAGTAGCAAGAAGAGAAGACATGAAAATAAGATGAAAAACAGAAAATGAAAGCATAACTCCATGAAAGACAAGGTTGTGTTACATACAAATTAAACTATGGCAGATAAATCCTGATAAAGATATTGCCTTTATACTATCAACAGAAAGCCATGCATTGCTTATTTTCCATAGTAAAAAAGTTTGTTACTTGATGTGAGCTTTAGTTTTTTTTTTAATATAAGACAGCTACATAATGACAATAATCATAAAAATGAAATAATCACTAGAAACTACGATTTCAATGAAGTTACTATTGCCATTTTAGAGCCCATGGCTTCTACACTGCCTATTTCACCAAAATGAACTTGCATATATTTATTTAGTCACAATTTCCTTAAGATTTCAGGATGTATGTATAGAAGAAATTTCCATGATCTTATTTTAACCTAACTTCCACTGGAGGTAATTTTTCACTGTAATGAAGACACTGGTTCCAAGAATTTTTCCCATAAAAAAATAACCGCAAAATTGGATCCTCTACCCTGAGACATGGGGGACTTAGCAGAATTGTTTTAAATTACATGGAGTGACACATACCTTGGTTGCGAGACATTTTCTTCTGAGCAGCTTTAGCCAACACTGATATACACAAATTGATCCTGAAAGAAAGAAAAAACTTAGCAAATAGTGTTTCACTACATTTCTTACATTTTTTTTGTATTTTGCATTCATCATGCATTTTGTCCAAAAAAACAGTAGTTTAAGTGAGTTTAGATTGACTCAAATTTTATGTGTTTTTCTCCTAATTTTTTTTTTCTTTACCAGTAAAATTTTATCATCTCTTGATTAGAACAGAGAGATCTGAAGCTAACTAAAAGTTGCAAGCTCTTAGTGACATTTCTTGGAGTTTACTGAAGAATAAATAACATATCTTGTGGGGACAATCCAGAAATCAAGGGTGCCAAACAGGACACTACAGGGTCTCACTGACCCTGCCAAAACACACATCCATGACAAGCCTGGCCGAAAATAATGACTTGCCTGTATGTCTATGCTGACTTAAGGAAACAGCAGAATAAACATAATGGGTAAATGATGAATTCAAAATGAGATGTGATGAAATAAAACTAAGACACAAAATCTAAACAAAATAGTATACAAGCTCAAAAGGAGAAAAATGATCAGGAAACAGAATTACTATGAGATGCACAGCAGTTAAGACTCTAGCGAAGCAAAATAAATTTCATTTAGCATTCAGAGCTATATTCAAACTGTAATTGCTGATTTAATGTCAACAAAAGAACATCATTTGCTGCAGTAAACCAACGCTTGTTAGTTTAGATTTTATTGTTTGTTGTTTTGATAGCATTTTATTTATATATTTTTTTTCTTTATGGCTTCATATAGCTGTAAGTAACTGAGCTCAGGCATTTTGTTTATGTCCCTACTTATTTAACTAAAACTATAGTAAAAGTAACGTAAGGCAACAGAGAAGATTAACAAATGTCATGAATTCTCAAGAAATAAGAAAAAACTAAAATCTTCATCATTCTACCTACCTCTTGAAATACACAGCAAGTTTAGAGGGAATATTTTTACTTTTTGCACTTATCTCTTCATAAAATAAAAATTTCTATGTTGAGATTACTGTAGTTTTACATTAGCTTGCAACAAAGAGTATGGATAACACTTGTTAGTAACAAACGATACAGACAGAGCTAGTACATCTCTTTACCACTTTACTCCCATGCTGACATGCTGGAAAACTATATAGCCACGTTTCTAAGAGACCAGGCACCTTACTGCAGTTAAGACTCCCAATGTTTCCATTGTTAAAATACTTCATGTTGTTCTTTTATAGCCGAAGTAATTTCTCTTCCAGCTTTGCTCCCTAAACCTGCTTAATAACCGCCTTTTGTTATCTGTTTTGTGAAATTAATTTTTCATTTTAGAAATATTTCATTGCAAATGAAGTCATGTCTATGTTTTCATTTAGAATGACATTCTTCACTGAAGACTTCACTCAAGTCGTATTCAACGTCGACTCTTCACTCATTTTCAAATTGAGTGCTATGCCAAAATGTGACAATCCTACAGTGTGCTTAATGGCTTACTCGCTGCAAAACATCTATTATACCAACTTTTGTCAGTGTGAATAAAGCCACTATAATTATTTTTGTACAGTTCTATATAAACATTCAGAAACATTCAAGGGTGCAATTGTTGGATGATATGGTAGTTCCATATTTCAATTTGCATTATAAATGCCTACCAACAATAAATGCGTAATCATGTTCCTTGTATGCTCACTATTTTCTAACGTTGTTACTGACTCTTTAAATAAACGACCCGCTACTTGAGTATCAGCCATTGTGAACTTAGTTTGCATTCCCCTGATGGCTAACGATGCAAAAACATTACTTGGGTGTGCTTGTCTACCATCTTACTATTTCCTTGGATGAAATATTTGTTTTCAAATTTTTTTTTCACTATTAAGTATCAAGTGTTTGAATGTGTTTTAGTTGACTAGAGTATCTTCTCCAAGTGCCTAGCATGGATTTTTATCATTTTAACAGGTTCATCACAGAGAAAAAAGCTCTGAATTTTTATATTGCCTAGTATATCATGTTTTTTATTAAATATTTGGGAGTGTGTGTGTGTGTGTGAAACCTAAGAAATCTTTGGTACTTGAAGCCCAAGAGACACTCTCCTGTGTTTTCCTAAAGTTTGTATAGTTTTGTAATCCAGGTGTGAATTTTGAATCCATGTTCCATTTTGAATTATTTTAATATGAGGTGAGACTTAGGTCAATACATATACTTACACACACGTATAAACGTGTGTGTGTCTGTAAATATAGTTTCAAACTCTCTACAATGTCTTGTGTTGAATGAGTTTCCTCTAGATACCATGAAGTGAGATCATGGTTTTTTTTTTAAAGATTTATTTTTTTATTATTTTTTTATTGGAAAGGCAGATATACAGAGAGGAGAGACAGAGAGGAAGATCTTCCATCCAGTGATTCACTTCCCAAGTGAGCGCAACAGTTGATGGAAGCCAGGAGCCTCTTCCAGGTCTCCCACGCGGGTGCAGGGTCCCAAAGCTTTGGGCCGTCCTCGACTGCTTTCCCGGGCCACAGGCAGGGAGCTGGATGGGAAGCGGGGCTGCCGGGATTAGAACCAGCACCCATATGGGATCCTGGGTGTGCAAGGTGAGGACCTTAACCACCACGCCATCGCGCCAGGCCCGGATCATGGTTTTTCAATCCACTCTTTCAGCATATACTTCTGCTGGATGCACTTAGATGATTTACATTTAATACAATAATTTAAAATGCTCATATGGGCATTTAAATGTTCAAGTTTAACTCTTAATATTTACATGTTGAGTTTAGGCCTAATGTTTCATACTGCTTCTCCCTCTGCATTCCATTTCCCTATTCATATTTTCATTTCTTGTTACCAATTACTTGCATTTTTTAGCAATCTTTTATTAATTATTTTGCAGTGCTGTGTTTGCTCATCTTCATAGCTTCTCTGTGCATTACACATAAATAACACCACCGTCATCACAGTCACCATGTTACTGGCTTGTGTAACTACAGAAACATAATCTCTTGGCATGTTTCCTTAGCCTTTTCCACTTAAAGTTTAGTATTTAGGATACAAACATATGTAACCACTTCTAACAATGTTACTATATTTTCCTTACAAAATCAGAAGAAATTTATAAAAGTAAAGATGGAAAGATTTGTGCCCCTTCATCTTTTTTTATTACAATGTTCTTTCCTCCTGTCGTTTCCTGATTGTGTTTTATTTGTTTTGTTTCTTGTGAGCACATCCTAAAGTCATCCTTTTATCCTGCTCATTTTCCTTCACTTGAGAATGTCTTCCTTCTATTCTTTCTTAGGGGTATTCTCCCTGAGGGCAGAGTTGACAGCTATTACGTCTACCTCTTGTTTGATGAAATCTGTCATGTACACTGCATGTTCACCATAGAGAATGCATTTATTCTGCTGTTTTCAAGATTTGGGGATTTTTATGGTCAACGCCCATTCGACTTTCCAGGATACTGATTTCCTCAGTTAAGGGTTTGGTAAATCCAAACCCCAAGCAATTACTTAAAGTCAGGTGCATTCCTGGATTCTAAAGTCCCTGGATTGTCCACCTTTTGGTTCCCACCTTTTAACTTTGTTACTTTTGTATATATCTATGATGAATGTTTAAAAATCTACCAAAAATTCAGCTTAATTAAAAATATCTTTGGATTTACAAAACAAAAAATTTGAATAGTACAAAGGTTTGTGAGGGCCTCTTCATCCACCTTCCCCAGTTATTCATATCTTAGATTAGTATTTATTGAATGTCTGGGCCCAGTGTTGTAGCCCAATGGCCAAAGTTCTTGCCTTGCATGTGCCAGGATCCCTATGGGCATGGATTCATACCCTGGCTGCTCCACTTTTCTTCCAGTTCCTTGCTTGTGACCTAGGAAAGCAGTAGAGAATGGCCCACAGCCTGAGGGCCCTACACCTGCATGGGAGACCCAGAGCATGCTCCTGGCTCAGAATGGCTCAACTTCAGTCATTGTGACTACTTGGGGAGTGAACCAGCAGATGGAAGATCTTTTTTTCTGTAACTCATTCTTTCTAAAAATCTGCCTTTCCAATAAAAAAAAAGTCTTAAAAATATCAATTGTCACAAACATACTTATGTTCTCCTATTATTAATTATTAATGTCTCTTATTAGTATACCATATTTGCAAAAAAATTGTTTTTGCATTTTTGGGAAATATTACGCAGCAATGCATCTACTCCATTTTTCACAAAAGCAACCTGGGGTTTTATATAATCCACTTGTGTTAGTTCCAACAAATGTTTTCCCATGCATTCCTTTTGAATCTGTAGTTGAATACAGCTTTGTACCCATTTGAATTTCTATGTTCTGTTTTTCTAGCTCAGCTCAGTTCCTCTACTATCTGAGCTGGTGGAGATAGTATGTTCTTTTGCTGCTCTGCATTGTAAATATACATCGAAATCTCTTTTAAGAGTGCCCAGAAAATCCATTCAAGTTCTTATGCTGGATGTCTCCACTTTACTATCTTTGTTTCTTCGTTGACTCAACTGCTACTTTCCTGTGGTGTTTTCTCTTCCATTCCAATCTTGCCTGGAATAGAATCTTGCCTAAGAGAACAAATTCTACATATGTACAAGAGAGGAGCCCAACATAGGGCATCTGTTCACAACACCACTCTTGGTAAACTGCCCTTGACAATGAGAAACATATACACATAAACCATTGGAAGGATGGCGTCGCATTGGATGGAAGATAAAAATGCATGTGCCCTGGGGTTGAACTTTGAATCAAGTTTCTGACTTGAAAAAAATCTTCTGTACTTTCTGACTTTATATTTAACCTTTTCTTCTTAACTTCTGGATCATTCTGATTTTCTATTGATCAAATCGGGCTATTCATTAACTAATTCAGCTTTTAGTATACACTGATATATATCTCACTAATTCTTGATATGCTCTTTCCAATGCTTTTTCTGCCCCTCTCTGTTCACCCTTAGCTGAGCACTGAAATAGATTTGTTTTGATTACTAAATCACAGCACTGGAAACCTTAGCTTCTGCTAATCCCCTTTTAAACTAGTTATTTTATGAGGCATATGTGCATGCACTGAGAAAGTTTTAAAAGATTCTTTATTGGAAATGTAGAGAATTATTATCATTCAGATTTATTTTAATGTAATTCAGTACTCAAATGTGTTTATGGGGTTCAGAACATAAAACTGGTCAATACTTCTTGCTCAAGATAGTCTATAACTATTTCCATCACTATGAGACGAACAATGAAGTGCATGAGCATCTAGCAACATCATGTGTTTAGAAGGTACTCATTTATTACATACATATGTAAGCATGTTTATAGATGTGTACCTTTCCTCTCTAGCAGTTGATATCATCTATTATTCTTTTATAACAGGTGAATTTTCATTAAGCGAATCTGCATTTCTTACTTGTTCAAAATAGCTTGAAATGGAAGCTGAAGAAAGAAGCAAGGCAAAAGTGAATTATTTTGCACATTGTCTAGATTATATAAGCAGTGGAATGAAAAGTGCTATTTTGTTCCAAATATAATCTGTAAATTACTCATGTTTGATTAGAATGTTCTTTTTACACTAGTGCTAAAAGGATGCCACATAAGCTTGAAATAATTTAGATGACTCCTCTCTAGTCCTGATTCCTTTTCCTTCCTGTGGGGATGGGGACAAGGCAAGTTTAAAGGCATTGTATTGTTGTACAGCAGGTTACTGCTTCTGACACCAGCATCCCATATGAGTGGTGGTTTGAGACCTGGCTGCTCCATGGGTAATCCAGCTCCCTACTTCTGCACCTGGGAAAACAGCAGAAGCCCCCGAACCCAGTGGGAAACCCAGATGGGTTTCCATGCTCATGGCTTTAATCCTAGTCCAGACCTGGATGCTGTGGCCATTTGAAAAGTGAACCACTAAATGGAAGATTCTTTCTCTCTTCTTTCACTTCTATCCTCCCTCCCAGTAACTCTGCTTTTCAAATAAAACAAATAAGTATTTAAAAGGATACAGAAGAAACCTTCCAGTTTCATCTTCTCTAGCATCCACCCTTTGTCTTTAAAGGAAAGGACTCCTGGATTTAAAGAAATTTCTTCCTTCACAACTAATATCTGTGATGAGACCTACTGTATATCACTCCCTACAAGAGCTACTCAACTTAGTGTTGGGCAGTGAACAAGCTCCAGCTGTTGCTGTCCATTCTAACCAGGAAGACAGGCTCAAGAATGGCTAAGTGGCTCGAACTAGGCAAATAAGTGTCATTTTCCCCCATTAAAATACTAAGCAAGTGATGAGTATAAGGATGAGATTGTAACGGGGTAGACCAACAGCTATGAGCACAGACTTCCTACTTAGACGTTCTGCCTCCAACCTCAGATCCCTGCGGCAAGTTCCTTACTATCCCTGACTCAGTCAACTAATCTAAAAATTAGGAAATGTAGCCTTTTTTGTGGTTATTCTCAGGATTAAATGAATTTCTGCATCTTAAGTGTTTGGTTTTCATTATCAATGAAATGTTCATTTGTGTTGTAAATTTCCCACTAATATTTTGATAAGCTGAGGAACCGGCAGTAGGACAGAAATAGCAATTACAATCCTTATGATCTCATTTCATCTTAATTACCTAACTAAAGACCTTATGTCCAAACACAGTCACATTGCCTATTGAGATTTCAATGTACAAATGAGTTGGTATTGCTCTGTCCATAACTGTAAGTAAGGAAGCTGAATACAGAGGTGAAGATGAAAAACACTGAAATTTCAAATTTTTTCAACAAGGGTGTATTCATTCAATGAAATGAAACTGTTGAAGATGGCCCTGCTCAAACACTATCTCATAAGTAAAGGGTAAACATGAAAAATTTGTATTGCAAGACAAGTCTTAACAAAAATAGTTGTGCCACCCCACAAAATAAAAATTTATGTTTATCACATACTTTAAGAAATTGAGTTTCTTAGATCAGCCATGAATATTGGCAGAAAATGGTCACTTAATTATCTATGAAAGCACAGCTAAATTTTATCTTTCCCAGATGATATTACTAAGGTCATGCATGAATGCAATAAAAAATGGAAAAGATAAACAAATCAAAGAGCTGGCATTTAAAAAATAAACAAATGAGCCTACTCAAAGACATTACAGTAGGTTGAATTGACATGATTTTTGACTGATTTGAACTTTTAGAAATTCTACTACTAAAGAGATCAAGCTTCCGGTCTGCTGATAGAATTGCCACCGGAAGCTAATAGTTGGTGAGGCTCCTGTGGAAGCAACCACTCAATAAACACTCCACATGAACTGCTTTTGCTTGTCCTGACAACCCTAAGGCCAGGCAGTATGGTTCTACCTTTGAGAGGAGGAAATCGGGCAACACTTTTGCTCTCCAGGCTGATTCATATACCAGTTACACCTCAGTCACTACAAACCTGGCCCTGTGCAAACAACGTCTCCCTACCTCAACATGCACTTTAGTAGGGAATGCAAATCGTTAGCTTTAATTGCACCTGTTAACCTGTGTTGTCTATAGAGAAAAGCCCTGGAAGGTCAGAGATGAATGAACTTCAGCAAGAGATAATCAAAGGGTTCTATGATGAGTATCTACTCCTTCACTTCTGTGTTCACAGTTCATATTGATTTACATGTTGTTTTATTTCATTATCTAAGCCATTACTTAAATTGCATCATTGTGGGTCTAGGTTTCAAAAACAGAACAGATCTTAAATCTTTACGCAAAAAAAAAAAAAAAGGCAATCATCTGCTTTGTTTCTTACCAGCCTTCAGTCTAACGCCACAGGCAAGGATTAACTTTGGTTTTAGCTTATTTTTTTCTGTTATTGAACAAATTCCCAAGCACTATAATGAGCTTATACCCCCATTTCTGGATTCAATGATCCAGTTGTTATTTGTGGACCCCACTCCCTGTGATACTAAATGAGAATTTTAACTGTCTTTTAACCTTCCATTCCTATTTGCTCTAAGTAGAATCTTAATTAACACATCTCTTTCCCATAGGGTGACCATCAAATTATTTTCCAGCAAAGCAATGCACATGATTACATGGACTTTCTCCTACAGTTCTTGTGCTGTTGCATTTGTTTTATTTTAATTGTTGTATTATTTATTCTAAGTATGTGAAATCTAATCAGATGTGAACATTTCTAGAATTTCCCTATTTGACTTGCTCATGCTCCATCTAAACAAACATGGATTGGTTACTCTGTAGCGAACTTTCTCACCCTAAACAGTCATTGCCTTCTCTGTCATCACCCCAGGCTGCCATAACATACAACTACAGACTGGTAAGCCTATAACCAGCAGTTACTTGGTCCTCTTGTTCTGTAAACTGGCAGGCAGATAGCAGGGTTCTGGCTTGGGGGGAGTCTGCTGTTTCACAGGAAGCTTCTTTTCAATGTGGTCTTAAAAAAGACAAAGGGGCTCTTTAGGATTTGTCTCTCCAGGACATCAAATCCAACCATGAGAACTCCATTCTCCTCCAGGGAGAAAGATGAAATGGCTGCGTTCACAAGAGTAAGATCCCTGTTTCCTTAACTGTGACCTGCAGATGTGCTTAACTCCTAGGAGCTGCCTGTGCGTGTTGATGCAGTCTTTGCTGTAAGCTTGCAGCAGTGTAAGGATCTGTCTCTCATACTATGAGTCTTGGTGTTCCCTATAGTAACTGGAAAGAAGATGAAGAGGAAGGAATAGGAAGAGCTGGAAGAGGATTAGGACATTAAAAGAAGGCATGCAGAAAATGGTGCAACATGATACAAAGCAATTATGGGAATAAAACACATACCGTGGCCAGCTTTGTGGTGTACTAAGTTAAACTACTTGGGGTGTGTGTGTGTGTGTTTGTGTGTGTGTGTGTGATTCTGGCTCCCTATATGGATGCTGGTTTCTGTCCTGCTGCTCCACTTCTGAACCAGCTCCCTGTCAATGTGCCTGAGAAAGAAGATGCTCAGATACTTGGAACCTTGCTTCCCAAATGATAAACTTAGATGAAGCTCTTTAGCTCCTGACTTGGACCTGGCCCAGCGTGGCTGTTGCTCTCAATCGGAGAATGAATCAGCAGCTATAAGATCTTTCGTCATCACTTCCAATCTCTGTGTAGCTCTGCTTTTCAAGTAAATGAGGTTTTAAAATACATCATTTTTAGTGTCTTGTGGATTTTGCAGACCTTATAGTCTCAAGTGCCATCTGAACACTCCTTAACACTAATAACACAAAATGCTATCACATTAAACCTATATTTGAAGTTACTTTTAAATTTCTAGAAACAATAAAAAATATTGCATCTTTGTCACTTCTACATGTGTCACATACTTTGCCCAATGATCCCATTGTACATGACCATGATAGTTGCATAAGAACCAGTAAAATAACCTTGATATGAGTACTTGCTTCTTTTCAAACAAGAACTCATGCATGTGTGCCACCCTTCATTCCTTGTAAAACTCTGCCTCATGACCACTCTCCACCCTCTGTTTACCCCATGACCTTTTCAAATGCACGTGCTTTACCATTTACATAATTAGAGAAGTACATTTGTTTACTTCTGCTATTCTTAATGTGTATTTATTCATCCAATATTTATTAAGAAAGATTGTGATTCAATATACTTTGAAGGAGAGCTAAAAGCAAAAAATTTAAACAATTCTTTATCCCCCCCCACCTCACTGGTTAGTATAAATCTTGGAACATAATATGTCATTTATTCATCTATGCTTGAATCAATGAAAACACTCACCCAAACTATGACTCAGTTCTCTTTGGATCTCAAATTATACTGAGAGATAACATCACTACATAATAGAATATGTAGTTTATGTATATATATTTTTAAAAAGGTCTTATGGTGATTTATCTACATTTATCTTCAAGTTTCCACATTGATGTGAAAATATTGCTTGACATAAGTCACAAATATCAATCTATATAGTTGTCTGTTTCTTAATCCCATGCATATTTTCACAGGTCTCTTCATAAAACTAATGGAGTGTTTCTAAAATTATTATATATTAAAAATGATTCTCTTGACAGAAGTGTATTTAAATTCATTTGTTAGGTCTTCAAAAGCCAAAACAGGCAAACGTCTTCGGTTAATAAAAGAAAACGCACAACTGCAGAGTGAAATCCCACGGCATTCCACCCTTCCATGCACAAGTGCAATGATGGAATGAGTTTGGTCTTTGCCACTGGCAAGCAGAGGAAAGGGTACTCATTAGAGCTTCACAGTTATAGCGGCATGTTCTTCAAGAAAGCTCTCAAGACAGACAAGCACTTTCGCCTCTGGCATATGGAGAACATCACAAAATCAGCAAGACAAATTAATGGCCCCATCATAAAACATGCTTTCACATACTATTAAAGCCGTTGTCACACTTCATTGCATAGATGACTGGAAGTGGGTGATGCAAGGTGAGGTCACTTCTTAAGCCATCCCGTTGTAAGTGGGCAACTCTTTCTCGCAAGGTCTCTTAGAGCTTGGGGAGTCCTTTGGGGTCTATAATTTGGTCAATTTATTGAAAGGTAAATAAGTGATGGTCCTTCCACACATAGATCTGAAAGTAGAGTTGCAAAATGGCCCTTCTGAGCTGAAACTACCAACCGTTTTTCCAACCAGATGACAAAAACAGAGAGGCAACTAAAACCCTATTTCGAAAATCAGTCGCTTACTTACACGGCACCTGTATTCTAGAGTATGGAAGACAGCTTAGGGCTTCTGATTCGGAGAATGGAGTGGCACGTCTGGACACTAACGACCTCCATCACATATTTACAGTAACATTTTGTGCCAAAAGAATGGACAGAAATCTACATTAGAGATCATCAAGCCATACCAGACAAAATTTGCAAATTGTTGCACTCAATGATTATTTAGTCGCCTAGTTAGAGAACAGAGTGTTTTCCAATCTGACAGTGTTTGGGGAGATTTGTTTCTCAACAGCCTAAACAACTAAAATAATATGATGTCATATTTAATATTTTGTCACATTGCAATTAATAATAACAGATATTTCAATGCATGAATGACAGTAAGAGTGTAAATGTGGTGGGCTTTCGAAGTCAGAAATGTTTGTTGAAATACTGGCTATCATTTACTTTTTTGTGTCACATTAGGAAAATTATCTTTCAGAATCAGGATTTTCTGAATCTTAAAAATGAGAAGACAAGATAAAATTGTCATTTACTCTAACTGAAGAATTTTTGTGTGTCAGCAAAGTTTTTAGCACTTGAGTTCCAATATACTGAAAGTAAAGAACAAAGCAGAATCACTTCTCGGCCTTTTGGCTAAGATCAAGTGAGGAGCAAACCAGTAACTACCGAACGCCATGCAGCCTAACTTCATAGTCTGTCCCTCTGTTTAGAATTCTTTGCCTACATTCCGTGTATTAGAAACTTCAGACTCGTATTTGGCAAAACTTTTCTGGTTAGTGATGAATGTGTGTACCACAACTGCAATTGACCTGCCACATAATTTATTTCTGTAGAAGACGACGTGGGACTCACAGCAATGGGAAGTTAGCTCCCTTTTTGCATTCCAAACATTCACAGCGTTTGCTTTTTTCATCTCCTCTCAGAGTTTGAGCTCTTTTTTTTTTTCTCTTTCACTCATCAAAGACTCCATTTCCTGAACCTGATCTTAGAGTGGTCTGCATTCAGCTGTGACAGGACTGCATAGGGACTGCAAGGTCATGCTCTCAGCGGTCAAAGCACAAGCTGACAGGCTGAAAAACCAGAGTGGGTTCACAGAGCAACGTAGAGTTAATTGCGCCATTACTGAAGACCTCATGCAGCCTCGCAACACAAGGACAGACTTGCCAAAGGAACAATGAGATAAAGTAGTTGCATTTTATAGTTATATAAGCTACGAGTGCAACATATGGTTCTGCATATACAAATACCATAAATTTCATGGCACAAAATCATGTTTCCCCGCCCAAATTCTCCAGCATTCCAAGATTATTCAAATAAAACAAAGCAGCATCATGCGGTTTTTCCTATTTAATGTTTAAGAATCATTGATAGAACATACACTTAAAAGAAACACAAGTGGGGGTCTGGCATGATGGCCTAGTGGCTAAATCCTAGTCTTGCAATCACCAGGATCCCATGTGGGCACTGGTTTGTGTCCTGCCTGCTCTATCCCATCCAACTCCCTGCTTATGGTCTGGGAAAACAGCGGAGGACAACCCAAAGCCCAGAGACCTTGCACCTACATAGGAGACCCTGAGGAAGCTCCTGGCTCCTGGCTTCACATTGGCTCAGCTCTGGCCATTGCAGCCACTTACAGAGTTAATTACTAGATGGAACATCTTTCTTTCTGTGTCTCCTCTCTGTGTATCTGCTTTTCCGATAAATAAATAACACACAAATTTTTTTAAAATGCAAATGTTCTAATAAATGTTAAATTTATTTTCACTAGTACTTATAGCACTAAGAATGAAAGAAAAATGCAAATGCAAATGTGGGGCTCTCTTGAAAAATATAGTTGTTTGTGTCTGTCTGTGAGTGCTTACCCTGAGTAGAACTTATACAATATGCAATTCCAAAAATTCAACCCTAGTGTGCTCAGTAGGTAGAAGGACCCACATAGAAGTGCATCTTGACTTTGTGTTTAAATGAATCCTCTGGAGTGTTTTTCGGTGATTAAAATTATTTCCTCATTGACATTCTGCTCACCTGAGCAATGTTCCGTCTCCATTCCCTGAGGGAAAAGAACAGTGATATGCTTGGGAAGCACTTGGTGCGTGAGGGTGTGTCCCAATCCGTTCCCCTTCACCCATTTTTGTCCAGTAGGCTGAGTCTGAAGGTTAGCATCCTCTGGCTGCCGCCCCATCTGAAGGAGCCTTTGTGATGGACGCGGTGACACATCCAGATATGATGCGATGCTTATAAGCACGTGACAGGAAAGAGTGTAGTGTTGTGAGACTTGGTGACTCAGCATCTTATTTTAAAGAGCCTGAAAACAGTGAGCATGGCCTACTGCTCCTGGAAGGGATCAGAGGCAACACTAATGACTCTCTCTCAATTACAAACCATCAGGTCTCCTTGACTTTGGCACACTGTAGTTTGGTGCCTTTTTCTTGCAAAGCAATTCTGTTGCCAACTGCTTTTCAGTCTGTAAATTTTCCTCTGCTTTGCAACTTAACCCAAGAAAATTCAATGCCCCCTTTGGAAACAGATAATGAAAATAAAAGCGTTCGGTGTCTTCCTAAGACTGCACACTTGTGAAGGGGCAGTAGAATCAACACTGATCCCCTTGACAAATAGCTTCTGGCACTCTGCTAAAACGGGCTGCACACCTGGGCAGGGACAAGAAGCCTGTTGAGTAAGGTACTCTGGCAGCAACTCCCTGTATAATTTCCCATCCTTAGTCTACAGTGCGACGATAGCAAATTGAAAGTTGTAACTTTTTAAAGCTTTAATCCTGATGAATTCCTCAATGGACAGACTGAGAAAAATAGACTTTAAAGTTTGAAGCTACGGAAGGAAAAAGAAATGATCAGATTTGGTAAAAGATCGAAAAGAAGTTTAAACAAGGAATCTTCTAACTCAGAATATCTATTACCAGATTTTACAATGTTTTGCTTCCTGCTGCATTTGACTGACTGATTTCTTATTCTGTAACAATCATTTACTCTTATGGAGACCTTTTTTCTTTCAACATGTAAATTATTATTTTGTTGTTGTGTTACTTGGATGGTTAACAGATATCTGAATCTGGTGGCTATCAAATGATGCTCCAATGTCTTTTTCTTAGAGTTGTATAATCATATTTTATAAGCATATTTTAATCAACTGATTTGTTTTTGATTATGTCTAGTTCCAAGGATCATGAACTCCAGGAAAAGTTGCTCATCAAACGAATTTTTAGTGTTTCAGCCTGTATTATCACAAGTTCATGTGAAAAAGAATACCGTGTAAGCTCAAATTTCTAAAACGGTCACTTTAACTATTTGATTCCCCTCTTGTGATTAAATCAACCCCAGTCCACACTTGTAGACCATCTGTAATATCATGTATCATTCTGTAGAAAATATTTGTAAATAGAATTAAATCAAATATTCACACACCCCAATCATTGTCAGTGCTTAATTTTTTCTAGGCTGCGTAAGATTCTTCACTGATAATCTTAACAGAGGCTGAGTTCTCTAATTCCTTCTTCCCCCACTCTCCCCACTCCACTCTCTTTTTAATGGCTCAGGGTCGTGCTGGGATACTCATTAGTTTCCTGCTAGCTGTTCTGCCAAGAAGCCTCTGAGGCTCTAGTGTCACCTCAGAAATCATTAACGTAGCTGGAGCTGCAAGCTTAGAGCCATCATTCCGAGACTGAAATGCATCGCCTCACAAATGAGCATTTTGGAAGAGACAGAGTTGGGGAGAGGAAGCATGTGTGTTACAGTCATTTTCTCCAAGCAAACGAGATTTTGACAACCAAGGGGAAAAGGCAGATGTTTGCAAGGATCCTGGTTATGTGTGGGGGAACAGAAACGGGCTGGTGTCAAGGCAACTATGATTGACTTTTGGTTAAAGTAGAGACAAGCATCTAGTGAAGACAAAAGGATGTCTGACCCTATACGTGATTTTCCAGTGCTGCCTTTCATATCCATTGGCTTTGCACGTGGGGTTAGAGGCTAAGTTCAGATGTCTCCAACCCGGAAGGTACAAGGAGCATGTTCTTTAAGATTCAGAAAACCAATCAATATTTAACTAAAAAGGAGTGCCCATATGTTTATTTATTTAGGTTTTAGAGGCTTTATGGTTAAAGACAAAACTACCAGTAATTTGAAAGAATTTCATACGCATTTAGAAATTCAAGACCCATACTAGACTCAGATTCATTGCCACCAAAATTTGGTTTTAGAGGAAAATAATTTTAACCAAAGAAACAACAAGATAAATAATCTTCATTCCTATATGGGGATTCCACTATATTTTTCCATAATTCATGAAAAAAATGAAGAGTTGTTTGCAGGCATTCCTGCTCCTGATGTTGGCTTGGCCATCAGAGAGCAGTGGAGTTTGATAAAGTAATTCCTTAGTCAGATTACTAGAAACCTATTAATAAAGTGGAGGTTGTTGATGATGTCTAAGATCTGTTTCTAAGAAGTTTCCCTTAAGGGCAAGAACTATGCCCAAATCACTTTTTAAGAAATCCTTACAGTATCTTGTCCAAAAAGATAAATATATGCTGATTTATGTTTGGTGGGAAGTCCTACTTCTGGAGCAAAACCATTAATTCCTTGATGGAGAAACCATGTTTTAAAGAGCTGTTAAGAGTGGAAACGCAGTATAGTAATATGTAATGAGACACTGCAATTGGCTACTCTAGGTCTGTCACCTCCTAGCTGTGCTATTTGGACACAAAATTAAACTCTAGGATTCCTTTCTAGAATGAATTTATTCTCTAGAATAAGAATGAAATCACTGTTGTCCAGAGATGTTTGGGGATTTCAAAGATAATACTTACTATGTGCTACAAACATTATTGTGTTCATAATTGGTGAATCTCCGATGAAAGCATGAATAATATGTACATGGAAATTGGCTTTATCTGAGTAAGTCAACAAATTCAGCATTGTTGTCTTATTTATTTCATTTGTATAACCATCCTCCATTCTGTTCCTACGCTCTTGTTTTAGAAGCAAAGCAAGCATGAGAGGAGGGAATTCTTAACTATAGTCATTATTATAATATTTGAAACCATTTGCAGTTCAATAATAGGTCCTGAACTCTTCTGATGTCCTGTTAATATCAAGTGACAGATGTGGCCAAATCTCCATGTACAAATAGGCTTGAAGCTGCTATAAAAAAAAATGGTTGGTGGCTGGCTTTGCAAGATCAACAGTCTGGATATTAACATTTTCTCTCTCTCTCTCTTTCTCTCTCTCTCTCTCTCTCTCTCTCTCTCTCTCTCTCGTCTTACCAGCGGTTCATTAAGAATGCCTTCTTCTTACATCCCATGGAGAATCACTACCCTAGGATTGCATGGAATTTCATAGGTCAAAGAAGAGCCACTCAATAGTGACAAAAACTACCTTCACCTTTTCTGTTTTGCTTCTTATCGCTGATCAGTTACTGACTTCCTTGTAAAAGATACTGCTGGAGTGACACACATGACAGCAGTGAAATGAATTTCCTCTGTGTAAATGGACAGTGGAGGTAGATTCTGATTTCCAGTTCTGAATCCAATACCTATGAAACCACCTTCTGACATTTTAGATATGAAGGTGTCAATCCCACCAGAATACTGTGAAGAATATCAGAATTTTCCTTTAGCTTTATCATGACTTTCCTTTTTGTCTGATTTTGCAGAACTGGTGTGTGGAACATTCCTCTGCCAGTATTGTGTGTGTGTGTGCGCATGTGCGTCTATGCTAGTAAATTAGTCTCTTTATAGTAAGTATGTGTTTGCCTTTCAAATAAAATCAAAATAAATAAATCTTTAATCATAATTTCAGTGATAAGACGATGACATTGTAAGACCTTCCATGGCCAGCAGCCCCTGGGGCAGAATCCCTTGCTTGGCTGTGCATCCTGCTGAGCCTGCAGGTGGCCTGTAGCAGTGTGGTTTTCGCTGAGGTTAGTCAGGGTGCAATAACATCCCCCGACGCCAGAGATGCAAATACAGCGAATCGGATCAAAACACTGAGACCACAAATTAAATGCCTCATTTACACACTTGTGAAGTTTGCAAAAGAACGAAAAATCCTTATCTACTTGCTGTTTTTCTGGATATTTTCTTACATTTTGTCAATTTTCATTGGAACGGAAAGAAATCCTAAGAGTTCATGTCTCTTTTCTCCCCAGAGTAGAACAGGAGTGGCTGGTATTCTGTTCTTATTAAGCAGTTCCCAGTACAACTGATAAAAAAGATATTTCAATTTTGACAAACTTTAAAACAAGAAATTCTGTATAACCAAAGTGCATAAAGTAGAACTGGAATGCTTCTGGAAGAACTAAATGTAGATAACAATACAAAATCTAAAAACAACAGAAAATTAATAACTATAATGGTAACTTATATAACTAAAACTGTTAATAGCATAAAGTGAATTTTTCACAAATTGAAAGGAAATAGGAGAGTAACTGCTCCTTCTCATTCAGGATTTGCTAACAAGTACATCCAACCACCACAGGCAAGTTAACTGTCCTCTTCCTTTCCTCCCTGCCTTTTTTTCTACCTTCCATCTCTCCTTCCTTCTGGTTCCCCTCTGGTATTCCATTAGGAAACATTTGTCTGACGGCCAGCATTGCAGTGTAGTGGGTAAAACTTCTGCCTGCATTGTTGGGAACCCATATGGGCTCCAGTTTGCCTCCTTGTCTGCTCCACTTTCAATCCTGCTCACTGTCCGTGGCCTGGGAAAGCAGCACAAGATGACCCAAGTGCCTGGGACCCTGTCATCCACGTGAGAGACCCAGATGAATCTTCTGTTCCTAGCTCCAGCCTGGAGCACTCCTAGTCATTTGGGGTGCAAACCAATAAACAAAAAATGTCCCCCCACTCTCTAAGTAACTCCGGCTTTCAAAATAAATCAGTAAATACAAATTGAAATAATAATAATAATACCTATGATGAACTGATCACTTTATATCTTAAGAAAAATGAATCAGCCAATAATCCTTGTATTTAAGGATCTCAGGTCATAAAGAGGATAATTTTTGCAAGTAAAAGGTTTATCTCAAAGAAAATGACAGATGAGCTCATTGAAGAATGCGTTGCGTTATCATGAAATGACTGTTTATTTTCCAGCTTTCATAGGCTTGTGACTGAATTACTCAAGGAAAAAGTCTTTCGTAGCATGTTACCACTTGCTAATATAATCACCATTGAATCCTGGGAACATTCTAGAAAACTTGATTGGATTATGTCTGAGTTGCAGATAAGAATATGCTTGTCTGAGAAATCATCTCCAAGATGTCTTTCTGTCTAGTCTAAAAGACAAGAGATGATGTCCTAGTGCCTGCTCAGCCTCTCCTCTGGTTAACGACAGTCCTTAGGGAGAAGTTCCAGCATCCACCAAGAGAGGCAATGGGATACGGGTCCAGAAGCAATGTGTCATCAGGGTTCTGCCATTTGGTAGTTATCTAATTTCTCTCGAATGGGTTACACTTTCCTCCTGTATCTCATTACTTTGGCAATATCAATATCCACCTTGTACAATTATCTTGAAAATTAAAATTACCCCAGTAAAGATGCATAAAATCTTTACAACAATGCCTCGCATGAGGCAAACTCTATGAGTCTATATAAAACAATGTCTACCAAATACAATAATAACCTCCTAAGTATATTTCAAGAATATTTTATTCTCTGTTGGACTGCATTCTTTCATTAACGGTGGAATAAATTATTGAATCCAAGAGTAAATGTCGCCTCCAACGTCTTAGAAAAATAAGCTACTCTGACAAATGTAAATATGCCACAGTTAGGAACTTATCCTGGAGAAATATTAGCATACCATGAACACACATCCACAAAAATATCAGCATTCTTGTAACACTGTTTCATTAAAAGTTTCCCAATTATTCCTTTAGAATCAATGCTAAGGCGCGTTCTAGGAGACTATGACTTGAAAAGGCATTTGAATCGATTTCAAACAGAACTCTGGTCCCAGATTCTCTGGGTTAGATAGATAACTGAATAATAAATAGGAGGAGTCAAGGCAGCACAGCATGTGAAAAATAAGAAAGAAGAGAAGAAGGGGGTGGGGAAGAAGGAGGAAAGGAAATGTTGAATGTGTAATATTAACATTTATTTAAGACTATATTTTGGTACCCTGAGTGGTAGCCTGGTGGCTACAGTCCTTGCCTTACACGCACCAGGATCCCTTATGGGTACCGATTCTATTTCCAGCTGCTCCACTTCCCATCCAGTTCTCTACTTGCGCCCTGGGAAAGCAGTCAAGGATGGACCAAAGCCTTGGGACCCTGCACCCGCATAGGAGACCCTGAGGAAGTTGCTGGCTCCTGACTCCTGGCTTTGGATTGGCTCAGCTCTGGCCATTGCAGCCATTTGGGGAGTGAATATTAAAATAAGAAGACAAAGAACTAGCCAAATTAATACAAATGACGTTTTTAAATCTCAAAGTAATAAATAATAGATAATATAGACATTGTATGACCTTTTTAAAAAGTTTTAATGATACTGGAATAAGACAGGTTAATAATATAATTGTAGGCTATTGATTGCACACACAATTCTTTTAGGGACATGCTAGGAATAAATGGCTCTGTAGATCTGCAGGGAAGTAAATCCAATTATTTATTAAAATGATGAGAAAATAATGAATTAAGTCATAATTCAAAACAAAGATAATGAAATCATGGAAAACAAGCACCATATGACTATAGCTAATAAATCATAGCAACTTCACCACACTAAAACAGCTAATAAGATATTAAATACAACAATAAAAATTTTCATGCAATTTTTTTCAGTTTAGGAAGGTAATGAAGTCGCTCAAATATACTTCAGTGTATTTGTAGAAAGTGATGTTTCTGTGTTATTGCTGACATATTTGGGGAACATGTTTAGTGAAAGAACTAAAGGACAAATACAATGTACTGATGAAAATAGTCATATACCAATGCATTCACATGTCAACACCCATAAAACATGAAACATTTAAACATCTTGTTGGCTATACCACTCATAAGATCTGTAAACATAAAACATCAAAAGCTTTTCTGCATTTAATTGAGCTGTGTTTCACATAAGGTTTAACCCACCCTTTCACACGTATATCTACTCATGAATTGTCAGTCACATTTTATTTCTTTGAGGAATGCATAGATAATAACTAGTCCTGTGTGATGGCACATTTAGGACTGTTAGATGTTCCTCTTTCATCAGCTATATATAGCTGCTTACGTGTGTTCTAGATTCTTCCTTCTTAAAAATATTTGCTATTTTCTGGAGCCACTCAAGTGGCTTTACAGGCTAAGCTTCTGCCTGCAGTACCAGCACCTCTTATGGGCACTGAATTTAGTCTAGCTAGCATGCTTGCTTCAGCAGCACATATACATGTGTATAGCCAGTTGTTCCGGGGCTATTTGTTTAAAAAGCTATTCTTTCCCCTACTGAATTATCTTGGCATCCTGTCAAAGGAATTAATCACAAATGTAGGGTTAATTTATGCTCAAATATTTCTAGTCTAGCCATTTTATTTCATTTATCCTTTGCCAAGACAATACTGTCAGGCTACTATTGTCTCAGTTATTACAGCTTTGTAATAAACTCTGAAATCAGAAATTTTAAATTCTCCAACTTCATCTCCTTTGTGATGATTTTTACTCTTGTGACTCCTTTAATTTCTGTATGAATTTGGACATCACTTTCATATAGGCTTTTGACATTTAAATAGGAACTGTTGTATTGGTGACGTATTTAGGAAGACCCGCATATTAACAAAATCAGTACTTCTACTTCATAAATACAGGATGCTTTTTTTCCATGCACTTCTTTAATCATTTATTTTAAGAATGCTTTATATTTTCTATGTACAAATACTCTTGATGTAAATTGGCAGAAGCCAGACCAGGCTGAAGCCAGGAGTCCAGAGCTTCATCAGGGCTCCCTTGGGGCCCAAGGACTCCATCTTCTACTTTCACAGTTACATTACCAGAAAACTGGATCAGAAGTGGAACACGGTGGTGCTTAGAAGGGATGCTGGCTTTGCATGTGGGTGCTTAATCTGCCACACACAATGCCAGCCTCCACCCAATACTGGCAAATTCAGCTGAATAAAAGAGAATTTCATGTTTGACGTAGCTTAAAAAAAAATGAGATGCAGCCGATATAACTGCTAGAATTTAATAAAATTATTACCAAGGCACCTGTGAAAATACACACTTTTTCCAAGAGTGATGTAAATTTACTATAAGTGTGTCCAGATATGCAGTTATAACACCACTAGATCTGGGAATACCTTGCCAGGGAAATTCGGACTTCTGTAGCAGTGATGCCTAGATATCCCTGTCTATTCGTGTTCCTCTGCTTGTGGCACAGCTGTCTCTTAAATACTCCCTCCCTGTTTCAGTGACTCCCTTGATCTGTCAAGACATGGCAACTTCCACACAACGAAGTACAGAGAGAAGCACTGTGTAGCACAGCCAGGCCTGGCCTACATAAAACACCACCACTTCTTCTGATTGCTATTCCTGGGAAAACTACAAATTAAAAATCATCTCCAACATCAAACTTAGCATCCTTAGATGCACCACAGGGGAAGTTATCTCCTCACAGGCTCCCTGGACACTTGGAATTAATAAAAACAGGAAGTTAATATATGTTGATATATCACGCTAGGACTTGAGAGTTATTTATTTGGTAGCATTGCCTTAACATTAAAATTACCAACAAATATGGCCTTGTTAATGTAGCATTAATAGGACATTGAAATGAGCTTGATTTGAAAATATCACCTATTCCTGGGACAATTAGTAAAGTCCATCTGTGTTCCTTAGAAATTACTCCTTGGAAATTCTACGGAGGAAATATTTCGATCAAAAGATTTTCTAATTATTTATTTCTGTTTATTGTGTTATATATGCATGCATGCACACTTTTGCACACACCTTTGTTGCTGTTCATAATGCAGTTTTCACACTTAAAAAATGAAGAGGATTGTCAGTGAATATGCTTTCCCTGACATAGGCATGACAAGTTATTGGATCCAAACACAAATATTGCAAATATTGCTTAATTTGTTAAAGATGGAATGCATGAAGAAGCTTAACCTGCCATGTTTAGCATCTCCACAGGGCCAGACTCATGTGGTAGTAACTACCCTTTAATTTGGGAGAGCATCTGTTTGCTGCTCCCTGTAAAGGCAATTGTTCACCTGGTAAATGCAACACTTGCACCGGGCCTGTCCTAGGTGTCTTGACCAGTCACAACAGGAATTTGGATTGTAATCCAGGTGATGATGCCAGAAAATTGGAAAATTCTGTCACCAAACGACATAGACGAAGTTTTTAGTGACTTATGAACTTTATATTGTTCCACAGATGTATTATCCTTAACACACAGGACTTGAGTCTGTGATTACCACAGCTGAGTGTCAAGCAGGTTACAAGAGAGGTTATTATCTTACCTTTAGATTTTGGTTCATACATGAAGAAGCACATCTGTTAGTTACATTGTGTTGTATCTGCCTATTTTATAAGCTAAAACACGAAACAGTGGTTGCATTTCATCCTGAGATGGATAGTAAATTTAAGAACTATAAACTGTTAACCATATGTTAGCCTACGTGAGTCTAATAGGAAGAATATGTATATCACGGGACAGGCCCTAGAGTTATTTGGAAGAAGTTGTCATCAACTCACACACCACGTGCCCACCTTGCTAACTATTCTTAACAACTATTTCAGATGTGAATATGGGGAAATCAATGTCTGTTTACCTTTATTTGGTGTTTAAAACAGCAGTGACTTTTATTTATTTTATTTTAAAATTTTTGCCTGCTCAGGATCTTGGGATTTCTCCACTGTACAAGTCAAAAATGTGTTGGGGTTCAAGTAATAGAAAATGTGAGCTCCAAGTCCTAAACAAACATGGATTTATTTTTCTTACATTACAAGAAGTCTGGATCTTGTTTTTGCTGGCATCGATTCAGTGGCTCAATATTATCAATGTTTGCATCTTTGTAATTTTCCTATTCCTGTCTCTGTAAAGAAAAAAGTGACTGGTATAACTCTTGATTCATATCCATGTTCTTACGAGGGCAAGGCAAGGAAGAAGATAAAGCCTGCTGAAACTATCTTTAGAGTCAAGAAAAGTAAAACATCCCCAGAAATGTGTCAGTGTAATTCAATATGTTTCATTGTCTGCAAATATTTTAAATGAACGCTCTGAACTGGAAAAGAGGGTTGGAATGAAACATTTAGCATTGATGATCCAGAAAAAATAGATAAGAACAGATGTTTAGCTAGACTACATGTTTGTGCATACCCATAAAATTAACAGTAATTGATGGGAAGGCAAAGACCACTTATTAAAGAAAACTTGAAAAGCTTCACAGATATGGAATTAAAAGATTAGTTTGGGTTGATATCCAAAAAACTACCCACATCAGGTATCTGCATCCATCACAGTACAAAGATGCTGCTTGGAAGGTGGGGAAAGAGGAGGGCTGTTCCATTCCTAGCTATTCCAGTTCAGATATAGCTTCGTTCCAATGTGCCTAGGAAAATGCTCCATGACTCTTTTGAGTGCTTGCCCTACTCACTTCCCCCCCCACCCCCAATGGACCAGTTGATTGGAATTCCCAATCCTCATTTCAGCCTGGGCCACCTCTAGTCATTGCAATCACCTGTGGAGTGAGCCTGTTTCTTCACCTGTATACCTCTGCCTCTGTGCTTTTCAAATAAATAAACAAAGGCTTTCTAAAGTTTAACATCAATTATTCACACACTTTTTCATCCCACCTTTCTTTTTGGGGATCCATTCAATGATTTGGGTAGTAAGGCACTTTAGCCTCACTCTTTCATAAAGGCATGAAAAGTCTTTGCCCTCTGTTTAAAATCATTCATGACGCCTGCTGAAGGTGTATGTGTTTGCAAATACATGACCTAGCCACTCGTGTTTAAGGCCATCACTTAGAGTCACTTCACAGAGCAACCACATTTTACCTAAATAACTTTGAGATTATTTAACATCTGTTCTAGTTCACATTTAGTATGCAAGCTGGTCTTTTTAATCTTCATACTTTTTGCATGAACATTAACAAACACAAGAACTCTTGTCCTTACTTTCAGATCTGAAACATGCAAGTTCATCCCAGAACCAGGTAAAGGTATCCAGCATTTGCAAAGGTCAGCGAAATTAAAGGAAATAAATTATGCCATAATATCCAATAATTTTCAAAATACACAAACAAGGCACACAAACTTAAAAAGCCAAATAAAAACTCACAAGTAACGAAGCTTTCTCTTTCCAGATTTTTTTTTCATTACAATTGATATTGAGTATTCCTATTGATTTTCACTTCATGATTCATGTATATTCTCTGTGACTTCATTCCCCCCACTAAGACCACAAATAAATTCAAATCCATTCATTGTTTAGATGCTTTTCAATTTTCATGATGGATTAATGCAGTTTTGACCAGAATACCAACTATAATTCTCTTCTTTGTCTTTTTTGACAAATAATTGTATTAGATCCATTAAAAAAAACCCCTCATTAATCCACATTGTTCTTTTCAAACCCAAAGCTTAAGACTTTTATGTTAAATGTTGACTGACCATGCACCTCAAATACCCTTTATTTTACTGAAAAGGTTCAGATGATGTTCCTTTTAAGTCAACTCTAAACCTCACAGCAATGTGGTTAAAAAGACAGCATAGATGCCCGAGTGAAATCTGAATTAACTAGAGACAGAACATTTTATATTTTTAGCGCATCTAATTAACCTTGCAGGTATTATATTCCCGTCGATTCAGAGAAACTCACAAGCTTGCATAAGAAAATCATTGCCACATTGTAATGGTGAGTGTTTCACACTTATATCCCTATAGACAGTTCTCTTTTCCAAGAACCAAGTACACACACAGCTCATATTAGCATGCACTTGAGACTTTTCCAATATGTAGACCTTGTGTATCCTGCCTTTGCACTTTTAACTCCCAATGAGAGTGGGAAATGGAGACTATGAAGATGCATGAAAGACTCTCAGCATACTCTCCATCACAGATATCAAGGAATGAGTATGGAGTCGTCATGGGATCTTGTATTGACACTCCTGATTTATCATGGAGTTCAGGCCATGAACAGCAATTATTTTTTCAAACTGCCATAAAATGAAGTTCAACGTAAAAACAACTCAAACATTCTTCAATATTTAAAAATTGTTAATTTCTTCAATCAAAAAATGATGGATCAAAAAGCTGTCCTGGAGCAAGCTTTGTGGTGCAGTCGGCAAAGCAACCAACTGGGATACCATGCCATCCCAGTGACATTTCCTGTCTCAGTTGCTTGGCTAAGGCATCTTGAGAGGCAACAAATTATGTCGCCCATGTGTGGGCTGCTAAAACTCACATGGAAGATACAGCCCGGCTCAACCCAGCTGATCATGAGTGTGGAGAGTAAACCAACAGGGAAAAAAAATGTCATTTTCTCTGTCTCCTCTTCTTTCCCTATGTTTCTCACTGTCTGCCTCTGCATCTCCCACTCTTTCTCTCCTTTACCAAAAGATGGAAATAAATAAGCATTTTTAAAAGCTGTTCTAACACATACACATTTTAAGTTACAAAATATGAAAAATTTCCTGCCCAGCTCAGTTGACCTTGAAAAAACATGTTACTGAGACAGTCAAGAAACTCCATCTCAAAGTGCAGATTTCGTGTGGGTAAAACAGTCCTTGCTTACACAGTCCAGGTAGGACACGAGACGACTTTCCATGAACAAAACGCGTAGGTGGGAGCACAGAACACTTACTCAAGACTGACTCTGTTGTTCTTAGAATTTGTTCACTAGTGTCAGTATTGCCGCTTGATGTTTGCCTTTGTCCTAGTGGTTCTGTTTTCATTTTACTGCCATGACATTAATCCCTTTGATTATCGACGTGTTACGTTTCTCAAGGTAACATTACTGTTATTTTTTTTTTCCCCTTCAAGTGTCAGTTAGGTATATCTAGGATAAAACCTATGAGGCTTCAGAAACAGTGAATTCTGCAAATATTTCTGGAGGAGAAAACAAGAAACAAAGTTCTGTAAAACTGAAAATGAACAAGAATTTTCCCCAATCACCATGTGGAAGAAATGCTTCATCTTTTCCGACTCTACACAAAAGCAATCTGTAAAAGTGGAAACATCTTTTTAATGTCATTGGCAACTGTTTTCGTTTTCTCCTTCACTAACTGTTTTTTCTTCATAATAGATCCAGTGTGCACATCACAGAAGTACAAACTATATTCTGCAGATACCGTACTACACACACAGCAATTTGTATGATAATTTTTTTCTTGATTGCAATTTACTCTTTAAAAATGCAAATTGTATAATTACTGCCAAAAAATATTCTCCATGTGTGACAACAACAACAAAAGATGAATAAAAGTGCTATAAATTTTGCAGAATAATGAGCTTAGAGATGAAACAAAGAAGTATGCTATATTAGACAAATCCATTACTGACAAAAAATAAACGAGGCTGAAAATTTTGAGGAAAATGTTCTCAGTTGCTACTGATCATTGCTCCAGCCCCACCCAGATTTTTTAAACACTGTTGTCACAGTACCAACGTATTTTCCTTACTTTTGATAAATTACCCATTATACCCAATTAGAAAAGACTTATTTGAGAAAGTCTGAAATTAAGCATTCAAACTCGCAAATATTGGAGCATGGGCAATAAGCATTAAAACATCCTAATCTACAGCTACAAGCCGTTGAACACTCAGCATTATCTTTTTGATTCATGACATATATAGATAACTAGGCAATATGTTTTACAGAAAAAAGTCTTTGAAGTCAGAGATAACCAAATTCTGAATTGATCATTATCTAAGGAGTCACAAAAAGGTCCTGATGGAAGAAATAGCAACCAGAGGAAGGAAATACTCATTTTACAGAATTGCTAGAATTGAAACAATACAAATAAAACAATGAAACATATACTAAACACTGATTCCATCTATTGTTATTTTATGAGACAAGAAAATATCTGAGTATAATACAGTACAAGAAATTTTAGATGCATTCTTCATTTTCATAATGCTTAGGCATATGGAATTATCTGCTGACTGGGTACAAAAGGACCCCATGTTTGAATGAGCAAGAAAGTGAATAAACATCATCTTTTTCCACTATTAAATATAATAATAGTGCACTAAATTTAAAGCTATTCTGACTTCTGGGAATTTAAAACAGGCCATCGTGGTAAATTTATTCTATGTGTATAATTAGATATTAAAATGTGACTTAACTTGATAACATTTTCATGTGAATGAAGGAAACTGGATGTACTCAAACATCATAGTGTTTCTAAATCCATAAACTAGACCTGCAAAGTGGTCAGGGTAGGGCCACTCTGAGAGACATCACTTTAAGCCTGTGGGTTATTAGAGAGCTGTCAAGAGCAATGGGAGCCTCAAAGGAAAATCCTCTGGACAGAGATGCTCTGCGGGTGTCAGCCTTCCTTGTGGCAGAGTGACTCAAGGGGTTTTATTAAAGTGGTCTACATTTGTTGGCACAGCAGCCTGGTGTTTGACACACAGCTAAAGAAAATAGGTCCAGAGGCTTGCAGCTGGACATACATGCTGACTCAAAGGACACACAGCCGCTTCCTGTGGGCAGATTACAGAGTTTGAATCCAGACAGGCCATATGTCGGAATCTGTCCAGAAAGGTAGGCAAACATAAACCCACGAAACAACTGCAGAGCACTTCCTATTTCGTTTAGAGTCAAGACAACAAACAGGGATGCAATACAGATAATGCTCAAAGGACACAGCGGGAGTACAACACACCGCTCTACTGCCTGCCCAACCTCTGCACTTTGGAATATACGGAGGTACTAAATGTCTGTGGAAAATGGACTTAAAACTTTATTTTGGAAAATTACATTTGAGAAACTGGGGCTTACACTAGGAACAATTTTTGCATCCAAATAAATTTACTTTTAAGTTCATTTTTCCATAAACTTCTTGAAGCCCTTTCATATGATAATGTGATTGCTCAATGTAGGCCCCAGTCTCCCAAGGGTTAACTCCACAGCACAGCTTGTTTCTCAAGGGTGTAACAGGAAAGGCAATCATGGCCTGATACATTTAGCCTGTGGCTTGACTGCAATCTCCTTCCTTCCTGCTTCCCCTTGTTGCATGTCCTTGGGGGAGCTTAGGTGTGGCTTAACCATTGGGAGGATCCTGGGAGGGTCCAAGCAGACTATAAAAGATGCAGCTTAACTTCAAATAAACGGCATTCGGCATTCTCCCCGCACGAATGACCCACTGTGTCTGTGTGTTGTCTGTCTTTGTCTCATAACCCTAGTCCCTCCGCTCGACTTGGAGCTCGGGGTACGTGGCGACGCGGGCGTTGCCAACAAATGGAGGTTCCACCGAGATCGAGAAAGAGAGGATACACGACGTAGGGTCGTCCCGGGAGGCTGGCCAGCAGGTAAGTGGGACGTATTGTAAGTCTTTCCTAAACTGGTAGGAAAGGGAGTTTTATTTTAAAATATAGGTAGGTTTCAGATTTATTTTGAAGTATAGTTAGGTCTTGGTGTTTAATTCATCCTGCGAAAAGGACAATAAAATGGGTTTAGCCTTCTCCCAGGATAAATTGGACACTGAGCTTGAAGAACTTCTGCATAAAATGGGGAACGCTGTTGGTCAGAACAGGCTGACCGGAGAGTTAAGCAATTCAAGCAAGGTAGATATAAAATAAATAAAAGAAAAAAAGAAAAGAAAAAGAGTAAGAAAGAAAAAACAAAAAAAAAAAAAAGGGAAAGAAAGACACGTGTTCTGCAACTTAATTTAACAAAAAATAATCTGATGTAAAGTGGTCCACTGTTAAATTAACCTAAAGCATGAGATGAACCCAAGTACTTGTTTTATAAAATGTCTCCAGGTTAAAGTATGTCAAAGAAGAGGTTGGAAATTGCAAAGTGTTTAAGCGTTATATGTCTCTGTTCTGATGTGTTTGGTGTTTGTGCATATGTTTAGTCATTATTGTTGGTGTTCTATTATTTTTGTCCGGACAAAAAGTAGATTTTGTTTTAACATTCTTTCTCCAGTTCTGTCTTTGTCTTGAATTGCTAAGTTGTTCTTGTTCAGAACTGGGTGCATGTGTGACTGACTGACAGACAAGATGGGACGGACAATGACCTTACTCCTTTCTCTCTCCTGGTGAATAATTTTAGAGAGGTGTAACAATTTAATAGGCCATGGCCAGACCAGACTCCCCACCTCCACTGGGGAAAAGTTCCTATAATGTTTTCTTCTATGATGTTTGATGTTCAGCTTACAGTGTTATCTTGGCATTGATTAGGTCTAGGGTACAGTTAAATGCTAAAGGTATTTTATTGTTTAACTTATTTAGACTCTAAATTCTTCAGAATTCTAAACCAAGTCTCATGACTTTGAGCGTTCTAGTAGGATCCCTGGAACTCTCAAAGATTTAGACAAAAATCTGAGTAGTGTAATTGTCATTCAAAATAATTTGGATTATCAGATGTTTCCTAATTATGAAATTGGCCCTGATTGTGAATTATTTGTGTTCTTACTTACAAGGAAGTATGTGGGATTTTGCCTTACAGGAAAACAACAAATTCTTTTAAATTGTACAGTGAAATTGGTTATGATGTGTATGATTTCTGAATTTTGCCTTTAAGACCATGGAGTTGGAGTCTGATTCCTTGTGAGAAACAACAGTGTTTTAACATCTCTTTTAAAGATATTTTCACCTTATTGTTAACTTCAGTAAATTCCTAGGTAATCTCCCAAGACAATAGCCAAATTGAAGTTTTTTTCAGCTCTCTTGACTTCAAGAAAACAAAAAACTAAGGAAGAGCTTCTGGCCCTCCAGCCACAAAACAAGGGAGGGGCATGCATGGAGTCTGCCCTTCCAAGAATTTGAGACCTTGTTCTTGTCCCTGTTGTAATGATTCTTATCTGCCTTCATTTGAATGGAGGTAAATTGCCAATTCAGAAGAAGGTTGTTTGAAAAAAACTCTTTCCCAGCTTTGAGGCCGGTTTGTGTTAAAATGTGTTTCCATGAATTGGGAGAAATGGTTGAAAATTGCTTAAGGCCATTGTATTTAAAATTTTGAAAGGTGTTAAAAAATCGAAGCATTGAACTTTAGATAGTCTCTGTTTAATTGGAAACTTTATCAAATGTCTATCCAGGTTCAGTAAGCTCTATTCTTGTTCCAACCTTTGAATTGGGTAAAATTCTTAAAAAGTTATAAGAGCTGTGTTTTCAAGGGTATTTTATGTTACTTTGAAATATTTGGGTGATCATTTACATGTGATAAAAATTTTTGATATGTCGCTGTTCAAATCAGTTTGGGTATTTTAACGCTTCTTGGCATATTTAATAGACTTAACTCTTCTGGTTTTGGTATTTCTAGATGGGCCCCTAGCAGCCTCAAAGTCAGAAGAATGTTTCAAAAGTTGTATCTTTCAGTTGGTAAAGTTAATTGTAGGAAAGACAACTGATTCGATCTGTTTAAAAAAAAATTTTTTTTAGGGGGGCATTGTTAAAGTTTAATAGTAAACTATAGGTATGGGTTATTCAAATTATTAAGAGCAAAATGTAATTCTAAACAATTGGTAACTTACACGCTTAAGAGAAATCTCAAGTAGCTGTTACAAAAGCAGTTTGTTTTATAATGTGTTATCTGATATACATGTACATGTTTATGTGGCAAGCTATGTAGTCTATCTTAGTTGGCTTACAGATGAGAATATTTATAAATGTCAATTGCTAACCTAAATCCTTTTGAAAATAATGTATGGATACACAGTTAAGCTCTTGGAGAGGCATGTCTGTTTCTGTTTTCTCAGCACCTACAAAGTCTGTTCAGCTGAATGTTTCTGAACGAATTCAGAAGGACTTACTACTCAGGATTTCAACAAAGAGAAGTCTCAAGTACCAGGAAGTACATCAAACACCTGATAACTTCTGCCTTCCATCAGGAACCACTAGATGGACTGACCCCCAACTGCTGCTGCTACCCAACTGCACCCCCCACTCAGCAGGAAGAAGCTAAGAGCGGATGACGATGCCCCTTTTCCCTAAAAACTTTTGGGGTCCATTTCTCTGTTTCGAAGTGTAAGAGCCAGATGGGATGATAGGCAGTTAGGGTTTCTGGTTCCTGGTAAAACTGTTTGCTGTATACATGTAACACCTTAGCTCTATGGGATTCTTGATTGTTAGTCAACAATATTTGAACATTGTTAAGACCCGAGTACCCCTCATGTCGAGGAAGGTTATTGTAAATGTCATTAGATTGGCAGCATGGATGTTTAAGGAAATGTTAAAGGAATGGAGTGGAGTCTTAGCCATGGGACTAATGGCTACAGCCATGATTGTAGTACTGTTTACTTTTCTCTGCCGCCTATGCAGGCAACAAGCCCGGGAGCAGGTCATCATTTGACAAACTATGATGGCTTTAGCTGTGGAAAACCCTAGCACTCAAGTATGTTTGAGCATGATGCATAATGGGCAGCCAGAGACGGGTAAGATCTGGCAGAGCTGATGACCAACCTAAGACAGGGATCCCACATGCCCCGGGTGGGGCTCCCCATGACGGGTAAGGCATCAACTGACTGCTGGACAACCTAAGACAGGTGTCCGTTAAAAAACAAAAAAGGGGGAGATGTAGGCCCCAGTCTCCCAAGGGTTAACTCCACAGCACAGCTTGTTTCTCAAGGGTGTAACAGGAAAGGCAATCATGGCCTGATACATTTAGCCTGTGGCTTGACTGCAATCTCCTTCCTTCCTGCTTCCCCTTGTTGCATGTCCTTGGGGGAGCTTAGGTGTGGCTTAACCATTGGGAGGATCCTGGGAGGGTCCAAGCAGACTATAAAAGATGCAGCTTAACTTCAAATAAACGGCATTCGGCATTCTCCCCGCACGAATGACCCACTGTGTCTGTGTGTTGTCTGTCTTGTCTGTCTCATAACCCTAGTCCCTCCACTCGACTTGGAGCTCGGGGTACGTGGCGACGCGGGCGTTGCCAACAGCTCAAGCCTGTTGTTAAGAGGAATTCTGTTCCTTTTTAGCCAAAAGATCACAAGTACCACTTTATTTCACTCAAAATTGGGTGACAAAATTAGTGGAAATTCATGAAATGCCACAGAAAATATCTTCAAACATACTTGAAAAGGCACTGAGTAAACAGTAGCTCTTATTTCTTTATGGGTTTTGATAAAAGCAGGACAAGAGGAAGGTAAAACATGCAAACACTCATAAATTTAAATATATTAAGGTTGCTTAAACATGAATGCAATGATATGTAATAAACGTAGTATGCTAAATGCTGTTGCAAATCATAATTTTTGAAAAAAATGAAGAGATTATTTCTAATTGGATATATTTGCAAATGTATGAGGGAGAGCTTGCTCATGGGATCCTCCCAGACAAGGTTCAACTCATGACTCAGTGGGGTCGTTTCAGAGCAACACAGCTTTGTGAGTTGCACTTCTCATAGACAAGAGACTTCATCCAGTCATGGGAGCTAGCAGAGGGAGTTACACCAGGCACCTGGTATTGAGCCAACAGCTGGATTACCCAGGGCAACATTTGGACAGAGAAGGACTTGAGGTACACTACAACACAGAAAGATTAATATTCATGTCTGTGAAGCAGGACACATGATCACCACCCCCAACACACTATCACTGTTTCTGTCCCCCGAGCTTGTTGACACAGGTGACCTATCAGGGAAGCTGGCTCCTTCACACAAAGACCAACACATGCATGGGGTAGAAACTCAGTAAGACTTCAGAGGACGCATTGTGAGTTCACAGATCTGGGAGTCTGCCATCATCCCAAACACTAACATTGCTGATCAGAAGATCCAAGCCTGATCAGTTAGAGAACAAAAGTTCGCGACAGATGTACGCCCAACTACCAATATCAAACCCTTGTGGGCCCTATGGAAAAAGGCATCTTTGAAAAAAAATATGTCTTTCCTGTTTAGATGAGTTGACACAGTATAAAGTCGTCCCAATATGTATATGTTTATTAGTTATTCTATAGCTTTTAAATCTTAGGGAATTTTACATAAATTGGCAGAATGTATGGTATTCTTACAATGAGTAGAAGGGCATGAGAGCATCTGAGTAGAGGGACTGTAACTGTGCTCCCACGTGCTCCGTTTTCTCATTGTTTCTTACAGACCTCCGTCACCAAAACCATGTCCACTATCATTTATCATCGTCACACACTGAATAGCTGTAACCCTACAACAGCAGCACATTAAACTACCAATTGCCAGTATGAATTGGCATCTGGAGGTGGAATCCTGGGGGAAATAATTAGATTTGGATCAAGCCATGAGCCCACACACTGAGACTGGTACCCACAGACATTTTTTTTTTACTAATATAAAAACATATTGAATGCAATTCATAGGCATGATTCTAAAAAGATAGTTATACTTCTCTTCTTCCTGTTTTCCAGCCTTCAATCCTTCTCCACTCATCCTTTCTTTTTCTTTAATTTTGCAATCCTGATTCCAATCCCTACAATCATCGTGGGCAAAATTCACCATTAACAAAGATGTTCAACAGGCAAAATGTAGCAAGTTCCATAGGAGTATAAACCAGGCAAAAACAACAGCAACAGTACAAGATGTCCATTTCATTACAGTTTTTATATTTGATAAGACCTGCCACATATACTTTATTGTAAAATACAGGACTTAATTATTCTTGTGGTGTTGCAGTATTCCATAGCGTACTATTGCACAGTTGCTAGACCTAAGCTGTCTTTCTCTCTCTCTGCCCTATGAGAGCAGAGTAAGAAGGCAGTCAGATACAACCTAAATGAATATCCTACATAGGGCACAATCAAGCTGCCACAGTGACCTTGGATTTCCCATTTTCTGAGCTAAAAGAAATGTTTTATTTGTTTTTAAAAAACCACTAAATATATAGCATTTTTTAGTAGCATCCCAAATTGTGTATGAAAATCATCAGCTTTTCTTTCCCTTTTACACAGTAAGACTGAATTTCGATGAGTCTGAGTTTAGGACTCCCCATTCCAAACACGACTTTGTGTTGAGTGTCTGGGATGATCTTGTGGTTGATGGAGAAAGTGGTGTCTATTTCAGGAAGATTAACAAAACAAATGTTTTTACTCTCAGGAGTAGTCTTGCATTTGGTGCTATCTTAACGTAAAGGGGATCTGAGCTCAGGTGGCAGTTAGAATGTAGTCCAGGCCTAGAAGTCAAGCGACCTCAATGCTACTTTAATTTAGGAGACAGCAGGAAGTAGCTGAAGCATTTTAAAGAGTTGAGTGTAATGACCACAGCTTTAGCTGCAGTATAGCAACAGTGAATTGAGTGAAATTTGAGAAGGACGTGGGAAGTATAGTTGTAACAGTAATTTTTAGTTGCCCGCCCATTTTTCCATGATGACTAATCAGGCTACTATGAATATTGGGCCATCATCTTTGTTGCATTTAGATATATCCTAGAATTGGAAGCAACAGATTTATTTATCACTGTGAATGATAAGAGAAGTATCAATTCTCCTTTATTTAAAAGAAACAAATTCAATCTGGCGTTCAAGTTCATATCCTAAATCCCTGGGCACTTTGGTTGCCAAGACTGTTCCAAAAATGTTACAAGCATTATTCTGTGGTATTTCAGCACTACTGCTTTCAACCTTAGCTAGTAATCATAAAAGTAGTATTTTGTAACTCTCCTACAGAAGAATCCATTAGAATTTCATATTCAAAGACAGATATAGTATGATGTTCCTGTGCACCACAAGGCACCAGTCCAATGAATAGTTAAATTGTGAAACAGGGATTATCAAAGAAGTCCTAATATCACACTATCACCAAAGAACTATGAGGTCTCAGCTACATTCCTTGAGAAGCTGATTAGAAAGGCAAATCTGAACTGGTAGAACTGAAAATACACTTTAATTTCTGCCAAAAACAAAAACAAGACAAAAAACTTACTCTGTAAGAAAGTATTATGGCATACAAGATCCTCAAATCGCAATGAACCAAAGGAATTTCATACAATGAGAATCGAACCAGAGAGCAATCCCCCAAACTGGCATGTACCGTAAAGACATTAAGTGAATTTAAATCATCCAGCTACTCAAAACAGAGATTAAGAAGCAAAAAACAATAACAAAAATTAATCTGCATTAAGTAGATTTTAAAGATTTATTAATTTTTATTGGAAAGGTAGATATACAAATAGGTGGAGAAACAGCAAGGAAGATCTTCTGTCCAATGATTCACTCCCCAAGCAGCTGCAACAACCAAAGCTGCACTGATCCAAAGCCATGAGCCAGGAGCCTCTTTCAGGTATCACAGGGGTGTACAGGGTCCCAAGGCTTTGGGCCGTCCTTGACTGCTTTCCCAGGCCACAGGTAGGGAGCTGGATGGGAAGCGGGGCTGCTGGGATTAGAACTGGTGCCCATATGGGATCCTGGCATGCACAAGGTGAAGACTTTAGCCACTAGGCCACTAGGCTCCCAGGCCAGGCCCCACATTAAATATGAGTGAGGTCTAATGCTCAGTGGATCTGGGAAGCTTGAAGAATGACTCAGCAAAACCACATGTGTCTTGTATCAGGTAGAGAAATCATGTCATCCTTGTATAACACATACATCTGATTTGATTCCATGGAGAGAAAATGAGTGTTCAGTGGTGGAGGTGCATTTAAAAGGTCAGTAGACGTGACTACATTTAAGGCACACCAACAGGTAACTAAAAAGATGGTTCATGGGATGGGTTTTTTCCCTAAGGGTCCTGTGATCTGTAATCACTCTTACCTTCTTGGCTTTTCTAGAAACCTGTTCATCTGGGATAATAGAACCTGCAAGACGTCATCTCCCCACAAAGAAATCAATTTCAAGGCAGAGCAAAGCCTTATCCTAAAACTAGTGACCCATTTTCTTATTCTTCAAATTCATGTGAATCAATCTAAGAAAATCAATTTCCTGGTTCTATGTTTATTTGCTTTTTTCCATGCCAACATCTCATTTAAACCATAAATGCTAGAGAATTAATAATTCATTATCATAATGTATTAGTTAAACCAAACTGCCCAAACAAAATAACACATGTCACAGAGCAGAATTTTCTTTTCTCACAGTTCTAGAGACTGGGAAAGTTCAGGCAAAAATTCTCAGCAAACCCCAGGGTTCTCAAGCTGCATTGTCAACAACTACCTTTTATTGTATCCTCACATGGGGATAAAGATCCCACATCTCTTTCTCTCTCTTTAAGACAGATTTTACAGAGAGAATATACAAAGAAAAAGATCTTCATCTGTTGCTTCACTTCTCGAGCAGCGCAATGGCCAAACTGAGCCTATCTGAAGCCAGGAGCTTCTTCCAGGTCTCCCATGCGAGTGTGGATCCCAAGGCTTTGGGACATCCTTGACTGCTTCCCCTGGCCACAAACAGGGAGATAGATGGAAGTGGAGCAGCCAGGACATGAATCAGCACCCCTATGAGATCCCGGTGCATGCAAGGCAAGGATTTAGTCACTAAGCCACCACACTGGGACCCACGTCTATCTTTTAAGGACATCAGGCCTATTGCATTTAGACCCTTAAGGCTGTATTTAACTTCATTATGTTTAAGAATCCTATATCCAAATACAGTTAGATGTGATTCAGTGTTTCAACCTACGGATTTCAAGGGGCACGCAAGTCAATCCATAGAACAAAGAAAATTACTTAACTTCTAAACCTCATGTGCTCATGTTGAACACAGGAATAATCACACAGACTCTGATTACTTATCCATATAAATGAGATAATAAAAAATACACAAGGCACATTGCAAAACTAAGTTCTCATTCACAAAACCCAAATGCTACATGGTAATTCTATCCCTGGGCCTGTATTTTACCCCCAACCCTCTCCACATTCTTGGTGGGATTTCATTATTGGTTGGCATCTACAGAGTCACAGTTACCACAATCAAACCTCTGAATCCTTAGCCAAGTGTTGGGGTTGCACCTGCTTCCTCATTTTCAGATGTAACCTCAAAAATCCAATATATTTCAAAGATATAGAAAGATAGATAGATAGACATAAATAGAAATCAATATGTAGATGAAATCTCTGATGCCACCACTGCCGAATTTCTGAATCCATACCTCTCTAGTGACCACATCAGACAAATCCCAAAGACGAAATCCAAGAAAAGATAACCAATAATTTTTCACAGTAAAGATGAAAAATGATTTAATTTTATATTCTCTTTTCTTACCTGGTGCCCTTGCTTCTGGAATTTTCTTCCAATTACCAGATGCTTTCAGCAGACCTCAGATCAATGTGTCTCCACTGCAACATGAAGACAAATGGTGTTTATTAATTGTTCTGAAGATACTTCTGGGTAATTTTGAAAATAATGCTTTATTCATGAAAAAATTCAGCATATAAGTGTAAAACTATTTTCTGTTTCCAATATTTGCTATATGCTGCATACTGCTATTTCATATTTTCTTATGAGACTCCTGTGATACCTAGTATAGCAATTGCACTCTGTGTTCTAAGGTGTGTATGGTCTCCTAGGATCCTTAACAACTTCTGATGGGCATTGAAATCTGCCCAAGTTCATCCAGCCATGGGACAGAGTTGGTGTTCAGATTCAAGCAAACTGTCCACTCTGTTTCATGTCAGTGCAATACTGTGTTAATCAAAACCAATCAAGAGGCCATGTTGCCCAGGTCTGTGGAGTTGCCCATCCTGTTGCCCTCCCTGGGCTGCATGCTGCATGTCACAGTAATGGTGGTCTCTGATGTATGGTGAATCTACTTAACTATTTTATATTCTTTTCAGAAAAGAGTATTGCATTTGATAACAGGATTCTGACAGCACGGTCAGATTTCCGGTCAATGGATTAAATCCAATTGAGAGCGATAAGCATAAAATCCTCTCCTCAAACCTTGTATCTCCATGTCATTTTAACATATATATTGAGAAACAAAAGTCCTGTAAAGAAGATTCCAGATGGAATATATTCAGATATTGACTTGACTTCTGCTTTCACACTTTAAATTCAGCCAAGAAAACAAGAAGCAGAGCTGTCTCCACCCCCTCTTCTAATCACACAGAAAAGTGAGAGATCATCTTTCTCATAGATTTTGAAAAGCCAGCCATGAGACAGGCCTCAGTTCCACCAGCAAGTAGTCCAAAATCTCCTTTGAATGGGCAGAATAAGGGAAATAATCCTTTTACAGAAATGCAAGCACTTTGGGAAAACAAGAGACAAGAATGCAAATGGCATCTTGATTCAGCTTTTCTCAGAGCTGGTCTCATTCCCTAGCGTTCTTCAAAGATTTGACATTTGCCTTTTGGTTGAAGGCAACACTCACAATTGTAAAAGGGGAAACATATTTCATCATTAACATACGGAAAATCCTCAAGTAAAGGCAGCGCGCAAGCATGAAGATGGCATTTTCAGACAACAGAAAGTAAACAACCACCACTGTATGAAAAGTCAAGAAAAAAAATTAACAGTATAACGTGGTGAGGCAATACGCACACTGGAATCCTGCAGCGTTAGTCGGAGTCTGAGCTCACCTACTCAGCTTTTCTTATCCCTGAAATAGGAGCTAATGGCACAGGGTTCGTACGAGATGCAATAATAATTCCAAATGTTCTCAGAGAGTGCCAGTATACTGTAGACCGAGAACAGAGATTCAGGAGCTTGACCATGTCTATCTCACCTCTCTCCTATTAGCTCTGTGAGTTCTGGCAAATTTCTTTACCATTCTGGACCCATGAGACAAAGTTAATAATAAAAACAGAATTCATCACAGAGGACTTCTATAATGATTTAACTGCGACGGGCCCAGACAACTGTAACCACAATGTCAATTTTTTAAAAAGTCAAAATGTTGACTGCTCAGTCACATCGGTTGGTTCCAACGCTGAGCACAACATGGCACTTGTTTTGGGAACTGTTGTTATCTGCCTTGGATACGGACTTAGTGGTATAAAATCTATGCAAGTGCTACAATGAGTTCTAGGTTAGGAGTGCAGACGCAACAAACACTGGCCATCTCACACTCTCCCTGGAAGGTGAATCAGAAGCATGCACACACCTACTGTGGAGACACTCGCTCATCCCAGCTACGACACCCTCATGTACTTGATATCCACATTTGTTGCTAATACTTTTACAAGAGACGGCAGTTAACACAAGCTGCAACTCAAGATTATATGGGACATGTGCGGACAGAGTAAAGGTCATTGTATGCAGCAGTTACAGTGCCACTGCGTTTGCGATCTCTGCGTGAGATGAGGTCAGGTGTGAAACTGCGCTGAGGCTGGCATGTGGGCACTAAGCAGGACTCACTCTTTGCCGGATTTCAGGCTTCAGGTTTTCAGGTCAGACACTCTGAACTGGTCTGCTATCGGTCAAAACTCAAACTAGGGATTTACCACTCCAAATTCAGTCCTCTCCCCTTGAATATTTCTCTTTTGGCAAAAATGTATGTTCTATGATTTTTCTTCTGAAATCAAAGGGATCATAACTTATGAATTTGTTCCACCCTATTTTTTTCGGATTTTTCTTGAACTTTTGTATTTTTAAGTAAAAACCCTGTAATAACTTTCATTATCAAGCCACGCTGTGGTCTCTCTCAAAGGAAAGCGTATTTTCTCAGGTTGTGTACATTTTCTTCTGCTTACAATCAGTTCTGTAGCCCATCATTCATCCGTTGCCTAACCACTGCACCAACCAGCGACTGTTTATTGTAACTTGGATATAAAGAAAGTGTAAAAAAGAAAACACAGGAGACACGTTTGGAAAGCTGACTTACTTTGGAATTTAAACTTGTAGTATTAATTACATAATACTTCAAGAAATCTGACAGTATAAGTGTTCATAAATAATTATTCCATGCGGAATATTAAAATATTTTTCACATATATATTTATAACAAAAATATATTCAGCCTTCCTGTTCATAGTAAACATGAAATAATCATCGATATCACTTTCCTGTCCTAGGATGAGAATAAAAGGCATTCAGTATGATATTAATCTTTTCAGAAAACCCAGCGACGTATAATATCACCTCTAGGTCTGGAAATCATGTCTTTATTTCCTTCAGTTGTCTGAAACGATATGAAAAGAAATCTGTGATACCTATTCTAATGAATTTCTGGCCGATTTGTTCCCACTTCTTGGATTTTTCACTTTAGAGACATAAGCAGTGCACCTGAAAGAGAAGACGGAGTGCAGATATCCGAGAGATGACCCATTCTGCCGCTACACTGCGGATGATGCAATCGCCCTGCTGCTTGAAAATGTGCCAAGCTAAAGTCAGCTCTAACTGTATCAACACACAGGCTAATGAAACGGAGGTCCACAGGTGCCTCATTTTGAGGAAGTTTGTACCAAATATGCTGATGAAAGATGAGATAAGCACTGTAACAGGATACTCAAAGTGGTTTCAGCACAAGAATGTCTTCACTGCCCGTATCTGTTCTTAGAAACAGCGTAGGATGCTCAGATGACTTAATCCTGATAAAGATTTCTCCTGTGATGGCCATGAATCTGTGCTAAGGTACACATTCTCTCTAGTTGTGACTAACTTCTTTCCTGCAGGTCTAACGAGACAAAATGTGCAAGAACAAATCCTTCAGAAAGAACTCTAGGCCTTAGGACAATGACTCTCAAACTGGCTGGCACTTTAAAAAGACATTTTTACAACCTACAAATAGACAGTTCCCAATTAAGACTTTGTTAACTTGGATCATCTGGAGGTGAGATTTAAAAGCTAAAAATTCTCCAGTGATTTTTTTCTGTTCTTAGGTGAGACTACTTAGAGAAGATCAAAGAGTAGAGTTAAAAAAAAAATAAACACAAAATAAAATAGCCAACGAGTTAGGAGAACTCCTTTCTAATCAAGTGTGTGTGTGTGTGTGTTTTTTTTTTTTTTTGGTTCCAGCAAATTGCATAGAGGTTCAAAAATCAAATGACTGTTTACCAAATTGCAACTGAAACAGACATGAGTATATGTTTCAGTACGGAAGGGCAACCGAAATCAAATTTAAAACCCCCATGGGAGGAAACCACCAGGGTCAGTGAAAGTTTGTAGCCAGGAGAGATTATGTCACATATTTACATTATTATTTAATTATATGTTAAACAGGATTTGTAAAATGAACTACAAATCCAAATCCCCCCACAGAGGCAGAGTGCTAAAATCCTTCATGTCAGGCTGACGCAGATTAGAGATTTGAAAACCCACTTCTCTTTTTACCATGTCAAATTATAAGAGGAAAAATAAAATGCTGATTTGAGTCTCTAATGAAAGGTAACGGTGTAGTTATTGGAAACACACTTGGCCTGCAAATGCAGATCTTGTTACAGCACAGAACCAGGCCCCCACCTTCCTACCTTCGCTGGTGATACGGGGATGGCTGTTTACTTTCACCTGGTTTTCATTTGAAAAAATCCCATCTGTGCTGAGCCTGAAAGAATTGTTAAACTACTAAAGTTACAAGCACTTAAGGAAGGTGAACAGAATTTCCTGGGCTTACTTTGCTAAAATGATGTTTAAAGAAGATTTGGTGATGTAGGCTGTGAGGCCACTAAAATATACCTGCTATAACTAATTATGTGTCTGGGACGAGATGCAAAGCAGAGCTTCAACCCCAGTGAGAACGGAGCAAAATATCCTGGCAGCATTACGCACTTAGAATAAACATGGATATTTTCAAAACTGAATCTATTTTCTTTAAGCAAATTATGCAAATCTTTAGATAATAGCGTATTTATCTGCCATTTTATATTGTAATCCAAACACTTATTCCTACTTGCATAAAAGATGAAAATGATGGAGCAGAGGAAAGGATGCTCCCACACTTCAAATGAACCCACATAGAAGTTGAATAAAACAATAAAATAAACCTGAATGTTTCCCTTTTATAGATTACTCACAAAGGATCAAGTTTGCTGCAGCAGGGACAGGAGCCACATGATGTACTGGTGCATGCATGGTGAGGAGTTAGTCTTTGAGCCATCGTGCCAGGCCCTGAGATCATTTCCTATTTGGGGAACTATTTGAAAATGTTTTTTGAAATGTCTACCAAAATTTTAATCAATAAACTTCTCAAATACATATCTCAGAGATACCAAGTAGCTCTGAGGTTCAATACGCCATTCTAACATTTGCAGTTCATCCTTATTACTTCATCTGATCTCCCATCTTCATTTGAAGCATTGTGGAAAGAGCAGCCAGATGAAACAGAAATGTTAATGACGGGAAAACTGCTCTCTGATAAACTACCAAAACCAAAGTTTAAAAAAACACAACAGTAAAAAAGTACTAGGAGATGTTCTATTCACTATTCACTTTAAAACTTAAGTAGCATTCATTGTAAAAGCCAAATCCTAAAATACGTTCGACAAACTCCCCTGCTTTAGAACATGCTCTAGCTGTATTTCCATCACAATAATCTCTTCAGAAATAACTAAGAAGAAAAAACTATGATTATCAGACAACTGAAGATTTATAATTGTTATCTAGGGTAATTCTAATTAAGTAAATAAAACCCGCGAACTTTCTGTTCTGCCTCCTTAGATCTGTGCCCTTTAGATTTCCAAATAACATCCCTGCAGGGTAAGCCTGGCTTTCCTACAATGACTCATGTTCTGGTCCAACAGCTTGTTAGAGGATGAAAATGCAGTTCTCAATTAGAAATACATACATAATGTTCATGTTATGCTCAGCCCTGCAAATGGAAAGAACACAAAATAGCAAATGCACTCCATTTACACAAAGCCAACAGATTTCCTTTCATAGGAAACTTCCATTACAGTACAGCTCTGCCCAGCCAATATGAACTTCAGGCAGATCCTCAAACATCAGCAAGCTCTGCAATCCAGAAAATGTTCTCAGGATGAAATTTAATTTTTTTTTAAGAAAAAGAGTATTTTATACTAAAAATTCTTTATATGACCTGAAGCTTAGGACACTTTGCACACTCAAACAAGCTTTTCTGGTTAACAATTGGAATATTATCACACGCAAGGAAGCTTCATCACAATTTAAGGATTATTGTTACTTGATATTTTTTTAGTTCTGATTTTGAATTTTGTGTACTTTTCGGCACACTACAGATTTGCTGCTGGGTGTGAATCTTGATGAAAGGAAAGTATTCCATCCTTGAGTAACACTGAACCTAAGCAACTGCAGACCTCAAAGTTGAGCTTGTTCTGGGAAGGTCTGTACTTCATATGCTGTCTATACACCCAGTTCACTTACTCTACAACATTTTTGGAAGTAGATGCCTGTTTGCCTGTAAATCAATGATTTCTTATTTATTATTTCTTTTATTGAATATTCAGGATGTGTGTGAGAGTATATGGTGTCTGTCCTCGAGGGGATTATAATGCGTGATGCCATAGCTTGGGTAATTTAGCAGCTATATAAATTAAGAGCTGCCTTTATTCTTGTGCCAGTTTGTAAGTAAAGCAGCACTCAACCCCCTCAATATCTCTCTAACATAGATATTTTATTGCCATTTCACAGATAAGAATATAAGAGCCTGAGTTTACAGTTAGAAATGCTGGGATTCTGCACCAGAATGCCTTGCCTCAGAATCAAGTGGAATTGGATTCACTTACATTTTTTAAAATTTCAGTTTCCCTTAAACTTTTGTAAAAGATTTCCTCTTTCATTCATTTTGTTATCACATAAAATATTTGCACTTAAAGATCTTAATACTGTTGGGCCCGGCACGATGGCGCAGTGGTTAAGGTCCTCACCTTGCACTCCCGGGATCCCATATGGGCGCCGGTTCTAATCCCGGCGGCCACACTTCCCTTCCAGTTCCCTGCCTGTGGCCCAGGAAAGCAGTCCAAGGACAGCCCAAAGCTTTGGGACCCTGCACCCGCGTGGGAGACCCGGAAGAGGCTCCTGGCTTCGGATAGGCGTAGCCTTGGCCATTGCGCTCACTTGGGGAGTGAATCATCGGATGGAAGATCTTCCCCTCTGTCTCTCCTCTCTGTATATCCGCCTTTCCAATAAAAATAAAATAAATCTTTAAAAAAAAGATCTTAATACTGTCAATAACAGGCTTAATATGTATTCAGGCCATAAAACCTTTAGGAAAAATAAAAAGTAAGTAAAGAGAATTACACATACACACACACAAAAAAAACTCAACATGTAGACATGGGAAACTTAAAGTCTTATAACTGGATGTAGAGTCTAAGGTGAGTAAATTTCCATAACAATAATGACCACAGTTCTTTCTTCCATTAAATATCTATGTAGAAATTTATCAAAATCATGCTTTTGTCTTGAAGAACTAAAAAGGGTTTATGCCATCATTACTGCTACATTTGTTTGATTAGGTTTAAGCAAATCACTGAATGAATGAAGGACAATAAGCTGATTGGAAACATGGCATGCAAATAAAGACACCAAGTAAACATTCTAACAGGAAGTGATTCTTGCCTGGCCTTCGATGAGATCCCCTACAGTCTGACACAACTCAGAAGGAGACTGCACCTGCATAGGTGGCTTAATGAGATGTTCTAGCAAAGAAAGTATTGGTAAAACACATTGGCTGAGTACTCTACAACTCGTTCTTATTATTTTTAAACAGTACCTCATTAAAGAGCAAACAATTAGGCCGTTAATAAATATTACCATATTTATCATTAAACAATTTGGCAAGCCTTAGCTTTGTTGTACCAAGAACTGCATCCTGCTTAAATACCCCTGAGTTCTCCTAAGGATTGGTGTTATTATTATCCTATTTTACTTTACAAATAGCAAATCACAGTGATTAGGGGCTGAGAAACAGTCAAAACTGGTAAGAGGTGACAATAAGGAGATGTAGGTTTTTATGGGGACAGGAGTTCTTTGAAGAATCTCCACATTTCCCTTCACTGTTGCTGTTAACTTAGAATTGCTATTTTAAAAAACTCTATTTCTTAAAAACAAAAGAAAATTTGGCCAATATCAATTAGCTAGTAAATACAATCTGTTTATGCAACTCATGCTATTAACCTGCACTCCCTACACCTCTTGCTTCACAAGGAAATGTTGAAGACCATTCACACGAAGAAGCCAAATGGTGAAAAGATAGCTTCTTTGTAATGATCCAACGCAAGAAGAGCAAGGTATTTTAGCATTTAAAAAAAATCACAATAAAAGTCATCTGTTCAGTTATATATATATATAAAATAGGCTATGCCCCTAACAATTTAACGAAGGCCCACAGGATTGAACATGAGAATACCAGTCCTGATTCCCAGCCAATAATTTCTAAATCCATGTTATATTTTAATTTTCAAATTAGCACATGTGTCTTTTGCAAAGTTAACTGCCTGTGTGTGTGTGCATACAGCTGCAAAATTCAGACAAGGAAGGAGTTGGCTGCACAAATGATGTGTGGAATCGTCTCAGTTCTCCATATTCTGAAAACAATGTTGTCTGGGAACCATAATGAAGACTCACAGAAGATGTTGCAGCTAATGTGATGTGCCATTTCCTGCCCGTCCTCATATGTAATGCAGAGATGTAGTTAGTGGAAATTGCCTGACAAATCCAGGAAGGGATCTTTGCTTCTACTCTGTACTAGAAAGTTATGACAGCTACATTATACGTCATATGGGCCTTGTGAAGGGTTTGGGCATGCTTGACTGAACCCCTGTATTTATGTTGACACTCGCCTTTGAAAACCACATATGTATTGGTGTTATCAAATCAGCCCAAATTTTGATTGCCACACTTGAATCTATTTATAGAGATGTATAGAGATCTCATAATGTGCACACAAGTCAGATTGTTTGCGATTAGCCCACTCTTTTCTTTGAGACGTCCAAATCTGTGGGTAATTTCCGTAGTCATAAAGAGGAGTCACTTTCCCAGAATGGCATCTTGTTTTATTTACACAAACAGTCATGCTCCTTATAAAAATTTCCATAACACTTCCAATGGGAAATGATTACTTTCTCACCCAATATTACTGTCATAAGTTACATTCAGAGGGTGAGGTTTCTAGAACTGGGGGTTTAAATAATGTATACCACATGTGCATGTTATAAACAAAAAATATTTCAAATACATGAATCATATTTTAGGGTGTTTTTGTTTTTTTCTTTCTTTTTGAACAGGAAGAAAGTAAAATAAGCCATGTTTCAGTTTGATAGAATTAAAGGTCTCTTCTAAGCAATTTTATTAGTCATGTTTAATTGCCTTGATGCTCGTGTGAGTACCGGCACGTTTCCAGTGTGGAACAGTGCATTGTCCTAATCATGAAGAACCTACGTACACATGGGTCTCTGTGGCCTTCCTTCAGTCTCCTACTTATTGACCGGGAAAGACAATCAGACAATTTCAAAGGACTCATTCCTTTCTCATTACAGTCTTTGTTTCCTAGTCTTCCCCTTTGCTGTCCTCTCCTTGGTTAATAATAAAGTACATGCCAGATTTTTGACATAAACCTGAAGCAAAAACATGTTGTGAAAAATACCCTTTAAAGACATTCCAGTGGTAAGTACAATCACATTGTGGTTTGAAAAGCACCCTTTCTCAACAGTTTCTAATTTATTGAAAAGCAATTGGCAGGCTCACTTTCTCTTCCCTTCCATCCCTCTAGCTCACCCCTGGAGTCTTGATTCTTTGCACACTGGTTTGCCTCAGAGATACAAACATTTTGGACTCAAGTAAGACTGAGAAACATGGTGGAAAGTACATGGTGGTGAATTCTTTGAATGTTATAATGGGAACCAGATGAGAAAGTGACATCACTATGGCTTCATCATTGCATTGGTTAAAACCTGTTCTTAATTTTTGGCTGCCTAGAAGGAAAAAAAAATAATAATATTTAAAATGGCTTATAAAAATGAGCGTGTTGGCTGGTATCAAGTGAGTCTGAAATTTTATCACTTTTAATATCTAAAAACATTCATGTACATTGTGCTTTCTAGCAGGAAGCCAGACACTGGGGCATCAAAACAAACAGAGAACGAGTGAATTTCTTCCTCAGGTGCTTTGGGGGTCATGGCCATTGCTAGCACCTTATCCAGCAGTTTATTCCATGAAAAGCAGACAACTACTTTTCTTTAACTACTTTCTCCAATCAAGCCTCAGGATTTTTTTTTTTTTGTATGCATGCTTGAAAAAAATTATTGGCTAATCTTGAAGTTTTCTAACACCATTGAGCTACTAAAAGTCCAGTCTGGTCAACTAGTTTAATTTACATTTCCAATCTGGCTCCTTATCCTGATGTTAGCATTGTCTTAAAGCATGAAAACTGGATGTTTTTGTATGGAAATCTCTATGGTAGATTCTTGCAACACAAGTCAACCAATCTCTCAGCTTCTGTATTTCAGTAATATAACCCACAGCCTCTCAGGGATGTAATCACCTCACTTTGCAATCATCCTTAAATATGAGCTGGCAACAGGAAAGGGAGTCGATGCTGAGCTATTTGTATCACACTCCATGGTGTTAAGACAACAGTGAGTTGTTGAGACAGGGGATAGAGTATTATAATGCAGGTGTTTCATCTGGTGTGAATCTTCAGATGACACAAAGTCAAAGGAAAAACTAAACTAATTCTACTGTGAAGCTCATTTTCAAAGCGCATTAATCTTACCAACAAGGAACCAACTTTCATGATCTAATCACATCTATAAAGGCCTCACTTTATAAATACTATCATATTCACAGTTTGAATTTTGGAGATGACACTCGAAAGCTGTAACAATCTGTTATCATGTACCACGGACCTACCAAGTTGTCACAGAACACTCAGCTGCCCGCACATCACCACTGGCTCCTCTCAGTGGTCAGGTGTCTCTCCCTAGATCTAATTTCCATAGATCTAATTTCCCTAGATCATTAGGTGCAGAACAGTAAACAAATTCAGTCTCTAAGCTCATTTCCTTTGTTGGGCCGGGACAGTAGTCTTGCTTAGTGCAGGATCTCTCCATAGTTATAGGTGATAGCTTATGACGAGGTGATCTCATGTCTAACAACTGCTTTTTGACTGTTAGAAAAAGGCAGCATTTCCAAGTTCATGACTCTCAAATCTAAAGATTTTTTTCCCCTACTCTTCCCTTCACCTTACAAATTTGGTGAGATAATTGAAAAAATATATATATTGGCTAATCTTGAAGTTTTCTAACACCATTGAGCTACTAAAAGTCCAGTCTAGTCAATGAGTTTAGTTTACACATCCAATCGGGCTCCTTATCCTGCTGTTAGCAAAAAGAACTTTTCACTAAGACTTGAGGAAAAGTAACATCCCTGATTTGAGCATCTCCGTCATTATCATGTAGATCACTTCATACACACTGACCTTGTTCATCAATTTCAGCACATCTATTAAACATTTCTAAAAACTGTGTTATGCTGGAGCAATATATCCACTCCTACAAGAAATCTAGTTGTTTCTTTCAATTTCTACTTGTTTATTTGAGATGGGGTTTGGAGAAGCAGGATCATGTCACACCCAATGGAACTCAATCTGCGTCTCCCATGTGGGTGACAGGGACACAATTCCTTGAACAGTTACTGCTACCTCCCAGGGTGTGCACCAACAGGAAACTGGATCAGAAGTGAAGCAAGAACTCAACTCCAGGGACTCTTGACACGCATAGCAGCTGTCTTAATGAATAAGCTGAATGCCACCCAAGAACAGGAATTTTAAACAGTGAAGCAAACTAAAAGTACAATGAAGCTCTGTACGAACATTGTTTTATAAACAGGTGATATGGGAATGTGAGGTTTTTCATACTCTTCCTATCCTTCTTAGCTTCGTCTTACCTAGGTATACTCCAGCAAAACAGAAAAAATAATCTTTTAAACAAATTTTGGCTAAATAATTTTTATTTAGCTAAAACACTTAGCTTGCAAGTCAAAGCATGAAGAAATGTGATCTAAAATCTCAGTGTCTATGAAACCTCATGCACCAGAAATAATCAAAATTGAGGCTGAGACATTCATTTACTTGAATGTGATCAGGACAGTAACAATAAAATAAGGACTAATACATGGAAAGTGATGTAGATAAACCTTTCTTCTAAAGATTTGAAAGCTTTCAGACAGCTCATGTGAGGTAGGCACTTCCAGAATCCTTTGGAATATTTCATGTAAGATGCATACTATTCATTTTCACATTTCATGGACTCAAAACTCCCCGAATTGATGCCCTTGGAGGCTTCTTCCGCAGTAACCACCTGGGTCATTACGGGAGCCAAATCCAGGACTGTCATGGAATTTCAGACCAGGCAGGCTGAGCTGTGTCAATTCTGCTTCAAGCCTAGTATCATGGTATCTTGTGGTGTCTGTTCCTGCTTAAATTCAGATTCCTTTATCCTAGAGAGACCTGGCACATCGAAGAACCTCGAGTTGCATGGAAATAATTAAGGATGGCTTACTGTAATCATTTATGTCATATCCAGACCTTATGAGGTTGGGGAGCTGTGTGAACTAGCACCACTGTGTCCTAGCCACTATCATTATCTGTACGAACCGTTGCTTGACTGTGCCATTCCAAACCTCAAAAATGTATAAGTTATTCTCATTCAAGTCATATGTGTTTAGAATTCTCCAGTGTAGCATAAAGTTACTGTGAAAATCAAAGCTGTGCACACATTCCACACTCTGCCTGGTACAGACTACACCCAGGAATTCTTCACCTATAGACCATATCGTGGACTTTTCCTATTTTGTTTGTTACAAGTAATACTGAAATGAATCATGTCTCAAAACACAGGAAGGGTTCTAGCGAGATTTTTTTTCCTGCAGCATTTATCTTGAAAATTTTAAATCTTGGCTTCTGCAAAAGAGTGGCTGAAGGTACTACATGTAGTTGACCTTTATTACCTTTCGAACAAGGAGGAAAATTGTTTTTAAGACACAGAACCCTGGGCCCAGCGTGATAGCATAGCAGTTAAAGTCCTCACCATGAACACGCCGGGATCCCGTATCTGTACTGGCTCTAATTCTGACAGCCCTGCTTCCATCCAGCTCCCTGCTTGTGGCCTGTGAAAACAGTCAAGGATGGCCCAAAGACTTGGAACCTTGCACCTGTGTGGGAGACCCGGAAGAGGCTTCTGGCTTCAGATCGGCTCAGCTCTGGCCATTGTGGCCGCTTGGGGAGTGAACATTGGATGGCAGATCTTCTTCTCTGTTTCTCCTCCTCTCTGCATATATGCCTTTCCAATAAAAATAAATAAATCTTTTAAAAAAAGAGAGAGAGACAGAACCCTGCACATGTTGATACGTGAGAATCTTCCCCCCACTTGGAGTGCTGCAATAGAATCTGGCAATCACTTTGAAAATATTCTTTTGCCTTTGAAGTTTTCATTTAAAATACACAGAGAAAATGATGCGATGTTTTCTGATAAGTTGCAATAGTTATTTTTACTGAGCTTTTTCTAAATTCTCTACATTTCATCTCCATTTTAGTGAGGATAAACAGACTCACATCCACCTCTACATCAGGTTGTCCCACTGAGAAAAGAAAGTTGCTGCCACCTGACAATGACAATGCTATCTATTTTTTTGCTATTAGTTCCAGTTCTCCTGGCAACTTAAACGCAAGGGAAGAAGTTAGTGTGCACTGACGTTCTCATCAGAGCTGAACAAATTGTCTTTCTCGCCAGCGTCGATTCCTTCAACATTCTCTGGATCTTGTCAAGGACGAGGCGGGTCAAGAATAGCTCTCCCATTTTAAGCTACATGACAAAACAGTATAAAGTGTCCCATTTCAGCAAGTCTGCATGAAGTTTATTCCTGTCATTGGTGCAATCAAATCAAATCTGTTCTCCAGAAGTCAAGTGTATTAGTCCCATTCTCCTTCATAATTCAGGAATTAGAGAGCCATCTGCTGGTCTAATCTTCTGAAGTGTTTTTCCAAAACAGCTAAGAGACCTATCTAAATAAATAAAGCATAGGCTAAAACTTTAAGTCCAACCAAATATTTACCTTTCCCACTTTAGTCGGGGAAAAGAAACAAATTTTTCAAATTAAAGATTTAAATAGAAATGGAATTTCTATTGAGCAAATTGGAGAATATACCATACAATTATAAAAATAATAATTAATATTAATTTACCAGTTTGCTAATCAGCATGTAGTGACAGAAAAATATATCATGAGCTCAGGGCTTTTATCTGGAATAATTATGAAATTTGCCTACTCACAGAGAATATACATTGTAATTTTAAATACAAGAAAAATAAATTTCCAATGACACATCATTTTAACATCAAATAAATTGTGCATGGCATAGAGCATTTGAGTTGTAACTTTCATGCTTATTAATGTGGTGATATGACTTTCCAGCCTCAGCTGTGCTGTCAGAAAATTGAAGATAATAGCTTCAGCAACTTATAATAGTATGCAGTGAATTATTAAGTGTCCTAAGTTTATTTGAAGGACATAAAAGGCTGGAATCATGAAATGTAAAATCTAAACACTAAAGAAGGCATAACGAAGGCCAAATAATTAAGAATGTTTTCATAAAGGCGGTATTAACAATGGCAACTTCGTCCCTACCCTAAAGTGAACTGCTTAAGCTTAAAAAAAATACCTGCATCATCTAAAATAGGATATAGCCATCTAAGAAAGAGAACTACTTCCCATGGCTGCAAGCATTTAGTCTATAAGAAAGTATATCAACGTTTGCAGAGAGGATGAACTAAGCTGAAATTAATCTCTGGCTAGGTGAACACAGGTTTCAAAAGTCAGTGAGGAAGAGAATAGGAAATCCAGGAAAATTAGAAAAAAACAAACGTAGGGAGAATAAAATTAACCTGCACTGTCAAAATAAAAACAATGAAATATTTAGGAATTCTTGAGTATATTATCAGCAGAACTCTCACATCAATATTCTTATTACAGAGGCACGAGCTGGAAACTGGAGCCCAACTATTGTGATATGAGTTGCAGGTATTTTAGTTGACATCAGAATTGCTAGATCAAATGCAGATTCCATGGGACATTTTTTACAGAGATAAAATATGTGGGAACCCATACGTGGTCTATGTTATATTATATAAAGCCTTAGAAACCTTTGGAAAGCCAAGGCAAGGTGAGAAATTTTACATCAAATTGCTGGAGTTAAAAGCACATTTTCCGTTTATTTGCTTGCAGTCATCATTAATATATGCACTCTTTTTGTTACTCAATTTCTTCATGAGTTGCATGGTAATAATTATACCGTCTACATCCTTGTTCTGGAACTTGAATGGCATAACCCATTTAACGTGCCAAGTATCCCGTAAATAAATGTAAAATAATTGCTATTTAATGCTATTTGAAGACAACTATTTCTATGATTAAATATGATTTGGCTCCGGAAACTTTTGCATAACTTTGAAACCTCCATGTGCCCTAGATTCTGGTAACCATTATAGTAGTCTCTGGAATATATATGTTCTCTTGCATATATAAATGAGATCATATGACACTTAGGTTTCAGAGTTAGCCTTTACCATAATGACCTGCAGCTACACCCGTGATAACACAAGGCCAGATTTCATCATTTTTGCAGCTAATAGTCTCCCATATGTTACTCACATTTCTTTTCTAAATTGTTTACTTAGCTTTATTTTAAAGGTAGTGATACAGAAAGAGAGGGATAGAGAGAAACAGAGAGATGCCAACTGTTGGCTCACACTGGCCAAGGCTTGGCTGGACTAACGTTAGAAGCCATCAACTCACTTCCAGTCCTCCATGCAGAAGGCAGAGACACCAACCATCACTGGAACCTTCTGCCTGTTTGTATCCCAGGGTATTCAGGAAATAAAGAATGGAGCCGGGACTTGAAACCAGGCACTCAATTGTGGGACGCAGGTTTCTCAAGCGACATCTTATCCACTGCAGAAAAAAGTCCATTCCCGTGAAGCACGTTTTCTCTGTCCATTCCTCATTGAATGGGGCGTGAGGCTGTTTTCATTTCTTGCATTCATGAATGACACAACAACAAACACAGGGCTAAGATATTTCTGCAACAGGCTGATTCCACTTCTCTTGGATGTACACTGAGTAGTGAGATTATAGGATCATATGGCAGTTTTATTTTCCATTCTTTGAGGACTCTCAGAACTGTTACTCACAAGGGTGGTATTCATTCACATTCCCACAACAGTGTGTGAGTTCCCCTTTCCCTGCCTCGGGCCAGTTCTTGCCATCTTTTATCTTTTTGGTAATAACCATCTTAGGAGGGGTTAGATGCCACGTCACTGTGATTTCGCAGCACGTGTCCGCGATGGTTAGGAACCCTGAGCTTTTTTTCTCCATGTACCTGTTGGTCATTTGTGTGTCTTCTTTAAGAAATATATGCTAAAATGTACTGCCACGACTAAATTTGAGTTACTTGGTCTCTTTTTGTTATTCAGTTACTCTGTGTCCTTAGATATCTGCTTTGTCAGATGTATAACTTGCAAACATTTTCTATCATTTTTATATCTTGATTCTGTTGGTTGTTTGCTTTAACATTATTTTATTTGATGTGGCAATCTTGATGTTCTGAAACATCTTGCCATATGTTTTCCTCTAATAGTTTAAAAGTTTTTCATCCAGTTGGGGTTTTTTAATATATAATGAGACAAAAGTCTAGGTTGACTTTACTACATATAGCTATCCTGTTCTCCCAACACCATTTACTGGAAAGACTGTGTTCAACTGTTTATTCTTAGCAACTTTGTCAAAGATCGGTTGCCTATAGTAGTATAGGTTCCTTTCTAAAAATCTACTCTGTTCCATTGTACTATGTGTCTTTTTTTTTTTTTTTGGCAATGTAGTATCAATGTAATTGTTATGGCTATTGAATATGTTTTAACCCAGAAGAGCATAAATCTTTCTACTTTCTTATTTTCACTCAAGATTACTTTGCTCAGGGTCTTGTCTAGTTCCACACAAATTTCACTGGCATTTTTCTTAATTCTATGCAAAATGCTACCAGTGGGGCCCGGCGCGGTGGCGCAAGTGGTTAAAGGTCCTCGCCTTGCACGCCCGGGATCCCATATGGGCGCCGGTTCTAATCCCGGCAGCCCTGCTTCCCTTCCAGCTCCCTGCCTGTGGCCTGGGAAAGCAGTCGAGGACGGCCCAGGGCTTTGGGACCCTGCACCTGTGTGGGAGACCCGGAAGAGGCTCCTGGCTTCTGATCGGCATAGTATCGGCCCGTTGCGCTCACTTGGGGAGTGAATCATCGGATGGAAGATCTTCCTCTCTGTCTCTCCTCTCTGTATATCCGCCTTTCCAATAAAAAAAAAAAATAATAAAAATAAATCTTTAAAAAAAAAATGCTACCAGTGACAGGGATTGTTTAGAATTTGTAAGTTATTTTGAGTAATATGCACGTTTTCATGATACCGATTCTTGTGACATATGAACACAGGATAACTTCCCTTTTATTTGTGTCTTCTTCAATTTCTTTCACTAATGAATTATAGTTTTCATTGTAGAGACCATTTACCTCTTTAGCTGATTTGCTTCTGTAGTTTATTTTCTCAATGAGTTGCTTTGGGATCACAGGAAATCTGGCTAATCTCCCTTCTTATTTTATCATTGTTACAGAAAAAAAATATATCTATTGAAAACATTAGGATTATCTGGAAAAGTATCTGTGCAGAATCAGGTAATTACAAGTACCAATTAAAATGTAGTCTTCAGATACAAACATTTTTCAAGAGAACAAGATTAAGTATGACCCAGACTTTTCCTTCTACCTCAGGTTTTAATCTATGATTATTACATTGACTGTGATGGATAAATCCAACTGCGAGAGCTTTAGTACACACATATTAGACAATCTTTGGTTTCTGGTGTTTCAGCGCTGCTACAATAACCTGTGGGGATTTAATTGTGTGCATCTATGTCTCAGAAAGTGATCTCAGTATGAGTTGCTAAACATTAAATGATTTGGTCAGCATTTCAAGTGAACTAGCAAGTGCAGTACGGACCATCACTTGACAATCCTCACAGTTATAGATGAAATTTACAACATCTCCCGGAACAAAGAAATAAAAATAAAGTATCACTTAAACCACATTACACTGTCTGTCCAATGCATCTCAATTTACTCACATACTAAACTTGTTGAGCCAGCTAGAAAACTGGAAAGAAAGCATCTTACATTTTCATAAATGGACAAACCTGAGATTGTTCTGCACGCGCTATAGTAAGGAGACAAGAGTTCTTTCCCATTTCACCCAAACACATATGCAAACAGCTATTTACATGTATAGTATCAACATTACATTTTACTACATTTATATCTTTTACTGTAAACTATAAAAGCTGTACTTTAAACACAAAGTATTCTCTGAGGTTTGGGGAGTACATGCTCTTAGAGGAGTGGCAATAGTCTCAGCAACTTGCCCAGGACAACCGGGTGCATCCGACAAAAACAAAAGCAAGGTTTCTAGATGTGAATATTTTAGGAATTCATGGCATTTGGATGTGTCCAACATGCTTAGTTTTTGTTGAAAATATAAAAGTTTAGAGAAAAAGTGAGATGTGAGCAACACCCAGGGTCATTCCTAGAGTCTATTAACTTTCCACTGGGTGACTTAGACAAACTTATTTTCCAATTTTAAAGATGAGAAGCATGGAAGAAAGATAATTAGCTAAAAATAATAATATAATAATGATCATGATACTCTGCTCCTAGTACCTAAATCTTTTTGTTTTAAGGTTTATTTTATTTTTATTGGAAAGGCGGATATACGGAGAGGAAAGACAGAGAGGAAGATCTTCCGTCCGATGATTCACTTCCCAAGAGAGCACAACGACCAATGCTATGCCGGTCCGAAGCTAGGAGCCTCTTCCGGGTCTCCCGCGCAGGTGCAGAGTCCCAAAGCTTTGGGCCGTCCTCGACTGCTTTCCCAGGCCACAGGCAGGGAGCTGGATGGGAAGCGGGGCTGCCGGGATTAGAACCAGCGTCCATATGGGATCCCGGGAGTGCAAGGCGAGGACTTAACCACTGTGCCATCACGCCGGGCCCATAGTACCTAAATATTATTGATGAGTCATCATATATAAGCTTTGTTCTATTGTTCTATATGCTTTGTCTTACAAAAAAGCGCAATCTTTAAAATAATCACAAGCACAGCCTTTCAAGAAACAGGACCTAACTAAGGAGATTTTCCAGTAACAAGAGCATCTACAGTAGACTGAGTCCATGGGATGTCTCCATCGTATCTCTATTACATATAGACTGATTGCTTGGCAAGTACAAGGCCCTCTGCATAACCTAATCTGTATGCCTCTCCAACTTCTCAACTACCCTCTTAAGGTCTAATTTGTATTTTGCTGCCTCTGTGATTGTATTGTTGGTGTGTGCAGCATGCCTTTGCACAAACCATTCCCCTTATCCATGTACTCTTTCAGTTTCTCACTTGTTTACCTGCTAGCTTTTGGGCAGTTCCTTCTCTGACCAAGCCAGATACCGGTTCCTCTGTGACCTCATCAGGGCTGGTAAGAAGATGAGGTGAAAGTCTGATCTTAAGGGCAGCGTAAATCTTTAGTCAAATTTATTTAATTTTATTCCTCATGAATTTTTGCACCAATCTTGATTTCCTAACTGTTACATCAAAACAGTGCTCCTGTTCTTAGTTGCTGGGCTTTCTGGCATTCCACTGAATTTAGTGCCGCATATGAATTCTCACTTTGATCATTATCCACAAAAGATATTCTGTGCTAACTTGTATTAAATGGGCTCAAATGAATACTGTTTCTGGGTGAGGCTGACTTTCTTCTTCAAAGGAGATTAACGCTTGAATAGATGGATTCACTAATGTAGACTGGTTTCACCAGTGTGGACGAGCATCATCTCATCTGTTACAACCTGAAGCTAGGAGACTAGCTTCCGTCTCATCAGATATTCTTTAGCTCCAAGTTTGGAGTTTACTGTATCAGCTCCGCTGATTTCAATCTCAGGCCTTTGTACTCAGACTGAGTTATGCTGATCACCAGCGTTTTCTGTTTCTGTAGCTGACAGATCATGGAACTTCTCTGAATCCTTGCAATAATGTGAGTCCCTTCTTTGTACCTCTCTCCATCTCTCTTCTCCCTTTCTGTTCTCCCCATCATACAAATAAAGGGGTATTCTAAGAGTTAATGGAAGAAGAATCAAAACATAATATAAATTTTCCATGAAATGTTGAAGCCCTCTAATATGCCTCCCTTATTTTATTTAAAATCGGTTTTGTCCACATCCCTTATATTATTTAAAATCATGTTTGCCCACATACCACACACTGTTTATGTCTGTAAAACATTACGTGCCCATTTAATTCTCATAAGACAGTTGTAAGAGGACACTCCATATGCATATTTAAAGAAGATAATTCGTGTTTCCCCTTTTCACAGGGTTGAAGGGTGGCTCGGAGAGAACATTTAATTGTCCTACACTGCATACACACTGACAAGCTGAAGGCAAGGGATGTGCAACTCAAACCCTGGAACCCAGAAGTCTCCCTGCTTTAAATAGGTGGCTGTAATGAATACATCCTCTGCAAACCTGCGAAGGAGGGAGAAAACCTACGAGTTCCCACTGCACTGGGGCTAATGTTGAACCCTAAAGCAGCTCCTCCAACCTCACCCCAAGATTTTGAAATCAGTAATTACAGGAAAACTTAGAGGTCAGCTCCTCACGGCTAATTTCTGTCTCCCAGATTGTGTCCAAACATTATTTGCTCCTGAATCCTGCTACTTAGGTACACAAAAGATGTTGAACGGAAATCATGTAATTTTTACTGTCACTGGCAAAGGAAAAGTTGAATGGCTAGTATTTCTTATTTCTCAATACTTTTTGTGTGACTTGTCCTGCAAAATTATTAGGTCTGTGTAACTTATTGGCCAACCTGACTTCAAATAAAGTTATTTCAATAGATCATGAAAGTCTTCTAACCTTGCAAGACAAGGAAGACCTTAATTAAAATCAATGAAGAAAAAAAAATCTGTAAAAACAATTAAGCACTTAACTTGTCTCCTTTTAATTTGAGGTCTGAAGGTCTTCTTGGGAAATTACTGAATTACTAGGATGACTTAATTTGACTGCCTTGAATTAACTTTCGGCCAAATAAAAATAGCTTTTCAGGTATTGTATAATGAATGCATAATACTAGAAGCAAAATGGATTCAATAAAACTTCCAATATAAAAGAAAACATTTATTTGAGGAAGCAGCTAGATGCAGAAGTCAGGTTCACTCTCTATTAAATTTTTGTTGTTGAAATATTTAATAAGCTGTTGGTTCTAGAAAAAGTCAAACGGAGCCAGATTTTTTTGAGAAATACAGGAACATTTAACAGAAATGATTCCCCAGGAATTTCATATGCTTTGGCATCAGACATTTTCTAGTATTCAGTGTTTATTGAAATAATTTATTGAATAAAATATAATTGCTACATGATTTCTTTTGAAGTTGTCATTAAGACATATCAAGTAATGAAAATCTATGGAAATTTTGCCTGTTACTCATTTTGATAGCACTGTTTTCCATGCTGCTTGCCTCTAACTGAATTTTCTTTGGGAAACCAGCTCTTCATTTCTCTCTCCATGAGATTATTGTGGGAGTTAACCACAATACACACACACACACACATACACACATATATTATATATATATGTATATATTCACATCGTATATATTATATTATATATATGATAAAATCAAAGCCAATTAGCCATCTATTTCCCAAAGTCAAGGACACTCAGGTGACTTATTTCCACTTAGAATTTGACAGAATTTGGACCTAAGGTTTAAAATTAATTGATTAGACAATATTCTCCTTTTTGAAACGGGCTTGAACCCAGGAAACTCCAGTCTAGTTCTACTACAGTCATCACCCAAACATAGAAAAAAGTAATGGAGAAATCCTAGGTTCTGATGACATTGCTTGGACTTCTGGATCAATCTTAAAGACTATGCCTAAACATTTTAGGATTGCTACTCTCCCTGCATCAAGCACTTCAGTTGGGTTTTTTTTGTCTTTTAAACTGTGAGGTAGGATTAGGCATTTGGTGTAGCACTTGTAATAATGACTCAGATGTCTGCACATCTTACAGTATCTGGTTTCCTTCCCCCATTTTATCTGCTGACTCAAGTTTCCTACTAAGGCAAAACCCTTAAGGCAAAACGTCTGTTGTGATGATTCAAGGACCGGATCCACGCCGTCCTCAAGGGACACTTGGGCTGATTTCTTGACTTTCACTTCCATCCCAAACTCACCGCAGGAATTCGGGGAGTGAATCAGCAGACAGGTGCTGTGCCGCACCTCTCTCCGCTCCAAACAACTACGTATTATAAAACTACTTTTACAAATGCACATAAAATATTTTTTTAAAGTTTTATTTCCGTTAAAGAGCCACAAAGAGAAAGGGGGAGACACACAGAGATTTTCCACCCACTGACAGTAGAAGGTGATTAGGTCATGAAGGTAGAATTGGAGCTCTTCTGAGACAGGATAGAGACTCATTTCTTTTTTCCCAGTTCATGTGAGACCAGGAGGAAGATCCTCCCCTTGCTGGTGCCCTCACCTCAGGTTTCTGCACCTCCAGAGTTGTAAGAATCAACTGTGAATTGTTGAAGTCTCACTCTATGGCATCTTGTTACAGCAGCCACAAATTACTAATAAGTATGACTGGTACAAATAGAGTAATTATTTGAAATTTCATAATTTATCATTTAGCAATGCTGTTATATGAGCCACTGACAACTATATCAGCAGTCAAGGACTGAATAGAGTTCAAGGTAACACTGCTGACTAATGGGTGAAGAGGATTATGCAAAGAAAAGAAACTTAAACCATTAAAATGTTAATATTTAAATCAGAATTCAGTATTTGCTTTAATGTCTTAAATACATGCACTATTGTCTGGTGACTATCGCACTACCATTGAAATACTTCGATTCTGTTCATCAAATCTGTGCTTGAATGTTTTTAAGAAGGAAAAAAAAGTCAAGCTAATTATATCCAGTTGTGTTGAATAGTTACTTTCTTGTTCGAGTCAGTCTTGTACGGACAGTCTTTTAGGAAACCGATAGTTTGACCCTCTGGTTAATGATGAACTTGCTCTTCCATTGTTTAACTCCCTTTGGCTCTCCCTTTCCATCTGTAATGTAACATGTCCACACTGAGTCACTTCTGACTTTAAATTATGAATTGATGCCAAAGCCCTTTGCAAAAATAAAGTGTTCTGTATATGATTCATAAGCAAAATAATGATGTGAACCTCTACAAAGTCTCCTAAAAATAATTATGCTTCATAGACTCCAAATCAGTACAGCTGGCTTGAGTTTCACTTTTAAATCCACATTAAGTTAGAAGCATTTGATCAAGTAAACTCAGCTAAAAAGCACTGGACACGCTAAGAAGGAGATGGAATATCTGGTAAAGAAAAGACAACAGCTAAGGAGTTCAAAATGTGGTTTTCAATAATTTATACACATAACCACAGGTCTATACCCCGAAGCAGTGAAAAATATTCCTTGTCAACCATAAAGAAAGCATGAACAAAAACAGAGTAGGTCTTTATCCTTAGAAATAGTTAACGGCAAAATACGTAATGTATGTAGGAAATTATACAAAAACTGGCTAAGTTATTCAAGTGCATTTTATCGATTATTTCAAATAACAATTTTAAGAATCAGAGAGTATTTTATAGCAAATCTTACAAAACAGCAAACTGAAGTTTGAAGAGGCTAAATAGGTTTTCCACAATTACAAATGAGTTTGTGATAAAACTGGCATTTGTATCGCACTTGACTAGGTATCAGAAACATCTACAATAGATAACAAGTTCTAGACTCTCCATTTTCGAGGTAGTATATAACTAAAAATAGCTCAACTTTTACTTGAGATGAGCAAACCTACTGTCACAGTAATGCAAATATTAGAGATGCCTTTCCACTTCCCTCCACTGCGCCAGTTGTTTCATTTTCCAATCTTGGCATCAATTCTATCTGTGTAGGTCTATCTATGTAGGTCTTTTAGGCAAGATGATGACTATTCAAAACTTCAGAATCACAACTCTCCTTTGTAAGTATTTCCCGCCACTAGATAAGAATCTATTTTAGGGTTGAAGTACGATCTATTTCCCTGGATCATGTGCTCAACATTTGGGTCAAGACCACCAAGACCTCTGAGGAGTTGCAAACCCATAAATATGTGTTCCCTTTTCTAATCATAATTGTGGAGACTGGGATCAAGTACTGGGAAGACAGATGTGCAGAAGTTTATGACAGAGACGGCTATTTTTCTATAAGCTCTATATAATGCTTCATTTAGCCCTCACCTCCCAAAATATCCAAAGGGGTGACACTACCACATCATTTTCAAAATACAGAGATCCAGATAGCTTGAATATTGATTCACTAAAGCAAACATCATCTTCAACACTTATACTTGACCATAGCTACTTAATATAATGTCTCCATGGAAGACAAATGCAATCTATCTGTTAAAGAAGCAGAATATGTTTTCCTCCTTCCATATTATAGCTATGGAAAAAACCAAGAAATCTTACAGCAAATAGGCAAAAATTTGCATTTTAAAAAACATAATTTCACTGAAGATGTCTAAAACATCCAAAATGGCCAGATCTATCTACAAGAGGAAAGAATTTGACTCTGTCTGAAGCTTTACAAACTATAATGAAACTCTTATTGCCACTTCATTACCACAGAGGAAAATGTAAAATGCCCAGCAAACTGAGTTCTGCTTTCCTGACCCACTTTATAGAAGCCAATAAAATCAGAAATATTGGCATGCAAGCTCTCAGACAGTGGAATCTCATCATCAGGAAATCACAGAATACAGGAAAGGATGCAGTGTAGCCTTCTTCAGTCCCTACTTTTCTTGGCCTCACGAATAAAGACTTCACTCTGATGGTTTCCAGCATGTGGAATTCTCTGAAGTAGAAACAACAATTGCAATGAAAAGGAATTCTGGTTCAGAATGCTCTCCATATTCATCTTGGGAAGCAGGGAAGAAAAGGGACAAGATTCTGCCTGCCATAAGACCTTGTTTTAATAACCGCAGGCTATTTGATTCAGAGCAGGAGCAGGACAGGACTGCCTTTCCCTTCATGCTTAGTTGTTTCCTGACATAGAAGAAAGCAGTAGTATTGGCTGGCTGTTAAATTTCTTAATGAGTACGTTCTTTTTAAATGGTTACCTATTGAATGTTTCACTCTTTAAAAAAAATTCTTTAAATTCTGATACCCATGCATTTGTCTAAGATATGAATGTTACCTATAATTTTTAGTACATGATATTTATGGACATACATTGGTCTAATTTGTTTACTATTTTTCCAGGATTATATTCATAAAAATATAATATATGTAATATATAATGTATCAGATAGTTCAGTTAGCATAATAAAAAGATCAAAAGGTCATAGTCTAGTAAATAAATATCACGAGGCTTTGCCAAGTTTGTAGGGAACAGATAGAGTCTCTGATATCTGAAATAATTTTATTCCTGGCTGTTTAATCAATTCATGTAGCTAATATCTATTGGATGAAACCCTGAGCAGTATTTCTGAACATCCAGAATCCATTGGTGAAGGACATAAAGGGTTTGTCCAATCGTGAGAAGGCCATCACACTTCGCATGCCTGTGGAACTAGAAAGGACAGCTGTGGTCACAACCGACAGCCTGTCTACGTGTTCCCTTTTCCGGCATGATAACGAGTCTTGAAATTTCTGTCTGACCTATTTGGAAACCCCACAGTCTCCTGATTTTTGTGAATGTGCTCTGCAGAGACACTGGGTGTGCTAAAGTTTTAAGAGAATCTGTAGTATAAAGTGTAACTACAGGTCTGAAGTCATCCAGGTATCACATACAGCTCTAAGTTTTATGGTAATGACTATTTCACTGGAAGCTTTTGGATTTGATTTTTCAAACTTACAAAGGTTATGGACCCTTCATGAAGTTCAGTCACTACCTATTTCTGTTTCTTCATGTAAAATTGAAAATTAGCTGGGCAATTAAGATGCTAATGAATCTTCCTTTGCTGGTTTCTAGATCACAGGTATTAATTATAAAAGGATGTCATCTTGTTCTTTATCCTACTTAGAGGTAATCTGACAGCTAAGGAAACTTATGAAAAAAGATTAAATTGTCTTTATGAAGATTGTATAAGGATTAGATACTTACTCCCCTGTGGGTAGCTATGATCATATCGTTTTACTTATGACCTGGTCCTTCCCAGAGCACACATCAGCAACAGTCTAAAATCTAACAGAGAACCAGAACTTGAACCCAGGCACTCAGAAATGAAGTCCCAGCTGCCATCTTTAATCACTAGGCAAAATATCTGCTCCTGTTTTGTAACTTCTAGACACACAATTCTCATTATGCAAGTCTTCTGAGTCATCTATTCTATTCCACTGGTCAGTTTTCTTCATTTAATAAATATCATGCTGTCTTAATTAGTAGCATCATGTCATAAATCTTTATTTCTATCCTGCCTAAATCTGCATTTTTTCAAATACATCTTGGATATTCATACATATTTTCTAAACATACTTTCAAAACATTATTCTACTGTAAAATGTAACAGAGAGAAGTATATAAAATACTAACATGTAACTGCATGAAAAATTATACTGAAAATACCAAGAAATAACACAAGGCCTCCCCCAAATGTGTCTACTCAACTCCAACCCCCGTCTCACACTAAAAATAACAGCGTGGTACTCCAACCATCCTACTGAACTCCAACCCTCTTCTCACACTGAAAATAACAGCGTGGTACTCCAACTATCCTACTGTCTTTTACAGCTAAGAATTCCAAAGCAACACAGCTGAGTTTCACTTCTTTGGAGTATTTTATTGGAGGCAAAATATACCATTATATTCTATCTGATTTTTAAAATAACATTATTTTTTGAATGTTCATCTACATTGAACATATAGAGTGAATACATCTTGGCTTTATATAGTATTTGAGTGCATGAATATACCACAAATAAATTCTGTCCTAGAAATTTGGTTTTTTTTGGTGTTTTGCCAAGTTTGGAACAATGAAGAATGGCATCTCCATGAACTGTTACAAATGTCTTCTTAGATACACATTTGTCTAGTGCAACACAGAACTAGAAAGTATGGGTTATAAGAAATGTATAAACTAAAAATGAATACATAAATGCTGAAAATTATGGATGTATATCTGTAAACAACACATAAAAGTTCCTACCATCCCATATTCTCACCAATATCTACTATTCAAGTTATTTGTTTAGATTTAAAAAATATTTTTAGCTATTTTAGCATATGAACAATGATATATCACAGTTTAAGATTGCATTTCTCTGATTAGTAATACTACTGGATATTGTTAACTTAAAAACTTTTTATCTACTTGAGAAGTAGATGGGGGAGGGAACGACTGAGGACAAGAGAGAAAGACGAGACAGACTGAAGCTTGTGCTCCGGGTCACTTTCTCCAACGCTCACAACAGCGGGGACTCCATATGGGCCTCTGCATGGCCGCAGCCCAAGCACCAAAGTCAAGAGTTCACCACCTCCTAAGGTACAGTAGCTGGAAACTGGGTGGCTAAGACCCATATCATTCTATCTGGGTTTTGCCTCTGCACATTATTTCCCTTGTAAGCATCCGTTTTCCCTATCCGATGTGTCTATTATTGCACCACACAATTTCTTTCTATTCTGGGTAACTTGGTTGTTATCTCTCCCAACTCTATGGTTTATGATTTGTTCTCTCCACCTCCACCTGCACCCTGATCAAAGGTTCTAAACATATACGTTGTCAAATTCTTTTTTTTTTCATTGTTATTGGTGCTTCTTGCATGTGGTTCACAAGTTCTTTCTCTAAAACTAGGAAAGAATGTTTCACATTTGTACTCTTAAAGTTGTGCCTTCAGATGTTGAATATTTCGCATCTGACTCAACTGCACAATTACATTTACAAGCCATCTGAAACTGCTCTTCTGTTGTATGATCGATCTCCCCTGTATTCTGAACACAAAATTATTATCAAACTCCACTGAAAAGACTGACTTCTGTCACTAACTCCAAATTCCACCTTTCTCTTAAATTAAACATCATGTAGAAAACAGGCATTGCTACATTGCTGATTCTCCCTATCCATGTAAATAATGCATTTTCTCTGTTAATTTTTTCTATTACATTTATAATGCTTTGTGTAATTGGCTTTGACTCTTACGGTTACATACTCAATTTTAATTTCAACTAAACTAAGTGGAATCATTTTTAAAATGATTCCTTCAACCTGAAACTCTTGTGATTTCTATTTTTTCTTCAGTTTGTTTTAGCAAGACAGAAAGTTTCTATTTTCTTTGTTTTGCAAGTTTTATTTATTTTAAAAGGGGAAAAGGATACAGGGAGCGACAGAGAGAGAGAGAGAGAGAGAGAGACCCTTCATCCACTGGTTTACTTCCAAAAGGGTACTATAAACCCAACCCATGACTGCTGGATGAAACTCAGATAATTAAACCTTCCCCTACTGTCTCCCAGGAGGCAAAACAGCAGGAACTGAAGTAGTGACAGGTGTTAGTACATGAACCCAAACACCGCATTTGGAATGTAGGTTCCCAAGTAGTAACTTAACCATTATACCAAACACCTGTCCTCCTCAGATTTTGAAATATAATGTTATCATTCATTTCTGTATATTATTAAAAACTCATTAAGTTTTCCTTAGGCCTTTAAGTGATTTATCAATGTCATTTCCAAGTCAAAACATACATATGATTTCTTAAAAATTATTCAAATTATTTGCATGGAGTTTACAAATATATCTACGCTGCATAAATCCTTTAAAAGCTAGGAAATATTTTAGATCTGCACATTTTCAGCTTAAAAACTTCAATGTACTTCTGCTAGCCAGTTTTTATTATAATAACCATTCCCAATTTCCTATGATTTGCAACAAAGACAAAAACTTTTGTTTTTCAAGATATTATATAAAATCCTAATACCCATATAGGTGCTATCAATGCTATAAGACTTCACCGAGCTTTTTATCTTCTTATCCTGAATCTTATGATGAATTAGTGGCACCAAACAGAGACATGCTGTCCCCGTGGCAAAGCAGAGAATTATGAGTATTTATCAAATCACATAAACAAAGTATTGGAACTCCTTAGATTGGATTGTGTGTTCATTGCTCAATCACATTTTCCTGGACAAAGCAAATCAATCGACCAATCTTGAAACGGGGGCCAAGCCTCAGATGTAGTCTGCCTTGAGACATCACAAAGTAGAAAATACTACTCTTACAAGCAAGCATTCTTATGAACTACCAGTAAAATCGACCACAGTAATTGAAAACAAGGTCTTCTAATTTCTCATTCCAGGATCGGTATGTGTTCATTAGACCATGCTTATTAATTGTGTTGTTCAATTTTCTGTATCTTTGTTAATCTATATGCTAGACATAACAAGAAATGAAAGAAGATAAAATAAACATGAGAAAATAGCCTCATTTATATAAAACTAAAATTACTAGACATAGTGAAGAATTAAGTAAATCCATCATCATAATGGAACATTTCAAATGACTTCCTGTCTCTGGTTTAAAAAAAAAAAAGAAGCAACATGTTGTCTTGTTGATTGATAAAGCATAAGTAGTCTGTTTCTGTGAAAATTTTATGAGGCAGCTTGTATTGTTTTTAGGAAAATAACTGAGGATTAATGAAAATATTTAATTCATTAATTTAGTTCCCCATAGTTTAGTTATTTAGACCATTTAATTGAAAAATAAATGCTAATTGTTTCTAAAGCTCAGAAATTTCCATTAAATGTTTAAAAACTATTAGAGAATATTATTATCAACACAAACTCTGTTTTATGTTGTTATTATGCCCCCTGTAACACAATTACATGCAAAGATATAGATTCTCTCGGAAAGGCTGAAATTCACCTAGATGAATTTAAACAAATTTGAATAAAAGAAAGTTGGAAGTTAATATTTGTGAAAAGATTCAATATTGTAAAGTTCATGGCACATAGGTGATGAGATTGAAACCAAATTAACATATAACCAGTAACTTTATATAGCAGGAAATAATAGGAATGATTGATAATCTATGCACAGAATGCTTCAATAGATAACTTTTAGCTAAAGGAAAACTTCTACTATTAGTAGAAGTTGGAAATAGCTTTTATCTGAAGGAAGCCATTTCATTGCTAGTAAAAAATAAAATATACAGAACAAGATTGTGTTAGGAAAAAAATAAACAAAAAAAAGAAACTAATAAATATGTATGTGTAAATTCATACGTGTGTATAAACAACTACTTCTTCCCTCAACTGAGAAGAATGAATATGTTGTTCAATTTTATCTTTTGCATCCGATAGAATTTTCTCAGGCAGATGCTCCGAAAGATGTCAATTTTACAGAATTTCTGCAACATGCAACTTCAATTCTTGGCAGATGTGAAATTGAGACCTTCTCTGTCCCCAGTGAATTTTACAGTTTCTCTGTTGATATGGTTCCTGTTAGAGTGGAACAGCAATAACTTCCCTGAGCATTACCTGGAACTGAACAGAAAACATGCATTTCTACTTGTAGACCATACACAGCCTCTTCAGGCATGAAAGCAGGAGCTTCTCTAGGTCTCTCTGTGTTCAGTATACTTGGTCCTATCCTGAACTGTACAATAAGACTCCAAATAATTCCATTCTGCAGTTCATTCTGGACATTCCATAGCTGTTATCTTCCCTCATATTGCCTATCGACACTAAAGTTGTTCCCAATCCCTCAAACCAAGAATGTTGATTGTTTCCTTCCTGTAATCATTGACTCCATCGATAAACAGCCACCCTCCACTCAGCACTGGGGACATGAACCAGGTGCAGGGCAGTCTCTTTCGATCTCAGATGAAGTTCTTCCATGATACTTTATTTCTTCTGGAGAATTTAGGTGGGAAATATAACTCTATCCTTCGCATCCATATTCATTCTTGAAATATTTGCTGTTTAGATTTTGATGTAATGGATATGACATTCTCTTGTTTACACCACACTGAAGGGGACAGAAACAGATTCTCCTGTGGGGTTGGAGGAAGTCCCAGATAAATTTATTCCAAGGTTCTCATCTCATTGTATGACATGGTTTCAAAGTAGAGACATATATAATGTACAAGAATAGGAGCAGAATTTATTTAAAGAAATAGGATACACTCAGATGTGAAAGCTGGAACCCTCGCAAAAATTATAGGCACTGTAGCTCAGTCACCCACTTTATTGTACAAGGCCTAATTGAATACATAAATGATGTGGAGTTTGGCAGGATTGAGTGCATGCAGTGATCGCTGGGAAAGCTTTATGACATCTCCATGTGGAGCCAGGCAATGAAATATTTATCGTGGCATCATCTTCATGGTGGATGAGGCTCAGGTGCATCATAAAAAAGTGGGTATGCTGAATTGGCATGGAAAGGAACGGAGTCTGAGTGGCAAAGGCCTAAGTTACACAGTATTGGAAAACTCTCATCTCCCTAGTTCCCTAACTCCATGGCTATCACACATCAACATCATTTCCATCACTGGGTGCAGGTTGTATCTAGTGGGGTCTCATTTCACTCACCTGGAAAATCAGGGAGTCAGTTCATGGTTGACATACACAGGAAAATGATCAGAGTAATTAACAGTGTTCAGTGGCCACTGCCTCTTTCAAATTATCATCATTCTTAACCTTCTCTTTCCTCCAGCCTCAACAGGTTACTAAGAGCCTAGCTCTTAGGCATATTCTTAGGCTCTTGACAGTGAAATACGTACATGACCAAACATGTGCTGTGCTATGACTAAGATACAGCCACATTTAACTGTCAGGCCACTCAAATAATCAGTTCTTAAAGCAGTAAATAACTTGACTATTTGTTTTTGCAACATATCAAGTAGAGTGATATTGCCAGGTAAACACAAGTTTCACATGAATTAAAAAAATAATACTGGTTGTTGATATTTGCGCAATGTTTTTCTATGTGTGAAGCACCATACTAGATTGCTTGCTTGCTTTCTTCCATGCAAATTCTCCTAAAAAATGAGTTAGCATATTTTATAGATGAGAAAGCTAAGACAAGAAACTATTAAGTGTCTTAAAATAGCAAACACTGAGGCCAGAATTTAAAGCCAGGCAATCGGCATCAAAACGGGCCATTCTGTGGAAAAGTTTAAGAACTATCAGAACCCTGATCAAACACTACTTCTCTTGTTCCTGTTACGACTGGATTATTTTTATTCTTGACTCACAGACTCAATAGCTCTAAGAGTCACTTATTCACGATCCCAATCCCAGTCCATCTTGAAGACATCCCACTTTGTGTTGTCATTCCTTGTGTTAATGACAGTTGCTGACTCTCTCATTGTTGTTCAACTAAAACCCCATACCATTTCATTGTCCTTTTCCCAGTCTTTGCTGACCTCTCCTCCAGTGAACTTCTTTCTATGGGCTAAGTTCAACTTCATTGCCACCGCCAACACGACCATCAGCACTCTTTTAAATCTTGATGATATATGTCTCAGAAGCTATACAGTACAAAATCTCACTTTATAATATTGGGGAGGCACGGGACTCTTTCCAAGACTGATTCTCCTTTCAGATTCCAACTATCTTCCATGAACAAAGATCACAATTTCAAACTGTTTTTGAACTGGTTTGGGACAATCTCAGTTTGAAATTGCAGTGCATCTTGGGAGTTAGGGATGAAATATATCCTAGTGAAAAGATAAAGGTTTTCATAAGCACTGGATCAATAGAAAATGCATTTATTGAGGCTTTGAATTTGATCTTAGAAGCCGAGAAAAGTGAAAATTGTGATTTATGGGCTAAATATTAGGGGTGAGTTACGGACTATAAGATAGACAATGTTAGCTTTTTGTAGCTTTTTTTTTCTTATCCTTCTTTCTTTTTTGAAGATTAAACATCTCTAAAAACAATCAAAAATAGATGCCTGCTGCTAAGATCAAAAACAATTATTCCACTGGAGCCAAAAGACTCAATTTATCTCATATTATTTCTAAATGCATCAGAGAATATTTTGATTTTAATGTGATATTAGAATGATTCATAATTTGAATTTCAGCATTCTAAACTAATAGATAAATTGTAGTAAATTTCATGAAAATTAGAAGAAAACTAATGTGTGATAGATGACAGGACAGATATCATTATCAAAACCTTAACAAAATCAAATAATATCTTCTCTGGAAAAGCTTGTACAATATTCAATAATGAAGCCATCACTTGTGAGAGGTCTCCAATTCTTAATCTGAATAGGCAGAGCAATTATAATGCCAAAAACTGCATCATTTAATCAATACCTGAGAATTTTCCTTTATAGTTTAGGACAAATATCTGCTTGAAAATCTTAAGACATAAATGCAGGAGAATCACCTGCAACTTACAATTCAAATTGATAGGAACAAAATGGCAAAGAAAAGGGCCTTTGACGTACAAGATCTTAGGATCTGATTATGTCACATTGGGACAAAGATAGAATTAAACAGAGTGTTCCTAAATTCTAATTTTTTGGCAATATTTTCATTTTCTTAACATTTTAAAATTTTGTAATTTTTCAGTTTTGACATATTCATTGTAGTTCTTATACAATTCAAATATTATTATGATACTCTCTCTCCCTTTCTTTACGCCTTTCTTTTTTATTCCTTTTTCTGTCTCTCTTGCTCTCTCTTTCTCCCTCTCATGCCCTCTTTATCTTTTTTCCATCTCTCCTATTCTCAGTTTCTGACATAAAACATTTCCAATTTCTATCACGGTGAAGGAGTCAATGTTCCAGCAAATATAGAGCTCCACACACACACACACACACACACACACACAAAATCAGAGATACTCCAGCTTGGTGGGATCATGGGAAAGACCTATAAAAATGATCAAAAGGAAATATTATAATTTCACCTATAGATAATGGATTTTACAGGACTTAGAGATCACTAAAACCACAGTAGAATGACGTGCTTAATGACTGGTTTGACAAAGTTTGAGAAGTTAGCATTGTGGTGTAAAGCTGCCATCTTAAAACCAGCTTCATGTTCTAGCTGCTCCAATACAACCCAGTTCCCAACTAACAGTCTGAGAAAATCAGTGAAAGATGGCCCAAGTGTTTGAGCATATATCCCCCACAGAGGAGGTTCAAATGAAGCTTTAGGTTTTTGACTTGGGCCTCGCTGGCTCTTCTCTTGGCCATTCTGGCCATCTGGGGATCTCTCTCCCTCCTTCCCTCTCTTTCTCACTGAAATGCTCACTTTCAAATAAATAAACAAATCTCTATTTATTTATTTATTTATTTATTTGAGCAATACTGGCACACCACAGACATTTATTTTTGTTTGTTATTTTTTTTTTAATTTTGGCTCCCACATATAAAGGAAAATGTGCAGCATGATCTTTCTGTGTGTCTAGTCACAGTAATTGAGTTGCAATAGTTGAAAGTAAAATATATTTCTTATTAGATAATAGAGAAGCAAGTAAAACTCATTTTAGCATGCATTTTCCTAGTTTATAAGAAACTTCCGAGACCCAATCCATCTAATCAGGAGATATACATGCACATTGTATAATCAATATTTATGCAAAACAAGACAAAGTCATACAGTTTTGGGAAACAGCCATCCATCACGTTGTTGTCTGGTTGCCAATAAAATCAATATCTTGTCTCTCAACTAGTGCCTCCACCATCTATAATAGGCCATAACAGCTAAATGTGAATTTCATAATAAAGACATTATACGATGGATGTGCAGCTTCACAAGGCATGTCACAGTTACAGAAGGGAGACAGTGCTTTTGTGAGATTACAGGTAGATTTGTATGGATATACTCTGTTTTTGCCAGGGTCATTAACATGTTTTATTATTTTTTTATGGTAAAGTGCCCAAATATTTTGGACAGTATACAGTTTGTGATTAAATATGACTCATTTAGAGGACAAAGAAGGACAGCTAGGGGTATATGAGCACCAGAACCAGTAGACAAACTGATGTGGCCAAAGGGAACACAATATTTGGAGAACCAAATGATTTTCATTGGCATATAGCTTCTCTGGAGGCAGATATTCCTTAGACCTTGGTTTCATCATCTTTATTCCACACAAAAATGGAATTATAGCCCTTACACTGCTTGAGAATTAATTGTAAGAACGCAAGAAACTAATTTGTGGATAACCCTATATGCTTATTTAATTGCTTATTTCTAATTGACAGAACATCACATAAGTGAAAATATGTATCATTTAAGAAGAAAGAGATGCAGAGCACCAGTTTGCTGCCTAAATGCCTGTAGTAGCTGGAACTACACGAGGTCTCCACTGGGGGAACAAGGATCCAAATATCTGAGCCATCATGGCTGCCTCTTAGAGTCTGCACCAGCAGGAAATTGAAGAAGGAAGGTGTGGTGGCTCTCCTACTGGGATGTCTCAGTCTAAGGCATTCCATTGGATGGGAGCTTACTAAGTGCTATGCTAAACACCTGTCCTATGGAAATATTTTGGAGTGCACCATTCCCTAAATTTCCACCAGGAAAATATTGAATGGCATCATGAAGGATGTCCCTGCTCCCAAATATTTGGTCAATGTGTAGTTGACTTTTCTTTTCTGTATTTCCTCACTTCTCTCCTCTGTGGTTTGTGTTCCTCTTCTACCTAACCATATTGCTTTCCATTTAATGACATCTCATAATAAAGTATAATGGCAAGATTTATGCACCTGAAAATTATCAAGTTAGTATGTTAGCCTCATATTGACTTTTTTAACCTTATAACCCAGAGCCATCCTATTTCCCTTCTTGGCCCCTCTTACACCTTTCCCTGCAAAATGAAGCCCTGGAACTCTAGGAACTGGATTCTTGACTGCAGCTCAACTGCTGAATTACAACGCCTATGTAAGACTTCTACAACCCTATGATCTGCAGGCTTTAATTAATATCTGTTCAGTACCTCTTTCAAACTTTTAGTTGAGGTAATTATCTTCTCTGATTTAAAGAAAGGAGAGATGAGGCTGAAAGACCTATAAAATGTGCCAGTATGTGTGCACTAATTGTGAGCATGCAATATCAGTCTCTAGGTGAAAGACTGTCTGCTGTCCCACGGAGACCTGCTCCATCACAAAATGCAAAATATCTAGTCAATATCCAGAGAGCACACAGAACAGCTTTTTTGTTCACAATGTGAAATGAACCAGTAACAAAAATAGGTCTATATGATGCTGCTCTGTTACTAAAACTGGATTGTATTTTTAGTAAGTAACTTGTTACTTAACAGTGTTTGAATCTCCAGGGTCCTAGGAGAAATCCAAAGTCAATATTACCATGTCCAAACGGTGAGTAGCATTTTTTTGAGAACAAGTAAAACATGAAACTCTTGGAATTCTCATAGCATTGTATCTAGATTATAAAATATGTAGCTACAACCTTGGACAATATGAGATAAACAAAATATAGACTCTAACTTAAATGTTGAGTGCATGTGCTAAATATCATATTTCATAGAATATTGAGAACTACTCTTCCCGTGCATTAATTTCAGAATCACTTTTCTTAAAGTAAATATTTCAGATTAGAGTTATGCAAGCAAAGGCAACATTCTTACTGGTGACTCTGTCAGGCTCAGAACAGTGTTAGTCAGTCTTTAAAAATCAGTGTTGAAACATACACATTCATAAATCACAGGTGATCAAAGAATAACAATTAGTACCGAGTCACAAAAAATAAAAAAAGCATGGCTTGAACTATAAAATCCGCACAGCCAGATCTCAAGCAACTATAAACTCTCACACTTACAAACCAATTTTATTTTCAAAAGCTACTTTGTATTAGTAACAGTAGATACACCCCATAGTAAAATTTAAAATAATCTAATAAAGCTGGCATTTAACCTAGAGATTCAGACACTGGTTATTAATGCCATAATCCAAACCAGATTGCCTGGCTCAATACCAGGCTGGTTGCAGCAACAGAACCCTGCTTTATGCTAATGCAGATCTTAGAAGTCAGGTAGCAATGACTGGGGTAACTGCATTCCTGCAACCCCTTGGGATAACCATTTAGTACAACTTTTAAGATGTCACTTGGATGTCCATAAAACATAATGGAGGGCTGGGTTTGAATCCCAATTCTGTATTCTATAGTGAGACTGGGGAAGGGAGATTCAGTGAGGCTTGGGATGCCCGGCCTGGGTACTTGAACTCGCCTGTATGATCATGTCCTACTTAATGAAAAAGGTGGAGCAGTGGACACAGGTCTTATTGTAAAAGGAGACTATGGAAGCACATTTGGTGCTGTAGCAGAACAGAACAAACTGGACAATTACCCCAAACAAATGATGCACCCAGAAAATCTTGGTGAATGGAGCCAATGGACACTGGGAGGGTGACATCATCCTTGGATCGATGAAAATGGCAGCATTCCAGAACTACCCAGACCACTTGCACAGAACCCTTGGAATATGTATACGTTGAGACTCTAGGTTGATATGAGGTAGCGGTTCCTCATCCCTGGGTACTGGGATGTGTGGAAAGTCATGAGTGGTTTTCCCCTTTGTCTCTCCTCTTTCCCCAGGAATAACAATCAGAAAAAGCAAATTTGGAAGCAATGAATTCACCCAATTTTCCCTAAACATCAATCCTTCCTACCCTATCAACCATGTAATCATTATTTTTAAAATAGAATAAAAAACAAATAAAACACAATTCTCAAAAATTTCGACCTTAAAAGTTTGGGCTTTGAAAGACAAATTATTCATTTCCCACTAAGTTTTTCTTTCTGTTCTATTTCAAGCAGATTACCTCATGGAATAGGCTAGCATATTCTGGAACCTTGGAAGGAAATCAAGTCTCTTAGCAAATGTCAAGCTCTTGATGGGAACTCTGAGAATCAGTAGAACCTCAGAGGTGAAAAACTGCGTGACATACGTAGGATCATTGTGCCCTCATTCCCCTCAGTCTCCCCAGTCTTAAGACAACTAAGAATTAAGGGAATCCTAGAATTAAGGGACCCCATGAAAAGATTGAATAAAAGAGTTATGGAAGTGTCTGCAGGCACAGAAACATTAGCTAAGTTCAAAAAATATATTCAATGTAATAATAATGGAGAACTTTCCTGATGTGGAGAAAGGAATGCAAAGCAAAATACAGAAGGGGCACAGAACTTCCAATGTTGACGAAAAGCAATCCTAGCCACGACACATCATAATCAAGCTCTCTTCACATGAACATAAGAAGAAGATACTTAAAAATGCATGGGAAAAAAAATCAATTAACCGAAGAGGAACCCCAATCAGACTCACAGCTGACCTCTCAGAAAAAGAAAAAAAATCTACAGACCAGAAGAGAATGCAGTGACCCATTAATAAAAACAGCCCAGAATAACACACCCTGCAACACTTTCCTTTGTCTTTGAAAATACTTCCAAAAGGAAATAAAAACTGAAAGACTTCATCTTTACAAGACCCATCCTATAGATGCTGCTTAAATATGTGCTACAGAAAAGAATAACAGCTACAAAATCTTAAGGCAAACATGGAGAACATCTCAGTAAAAGCACAAAAGAAATGTAAATAACAATGCGAAATCCATTGCTAAAACAATTAGGATCAAATCATTACCTGATGACATTGACCCCGAATGTAAATGGCTTAAACTCATCGACCCAGTGTCAGAAATTAGCACACCGGATCCAAAAACAGCATCAATCTATCTATTGCCTACAGATGACATATCCCACCAAAAAAATTATGCAGAAACTGAAAGGACAGAAAAGAATACTTCATACTGATCGAAAACTTAAACAAGCTGAAATAGCCATTCTAATATAAGATAATACAGACTTTAACGTGAAATGCACCTAAAGAGAGGTAGGACACTATGTAATGAACTAGGGATCCATTCAATAAGAAGAAATCAACACAATAAATGTATATGCATTGTGCCTGGCACAGTAGCCTAGTGGCTAAAGTTCTTGACATACATGTGCCCAGATCCCACATGTTCACCGATTCATGTGCTGGTGGTCCCAGCTGCCATCTAGCCTCTTGCTTGTGGCCTGGGGAAAGCAGTAGAGAATGGCCCAAAGCCTTGGGACTGTGTACCCATGAGGAGATCAGGAGGAGGCTCCTGGTTCCTGGCTCCAGGCTCCTGGCTTCGGATCAGCTCAGCTCTGGCCATTGTGGCCACTTGAGGAGTTTAACAGCAGACAGAAGATCTTCCTGTCTCTCCTCCTTTCTGTAAATCTGACATCCCAATGAAAAATTTTAAAAAGAATATGCATCAAGTGTAAGGGCACCAAGCTATGTGAAACAAATAATGGATTTAAAAGGGAGAAAATGCCTCTAATAGAATAACAGTGGAAGAACTTGACATCTAATCATGTCAACGGACAGATCAAGCAGGCAAAAACTTAACAAGAAAACAGAAGAGATCACGTTGACAACGGAACAACTAGACTTAGTTGATAACTATAGACTCTTTCATCCTACAGATGTAGAATACATTTTTTTTTATCAGTTCATGGAAGTTTCTCCAGAATTGACCATATCATACGCCATGAAAGAAGCCTCAGCACATTTTTAAAATGTCAAAATTATACCAAGCATCTTCTCAGATAATCATGAAGTGAAACTGGAGATTAACAAGTAAAAATACACCAGAAGATAATTGAAAGCTGAACAAGAGGCAGCTAAATAAACAGTGGATTATAGAAGAAATCATGCAGAATATTTAAAAATTGCTTGAAATAAATGAAGCATCAAGACAACATATCAAAATTTGTGGGGCATAATCAAGACAATGTTAAGAAAGGTTAATTTCAATTAATGCCTATATCATGAAACCAGAAAGCAACAAGTAAAACGGGCTAACTATATATCTGAAGGAGCTAGAATAACAACAGTAGAGCCCAGCATGATGGCACAATAGATAAATCCTCACCTTGCACGTGCAGGGATCTCATACGGGTGCTGTTTCATGTCCCACCTGCTCCACTTCCCATCCAGCTCCCTGCTTGTGGCCTGGGAAATCAGTAAGGAAGGACAAAAGCTTTGGGACCCTGAACCCATATGGGAAACCTGGAATAAGGTGCTGGTCCCTAGCTTTGGATTAGCTCAGCTTCGGTGGTTGCAGCCATCTGAGGAGTGAGCCAGGAGATGGAAAATTGTCCTCTCTGTCTCTCCTTCTCTCTGTAGATCTGATCTACCTTTCCAATAAAGATAAATAAATCTTTTTTTAAAAAAGGTAAAATAATCCCAAAATTAGCAGAAAAAGAAATAATCAAAATAAAGGGTAAAATATACCAGAGACCAAAAGAATAATATATTACATCCAAAAATCAAAGAGCTGCCTCTTTGAGGATTGCCCACTAGCTCAACTGATGATAAAAAAAGGAGGGAGAAGATTATGAGTCAATAGAATCATAGATAGAAAAGGAAACAAAACAAGTTACCTTGTGCGTACATAGAATAGTTAGGAAGTAAACATGAAACTATACGTCAATGCATTGGAAGACCTAGCAGAAATGCATAGATTTCTGGACACATACAATTTAATGAAGTAATTAAAAAGCTAAATAGACCTATATCCAGGACAGATGATCGGTTAGTAATTAAATCCCTCCCAATAAGAAACAGCCCTGGACTGTATGGCTTCAGATTGGTTAAGAGTTCTTAGAAAAATCACCAAAGGAACAGGTAGTCAAAGCCAAAATAAACAAATGAGACTGAAGAAAGAAGTTTGGAAGCTTTTGTATAGCAAAGGAAATGATCAACAAAGTGAAGAAGCAACCAATAGAATGGGAGAAAATTCTGCACACTACCCAATAGATAGGGGGCTAATATCCATATTTATAAAAAGTTTCAGAAACTCTAGAACAGCAAAATTAGCAACCCTATGAAAAGTGAGCAAAGGAAATGAGTAGTTTCTTTTTAAAAAAGAACAAATTCAAATGGCTAATATGAAAAAATGTTAAGGCTCCCTAACTATTGGGCAAATACAAATAAAAACTACGTTGAAGTTTTGTCTGACTCCAATGAGACTCATCTATATTCAGGAATGTATTAGCTATCCCTTGGTGTGGATGTAGGGAAAAGGTACCCGGCTCTTCTGTTGGTGGAAATGCAGGCTAGTTGAGCTGTTATGGAAGTCACTATGGAGAGTGTTCAGAAAACTGAAAATGGATCTAACATATTACCTGTCCTGATGTAGGTAGTTGAGAACTGGATGCATCAGAGTCGCAGAGAAAGATGTTCACACCAACTCACATGTTTACCACCTACCTAGCTCTATGATCATTTTACTTAGTACTATGCTGCCATTACTGAAAGATAAAAGCCACACTTCTACATAAGATGGATAAGACCCCCAATGACTTGATCTCTGCGACTGTTGATGGTACATGTCAGTTTGACTGGGGGAAATAGTACTCAGATATCTGCCCAAACATCAAATCGGGATGTGTCTGTGTTTCTGGAAAAGATTAGCGTTTGAGTCAGTATAGTTAGCACAGATGATCTAACCTCACCGCAGAACAGACAAGTATCATTCACATTGTAGAGGCCTGAGATAAGACAAAAAGAGCCAATTTTCACTCTCTTCACTGTCTTCTGCATCTTGGATAGTTACATTTTCTCACTCTGGAAAAAAATCTCCGGCCTCTGGCATCTGGGCCTTACATAACCCAGTGGCCCTGAGGATCCTCAGTCCTTTTTCTGGCATCAAAGTAAACAATATTTTAACAAAATTTTCATGAACTCTTTGAGGCACCTTGGTCCATATGTGTAGAAGTACAAAATGTTCTACAGTATCGTAACCTGAGTTTCATCTTTATGTATATCTTGACAGAAGAGAGTGCACTTATCTGGTTGCCCGTATTGTGCAGTTCATTTATCTTGAAAAGTCACTGGACACACCACCACTTTGAATGTGCCCTAAAACCCCGGTGGCATTCATCAGGGCACAGCGACAGAGGAATTTGAATACAGGGCAGCTTCCCTTTTAAAGTTTTCTCAACTCTGTGTGTACATCTAAATCGACTCTTAAAACAATGACTTAAAGCAGGTGTCAGGGAAGTGCTATGCCCTTCGTTAGATAAGAAGTTACAGACTCTGAGGTAAGTTGACTCCTGCTGCCCTAACAATTCAGTGAAATTAGCCAAGAAAACAAATGGATTTCCTCTTCTCACCCTGAGGAAACCTTTTTGTACCACTGGGAATGAGGACATGATCATAGCCATTAGGAAGGAAAAGCTGCCACAGCAGACACAGATGCCAGCTACTAAATGTCAAATCTCAAGCTTGAGTATTTCCATCAGGTACCAAAAGGGGAAATAAAGATAAAGCTTTCACTGAAAACAAATGAGTGGGAGGCACTCTGCTGAAGCACCAACACCAGAGACCAGCTCTGGGAAGCACTTGCTTTGTCCCACTCGCTCCCCTCTAGGAACTGAAAGGGGGGATTCACCACTTTCCATGAGGATCTAGAAAGCATAACTAAGTAGTAAATGAAAAAGATAAAAGAAAATTGCTGGTAAATCTTTGCTCGTGTCTTTCCCATACCCACCCCTCCTATCATCTGTGTTGCCCGGACTGATTTTCAGGAGGGTTTAACATTACAAACACTCTTTCATCAGCTTAAAAATTGAGACAAGTCAATATTTACATCATGTTGCTGATCTTCAAAGTACATAGGCTGTTTTCTGTCCTAATAAATAGCTGTCACTCTTTCCTCTGTCAGAGCTCAGCTGAGAATGTGTTGGCATGTTCAGTGGTCCTCGCATTCCGGGAACAATCTAATATTTCAGGTCTCTGGTGTGACAGCAAGTCAATTTCTTTCTCTGGCTCCTTCTTATTGGTTTCCAATGGCAGACCCTATAAAACCATTTAGGATTGCTTTAAAAAATCCATAAGCATGCTAGGCTTATCTGTCTCCAGAAATGCATGAAATCTAATACTTAATGAGACAAGATGGACAGTGTGTTTGTTATACACTTTGCAATGCAATTTTCAGGATATAAAACACTGAATGAACTTATTGCGTCCATATTTCTTACCATTGAAATGGAATAAAGAATACCAAGCTGGAGAAATGGAAAAGTCTTGCAACCTTTATCCGGAGAGCTTATTACTATAGTTCACAATCCTCCTGAACTCTACAAAATGTGCTCACCAGCTCTTGGGTAAGTTCCACAAGGGTTTATCCAAGGCATGGTTCTTCCAACAGGTTCACACGGGGCACAGGAATTTGAATATTTTCTTATTTACTTACTTATTTGTGTGTTTTTGTGGGTGGTGATTTTTACCTTTGAAAGTCCCTACTGTGATTAGGAACTCAGCCACTGGTAGACTAGCAATAAAAAATTTTTCTTTTTCCTCAACTCATTTACCTCTTTCACTACAGAATACCAGTCTACCAAAGATCCTGCTAAGTACTATTTTTTTTTAATAATTGAAAATTATGTAAGTGAAATAACTGGTGACGATACAGATGCTTGAAATACTTGAAGGAATGTCTGTGTTCCAAAGTGGCTTAAGAGCTCTGAGGTTAAGAACAAGTGAGGGTAAGACCTCTGATCTCAAGTTCATACATATTTCTAGCAACAATATAAGAAAATATGATACCAAAGCACATATATATGTCCTTTATTCTCCTGCCTGCCTGAGGCTAACCAGTGAAGATGTGCACACTCCATGACTGCCATCAGCAGGGACTCGGGAGGAGTACTAATGTAATGTTACAAATTACAGGTATAAGGTAACAGTGAGGAGGGTAGGAACAGACTGTAGGGTTCCTGGAAATTCACATCTGAAAACTCAGTCCTTGCAAAGGTTTGCATAATAGTGTCTCCTCCAGAATTGATGTTGCGGCCGGCATTGTGGTCCACGGGATTAAGCCACAGGGCAGCATTGCATGTCCCGGCACCAGTTCAATTCCTGGCTGTTTCACCTGTGATCCCGCTACATCCTAAAGTGCCTAAGAAAGCAGCCAAAGATGCTTCAAGTACTTAATTCACTTCCACCCACTTGGGAGACCCAGATGGATTTCTGATCCAGGCTCTTGGCTTTGGCATGGTTCTTCTCTGGCCTTTGCATCTATCTGAGAAGTGAATTAAAAGATGAAATATCTTTTTTTCTCTCTCTCTCTATTTCAATCTCTTTTCTCTGCCACTCTACCTTTCAAATAAACAAATCTTTAAATATCTCTATTAAGATTTAATTAAACGTTATAGCTTTTGTCAGGTGATTACATGTCCCAAATGTACTTTGCAATCACAAAATGCTCAAAGTTTGAGGGGACAGTCCTCTTGCTCTCCCCCCATCTTAGAACACAGCATTCGTCCAATATGATGGACACAAGGAGAAGACAGGGCACAGCATGAAAACAAAGAGTGGCTTCACCATTCACAATTCCACCAGTGCCTTGATATGGAACACCCAAGCTCCCCAAACTGTGACTAACACATTCCTATTGTTCATAAAATTACTCGTTCTGTGCTACTTTTTTAAGCAGCACAGACTCAGACAGCAATCTGAGCTGAATCACGCAGTGAAGCAATATTGCTATGTGACTGGTGACTCAATTTTTACTATGGATTTGAGCTCAGTGGGCATTTTTAGTCTACCTGCTTACATATCACACTTAATTTCTTACAAGTACTCAAGCAACCAAAATGAAAAGATAATTCCATTCACAGTTATACAGAAACTAAAACCACAAAGTTGAAAGTAAAATATCAAAATCATCAAATACAAAAGGCTTATTAGTAATTATGCAGATACAAGGCCAATATTTGCTTAGATAATTGACCAGTAACCAGGTCAATCTTAGTCCTTAATCCTATATTTTCTTAGATAATTAATCTCACTTACACAATAGTCTTTTTCTTGCATGACACCAGTGAGCTGATTAAATTTTTTGGTTTGTTTTGCTTTTTTTTTTTTTTTTTGGTTTTTATTTTGTAGATGTTTCCACGGTAAATGGTTCCTTTGTGTTGTTCAGCTTGACATAGTGGATTAGTCATTATGTGATGAGATTTTATTATTATAGTTTCTAAAGTCGGAGGAAATGAGGTAAGTGATTAATAGCTAAGCAGCTTCAAGCGAGTGGGAATTGTGCAAAGCCACTGAAAAACAGTTGGAGAATACAGGCTCCCAAGTGGGATTTGGTACAACTCCAAGGGTAACAGTCTTATCAAAGGTGCCACAGAGTCTTATACACGATCCCACATAGAGGGGCTCTCAGTATTCAGTCTCAGCCACTGCACAATACCTTGAAACAACAGGAAATTCTCAGCCTTAGCATGTGATCCACCCCCTCTCCGAGGGAAGTCCTCTTTGTTCCAAGGCTAGCACCATTTTAACACATCAACTCCTCTTTGTTCTGACTTTATGGAGAAGCTTGAGTTTAGTTTATACCTACCTTGTAGATTTCTTAGAAATCAGCTACATACACTTTAAGAGAGGATAGTCTATTTTTATTTCTTGTAAGAATAACATAAAAAAGATGGAAGAGTTGATGTTAGGCACAGGGCCAGCTTAAATTCTCCTTCTGTTTTGGGTTGCATTTGTAGTATTAATTGAAATTTGAAATGTCATACACAGCGAATTCACAACACGGCTATCTGGTCAGGAATATCAGCCTGCATGCAAATTAGTGTTTCCAGATGAGGGTATGATCAACCAATCAACTTGATAAACAGAGATTATAGCATAATGCCCCATATTCTTGAATATCTGATATTTTAAAATGCTCAGTAATTCAGAACTATTGAACTTTACATGTGAAGCTGCCATTCAAGCCCTGGTTATTCCACCCTGAAAACATGCTTGACATAGCAGTAAAAGACAGTACAAGTGCTTGGGAACCAGACCCTAAAGTGGCAGGTCCAGATGGAAGTCCTGGTTCCTGGCTTCGGCTCCACCCAGCCCAGGCCATTGAGGTCATTTGAGGAGTAAACCAACAAATGGAAGATTCTCTCCCCGCAACCTCTCTCAGTCTCTCTTTCTTCTCTCCCTTCCTCCCTTTCCCCTTTCTCTGAAACTCTCAAGTAAAGAAATAAATCTTTAAATATATTTATGTACATATATACATATTTTTTCTTGCCTAGTAACTCACTACTTCCACCCTCATAACATGACAACAATGGGCAACCTAATTTTCCAGTAATGCACTAATTTATAATAAGAACACTGCCTGGCATTTTATATACACATTTAGTTGAATCTTCACAAGAATCATCAGGAAAATGTAATTATTTTCACCACTTTTTACAGGTGCAGAAGGCGAGCTCTCTGGCTAAGTTCTTTATCCAAGTACCTCATGTGGGACTTGAATTTCATGTTTTGTTTGATGCTATTTTGCTTGTAGATGAGACTGTGGAGGTTCTAGCTGGAAACAAATACATTTCTGAACTCTACAAGAGTGTCTTCGGCTAAGACTTCCCAAAGCAGCTCAAAGCGTGTGAGAATTGAGCAGCTTCTTCTCTTATCTCAGCTTGCCACCAAGGCCATTCCTTCCAGAGGAAAAACTGATAGAATAGTGGGCTCACCTAAGTACTTCCCGAAGACTTTCTATCAACATATCATCTCATTGGGAACTATATCGCAACATATCAATGGGAGACATCAACATTTAGCCTATAATATCGTTTCCTCGATATTCATCTACAAGTCTGAATTCCAGACCTTCTTTCCCAAGTCTTTCAAACACTATCTATACATGGAAGATTCTTGTACTGTTGTTCCTTCCAACTGCAGAGCATCTACAGGACTAGAAGATTCAAGGTACCGGGTAGCTTGTACCATAACCCGGATATGTGGCAGTGGTCTCCTGTTCTCGTCTTCATGCAAAACACCACATGGAACGTGAGCCGAATTACAGTCTTTAGGTTTTTAACAAGTTGACCTAGGATTCTAGGAGGTACCACAGTGGTTTTACTTCCTTTTCCATGTAAGGATGTACAAAATACAGAGGAAACTTACTTTCAGAGAATTTTCCTAGCATGCCTCTGATCACTGAAATTCTAAGATGATAGGCAGTTGGATTTTTCTTCTGAAGAATTCTAAAAAGTCAAAAGTCTCAGGGAAATCCACAGAAACAATCTCAAGTGTTACGATACAAGGTTTTTGGTTTATTTTTCCTTCTACCTGATTTTTAACAGGACTCTAATCTTGAAACAACATGTCTGCCATGTATATTTCATTGCCTTTAAAATTCAGCCACTTTGATTAATAAACCCTAGGTTTCATCCTTCTTTTCTGTGCCTCCCTTATAACTCTGATAGAAGAAATTATAATTTTTTGTATGCAATTAAAGGGGCCTTTTAAATTGCACCTGTTCTAGATTCTGATTTATTCCCTCAGCTTTTTATCATCTCTACGCAATATAGAAAAACGGTGTTTAAAACAACTGCCCAATGACTTATCCTTACAGACACCAATTTCATTTATCACAGGGCCTGACACTTCATATCTGTGTGTACATTTCCTCCCAATTACATCTCCCTTAACTTCACTACATATCCAAATGTTAACTGAAAGGCTGTTTCGTGCCAGTGGATTTCTGTGTTCAGCCTATGACTAATAACGGATTCCACTGCCAGCAAAACTACGATTGATCCAGGTCCAAATGTCATTCTACTTCTGTTATCTCTGCCCAAGTTCAATTCTGTATCTTGAAGAACTGAATTTTCAGCTCTCCATGAACATATGCTGAAAGGGATTCTGAGGCGTACAACATTCAAAAAGATTAACATATGTGAAAAACTGAAGGGGAACTAGATTGGGCAGAAGAAGTTAAAATCTGATGCAAGTTGGCAATGCTACGGTAAGTTCACTATCCCAGGAGGAAGCTCTAGAACAAGACTTTGTAACTCTGCCTGCCTCACTTGGGGGCTGCTGATATCCCAGGGAAGCACGCGTTAGGAAAGGATGCACTTGGCATTAGCCCTTGTCTCTGCACGCACTGACTACTGGAAGTTATCTGATGACCACATGTGTTAACCTGCAGCTGGACCACAAATCTCTCCCTGAAGGAAAGCCTTGTAGCCATTCCTATTCCTGTCACTGCAAGCAAGCATGCAGAACACACACACAGGCTTGCACATAAGCACACACGAAAGACAATAAATCTGAAGAACTGACAACTTAATCTATAATGAGCCAAGAGTGCCTCACTCATGTGTCTGTCAACTTTACAAGGCTGCCTTTCAATATCTGCAGTTTAAAATGACGGCCATTCACTACGTACTAGCCTCAAGAAGAATCAGCAAAGTGATTAGGCTTTTGATGAGAGACATGAATAAAGTTGTTCATGTGGATCTATGTCACCCTCTCACTATGATCCAACATGACAGTGATCACTAGCCTGGAGGGTGTCGACTCAAATGCCCCAGGTACCACAGGAGCAAGGCTGGCCGGAGCACTTCTCACATTCTCCTTGCACAGGCACAAAGCACGCTCTGATTTCTGTTGCGGTAAGCAGATTGTTTCTGGCACAGCAGACTGGTCAACTTTTTAATTGCAATAAATTAATGATACTTTTAGAATTGATAGTCACATATATTGATTTCTCAAGGTCCTCAGAAAATAATTTCCAGCCACCAGGGAGAAATTGAGGATAAATAAATGAGTAATTTTACTCTTCATTGCATACAGCTCAGAAGTACTAAGACCCTAATCTAAGTAAAGAGAGTATGGCTTTTTCTTCGTAGGTATATTAAAAAGAGTTGAAATAAAAATTTCTTAAGGGGAATCTGTGCTATTCACTTTACACAGCTTATCGATTTTGACTTCAGAAATAATAGTAGAAATGCAAGTGACCATTGAGGCTTAGGCCTGAAAGGGTTTTTTCTCAGGGTTGCTAGGGCAGCACAGGGTCAATGCCTGCCTGTGTGACTCCGAACTCTCAGTACTTGATGCAATCTGTCGGGCAGACAAATGCTTTGTATTTAAAGCAGAAAGTGAAGCACATTAAGATGAAATGGTATATTTGCACTTATGTTAAAAAGCAAACAAAACAACAAAAAGTTACTCCTTACAAAGATCATTCACTCTGGGGGCGAGAAGCACTTTACCTTCTTACAGACAAAGGATGTAATGTTCATGTGATCAGTAGAACTCCTAGAAGGTAACGTGGTTAGGGCTCCTGTGCTGACACCTATTCCTACATGAAGGTCTTTGATACTCTCCCTCACCACTCTAGCAATGCATCGGTATTTTTGCTCCATGCTCATTAACTTCACTTTGATGAAAGTTTGCCATTTTTCTCCTCGTTGTGGACTGTGTACACTGGCTGTGTACTTAGGAAAGCTGATATGATCTGCACTGGACACAGACAGCGGTATGTCTCTATGCATACAGAACAAGGATGAACTCCCAGTGAAATGGCTGAACATGTTGTGACAGCAGGATGTTGGACCCTCCGACATTATCCATGCCTGCGTTGTCAGGACACACTTCAACGGCAGCATGATGGACTTACGGATGTTCATGAAAGACACCCATTGTAAAACTAGAGGGGAAGTTAGTGGGGAAGGAGGGATTTCAAGGAAGAGGGCAGGAAATCCCAGTGTCTATAAAACTATGTCATAAAAAACAATAATAAAAAAAGAAGCTAACGTGGTTAATCATCTGAAGATATAGAAGTTGAACCCAAAAGTGTATGTGTTATGTCCTAGTTCTTGTTTCCTTTTTAAAGGCAGTCATCAGTGATGCACAGGAAAATATTATAAGTTTTTAATAAAAACAGTAAATCCAAATTGCACATTGCCAACTCTACTAACAGTCTTCAACAAATAATGAGCTTTGTTTGAGGAAATTAGAACATGGCTTACTGGAAGGGCATTCAGCTGAGCCCTAATGCCTGAATTTCAGACAAGCTTTCTCTCCCCAAACCCACTGTTCTGGGAATGTGGCCGCTTGCTTGAACCCACTGGTATACAGCAGTGCTTCAAGCACTTGCCAAGTGTCCCATTCCATATTCTCCAAATCCTGGCATACAACCCTTGTGAACACTTACTAGGACAGATGTTACTATTCCCACGTTCTAGATAACAAGATGCAAATCTAGAAAACTAATTGTTAATGCAAACAAAATGTTAAAAATCCAGCACTTTGGAAACCGCAATCCTGGATTTGCATAGAGGCGGGTGAACTTGGAAGGTGCTTAAACCTATCTAGTCTCAGTTTTGGTTGGTAGAAATTGTACCAGATGGTTCCTGTGATTTTTCTCATTCCTTATTTTAACTTGGCCAAGCCTCTGTCCTGCTTGGTCTGCCATGCAACCTCAGGCAACGTAACTGTAATTCCCAAAGCTAGAGCCACTTCAGAAGTTAAAATACCAACAAATTTCACGTTCCGTGAAGGAAACCCCTACTCCTAAAATTTATTATCAGGATTCCAATTGGAAATAATCTAACCAACCAGGTGAAAAAGCAGAAATGATGAGTATTTCACTAAGAGCAATAGGTAAGATACTTGAATCATCACACATAATAGGTAGACACGCTGCTCCATTAGAAATTTGTATCTATTTCTATGTATCCCGAAACTCAACAACTTTTTCTTACTTTTTTATACAATTTAAGCTTCATTTCCCACTAACTTGGTTGTAGGAGAATCTTGTCGAGGGTTGAGAAACAAAAGAATGTTAGATAAGAAAAGTCATTTGAAATTACTAAATACTGTGAAATTCTCATTGCTGTTTTTCATAAAACTTAAAATTATTGACAAATAACAGAGCTTACAAAGTGATTTAACTTTTGATCACTAGCATGCTGCACCTTGAGTTCAGTGAATCCATTTGTATAAATAAATTGTAAGTCATTGTAATCTATGATCATGAGAATTAATCATATATGTTTTCTCGAAATAGACTGAAACAAAGTGGAAAAATTTTTTTGTATATATTACACTCCAAAATTCTAAAGCAATCTCCAAAACAAATTTTTGATCTATTAAAAAGGGTTGAGCTTTCAACTCTTAGCTAAGTTTGAATCCCAACTTTAACACTCACTGATGTTTGACATCAAATATGTTACTGAATCTAAGCCTCTCTGCTGACATATGAAAAATAATATTCACATCCAAGTGTTTGCACCAGGATGAAATTGGGTAGAATTTATAGAGTGTCTAACACACAATATGACACAATGGGACCCCTACAAACTGTTGATTTCCTTCAAAAAACAAGTAAAATCCAATTTCTGATGCCTCATTTCCCAGTGAAGGAAAGAACTGAATGGTGATATTTAGGTTGGAAAGAAAAATACTCTTGGCTAACCTTGAGTAAAGTGGAGCTTGTCCGTCCTTTCTGTTTAGAACTGCCGATGCCAGGAATCATTTGACACAGGAACTTTCATACCTGAGCTACTGCCCAGAAATTATGGCACCATTTCTGGGAAGTTCAAAGAAAAATTCTTTGAACTTACTTTCTAAAGTTGCCTTGCATTGCATACTGCACGGCTCCCCAGAATATCCATGAGTTGTTGGCTAGAATAAATGCTGACTGTGCCAGCATATTTCCAACACAATCAAAGCATGGAGCCCTGAAAATCTGATGAGATTGTGTTTTTGTGAGATTTCCAAATTCATACCAAACCGTTTGGATCCCAAGGGTAATTCAGAAAAAGGAACGAGTGTACCAACTTGGAGATACAACGTGGATATGCTTAATTCAGATTGAGGGTATGACTTGCTTTTTCTCCTTATTTCTCAGAGAATATCTTATAAGTTTTTAAAGACGATCATTTCAAATGTAACAGTAGTAGTCATTTCTTATTTGGAAGACAATATTCTTGGAAATATGAACAAAGATTTATAACCAAGCTCTGGAATGATGCATATTAGATATGAACTCTCTTGAATCAATAATAAATTTGTTTGTTTTCAGGTCTTATTCTAATGAATTACTATCCAAGATTTAAAATTCAGTAGTTGCATTACAATTATCAACTATCTTCTCAAAAAGGGGCTGCTGCTTATCTTCCTAAGGTGCCACTCCTTCTTTTCCTTGTCAATTATTTTAAATTTTTATTATTTATTTTATTAGAAAGAGGAAGAGAGATGGACGGAGACAACTTTCCTACCTGCTCACTTCCCACCTGCCCGTGAACAGCCAGGGTTGTATAGACTGAATGTAGGAGCTAAGAGCTCAGTCCAGGTCTTGCACTGGGACATTATCTTTTGCTTTTTCTGGAAACTGGAATCTGGAATGGAAAAATAGAGCCAGGAATTAAAGCAAGCCTAATCCCTTGTCCCTTGCGCACGATCTATGCAGTTGTGTCCAACACAATCACTAATGTTACCCTTCAATCACTTTCTGAAAAGACTTCCTTCTACTCAATCACATTGATTATATAACATCCAAACCATTTCCTTTCATGTACTCAGATTAAATATCAATTGTTTTTTGCACAACATGATACATCTAACATACCATATTGATCTGGGAGGGGTGGGGGTAATCCCAGTGCCTATAAAACTGTTTCACGTAATACAATGTTATTAACAATAAAAAAAATAATCCTACAGATCCACCCACATTAAAAAAAATCATTTCTAAATGTCTTTTATTGTGTCTTTCAGAGAATCAGGAAGATTTGTGAATATACTACATCCAATGATCCGCAAAAGCCTTTCAGAAGGCCAAATGCATCCAGTGGCTATCCAGACTTTTAAAAAGTGGCTATATTGAATTTAATGTCTAAATCATATGTCACATGAGAGTTGTTTTCCTTCTACAATTTTTGAACGCCTAGATGTTGACTAAGATAGCAATAACAGTCTTTAAGTAATTATCTAGGAATATCTTCGATAGATATCCAAGGATAGTATGTACTTCCTAATATAAAAGGGAAAAGTGAAGACAAAAAAAGCATATGCTATCTAAATGTCAACAATAAATAAAAAAATCTAATAGCATTTGATAATTGCTTATTTCATCAATGTATTCACTTATTTTTGTCTTTGATTAATTAAAAATTCCAGATTTCTTTATTTTTTTTAATTATATACATTTGCTTGTTTGCCAATAATATTCAATACATGAGTCCTAGAGGGAAGAAATAAAAGGACTTGTAAAGTGTGATTAGCCTGGACAAAATCATTAGATCAGATTTGTATCATGAGAAATTAAATTCAAATCAAGCATGAAATCTTTCGTTGGATTGCCCTTCCCCGTTTCTGCTGGCTACTGTCCTCACAGATTGACTTTTGTGGGTACATTTTTAGCTTTTACCAGGTCAGCCAAGGAATGAAGACCAACAGTTGATTTCTCCACAGTCACAGAGTCCTCTCCCCAATGTTGGTCATGTTCATGAACTTGAGAGGCAGGTTCTGACCGGATGGCCAGCAATTGCTAGCCAGCACTGTTCAGCCTTTTCATATGTGCCCAATAAATTCAAACTACCATTTTATGTAATATGTAAAAAAGAAAAAGTTATTTTTTAAAATGCCACCTGATTCAAATAAAAAGTTATTTGCAATCTTCTGGCTTCCTCACATGGATAAGCCTCAGAAATCTTTTCATCACTTATTGGCCAACGCAATCTCTGAATTCTGGACCCAGTATATGCCTCTTACCATCATTTTATAAATGTATCAACACAAAAATAAGAAAAGATTCACCCTATCATAAATTTAGCCAAATATGTCCACATTTTTGCTTTTTCATGTCAGTGCTTCATTCATTTGGAAACAGAAGTGGGTCAGGTGTTTCCCCTACGAACAGAAGTTGAATCTCAGTGATCTAGGCCCACTAGAAATGTTTCCTATTGCTTCTATTCCTTTTTAGTTCACATCTAATGAGCTGCAAAAAAAAAAAAAAAAAAAAAACAGGAAAAACGAAGAGATTGTGTATTCACAAAAATCTGGTTTATTCTTTTTTAAGAAATGGGACAATTTGACAATGCTACGTCTACATTTTCAGCGCCAGGGAGCAGAGTCAGCTCCCATGTGGGAAATGTGCTCTGCATTCCCCAGGGGCTCTCCACTCCCAGCACAGGAAACAAGTATCACCAAGAACATCATCCCTGACCTGGCCTCATTGACTGCTCTGTCACTTGGTCCCTCAGGGATTCTGTGTTTGTGACCCTTTTCTAAGACTCTACAGCATGCAGCCAACATAATCTGAGGGCTGAAATACGATCTTTCATTTTCCAATATTGTGGCTTCAGTTAAGTACATTTTTACCATGAATGTTTTCAAAATAAATTTCATATTATGGCCTTGAATCTTAATTAAAAAGATCTATTTTTTTACTCAAAAGGCAATATGAAAGAGGGAGAAGGAGAGATACTGACCATCTGCTGGTCTACTTCCTAAAAGTCTGCATGGCTTTCCATCTGAATCCCACACATAAGTGGTGGGAACCACTGAGGCATCAACTGCCTCCAAGATCCATCAGTACAAAGCTGCATCTGAAACAGCCAGCTGGACTCGAACCAGCCTTCTGATGTGTGTGAGGGTGTCCTAACGCACAGCTTAACCCCCTGCACCACGATGCTCATCAAATATTGTTTCTCTTACTATGTAATAACACATGTAAGTGACCCTGTGCACATTCTGTTTCAGATTTGGTGCTCCGTAGGTAAAGTATGCCTTTCTTCCAAAATCTCCCTATTTGATTGCAATATTATGAAGAGCATTATTGAATTAAGTTACTTGCAACTTTCAAAGTACACAGAAGACTCTTACAATCACCCTATTCTAATTGACTATAGAGCATCCATCCTATTTACTTAATTCAGATATATCTCATTACCCCCAAAAAAGCTATTAGTCATCAAGTTCATGTAGTGCAACAGAAGCATTTTTAAATACAGAAATGTTTTTAAATGTTAGTATGTACTTGTTTTTATGAGTTTCAGGAAGACACATATATATACTTTATGATAATGCTGAGATTTTTACACTGTGTGGCAAGTATTATCCAACAGACAATCAATCAGAAGTGCCAGGTTACAATGTTGATATATGACTGACCCACAGTTATATTTAGCATCACAACTCATAGCCTCAACAGATGCAATACAACAAGGTGCCACATACACAGCCGTCATGTGCCAATGGCCAAGCTGTCATTACTATAGCTTTTTTGTGTAAGTGCATCTCTCGCATGGCCTTTCTTTGGCTCATGCTACTTTACACTGAGAATGTGTCCTGAACAACACATCTGTTTCTTCCAGGTGGCGTAAAAAAAGGCAAATGCGCCCAGTTCCTATGACATTTTGTTAAACAATGAATCATGCAAAAACAGAATCCTTTATGGCTCATGAAGCCTTACTAATAAGGCAAATGTCCTCTCTATAGCTCCTTGGGGCTTCAAATGCAAATATCGATGTGCTGATAACCACTGGACCTTAGTTTTAGTAATCATTTCCATCTTCATTATCTCCTATTATTCTCCATAAAACAATCCATTCCAAGCAAAGGATTCTGGAACATAGAATACGGCTGATATTGAAAGTTTAATTGCCTCACCATCAATAAATTGAATTAAATCTCTTTTAAGTGATAATGATTCTTAAGAAGGTTTGGGCAATAAGACGTTCAATGATGACTCCCTCGCAAGGAAACTTTGCATTGTTGAAAGCTGCATATTGCTCTCTATGCTTTCAGGCATCTTGGCTATGTCTCTTTATAAATACACAATTCAATTCTATTGCACTTGTGTAACCCGTAATCCTTATTGGCAGTACAACACATCATTGAACTATCCAGTAGAGGCCACCACTGTAGTCGGTGGATTAACCTGCTGCTTGAAACACTGCTGTCATCCCATATGGATGACACCAGCTCAAGTCTGGGCTGCTTCTCTTCAGATCTAGCCTCCTGCTAACATGCCTGAGAAGACAGCAGAAGATCGCCCAAGAATTTTGGCCCCTGTCACTCATGTGAGAGACCCAGGTAGAATTCCAGGTTCTTCAACCTGGCCCAGTCCTGGCCATTGTAAATATTTGTAGAGTGAACCAGTGACAGAAAATCTCTCTCTCCGTGTAACTCTTTCAAATAATAAATAAATATATATTTAGGAAAACTATATAGTAGGACACTCTATGTCAGTTTCAACAATGCTAAACAATGTGCCATACCAAACGATCAAATAGAAAGTATTTATTTTCCTAATCAGTGATGCTAAATCCAAAAAAAAAATATATTTTATTATCAAAAGCCTTTCTGCCAACCTTAGTCTCTAGTATTTAGCCTTTTTCTTTGCTCTTGTTTTTCATCAGTTCTCTGTCAGTTCCTTCCATTGTCTGCATCAAGTTATTGCTTTCCCATAACTGTATTATTTGATAATAATAATAATACACAATATGTTTGCTTACTAACAAACCTGGTAGAAAAGAGCCACTGGAAGTAGGGATGGGAAGATTCGATGCCGGCAATGATGTGTAGGTTTGCTGCCATCTATAGGCTGCTTGGCAATCACATTCATGACCAGAAAGCCACTACCACGAAGCATCCCACGATTTTCAGGGGGAAATTTGTGTGATTAGTTTCACGTTACTTAGTTCCGTAATAGTTGAGATTTTTTTTTTACTTGGCATGAAGACAACCTGCATAGAAATTGCAAGTTTAATCAATTTCAGGTAGGGCAGTTCTTTTACCGAAACATATTTTCCCTCTTATTTGATTACTAGTACTTTTTAAAGAAAAGCAAGATTGGGCAGTTTTGGGATAAATTTGCAAGTCCTACATAACTGATTCTTTGCCATTACATATTCTCTAATCTGTAATAAAACACTGTCCTTTGATTTTACATACCAAACCCTTTATCCCTTCCCTAAAAAACACAGTCATATTTAGTATCCATAGCCACTAAATAAAAGATGAATTTGAAAACATGGCTTTGAAATCGTGTATCTGTACTTATTCACAGACTGCTCCTGCTGCCATAAATTTCTAAGCTTCTGTGAATTCACATTTGGCAAGAGCTCTGACCTATACAGGCTTTTGCAAAACATTCATCCTTCATCACTTTTTTTTTTTTTTTGCCTCTGGATTTAAAATCCAGTGTGGGTCTCTGTGCAGAACTTTCTGTAGTCAGTGCCCGCAAAATGGAAGGCCAGCTTGGTCACGGCTCAGACAGTGTTTCTTTACATATTCAAGATGCACTTGGAAGAGGGCAGCTCCACTGGCATCCTTAGAGGCTTGCTGAAAACCCCAGCAGCATCCACCAGCACAGGTGGATTCAAAGCACAACCCAAGAGAGCCAAATCAGCTAATCACTCCATTTTTCTGCTGCTGTTACACATGTTGTCTGAAAGCCTCTCCCAGCTCTATTGTACTGCCTTGAATTAAGTATAAAGGAGTTTAAGACTTCTTCTCCTTCGCTATACTGTTGACATCTACCTGAAAATAGCAGTTTTGAGACCTAATAGTCAGACCTAGAATGTTCTGAGCTTATTAGACACCGTAAGTATTTCTCAGCTAGCTGAAAAGACCAAGGAAATTGAAATTGACACTATTCACTAAAATGTAAATGATGTGAACATTAGTCATAGTGAAGAACTAAAAATGAAATACCTTTACCCAAATCCCCTCCAGCTGTGTAACAGCTAGTGAAACACAAACAAAAAATGATATAACTCGAATCCTTGCTGTTTGTGACAACATGTACACCTGCCAAGATTTGAATTCACAATCAAATGGCACCAAACAAGGCTAGAGAGTATGACATCCTGTACGCACAGGACTGGAATTTTCTGTCCTTAAAGATTCTTACTTGTTTTTGAAACATCTAATTGATCCCTCCAGCTCTGAGAAGGGAAAGTTGAAACAACAAACAAAAGTAGCTCGCTTAGAACAGTCAGCCTCTTAGACAACACGACAGCGTTTTTCCTGTCCCCAAGTGTTGGTGAGCAGGAATTGCTTAACCTTCCTGGTTATTGAGTGGTCAGGGAGGAAAAAGAATTGACTGGAAGTGAGACATTTTGATTACCCTTCTAATCTCTGTTGCATGGAGATGGTTTATTTACCAGAAAAGCTCTTTATCACCTCTTGGAAAGACTGGATGTGTCTGGTGAGAGGATCAGAGGCTCTGTCTGCCCTCCACCAGCCTATGTCCTACTTTGGGCTCAGTAATCCTCTCAGCCCAGCTGGCAGGTCCTTCTCTGATTTCCATAGTTACAGCATCCAGACAGCCATTCTCTCCCAATGTTTTATGCTGTCAGCTACAATGGAAAATGGGTGTGAGCTTGACTGACAAACACCAGGCATCTGACCATAGTTACGCAGGAATGTACCTAATTCAGTAGCCAAAAGAAATCTCTGCCTCCATTGTCATCTTCGCCGTGCACCATAACCATAAAAAATAAAAGCCACATTTTGTATTGTTTATTTTCTGATTTCAAAACAATATACTTAGGAATCACTGATGAGGCTTATTTAATATTAAGTTCCTCAACCCAATAGGGGTAACTTGTTCATAATATTGAAAATGAAGTCCTAGGAATTCACAGATTATAAATGTGATTCTGATGTGAATGTTTTGAAAAATAGCTTTAAAAAAAAACCCTGGAGGTTAGACTTGTGACTTAGAAACATTCAGCCATAAGACAATACAGACACAGTTCAGAAAAGAGTGAATGTGGCACCAACATTTATCAGTGGAAGCTAAAATAACTGCCAACAACTCTGTCTTATGTGCCAGCTCAGTAGAGTGCTATTCCCCTAGAAATTTCAGAGTTATCTCACAAAAGAATAAGTTAGAAAATTTCAATACACACTTAAAATAAGTAGACGTGAAAGATGAAGGAAACGCTGACTACATGATGTACTAAATACTGAATATCCTTTGAGGGAACACAGAGAATAAAATCCATGAATTCTGGAATATTCCAAGGAAGATCTCTGAAGATGATGGAAAACATGTTAAAAAAATTCCAGGTGGCTAAGGTTGGGACTGCCCTGCACTACAGTAATGTGTAAGGTGATAAACTGAAGAAGCCATCATGATTGGACACGCATACATTTTCCTAAACCATGCCACAAGTTTCTCTCCTCAACCCTATCCTGGATTCGCCAATATTATCCTGCATGACTCTGGATCAATCTAGAAAAGTTGATCTAAGCATTATGACCAATGCTAGTTATAAAGCAATGACTGCACAAAAAGTTTGGAAATGGACTAAATAAAAGGAGTATTCATTCTCACATCTTCAGACCATAAATAATTATTGATAGTTTTGTATACTTTCTAAGTTATTTCTTTTATGAAACATGTAAGCCAATATTGCTTCTGTTCCCTTAAAGATTATAGCATAAAGAGTCAGGCTGTGAGACTTCATTCAGAACCCAAAACTTAATCAAGCCAATCAATTTGCTACCAAAACTAAAATAATTAAATCCATAACTACCTAAGTACTACAAGTGCAAAACCTATGGGGTCAACAATGTGTCACGCTGTGTTAATATGCTGCCTCTGGTGTCAACATTCTATAGGAGCACTGGTTCCGGGACTGCCTGCTCTGCTTCTGATACAGTTCTCCTATAATGCTCCTGGAAAAGCAGCAGAAGTGGTCCAAGTACTGGGGTTTCTACCACACAGGTGAAAGACCCAGGTGATGTGCTAAGCTCCTGGTTTGACCAAGTCTAGCATTACCATTTCAATTACTGAGGAGTAAATCAACAGATAGAGCTCTCTCTCTCTACGACACTGGCTTCAAATAAATAAAATGAAATCTAATTAAAAAAAGAAGTTCAGCCCGTAAGAGTAACAGAGACAAACAACAACAATCATTCTTCAGTTTTGCCAAATTACATGAAATCAACATATATAAATGCTATAGCATTTATAGCATGGGCGTGTGCACATCTATATACACACACTAAAATTTCTGTGGCTTAATGCATAAGAGGTTGATTCCTCCTCTGAATGCACCTGCACAGATGTGCTTGGTCCATGTGTGCTGTTCTGTTCTGTAGGTGATGACTTGAGGATGTAAATTCTTCCCACTCCACTGTTCTCTCTGGACTCCTCAAGTCTCAATGTTCTTTGCATCGTTCTTTAAGGGGAGTGTGGAAGAGAAACAGCTAATTCAAAGATACTTAGGCACAGAAATGATATTCATCACACCTTTTCACATTCCTTTGCTGCTTGGACTCATCTAAGTACAAGGCTGACTGGAAAATATTGCTGGTAACATTCTAGCAAACTGTGAGGACAGGAGCACCAAACTTCAATTTACAACTAGCTGACTCTGTCATAGACCTCCAGTTAATCCTTCAATCAGGTTGGTGAATTTTGATCTTACTGATTCATATCCCCTAAGAATAAAAAGCAACCAAAAGGAAGCATAAAAATGCAAATTCTAATCATTTTAGGATGAAAAAGCTATTTTCATCTCATGCAATAATTTGATTTTATACAGAGGGCCTTGTCCTTTTTGATGACAAGCATTTTTTCCTCCTAAAACATGATTTCCCTTGAATAATAAATGGAGACTAGGGGTTAATAGTTGTGTAAGCACAGAGTACCTGGAAAAATGTGTTGCCATGACAATGTAATTCACATTATTAATAACTTTCATGCATTGCCTCTTTCCAAATAGGTAAAATTTAAGAGAAGCTTAAAGTAACCTCTAAAATACCAGAAAACTAGGAGGCTTTCATTATGATCATAGATAGTCATTTTTCTGCCACTTGAAAATGATTAGGAATAAGGGAAAAATTACCTGTAGTCAACCAAGATGCATAGTGATTTCCAGAAAAAAAAAATCCCGTGTTTCACCTTGAGTGATGGATTTATATATATTGTGGAAATCCAGTCCATGTTGAGGTCAGTTTTTATATAGTCATGTGCATATTTTCTATGTCATTTTGAGTGAAGAATTGAAAAGTGAAACAAGATATTGATGATGACAATGTTCATAATCCTGGACTTTGGGGCAATGTTATTAATTTGGGGTTAACTTAGAGAAGATTCATATATTTATTTACATAAATGTGTCCGTGTATACTTGTACTTAGGGACGCCATCTCTATGCTGCCCCCACTGCTCCACACAAGTGCTAGACAGCTAGCAGGATATTAACACTCCAGAACCATACAATTTCATTTCATTTCTTCATATTTGATCCCTTGCTTTCTGAGCGGCAGAATATTAAATCTACTTCTTTTAAAGAGCCAATTTGTAGGAAGAGAAGAAGGGCTTTATATGTACCTCTCACTATCAAGTCTGGCATTTCAAATGGAGTCTTTTTATGGTATCAAGCTATTGGGGTTGGGGAATCTTCTGTGTCAGAAATGGCATTCTCTAAACTTGGTTAATCCCTAGCTACTCCAGTGTGCTCAGTAAAAAATGAAATTGTTTCCAAATGATTAAGAATCAGTAGGTTAAGCAACAATAGTTTCATGCTCCTCTTTGATTACCTTCTTTCTGTTTTTAAAGACTTATTTATTTATTTAACAGGCAGTTACAGAGAACAAAGGAGAAACACTCACACTCACGTGGAGAGAGAGAGAGAGAGAAAAAGAGAGATAGATTCCGTTCGCTGGTTCACTCCCAAAATGTCTGTATAATAGCCAGTGCTATGCTGGGCCTAAATCAGGAGGCAGGAGCTTCAGTCCGCTCTCCCAAATGTGCGCTGAGGCCCAGGAATTTGCAAGATAGCTACTTTCCCAGATGCAATAGTAGTGAGCTGTACCACAAGTGGAGGAATTGGGATTCAAGCCAGTGCTCCAATGGGATTCCAGCAACTGAAACTGATGCAAAACAACTCCAGCTTCAAGACCTAATTATTTTTTAGCAGCAAAACTAAAATTACCACAATTATTCTGACTTTCCAGAAGAAAGAAATGGAATAACCATTTCTCAAACTGATTTGTAATAGAATCTTCTTTGTAGATATTTTACAATATGTATGCTCATATTGAACATGGATACATCCTGTAGGCTCATTAGGTCCTTTCTCTATGTTCATCCAACCTGAACCCTATTTTGAACAGTAAGTTCTTGTCTCAGCCACTCTTCTTTTATATGGCTCAAGTACTCATTTTGGTGATGTCTCTCATTTAAAATAAAAACCGACTAAAATACACTTTGGGCCTATATAGAAAGCAATCTTTGCTATATACGACAGTGGCAACTGTGACCCTCCCTTCTCACCCAGAGGTGGTTTCCTACATGGCTCCTTTGATGGAATGAATATGTAAGTTATAATGACAAGAAATTATCCTTTCAGTTGCACTTGTATAACACGTACAACCATGGGCTCTCCAGTAGTCATTTAAGATGAGAAGAAAGCCCATAAAAGACTAACAGAAAATGGTCCCTACCAGAAAAGTTATTTTAACAGTTAATTTTTGGAGCATTTTGGACTCACAGAACTTCTATTTATCCTTCGTTCAGTTCATCTTATGTAAATGTCAAATATGATCATAAGACGTTAGCACAGAACAGTACTATTAACTAAAGCAAAGAACTTAATCTGATTCTGTTTTTATTGTCTTTTTTTTTTTCTGCCAATGTCCTTTTTTCTGTTGCAGTATCCAACCCAACGTTGCATTTCATTGGAATATACACCGTAACTGAGAACAGCCTTCAGCTATCCCTGGTCTTCCACGACACTGACACACTCGGAAAACACTAACCAGGTACTTTGTGGAATACCCCCTGATTTAAGTTGGTCTCATGTTTTCTCATTACTTGAGAATTTTGTAAATATTTTGAAAATGTTTTCTATTTATTGCAGAGGCAAAGGAACAGAGAGAGAACAAAGAGAGGGAGAGACAGATAAGACTCCCACGCCTTATTTTATTCCCCCTGATGTGCACACTAGCCAAGGACATTGCCAGAGCCAAAGCTTGGAGCTGGAAAGTCAGTGCAGATCGCAGGTGCCCCGCTAGCCGGACCGCTACTGCTGCCTGCAGGCGTGTGCATGGACAGAAACCTGGAGTTAAAAAACAGATTGGGAATTCAAACCCAAGCACACGAACCCAAAGCAGCAGTTTACCTACTAGGTCCAAAGATTGTCCTTTGATGACAATTATGCCTTTATTGAAAAAATACCACAGATACCATGTGCCCTTCTTAGTAAATAATAACAAGTAGTTTACACTGTGATTAGTGATGTTAACCTTGATCCTTAGTTAAAACCGTGCATGCTAATGGTCTCCTCTCTAGACTGTCTCATATTGCTTTGTAATTACTTGCGTTCTGGAAGAAGTGTTTTGGCACTATGCAAATAATCTTGTTTCTGCTTAAACTTTTACCCAGTCATTTCAGCACTAAGTAATGGTTCCTGACAATGATAATTGTGACTGTAACAGTCAAATGGTGCTTTTCTAATTCCTGACATCCTTCCAGTGTTAAAATTCTTTGAGAAAGGATGAGAACAGCCTTTATTTAATTATTAATTTATGTCAATTTGAATTTAGTTATTTAGTTATTAATTTAGTTATTAATTTATGTCAATATGAATTTTTAGATGTTTAATTGACATTCCCATGCTATATTTGTTCATTGTTGCTTACATTTTTCCAAGTAGAAGCTGTATTTTTATAATCATTATTTTTCCTGATATGGTTCGGAAGGCACAGGGATCCCCCACAATTTCTCTCCCATTCCTGCCCCCGCTGTATTCCCCCACAGTATTACAACGGAATACTTCTGTAACAATAGTCACAAGCTCAACTTTCCATGAAGAAGTTTTTAAATAAGCACTAATTAAAAGTAATTATGTCATCTTTTGTAGTATGGTTTGGACTTATATTTACAATGGATCCAGTGCAGTGAGGTGGGTAGTAGAGGCAGAAATTGTTTTGGTAACCTTTATTCTGTCTGTGTCTAATAGGGTACACACTGGGAATAGAACCTATTGGGAATTGTTCTGTGCTTTACCCTGTTCTTGCTTGTGGATCCAGAGGAACTGACCAAAAAAAAAGTCATTCTCATTGTTAACATGTGCTGTCCCATGTGCATAGAGGGAACTTGATCTGGATCCCGGTCATTGTTGAATTTGTATACTGGTCATCCAGTAGATACATTAAAAATTATCTTTTTCTACATACAGAATTTGTTTTCTTTGGAATTCTATGCTCCATTTAGCAAACTAAAGGATACGGTCGTAGGGCAAGCTGCCTTGAGTTACTCACTCGAACATTTATCAGAAAAGCAACTAGAGCCCCAATCAAATAAGCATGACTGTTTCTCTGACAAAACGTCATCGTGTGACCCATAACATTCATTTCCAGTTAATGTTATGGCTGGGAATTATAAGACAATCACAAATGTTAATGACTCCAGTGAAATAAGATTTACAGAAGGGATAAAGTGTTGAGCCTGGGTAGCAAATTTCACCCTACTTTCTCTTCTTACTATCTTTATTTTTTCTAAGAATCATAAAATTGTCCCCTCCTTTATATGAGAGAAACATAAGAGGAGAATACCTTAGGAATTCTCAATAATGCTATCACGCGAGCAGTTTGATTAGTGATGACTTGCCTTACTGAAGCTAGACTTTTTTCTTCACACACAGGCAAACTGCAAATCCCCAGCGATCCAATGATACATAGACTATTACTGTTATACCCATTTTACAGATGAGGAAACAAGGTGGAAAATTAAGCCAACTGCCACTGGTCACAGATCCATTGAAAGCTGGGCACACTGCCCCACATAGTTTTGTGCAGCTTTGAGCTTCATCACTGACCCCAGAGTAAATACAAGCTGTACATTTTACCATTTGGGCAAACTTAGAAAAATTTCTCTTCTGAAGCTGAAATGCGGATAATGATGTCTGTTTTTTTTTCATGGTTCTATTACAGAACAATATATGTAAAGGTGTTAGTCTAGTAAATGCATGAGAAAGACTGCATAAATATTACCTTTCTATTAAACGCACTGTTAGCCACAGGCGTGACTCCTATCTTCAGCACATGACATTTGCTATAATTTCATGATTCTTATTTGCACATGATTTATTTCTCCCTTGTCGCATTAAGGCCACCACTTACTAAATTCATTACAATTCTTACAATTTTGGGCCCAACGGGGAGAAGGAAACTAATTTTCTTATGTAGCACTTGCTAAGTTTCTTCTTTTTAATTTTATCTATATGTTTTTTGTTGTATAAAAGTCAAAGACAGAGAACTTCCATCTGTTCTTGCATTAGCCACAGGGAGTGAGGAGGAAGCCAGAAACCCAGACCCCAATCCAGGTTTTCCATGTGCATATCAGGGGCCCAACTATCTGCTGCCTCCTGTGGCGCACATGAACAGGAATGGAGAACAGGACGGAGAGTCAAACCCAGGCAGCAGCCCAAATGGCATCAAATACAAGCCTTAAATATATGCCCTAAGTAAATATAAATTCATTTTATTTTTATGAATCATCTAAGAGCTGGGCACCATTGTCACTCTCAAAACCAAGAAAGGAGTTAAACACACCATGAACTATTACATAGGAGCTGGTTAGTAGCAGCACTGGGCGTTGAACCAAAGAACTTGTCTCTATGATCATCATATGGTGTAGAAGGCCATGAGACTATCATAATTTATGAATTTTTTGCCAATTTAGAATCCATATGATTTACTCACTCATTCAATCATTTACCCTTTATTAAGGTTTTTGTACTACATCCAACACTGACAAACACTGGAGGAAGAAGGATTGGAGGCGGAATACAAAAATAAGTACAATAAGATCTTTACCTTTAGAGAGGATTTAACAATCTTTTAGATAGCTAATATGAATTTTTGAACCTTAATAAGTTATTGGAGGTGGATAACCGACAAGGACTCAGGAAACTGATGAGGCCTCATGAAGTCAGTAGGAGATCCTCTGCGTATTTAAAGATGAACACAAAAGAATTCAGCACGTGCTGCCACTTGAAACAGCAATACACTGAAACTTCAAAATAGGATGGTACATAGAAGGAACTGTAGGAGGTTGGAAGAGGCAGTGACATCTTGTGAAGAAATGTGATGGGTGTGGGGAGGTAGAACAAGAATAAATAAGGTGAGATGAACAAGAAAGTCCCAGCTGAACTTGAAAGGCCCTGGGCCAGAGTTTGGATTCCTTCTCTCATTTCATGAATATGCTCAATTGTTCACGTAAGAAGAGATTCTTCTAGACTGAGAATCAGGCCCCTGTATGGCTTCACCTTGCGTTGGCTGTAGGCAAGCCTTGTAGGGCAGGCCTCTCTATGTTAGTCACTTACCTGCAACGTGAAAAACTAGGCAATATGGCTAGAATCCTTTCCAGCTCTAAAACAATATCCATTTCCATAATGACCCCCCCTACTTGTGGCCTTTGTAGAAGAAGCGGTCGGAAGCACACAGGGAAGTAGAAAACCCCAGGAGATCCAAGCCCATGACCCAGGAGTTTGCAGAGGTAACTGTTGCCGTCCCCCGCAGAGCCTCAGCATTTCCTGTGCCAGAGGCTGGGACTCTGCTACTACTTTCCAGACTTGACCAACACTCAGTGTCATCCAAGATGCATCCCTTGTCAGCAAGCTGTTACCTTAACGCCCACAGGGATCAAGTTTGGTAACTGCAAGCCACTCCGTCAGAGGGACATCTAGCTCACAGTTCTGCCCTTCTTGGAGCACCATGTTTTATTTAGCCTCCAAGGTTCTCAAAGCCAGAGGGGAAAGTGAAGTTGTACTGTGTTGGAATGCCTAACAAATTTTAAATGGGAGAGGAAAGACAAACTGTCCACCTTGTGTGTGAATATATAGTTTTAGTAGCTATATTCATTTCGTCTCTGAAACACTCTTATGCAATATATATGATGATCAAATATGTTTTTCTGTCAGCAAAGATTTAAAGAGCTATGTAAGAGAACACTCTCTCACTCTCTCTTGCACACACACACACACACACACACACACCCACACACAGACACACACGCACAGTTTGAGGTCAGACTAAATGTTTCCTTTTTTCCCAAGGAAAATGGTTTAACTGAAACCTATTCCCTACTTGTAACTGCTTTGCTGGGAGCTGTGTTCCTCTGTGATTATGTACAAGTAGGCATCTCTAAAATCAAGATGGCCTGGGAGACTTTCCTGGCTCACTCTGCTTCTGTTTTTTTTTAGTGGAAAAATCTATAAGAAAGTGGGAAACTATTAGAGAATGCCAAGAAAAATTTCTTCCTGTTCAATTCCCATGAATTTGAAAGCAATCATTTAAGAAGGCTACTCTCCTCGGGACAACAGATCTTCCAAGCAGAGGTCAAAGGTGAGCTTCCAATGTGCTGTCAATTCAGAATAGCCAGGCCCCAACATCCTGCTGGCCCGGGGTAAGCTACTCCAATCGCCTTTGGGGGAAATCGCAGGATTCTGATACTACATCTCCAATTTCACTCACAAAGCATATGAGATTAGTTTTCTGGTTGTTTTTACTGTTTCCATACTTCAGTTTTTTTTTTTTTTTAATTCTTACTTCTCCTTTTAGTCCTTTGTATGACTTGCTGCCCTGCAAGTGAGGAAGGCCTGTACCCACAATGTTCTTAGCCAATCAGCAGGCACTTCCTTTATCCTCTTCTATTCCACCCTGGAATCCTTTCAAATGATACCTCATCGATTTAGCCTCTTCTCAATTCTTCTCCTCCTTCAAGGTGATGGGGGTGCTTTGCTGTTATTTGACCTGTGTAGTCGGAAGCCCCAAATGAACACTCAGGCTTATGTTCTGCCAGGTATTGAACAAAGAAAAGCAAACTTGTTTGTTCAGCTTTATCCAAGCCTGTTCTTCTCTAATAAGTTCTGACAAAATCAAATGGTACCAGTGCATCACCTAAATTATGGCCTTACTTGAATAACTGTTCTGTTTCCTGACTGACACGGGACATCTATTCAATCTCTATTTGTATTTCAGGTACAAGCTCAAGATCTTCCCTTTTCCTGAGGTTGCCAGAACACATACTCATTCCTGCTTTGGGAGGCCTCAGAACTTGATGCCTCATGATGACCGTGTTCACACCATATGGTCTTGAGGCATTAGCTTGAGTTCTGCCTAGACTGTGTTGGATATTCTCTACCATAGGAATCATGCTTTGTGCCATTTCATCTCCCAGACACAGAATGTTATTTGACAACCAAAGAATACTCAGAAGATGCTGTTTGCATGAATAAACAGTAAGAGAATAGATGGATTTTGACCCATGGAATGCAATTTGAATCTTTTACCATCCTCAATAAGGAACCTAGTTGCAATCAATTCAATTTGGTTATCACTGTCTAGAATGCTCTTCTTCCTTTGAAAAGGGACCAGGATACAGACCAAAATTCTACTGCTCTCTTAGTAGATTAACAACCATTAGAATGAGTTCTTAAATAATTGTCACACGTAGCTTCCTATCGAAACATTGATTCCTAAGGAATTCCATCATCAATCATACCACGTCATTTCTTTTGAGATACCTTTTTGCTCAGCTAAACTAGGCCTTTGACTCAGTGCAAATTTAGAAATGAGGGGAAAATGACATCCTTAGATTTCTTTCTGAAGTTTTTCTTTCTGTTAAGAACCAGCATTCAGTAGATAGGAGCCTTTGTATGTTGATTTCAAAGAAAATAGCTGTCTCCAAAAAGTAAAGAGGCAGAGACACAGAAAGGGAGAAGCAGCCAAGGAGATTCCACAGGAAGCATCTCTTGGCAGACACCTGCTCAGACCCTGATTGTGGTCTCTAACATGCGTTTTTCCATGCCTGTACCAAGAAGCTCCCAAGTGCTTCCTGGCAGGGAACATTGCAAGACTCTTCTCTCATATGAGTAGCTACACTGCAAACATTCACCCACGTCTTTCTGATCCCTTGCGCTCCATCTGTATCTGCAGGAACTCTGTTCTTTGATAAACCAAGAGTAAAAAAAAATCATCTGCTGTTTGTCCTAAGTATATCAATTTCAGTCTCTCACTTCCTTCAGTGCCCAACTTTCTCAGATATTCCTGTCTTTTCATTCCTTCTCACTTTTACCTTTTTAGGGTCATTGTGCTTTATTGTTTACTGTCTCAAACCCTGAACTTCTGTCCCGTTGTGGTCCTACAATTTCGTAAAAAAAAAAAAAAAAAAAAAACAAAACCACGTAATCCATGCTATTATTATTGAAATGTATGATATTTTCATTTCTATAAAATGTCAGTGCCTTTTCTGGCTATACACTTAAAAGAAAGTTGCCTTTCCTCTTTGTCCTCTGCAAGGATATTCCAGGTATCTCTACAATTCCTCGGCTCGCCTCTTGTGCCTTTCACAGAACTCGAACCCGACCTCACTGCTTCTCAGAACACTCGGTCAAGACTGAATGTTCATAATTTTCCCTTCATCGCCAGATTCATCTGGAAAGGAGACACTACCCTCCCGATCCACTTAGACATCAATTCACTTACAAGCTCTAAAAAGTTTCTCTTGAAAGAGTTAATGCCTCCATCCAGAAGTTAAATAGCATCTTAAAAACTCACTTCGTGAACGTTGCCTTTTTTCACAGATGCTTTATTTTTCTACTCACCAAGATAAATGTCCTCATGACATGTTAAGAAAAAAACCCACATTTTTCCTCCCGACTCATTATTTACCTTCTTTAATATCCCTTATTTCAATATGCCTTTTTAAAGCTGATACTATTTGTTTTCTCCAGTTCTCTCGATTATTCCTTAACCCTGTACTCCACTCTCATTCTATATAATGAAAGTTCTTTTACTGCACTATCAAAAATAACTGAAGGTTAAATGGCAACGTCAGTGAAGACGTTAACTTCATTTCTTTCACTATGGTGACCTGACACTTGAATGTTCACCCTCCTTTGGCTCCCATGAAGACTTCCCCCATCCCTTCACATGGCAGATACTCTTACTGCTTCACAGCACCTCATGGCAAACTTTCAACCCAGGCACACGGGTGGGCCACAAGTTTCAGCGTCCTGCCATTGTATATGGCCATGTGACTGATTCTGGGCATTAGAAAGAGACTAAAAATTAAATGAGCTTCCCTAGGACCCCATGTATGAATCTCGCATACGCACGTTCTACTCTTTCCTCTACTGAACGTCAAATGCAGAGCTCTCTGGTGGTGTGAGAGTGCCATGACAAGAAACAAAGACATGTCCCTGAGTGATATGGTCAAGCAGAGTCCTGCTGACCTCAGAATGGACTGAGTGATATGGTCAAGGAGAGCCCTGTTGACCTCAGAATGTCCCTGAGTGATATGGGCAAGCAGAGTCCTGCTGACCTCAGAATGGACTGCGTCTGAGCAGTTCTTTATCCAAATGTACCCAACTGATGTTGCATTTGTAGTTAGTGGCTGAACATGGTTTTGGAACACCATAGATTTCCTGTTTTATTTTTACTTTATATATATATATATATAATTTTTGATTGGAAAGGCGGATATACAGAGAGGAGGAGAGACAGAGAGGAATATCTTCTGTTTGCTGGTTCACTCCCCAAGTAGCCTCAATGCTGGAGCTGAGCCAATCCGAAGCCAGGAGCCAGGAGCCTCTCCCAGTCTTCCCATGCGGGTGCAGGGTCCCAAGGCTTTGGGCTGTCCTCAACTGCTTTCCCAGGCCACAAGCAGGGAATTAGACAGGAAGCAGAACCGCCAGGACATGAATTAGCACCCACATAGGAACCCAGCATGTGCGAGGCAAGGACTTCAGCCACTAGGCTACTGTGCTGGGAGCTGTTTTTCACTTTTTATTTGAGAAGCAGAGGGGAAGGTTTCGGGGTGGGGAGCAATCCTATTTGACAACAGCTCGTTCCCCAAATGCTGACTATTGCTGGAGCTAGAACAGGACTAAAATGAGGAGCCATGAGCTCAAATAAGATCTCTCACATGTTTGGAAGGAAGGAATATAAATATTTGGGCCATCACCGTTGCCTCTCAACCCCTCTGAGGAGGAAGGCTGTCAGATTCTGCAGCTAGGAGTTCAACTCAGGAACTCTGACATAGAACCTGGGTGTCTCACCAACCAGAACTCAACATCCCCAGTGCATCAGGGTTCTCAGGAAGCTTCAGCATTTTCAAAAAAGGGGGAGAGATAAATTTCCCTTGACTTCCATTACAAAAAAAAAAAAGTTATTTAAGCATGAAATACAGCATCATTGTAAGACTATCCTTATCTGCCCTATACTTTGTAAAACATCAGTCTACAGTTAAAACAAGCTGTTTATCATTCCCTAGGGTGAAGTGCCCATCTCAACTCTGCACTTGGCCAGTGCTGCTCCCCTTTTGAGATCACTCTTTCCCTAATCTCTATAGGGCTGATCCACATGCAACCATACGCAATTTTTTAATATGCTGGTCCTGCCACTTCCTAGCTTTGCTACTCTCTAATAATTACTTAAACACATGGAATTTTCTTCCTTATCTCTGTAAACTAGAATAATATTGTGTGCCTGATGAGGGGATACTGAAATTTAGTAACATTAACGTTCTTCAAAGAGACAAGCCTAAAGTTGACAATAAATATGGTTGCTTTTTATTTCTAAAGAGGCAGTACAGTATGGATTCAAGCCGATTGACAAACGCACACATGTACAATGACCCTTCTAATGTGTTCTTTGTTTAAAAAAAAAAAAAGGTGTTTCCATGCTGGTGGAGTGTCCTTCCAAAATGAAGTGTACCAACAGCCATATTTCTTGGCATAACATTGGTCTAATCAAATATTGAAGAAGTTGTGGAACTTCAGAGTAAACCCCACAGTGAGTCTGTATTTTCTTCTCTCAATGCAAACCATCCCCATGGCTTACAAGGTTTTTTTTGGTGCAACAGAATGCTTTTACTTCACTGAAACCAGCTTATTCTCCTGACTGTCATGACTATGTGATGGCTCCTTAGCCAGGCTATCCTGTTGTATGTCAGAACCCTAGCACACAGCCCAGTGCCTGCTCTGCAGGGTGTACACAAACCATATGTGTAAAATGAATAAATAAGTAGAGAAAACATCTGCAGGCCCAAGAAAAAAATAAACAAACCAACTCAACCCAAGGTAGTCTAGAGTCACTGTCCTTTACAGAAACTAACCCCGTGGCTGAAGCAGCCCCAGCTGTCTCAGTTCACATAGAGAACATACGGCTACTGTGAAGAAGGCTGTTTTTGCCTACGTGGGGAGCTAGAGTACAGGTCATTCACACAGATGCGTGCTCTGTGTATTTCAGTTGGTAATGTAACTGGGGACATCCTTTTAAAGTGGGATCACCAACATTTTTTTTTCACAGAACTAGTTAGTATATAGTCTCCAGGCACACAGTCTGTACTGTAACTATTTGGCGCCACAATTGTGGTGTAAAAGCATTATTAATAAGCACGGCTGCTCCTATAAAACCATATATGCCTGTCATGGATCAGATGTGGTTCACAGACTGGAGTTAGACTAAGCCTGTTCTTGGTGAAAGATTTTCAGCTTTTTAATAAGAAAGACCGCTAATTTTATTCTTCCAACTGTTCTAATCTACAAGTCCAAACAGTTCTTATATTCAGGGAACCTGAAAGACTAATTGATCCACAATTCACTGTTATACAGAACATGCTGCAACTAGTAAATGTGTATTTGGAAAATTCTTCCTTGCTGACATAAAAGGCCACTTGTATGTTTACCGCTCACATAGCAATTCTGAAAAGGGCACACCTGGGACCTGGGCAGACTTTATGTTGGTTCTTCAACAGGACCTTTGACATGGGGTCTCCACTTTGTCCTGTGGTAAACTAAGCAGTTATCTTGATTTTTTTTTTTAAAAAATAAAGATGAATAGAGAGGATGAGGTAGAAATTGTCCTAGCACATCTGGACTGCTCAGCATAATGACAGAAGACTGAGCAGCATTAGGAGGAAGAGCTCTTTGCACAGAACGACTCATGTGTTGTCTTCCTGGCAGGTGGTAGTCTTGCTACATTCTAACCCCAAGACCAGTGTGTGTGCAAGTGGATTGTGAGGGTGCATATATGAGTTGTGTCAGTGTGTGCATGCACAAGTGGGAGCCTGTATCTTATTATGTGCCTGTCTGTACAAATATGTCAGTGTAGGCATGCATGTGCAAGTATGAACTGTGTAAAGTGTGTGAATACATAGAGTATTAATGATTATGTGTAAATGTGAGTTCTGCATGTGTGATTGCTTGTGGGGTGGGGGGAGGAGTGTTGAGGGAGATTCCAAAAGAGAACATGGTGAGGTCTGTCATACATGCCCTGGGACAATGACACAGAGAGTAGGATTTATGAACCCCTCATCCACAGTGGGACCTGGGTCTGATTCCCACTGAAAAACTCAAGAGACACCTTGCATTCACAGGTCAGGAGGGATATAAGGGCATGGTTCTGTTCCTAGAGCTTTGACCACTGGGATTCTGTCCAAAAAAAAAAGTGTCCAAGTGTTTCTTGCTCACTTGATGTCAAATGAGCACTCTGCTCCCGAGGGACCTACTATGGCATCTTGGGAGTTTGTCTACAGACTGAGGAAACAAACAAGATGTAACAGAAAGCAGGAAGGAGGTGAACCATGAACCATCAGGGCTAACCAAGCAGAGCTAGCAGGGAACTACCCTGGATCTCACCACCTGCTGCTCTGCACCGCCCAGATAGGGTCAGCTGGATACTCCAACTTTCCCCTCCTGCCCCTCTGTACACAGATACACGGAGAGGGAAGGAACAGACAATTACAGCAAAGCAAGCGGTGAGCAGGAAGGGAAAGGATGGAGATAGCATCTGTGGTCTCTGATTCATATTGACTCTGTTCTGACCTGGGAAAGGAAACATGTAATCCTTGGTCAATTGAACGAATGTACTGTCTAGCTACCGCTCTGGGATTTTGGGACTTCAGCGTATTTACAAGACCTAAGATGCATGAAACAAAGTACAGAATCTTTTGAGTTGTGATTCTGGAGCAGGAAAATAATATCCACTAAGTTTCTGAATAAAGTTTCAAAGCTGTTCATAGTCAACTTAAAAAAAAAAAAGCCAGCAGATTCGAAGCTTAAGTTAGGTGTTTTTCCTGTATTATTACACTTACAGAAACAGAGAATCATCAAATCAACTAATTCCTATAGCACAGAGATAAGCAAACATATCTACCATTTGCTCTTTGGAAGCAGTTTATCAGGGGCTAGTGAGAATACAGGCAACTGAATATTATCCCTGTCTTCAACCAATGCTAATGACCTGGCAGAGGTGATTAAATATTGAAGTTGACAGTGATGACAGTGACACAAGAGATGGTCTCCAGGGTCGGCCTGTGACACAGTGGGTTAAGCAGCTGCTAGCGACACCAACAACCTATACCACAGTGAAGGTTGGAGTCCTGGATACTCTACTCACCACAAAGTTCCCTGCCATGCACCTGGAAAGGTAGAAAGTGCTGCTCCAAATACTGAAATAATTGGTGCCCAGCCACGAGGTGGGAGATGGAGTTTCACATTGCCAGTTGCACTATAGCCATCTGGGAAGTAGAAGAGCAGGTGGAAGATCTCTTCAGCTCTCAAATTAAAAAAATAAAAGTGCCCTCTTTGAACTCTCTGAAGGTCAGAAACATGTGTTTCTCTGTGTCCAACCAGGATGCTGACAAGGAAAACACATAATAACTGCTCAAAGAATACTTGAAAAATGAACAAATAAGTGTTATGTCATACAAGAGATTTTAAGATTGTTTAAAATGTAAGGAAAGGAAATTAGGAAGTTATCTAGCACAGTTCCTCAAAACCAGATGTTTGGTTTCAGTGACATGTGATTTTTATTTCTAACTTGTAGATAATGGACCAAAGGAACCTTGGGATTTGTATGATAAAAGCTCCTATTAATAGTCATTTATACAAAATTGACCTTTAACAAAGAGATCTTTTGGGAGAAAAAGTCCTAAAATATTATCTTTCCTTTTATAGATTATTTTTTTTTAAAGTGTGTGTGGGGGGGATGATTATGAAGTACTTTTCATTAAGGAATTACCATTTATCTTATCATAATATTTATTACTTGTTTTTCCTTATTGCTGAAGAAGGAGCTCCAAAATTCAAATGCAGGAAAGGATTTTTACCCTGAAAATACTACATATAATGACCTCTCTAGTGTAAATGGTTTTCCTGGTTTATTTTTAAAAATAATCTAACAAGGTTCTTGGTGAAGTTGATTGTCTGACACTGGTGGAACTTTGGCCAAGTCTCCCCACCCCCATGTTATTCATGTTCCCCTCCACCTTATTACTCTTTGTAAATGCAACATCACAATTTCTAACAGTTAACTAATCCACCATCTCAGAAGAGGCCCTAAGAAGGAATTCGTAAGGGAAGAATAAAGGACCCAGTGAAGAGCAAAAGAAAAATAATCCTCCCCACACATTTACGTACAAGAGAGGGTGAAGAACATGAGCTCTAGTCTGTCTGCTCCTCCAAGCCAAGGGAAACATTTCTGAAGACAAACACACCCGCTAAGATGCAGCTGCAAAATGAAGTCAGGCTCAAAAGGCCTGCCTCCAAAGAAAACAGAAAAAAGAAAAACTTCTCTGGGGACTTTCATCTGTACGCAATGCCAAGCTTTATCTCTTATACACCTGCCTTCCTCCCAATTAACAGATGCCCGGCACAGGGCATTAGGGGAAATGTCCTGAACTTTGGCAACTGGCTGCCCCGGGCCAGGAATACCCATTACTTTCCTGGTAAACTCATGGATTTAACCAGTGATATGTAGAGCTTTCCAATTTGGCAGGAATGCCTCTTCAACTGGCCCATGCTTCTCCACTAATGACATATACTGACGTATGTACAATGGCAATTCTAAGGTGTATTTACATTTTGAATTTTGTTTTGTTTTGCTTTTGAAGAATATACATACATTGTAATACTATCAGCCCTGAGGAATTTTTATGTTCTGTGCATATTTGTAAGTGCTTCTAATTAGCTTATTTGGTTCTTGCAACAACTTCTTGACATAAAAGTATTATTCATTCACATTTTTTAGGATGAGGGAATGGAGAGCTAGGAGATGTAATACATGGCCAAGGTCATAAGCTATTAAGCAGCAGAGCTGGCATTTGAACCCAGGTATTGCTGGCTTCAGAATCCATCTTTTTATTCTTTGTATTTAAAAGCATCAGTCACAGATTTAACGTTAGGCTCCTACACTTTATGTCAACGAAATATAAAGAAACAATGGTCATAAACATAATCAACATGTCCTACATTGTCAACCTGGGGTGTGAACTCAATCATATATCTTAATTAACAATACTGTAATGCTTCTGTCTGACATTTTTTAATTCTCCAAATTAATCCTATTCCCCAGGATGCATGTTCATAGAACTCAATCTTGGTTAAGGCTCCATTTTGCAAAGAAATCAAGGGCTCTAAAGATTCAATGTTTCTAAAATCTTGACTAATTAAAGGGACTCTCAGCTTGCCCTGCCACCAGCAAAGAAAAACCTGGAACTCATAATCCAAGAACAGAGCTAAGCAGATACAGGGAAATAAAGAAGCAGATATCAAAAGGATTAGATGTCAGCTACCTCTTGACCATGACTGGGCAAAAAACATATGATAAGCCAAAGAGGGGAAAATCAGTACCAACAAGGATGACTCATATTGAAAACTGTTTTGATCATATATGTAAAAAATTCTAAGAGCTGTAAATAATCAAAATTAATTGAGCCAAAACCGAACTATTATTTTTTCAATTGCATCTTAGGAAAAGATGCATGAATTGAAAAACAAACTCTAAGGTAATTTTCAATGAGATAACTCTGCTGGATGCATGTTGAAGCTGGTGGACACGAGCCTTGCACCCTACCAAGTTGTTGACCTAGCGTGTTCCCCCTTGGCTGTAAGAATGGTACACTGGTAACATTCCCCATAAGACAAGTGATCAGAAATGAGGTGTGATGGGCTGAGATTCCTCTTTAACAGTGCTTCTGTTAGTAATGATATAGGGGAACTCAGAGAGAGGTGAAGAAATTAGAGAAGGGTTAAGGGAAACCCCAGGGCCTGTAACATAAAATGATGATAATAATAATAGAAGAAGAAGCAAAATTTTTTTAACCAGGAAGTGTGGCACACTATTCCAACCAATGTCACTTTATTCTCTGTCTTGACTGTGACTTATACATGTGTGGGTGTTTTACTTTTAGAAACAGTTTGGACAAATCAATCAATATTTTTTGAAGGGTTTGGAAAAGCTAGTCATTTTTAAGCCAGAACACAAATAATACTGTTAGGAGATATTTACGGTGTACCTGACACACTCGTAGTCATTGGAGACACAGAATTGAAACTTTTGTCAAGTTAATGCTGCTTCCAGTCACATATTTTCTTAACCGAATACACGAAAATAAGGATAGTTATTATGCCCTTCTCAGATTAGTAGAAAGATTAAATGTATCTGTTATGCAAGTTTAAGACAGTGTTTGGGCCATACAAAACACCTAGTAAAGAAAGTTGTCACAATGATTAATAAAATTATGATGATGGACCTGGGACAATGGCTACTTACAAGCTGAAGCATTAAAAAAAACCAAAAACAAACAAACAAACAAACAAACAAAAAGATTGAACTCATCCAGGCTTGCCTCTTTTAGCTGTAAACTGGAAATGACACCATGTGCTCCTGAAGAACTTAAGATACCATTCCACCATAATGTGCAAAGACTTATAAAATATACAAGACCATTCAAGGAAGAAATTACTATCAAAAACTATTTTTCCCTATTGAATTGTGAAATAATCTGACAATGTGAACCAAGTCGCTTAAAAGGTGTATAGCTGTTACTCAGCCAAATTTTAATGCTTGCAAGCAGAAACAAGATTAACAAATTTCCTGATATTTCAAATGAAAATACAAATATATATATATCTTTGACAATCCTCACCTATGCATAACGCTCAGTTTTAAATGTTGGTAACCAAGTGAAAATGAGAAATAAAACAACAAGCTTTGGTACTTTCACATGCAACCATTTTTAATCCTATGATATTCACAGCAAGCTCTTATTTTAGTCATATACTTTGAAGAAGGAACAAATAAAAGGCAGGTATTTCCTCAAAATCATGTGTGAACATACAGGAAGGCAGAGTTTATAAATCAGGAAGAGACCACTAAGTATAGAAAACATTCATTGGTGTCTTGATATTGAACATGGGAACTGGTTTATATAGTATCTGGTCCATGGTAGTCTTGAAATAAATACTGATCTAAAGGATTAAAAACTTCAATTTCTAATCAATATCTGATTATCAGATCAGAAATATCCTAGGTAAAGAATATGCATCAAGAACATAGCAGTACTCTCACTGGGAACAAGTAAAATATTATGAAAGATTTTCTGACATTCTGTTGTATCATTCTTCCTTATTCACTCACTCAAAAACATTGACAAGTTCCAGTTGTGCCAGTTGAGGAACTAAAACTATTTCTGTAGGTTGCACTCAGCATGTACAAAGCACAACAACAGACAGAAAAAGCCAGCAGAACTGAAGAGGGAAGCCCTGCAAGACATTAGGCTATACAGGACCTTGAGGATGAACATTCTTGGTTTTTGCTATTTCATACATAATATGGGAAATCATTGGGAAGTTTAGGACACAAGGATGACATGATGAAGCATGGTTTAAGCACATCTAGTCTCCGACTGGCATGAACCCATGGAACAAGATTATATGCAGAGCACACAGGTGAGATCATCCTGCTGAAGGTACACAGCTTAAGGGGGACTTGAACCAAAGCAGTGGCCATGGAGGTGATAAGATTGTTGATGGATTTCAAATTTACTACTAAAGTAAAGCCATCAGTATTTGTTGCTAATCTCATTGTGGAGCATGAGAGAATGAAGAGGGAACAGGAAGAACTCCCTAGTACGTGTGGACTTGAGCAGCTGGGGAGCCAGAGATTCCACTTACTGAAATGGAAAAGATTGCAGGAAAAGCAGGTTTCTGGGGTGAAATCAGTTCCAACCTGTTAAATTTGATACGTCTATTAGTTATCCAAGTGGTGATGGCAAGAAGGCAGCTGGATATATGAGTCTGGAGTTCAACGAAAAGGTCTGCATTAGAGGTATTAATTTGAGAGTTGTCATATAGTTGACATTTAATGCCATGAAGCTGGATGACGTCATCAGCCAGTAAGAACAGATGCAAAGAGAAGCGATCCAAGCCAAAGACCTCTCTCCCATTCCCCAGCTTGACCCGTGTTAACGCTTACACTGTAAGGTGATAGAGACAAATAGCATTTGACACTTTGCAGTTCCTTTGTGATCCCAAAGAGAATATTTTAGTGTTCATAGATATAAAAAACTTGGTGACACAGCATTCTTGAGTCTAAAGCAAATGTTACAAGACCATGGTATATGGAAAAAGGATGAAAGTTAAGTTTGCTTATTTTAAAATAAATTTATTTTCCTGCCTTCCTTGACACACAAATGGAAAGTAGGAAGTAATATTTTTCTGAACCATTCTTAATCTCTGAAACTGTAAGCCATTAGCATTGTACTTAAATATGAAGTGGATGCATTCTGGGTTATAGTCATCTTTTAAGAACTAAAATGAAAATTGTGGCAGGTTTCCATGTCTTTAATTTTTCTGTCACAGAGCTGTGTTAGAACTGGATCTTGAATATGATAGCTTTCAAAAAGAAAAATTAAATTTCACCATCAGTACATTAAAAATGAGGTCCCTGTTTCATGTTAGTTTTAACCAAAATTATTAACACAATAACAAGGTTGTCTGAATGAACTCTGTTCCAGCCTATTTTTAACTCACTGGATGAGTAAAAAAAAGAAAAATAATGAGTTTCTCATGGAAATTAAAAATTCCCTATAATGTACAAATGGATAAGGTATTGCCTTCCAATCTTTAAGTTGAAATATTTGATATTCTATTTGGCTCCCTTACACTTTTTATTTGCATTAAGAACAAGTAATTTTAATTAATATTCACAAAGCAGAAAAAATTTAAAATATGAGACCAAAACTACAGAACTAGCCAAACTTACAAAAAGTTTCCTTAGCACATTAAAAACTAAAGGCAGTCCTGAGTTCTGAAATTTAACATGGAAGATTTTATGTGATTTGATCAAAACTCACAGAGCAGTATCTCATTACATTATAATACCGAGAGCGCGAGGTGAGGAAGAGAAAAATCTATGACTCTCTCCACTCCCCCTCAATTATTTCTGTGGAATAAATGTGACTCCCAATCCACTTGACAAAACTCCCTAGGCAGAAAATGGTGTTGATCAGCAACGTTCTTTAAATCGCACACAGACTTAAAATATACTACAGGAAGGTAATGAGAGAAGAGATGAAGAGCTAACGAGATGGAGTTTTTATAGGTACTGCAATGTGGATCAGCTGAAATATGGTGAATAAGACTATTTTGAAGTTAGAAAGTGTATTAACTGTTTCCCTAAGAACTCACAGGGACCAGTATGTTTATGCCAGGTGTACGTACCATCCCTCGTTCCCTCCTTGCACTAATCACTAAAGAGAAGGCAGAAGTTGATGTGTCAACAAAGACATCTTTTCATTTCTTGAGCTTTCAGGAAGGAAAGAGTAGGGGCTGGGGTGTGAACTTGGACTTGTCAATCCTACATCACCTTCCTAAAATACAGTTAAAATAGTTACTTTGTTATTATTCCGTTAGCAGTCATACCTCCCATTTGCTCACACTTAATCAAGGTCCACTATGGATTCAAGAATGGAGGTGGGCTTAAAATTCACCTATTCACCTTTGTCATGTGTGGGCTGTCCAGAATTCTCAGTTAGCAGGGCCTGTTGTTTTTTATGTGAATTAGTTTAAGGCGACATTGGTAAGCTGGGGCGTCCTGACTCTATTGACCAAGACTATGATTTTTTAAAATTCATTGCCATTTCTTTGTGTATTGCGAGTTTACTTTTTTAGCAAGAAGAAGTCATTTTCTTTCCCTCTTTGAAGAGTTGTTTATTTTGAAGTCAGAGTTATAGAGGGGGGAGGAGCACACGTGTGTGTGTGCGCATGTGCGTGAGAGAAAAGAGAGAGAGAAAGAGAGGGAGAGATTTAGAAAGAGAAAGAGAGCTTTCATCCACTAGCTTATTCCCCAAAGAGCACAATGACCAGGGTTGAACCATGTGAAACTCAGGAGAGGAGCTCTAACCAAGCTCCCCGTGTGAGTGGCAGCACTCATACACTTGGACCACCTGCCAAGGCTTTTTCCAGGCAATTAGCAGAAAGTAAGATTGAATTAGCAGCAGATTGGACATCCCATACGGGATGGCGAATTTGCAGGCAGCAGCTTTATCAGCTAGACCTCAAAGGCAGTGTCAATAGGCACGTTTTCAAAATCCATATTTTGCTAGCACTACAATTCAAATACCAATCTGCATTTCTGTTGATAATAATAACAGTGAAAACAATCCCTTTCTTAAAGTAGTCATCTTGGACACTTATAGCTGCAGTGACAACACCATATACTGATTTTTTTAAAAGATGTATTTATTTGTTCTTGGAAAGACAGGTAACTGAGAGAGACAGAAAAGAAGATCTTTCATCTGCTGGTTCACTTGCCAAATGGTCACAGTGGTTATAGCTGAACCAATCCAAAGTCAGGAGTTCTGAGTCTCCCACATACTTGCAGGGACCCAAGGCTTTGGGCCGTCCTCTGCTGCCTTCCCAGGCCACAAGCAGGAAGTTGGATGGGAAGTGGAGCAGTCAAGATACAAGCCTGTACCCATTTGGGATGTTGGTACCAGAGCAAGAGGATTAGCCAGTTGCACCATTGCAGGACCCCTTTTCTTTCCCAATTCTTTTTCTTTAAAGATTTGTTTATTTTTATTGGAAAGACAGATTTACATGAAGAAATGGATACAGGGAAAGAAGCACTAAATGTTTAATAAAAACAAATCTCAAGGTTTGAAAAGCTACAAAATTCAACATCAAAGTGTTTGCAGTTCTGTCTCCCGGTGAATGTTCTCTTTCTATTTGTAAACTCAAGTGTTCACCTTCCCCCTACAATCTAAAGCTAAACCAGTTCTCTCTTATCTCTTCTCATAAGGAGAGTAACACCATTCACAAGAGCTCCACTCCCATGATTCCATTATGACCCAAATCCATCACTACCTTATACCACAGCATTGGTAGCCAAGACTTCAGCATCAGAGTCTATGAAGAACACAACCATTCAGTCTTTTGCAGCAACCCTTCCATGTAGTATCAGAATAGAAATACATTCAGTTTTACAGTGGTGAGAGAAAAAAAAAAACAGGATTGAAAAGCAGACAAATTTTGGTTCAAATCACACCTCTGTCACAGCCTTATTCAGCTGGCTATTTTGACTTCCTGAGCTTAATATCATCAGTATGAAACAAGAAAAAGTAAATTTCTTGTAGACCATTGCAGTAACAGCTTAATATATGATATGTTCAAGATAAGCTAACATAAGTAATAGGTGCTTAGGATCTGATAATTCTCTTCTACAATTCTGGGCTAATCCCACAAAATATGTGTGATGCCATGGAATAAATACTGAAAAACAGACTAAGCAAATAATGTTGTCAGCTAGGTCAAGAACTGTCCCCCGAAGCTTACACGGGCAACCTTTTTTATTGTTCACAGATCTCTCTAAAGAATATTCAAACACCTCACATTCGGAATGGGAAACTGAGCCTAAGCATATTTAAATAACTTGCCAAATTGATAAAGGTAATAGCTATGCCTTCAAGGACCTTGTAGACAGGATGCAGATTCTTAAAAACTGAGAACATCCAGTGACTCCTAGCCTCAGTTCCGAGGCTGATCTGGGTTATGATAAATGGGACAGTATAATTACAATTTATTTATTTCTAGTAATATTAAATATCTTTTGACTGAGATTCACTCACTTGAAATAGTCTGGTATATTTAGCAGCATCTCACATGATTATATTTCTAATGGACTTTTTAAGCTTAAAAGGGAATCAATAGCTCAGCCCTCAATGGAGAATATCAGTTCTCATCATGCTACTTAAAAGAACATCAGAAGTGTGAACTTTTAATGCACAATGGCTCAATTGGCTAAATCATCACCTTGTAAGTTCCATGATCCCACATGAGCACCGGTTCAGCTTTTGGCTCCTCCTCTTCCCATCAAGTTCTTTCTATAGTCTGGAAAAGCAGTAGAGGATGGCCCATAGCCTTGGAACCCTATGCTCATGTGGAAAATCTGGAAGAGGTTACTGGTTTCTGCCTTTGAATCATCTCAGGTCCAGCCCTTGTAGCCATTTGAGGAGTGAACCAGAGAATGGAAGATCTTTCTGCCTCTCCTTCTCTCTGTAAATATGATCTTCCTTTCCAATAAAAAATGAATAAACCTTTTAGAGACTTCTTTCCTTTGTTCTCTTTTTATATCCTTTGATATCCATTGAACTGCTGTACTCTTGGGAAGAAGATCACATTGAGAAAAGGGTTGACAGACTTCTTTCTAAAGCCTCTGTGATATTTCATTGTTGTGTCAGCTTGACCGGCCCAAATACTATGGTATCTGGCTAACATTATTTAAGTTTCGGTGACTGTGTTTTCAGAAGATATTAGCCACTGATTGGTATACTCAGTGTAACAGGTGGTGTTTGCCACGGTAGCTGAGCATCTAAACAACAAGGGGGAGGGAGGCTGAACTCCCTCTTTGAGTTCTTCACCAAGACATCAGCGTTTCCAGCCCATGGAGTTAGATTTGTACTACGGAATTTTTGGTTATCAGGAGAAAGAGAGAGGAAGAGAATCTGCTCCTCTGAAAATCCTGACTATACCCTGAATAAACTAAAATAAAGTTGAATGAGAAAGATATTAAAGAATGAAAATAGATATTATGATCTATTATTTTAATTATTTTATCAAGGCCCATTCTCCCCAAAACCCTGCTGCTTGTTTCTGTGTGTTAATACGGGGAGTATGTAGTGATGGCCAACTGCATTACTATTGTCCTTGGAAGATTTTAGACAGCATGTGCTGACCAGCTTGTTCTTCTTTGCTTCTCTAGGGACATGCTCAGAGTGGCACCTTGGGAGAAGCCCAGGACACTGCCAAACAGTTGGCCTTCACCTTGCAAGGCCAATTGCAGCTGTCTAATCCCCTCTGGGCTTCCAATGTTTGCTGCAGGTAGACAAACAAGATCTGACAGAGTAAGCTGATACAGTACAGATGCCATAAATATCAGGTCAGCTGATATGCTTCTTATAAAACCACCACCATCTAATTTTCAACAGTAACATTTTTAAATGAATCTTAACATGATATTCATAAAAATATTGACAAGCATTTATAATTATAATAAAGTTAACCCTGCAAGCCAACAAATGAATAGAATCACAAGTTGCCTTATAAAAAAAACAGTGTGTTTCGAAATATCTTTTTCTCCAGAGGTCAAGTGGCCAGAAATTAGAAACTTAGAGAACAGAAACATAATCTCTGGGATGATTTTAATGAGGAAAATCATCAGCTGGAGAATGACAAGGAGAATTTAACAAGCCCAGACTTGTCTTGACATCCGCAACCTTTGCTAAATAAGATTATTATGTCATGTGCCATTCACCCCTCATCTCTCAGAGTTCTAAATACATGAGACAGGATAACATTGTTTTCCTCCTGCCAAATCAGGTTTTTGGATTGATTTGTTCCAATTTGCAATCAGCCACAATCATCTGATTTTAAATGATGTCCTCATATCCCCTTGCTATGCTGATGTCTCTTCAACTCCTGCATTCCACCCAAACTCTTTTCTAGACAATCTGCTATTAAAATTTTTTTTAAATAATATTGTAACCTTGATTTTTTTTTCCCTAGAAAGTATCATCATAGAAGCTAAGCGTCCTAGTTATGACTCACTAAAGTAGAGAGCAACTAGTCAAATTGCAGCTCTGGTCATGGACTAAGAGAATTTAAACTTAAGTCTTGCAGAGGATAAGACAAGTCTCTCGAGCATCATTCCTGCACACCCACATGCACACTTCTAGAGAAGCTGAGAGCTAGCACACACATATACCAAGTCCCGTAAGTAGATTAAGCCCTTTTTGAGGTTTCCAGGCAAGTTGTCTGTATTTATGAAGCTTCTAATATAAAATAATAAGTAAATAATAAGGGATACCTAAGTCAGAGATTTCATTTAAGTGATTATTATTTCTAGGCCAAGGCAGTGACACCCTCCCCACCACCACCACTTATATTTCCCATCCGCACAAGCAGCATTCCTAAGATATTTACATTTTGTGTCTGTAATACATTTTCCTTTTTAGTCTATACATATGTATATACACACATATATGAATTGAAAGACACACACACAGACAGAAAACTCTGATCTGCTGGTTCACTCCTTAAGTACCCATTACAGGCAAGGCTGGGCTTGCCTGATACTAGGAGCTGGGTACTCAACCTGAGTCATCCACTGAGATGGCATGGATCCACCTGCTACTAGCACCACCGCCTGCCTTTCAGAGAGTGCATTGTTAGTAACAAAGCGGAATGGAAATCGGATCCAACACTCTAAACCTGAAGATGATTCAGGTAGCAGCTTAGCCATTGCATCGTTCTGTAGCATCTATTTCAAAATTCTAAAAGAGTCACTGAGAAAAACAAACACATAAATTATTAAAACTACCTCAAGCTTTAGAAAACTCAAAATTCAAATATCTCACTATGCCCCAGTTACCTCATCTACAAAATTTTAATTGTGCATATTCTTTGATGTAATTTTGGGATGCTTAAACAAGACAATGTACATAAAACTTTAGACTTTCAGTACAACATGAAGTGTGAGTTTACTTATTGCAATTAAACACTGCAAGTCTCTGGTGCTTTGGAATTAATATCACAATCCACTAACGTAAGGTTAATGATAACACTTTTTGATATGTATGTATCATCCCTTCTCTAAATGAGGAGTCTTTAAACAGTGTATGCATTTCACTTTTTTATTTCCACTTTTTCATAAGCAGACTGAGCCTCCTTGAGTGTATTTGTATGTTTATTATGCATGTATGCCTGTATATTTTTTTTATCATAATCAGCAAGAATCTAAACTTAACTTATACCAAATTTCTAGTTTTTAATTTTAGTATAAACTAGAATTTAAATCTATTTCTTAAGCTTGTGAAGAGAACACTCAACCACAGTGTATTTAAATTCTAGCAATTACTGTCTACAGCCCCAGTTGAAAATGCAGACTGGTTATGGGTAATAGGGATGTGCATAATTAGGTTATTTTAATCACTAAAAAGTGTAATGATCTCCTATAGCATCGTCTTGACTTTATTGCATTGCACCAATGTACAACATAAACTGCACCTGTTTCTATAAAAAGTAAATCAATATTCACAAATTAGAACACAGGCATATGTTAAAATAATTCATTTATGATCTAGTCCAGAAATAAGTTGCATTCTGGGCACAAATGTAATGAACCAGTTAATCAACTCACAATAAAGACAAATGCCAGAATCTTGCTTACTTTAAGCAGGTGTGAATATTACTGAACAAGTTGGACACTGTACCGATTCTAGTACAAGTGGCCAAATTCAAAGTGGAGTTATATCAGCTGTACACTTGAACTCCTGGCATGAGGGACGATGTCATTTGGCAACCCAGAAACAAATCTGCAATGAAGATAATGCACTGTAAGCAAACTTTGATCACATTACATTCCCATTAGTGGGGAGTCATGTCCATCTCACTAGTAAAAAATATTTTAAGATAAAACTTACATCTCCTTGGATTTACCTAAAATTATTAGCAAATCATTACCAAACTCTTCTGCATGAATGAAATGGCTCAATAAACATCTATGTGAAGTTAAACTTATTTTTTATTCAGTAAGAGTTGAATATTCACTTATCATCCCAGAATTCTGCATATGATTAGTACATGGCCAAAGAAAGATGGACTTGTATGAAAGCCTAGTATACATTCAATGTTTCATAAGTAAATATTAGTTTCCCTTTGATGCTGTAACCTTTTCCTATGCACCCACAAATGGAGACAGCTCTCAACCTTTGCCTCCAGAGGATAAAGGAACACACAGATATATCACAGACATAATTCTAGTGCATGCATAATTCCATTCATGCATCGATAACTGAAGCATATGCATAGGTATGTTAATGGCAACGTGATACATTCTATAACATTAGAATATTAAAAAGATGATGGTGCAGAAGAGACAGCACTTAAACTTACAGAAATCACAGGATGCTTCCTTGTGGCAAAGAGCATTGGCAATGCATTATTGTGCTCCCTTTAAGAAAAATTTTTTTCCATTTTTCTAGCTATTTATAATCTTAGCACTACTGTTTTGGCTACTGTTAAATATTGATTTTTACTTTTTATGCATGACCTATTCACACTATATTCTTTAGGTATTTTGAAAAAAGTTCAGTACAAAGTAAAGATGAAGACTGTCTCTAAAAACTCAATCTTTTATTTTCTAGTTAACCAAAACCATTTGCCATATGGGTAGGTCTTCATTGAGATGGCAGAGAACACATCAGGCAGCAGCATGTAGAACATGGCAGTGCTTTTGAAATTCAGAGTGGCTTCACAGATGTAGCTGGTAGACTGAGTGTCATGGATATGTAGCTAGACATTCAAATGGAAACTTGAAATTAAATAAACATTTGGGAGGGAGTTGCTTATTTAGTGAGTCAGATGGGATGTAGTAACTGACCCAGTGGAACATACCTGTTGGAATGCATTAGTGACGACTCTACATGCATGAACTCCATCAGTAGGATACCTAGAGCTAGCTGATTTGCTTAACAATCTACCCAAATTACTGTGACTGTTGTTGCTCTATCATCTCTGACTTTGTGATTTATTCCTTTTAAAAATGAACTCCTTTAACAATAATCTCAATGAAGCATCATGACAGAAGATAGGCACGTTTTTAATCCACCAATTTCCCTTGGTTGTGACCAGCAATGTGCATTTCATTCATGCCACATCATCATTTAAAGCCTTCAGGGATTTTCAATGCCCACACTGCAGAATGAACTCCATCCTGCTTAGCACTCCACTGAAAGTTCTTCAACATCAGGCTGCACTCTCCCTGGCCCATTATCTTTGAAACAGTTTCCACTCAATGAGGCTGACTTGGAGATGGAAGAAACGTTGCCATTCCCTGCATCCAGCACTTTTTCTGGGAAGTGTCTCCAGACTCCCCTTTCCATTTCCTAACACAAGACTCTCAAACACAGTGACTTGGTTCTGTACTGTTACTGTCATATTATGTCCTTAATACCATCTTGTATGAAAATTAACTACAGATCGGCCACTCTCTCTTTCTTACTCTATCTTTCACCCTTGTTGAGCTAAAATTTAGATTCCCAGTATTTTCATTTTCATATGAATTTCACTCAGAAAAGTATATAGTAGAAAATGTGACATTTCTTGAACATCGGCGCATTTCACTGCACTATATCTGGAACCTGGGGAAATATCTGCAACTGGGCTGTACAATTTGTTTTTCTAAGATATGTATTGTGTAATAATATGTATTGTATTATTAAGCAAAAATAATAGAGTGACTAGTATATACAGGGCTAAAACACAATGAGCAGTTAATCTTGTGAAAGCTTCATTTAGAAAGAGTAGAAACGGCAGCGAATATTATAAATAACAATAAAAATGACTGAATATTTTTTCATATTGTTAAAAAAAAATCACACAAACCCACAAAGGCATGTACACGCCTTAGTATTTTTGTTACTCCCAGTCCAACATTGTAAGGAAATAGAAAGAGTACTTAATCCGAAACCAAACACTCAAGAGTTGAGATGTTACTCTATTACTAAGCTTCCACATCCGTAAAACCGCGAAAGGAACATCAGCTTCATTATTACTGAGAGCTAAGTAAGTTAAGTTACGGTCTGATGCTCTTCCGCTTTGCTGTAAATTCTAGGGTGATAAGGACTGTGTCAAATTTATTCTCTCCCAGATCCCCAGCTTCTAATGAACACTTCATAAATATCCTCTGCATGGATAAGGGAGTGGATGAATGAATTAACACATTATATGTGCTAGTTCCAAGCATGGAAAAGGGAAGAATAATTATGCATTGATTTTCTCAGCTTTTAAATAATTTTTCTTCCCACCTAAACTCACTTGTTACTCTATTCTTTTTCCTGTTCCCTCCTTATTGTCTCCCTTATTATTTCCCTTCTGCTTTTTCTTATCTGGTCCTTTCTTCCTTGTCATTCTCCCCTTCCCTCACTTCTTTCCCTCTCTCACTTCTCCCTTTTATTTTGAACATTTTTCTTCTGCAATTATTCCCACTAAACAAATTAGCTGGTTTATAGAACACCAGTAAAGTAGTGAAATACTCTATATACTATTCCAGTGCAGAAAAACCGTAGAAATGCTAGAGATGAAAGTTATTCTTATCAACTTTTGGTAAGTTGGACGTAATAATTAGTTCCAGAACACCAGTTGCGATGCCATGATTTTATGCCATGACAAAAATCCATCCCATTCCATCTGTAACATTTGATTATATATCTTACCACAAAAAACATTTTTCATTATTAAGGTAGAAAATAAATGCTCCAGGACAATATTAATTTCTACTTATTTAGAAAGATTTGTGTATATTACAATTACCAGTGATCTACCCGAGACCAATACTTATCAGTATTTATCAAGTCATTATTCCATGAAGTGATGAAATCAATATGAAAACTCTAAAAAGCATTTTTTTCCCCTTAGAAAATATGCATTTTCTACAAAGTTTGTGTTCTTTCCACCATGCCAGGCTTGCTCTCATGGCAGACGTTCTTGACAAACAGCAATCTGGTTTCCTTGATTGAACTTCTCCTGTACTTTTGTTTTGGCATAATTATGATTTGAATTTCTCCAACACCTGGACAGAAATGTGTTGCCAAGGAATGGAAAAGAAAGAACTCCTCCTGTAACCTTCATAATACATCGATATGGATGCAGTCAGAGCTGCGCCTCTCCGTGAGCCTTGCAGGATAAAGCCAACCCTGAGTGAGCTGGGCCAGGTGAAGGTGCACTTCGAGGGTTTTCAACCTCCACAAAGGGATGCTCAGAGACAAATGAGTACTATGCTTTTTTAGGGCACAGTGTCCCATTAGGGTGCCACCAAGAGAGAGAGCCCTGAAGAGAAGCATTTCCTGAGAGAAAAGTCCCAGATCTTCACGAATGATTATCCGCCTTATGGTTGAACCCTGTCATTTGATTTCATTTTTCTGAATCTGATTTCCCCCATATGCTACATCTCTCATTTCTCTCCACTGGGCAAAAAGCGAGACATTGATAGTGCGGTTTCTTCAGGAGGTTTTAGGGCAGAACTGATTTTTCTTCATCATAATATAATAACATAACATAATAACACCTAGAAAGTTCCTTTTGCATTATGAGATAAAATTTCCAAGTCCTGAGCATTCAGGCTTGACCATCTTTTCTTTGCATAATCTCCAGGGATCTAACTGCTGCTGGTCAACAAATCTATGCCTTTGTACTTCTACACCCCTCCCCAAATGCAGAAGATTCAACGCCACTCTGCCTCAGAGTTCCTATCTATAAAACAGAAGCACAAACAATGTTGCTATTGAAATTCCTGGAAAAGAAACCTAGACCATGCTGATGAGAGTAATTCTCTTATTTATATCTCTAATCTGTACTAATTTAACGAGTGTTTTATAGGGAATGTTTAATTTCATCAATGGGTTCCTGACACTTGGCAGGTGCTCAACAAAATTTAGGAGGAATAAAAACATGTAAAATGTTATTTAAGTAACGAAAAGGATATGAACATAACATTGGAATTGTGTATAACACTTAAATCTTACATAATACAAAATGACTTGCATATTTATAATTGTGCATCTGAGAAAATCAGTTCAAGTTGAAGCCTTATTATAGTCAGGTGTTTTTTTTTTTTTTAAGCTTCACTAGTTTTAATTGAAAGCCAGAGTTACAGAGAGGGAGGGAGAGACAAAAAGAGAGGCCTTCTACCCATTGGTCTACGCCCCAAATGGCTGCACTGGCCAGAGCTGAGTCTGTCCTAAGCTGGGAGCCAGGAGTTTCTTCTGGGTCTCTCTCTTGGTGCAAGGGTCCAAGGCTTTGGGTCATCCTTTGCTGCTTTCTCAGGCCACGTGCAGAGAGCCAGATTAGAAGTGGAGCAGCCGGGCCTGGTAACCTAGTAGAGATTAGCCACTACTACACTTTAGAGTCCTTGCCTTGCATGTGCCACTTGGAGCGTGAACCAACGGAGGAAGATATTTCTCTTTGTCTCTCCTTCTCTCTGTAAATTTGACTTTATGGTAAAATAAATAAATATATATTAAAAACAAAACAAAAACAACAAAAAAGTGGAGCAGCCAGGACATGAACTGCTGCTCATACGGGGGTGCTATTGTAGCAGTCGGAGGATTACCCCACCATGCCAGTGTACCACCCAATATAATATTATCATTTTACAGAAGAATAAACAGATCCCCCAACTAGCATGTATTTCTCATTCCGTGGTCGCAAGTGAGTATAAACATAGCAATTATGTTTATCAAATTTAAGTGCCACCTATGCTACACTAATTTTGAAAAGTGGCATTTTAAAAAGATCTATTTATTTTTATCGGAAAGGCAAATTTACAGAGAGAGAGAGAGAGAAAGACCTTTCATCCTCTGGTTCACTCCCCAAATGGCCTCAATGGATGGAGCTGAACTGATTCAAAGCCAGGAAACAGGTGCCTCCTCCAGGTCTCCCATGCAGGTGCATGTTCCCAAGGCTTTGGACCATCTTCAGCTGCTTTCCCAGGCCACAAGCAGGGAGCTGGATGGGAAGTGGAGCAGCCAGGATATGAAACAGTGCCCATATGGGATCCTGGTGCTTGCAAAGTGAGGATTAGCCAATTGTCCATTGAGCCAGGCCCACTAGTATCTTTAAATACGGTGATTATTTTAATAATTCCATTAACTCTTTTACTGGTTGCTCTCACTAAAGCAACTGACTGTGGAAACGGGTGGAGCAGAGTAGATGTCAGTCTCTGAATGTGGAATTTCCATGGAAAATCAAATTTGGTTTTTCTTTAAAGTAGGAAAAAAACCCCTCGACTTCTAAGGCCAAAGCTTGCAGAGGGTCAGCCACAAGAAGGGCACAGTCTCTCTCAGGAGCCTGGTAAACAGCTCTGTCTCCATTGTCTCAGCACACTTCGACACGATGGCTTCTCTAACGAAGTAAATCGCCAGCTAACACAAGCATTACCGTTCATCCAAGTAAGGGGATATTTCTGGTTAAGTTTTAAAAACATGTTCACCACAACCTCCTTCCTCAAAACACAAGCTGCCCTTCTCTTTCACAGGTCAGGGACAAGCATGAGGTGAAGCTTTCTATATAAAGCTGCAACTCCATACTTCAGATCATCTTACCAAGCTTTCCAACGACACTTGAACAAAATCAAATCCACTCACAAAGCCACTCTAAAACATCCCTTAGCTGCAGAAACACACACCCTGTTTAACATGTATAATTTGAATATGATTTGAATGTAGTTTGAGTATGACTGTATAGTTTTGTATCATACAGCTAGACAGATCTTTTGTTTGTTAAGGATGCCTAGGCAATAAACTCTAAATTTTGTGCCCTTCACTGAAAGACTCAAAACCAAAACATACTTATCAATGAAATAGCTTTAAAAGATAGGATTATTATTCAGATTTATGACATTAGCACTGCTGGCCTCAGACATTTTCTTCCAGGCAATCCTTTTATCTTTTTCTCTGAATCTCAGGCTCTGCCTTAAAGGACAGAAGCTGTACAGCCTTTAGATAAATAAGTGATACCACATTCAGTTAGGCCAGCTATAACTAAGAAACCTAGAGGCAACCCCTGCAGCTACAACAACAAAACAGACTCTTTTTTTTCAAGGTTTGCAAAATACCTAGGTTAGTGGGGACAGGTACTCTAACATATTTTAGTAGCTATAGACTTATTTGTAATTACTTCAACAAACAGTGGCATAAATAAAGAGACATCTGCATTGTGTGGTTCTTCAAATTAGTGTCAAAGCAGTTAGTGTCAAAGCACTGATGCCTGAGGAGAAATAGGCTTTGATTGCCAGTATGTCTCAGTCACGGTCTGGATGGTCCCAATGACCTTGGCTGTGTTCATTGGCATGAGCAGCAGCTGGCTGGGATGGCGAGGCTGGAGCTCCACTCTGCATGCTGCTCTTCCCCCAGGACAGCCGCAGGAGAGGACACCCCAACCCAAAGAGAGGCACGTCGGCCTCGCCTTGCATCACATCAGTCAGCACTCCTTCAACCAAAGGAAGTATATGGCGAAGAACAGAGCGAAAGCAGAGGACACACAGCACAGGCACCTGCCTGAGGAAAGTTTGTGACTTCCAGACAGCTGGAAGAATCTGCCACCACCATCATCAGGACAACTTGAAAAACTCAGACTGTGTATTTTTGTTTTGTTTTGTTTGTTTTTTTAAGATGTATTTATTTTTATTGGCAGATATACAGATAGGAGGAGAAACAGGAAGGAATATCTTCCGTCCACTGGTTCACTTCCCAAGTGACCGACCACAATGGCTGGAATTGAGCCTAACTGAAGCCAGGAGCCTCTGCCCGGTCACCCATGCGGGTCCAGGGTCCCAAGGCTTTGGGCCATCCTTAATGGCTTTCCCAGGCTCCAAGTAGGCAGCTGGGTGGGAAGTGGGGGCAGTGGGATTAGAATCATGTGGGATCCCAGCGAGGGCTTTAGCTGCTAGGCTATTGCACCAGACTTGGATTTTAGAAATATTAACTCCTTTTGGAGGCCAGTGTGGTGGTGCAGCAGATGTTCTCCACCCTATGGCTCGGGCATCCCATACAGACAGCCTGTTTGTGTCCTGGCAGTCCCACTTCCCATCCAGCTCCGTGTTTATGGCCTGGGAAAGCAGTGGAGGAGGGCTCTAGTACTTGTGACATTGCACTCATTTGGCAGACCTGGAGGAAACTCCTGATCCTCAGCTCTGGCTGTTCCAGTCAGTTGGGGAGTTATCCAGTGAAGGAAAGACACTCTGTCTGTAAAATCTGCTTTTCAAATAATAAATAAATAAAAATTTAAAAAAATCATTAACCCCTTTAAATCTCCCCAGATACATATGAGCTTGATGTTGTTATTAACTGTCATTTTCCAAATGAGAGAAATGAGATTAAGATTATGATGTTATTGTCCAATGTCATATGAACAGTGAAGGAGATAGAAACACAGAACATCTGGGGCAAAAGACTGGATTTCCAATACTACCCTGTACTGCTCTAGGACATGGACAATCTATGGCAATCTCTGTTGTCACCTGGTACATGCTGCATTATGACGCCCACTTTCCTCTTCCACCAGCTTCTGCTGTGGCACCGCTTCAAGTAATCAAGACAGCATAAACAGAACAGGCTGTGCAATTTCCCTACTCCATTAGGAAGAGCAACCACTTGGGAATAAATGATAAATACACTGAAAAAGTTGGGACACAAGAGAAGATACATCCATGTTAGTTCTAAATTTAATAAAATGCAAAGAGCAGAGTTTTCAGCTCTGATCCTGAATAAAGATGTCGAAAAGCATTAATTTCCAAATGACATTTAGGCCCTTGAATATTTTTGCCACCTGTCATCTTGCTTCCTTTCACCTGTATAAATGGCATTTGTAGCTGTTGACATCCTGATTATAATGTTATCACTGCTCTTTAGTTATTTCCACTAACCCATGACAGGTTTTTTTCATTCACATGCCATTCACTTGACATTTATTTGCTTTTATCAATTTGTGTTTAGCTATGAATTCCTAAAATCTGTCTTGATTATATGTTGCTGTTTAGCTGATATCACTCATTGCCTTCGAGATTATTTTCAATAGAAAGTAGCTAGTGATATTCATTCACTCTTTTTCATTCTTTTTATGGACACATGAACAGCAGGTGAGTGTTGCAAAAGTTTGGCCGTATCAGAATCATGGACTGTATTTCCCTTTCCCCGCTGTGCATGGATCGTCATCACATCATGATCTTGAGATTTCCAGCATTTGGGAGAAGCAAGATACCTAGCTTGTTGGTTGACATAGCCTCTCATATGATGGCTAATTATCTACATCAATGTGACGGGTCTGCAGAAGGTCCACATAGCTGGCAAAGCATGATTCCTAGGGGTGTCTTGGAGAGCATATTTGGATGTGATTAGAAGAAACAAAGAAATACCCCCTGTGAGTGAGCATCACACAGTCCACTGCGGACATGGCTACCACACATGTACCAAGGAACGACTCTGCCTGACTGCTGAGCTCTGATGCCTACCTTCTTCTCATCTGTTCTCCTGGGCTTGGGGTTTTCATACTCTCACAGGCATTGCACCCACCAGTTCTCTGCCTCCCAAGTCAACTGCACCATGGGATTTCTTGCCTCTACAACTTGCAGACAGTAAGTCCTAGGACTTCTCAGTCCCTATGATGACATGATAAAATATTGTTCACCAAATCTGTTACTATATTTGTGTCTTTTAAGTTGCCATATTGTTTCTGTTTATAACAATTCAATGTGATTGTGACTTGATTTTCAAAAATTTAAAAGAAAAAAAAATAAGGCAGCTGTGATGGCAGGGGGCTAACATGGCTAGAAGGAGATCTGGACATATCTCAATATCAGGCTAATGAGTACCCATATAATGAATTATTATAGAGAATACATAGAAAATTCATTATGCAGTGTGTCTGGCATAGAGCACATGGTAAATTAATGTATTCAATTCTACTATTAAAATTCCGTGATAGTAATATAAACACTAAAAAATGCCATAGAAATATTATGGTTCAACATATGATGTTGCCATATTTTAAGTAAAAAATGATCAACCATAAATAATCCCATGTGTTCCAACCAAATATCATTTGTTAGAATTAAAAAGTACATTGTTACATTCATAAGTGGTGTGTTCCAGCTAAAGACAATAATTGTGAAGAGTAAGAGTCTCGCTTGCTCATGAAAAGTGATGTGTTTGTTCCTAACTGATGGGGTTCCCTTGGTAAACTAACTATCCAGCCTTACCAAGAATCAAACACAATCTATGGTTGGTAGAAGGAAAAAGAAATCGTTGCTGAAACTGCTCTCTGGGAGAAATATAAATCTCTGGAGCCCTTTATGGAAAGCAAACCAGCCAAATTATTTTTAAAAACTTTAAATATGTACAATGTCCTCTTGGTATCTGGAGGGAAATAGTTCCAGAATCTCTGATACATGATCAGTATCTCCATCACAAATGGAAATAACATTGTACATACGTTACAGACCTCCTCTGCATATGTTAAACCATCTCTTAACTACTTATAAATACTTAACAAAATGTGCTATGAAAATAGTTGTATTGCAATACTGTTTAAAGCACAACAAATCATGAAAGTTCTCTATGTGTACAGTAAAGAGGTAGTTTTATTCCACCTTGGTGGGATTCATAGATGAGAAGGCTATAGATGTGGAAGACTCGCCATATATCCATTTTCCTAGAAATACATGTCCTGAAAAATGTGTTCTTTCAAAAAGGGACAAGTGAGAGGTACAAAATGTAGATTTGTGATATTGTACATTTTTAAAAAGAATAATGACAAACCTGTATGTGGATTTTTAGAGTTATTGTCAGACAACTATACAAGAATCTCATCAGGACAATTTTGACTACAGGAGCATGATTGTAACTAGACAAGTCAAGGAAAAGCAAGTATTGAAGAAAGAAAATAACCCCGCCCCCCTAACCCCAATCCCAGCCCATACAGACCATTTACCCAGCAGTATCCCTGACCAACACACCCCTAACATGCTAACAATCCCACAAACCCAAATAACTCTGCATTCCCATCCCAAAACCACCCGCCCCCTTCCCCTCCCCTACACCCCTTCAACACCGGAATCAACCCCACACCCCACCCCCCCCGTACCCCATAACCACAAACAAAAACACCTTAAACTACTATACATACTAGTCCAGCCTCTATCCCCCCACCCCAACCGCCCCATCCCACCCCCCCAGAGACACAAACCAATTCCCCCCATGCCCCCCCCCAATGCCCACAACACCATACCCAATCAAAAAGTCCACACGGAAACCCACAAATCCCCCCCTCGGCTACTACCCCAAAACCACAGCGCGGGTATTCACCCAAAAAAAACCAAATCAAACCTACAAACCCCCATCCATACCCCAACCCCCGTAGTCAAACCATCACCCCCGACAAGCCAACCCCTGCACACACCCCCGAAAATTCCTCTACATTTTACCCCACACCCATCCCACATAACCTCCCCCCACAATTCCGCCCCCAAACCTGCACCTGCCCCCTTTCGGAATACCATAAAAACATCATCCAATCCTAACACGAAGGGCTCAAACCCCATCCACAGTTATTCCCGCCCCCGCATAATTCCGGCCCCCCATAACTACCCATCCATGCCATCATTGGCCACCCCAATAGGGAGGCAGCCTGGGTCCCATCTGCTGTTTCACCTCTGTTCCAGCTCCCTATTAATGCACTGGAAAAAGCAGCAGAAGATGGCCCAAATGCTTGGACACCTGCCTCATATAGGAGATCTACATCAAGCTCATGGCTTCTGTCTGGCTCAGCTCTGGCCACTGCTCCCATTTGGGGACTGAAGTAGCACATGGCAGATCTCTCTCCCTCTGTCTTTCTCTCTCTCTCTTTCTCTCTGCCTCTTGTTCTCTTTCTGTAACCCTTCCTGTCAAATAGATAAACAAATCTATAATATAAAAAATAAAACTACCACTCTCAGAGGTTAATTGCATTTTTTAATGTTGAATTGCTGATAATTTTAAAATGCCAACAGACAAAACCGTCTTGAAATTATCTTGTATTCATTCATAATCAAGCATGGTAAGTTAAAGTGTATGTGTGTATATAATTTTTGCTTACTTAAAACTTACTTGAAATCTAGAGAGAAAGAAAGAGATATCCCATCTATTGTTTATTCTCCAAGCATTTGCAAGAATTGGGACTGGGTCAAGCTGAGGACAGGAGCTGGATACTTAACTTGGATACTTTCCCCTGTGTATCAGCTATTCCAACCCTTGAGCTGTTCCAGGGGCTGCAGTCAAGAGCAGAACCAAGACTGCAACCCAGGCATGTAATACAGGTAGTAGGTGTTCCAGCAGGTGTTCTAAGCAGTGTGCCAAATGCCAACAAATACATTTCATTCTGATAGGAGTTTCAAAAAAATGGACTGGACAGGTTTTGCTGAATTGTAAAGAAAGTAAATTCATCCACAACGCGCCATGCCTTTCTCCAAAATTAGACATTTTGTTTTCTACCCAACCATTTCTCTTATCAAAAAATAGAACTAATGTGCAAGCATTTACACAGCAAGTAAATCTGCCAGCTGTAATACAGGCATCTCATATGGATGCCCATATGTGTCCCGTCTGCTCCACTTCTGATCCAGCTTCCTGCTAATGGCCTGAAAAAAAAGTCAGAGCATGGCCTGGATATTTGGGACCCTGACACCCATGAGGGCCACCCAAAAAGGCTCCTGTTTTGACCTGGCCCAGCTCTAGCCAATGCAACCATTTAGAGAATGAACAAGTAGATAGGCCATTTCTCTCCACTGACTTTTCTTCTCATTCTGTAACTGCTTCAACAAACGTTGAAAAAGATCCAACTTTTCTCTATAAATGCAAATTTAAGCTAATGGCATAATACTCATTATGAATGCTATATTTAGCTAAAAGACAGATATAGAATTTTGAAAGCTACAAGCACATTTTGTGAAGTTTTGCCACTAATCAAAGAAAAATTATAACTTTTCAGATATATGTGGTATAAATAACAGGTCTTGGGAGGGACTGGCATTGTGGCATCACGGACTAAGCAACTGCCTGTAGCGTAAGCATTTCTTTGTTTTTATTGAAAAGGTAGATTTACAGAGAGAAGGAGAGAGACTGTTCATTCACTCCCCAAGTGACTGCAACTGCTAGAGCTGAGTCGATCTGAAGCCAGGAGCTTCTTCTAGTCTCCCACATGGGTACAGGGTCTCAAGGCGTTGGACCATCCTCTGCTACTTTCCCAGGCCACAAACAGAGAGCTGGATGGGAAGTGGAGTAGCCAGGATACTAACTGACACCCATATGGGATCCTTAGCCACGAGTCGATTGTGCTGGGTCCCCATAAAATAAATTTTAATAAAACTCCTAACTTCACCAGTATTGAAAGCATTATTTCAGCACACTATAAAATTCTGAGGTGCCAAATTCAAATAAGTAACAATTCTGTATCCCTACTGCAAAGCAGAAGTTGAGTGAGTGAGTATAGTTCAGTGAATAGACTAGTTGAACTCACTTATGAAATTAATAATTAAAATGTTGCAAATAAAATAAAAAATTTTCAGAAAATAATAACTATTTTATTCTTTCCTCAAATGATAATATTAAATTTCTTGTGTTCAATACAATAAAGAGAGCATTTAAATATATACAAGCAGTCTCCTAAATTGTATGGTCTGTACCGTGAACAAAACTATGCCTGCGTTCCAAAAAAATTAATACTAAATTGAATTTATCTTTTTAAATTCATTCCCCATAAACTTTTGAAATATTCTCATATTGTTAAAACCAACTTTCTATTTCCTTTTTAATGTGAGTATGACAGAAATTTTAAATTGTATGTGTGCTTTGCATTATATTTCTTTCAAACAACATTGTGTTAGGCACAATAAGATTCACTGATTTTTGAAAGCCTGATGGCTACCAAATTGCTGGCTAGGCATTCTATAACTCAGATCCTATAATCTTCAAATTATTTCTAACAACTAGAGTAATGATATTTTCCATTTTTAATATGCAAAACAATATAACAAACAGAAGGAAAACATTGCACAGAGTCACAAGTTTAATAAGCATAGATCAAAGTACAAATGCAGGTCTACTAACACAGATCCAGTCCGTTTCCACTTGGCCCAGCTGTGCTGCAAGGGCTCTGAGAAGTACAAAGCCCTGCTCTGCAGGCTCCAGGGGACTTGGCTGCTGCTCGCCATGTCTCACGGAGTCCCAGCTTTGGGCAGCACGGTTGGCTGGCCAGCCCGCAGCTGCTTTGGCATTTGTGTTTGTGACACAATCCCAAGACACTGCCCATTCTTGTGATACTCTCATGCTTCTGGGATTTGATGCAGCTGTGCAAACCCAGAGCTGCCCACCAGCTGCGCAGGAAGAAGTGACGCAACGCTGCATCACAGATGCCTGCCCAGAGCGCTGAACAGAGGAGCCCTGGCTGATTTCTTCTCAATGTGGCCAAGCATGGCTGCTCTCGGGCTTCATCCACTTCCCACCTTGGCAGAAACAGGTCATGAGACTTGAATGGATTCTCTTGACTTGGCACCTGCTAACGATGTACAGTCAGCTAAGAACAAGGCTGGGTGAAACCGCTTCGAGAGCCACACCCCAAAATCTACTCCTGCTTAGGGCCAGGGTGATAAAAAGTCTCAAGGAGTTCACATTCAGTCTCCAGAGACCAGTGCTGGTCTGGCGAGCAGACACCACCTGAGATAACGTGTGAAATTTCACGGGACTGCCTTTTGCAATTTTCTCATCATCTTGGATTATACCACTGCCATGATTTGTTCTATTTGAATATTCCTGCGTTCAGTGGGCTGGTACTCATGCAGGATGTCCTGTCTCCTTTTAAAAGATTGCAGTGTGTCATTATTTTTACATGTAGGTAAGGTCTTGCAATTTTTCATATATGTTAGGTTAGTTTCTTAAACATGTTTGGGATGTTCTTTATTTTGTGGGAGAATTTCTGAAAGATGGTCATTATTGTTTTTTTATTCAAGTTTTATTTACTTTTATTGGAAAGATAGATTTATAGAAAGAAGAAAAGACAGAGAGAAGGATCCTCTGTCTGGTGACCCACTATGCAAGTGACTGCAATGGCTGGAGTTGAGTAGATCCAAAGAAGGCAGGAGCCTCCAGGAGCCAGGAGCCTCCTCAGGCATGTTCCCCATGTGGGTACAGGGTGCCAAGGCTTTGGGCTGTCCTCTACTACCCTCCCAGGCCACAAGCAGAGAGCTGGATGAGAAGTGGAGCAGCTGGGACACGAACTGGCTTCCATATGGAACCTTGGCAGATCCAAGACAGGGATTTAGCCACTATGCAATGGCCCTGGGCCATTATCATCTTCTTACATGTCTCATAATTTCAGCAGTGAAATTATCTTGACTCTGTGTTTTCTTTAGGGAAGCTATAAACTTTCTTTTATATAATTTTAGTTGATGTTTTCAAATTTGTTGGCATAAATTTGTTCACAATCTTTAATTTGTTTTAAGTTCATTTTTATTTTATCTGATGGGTCAAGAAACAGAGAGGCAGAGACAAACAGTTGGAGGGGATGATTCATCCTTTGTTTCACTTCCCAACTGTATTCACAGGCCAGGAATGGGCCAGTTCCAAGCAAGCAGCCCAAATCGCAAACCAGGTTTCCCACATGTGCAGTAGGGAGTGAAGCACTTGGGCAATTGCTTGCCACCTTCCAGAATACAGATTAGCAGAGAGTGGGACAGGAACAGGAATGGCTGAGACTCTGTTGAGGCTCTCTGCTGTAGACTGTAGGGGTTACAAGGGAAACGCATCACTTTGCTAAATATCCATGCTGCATTCAGAATGTTTTTTGGAAGATTGACTCATTCATTTGGAAGTCACAGTTGAGAGAGAGAAAGGGAGAAGGAGAAAGAGAGATTTTCAAATGCTGCTTCATTACCCAAATCATCGCAACAGGCTGTGGCTGGGATAGGCCAAAGCCCAGAGATGAGAACTCAACCAGGTCTCCCGTGTTTGTGGTGAAAGAACAGGTAGGTAAGCAATCATTCAATGCTTTCCCAGGCACATCAATAGAGAGTTACGGGCCCAGCGCGGTGGCACAGTGGTTAAGGTCCTTGCCTTGCATGCCCAGGATCCCATATGGGCGCCGGTTCTATCCCGGCAGCCCCGCTTCCCATCCAGCTCCCTGCCTGTGGCCCGGGAGAGCAGTTGAGGACGGCCCAAAGCTTTGGGACCCTGCACCCGCGTGGGAGACCCAGAAGAGGCTCCTGGCTTCGGACCGGCATAGCATCGGCCATTGTGCTCACTTGGGGAGTGAATCATCGGACGGAATATCTTCCTCTCTGTCTCTCTGCCTTTCCAATAAAAATAAAATACATATTTAAAAAAAAATAGAGTTACTGTGGGCAAAGAGCCGCTGGGACTTAAGCTGGAAATCCAATATAGAATACCAGGTCTAGGTAGCTTAACATACTTTGACACAACGGGCCCTCATAATATTTTTATTAGTCTCATTATCCATACGATTATTAATGATACTCTCACCATTGTGTCAACTGAAGTTTTTGATTCTAATAAATTGATGGTTTTTCATTGAGTACTACTGTCCTTTATCATGTAAAATATTTTTCATTCCATTGTCTCTTTTTCTTAAGAAATTCTAGTCAGAAATGTTAGACACATTGTTGTTTCCATAACGGACACTGAAGCTATGATCAATTTCCCTGATATTCAGATTAGAAATTCTTAGAGTCCAGGCTTCAATGTTGCGTTCTGTTCCTTTCACACAAAGTCTCAATGCAAACACAGGTTTCAGTGTTGGCAGTTTCATTTGCTTTCTTTGTACGTAGTTTCTCCTTTTCCCGAGATTCAACTTTAGTTTGTTCATTATAGATGTCTTTTCCTTTAAATGCTGAATGTATCTTTGCAATCTCTGGTGTTATTTTCTTCTAATTCCGAATTTTAACCACTTTAGTTCCTATCTGAATTGATTGCTTTTTAAGGACTCTAGGTGGAGATGAGCATGTAGCAGTGAAGGCGTTGATTACCATGCTCACTGACACGCTGTGTTCAGTGTGTCAGTTAACCTCTGTCACCAGATACAGATTTATTTGCAAGTGAAGCAAGTGCCAAGACATGTGACCTGGTGCCCAGATGGGAATGGGCGGCAGCCTTACCCACTACATTGCAGCATTGGCTCTTCAACATTTACATTTTAGTTTTCATCTACTAAAATGAATGGCAGAGTGAGAGTGAGTGTGAGGGAGTGACAGAGCAAGAACAAGAGATACAGAGATTCAATCCCTTGGTTCATTTCCCAGATGCTTTCAAAGCCACGGTTGGCCCAAGCCAAAGCCAGGAGTCCAGAACTCCACCAGGGTTTCTCCTGCAACAGGGACCTACACACTTGAGTCATCACCAATGGAATCTGTATTGCTTATAAATGACCCAGTCTGTAATATTCTGTTCCAGCAGGCTAAAACATCCTAAGACACAGTATCATGTGTTTCTCATTTCATAATCTTTCCAAAAGCAAACATCCCAGGACAGAAAGCCAACAACCCGAGAAAAACAGCTCTCTGGCTGCACCGATAAACCATGGGTATATTGATGTCTAACGATGCATAGTTAAACTTGGAACTTTAAATCAAGCAACCAAGGTTCTGAAATCGACTAGCTACATACATGGGAAAATTTCAGCCACTTCTTAGAGGTCTTTTAATGTCTATTTATTTTATTATTATTTATTTAAATAAGGATGAAGGGGACAAACTGATGCTGTCATCAGAGAGAAAAAGCCTTTCAAGTACAAAGCGTCTTTGGAAGGTTTCTTCTGACGCCAGCTGAGATGACGCCACCAGAAGCAGGACTGTCTGACTGAGAGGATCATTATCTGTCATTGGGATCCACGGACCAGGCAATTCATCTGTGAAAGATGGGCGGACTTAAAACCAATGCCTCAAAGATGCTCACAAGTCCTCTTGGTGCTCCTGACAGATTAGAAAGATCGGCGTCCTTGTGCACGTCAGGTTTCAACTGTTTGTTTCCATGAAAAAAAAGAATAGCTAGCCTTTAGAAAGTCTTTACTATCCGTTTTGTGTATCTGCAGTCTCATTTTTCACACATTAAGCTAATTCTATACATATTTTTCCTCTCCAGTAATGCCACATTTCAGGGCAAGATTGCACCAGTTCCGCTACTATTTATCTTAGTCTAAGCAAGTGATGGATCAAAGACACTGATGAGCAGTGAAATCCATATTGCATAAGGGAGGCAACCTATTCCACACTGGGAGGCCTGACCATTCTAGTCATTTATTTTAAGATCAATTGTATTAACGTGATTACATTTGCCTCTCAACCTACAAAGAATGATTGAAGAAGATAAGTATGTAAAGGAACAAGTAAATCTGCCCACTCAGTTAAAAGCAAAGATTTTCCCACTAAATTCAATCTAACTCTAGATGCAACTAATCAGATTTTTCTCAGATTAGCAGCTCATTGGTAAACAGACAAAAGGTTACTTTTAAGATAAATGTTCTTAATATCGGCTCCATAACACGGCCAACTTGATCTGCTGCGTTCATTCCCACTAAAAGCATCACAAATCACCTATGGATTTTCCACGAAAGAAAAATGAGGAGTTTACAGGTTGATTACCTCAGAAGTATGATTTTAAATGTGTTCTGGAAAACATCTAGGACTAATATTTCACTGTAATGGTGTAACTATTGAAAAATTATGTTGTAGCATTATAAATAAACACATCACATATTACTTACCTGACTCAGGATGGAATTCTATAAAATCATGGAGCAGTTTCCCTACATGTCTGGCCAGAAATAAATACACAGCTGATATTGGCAAATTCACAAGTTTTTCTTCCTCCTTTGACATCTTCACATGAAAATTTAAAGTACCCTTTGTTTATTTTTTCTTCTTCAATATTTTTCCCTTCCAAGTCAGTAATTACGGACTAGTATGCCTAATGTGACACATATTCTTCTGTAACTGTATCTAAATATGTGCAAACATACATTTATAAATACATGCTATTTGTTTTGATTACAACTTTTATGCAAAGCGCAACATCTTTTTTTCACTTTAATATAGTTTTAAAACTTCTAAACTTCACATATTGATATATAGTGGTATACTATCTTAAATGCCACATAGTGCAAAGAGCAAGGGGGAAATGAGGGCTCCTTGGTTGGCAAGGCTACAAGGAGTTTCTGGCTACGTGGCAAGGCCCAGCTGAATGTCTCTGGTCACCTCATTGCTGCCTCACCCCTACTGTCTGGACACTCAATCACCGCTCTGATATAAAATGCAATTCTCCTGAGGGTGTTGTTGTTTCTCTGCAAGTGTGAAATGATTCCTGTAGTTGGTATAACACCTGAAACTGATCAATCATGCTATGGTAAAAGGGCCTTTAACAACTTAAGGCAATGGCACACAGCTAAAAGCACACAACAGTGCAACTGAGCCCACAATGTCCCCAAACATCTTGTTACACGCCCACCTTTGTCCTGGAACTTACCCTAAGCTGCATTTCCTAAACTTGTTATTGTTCGTCCACCTGATCAAGCAACGGCTTGATAATATCTTGGAGCAGATGACAATCATGGTGATAGCGTGTTTACTGTGCAGCCTTGAAGCGCCACCACACATGAAATGACACATTTCGGTTTCCCCCCACATAAAGCAGAAAGTCCATGCAGCATCTTCTAAAGAGGGCAAATGTTGTGAGCCCCAGAGGAAAACAGTTTAAAACTTCTACCTTACATTGGCACTTACATTCAGGGAAAGAAAATAGTTTGAAAAGATAAAAAGAAGTTTTTGTAAAGGCTTTCCGATTGTAGAAAAGCTAAGTTGCCTTGATCCTGAACTGCCCTTTAACAAAAGAACAAACAATTGAATCGGTACTAGGTGAAGGTGATGGTAGTTAGTGTATGATTCATAAGATTTAATAAAGAAGCTATGACATATGCCTTTGTAAATTCCTTTCATTTGCAAGCTTTCTTTTTAATTTTGTAGTTTTGATACTTTAAATGGTGTTAGCTTAGGTTTAGTGAAAATTGATTTCGGATATAAGTAAACCACCTGTCAGTCTGTAACCACATATGCCGTCAACCATGGAGTTCCTGGCTTCAGCCGGGTGACTGCTGGTTTGAATGCTGAGAACATTTTCTTTGAAATAAAATAATAATAATGTTTCTTAGAATTGTTTTTGTATTCTTTTCAACCACTAAGTAAAAATGAAACAACTGGATGTTGTGCAAAAGTTTGTGATGATTTCTGCATAAATAAACAAGACAGCTTTTTAAGTTGTCCATTATGAGCTCATGATAATCCATGTCATTTCTTGTCTTCTCGCTGATCGACACATTCTTTGCAAGCTCTGAAGTCAGCTGGAGCTGGTCTCTGGTAACATACGATTCTTATATTTGAAGAGACTCTTTAAAAACGTATTTGAAAGGCAATTGGACAAAAGAGAGCAGACCAGCCTCCTGCTGCTTGACTCCCCAGCTGATGACAATGGCCGCGGCTGGGCTAGCTTAAAGACCGGAGTCTAGAACTCCACCCAGATCGCACAGGTGAATGACTGGAAACCAAGGACTCGGACATCAAGTGCTGCCTTTCAGGAGCATTAGCAGAGATCTGGCTCAGAAATGCAACAACCGGGCACTAGCACTTTACTATGCAATGCCAGTATTGCAAGCAACCAAATAACACCGATTTTCACATAGAATTCTAAATCGGAATACCACAATGTGTGTTTTCTCTTTTTTAGAGATTTACTCACTTTTCTTGGAAGGCAGAGTGCAGAGTGAACCAGTGAATGGAGGACCTCTCTCTTCTCTTTAAAATCTGCCATTCAAATAAAAAAAATAGATGTAAAAACCCACATGCTCAAAGGATATGTGTTGTGCTTTACAATTTTAACAGTATAAAGAAATCTTAAGGCAAAATCAGGAAAACCATTAGTAGAAGCAGAAAAAAAAATGTACGACATCGAAAAACTATTCTTCAAAATCTTCCCATTATTTTACGTTCTACAAGGAATTCGTTTTACTTTGCCACCCAACTGTATATTATAAATCTGGTCAAATTTTGCAAAATAAATAAATAAATAGGAGGAAAAAAACTCCAAATTTGCACTTTTAACTTTTATTTTACTGCTAAGTGGTTTTTAAAAAAGAGAAATTGGGGTTGGCACTGTGGCATAAGAGGTCAGGCTGCCCCTACAGCACAAGTATCCCATAGGGACACTAGTTTAAATTCTGGCTACTTCACTTCTTGTCCAGCTCCTTGCCCCAAGGTATGTGGAAAAGCAACAGAGAATGGCCCAACTTATTGGCACCCTTGACCCCATGTGGGAGACCTGCAGGAAGCTCATGCCCACGGCCCAGATCAACCCCAGCTGTTATGGCTATTTGAGGAGTGAACCAGCAAAGAGAAGGTCTCTCTCTGTCAATCTGTAACTCTACCTTTTAAATAAATGTAATAAATCTCTTTTAAAAGTGGAAAACAGCAAAATATCTATATACCCATCCTCCATAATATTAACATTTTGCCACCCTTTTTTTTTAACTAATGGACTTAAAATATTTAAATGAAATACAATTACCTCTTGAAAAACATACATTATCTAATGTTTTGAAAGATACATAAATAAAATGTACTCTTATATTTTTCAGTTTATATTAATCACATCATGTTTTACTTAATCATCACCAACTTTTTTTCAAAAAAAAAAACACTCCATAGAGTTTTTCTGCTATATTTGTATTGACACAGCAGATGTTGCTTATTCATTGAAGCCAACACTATGAATAGTAAACTATATAGCTTATTTTGTTTTTATTTTTCTCTATTAATAATGATATTGTAGGCATATTTTATGGGGATATTTAAACAAGGTGTCTATAGATTGTCCCTATGTATTTTCCACATTTCTTTTCTTTAAAAATAAATATGCAATCCATACACTAACTGTGCAACAAGTGCATGAAAAACGCATGATAACCTTTAATTCATTGTTTCCCATAAACTTATACTTGTATTTATTAAATCTTATTTTTCCCTTACCAACCACATTCAAATAACAAACGTTGACTCTTAATTCTAAATGTTACTAATTCTCGTCTCTTTTTGCGCTTGCTGTTTTGAGAACTAACCAGCCCAGAATTTTCACAGCTTACCTAAGCACAAATCAACTTGGAGTTTAAAATCTGTGTGTCCATTTGCAACAATGCCTCCATCTCCGTGTGGAGAACAGATTGGAGTGGAGCAAGATGACTACAGCGGTCTCCATGAACGGCCCCTCTCTTCCATCCCCGTCTTCTCTGGCTCTTCCTCTCTAACTGCCCAATTATCTGAGGCTGTCACAGTTTTGCCTTATCAAGTTGAGAATAACAAATGTTTTCTGGCAGATTTAACTGACTGTGAGGGTTGACTGGAACCTGTCCTCAAGGGAGAAGCCACTGAAGCCAGAAAACTGCCAACCATGGCGGCCATTCTTCACCTGCCTTCCTTCATCAGCCTGCATCTGTTTGATCATTGACACCTTCAACTTTTGCTGTTACTAGTTTTTTCTCAGATTTCTAATATTATCAGCAGAAGAATTACTCTCAAAACAGTTCCATAGCTACTAATATACATTGTGCTTCTATTTTTATTTCCATGTCTCTGTTTCAAGCTTGAATCATCATTAAGAGCACACTTTTGGCATTATTCATCTGTGTTTCCTTTAAGAGCATCTGAGTTGGAAAAAAACAAAAACAGTAGAAAATTCCCACAGAACTCTATTAATGCAGTAGATAATATGTCTTTAAGATTCTTCACAGTTGAGAAAGTTGCAATGCTGTTTTTGCATTGGGTTGAAATATTATTTTCACATCAATACTACACACTTCATATCCTCAGACACCATTAGAAAATATTAGATGTCAGATAATCTTCAATAGTTGTCTTAGCTTTTTGCCAACACAAGATAACCTCAGACTGGGTAATTTACAAAGACTAGAAATTTATTAAGCTTATGATCTTGGGGGCTGGGAAATTCAGCAGATCGCTGCTGGCACCTGCTCACATTTGATAAGAACTTTGTTATGGGCCCAGCACCATGGCTTAGTGGCTAAATCCTCACTTTGCAACTTCCAGGATCCCATATAAACACTGGCTCATGCCCTGGCTGCTCCACTTCCCATCTCGCTCCCTGCTTCTGGCCAGGGAAAGCAGTAGAGGATGGCCCTAAGTCCTTGGGACCCTGCACCTGCATGGAAGACCTCAGCCCTGGCCATTGGAGCCATTTGAAGACTGAGCCAGCAGATGGAAGAAACTTTTCTGTGTCTCTCCTTCTCTCTGTAAATCAGCCTTTCCAATAAAAATAAATGCATCTTAAAAAAATAAACAACAACTTTCTTACCACATCATTAACATGGTGAACACTGCCTGACGTTATACACTAAGCAGGTAAAATCAGTGTTTAGAAAAATGTTGATTTTTTTTTTGTAACAGAGAAAGAGGGAGCAAGAACTGGTCTGAGTGTTGATTCACTTCCAAAATATCCCAACAACTAAGTCTAGGCTCAGCCACAAGTCAAGAACTTGAAGCTGAATCCCAGCATCACACACTGGTGGCAGCAACCCCAGTACTTGAACTATCACTGTGGCGTCCCAGGGTCTGCATTAGCATAAACCTGGAGTCAGGGCTGAGCCTAGGTCCTTCCTCACAGCTGGACCAGATGCCCACCCCTCTTCTTTTTAAATTGACATGAATGTCATCTTGGGGCTTCTACCCTCAGACCTCATCTAATTCTCATTATCTCTGAAAGTCTCTAACTCCAAATGCTATTAACATAGTTTGAAGACGAAGTTTTCGACACTTAAATTTTGGTGGAACACATTCAAACCACAGCTGCAATTTGTAAGACTAAAATATTAGCAATTAAAACCGCACTGGGAAATTTTTTTTTCTATTTAGAAATATATTTACAACAGAGACTCACAAAACACAGAATAGTCTCAGGGAAAAAATACTGCTGCAAAGCAAGCATAATAAAATCTTACATTAAACATTTAAACTAGAAGACCTTGGTAGGAAAAAAAATTCAAATTAAATAGCAATTGGCTCCCACTAGTCTTGCTTGCATTATTAGGGACAAATCAACTGTGCTCTATGATCTAAAGTATTCTGGAAGACTCCATGCTGAGTGTATTTGAATTAAGCACAAGCAACAGGAATTTCTCACAATGGCTCCTTTTAAATAATTCTTCATGGACGAATGTGGGAATGCGAATTTCCACACCACTTTTTAGAGTACCCTTGAAAAGCCCTCTACATACAGGCAGAAACATGGGATGGTTTGCAACACCTTGGCTATCCCAAATGTTTAGCTCAAGGATTCTATGAATAATAAATACTCTGAAGAAATTACATGCCATTAAAAGTGCATTGCTGAAACTCTAAAATCTACTTATAACCTAAATCAAGGCATAATAATGATATCCTTAATGATGAGACTTGGTATTTTAAAACTCTATTAAAATATTAAAATCAGGCATGAATTAAAAAAAATACCTTCTATTCCACAGTTTTGAATATAGGTCATGTTTCATAATAAAAACAGCGAACCATTAGCTATTGTACACTCATGACCCAAGTACAGCTAATGGGTTACAAACACAGTTAAAAAGGCCATGGTCTACTCACATTATCAAGGCTCTCCCACACATACAAAATCACTTTTTAAAATTAATCACTTTCACCAGCGATGCGGTCATCAGCCTGCCTTTCCCAATACTAATTTAGTTTTAAATCATGTCTCTATATTTTTTTTTCAAAATGTGTAGACCACTTCCTTATTAATAAGACTATTTCTTATTTTTAAAACATTATTTTTATTGGAAAGGCAATTTTACAGAGAAAAGGAGAGACACAGAGAAATATCTTCCATCTGCTGGTTCACTCCTCAAGTAGCTGCAATGGCCAGAGCTGAACTCATCTGAAGTCAGGAGCTTCTTCTGGGCCTGCTACACAATGTGCAGGATCCCAAGGCTTTGGGTCATCCTCCACTGTTTTCACAGGCCACAAGCAGGGAGCTGGATGGGAAGTGGAGCAGCCAGGATACGAACCATTACCCACTTAGCATACCAGTGAGTGCAAGCCAAGGACATCAGCCACTGAGCCATGGTGCTGGGCACAAGGTTAGCTCTTTTCCCGGTTTTCCCCTTCACTAGACTTGTTCTCAAATTCTTTGTTTTTTCTTCCATGCACTTTTTTTTTCTAAATTCTGTATCACACTTGTCTGAGTCCACAAAGCAAGTCCTTCCAGAAAGCAATAGACAGTGCTAAAATTTATAGTTAACCCCTGTATTCTTTTTGACAAAGCACTAAGTTTACATGACAAGAATCAAGCAGGATGAAAAGGTCCTACTTAGATGCAAAATAGACTGTACAATCACATTTCTATAAATTAAAGTAGAAACTCAACTGCACTGCATCCCATGCTACCTGTTTCTTTCAGAAAGAAAGTATAAACCAGAGTCACTTATTTACAGCCTGTACCATTTCCAGAATAAAAGAGGGTTAGTACATTAGCAATTACTGAGCAGGATAATCTGGGAGAAGTACGCATTTCAATTCTATTCTCATTGTTCCAAGAATCTTCATGAAATAAAAGAATAAAAAGCCTTTCTTCTTTGTTTAATTAAGGAAGGTCAAGCTTCTGTGTTTAAAGATGGGGTTTCTTCACCAAAGTCTCTTTCTAAAGGATTTAGGTCAAAACACAGTCATAGGTGATGGTTCTGTTCAGATACAAGAAAGAAGGATGCATTTTGGCGAAAAAATTATCTCCCTATATAGCAGAGGCCATTTCTTTGGGAAAAGGGGTCCCTTATATAATGAGATATATGTATTATGCAAGAAGTAGATCCTAGGCGGATAGAATTTCACTGGTGCCATTTATAAACTCTGCTCAAATCTTTATGTCCAGCATTGGAACAGGAAAAAAAAAGAAGCTAAGTTATTTTAATGTGCAATGATGACTGCAGATCAATAGCCTTAGCAATAGAAAAGACCCTTTCAAAATATTTTGGCTTGCCTAAACTAATGACAGTACCCAAAAGCCAACACATTTTCTTTTACTTTTTCTTATGTTTTGTACATGATGCTCCCTCTACTTATGTGCCTAGAGAAGCAGCAAAAGACGACCCAAGTCTTAGGTTTTAGGATGTTAAACTTCAAGAGGTAGGGAAGTAGTGGGAGGGCAGAGTGGGAGTAGCGCCTACAGAGAGGGCAGGGGTCAGAGACTTGGCTTCACTCAGTGTTGGGCAGAGGTCCTTGAGCAGTTTGTGGGGTGGGGCAGGGTGCTGTGCAGAGCAGCAGGGGTGCTGAGAAGATGGGTGGGGTATACGCAGAATGGCTGCTTGGTGATGTTTGCCCTGCACAGTCTTAGCAGTATGGAATGTCCCCAGGTTGTAGGGAGGAATGTTTTTCAGAGCAAAAAGCATTCTATTAATCTTTACATTAATTATCTGCACCCTGTTTCTTAAGGCCTGGAGGTTCGGATCCAACACCAAGTCTCTGGGTCGCTGCATCCACATGGGAGGCGTGACGGAGTTTCTCGTTCCTGCTTTGGCCTGGCCAAGTCCTGCTGTAACTTCATTTGGGGAGTGAATCAGCAATAGAAGATTCTCTCTCTCTCTCTCTCTCTCTCTCTCTCTCTCTCTCTCTCTCTCAATTTTGCATGTCTCTGTCCCTTCTCTCTCTCAGTAACTCTGCATTCAGATGAATAAGCTTTTTAAAACAGTACAAGTTCTTCCAGAGCCCTCTAATTCTCACTTGAAAGATTTGCTCAGAATAGACAATATTAGCATTCTTTCCAGTTTTACAAAATTTAAGGAGGTTAAGGAGGCTTTTTTTTAAGATTTTTTTTTTTTTTCTGAAAGAGTTACAGAGAAAGCAGGAGACACAGCGAGAGAGAGAGAGAGAAATCCTTCATTCACTGGTTCACTCTCCAATGAATGCCGGTGCCACAAGTGGAGGATTAGCATCCTATGCTAATGCATTGGCACCTGATTCTCCCTGTACTAGCATCACTATGATAGCAGCCAGGGGGTCTAATCATAAGACCAGCCTTCCCACCAGTAATGCTTTCCGGTGTGTTCCTAACATGGACTGAGGCAGGCAGCTAGTTCAGGGTCATAACTTTGGAAGCCAATCTTCCCCAGTCTAGTAAGTGCCTTCTGCTCATCTGTGGACCAAATGATTCTTATCTGGAAGCAGAGGAAGGTGGTATTGCATAATGACTCCCTTTTCAATCCTTTAGACTCCTGTCCTAAGTTGAGCCTTGCAGTCTGGGATCTCCTGCATCCTGTCTCTCTCCCTACAAACTTGGAGGATAAGAGGTGACAATCTTTTTCCCTTTAGCTCACTCTCCCTGAATACAGCCCACTTGTGCCTGCATTCCTCACCTTCTGAATAAACCTTACCATTTTCTAAAGCTGTGTTGGTGCCTGTGCTCAAAATGACTTTTAAGAGGCAAGAATCTAACAAGTGAATATTAGGCCCAAACCTAGGCCACAGTACTTCCACAAGCTCGCTCCAGAACTTTTTCTTTCGGAACTGAATCCAATCTCTTTCACCTATTACAACAGATTTGAATAAAATCTCCTTACCTGTTTAACTGTATCAGCACATTGGGAAATAGAGGGAACAACTGCAGGTCTTGGTAGTACTAATCAGGCCCTTGTATCAACATGCAATTGAAGTAAGAATGACCCCTAGACTTCTGATACAAATATTCATGTATTTCTTCCTTGGCTGAAACCAGCAATGACCGAGAGGCTGCTTGTTCACTTTCATTTACTTTGGGATTTCCTTTCACATCTGCAGCACACAGTAGTCAAGTTGTTCTGGCTGATCAACAGGAGACCAGCTGAGCACAGAAGTCATTGGAAGGAAGCTGGCACATACAGTCTCGCACTTGGGAATCCACTCGGATCCTTGCTTATGGATCTACAGTCTGTCCTCCGCCTCACACCACAGAATCCTTTAGCCTTCTAGAAGGACAGTCCGTTCCTCCCACCACCCCACCTTCCTCCTCACACCCCCAACATCTACTTCCATCCAACTTCCTTCCTTCCTCTAAACACAAAACCATCTCACTTTTCCTTATACAACATCCCCTTCATTATTTCTATTTCACTATCTACCCCCCCCCCTATAATATATCTTATTCATAATATCCTCAATCCTTTCCTCTTCCCAACCCTATAACCACACCTTTATATAACACCTCAAACTCATTAACACCATATCACATCCCCCCCTCCCCCCTACCCCCCCAAAACAAAACACCAACCATATTTCACCCCCACCCCATAAACCACCCTCCAAAACCTACCTATCATATTCAATCCCCTACATTCCATAAACAAACACTCCTCCCTATCTCCCATATATCACATAACCAAACACCACCAAACAACTTATTTAACTTCAATCATCTCTCTTTTACAACTCTCCTACCACCCAAATATACAATCACCCCTACCCCACAATCCCTTAAATCCCCTTTAATATACCCATATTTACCCCCCTCCATCCCCTCCCACCTTCCCTCCAAAACTTAAACCCCAATTACTCCCCATCTTCATACCCCCTTCCTACCTCACCTACACAATTCTTACCAATCCCTATCCTAACCCTTTCCCATCTCTCCCCCAACACCCCTCAATCCAAAAAATAAACCTTAACAACATTTACACATATCAACAATACATTATCATTTACAAAAACATCAATTCTAATAAACTATAATCCATTCTATATACCCTTAATATTTACCATTTCACCTCATAATTACCCATACATCTACCATTTTGCCAGCGACACACTCTCGCTCACACTTCATACCCTACTTTACAATTAAATAGTCAACCTACAACCATCTTTACATGCAAATAATCCATTCATTCATACTCTTTAAACTTATCCTATAAAAACAAACATAACACCCTCTAATTCAATTCCCCCATTTCTGGGAATTGTCTGTAAACTTTACATTATATATATTTGTGTGTGTATATATGAATATATTTTATAATATAAATATATTATGCATAATATATTTAAATATATAAAGTATATCTTAAATATAAATATATTTTTGAAAGAAAGAACATAAATATATTTTAAAAAGAAGGAGAAAGATTCAAAGAAAGTGAAAGAGGAAAGATAAAAAGACAGGAAGAAAGGAAGGGTGGAAGAAAGGAAGAAAAGAAGGGAAAAGAAGGAAGGAAAAAAAGGAAGGAATTGAAGCGGGAAGGGAGGGAGGGAGGAAGGGACAAAGGGAAACAGCCTGGTATAACTAAGAGAAAATGCCCAACATGCGCCTTCAAGAGGGCACCTCCCTACAGCTTTTTTGAAGACAGTTTTACATTAGCAAGCAGTAAAACATGTCACTGAAATTTAAACTAAAATTTTAAAAAGCAGTCCTAAGAATGCTCATATTTAATTATGGCTTCACGTAATTAAGTGTGGCAATCTGGTGATAAAACCTTTAAGTAATGACTCATAAAGAGATAAAAATGGAGCATGTGTTTAATCAGTTCACAGCCTTCCCCAGAAGCTGGCATCACTCAGGTGCTAATGAGACACCTGTTGCTGGGGACACCAGAGAGAGCATGCAAATCAGTCAGGGGACAGACAAGAGGAGCATTTACTGTTGCTGAAGGCAGGTGGCTTTGCAAGATGACTGCCTGGAGGATTAAACTCTGGGAAGATATTTAAATGAAAGCACACAACCAACTCAGTATTTTAGTTAACAGTGACAAAGAAAAAGTTTAAAAAAAGAAGAAAAAAAAAGTTACTCCTCCATTTCAGGAATATATTGTGGGAAAAGTCTTCTGGCAATTTTTTTAAAAGATTAACAATAATTATACACTTTTATAAACTAGAGTGTGACATTTTGTAATGTAAAAAATGCATACTGATCAAAATAGGTTATCATCACTTCCCCTCCCTTGACAATACTTCATGATTGGCTGTCTGGTTCCTCTTTTTTCTAGTTCATGCTAGGCTATTGTGAACTTTAGTCACAATACAAACACAAGTGCATTGTGTACAATATACAATTTTAAGTTGTAATGCATTCAAGTCTTCAATCACTCCTATATGACAAACTGTTACTCTTCATATATTTTCAAGAAATTGTTTGCATTCAAACACACCATTTATGCTGCATTACTTGTATTTTACCTTTTTCTGCATTTTTTTCTGTTCTTGAAAAATGAATAGTGAATTATTTTTCCATGGTACAGTGACAAAAAGAGAAAGTTTCTTATTTTCATGCACGGATTGCATTCTCGTTCTTGGCAAGGTTGCCTGCCATCTCGCACGTTAAGGGATATGACCATTTATGTGTGTTGAATCCCAGCAAGGACAAATGGGACATTAATATTTGGCTTCCTATGGAACCTTAACAATATACTAGAATTTCACAAACTTAATGGCCCAGTGATGAGAAATGAAGAAGACCCTTATTCCTGAAAGGTGAAGGGTAGATTTGCTAGCATTTTCTTCCCTAGAGGACTTTAGATTTGTCACAGAACAACCTCCTTCACGCCTATAATTAGTCTCCATGGCCTAGTCAACCTTTGGCTCCAAGCAGCAACCACTGCCAAGGAGTTATTTGGCAGAGTTTAAATAAACACAGGCTATGTTGAAACATGCGTTAACAACATCTCAGAAAATGTCCTGCTATTTTTGCAAATGAAAATTTCTCATGAGCTTCACAGAGCTTCAGAGGTTTCAGAAATTCTAACTTAGAGAAAAACGGACTCTTACTAAACAAATGCAGGCAAGACAAACAAAAAGAACAATGAACAATTACTTTTGCAGAAATAAGTATAGTGAAATACTAGCAAGGGAGAATGGTGACTTAAAGCTTACACTTGCTGGATATGGATCTCAGCAGTGACAACACCTACAATGGCTCTACAATAGGCATTAGCCATGCAAACCTGATTAGCACCACAGGACAAGTGTCCCATCTCAGGCACTTCCACAAAGAATACTCATTCTACACAAGGTGGGTTTTGTAGCCAGAATAAATAGGACAGCTTTCAAATGCCACATGTAATCCCCACCACACCTCAAACATAGAAAAAGTCCACAGAATTCATTCGGGCGAGAAAGTGAATTATTATCTCACAAATGATATATGATTGACTCATACACAAGAAAATTACTCAAGCTCCCATTTAATTTTGAATTTCTGGGTGTATATTGTTTTGTAAAAATATCTTAAATGTATACCTTATGAAAAAGCAAATGAAAGAAGTTCTTGCTGCCTACATAAACTTGCAAATATTTTGACTTTAGGAAATATTAATTTTATACTCCCATAAATAACTTAGTTTTAAATCACATGTAAAAAATGACTTGTAACTGATAAAAAATATGTAAACAATTGTAAAAGTGAAGAGTTTTTGCAGGAAAGCATTAATTGTACCAAGTACCATCAATTTGAAGAAAAACCACAATGTTATATATTTAAATCTTATCTATCTAGTAATTCTAAGTTTGTTATAATTTTGTGTATTCATTGAATTTTTCTGATAATGTATTTCCGTAAGAAATTTCTTAGGTTCCTTTTAGTGACTGAGGACTTTTTGCCATTGCCTTCTCTCAGTAAGATGTGACACAGCAAGGTATAAAATGGAGTAACAGACCTTGTGAAAGGCCTAAGGAACAGAGTGAAGAAAGCTGTGAGAGAAGAGGGTAGTGGACATTCCGTCCATTTGTCCATAAACTCACACTGCCCCTCTACAAGCATTTCACTCTAGATCTCTGAAATTTCACAGAAGTCTGACTGAACCTGTAAAGCCTCATCACTTGCCCACGGTGTTTCTCAGCCAGCACTGTTACCTGCAGTGTCAGGGGCTCATCCGCCTTCTGAGAGCAGGAAGCAGCTGCCATGCATGTGGCCCACTGCTGGGGCAGCTGCCATGCATGTGGCCCACTGCTGGGAGGGGCTGCCATGCATGTGGCCCACTGCTGGCGGGGCTGCCACCTTCTCCCACATGGAGGAGAAGGCTCTCTGGAAGGTAAACACCCTTCTCCGAGGTCTGGGGTTTGTTAGCATGGGAGGGAATGTTTGTCCAGAGGACTGCCTTTCTTGCTTTGGTTGCTTGTTTGTTTTTAGTTCAGCTCAGCATTTCACATGGCACATTATGATTTACAGATTTAGAGAAGCAAGTAGCTGGTGGCAGCATCACTCATTGTCCTGTTTCTGGTTGCAGGTCCTTACTCAGACACTTCTGTCTTGATAAGGTTTATATTTTAATGGCCATTTAAGCTACATTTAATAGAGTTTATTCTTACTCATTAAATAACATACAATTCATCCTTGAATCTACCAAACCAACCAAATACATTAGAATTTCGCGTCCTACCAGCATTAATACGCCGACAACATCACTAAATACAAGTTTCAACGCATCTGGACAGAACCATCATAAACCGTTTAACACCCCACCAGACAACAATAAAAGTAAAGTATTAGAGATATATGACTTCAGTACAAAACTTCTTCCAATCAAACACAACCTAAGATCTTGCATGTGACCCATAAATTTAGACCATTAGTCAAAGATCACCCAAGAGGTTAAACTAGAATCTCGGACCGAATTACAGGGTATCATTTGATGATGAGACAATCAGAAAAACAAAATCTTTCCATTCAGCAAATGACACCCCCCCCCGGACAAACCCTGCTGCCCCAAAACAAAAACCAAAAATCGCAGACTTCCAAACCCTCAAGAAACACCTACATTTATCCAATAATATATTGGAACACCATGCAACATAACAGATACACGTCTCCGCCACAACGTTAACAATGCCCCAACCCTGATGGGGTAAATTGGTTGACACTGAATATTATCCCCCAATATTGAATACACACGAAAAGACATTCTAGTAGTTTGTGATTCCATTGCAGTCCATACGTACGTCTATCAATTACCCTACTCTACTATGCATGATCTATGTGCTAATCTTCCCATAATTCAGAATCTTTAAATTTAGTCAATGCAAAATACCTCTTAATGGACACACAGGTTAACTTTGGAGTCATACATGGAAAGCTGGCCCCACTGAGGCTGCAGAAGTACTCATGCATTCTTGATGAAACAGAACCACAGGCAAAGGTACATAATTATGTTTTTCACTATTGGTGACTTAACCCTTCTCTTCTTTTGTCTTTATTAAAGACACAGGCACATGTTGTTACTGACCAAGGATGTGATAGACAGCATGTTTCGTGCACTTCATAGAATCCTTTCACAACTCAACGATGTTTTATTCACGCTTATTCTTTGAAGAGCTTTCACCTTTTACATTAGTAGACTATAACTGAAAATCATTGTTTAGTATTGCAGTTCCAATATAATAAGGTTCCTTTTTGAGAATCCTGCTTCACAAAATTAAAAGCTTAATCAACTAATGTTTTGACTACTTGCATTTAAACAGAAAACTGAAGGATTGATTTAGAATTTCATTTGGTTTAACTTAGCTTCCTGAACAATGTCTGACATTCACTCCTTGGTGATCATTATCTTAATCCTGGAAACTAGATTTCCATTCCTGATCAATGTGCTGCATGGTTAGATTCATTTGTTCAAAAATTTAACCTGACATATTAATGCCTATTTAGATTAAAGTTGGTTCATGCTTCTTAATCATTTCAAACTGTCACGGGTCTGTGCTGGCATGGTGTTGTGGGGAAAGGCCCTTCTGCAATGCTACCATCTCCTATGCGCTCTGGTTTTTGTCGCAGATGCTCTGCTTCTGGTCCAGCTAGCTGCTTATGGACTGCAAAAAGCAAAAGAGTTTGGCCTAAGGGCTTTGCCTTTTGCTACTCATATGGAGACCTGGAAGAGGCTCCTGGACTTTGGCCTGGCATATTCCTGATCATTGTGGCCATCTGGAAGCAAATCAGGAAAGAAAGTACTCTCTCTCTCTCTCTCTCTGTCTCCATCTCTCCATTCCTCCATCCCTCTTTAACTACAGTTTTCAAAAAAATAAATCACTATATGTTTTTGAAAATGGTTAGGTCCTTGTAATAGTATGCAAGCATATTTAACTGAAGAAGCATATTCAACTGAAGAGATTGTTTTTCTTCAATAAGAATAAAATAATTGCTATACTCTCCATACATTGTAAATACTTAAGATACATAATAAATAAGGATGTAAACAAGGATTTTGTTTTATACAAGTTTAGGTATATATGTAATTATTTAGACATGTAGACTTACACACTTACATATCAAAGTGTTATAGAAATTTACTAGAATTCCAATTCTTGAAATAAAGTCAATATATCTTGTTAATATTTGAGATATATTATACATACAAGGATTTTCTTGAATGCACACATATATATGCACATTCATTAAAATATTGGGTAGATTTTCTAGACTTGCAAAACTCAAAGAAATTCCTTTTCTTTCAAAAAATTATTTATTTTTATTGGAAAGTGAGGTTTTCAAGGAGGACAGAGAAATATCCTCCATCCTCAATGGCCAGAATCCCCATGCTGGTGACTTTACTGTTTCGTTCATATATTCCCCATTTCTCCATCATAAAAGTCCAGATACGTCTCTGGCAAGGACCAATGGAGCCTTAATGACTCACAAACTTGAGGCAAAAGAATATTCTCCAGCTCTGGCTTTATAGGAAGAGAGCTGAGAATATTTGAACATGAATTAGATTTGCTCTTGTGATGGTTTTGTTAAAAGAAAAAAATATCTTATTTCCCTCAAGACTTATCTGTGTCTTTATGACCCTTCTTTTTCTGCTTAAAATAGTAGGGGTCTGGAAAAATACTTATATTTGCCTTTTGCCAAAGCGGAAAATGGTTACAATACAATACAATTAATTGAGGGAAAAAATAGACCTTTCCCAAACTGCAGCTCTGTTTCTAACATTGTTCAATTTGCTATCTTGAATATTTGGTGACTTTGAAAACAGGATTATCCACAATGATGTTGGTGTGACAGTCTGAATTCATGGTTTTGATATTCATCATAAGCTGGGAGAAGTTGAGCCTTCTGCGTAATTGAATGGGCCTGCAGGGATTTATAGAGATGATGGTTTCATAAAGTGGTTTGGATGATATCTCAGGTGGAATGTTGCCTCTGATTTTGTTCCTATTTAAGGCTCAGGGGCAATGATAATGTGCACATAAAAGCTACAGATTGGTTCAGAATGGCTACTATAAAGAGAGTCTTTCTCTAATCATGTCACCATTTTGTGTCTGCTGGCTTGGATTATAGCCTGGATGTACAAAGGCAAGACGATAAATGGAAAAATATTGAAAAGTATGTCTTTATCTTTAAAAATGGTAATCACATCACCCTGATCCCCAAAGTAACAGTCTCACATGCCTTCCTAGGCATTTAAGAAAGAACCTGTAACCTGGGATACAGGCTCTGCACCACTGGACTCTTCTCCCTCCTCTAGGCCATCTCTCACAGGGCCACACCTCCCACCCTCCACCGCCCACCATATCCTCACAGCCTTTTATCTGCTCCAAATGACTGCCAAACTCATTCCTCGTTTATGACCCTGCACTACATTCCCTCTGCCGGGAATGTTCTAACTGGTCTTCCCATGGCAAGCTGTTGGAAGATCTGCTATTTTTGTTACCTGCTTTGAACGTATCATTGTCAATTTGTTTTTTATTAGTTGAGCTCTATTATATCTTTTTTCTCCCTTCCTTCCATTTTTCTTTGCTTCCCCTGTCTACCCACAAATATACTTCTTCTATCCATGAACCTATCTTATTCACAATCAAGAGATTACTAAAGAGTCTTCCAGGAATACAAGCTCTTTCCTTCATTTCTGCTTGAGTTTGAGAGTGTAAAAACTAATCAAACAAGACATCTTCATGTTTTTTAATATGCTTTCAACTCCACGTAAGACTCCTGAACACCATCGTTTTATCTTGTTCTCCACGGAACAGTGCGACTAAGCTGTGCCAACAAGTGAATTCCCTAGACCAACCCTGACATTTCTTTCTAAACCTTTGCTTTCCAAGTGTGTCAAGTTCACACTGCACAGATGCCATGACCTAGCCAGAATGATCAAGGGCTTAGTCCAGCCCTGGGGGCTCCATCCAGAAATGGTTTAATCCTTACCTGCTCCTGCTGGTGTTTTGTAAAATCTCTGTGATAATGACTACATCTTGTTTCCCCTACCGAGAGAGCATCTGCCTATTTGTCTAAGAGGAAGTGTTAAGGAAGTTAGTGTCTGGTCTTATTTTAGAATTTTCTTGATTTGACTTTGTATGCAAGCCATGATTATGGACGGTGCTAAAACTCAACAAGAATCAAAGATCAAGAAAAAAGTCATAAGCATATAAGATTCACTTTTTACATGACTGTATATTAATGTGTTTATATTATGCAATAATTTGACAGAGGATTCAATAGACATATATATATACATAAATTTATTCTGATGCAAACATTTTGAAAACATAACTATATGAGAGACTTAAAAATGCATGGTAATAAAATTTTTTTTTAAATGCATGGTAATGCCTATTTCAAACTATTTTGTGGCTAAATAAATCTTTCCCTTGAATTGCATTTTCCTAAACTTTCAAAAAGCTAAATCTAGTTATATGTATATATTATATATATATTTTAAAGTTTATATATATACACACACATTCATATCTCTATATTGAGGAGAGATATGTATTTATTTTATCTATACGTAAATATATACATTATATTAATAGTTATAACAGAAAATTAGAACGAAAAAGAAAAAGGTCAGGTGTAATCTTCATTTTGGTAATTTTTCAAACAGCATTTTCAATTCAGCAACTTACATAGCTTCGGATCCAGTGCAGTGGCACTGCAAGCTAATCTTCCACCTGTAGCTCTGGCATCCCACATGGGCGCCAGTTGGTGTCCTCATAGCTTTATTTCTGATAAAATCTGTGCTTATGGTCAGAGAAAGCAGCAGAGGATGCTGTAGGTCCTTGAAACCCTGCACCCACAAGAGAGCCAGAATAAGCTCCCGGCTCCCAGCCTTGGATCATTTCACCTCTAGAATTTGCAGCCATTCGGAGAGTGAATCAGTGGATAGAAGACCTCTCTCTCTCTCTCTCTCTCCATTTCTCATCTCTCTGTAAAATCAGCCTTTCCAATAAAAAGAAATGTCTTTAGGGGCTGGCGCAATGGATCAGCTCTGAGCACAGCATCCCATAAGGGCAAAGGTCCATGTCCCAGCTGCTCCACTTCCAATCCAGCTCCCTGCCTGTAGGGCAGCTGAGGATGACCCAAGTCCTTGGGATTCTGTACCCATGTAGGAGACCTGAAAGAAACTTCTGGGGCTCCCGGCTTTGGATTGGCTCACTTCCAACCCTTACAGCCATTTGATGAGTGAATCAGGGGATGAAGATCTTTCTCTCCTTTTCCTTTCTCTGTAAATCTGCCTTACCAATAGAAATAAATGAATCTTTAAATAAATAAATCTTTAAAGCATAGCTTCATGTTCTATATATTTTATTTGATTTTAATATTTTATATTTTGTAAACGACTTCTCTGTCTCTGCTAAGAGTTTCAATATTTTATCAAGAGAGTTGAAGTGTGCTCAATAAGTTTCTTATTAATAATAGTGTTTTATATTTAAACTCTTCTCAAGGGTTTAATCAGTTTCATTTGTAAACTTAAAGATTACTAATTCATTTGTAATATGTTAGAAGAAGTAATTGTAAGAGGATAAATGTATACATAGACCTGAATTTATCTTAACATAAATTTCAGTTGAAGCAGAAGTTATTGAAATTTCAATATTGATTATCTTGCTATCAGATCATAAAGAGCTGACTTAATATTAAGATTCCTTAGGACAGAAATATATATATACATATATATATATATATATATGGAAGAAAGATGTTTGCAAAAATAAATTAGTATGCATACTCCTTCATAAATATAAAAAACTGGCAAGTCTTTCCTTATGTCTAAGAAGTCCTGAGAAATCTGATGATGTCAAATATATTTGTCGTTAGGGAAGAAAAAATGACCCTACGATTCAAATCATTGCTAGTGTCTACCCAACTCTGAGAACAAAAAATTTAACTCCTGAGTCACAGTAAGTTAGGGTTTCTTTTCCCTGCTTGAGTTCAATAGCAACATTTTAGGTCCACTTTGGTAAAGAAAAATCTGACATTCCAGAGAAATATCAAGATTTGAAGTATAGACCTGCAATTATTTTTTTGCAACAAACTTCTAGAATTAAGTGAAGACTGTTCCCTAAAATAACTCTTTGTACAGATCTCACCCATCCGTACATTTCCATTATGCTTTTTTAAAATAAAAAATTAAGATCTTTGATTATCTTCACAGAAGATTAATATTTCAATTGCTCAAATGGTTAGTCACTAGAAGAGCCAAGATAGGTATTAAATTTAAAAACTTCTTGCTTGAATATCTATTCACTTAGAACTATTAATCTCACAAAAAATTCATTATTTTACGTCTTTGTTGAGCACTGTGCTATGTATCAGGTCCTACTCCAAGTGCTAAGACCACAATGAGACTCAAGACAGAAATAAGCACATGGCTATTCATGTGTAAAGATATCAAGCCAATGTTCCAGAGAGATGAGGAATTCATGCTTCCCTCATTCTTAAAAAGTTAGTCAAATGTTGTGAAAAAGGACAGGACATGTCAAGAAGCTGATAGTGAGAACACATGAGGGAAGAAGATACAGTGAAAAGACATGGCACCTAACTTTGTTTATTGTAAGTGTCAGCATCCCTGTAACAAAGGATTGGCACGTAAGATAAAAGCCTAAAATTTTTCATAAACAATGCTTCATTTGATATAAGAGCCTCCAGAAATGAAGCCCTAATGACCAGCTGAAACCCTATTGTTAGGCTGAGCTTTAATGAAATAGACCGCTCTATAGACATGTGTCTGGACAAAAAGGATATGACCTAATGGTAATAGATGGAGAGGGGATACTCAGCAAGGCTTGTGTGTTTGGAATCTTCTTGGTCTCCTAGTGTGGCATTCTTTCCTCCAAGGCATCAATAGCAGCACCCCATCTGGAATGAGATTTTCTGATCTGCTGTGTAACAGCATGGGAAACATAATTTCTTTATGCAGAATCCTTATGCAGAATGTCGGACAGGAGAGTAATATTTTCATAACTGACTTGGAGGGAGAAGGACTCAAGCTCTAGTTTCTATAGCGTGACATGGAGGGAAAAGCAAAATGGGAGAAAAAGGGCCAGATAAGATTAGTAAGAAATGCTGCTTTGGAGGACCTTTCGTTCCAGGTTCTGGGTCAGAGAAGACTGGTGTATTGAGATGAATGTTTTAATCTTGGACCAAGATTTTGCAGAGAAAAGCCATGACTAGAACAGGTGCTAAGGCGTGAGAAAGGTCAAAGGTAGATTCTGGAGAGCCTGGTAGGTAAAACACATGGCTTAGGATTTGTGTTCGCCTTCTGCTGCCCTGATTCAAAACGGTTAGTTCAGTTGTCCATTTCCCTTGTAATGTACAATGCGGACATACAGGGATTCTTTCTAAGGTTCACCACTCACAGCATACTGCAAAGGATATTTCCACCATGCAATGCTGCTATTACTGATATTTCAGAAATCTAATGAAAAGATCAATAGAATGGGGCTTTGCATCTAAACAACATAGCAGGATAAAATGAGAAATTATGACGCAATGATAGATAAAAGTTGTCAAAACTAATATGTACCGTTAGAAATAAAGGCGTTGATTCCCTTCACCCTGAGATTGCATGTTGGCTAGAATGGATTATGAGGGTTCCTGGTTCTGGTAACGTTTTGTTGTTTGATGTGGGTCTTCCATCAGTGTATTTGTGGCAGGCCTTTAGTCTAGTGTTTAAAAAAAGCTTGTCCAGTTAACTACTAATGCGGACCCTGCAACATGCCTCCAACTGCAACATGCCTCATAATTTCAAGGAAGAAAAGGAATCATGCATTGCTGAACCCTATGCACTTCTTAATTGATAAGGCTTAGGGTAGGGCCTGAGGACTTGATTTCTGACAGGTTTCCAGATGGTGTTGATGCTGTAAGTCTAGAGACCACAGCTTTAGACTCACTGCCTAGAAGAATATACTTTGTCTTTCCTATTTAATCTAACTATACTTTATCTTAATGTCTCCAAAGAAAATTCAGTGAATTTCCAGATTGTAAGACTTTAAAGATAACTTCCTCCAGTACCCTTTAAATCTTCATCATCCAGTCTACAATAGCACAGCTCCTTTCTGCTTTTTCAGTTCATTTAATTCCTATTAATCTTTCAATAACTTCTTCAAACTGCATGCTGCCTTTACCATGGGGTTACATTTCACTGATCTCTTCCTTTGTCTTGAATATTTATCACAGATACATACTTAAATTTCAGCATCTGGCCTTGGTACTTTTTCTTTCTGACTTATTTATTTACTTGAAAGTTCGAATTACACAAGAAAACACACACACACACACACAAAGTTATTTTGTCTGTTGATTCACTACCAAGATGGCCACAACGGCCAGGGCTCTGACATGGTGACGCCAGGAGCCAAGAACTCCTTTCAGATCTTTACATGGATAGTTAGGGCTTATGCACTTGGATAAGCTTCTGTTTTTTGCTTGTTTGTTTTAAGGTATGAGTAGGTAGCTGGATCAGAAGTGGAACAGCTGGGATACAAACCAGCGACCCTATGGGATGCTGGCATTACAGATAGTAGCTTTATTTGCTACACCACCATGCTGACCACAGGCATTGGTACTGTTTATCTGCATCTCTTTCTTTTATCCAAGAATATTGCAATCCAGTACCTGTGTGCAGCTCAAAAGCATCTTCCTTTATAGGTCTGCATGAACACATGCACAAACACACACACACACTCACAAGAAACGTGTACATCTGTGTCTCGTGGCAGCCATGTAGTTGGCCAAGAAGAACCTGACAAACAGCGGTTTGTTTTCTTATAAACCAGAGTTATGCCAGATCAAGACCCATGTCATTAAGCCAACTCCACCTACAGTTCTGTTCAGCATCTTCATTTCCATTTTCCAAAATTCAACTTCCAATTTTATGTTAAGGGACAGATTTGATTCTTATGTAAGTTTCCGTTTTGAATCACATAGTTCTCCCACCTATCCTCCCTCAGACAGTTATCTTTTAGAATTGTATTTCTGAGTGCTTTGCAGAATGAACCATTTAAAAGTAACTCTTTCGCTTTGGTGCAGAAATGCTTCAAATTCCACTGGATGTGGCAGGAGCTCGCAGACAATATGAAAATAGAACTAGTAAGAGGAAAGTGCTTCCAGATGCCACAGGTGATAAAATACCAAGCAAGGCAACACAGTGGACTTTAGTTTTATTTTATATTCTACTATTCTTCCTGTTTTTTTTTTTAATTTTCATTATTTGTAACACCCATTGCATGATTCAATGGTAATATTTAAAATCATGGATATCAAACCATATACACAGAATATCATCATCAGTGCATATAATTAATAACTCAAGATAACAGCTGCTGTCATGCATAAGATCTATCATCTACAACCATCATACAATAAGATGCCTAGCATCCTTCATACACTATTTAACTGAAAAATCACCATTGTGCATCAGTCGACAACATCATGACTAGCACCCTCATATTCCTGATCAACGCAGCCCACACTCTATGTCAGTCATACACTACAACAGTCGATCAACCGTAGTTGGTCAAGTGACTCACACGACGATCACCTAGGCAAACCCCAGCGCTTCAAGCTCGCCTGTCCAGGTAGCTTCAGTGATCTAACACACCAGCCAGTACACCCCTATTGACTAGACCCCCAAAGATGCCAGATGTAGAACGCTGGTGGATGTCATGGGCCATCCCAAATTGGCACCATTTTGCACACTGCGGCAAAGACATGGGAAACAACCCAGACGAGTGTCAAAAGAGGAGTAGATAAAGAAAGTATGGTAAATCTACTCCACGAAATACTATTCAACCATTAAAAAGAATGAAATTCTATCGTTTCCAACCAAATGATCCCAACTAGAAATCATTATGCTAAATGAAATAAATCAATCCCAAAAGGACCAATACCATATGATAAGGCAATCTTCATGCAAATGCCTTTCAGTAGCCCTTTCAATACTTGGTTTGCTACATCTGATGGGTTTGATCGTTTTGTTTTTATTTTCATTTATTCAAATTATTTTTATTATTAATGTCCTCACTGACTCATAGGTCATACAGTAGCATTGTTTGATTCACAAGGGTTTTTTGATTTTCATTTTTATTGCTTCAGCAAAACACTGGTCATTCAGTTGCATTTTATTTAACTTAATGTTATTGTAAATTTTCTATTTTTCTTTCTGTTGTTGATTTTGTTTTATGGCTTTTTATTTAAGGGGATGTGTAATAACTGTGCAATAGAGACTGCCATACTTAAATGTGAGGATACAATGCACTACACATCTCTACATTCAAATCAAAGATGGACTCCCAATTAAACTCTTAAATATATCTTGACAATAGGATGCTGGCCTTTCTGCCATCACCCCTATTTACAATATCACCATTCACTTAGACAGCAAAATGATGTGCTTATGATTGATTGCGAAGCACTATACTGCTACAATAATGACATGGGGGGAATTAGTAGGTGGGGGGCCAGGGAGTTAGGGAAGAAGGAAGGAAAATCCTAGAGCTTATGGAACTGTATCATAAAATCAAAATAAATTTAACATAAAACAAAACAAAAAATACAGAAATCATACTACCTTACCCAATCAAAGTGAGTAACACTCATAATAATAATATTAATAATAATAAGAAGAAACACTTGGAAGAATGGGGATAATAGTTACCCTAATACAATGTTGGTGGGAATATAAACTAGCACAACCCTCACAGACACAGTATGGAGATTCCCAAGGAATTTTAAAATAGATGTACCATATGAGTATATGTTAAAAATGTACTATGGAATACATGACATTTTTCTCTTTGTATAATTTTAAAAATTAGAACCTGACATGGTAGCCTAGTGGCTAAAATTTGCCTTGCACACACTGGATCCTATGCGGGCACTGGTTCTAACCCCAGCGGCCCCACTTCTCAACCAGTTCCCTGCTTGTGGTCTGAAAAAGCAGTAGAGGATGGCCTAAGACCTTGGGACCCTGCACCCACATGGGAGACCTGAAAGAGGCTCTCAGCTTCTGCCTGCGGATCAGCACATCTCTGGCCATTGTGTCCACTTGCAGAGTGAATCAATGGACAGAAGATCATCCTCTCTGTCACTCCTCCTCTCTGTACTGCTGACTTTACAATACAAATAAAATCTTAAAAATTAAATAAAAAGAAAATATAGAAAATTCAAAATCAATTTTAGAAATACCATGAAAAAACAGCAATACATTCTAGGCAAAGAAAAAAAATACAATTAACTAATTAATTAATTAACAAGTATGAATTTCCCAGAGTTTTTGTTCTTTTTGGTTGTCCATGAAAGCTTGCTTTATCACAAATCAAGAAAATATAATTAATAAAGAAAAAAGAAGTGGCTAAAACATACTAGATTCTACAACAGCACACTTATTTTTCTTGAAAGAATTCTGATAATGAAGCTGTTTGTTAATCTGTGAGTAGAAACCATGCTTAAAATACTTAACACAAATTAGAATGCATACTGGCATGGACGCTGCACAGAAGTCACCTTCTTGAAGTATTGCTATAAACATAACATCAATAAGTAATATAGCACTGGCTGCAAAAAGCTCTGTGAGGCATAATAGCCTTTCTATTCCTATCAGCGTGATTTTCACAGTTGTTTGTTACTTGTATCACCAGTCACTTAAAAACACAAAGTCATGCAAGAAGGAATCCTATGGTCTCCCATTTCCCTATCCATTCTACTTGATGGTAGTTCCCAGGAGAAATCCAAGTGATGGTCTACATATTGCAAATTATATTCCCTAAATAATCAGTTATGTTATTGCCAAATCTCACCATTTTTCCATGCCCTAGATATATATTTAGCTCCTATGATGGATCAGATTCACATGAGGAACACATGGAGTTGCAGCCCATGATAATCCACATATCCTCACACACAGCGCACGCTGCCATGAAACGGGACCAATACAATTTGACAACGCACCGCCTAAAGAAATCAATCCCTACCCCCAAACTTATGCATGGATTATACGCCCCCCCACCTACGGTCCCCGCACCCCACAATCACCCTCCAACCCCAAATACCTCTCTCCTCCCAAGGAGAGCCGCCCCGTTCCACCTGTGGGGGGGGGGGGGAACTCCCCCAGGGCTCAGCATCCACACTAGGGAGATAAGGAATCTCGTTGTCTGTTTCAGTGGGTGGGAGGGATTATCCCAAGCAAGGGCCCCACATGGTAAGTCCAAACCTGGGGCCAAGATGAATTTTTCCCGGATCTCCCCTTCATCCCAGTGCGCACTGCTTATGAAATGACAAACAAGAAAGCACAGTCCCCCCCCCACCATGGGAGAACATTGGTTAAACAAGGACTAAAATTTAACTTACTATGCAAGGTGGAAAAACATCATTCACATTCTGGAGGACATACCGAAGTCCAAGGTTTTCATTCCAAGTGAAGCAGGAAGGCAGGAAGTTGTGTTTATACATGGATAACTGCTGATGTAGTTTTGTGCATGTTGGAACCAGGACTGGATGTATTTCCTCTGGATTTCCTTCATCAGAAGCTATACCATCATGAAGGACTTGACACATCTTCATGCCTTTCCACACTCCCCAAATACAATATTTAGGATGGTTCTCAGTTTCTCAGACAATTCTTAGAAAGACAGTATTTGAATAAAGAATTGCATATATCTGTTACAGTTTTACTTTTGATTGGAACATTTCTTACAAACTGAGCTTCAATGTTGAAGTGAGCGTTTGTTTCATTCAGGAATTTTGAGTCAAATTAAAATTTTAACTTAACATTTGGAAAGCTATAATTTCAAATTACCTTTAAGAGTCAGAGTTTAGAAGAGTTAAAAACTTTGAAAGTCTGCCAAGAGTCTTCTTCATTTAGCATAAACATCGAGAGGCATCCCACAAAGTCTTTAAGATGAAAAAGGAGAAGTCATTTCTCATGCCACCCACATAGCAATGTATAGCATGCAGGAAGTGGTAATTATTGGATTTGCTTTGACTTACTATTAATATACCTTCAGTACTTTAGGCAGCTTAGAATCAATGTAAATAGTCCCCATGATTTGTAATTCTCAAAAACTGGAAGTAATTTTTCCATGGCCTTTCCCAAAACAAATACAGACAGGTTGGGTAAGTTTCTGGTAGAACCAGTTCCCTTCTATTGAACCTCTATTCTGTTAGAATTGACAACACATTTTTCAAATTGTTAGTTTTGGGATCTATTAACCTATGCCACCGTGATATTTTACTCTTTTTTTGCATTGATGATGACACGTCAATGTTTCCATCAACTTCTGCCTTTCTTAATTTCCCACAGGCTATGAAAACGCACCTTTTCCCAGGTTTTCTGGTTGTAATTTCTTCATTATTTCCCCTCATTTCTTGTTCATCCCCTGTTTTAAAGGTAACACATCCATGTCAGCTTTCTTTGCCTACTGAAAGAGGAACCGTAGTCAACTGGGATGGCTGCCAAGTCTAGACACAGCTCCCCACTTGCTGATTTTAAGCAATTAAAGAGATGTGAATATCCACATCTGCCGATCAGTTGGTCTTTCCACGTTCTGGTATATTTTGGAGATTTGATGGATGCAGCTTTCTACTCTCTACAGACTGCAGCTGCAAATTTGCTACTTTTGAATTTCTGTTCATTTACCATTTGAAAAAAATGTGTTTGAAAAAAAAAATGAACATTTCTTCTGACAAAAAAAAAAATCAGTAAGCATGTTCTATAAGTCCCAAACGAGACAAGAATATGGCAGGAGAAAAACTGTGAATCTAATGGGAAAAAAAAGAAGTTTGAAAGGACTCCCTGCCACACCCCACCTGAATAGCTCTCCACTCCAGCATCTGATCAGTGGGTGCGTTCATAGAATTCAGTGTCCTAATACCATAAAGGTTTGGATCACAGAAAAAGCCCTCTTTCTGTATCACAGACTCTACACGTTTCAGTACATATTGAGATATTATTCCCACAACAAAAGTGAGTATTTTTAATTGTTTTTTTTAAGATTTTTAAATTTTTATTGGAAAGTGAGATTTACAGAGAGAGAGACAGAAAGATATTCTGTCAGCTGGTTTACTCTCCAAGTGGCTGCAATGACCTAAGCTGAGCCAATCTGAAGCCAGGACCCAGAAGCTTCTTCAGGTCTCCCAAAGGGGCACAGGGTCCCAATGTTTCGGATCATCCTCGACTGCTTTCCCAGGCTACAAGCAGGCAGTTGCAAGGGAAGTGGAGCAGCTGGGATATGAACTGGTGCCCATATGGGATCTTGTGCATGAAAGGCAAGGACTTCAGCACTAGACTACCGCACCTGGTCCAAATCTGTCTAATTCTTCATAGTTTATTTTTAATTGGATATTCTTTCTGTGGTCTAAGGGAAAACAATATACAAAGATTCTTGGTTAGGTCAGGTCATTTATATTTTTTCCCCAGAATTAGGCACCATTGCATAATTTCTTGATCTACACAACCAAACTTCCAGATAAGCTAATGTTCCTGCTGATATTTATGATGCAACTCATTTATCGCCAAATTGTTTTCTTTATTCAGTATTGTGTAGCTCACAATGGTCATTTTCTTTCTTTGAAGAACATGCTTCCGTGTTGAAATAACACAGTTTATGATGAAAAAACCGCATTAAAGAATGTATTTTGATAGGCGCTTCATTATTTCTACCAGCTGGAGATGATGTCTAATGAGATACAGTCTCCAGAGAAAGGAGAAAAGATCATGTTAGGCACAAGCCAATTAGGATGTTTCAATATTGCCGACAGCTAAGAAATGTAACTGTAAGGGAGATCTGCAACCATAAAATACATTTAAAATCAATAATTTGATACACTCACCCAGTAAAAGGTCAAACAATAAATTGTGACTAATCATTCAAAGCGGACAACGCTTCTTTATTTCTGTTCCATAAAGGTGTCCTGTTGCAGAAACAATCAACCCAATAGTGACAGCTATAACTAGGAGAAGATGAAACAACCTAATTAACGTTCTTTCATCACCTCTTTACCACGTAAGCACTGGCTCTGGATGCATCTTTGTGTGTGTACTTCTAGATTCACCGTCAGTGCTCTATAGGATTGGGATACCCCTGACTCGGGAATACCTCTGACAGAGAGTGAAGACACTGTACAAGAGATAAGGACTTTATCAGCTCAACAGCCACACAAGCAGCAATCCCGATAGAGAAACTGGCCAACTCAGACAGAACGACACATCTTCAAGACAAGGAGGAAGCACACAGGATAATGAACATCAGGGGCAGAAACGAAGCCAACTCCGATAACGCTGCTGAGAGTGGAAGCACTGACCAAGGGCACAGAAACAGCTATTAACCTTGATGACTGCGCAGGGGGGAAAAAAAGAAGCAGGCTTGGAAGTTTGGACAGAGAGCTCAAACTGTGATGTACAGGAGGAATAAATTCTCTCCAACACCGGATTGCCTGTTTGATTTGTTTTGGGAGCTTGCAAATAAAACATTCCATATGTTTCTGATTGCAAGTGAAATGGAGGGGAAAATAAAACATCCTACTTTGAAAGTGAGATCCAAACCTTCTCAAATGTCTCGTCCTGTGGAACGGGATCCCATTAGCGTCGGTAGGAATATTAGAGCGGACATGGAGTATAAGTCTTGGGTAATTTGTAATTATTTTCCAAGGCTTATCTAAACTCTTCTGTTTCATATATGGGGAAAGCGCAATTTACAAATGTGATTTGCAGATGGATTTATTGCAAATAATGCTAACGTCTACATCGTTATAGCTAATATTTCTCATTATTAAGTAAAAAGATAAATTTCAGGTCACATCAATTAATATATACTTAGGCTACCAATGAAATAGAAAAATAAAAAGGAAAGTCACCACAAAAATGCCTGTGGTAGCTATTTTTTTTTCCTCTTCAATTATTTTTCTCTTACTTGATTGCAGATCCACTACAGATAACTGAAGAAGGTATTATGTTTTGAAACATGTATTTTAGGTTGTTTTTTTCTTTTAGGTAGGAATAAGACACAGTAAGCCATTTTCTATTCCTCAGAATGTCTAAGTATTAATAAAAAACAATGTCTAAGTATTAATCCCTCATCTTTTCTCATTTTTATGGATTGTAATTTTATATTTACACAACTCTAAAATATTTTGTTGTAGCGCTGGCATCGTGGCACAGTAGTTTAAGCTTCCACTTACGGTGCCTGCATCCCATATGAGAACTAGTTCAAGTCCCAGTTGCTCCACTTCCTATGAAGTTCCCTTCCTACAGCCCAGGAAAGCAGAGCAGGATGGCTCAATTCTCTGGGCTCCTGCACCTGTGTGGGTGATGCTAAAGAGGCTCCTAGCTTAAGACGGGCTCAGTTCAAGTGGTTGTGTCCACTTGAGGAATGAACCTGCTGGTAGATGATGTCTCTCTGTATCTCTCTCGTTCTCTCTCTCTCTGCATCTCTCTGCAGCTCAGCTTTCCAAATAACTTTTTAAAAATTAAAAAGTAAAAACAAAATATTTTGTTACATAGGTATGTGGGGAGGATCCTAATTTATTTTCCCAATTGGCAAAATTTCTTAAAATAATTTCATTTTTCTTTTAAAGATTTATTTAACTATTTGGAAAGCAGAGTTAGAGACAGATAGAGGAAAAGAGAGAGATTTACCAACATCTTATTCACTCCCCCAAATGGCTGCAGGGAAAGCCAGGCCCAAGCCAGGAGGTAGGAGCTTCATCTGGGTCTCCAGTGGATGTAGGGGTCCATGAGCCATCCTCTGCTGCCTTCCTCGCTGCGTCAGCATGGAGCTGGACTGAAGGTGGTACAGCCAGGACATGATCTGGTACACATAGGAGATGCTGGTGTCCCAGGCTATAGAATTACTGGTAATATGAGAATGCCAGACTGGAAGTGGAGCAGCCAGGACGTGATCTGGTGCCCAACAGATTGTAGCTTTACTGCTTATTTGAGATTACCCTCTGTATGTTGACTTCTCCCTTAGTTATACATTCACTCATAAGTCTGTTAGGAACACTTTCATTGTAGTTTAGCACAGTAAACTATGATTAAAACGATATACATATGTGCTTGTGTAAATTAACTGAAGACTAATAGTAGAATCAAATGTTATGACGTGACATGCCCCAGCAGCTGGCATTTCATCCAGGAAAGTTTCCTCTCAGGTTTGTTCCTGCAGGGGATACTGTTCCCCCAGATATCCATACAGCTTGTCTACTGCATGTTGTGCTGTGTCTCTCCAGGCAGCATCTTTGCCGAAAGACCTTCCCTAACCCCTTAAGGTCAAATACCCCACACGATCCACTCTCTCCAGCTAGCTGATTGTTCTCCACAGCCAGTATTATCAACAGACATTTATGTCATGGACAGTTGTCATTATTGCTTTCACACAAAAAAAATTACTAGAGAAGAGAAATTATCATTCACTCCTATTTTCTCAGCCACTAGAAGAACAGTTGGTACATTGAAAATTCTTAATAAATATACCATAAAGAAGAAGTGATTAGACTTAAAATCCTGTTACATTCACCAGTGATTCCTAACTAAGATCATTTGTATCATTATTACATCCACGATCTCTATCTTTTCAAGACCAGTTTGCTAAGCCCTTTCAGACGTATTTCTTGCAGAAGTAGATGAAGCGGGAAATTGTGTCACCCAAGAATAAATACGTTCCTGAAATTGCCTCCTTTCACTAGCCCTTCCTGAATTTCAAACAACAAACCAACACCTGTGAAGCGTTTACCAGGAGTCATACTGGGCATATTTTTTTTTCAAAAAAATTACTGTTCCTGTTGTTGAGTTTGGTTTATGGCTTTTTCATTTAAGGGGAAGAACAGTAAGAGTGTCATAGAAACTATCAGAACGAGTTGAGAAGATGCAATGCATTATGCATCGCTACTTCCAAACCAAAGATGAACTCTCAAAGAAACTTATACATGTCTTGACAAATAGGACACTGGGCTCTTTGCCATTGTCCATATCTACAATGTATGGTTACACTTAAATAGCAGAATGATGTACATGTGACTGCTTATGAAGGTCTCTATTACTGCAACAATATGGAAGAAGTTGGTGAGGGGAGAGGATTTGAGGGGGAAGAAGGGAGACACCAGAGTCTATGGAATCATCATGTTGTAAAATAATAATACTAATGAAATACAGTAAAAAATCATTTATTTTCTAGAAATGTATTTATTTATTTGCAAGGCACAATGGCAGACAGGGAGAGAGAGGGAGAAAGAGAGGGAAAGAAGCAGGAAAAGAGAGAAAGAGAAACTCACAGGTAATATCCATCTACTATATTATCACTCTCCACTCTCCAAATGGCCAGAATATCCAGAGCTGGGCTAGACCAAAGCCAGGAGCCAGGGACACCATCCAGGTCTCCCACATGGGAGGCAGGGGCCTGAGAACTTGAGATGTCTTTCCCACACACATCAGCATGGAGGTGGACCAGAAATAGAGTAGCTAGGGCTCAAATGGCCACTCAGATACAGGAAGCCAGCATTTAAAGTGTTGGTTTAACTAGCTGAACACAAAGTCAGTTCCAAAGAATATCTTGTAATTAGTCCCTTATGACCCTGAGAACAATTCTGCCAAGTACGTTAGTTCAAATTCCATCTTATTAGATAGAAAGCAGAGTTGAAAGGAGGTGATAAAACCTCATGAGATAAATTCAATATTACATCTTACTACGGGGAAGAATATAGATTAAAATTAGTCAAAGGGAGAGACACAGAGAACAGACTGGGAAGGTTTCAAACATTAATATTCCTTTATCTTCTCCTAGGAGTTTGGATGCATTGTCTTTCCGGCACTAAAGAATGCCACTATCTATACAGAATTGCCATCCAGGGAAAGTCATTAAGTTTCCAAATCCAGAGTTTTATTGGAGATTCATAAAAGAGCACTGATTGATTGTCCACGTGCTGGAATTCTGTTTTGAAGTAGACTGACAGTGTATGATACAAAACTCTCACCTGGCTCTTACTCAGTTAACTCTGAGATTGGCAAAGACTTTTGTTCCTTTGCAGGGGAGTCTTCAGTAATATTCATTGTGCCTTTGTCTCTTCTTTTGCTCTTGGTCATTGTACTTCTGGTTAGCAGATTCCCCTCCTGGGGGCAGGTTTCTAAGTTGTGTCACCCACAGGACTACAATTCGATTTTACTTTTTATAGTTGATACATGGCTCTTTGCAGTCAATTGTGCCATTCCCTCCAACGAGTTTCAGATCTGAGCTCTTACATTAGACTTCCACCATGGTCTCTATAGCTCCTAGCTTAGCACTCTACCACCTGTTAACCCATGCTTTTGTTGCCCTGTTTTCTGTACAATGTTTTTTCTATCTCTGGTTAGCGCAGTTCCCAGGATTAGGGAGACACCAGGGTTCCTAAATAACTAGGTTGTTGTAGGTGCTGATCCTGCAGGAACCTGCTGGCCATTAGGTCTGAAGGCTAGATGGACCTATTTTGAGTCATAAGATGCTAAAGTTGGTATCATTTTCAATGTGGGACCAGTGCAATGTACTGATCTCAGTGAGGAGGGGAGACAGAGAGGAAGATCTTCCATCTGATCGTTCACTTCCCAAGCAGTCGCAACGGCAAATCCGAAGCCAGGAGCCTCTTCCAGGTCTCCCACATGGGTGCAGAGTCCCAAAGCTTTGGGCTGTCAACGACTGCATTCCCAGGCCACAAGCATGGAGCTAGATGGGAAGTGAGACCGCCAGGACTAGAAATGGCATCCATATGGGATCCTGATGCATTCAAGGCGAGGGCTTTAATCACTATACTATCATGCTGGGGCCGAACCTCCACTTCTAATCTATTGATAAATGATAATCCTCAAAGTTGGATCAGGTTCCTGCTTCCCTAGCATTCCCCAGGTGGTATTAGATCACTCTATCTGCCTTCAGCAAGAATCCCACTAAGCATGGCTAGTCAGAATTCTCCCTAAGCTCCCCTGTCTTCTATTTGTTCCTCCCTCTGTCTCTAGAACTCTGTCTTTCATGTAAATAAATATTAAGAAACAGAAAGAGAAATGTCATGATTCCTACCATAGTGAAAGATAAATGATATTTTAAGAAAAAAAATTAGTCCATAATTAACCACAATTTAACACTCATCTGTCACAATTAAGACTAACTGTAAGACTTGAATCAAGTTACGTGATGCATCTGTAATAGGAACTAAGTGTCAATAATGAAGCAAACTATATTTGCCTTAAACTATGTCCATCAATATATTACCATGAATATATTACCATGCTGAGAGCCTTAGGTATACTTCTGCATTGGATACTGTCTATGTACTCAACTGTCTTGCTTTTAAAAAGGGTGCTATCACCTAGCAGAATAAACACTGCTCGTTTTCTAACAGAGCACTAGAGAGACAAAATTTCAGATCTGCCCTGATCTTACTTCCTAGAAAATTTCATTTGCTCTCAGTTCAGTGTGTAATTTGCTTCTCCATAAAGGCCTTATTAACATTGATCTCTAATTGATTTGTCATATGCCAATGTTCACTTGCAATGTACTTGACATTTGCCTATCATTAAAAAAAAATAGAGAATTGGCAGATATGCGTCAACTTAACTTTTGCCCAAAATCTATGTAATTGAATGGGACTGCAATGTTAACATTATGCATTTGATTCCAGTTCATGTGCTCAATGGTCTAACATTTCAGAGCACCAACCCTTAAAATTCTAATGCATGTCAAATCAGTATGTAAATACCAGCAATTCTGCAGAGATTTGCAATGGAGAGCCTTATGCTAATGAGCAATATCCCAAAGAGCTGAAGGTTTTACTTTCCCTCTGAAATGTGAATCAGAAAATTGGAAGGCAGATCAACTTATGAATTTGTTTGGAGAAGGAACTATTAATAAGTGAACAGTAGGTAGCCAGGACCTAGAATCACACACTCATGACAAGAACCACCGAATGAATACCAATTCTTTCTCCAACTGCTTACCTACCTCCAGTAATACCAAAACAATATCTGAAAACATGAATTCCCCAATATATTTTCATGTAGTGAGAGTTACTAAGGCAAAGCTAAAATGCGCATGCTTCACACTCAATGATGCAGTTTATTTTCAGCTACTTTTGAAAATAAATTACAAGTTAGATATGAAAATATGCGATTCATGAAATATTTAAGAATCATTGCTCAGTGTTTCTCAGTCACCTTTATTTGTGACCAAGCAAGAGAGTGTGACATCTCTGATTAGAGTATCACGTGAAGTACAGTTTTTATTTATTACCTTACACTCAAACTATTTTCATCTGGGGACAGTTGATTATTGTTTCTACTATAGTACTTGAGAGACAAAGTAGGGTGTCCAAACAACCCAATTTTGCTTAAATTATCATAATATGGTATTAATTGCTTATTGTAAACAGTATCTTAAGCTCTACATGTCATAAAAAATGAAATAACGTATGCCTGTGTTGTCACAATAACAAAACATTGAAAGTGTCACAAATATAAACTACTCTGCAAACATCAGTAACACTATATTGTGTCATTCATTGATTGTTGGCTCCAGCATAAACACTGTTCCATCTCCAAAGGGTAAAAGGTTTCTTATCGCCAATCAATAGAAGTATTTCTGGAAAGGGGTTTTTCCACACTTAAATCATATTTTAACGCAGCCTGTTAAAGTGCCTTGGAAAACTCAGTGCAGTTGCTTCCCTTACATATGTGTATATTTTCTGATTGTGAAATCCCAGGACATTTTAAATAAGAAAAAGGTCATTTGATTATATGTGTGTTTCCTTTCCTCAAAAAAAAAAAATTAAATAAACAACAACAACAAAAAAAAAACCCTCTTAGACCATTAGGACTAAAGCATTGCATATGCCACGAGCACTAGGCACCTAATTTCATTTCAGACAATTGATGGTTCTGCCATCCAAGTTGAATCAGGCCTGGGACATTGGGGGACTCAGCACTTCAGCAGGGAGGCAGTTTCTCTGCAGCCTTCAACCAGTTTAAAAGATATTTTATTGACACGTAGAGCATTCAGAGTCATAAAAATATATCATGTTTATCACTGTTTTTATGGCATGCATAGATATGACACAGGGGCATTGAGCCATACCGTAATAGACAAGTGTTCATTTCACCCTGAGCTGCTAGAAAGAATGCAGAGCTCAGCTTCTGTCTTCCAAGCAGAGCCAACAGGACAGATTTCATCAGAAGTAAGCATTTGAGGAAAACACAAAAATCAATGCAGACGCATGCAAATAGTGCAATGTCCTGATTGAGTTTTTTGCACGCTGAATAAGCCTGTTAGTAATACACTCCTGTACATTTCTGCCAAAGGCATCAGATTGCTAAACTAGAGATTTTGAAAACTGATCATCTTTCATAGATGTGGGAACACAGCCAGAAAATTTACCTTTAAGCACTTTAACTAACACCCACAGTTTATGATTACATTATCACCCATACTCAGATATACATTTTTATGGAGAGCTATTTCCTGAAGAATTATGACCCCTAGCCATTTGGTTTTTGAGTTACTGAGTGGACAATTTAAGTAGGGATCTAAGCCTTGCTAGGAAAAACTCCATTATCTATAGCCAGGTTAGGGCGAAGTTGAAGGGGCAAAGTATTATCCAAAGACCAGAGAGGAGAGCGATATTTGCATATAAGTGACAAATGTAAGTTAGTGGACAAGAACATTAAGAAATTTGCATCTGGTTTGAACTTCGTCCTTATTCAGCAAAACCACTTGCCACAACTTATTGGGCTGACCTTAGAAAAGTGGCCAGGGGTAAAGACAATGTTGAAAGAGATCAAAGGAAATGAGGTGCTAATAAACATTGACATGAGTATTTGTCAAACGCTCACAGAAAGTTTCAACACTTTCCCGGGAAGGTTAGATCCCAGACTGCCTAATGTTTCATCTCATCTAGCAGCACACAAGTCTTCTCTCATTTTGTTTGTTTTGTTTTTGTTTTCTTTTGTTTTTTCCCTCTCCTGAAATACTATGAGTTTTCTTTCTGTTAGAAGCACACGCAAATGGCATTTCTTTTTTGTCCTTGAGACTTAGATTCCTTCAAAGCAGGGACCATCTCATTAACATACATACAATGTATGTGAAAAATTCTCACGATTTTAAGAGAGTGCAGCAAGTGGTCATCTAACCAGTCATCAACAAATGGATAGATAAATGAGGAAAGAGAACTACGCAGTAGTAGCATGATGGACTTGTGACTGCCGTTGAGAGTCTAACTGTTGTTACGACATAGGGGAGAAGGGGCGGGGGTGGAACTGGATGGGGAGTGTGGAAGCAGAAATCCCTGAGCCTAAGAAACTGCATCATGAAAATTAAAGATTTTAAAAACAGCTTGACTCTTAGTGTATGACATTCATCAACTAAGTTACATTACTATTGGTAGGAATTATTGGAAACCAAAAATTAACTCAGTGTAAATAATGGAGGATGACTTGATGTCCTTATGAAAAACAAACAGTAAATTCTAATTTTGATGACAAGTGTTCTTATTCCAAAAATTTCAAAAGCAGCATTGTTTCTTTCTGCAGTTCTTTTTGCTGGGGATCGGGCAGTGTTCAAGACAAGCATTGGGGAATATGTGTGGTCCCAATCGTAGACGGCTATAATCAGCGGACACACACACAGCTGAAAATCGAAGAATAAAGCAAGAAAATAATTGTCATCAAAACCGAAGATACACACTGCTTTTTATGATTTTAAAAATCTGGTTTCATTTGCCCTAAGGTGAACTAGACAACAGCAGTTTGCTTTTATAATGACCTGGCAAGGCACACTGAATTCCCTCCTGAATTCCAAATCAGAGTTGCAAGGAAGGAGAAGTTCAGCTCCTTTGCACTATGGAGTCATTCACCTGTTCAGAATGGCTTGCTGCAGGATTGTAAAGAATTGCAGACAGACACTTTTCCCAGGTGGAACAATTGCTCTTATAGAGTTTTCCTTGCCTCTATAGCTTCCAAGATACTCTGGAAGTATGTTTGCAAATACTGAATAAAATAAGTTGTTTTCAACTAAATATTAAAAAAGAAGAGATTAGGAAAAGATTTATGTTTCACCCCATCAGTAATTCCTGTTTTAGATCTGTCATTCGCTAGCTAAGTAACCTCGGGCATCACTCCATTTCTCTGGTGTCTCAGTTTATCTGTATAAAGGAGGAAAATAAAATACTTATATACATATAAAAAGTGAGTTGATAGAGAGAAAACACTTTATATATATCACTTGGCTTTCAATGTGTTGAATGGTGTTCCTAAGGTTTAAAAAGTTAGTTTATGAGCCCTGATAAATTGCTTTTCCCCCCCACTTGTTTTGCACCTCTATGACAAACTAGCTTTCAATCTTCGGCTCTTCTTTCCAATCAAATCACTGTTACTGTTTTCCCTCTTCCAACACCTCCCAGGGTGACAAGATTCCTGTTACTAGGGAACATTAACTATCTATTAAACGCTTATTATCCATTAAGTAAATCTGCTGAAACATCCTTTTGATCATTCATTGTCCATCCAATATATGCTTATATTCCAGTACATATAACTTTTCATAAAGTGCCTCTTAGCATTTCAAAACATTGTTTACTGCTCCCATCCAGCACCCACTTGGCATTTCGCAGATAGAGTTTGTGTGTTCTCTCTGTATCTTCTACCTGCAGTGACTAACTTCTTCATTTATGCTGCTGCAGCTTTGCATTTTACTCTAAGTTTAAATCATACGAGCTTTTTTATTGCGTGTGTGAGATTGCCCTGGTTCACTCATACACAGAGAATCACCCCCCCATTTTGATATGATTTTCCTGTGTCTTTGAAGTGGAAATATTTATTGTAAGCCTCAGTTATTTGTCTGTTCATACTACTTGTATCAACAAACCGTATGCCTTCCCGAACTGAAACTGAAGTTACCGACAGTATATTGGCCCAGAACAAACATTGGATAAACATGTTAAGAATTGATGAAACGGTGTATCTAACACAGAAAAACATGAATTTCACAAAGTTCCTAGTTGTCTCTAATAGACATCTTTCTTATATATTTAATAAGTGAATATTTATTGCCAATCAAATATTGTAAGAGATTGAGATTAAAGTCTCTGAACACAAAAGCTGTTATATGTCTGAAGTATTTTCTTGAAGTTTATATTTAAATGAGTAAATGACAGTTTGATGAGTGATAGCATTCATTCTTGTTGTGGATACACATAACCCTACCAGAGACATTTTGACTTACTTCATTGAGGAGATAAAGAACTTGGACTTAACCTAAAAGCTATTGCTTCTCAGTCTCTTGACTAGCATCAAGTGGAAATGCCAACAAAATAAAGGAAAAGCATGACTGACTTAGAAAAATACCACAGTATGAAAAGGAAATGAATATTAGTTAGAAGAGTGGCTAGCATTTATTCGGCACGTAGATGCTAGGCACTAAGCTAATATTCTTAATCATCCCCATAAACCTATAAATACGTGCAGTCATTACTTACACCCTACAACAAGCACTGGTATATTACACAAATGGTTCTCCATAGAAATCAAGCCAATGTGAAAGGCATGTGTATGTGAGTTGAGTTCCCTTTAACTCAACATTTGAGACCAGAAGTGTTGTGGATTTTAAAATAGTCACATGCACAGGATGAGTTCTGGCATGGAATTCATTTGGGAATTCATTTGTATATCTTGTACATGTGTTCTAAAGATCATATCAAATAATACTTTAATTTTGCACATGAAACAAAATTTCATGTCTTGGATTATCTTCTTGTGATGCTACATTGATTCTAAATAAGTTTTTGGTTTTGAAGAATTTTAATTTTCAAAAGTTTTCAACCAGGTATTAGAGAAGAGAGGGGTGGGGCAAGAGATTTCCTTTTTAAAAATTGCCTTGCATGATTATCAGTTTGGTTGGCAAGTCTAAGCCCTCCATGTCTGAATTCCAAGCTGAAGACTCAGAGAAGTGTTGCAATTTGAGACTGAAAATGGGAAAGACTAAAGATTTTCTCTCCTGTAGGGAGGTCCAGTCTTTTCATTTCTGGTAAGGTATTCAGCTTAAAGGACAAGGTCCATCGACATTACAGAAAGTAAGCTTTCTTATTCAACATGTATAAACCAAAGTCTTAATCTCATTCCCAAGTCATGCTCACAGACACATTCAGAGTAGTGACCTAATCTGTAAATGCCAGATTAGAGAAGTTGACCATATTAACTATTGCACACAACCTGCTTAGATCAAGCCAGCTGGTAAAGCTCAGACAGCGGGAATAAAACACGTCTAATAATTTCACCTCTGTCACAAACTCAGGAAGAGGTTAAATTTCCGGAAGAACAGTCAAGAAATGATAGACTAGTCACAACTTCCAAATGCAAATGGTTAAACTACGTGTTGATAGACACGCGAAACATACTCAATGTGAGAGCAGATGTTGAACAAGAGCAGGCTTTACAACCACTAATCACCCTTCTGGACAGCTGAATGCATGCACACATTGGTGTAATAATCTGGATTGCAGGACGAGCAGCTTTGAAGTCAGGCTGACCACATACACCCAAAAGAACAGGTGTCCAATCTAAGGGTAGCTAGATGTGAAGGAAACTCAAGTTCACACAGACGGAAAATACAGAACTCTTATTTCATAATTCTAAATTAATCAACATTGACCAGGTTCTTACAGTATGCTGAATTTATGAAGATAACGTTTGAGATCCAAGAAGACATTAAGAGCATACAGAGGGCCTGGTGCAATAGCTTAGTGACCGAATCCTAGCCCTGTACTCCTAGGATTCTACGTGAGCTCCACTTCCCATCAAGCTCCCAACTTGTGGCCTTGGAGGGCAGTGAAGGAAGGCCCGAAGCCTTGGGGCCCTGCATCCATGTGAGAGACCCAGAAGATGGTCCTAGCTTTGGATCGGCTCAGTTCTCTCAGCTGCAGCCGCTTGGGGAGTTGATCCAGTGATGGAGGATCTTTCTGTATCTCCAGAAATTCTCTCTGTGTCTCCTCCTCTCTGTATCTCCTCTCTGTAAATCTGCCTTTCCAATAAAAAAAGTTATAAAAAAAGAGCATACAAAAAAAATTCAAATATCTTCAATGAGAGCTACCTGGCAATGGAGATTGTGCCACGCAAATAATCTTGTACATATTTAAGCTCCCATAAATACATATCAGAAAAATTACTGGTGCACTAGAAAAATAACCTGACTTATGTTGAGAAAAAAGTGTACCCTGCATAGATGAAAACTGAATAAAATAAAATTGAAAGTACGTGACATAATAGTTTAGTATGGCATACTTTTCAGATATGTAATCTAATTTAATCCACTAGATACTACTTAAAAACAAGTGTTTGTATCCTTTTCAACTCAGGGTTAATAAATACCGAGCCCAAGGACCCACAGCTGGTAATTATAGACATGGTATGTGAATCCGTGTTTGATGATTTGCACATCCCATGCTATTTTCACGGCACTAAGTCATCCTCCTATGGAAGGACAAGTCGAGCACATTAGTATTCCCCTGAGTATCTCAGGGGAAGATGCACGGTCATTAACATTTCCTTTTTAATAATAAGTGCTGATGATGGACTCAGAGAACATTGATAAACATTAGTCACCTATCTCAAGGACATTACTCCCAAGTACCACAAGTGGTACTTGGACAGGCATACAGTATCCACTCTATATTGTTAAAAAAAAAAAAAAAACCCACACATCATCCAAAGCTTCTCCTCTTACCAGTGGAAAAACTGGGAACTGTCCCCCATATTTCTCAACCCCCCACTTCCTTCCCTCTTCACTTCTTGTCATGGATGCATCTTTTTGCAGAAGTCTCATTGGATGCCCTTCTGATTCTTGGCCAGATGTCTTACCTGGGGGATGGCAAAGAGCAACCTCGTTTTTAAGGAGTTCTTGTTGGGTGATGAACTAGGGAGACCCACTCAGCTGTTCCACATTGCATTCCAGTGGATCAGAGACAAAATACCAGGCTGTTGTGTGTGTGACTTTCATCTGAAGCTGCCTTTAAAAACTTAAGTAAACAGTTCAATAAATGTAAAGAAATTCAATTGCTCATAAATTATAAACACTTCAGCTGTCAGTATATTTTTTGTCAGCATGTAAACAACATGATGAAAGCAAGAAAATGGATTATTTTATCAACTGTGATATGGTAATATAGTTAGAGAATTTCCAAAAGTATTTAAACTTCCATGTTGACCCACAAAGAATTGTTACTGAACATCACATATTCACACATTCTTTAAATGTTTATATAAACACTTAATATTGCTTTGTGTAAAAATATATATTTCTTTTTATGTTTATGTTGCCTGATTATGCCATAAAATGCGCTATGGTATCTGTATCAGTGAAAGTAGACAATTCTTCCTGTGTGTTTTCAGAAAGAGAATGGAGAAAACAGAAATACAGGCACTAACTAATCCATGCCTAAAGACTAATATCTGGATCCTTATTTAGCCAACAATTTTGGATGACCTAGTTACGTGCTAGACTCTAGGGAGTCAAACAGAAGAAGCAAACGGAAGAAAAAGGTAATTTATTAGGTGACTGAATTGTTTTGTATATAACTGGTTCATTAAACATGAGTAGAAAAGTAGGATGTATGGGTGTTTGGATAATTGGTACTGGGATTTAACTGTGTTGCTTCACTGCAAATACACACTGTGGAGCCCTAACCACCAGTATGACTAAATCATGATGGAGTCTTCTAGCCGGTAATTAAGGTTAAAATGGTCATATTGGCAGGGTCCTATTCCCGTAAGTCCAGCGGCCTTGTAAAAGGGACAGACAATCTGATGGCACATTCTCTCTGCAGGCACGTGAAGAATGGACCACGTGAGAGATGACAGAGAGAAAGCAATTGTCTACAAACCAGGAAGAGATATCCTTGCCAGGACCTGGAATCCGAACTTGTGCATTCCAGAGACATGAGAAATTTAATGCCTACTGTCTAGGTTTCCCAGTCTGTCATCTTGCCACAGCAGCCTGAGTAGTTCACTTCAGGGAAACATGTATAGCATTCTGGGATCCGGGGATGTGGTACCTTTGTCTCTACCTAGTAACCTGGAAAGACGGAGAGCCTTGAAAAGAGGTTTGTGATGCTTTTGCTTTTGACACAATTATACTAAACTATAAATGCAGTACATACTCATGATAACTTTAAAACAAGATAGAAGACACATAACATCTAAAAACATGAAAGTATTTGACTTGGCCTGACTCTTCTTCATCATAGAGGCTTGGATTGAGTTCCTGGCTCCCTGTTTTAGCTCAGGAGTGCAATAGCAGATGGAAGCTGGACCTCTAACTCTCTCTCTACCTGCTCAAGAGGCTATTTGTGACCAAGATAGAGTCTAAAGGAGCCAGTGCTGTGATGTAGCAAGTTAACTTGTTTAACAGCAGCAAGTTAAGGAGCTACATGGAAGGTCAGCATTTCTCATTGGAGCACCAGTTAAAGTTCTGGCTGCTCTGCTTCTGATCCATCTTCCTCTTGACATACCTGCGTAAGTGCTGGGAGTCTACTAATCATGTAGGAGACAAGCATGAAAGTTCTTGCTCCTGGCTTTGGCCTGTTACCTACTTTGCTTTTGCCTTCATTTTGACAGTGAGCCTCTAAATGGAAGAACCCTTTCTCCCTCCTTTCCCCTCCCCACTCATACGAACACACACACACACACACACACAAAAGAAAATGTGAAACTTAGGGTTACAAAAAAAGGGGAGTTGTGGCCAGAACAATGGCTCACTTACTAATCTTCTGCCTGTAAGTGGGACCAGTTTGTAACCCTGCTGCTAACACTTTATGTTTTTAAAACATAGGCATTGCCCATAAAAGCTCTTACTACTTTGTATTTTAGTTATGTATGCGTCTGATTGTTTCTGCAGTTTTACATCTAAGGGCAGAGATGCTTCTATTTACCTTGGAAAGATGTGATCTTTCAGTGTTATTAATTTATTCGATAAATAGTCTGATATATAGATATAGCAAATATCATGGATCTGTACTACTTAGTGTTTCAGTATCCATTCCTCATTTTGCTGAAGTGCCAAAGCTTTCCTCATTCAATACCTTCACTCTTCATGGCATCAAGGCCATTGAGGAATCTAGGCTGTGCCCTGACATAGTGCTACACACAGAGCTCTGACTACTGCTCAGCTACACTGACTGATTTAGAAATACACTTGAGATCCAGCAGAGATAATGAAACGGACTTGTTGAGGCCACTAACCTCCTGACACATAATTCAGTTTCACCTGATTTGACTACAGGAGGATTTATATCTAGGAATTCCTGCAGTTCTACCAAAATAAAAACATACAAATTTAACCTTCCAAACTGTACGCATGTGCCCATCTTCAGCCTTATCTTCTTTATAAATCAATAAAAGTGCTTCTTTTGAAACCAGTTTGCATTAGGTATATCATATTTGCTACTAAAAATGGCAGCTTGATGCTGTAGTTACCAACTAGCACTAGAAGAATTAATGAAATAATAACTGCTTTATAAAAAGTGCTAGTGAGATTTTTAAAAAATCCATAAGCTTCCTTTTCTTACATACAGAACTGATCAGAAAGACAAACCACAATGTCTGATCCAACTTTTCAACATTTACTTCCAATCATTCCCAAGACAGAGGAGTTTAAGGAAACTGAGTAGAAGAAATGACATTTATTGGTTTATTTCTGAGGCCAACATTAAGGATGACATCTGTTTTCCATAAGGTGTCTTGGGTGAGGCAATTATTGGGCACTCTTTAAACTCTCCCTTAGAAGCCATGACCCTTTTTAAAGCATAAAATGCACCAGAAAACAAAAGCAAAGGCAGGTGCCACAATCTTGAGACAAAAATGCAAGGACAAAACCCTGGGAAGCGTAAGAGAGAAATTGTCCGAGGCATCCTAAACAGACAGTTTTTGAACAACACTGTTTCTTAAAATACTGCTTTTAGCTGGATTAAAATCATGTTCATTCTTCCTGTCTCAGTTTTTTAATATAAAAATGTTTTTATTATAAAAATCACATTTGAAATGGGAGAATTAAATCAGCTGGATCACGAGACAATAAACACAGTCTAAAAGTTATTTATCAACATTAATGATCTTGCATATCTGACATACTTTTATGCAGCAAAGGATAGAGTAATAGACCTTTGCTATTATAATGCCATGCTCCGTAACTAATGATTTTTTTGAAAAATAATTTTCTATTCCTAACAATTTTAGAGGAAACCAATTATTTTAAATGATGAATAGTTATTTTTTTAAAAAAAAGACTAAAATTGTGTGGTTAATGATTTCTCATAACTGATAATGAAAAATTACCCCTACAATTTTCAAGAATATTAAATTCTGGATGATAATGCATCCTGAAGATTCTTAATCAATAGGTTGCATGCATGTCTTCCAAGATTTATCTCCATTGAATCATTTCCTTGCAAATGCATGGATTCTACTATGATTTCCTCAAATATTAAGAAAAATAAGTGAGACTCTAAATAGAACTCTCTTCATGTTGAATTGGCAGTGACATCTCATATATTCCAGATATTTCCAACTGTTCCTGTAATATTTTAACCCATCTTGTATACAACTTTAAATCAGAAAAAATAGTAATTGAAGCAAATGACTCTTCTCAAGTGAGAATAATTGTCCTTGTCCTTGTTTTGTCTTATTATGACAAAATACCTAAACCTTTAATGATGTAGAATGAACAGAGTCTATTTAGCTCTTGATTCCAGAAGCTTGGAAATACAAATGCACACGCCAACCTCGGCTACCATCTAAAACCTCTTTGCACCCTAACTAGTATACTGGTTTCTGGACATTTCTACAAGTGAGACTGTGGTATTTCAGAAACCAACAGGTATTTTATGCTATCAGCTGTGGATTTCAGCATCTGGACTGTCTCTGGGATGTGTGTAAGTTGGAAAATGCAAAACAATCTAATGAAATTCCTTCTCATCTCTCTAAGGTACAAAGAACATCCTCTGAAAACTGGAACACAAAATAAAAACTGAAAAAAAGTACAATGTAGCCTTGGTTTCATGGCTTTAATCCACGATTATCTGCACAGTTATGGCGATTATGTGTGAAAACAAGAGTTAATTTCCAGTTTGCAGCTAAAGTACACTTGTTCCTTCTGAATAGAGGAAAGGATATTTTATGGAAACTAATAATGAAATGGAAGCTACTTTGTGACCTAAAATATGATATCAGTGCTTGGCTCACAGGGCACACAAATGCGCCATTTTATGTTGGCTGACACCTGTGTGCAGAGTTCCAGAACAGTTCTATTTGGTCACAGCCCTAGCAGATTGCTGTCACCCAGAGACCTTTTTATAAGAATGAAATTGAGCAGTGCAATGCGAAACCCACCAGACTACTGGATCACATAGACTAAACCCAGTGGTCTGGTACTTTATGAGGTAAAGTCCATTTCCAAGTTTAAACAGCTGCCATCCTGAGATAAATGGAAAGACACCAAGTGGTCTTTTCTAAGCGTAAATGACTGCTATTTCTTGGACAAGGAAATGCATGTAAACAATTGTTCATCTATCAGAACAGGTGACTTAGGAAGGTATTTCTCATATTAGAAATTAAAAAAGCAAATTAACATCATTAGCAATATGTATATCATTGCTATTTTCCTCTGAAAAACTGCACTCATACTGTAAGAGTTCATGAATGTATAAAATGTTAGACTATCATTTGGAAGGGGAAAGTCCTTTTTACTCTATTTCAATTCCGGAGGATCCAGAAATATCATCACTTCACTGGAATAAAAGTTTACAATGCTTAACTCTGAAATGAGTTAAATAGCTCATCAGATTTAGTAGATTATTTAGAATACTATGACCCCATTTTAGGGGAATTGAAACTATTTTTCGAACCTTATTTTTCAGAAACTTTGCTGGTTCTGAGGTATAGAACTACTATTATGTCACGAAGTCCATTTCTGTGGAACATAATTTATACCCTCATAAATATGCAAGGAGGCATTTAAAATGGTTTAAAGAAGCCAGCATTACGGTGTGGCAGGTGAAGGTACTGCCTGTAACGCTGCTATTCCATGCCCCAGCTTTCCCCTTCCGACCCAGCTACTATTAATGATCTGGGAAGGCAGTGGATGATGGTTAAAAGATTACCACTTGCCAGCTGCCAGGGAGACACTGATGAAACTCCAGGCTCCTCCTTCCTGGTCCAGCCTTGCCCTTGAGGCCATTGCGGGAGTAAACCAGCAGATGCAAGATATCTTTTTCTGTCTCTCTCTTTGTAATTTTGCTTTTGAGATACTTTTTTTTTTTAAACAAAGTGTTTAGAGAAAGAGAATATTAACATTAGGGATCAAACTGAAAAGCAATTCATCCAAACCACTTTGTGGTGCTGCTTCATTTAAAAAAAAAATCTCTACAAGCATAATTTTATCAAAATCTTATCAGTTAATGACTCACAAAGCCCATTTCATTGTGGTCACTTTTTAATAGACCATGATGAAGAGTACTGTTCAATGCAAACTTTCTCAAATATTCTCTAGAAAATGGGGAGAATTTTGCCCTAGATTGTAGATATCTCTACATTGAAGGATAATTCACCAAAGCTATGTTTTTTTCTGAAGCCAGTATTTTCTCCTAACTTCTACTGAAAACTACAGATTCAAATTGTGCTCAATCAGATCATCTCCACTCAGTAAAAAGTTTGTATTTATCTCGTTTGGTCTACAAAATGCTCCACCAGAGATGATTCGGGACTTAGTAACTCTTTGTCTAATTTCAACCTGAATTTTATCAACAAAGCGAGCAGAAATTTGAAAACATGGTAAAAGCAAAAGGAAAATAAGAGTTCTCAGAGTACACTATTTCATCTTGTTATACATATATAAAAAAACTATCTGGAGGCCTCATTTATCTTTCAGTGTAAAAAAAAAAATCTGTACAAAACGAAAGTGAAATGAAATAACCTTTGTCTCTCCTAAAGTTTTATTTGCATTTGAAACATTAACATAATGCAATGCATATGAGAAAGAATTTTAAGTCATAGCTTCAAATGCATAAAGTTAGTTATGGCATATTGCAAATGCCATGAAGAGTCACATTACTTTATAGAAGATAAAATGTCCCAATAAAATCAAAGAAAAAATGGTGAAAACAATACATAAAAGAGAATGCAATAGGAAAAGTCATAATGCCAAGAATGAACGAGCAATTCTATCTTCTGATTTGTAAGAACACTCTTATTATTTAAATACCAAAGTTGTAAAGCTGTATTTTAAAGATTTCTATTAATCTGAAAATGGTAGAAATAAAAGCCTTTACATCTAGAGACCATAAGTATGGTTTCAACCAAAGATGTTATGACTTCATATGAAGAAAGCTACTCAGGATTTCATTACCTACATCCTTCCTACCAGCACGACTCAAAGCGGCTCAAGTGAATTCAGAATGGACTTTATTTTTAAAAATTCATTTTAATTTTATTGGTAAGTCAGATATATAGAGAGGAAGATGTTCCATCCGTTGAATCACTCTCAAGTGACTGCAACGGCTGGAGCTGTGCCAATCTGAAGCCAGGAGCTCAGAGCCTCTTCCGAGTCTTTCATGCCTGTGCAGGGTCCCAAGGCTTTGGTCCATCCTTGACTGCCTTTCAAGACTACAAGCAGGGAGCTGGAAGGGAAGGATAGTTGCCGGGATTAGAACTGGCATCCATATGGGATCCCAGCGAATGCAGGTCAAGGACTTTAGCGGCTAGGCTACCACACAGGTTCTCAGAATTGAATTTTTTCAACTCTAATGATACTGAGATTCAGGGATCACATGAAAAGTGAGGCAATAAAAGAATAAAATCATCTACTGATGCCTAGGGCAAAGTAGTAATGAAGAACTTGAGGTATTGGGCATCTGAGAATATTATTTTAATCACAAGTTGACATCAATATGAAACAAAAAGATGAGATTTTTGCTGTTATGAATGTATTTATAAATGCTCCAGGCAATGGTATCCTAACTTCAATAATTGTTGAGCACTTTTCTGGGATTGTGAGTCCAATGTGGTTGAATGGAAATTCACTGAGATGAAATGGACTACAACGATCCTCAGGGGAGGCCATCTTTGCCATGATACAAATGAGCCAGTCTCTAGAAAATAGCTCCAGTGCATCTGCTGATAATGGTGTTTGGCATTTGAGACAAGATTATCTGGATCATTTGTGATATTCTAACAACAATCCAGTTCCCAGCTTGCTAATAATTCATGTACTTTATTACAGAAAAATAAAACTTGTTGTTGGTGCTGGAACCATAAGCTTTATTTTATTCAAGGATGAGCATTGTGATAAAAATTCTAAATGAAGTGATACTTTTCCCCAGTAACAATACACTCTGAATTTCCTGTGTAAAGTCAAAAGCTTTACCAAGACGTAGGCTCTGGTTCAAAGTCAACATCTTCTGTGTGACTATAAAACACATTACTAAGAATGGCAATTAGGGAGCGGGAAGCTTTACCTGATTAGAGTGTTCACACAATTCAAACAAAAACAGCTCAAAAGCATTACTTTTCTAAATGGAAATAATGGCAAGAGGCAAGTATAAATCCAGTCTTTGTCTCCAATCTTGTACAAATGCACTATAGGGGAACCCACACCAGTGGTCCCTAATGTGACTCATCATGAAAACTCCTGGGGTCCACCAATATCTACTGGACAAGGATCTCTGTGGAAACAACACAGAATCTGTATTTTGCAAAACAAAAAAAAATTATATGGATCTCTCAACCATTTATATTACCAGATTGTGGAGCAATAATCTGGATAAAATATATTGCTAACCAAAATAAATATCAAAAGAAGACTCAAATTTATTTTTGTAAAAAAATATAGTTCAGATATAATTTCAGTTTATAAATGGACAGCAACACAAAAGGACATATTTTTTGATTATTTATTCTCTCCCTAAATTCACTGGGGCAGTATGCTTAAGGGTTTGTAAAAGTTAAAGCTTTTCTTTAAAAAAATGCATATTTACACTGGATCTTCATAATCACAACAGAAGAATCTCTCACACCTTAGTGAAGAAGGCTTTATATTGAATAATACAAGGCCACAGTCTATTTAAATCGATGCCTATAATTGCAGCCATATAAGATGAACCTGTATGTGTTTGCTTTGACATTCCATGAATTTTTTTACTCCCTATATTACAACTGTTCAACTTACATCCAAGAATTTGACAAACCAATAACAGTTCTTCCAAATTCAAGGTGAGTAACTGAATGGATTTCATAAACATCAGTTTGCAGAGTATTTTATGTGACATACCTTGATTTATCTAATAAGGGTAAGATTGTTTTAATAGTTTTAGTACCCATAAGGGGCATCACAAATCATTCACTGTTTCTGTTTTTGTTTCAGATTTATTTATTTTTATTGGAATGGCAGATTTACAGAGAGGAGAGACAGAGAGGAAGATCTTCTATCCACTGAGTCACTCCCCAAGTGGTCGCAATGGCTGCAGCTGAGCCCATTCGAAGCCAGGAGCCTCATCCGGGTCTCCCACATGGGTACCAGGTTGCAAGGCTTTAGGCCGTCCTCCACTGCATTCCAAAGCTACAGGCAGCCGGGACATAAACCAAAGGCCATCTGGAACTTCAGTGTTGCAAGGCAAGTACTCAGCCAGTAGGTTATCAGACCGGGCCCTGCTTGTTTTTTAACAGATGTGTAAGAAACATAATGTAATGGGGAAAAAAAAAAAAACAAATTCATGAATGGAGCAATTCAGTTAATCTGTATGAAATACCAGTAACGTGGGAAGGCACTTAGCACAGTGTTACGATATCAGTGGCGCTTCAAGTCCTGGGTCCTGTGCTTCTGATCCAACTTACTTCCAATACCAAGGCTCAGCCAGAGTTCCTGGTTCCTGGGTTTGGCCTGCCCGGTCCTAGCTCCTGTGAGCATTTGGGGAATGAACTTGTGTATTCAAGAGCTCTGTCTCTTTCTCTTTGCCTTTCAATTAAAAATTAGGAAAAATGATTGTCAATTTAAACAAAGAAAAAAACCTCAGTTGTCACTGTCCCTTCACTCCAAAATCTGAAATTCAAAGTTACATATTACGTCATTGTGATGTTCAAGGATTTGGTTAAGGGTTATTACAAAAGCACAGTACCTAGCTTTCTGCATGCTCATAACACAAAATGAAAGTATATACAGCCTGAAGAGTTCGTATTTATTTGTGTCTTTTCAGAACATCACAACTCATCTACTACTTTGAAAAAAAAAAGGATACTTCTCCCCAAATAAATAAACCCGCAGATGATGTAAGATCATGAACTAAAAATAATGTATGCTTCACAGAATGATGGCAGAAGATCTAATAGCAACAATGCATTAAATGAAGTCATTACATTCTTTAAGGTAACACTGAGTTTGTCAGAAGTGATGGCTATATTTAAGAACTTAACTTGCACATTTACATATATATTGAGGTCAGAACTTCTAGGTGCCTGCATCCCACTGATGGAACAGACTTTTAATAATGATCCAATATTACCTCCATTAGTAATAATACTTTATGGAGATTCAATTAGACGAAAGTCATTTTAAATGTATAGCTTTGCTCCACAGAAAGACTCAAATGTTGAAGAATATGATTTATAATTTGTTTTATTCGGATTTAATATTTTTATGATTTTAAATATCAGCGTAAGCCAAGGAGATATGACATAGCTTTTAGTCCATCAAATTAGTTTCACTTATTTAAAATTTGTTTTTCTGCTTTAACGGATCCCACACTGCATTTCATCCTTAATCTACCTAACACCAAAAATACAAATAAAACTCGGATTTAGTGAAGGAGCACCCCTGCCTTTTAGCAACGAGAGATGCCGTGACTAGAAATCCAAACCCTTCTTCAAAGACTCGTGCAAATTCTCAGTGAGCTGTGTTCCCAACATCTCATCTGACACTTCTTTCTTCACACACTCAAACAAATAATTGGTCTTCAAAAAGTTCATGCTAAGTGTGTGTCATGAAAAAAGCAACAATGTTTCCACTATTTTTTGTTCCCAGGTAACTTTGTTCTCAGTTCTATTTTCCCGTCAACTCCTGTAAGTACCCAGAGGTGCCCATGCATGGCTGCTCAGCGGCACATGTACACACACAGAGCCCCTGCAGCTATGCCATATCACTGACATAATTTTCATTTCAATGCATTACATAACAACATCAAAAAAAAAAATCTACGGAGAGCAGCACAAAAAACATTTGTGATGGCAGAAAAAATTCCCCCAAAGAGTTCTAGAACTCTTTGTTTATCATTAAAATTCCCATAATTCTCACTGGGACTCTTCCTTCATATTAGCTCTGTTTTCTACAGGATCTGCTCCTTTTCCGGCATTGACAAGCTCCTCTTGGCTGCATAGACTGGCAGAATGACCCGCACATACGGGCACTAGTGAAACCAGCAGCCAGGATTCCTGCAGAGACTCCTGGTGACTGGGTTTCAACTTGAAAGCTCCTGGAAGTCAGCTCCAAGCACGAAAAAAGAAAAGAAAAATATATATATATATATATGAAAACAAGACACAGACACAAGTAAGAGCCTGGGAGTGCGCCCAGCTTACTTCTTTCACGGCTTGTGTCAAAGCAATCTGCCTCGTATAGCACAAGTATGAGAAGCAGTCAATTTCTGCTTTTGCTGTCTGGGAAAGACTGCTGATAAGCAATATGAAACACTGTTGCGTGATCCACCATCTCTTGGGCAGAATTAATATCAAAGTTTCTTCTGCAAAGAATTCACAGGAAGGGATAAATTCTTCTTTAATGTTGCGCTTATTTTTCCTTGCGGTAACTGGCTCTAGGTAGTACACCATATTTCACGTTTTCTGGGTTATCATAATTAAAGCCATAATTTAATCCTGGGTTGCACTGCAGTGAACATCTTTGTCTAGGTTGGAATTAACTATTTTTCTACAGTCTTATATCTTCTGACACTATATTTTGTCTTTATTTCACTGTTCCTGCTGTGCCAACATCTTTCACTGAAAACTATTTGAACAGCAAATTTTTAATTACTGAGAATAAGAAAGAATAAATAATCGACATTTCCTCATGATTAGTAAGGAAATCCTAATTTAGAAGTGTTAATTATAATATCAAAGCTGTGCCCTGAATAAGTATTCTTAATGAACAAAAATAATACCAGTACAGCTCAGCAGATAAATCGGAAGATTATACACTTCCAAGAAATTACTCAGGACCACAAAAATCAGTCTAAGAAGATAATTGTTCACAAAATTAACTTGTGAGTTTAACCATAAATAAATCAAATAAAGCAAACATGTCTTCTGATTCAATAATTATTATATTTAGGAGGGATGAAAGAAAGAGGGAGGGAGGAAACTGTATACCTACAAAACCATATCATGAATAATAATGATAAAATAATAAATAATAATGAATGCAGATGCAAATAACACAGAGGCATATGTTTATCTTTATGCTTAAATCCCTTTCCTTTTGACGGGTTTTTATTTTTCAAACCAATGACACAGAGTGAAAAATATACTTCAGGGCATAAAAACATTAAAAAATATGCCTACTTTCTTTACTAGCTTGTCCTTCAGCTGTGTGTACTCAGAGGCAAGTAACAGCGGGAGGCAATTCTGAAATAGTAGCATCAATGGACAGCAGAATAATCCCCCAGTCTCTCACTATGGTGCTAGATCACCCTTGCTGGTGAGAGCAGCATCTAAAATCCAACTTGGATGGGTAATAACCTCATTCAAACCATAGAAATACAGCCTGGAAAATGTCAGCATAAAGAGCAACGCTGCTGGAAGGATAAGAAGCTGCTCCAAGAATAAAAGAACACACAGGACGGAATTAGCACTTCAGCAAAACTGGGATGACTCCTGTAAGAGGATGAGCAACTGGAAGCTTTAAGGGCTGCCAAAGGAATCAAACGTATCACGCTGGAAGAATCGGATGATGGAACCTTACTTATTCATTGACCCTTGGGGATAAGAAGCCAAGACATGGGGCATCTTTCAAAGGGCAAAGCACCGAGACAGATTCAGTTTCCTGCAGAAACATCGGGAGAAATGAGAGGCATTTTAATGAGTCTACCAGAGCAGATTAGGTTATAATCCAACCTAGTCCAGAAAGTGAAAGGCAGTGACAGGGTGACTGGCGGGAGAAAGAAAAGTAAAAGCTTCAGTGAAAGGGAAATAGCCTGAGAGACGGCCTGCCAGGCGTATTTGAAGACACAACATAAACCGGAGTATGTGAGAGTGTATTCGTGCATGGTTATTTCAATGAGAAAGGAAAGTCAGTTACTGCTCCTTCGCGAACATTCCAGGTTGGAAGTACACAGTTTTACAACATCCAAGACCAGAACAGATTTTCATTCTTTTGACTCAGTTAATAACACCAATTTCAATGTTCTTTCCCATTTACTTAGCTTTAAAATATATATATATATATTTGTTTATTTTGCAATGACTCCCTGAGTCATTTGTTGACATAATTGACTTTGCAAAATTTGTATGATCATAGATATTAACAGTCAGTAAATATGTTACACACATTTCTTTTTAAGAATGAGCATTGGGTCCAGCGCTGTAGCCTGGTGGCTGAAGGTCTCACCTTGCCTACCCCGGTTCTAATCCTGGCTGCTCTACTTCCTTTCCTGTTCTAGCTTGTGCTCTGGGAAAGCGGTCGAGGATGGCCCAAACCCTGCACCCAAGTGGGAGAGCCAGAAGAAGCTCCTGACTCCTGGCTTCGGATTGGCTCAGCTCCAGCTGCTGCAGCCACTTGGGGAGTGAACAAGAGGACAGAAGATCTTTTTCTGACTTCCCGATACAAACAAATACATCTTAAGAAAAAAACAGTGAAGGCTGGTTTAGAGGGAGTGCATTTTAGAATCTTACGCCTAGACAAAGTATCATTCGTTGATAACACGATCTTCATATTTTCTGGATAGTGCTGTCACAATTCCACCATGAATATATTTGTTCCATGAGACCATCAGTGTTGTTACTGATTTTTTTTGTCTTCATCTTTAGTAGTCATAACACATTGACTAAACAAGTACAGTGCTTTTATATGTGATGTATCGGTGGATTTAGCATATTCGCGGGGCTGTAAAACTGCTTGCCGTTAATTCCGGAACATTTCCAACATGCCAACAAGAACCACAGGAGTTTCACCCACCAGTGACCCAGCAGTCATACTCTCACCATTCAATTTCTTGCTTTCATCTAAACCCCCGGCAATAATCAACATAATTTCCAAATCCATGAATTTTTTTTCTGGACACTAAATAATGCCCAGATTTATTTGTGTAACCAAATACTAAATACCCTTTTGCGCTTGGCCTCTCTAAGTTAGCATAATATTTGCAACAGTCTCCTATGTGGAATCATATGCAAGTACAGCATTCGTTTTGATGGCTACACTGTATTTTGCTTTTCCACTCATCAGTTGATGACACTGAATTTTTATACCTTTTAGCTGTACTGAATAATGACGCTGTGAACACACTTCCGTCTGTCCTGGGTATCTGAATACCTACATCAATCCATCTGCATGTATGATTTTTGGATCATGTGGAAACTGTTGGTATAATTTTGAACATGCAAAGGGTCTCCAAAGCAGTTATAATGTTTTACGTTCTCATACTCAGTGTATGTACACGAATCTAACATCTCTGCATTATCATCAACATCTGTCATTATCTCTTTTTGATGGCAGCCATTCTACCGTAATGTGGGGGTGAAGTCTTATTAGCTGTCATGATTTCAATTTCCCTAATGACGGATGTTGAACATCTTTGTGTGTGTCTATGAGTTTAACGTTTTTCATGTAAACACTTTCTTGTCATCTTTAGAGCAATTAGGTATTAGTGAAAACTGCATGACACCCACATCCACACCAGGGAGCTTGAGTCCTGCTCTCAGGAGTCCGGGTTTCTGGTCCTGCACACCCCGGGAGACGCCCACGGTGGTCAAGTAATTGGCTCCCTGCTATTCATGTGGGAGCCTCAGATCGAGTCTCCCTCTGCCTTTCACTCAGTCCTTGCTGTTTCAGTCATCTGCTGAGTAAATCAGTGGACATGTCTGTCTCTCTGCCTCTCCAATGAGTTAAATAAATTATGACAGTCTTGAAGATTATTCATGCGTTTTCACTCTTTAAAGGGGAAAAAAGGAGCAAAACAGTATAGGATTTCCATGAGAAGGGTACAGATTTCTGACAGCTTTTTAAATTGATTTATTTAAATTACAAGCATTTTAAACTATCATTCAGATGCAATTATCATAGATCACAGATTCTTTTTTTATAATCCTGGAGAAAAAGGATCAACAATTGTACCGTCAACGGTTTAAACTCAAACAAAATCTTAAACACACATTGTCTGTTTGATGAATAATATTTAAATAATCAGAAGTTTACTGATTAGGACAAAAATCACCAGATACTCTTCTGATTTCTTCATATGATTTACTGATTTTGAAATGCTTATTCCCATTATTTATGATTCAAAATGATGCATATTGAACACAATACTCTTTATTTAAACAGATTTCAACAAATGCTGAAAAAAAAGGGGAGATTTGTGCACTTAAGTATGTTTTTTATTCTGGCTTTAAGTACAGCTCTTTATTTATAAATAAAACCCTTTATTGCTTAGCTTGGAAAGGTATATCCAAAGTAGATGAAAAACTTTCAAGAAAATCACTAGGGTTTGGCCCAGTAGCCTAGTGGCTAAAGTCCTCACCTTGCACACGCCAGGATCCCAAATGGGCACTGGTTCTAATCCCAGCAGCCCTACTTCCCATCCAGCTCCCTGCTTGTAGCCTAGGAAAGCAGTTAAGCACAGCCCAAAACTTTGGGACCCTGCACCCACGTGGGAGACCCTGAAGAGGCTCTGGGCTGCGGGCTTCAGATCAGTGCAGCTCCTGCTGTTGTGGCCACTTGGGGACTGAATCAACAGGTGGAAGATCTTCTCTGTCTCTCATCCCTTCTGTTTATCTGACTTTCAAATGAAAATAAAATGAAATCTTAAAAAAAGAAAGTCACTAATGTGGTGAATGTTAAACACATTCATCAGAGTTCATAAAGTACTTTGTTATATACCAGCAAGAATAATACAAAATGGCTTTCTGTAATATTAACATTATGAAAAAAAAAAAACTTTTCAAAGGCAACTTCAAAGCAGAGCAATTTATAGTATTTTGAATTCAACTGAAGCCTAGATTTCAAAGACACCTTTAGGCACATTTCTGTCCATTGTAAATTCTGAGACATTTTCATCTGCTAAAAACTTCATTGAATGCAATATTGTGCTGTGTGAATATGCAACGTTTTCAATGTTTATGAACCTTTTACAAGGCGTACGGTGGACCCCAACTTGCCTAATAATAAGTTTTCTTGGACATCTAAAGATTGAGCTACTGATGAATATTCTACAGTGAACCAAAATAACCTGAATCCGATTTGTATTACAAGAAGTAACTGGAAAAGTTACAAGGAACAAAGAGAATGTTCTGTGTGAATCAGAGTTTGTACAAAAATTACATTAAGCCAGCAGCACAGCAGAGAAGTAAAATGTTAAAAGCCCTGGATTCTACCCCTACCGGAAGTACACGCAGCCTTGAAGGGACTGCTTCAGTTAGCTGTGCAGAGTTTTCCCATTTGTAAAAATAATAATGACATTGTTTACATGCCAGAATACAAACAAAAAATATGCCTTCAGTTATAATAGCTATTTATTTAAATAAGCTAATAAAAGTTTATTATGGAATACAAGACTGAATCTGTTGGCAGTCTTTATGACTTTAACTCCCTGGCTTCCGGAGGGTAAGTTACACTGTCTGAGGTTCGGCATTGATTTCCCAGGGGAAGTAGGTGGAAAGGTCACGACTTTCCTTTGTAAACAATATTGAGAATTGTTGTGTTCAAGGCATGATCTTTAGATGATCTGTGCTGTTTCCCATGAGCGTGATAGCTACAACTTCAACAATCCACCCGAAGGCAACTGTACCTACTGTTGGAGATGTTGCGCACACGATAATGCACACCACCCGGGGCAGCAGAGCGGTTCCAATAAATAGGTCCCTATCAGCCACGTGTGCAACCCGGACTAAATCCCCAGCCCCATGTTTCGGGCCCAGCACTTGCCGTGGTGGACATTTGGAAGAATCAGCAAGCAGAAATTCATTCATTCTCTCTCTCTCCTCTCTCTCCTCCTTCCCCTCTTTCCTCTCCACCCACGCCCTCTCTCCCTCTTTCTTCTCAGATAAATACATAGCAAAAATTCTTTTTTTAAAAGATTTATTTATTTTTATTGCAAAGTCAGATAGACAGAGAGAAGGAGACACCGAAAGGAAGATTTTCCATATGATGGTTCACTCCACAAGTGATCGCAACAGCTGGCACAGCTTCTTTCTCCCACGTGGGGACACTTGTGGGTGCAGGGTCCCAAGGCTTTGGGCTGTCCTCAACTGCTTTCCCAGGCCACAATAAGGGAGATGGATGGGAAGCAAGGCCGCCTGGATTAGAACTGGCGCCCATATGGGATCCCAGTGAGTTCAAGACGAGGACTTTAGCGGCTAGGCCACTGCACCAGGCCCAGCAAAAATTCTTACACATGTAAACCCAGTTATGACTTATTGCAAGCGTAGTGTTGGCTAAACACAGTGACAGTTGTGCTTCAAAATCTCAGTGACAAAGGAAATTAGGAAACTGAATGGCTAAAAATTAGTTTGTCAGACACTAGCTTTTAGGGGTGAGAAAGTCGGCTTCTAGCTATTATCCTCGAGTTGATTTTATCATCCATCAGAGCAGTCTCTGTCTATCTTAAGAAATAAGTTTGATGATAACCATGCTTGTCTGCTTGTCTGCGTAGAACAGAATACAGACTGTCCTTTGTTGAAACGTCCTGATAAAGATCGGAAAGGCTGAAGATGAGTGGCATCCGAATGACTAAGCCTGAGATGCTGCAGACATCTGAAGACTGCAAACTGACAAATTATGACTGACAGAGGAGACACCCCTGACATGGGTAGAGTCTTAGAAACGTTTTCGGCAATCAACTTAAGGGAGAACAACTCCTGTGGGAGTGATAACATGAACTTTCCAAGAAAACTGATTTGAGATCAATCTCTTTAAGACAATGAAACAAGCATTGACTATGGTAGGAATGGACCACAGCTCCTGTATGATGCAGAATATCTGGAATAATCCTGTCCTTAGCCACACATAGTGTCAGACAGACTTTCTTTTGCTTCAGATTTCTCATCTATAAAATAGTGTTGAGATTAGATTAAAATGAGGATGTTATGCTGAACTTTAATCGTGGGTAAAAAGGAATTTTTATCCATGAGTTCCTTCAATATGCGAGGCAAACATTCAATTCAGTTCTTGCTGATCTGCAGCCAATCAGGTAGCCCCCGTTTTCATTTGCTCAACATGACCCTTCAAATATGAATAATCTGGGTTGGGAAGATTAAATTAACACCTAGAAAGCATTTAGGATTGTGTACAGCATGATGCGAGTCAGCACTGATTTAACCGGGACTTAGAGGCAAGCGCTGAGGTACAGCGGGTTAAACCTCTGCCTAGGATGCTGGGATCTCATATCCCTGGAGCCCGGAGTCCTGGTCGCACTTCTTCCAGTTCAATTCTCTGATAAAGCTTGGGGAAGTATTAGAAAATGTATCAAATTGCTTCACACATGGGAAGATTTGCATTACCGGTCCTCACTGCAAGTTAACACTCTGGCCCGGGCCAGGTATTCCCAGCTATTTGATGAGTGAACCAGTAGATGGAAAATCTCTCTCTCTCTTTGCCTTTCTCTCTGTTTTTCAAATTAATTGATTTTAGGAATTAGAACTGCTATCACAGTTATATGAATATTAAATACTTATGCATCAATACCTATTTTCCCAAGTACACACATATAGCCATTCATACATCCAAAAGTCCGAATCATGATATCCAACTAATTGCTTAATACATTTCCACACATTTGCATCCTAACTTCTTGCCTGCGAAGCAACATAAGATTTATCCTGGTTTTAGCTTTTGTTTGAGAAATCAAACCTTTAGAAATTAACTACTTGTGGTTAGGAAATTTGTTCCCTGATTGGCTTATCTGTCCATTAGGAAAAAGATAGAATGATGACTGTTTGCCTGAGTGGGTCAACTAGCTGGATTCTTGCCAAACACTGATGGGTGAAATGAAACTGCCTTAATTCAAATTACATTTAATTTATTTTCTAATGAGGGAAATAGAAAGGTCTAATAGATCAGAGTTGTCCTCCAATATCACCGATGGTTTCAGGAACCCCTCCAATACCCAAACCTGCACATGCTCAATCCCCTTCTACAAAATGGCAGAGTGTCTGCAGCCTGTATACAGAACCTGCACATTTACTTTGTAAATTTTAAATAAGCTATGCACTATTTATAATATCCAATGCAATGCAAACGCTATGTAACTGTTGCACCGTTCTGTGTAGAGAATGGCGGTTAGCAGAATGTATACCTATTCAGTATAAACATAACTTAATTTTCAAATATTTTCATTCCATGATTGGTTGAAACCATAGATGTGGAGTCTGCAGATAGATGCTAATTTATACAACGAGGTGTCTCCTTTCTAGGGAGGAAGAAACAGAATTTGTGGGAGATTTGGGACTTCAGAAGAAAGCACACTCCTTGCCATCTCACTGCATTAGGAATCGACAGGATTCCTAGCGTTCTTCAGCAGTGGTCACCTGTGGCTAGGGAGAATTGCATGGAAACACCAGGGCGGTGGTTCGGGTTAATTCAAGTCAAGCTCCCTTCTCCTATGAGCATTGCTGCAGGGGCATAAATTGTTAGCCAAATGACCAGAAGAGTACAAACAGAACGCTAAGAGCCAGCAGCTCCCAACAGGCTTGACTTACAGGTAAGATTAAGGAACTGGAAACCAAAAGGCAACACAAGTATCTCTAAAGTTACTGTCACAGAAGAAATCGAGTCAATGACCAGATGCTATGGCTGACAACTGGATGTACCATATCCCTCTCGGCTTCAAACCCAATGTCTCCCCAGCAAGGAGAGAGACCAGATGTGGCCTGACTGCTTGAGTTTTACTCCCAAATCAAGAGGAAACACTATGGCATCTATTATTACGGGTGGAGTAAGAAGTCAAGATGAAGAGGAAGCATGTTTACTGTGGACAAAGGAAGTTACAGTTTTTTAATCCCTACCCCAGTGCCCTGTGTGTCATGACGTTTGAAGATTTTTTTGTCTGCTTGTAATAAAGATAAAACCAGTATAAATACTGCTAACATTGACCATGTGCCTAACAAATTTATGAGCAGTTTTAAATGAATGCTTGACTCTTATGTATGAAAATGTTTACAGATAACTTAAAAGGAAGATTAATCTAGCATCTATTACATTTGAGATACTGTGCTAGCTGTTTTATAAATGTGTTTACTTTGATCTTGGCCATAATCTTCAGAGATCTGCTATTTTACAATTACTAAACCTGAAGCTAAATGAGACTGAGTAATTTAAACAAGTATCAGATGGCTTATATATACTAAAGGCTGGATTTAAATGAGAGCTGCTCTTGTTGAAATAGAAGCTTTTGGGTGTACTACAGGAAAATCTCTCCCTGCTAAGCACCATTTGTTATCAGTCACTGTTCACTCCAAGTGGATCTCATAGGGATATTGAAATTCTCATTCACTCCTATTTCAAAAGTCTAATTTCTGCTCTTATTAGTACCTTTGAAACTAGAAAATTTCAGCAAAAACCAATTTTAACTTCTTACCTCAAAATAAATATGTAAAATACATAAAGTGCAATTATTGTTTTAACCTTTGATGATAAAGATTTACTGGAATTTTTTTTTTTACAAAATCTCTGGTTTATTAAAAACATCAGCAGCAGAATAGCCCCACAATTCATTACTTAATTGTAATAAACACAGGTTCTTTCACAAGGAAGATACTGAGAGTATGCTTGTAGTTGACTTTAAGTGATGGCTCAGTGGATTCCTCCTCACAACACCAAGTTGAAAAGATACTGTGTGAAGTTCCCTTGTTGCCTCGTAATCACATCCTGGCCATATGGTATCTCTCAGGTGCAGTTCAGATTTTGTCTTGGTCTTATTTCTTAATCTGGGGCCATCCAGAAGCTTGCCTAAGTTTTAAATTTCCATATATATTTATTTTCATGAAAGCTGGATGCTGAGGCTTCTTGTTTTAGATGATGCTATGGACATGTCAACAGGAAACTTTGAAGGGGATGTCTCCGGCATTTTTAACTCAGTTATTTTTCCTGGAATTTTTTAGTCAATTAATTTGAAATTGATGTTGCCTGTTTTGTTGCAAGTACATTTCCTTAATTAGCCTATGAGAACAGACATTTTTTTTTTTCCAAAAATGACTGCCTGGAGAACATTATTTCAGGCTCACCAAGAGCTAGGAAAATTAAAAGCTCTCCATAGAATTGAGAGAAAAGAACCTCAAAGGATATTATTTCAAGTGTTAGGCATGGTTTGACAAAACATATTCAATTAAGTTACTCACATTGGAGTAGTTCTCTTGCTACTGAGATTGAAAAATGGATTCGACTAAATTTCCTGATGTAATAGTCACAAAATATGAATTGTATCATGGAAACAAATTACTTGATGTAAATTAAACATATAGTGCAATCAATGTTTTACATATTGCCTTTAAGGCATCTTTTGTGAATAATCTATCTTGATGCCACAATCCCATTGATCCAAGAAACCCCTAGCTTTTAAAAATACATCTCAGATGTGGTTACCAGTTTTCACCTTAAAAATATTAGAACATGAAACAAAGAATGATTAAGCTCGATAATGCTTAAATGTAAACATGCAGCTCTTCACAAGAATCAAGATTAGCCACAAAAATGGTACAAAAATATTTTTTTAAGAATCTGGTAAAGAACCGTTACCCAACACTTATTCTAACAACACTCACAAAATGGAAAGAATGGGCCGAACAACTTGATACTAATCATCTCAACAAATACTGGAAGACCGTACAGAAATGGCAAGCAAGCCTTTGGCGAGGTACTCCATATGATATGTGAGCAGCGAAATTCAAATGAAAATGATAGCTGCCATTACATCCAGTTAGATGTAGCCAACATCCAGGACATGGAAACACTGAACTCTGGTGCCAGGTGAAGCCATCAGAGTTCCTGTCTACTGAAGATGGAAGTCCACGGTCCAGTCACTGCGGAAGGCTGTTGGACAATTTTTTTACAAAACTGAATGAAATTTTACAACATGATCTTGTAATCATACTCCGTGCTACTTATCCAAAAGACATGAAAATTTCATTCCACATGCATATCTGTGCATGGATGTAAATAATACCTTCACTCATTGTAACCAAAGATATTCATCAATAAAAGGTAGGGGAAAAAAAACTGTGACAAACAGAGAAGGGAATGTTGTTCAGCAGTAAGTGATAAAACTATGGAAACACAGGTAGGTAACTTAAAGAAGCCAATCTGAAAAAGATTATATAGTGCATTACTTCCACTATATTACATTTTTTTTGAAAAGCCAAAATTATAGAAACTGTAAAGTGAGCAGTGATTTCCAGGAGTTAGAAAGAGAGCTATGATCAGGCCAAGTACACAGGAGTTTAAGGACAGTGAAATAACTCCACCTAAAGAGTCACACAGGAGATACATATCATCATGTATTTGACCTAGTCCACAGAATGCGTAGTACATAGGGCTGGCAGCAGTGGCATGCAGAATAATCCTCCATGTGCAACACTGGTATTCCATATGGGCACTGATTCTAGTTCTGGCTGCTCCAGTTTAGATCCAGCTCCCTGCTTATGGACTGGCAACATCATAGAGGATGGCTCAAGTCCTCTGTCTCTTGCACACATGGGACACTGGGAAGAACGTCCTGGCTCCCAGCTTTGGACAGAGTCAGCTCTGCTTATTGCACTCATTCAAGGAGTGAACCAGTGGATGGAAGACCTCTCTCTCTGTTTCTTCTCTATCTATAGAATTTGTCTTTGAAATAAAAATTTTAGAGGAATGTATAGAACACCGTATTTCTAAGGTGAAGTGTGAATGTGACTTGTGTCAATATAGGATCACGGATTGCAACAAAATGCACCGCTATGGTGGGGGAGACTGGAAAAGGCAAGACTGCTCCAGTATGAGGGAGCGTGGGTGTAGAGGAGAGAGCTTTGTGCTTTCTGCTCAATTTTTCTGTGAGCCTGTTCTATGAAAAGGTAATTTGTTTTCAAACCGAGGATGTGGCAGAGTCCTTGAGGTCTGATAGAGTGCCATGGTCTCCGTATGTTGGAAAAGGACTCTCCCAGCAACTTCAGGGTGTTTGGCCTTGACAAGAGACAGACAGATCCAAGCAATTTGCTCTTCTGCATAGCCTTGTTGCTAATGCCACATTCTTGCTCTCGTTACTCTGATAATGTGTCATTCTAGAGGTTTCAACTGTTTCATGGGGCAGAATGATTTAAAATTTCTTGGAGAACAATGCGATTTTACCCAAAATAAAAGATCATGTTGGAAGTTACAAAAATGATGTTTTTTTTTTTCTTTTATAACAAATCTTTTTTTTTTTTATTTAAAAGACAGAGAGAGAGAGAATCTTCCATCTGCCGGCTCACTCCCTAAATAGCTTCAATTGCCAGAGCTGGGATGATGTAAAGCTGGAAACCTCTTCTAGGTCTTCCACATGGACACAGGGACCCAAAGATTTGAGCCATTCTCTGCTGCTCTCCCAGGCCACAGGCAGGGAGCTGAGTTAAAACTAGAACACACAGGACATGACCCAGCACCAAAATAGATGCCAGTGGAACACGGTGAAAGCTTAGCCTATTATGCCATAATGATGATAGCCCCACAAAAAGGTTTCCTTTGATGATCATATAATTTTAATACCCACAATACTTATTTCTGAGACAAGCATACTATGTGGCCAAACAACTTAATTTCATTATAAACATAACTCTCACATTCTGAATGAGAAATACTGATGAGAATTTGGAACAATAAACCAACAGTATAAACTCCACTTTAAGCAGTGAGCACTGTGGTGAAACAGGTTAAGTGGGTGCTGTTGGATACCTGTATGCCATGTGACAGTATCTGGATGAATAACGACAACTCTACCCTTCCCATTAGCTTTCTGCTAATGCGTCCTGTAGGCAGGAGATGCTAGTCCAAGTGCCAGGTCATGTGTCACCCATGTGAGAGACCCAGGTGGAGCTTCTGGCTTGTGCCTTCACCTGGACCAGACTTACTAATGTGGGCATTTGGAATAATGAGCCAGTTCATGGAAAATATCCATTCATTCATTTCTGTCCCTCTTTCCCCCTCTCTCTTTTCTCTGTCATTTGTTTTTTTAAATAAATAAATAGCGTCATTTAAAATCACACTTGTTATCAGAGGCTAGGGTAAAAAAATTGAGGATCCATAAAAATCTTCTTTAAGAAATGTCCTAAAGTCCAGGATAGAAACACAGGAGAGTTTTGACATTTTGAAAGGGGTCCAAGGGACTGGCGGTGTGATGACACCGGAAAATGCAAAGGACATTTTAGAGAAAAGGTTACTACTGTCTTTGCAGTAATCCCGAAGATATATAGTTCATATTATACCAGATTTATATAGAATGACTTGGGGGAAAATATTCTTATTCTCTTGAAACTAGCTTTTCTCTCCTCATCAATTAGATAACACATTAGGCACCAGTAATAGAAAGTCATTGGAAAGCACTACCATTTTAGTATCATCCTGATTGATGCATATGAGTTTTAACAAACGGATTTAGTGAAGATGTAGCTCATGAGGAAAATATAACTATATGACTTCGGGAAAGGAAAAAATATCATCAAAACAAGGACCTGAAGACTAGGATGGCACCACAATGTCTTCCAGATTATTATGACTGTAATCAAATATAATCTGTAGTCTTGTCAGTAAATTCATGATATGTTAATATAGTCCTAATAATTAACTTTGTATGGTCTATAGTAAAATATCGAACACATGGCTTTTATTTTATAGATGTGCTTATTTGTTTGAAAGGTAGTCTTACACAGAGAGAGAGAGAGAGAGAGATTGATTCTATCTGCTGGCTCACTCCCTCAGATGGCTGCAATGAATGAAGCTGGGCCAGGCTAGAACTAGGAGCTTGGAATTCCATCTGAGTTCTCCACATGGGTGCAGGGGCCAAAGCACGTTTGCCATATTTGCTGTTTTTCCAGGCACATTAGCTAGGAGCTGTGTCAAAATTAGAATAGCTGGAAATCAAATCAATGTCTAGATTGGATACCCACATTTCAGAGGGCAGCTTAACCCAATGTATAATAATGCCAGCACCTGTTTATTAAGAAACCAGTCATGAGACCCAGCATGGTGGCATAGCAGCCTGATCCTTTGCTTGAGGCTCCAGCATCCCATATGGGTGCCAGCTCTAGAGCTCTAGTTTCAGCTGCCCCACTTCTAATCCAGCTCCTTGCTGATGGCCTGGGAGGCAGCAGAGGGTGGCCCAAGGCTTTGATCCTGTGTCAGTAGAGGAAGCCCAGAGGAAACTTCTGGCTCTCAGCTTCAGTCTCAGCTCTGGCCTTTGTGGGCTTTAGGGAGTCAACCAGCAGATGGCAGAGCTCTGTCTCTCTTTCTCTGTAAATCTTTTAAGTTAAAAAAAAAAAAAAAAACTCTAGTTTTTAAAAAAGCAGTGAGTCATAGTTCTATAAAACAAGGTCAATAATTGAAATGTAAGCATTAACAAACCTAAAGTCAATATTGGATACTCTGACCTTTTTATTATAGAAGCAAACACCAAGAATTGAGGAAGCTCTGATGATAAAAGAATTGGAAAGGCTATCTTAAAAACAAACGTTTGGTTCCTGAGATAACTGGGTGTGTTGTAGATTTCCTCTCTTTATCTTTTCTAACCAGCTGTTAATGTTTCTAAGCTATGCCCAAAACACGTTAAGTGAATGGGCATGTTGGCTAGTCATCTGGTAGCCACCAGAGCCGTAAGAGCTGATGGAATCTCAACAACTCTGGTAAAGCATGTCAGAGATGACAACAGCAGTGACCCACCCCCCCACACACACGCAAACTTGAACTTCCCAGAGTAAGTGATCTTGAAATATACCTACACAGAAAGAAACTACCAGCAATGTCACCAAGAAAGGAAGTGGCTTGTTAGCGGTGTCCTTCCTCAGAAGATCACATCCTTCATTGCTTACACAAAACAGGGCCTCTGCTTTATACATGTAAGGGGCTCTCAAAAATATACATTATGCACATGAAACAACTTGTAGAAAGGTCAAGCTATTGGGTCTCTTAGATTGTACGTCTATGTAATGATCATTATCATGACAGCAAATAAAGCGGGAAAGTAAAAATAACTTCAAGAAGTTTAGTCAAATCAGAAGATGTTGCCAAGGATAACTGAGCAGCTTGTCGCTAGATCATTTGTGTGTGCAGTGTATCTCCCACACGTGAGCTATTGTACCAGATATGTTCATTTTATAAAAATGTTGATAAAGATAAGATACTGCAAATAGGTTGTCAGTGTTTAAGGTGCTGCTGGGGATGTCTACAAACTAAATGAATGTGCCTAAATTCAAGTCCCAACTGCACTTCTATCACAGTTTCTTGCTAACTCAGACTTTGGGATGCAGTGGTAACTTCGGTAGTTCCAGCTCTGCCCTGCAACAATCGGACTGAATTTCCAGTCCCGAGTTTGCCCTGATCCAGCTTCAGCTGACAGCTGCCATAATAAGACCTAAAGTTGCTCCAAAGTACTAGGAAGCTGTGTAAAGCAGAAGGCATGGATCCCCTTCAGTCCTGGGAGTGACCCTGGAAACAAAGAGGAAGAAATGGCTAAGACCAGTGGTGCTGGTGCTGAGTGAATGCAATGGCTGTCCGTGAGGGAACAAGGCAGCCTGGGTGAGCTGCTGGGATGTCAAATGCCTAGCTGTACACGCTTCTTCTAACCTCATAGTCATGGTGTTGCATTTTCTTTGGGTTCAGCACTGCATATTCGAAAACAGTCCTTGACAGCCTGTAAGTTCCAAACATCAGGAAATGCTGCGACCAAAATGGAAAGCTTTATGGGGAAGCTGCTGGCTCAGGTGACCTCTCAAAGGTAATATTTTCTTACGCCACTAAAGCATGCCCAGTGTGTAAAAAGAGTCATATATTAAACTCTGTTCTGCTTGAGGGGTCTTCAAAAAGTCTCCAGATATTGGGTAGCTGAGATCTCTTCATCCTTCAGAATTAAAGTAAAAGGCAATTCAGCCTGGGAATTAAAATACTTCCAAGATTTCTTATGCTGCCCTTTAAAAGCAGAGTAAGTAGAGTTTCAGATAAGAAAGGATATTATGTTATAAAACCGAAAATGCATGATGAAAAATACTATTAACGTGAACAGAAAAGCAAGCAATTTACTAATCTTTATCCTCCACCTGCTACTGCCACTCCCCATGTTCTGGGGACTATCACATCAGAACTTCTCAGCCTTCCTCAGAAATACTTAGATTTCCCATTTCTAGTTAGAATGGGGAGAAAATGAATAATTTTTTTTTACCCCAGGACTCAGACCAAAGTATTATCATTCTGTTGTTTGTAGCAGCTGTGAAATATTCATTTTTGAGATTTTTTTTTCCCTTTTTATGCACCTGGATACAGTAGTCTGTTTCGTATTTTCTTTCCATGCACCAGAGAGGTGCTTAGAAATGAATTTGTGGTAGCCAGCTCAGCTCATTCACAGACCTGCAGGCAGAAAACTTTTCCAAGGAAGAAGTGCAGTCCAAGATAGATTCTTAGAAAAGTTAACAGGCACAATAACAAGTCACAGAACGACTTGTGGAAATATCACTCGGTTTTACCATTTCATGACCGTCATTTGTTTCTGGATCCATTTGTGTGGTCCTGGTGATGCCCAGGAGTGGTTAATGCTCAACCCAATGAAAACGGCCACCTCTTCTACCAGGTAGGGAATAGCTGTGGTCTTTGTTCTCAGATATAAATTTACTCTTCAGGCAATGCAAATGGGAAACAACAAGGACAGGAAAATAATAACAAACAAACAACAAAAAAAATCACAAAGGCATGGGAAGAAGGAACGGCATTTGGAAAAACAGATGCTGCTGTGAGATGAAATGTGTATATTTAGAATATTCTGGGGAGATCTGAAACTATTTCAACTTTAATCACAAAGTCATTGATTCCTTTGTAGAAGCAGCCCAGGGCAAATGAGATATAAAAAAGTTAGAGGAACCAGAAAATGGTATAAAGGGACAAAAAGTAAAGTTGAAAATCACAAGATTGGTATATATATCAAGTGTGATTTCAAAATAATATTTCAAGGAATTTCATGCTAAAAGGCCTAAGACAATAAAGATTTCTGAGAATGAGGTATCCTGGGATACAGATGACATTCCAGAGGACTTAAGACATACACAGCCTAAGTTGAAATACCAAGACCACGTGATCGAAGTGAGGGAATTTCTGAAAACACACCAATTTTATTTCCAGAGCCAGGTCCTTGAACTGGGGGAAGAAGTGAAAGAGTGAATGGGGGACAAACATTTGAACAAAATAAAGATTTCTTCTCTATTCCCGAGTATCCAATATGTGCAAAGTTTAAATTCTTTGGACATAATCTCTAAGATTATTTCTTTACTTTATGCAAAAAATCGAATCTGTAACATTCCAGGACATGCAAACAATCAACTTGGAATGCACATGGACTTCACGTTGAGATCTGAGATGTTGCTAAGATGGATACATACAGGAATAGATGATTTTCTGCACCAAAGACTATATCGGATGAAAGGTCAAGGGATGACTCAGAAGGTGCACTCACTGCGGGCGATGCGATGTTGAAGAAAACCCAGCAAGGGAACAGATCACCAGTTCCACAAAGCTGTAGGAGTACTATTTTTGAGTTTAAAGAAATAGTAAATGTATCATTTTCAATAATCATGAGGATACTGTTCTTTCATTTTACTTCATGAAGCATTAATTGGGTATGGGAGTGAGAGTGAGAAATTAGTTTTTATTTTCCAAGCTTTGTCTTTCCCATTTTAATTTCATAATATACACATTTGAAAAACAAATCATTCAATGTCTCCAGGGTGGCAGGAAAAGGGAGTTTGTGAAGGGATGGCAGAGGACAGCACAGGTGACCGTGCTCCTTACTAAACTCTAGCCAGCCTTCCAGGAACTCTTTTCTCAATGACGCCCTGTGTTTTGGGCTTCCGTGTACAATTTTAGCAAGAATCCTTACTTTAGTAAGAATTACCCACTCACATATATCTGATCAACTTTGACATCTGATCAAAGTCCTCATCCTCCACCAGCCCCCATGTTTAACCTGATGACTTTCCCCTGCCCTAAAGCAAGAATTCTATGACATTGTTTTAACCAGAATCCCCTCATTTCTGATACTATAGGTGAAATTTTTCATCCACTAACTCCCAGTCATCCTGTGATAAATTTCCTTTTCGTTGATGTATTAGATGGTAAGCCCAATCTTACCCCCATACAGGAGGAAAAAAAAGTCCATGAGAGCGGCAACCAGGGACTAGAATTTGACATATCATTGTCTATCAGAAGCTACGACTCATTTTTCTTCTCTCCGAAAAAGAAGCTTGTGATGCCAAGTGCGTGATATGGGGATTTTAGAAGACAAAGGATAAAACAGGAAGTCAATTAGAAATGCCACAATAAATCAGGGTTCCTCAAACCTTCCTGTGAGTACATAAGATCCTTTTCAAAATGCTTGATCAGCTACAAAATCAGGGGCCTCACTCTGGACCTTCTAATTCCAAAAGGGAGGGGAGATCGCCTTGACTTCTGATTCATTTCATTCTCTGTCCCTTCATATTGATGTAGATACTTCCCCAGCTAAAGTTCGATAAAAAAAAAAAAAAACACCTTGAAAAGTAAGTGGAGAAGTAGTACAAGGAGCATGTACAGATCCTCAGAAATCCGAAGACATGCAAAGTAAACTTACATAGAACTACCCAAAAACTGGTTGGAGGAATTGCTACAGAACCCACCAAACTGAGCTTGCCTGCCTGACAGAACAAGCACTGATCACAGGGGTGGGCTATAAAGAGGTGTTTGTTGTGGAGAGCTGAGAGCTGACAGATACTGCTTGCCTGCCATGTTCCACGTGTGGTTACATATAAAGTTTATTTTTTAAGATTTATTTTATTTTTAATGGAAAGGCAGACATACAGTGAGTATATACAGATATCCAGAAAGGTATATACAGTATATAGAGTATATACAGATATACAGAGAAAGATCTTCCTTCTGTTGATTCACTCCCCAAGCAGCCTCAGCGGCCGGAGCTGTGCCAATCTGAAGTCAGGAGCCTCTTCTGGGTTTCACACACAGGTGCCGGGTCCCAAGGCTTTGGGCTATTCTCGACTGCTTTCCCAAGCCACAAGCAGGGAGCTGGATGGGAAGCAGGACTGCGGGGGGTTAGAACCAGCGCCAATATGGGATCCTGGCATGTGCAAGGTGAGGACTTTACTCACTAGGTTACCACGCCCAGTATAAAGTTTATTAAAGATGGAAGTTGAGTGCATGTTCAGCAGGTGTTCAAGTTCCTGGCTTGTCTTTGATGCTCACGACCCTCCTTCAGGTGGCAAGCAGTATCATGTCCTTCAGAGGATTTTGATGATAGCAGAATGAGGAAAATGCAGATAGCAGAATGAGCTTCATTAAGCTGGGAGACTACATGCAGGTGGTAGTAACGGTCTGCCTCAAGCCTAGAGTTTCTGGACAAGAATCCCTTCAGATAAGACCAAAAATTAATTCTTTTTAAAAATCTGGCAATTTGAATCTTGTAGGGCCAGGTGCACTACTCTCTCAGTTCAGATAGCTAAAGCAAAAAGTAAGGCAAGAGCATTTTAAATCGGGGGGCTGGGAGACTAGGCACTGGTGATATGTAGCATTTTCTTTCAAAGCACTGTGTAGGGATTTTAGTTCAAACACTTAAAGGTTTGAGGTTGCCTAGTGGCTTAAGTCCTCACCTTGCATACACCACTTTGGGAGTGAATCAGCGGACAGAAGAGCTTTCTCTGTGTCTCTCCTTCTCTCTGTACATCTGACTTTCTAATAAAAATAAAATAAATCTTTAAAGAAATTTAACGGTTTATAAAACAATCACAAAATGCTAAAGAGAGTACAGAGAACCTCAGAAATCATTTAGCAATAACCTCCATTTTTTTTAAATTCACATTAAAACTGCATCTTCAGAAATGAAGGGTTTTTCATACAGCACATCTCAAACATTAAGATGGTCAGCAGCCCTTCTTGTTCCCTAATAAAGAAGTCATACTGAAATAGACCATTGCATATTACTGTAGATGCTCAGAAGTAAAGCTGAGAAAAGGACCATTTACTTGACTGATATATACTGGCAAAATCTGTGACGCAATCCTAGATGATTGATATGGGAAAAGAATTATACATGGAAGGTGCATGAAATTGTTTTCAATTGATTTCTATTCTTTTTAAACTTACCAATCTCTAAAGTAAATTGACCAAAGATGTGAGATACTTAACGGTAAGATGGTTACCCCAAAAAGCTACTCCATTGCCTATGCTAATGACCTGCAGTTTTCAGTCATGGTCAGCCTGGTCAGTCATGGTCATCAAAGTCATCAGTCTGCATTCTTGGGTCCGACCCACATCTGCAGATTCAGTGTCTTCGCGGCTGGGCCATAACGATTTGCCGCTAAGGAAGTATGCTAACCGATCATGAAATCATAAGGTTGGGAACCAATGTGCTTCGTCTTTTGTCAAACTCCTCAATACCTTTACTTGACAACATTCCAAAAGGGATAAAATTGGTAAAATGATAATAGTAGAAATATTGAAGTATACAAGTAACAGAAATGACTACCATGGTCTCTGTTCTGGGACCCTTGTATCTTTCCCACTGCAACAAATGCTGTAGCAACTAACACCTGGAGAGCAGAAGCTGAGGATCTGTTTCCAGTGCCACAGTTGGTGTCCTTTCTAACTGATCATGAACAGGACCAGCTCTCTTTGTTACTCACTAACTTTGTTGTCATTCTGGATACATGTGACTTCTATACAAAAGAGTTTGTGCTATTCTAAAAATACAAACTCTCAATCTCCACTCACCTGGAGGGTCTATTCCAGCAGCTCTGTGCATATGGCCACAGAGCTACATATTTCACAAGTATTTGGGTGATTCCCAAATTCACATTCTAGCATTGCTACTCCAAGTGTGATCAGCAGTCCCAGCACCACCCGCCAACTGGGGAAAAGCACCCAATCTCAGGCCCTACCCCGTACAATATGCATACAATTGAAATACAATATGCATTTGAAAATGTACATGAGATTTTAAAATACACCAACTTTTGAAAAAGACTCAGTATGGTATGCCACCTGCCTGCTGAACTAGGTCAGGGTTATCCAGATAATAACATTATAAAGCAGAAAAAGAAGCAAAAGTTGAGTTACTGACTTAGCCTGTGGCTTGACAGAAAAGAACAGAAAACATTGATGAAATGCCCTCCAGGTGACATGTTCCTGGAGCAATCATAGTCCCTGAGACGGAGCCAGGTCCCTTAAGAGTCTGTTGGATAGGGTTTGCTTGTGACCTTCCTGGGGCTCAGCTGCTAGCCATCCTGCTTTTGACATCCAGTTTAAGCCTGGAGTATCCTGCACAAACAGGCTTCCAACTGCTAGTATCATTCTGACATTCAATTTAGCTGTTATTTTTGTACTTTGTTCACTTTATGCTGCGCACTAATCGTTTCTGTGTTTAATTATGGGACATTATTTTAAGATAAAACCCGCACCAAAACAGCGGGGCTACGGAGAACAGAATGATAAAACCAGGCTTTTACTGGGATCTACTCCCAGGTGAGGTGCACAGGTCCGCAGTGGACCCGGGATGTCGCCAGGTGCGCCTAGCTTAAGTAGCGGTGATGTTGCAGCCTGAGGTGAAGGGATGTGTTCTCTTCTGATTGGTCTGCTCCGTTGAAATGAGTCCTGGGTGGCTATTCTAAGAGGAACTTTTGGCGCCACCTAGGGGCTTTCTGCCTGCCTCCCGCCCTCTGGGCTAACCTACAAGTAATCAACTCCTCTCTGCATATTCGTGTCTATGTTCTCTATCAGCACACACACTGAAAATGAAGATCTCTGAAATGTAAACCAGAGCAATGAGGTTCCAAGCTCTTCCTTCTCTGTGTGGTACTCATCATTACAATACAATAAACTCTTAAACTGCACCAGGAACTTAAGAACAATGCTAAAAGAAGTTTTAATTCTTGAGCCAGTGTTTTACAGTGTGTTAAGTCATTGCTTACAATGCTAACATCTCACTTAAAAGCGCTGGTGCAGGGTCCAGCGTGGTGGCCTAGTGGCTAAACTCCTCTCCTTGAATGTGCCAGGATGCCCTATGGGCACCAGTTCTAATCCTGGCAGTCCCACTTCCTATCCAGCTCCGTGCCTGTGGCCTGGGAAAGCAGTCAAGGATGGCCCAATGCCTTGGGTCCCTGCATCCATGTGGGAGACCTGGAAGAGGCTCTTGGCTCCTGACTTCAGATCAGCTCAGCTCCGGCTGTTGCAGCCTCTTGAGGAGTGAATCACAGAATGGAAGATCTTCTCTTCCTCTCCTCCTCTCTGAATACCTGACTTTCTAATCAAAATAAAATAAATCTATACAAAAAGAAAGAAATACTGTGACTTTTCTTCATGGATTTGCATATTATTTTTTAAGAATAAGTCTGCCTATACCATGGAAGCCAGGTTTGTGAACCCCCAAGGCAGGGGTTCCAGTGGGCCTGGGCTGCCTGGCCTGGGTCCTGTGTTCCACCTGCACAATGGGTGCCGGGTCCATGAGCCCCAGGGGTGGGGTTTCTGGCAGGGCCTGGGTTGGGTGGTCTGGGACACCAACGGCACCAGGCATAAACCACTGGCTACCCAGCACTATGCTCATTGGGGTGTGGCATGGCATGTGGGATTAAAGGGGTCTTGGAGATCAAACAGGTGGGGTTGTATTGGACTATCAGGGCATGTGTCAGCATTGGTCCTGCTCAGTGGAAAGCACAGAGCAGTGGATGCCAGGCCCGGATGCACACGGAGTATATGGCAGCCTACTGGGGCCTGCAGGAGACATCTGGTACCATAGAAGAAGTGGGACGGCAAAATAAATTAGACAACTGCTTTAACAAAGCGATGACAACAAATACTGCACGAATGGAGACTGGCAGGTTGACTATGTCAGCTAATGAACTTTGAACGGATTTTCTCATCCTTGGATCAGTGAGATTGATAGCATTTCAAAACTATCAAAACCACGTAGGCAGAATCTTCCAAACACACTCCACATTGGGGACCCTGGGTTGATGTCTGGTGGCAGTTCCTCATCCCTGGGTCCTGGGGCGTTTGGAAGACTGGGTGTAGCTTCTCCCCTTCTCTCCCCGTTCCCCCACATACAGGAAGAAGAATAAGGAAGTCTGGAAACAATGGTCTCACCTACGTTTCCCTAACCCCCGATCCTTCCCACCTTAATCAACTATATCAACATCATCAAAAATAAATTCTTTTAAAAAAGAAGTTATTCTTAAAAAGCTAAAGGTTCTGAGTGTCCTGCTATTTGGTATTTTATTTAAATATTGCCCAGATATTATCTTCCTATATCTATGACACAATGCTCATGTCTTTTCTTCCTTTGATATTGCCTTTAATCCAGTTCAGACCCCACATTCCTACCCGTAAATTACCTACTACACATGTGCAGCTGTGTTTGGCAAAGCTGCTTCTAGGCAGTGTCAAAGGAATACCATTCACCTTGTAAAAGCAGAAGGCTAGAATACATAGGCATGTTGATGTTTTCATGTTTTTAATTCATTTAATATTATGGTAAGAACTGCCCTGTTCATCAAACAAACACGACAGGAACTTGGGAAATCAAAAGTCAGGTTTTCCAGGATAATTATACACAAGTAAAATGATATCAATACAAGTGCATTTATATAAATGTGGACCAATGAAGTTCATACTTGAAGACAGGTAGAACACCTATCAACAAACTGATTTTTAAGAAAATGTTTTATATTTAAATTTAAATAGACCTGTTATTAAGAATACCTTCCATACAAATTCTCCTATCATGGGAATTAAGCAACCAGCAAAGATGATAAAAAAAAAATTGTTCTTGACTTTATAGGGAGTTGTCAGTGAAACCACTTCCCCCTAATGGCACTCAGGTCACTTTTACCTCACTGGCCAGGGTTGCTGTGGACGATAGCTAACACCCAGTCTTCTTTCCCTTCGGCCACAATGTAATTTGCGTAATTGATAATAAACCCTCTTAGAGCTTGATCAATCCCTTCGCTCAAGGGGAAGAGTGGTTATAAAAATTTCAGGAAGAATTCCCCTGACTTTTCTGGGGAGACTAACAGCTCGGTTAGTGCCCAGTTCTTTCAGCAACCCACAAGGTGGAGCTGAGGTCCCTACAGCTGACTGGCCACTTGCTATTGCTTGGAACATGGTTGACCACAGACTCAATCCAACTAAATAAGGAATATTAAAGCTCCGTTGGGCAGATGAATCATAGTGGCATCTGGAGTGATGCATTTGTGAGAGGTTTGCTAGAAGGAAAAACAAGTAACAAGGGGTGGATGTCTAGGAGAAGCAAATATCTACGTGTTTCTGCGAAGTCCACAGATTCTTCAAACAATGCACAAATTCACCTTTCATTATAGACACTTTTTGCAGGATGCTTACAAGGTAGAGTAAGATGGAGGACAGAGCTGGTGTCTCTATCCTTACTGACCAATGTGATAAAGAGAACATTTCTGCCTCTACCATGAGATATGTTGGCTTGCAGTCTATTTTTAAAATGTGGGCTTCCTGATCTTGGAATGCTCCAGAATGCTGATCAGCATTCATCCGTGTCCCTTTATGGTGGGAAAAGGAATGGACCCAAACATGATCTTGTGCTGCTTCCTGTGTTGTAATAAAGTCTTCTGTTACTGACCCAAGAATCTTACTATCTTGTGTCTGCATCTATTAAATGGTAGCAAATTAGCTAGTTCATTGGCAACTAAGGGTAAAGTCTCAAACCTTCTGTAGTTTTTCATCCTATCCAATTGTTTTCAAAGGATTATAACAAAGAAAATCTAGGCACTGTATCAGATTAGCAGAGACTGCTGAGGCATGGTGTCTGTTTGCACTGTATTATGCAGGATTGCAATCTGGAATATAAAAGGTACTTGGTAAAAATGACATACGGTAAATTAATTATATAAAAGTATCCCGAATGCAATCATTGTTCCAAATGTTATGGAAAAACATAAGAAGAGAATGATAAAGCCAATGTGTGAACCTAGTGGTTTACATTCAGGCAATCTGCAGTAAAAGCAAGCTTTTTATATTAACTGTGACACTTTCTTGTAAATCTAAAATCTTTTATTTCTATTAGATAGGGACAGAGTCAGACAGATATTTTTCTATCTGCTGGTTCATGCCCCGAATGTCTATAGCTGCCAGCGGGGCTTTGATGCATTGAGACTCCTAGAAATCTAGGTCTCCCACCTGGGTGGCAGGAATCCAAGTACATCATTCACCATTGGCTGCCTCCCAGACTGTTCATTAGAAGCTGGAGTAAAAGGAGTGTGGATTCAGACCCAGGCAATCCAGCATGGTATGCAGGTATTTCAAGCAGCACCAACCACTGCATCAGTTTTCCTTAAAACAGATAACAAAATTATGTTTTCTTTTCTTTGGTAATAAACAAATAAATAAATCATGGCAAATGAAGTTGTTGTCTAATAGTACTAATATTAATAGGGCCTGGCATCATAGCTCAATGGCTAAATTCCTACCTTGAAAGTGTTGGGATTACACATGGGTGCAGGTTCATGTCCCCACTGCTCTACGTCCAATCCAGCCGTAGCTTTTGGTTGGGGAAGAGCAGTAGGGGATGGTTCAAAGCCTTGGGACTCTGAACCCACATGAGAGACCTGGAAGAAGCTCCTGGCTCCTGGCGTCTAGCCCCTGGCCTCAAATTGGCTCAGCTTCGGGCATTGTAGTAATCTGGGGAGTGAACCAGTGGATGGAAAACCTTTCTGTCTCTCCTTCTCTCCATATATCTGATCTGCCTTTCCAATAAAAATAAATAGAATCTGAAAAAACAGTATTAGTAGCAGCATATGAGAAATGCCAACTAATTAAAACATATCAACATCATGGGTGGGCTCTCTGCTGGGATTTCAATTCTCTTCCATTCATCTCCTTCTCTGTTTCTGTACCAGTACCAGACTGTTTTGATGACTGCCTCTCTATAGCGTGTCTTGAGGTCTGAGACTGTTATCAATCCAATACACTTACATATTTTGTGAACAATCCTACAGAATCAAGGAAATGTGTTTATTTTTATATTTCTAAGGTAAAAAATAGTACTATTACTTTGAAAACATTAGGCAGAGTCAACTGAAGATGAATGTATATTTTATCCCTACTCATACACTCAACTAAAGCATACACACATTTGTTTACCAAAAGTAGGTACAAGAATAGCCACAGGATACTGAGTCTATTACATAAAACCTGGTCAGATTTCAAATGTCTGTCGGTGTTTGAATAGATACATCATGCATGCTAGATACTGAAAATACAGTACAGCCAGCAAATTAACCTACTGTTTTACGTGGAGCACTGACAAATTTTGCAAATATAATGGAAGCAAAAACAGCCAAAAACAGTATGTTTCTCATACATGATTCCAGTGCATATACAGCTCTTTACCAGATACATACAATACAGGCTAGTGGAAGTCAGAATGTTCACAATCTATGCAGACCCTAGAGAATGTAGCGTTTAGGAAAGGACAAGAATCTTACGTACAGATGACCTTCTGGACATGACTTTTACATGTGTAGTGGTTCAACAGATATGTTTGCTCTATGATAATTCATTGGGTTATATAAATATTGCTGCTTGGATGTTTCTAGATATGTTAAATTTAAGTATCAAAATGAAATATACAGTAGTTATATACATATGAACCCTCAGTAAAAATCTCACCTTTTCTCCCTTCAAATTTACACACAAAAGACTTTGTAAAAAGAGATTACACAGTTTTCTAGTCAATATTACTGGAGACTTTCCAAGGCAGAGCACTCTAATATTCATAATAAAAATTATTAATATATAGTATCAATAATTTTAAAATACCAAACATCCTATATATTCAATGCATTAGATCTATGACAATACTTTTTCTTGGATTTCTTATCTTATCCTCATTGCCCTAAACCACATGTGAAGAGAATCATTTTAAGATAGAGAAATTGAGTCCTAAATCAGGTCAGGTGCAAATTCGTGATCCACAATCCAGCCGATCGTGGAAATACCAGCAGAATACAGGCTGTGCTGCTCTGTGCAATTTACTGACTTCTGACAAAGTCCTTCACATGGAGGGGGTGTGTGATACACCGAGTGCGAAAATTTGAGAAGCAAATGCATAGAATTACCCAAAGCTAAAATAAAGTGAGCATTGAGGAGCAATTGCTGCTCAAATGGGTGTTAGTAATAATATTTTCTTTCTTACAGGAGTGAGGAGACTGCATCCGGTTGGAGCAGGCCATTAAACTCGAGCAAAAATTCACTGAAGCAAAGGCACCTATTGTTTATCTCACAGAGAGAGTGGAGCGAAAGGTAAATTACCTGGTGGAAATGCCAGCAGGACGGGCCTGCACACTAGGGTCTTTTTCGTGTGCAATTGACAACAGCTAAAAATAAACCGAATCTGGTAATGGCTCCCCATGTTCCTGCACCCTCAGGACGCTACTTTCATTTTAATAAATGATTGAACAGAATGTTGAACTTCCTTCTGCTTTCAGATTGATATTCTGGGTATAGAAACACATTATTGAATATTATGCTTTACTCTGGCTGTCTATAGAATCCTATACATAATAACTTGGACTAAAGGACTGTGTGGGCTCGTGGTGATGAAAACTTCAGGAAAACTGTGTCATGTTGCTGTTAGCAGTGTAGGCCTGCCCTGTGCCATCTACCTCCCTCCCTACTTCCTACAGTTAGACAGACCTCTGGATTAGGGAAGGGTGCACGACCACGATTATTAAATAACATTGCACAATATCTATGAGAAGTGATTTTGGGGTGGTGCGAAGTAACCGTAAATTGGAAGAGAAACAGAATGGAGAAGGCAATAAATGTATACAGAAAAACAACATTGCCTTAGAGAGAAGCTGAAATCAAGATAAGAATAAATACCACGTGCTTATGAGGCCCATTAATGAAGGAAAATATTAGGGGAAAGGAGAAATATTTTCTCTTTGAATTTCCTTAAATATCGATGTCATTCGTTTTTATACACCGCATTTGACATTGCTTTGTATACATATAGTCTGTCATATTCATGACATTGAATTGATTCAATGCCTTATTATTTGCTAAATATCTACCATACATACTTACAGAACATGATATTAAAGCAAATAAAAATCTGACATTTCTCCTATAAATAAAGAACATCCCAAAGCACCGCTGTGTACCCCTTTGTTAAACTCTCCCAGTAACTGAGGTACGACTCAACTGTCCACAGTTGATACAGCAGGAAACAAAGTCACAGAAATATTACACAGGTTTCTCCAGTTGCAGAACTTGACCCAGTTTTCCCTTCTCCTGATGTTTAAGAGTCATTGAATACACATTGAGTAATTCATCTTTGTGGTAGCCAATCCTTTTTCCTATACTATGAATAAAATGTATACAAAAATATTAATCTCCCACAAAAGCGACAACTTCCAAGCCCTAGAAGAACAATACAACACATTGATTTATTGATTTATTGTCTAACTAATCACCCGCACAACTACTATGAAATAAGCTAAGATAAAAACAGTTCTCTCCACGACTGTTAGATAACTGTTAAACTTACTTTTAATAATTTAGGAGCTTAGGGCCCAACACGGTAGCCTAGTGCCTAAAGTGGTTTGAGACCTGGCTGTTCCACTTCCCTTCTAGCTCCCTGCTTGTAGTCTGGAGAAAAAGTGGAGGATGGCATAAAGCCTTGGGACCCTGCACCCACAGGGGAGACCCGGAGGAGGCTCCTGACTTCCAGCTTTGGATCAGCTCAGCTCTGGTCATTGCACTCACTTGCGGAGTGAACCAGTAGTTAGAACATCTTTCTCTCTGTCTCTCCTTCTCCCTCTAAGTCTGACTTTCTAATAAAAAAAAAATAAATAAATCTTTTTTAAAATAATGATAATAATTTAGGAGTTTATAAGATCCACATTCTAATAAAAACATTAGCAATTCATTTCCATTCCAAAAAAATGAGGTCACCTATAAACGGTGTTTAAACCGGGAGGACATCTGAGTCAGGAAATGGGACCGCCCAGGTGAGTAAGCATGGGCACCCCTACATGAGACTTTTCTAACACACAATCCTTCAGTATCACAGACTGCGTTGCATGTTAGAGATATGAATATGTGTGTATATATATGTAATATCTTCCATAATATTTTTTAGAAAACTATGTGCAAGGATAAAAGGAATTTGAGAACAAATCACAAAGGACAGAGAAGTGGTATAAAGGCAGGGACCGGAAGAATCCTATGCCATTAAATAGACGACAAAAGCAGATAGGGAGGGTGAGAGGAGAAAAAGGGAGAGAATCTTGCTTCTGTCTGATTCAGGGAAAAGTCAGGAGCCAGAAGCATCTTCCAAGTCTCCCCTGTGCATGAGCCAAGAACTTGGGCCATCATCCACTACTCCCCCAGGAACATCAGCAGGGAGCTGGACCAGAAGTGGAGCAGCTCGGACTTGAATCTGTGCCCATATGGGATGCTAGCAGTAAAAGAAGTGGCTTTATTTGCTATGCCACAGTGCCAGCCCTTAAGGCAAAAGATCTTTTTAAAAAGAGCTGAATCCGGAAAGAGCATTAGTGTGCGCTGTGGGAGGTATAATTTCCAATCCCAGCTGCAAGCGTGTCTTTGGGACAATCACTTTGATTTTGGTGCTCTAGTTTTCAAAAATGAGACTACAATTTCTTTGACTCCTTCCCAATCTTCCATACATTTTATTCAATAACTCTAACAATGAAAAATTACTGGAATTTACTGCCTTAAAAAGGAAAGGAGTTACAATATGCTCAATTGATAGGAAAGATGATCCTGTGATTTTTTGGCCAAAATTAGGATCACAGTACATGGAAAACATCTTATCTAAGTCTATAGGATAATCTCTAATACATATCAGATATTCAATCCTTAGATCAAGATGAGATTCCAGGGTCTATGTCAGAAGTCATTCCGGGAGGCCACGGTTAAATTACCTCCACAGTGTAAAAGAAGGAGGTAAAAAAAAAATCCGGTAAGAAAAGACTAGGTAAATGGTCAAGATAAGTATTTGATATCTCAACCTAAACGAGGTTGCATGCTTGTACTTGCAGGATTATAAGATGAGCAGCTACGGCCCAAATCAGACCACTTGTTTAAATAACAGATTGACTTCATGCAATGTTTTAAGCAGCTTTTCTTAAACACAAGGACATGATTCCAAGAATAATGGGCTATTTATTCCAACTATTAAGATCTCGTGTTATAAACAGTTTATCTCTTGAACACAGCCTGTTCAAGGTCATGTTCTGGAGAACTTCATGTTAGATTCAGTTATGTTCTTTTAAATTTAAGAATCAGAAGGAGCAGTATAATGTAGAAAGGTTTTTAAGTTTTTGAAAATGTTAATTATTTTAAGGTTTCACAACAAGGCTGTGATATTCTGCCATCTGGAAAAGCAAACTTGGTGGAACACATATAATGGAAAATAAGGTTCCATGCCGAGAATATATACATCTCCCATGGTACCAAGTGATGGTTTCCATAAAACACTGCAAGGCACTGATACAATCATTGGATTCCTTTACCTACAAATCAACATGTTGGAAGTTAACCCCTGTACCTCTTTTTTGGTGTTTTCTATTTGGTATGCAACTGTTTCTCTGCCCCTTGTGATACTTATTCACAGGCTATTGCATACTGATTTTCATATGCTTTCTTCCTTCTTCGGACCAATGAAGCAATAAATAAGGAGGGAAAAAAAGAAATGAAGTCTCTAAACAGCATCAGAGCAGTGGTGCAGAAAATAGAAAGCTACTCCCCAAAGGAGCGAATGCCTTCACAGCAAATTCCCCCAGCAAACGTGTAGTATCATCCAGCTAATTAGATGTAATTGTCCCCTATATTGAAACAATAAATAATGTGGAAGACCAGGGCTGCTTCTTGGAGATTACAACTCTATGTAAATAGAAGGAAAACAGAAAATGGGTGGTCCTTTCCAAAATTGATGTCACTGGTATTTTGTAGTGTTGTTCACTGGCATTAAATTTCTATGTGCTGAAACAAATGCAGCATACAGGAATTCCAAAAGTCTGAAAGTTGCAGATGTTCCTAATACTAGAGTGGCAGTGAGCATGCCACCTACTATGGCAATCAGATGAAACCACGGACAATACTTAAATCTTTAGAAACCGGCAGCTTGGCCTTGAACCACAAGATCTCAGAATTTGTCAGGAATTTCAACAGAGGAAGATGTTGTCTTAAAATGTGGTATAAAGCATTAGCGACCTGTGTCACTACCATCAGAGTGATTAGGCCATTCATTGTTGGCCTGTACCATAATGCTTTTTAGATTGGTTTAGAATTTTTGAATGATGAGAGCAAAGCCACTAAATTAATGCTATGATAGCAAGTGCTCACTTTATAGTTCTACTTCTCCTATAACTCATGCTGAACTGTCCAAATCCAAGCCTTTTTGCATAAAAGAAACAACACATTGTTTGTCCCACAATTTTAATTTATGCACAGCCATGTCTTTCTTTATACAAACTACATCCAGTCTATTTTTCCTTGAAGACAAAGGCCTGTCATTTCTACGTTTCTCATTCCACTAAAACAAGGTAAAGATTATTATGACATAGTTATACACATTTTATCAACTTGTCTTAATTCATAACAGAAGGAATGTAAGATTCAAGTTTGTTATTGCACACTTATGGAAGTTACACCCTCTGTAATTGGCATTACCACGTGTTTATTTTTATGACTACATATCTTCAATATTCCTAAGCAATACTAATCTAGATTTATTTATTTATCCATATGTACATTCATCTGTGTATGTGTCCAGCTCTAACTATGCACTAGATCATATTAAGCTTAATTACCTGGGCATTTTTTAGCATACTTTCCTTTGCCTTCTTTCATCATTTTATTTAATCAATAAAACTGCAAGCTGACAATACACAGAACTTGGTATACAGACACTTTGATCACCCCCTCTTTTCGAGCCTCTCATTGCTGACTTACAGGTTGGTTTAGATGGCTAGGAAAATAAAATAGGCATTTCAGGTGATTTTCTCTAGTCTAAGTGTTTCTTTTGGGGAAATGCAATGCTTTGTTCACTATCATCCTCATGACCATCTCTCAAGACCATTAAAAGATTAGTCACTTATTCAAAAGGCAGACAGACACACACACACACACACACACACACACACACACACACACACACACACACACACACAGACAAAGAGAGAATCATCCATTTGCTGGTTCACTCTCCAAATGGGCACCACTGCTCAGGCTGGCCCAGTCTGAAGCCAGGATCCTGATCTCCCATGCAGGTCCCAAGGACTCAAGGCCTCAGGTCATTATTGCTGCTTCCCATTGTGTGCATCTGCTGGAAGTTGAATTAAAAGTGAAGGCAGTACTCCATCCTGGCACTCTAGCACACAATAAGGGCATCTCAAGTGGTACCCTAATGGACTGTACTACAACACCTGCCCTATCAAAACACCTTTGATATGATCACTGGGCACACCTGTTTACCTGGAGTAACTGTAGGTGATAGGGAGAGGTTGGCAGAAGTCCTGCACAAAGGACAACTTGAAACATTTGGCCTCCTGGGTCTGCTTTGTTTTTTGATTTTTTTGTTTTTTTTTTCCTTTTTTCTTTTTCACACTGGTACTACACCAACCTGGTGAGATATTTAGATTCCATATTGCGTGAAGTTGCTGAGGCTGCAAGAATCATCCTATGAAAAGCATATCAACACCATCTCAGGAAGTACCATATAGATAATAGTTCTGGGCACAGCACAATAACTCAAGGGCTAAATCCTTGCAAGTGCTAGGATCTCATACGGCCACTGGTTCATGTCCCAGCTGTTCCACTTTCCATCCAGCATTCTACATGTGGAAGCAGCAGAGGATGACTTAAAGCTTTGGGATCCTGCATCTGTATGGGAAATGCAGGAGCTCCTGGCTCCTGGCATATGATTGACTCAGCTCTGGCCATCCAACTACTTAGGGAATGAACCAGCAGATGGAAGATCTCTATGTCTTTCCTTCTCTCTGCATATATGATCTGTCTTTCCAACAAAAATAATTTTAAGGCAAAAGATAATAGTTCTAACTCTGAACAGACAATTCTGTCAGCCAAGAATCATTCTGTCAAATTGACAAGATTTCCAAAATTCTTACATAGGGAGGCAATGCAGGCAAGGGAGGTTTTATGGTTTTGTTTGAGAGGTTAGAAAATTACAAAAAAAACCCAAAAAAACCTGAAGTCTGTTAATGTAATTGTTTTTAAAATCAGAAGAACATTTGTAAAATTTAACAAGCCACTACATATTTGAGAAATGTTGGATTAGTGTCTACTACCAAAAATAAAAAGTCTAAACAGGGGATTGAGCAGAGAAGCACAGAGATAAGCAGAGAAAGGTCAAATATTGAGTGAAAAATCCTGAAGCCTATTCGTTATATGCACAGGTAGCTATAAATCTGCTAAGATATGCTCCTGGAGGAACCCCTTTAAAAACGATAATTTCCCATATGCAAAATACTGCAAGATGAAAGTTTATCATTAAAGATTTATCTCTTTCAATGAAGACAGAGTGATGTGATATGATGTCAATGAAGTCCCATATTGTAAATGTCACTGATTTTGAAACCTATGGTCTTTGCTCCAATATCACTTTGATTTAGCCAGTATTCTCCACTAGGGAGGTCACAATGGAATAAAAGGCAAATGGATCCATAAAGAATATAGAATAAGAAGAAACAGTAAGAGAAACACAGTAAATACAACAACAGCAGTCATAAAAAATGAAGAAAGGAAACACATCCTCTAGACTTATACAAAGCTCCCAGGTTAGTAACAGGCAGAGTATACAAAATGCTATAGGTAGCAAAAGTTTCTTTAGGAAGTCTTTCCATCGAAGATGGATTTGGAGTTTATTTTTAAAGCCTGGGGAAACAAAAAACGGTAAAAGGCAACGCATGGGCCATGCCCCGTGGTGTTTTCCTTTGACATACAAGTACCTTTAAAAATAGCCTGATGGACCACAGGCCCCAGGAACTAGCTGTTCATAGCTAATTATCCAAAGACTTGAAGAAGCCAAGCTGTGCAGTCAATTCAATTTTGCTTAGTACTGCCTGAAGCTACTTTAGTTAAACCTTAGTCATGGTGTTCCTAATGAAAGGGGCAAAACAGAGTAAAAACTGGAAGCCCAATTCAATAAATGAATAAAACTGCAACAGTTATAGGCACAAAAGAATCAACAATTGAGGCTATCACTATTATTCTTTTACTAGAAGTACAGACTAAAAAGAGATTTGTATTATACTTATTTTGAAGATAAAACTAATTTGATTGTGATTTAAATTTACAACTTACACCGATGTTACCTTTTGCTCATAAAGAAAACAAAATAACTATTTCTAAACTGAGCACAAAACAACCTAAATGCAATAAAATACTATCTTCATGTTATTTTCACAGAATCAAGACATGGAAAATTGCTTACAACATATCACTAAGTGAAAAATGACATATAAAGGTTAAAAAAGAAACATTGACATGTTACTACAAAATAAATGTGGCTGCTAGATCTAGGGAGTGTCGACCCTGTTTAGCATAGAGACCTACACTGAACCCTTCCAAGTGGCAGCAATCCATCCAGGGCTGACCCACCATCAACAGCATAATTGCTGGATTCCTTTATGGTGGAGGAGGCAGCAACTGATCTTCACTTGAACAGACATGTGATCGGGATACGGATCTGCCTTCCCTGTTCCCAGCCCTCTGCCTACTTGTAGAAATGGAGAACATTTGACTCAGCATCTCGATACCCTTACACTTTTCTGACCAAGGTACTCATATCAACAGAGAGGCTTCATGGTGGGGTTAAAGTCCTCAGCATTTACTGCTGTTAATAATATGTAGTTTATCACCCAGAGGCAGCTGACCAGACATAGTGGTGAGATGGTCCATTGTGCACCTGGGCACAGTACTGACAGATGTGTTCCTGAAAATTAGTGTTATGTCACAAAGGGTGACTTACCTTGAACAAGTAATCAATGATTAATGCTATTTTCCTCACAGTCATAACACCTAAGAAAAGCAAAGGATGGAAGGGTGGAAGAAGGAATGGTGTCTCTCACTCTTGTAAACTTTTATTTATTCCTTTTTTTTGGAAACTTTAGACTATCGGTTAGATCCCCCCAGCTCTTAATGTTGTCAGTAGGTAACACTGAATGTTGGGGCTGACTGACATCTGATAACTTTGCCCTGAGTGTCAACCACCATTCTAAGGAAAACTACTCTGAACACACACAGGGCCTAGTAACTCACAAGTATGTGGGAGCATATGCTTAGTTGACAACAGACTATCAGAGGGAGTTGTGAGTATCGCTCATTGGATATAACATTTAATTGCCAATGCAGAATTATCCATTCATCACTGCAGGGATTTGGGGAAATCTTCCTATTAGGATGGTAAAACCATAAGACTGAAGCACTAAAAATGAATTCAGTCTTCACATGGAAGTCCACTGCTCTGTGTAGAGTCTCACTCACAGTGAAAAAGAGATAAACAAACTTGCATCAAGCCACTGGAATTTTGTTATTGTCTGCAGCCACAATACAATATGATCTCTCCTGATCAATGCAGAAATCAGTGTCAGAAGAAATAGTGTGCTGCCATAATCAATCGTAAAATACATAGCATTGGCACAATAGTCAGAGATAAAACCAGGAAGAGATTCAGTTTAGGAAATTCATGAGCTATGGAGCACAATGGCAAATCATTACACAAGTGTTCATGCAGTAATGAAAGGAGCAAATGTTTGAGATATTTCTGTTCTATGGAATAATATGAGGACATAGGAATTTACCTGTGTGGGTTAATTGCTACAGGGCTTTTCATACCAAATGAGAAATGTGGAAAAAGAATGCTCCACTCATTTTTGGTGCTTTTTTTTTTATTAAAAAAGAGAAGACTTGGGTGGTGAGGGGACAATCTAGTATGTGTATAACAAGATTTCAGCATTTAAATCTGAAAGATAGAACAGAGTTTGTAAGGATGAGATTTATCGTTTCCATCCATAAGTTTTCAGTTTATCTGTCCCAAACTGACCGCCAAAAAATAAATAATTTTTTCCCTAAATTTTACCATATCCTCACAAAAGCATTGTCTGTTCAGCCTACTCTTAGAGATCTAGAACTTTCTATTTCATGACTATTCAATATTGTTTAGTGTGTTGGCCCTGGAATACCTCATTTACTAGATCAGTGGACTTATAAGATTGAGAAATATCACCTTCCAGCCAGATATACTCATTAATTTGGACATCATTCAGGGAATTCAAGGCTAAGAGTAAATAGTAACTTCTTCCAACTCTCCCAGACAAAAGATAAATCTTTAAAAGAATATATGAACATATTTTTCACAAAGTACAAAATTCATCTCTGTAAAAGATATATGGTAACTGACTACTTATTTCATGTATTGGTGCGAAGCGATAGCCCATTCAAATGAAGATCTTTTTTTATAGGAAATTGTTTTGTGTGTGGTAGACTATTTCTCATTTCTAGTCAGAGGAATCATTTGCAAATGTGAGAGCAAGGAATAACTAACTTCATTGCTATCATTTTTCTACATGGCAACTCCCATCTCTGTTAGCTGTAAAACAGCAAAGTTACCCAATCCAAGACGAAGGTGGCCCCAGAATGCAACTCCTACATGGTCTACTATTTCATAAGGCAAACATGAGTACGACCTTCCTACTTCCGCTATGTTTCAAAATGTCAGGATTCATATACAAGGGTAGCATATTCTTAATTCTGCTGTCAGCATTGGATAGCCAAGTCATGCTTGATGAGGTAGTGGAGAAAAAGCCAATTCAGGGTCATGTTCATTAACATCCCAAATAGATATCCTACCTTACATCAGGATACGTGCCCCTTGCACTAAATATTTTGCTCTTAGTTATTGGACTCTTTCTTAAAATCCCAAGTACAATAAGCATAATGTAAACATGAAATAACAAATAAGCATATTTTGGTACATAATATATAAATTTATGAAAGATTTTTTTAAGTGAAATGTATTAGAGCTCCATAAAGGCTAGCTATTTTTAGAAATGAAAATCAATCATTCTGTGGACTTCCTCATAGGATGATGAGTCTACCACAAATCATCGGTTTAAGCAAAGATGAGATGACCACCTACTTGAATGTTACACCAGAAGGAGAAGGTTGAATTAGCTGACTTTTCAGTCCTAGATTTTATTGTTATTGGAGTTAAATGGCACTTTGGAGTAGATAGAACCAAGTTCATATTATCTGCTTTATTTTTATCTTTTGGAAACGAAAGCCCTGTAATTTTACAGAACGCTTACTATTTATTCAATTGCTCAGTGAATTTTTATGGGATTCTGATACGTGTTATCCATCATATCAGGTACTGGGAAAACTAAGTTCTGGAGAAAGACATAATCCATGTGTTTGTAGAGCTGACAGTAACAGAATGAGGAAAACAATCCAAAAGCTGTCAGGCAGTTCCATTCCTCAGCACTACCTCTCCCACTTCAAGTCCCTCATTTGAAATGGGCCATAAACCAACATAATTTTTCATAGATAATTGAAAAGTATAAATCACTGGCAACTTAATGTAAATCCAGTTAGTGTGAGTGATTAATTTATACATGTCACATTTCGTATACTGGAATATAACTCACTTATTCCATGTAGTCACATTCGAAAGAACTGGCTGGTACATGATGTTCAGCCTAATAGTTATGACACTTGCATCTCCTATCAGAGGGACTGAAATCAAGTCCCAGATTCACTCCTAATTCTTCCTCCCACTAATGAAGCGCCTGGGATACAGCAAGTGCTGATGGCTCAAGCAATTGGGGCCCTGCCAATCATGCAGCAAATAAGGACTGAGTTCCCAACTGTTGATTTCAGCTGCTATCATTTAGAGCTACCTAGCACAAGGGAGCTCTGGTTGCCTCGATCTCTGTCTTTAAAAAATAAATAAATGGGGCCCGGCGCGGTGGCGCAAGTGGTTAAGTCCTCGCCTTGCACGCCCAGGATCCCATATGGACGCCGGTTCTAATCCCGGCAGCCCGGCTTCCCTCCCAGCTCCCTGCCTGTGGCCCGGGAAAGCAGCAGAGGACGGCCCAAAGCTTTGGGACCCTGCACCAAAGCTTTGGGAGACCTGGGAGAGGCTCCTGGCTTCGGATTGGCATAGCATCAGCCGTTGCGCTCACTTGGGGAGTGAATCATCGGATGGAAGATCTTCCTCTCTGTCTCTCCTCTCTGTATGTCCGCCTTTCCAATAAAAAAATAATAAAAATAAATCTTTAAAAAATAATAATAAAAATAAATCTTTAAAAATAAATAAATAAATAAATGAACTAATCTAAATTAAAGGAAAACAAATAGCTGGTTGGGCCACCACACACAATTTCCTCTAAACTGAATTTTACCTATATGGAAATGTTCTTTTTCCAGTCCTGGGGGAAAACAGGATGCACGGAAACATAAATTTAGCCTACACTGTTCAGAACACAGCATGCCTAAACCCTGTGCCTTTTGTATTTGCAAAGTATTCAAATGCCTTTACAAGGGAAGTCAGTTAGGAAAGAAGGACTGCCTGCAGAATTAAGAGCAAGACTGTAGCTGTGTATTTTTCTTTCAGTTGGTTAACTGAAAATCAATTTCCTATTTTAAACGCAGACCTATCAAAGGCACGTGTCCAATTTTAAGCTAAGCTGTACATTATTCTTTTCAATAAAATGTCTTTCTGTCTCTTTCCCTTTTCTCATTTCAATGTCCTGCTACATATTTCCAGAAACCCTGCTTTCAAACTTGGTGTGTGCTACGATTGTGGGGAATAAAGAGTTCTGACAGACCACAAAGCAAAGCGTCACTTGCCTCAATCTCTGAGGAGAGGGCCCTTTGAATTAAGACTGATTCCACCTGCAAAGCCTGATTGAGCCTGAATTGATAATGCCTGCGTGTTGTGGGTTTTCTTGCTGTTTTTCCTCTTGCATTCTTTTTCACTTCAGGATGTATTGTGGGCCATTATCTGATTTTCATAGCAGCATGAGTGATTACTAGGCTGCTATGAAAGGGAAACTAAATCCTTAAAAAGAGGTATTCATGGAAGGCTCCTAGGAATCATATGCCAATATTGTTTGCTGATTATTGGAATTCAAAGCCCAATGTAGGAAACATCTAAAAGAATTTAATTTTGACTCAGAAAGGTTTATTTTTCTGTGCTTAAGTGCTTAGAACTCTTGAGTTTGAGAGGCCTTCATTTATTTCCTGATCCCACAGCTATCTTTAGCTCTATCTATAATATGGTCTAGGCAAAGAGACCTGACAAAGTCACATGGCTTTTCTTTAAATATTCAAAACTGCTCCTGGAGCAGGAATTGGGTAATTAGGTTCACCATGACCCACACTGGAATGTTTGGTTTTGATTCCCAGCTAAGACACCTGACTTCAACTTGTGACTTCCTGCCATGTGGACCGTGGGAGGCAGTGGTGACAGTGCATGTAACTGGCTTCCTTCCACTTAACGGGGGGACCTGCACTGCAGTCTTGACTCGGCTTCAATTGCAGCTCAGCCGTGACCACTGACAGCATTTGGGGTGGGAGTCTGATCTCTTAGATAAATCCTAAATAAATAAATACATAAATGAAGAATTACTCTTTCTCTAAAAGCTTTATCTGGACCTTAACTGTGAATGATACAATGTCCTTTAACCCAAGGAAATGCAAAACGAGGTTCCTGGGTCTAGCGCCATGACCTAGAGTCTTGGGGCAGCAACTTGAATGCGTCAGGATTCCATGTGGGCGCCAGTTCCGGTCCTTGAGGCCCCACTTCCCATCAAGCTCCCTGCCTGTGACCTGGAAAGGCAGTCAGGGATGATCCAGGGTCTTGGGACCCTGCAGCTGTGTGGGAAACCCAGAGGAAGCTCCGGGCTCCTGGCTTTGGATTGGCTCAGCTCCAGCCATTGCAGTTGCTGGAGGAGCGAATCAATAGATGGAGGATCTTTCTGTCTCTCCTCCTTTCTGACTTTCCAAAAAAAAAATTTTTTAAGTCTTTAAATAAAAAGGAAGTTCTGAATAATCTGTGACTTGGACAAACTGACTATGGTAAGTTCAGCATAAAGGAAAAAAAAAATAACTGGAAAAAGAAACTCTGGAAATGGAAATACCAATGTTTGTGTCACACTAACAAGGTGGATCATGCAAACACTGAGTGGCAAGTGACACTCACCTAACACACGCAACTTTGTAGATACAGGTATGCATATTCCATGGGCACAGAAAAGTACATATATATTTTCATTCTTGTCCCTAACAATAACATTATGCTCTACATTATAAAGTAAGTAAAAATACATAATAAGCAATGGATATAGAGCACACTTAAATTTGCATCTACACTTAAATAGAGTAAGCGTATATAATACAGTATCTATTCAATGTATCTATTCAGCAATAAAATGGAACAAAGTCTTGAGACACACAATGTGAATGAATCTCAAAAATCAGAAATTTTCTTCTCAAAACAAGCCATTAAACCAAGAAGGGTTATTTTCTGACCTTCCACTGCTTTTCTATATGAAGTGTGGTCAAGAAAAATTCTCTGAGCAATTCAAATAATAGGTCATAAGGATCCTCTTATGCCAAGAAAATCTCAACAAAAAGGCATTACTGGGCCCGGCGCGGTGGCGCAAGTGGTTAAGATCCTCGCCTTGCACGCCCGGGATCCCATATGGGCGCCGGTTCTATCCCGGCAGCCCCGCTTCCCATCCAGCTCCCTGCCTGTGGCCCAGGAAAGCAGTCGAGGACAGCCCAAAGCTTTGGGAACCTGCACCCGCGTGGGAGACCCAGAAGAGGCTCCTGGCTTCGGATTGGCATAGCACTGGCCGTTGCGCTCACTTGGGGAATCATCAGATGGAAGATCTTCCTCTCTGTCTCTCCTCTCTGTATGTCCGCCTTTCCAATAAAAAAATAATAAAAATAAATCTTTAAAAAAAAAAGGCATTACTGTACCTGCCTTTACTTTATCATTAGATCTTACATGTTTTGTCAAATCATACTGTTCTATTACTTTGATCAGACTTTAGCAAAAGTACAGTTTCCTCTGCTTTTTGAGGTCTTCATTTGTAAAGGCGTGCATAGCACATAAACTGTGATTAAGTGGAATTTGCTATAGCTTCCCCTTGGTAATGAATCCATCTTTGTTATAGGGTATCAGCCATGACCATCACAATGGATGAAAAATGGCATCACTTTCTCTCCCCGGCAAGATTAACACCAAAATCACAGAACTAAGTAAAACAGATCCCACTCTAACGCAGAGAACTCATGCAATCACTTTAACACATGGATTGATGAGACAGGATCCCCCTACTCCAAATATGGAAATAATTCTTCCTGTCTGGAATACTAGAATTCTCTTCCTGCCTTTATAAAAATGTTTTTAACTTATTCACAGTGTTATGATTTCACTAACAGAAATTCTTGCAAGTCCTTGTTCAACTGTAATGCCGAGTATCTATCAAAATTTCCAAAATGTCTCAAACATTATTTTTTTCATTTTTTTTCTAAATTATTTTATGATATAGTTCTATAGGCTCTGGGATTTCCCTTCCTCTAAATCTCGACTCTCTCCCCATCACTGATTTTCTCTATCCTTACAATAGTAAGCAGTCATAAGTCCATTAATCTGCTCTTTAAGTGTATCCTAATACTGTCATTATGGACAATGGCAGGAAATCTGGCATTCTACGGCCAAGATATATTTAAATTTCATTGGGAGTCTATCTTTGATTTGGAAGTAGAAATGCATACTACGTTTTATCTTCACATCTGGATATGACAGTCTATTACACAGTTACTATACTTTTACTATACTTAAAGTTATATGTACTTAAAACATTATGCAGTTATAGAGCTAACCCTGAAAAGTTCAGTTCAATGGTCCAGCGCAGTAGCCTAGTGGCTAAAGTCCTTGCCTTGCATGCACTGAGATCCCATATGAGCACCTGAGCACCGGTTCTAATTCGGGCAGCCCTGCTTATGGCCTGGGAAGGCAGTGAAGGACGGCCCAAAACTTTAATACCTTGCACCTGTGTGGGAGACCTGGAAGTGGCTACGGGCTCCTGGCTTCAGATTGGCTCAGCTCCAGCTGTTGCAGCTACTTGGGGAGTGAATCATCAGATGAAACATCTTCCTCTCTGTCTTTCCTACTCTCTGCATATCTGCCTTTCCAATAAAATAAATAAATCTTAAAAAATGATTAGTCCAAAAGAGAGAGAGAGAGAGAGAGATACATCTCAAATAGCAAAAGAAGGTGCTCTGAGACCACTGAATGGCAAGCAGGTAATATTAAGGACAGTTAAAGAGAAGATGGATAGCTGTCATGTGGGAAGAAAGGAAGACGTCCAAACATCTTTCATGTGGATTTCCTAGAGCAGTCCTTTAGTGTAGGTGTACAGCTGATGATGGATAAGCAACAGATAACATAACAGCAGTTTCAAGGAAGTGAAGCTGCCTGCCTTCTCTGGGCTAGGGAGATGCACATAGAGAGATGGGCTAAAAACAATAAGAAGAGTTATCTCATGCCAATGAGTTTGGCTAGTTGAAACATTTTAATCAAACAATTCCAAAAAAACATCATTTCTTGGAATTTACAGACTCAAGGGAATGTAGGAGGAAGAACCATATTTAAGCTAGCCCTAGGGGTCACAAAGCTGCCTACGCTCAAAACTTGTGTTTGTTTTTGACTCTCGACAGCACCCCAGCTGCCACTGAATGGTATTCAAGGGACGCGTTGTCAACAATCCCTTCATCTCGGTGACACTCTTAGATTGAGTTCCAAAGGAAGCATGTAATAAACACATACAGCTGTTAGCAGGAATGAAGGAGAAGGGACGTTTCAGAACCCTTGAACTCTTCAATAGTAAGGCAGTTTGCTTTCTCTCACTTTGACTCTCAGAACTGGATATTCTGCACAAATTAGCAAGCATCTCGGATGTGCACAAGCACGAAACTGTATGTTTTTCTCAGAGTCACTGCATTTGTGAGTAGAGACGGTATTTGTCAGGCTCAGGTTGGCTTGGATTAAAACCCCTTGACCTTTATTCCATAGGGACCTGACTCCAGCCACAATATTTTCTACTGAATATTGAAGTTACAGGATGTATATGTTTGCCACATGAATGCAGTGAGGGCAGGTTTAGCACTGAATAGCCAATCCTAACACCCCAAGAGCACACTGAGTGACGCAAAGTGAGGGATGTATGCCTACAGTCTCAGGGTTTACAGGCTAACGGGAGGTTGTGTAAGAAAAATAATAAATACACCTGCTGTTACGTGATGCTTCCACTGTCAGGTGTCAATGCCTATAGGGGATATGAGAAATAGGGTAGAGATAAAATGTTGATGGGGTGTGATGTTCCAGAGAACTTTAAAGAAGGAATGTTTGGGGCTCAGAAACTCAGTAGATATTTCAGAATAGGCAAATGTGGATTTGTTTAAGCAAACAATTGCAGACACAAATATGTCGAGCTGCAAAGTGGAAGAACTTTCTGAATTAAATTCATGACATAAAGAGGGAGCAAAAAAGGGAACTGGAATTGGTCATTGCAGTGACTGAACTATAGCTAAAAACCAAAAGCCCATCATCAGAATAACACGTAAGAATGAAGGGAGTCCGGGAGTAACTGCTGTCTCTTTCTCTTTAAAGGAATGCATTTCCCGCAGGAAAGGGCAAGGGCTGAGAGGCAGCTCTGCAGTGGTCAGCAAATGAGCATGGAGCAATTGGGAAGATGGGGCAGCACTGCCAGCTAAGATGCACTCTCCAGGAGGTATCGACCCAGAAAGTGGGATGTTGGCTGATTAAGAGCACACTGGGTTGGGAGAGGTCTGAAATATAAACAGGCTCAAGCTCTGTTTTGTTGCTTCAGGATGGAGCTCCTTTTACACTGCCTTTGACCTTGCTAGAACACTGCCAGTGGCCTCACAGCTAAAGGAATAATGCTCCTTTCTGAACTGAAGCCAGGAATAAGGCTTCAATAAACACAGACAGCAAACCAAGGCTTTACCCCACAGATGGGTCTTGTGGTCCCACTTACAGCAGTACCAAGCGCAATGGCACATATGTTGAAACCCCAACATCATTAATGTAAGAAGATGTCATTGCTTTTTAATTAACTCATTTAGTGTAAGGATGATCATTTGTTATATTCTGCTGATGAGATAACAAATGAGGATAAAATGAATGTGTAGAGAGAACAACAAACTGGAACAAATCTGAGACCATTATTTCCCCTAAAAGTCTTCACACATGAACTCTCACTGTATCCATCTACTATCAACAGCATTATGTGTACATGTATTTACTCTCACAGACTTTCATCTCTCCTCTGACATTACTCTAGTTCCTCTAATACAATGCTAAATGCCTCACATGTTTAAATAGGAATGTCTATCTATCTACTTAATGTAGGTCAGCTTTTCCAATTGCAACACATTGTTTATTATCTTCAAAAAACTTCTCAAATACTGCTACAATCATGATTGACAGGAAGAAGGATACATGCCCAGAAATGAGCCATTAGACACACTGGTTGTTGTGTGAATTCTCTAGAGTTCTTTAGAAGCAGAGCTATGACGGAATATTCTTCAATGGCAAGCAATAATCATCACTGATTTTCCAACACAAAAGCCTTACTTTGTTTTCATTTCCAGATCAATCACTCAATATGCTCTCTTACTGGCAACACTGGCAATGGATTTTGTATGTTTGGGGCCATAATAAGCAGAACACTAGATTAAATCAAGTGTAATAGAAAATTAGATACTCAAATGACATAGTAACCAAAGATGCAGGCGGCTGCTGCTGGCAGCAACACAGTATACTACTTTGCCACAAGCTTTTTTTTATAATTAGAAAGAGTACATGATCAAATTATGTTAAAGAGTATAGCATGGCAAATATGCTAGGAACCATCATTATCAAGTGTTACAAACTGTACAAAAATTTTTATGCTGCAGTTAAAGATGACAGACAATGCTGCAAGTTTATTTATACCAGAATCACCAAAACATTGTTCTATGACAATATAATGGCTACTGTGTCACTAAGTAGTAGACGTTTTTCAACTCCATTTTAATTCTATAAGACTACAATTATATTTGTATTTCTTCATCAACCAAACTGTTGATATGTGGTAAATGTTTACTTATCTCCTTTAAAAGTTCTGTCCATCCTTCTTTGGTTATAAGTCTAGCAGTCATATGCTTTTTCTGTAGAAAGAATTCAAAATTATTTTGTGGAATGAATGAATGAACGAGGAGTTGAAGCACTTGCTGAATCTCTTTGGTGTATAGAGAGAACTAAAACAGCTCACATATTGAAGGCAAAAGAGACACAAAGTAGCCATGGATATCTGGTTTTATCAGAGCCAATTAATCTGACTTTCTACCCTGTTTGAAAAAAAATAGCATCTCATTATATATGGAAGCAAAGATCAGATATTAATTTGCCGTTATATGAGTTAGTGAATGCTGTTCTCTCAGGACAGTCTCCACATTTCTGTATCATATAGGAAACTACTCCAAATATGCAATGATTAGTAATATTATTGCATAGATATTCAAATGATTAGATGACTACAAAAATGAATGCAGAGTTATAAGTGATATAATAATATACAGAATCAGGGGCCTCTCTTTGGGCTATAACTCAAACAACCAAAATGCAAACAAGATGACTCTTGCTCCCTGGAAAGCTCTGGTTAATATTTATTAGGTAGGCAGTGGAGTCTCAACCTGGGAATTTCAATGAAGAAGCAGATGGTTTCTTTAATGTTGAGAGTGTAGGTTACAATTTTTAGCCCAGTTAGCATCAATTGGTCCCGGAGCTCCATTCCATTCTTGCAAGTGCAAACATGAAATTGTGATATTTGGGCTACAACTAGTACCTGGAGAAGCAGATGGTTTTAGCACAAAGTTATCCTGTTTACGGGAAAGACAACTTGAAAAACTTCATCGCAGCCTGGGGACAGTTCTCACTTGCTTGTTATCCTTCTATGAAGAAAATCAATGCTATAAAAATGGATTTGTGGGCATCACGATTTTATTTTGTATGATAAAATAATTGTGGTAGGTTACAAAATCTTCAATATGTCTCAATCTGTTCATTAAAATCTCTTAGGAAGTCTAATGCATTTTAGTTCACTTCAGTCTAGCAAAAAAAAAAAAAAAAACCTCAGTTTGATTAGTTTCCAAGACTTTTGAAGGGCATGGTAAATTGTACCTCTTATTTTATTACATTATGTTAGCACAAACACGTGGGATGTAGCAAACTTTAAATGGTAACACCTTTCTTACCCATTATACTGTAATGGAAACTAGCATACTGGGAAAATAATAATTTTTGATGAATTTTTAATATTTTGAAGCACTTCGTATTTCATACACTGAGTGGATTTTTGAAATCTTAGTTAATCCTTACACTTACCTGTGAGGTGGAAATTATTATTATACCCATTTTGGAGCGGTAGAAACCACATTCAAAGGCTCAATTCATGAATCAGTTGTATCTTATTTCAAAATTCATGCCTGTAGATACTTTACTATTTAATGAAATATTATCAGCACTTAAAAGAAATTGACATATTTAACCCTTTTATTAAAAACTTTCTTCTTGTGAGGTGCTCAGTATCAAAGTTAGAACTGCCCAGACTTAAGCTTAGTAGCAATCTGTCGTTGACAATCATGGAAGAAACACAAACTTTGACAAACTCTGGCACATATGGCATACGATGCCACAAGGAATCTGTTTAATTATGTTTACAAATACCAAGGGGCTCACAATCTTATCCTAAAGCTACTTTCACTTTCCTCAAAAAGCATGAATCATTACCCAGAAAGGAAAAAAATTAAAAAGTTATCCTACTCTTTGCTCACTTGCAAATCTGAGGGAATCTTTCATTATTCTGTTGTTCCAAAACCCCCTTTTCAGCAATGTATAGCTTCCTACATTGCCCTGAATTATAACCCTCCTATGATCATTATCTCTGACTAAATTACACTGTGTATGTATGTTGGGGTAGTACCAGTGTGCTTAGTAGAAAAAGAATTGTATCCCAGATCTACTGAAGCACCATTTTTGCTTGTGGAACCCTTGAAATAATTTTTAATCCATTCCTTCCATGGCCTTAGGATAATTATTTTAGTGCAAATTATCAGACCAGACAAAGACAAGAATCAGCATCACAGGGCCCAGCGCGGTGGCGCAGTGGTTAATGTCCTCGCCTTGCACACCCAGGATCCCATACGGGCGCCGGTTCTATCCCGGCAGCCTGGCTTCCCTCCCAGCTCCCTGCCTGTGGCCCGGGAAAGCAGTGGAGGACCGAGGACAGCCCAAAGCTTTGGGACCCTGCACCCGCGTGGGAGACCCGGAAGAGGCTCCTGGCTTCGGATTGGCATAGCATCGACCGTTGAGCTCACTTGGGGAGTGAATCATTGGACGGAAGATCTCTCTGTCTCTCCTCTCTGTATATCCGCCTTTCCAATAAAAAAATAATAATAAAAATAAATCTTTAAAAAAAAAAATAATCAGCATCACAAAGACACACACACACACACACACACACACACACACACACATCTACCCTGTCCCCATTTCCCCCATCAAAGTTTTCCACAGACACAGAACCAATAGCATTGTGTTTCTATGTGGACAGAGATAATACTTTGCTTTAAAGGACTGGCTCACACAATTATTAGAACTGGCAAATCTGAAACCTGCAGGGACAGAGAACTACAGACCCATGAAAGAGCTGATATTACAGCCCCAGTCCAAACGCAATGCAGGAGTTCTGTGTTAGGGGATTTCACTTTCTCTATTAGGACCTCAATCTGACTGCTGGGGGGGGGGCACTCTTCAGTATTTAAAATCCTCTGATTTAAATGCTAAAATCATCAAAAATAAAGGCACCATTCCAGTGATCATCTAGAATACTGTTGACCCAGTATGTGAGTATAAACTTGACCGTTAAAATTAACCATCTCATCTAACAAGAGAATAAGAGGTTCCTCACGGGGTTTACTCAGCCAGTAAGAAAATAAATGAAACTGGACAGACAGCCCACCAACTAGCACTTTTGTAATTTCACACACAAAAGAATGCCAGAGGTTGAATCTGTGCAGCTTTACTAGTCTTCAGTGGAAAATGACAGCAAAATTCCAAAGAAAAAGCCACAATACAATGACTTTTCTGACAGGTGTTAATAGTGTGTGTGTGTGTGGGGGGGGGTAATCATCACTTTCAAGGTCTTGACTCTTTTCTAAACCTAATGAAAAAAAGAATGGAGAAGAAAGAAACTGATTCAGATCAATGTCAAACTCAGAATGAGTTGAACTTGGTCCCTGGCTCATGTGACCACAGACAGCTTTTCTCCCGTCCAGGCTTTCTCTGTCCCAGGTGCTGACAAGCAGCAATTCCACAAGCAGACGTATTCCACGTATATGTCTGACTTCAGATGTTCAAGTCAACGAGCTCATTTCTCTGACTCCCTGAAGGAGAGCTTTAGCCACCTCTTTCGCAGCTATACATCTAGTTTTCACTTTGCCTTGCCAAAAGCCCCATCAGAGAGAAGCAATCTGAAACTCAACCTCACGGGAGTGACCCCTTTGCTCATAAGGACCACATCATCAGTATTGTTCTGGAACTTTCATTCTGACATTTATTCGGTAGAATAAATGAAAAGGCATTAAAATTCTATTTCCTGTAACATGAGGAAATCTTTCTTAATTGGCCTTTGGTCAAAAGTTCTCAAATCGGATTTCCTTCCCCTCATTTGCGGTAAATTGGGAAATGTAAAGATGTAAATGAGCTCTTGCAATTTCTCATTAGTACTTTGCTTCTAATTTGGCAAATACAACAACCACAACCATTGCAATGATTTTCCAAAACTAACCTATGAGAATGTTTTCATCTGGTGATTATTTCATGGATATGATTTCATCCAGAGTTCCTTAGGATATTTTTCTAAGAATAGATTCCAACTGTACAGGTCAGAGTCTTCCACACACATGAAATGAGAAAGTTGGCTTCCTTCTATCACTTTCACCATGTGGCTCTCCCACACACTTACCAATGGCATGGGGACTACTGTTTTTACCCAACACCTTCTTCAGCTTTTGTATGTGTGGCTAGGAATGGGTCCCTAGGAGGTGCAGAACAGAATCTCAGAATGAGAGAGCCTGCACCCACAAGTGAGGAATCTTACAAGTTCATCTCAGAGTCCACTCCCTAGGATTCTGTTCTCCTTCCTCAGGTCTTCCTTCTGCCAGCAGAACTGGGATACCAGTGAATAAGACGAAAAAGAGAGGTGGGAAGAGAGGGAGAGAAAACACATTTGCAAAATGAAGTGTATTTTTGGAAATATGTCTCACTAGCATTCCACACAAAACCACTGTTTCAAGTTAAGTGCTGCCCCCATTTGTCCCTAATTCTCAATGTCGTGACATTCTCTCACTTCCAGGAAGACTATATAAACCTTGGCCCTGTAAGGTACTCCACTTCTACTGTCCAGCAAAGCTACTCATTCTTCAAAATATATCTCAGTTCTTCCAATTCATATTTGTGAATAAACACAAGAATATGCCCTCAGGATTTTTTAGCAACTCCTTTTCAAACACCACAGAAACACACATGTACACACATACAAACACACACAAATCCCACCAAGAACAAGAAAAATCAAAATACATGAATAGATTCTACCTTGGTAATACACATGCTTTTGTAGCTCATTCATTAGGATGATGGATTTTTCACAATATATGATTTGTTCCTTGTTTCCTTACAATAATAAAAATAAAATAAATAAAAATAATAGGAAAAAACTTTTTTTGTCTGTGATTTGGGGTGTTCTCATAAATAATTGCCATTGTCATCTTAAAAATAATTCAAGAGTCTGGCACCATAGCTTAGTGGTTAGGTTACATCCTCACCTTGCATCTGCTGGGACTCATGTGGGTGTCAGTTCATATCCTGGCTGCTCTACTTCCCATCCACCTCCCTGTTTGTGGCCTGGGAAAGCAGTTGACAATGGCACAGAAGCCTTCGAACTCTACACCTGCACAGGAGATCAGGAGGATGCTCCTGGCTTCGGCTTGGCTTGTCTCTGGCTGTTGTGGCCACTTGGGGAGCTAACCAGTGGCAAGAAGACCTTTCTCTCTGCCTCTCCCTCTCTCTGTAAGTCAACCTTTAACAAAATAATTAATTAACTTTAATAAAAAGGTTTTTTTCCTTCCTTCCTCATTGTCTCTTGGTGGTCAAATTCTGACCTAAGAGTTATTAAGCCTCTTGCAATTATGAATCCTGGTTAGTGTACCAAGTCCCTGCTAGCATCTACTGAGGAAATAATAGAGTCCCTTTGAATCCAGGTAGCTCAGCTTTCAGCCTCTAAATAAGTTCCTGTCTGAGGATGAGGCAGGAAGGGTTGGAGATCTACTGTCCCAAGAAGAAAGCGGCTATTATCAACCAAGGCCGGCACATGGATATGTACCACTTCAGAAAGCAAGATGCTCTGTGATACACTGGTAAGGCATCAGATACTGTTTGCCATGAATTCATTTTAAACCTTCATACTCCTTCTTGCATTTGTAGCAACAAAGCCTTCATTAAAACCGTTCTAAAACACGTCCCCAACACTTGTTTATCCCTTATATACATATGTATGTTCAAGGGAGGAGAGATAGATTTCATTTAAGAAGATTGCAATAGTGGAGAGTTATCGAACTCCAATAAAGAGAGTTCATGGCTGATAGCTAATGGTAGAGTAAGGAAATTGAAAAAAAGCAAAGATAAAGTCATATTAAGACATCACTGTACCACAACAAAAATAAGTTACTTGGATTCTGCTTTAAAAAATTTAAAGCATTTTAGGTAATCAAAAAATATGAAAAAGTCAACATTTCTGATGATATGAAGAATTATTACAAGCTATCTTCAGTGTGACAGTGTCACAGGAAAACCTCACATAGAGACACTCTTGCAATATGTGCTGATATACTGAAACATAATTTTCAGAAAGTTCAGTGTGATTAAGGCCCACAAATCCAGATACTGAGCAGTTCTTTAAAACAAATAACCTAGTTCTTTTTGAGCAGTTAAGTTGCCAGAACTTACAAATTCAGACACATGTAATAATATGTCAACAACTGACTTGGAGTTCATTTTTATCATTATTCAAGCATGCAAATAATTCAACAAAAAGATTATGAGATAATGTAGGAGATTGGACACTAACTTCATTGTTCAATGTGATTAAGAAACAACAAATTTCTAGGTGAGGGCCCAGTGCGGTGGCGCAAATGGTTAAGGTCCTCGCCTTGCACGCCCGGGATCCCATATGGGCGCCGGTTCTATCCTGGCAGCCCCGCTTCCCTTCCAGCTCTCTGCTGTGGCCCAGGAAAGCAGTCGAGGATGGCCCAAAGCTTTGGGACCCTGCACCCCCGTGGGAGACCCGGAAGAGGCTCCTGGCTTCGGATTGAGCTCACTTGGGGAGTGAATCATCGGACGGAAGATTTTCCTCTCTGTCTCTCCTCTCTGTATGTCCGCCTTTCCAATTAAAAAAATAATAAAAATAAATCTTTAAAAAAAATTTCTAGGTGAGATGGTGTTGCTGTGATTATACACTTTTTGTTAAAGCCATTTTTTAGAGATATTTACAGATAGAAATGTTATGCTAATTATGAATGGCTAAAGAATAGACATGAGAAGAGCAGTGAGAGATATAAAGATAAGTCAACAGTTATGAAGAATGCACCCTCAGGTTTGGACATCTATTGTAGAATGATGTATTTCTCATGTCCTAAAGTTTTCCATAATTAAAAATGATTTGGGGGCCTGGCAAGATAGCATAGAGGTTAAAGTCCTCGCCTTGCACGTGACAGGATCCCATATGGGTGCCAGTTCTAATCCCGGCCGCCCCGCTTCCCATCCAGCTCTCTGCTTGTGGCCTGGGAGGGTGGTCGAAGATGGTCCAAAGCCTTGAGACCCTGCACCCGTGTGGGAGACACGGAAGAGCTCCTGGCTCCTGACTTTGGATTGGCTCAGCTCCAGCTGTTGTGGCTGCTTGGGAAGTGAATCAACGGATGGAAGATCTTCCTCTCTGTCTCTCCTCCTCTCTGTATATCCACCTTTCCAATAAAAATTAATAAATCTTTTTAAAAATATGCTTTGGGACCCAGTGTGATGTTTTGATTGACTAAAATCCTCCAAGTCCAAGTCCAGGGATCCCATATGGGTGCCAGTTTACGTCCTGGCTGCTCCACTTCCCATCCAGCTTCATGCTTACAGCCTGGGAAAGCAGTGGAGGATGGCCCAACGCCTTTGAGACCCTGCACCTGCACTTCTGGGAAACCCAGAAGAAGTTCCTGGCTCCAGGATTCAGATCAGCTCCGCTCTACCCATTGCAGCCACTTGGGGAGTGAACCAGCAGATGCAAGATCATTCTCTCTATCTTTACTTCTCTTTATAAATCCAGCTATTCAGTAAAAAATAAATAAATCTTTCAAAAATTATTTTAAGCAATGTAAATGCATACATTTTAAAAATCCAAGAGTTCAATATATATTAAAACTATAAAGAAATGAAGACTCTGGAGATCACTACGTGACCCATTCATTACTCTGAAATTTGATGAATTAAGGAAAAAAATCCTTAAAACACTAAGATTATTATTTTGAGGTATGAGCTCTATTTCAATGTAGTTAAACCATCTAGTGGGAAACAGAACTCCTATATAGAAATCTAGCTAATTAGGTAAATAAGTTTTAGAGTGAGAAATACATGAGATCCCAATCAGTGAAATAATCAGTCTCGTTAGCAGGCTATTAGCAAACTATTAGGAAAAACACACGATGAAGTCTAACACAGGGTTCCATTGGCTGCCCGAAAAGTCCCTTCAAGTTGAAAGACCTGATATCCTTTGCCTCTGAGGATGAGCCGATATGAACATGTGATTATACACATGAAAAAAAAAGAACTCTATTTAAAAATGCAATTAAATTGAACTCTAGGCCATTGCATATATGTTTGCAGAAAGTTTTTTTTTTTAAATACTTTAAAGAAAATCTTAAAGTAAAACTGCCACAGTTTCTTCAACTATCTTTGTATAAGTAAGATGCAAGAAGTATTACATCTGAATGGCGGGGGGGAGTGGATATTTTTAGATCTGAATTCAAACATACCAATTTAAAAAATGACATTTGAAGGCAGTTAGGGGGATTTAAACATCAACTGTTACATAATACAAATAAGTGCTCCTAGTTTCGTTAGATAACGGCATACACATAAACAGCTGTAATTTTAAAAGTTCTTGGCAAATAATTTTAAAAGATCAGCTTAGGGTGATAGCATTTGGTCTAGAAACACGGGAGCCCATATCACATGTCAGAGTGTCTAACTTTGAATCTCAACTCTGATCCCCAAATCTAGCTTCTCGCCAGCGCAGACCGTGACATGCAGCAGATAGCGTCTAAGTAACCTGGTTCTTGATATTCACGTGGGAGATCCGGATGGGTCCCTTGGCTCTGTCCAGTGCACGCTGGACAGTGGGAGGCTGAACAGTAGATGGGATTTCCTCTCCTCTCCTTCCCCTCTCTCCATAAACCAAACACCAGTTTTTAAAAATGAGCTCATTCTCATGTAAAAAAAAATGAAATCCAGCATATTCATGCATAGGTACCAAATACTCATGCTGAAACATTAGGGTGAATTCACAAGACGCCTTGGATTTATTTTAATATACACCAACAAGCATAACAAACAACAGGAGGAAACAGATGAACCAAGGATGACAAGCTAGGATACAGGCATTTGGAGAATCATTATACTCTGTACTATTCTGAAAGCACAAGGCTTTTCATACTAAGCAGTTGAAAACAGTTCCCTGCTAAATGTTAGGAAACGTTCTCTGCATGCTGCTTGCTGTCTTCTCTCTTTCCTTGATTCTTGATGATTTCTGGTTAAGTAGGTCAGGGGAATGGCAGCCTGTCTGTTTATAAGAATAGGTAGATGACACAATAACATCTAGCCTGTATGGATTCCAATTTTCATTATATCCATTTAGTATCTCTTGATGTTTGATCATAGTTTTGCAGGTACAATTTTTGCCCACATGAGATAGGTTGGAAGGGCCCGAACTGAAGCCAAATTTCCCTCTGTAAGAACTCTCCCAATCCCACCCTCCCTAGAGTTCAAACTGACCTTACTTTCTCTTGTCAGTTTCTTCCAAGGTTGTCCTGCTAGCCTGTTACATCATGTGAGAATTCAAAATCCCCATCAGATTAGCAAGAAGTCAATGTCTTTATGCATATAGGACTGAGTGTTTGAGTATTTAAAATTATATTTAGTGGATATTGAAAACGGTTTCTTCACAAGTTTATCTGAAGTGTTGGCAATCCAATCTGAAGGCTTTCATATATATTTGGTTTACTTATTCTGTGTAACACAGTGAAGATTTTTTGCTACAGGTCCTTCGGGTTGTGGTCAGACAGCTCAGCCCATCCTCCAGGAAACTAGCTTTACTCTAACAAGCCAAACAAACCATAATGTTCTTTTTCTCCTCAATAATTCAGGTTCATATCATTTCAACTGCATTTTTATCACCCTCTATCTCCCTGAGTCTATCGATCTTTCTATTTGCTGCCCTTTAAAAAGTTTTTCAAAACCATTTCTTCTCAAACTTTACACAAATCAATGTAGAAAGATGTATATAAGGAAAACAAAATAGATAAATGCTTACGATTATCAAGGGCTAACTCAGCATTCCATTTCCATTTTCCCACTTTCCAAATCTGTTTTGCATGAAATAATTAGCAGTTCTTTCTGTTTCATATATTTTTTAAAAGTTTTATTATTTATTTTCACTTTATTGGAAGACCAAGAAAGACAGAGACTGATAATGAATTTCCATCCACGATTGACTCCTCCGATGCTTTGAAATGCCAGAGCTGTGACAAGCTAAACTAAGAGCCCAGAGTCAAACGGGGTCTCCCACATGGACAGCAAGAAGCCAGTGATTTGAGCTGCCACCTCTGCCTTCCACAGTGTCCACCAGCAAAGTGTGGGGATCAGAAGTGAACCGGGAACTCAGGCACTCCGACATGGGTTATGGGAACCTCAAGTGGCTCCCTTCCCACTGCTTTGCTCCAATAAAAAAAATATAAATGTTTTATACCATTTGTCAGTTCCAGAAGATTTCTACTGGATTGATAAACTATTTATATAAGCCAGACTCAAAGACAAATATCACTTATTTTTTTTTTTTTTGGATTTGTGGTAACTAGTATACAGAGCAAACACACACACACAATTATATATGAACAAAATAGACATTCTGAGATTGAATTATTATTTATAGTTCTTGTCTGTCTGCATTTTGAGGAACATAGTCCTTCTGTTTACCACTTTTTCAATTTTTATCTAGTGGAGGTTTAAGCATACGATTATAAAATAAACTGAAATTAGGTCACTATAAAAATTGAAAATATACAAAGAGAGGAAGAAAACGAGAGGGTGGGCGGGAAGAAGGTAGCAGGGGAAGTATCTCTGTATCTCAAATATGTACATATATGAAATCATGAAATCTGTTCACCTTAAGAAATTTTTTTATTTAAAAAATATTCTCCATAATTTCACAATTTCTTAAACCCTTTGCTATGTGCTAAGATGATATTCTAAGTGATTTACAAGTTACTTCTGCATGAATCTCTTACTGTTATCCATGTTTTTTTCCCAAAAGTGTATGTTACACAGTATCTCATTTTAAAAGTTTTATTTATCGATTTAAAAGGCAGAACTATATAAAGAGAAGAGAGAGAGAGGAGCGATTCTACATCTGCTAGTTCACTCCTCAAATGTCCACAAAAGCTGGGGCTGGTTCAGACTGAAGCCTGGGGACAGACAGAGGGACCCAAGGCCTTGGAACATCTTCCACTGCCTGCCCAGGTACATTAGCAGGCAAATGGCTTGAAGTGGAGCAGACTGGATTTGAACCAGCACCAATCCAGGATGTTGGCATTGCAGGCAACAGCTTAATTCACACTGCAATAACGCCAGCCTGTCAACCACACTTTTTAGAAGAGACAATAGTGTCACAGACAGTTATGCAATCCATATCACGTAAGAGACCTGAATCTACAGTTCTCTGACTCTAGGAACTAAAAACTTCAACAACAACAACAACAACAACAACAAAAATGACCACAGCACAAGAAGCACAAAGACAGAAGAGAGAAAAAAAAAAAAAAAGAAAGCAGGTGGCGCAGTTAGTTGCCATCAGAGGACATAAGGGTGGAAAAAGGAAAGTAAACATCACCCACTGGGCTATGAGGACAAAGAAGTTAGAAACTGATATTTATTTTAGATGCTGCTTTCAGCTGCCAGTAATGGGGGCTTTCTCACAATTCTGCCAGTGAGTAAGCTGTGATAAAAGGGAATTGTAGGAGCTGCTGTTTGACACTGTTTTGGTGGTTCCATATAGTATAAGAGCCTAGTCTCTTACCCATGTCCACTTCAGCAATTGTTGTTTCTATTATCTACACTCCATCACAGTCCATACAGTTTCAAAGGCTCCAGGCAACGATAAAAAGAAAGATGGAGTACAAAATAACATCCTTCCTAGGTGTGGCATCTTTCTAAGAAGGATCAAGAGTTTTGCCTAGAACTCTCTGGCCAGGACAGTCTCACAGTGAAGCCTGCTACAGCAGAGTTTGAGAAATGTATTCCATTAGCTGGGCTCCCTTTTTCCTTAAGCACGAAAAAGGTAATGTTCAACTAGCAAGGAAAAGTCCAGACAACACAGATCTTATTGAGAAGAATCTAATGAAGGAAAGTGGAGTTGGAGCAATGCAGAGATGAAAGCCTGTTTTGGGTGAAGGGATAAGTCTTCTTAAATTGGTCACATTCAATTTTGTTATGTCACAGTTTACATTCAGTCTAATAGATCTAACCCTTCCTACCATTACCCACCTAACAAAGAGAGAGAGAGAGAGAGAGAGAGAGAGAGGGGAGAGAGAGAGTCCCAAGGACAGTTTCAATATCAGAACACTCTAGGTCTTTAAGCAGTTACTCTTCCTTTTGGAGCTTTGTCTCCTGTCTAGTTTTCCTGCCCTCTTTTAAAATGATGACTTCATTGGGTGCTGTGACACGCCACTCCTACTTCACCTCCTACAGGCATTTCTGATAAGTTCAAAGTTAATTAATCCCACCATGTATTATTATATCTAGTTACCGAAACTGATAGACAGATATTACCTAGAGGCACTGATAGAGGAAACATTAAGTATGCAACAAAAGAGGCCAAACTACAGAATTGAGATGGTCAGTGTATTAGTGAATTGTCTGGTATGCAAACACAAGCACTTCTCAGCCACAGAAGTGGGAAGTGATGTGTCCTGCCTTGCGGTCACTCTGAGGAAGGACAACAGTTGGCAGAAAAAAAAAAGCTAACATGTGGCAGGTATGAGCAGCAGAGACGTGAGTGATCCAAAACAAGCCAGCCTTTCTTTTCATCTCCTGGAATATTTTTGCATGTAAATCATCCACAATTGTGTCAGATCACAGGACTGTCGAAGTCCTATGTAATTATATGTAGGTACAATCATAATGAACAGTGTTTAGAAGAATGTGCCAGCATGCAATATGTTTTATTCTCAACCAAATGTTTTGTCAAAAGATGAAGCTCTTAAAAGCACTAAAAGTAGGAAAATCACTGTTTAATCAAAGTACAAGGGTGACTTGATAAGCAAGATACAATTTGTGAGAACAATGTGGAAGGAACTGATTATCAAAAAGATTTCCTAAGGATAATGATTAGTAATGGGGTAAAGGGAGTCAGCATTTGGCTCAACTGGTTATTCCTCAACTTCCAAGAGCCAGCATCCTGCCTGTATGCTGGTTTGCGTCCTGCCTGCTCCAATTCCCATTCGTTCCATTTCCCTGTTTATGGCCTAGGAGAACAGTAGAGGATGGCTCAATGCCTTGAGACACTGTACCCAGATGGGAAACCTGGTGAAGGCTCCTGGATCCTGACTCTTGGCTATGGATTGGCTTATCTTTGGCATTGTGGCCATTTCAGGAACAAGCTATGGATGGAAGATCTTTCTGTCTCTCCTCTCTGTACATCTGTCTTTCCAATAACAATAAATACATCTTTTTAAAAATGGAGAAGAGGAAAGTAGATTTTTAACAACATGTTCAACATACTAATAAATTAAAATTAAAATATTCACATTTAATTTTCTGTGTACGCATTTATATATGGTAGAGTCTGAAAATTCAGCATGAACTAAAGAGATTAGGAATGCTATATTTTACTTTACAATATAAATCTCACCATTATTAATAAATGACTTTACAATATAAATTTCACCTTTATTAATAAATGGCAATGCTATAAATATCAAGCCACTTTCCTTTGAAAAGAAACTTGTTTATACTCACAAGGAGAGGGAGCATGTTATACCTTAAACAGTCAAAAAAAATAATATCACTGCAGGTCAGGAAGCAGAGGGGGCTGGACAAAATGTGGGCAAGAGTCTGCATATTGATGTACATGGAAAGGAGGGGGCAATGTGGGTGAACAGACTTAGAATTGGCTAGCTTGAATCATTTCAGCAGATTCAGCATGGGGCATTTCCCCTACCTTCTTGGTATCTGGCTCGATGCATCTACATCTGTTGGTCTTAGCGTTCAAGTCCAACAGAGAAGTAGATTTTTGGTGCTGATTCTGGATTGCCTATGAAGTATTCTATGAGTAGGACTTGCCTAATTGTGAGGGAGTGTGCCTTGAATGACAGGTTAGTACAGGCGATCAAAGCATCAATCTTCCTCTAGCCAGGGTTTTGTTGCTTTGCACCAAGTCAATAATAAACAAATGATTGTTCTACAGTAGTAAGAATGATGGAGCGTCAATATGGAATTCATAGAAGAGGAGCTTCATTCAGACGTGGAATCAGAGTACTTTCTAGAACTAATGAGGAGCTGAGTCCTGAGAGACACAAAAGACAAAGTCAGGATGTGGAGTTGGGTAGGACTGACAGAGTTCAGAGCACATGCCATGACCAGTGTTCAAAGGCACAACTGGGAAGTTTTGTGTCAGAAGGGAGTTTGTTAAGATTTGAGGTACACAAATAAGAATGCAGATTACCAAGGAATTAAAAAGACACCTAGACACTAAGAATTTATTGAAAATCCCCTCGTATTGAACCTTTTGTTATGAACTAGAGGTTGGTGAAGACGGAAATTGTGCACAGCCTTGGAATCCATGTAAAGTTAAGATGTTTTCAAAGTGCAGTATGAATTTATTGAGTAGTTTTCAAGACATACTCAAAAGGATAGGGGTAAGGGTGGAGGCTGTGCTGCAAAACACTAGCTAGACATTATCACAGAACTCTTACCCGGAGAAAAATGGTGACATTCATTGAAGAAGAAGGAAAACACTGGATTAGACAGGCTTACTCTGAATGATATGATCTCTCAATTTCACATACAAGTTCTACAACCTGCAGACTCCGTACTATTTTTCCGGTGTGGTTCAAGAAAGCTGAAGGAGGATCGGAGGCTATCATTGCCACAGCTATTGACTCAACAGCAAATGAATTGTTTTTATTTATTTCTTCATCATGTTAACATATTCTCAGTTCAAGTGGGAGCTGATAAATTAAAAGGCATCTTTCAAAGTTGTAAAACTGATTATAGCCTGTTTTGCAGCAATATTGTTTGTCCTTTTTTTTTTTTTGTAAGAAACAGGGAATTGGAGTAAAAGTTTGAAAACTGTTAACGTAGGAATTTGGAGTTTTTCTTGAAGTATCAACATTTTGTATTTCTAGGAGCATTGTTAAAAGGATCACCTGTTGAAGAATGTAGGATATTATACATCATTTCTGCAATTCTACAAGGTAGATGCAGGGTAAGAGTAACAATTTAGCAACATAATTTGATGTGGATTAAGCAGTGCTCCAAAGACTGAGAGCCACTGAGTAACTACTACATCAAGGTGCTTAACGACCATGTTATAGAAGCATCCCTACCCCGGCCTCTACTCGCCATGTGTGTCTCTGTATTTTCTGAAGTCTACAGTCAGAGAAAAAAAATACACAGTTGGAAGATTTCTAACACTAATCACAATACACACCAAGGGCCTCTGCTAGGTCAAAATGCAGATCCTGGCCTCATCACCCTTACAGGATTACATCTAATTGTTTCTAGAGGCAAGCATCTTACGTGGGCCTTTGCAAGTATAATCCAGTTTTCTATATGAGCTTCTGTCCATTCCACCTAGATGAATGGGCACTGCTTCTGGGCACTGCTGGGGGAAGCTACAATGACTGCCTCCCAACCTGATAAAGGATCCCAGTGATACCCTAGGGTTCAACATATTTCTTGATTTCTACCAAAAAACAGTATATTTCAAAGATTTGTTTGCAGACACTCAAATGACCCTCATTCTTCAACTTCAGTGCCCTTGGTGGGATGCAAAAAAGTAAAATCATCATAAAGGAAATTAAAATCCAGGGAAAGTAAATAATCCCTTTAGAAGCTTCCACGTGAAAGGTCAGAGTGCTAACACACAAAAGCATCAATTAGCAACTATTCATACTCATTTTTTTTATCTTTTCAAAATACATTGCTTCTTCTTATAACAGTCACTTAGTGAATGTTAAGGAAATGAACACAGTATAATAAAAAAAAAGACCCAAGGAGCAGGAAGAAAATGTCTGAAAATAGTTAATTGTAAGGATTATAAAATGTTTACTTGTTCATGTTACTTTAAGAGAAAAGATGATTTTATCTAAATCTAACAGTCATATAGAATAAGCAGTTATTTATTGGAAAGAGTATGGAACATGATTCTACTGTCTCCAAATCTCTACTGCTTGATCGTAAATGTTCACTTTACTGGACTAAACAATGTCTGGGTATCTGGTGAAGCAATATTTCTGGGTGGGTCTGTGAGGGTGTTTTCAGAGAAGGCTGGTGTGAGTCCCTGAGTGCGAAGTACTCCCTTGAATGTGGCCAGGCAGCATCCAAATGAAGACTGAGAACAAAAGGCACAACAAAAACGAATCTGTTCTCTCTTGGATCTGGAACACTCTTCTTCCTCTGGCTTAGATCAGAACTCCAACTTCTTGATCTTGAGACTCTAGGATCTTTTCCAACATGCTCGTACGACACCATCCACTGCATTCTCAGGCCTCTGGTGTTGAACTGGTAGTTAAAGGTTGAGTTCTCTTATTCTAAGCCTTTTTAGTTCTGGGCTGAGCCACACTACTGGCCTCCATCATTCCCTAATTTCTAGGTGACCTATCACAGGACTCCTTTGCCTCCATAATTAAGTAAGCCAATTCCAGTACTAAGTACTACACACTTATCTACCTCTCTAACACAGTGGTTCTATATGCTTGGACAACTCCAAGAAATCTCCCAACTCAACGGCACTCATATATAACCTAATCTTTTATGTTGTACAATTCTATAGGTTATAATCTGGAAAGTACCACTTCGAATACAATAGTATTCCCTTAGACTAAGAGTCAGCTTCTCACCTGTTTTGTCACAATCTCTCACTCTACAGGACCTCAGTGGGTGCAAATGTGTGAGCACCAGCAGGCAACACTCTGCAACGAGCTGCACAAATCCCACCTGGAAGTTGTAGCAACTTGATCAACACCCAGTAGAGCAAAACTTTCACCAAGGGGAGAAGGAACAGTGGATTATTGCTTTTCCCATCCATTGCATGGAACTGGGCTGTACTGGCTTCCTTGGAGAGAGTCCTCAAGATTCAGAAATCAGTGCCATCTGGTAGCTGCCTCTTCTTCACATCCTATGACACTCATTTTTTTCCTTCTGCTCCCCTGAGAGTAGTAGCACAAAATGCTGCCTCAGGTTCTGCCTTAGGGAATAACTAGATTAAGACAGGCATTTCATGAACACCTTTGTTAAAGCTATCTGGTGAGTTTAGAGTGTACTGCAGCACCTTTGAAACAATCTAATGAAACTTTTTAATAGGAAGTTTGGGAAATAAAACAAATGCAAATAACTAATCCATGTCTATGATAAAACATAGGCTAATTATGCTAAACAGGTAAGTTAAAATTTTCCAAAGTTTTGTGTGTATAATCTGCACAGCCCTTCCCGAGATCAACCACTAAGCCTTTTTCTTATAGGGATTCTGTCAAGATCTTACCAGCATGGGTTTAAAATAAGAATCCCTGCTCATGTGTCATTATTTTTCCTGATATGTTTTGTTATGTCTCCCCCTTTTTTCCATGGAGATTTCATATTCACTTCTTTGTAATCATTGTGTTAGGCATAGTCTTGTCATAAAAATACTATCTATGTATGCTAAGTTTTGGTCTTGATTTTCCTGGATTCTTATTTGCTTATAAAATTAGGATGAAAGTTGCATCTTCACCATTAAGGTTATATAAAATACTATGAATAAATGTAATTAGAGCAGTGCCTAGAGAATATTAAACATATAACCATAGACTTAATGAACTGTTTTACTTTTGCTGATACAGTTATTCGAAGAAGAAAAAAGAACCACAACTTTAAAATCTGAAAGGCTTACACGAGGACTTTAAAAAACTGATAGAAAAATTGAAGGAAAATATATTAAAAAGTATATTTTATTTCTCATTAAAATCTGTTAGGTTAAAGACCCTTTTATAAGCAATGACACCAGTCAACTTAGTGCATTTCTAAAGAGTTTAGAATCCTGGAAATTAAGGATGCCAGTGCAAACTTTATTTGCACATTGTTAAATGAAGAAAAATGGGTGCCATTTAAAGACTACTCTTTTAAGGTTAGGAAACAAAAAGAGCAGGAGGAAGCAAACCTGACTACACCTTGGCACTGTCACAAAATTTCCCGGGTTTGATGAGAGAGAGGAGCACGAACATGGGTCATCCTGGAGATGGGCACTCCAGTGAATCTTCGGCATTTTCCATGAAGGATTTGAGTAACTTTCAAAACTCTCCCACCAAGTAGACACTGTGTTCTTGAGGCTTTCAAGAAGCCAGCCAGAAAAATGTGTTGCACACTTAAATATCATTTCCCATAGTCTTTGTTCTCAAATAGTCGACTTTTGCAGATGGACCGTTCCCACGTTACGAGCAACTGCTTGCATTATTCTTTGTCTTCAGGCTCTTACTGGTTAAGCAACATCTCATATCCTTTCGAAAAAAAATATTTTGTGATTTTGATCTCACTTGCTGAAACTGAGAGCTCTGTGCTTTTCTGATTTGAATGTACATGCAACCATTGTGGCATCCACAAAGGCGAATGCTCGTCTAAGTAATTTTTCAGAGTCAAGTGAGATGAATCAATGGAGATGAGGTGTCCATTGCGTTCTCGGTTGTTTCTGCTGTGAAACACGAGTCCTCTCTAACGACAGTAGGTTGATATTTTCCTTGCAAGTTGATGTGGAGAGTCTGCCACTGTGGGCTTCCTCTTCAAAATCATCTCATCCTTCTTAAAAGAAGTTATCCCATTTTCAAAAGAAAAAAAAATACTGCTGATTTATTTCAGGCATTGTACCCTTATGCTTTTTATAAACCATCATTGATTTTATCATTTTCTCTCCAAGTTGTAGCATGAATTTGATTTTGTTCTTGTTTCAATTTTAGCAGAATTCATATTGCATTCACCAGGGCTTGTTTTAAACTGATGTCTTAACCTTCTTAGTGCCTCCAATTAGATTCTGTTCAGGAAAAGATTAGCTTGATACCAAAAATTTTAAGTCCATGCATAGTTTTTACATGATATACATTTCCCTGGAACTTCCGGAAAAATCACTCAATATTCAAACCATAGGTCCAGACTAGGGAAAAAATAATCAACTCTGAGACAGATTAACATCATGTCCTATTTGCTTATCAGGAGTCCCTTATGTCCTCGGTCATTTATTGTTAGGACATGGTGGCTCATTCAAAATGGTCATGTTTTAGAGAACTAACAAGGTACACATACAGCATACATTAAATCACACCTTTAGTTAGGGATGGGGACAGGTCCAGAGATCAAGCACATGAATATTTCTGCTGAAAGCCTTAGGAAAATGTCAAGGAAGCAGATTATGACAAAAACACCATAGATTAGATGGAACCACACCAAGATTTATCACTAAACAAGCCTACCATATGTTTTCAATGAGATTTTGTTTTCAGTCAATTTGTATTAAAACACTGGATCATTTGAATGAATTTCCCACAGCTATGGAACACAAGCCACACCACTGTGACATGCTCATTCCAGAAGGAGATTCGTTTCTTTGTAACTTTGTTCTGCTTCCTTGATTTCCATGATGTTCACAGGCAAGCCTTTGCCTCTAAATCTGCACACACTATTGGCTCCCCTGGGAACTTTGTCTTTCTTTCACTCATCTGCAACTAGCCCTTAGATAAACATTCACTGAACACCTATCTTTTACATGAACACCAACAAGAGAAATGAAATATAGTTAGACGTGATTTAAAAGCAAGGAAACAGCTGTTTGCATGTTGCTTGTCTCACTAGCCTAAACCGTCTGTGAAACAGAATAGTCTTACTCATAAATATTGACCACAAAACTACCAATAATTCCGTCTTTTTAAGTGCTATAGATTATTAAGCAATGGTTTCATATCAGATGTTTCTGGAAATCTATTCTTAACAAATAACGATATTATCTATTAAATTACTAGCAAGGTTTACTTTTGAGTCGGCAAATGCACCTATGTCCTGAATGTTAAGTCCAATGTTAAATTGGATTAAGAATGGGAAATTGTTTATCCTTTGTAAGAAAAATCGCTTTTGTCATTTGGACCTATTGATAGACAAATTTCTCTACCGTGATATTTTTTCATTATGTCACAATACAGTGCATTTCATCGATGCCTTTATCAAAAGACAACAACAAAATCTTCAGTTAACTGAAAAGGACAAAAAAAAATAGAGAAAAATCAGAGACACTCACGACGTATCATTTATTGGTAATATGAACACGGATACTTTGAGGGAATATAGTATTCAGCTGTCTACTCAGGTAGACAAGCTCTGTTCCCTGCAGTGGCTTTTTTTTTTTAACATCAATAAACATTTACCTCTGTGCGTGGTCCTCACCTCAGAGGTGTCTAAATATTTGCTCCATCTTCGTCACCACCAGTTGGTATTTGCAGAGCACACTACCCCAGCCCTGAGGTGTCCTCACGGTGCCAGACATGCCTCCCCGCTGGGCAAAGGGGCTCTCAATGCATTTTCATAGTGTCTTCCCCTCCAAGCACACACATAGCAGAAAACACAAATAGTCCTGAAATCTCCATCTGTTGTCATTAACTACAGATTAAGAGATGTGTATTTTTTATAACATTACTTTTGAATTTCTCACTCTCCCCCACACAAATCACTTCAAACCAGTTTAGTCTCATAAGCAAAATAAATACCCATGGAACACATTTATCAGTAGGAAGCAACTCAATCCCATTGTATGTCCATTAGGAATCTAACCTACACTCACAATGGCTCTTTCAAGTCCATTAAAACAAATCGAGGACATAGGCTAGAGCAGGGAGGCAGGTTTTGCAGATTTATCTCGTTTCCGACCTTTAGCATTAAGGTGATGACTGGGGCAAATATTTAGTCAGACAAATTATAATCATATCAAAAGAAGGGTTTATAAGAGAAATGCTAACACAAAGCTTAGAGTAATGGAATAAATAATGCCCCGGTAATCATTTCTATTCTTCACATTGATAGTTACAACATCCTATTCAGCAGTAGCTGCCTTATCACTGCCTATAATGGCTATAAACCAGAAAAGCTTGCATCATTCAGTGGGACTCTTCTAACAACCTCCTTTCTATCTGAAGATGTCTGCTTAACCAAACAGATTTGTATCTCAGGGTTTTCTTGACAACAGGTGAATCATTACACACCAACACCGGCTGAGTAAGCACAACATAATTTGATGTGCACTGCCTCATGACCATTACAATGAAGAAATGAACTTCCTCAAGGAAGGACAAATAGAGAACCATTTAACGTGTCCAAATGCATTTAAGTTGACGTTATAAGAAAGACAGTTATGCTTATGGTTCAGTCTCAATCCACTTTTGACAATGCTATGGTTTTTTACTTACAAACACAACCACCTGGGGCAAGATTATTTTGTTTTTCCCTTTGCAAACTTATACTTTCTCTTGAGTTGCTACACCTTGGCAACTCTTAAAAATACTCATTAAAGTAGAATTGTGAGAAGCTATCCATTCAGCCAAAAGTGATAAGAAACAAAAGTTTCACCCAAAAACAGAGTCAAACCTTAATTTAAAATCCAATCACAGTTAAATGTCTAGTCCAAGGCCTTTGATATACACATTTTTAATTTTGAAAGTTATTACTGATGCTAGCTAGAGGCCTGGATTGCAAAAGATCTTCATCAGACATACTGAAATTTGGAGAGTGAGGGACAAGTACAAGTGGCCTGGGAAAGCAGGAGAGGGCAGCCCAAAGCGTTGTGACCCTGCACCCATGAGGGAGATCCAGAAGAGGCTCCGGGCTCCTGGCTTTGGACTGGCTCAGCTCCAGCTGTTGAGGCCATGGGGGGGAGGGAACCATCAGACGTAAGATCTTCCTCACTGTCTCTCCTCTTCTCTGTATACCTAACTTTGCAATAAAAATAAATAAATCTTAAAAAAAAAAAAGAAATGCAGAGTCCAAAAATCAGCTAGCTTTCTTCCAGAATTAGTTTATTCCTCATGGTTCTGACAAGTAATCCTCTTATTGTCATCTCTCTATATTGACAAACAATTTGTTAACAGCTTTTCTGGATATTAACTTATATCTTCAGTTATTATAAAATGATGACTTTTTAATAAAAATAATGAATGTTAAAGATCACCTCTACTTGGTATTGTGAGACATATTTGAACCAGTATATTGACTAAAATAACACTATTTCCTGCCCTTACTGATCTAGATGTGAAACCCCAGCTTACACACTTACACGACACACCTGTCATTTGGTATCCAGTCATCAGCCTCTGAGTTTGGGGTTGTATGTGTAACAAAATACTTCCTGTGTTGTCTTGCCTTGTGTTTCCGAAAACCTTTCTTTCAAAGTAATTTTGGGATATATTAATAGAGAAGTGAAATACCATGTATTCAAAAGGAAACAGATTGCATGAGTTGAATTACTGTACTGCAGAGGAATAAATATTAAGTTAATAAATGACATGCATGTATTAAAATTTGACCTAAGACTTGTGCATTAACCGTAACAAAGTATTACGGATCAATGGCTTAAACAACAGGAATTTATTTACTCATATATCCAAAAGCTAGAGGTCTACTGGGCTTAAGATTTCACTGTATGAATATTAAGGAGAACACAGCCCAAGCTTAACCGGCTTTTCCTCACTGAAACTTATTACAGAGGCTGGATGTGTAAAGCAACTTTAAGTAATTTGAATGGTTTGACCCCAACAATTATTTACTAAGATAAAAGCTGTGCATATATATATATATTGATTGTCAGTTCAGAATCATTGGCAAATGAATAAATGGAGCAATCAATAAGATTAGTTTTACTATTTCATTTACAGAGTAGTCAATTAAAAGCAAGCCATTTTTGTTTTTCTTTTTAATTTTATTTTTAATACTGTTTACACAGTTGAGAGTGATGCATGCCAATGTGGGCCTCTGATTAAAGTGTAGATATATGTTTGTTTGGTTTTTTTTTTCTTGTTCTCCTGTATCTAAAGCAGAGGGAGGGAGAGTGGATCACACCATGCTGTAAAACTACATCAGCAGGGCCCGGCGCGGTGGCGCAAGTGGTTAAAGGTCCTCGCCTTGCACGCCCAGGATCCCATATGGGCGCCGGTTCTAATCCCGGCAGCTCCGCTTCCCTTCCAGCTCCCTGCCTGTGGCCTGTGAAAGCAGTTGAGGACGGCCCAAAGCGCTGGGACCCTGCACCCGCGTGGGAGACCTGGAAGAGGCTCCTGGCTTCGGATTGGCATAGTATCGACCCGTTGCGCTCACTTGGGGAGTGAATCATCGGACGGAAGATCTTCCTCTCTGTCTCTCCTCTCTGTATATCCGCCTTTCCAATGAAAAAATAATAAAAATAAATCTTTAAAAAAAAAAAAAAAACTACATCAGCCCCGGAGACAGGGGACAGTCTTTGGATGACCCCTTAGAGAGCCTGATGGGGAGAAGCTTGTTCTAGTGGTGTTACTTGAGTGGACTTGACCGCTCTGAGACTTTGTCAGTTCTGTTGCTCTAGGGTTCAGAAAATCTTTTCCAGGTCTATTGGTTGACAAAGCCTACCATCTTGCATACACAGACAGACATGAGCTACAAGGTTTGGTTGGTCAGGAAAGTTGTGCGACCCGCTCTGCTTTCTATCCTCTGAGCAGGCATTGGATGTCCTCTGCAGGCCTAGAGGATACGGCTGCCATATCCTCCATATGCATCTGTATATGCTTGTCCACTGCAGGGGCATCAGCAACTAAGGAGGCCCTGCCCGATATGTAAACTCAAAGACTGGACCACGTACCTTGTGGTTTTCTCTGTGACCGGGGTTTGAGTCCAGTGATCAAGTAGCAGTCTCCCCAAGATAGCTCACTTAAAGACACCTCAGATCTGACTCATTCATGCACCAGCTAGTGCAAGATTAAGTTCAGTCTGTCACCTGCACTAGCCAATGAACATACCAATGGATGCAGCTTCCTGGTCAATTTTGCTCCCAGCCCCATCTCTCAACGGAACTGAGAGATTCTGTGTTCTAACTCAGTTTAACCTGCCAAAGGCCTAGTCGGGGAAATCCCCGATAACTCCACCAGACATGCTCCCAGTCCAAGCTTTCCATGTGCTGACTGGGGCTATAGTTAGCTCAACCCAGACCACATTCCACCTGGATCCAGTACACACACATAAGTGTGACAGCGCAGCCCACCCTACCTCTAGCCCACACTTGTGCCAATGGATGCTGTTGCCTTATCTATCCTTGTCCATACTTCCATCCTCACATCTTGTGCTTGCCAGCAGGTACTGTGTCCAACCTGATACCACTTGTATCCAATCCCAGCTCTCGGCAGGGAATGCTGTGGCAAAGCCCAGATGACCTGCACTTAATGCTGGCTCTTGTGTACACCAGAAACTGCAGTGGCCTAACCCAGCCTGGACTTCTCCTCAGACCCAGCCCACACGCACACCAAAAGGTGTTGTAGCCATGCCCGCCCCAGCCCATCCCTAGTGCAATCACTCACACTCACAAATAGAAGGAGAGAACTAGCAGGGGACATTCTAAAGCTTTCTTATCAGGCCCACTACCAGCCCCAGGTCCCGCACATGCTGGTGGGTTGTGGCCGAATACAGCCTAGTCTGCACACCCCATTTTGGCTCTCACACATGATATAGTGGGTTCTGTGGACTGGTGCAGCCTGGCCTGTCACACATATGCTGGGGGATGGTGGGTACTGTGATCCAGCCTGGCCTGAACTTCCCCCAATCCTGGCTCTTGCACTCATCAACAGGAGCAGTAGCCTCAATGGGAATTCTCCAGGTTCCCTTTCAGATACACTCCTGGCTGTGGATCTTGCATGTACCAGTGGATGCTTGGCCCAGCCTGACATGGCCTGCCCTTGGCCTGTCATTCGCCAGCAGTTACTGAAGCCTTGTTGGAGCAGACTGCACCCATTCCAGCTCTCACCTGAGAGCTCAGCCCTACCTGGCCCACTCCCACACATGGCTCACATGTGAAAAAGTTGGGTGCACAGCTTAATCCAAACCATTCTGCACCCACGATGGCGTTTGGAAGTGCCAGCAAGTGCTGGGGTCTGTCTCAGTCCAGCCTGCCCCCAGACCCAGCCTACACACAAAGACTAAGCAATTTTAAATGGCATTCTCATTTTCAGCCAGCATTTCAGACACTGACTATATAAAGAATATTGTATAACCATTTATGGCAGCTGCAAATTTCTGTCTTAACTGGACAGGGGAATTGTAGACCTGAAGTTATATATTCTCCTCACGAAACATATTTAGAGATGTATAAATATAAAATCACTTAAAGATCTAAGCATAATCTTTATAAGCTAATTATGTAACTCTAAGCACATTAAATGCTAGATAGAAAGTATTATCTACTATCATATTTAGATGTTCATAGATAGATACTGAAGCATTAAAAAGTGCTTGAGTTGAGTTTAAAGACAGTCCGTTTAACAACAAAAACTTGCATAATCATGTCAGTTATATAATAAGTACTTCAAAGCCTCCCACTTTCGTGTAGGAGGAATGCATTATGGATATATTCTAAAAACAGTAGAAAGATGCATGGCTCTACGACACCTTTTTGAATCATCATTAAGAAGTACATTGTGACTGTCAGTACACAATGAGGAGAACTCAAGTTCTATCAGAATGTATCTTCTTTAGATCAGATGCCATTTTTCTATAAATATACATGCCCAAAATGATGTAGCACAATGGACCTCACATATTAAAAACTAGGGATTCTTGGTTTGATGGGATGGTATTAAAGTTCACTTTCAGACCACCAACAAGTAAGTAAGTAGGTAGATAAAGCGAACAGGCAGAATAGAGTCAAGATTAGACCTGTGTGCCCATATCCACTACAAGTAAGTATTTTAGCAAACTATGACTACATTGTGTACCCTAAATCTAGTTTTCTTTCTTCTTGATGTGAATTTATGACTAGAAGAAATGCTTTAAGTTATCAGCCCAAGGATTTTTGTTTATCTTTTTGTTTGGTGCTACTTTGTGCACACACACAATGTCTTGATCTCATAATAGGCCTCTTTGGATGGGTGATTCTCAGTTGGAAAGACAGAGAAACTGGGTTCTTTCTTCTAAATAATTTGTGATCTGGTTTTCAGTACATCTTCTGAGTTTTATGATCCCAAAGCAGAAGTGTTGCATTGGTCAGTACATGTGCCTCTTTTGTGTGTAGGTTTCTGTTTATGTCAGTTTTAAGCCTCCATCACTTAACACATTTGAAAAAAAAAATCTAGCTTGTTCCATGCTGCTTGAGACAGATTTAAGTCTACTCTTACACCTACTTCCACTTTTTAGCACCTGGTAGATCAATCCTAACATTTCCTCCTAAAGTAGTTCCAAAGAGACATTGATTGTTTTGAGGAAGAGCCCTAAATTGTACAGAAATGATAAACATTAGATACTTGACAGTTTTGCTATAGAATCATTAGGTCAGAGAACTCCATTTACTCCTTTTCATTGGTAAAGTTATAACTTCTGATTCATCACCTGGGACTCACTCTCAACAGCACAGAAGAGCAACTGAAAAGCAATACAGAAAGGGGATTATTTTCAGGTCCATATTGTTTGAATCACCAGGAGACTACTACCTGACTCTGGTCTACATGGTAGATTTTTTGCCAAAAGTTACTTATTCCATGTTCCATTATTTAAGTGGAATGAAATTGAAATGTTACTTCTTACCACTCTCAATCAGGAAAAAATAATATTTGGATACAGGAAAAGAACCAAATCACTTAACTAGGCTGGGCCAGAAAGTTTTTGCAATATGAAGAGGTTGAAGAGAAAGCAGTGGGTTGAGAAGCAGTGTTTTGTTTAGTGATTTTTAAGCAGACACAAAGAAGGGAAGTGAGACATAAAAGTCTGAAATTCAGGAATGCTCTTGGCCTAGAGATGTAGACTACTCTTCATCAAAGTGTAGATAATGTAAGAACTGAAGCAAGGAACAAACCACCCAGCAGTAACTGGAGGGTCTGAAGAGACGAAGTGCCAGGATGAGATCTTGAACAACACCACCACTTAAAGCCTGGCAGATGAAGACAATCAGGATGTGGAAATCAGAAAGAGGTGGTAAATAGAAAAGAAGTGAACTCAAAGAGAATGGTATTATGCAAACCAAGGCAGAGAGAGTAAATATCTAAGGAATAGAAAAGAGAGCCAAAATCGATGGTAATCATCTAAGATCTAAAACATATCGACTAAGTTTGTCCTCTGGAGAGGTATTCATCACATTCGTGAGGATCTGATGGAGTGATAGGACCACTGATCACACTGTTTTGGACTGGTAGTACCATGAATAAGAAAATCCCTGATGAACCACACCTTCGATTGAAAAGGCAAGAGGAAAGGTAATATAACAGGTAGAGAAAGGTACAATTAACAATTTGGCTTTACGTATACTTATATGTGCAAGCACTTTTATTTTTAAGGTAAAAAAGTAAGCATAGAAGAAATGCGTAAAGTGCAGAGAAGACAGAAAAGTAGCAAAATGGATTGTATTCGTTTGTCAGTAGTGCTGTACAAACCACCACACACTGGCTAGGTAAACAGCAGAGACTTGCTTCGCCTTTAATTTCCATTTCAGAGGCTGAAAGGGCTTTTTTAAAATTAGATTTTCATCAAGGACTTTCTCCATGAAGGCATCCCTGATAACTTTTCATGTCTAAATGTTCTCTTCCTAAATAATGCCAAGGTGCATTGGAGTTCCCCTTAAGGATCTCTTTTTGAACTTTAAAAAAATCTCATCTCCAAACCCAGCCACATTCTCATGCACTGGGAGGTAGGCCTTGCACATACAATTTTCTGTGCAATACAATTAAGCCCTTAGTGAGGACAGAGGTCAATGCCAGGGTGGTTTGGAGAGGACAGAAATAAGCATTGTCTGGAATAAACTCCAGCTGCTTCAAATTGACACAACAGTTGGTGGCTGGTAACCATGACAATAGAAACAACCACTTGGACTGCCTATCATTTCCAAGAGAACATATTCCCTTTCTTACTTAAAATACATATCTGTTTTGTCCCTATTATATAACATTTTCCAAAGCTTTTCACTGATGTCCTTTCGTTCTATTCTGATTATTCCCTGCATCAGTCAACAAAAGTGTGTCAAGCACCTACTATGGTTCAGGCATCAGATTTTTCTAAAATAGAATTTCAACTTATTTTTTTAATACCAAAAGTATGTCATTAGGTAGATCTTACCAGCTTCAACTGGTTGAACTTTATTTTTTCTCTATTGCTCCATGTAATTATCTTAATGCTTAGATTTTTCAGTCATTGTCAAAATACAGTGTTGAGTGAAAAATAAATCATGTTTAATAAGCTTGAGTAAAATAGATAATCATTGCTTTTATGACTTCCATTATTATATCAACTGTATTTTTGGGTGGTTTTCCTTTTATTTTTTGGGGGGGTGGAAACTACTTTTATCTGAATCATTTACTAAGTTCAGTTACCCCCCTTTTTTTTCGAAATCCAAATGTTGAATGCTTTTGACAAGCACACATAATGTTTACACACAAACACCAAAGACAGTTACAAAAGAACCTCAAAACGTTTCTAAAGAGAGAAAAAAAAGGGGGGGCTTTTTTTGGTGTGAAACTTTTTTGAAAATTCATAAATAGTTGTTAATACATAAGCCTTATTTTTCCATTTGTATTTTTCATTTTTAAAAATGTATTTATTAGAAAAAACAGATAGGTGAATCCATACCAAAACACAGAGATATCTCATTTGGTTGTTCACGACTGTAATGCCTGTGACAATCAGGCCAGGTGAAGCTGGAGGACCTTAGTTCAGGTCTCTCCTGTGTGCAGCAGGGACTTGATGAGCCACCAAGGTGCAAACCAGAAGGAAGCTGCAATTTGCAGTTGGGCTGTCACTTGACCCCAAGCACTTCAATACAGGATGGAGTGATCCCAGAAGAAGTCTTAACTGTTGTACCAAATTTCCATTCCTCTCTTTATGCTGTAGCAAAGATGCAACTTTAATGTCAATTATCTATATGTACATAATTGGTTTTAATCAATTGGAATTTAGAAATTTGAAGAGTACACAGTTAGGTGTGATTTCCTAGTTTGAACATTGATAACATCCATATATACTTGACATGCTCACAATTAAACACAGGCGTTATACTCCATCATGATTCTCATGCACTTTGAGAATGAAAGAGGGAGAAATCTGGTCTCTCTGGTAACCAGGAGCCATCATTTATCCTCTGTTAATGCAACACGCTTTTGCTCTTTTGGCATTATTACAATGAAGAACAGGGTTTTACAAAAGCAAGTCAAGCAAATACATTAAATCATGACCTCTTTACTTTGCACTACTCTAGCTTAAGTGCCCTGAGATGAACTTTTTAGTTAATTAGCATTCTTCTGTTTGTCACTTTAAGTAATTACTCTTCTCAATTTAATTGAAGTGTTACATGTGAGGCGATAAGAGCTTGGAAAGAGACCCACCTGATGAATTAAGTTCACTAGGAAAAAAGCAGATAGTTGCAGTCAGGAGTCAAGGGGCAGCCTACAGGGAGGTGGGGAGCAAAGTAATTGGAATAATTAACATCTCTTGCTCCAATTGCTCTAATTGTATTGGAAGGATGGGTTTCAAATATCCATTAATTTAAGTGGTCTTTATTCCATCATTAAGCAAACTGCATACTTGGCACTGATTTTTGCATACATTTAGCACAAATAGACTATGTTGTGCACGTATGCCCTTGAGAATAATTCTCATAAGAAGATTCAGTGAGCTTTTTGCATCTGTTCTTCTGGTGCCTGATGCAGCAACCCAGGGATAGCCTGATTACTGGGCAAGGTCTTGAGGGCACTGCTACTTCTCCGGAAAGAAGAAATTAAGTTCTTCACCTCTTCAAGCTGAATCACCAAGGTCTGTTTGTTCAAGGGCAATCTGTCCCTGAGAAAATTGCTTTGCAGCATCTAAACTCGGATGCCTTAAATTTTCAACTTTATAATTTATAAATAAAAATTCCATATTCCCTGTGCTTAAGCAGAATAGTTTTTTTCTACATGTCTTAACCTTTATCAGATGGAAATCCCTCTTGCAGTTTCCTTTTTTACTCCCTTACTAAGATATAGCTAACAGAAGAAGAGATTAATCTTAGAGATGAAGAAGTATAGTGCCTCAACTACATGCAGCATGTGCTGTGAGCCAGCAAGATAAATCATGTCCTTGCATGTAGGACCTATTACATGCCAAAGAGGTACCAGGTACTTTCACATATGGGATATGCTTTCTTTTTTAAAAAAGGCAGAGTTACAAAGAGAGGGGGAGAGACACAGAGTTAAAGAGATCTCTGACATACACTTACTCAGTATCCAGAGGGCTGCTACAGCTGGGCCTGTGCCAGGCTTAAGCCAAGAGACTGTTTTCTTCTGGGTTTCTGGTGACAATGGAGGGGACCAAGCACTTGGAACATCTTCTGTGTTTCCAGGCTTGTTAGCACAGATCTGGATCAGAAGTAGTGGAGCACCCAGGTCTTGAACCAGCACTCATGAGATGCCAGCATCACAGCTTAACTCACTACACCACAATGTTGCTGCTAAAAATTCTTATTCACATTCCCAAACTGGATGCTCATTATCCTCACTTGGTTGAAGAGCACAGAGCTAAGAAATGTCATAAATCTGATTCACTCATTCATTCAAACATGTCATCACTCAACATCCATGCTGTGCATGGGAAATAGAACTAAAAATATTGACTGTGATAAACACAAATGTATTGAACACTCATTAGGACCATTCCTAGGTGGGTGAAGAGAATGTTGGGCAATAACAGTCTCATTTTGAAACAGGACTATGATTCAAAGCTTGGGCCGTGAGGCCACACTGCCTTAAGAAGCAAATTAAAATGAGGATGTATAGCCATTCTAGCTAAGCCATCCATCAATGAAATAATTAGGATAAAAATCTGCTGAACTGATCTAGTACACAGGTGTCCCCCAAGGAAATTCTGTGTCCTGACCATGCCTCTTATTAATCACAAAACATTAAGTGCATCAGTGCTTCTTGCAAAGATCGTACTTCCATCTAATAAATACTCTCCAGGCTGAATGTCCTAGTTTATGTTGCTTTGCATAAGATGCTACAAGCTTATCTTCCTTTTCATATCACTGTAGAGATACCTTTACTTGTTTTTTTCTTTTTAAGATTTATTTTTGATGGTGTTTACATAGTAGAGAAGGATGCATGCCCACATGGACCACTGATTAGAATAGGAAGGGTCAAGGACTAGGGGAAATTGGATGAAACCATTGTTTCCAAATTCCTTTTCTTCTTCCCGTATCTAGGAGAAGAGCAGGGAGAGGGGAGAAGCCACACCCAGCATTCTAACCATGTCAATACCAGGGGGGGAACAGCCATTCTGTGTCATCCCAAGTGCTGCAAGGTGGAACACGCTCTGAGGGCTCTGCTCAGGTGGTATCAATAGTTCTGAAATACTCTCCATTTCATTGCTCCAAGGATGAGGAATCCTTCCAAGGTCTATTGGCTGACACAGTCCACCTCAGAGCCTCCATTTGCCCAGATACTTGTTGCCAATGCTTGGCTGAAAGAGTTGTCCAATTTCTCCTGACATCCATCCTCTGCTGCAGTGCTAAATGTCCTCTGCAGGCTTCAACAGAGTGCTATATCCCCTATGTGCATCTGGGTATGCTGTTCACTTACCATCTTAGTGGCTGACAGGATCCAGTTCTGATACATGCACTCCACGGTCAGATCACAGATCCTGCAATTCTCCCCATGGTTGGAGTTCTGAGTCCAGCAATTCAGTACAGGGGAGGGGAGGTCCCCCCGCCAAAATCCTCGTTTGAGGTGACACCAGACCAGACTCGTGTGTGTAAGTTGGTGCAGGGACCAGCTCACTTCATCACCTTTATCTGCTTACACACACTGGTGGTTGCAGTTGCTGGGTCAGTTTGGTCTCCAGGGGAGCAGTGGCACAGTAGGAGAGTCCTTGCTGCCCCCCTACCTGGCGTGCCCCCCACCTGGGTCTTGTCTGAGCTGGTGGGTGCTGCAGCCCAGTTTGGCATGACCTGCCTCACCTTGGCATCCACCACTGGGTGCTGTAGCCTGCCCCCAGCCCTGGCCATAATGTGAACGGTTAGTGTTGCAGTCCAATCTGGACTGTCCTGTACCCCATCCTGGTTCTCAGATCTGCCAGTGGGTGTTACAAACTTGCTTAGCCTGGCCCACCCCTAGAACTGACCTACACATATGCTAGCAGGTATTGTAACCTGGCATGGCCTGGGTTGCTCCCAGCCTTGATTCTTGCAGTCACCTAAAAGGGCTATGTCCTGATAGAGGAGTTCCCCAAGCTCTTCTATCTGATCGCCTCCCTGTGGCAGATCTTGTGCACACTGGTGAGTGACTGGCCCAGCCCAACTTGGACCACCTCCTTTCCTGCCAAGAACAATGGCTAAGTTTGATCAGCCCACAACCCATTCTGGCTCTTACTGTTGGGTGCTATAGCTCACCCATGCCTGGGTAACCTTCAGACCCAGCTCTTATGTGGTTCAGCAGGAACCAAACCATTCTACACCCACTCTGGCTCCCACAAACACCAGTGGGTACTGGAGTCTAGCCCAGTTTGGCACAACCCAGCCCTAGTGCACACCCATGCTGAGGCTGCTGAGGAATACTGCAGCCATGCCCAGCCCAGATCACCACCCCTATTCCAGCCCATGCACTCACCAATGGGAATCATTACCCAGCAGGGTGTCCCCTTAGTTCCCCAATTGGGCCATCTCCCAGCCACAGATCTTGAACGTGCCAGTGGTTGCTCTGACCCAGCTCAGCATAGCCCACCCCATCTTGGCCTCTACAATTGGATGCTACAGCCTGGTCTGTCCTGGCCCGCCCCAGTCCGAACTCTTGCTGGTGGGTGCTACATGTTATCCCTGCCAGTGTGCCCCCATCCCTGGTTTTTATGTGTGATTAAGTAAGTGTGATATTCTAGTTCAGCTGTGTCTTCTATCCATCCAAATGCCTTGTTGCCCATGAAAATATGAATGAAACTTTTCCAAAAACATATTTCCTTGACTGTAAAACATTAGTGTATCATCACCATGTTTTCAGTGACACAGACTTATTTTTTAAGTTGTAATAGTGCCTTACACATATGAGATACTTAAGGAATGACAGTCAAAATCTTATTCATGCCATAGTACTAAAAGTAGGGAGCATATTACAGTGGTCTGAAATGGCAAGATAATGATGGCACTGTGTTTTGAACCTTAACTGTGCATTTTAACAAGTTCAGGACATTGGTATGGAATACTTTGTGGATCCAAACATAATGATATCCTCATTATGCCTGCGTCATGAATATGGAGCCTGAAGATGAGAAAGTTTAACTTTCCAAGATTATCACATGGCAAGCAGTAAAGCTGGAGAACAGAAACAAATTGAATATCAAACTCAAATTCGTGGATCTTCATTGATTCATCCAAAAAAAAAAAAATCACTGAAATGCAAGTTGACCAATACTGGTATAGGATTATCTAACAAAAAAAAAACCTTCAAGAAAGTGAATTACGGTTATTGAAAAGCGTAATTCTATAAGAAACACTCCACCCTTAAGAGACAGCTGATCCATCCAAAAGGAGGTGACATAGATGAGAAAGTCTTGGCAGCAGCAAAATTCCAATGAAATTAAACCTCGAAGAACTTCCATAATTTGGTTAATTTGACCTTTTTTGAGTTAAATTTTAGTCAACTAGCTAGTTCCCCAACTTCTCAACTACCACAATCAACTGCCAAGTCTGTTTTGTTTCAAAGAATACATGATGTCGTCTGTTCTTCACCAACGCAAATACCTATGTATCTTCATCCCTGCTCTAAGCATTTAAGTTACCACAATAATACCTCGAGCAAAGAGTCAGAATTCAAAACTGACTAGCTGCCAGACGTGGAGTAAGACAGGGGAGCCAGAATAGAAACAGACAAATAATCCTGTCTATCTATCTATCTATCTATCTATCTATCTATCTATCTATCTATCCATCCATCCATCTATCTATCGCCTCTTGCTCTGGTGAGATTGTGATAACATCTGATCAGAAAATGTGTGATGTGATACACTAACTAAAAGGTAAATTGCTCTTCCATCCATCCACGTGAGAGAATTGGGACTAAATCTTCCCAACAGCCTGAGACACATAGGAACTAGAGAGATGGGAGATGATAATAGGCATGTATAAACATGTTTTCACTGTTTATTCATAATAATAATGCTGTCATCAAAGTAAACGCTTTATAGATTTAATTTGGGGGGCTGGTTTTGTGGAGCAACAAGTTAAGCCACCTTCTGCAACATGGGTCTCCATATCAGAGAGCCAGTTTGAACCCCAGTTACTCTTTTTCCAACTCAGATCCCTCCTAACACACACGAGAAAGCAGGAGAATACGACGCAAATACCTGGGCCCCTAGCACTCACATGGAAGGTCCAGATGGAATTCCTGACTCTGGTGTGCCCAGCCCTGGCCACTATGGCCTTTAGGGATGCAAACCAATAGATGCAAGTTCTCTCTGTTTCTCCCTCTCTGGTACTCTGTCATTCAAATGAATGCATAAAACTTGACCCTGGCTCCCTTCAAAACATTTTTATTTAAATTTTATAATTGAAAAAGAAACTGTGATTGATCTTTCTGTTCTTTAGCAAGGCAGTTCTGTTTCCTGAGTAAATTCATTTAGCACCTACATTTACTAATGAATCCCTGCTTGTAGCTTTCACTTCAGCCCTGTCTGTGCATTGTGGACATTTAGGAATATGGTAAGCAATATCAGTCTTGAGAAATTCAGATTTACATTCAAATCCTTTTGTTAATCTTCTAGAGTTTTCCTTCATTTTTCTGTTTTCACAAGAAAATTCACAATTTTGTTTCTCCTTGCTGATGTCACATTCAGTCATTCTAATTTTACCTATTATTAAAAAATCCTTTGTGATATTTTCCACCTAGTCCATGGAAATTTGCTGACAGAGTCCACAGAATCTGTAGTGGTCTCAGTAACTATTTCTTCCACTGTTGAATTTGTCAGTGCATTTAAATGAGCTCTGGGATTGGCATGTCTGAGAGGCAGGAAGTCATGAAAGTAGATTATAAAGAATTATAAACCTTAATATTTTTTCATATCTTCTTAAAGGAAGCCTTTTACAGGTTATTAAAAAAAAAAGAAAATCTTAGTACTAATAATTTCTAACCATCACCCCTTATTCCCCCAAAATATCAGTCTATATTCTTTGTATGAAATGTACTAACTCTTTTGTCGGGCAGGTGTGTGGCTGTGGTCAGCAAGGCTTATTCATTTTTGCGCTCTCTAACTCAGCTTAGAAGAGCAATCTTCTAAGTTTCACCACCTTCGTAATCAGAGCAGGGCCAGGTAAATGCAACAAGGGCATCACCGGCTCAGGTAGTTGGTCCAATCAGGAGACATGGTCCAGCTGCTGGAGGGGAAACGTAGCCTTTGTGTGAGGGGCAGACTGCAGCTCTGAGCAGCATCCTGACTCCAGATTCCCAGGCACGTGCCCTGAAAAGGAGCAGCCAGCTAGATCACAGCGCACACTCATGGGAGGAGAGGGATTCAGCAAAGAGCCCTGCAAGGCATTAGATAATCTTCTTCCCTAAGTGTTCTTCAGCAAATGTGCTTATTCTGTTTGCACTCATTAAACCCACCAACAGTAATTCAGGCTGAAAATCAAATTCAACTCTCCTCTTATCTTTGCCAATTTCCCCTGCTCCTGACTCTTTAATGGGTCAGGTACAAATATGTAAATATCATTCCTTGTTTGGGTAATTAATTTCCTTAAGGTCAAGACTGAGTGATAAGAATACTACCTTCACTGTATGAATAATTCATTACCAGAGTGGATCTTTTTTTTTTAAATTCAGACTTCATAGAAAAAGTATAAACGGGTAAGTATATTTATCTGTGACTAAATCCCACCCCTCCCCTATGAGCTTAGCCACCACACAGTTTCCTTAATTTACTGAGGTTCTCTGTCTCCATCTAAAAGATGAGTTTAATAATATTTACAGCACATATCTATAGCCGATGGAAACTTAAATAAATGAACACATGCAAAATATCTTTGGAATGTGCAATTTAAAAACCCAGCTAAATCAGAGTATTTTGACTTGATAACCAGCATTTTACCATGAAAGTATGATGGTGAACATTTAAGTACCCTGGCAATTAAAGACATAATAAATAAGTAAGCAAAAACCAGCATTTTGCTTTTGAAAAAAATGATAGTGAACACATAAATAGCCTGAGTCATTAAATAAGCAAACAAATTAGCAAAAAAGCAAACAAAAAAAATCAAAAGGACATCTAAGAATTTGTTAAGATGTTAGAAACTTGGCATTTATTATGTGACTGTTAACAATGACAGATGTTTTTTGGGCACATTATCTTGTCTGAAACCTTATACCACTCTGATTAAGTAAATGAATATTTTCATTATCCATTTCATAATTGGGAAACTTCTTAGAGGTTACGTTACTTGGTCTAAATCCCTAGGTGACAATCCTCAGATCTCAAAATGCATTTACCATACAACAAGTGAAGTTGAAAGTCCCCTACCTCTTCCAGGCCTTCTTCAAGCTGGCGTAGACCACAGCGCACATCCCACAAAGATGCACTGCTGGAGAACTTGCTAAAGCATTCCACCTTAATATACCAACTGCATGCAACAGAACACATGTTTTTTCTCTGACTGAATACTGTCAAGGTATGCTGGTTTGGATTACACTAAAATCTCAACATTCATAAACCTCTATTTTTAATTTTTTTGCTCTGAACCTCATTTCATGATACACTATATATTCCATTATCATTTCATTGCCAATTTCTCTATTCAAATGGAAGGTACATGAGGGAAATTTTTTTCTTTCCATTATACCTCAGTGCTTACAATAGCATCTATGACAACAGGAGATCAAGAAAAACTTTCTGATTGAATGAATTCAAATTCTACTGAATAGGATTTCCATTCCAGCACCAGTGCCCTTTACACAGCACTGCACGATCTCCCTGGGGATAAGATGAACTCTTTCTCACAACAACCTCTTTTCTCCAAATGTATGTGCACAAAAATCCACTTTGTGGACCTAGAAGTTGCCAAGAGGATGATAAACTGGCTACCATTTAATTGGTGTCCAAGAATTATGAGACAACATTTGAGACCTGACAGGTCTGTGGCAGTAGAAGAATCCCAATTACAAAGCAAACACACATCTAAATAACAAGATCACAATGAGAAAGTTAGAACCAGAGGTAACAAAGCGTACCTCCGCAGGCCGAGCATCCTGGAGATCTGAGTTGGAGTGAGAAAACTCTGTGGATGATAAAACTTGAACTCCTACCTCCACATGAGCACGATGAATAATATAACAATCTTTCTTGTAAGTTGCTTTTCTAGTTTTTTTTTCAGAAAGTATACATTTAATAATGCCAAAGGGTAAGAATATCATCTTTGTCAAGATTATCCATCTCTATGTACATGTCCTAGAGGTTAGATGTAGGTTTGGATGCTCATGTTATATATGGCAGAACTCAGACTCAAACCAGTGTTGGCAGCTGGATGCAGCTTCCTGTTAATAAGATCTTCACAGGCTGCACATGACTGTTTAGGGAGTTAGATGCCTGCCACCCGAAAGTGAAATCAGGACCGAATTCCCCAATCCTGGTTCACCTGGACTCAATCCTGGCCATTCGTGGGAATCTGAGGAGTGAAACATGGTTGAGAATTCTCTTTCCTTCTCTCTGTTTCTAATACAGCTAAAATAACACAAAAAGATTTCTTCAAAAGATTAGCCACCTAATATTCAAAGTGGGATTCAATGTAACATTTGGGGAGGACTGGATCCTCCATTTATATATCAAAATTCATCCAAGATGCATGGTTAGAATACATTGGAATCAGAACATTCATATAAACGGATTTGTGGTTTTTTTCCACATAAAAGAAACCATAGGAATTCAGAGAGTTCAGGACTACTCTATAAATTTTAGGTGCATTTTCTCACCTTCCTAAATATTGAAGCTATGAAGATGTTCCACCGGTCATCAGCTAGAAAATGTTCAAATGTTAGGCATATTTCAAATTCTGCGTGTCTGAATGGGCATTGCTTCCAGTCCTTACTTTTAGAGAGAAATAAACCTAAATTATTGTACATGTTCCAGTTTTGGTTTACATGTACATAAAATTCTAGAACTGAAAGATCACATCTGTACCTCATTTTATAGATAATCTCAAGGCTCACACAGAATATGAACCTTTCTAGACATCTCCAGACACTTGAAGGCAGAAACAAGTCTTCCAAACCTGCTTGTCTCAAACAAGCATGTCTAAGTCCTAGGTCCTGGACCGACTTGGTATTTCCCCATTGGAGTTAACTCTTTCAGCTTTGCCCAGAGTGGATGGCCTTCTGCCCAGCTAAGAACCAGCTCAATCCTCACCATGCAGGTGCCAGAGCCCATATGAGTGCCAGTTCATGCCTCAGCTACTCCACTTCCCATCCAGTTCCCTGTTTGTGTCCTGGGAAAGTGGTGGAGAATGGTTGGGGGCCTTGGGACCCTGCACCCACACAGGAGACCCGGAAGAAGCTCCTGGCTCCTGGCTTCAGATCAGCTCAGCGCCAGCTGTTGCAGCCAATAGGGGATTAAACCAGTGGCTGGAAGACCTTTCTCTGTTTCTCCTTGCTGTAAATCTACCTTTCCAATAAAAATAAATAAATCTTTCTAAAGAATCAAACTGCAGTTGGAGCAGCTGTGCCCACAATAGGTAGTTTCAGTTACAACTGTCACTCGTTCTCCGAGTTAAAACCTTTATATTTGGAGAGTCGTTGGGGCTCTTCCACTCTCAAGTATGGCCTTTCAGTTCCCTGAACTACAAGTGATCTCTCCATAAATCATCTTTTGCCTGTTAGCATTTCTTGTTATTACAACCAAGAGTCCTAATTAAGCATCTCTGTTTATAAATTTTGATGATCCATATGCCTCAGGGATTTGTATTTCCTCTGTAACCAAATCCTTGTGACATAAGCAAATACAATTTTGATACTGAAAGCATAAAACTAAAGCTAGACTCAGAAATTCAGCCTATGAAAACCTCCAGCCGGCCACACATTACCAAATTATTGTACCTGTAAAAAAAAAGCCAGTTTTTTCTGAACCACCCATGGATTGAATTAGCAAGAGGATACAAAGGAGACTTTATATGTTCCAAAAGTTTTCATTTCATAGCAGGACACAATAGAATATTATAGGTGAAATGCAACTTACAAAGGAATTTTCAGAGTCATATATCAGAACTCACTATTTACTGACAAATCTAGATAGAGCAACTATTAAGGCAGTGACTACAACTCTGATGTGTATGAGGGAATCATCAGATAAAACATTAGGTGTAAAATTACATTTAAATTTTAGATACATAACATTTTTAGTATATGCATGTCCCAAACATTGAGTAAATTTTATACATGCTAAACCATTACTCATTGTTAATATGAAATTCAAATTAAATTGGCCATTTTGTATTTTTTGATTTTCTAAATCTGACAACCCCAATTTCAGAGTACATGCATCCAAGAATTCAACTTATATATGACTAAGTTAGGAAAAAATACATGAGTGTTTTAGGTAAATAAAAGGAAAGGATGATTAAATTTGCAGGTTCCCTGAAAAATTAGGAAGGTTTCCCTTCTTTGATTAAAACAGAGAAAGTTGTACTATAATTGGGTCACCATTAAGCACAATTGTTTCATTTGTAAAAATTACAAAGAAGCTCAGGGAAGACCATAATCAAAAGGATAATAAGATAACATGGCTTAGAGCAAAGAAAAGAAATAACTGAGTCCAAAGCTTAAATAGATTGTGATAAAAATAATTAAATTGATATATTCTCATAAATACTACTTTCAAAATTGGTAATCTTAAAAGCAAGGCTGTTGGATTAAACAGCTTACATTTGCTAACCATAACAGATGCTCAACTTGACCATCCAAAGAATGTATTTATTTATAATCTGAGAGAAGGCCTTCATTTTGCCAATTGAAATATGCAAAAAAATTATTCACTTTCAAAATTAAAAAAAAAAACACTTTTGTGCTTTGTCCTGAAAGATATAGACAGAACTCAAATTCCTACTAACCTGCACTATGACCTCAAATGATTTTCTCTGCCCTGTGCTTCATTTTCCCTGGTTGCTAGCTGTCAGTAATCACAATGTCCTCCTTTGTTTAAAAGGCTAAATAAAGCAACAGCTGAGCACTGTGTCTAAGACATAAAATATATAACAAATAATATATTAAAGAATAATACACACATACACACATCCTTTACTCCTCTCTGCCTCCATTTACTTCTCTATGTACAACCATGAGATACTTCTATTCAAAGAGATGTCCTTTTGGTGGTTAACTGACAACTAAGTATCATTATTTTATAGATTGTAAGCATTTTCCTTATCATTATCACCATCAGTTTTCCTCTAAAGTAATAATAGCAATCCTTATTTTTCATCATTTTAAATGTACTTCTTACAGCTCTCAGGCTGGGAAGCCCAAGAAGGAGGTGCTGGCCACTGTGATGTCTGAAAAATCCTTTTTTATGCTTAGCACATTAGCATCTCTCTCCCTGTGTCCTTACAAGGTTGAGAGATTGAGAGAGGAATAAACCCATTAGGTGAGAATGTGAAACCATCAAAAGGGCTCCACCTCCGGGACCGAACACCCCACTTCCAAACACCTTCAGATGGGAGATGAGAGTGTGAATACACAAATTTTAAGGTGACACAAACATGTAATCCTTGGCAGGTCTTGAGGCTTCCAAGCACAGGAATGCACAGAGAGAAAACCAAGACCAAGACTACCACTTCAGGAGACATAAAGCCTCTTCATTGAATGAGAGTTGAGTTATCACTGTGCATTCAGTTCTGCTAATAGAAAAAAAAATGAACTATCATGGGATAACAACACCAAAATAATTTTTAACACCTGTTAAATTTTGTCTACCCAAGCAAGAGGCAAAGAAATTTCTTGAGAAACCACAACTAGTCTTTCGCTGACAAATGTAAGAGAAAATGACTGCCATCACAGCCTTTTAAAAAAAGGGTCTTAAAAATCAAAGAAGAAACCAACAATAACTAAGTAGATGTGAATAATAAGAACATTAACCAATGCAAATGAAACATTTTTAAGTGTTAAGGTCCATCACTGAGCCTGTAATAGTAGGCGTAACCCTTAGCTATTCCTAAAAAGTAGTTATAATTTTTCCAAGCTGGAAAGCAACAAAACACTGGAGATTTATGCTCAATTTTGCAGAGTTATTAGAAGGAGCTGGAATTTAGCAAAGCTCTGTGTGATTGCCATCTGCACATAAAATCAAGATTAGTTATATCTTGGAGTGTTCTCAAAAGCATGAATGTACGCATTTAACTTCATTGACTGTTTACTGGATGCCAAGTTCAATGCGGATACCAACATTTCAAGTTAAGAATGATGACTTACACCCCCATTCCCAAATTTCACTTATGTAGAAAGTTAAACTCAATAGTATTCCCAAAGTCACAAAAACAGCATCTAGGAGACTGAGGATTAAAATGCAGAGTACTCATTCTGGGTCTTATATTAATTTTTAACAGAGCAATCTGCAGGAGTTTTCCGACACTTGTACTCATCTTGAGGTTAGAGAGGTTCACTGAAGGAGACAGGCAGACAGAGAAATCTCCCACTTAGTTGTCCACTTCTCAAATGCCCACAGTATCCAGGGGCAAACAGCCAGAATAGATCGGGATCCAGAAACTCAAGCATTTGGGGCATGGCAGGAACCCAGGTCTTTGAGCCACCATTCCTGCCTCCCAGGGTAGACATGAGTCAGAAGCAGGAGAGGAATCAAATATAGAAATGAACCTCAAAATTCTGATACAGACATCTTAACCACTGTGGCAAACACCTGGTTCTGATTTGATATTTTGTTATATCTCACATCAATGCAATTTGGTCACTTGATTTCTCCCGATATTCTTAATTTTAGCATGAGCTCAAGCCAAAAACCTGCCAAGAAATATTCTTTAGATTAAAACAATAACAGTCTCAAACTAGATTTAGATTTTTTTTTGACTCTTTTTGATTCCGATAATCCCACTGTTATGTTCTAATGTGGGGAACATGTGGTATTTTCAAAGAGGAGTGACAAGAAGACCCTTTGATGGATAACAGAACGAAGATGGAAGAGGGCCTGACTTCTAAACTCAGTACTTTTGAGAGTCAAGTTCAAATGAGATGCTAAAAGCGAATGTGAAGCCTATCGATCTGAGTACAGAGGCAGCAAACAATGACATTTACTCGATCTGCATTGATCATCTGGAATTTTCCCATGCTGGTCTCTCAGTGACTGACCTTTGCATACTCACTTAACCCCAAGGGCCATCCTTCTTTCACTGAATGAAAAAAAAAAATCACTGCCACATTCCCTGGGGCCCTTTTTTACCCCAAAAGGGAAAATAATGCTCTAATTCTGGCAGATATTACACTGATACCCTAATCTATTTCTCAAAATAATCTCTTAATTGTGAAAAAGTTAGAAATGAATTTGCCCATAATACATACATTTCCCTCTCTAAAATATAGACTTGAGAGTCAATCATCAGAGCAAGAAAACAGAAAGAATTTGAGAATGGAGAATTTTTTGGTACTCAGAAAACAGCAGTGAGCAGTGAAATGAGTAAAATTGCAATTACATTTATAGACCTGACTCCTGGACACTCATTTTTTAAAAATTATTTGAGAGTCAGAGACATACAGTGAGGCAGATAGATGAAGATTACATCCACTGGTCTACCCTCGAGACCTAGGAGCTGGGCACTCAATTCAAGTTTCCCACATGAATGGCAGTGACCCACTAACTCAACCACCAACTGATATCTGAAAGGTTGAATATTAGAAAGAAGCTACAATCAGGAGTGGAGCCAGAGCTCAAACTTATGAACTCCAGTACGAATGCAAGCATGCCAACGGGCATCTTAACTAACTGCATTCGAGTACCCAAACTTTGGACAGAACAACACACACAGGGGAAGACCATGTTAAAATACACTGGGAGATGACAGGCACATGATAGAGTGATGCATACAGGAGCTGCAGAATGCCACCCTTGCCAGCAAACACCAGAAACTGGGCGACATGAGGGGTTATCCCCAAAATCTATTCTAAAGAGAAAGAGTCTCCTGACACTTTGATTTTGGACTTTTTACTAGTTTTCAGAACTGTGATAAAAGAAATTTCTTAACTTTCATGCCCCCATCTTGTTGCACTTCTTGTAGACATCCTGAAAAATAAGTACAAGTATTTCCAGTTGTCTTACACATTTGATTCATATTAGCTCTGCACTTTTTGCCAGAAGTCCCCATTTGTAACAGTGAAGTACATGCAGGCTTGCACACACATACATACACTCACAACTTGTACTTGATTTTTGCAACTTAAATGATGTCTATAATAAAATAGCATCGTTTTTCATTATTCAATCTAAGTGATTTTTTGTGAGCTCTGTTTTGATATGGGTTTAAGAATTTTGTTATTGGGGCCAGCACAGTGGCTCATGTGACTAATCCCCTGCCTACAACGGCTGACATCCCCTGTGGTTGCCAGTTCGTGTCCTGGTTGTTCCAGTTCTGACATTGCTCCCTGCCTATGTCCTGGCAAAGCAGTGCAGGATGGCTCAACACCCAGAGACCCTGAACCGACGTGGGAAATATCTAACAACTATCAAGGTACTAGATACATAGACATAACTTAACCTACCAGTTGACCTTCATTAAAGAAAGGTTCACACTTTTCTAGCAGAAAAATCCTTTCCTATTTTTCTGAATACCAAAACATTTTTAAAGAAACTGACAACTTTAAAAATTATTTTCAGCATAGATGTTCCCTACTTAATCTGCTTCCGACTACTCTCCCTTCCTCCTTTCCTTCCATTTTTCTTTCCTTCCTACCTTCTTTCCTTTGTCCCTCTCTCACTTCCTTTCTCCTTTTCCCTCTAAGAGCAAACCCTTATCATATACTTTGATAACTAGAATTAATTGCTCCACCATTTAAAAACTAACTGGACTGTAATTATTCCACCATTTAAAAAGTATGCCATAGACATAGTCTATAAGGATCACTTCTGCTACAAATCAGTTGGCTTCACAAATCACCACAGCATTAAACTTTGTGATACTATGACAGACCTTTGTCAGTTGGACATTAGATAAATGAGCAAGTGGAAATGCAACAGAAGATCATCATTAATAAAGAGCATATGCAGGAAGCATATCTTATGTACATCTTGCTGAAAAGATGAATGTAGAAAATTCATCTAGAATACAGCAATGGAGAGCCATTTAAAAATTGAAGCAAAGGATAAGATCAACCACATCAAGCCCCTCAAATATAAAATTGAAAAAGGGGATGAGAAGTGTTAGATGTTCGGTGCATGCTGTTATTGTTCATGTGTCCTCAAAAGTTCACGTGTTGAAAATTTAACTGCAAATGCAACAGTGTTGAGGTATAGGACCTTTAAGAGGTGAAAGGATATATCCTTATGAATAGATTAATGTCATTAATGTTATTATTAATGGTAGTCATAATTTAATCTGTCGCAGGCCTTCTGTCATAGTAGTACGAAAAAAGATTAAGACACCTGTTAATCAGATCATTTCATGATTAATCTAACCAGACACAATGGGCACACAGACATCAACACACTGGTAATCTTCACAGTCTTTCCAGTGGTTCAAGTCATATATCTTTCCATAATAACAAGTAGTTATTAAAAAGTAACCTTAATAATCATATATTTCATTAACTCATTTTAGTTAATACATTTGTCTTATCCTATCAAAATTCAGAAATTAGTAACATTTGACAAAGTGAAACTAGCATAATTTTAAGTCATTGCTAGGTAGTGTTTTGTTCCACCAGGCATCTGCTGGCAGAGGCAGCCAGCCCCCAGGAAGAAAAAAAAAAGGTACTTTCTCTTTGTTTTGCTTCTCAAAAACAAAACAAAAAAGGAATTGATACTCATAGAGTTCTATATCCATCTGTTACTCCAAATATCATTGATACAAGGAAGATATGTTTGCTTCTGCCCTTAAACCATCAGAAGGCATGTCTGACTTCCACCAGGAGCAGTTTGTAAAGGTGTTGCTTATTTAAGTAAAATTCCACTTGAACAAACTCTCATCCTAACATGGGGACAGCGGATTTGTCAAACTTTAACTTGACCAGCTCTGCTATGTCACAAAGTGTTTTCCAATAGATCATAATATGTATTCCTGGGTTCTGCCTTCCTCAAGTGACATCCCTCATAATAGTTCCATACATGTGCCCAACCAGGTGCCCAATGTAGCCATCTACATACCTTCCACCTCTGGCAACACCTACTCCATTGTGTTTATTTGGATAAGCTTTGTTTTGTCTCATTGCTAATAGTCTTAGTTTTGTATTTTCCTTATTATTTAAGCTCCTTCAAGTCCTTTTGAAAGAAATCTGAAAGCCAAAGCTTAAATCAACACTCGGATATTCTCAGACTTCAAAGAAACATTACCTTAAGGGGACTAGCCAGGTTATGGAATGCTGAGCTTCTTTCTGTCTGGTCCTAATTAGCTTTGGGATCTGGGAAACCTTTGCAGCTCTAATGCATTCAGCAGAGAGCTCTGGCAGGCTCTCACAACCACCCTTGCTACAGCCTTGGATCATCGTCTAAAGAAAACATTTCCTTCTGTTCTTGTCAAGTTCTGCCTGGGGAATATCGGTCCTTCTTCTTCTTTCCATCATTCCTTTGAGCTGTGACAAAATCCGTCAGTGGGCTAAGTCTTTTTGTTTCCCTGTGTAGAACCTTTACACTAATGATTTTGACCTTTAAAAGCAAAAGAGAAATATCATCATCTAAACATCAAAGAATGTTTAAGATCTGACTTCAATTCTCTTCATTGGGAATTCTTCTATAGACCACAAATAAGGAAAACATTCCCAGTTCACAAGCCAAACCAAGTGAAATAACTTAACTCCCCCAGTCTGGTCAACACAAAGCCAATTTCCTGAGGGAAACTCCTCATAGTTGGACGAAAGCAACCTTGCCAATGAGGAAAAGAAGGCTGCTCATTCATTATCTTTCTCATCCTGTCTCCCCCTCTAAGCTCCCCAGGGCGTCAATCATTTCAAGTCTTTGCTAGTGTACCACTGAGACTGTGAAGCACATAGATTAAGAGCTCAGGAAGACACAGCCTGTGGGCCAAAACCACCCACCATATGCTTTAGTAAATGGAGTTTATTTGGAGCACAGCCACATTCACGTGTGTGTTTTCTATAGCCACTTCTGTACAGCAGTGGCAGAGCTGGGTAGCTGAGTCAGAGACGGTACAGTTGGCAAAGACTAAAATTCAGTGATACACTACCTAATAATACTTTGCTAAAGGACAGACTGTATTGACACTGCCACCTAAGATGGTAATACAGGGTGGGAGTTTGGAGCAAAGACAAAGTGGCCCTTGGGACATGTGCATCCCATATTAGCATCCCTGCATTCAACCTCAGTAAAGCCTCCAGTGCAGCTTCTTGCTAACGCATGCACTGAGAGGCAGCAGGTGAATGCTCGAGCAGTTGGCCCTGGTCACTGTGTAGAATTGCTGCATGTATTTGTGGAATATATCACTAAGTACAAGATTCTCTTTCTTTCTGTCTCTCTCTTCTCCCTCTCAATGTTTACGAATTAAATAGAAATCAATAAGTAAATAAAATGTTACATTACCTATGAGAAGGGCATGAGACAATGGCATGGGGAAGGTGGTGCATAATGAGAATTAAAATGTAGACAGACGTGGTAAGTACTAGTATTCTACAACATTGTGGGGAAATCCGACACACTGATTCACCATATGTGGTTTGAAGAACTAAACATTGACAAGAGTTCACAGGCGTAAAGAGAAAATAAGATACTGAAATGCTAACTATCTGATTTGTTCCATTTACACTGGATCCATGTGTTCAACATGGAACTATGTTGCATAATACAAAAGTACCACATGGTAAAAACACTTCCACAAATATGCTGCCTAGTAGCATTGACCACATCCAGCTATGTGTAAGTACGGTTTATAACCACATGGTTAAATCACCCAACAACATACTTAGAATGCACCCCTATTTAAGCAATGCATGGACAGTATTTACTATCTGCTCCTTACAGGAAAAGCTCGTTGATAGAGCAAGGAAAAGAAAAAAAAAAAGGAAACTCAATACATCTGGTTACAAATTAAATGTAATTTCAGCTCTCATTCTTCTGGCTAGAATCAATTATTTTTTTCCACATTTTTGACCATGAGCAAAACTGTCTAAATAATTAAACCTAAAAATACATTGCTCCAAGGGATAAAAGAAATCCCCCAAGGAGCATGTACTTTCTAAGATACCCCATGGAAATCAGTTTCCAACAAATATAAAGAAGACCAAGACACTGCATAACTTTCATCATGGCTATACCATATGACTCTTTTTTTTTTTTTTTTTTTTGTCTGCAGGTTCCAGGCTTGAAATGAAATTTTCAGCTACTTAGTGTAAGGAACTCCCAAAAGCATCCTTTATCACAAACTAGGATACAGGGTCTCCTATAATGCCTCCAGGAGAAAACACCACTACAAGAAGGCCTTGGGGAGGAGAGAAGAGTAAAATCGACGTGAATTCCTCAGAGAGAATTCAAATCTTGTTGGAATGCTTGTCCATTCTGCCTGCTTTTAAAAAGCATGTTCAATTTTCATTTTATTCACCTGACTGATCACTTAAAAACTATGTCGTCAGTGCTTCAGCAATAATTTCATTTCTAAGTGTTCCACCTGGTTATTTTTCTGTGTGTGCATGCTATTAATTAATAACTATGAAGTTCATAAATTTCTGCATTCATGCTGAAAGCCAGCATGTATAGTCAATGAATAGGCACAAAGAGGTAGCTATTGATTATATTTTGGGGTTTTAATTTCTTCTCATTGAATCTGAATGAGTGGATCGCATCAGAGTCACAACGCACTGAGGCACAACCTGATGCAGGGTGGGTTCGGCCAACCTGGACACATTTGGAAAGCTCTGTGTTTGTCAATGATGAATCAGCAGGGGTGTTATAGGGTGCAGCCAGTGATAGCCAACACCCATTGACAGTGGACAAATCAAATTTGGCTGTGTCCCTTACCCTCTGTCCGGAAGGTGGGTCCTAACAGCTATGGGATGTTAATTCCACCCTCAACCACTCCCCCCTCGTCCTAATTTAGCCAGGATATTGGATGCAGATAAGTGCAATTAGTCTAGGTGTTTTAAGCTACGTGCCCAGTTCCTGTTCTTACCCATCACAATGAGCACTAATCAACTCCTTAGCCCGCAACACCTAGGTATTCAATCCTGCCCACCTGTGACTCACCTATCAACTCAGAGGGAATGGTATTGCATTGCTGCGTAACCATTCCCCTCACATGCCCCTTTAAAAGGCCCGTGAATGGGGCTCTCATCCTCTCTGGCCAGGTGTTTCTGATACTCTGGCACCTCAACTCTTGGCTGGCCCTGGACAGGTAATCCCCTGAGCATGGTCCCTATGTACTGCTTAGATGGGACAATGGATATATTAACATTGTTTCTGGCTTGCGTACTACCAGGTGTTCCAAGAGAGGTGAGGCCTAGCAATGATGGAATGTAGGCAGAGAAGCCAGGGAAAGGAGAATGTCTGCATCTTTGTAAGTGTGTCCAGGTTATTTGTTGCAAATCTCTTAGGATAGTTTATATTGTTGGGGGAGCTGGGCCATAAGTCTTCAGCTTTACGGATGGACTTAAGGGAAATGACCATTTGTTACTTGGGATTAGGATTGGTTGGACTGCCATATGGACTTGTGATGTGCTGTTTTTGGTGTGCTTTTTGTCACCAAGCTTGGTTAATAAAGACTTCTTAATAAACCCTAGACATGTCTGGTGTGATCTCGCTCACACCCCGCAACAGGGGCTTTTGAAAAATGAAGCCAAGTCCACTCTGATTATTAACATCTTATTAAATTGGGACAAGAGGTTTAGGGGCCTCCTGGGTACAAAACTCTTAAGTCCCCTTGATGTGATTGCCTTCGGTTAGTTCAAGCTCCTTAGTGATACAGAGATGACACAAGAGAGCAGAAAGATCACACGTGATGACTGGAGGCATTTGGGCACTATCAAGGAGGAATATGAGGCAAGGGAAAATGCTGAGTCTGTCCGTGATGTTAATATTAAATATCTAGGCTGCCTTGGACAAGTGGTCCATCACCTGGGGAATCACCTAAACAGTAGTTTGCAATTCTAAAATTTTGTTTTCCAGTTTCCAAGACTTCAGCCTAGACCCACTGAAGAGGAACTGCACTTGGAGTTATTTCCTTAAATTCTGCCTTTTTAGGATTTCTGTGGGAGACTATGGTACAGGCCTAAAGAGTCTTGCAAAATTTTGGATCTTGCGGACAGCTTCTTGATATGGTCAACTGAACTGAGTTCCTAGAGTTCTTTCTCAGCCACGGCCCCAGTCCATTCTGTGTGAAATAACAGCCTTCTGAATATACAGAATTTCAAATATTTTATCTTTGTGGTGGGGAGGGCTTTTGTCACTGTATTCACATATTTCCTGAAAAGAGTAGAGAGACTGGATTTCACTCCCAGTGTAGATTTTGTGGGATGTGACATAACGGGAGATATTGCTACCTACTCATTCTGCTGGCTCCTGGTTTCAGGCTAGCCCTGATGGGCTGTTCGCAGCATTTGGAGGAGTGAACCAGCAGATGTGTCGATGCACAATGTCCTGACTTGATCTTCTCACCTTTTGCAATTCTGAGAAATGAATTTCTGTTTATAAATAATGAAGATTGTGTTATTTAATTATAGTAGCTTGAAGTACTGACACCCCTAAATTATCAATAAAAACCTTCAATTCAAGAGAAATTTTCACCACATTAGGAAAGTGGTAGAAAGGATAGACATTGAGTCAAATCCTATCATTGCAAACTAGTAAATGTCAAATCCAAAAAGTGCCCTCCAATTAGAATAAAATAGGTTGAAGAAATCTATTTAAGATGTGGTTTAGGGCCCAGCACGGTGGTGCAATGGTTAAGGTCCTCACCTTGCACGGCCGGGATCCCATATGGGCGCTGGTTCTATCCCAGCAGCCCCACTTCCCTTCCAGCTCCCTGCCTGTGACCCAGGAAAGCAGTCTAGGATGGCCCAAAGCTTTGGGACCCTGCGCCCGCGTGGGAGATCCGGGAAGAGGCTCCTGGCTTCGGATCAGCATAGCATTGGCCATTGCGCTCACTTGGGGAGTGAATCATCGGACGGAAGATCTTCCTCTCTGTCTCTCCTCTCTGTATATCTGCCTTTCCAATAAAAATAAAATAAATCTTTTTTTTTTTTAAAAAAGATGTGGTTTAAAAATCTATGAAGGTGTGTGCTTCAATTAGATACTGAGTTGGGTCATTCCAAGATACAATAAAATCAAGTTTTCACTGCAAATATTAATGTAATTTTTATTCTTCTCATTAAATTGTACTTGAAACAAATTGCTTGCATTTTTGAGCCACCCTATTTCTCTTAGACATTTATGTTGGATTTTTATTAGCCCTTACTATCTTTTAATAGGTATTTTCAGTTATTGCATTTAAAAACTTAGGACCTGGTGTTAACTATTAATTACATACTGCTAGGATATTTGAGGCAATCATGAGTAAATTTTAAAGAGTTTCCTTGTATGAAAATATGTTAAAGTTATAAAATGGGATCATATTACCTAGGTTTCAGCACAATTAAAATATTGTAATGTGAATAATGTTTATAAAATCATTTATAAAATATTTATAAAGCCCCATTCACAAAATGGAATGACTAATTAGAGCTGAACATCAGCTAGTATCCACAGCTGGAAAGGAGCTGGTCTGACTAGCTGGCATTCTGAAACACACCAGGACTTCTGAATACTTGCACTGATGACTCTCTCCTTGGCACTCTGGGAGAATATGGAAGCAGCAGGATGAATGCATGGATACGAACAAGCACATTCGATAGTAAAAGGCAAAGCATTCATGCTAACAACAGACAAAGCCAAATGACGCAGGCTGAGCAAGAGCGGGTATAAATAAATAATACGCAACCTGTGAGTTACAGATGGAAAGCTCCACGGAGGTTTAGAACTGAACACAGCACATTAGGAATCACTGAACATGTGACAATCACCAAGATGGTGCTGGGCTCAGAAATGACAATACCCACAAGAACACTGTATACACACTGAGACAAGATTCAGACACAACAAAGAACCAGCTTCTTATCCCAGAGGATGCAGGAATCGGGAGATAGTGTGTACCTTCATGCCTCGGCTCCTCCCTTACTTTGGCATTCAACTGTTCTCTCTGCAGAACCCCCTTTTTTTTAAGGTGAAAAATTGCTACATTTGTATTACTAATGAAGAGGTTGAAAAAAATCATTACATTTCACTTTCTTTCAATGTTCTCATCAAACTCATGAAGACGTTAGGAGAATTCATGTAAGCAATGTGATTATAACACATAAAGTCCCTCATAATGGGAAATGCACATACTTTCTTGTAACTGCAATGTAATCTTTCAACTTCCTGCCCTGTTTTTTCCAAATACTGTTTAGAAAAAGTGTTGTTCTTTTTGAGTTCTCCATGGTCTGTATTAATTAAATGACTGCTAAAAGAATAGGAAATGAGAAGACAATGATAATTACGCAGTGAGTTTGACAAGCGATAGTTCCCTGACAGCATCTGAAAAGTACCCTGCTTATTTCCTTCTTAACAGTATATCTTGAAGTAAACCTGAAGCCAATGTGAAAATTCAGAGAGGAAAATCATTTAGCTTTGGAGTGGGCATTTTTATATTCACTCATCTCTCCCAGAACCAACCAGCATGAATGCATTTCCATTTAGAATCAGAGCATGCATTTGATTTCAGTGCACTCTTCCCTGCCACTCTAAATGAGAAAGTGAAATAACCACCTATGCAATTTCTACAATTCTGGAAATAGCAGTGTTTGGGCAGCAAGTTTCTTGTCATTTTCTTATTAATACCAATTTCAGAGGTAAACCACCTCATAATAGTTTCAACAGGTCAATGACTAGAGAAATGGAGAAATTTCCACGTATCTATCTCCATTTTGTATTTGGAGAGCAGGAAATGAATGCAATTCCAGTAACTCAAATTCTCTACCAGAACTTACTGCTATGCAAAACTCTCATTTAAGAGATCTCCTTTCTGAGAAGGGAACTTAATTTTCATGTTTTGATTTTCTTTGTAATTTCATATCCTAAGGAATTATGTTCAGGGTACTTTTAAAACTTTGTTTCCATAGCTTTCTTTAGGTATTTTTTTTCAGTTGCAGACTACATAGAAGCATTTATTTATAATCAAGGTATCATACAGTTGAAAAAAGATGAATGGTTGGTTACAGGTTTCATACGTTTCTTTCAGCTAATCCAGAAAAATCGTGCTGGAGATGACTAGGCAGCAGTCTGGGACACATCCTGAGATTAATACAAACTCATAGTGGCCAACTTGTTTTTCCTGACCTGGAAGTAAACCAAAGATGATTTCAATACCACGAGAACCCAGAAATCAAATGGAGTAAACCAAAAAGAGATTTCATGTTAATTAAATGCAAATTACACTTTTGCTTTCTAGTTCTCTTTGAAAAGTATTTTTGGAAGGATGAAAAAGAACAAATAGCGGGAAGAAGATGAAAGGTCTTTTGAAGGACTCATTGCACAGAAGAAAGTGAAACAAAAGAAAAATTTTCACATACACTTTTGAACTTGTAAAATGAAGCTATTGTGCATAAAACAATAATTCAAAGTCTGGGCTCGGGAACAAAGGAGACATGAAGTCACATTCCAATTGTGCTATTTATGAGTAACATGGACAAATTTCTTAACCCCATTGGCGACAGCTTCATAAATTCTAAAACGAGGCTAATAATAGCAATAACAATAATTTCAGGCATGTATGAGACATTAAGGGACATGTGAAAGAATGAACATTAAGGTTTATCATAAATCCTGACTGTAAGCACTTAAGAGTTGTTTATCGACTTCACCGTATCTGCTCACCTTGCTGGTAACACAACTTTGATTTCCTTTGGGCCTCATCAAGAACCCTGCAGGTCAGCTAAGAATGATGTCACCTCCTGGGCTCTACAGATCGGTGCTGGAGCCAAGATTGGACAATTAGTTTTCTTCCTAGGTCTTTTGTTGGAATAAAATATTTAGGTCTCTCACTGGGTCATGGCTATTCAAAACCATTAAACCTGAAGTTTCCACAGGCTTCTCAGCTATGTTATGACAGTCTTATGACAGCAACCCGTTAAGAGCAAAGCAGATATGGAGGCAACTAGTAAGTGAGCATCACTGAAAGTGAATTTCGGTCTTTGAACATTCTGAGTATTTAAAACCAGTAAACTGTGTTGCTTGAAGCTAACCTAGAGCATGTCTTCGTGGTTTAAATCACTGCTGAAATATAACGGTAGCTGTGGAGAGTCCTGGTGAAAGGAATTCACTCGGCTCTGCCATATACTTGAAATCCTGAACTGAAAATGAAGTTCTTCTTGTGCTAAAACCCATCTCATCCTAGAAAGCAAATAAGCTTATTAAGGAAATTTCCTAAATAGGAGCACTGTTACGGTTAGTCCAAATGTAGATGATATATTATCATAACTTTAAGCAAGCCAGAGGTGAGATCCACTAAGTTAAACTTTTCATTCTTAACTTGCTTTTCAAGCAAGAGACACACACACACACACACACACACACACACACACACACAGTTTTGGGGTATTGCTGGTTTTTTTAAATTACATATACATTGGAGAATCCTTAATTATCTATGCAGGGTCATAGACATTAAACCTAAGGAACTGTCTTACTCCATTTGGGCTGCTATAGCAAAATTTCATAGATCGGATAGCCTATGATCAGAAGCTTATTTCTCAATTATTGAGAAGCCCAACGTCAAGCTACGAATCAAGTCAGTGTGTGGAGAGGATCAGTTTCCTGATCCATAAGGTGTGGTTTTCTCACCGTCCCCACATCTCAGGGAACCAGACAAGACACCTACAAGGACTCTTTCGTGAGTTCCTGCCCCACTGATGTAGTCCAACACCCATACTTCCTTCAGCCATCACTTGATGATTAGGTTTTAGCATATTAATTTTTGAGAATACAAAAGAAATTATAGCATGACATTGCCGTTTTCCCAAGAATAGAGGTTTTCCTCATATGAATAGCCTTACAGAGTCTTAATTCATTCTATAATCAACTTTAAAGTCCAATTCCAAAGTCTAATTAGCTAAATATGCAAATCACACAAAACATGGGACTTATGTTATGGCTCATTCTAAGGCAACCTCCTTTCCAGCTGTGAATCTACAACAGGGAAGAGGGGATGTGAAGACTGAAATCAGGACCCAGGAACAGTATTCAGCTATCTCACGTGAGCATCAGAGACCCAGTTACATGAGCCACTGTGCATCCCCTCCTGGGATGCATATTAGCAAGAACCGGAATACGGAGTCAGAGCCAGGGTTAGAACCCAGGAATGTTGATGCAGCATGCACACATCTTAACCACCAGGCTGAGTGTCTGCTCTCTGCTTTCCTTTGGATTAAAAATTCTACCCTTTAAATGATTTTTTTCTCTTCTTACATTTCACATAAATATTTTCAAAAGCCAAGCTATAAACTTTCACACTTTACTAAAAGGTTTCTTCCTCTCTAAGTACCCTGTTCCATGCCTTATGAGGTCTACCTTCCAGAAAACACCAGGAGGTGCTCAGAAGTCAGAAACTCCTTTGCAGCTCTGTAATGAGAACTTCCTCCCCTGTCCACGAACATAGTTTCTAATTGTTGATACTTCAACAGAATAGCCATTACCATGGACATTTCTAGGTATGTTCTCCTTGTGGTCATCAGCTGTTCTACAAGAAGACAGACTTTCTTCATAGTTTTCTTGCTTTCCTTTGCATTAACAGAATCACCCTTGACAGTCCATTCAGAGAAACCCAAGGCTTTTCCAGCATGTATCTCACAACACTTCCAGTCCCTTCCTATTGCCCGCTTTTAAAGACACTTCCACATTTTCAAGGTTTTTTTTTCACAGTAGCAGACCTACATCTTGCTACTTATTTTATCTTAGTTTATTAGGACTTCTATAAGAAAATATGATAATCTAGATGACTTATAGACAATTGGATTTATTCCCCTCAGTCACGTCAGGCTGGAAATTTCAATATCAAAACAACAGCAAATTCAGTATATAACAAAGATCAATTTTTGAGTTCACTGACTCACGTGTTCTTGCTGTATCTTCTTATGATGGAAGGGTCAGATGGCTCAATGGCGTTTCCTATGAGAGTAAAATATACCATCCATGAGTATTGTATGTTCATGAGCTAATCATTAACAAGGGTCATGCCTACTAATACCTCCCCCTTGGTATAAAGTCTCAACATAGGAATCCAGAGAAATAAAACCATTTTTTATATAGAATGAAAATATTATCATCCATCCCCACTTATTTCTTTGAAAGAATCATATGTTATTAGTTTAAAATAGGACAAGGGACTTTAAATATTGTTTAACCTAGAAGAAAAGCTTTTCTATCTTTTTTATAATTTTTTAAAAAGATTTATTTATTTTTATTGGAGAGGCACATTTACAGAGAGTAGGAGATACAGAGAGAAAGATCTTTCACCTGCTGGTTCACTCCCAAAGTGGCCACAACAGCTGGAGCTGAGCCAATCTGAAGCCAGGGGCCACCAAGGAGGGTGCAGGGTCCCAAGGTTTTGGGCCATTCTCTACATCTTGCCCGGGCCACATGCAGGGCGTCAGATGGGAAGTGGAGCAGCCAGGACATGAACCTGCACCTCAATGGGGTCCTGGCATTTGCAAGGTGGGGATTTAGCCACTGGGCCATTGCACCAGGCCTGTCTTTTTCACCTTCTTAAACAACACATGATAGCTTTTAAATAGAATTAAATGTTTTTAAAAGTTCAAACAAAATCTACCTTTTTAGGAAATGTGCCATTATATGGTTCATGCTTACTTATTCAAGCAGGATAATAAGGCAATAAAGGATAAAGGCATCGCTCCTATATTTCAGTCCTAAAATTTTCTTTCTCAAACAGATTGTCATCAGAATGGCAATCAAGTACCCAGGCTCTGAAGGAAACATTGGTGCTTCCTGTGTCATGCCTTTGGCAACACAACAACGAAAACTAAACACAGTCTCTTCTTGAGTTATGTGAAGATATTAACACCATGAAATGTAATTGTTAATCATTAAATAAGGACATGTACCAAATGGACAGCAAAAGTAATCAGCACTGACTATTGCTAACATTATCCATCTTCAGTAGCTCAGTGGAGAAACAGAATCAAACTGGTAGTCTAAACTTTTAATATCTCTTTTTGTATGTGCTGTTCTTTCAGTGAAAGTCCTGCCTGTATTTCTATTTATATTTTGTTTGTCTCCAATGTAAATAATAAACAAGTTTTTCAAGCTTCTAGAATCAAATTTTAAGCTCGCAGTTATCTTTCTCATTTGGGGGGAAGGGCCTTCTAAGTGCTCTGAGACAGGAGAGAGAAAAAAAAAAGTTACATATGTCTAGGATGATAATACTGAAAATATCCTTAACCAAGACGTTCTATTCAGAACTAAACTGCTAAGACCTCCAAGAACATTCTGTTACAATTCTGTTGTATAACAGAAAAAAAATTAAATGTTATTGACTTAATTTTTACCATATTTTAGATATTAGGGGAAACTGTGATCAACGGCTTTAGGTTGATCTTGCTCATCCTTTCTGAGATGTCTTGCTTCCTTGTTTGGGACAGTGAGATTTGAGGTTGTTTATTGCAGAAGGTGGTATAGCCTAACCTACCTAGTACTAAAGTATTAGTAACAGCCATATCTAAGTAAGAGTCCAAATGTCTCCTTTAAACTGTTTTATCCATGAATCAAATCAAAGCTGCTCTTCATCCTGCTGCACGCATAAAACTGATACTGAAATCAGAACAGATAAAGTCTCAGTTCCAGTAAGCTAATTCAATAGTTTACTTCTCTCTTGTGACACATTTGAAGACACATCGTCAGGGTAGGGAGGACAAATTGTGTTTTCTGTGTGGAGTCATGGAATTGCTCCAGCTCCCAGGGACTGGGAGATAACGTTACCTAAAACACATGGCTCCTGAGGTCATGGTGCAGTTTGTAATCCATCAACTGCCAGTTTCTCAACTCTTCTCAGAAGTGGCCCATGTTATTTTGACAATTTCCATTGGCATGAAGCATTATAAGGCTCCATCTTGATCATAAAGTGTTTAGAAAATACAGTTTCTGGGCAACAATCCTATGCTCTATAAGGGGAGTATAAAATTTCATTGAAGAGCTAGCCAGTCAATAGCAATTGATCTGGAATGTAAAAAAGTGAATTCAGCCAGTGATCATGCAGCTGGACTGTTCTCACTAACTAGCAGTTACAGAGAGAAAGCAACAGCAAATTCCAGACTCTACAGATGGACCCATAGTAGTCTGCTAAGGCAGGGTCAGACTACATTCTGGTAGAGTTCATGGGATCAGCATTCTACCAGCAGACTGCAAGGCAGTACAGCATCTCCAGTTTTCAGTTAACTGCTGCATTTATTCCAGAAAGTATAGTGGGTTTTAGGAAAATCACCATAATCTTCTAAGAACAAATACTGGAGAAAGCCTCCCTCCACTGTTTTACTGAACAATGAATTGATAACAAGAACAAAATAAAGAAAAAAAATCAGAAAGGGGGGAGGGGCAAGGAGGAGGCAGAATTGTGGTGCAGCAAGTTAGCCTCCATCTGTGATGCCAGCCCCGCACCTGAGCATGGGTTTGATCTCAGCCACTTCATTTCTGATCCAGCCTCCTGGTTCCTGACTGGCCCAGGGCTGTTGTTCATACTAGTCATCTAAGGAGTAAGCCAGCAAATAGAAAATCTCTCTCCCTCTCAAATCAATAAATAAGCCTATAGAAGAATCAAACTTCCAGGATGATTGTAATTGAAAACTGTCACTCCTGTGAACGGTTTTTCAGGACATACAGGAAGAAGTGTCAACTCACAAGCATGTGGGGTTACTTATAAGTCATCCTTTAACTGTTTTTTCCAGAAAATACTGGATCTGTTTACTAAGGCTCTCTAAAATTGGTTTTCTTTCCCAGAGGGGCTGTATTATATTACCATACTTTCAATTGTTTAACATTCTCTTTGATAATGCAACCTGATTTATTGGTAGGATAACACGTCAGGTAAGTCTTTGCAATCATTCCAACAGTTCATTGAATTATCATGTGTTCAAGCATATAGAAAATGCTAGATACAGAAACCGTAACAATATGGTGAAAATAGAAAATGATAACAATTGAGTGATGCTAACAATGTGATGTTAACAACTTAAGTGATGTCCAATATTTATGGGACATCTATTATATGTCAGTATGTTAAGAATGTCATAAGCTTTACACCTTTTACCTTTCAACTATTGTGAGTAATAAATATAACTAAGAAATACAAGTCTTAATGAGCTTTTAGGTTGTGATCCCACATCCGCTTTCCTCCAAACTTCATGATCTTGGCCATTTTTCAATAAATCCCCATTGGTCAAAGAAAGATTTTAACACTAGCTTAGAGTAAAAAAGGAAAGGAGGATAAATAAACAGATAATCAAAACAATTATTAAGAAGTGTTCAAATATTACACCTTTATGTTTATCCATAAAAGATTACATTTGTAATTTGAGCCAAACATAATTAGGATAATTGCTTTATGTTTTTTGCACGTATGTGTAGTTCTCCAAGTATTTGCACATTTACCTAACGTCTTGTCTGTCTTGTTTACAGATTAGCAATATAGCAGACAACCCAACTGAATGAAAGGGGGACTGTTGGGGAAACAAAAGAGACAGTAATGAATTCTCACTGGGGGAAACGAGGGGGAGTTTCACAGAGGTGACTTCTGGACATTTTCCATATGACTGAGTAGTTTGTGAGAAAAATTATATCTGCACTGTTGGCAAAGGGTGGTAGTTGAAATTTCAGACAGAAGCCCAACAGCCCATGTAAAACGTGACACCATGCCAGCGTAGCTCAGGCTTAGGTGACAGCAGGTTGTCTCAAGGGAGGATCAGGATGTGATGCAAAAACCTTGTTAAATGTAGATAAGGGTGAAGTGTGAAATGGGAAGAAACGATGGAAATAAGAGAAAGGCAGGGAGATTGTTCTCCAAGAGTCTACAAGCAGCCAGAATCAGAGCATAAACACTGATTGATCTCAGATAAATGTCCTGCCAGTTCATCCCAACAGCAAAAGGAAAGGCAAAATGTGTAACTAGAGGCCAGTAGACAAAGGTGGCAGACATTTGTGAGCTTCTGGAAAAAATAAAAAGAGTTATCTATTTATTTGAAATGCAGAGCTGGGATAAAGAGAGGAGAGCGAGCGAGGCTCTCTATCCTCTCATCCTCCAAGCGGCTGCAACACCAGCAACTGCACCATGCAGAAAAAGCTGGAGCCTGCCATCCTACCCAGGTGGTCCACGTGAGTGGCGGGGCCCAGGTGTTTGGGGCCTCTTCTGCTGCTTCCCTAGACACATTAGCAGGGAGCTGGAGCTGGAGCTGGAGCTGGAGCTGGAGCTCAAGCTGAGCAATGGGACCTTGAACTGGTGCTCAGAGAGAATCTTGGTATCCCAAGTGTTAGCTCAACCCACTGTGCTACAAAGCTGTCTCTCTCTCTCTCTCTCTCTTTTGTATCACGTTAAATTTTCTTTGTAAAGAGGAGAGACACTAAAAGTGCTAAAGCATTAGAATAAAGTGATTCCTCTGAGAGGAATTATTGATAAATTCTTCCCTGTTTTATTTTCTCAGCTCTTACTAGTTGTTCATTTTTAGGTTTCTAATCACTGTGAGCTGATTTTGCAAATTCATTTCATTCACTGCCTGTGGTGAGATTGTCTAGTTAAATTTGCAGGAACAATCTGCAGAGACTAGGCTACAAAATGAGATCCAAATCTTTGTGACTTAAGACACCCTTGTTTGTTTTCTCACTCTTATCTCACCTCCTGCATGTGTACCCAAGCAGACAAAAAAATGCCATCTTCTCACCTGCTTCTGTTTGCAAATGAGAAAAAGAAGGAACATATCTTTTACATATGCACTGGCTATAAAAGCTCAATTTTCTCACCAAAGAGAATCTAATATTGAGCAAAAAGTAATTTAATCTTTGATCTTCGGAACTGTGATGGTTACTTTAAGGTGTCGACATAATAAGGCTAAAGGATATCACAGGTAATACCACAGGCCAAGCACTGTTTCTAGCTGTTTGCTATGAGGATGTTTCCAGAAGAGTTAAGCATTTTAGTCCACAGACTGAATAAGGATGCTATTATCCTACTCAATTTGGGTGAGGATCATCCGGTCCAACCCACAGACAGACCAAAAGGAAGATGAAAGAGAATCCCATCTACTCTAGAGCAGGCACTCCTCTCCTGACCTTGGACATCAAGACCTGAGTTCCCCTGCTCTCAGACTCCAGGCTTTATCCCAATGGCTGCCACAACTCTCAGGCCTTTGGCTGGGAATAACTGTTAAAGCATGGCTTTCTTAGTTCTCATGCCTTTGGATTTGAGCTGAGGTATGCACTAGCCCTCAAACAGCTTAGCATGGGACTTCTCATACTGTTTAAATCCCTGACCAAAACTAATTGAGCCACATATATATGGATTGTGTGTTTATTTACTTTTATTATATATATATATATACTTAATATACATATAGATATACATTTCCAGCAATTCGCATAACTTTGAAATAACAGATCTCTTCTTCCACGGGGTGACTTATTGTAATGAAAGAAAGTTTCCAACTTCTGCAATGTAAGATGTATTAAGGAGCATACTCCCAAGCAATCAAAGGATTTTGCCTTATAAGTTTGGAAATTTTCCATCCTCTGCCTTCAGACATTTGCTATAAAATTATGCCTCGCCCCCTCACTCACAATGGAATTATTGGTTGGCATTATTTGGTATCACAAAACTATCCATTTACAAAAATGGCTTAACACTATATGTCGATGTTCACAAAGAATTTTTGTTTTCTAGCTCTACTATACACTGTGATTGCCATTTTGGCTTCTATAAAGCACAATTTAGTCTCTTGACATAGTTACCTAAAAACACAGCACCTGTCAGAAAAACAGTAAAGTTGCTCATTTCCTTTAGTTATCACTAAACTTAGTTTTCAGTATTCATAGTACTGAAGTCTGGCTGCACATCTTTAATCAACTGTCAATTAATATTCTCACTGGGTCTGTTTTGTTATAATTCTCTGGGGAAAAGAATTATGTTTTATTCGTGTCCCGTTGATACTGAAATTCCTCTTAATTTCTGCATTCCACAGTCGCTTTTCTTACCAAGTCTCTCTTAAATTCCAATATAAGAACATACTTAACACACAGTTGATGCCACCCTCTTGCCAGAGTGCTCCCAAACTTTGCTTTAAATATTTCAATTACACAATTTATTGAATAGTGGATTGATTCCTACACACTTATAATATGCTGATCCTCACACTCAGTTTCAACTTATTCTATCACCCTTGGTGTCATCCCTACCCATCTGGTCTGGTTCACTCATGCTCTTCTGTGCGGTCTCAGAAATAATTTCAACAGCCAATATTCATTAAACTTTGACACCAGGGATAATGTATCTCTGCCAAAAAATCTTCCCCATAAAACCCTCAGGATGGGCACTTTTCAATTTGCCCTCAAATTGGCAATTTTCATAATTGTTATTATGAGCACTTATTTTGATGCTCCACACTATCCTGAAACCCCAAACAACATGGTGCATCCCCTCTAGACCAACACAGCATTTGAAAGAGATTAGGTGGCAGGACCATCAACAAGAGCCATCAAGATAAACAAGGATGGAATTGGACTGGAGACTGGAATTTAAGGGTGCCAAATATTTCATGGGTTATTTTACTGGGCCACATGTAAAGTGTACTGTTAACTGTCACCTATAAAATATGAGTTAGGTGTCTTATTAGCCCTTTGCTTGTCAGGAGATTCAGAGACCTATAAATGAAATGAAAGTGCCAAAGCCTTGAACTTGCACTAAAAGTATACAACTCTGTGAATCTTAACTGAATGGTGTTTTAATGCAGAATGTGGCCTTTATCTTCAATTGTTCCTGAAGGTTGTATATTCCCTAAAACACCAAAAGTTTTGGAAAATTAATAAATGGATATGTGAATGGTTTGATACTTTGAATGGCTTTCATATCCTGTCAAGAACCAGAAAAGTAGTAGCATTTTACTTTTAGCACTTTTTTGCAGTTCCAGTGGCATTATCAAGATTTGGAATGGAGAACAGAGAACTATTGTCTTTCATTGAGCCTAACTGTTAAATTGCATGTTAGCCAAACTACCACCAGAGACATCAAGTTAAATAAGATCTTAGAGGAATGTTCCATTTATTTCTATTACATGTGTTCAGATGAAATTTCTCTCTGATTAGGTGTATGGAAATGCAACATTCCAGCTTCTGTTACCCCCTTTTTTTTTTGAGGGTAGGGGGAGTACTGTTCAATTTTCTATTTATAACAGAACCTTCTAGACCATATTTCAAATTTACATTTCCATTTTGTCACTCACACTGTTAACTCTGATGAACCCTGCATTTTACACAATTGTAGGTGTACTATGTGTCTTTCCTCTTTACTAGAGTATGATCTTAATGAACATATGTCTTCTTCTATTCAATACCTTATTTTATAGTGCCTCAGAAAACATTTGGTATATAGTTAAACGTGCAATATCTATTAGATGAATGAAATCATGTTCTGATGTACAGATATCAAATAGAATTTTAAATATCTTGAGCAAAATGGGGTAGAATTCCATGTACTTGTCACCAGAGTCTCCTTACTATCACTAGTCAATTCCAAACTCGGTCTGGCTGAAGCCAGTGCCTATTTTATTGCTATTTTTGCATAGCTGGACTCATTTCAGTTCCTAAATAAAATATTTGTTTATTTATTGCCTTTTAAATTGGTGAAAGTGATATTCCCAAACGGGGAATGTGTTCTGTAACCACAGTATTTAATTTTAGTTTCACTCTATCTCCTCCTCTTCGTTTCCTCCTCCTCATTCTTCTACTTCTCTTCCTCCTCCTGTCTTCCATTTGTTCCTCCTTTCTCATCTCAAAACTTAGTGATCATGATCATGATCACAACCATCATTTACTGTGTTGTATTATCTGCACATGAGAAATTCAAGCAAGTGCTCAGTTGGGCATCTCTGGCTTGCTTTCTTGCATGAGGCTGCAACCATATGCTGACAGCACTCATCAGAAGGCTTGACAAATGGGAGGGAAAGGACGATTCGCTTCCACCGTGCTCCCTACTCTGGTTGAAAGGCCGATATGGGAAAGCCAGTCACGGTACACCTGTGCCTTCCCCATTATTTCTGGAGGATCCTTGTAACATGACAACTGGCTTCCCCCAGAGTTTTCCAACCAGCACTTAAATGCAAATTATTAATGTACGATAAAGAAAAATCCAGGAACATACATTTGGCACAGCAGTTCGGTTAGCACTGACGAGACTGACATCTCCCATGAGTACCAAAGTTTAACTCTGGGTTCCAACTCTTGATTTATGATTCTAATGCAGACACAGAGGCAACAGTGACGCCTCAATGTGGTGCCACTCACGTGGGAGACGTGGATGGAGTTTCCAGCCCCCGGTCCCAGCATGACCCCTGCTTATTGGCATTCAGAAAGTGGACCAGTGACTCGGAGTTCTTTCTCTGTCAGTCTCTCTGAATTTCAAATAAAATGAATCAAAAGAACATGTGATTTTAATAAAGAAAATTCCTATTATGAATTTGACTGATAGATCAATCTGAGAAAATTTTACATCTTAAAAATAACTAGACAGCTAATCCATGCATAGCTCCAATTACTCACCTCATTGTTAATTTTTCACAGCAAAATTTTTGCAATTTGTAATTACCAGTTTGTGCATATTTTTTTTAATTTACTATAAAGTATTTATTCCATTCAGTTTACATTTTACAAGCAGCAGACTGCTAGCCATGTGCTTTGAAGAAAGCAGTTTTAGAGCTTTCTCTTTAGTCTCCTACATATTACTTGGATAAACTACATTTTTCGAAATTTAGAAAGTTAGTTTTCACCGAACATACTCATCCCAGTTATGTATGTAGAACTATGTAACAGCAGTTCAAATTTTCAAATTGACTATACATCTTTTTTCCATTTAACTTAATTGTCACCATATGGTTAGTGTTTCGGAAAATATATCTTCCTATATTTTCAGCAAATTATGCAATTTTAAAGAACTCTAAATCTACTAAAAGATCAAGCATGAGACCTTATTTCTCTTCGTGATGTTTCTAACAATTAATATTATAAATCTCAATTAATTTCAGGATTATATAGCTATGTCCTGAGTAATTTGGAAGTCCTCAATTTCCTAAGTAAATTCCTCACATCATTAGGTTCCAAGATTTACCACTTTGTTTTAGGGTACATGGTTTCAAATTCATCTGTTTGTCTGATTTGATATGTCAGTAAGGGTTGGTAGTTCTAGGTAATATCTTTGCTGTTTTCAGAGGCATCTCGCTCAAGCAATTTTCCTTCCTGGTTCTAGAATTACTTTCAGCCTTTTATGTTATTATCCAGATCCTCATTCTCTGCTGATTCTATCTAATACTCTGAATCAATACATCACTCCACTTCTTCTGCGGACTATCTGAAACTAACATTCTGTTTCCAAGAATTCTACATGTATGTCTTCTATTAGAATCTAGGTTGCATCTTTATCCAGCAATATGCTAATCCTCACTGCTAGGAGTGATGGTTCCAGAAGCAGTGTAGGTTTGATTTCTTCTACTAGGAGTGATTTTCCCAGGGATTCTCCCATGACTCAACTTTGAAGCAGGTATTTGCCTCTAGATAAGCTCCATTCAATCCCAGCTTGCTTTTTTTCACCTTTTCTTTCACTTTCACTTCTTTCACTTCCACCTTTGTTTCACTTCCACTTCCTGTTCCCACCCCTTTGTCATACGTTTTGCTGTCAGCCCTTCTCATCCACCAGCACAGGTATACTCCAGTAATGGATGTTTCCCCAACCACCACCCTTTGGTGAATTCCATAAGAATTAAGTGACATTCTAGTGAATGCTATGTTTGGTAGTTTTAGTACATTTTCCACTGCTATAAGTGAATATCATAGACTGAATAATTTATAAGGAAAAGGAAGTTGTCTCTGTAGTTCTGAAGGCTGAGGACACCCGCTGGAGAGAATTCTCTGCAGTTTTTAACCAGGACAGTGCATTATACGACAAGTGGGACTGACAGCCCTAATTCAGGCTCTCCCTTTCTTATATATACCCAGTTCTTTTGAATTAGGGCCTAGTCCTCAAGGCCCTACTTGAGCTGAGTAACCACCCTAAGGTCCCATATTCAAATATCAGTCTAATTAATTTTCAATACTCTTAAAGGGATGGAATTGCAACAAGAGTTTTCATGTAGCCATCCAAAGCACACTAAAATATATTCTGAAAAGGAGCACTTTTTCCAGATTATATTCTTCCCCTGTGGTTTGTAACCCAGATGCTGTGTAAGACAGTTCTTCTTCACTTTGAAGTTTTGCCTCTTCAATATTAATCAGCATCTCCTGACAAAATTCTGCATTCATCGTTGGTAGTGCTCTTTAGAAGACCAACATCGCTAAAATCCCTGGGCAATGGATCAGCTGGTTAGAGATTAAAAGGACATCCCCCTGCAAGCTGCAATCACCTGGATTTTTCAAAAGCTGGTTTCTCCTCTTAACTTCTTTTCGCCCCTGCTATATTTGAAACCAGGGCAGTATCCTTGTCACGTGCTTTTGTCTCACATTTTTAAACAAAGATGTACCCTCAGTAGTCAAGATGATCAGGGTTGCATTTGCACAAACCACAAATTTAGAGAAATGGTGGCAAGCCCACAGCGCTTCCCCTCGACATCTAGTTCTTCTCACAGGCTCAGATTTAACTGCTCTGGAGCTGTCTGACCATGAACATGATTCAAAAGCCTCACAAGTGGTTGTAAGCACCTGCCTTGATGGACGACTTTGATAACTGCAGATCCCAGTGGAGGGCTGCTCTCCTGCTAACAGGGACATTTCTCTAACAAGAACTCCTCAATGTTTCCAGCCAGGCACCAGAACAAGCATCCCTTATTCCTTGAAATTCCCACACTTAGGAACAAACAGTGTGCTGCACAGTTAGACAATAATTTTTCATTGACATTAATCAACACATGAGCGTGAACTTTTTGTTCAGGGTTCTCCAAATATGAGAAGCCTTGAAGTACTGACTGGTATGAACAGCTGAGTATTCATCACATTCTTTAATCCACAATTTTAGGTCAAGGAAAACACAAATGATATAATGATAGTAAAATGAGGATAAACGCCACTATCACCTCCTTCCCAAATTAAAAAAAAAAAATACACCTGAATACTGTTAGAATAGTTTGTGTTTCAAGCTGACTAATTAAGAAACAGGCTAGTCTCTGCAAAAACCTTCTGCTTCTGTAATTTTCCTAAGCCCTAGACAGTACGGTAACCTCAGCTGGAATGGTCTTTTATCCAAGCTGTTTTTCTCAAGCAGCGTTATCTTACCTTCATACTAATGTAGTGTTTTTAAACACCTGGGCCAGTATCGTTTTTCTTAAAATATATTTCTATAATTGAATGTAATGCACACACTTCAGAGATTTATATTCTGAAAAGCCTTCACTGAGAGGTCATTTCAGGTGATAAAACTTTTAAGGGAAAAAAAAAAAAACCACAGGTACCAGAAATAATGTATTACTTCATATAAAATGTCATTTAGAATGATGGCCTCTACCCTTTATCCAAGGCAATACATTAAAAAGATAAGCTTTAACTTCCAGGATAAGTTTTAAAAATAGTTTAATGTTTTGTACCTCTGACCCAAAGGTAGGAACACTTAAATTATGTCTAATGGAAAACCAGGATGATCCTTTGTGATTTTCAAAAAAGAAAAATACGCTTGTTCTAACAGTACATAAATTGAAAAAGTTCTTTTTAATAACAACAACCCATGCCCTGTGGAAACTGATTTAGATTTCTCACTGCTTATAGCATGCTTTAAGGAAAAAGGAAAACCTGAGAAATTAGATGCTTATACCATGGTAAAAGGTAAAATGCATACAGCAGTGACCACACCCACCACCTAGGAACTACTAAAAGCCCATCCATTATCACTCAACCCTGCCTTTATTGCCTGTTGTGAAAAGGGAGACCTCATAATCATGGAACAAACCACTAAAAATACCTTAGAAGAAAAAACATGATAAGATTTTTAGCTTGGTACAGATGCCTTTAGTTAGGGAGCTGATGTACAAGGATTCAAGAAAATACTCTGTCCTAAACAAAATCATACATAAAAGCATAGTAAGATGTGTGATAGTTTGTAAAATAGCCCTTCCCTCAAATAGCTAGACACTGGTCCCCAGAACAGTGGGTGAAACCTTATGAGGAAAGAGGCCTTTGCAGGTATGATTTGTTAAGGATGCTAACAGGGAGGACTGTCCATGAGGAGCTCTAAAGCAACAGTAAATGTTAAGAGAGAAGTAGAAGGATGGTTTGTGAACTGTAGAGAAAAAGCAAAATGAAACATCCATAAGAAAGGAATGCCAGTGGCCAACAGAAACTGGAGGAGAGACAGAGTAACTCCCCCCAAGTCTTCGGAGGGAACAGGGCTTGACCAATGTCTTGATTTCAGAATTGGATATCATGCTGTGAGTAAATAAATGCACACCGATTCAACGCATCAGCTTGTAGTAATTTTTTTACAGTGACCATTAGATATTAATGCAGATATCTTGATAACTGATAATCTGGAGAAAGGAGAAGTGGAGCAGAACCAAAACTGGCATCAGTAAAAAGGTTGCCCTCGTTAGCAGAAGAGTGCATACTGGGAGATTGTTAGACTTTGCCCAGTATTCACGCCCTGTTTCTGTTCAGATAGGATTGGTACTTGCTTCAGTTTTTGTCTCACTGCATCTTAGTCTCAGAGTGACCTTGTCTGATGTTGTGATATATGAAGCTGTTTATATTCAGTAGGAGAACATTGAGGCCTGCCTGTTCATGCCACGCCAGTTCCCAGCTGTCAAGACCATGCTTTTTCCTTCATAGCTATTAATTTGATGTGTGCTATTGGTCATACCACTTTGCCCCTCTGTACCTCTCACTTCTCTTTAATCACTCCTTGGCCTCACTGAAGTTACAAAGAGGGAAACAAATAAGTAGATATGGAACACGTAAACTGAAGGGGCAAAAATAAAGTGAGAAACTGACAAGGATATTTTGGAATGGCTGGTGTTTTATAGAAGGGCTCATTAATACAACGCTTGTATTATCCTGCCAAGATTTAACCTAATGAAAGAGTTGAGGGAAGCTCGGAGAGACATCATTGCAGACAGCGGGGCCAGCAATGGTGATCTGAGGACAGGGAAGGGTGCTTACTCGCTTCCAAAGGGGAGACTGACAGAGAGACCCTAATGAATACAGTGAACTCAGGGGTGCAATTCACTGCTGCAGAGGCCAGAAGTTGTTGCAAGTCGAAACACAGAGCAACAAAATCAAACTCACTTTTTACTCCAGAGGGTGAGAGATAATAAATAATAATAATAAAGGTTATTAATGGGCTTTCACCAATGTACAAGCCTTAATAAAGTAAAACTTTATTCAACATCAGTTTACCTTGTCAGTTTCCAAGGCAAAAGGCCAATGGTGCACGGTTCGTTTCAATATGTCATTACTTTCTGAGCACTACAGTCAATGCCATCCCAGAGCCTATGGAACTGTATTATAAAATAAAAATAAATACATAAAAATGAAAAGTGAAAAAACCATTATTAGAATAATGAGGATAGAATGGAGAAGACATTAATTTTGCAATTCTGCTGCTACAGAACTGAGAGCAACAGTAACTCCCCTTTTCATAAAGAGTATCCTATAAGTTCTTCCAATCCCTCAAAGCCTTGGCCTTGACAACTGTTCTTAGTAACAGGTGTCATACGGGGACAACAGTATCCTTTTCTTGATTAGTTATTTGAGAAAAATAGAATGCCCAAGGGGAAAATCACAAATGATTTATTCTGTTATAGAATGGTTATCAGGAAAACAGTCAAAAACAAGTCAATGGCAGTCAGCGCATCAATGTGGGGTCTGAAGAAAATGGAGCCGGGCCTCATAACGTGAAGCAGAACTCAACAAGGAAAGGAAAACAGGCCTCTGTTACAAGGACAATGGACCATCTTTGTCTTGAGTGATTGCACTGCTCTGTGCACTAACAACAGGCTATCCTCTATTCTATACAACTCCAATAGGGAAGAAACAATGATAAATTCCTGAAAAGGCCGTGGCCTAGTAGTATCTAGACAACCACTGGCAAGATGGGTTTTTCTTTCATAGAGATATTATAGGGCAGACAGCAAAGAGTCAAGAGATAGAGTTACATCACCAATACTGAAATTGAAATTGCACATTTACTAACAGCACCCCAGTTGCCCTGAAAATATCACTTAATTTTGCCATTTTTTTAATTCCCAGAGGAAATGAACAAAGGCTATATAATGTATTTTTTGCATGATTAAATAAAGCACTGAAACTTATTTTTTAAGCTATGAAGTTTTGTAATGGTAACCACAGCTACATACTAGAATAATTCAGAAGCTCCTGAACTTCTTATAAATATAAAAATATAGATGCAATATAGGCATTCAATAAACATTCTGAATACAGAAAGTATACATGACTGAAATTATAGGGCAAAGAGCAGGGAATAAGGGAGGGCATGAGAGGAGATGGAAGGAAATAAGTAGTCAAAATATCTTAAAACCTTAAATATTTAAGAATTCTCTAGTTCAAATGCACGGGCTCTTTGTTGTGCCAAGTTCTTGGCACTGATTGAACAGGAGACACGGAACAAGAGAATTCATAATAATCCTAGGGAATGCCCTGTCAAATCACAGATTCAGAGAAGGTGGAAATTGGAGCTTGAGGTTTCTTCTGACAGATTATTAGATTCTGGGTTTATCTTGATGTTCATCAAATAGAGTGGAATTAAGACGTACAGCATTGAGGTGTAACGTCAGGATCGTAACTTCTCAATATATCCTCCAACCCACTAAATCTCTCTTAAAAATTTAAAAGCCTATTTAATTTCCACTAGGACTCTAGGGAGTCATCCACTACAGAAAGGAATATAAAAAGTCAGAGAATACGCAGCACGAATTCCAAAAGATCAGGTAAAAAAAATTAAATTCATCAAGTGCCCATTCCACCAGAAGAAAAGCAAATAGATCATTCTACCCACTAAAGGAATATTTAAGCAAATATTAAGGATGGATTATGCAATTAAATGACACAATAAGTCTGGCAGCACAGCCCATGTGATGTCTAAGCAGACTTTTTATTTTTTATTTCACCTAGCATGAAGTACACTCCCACTGCCTTGTTCTCTGCACCTCTGCTGCCCCTTGGAGTCCTTGCTGTCTGAGGCTAACTCTTCATAATGTATGCTGTTAACATATCCTCTAGGCACACTACTCTATATTAAGGTCCCTTTGAACTTCAATAACTAGACCTCTTGGGATGAGGTGCAAAAATGACCTGTGTCACACTGAACTCAGTCTTATACGAAACAGCAGGGTCATGCTAGGAGGTTTTGTACAATTTAAACTAATGGACTCAAGACTTTATTTTTTCAGGCAGAAAATTAATATCAGGAATCACACAGGGCATAGAACCTGAAATCCTAAATGTAGATGTCTGTGTCTTCTAACTGATAAATGATATAGTTGGTCTAAACAATTATTTATTCTCCATCTCAACTTTGTTGGCAAACTAATATGCCGGTACTACTGCTACTCAAACAGAAGCGACACTGTGTTGCAAACAAGAAAAGGTGGAGGTGATAGATCTTAATTTAAGAGAAAAATCACTGAGATCTTATTGTTACACTTATGGAGGTTGTATAAGTTCCTTCTGATCGGTTTCCACCATAAAAATGTTCTTGTAGCATTCATTAATTGAATGAGCAAAATGAACGTATGTGTGTGTATGGCAAACAGAATACATACTGCTAAACAAGTTTCAGTGTAAACATTTTATAGGTCCAACAAAATACTAAATAGGCTGACATGGAAAGACTTCCAAGATTACTGCTTATTAATATTTATAATTGTGGTCCGGCACAGTAGTCTTGTGGCTGGAATCCTTGCCTTACATATTCCAGAATTCCATGTGGGTTCAGGTTCATGTGCAGGCTGCTCCACTTCGCCTCTGGCTCCCTGCTTACGGCCAGGAAGGGCAATGGAGGCCCAGAGCCGTGGAATCCTGTCCCCGAGTGGGGGCTCCAAGGGGGCTCCTGGCTCCTGGCTTCAGATCAGCTCGGCTCTGGCCATTGTGGCCACTTGGGGAGTGGAACAGCGAGTGGAGGATCCTTGTCTCTCCCCTCTCTATCGGTCTGACTTTCCAATAAAAAATAAATAAATCTTTTAAAATACTGATAATTTGATCTTATTCATGCAGTATAAGCTTAGGTACACACACATGCCTATGAGAAGATTGGCAATATATGGAATCATTGACAATAAACTGCTCTATTGTGGGAGAAATGGGAATGAGTGCAAGTGAGATTTTTGAGTCTTGTTTCAATCACTTTTCTATCTGTTTATTCAGATAATATGAAACAGTATCCCATGTTACTTTTGTAAGAAAAAAAAGCTACATATTTTAAAAATTAATGTGTGCTATTCTGAAAGAAGAACTAGAAAATAAAAACAGACACTTCAAATGCTCTTGATCCTTCCTCTGACTCCCTTTATGTGGTTCTTGATTTATTTTGGTTCTTGAATATAAAATACAAAATGTACTACCGTCGTGTGTGGAACCATAATGCAGATGTCTCAGGCATAGTCAAACTTGCTTCCTTCAATAAATATTTTTGAAGCAAATATCCAACTCAACGACAGTGTCTGAGTGAATTGCAAATACCAGTATCTCCTAGTGTCTACTTCTTTATGGAAAAGTCAAAAGTTCCTTGCAAAATTCATCTACATTCATGTAGGCCCTGAACTTTCTGGTGTTATAAAAAATCAGATGTTTTGATAACCTGAATAGCTTTGGGATCCTTCATTTTAATATCACTGAGTCTTTCCTGATTCCCATATTTACGGCTCTCTGGGAGCTGGTGAGCAACCCCAATCTGGTGTTTCTTTCACAGTGCCCATGTTCTTCAGGAGCTGCCTTCAGCTGGAGACCAACAATCCTACAAGCTAACCCTGCCCTGCTCTAGTTTGCCTGGGCTCTGGGCTCTAACACCTCGAACTTGATTTCCAAGATGTGCTGACTTGAACTTGTGGAAATCGTAGCAGTGCTGACAGGTGTGTGTTTTCTTCAAGTGCTCCGTGCCTAGAGTTCTCTCTACCGGCCTGAGGATCCTCTCATAGTCCATACTCTCAGGAAATTAGTTCTTATTCCTTTTAAAAAATCACAAAGTGATCACAAACTGCCTAAAACAGTTCAACTAGACTATAGCTGACCAGCTATGCCACACGAGCAGTAAATGGAAGTATGGGACCACCAGAAGACAACACAAACCATCCCAATCTCTGTACCCCACATCACACAGTCATAGAAGCGAATATTGCAGAAGAGTCAGAGTCGTTAGACTTGGGTACAATAAATTATAACATCCACCGACATATTCCTCTTCATACATACCCACACTTGGTCTAACCAGGGTCCCCATTCACATCCTGATTTCTCTTTCTTAATCCCCCCACAAATGTTGCCCAAGATCCTAGATTGGAGAGGCAGATTTGAATCCTATTCTCTATTTCCTTGCTGGCAAGCAATGCAAATAAGACATTTCTTTTCACAAAAGACTGGGATTGCAGATTGATCGTTGTGCTCATTGGGCAGCAAAGCTATCACATTCCGAGCCCAAATTAAGGATTCCGTTATGTTAGTGTCACATCAGCATCCTTCTAAATGCTAGAGATTCATAACTCGACTGTGATTACATGGTTGTGATTACAATTCTTAGGGGCTCAAACAAAACTAAGACAAATCATACAGATTTCAGTTAACCTCAGGGTTATAAGTAGACTTTCCTAAAACAAATCTTTCAATGTTTTTTTGACACTGCCCAACACTGATGCTGGTGGTGAGATGATAACAGATACTCGTTGAGCCTTTGCACAGACCCACTCCTGTGCTCTGCGTCATCTCATCCATTGCTTCCCCTTCTCCTACTCACAGTGCTACCATCACTGCTCTCACTTTGCTGCTAAGAAACTGAGAATTAAGAAGGTTAAACAGGGCCGTGTATGGTAGCCTAGCGGCTAAAGTCCTCACCTTGCACACCCCAGGATCCCCTGTGGATTTCAGTTCATATCCTAGCAGCCTCACTTCCCATCCAGCTCCCTGCTTGTGGCCTGGGAAAGCAGTTGAGGACGGCCCAAAGCTTTGGGACCCTGCACCTGTGTGGGAGACCTGCAAGAAGCTCCTGGCTCCTGGCTTAGGATAGGCACAGCATTGGCCATTGTGTTCACCTGGGGAGTGAATCATCAGACAGAAGATCTTCCTCTCTGTCTCTCCTCCTCTGCTCTGTATATCTGACTTTCCAATAAAAAAAGAGTAAATCTTAAAAAAAAAAAAAAAAGGTTAAGACACTTGAGAAAGCCTCTTGTGTCCACCTATCTCTTATGGCAGGAAATGGAGAAAACAGAAAACATGTTAAAAATTCCCCCTGAGGTCAAAACAGGTAGGGATGGACTCTGTGTGCCCCTGAGAAAATAATAAGAAAGGAAATAAAATGTGCTTCTGACTGTGCAAAGAATGCAGGCGATACACCATCTTCTCCAGGTCTTGGTGAGTGTTGCGTTTTGTCACTGCAAGCCCTCTTTAACGGTAACTCAGGGAGAGCTCCCTAACTCAGGCCCGTGCGCTACACTTCCTCCGTGCATCAATTCTCTATCAAGTCAGTCATACAATGGAAACTTCCTAGGTACTCATCTTTTAAAAACTCTTTGAACTTACAGTGCCTCAAAGAAACAGCTTTGACGGCACCTTCACAATGGCTAACACTAGCACCAATTAATCAGTTCCCTTGAAAAGGAAATTGGGACAGGTAGAGTTGGAGACTGGCTCACAGACATAAGGGTTGACATCATTAGTCTGAAGGAGTATCTGCTTTCTGCAGTTATACACCAGTAAAGATGCCTTTCTCCACCAAATAGAATGTGAAGATAATAATGTTTATTACAGTTTCTTTAATGGGGGTATGGAAAGGTTTATTTAATTGCTGTTTGTGAAGTGTCTGAGGAATAAAAACTGCTCTGCAAGTGCTAACTAGGATTATTACCCATCCTGGCACTTCATGTAAATGTTCTGTTCTGATTTCCTCCTCTGGGAACTCTACTTGAGGGCAACTTAAGACTTCCGTAGAGAAACTTCCAGAAAACATCCACACGGAGGGTTTGTTGGGAGGCCACCAAGACCCTGACCACTGCAGACAACACAGAGATTAAGTTAGTGGCTTCACTCACAGACTCGTGAAGGCATTCTCAAAATGCTTCCCAGTTCATGGGAGTGTTCTCAGTAGTTAGAAAAGCATCAGTGTAGAATCAATGGAAAGGTCAAAGAGGAAAAAACCCTAGCTTCACGGTAGTCGAGACTGTCAGATGAATCACACACTCCGTGCCACCTAAGCACAGAGCTGGTACATTCTAGAAGGAAATACAAAAAAAATTAAAATCATTTGGCCTTGGGACTCTCCACCCAGACGCCTTCATTCTATAAGTTACTTAATAGGGCCCAGTAAGATGACTCAGTGGCTAAATCCTTTCCTTACACATGCCAGGATCCCATATGGACATCTATTCATATCCCAGGTGCTCCACTTCCCATCCAGCTCCCTGCTTGTGGCCTGGGAAAGCAGTTGAGGACAGCCCTAAGCCTTGGGACCCTGCACCTGCGTGGGAGACCTGGAAGAAGTTCCTGGCTCCTGGCTTTGGATTGGCGCAGCACCGGCCGTTGCAGTCACTTGGGGAGTGAATCATCAGACAGAAAATCTTCCTCACTGTCTCTCCACCTCTTTGTATATCTTTGTGATAAAAATAAAATAAATCTTAAAAAAAAATGTATGCACTCATTCTGGAATAGTTACAGAGAACGAGGCAGTAAGAGAACAAGATGCTCCCTCCACTGGCCTGTCTCCTGATGTCTGCAGTGTACAGTGTCAGAACAAGCCAAAGCCAGGAGCCTGAAGCTTCATCTGGATCCTTTCCGTGAGAGTCCAAACAACTGGGACCTTCTCCGTTGCTTTCACCAAGTCATAAGCAGGGAGCTGGGTCACAGTGGCTAATTAGAACAAAATCTGGAGCCCCTCGGGATGCCAGCATCACAAACAGCAATGTTACCAACTAATCATAACATTGGCCAAAAAGTATAGCTTTGTGTACTATTTTAAATGATTTCATTCATGAGACTGGCATTGCAGATCCATAAGCTTAAGCCATTCCCTATGTATCATCCGTAAAACAATGAGACAACTGAAGAACAATCCAGCTGGGCTTCTTCAACCCTAACTTCTATGAGTGCGTTAGAAAGTCTGAGAAAAAAAGGCAAGTGCTCCCGCTGCAATCAACATCAGCTGCCTGCAATCAAGCGCCAACAGCTTGCAGGTGTTTGCGGGATTTCACTACAAAGATTTTTGACATTTCTATATAGCATGTCACACCAGGTCAGGAGCTGAAGGAGCTCAAAATGAAACAGAGAGAAGCTCCAAGCAGTTGGCTAACAGTACATCCAGTTAAACAAATAACAGATGTTCATTAGGAACTCTTAGTGTGGAGAGAGGTACACGGAATAAAATAAAAATAGACATCATCAAATATGAAGGAATTTGTAGCTGGTTTTTCCGTGTGCATGAGTGTGTACATGAGGGGAAGCTTCGTACTGGTTTCAGTATAACCATTTGAAACTGCTGTTGCTTTGAAGAAATTGTTAATTCTGAGACCATCAGTATAAAAAAAATCAGTGTTAACTGCAATAGTTTTATTTTTCACAACTAAATACAGATGGGTTAGATTTATTATATAGGTGTCATGAATATTTAAGAATGAAATTCAACATTTCCAGAAAGAATCCATGAAAATCAGCTATGATGACCAAAATCAGAGCGATGCTGAGGTCACTGACCTTGGTCACCTACCAATCTTCCGCTTCAGTTATCACCATATAAATACAAGATATGACTAAAATGAAACTGCTTTGGTGCCCAGAGCCTCACCCAGTCACCATATAGTAAATAAGGACATGTCCATACCCATGAGGATATGGACTGCTTAGAATAAGCAAAATATTAAATCCTTGGCAACTCAAAATTCCTCTTCTCCATAATCAAAAGGCAATCATCTTACCCAAAAAACCCTGTAGTCTGACTAAATTTCTAACCATGTCCTCATTACCAAATCAATAATAGTCACTTGGGATTGATGTCTGAAAGCTTTAGCATAATTTACATGCTGGAAATATGACATTTACAAAAACAAATTAAACAACTCTCAATACCTCAGCAAAAAGGATTCTACTATGTGTTCTAGACTAATGAACTTTAAAGAAATTAAGAGGCTCTCACGTATGAGTTATCATCAATTACTTAGATAATCTCCAAAGACTGAGGCAGAATTCCCAACATCTATTTTTATTCAAGAGAAGATAACTTCATGGAATCCGGCTTCTGCCATCAAATTCCAAATAATAATAATAATAATAATAATAACTAAATTTGCATGGTACAGAGTAAAGAGATAAAATCTAATTATGATTGCTTGCTTTGGATAGGACTGCATTAATTTTATGAGCAGCTGTCCAATACAGAAAAGCTCCTTCTCTTTTTTTTGGAATATCTCTTCACTCTTTATTATCAATAACTTATATAAAAGAATTAATACATGTATATTTATAAGGGATCTTTATTAGGATATGGAAATATATGTTATGAAATAACTGCAAAGATTTCATTTTTACACTACAATAAACATATCTCGCAATTCTATTTTCTAAGAACTTAATGATATACATTTGTGCGTGTACGTGTGTCCTCAGTCTCTACTTTTCTTGGAAATGTAATTATTTGCTAAAATTCGACCTCCTTTAATGCCAAAATATAATTGAAAAAATTGATTCAGCAACCCAGGCTACACCTGCAGTAAAATATTGGAGAATAAATCTCATTGCAATTAGATATGACAAACATCATTAAAGGATATAGATTGTATTTCATGCACAAAACCGATGCCCACACAAACCTCCAAGGAAGCCGGGGCAATGCCTGCTCTCTGTGTCTGCTAGGAGCTCAGCCTTTACAGGCAGGCGGAACCTAACCAGATGCAGCAAACCTGGAGAAGCAAGCAATAAATCCAAACTTGCAGAATGCACAGGTGCAAGCTCTGGGTGGGAACGTTTCAGATTTGTGTTTGGTTCTATAGCCATGGAACAGAAAATCTAGCAAGCACCATTAAGAAAAAAAGGAAGGAAAGGGAAGAGAAGAGGAGGGAAAGAAACTTGAGAGGCAATACACAATATTGAAAATACAATCTGACATTATGAATGCTTCAGATAGAAATGAATTCTCTGGTTCAGGAAGTAACAGACTTAAATTTGTGAGTCTGGACTGTCTGATGATTGACACGGAGGCAGAGACAGTCAAAGCTCCCTGCTTCACCTGTGTAAGTGCATCTATCAGAGCTGGAATGAGATGAACTTTTTTTGTTGTTGTTATCAAAACTATTTCAAGATTGTTAGCAAACGCCTCTCTCCTCTCCTCCTTCCATAACTCCAGTCCCCCATAACTCAAGTTTTTAAAGAAATAAGTAATTAAAAAAAAAAAGAAAATTCCAACACTAAAACAATCATGATCTGCCTACAGCTTTAAAAATCGCATTCACATTCATGTCTCCCTGCCATTCTAGAAGAGCCTGACTTCTCGGTATAGAAAAATTATGCTTAAGAACCAAATTATGAAAATGGTCAATATGTTATCTTCCTTTAATTGGTGCCTGAATTTTTAGAACAAAATGAAGACTGTCTCAAATAATTAACATTCGTCTAGAGTTTAATGTGCACCATCACCAAAGGTGATATAACTTTCACTGCTATTGAAATGGCTTTTAGTATTAGAACTACTAATGCTACTACTAATCCTACTGAACAACTACAACAATAAAGAAATTCACCTGTTTTCATACAATATTATACTCCGAAGGATAAGCTGGGCAATGGAAAAAGCCATTATAATAGAAGGTCTTCAGAAAGTTCATGGAAATCTATGCTATAGAAAGAATGCAGATATTTCAAAAATCTTCGCATAGGAAAAAAATCATAATTTAATTTCATTATTCCATAAGCAGCTTGAGTAGCCTTGTATAAAGAAAATTAATTTACTCGCAATGCATAAGGAACTGGGACTCATGATACACTTTGTAGACGTGATCATTGATGTTATTTAATCTCTACTTATTTATAGCTTTTAATTTTCTCACTTTATTTCAAATCAAACACACATCATCATAAACTAAGTCTGACAGAACCTGAAGCCGCAGACTCACCACATCAGCCCACCTGGTGCTTTTATCTGTGTCCTTCATAGGACATTATGCTAAATTAGGGTCTGTGGCTTTTTGCTTGTTGAACTGCAGCATTAAGACCTTGATTGTGATGTAAATTAAGATATTGTCTGAAAAGCAATAGGAAGGGTGGAAGGATGGAAGGAAGGATGAAAGGATGGAAGATTGAAGGATGGAAGAAAGGGAAGGAGGGAGACGGCAGGGAGAAAGGGAAGGAAGGAGAGGATAAAAAATGTCACAAGAAGGGGAAGAAGGATAATAAGAGGAAGATGGAGCAAGGGAGGGAGAAAGGGGGCATTATGTTTAAGAATTTTGTCTATGAACTATATTAAAACAGTTAAGAACACAACACTAAAAATTAATATATATATGCATATATCCCGGAGTCTTAACCAAAATGAACTTCAAAATGTGAACAACTTTGCTTTACGACCTTAAACGGATTCTCCAAATATTCATCATGGAGCACACTTCAGGTATTTTAACAGAAATCAACTGTCCCAGGAACCAAGCCCTGAATTTTGTCTTGATTTTGTTGTAAGACTGAAGAGACTTTGATGAAATTTAAGAGAAACAGAAGAATTCCACTTGAGAGGACAAAGAGCTGGGGTTGACAGAGGTGGTGCTGCAGCTGTGAAAGCACTCTAATTGGAAAAAGACAAGAAGTGTTCATGCTATCACACACACAAATTTATTTTAAGAGCTCCTATTCTTTCTTTCTCTCTCCTTTTCTATCTTATATTGTCTTTCAGGTTTCTTTTAGGTATTTCTTTAATGAAACAGTTCTTTCAGTTGGATTTCTCACATGGGTTTAAAGAAAGCAACTTAACACACCACTTCTAATGAGGTGGACTAATGAAAGGGTTGTGTAGTTCATGCAAGGAATTTAGTAAAATGCTGGCCATAGATTCTGAGCCAATAAACCTTCAATTCTGAAACAAAATTTTCCAAGTGATGGGGAAAATGCCAACTAAGTTAGTAGATTCCAGAGATAACCTGTCCAGATTTTAATTCTCGTTCTGCCACATCCAGTCCTTTGGTCCTTGGACCTTAGATAACTCTGAGCTACTTCTGACAGTGGGTAGAGTCACAGAAGACATCTACAGAAATTATGTGAGCACTCAATCACTTCCTTCTCAAAATGTTTCTAGAACAATGCCAGGTACGTGCTTACTGTTTAATAAATATTACTTTTCTTCCAGATTTGCAGAGTGTCAGGAATTCATTTAGCAGTGATGGCTGACAGGACAGATTTAGAGAGCAAAGCTTCCCATTGAACAAAAACACTTGTCTTTTAAAACCGGCATAATTACATATTTCGCTTAAAGAGCCATATTTGTCATTGTTCTGTTTGTTATTCCACAAGAATCTTTTCTATCTTGTGCTTACAGCTAGCCTGTTTTAGCTTTCAAGATAAATAGTGTTTTTATGGCTCTATGACCCTATGCTCACTAGTGCATTTTTGTTTCAATAAATACAGCTGCTGTTGGGTGAGGGGGGAATTCTCCAGGTGTTCCTTATAAATGACTCCTGCCTACCACCTGATGGTACATGAGTGTTCTGGGTAAATGGTGAAAGCACACACTGACGGTGTCCAGGTCTGACTTCAGCAAGATCAGAGAATATCACTGATTTGTGCTACATTTAGTCTGATATGTAACTTCATGCAACATTTACATATTTTGCCATGTTCTGGAATAAAGCTTTTTGTAAATAATCAGAATGAAATGTTTTCTAACCAACACCAATTGCCTCTATTGTCCCCAAATGGACACTGCCTAATGACTGAGAGTATTCATTTTGAGAATCACTGACTAACGAGCCACAAGCTATCCAACAGAGTTGGTGTTAGGTTCTAAGGCGCTCCCAGGAGTTCTTCTGGAAACACTAGTCTATGACAGGTCTGACCATCAGCACTGTTGGTGGCTGTCAGCATCAAGCCTTGGACTTCACCTCCACAGTGATGACCACAGTCAACCTCTTCATTTCACGAAATACTTACTCCAGTATTCTGTTATAGCACCAGAAAATGGATTAGGATATATATTTTTTTACTCTAAAACAACACAATAGTAACAAACACACGTTTATCAAAAACTGTATGATTTTTTTTCTAGAGAATCTAAGCCTACAATAAGATATATCAGATGTCCTTAAAGCACTCTTAAGAAAATGTGTAATAAGAAAAAATCATGCATGGCTTTTAAATTTTTTTGCCATCAAAATAAACTTTTCACTCAATTTTCCATGAACGTTTTGAAGTGACTTCATTTATGTAAATCAATAGATGTATATTGAGCTTGACCTCAATATAAAAGGTTATGGGGGATGAGAAGGTCCATGATTGATAGTCCCCATTTTTTTTTTCCTGTGGCTCAAATCAGCCCCAGAAGAAAAAAATCAGAAGAGTGAATGGCCTGCCTAACTCCCAGGGCTGATACTGAAGGCCCAAGGACCATGAACATCAAAAGATCCCACCTGTAGCAGAGAAGGCACATTCACCCTCGTTCTGCCTTTCTCTCCTTTCCAGCTCCTCCAGAGACTAAAGGATGCTTACTCACACTGTGCAGAGCAGAGCGGCTTTATTCAGTCTATCATTCAAGTGCTAATGTCTTCTGGAAACACCTTCAGGGACGCCCAGAAATGATGTTTTTCCAGGTATCTGGGTATTCCCCAGCCAAATCAAGCTGACACATAAAATTAAACATCACACACACACACACAAAACCTTCCCAGAAAATGTAGTATATATTTATGTGGTATTCTTGCAATTTTGTTTGAGACGTATTTTAAGAGCCAGATTACTGCCTGGGAGCATTAATAAGATCTATTATATCATGTGTCATTGTTCTGACATATATTTACATACTTGGAAGAAGAAAAACTTAGCTAGTATCTTTTTCTCCCCCATAACACAGTTAGTTAATGTTAAACAAGATAATAGTGTATCAGAACAATTTGAAAGACAGCAGATTGTACAAGAATTTTCTTTTTCTGGAAACAGTGTGCTATTAACTAGTTGATGAAAGAACTCTTCTTTATGAAGCACAGATAGCAAGAGGACCGTGATGACACAAAGTCCTTACCCCATTTCTTAGGATGCATAGGAGTGTTCCCATCTCATAAGACTACATCTAATCTACTCTCTCCATTTCACTAAATTGGGGGGGGGGGGGAAATCCCTTTTTTTAAAAAAAAGATTTTAATTTTTTATTGGAAAATTGGATATACAGAGAGGAGGAGAGACAAAGATCTTCCATGCACTGCTACACTCCCCAGGTGGTCACAACTGCCTGAGCTGAGCTTATCCTAAGTCAGAAATTTTTCCCCAGGTTCCCACACAGGTGCAGGGTCCCAAGGCATTGAGCCATCCTCAATTGTTTTCCCAGACCACAAGCAGGGAGCTGGATGAGAAGCCAAACAGTCGGGATATAAACTGGTATCCATAAGGGATTCTGGCACAAGCAAGGCAAGGACTTTAGCCACTAAGCTGCCATGCGGGGCTGGGAAAAAAAAAATCTTTTTATGTCACCACTTTACCTCCACAACCCCCCTCCAATGACCTACTTTATGCAGTCTAAAAATTTCTTACTGGCACTTACTAACAATAAAATTAACATCTGTATAGTAACGTATAATTTGCAAAGCAACTGAAGCATAAGCACAGTGGGCCTATGCGTAGTCTTTTTACCAAACATGCACTTCTCATCTGCCATTCTTTACCATCCTCTGCCTCACATCCATCCTTGCAGCATGGATCTGCAAAATTAGCAACCAGAGATCCATTTCTTCAGCTTACATTTGACATCCCCTTTTTTCTTAAAAATATTTATTGGAAAGGCAGAACGAGAGAGGCATGGAGAGGCACAGAGGGATGGAGCTAGAGAGAGAGCAAGAGCGAGAGAAATTTTGCATCCATTGGCTCACTCCCCAGGCAGCTCCAATGGCCAGAGCAGAGCAAAGCCAAAGCCAGGAACTTCACCTTGGTTTGCCGTGTGCGTGGCAGCAGCACAAGCCCTTGGGTCATCTCCCACTGTTTATCTCAGGTCATTCTCAGGGAGCTGGATTGGAAATGGAGCCGCTGGGGTTCTAATTAGCTCCTATATGGGATGCCAGCACTGAAAGTCATGGCCTTGCCTGCTCTACCACAAATCCTGCCCCTAATTTGAAAATTTTAAAACTAAAAAAAAAAAAATCCAGGAAAAAATTTCATTTTTGTTAATTTATTCCTTAGACTATGCCTGTATATATTTCTTCTGAAAACGTAAATTTCCAAGATTTTTATTTCACGTTCCAATTTACCTATGTAACAATGGAGAAGTCCCACAATTATTCTTCCAAGAATCACTTTTCTCAATTTGGAAATGAAGTCAACTGGAAATCAACTGAAATAAATACTAGCCTCAAAAATACAAATATCACGTTTTCTCTGATGTGTATCAGCTAACACAGAATAGCAAAATATATAAGAAGGAAATAATCGCTGTGCAATAAGATTGTCGCTGTTAGTTCATGCTTATATTCTAATGAAAATGTAGTCTTTCTACTTTTTAATCTTGAACATTATGATTAGTTGCAAATTAGTCTGCGAATATAGAATGGAGTAAAATTATGTCTGCAAAAACTGATGGAGAGAGGGAAGGAAGGGAGGGGTGCTGCAGGGGAGTAGGGAAGTCTGGGAAATGTGGCTGTCTTCTTGGAAATGTACCTACATTACATCTATTCTCTTTATATTAATATTTTCTTACAAATAATAGAAAGTAAAATGCATTTCCATTATTAAGTATGTTACCTGAGAGATAATGGGTGTTTGGGAAGCCCACATCCGACATCAGAGTGCCTAGTTCAAGTTCTGGCTCTGCTCCCAGTTGTAGCTTCCCACTAATGTGCATCTTGGAAGGCAGCAATGGCCCAAGGACTGAATTCCTGTCACCCATGTGCATGACATAGATTGGGCTCTTGGCTCCTGGCATTGGCCCGGCCCGCTTGCGATTGCTGGGGGAACTGGGGAGAGTGAATCAGTAGATAAGAACTTTCACTGTGTGTCTCCCTCCTCTCTTGTTTGCTGTCTCCCTAATAAAGAAAAATTTTCAATGGATTTGACTTGGGAAAATACATATAAAGCACCATGCAGAGAACTTATTATACAGTATTTGTATGGTTAATCTCCTACTGAACAAAAGTTTGTTTACTTGACTGTTATTTCTTAGCATTATTCATAGTACCTGGCACACAGAAGAAGTTATTATTTTAAAATTTTCAGACTTTTATAATCTTTGTGAAAAATACTGACAGAAACTCAACATGATGGCAAGAGAGAGACACCAAAGGAGTAAAGAACAGAAGCAAGAAGAGGAGGGCTCGCTTACCACCCACTTCTAAGACTGCTTCCAGGCAGAGAATCAGAAATGCAGTGTCCTACGTTTACTCTGAGCAGAATCTGTCCTGTCACTTTCTTTTGTGCTGAGGTTTTCACTTGTTGTGTATATGTTTTGACACAAACAAGAGCAGCTGTGAAAGATAAATACTGCGTGATATAGCCAAAAGGCTGTCAAATTAAAAAAGACTTCTGAGCCACTAGCTCAGCAGCTTAGTGGCGCAGGCATCTTGAGCCTCACATGCCTCGTCACAGGAAGTGCCTTTCCCATTTTGTCAACATGTTTACCTTCAAAGAAAGGACACAGAAACTGCATTGTGTGTGAGGGCAAGTGGTTAGTAGGCTGAACAAACAAGGGAGCCACCTGGTACCTGGCTGGCCACACGCGCTCAGGGTTTATATACTGGGGAAAACAATAAAGATGATTTTTATTGCCACGGCTTGAAAGTATCCCATCTTGAAAGCTTTTCACACAAACTTTTAGAATCCTGGGCAAGAAAACAGAAAACCAGAAAAACGAGAAAACAGCAAAAGTAAGGGTGTTCCATCTCGAACTACAGAGCTACTGTTCAACAGTAAAATAAATCGTATCTCAGTAATACACAGGCCACTTGCATCAGTGAGACAGAAGATACCTTGTGTCAATTTGAGCCACAAATCTGATTAAATATCATTTCTTGAAGAGACCTGAATATAATGTATCCTGAGGCAAAATTCCTTTCCAGATACAAATCTCTTAAATTAGACAAATTGTGTGCTTTCCAAAATACAGTGGTAAAACAGGAATAAGATATGCATTCCCATCCCAAATGGGGAATAAAATGGGAAACAAAGAAGTGCGAACAGATCTCAAGCAAGGAAATCCAGCAAGAAGAGTTTCTTCTTAAGACTAGAGAATCATCATGTTTGGTTAGATGTTCTGCCTTCCAGATATTCTGCCTTCCAGATCTGCTGAGGTGCCAGTCCATTTGTAGGACCACTAGAATGGAGAACCCATCTCATAGGCTCTGCTGCAAGTTGGGGTCATGACATCAAGGTTCAGGATGATCACTAACCACCTTGTGGGAAGTTAAGGCCATCTCCTTTGAAAACAATGAGGTAGCTAGGATGATCTCGGAAATACATTCAGAATCAACCTTTCCTTGTCTTGGACAGTGCATCTTCCCGGTGAAACAGCTCTATGACGCTGGTCTATAGGAACTAAGAATATCAGTAACTCCTTTATTTTCCCATGCTTTAACTCAAACTGACAGTTTCTACTTTGGTAACTGAGAGATTCATGCTCACGTGCACACCTTCTGAAATGGTTTAGCCATGCGTTTTCTGATCTATCCAGAACAAGCTTTCTTATTACTTGCAGTATGGATAGGCTAAGAACTTTTTTCCCATATTTAAATTCTGGTTCCTCTTTGCTTAATTAATCCTTCTTAAATTCATGTGCCTCACATTTCACTGTAAGTAGACAGGACGAACCAATCCTCTCCTACAACATTTTGCCTACAATCCTCTTAGGTAAATACGCATGTTCATTAAATACAAATTTCACTTACTATGGATCATGGCACTGGAGCACCAAGAGAATTCACCTGAATTTTTTTCTCCTATGGTTTCCAATAGGAGGCTTTTGATATTTATACTTCCACCATTTGTTTATGAATTTAAAGTATTTTTATAAAAGGATGGAAGCTTTCTCTCTCCTGCTGGGCCGTCACCATTCACGTTCAGCATCCATATTTCTAGAATGTACTTCTAAATTTTCCAAACCTCTACTTATTACCTAATTCCAAGGCTGTGCCCACACTTCTTGGGTATTTGCTATAGTAGATCCCTCTTTTCTGTATCAAAATCTTTCTTGTATGGCCACATGGCATTTTTCAAACCCTAACTCCATGAAGCCAGGACATCAATTAAGCTGACCACCCAAATCGTAACAAAACCTAACTTGCTGAAAGCAGTCTCAACTCACTGGGTTATATTCCAGAGTTCTGTGCCAGATAACCTGTAACTCCAGTCATAGCCAATTGGCACCAACTCAAGACAAGGCAATAGGATAACTGCTTTTGTGAATTTATAAAGATGATAGAAACACAATAAAGATTAAGGGAACTGTTTTTCTCACAGAAATATTGTGCAGGGATCAAAGTGATCAAAGTACAGGGATCAAAGTGATAAAAGTAGCAGAGGATACAATCTGATTATATCCAACAACTACTCACAACATTTCATTTTTTTAATGTTATCTCCGATTGTTTTGAAGTGTCAAGTACATGCAAAAGAAACACTTTCTTCTATGCACCATGGCAAAGATTCCACTAAATTGGAAAGCACTTTTTCGGTATCCGTCTAACCATTGTGAAATGTTGACTATTAACTCCACAGAAAGTACAGCAAAGTTGTAGACCAACAAAAACAAATTTCATTTTTATGTATTTTTAAGGATTAGTTTTATTTATTTGAAAGGCTGAGAGACAGAGTGAGAGAGAGAGAGAGAGAGAGAGAGCAGAGATCTTCCATCTACTGGTTTACTCCCAAAAATGCCAACAACAGCTGATGCTGGGCCAAACGAAACCCAGAAGTGCTTTCCAGGCCTCCTACATGCACGCAGGGTCCCAAACACTCAGGCCGCCTTCTTCTGCTTTCCCAGGCTATCGTTAGGGAATTGAACCCAAAATGGAACAGCTGGGACTTAAACCTATTTCCACAGGGGATGCCAGCATTGCAGGCAGTCAATTAACTCATTATGCCATAAAGTTGACCCCCAAACAAGCAAAGGGAAACACTACATTGGCAGATTTTCTATGGAAACACAGACTGACAATTTAGTAAAGAGCATATATGACTTCAGCTTTCAGTGAAGGGGTTTAAAGGCAGCTCTCCCATACAGGAAAGCTGTTTCAAATTGTCAAAATGCATGACCTCGTTGTTAGAATTGGTCTAAACAGGGACGTGAAGATCTTGAGACAATTTTTGATCAGTAAAGTTTTATCCAACAGGGAAACTATTTGACCAGAAAATCTGATTTGTAGGAATTTCCTCAAGCAATGGAGCTAGTTGTTAGTATACAATTTTGTCTTTGTTGACAAGCATTTTCTTGTAACACAGTTAAGACATATTGATGCAAGTGTTCTCAATCCTCAAAACCAAATATAAGAAACAGAGTTTCATAGAACTGACTGAAGCAATGAATCTTACGTTACAGACTGAATGGAGACCCTCTCCCCAGGGTCTTCAAATACCCTCTCTGTATTTGAAATTGGACTTTGGGGAGGTGACCAAGGTTAATTAAGGGTAGACTCTCATCTGCTAGAATGAGCATCCTGATGCAGATAGGAAGAGACATCACAAAACGCACTGCCTCCCTGACAACACATGGAAAGTCCTATGAAGATACAGGAGGAATGCTGATGACTGCAAGTCAAAGAGGCCTCACCTGTTACCAGTCCTTAGTCTTGAATTTCTAGCCTCCAGAAAATAAATGTTTATTGATGAAAGCCATTCCTCCTCTAGTCTTATGTTAGGGCCGCCTGGGCAGAGCGTCCAAGCAGATGATATTATCACTATGCACTAGAGAAGTATGATTGGAAGCTAGCATGACACCTGCTTTTTAAAAATCCAGAGAGTTTTCCCCTTGACACTTATTATGCTGTGGATTCCTAAAGAATGTGTCCCAGAAGCTCTTTTCATTGGTTCTGACGAAGTGAACTTCTCTATGCTGAGCAGGCTGGGACTGCAGCAAAATCAGATCGCATTCTTTTCTCTGAGCTCTTAAGAGTTTAATATGCTCAACATGTCCATTAGTTCTCTTGACAAGAATCTTGCCCTTAACTTATTTGTTTACCACAATGCCAACAGCATTCTGGGTAACGCTCTACAGCCATCCAGTGTTGCCATGGCAACATTAATGGGGCATTCCTTTTTGAACAGTACTCATTTCCTTGATGTCTTTAATATCACCTTTCCCAAGGAACAATTCCAACCTTTCTAAAAGGCCTGGCAAACACATCTCAGGTGTCTCTTCTTTTACTTTGTTTTCATCATCTTAGCATTTTACTGGAACAAGGCGGCTCCAGCTGACAAGAATGAAGCTTTGCTATATTAGCATCCAGCCAATTAAAAACTGTCATTATCCCAAGAGGTTTACAGGAATCCCTCAGAAGAACATATAGAGGTTTTCTTATCATGTATAATTATTTGGCAACTGAATTGTTGATCAAGACAAGAAAAAAATAGGTTGAAGAGAAGGACAGTATCAATCAGCAGTGTGTCCTGGCAGCCCCACCTCCCATCCAGCTCCCTGCTTGTGGCCTGAAAAAGCAGTTGAGGATGGTCCAATTCCTCGGGAACCTGCACCTGCGCAGGAGACCCAGCAGCAGCCCAGCTCTGACCGTGTGGTCACTTGGGGAGAGAATCAGCAGACGGAAGATCTTCCTCTCTGTCTCTCCTTCTCTCTGTGTATCTTTCCAATAAAAATAAATCTTTTAAAATTATTTTTAAAAATCTGTCAGGATGTCTGTGCCCCGCATCAGGGTGTCCAGGTTCAGTCCCTGACTAGTTCCCTACTCCTGCTCATGCCTATCCTGGGAGGCTGTAATGCTGCCACAAGAAATCAGGGTCACACCTTTGGCCTGGCCCCAAGTTGGCATCTGGTGCTGAAACAGCAGGCAACAGTTTTGTTTGCCTCCGATCCTCCGCCTTTAAAATGTAAAAAGTATTTGTGTTCTCTCACTGCATCGTATCATATATTTTTAATTGCATATTTTACTTCCATTGCATTGAGAGTTGACCCATGTGGCATAAATCGTTGGGGCGTGCTTGGATGAATGAAAACTTTACAATGTACACAGTCAGCATTCTGCATATTCCTTTGGGCTTCCTGGAATGAGGTGACATGTTGTAGGAAAACCACTGCAATCTTTTGCAACTCATAGTACTCATCAAGTGACAACAGACTCCAAATGGCACACGCTCACATCCTTTTCTCAATGCTTTGCCCAGGGTGGACCTCTCATAACAGCAGCAATAAAAATAAAATGACTGCTCCCAGGGCGCTTATTTGTAGCAGATTCCAGTAATACAATGACAAGAACATTCTTTAAATGCTAATATCTTGCCATTTAATGCTTTTATCAGTTCTGATATTGATTTGTTTATATTCCACTTGCTTGTTAGTGTTTTAGAAATACACTTTACAGTATCTAACACAGCATTTTCATAATTAACTCCTATTTTTTTAATATATCTTGTATTTGGACCACTATCTGGGATTTCATTCTAAGGAATGCAGAGGAAACATATAACTCGTCTTCAGCAATGACAGGGATCGGTATTTTGCAGCATACATAAATGGACACAGAAACCAAAATGTTGTGCTAACGCTGGATTTAAACAGTTTTTTTCAGATAAGCCATCAAAAGGGTATTAGACATTTGCTATGGAAGCAAAAGAAAAGCAGTCTTTCTTGACTTAATCATCCAAATGCTTAATAGGCTATGTACCTAAAATGTGAAATAGATGTTAGCATTTTGGAGTAACAGTGTGCCTTCCTACTCCTCTTGTTTCTAAAACCAGACTCTGTCCTTCTAATGGGGATTCCATTGGACACAAATTCTTAAAGAAATCATGTGAAATAAACTACCAAATTCAACAAGCGTTATACTGATAAGGATCCATTTTCTCAAGGACTTCTAATAAGAAACGGCCTGTGTTGTCATTTATTTCTTACTCGCCATTGACTCAACCACAATGCCATAAGCAAAGTTTGGGACTTCAATACTCAGAGATGACTTCCTTCCTTAGGTTGTGTTTTTATATTTTAACTTTTCTTACACTAAATTATTTGTATTTAATTATAATGAATTGTCTCTGCCAAATCAGTTGTTATTCTGATTCAATGTCTTGGGATTCACAAAGTATGAAAACTGAAGGAATAAAAAATAGTTTGATGTTGGTGTATGGTCCCAGGATCTTTACAACCCAGGTGGACTGTCCTTGGTAGGATTTTTCTTCGATTTTTCTTGTTAAGGTGCTTTTGGTGCTGTTACTGTTTTTCAATTAAATGAAAAATCACTTCTTCTAGATGCAATTTCTTAGGCTCAACATTCTCTAGGTTTAGTAGATCCTAAATCAGCCTACGATAGCTGTCCTTGGTATTGACTTGTGCCAAGCAGTTTTGTTTTTAAAGTTTTTAAAAATATTGTAATAAAAAAGGAACAAATTTCACATGTCACAGTACAATTGTAGAAGCATAGTGATACTTCTGCCCTTTCTCTGCTAGCACTTCCTGCTCACCTGCCCCACCTGCCTCCCCTTCCTTCCTTTTTTTTTTGCTCCACATTTTTACAGTGCCACCACACTTTAGATCACTTCCTAGTTACTAAACACTATTAGGTAAAGAAGTCAACAACTACAAAGCAGGAAAAAAAAAAAAAAAAAAAAAAAACTACTGCTCCTCAGGAATACAGAAAAAGGTTATAAAGAATAATCATTTTTTAAAATGTTAATCTACTCCTGCAAATTATATTTTTTTGTACTCTGTCAATTGCCACAGATAAAGGAAAAACTTTATTTTGATATCAGAATGAAATCATTTATACACCTGTATGTTCTGAATGAAATGCATTATAACTGGGGTTCCTTATCTTCAGTATGAACAACCATTTTCCATAGCGTTCAAAATACCAATTCTAGTCATCCGTTAAGTGCTGCTTATTTCCTCTCTGCATGAAGATCATGTTCGGAGGATTCTAAATTCCAGATCATTTGAATTATAGGAAAGTTATTTTCAGTTACGGGTAGCCTATCTAAGGATCTATAGTGTGATCTGTCACATTACCTCAAGTACATTCTAGGAGATAATATAGTTTGGCTGAGTATTAAAAAGAGTGTCATAAAATAAATTGGCACTAGAGATTTTTTTAATATGGTAAAATATTGTCTAATAAATATATTAGAGCTAAATGTGAAATATAATTCATCAGGGGTTTTGCAGATAATTTGGGGAGAATGGTTAAACAAGTCCACAACTATAGCTCATCTCTCTTCTGACTCATATACTTCTGTTGTTTTAGATGTTGTCATTTACAAATACCTAGTAAGTACAGAATCCAATAAAAACTGGATCTGGATTTTAGATGTGTATCAATTTATACTCAGGAGTAAAGGAAAACGCTTTGGGCTGAGGGTAAAGGTCTTGATAACAATTTGTTCAAGTTGAAACGCACACGGTTGGTAAGGAAGATGATAATCTCACACCACACAGAAAGGCTCAAAACACAGGAAGGTTACAACAGACTTCCTCTTCACCGCCCCTCGCAGCAGGACATACTCAAACAGCTGGCCAATCCAAGTTTTACAAAACTGCTTTGGAGTTGATCCGCCACATTCCTGAAGCACAAACTAAAGTGGGACAGAGATGTGAAGCATTATGGAATGGAAATACATTAATCTTCTTTAAAAGAGAAATATTATAGGTTTGCTCCCGTCTAGCAAATAATTAGCTTCATTATTCTTTTCCTTAGTAAAATATATCTTGAGGTTGTCTTGAATCCTATCATCACTTTGTCAGGTTCAGTTTGAACATTCACTCATTTGGACAACATCCATTGATCTCCAACAATGTGCCAGGTGCATCTCTAGATACTGAGGATAAAAAGATGAATTAGATACGGTCTCTGATTTCTGGAATAAACCTCTCAGACATATGAAAAAGTTAGTCATGCTACAAAAAATGAGTACAAATACAGTATGATAAGTGATATAATTGAACCGGAGAGAAAAATGAAACTTCTAAGAAATCAATTCTTCACCAACTAGCTATTTCCCAGAAAAATATTACTCTAAATATATATATTTAAATTGCATGGCTTGCTGAAGCAGTCCTGGGGTGAGGGACTATAAAACCATTTTACATTGCTCGGAGAAATCCAAATTGTTTACTGTTAAGCTGTATGTATGTGTGTGTGTGTGTGTGTCCTCAGCGTAATAACTTCATAGTAAAAAAAAATCATTTCTAATTGAGGTTAAATTGTGCTTTTTGTAATAATTCATAATTAGTATTTATTACTTTACTCAGCTATCAAAATCAAACTAACTCTTACTTTTTTTTCCGTTAAGTACATGCTATTGGGTAGATTTCCCCTACTAACTGGAATGATTATCAGTTACCTGCTTTTTCTTTAAAAACAGAGCTATAATTTCCAAATTCTTAATAATGACTCTAATGAGAAGGAAGCAGAAAAATTGCGCAGTTTATTAGTAAGAAATATATAATGCAAAATTAAGAACAGGATATTTTTTAAAGCCCACAGATTCAAAAGAACATTACTTAATATTATTAAAGCAAATTAGAAATTGACATTTCAAATATCCAGTGTTGTATCTATTATTTGAAAAACTTTGAATGTAATTTATGATCCTTGTTACTGAACTAGAATTCTGACAGTAAAAGTTGGTGGGCCCTATTGGGTAGGATTAGCCATGGATGCTATACCGGTCCTTAAGTTGTTACCACCCAGGGAAAGCCTCAAGATGCCTTATGACATACAGACAGACAAAAAGTATTTTCTTAAGGATATATCCAAGACCTTATTTGCTCAAAATTTTGTTGACTATTAAATAACGGATGCTTTATTCAGATGAGTTAGCAGGAAGATCACAATAGTCGAGAGATGACGGAAAGATACCATCTGCTCCCTTTTCTAGTTTTATCTATGGGCTTTATGTTGGTAACCAGGTAACCCGAGAGAACTAATTAAACAGCACAGGAAATCTTCTCACAGATGGTACCCATTTACTCTTTGCAAACGCATACCAGCAAATTGTAGGCTTAGCTTTCATCTTGCTTAGTCTCCTTGAAAGCTTGAACGGACCACCCTGGTCTGACCATCAGTTGCCTGTTTCCAAAACTGCATGAAAATGCAGAAACAACAGTGTGAGGCTTAACTCAAAAACCAAAATGCCTACTTGGAAATCACATCACAAGAACTTTTGAGAAACCTGATATCTGATACCACACCTCCATAAGAGTTTAAACCAAGTTGTTTGCTTTTAATCCAAACAGTGTTGCTACTTTACTTTTTTTCTAATGCTGTGTGCTTTTTTCAGTGTAAAGTAAAAGTTCTTCCTCGAGTTTCCTTGCACATCCATATAGATTTCTGTTTTATAAAAGCTGTATTTTGAAGGTTGTATGATTTCTATAATACATTTTGAGCATAGCTATAGATATTTGTGAATCACTGAAGGAATTAATATAACACATCCACCGGACTCCATTTTAGTCTAGAACCAGAGATACTTTTTTGCTTTGAGAATAACATTTTGTTCGCACAGTTTTCTCCACAGGAACAACACTATCATCGTGTCACTTTTTTTCTCATTTCCCTCATCTGTCTTCTGGAAACAGTTTGCAAGTATGCTCAGCTTCATAATAATCCAAGTCATTATTGAGCCTACTAAAGTCAGACTTCCATACCACTCTATGGATACTGATAACTCCATTCACTCCCCTCAACCTCAAAGATAGTACTGATCCGTACCTCTTACCAACCCAACAGATATTTTTGCATCTCTACTGCATCCTTCTTTCAAAAGTCCTTTTTTAAAAAGTAATATTTTTATTATTTTCCAGTATATCTTTGTAAGCATAGGGATTCTCTCCTTTGCCTTTCGCTTTCTCCACTTTCTCCTCCCACCATTCTCCCACACACTATTACAGTGGTATAGTCATTTATTAACGGTCAGAAGTGTTACATTCTGCTATTTAGTGGGACTGCAAGAATAGACAAAGATAGAAATTCTAGTATCATATTATCAAAGTATTTTTAACTGTTTCACTGGGAGTCCTCCTTTTATGATGGAGTAGAAGAAATACCTTTATTTTATAGATTTCTTAAGATGTTTATCCTGGATGTCTTCCAAGCATCTTTGCCTCCTGTTCATTCAGTTGCACGTGGTTCTAAGTAACTACTACGAAGGGAATTCCTGGATAGATCTGAGATAACTAGTCACCTAAGCTTGAATTAAATGACTGTTACTAGATTACTTTGGTGAGCCCAACGTAATGCTAAGTGCTCTTCGGGTGTAAATCTGTCTTTCCAAATTCTAAGTGCTCTTAACTGCCAAAGACTCCAAGAATCTGCCTCCACTCACGGTAGCTGACTTTGCCACCTGCTCCATTTCCCCAGAATGCTCAAAGGCACTTTAACTTTTGTGTTGGTCAACATGTGGACTTCTTTACCATAAAGCCTTTGCACTCTTTGCAAGGATCCTGTTAAGTCATTGCCAAAACTTCTCCCTACAGTCAAAGCCTGTTCTATTCTAACTGTTACAAATTCTTCAGATTGTACTTATTTCACTCAGGGTTCATCTTAAAGGATATGAGATGCTAAAGCAAAGCTGGGCATTTACGTTCCAATCCTGACTTTACTCCTGATTGCACTGGGAGGCAGTGGTAATGACCACCGAAATTATGCGAAACCTGGATTGAGTTTTTTGCATCCTGGATGGAACTCCAAATTTCTCCCACATTTGGGGAGTGAACCAGAGATAGGAGTGTTCTGGTCTTCCTGACTCCTCCCCTCTCTCCTCTCTTTTTCCCTCTTTTTCATTGCCTGTGTGTGTGTGTGTGTGTGTGTGTGTGTGTGTGTGTGTGTATGTGTGTGTAAGGAAGCCAGAATGGAGGGAGAGAAATAAAGGAAGGAGAGAAAGAGCAACAGAGAAAAGGGACTAACATACATTAAAAACGTGATACCTCACTGTACACCATTAAATTCATCAACTAATGTATTTCTTTTCCATCTTACCCTATTTTAATTTTCTTGTGGGGTTATAACTATTATGAACAGAATCTTGTGGCTCAAAAACAATGCTCAAATTTCTTGATTCCAGGAACCAATTTTTCAAAGATAAGCACCAAAACAAAGAGTCGCTAATGATGCCATTAAAACAGGAAGTATATCTTTATAATTTCCTAACACTACTTACTTCCCAATATCATTAACTCCCATGACAAATAAAATATAACTAAATTATGGCTGAATATTTTTCTGCAATTCTATTGATAAAATGCAACGCATTAAAACAGAACAAAGTAAAATTTCCTCAAGCAATGCACTGAGGTATTACAAACAGTAATGCAAATTACTTAATTAAAGCCATTGATCAGGTGATTATCAAAGATAGTTTTCCTTTTGATCTAATGATTAGTTCATATATTTTCTAAATTCACTACTAACTGCCCTCACCAGGTAACTCATGTAATTAGAGCATAAGAATAAATTCATTACAATTAGTTTTTGCAGGCTGACTAATGTGTAAATGCACTTATTAAATCCATACTAATTCCATAATGCATTGTGGTAACTTAGAAAATGTACATATGCTATAAAGAATTTAAAATAACTTGGAATTGAGTAAGTTCAAGAAAATGCACTGTGTTTTTGAATAACTGCCTTATATGAAGCTATATCTGTAAGACTGAGAGATGTAGTATTCAACAATGAATGGGATTAACTTGCAGAAACTTCTACGTCCATGGGGAGATGAAAATATCTTCAAGAAAACATTATTTGCTGTGAATGATAGCAAAAGTAAACTCATTCTTTTAACTCCTTCTTTTAACTAATTATATGATTTTACTACATCAGGTTTTCTTAAGGAAGCTGCAGCAGATTCACCTGCAATTAAAAAAAAAAAAAAACAGAAAGTAGAAATGATTCTCATAGCTCGTCTTCCATTCTGCTTGTAAGAGCATCTTAAAATTCATATATTCACATATCTACATTTATATTCAAATTTAAAGTGACTTTACAATAAATCAGGAGCAGTATCATATTTTAAAAATGAATAAATTACGTATTTCCTTCACTGAAGAAAATCCTTTCAAAACTACATTACCAAAGAGAAAGCATACAGCTATGTCAACTGATGGGTTTTTCTCTGCAATAATAAGGCCTATGGATTTTTTTTTTTAACTGTTGCAAAAAGTGCTAAATCTGATGTCTATTAAGGGCCCAACAAATAAATGCAGCATGGATAATGACTAAGTCAATAACTAATAAGTTATAATGTGCTGTGTGGAACAGTTTATACATTGCTGCATTAGCGGTAGTGAAATCATTTGAATTTCCAGCCATCTCCTCTTCTGTCTTTCACTGAACTCTAACGATACTCCTAGGGGGCAGGGATCACATTTCATTTATCTTGATATTTCAATGCCTTGCTGATATGAAATACTCAGCAACTACTTATTACACAAAGAATCATGTTAAAAAGATATAAAAATAATGTCAAAAGTTTCAACAGGCTTTTTGCCGGAAAAAAATGAGAAAATGAAAGCTCACAGTGTCTCTAGGATGAGATCTCTCACACATGGTACAGCATGTGTGCAGAGGCACATTAATGCAACCACACACAAGTGTGTTCACTTGTGTTGGCGTACAGTCATGTATCGATCTTTTACTAAATGCATCCACTGACTCATTCTCTAGTACTTTTGTCAGCAATCAAGCCCAGAGCCGAAAGTGATCTGCCTCAATATGTTCCATCTTCATTATGAAAAATCTACAACATTACACCATTGCCAGCCAAAGAATAAAATTATTGTTAATATGTATTCACCAAATGGTCTAAGCTTTCTGAAGTGAGAAAATAGTATTCATAGAAACTATGTTTTAAAAACATCACATGTTATACACATAGATATTAGAGACTTGGGGAAGTAACTTGCCTACTATGGAAAACTTTTTCAGTAGTTGAATTGATAACTAGTAAATCATTGAAAAATATAATGCTATGCTTTTCCAAAGATTTGCTTCATAAGGAACAAAACTGGCACAGGCATGTGTAAATTGCAAAGAACTTTCAAATTCAGTCTTCCAATTGCAACTGAAAACCTTAACATTTCACATGCTCTTTGTACTATCAACTCTATAATTAGGGAATTATATCATCAAGAAATATTTGTTTTGCGAATGTATTTACAGATATTTCTGGGTGACATAATTACAATAATAAATGTTTGTGAATAATAGAAGTACCAAATAGTTTACCCTGGCTATAATTAACTAAATTGATCTACATAATGAAATGACATTTCTTTGCATATTAATATGAAGAAATATGTAATGACATGAATATGTGTTCATGTGCCACTGACTGACAGAATAAGCTTTTTAATATAGAGCAATGCAAATACATATATGTAAACATATGCAAAAATGTTAAACAATTACACAATTTGTAGAATAATAAAATATAATTACATTAGAGATACAACATGATATTTAAAGAGGTCAGCTGCAGTATCATAAAAAAAACATAAAAGTATAATATAACTTTACAAACATCATAAAACTTCACACATCCCTCCAGGCTTCCCATTATTAAATATACAATTTAGCAGGTACTGTGTTGGCCTGGCGGGCTGATCCTCCACCTGTGGCACCAGCATCCCTTCTGAATAGCAGCTGTAGTCCCAGCTGCTCCACTTACAATCAGGCTCCCTGCTAATGGCCGGGGAAAGGATGAGCCAAGGCCTTGGCCCTCTATCCCAAGTGAGGGACCCATAACAAGAGGACCCTGCTTTGGACCAGCCCAGCTCTGGCTGCTGCAGCTACTTTGGGAGTGAACCAGGACATGAAGATCTTTCACTTTCCCTCTCATTCTCCGTAATTCTTTCAAACAAACAAACAAAAATCTTAAAACATATACAATTCAGCATAATTTACATAATACTATGTCTTGAATAATGCCTATTTTGTAAAGATTATACCTTGAACAAAATCCCAAAGTGAAGCCTCTTGTAGTGTGATTCTCCCTGAATGCATGTCATGTTATCAAAATCATCCCCTACAGTTCCATATTTTGGTTAGTTCTAAGTTTCTACTACCAGAAATACTAGGAGAAATTAATTTCATTAAAAATATTTATTTCTAAGATTTTCTCACAACAAGCTTATAGATCAGGTTTTGCTGGCTTAAAGAATCAACCTATTTTAAGGCTTTGATAGATGTTGTAATGTCACACAAAAGGAAACTTGCGGTGAAAATGAGACGACAGTCCTTGTTTCTCAGCATTTACTTAATATCATTTCTATATAAATAACATACTAGTTTCCATTAATAGAAACTAAGAGTTTAAAGATCATTGCATCAATTTCATCTCAAATTTACAATCACTCTCAAATTTCTTAAACCCTGATTCTATAACTTTCTAAAAATGTATATACGCGTTTACATATAATCAGATACATAAATGCGCACGTTACTGTGCATTTCTTTTTGCTGCAAGGGAACATCTCACCTTTAATTGTAAACTTTTATGAATAAAATATGTTGCTGATATTTATAAATAATCACATACTTCCACCTCATTCCTTTTAATGTCTTTTTAATGATGCATATTTTTAACCTTTCAGTGCTACAAAACATTTTGTGAACTAGACATACATAATTTAACAATTTTTATTCACAAGCTTTTACTGTGTTTCTAAAAATCATTAGAAGTATTATATACGAAAATGCCTTTCTTTATAGGAGAAGGTGTTTATATTTATTGGTCATTTGACACGTTTTGTGTATTATCAATATTGATCATTTGTATTAGGTTAACACTTCTTTGATTTTTATGAGCCCCCAATATTTACAATAACTTTTGCCATTTTGTCATTCATCATTTGTTTTTATTTTAATGTACAACTTGTCTTTAATAATCTTTAGCTTTAAATTTTCCGTAATGTTCATGGATACCTTCTGTATCCAAAAGCTTATGCAATCATTTATATTTTGCTAAAGCTACATTATAAATTATTTAGATTAATTAAATTTCAATATAAAACCACTCTTTTTAGTTTCCATGGAATGATATAGCATTAGCTTCAATAGCTCCATGGTATATCATTTGAAATGAATTATAGATTTTACCCTACAAAGGGGTATTGAGTCTGATTTGAATATGATACTCGTTGATATTTTAAATATTTATTTTACTTTTATTGGAAAGGCAGATATACAGAGAGGAGGAGTGAGAGGAAGATTTTCCATCTGACGATTCACTTCTCAAGTGGCCACAATGGCTAGAGCTGTGCCCATCCGAAGCCAAGAGTCTATTCCGGGTCTCCCACACTTTGGGCTGTCCTCTACTGCTTTCCAAGGGCACAAGGAGCTGGATGGGAAGCAGGGCTGCCGGGATTAGAACTGTCACATACATAGGATACTGGCATGTGCAATGTGAGACTTTAGCCTCTAAGCTACCACACCAGGTCCAATTGTTGATATATTTTTTTAGTAGATACAGTCATCGAGTGGGTCATGCAAAATGTAATAGAGTTGCCCATATTCATGTCCAAATGCCAGTTGAAGTAATTACATTTTGCTTCTCAGCAGCAGCAGTATAATTTCAATTACAATAGTAACCGATGGACTGATTCAAACCTAGGGGTTTAAAACCCACTCAGGTGACTAGAAGATAAATGAGACATGGGACTGCAGATACGCTCAGAATGAAAAATTAAGTTTTAGACTATTCCTGTTGGTAGAGAGTCACTGGCCTATTTCTAAAGCCCATATATGAGAGGGATGGATGGATGGATGGATGGATGGATGGATGGATGGATGGAAGGAAGGAAGGAAGGAAGGAAGGAAGGAAGGAAGGAAGGAAGGAAGGAAGGAAGGAAGGAAGGAAGGAAGGAAGGAAGGAAGGAAGGAAAAAGCTTGTAGAATAATAGGATGAAAGAATTTAATGAGGCGGCAATGTGCTGTAGCAAGTACAGCCACTGCCTCCGTGCCAGCATCCATGATCAGTGCAGGTTCAAGTCTGACTGCTCTGCTTCCCATCCAGCTCCGTGCTGATGCATTTGGGAAGGTAGCAGGAAATGGCTCCAGTCTTGGGTTCCTGCCACCCACGTGGTTCCTGACTTTGGCCTGGTCAATTATATGTCTTTTTTAAGATGATTTATTTTATTTTTATTGGAAACACTGCTATATAGAGAGGAGAGACAGAGACAAAAATTTTCCATCAACTGATTCACTCCCCAAGTGGTTACAATGGCCTGAGTTGTGCTGATCCAAAGCCAGAGTCTTTTTCAGGTCTCCCATGCAGGTGCAAGGTCCCAAGGCTTTCGTCTGTCCTTTACTGGAGCTGGATGGGAAGTGGGGACACTTGGGATTAGAACCAGCACCCATATGGAATCCCAGAGCATTCAAGGTGAGGACTTTAGCCACCAGGCTACTGTGTGTCACTTATAATGAACATTCATTTTAATGTTAGCTATTATCAATACTGTTATTGCTATTCCTAATTAGTTACCTATAAAAGGTAACACATGGCATAATGGAAACAGAATCATGAGCTAATAGTTTATAGATAACAGTTTATTAGCTACATAGCTATGTTTTATTAGTAGTGATATTATTTTGATATTAACATCATTAAAGTTTAGGAATTATTAAAATTTGAAACAGACAATATAGATTTAGAATAACACTTTATTACAATCGGTTTCTCAAAATGATTTACTGATGATTTTCAGTGTATGATAATTAAATACACATTACCAAAATTTAAATATGCTTCTAAAAAATGTGTATTTTGTGTTTGTCATCGTCTTAGCTGTGGGAAGACCATCAGTATCCTTTCTACTAGTCTCAAGTGCATTAACAACTTTGGATGGCTGTGTATATTAGTCAAAATTGTTTGGAGGGAAGACTCCTTCATTCACTTTCCCCATTGGACCCCTCCAACTATCTTAATCCACTGACTTCAATATCTAAAATCTAAAAGTAACATAACCTCTGGTTCCAAAATTTGGCAGGGGCTTTATTTAAGCATTTGCATGGATATTCTACCAGGAACATTCTTCTGTGATTTATTTAAGGTTAACAATATACATGCCACATTAAAAGACTCTCACCATTGGAAACCTGAAGAACAGCAAATTAAACTCCAGGCAATCATACGAACTGGAAAAAACAAACAAACAAACAAACAAAAAAACAGAACATCACTGAACAGAACATCTAAATAAACTGCCAAATCCCAAAGCTGAGTCTTTGGGGAAAAAAAAATTAATCATAGGAAACAAAGGCAAATGTCACAAACGAACAATGTCCAATACCAGAGGGAAAGGGAGCATCACTGTAGACTCTATAAATATTGAAAGGATGATAAAGAAAGATTATCACCAACTTTAACCTCATAAACTCATAAACGACTGAATAAACCCCCAACAGACACAGACTACCAAGGAAAAAGAACAGAGGAAAAAGTAGGGATAAGTAATCATTCGGTGTCTCTCTAATCTTAGACTATACTTCATGGTTGACAGGATAAGGTGAAGGTGGAAGGCAATTTATTGGGAAAAGCTGATTTGACTTACACGGCTGCGTTAACTGGATTTAAAAGGTGTCAGTAGAATGAAATGATCAATTGTGATTTGTTATTCATAAAACAAGAAACCGGCAAAAAAAAAATATATACTCAGTTCTTTAATATAACCTGTAGCTCTAAATTAATAGTTGAATGCAAGATTTACTCAAAGTGAATGTTTATGTTTTAGCAACAAAAATGCTAAAAGTGTAATGCCGTGCAATGCCCACTAAGGAAGAAGTTGTAGAGAATGATACGGACTTTAAGTGATCCTTGAGGATAGTTTAAAAACAATGAGAACATAGCCAGATGTGCTGCTTTCTTTTCAGAGGCAGAACTTATCAAAGGAAATTCAGAAACTTGAGAAAACAGAGATCATAAAGCAGTTCAGGCAGCAGCTCCCAACTTATCAATGAAAGGAATGTTTTAATTACCTATTTGCCAAAATACATGTGTGTGAATATATATTCATATACACATATATATGAATGGGGTGGGCACTGTGGCACAGTATGTTAAACTACTGCTTGGGATTCCCAAATCCCCTGTCAAGGCACCTGGGTTTCTTTCCTCACCTCGTTTCTCATCCAGACTCCTGCTAACGCACAACTTGGAAAGGAGTCATGGTGGCTCAAGCTCTTGGATGAGATGCTTAGCTCCCACGTGAAAGACACTGATGAAGCTCCTTTCTCTCTCTCTCCCTCTCAAATAAATCAATACCTTAAGAATTTAAGAAGTACCTATGAGCAGAGACGGAACACCTGCCCATACCTATCATGCCCTTATCTCTGCCTATCTCACTGTTTCAGCTGGAGAGGGAAGAAGGCGCCAGGACAGCTGCTACATCAGGGGGATGCTACGGCAGGGATACATCTTCCCTCGAGAGAAGGAGAATGAGAAACTACTTGACATGTGGGTATCCCACTCAACTGTTTCAGGGTCTGCTGAAGTCATACAGGACACCCTGACTAGATATAATGTTCTGGAACAAACATCTGTCACATCTGAACTTTTTTTTAACTTATCTATCCCTTTCTGAATTCACAAGTATTGATCAAAGTCTAACAGAGTGTCAGGTGTCCTTACAGATCTTGGTAATTCAAAGTTGAAATTCAGGGCATCAGCTCTAACTGCATAGTCTGATAAGATGCAGACATGGAAACAACTGTAATAAAATTATGTCATTGTTGAAAGATTAAGGAATGGAATAAAACATTCCATTTGATCTGTTGTTGTCTAATGTCAGTCTGAATTAGAGAACACAACGCATTCATTCATGAACTTCCATTGAGTCTACTCTCTCCTACAATTTTGGATTTGTAAGTGCTCTTGTTTCCTATCATGTTTGTGCTGGAAAATCCTCTTTAAAACATGTCAAGCTGTTCTAGGATTTCGTAAAGTCTTCTATAGAATCCTCACCGAGAAAAGATGAGACTGAGGGACTTTTCAATCACAGGAAATCACTTTTATAGATTTTTTTACACAGGTTTGATTCTAACATTTTATTTTTTTAACAAACAGTCCCATGACTAAAACTGTAAGAATGAAAGTTTTAATAGTATGCATTGCTGCACTTACGGTTCTCTGGCACAAATAAGTTATATGTCATCATCAGGCTTATATTTATTTGTATTCAATGTGACTACCCAAAACATATTCTAAGAACAAAAAAAAGTCATGAAGACTCAAGGAATTTCTATAACCCAAACGATTAATGTGGACAGATCTTACAACGTGAAGATAAAATACATTAATAGCAGAAATGTATGTAAAAATAGCATCATGAATATAATGCAGTTTGAGTATTGCCTTTCACAGATTTCACAACAGAAAGGAATATGAATATGGTTGATGACTCCTATATTCAGAATCCTTCTCCATTAACGCAACTAACTGAATATGAGCATCAACAGATAAGAGTGGGAAAACACCATTTTTACAGAAAGAAAAAGCTAACGGAGTTAAAATTATCTGCCTGTTAAATTTTAATTTAAAGGGTGGATGGAGTTAAGAAACTGCTTTAAATATAGTTGCCAGTATATTAAGTCATTGAATTTAACAGTGACCCATTCTACCTTGCTCTTTCCAAGAATGACAACCGCTTTCTCTCTTTCGCACCTCTGATTAATGCAACATTTATAATACATGGAGAGATAGTGGATGTTCAGCACTATAATGAGCTGAAGTGCCTAAATCTTATAAAGACCATGACTAAACGCTGGAAACTAAAATTAGGGTGGAATCATTTAAGACCAAATGATGTAACTAACTCTAACATCTTTCAAAAACTTGGTTTTTTAATCTTATAATTGGAAATGGTGTTGTCACTTATACAGAATCTCCCCAGTTAATTCAGTTACTGTTAGTGTCGAAACAAATTTTATGGTGGTTTCACAGTAAAATTTTAATTTTTTCGATGATTTCTCCACACAGAACAAAGAAAACCCATGAAAAATGATTTTTTTTTGTTTGCTTTGTATGTATGTTGCTTTCCATCATCTATGACAAGAGGTTATTTCTGGCTTTTCAGGCAAGTATCCCAGTTCTCTCTGAGAAGTCAAAGATGTCCTTTGAGCAGCCAGTGTTGTGGAGCAGTGCGTTAAGCTGCAGCCTGCAATGCTGGCATTCCATATGAGTGCCAGTTCATGTTCCAGCTGCCCCACTCACAATCCAGCTCCCTGTTAATGTCCTGGGGGAAGCAGTGTAATATGGCCCAAGTGTTCATCCCACATCTATGTAGGATGAAGCTTCTGACTCAGGGTTTGAGACTGGCTCAGCTCTAGTTACTAAGTTTTTTCTAGGAAGTGAGCCAGCAGACAGAAGCATTCATTCTCTCTCTCTCTCTCTCTCTTTCTCTCTCTCTCTCTCTCCTCACCTCTCTCTGAAGCTTTTAAAATAAATCCATAAAAGTTTTTGTATTGTCCTGGGAATTCTTACATTAGCTATCTAACGCTTCTCAGCTTATTTTTTCCCTCATGTTCTGTATATTTTAAAAGTCTTGAGCAAGGGGAGGTGCAGACAGATAAGATGGAGGGACACTGATCATTGCATCCTGACACTGAAAGACTACAGAATTATAGTAAAATATCAATTTCAGAAAAGCCATATTTATTTACGCATGTATTTTGTAGTTCACTCACCAATTCAGTCCTTAAATGTCCACCGGCAAGGACAGGGTCAGGCCAAGATCAGAGCCAAGAATTCCGTCTGTGTCTCCCACGTGGCTGGCACAAGCTCAACTTCTTGGACCATTGCTTGATGCCTGTCAAGGTGTGCATTACCAGGAATCTAGACCTGGCAGCAAAGCCAGGATTTGAATCCAGAAATTCTGAGATGCAATGTTAGTGTCCTAAGTGGTTTCCTTCAAAGATCTGTTTGTTTTCTTTGAAAGTCAGAGTAACAGACAGAGAGGGAGAACAGGAAGCCATCTCCTTTGCACTGGTTCACTCCTCAAATGATGACAATGGTCAGAATAGCTGATTAAAGGCAGGAGCCAAGAGGTTTCCCCATGTCTCTCATGTGAGTTCAAGGACTCAAGGCCTTTGGACCATTCTCTGCTGCTTCTCCATGCCATAAACAGAGAGCTTGATCAGAGTAGAGGAACTGGAACTTGAACTGGTGCCAGATTCAATGCCAGTGCTGCAGGCAGGGTATTAACCTGATACACCACCTCAGCTCCCCAATCCCAAGTGGTTTCTTAGCCATTACAACCAGTGCATATCCCAGATATATGCAGATGTATATCTCAAGTATTCCACATACAATATTGGAAATTACTATACTGAAGAATAATTTGCTATTTTTCTGAGACCCAAAATTAACTAGGGGTTCTGTATTGTTATTTTGTTAGATCTAGAAGCTTTGCCAGGAACAAATAATAAAACAGCTTTACAAATTTGCTTACATATTAATCTGAGGTGCAAGCTTTCCCTGCACAATTCTATCTCTATCAAATATACTGCAATCACTATAAAAATACATCCAAAGACAAATTACAAATGATTTTAAACTATTATTCATTTAATAATATGCAAATGATTTTCCATTGACTAATTCCGGAAATAAACATATAACTCCCTATTATATTCTTACATGTTACAACTTGATCTGATTGGAAATAAAACAATGATAAAACTCCCTGAAATTTTAACTGGGATGTCTGAATACCTACAAGATTGATTCATGGTAAATATTCTAAAATCCTCCAGAATGGCTGTTAACTTAAAAAATTTTTTTTTCTCTTTCTTTACAAATATCAGCATTATACCTAGCACATGGGGAAAATGCTCTCCACCAGCTTGGGGCTGTAGGAAACTCACATATAAGTTATTAAACTTTAATAAATCTATTTTCCACAAGTACATGATGCTTCACTAGAAATCAAAATTTTATAATAGTTAATTATGGATGTGAAGGTTACATATTTTTCAGACCAATAATTTTAACACACTAAACAAAAGATCAAAAGATTAGCTTTAATAAAACTCAGTAAACCAAACAGTGTAAATAATATGGGTGAAAAAAGCTCTGAAATGTCAGTGTGTTTTTTATGAGAGTTCTGTTTTAAATAAACAAAACCAAAATAAAGTAGGCAAAGCCAATTTTTACCAACAGTCACCGAAAAGTTCCATTAGATGGAAATTATGGCACGTAAAATATGTTACTCACACATTTCAACAAAATGGAATCAAAACTCTTAAACAGCTTTCCATACTTTAAAACAAAATTATTGCAATATATACTTTAAAAATACAAAGCTTACATTTGTCTATATTATAAGGAAAACTAAAAGCAAATTAAAAGACCTAAAACCAGGAATAGAAGAAAGTAAGGCAATTTATGTAAATGTCACTTACTATTGCTTCCTAGTTGCAGTACCAGAACTGAAGGAAAGTGAGTTCTGAGTTGAAAGCTTAACAGAATAAAAACAAAAACCCGTAATTCTCTGTAAGTGGACACTCAGTGAGTACAGCTCTGTGGCCTGCTGATCCTAGCTCTGTGAGCAAAGACTAAGCTACACTTCCGTAGGGGCAGGCCACACTTTAGAGCCACTGTATTTTTCCTCTAGGGAAAGCCAAGAACAATTTGGAATCCAGAGACCACCAGTTCAAGAACAGGCACCGCCTCCTCACAGCAGTCCCTGAATGCAGAATACACACAGGGAGAAGGAGGAGTGAACCCCTTTCTAACAGGCCAAGAATGTGCCGCTTCGTGTCCCTGTTCAGTGGAGGAAAGCATCAGATAAGCACCTTTAGTACTGCCTGATTATCCCAACTCTGAGACACAAGAGGATAAAACATCTGAGGTACTTGGGAATACGACTGAATGTCCCAAGCACAAGGATGATAGGAAGGTAAGGGGATGTTTGAGGCAGGGAGACATTTAAAGTTTCAAACGGTTCTTACTGGTTAAACTATCCTGTAATTAACCCCTGTAGCATCCAGAAACTAAAATGTGTGAGACCCAGATTGTGCTTCCTCTTACAGGCCCAGACCTTGCAGGCAATCCTCTCTCTGGATCTTTCTGTCAATGAGTACATAGAGAAAAGCATCTCGGAATCTGTCTTGTATTCTTTATGAACCCAGTACAATAATATATTAGGATTATGTTTAATTTTTCAAAGCCACAAGGTAACTTGAGCTCAATATACTCTATCGTGTACTTTTCTAATAAAATTGTATCGACAAATCTAACAAGTTTCTTCTGGTTCTTTTTTTCTTTGTCGTCTTGTAGATTCTATATACCACAACAAGGAAGAATCATTTCATGTCCAACTAACTTTGTGAAATTTTGTGTTCTTTTAAAGTTTAAAAGAATTAAAATAATGCAATGAAAATATGGTATCAACTAAAATCCATATCTGCATGTTTTATCATGGATTACATTAAATACCTATTTTTCAAACTAGATCCCCATGATTTGAAATACACTATTTGAGGGAACTGCAAAAAGTTCATGGAAAGTAGTTAAGAAATAAGTTCATTTTTGTGCAAAAAAATCTGAAACGTATGCACATAGATAACCAGGAACTTTGAGAACACACTAAATTAGCAGTAATGTTTGGATTTTTTTTTTCCAAAGTCGGTAGTTACTCAGACAAGTTCCACCAAATGAACCTGGGTAGGGTAGTACCATCCACCCATCCATTCCTCCATGCATACATGCATCCATCCATGCTACAAACAATGACCAATTTTGTCTCTGTGACAAGCATTTTGCGGGTCTCTGCGATGATTAAGTGAGATTCCAGGACAGGGTAAGAGCACAAGAGACCACTTGGTCAAGTTCCCCAACAAGAGGATAAACATCAAGCCTATGAAGTCATGATGCAGAAAAATCTGGGGGAATCAGAGAATTTATGTCAGTTCACGTGAAAGGCAAAGGTTGACACAACTATTTACTTAATAAGAACAGTCAAAGATGATTAAATCCTTTCCTTTGGCCACACTTTCTCCTCATAACCTCTGGCCTAAAAAAAGTAAGATGACAGATGACTGATTATATATCATAAAATCCATAACCACCACTACCCCAATCCCTGAAAGATGGATCCCCAGAGTGCCTTTTAATCTGCTGTTCATGGAGTCCTAATAGCTCAGAGGATGAGGTTTCTACCACTTCCTTGCAGGGAATAAGTCCAAGGAATCATACATTTTAAAGTCGGGAGGTAAATCCCGATATAAATCTTCATTAGCCTTTCTTTGCTTTCCATGAACTTGTGAACATATGAATAATGCATTCATTTGTCGTGGGAGACATAACTCACAATTCCTTCTTTATTGAATGGAGCACTGCTGGTATACTTTCTGGAAGTGATTATGGAGAATCAAATAGCAAACACTGTTTATCCAACCTATGCATGTTGGACAGTGAAGCTCCATTTCTCCACGAGGCCTTCAACCTAAGGCTAAGAGTATTAAAGGCCTAGGTGGAGCCTAAGACCCAGAAGCCTTCAGATGGAAAGGATTACAGTCTTACAGATCTCTCCATACAATCTTTTTGTTAGCTAGTTAATAAAGTATCATTCACTAATTCAATGTGCCAATGTTGAAGACAAATAATCCCCCCCACTTTCACTGACCTCATATTCCAGAGGAATTAAATCATCACATCCATCTCTGTCTTGCCTCTTCTCTGTATATCTGACTTTCCAATTAAAAAATAATTAAAAATAAATCTTTAAAAATAACCACATAAATGTATGTAAAATTATTACTATAGTGTTTCAAAAGCAAAGTAAAGGGTGCCTAGAAAAGGCATGTTAAGTCACCAGAAGACGATTTCAAGAGAAAGGGACACAAGAACATAAACAGGAGTTAATCAAGACAACCATGAAAAAGAAACAAACAAACATGAGCGTATCAATCAGAGATCCACCAGCACATACAAAGGTCTGGTGAGAAAGAGAGAGAGAACAGTCAATCACGAAAACTAGATCAGTAGAGTCCGGAGAGACAAGAGAAGTTATAACCAATACATCACACAAATGCACAAAATGGAAGGCAGTTTGATCAGATTTCCATTCTAAAGAGATTTTCTGGCTAAGCTACAAACATTAATTTGAGTTTTATGAAGGATGGTATTTTGGATCTGGAAAGCAATATAAGAGTTTATTGCCATGGTTCTGATAAGCAGTGACGGCGATTTGGTGATCACAAAAAATGGCAATGATTATAGTAACTGAAGCAAACATTTACTGAAAATCTACTTTGTAGTAGGGGGAGAAATTAGGTATTTCAAGATTTTTTTTTAAGATAGGCATATATATCTTGGTTAGTTCTAAAATGGATGTTCAGAATACAATGAGGCATCTGATTTGTAGCTTGTATAATGACACTACAGTTTATCAAACCAAGCATCACCTTCATTATGGGTCTTCCGTCCATCTAACTGATAATAATTTTTACCTGCAAAATAAAGGCGTGCTTTTTTAAAAGAAAAAAAAAAGACAACACTATAAAGATCAGTAAGCTTTCACTCCGTTAACATTAAAGCCACATGCTGGTAAATTCAAGGAGGGACAGGCAGCAATGAGATGAAGAATTGCTGGGGAGCTGTCATTCAAGTCCTTCCCATGGTAAAAAAAAAATTAGTGTTAGCACTAATCATATGTTCATTCATTCTCCAGTGGCAATGAATTTTAAGACACCTATTTTTTCCTTAGGGTTCTTGCCATATGCAATCATCAGAATAAATCAAAATAAATCAGAACAAATCTTTATTGTTTTAAGTCTAAGGAAGCTGTTCCAGAGTTTATAATTGCAGTAAGTTTAAATCTTTCTTGGACTAAAAGCAAATAAATAATGATTATTTTCACTAATTTGCACTTGAGCCACACACGATACCAGGATGGCACGGTGCTGTTGCTCACACCTGTGCTCTTCACACACCCTGACTACCAACAGGGAAAGGCTGCCACACAGTGTGGTTTAAGTTCATAGAATAACCCTAAGTGGCATGGCGGGCTTTCCCTTTTGGCAGACATTTATGCAGAAAGTACAAGGTGTGCAAACAGAAACACTGCACAGTCCTGGGGTAGGCGTCAGTGCAGGAGCTATTTATATGCACGTCATAGACTCATGATTTCTGAATCATTTCTGTTTCAGAAGCCTGGCAGTGTGGCCTAGCACCTAAATTCCTCACCTTGAATGTGCCGGCATCCCACAGAGGTGCTGGTTCTAATTCCGGTAGCTCTGCCTCCCATCCAGTTCCCTGCTTGTGGCCTGGGAAAGCAGTCGAGGACAGCCCAAAGCCTGGGGACCCTGCACCCGTGTGGGAGACCTGGAGGAAGTTCCTGGCTCCTGGATTCAGATCGGCACAGCACCAGCTGTTGTGTTCACTTGGGGACTGAATCATCGGATGGAAGATCTTCCTCTCTGTCTCTCCTCTTCTCTGTATATCTGACTTTGCAACAGAAATAAATCCTTACACAAAAAGATATGATAAGTTTTGCAATCACAAAGTGAGTTTTACTTCTCAGGGTTATGAAGAATGCCTGTATAAATAATCTGCAGTGTTTAAGACAGGGTCTATAAAAAAATGGAAACTTCCGTCATTTGATTAAAGCACTGAACAGATTCTATTTTAAAAAAGATTCTAAATGAGCACTGTATTCTTCCTAAATATCACTGAAAAGACAGGAAGATTTAACCTGAATGTAAACTATTCGGAACTATCAAAAGGAAGGGAAACCTCCCAAATTTCTCCTATAAGGCCAGCATCACTTTGATTCCCAAACTACAAAGGAATACAACAGTGAAAGAATCTATATACCAATATCCCTGATAAACATAGATGTAAAATTCTCAAATAAATACTAGCTAATAGAATTCAACAACAAATCAGAAAGATCATTCACCCAGACCAAGTGGGATTTTTCCTTGACACTGTGGTAGAATTCCACAAGGATACACCATAACCAAGCTGAAGAATAAAGCCATATGGTTAATTCAATAGGTGCAGAGAAAGCATTTGATATTTAAAAAAAAAAAACAGCATCCCTTCATGAAAAAAAACATTAAGCAAATCAGATATAGAAGCACCACTTCTCAACACAGTCAAGATAATATACACAGATCTACAAATCATGTAGAATGGAGAACAGTTGGAGGCATTCCCACTAAGATCTGGAATCAGACAAGGTTGTCCACCCTGACTGTTGCTATTAAATATAGTCCTTCAAGTTCCGGCCAGTGACAATAGGTAAGAAAAACAGACCAAAGGGAATCAAACTGGGAAGGAAGAACAAGCTACCCTTGTTTGTAGATGGCATGCCCTTCCATATAGAAGTACTGAAAGACCCTCCTAAGAGAGTACTGAAACTCCAAGTAGAGCTTGGAAAACTTGCAGGATATAAAATACACAAAAATCAATATTTCTTTTTGTATATACAAACAACCCTATAGCAGAGGAAGAATCTGTAAGATAAGTCCCATTCAGAGTAGCTGGAAAAATAAACACATTCACACATACATACATGAATACATACACATATACATTCACACTTTGGGAAAAAATTATCCACAGATAAGACGTAGCTCACTGATTAAAATTATTAATGAAATAGAAAATTCCAAAGCATTTAAAAATCTGTCATATTTGTGGGTCCGAGGAATTAATATCATCAAAAAGTCCATAATGTCATAAGTAATCTACAGATTCATTGTGACTCCAATCAAAATGCTTAAGACATTCTTTTCAAATCAAGAAAACAAAATGATGCTAAAATTCATATGGAAACACAAGAGACCCAGAATAGCTGAAGCAATCTTAAATAACATAAACAAAGCTGTGCGCATCACAATACCAGACATCAAGATTTACTACAGGGCTGCTGTAATCAGAACAGCCTGTTACCAGCACACAAACAGACCTGAAGATCAATGGAACAAAATAGAAATCTCAGAAATAAACCCACAAAGCAACAGCCAACTATTTCTTGACAAGTAAACTAAAATCAATCCAGGGAGAAAGGACGGTCTCTTCAGCAAATGATCCTGAGAAAATTGGTGTACAAGAATAAAATAAGACCCATAATTACATCTTTTATATAGAAAATCAACTCTAAATGGATCAAGGATTTAGATCTACAACCATCAAACTACTTCAGGAAAATATAAGGAATGACCTGGTACCATCAAATTACTAAAAGAACGAATCAGGGATACTGTGCAAAGCAAAGACTTCTTGGAAAAGACCTCAAAAACACAGGTAATCAAAACAACAATAAACAAATGGAATTACATCAAAGATTCTATACCACAAAGGAAACCATTAACAAAGCAAACAGGCGGTCAACAGAAAGAGAAAAACATTTGAGAAAATATTTCCAGGCTCAGTGGCAAAATCCTTGTCTTGCATGCGCCAGGATCCCATATGAGCTCCACTTCCCATCCAGCTCCCTGCTTGTGCCCTGGCAAGGCAGTAGAAGATGGCCAAAAGCTCTAGGACCCTGCACCTGTGTGGGAGGCCTGGAAAAAGCTCCTGGCTCCAGGCTTCAGATCGGTTCAGCTCTGGCCGTTGTGGCCACTTGGGGAGTAAACCAGCAGACAGAAAATCTTTCTGTGTCCCCTTTTGTCTGTAAATCTACTCTGCCTTTCCAATAAAAATAAATAAATCTTTAAAGGAAGAAAATATTTCCAAACATAAAAATGATAAAGAAACTCAACAACAAAATAAGCCATTCAGTTATGAAAAGGGAACAGAACATAAATAGGAATTTCACAAAGAAATTCAAATGCCCAACACACATGTAAAAATGCTCAGGCTAATTATCCATGAGAGAAATGCAAACCAAAATCACAAGGTGATTTTACCTTGCCCTAGTTAGAATGGCTATCATCTGAGAATCAAAGGACAATAAATGCTGGTGACGCTGTGGGGAAAAAGGTTTCTAATCCTCTGTAAATTAGTGCAACCACTATGGAATACCCAACAGAGATTCCTGAGATATCTGCAAACAGATCTACTGTAAGACCCTGCCAACCCATTCCTGGGAATGCATCCAACTGAAATGAAACCAGCGTATGAGTTAACTGTACCCCTATTTGCATAGCATCTCAGTTCACAATAGCAAAAAACATGGAATCAACCTAGATAACCACCATCAGACGATGAGACAAAGAAAATGTGGTTACGTGCACTATGGAATGCTACTTAACCATTAAAAAAAATTAAATTTGTCTTCTGCAACCAAATAGATGTAAGTAGAATCCATTACAATTAGTGAAACAAGTCAGTCCCAAACAGAAAAATATTATCTCCCCTAATCTATAATAATCAAATTACAGAGTACAAAAACTAATTGCCAGCTATAAGGGTGACACTCTGGGATTTGATCAATGTGCACGATCTTTGTTTATATAACTAAAGAACAGCAGGTTAATTTTAATTTTTTACAATTTTTTGTTATTATTTTGATCAACCATGTGTTTAGATCATCACCAAAGGAAGTGTTAAACGTATGGAAAAATTAAATTCATAAAATGAAAAAATTTTTTTGAAGAGAAAGCTCACCATCATCAAATTTACCTAGTAGAATCTATCTGCCTATGGAGGAACTGATTACCATGTCAAAACAAACTGTACATTACAAAATATATACACCAAGCTCCAAATTTCAGGACCAATGACTAATATTTCATCTTACAGACTTTGAGAATGAAAGGGAGTAGCACGGATAAGCGTGCCATTTCCTTAAAGAGTTCATGAAATGTTAGAAAAAAATTTAACAGTCTGAAATACCATATCTAAGTGTAGATATGCAAAATATAATGCAAACTTGATGAACTAAGAATCTTTCTAATGTTACATTTCTGTGATTTTACACTATATGAGAAGCAAAAGTTCATATATAATGATTTTTAAAAAGCACTGAAACATGCTTTCTTAAATGCAATCTACCATCCATTTACTATGTCACAAACAATTTCTATTACCTAGTCAGTGTTACGACAGTAACATATGGGTTTGAAATGCAGAAATGTACACCTTGATTTCGTTTTATGCTTACTTTAAATAGATAAATTAGAAAAATGCATCTGTTTCCATTTTACTAATCTATTAGGAACTTCCTCAGAATCATTTAATATGCAGGGGGGTATACAATAAGATTCACAATGCAACTGCAAATATTACTTTTAAGTTCTGCTAGAGAAAGGTGTTTCAGAAAACATTACTTGGAATCTGACGTCTTTTTATTGGAAAATACTCATCAAAGCATCTTCAGATTTTGTTGGCCTTGACCCTTAAAAAATAAGGGATACAAAATTAAAGAAAGTTTGACTTCTGAATTTTTAAAATGTTGGTGTTTAAAATTCAAGCTGCAAGAATACACATTTGTTGGAAATCAAGTATTAGAAAATAAAATATGTCTGACTCATTTCTATAAAAATATTAGCTAGTACTAGAACAAAATCTGGTGCATTATGAATTATAAATCATGTTCTACAGAAAATTTACTACCAATTCAACTACAGCAATACATTGTTTAATGAGTCAGGTTGTTCTGGGCCCAGTGCAGTGACCTAGCAGCTAAAGTCATTGCTGTGAATGTGCTGGGATCCCAAAAGGGCACCAGTTCTAATCCAGGAAGACCTGCTTCCCATCCAGCTCCCTGCTTGTTGCCTGGGAAAGCAGTCTAGCACGGCCTAAAGCCTTGGAACCCTGCACCTGGAAGAGGCTCTGAGCTCCTGGTTTTGGATCAGCACAGCTCCGGCTGTTGTGTTCACTTGGGTAGTGAATCATCATACAGAAGATCTTTCTCTCTTTTTCTCCTCCTCTCTGTATATCTGACTTTCCAATAAAAATAAATCTATTTTTTTTAAAAAAAAAAAAAGGTTGTTTCACTGATTCATTTGCATTGTGCTAGCTCTTTCAGCTCCTTCAGACTTACTTAAGAAATGAAAAAAGAGAATTCCAATCCTGCAGCATAAGCATACCTAAAATAAAAGTGCAATTGAAATAAATTCTTGTGTAATTATTCTATACTTCTTCAGAATATGTATCTTCGAATCACTTTGAAATTTATAGTCGTGACTGTGTGTTTCATGCTACAAAGTGTCCCTCTATGCCATCAAGAGCACTGGTACACAAGAATGATTTTTAAAGAATGCCTTAAAAACTAGATTACATTGATGCAGAGTTCCCAAAACAGACACACAATTCGGTATAGCAAAGTCTAATTTAACCCCTCTCACGCTCTGACCCCAACACATTGTTTTGTAGCAATTAATAAGAGTGTCTCATCAAAATGCCAATGCCCATTCCAGAAGATCCAGCTGGCCCTTTAGGGAGTTGATCTGTTTGGCTGACAGTCACTGTAAGATAGAATCTAATAACGGACTTGTCCTGCAGAGAGGTTAAAATGTGGTGACAGTGAATGTGTGCTGGTTTCCCATCATTGCCTCAGCAAAGCATCACAGACTAGGTGGCATTATACAGTAGAAATTTACTCCCTCATATTTCTGCAGGTTATGAACTACAAATCAAAGTGTTAAAAGCTCAACATATTAACAAGGTCACGTACCTTCTGATGGCTCTAGGGAAGAATTCTTCCTTTCCCACTTTCCCATCTTCTAGTGCCTTCTCAGAATCCTTGGCATTCCTTAGCATCTAAGCATGTTACATCAATCTCTGCCACCACATGGAATTCTCCCTGTGTGTTTTACTGTGTCTTTACATGGTCTTCTTACAAGGATATCAGTCAAATGATTCAGGGACCACACTCATCCAGCATGACTTCATCTTAATTACATTCCCAAATAACTGGCCCCAAATAAAGTCATATTTTGAGGTTCCAGTTGGCTATGAACTTTGGGAATCAGGAGGCAATACTCAACTCCATCCAGAAGATTTAATGGAATACAATCATTGCTATGAATTTTAATACAGAGCTGTTTCATTAATAACTACAACAGCCATACACATTAGGTAATTCCGCCACATAGATTTTATATTTCAGATAAAAAAGGACATTTGGAAAGGTTAAATAAATTTCCCAGAGTCACACTGTTAATCATAAGTGAACCTTAGATTCAAACATAATTTTGTTTGACATAAGAGTCAGACATTATGGTTTATTGTCCATTTGCCATGGTAAGGAGTAATGAGAATGGCCTTCCTGGGGCCAGCAATGTGACCTAGCTGTCACCCTTGTGACAGCAACATCCCATATGGGTGTCAGTCCCTGACCTGGATGCTCTAGTTCCAATCCAGCTCTCTAATGGTCTGAGAAAGCAGCAAGAGACAGCCCATGCAGTTGGCCCCTTTCCACCCAGGTAGCAGACCTGGAGGAAGCCCCCGGCTCCTGGTTTCAACCTAGCCCAACCCTGGCCATTGCAGTCCTTTGCAGAGATGGGAGAGCGAAAAAACAACCGCAGACGTGGGAAGAATCTGAAGGCTCCTTCTCTAAATTTTGACTTAGGGTAGCTGTTGAGTGACCCATGTCAAAGAGCAACACCAGCTGAGTTGGCTTTCAAAGCACAGGAAATCTGTGTACTTTACCAGCTATCGTTGGTTTCCAAACTCTGCCATACCCGTGTCACACAGTCCCTTGAGTATTTTATGCATGTACCCCCCTTGAGAGTTAAATCTGTTTCCTAATAAAGAAACTGAACTGGATCTAGTTACATAGACTGACAGGATACAAATCAGACTCTCCTTGCTGCATAAAGCCCCTTGAAACCCCATCGAACAATTATCAGTCTATTTTCCATTGGTATAGCAGATTATATGAGACTGGGTAATTTATCAAGTAGCTAACTTGAGCTCACAGTTCTGCAGCTGAAGAACTTTCAAGGCATGACAGCAGTGAGGGTGTTGTGTTACTTTACTTCATGGAACACAACTGAAGGGTGAATGAACGATGTAGAGATGCAAAATGAAGGCTTGGCCTGACTTTAAAACAACTTGGTCCTCTAGTAATTTGTCCAATTGCCTGAGAGTAAGACACACTCTACTGATGACTTGATCACTTCTTAAAGGTCCTATGCCTTTTAGCACCATCACTTTGTTGATGGAATTTCAACACGAGTCTTAGCTGGGATACAACGTATTCCAACAATTGCACCAAAGAGGAAAAGACATTGAACAACGTTCTGGAGAAACTACAAGGTAGAAAAATGAGGGCCAGTAGATTCAGCAGTGCTTGAGGATGCTTGCAAACTATGCCAGGGTGACTGTTCAAGTTCTAGACACTCTACTTCCATCTATTTCCGTGCTGGTGTGCCTGAGAAGACAGCACACAGTGGATCAACTATTTGAGTTTCTAGGGGATCCACATGGAGCTCTTGGGTGCTACCTGGTAAGTGCTGACTGTTGTAGCCATTTGGGGAGTGAATCGGGGGATCTCTCTCTCTCTCTCTCTCTCTCTCTCTCTGTTGCTGCTCTCTCCCTCTGTCTCTTCTCATTTCAAATAAAGACATCTTAAAACAGAACAAAATCTGATAACCTAAAATGCAGTGGTCAGACCTACAGGCGAGAGATTGAGGCTAAATTTCAAAGATATGGTGTGCATCAATGCTTTTAGGACATCTTTTTACCTGTTATTATGCATAACTCCCAAACAATGAAGTCTGAGATTTTCAAGATTTTATTTCTAGGATAATGATGAGACCCAGCACAATAGACTAGAGGCTAAAGTACTCGCCTTGAACGTACTAGGATTCTATATAGGCACTGGTTCTAATCCCTGCAGCCCAGCTTCCCATCTTGCTTCCAGGTTGTGGCCTGGGAAAGCAGTTGAGGACGGCTCAAAGCCTTAAATATTTTTAATACTCGATCTTTCTATGAAGCTACTGACTGCAACAGACACAAAATGGTTGTGTAACTGGCGGGAGTTTAAACATTCACACAAATGTTCTAGTCTGAGGAAGATAATATGACTCCACAGACACGGGGAGAAGAGATCAAGTTCCAAAAAGTAAGATCATCTCACTACTACATTGGAAGATAATAATGTAGAAAAGTTCTCCTTTGTCACTTTTACCTTCTGAATTATCTTACACTTGACTCTGGAGTTGTTCTCTGGACACACTGCTTTCCTTGTGATTCTCTTAGCAGTGCTGCTGAAACATGTTTGAATTTCAGGACAACAGCAACTACAAAAGAAGGATGCCAGGGAAATGCAACTCCTATTGCTTACATTTGTGTGAAATTCTGTCTTGGCTTTCAGCTTGCAAGAAGTTTAATTAGCTGTCCCTTGCAACTAATATGTGGGTTTCACATCTGTTTAAAATTCAGCATGGGACACAATTACAATAAACAGGCTATATAAAAGCAAACATAAGCTGTAGGTGTTAGACAAGTATCTAAATTCAGGAATATGTAGTGTTTTTGTTTTGTTGTTTTGTTTCGTTTTACATGGAATATATATTAAATTATACAAACCAGGACAAGAGATTCAACATAAGGCTTCACCATTTGGCCAAGTATCTGGTGTTTATTCCCACTGAGGTCATTCAAGGAGGAGCTCAGTGTGAAGTCATAACCATGACATTATTGTGTGTGTGTGTGTGTGTTTGTGTGTGCACAGCTTTCTCCGCTAGAGCTCCTACTGTCTTAGCTCATCTTGAGCTCTTGAGGACTTGAGGACAACCTCCTATACAGCTTGCTAAGACTGTCATTTAATTCTACCTGACCTACAAACATCAACTGCTCCTTCAAGCTGACGCTGGCCCTAGTGACTGAACCTATGGTGGGCTTCTCATTAAGTGTTGGTTTTCTCACTCAAGGCAGTGTGCATCAGCCCTGAAATCATGATTACAATAGTAACTAGACATTAAAAACTCACTGATTGAATCAAGTAGTATTGATTAATTAATTCAGCCAATGCTTCCATCTTTAGATAAGAACCTCTAAGGAAAAGACAGAGAATAAGTAAACATCTAGCTCATGCCACTTGGAACGGAAGTCCTACATAACACTTTCCATTTATGACCCTTGGCAATAGCTCATGGTAGTTGCAGTGGTTTCTAGAACAATACATCAGGATGAAGTAGGCTGACACAACCGAGTGTATGTATTATGTTTTTTTTTTTCTTCTAAGCAGAATAGGGATAGCCCAAAGCTGCAAAACCGGAGCAAAAGATACACTTCTGCTGTATCTAACTACAGTAAATTTTGGGAACATCCACCTGTTCATCTTTTCTCTTTGTACTTTTCTAGGCTTAGTCTCTGATGCGTTTTTGCTTGTACGAGTGCAGTAATTACAAGAGACATGGCTGTCTTCCTCAACAAACACTTTGCAACACCAGAAATGTGTCACAGTCAACAATTTTTGAGAAGATATCGACTTGCTAAGATTCCCTTTTTAAAACTGTTTACTTGGCAACCACAGTGTGTAAAATTGCAAATGAAATCTACACAGCTTTTACTCCAATATATTTCTGGAGATTTAATTACTCTCCATTACATAGACAACTCATGCTTTTTTTTTTTAAGAAACTGCACATTCAGGAGAGATAACACATCTTCATTAGAACATTCAATATTAAACAATAGAATAGAAAAAATAAGAGGTCCTCAAAAATTTATGGAAAATGTATTTTATGAAAACAGTGTGGTGTTCTGTTTATTTTTTTTAATAAGATTTACTTATTTTTTTCAGAAAGTCAGAAATACAGAGAGGAAGAGATCCTTCCCCAAAATTCCCAGAACACTACTTTGTACATAAGGGTTACTGGGTATATGCATCAACTAAGGGGTTAATTATCTTATAATTAAATATGAATTCATGCTACCACTCTTAAGTACTTTCCATTCAGCAGTTAATTAGTGCATTTATCCTGAATATCATTCATTTAACAACAACAAATTCTCCCTCATTCAGGTCCTATATGAATGGGTCTCATATTCCAGGGTGTCCACCTCAAAGTCTTCTAGGTCCTCAACTTCTGCCTGTGATGCGCCTAAGTCACTTCCTGAAAAGATGGCAGTAGATCACATTTTTCTTATTCAAAGTAATTTCTCATTTTTAAAAAAAGTCTATTTAGAAGTGTTGAAAGTATATGAGCAATTGAACTATTTATTGAATATGGTGCAAAATTTTAATATGTGCACACAATGTGTAGTGATGAAAGAGTAACCAAGAGTCCTCTTTGTCATTACTTCATGATTAGAGCCGTGCAGCACCTCCTCTATTTACTCAGAAAATATGCAATAGCTTATTGTAAACTATAATTACCTCACTCCTCTGTATAACACTAGGAACCACCTCCCACTAATTTGGACACCATTATGTAACCTGCTCTAAACCTCTCACCCCTCCAAACCTCTAGCAATCACTGTCCTGTATTAAGCTTGAGTTTTCATTAGCTCCTGAATATGAATAAAGATAGCTGGTATTCTCCTTCCTGTGTCTGGCTTATTTCACTTAACATGATGACGTCCAGCATTATCCATTTTCCTGAAAATGACAAGATTTCATTCTTTTGTTATGGTCGACCCAATTGAATAAATTCTCAAGACACCAACTCAACACACACACACAAGGGCAGAATTTATAAACTACTACTACTAATAATAATAATGTTCCAGAAAGGAAAATTAGGAATGCAAGACCAGTCAAAATAACTATGAAATAAAGTATTGAGGAATAGATTTAACAAAAGTGAAATTTTGGAACACATATTTTTAAAAAGTTATAGAGGATATTTTTTTAAGAATCTGGATATTCTATGTTAACGGACTGATGGGATTAGTATTGTTGATATATCCCATGCTTGCTAAATCCATCAAGAATCAATGCAATTCCCATCAAAATACAAATGATATTCTGTACAGAAATAACAAAAGAAATCCTAAACCTTGTACATAATAGAATCTTTTTCATTTATCAGATGCTCCAAAGAAGTCTAAAGAACTCCAAATTAGAAATACAAAATTAAAAAATCATTTTGGAAAATGTGTTTGAACATGAACTTAATCGTGTTCAATTAAATGATGAGAATTTTTGTTTAGAAAAGCTGATAACAGCATTTCACTCATTTTTTAAGTGAAAAAAAGGGAAGAGTTTGGATTTTCATTCCTTAGACTAAACACTGACTACATATGAACTTAACAGTTTGATTTTAATATCACACACTTCCCCCTTTGATTCAGTGACTCCGAAACAGAAACACAAAATAAAACTAGTATGACTGGGTATTTTACCTGGGACCTCCAACAACTCAAAAATGAGGGGCCGTGTGAGCCCTTAAGCATCATGCACAGTCAATGGTGTCCCACCACCAGAGGATGACCAGGATGGTCAATTTCATGGAGTTTGTGTCCTTTTCCAGAACAGAAAGATCTCTCTGGAATAATTTCAAGCATGTGAGTCTTGACTGGTACTCACCTAGATGCTGTTGTCATGTTATCCTCCAGCATCAGTTGAATGCTTTTCCCATAGGAAGCCTTGGGTTTGGATGTAGATGTTCATTTTGAGGTGACAGAGATTATGATAAATGAAACACATTTAAACAATGTTGTTTTCCTTTTAAAACTATTGTGGAGAAATGTCAGCAAATGTTACACGAATCTGTTTGCTTCCTTTCCTGAAATACTAAAAACCTGTTGTGAGAGAATCATAGCCCTTTCCCACCTAGTGAGCAGTCATGTATAGCACATTGCAAAGAATCCGGCATCACTTTTCTTCTATAATTAGTTTTAAGCCTACATTTCAAAAGTTTTAGAATCTATTTGCAAGTAACACATAACTTCACAAATATTTTCAGGATATGTCTTATATTTTACATGTATTGTTTTTAATAAAGTATCTTTTAAAGTTATTTTATTTGAGAGGCAGAAAAAGAGAAGCAGATATAGAGACTAAAGGAGATCTTAGACCTACAGATTCACTTCCCACATGGGCACACAGCAACAGCAGAGGCTAGGCCACTGAAAAGCCCAGAAACTAGGACCCCACCAGGGCCTTCTCGTGAATGGCAAGGGTCCCACTATTTGGACCTTGCTCCACTTCTTTCACAAATACATTATCAGAGAACCAGATCGGAAGTGGAGAAACAGTAATTGCACCGTCCCTCAGATACCAACTGCCAGTGACAAAGGCCGCAGCTTAATCTACTGCAGCACCGTGTTAATCCCCAAGGTAAATTGTCTTTAATAATTCTAGAATAGGGTGCCGATGCCTTGGTGTAGTAGGCTGCTTCCACCTCTGATGATGTCACACATGGGTGCCAGTTGCCATCTCCACTGTGATCCAGCACCAGGCTTATGGTCTGGAAAGCAGCAGGGGATGGCTCAAATCCTTGGACCCCTGCATCCAGAAGCTCATGGCTCCTAGTTCTAGGTCAGACCAGCTGCTGCTGTTGCACCCATTTGGTTAGTGAACAAGTGGATGGAAGATATCTGTCTCTCCTTCTAACTCCACAATCTTTTTCAAAAATTACAGAATACCAGCAGAATTCTCAAACTGTATAAGATTCACTTGAATTCAATATTCAATATTACTTCTCTTCCATCATTCCACTTCTAGGCTTCCAATTGAACTTAATTTAAAGCTTCTCGGTTTGACAACTTCTTCCTTCCGATGCTTCATACATTTACTCTTCATTGCTTCTTTCCCACACTCTAGATGAATTCTTAGGCAATAGCTTCTAATTTACTATTTCTTCCAGTATATGAAGGTAAGAATTTATGGCAGTATTGAATTTCTAAATAACTTCAAATGACTTTTCTCAAGACTTCTGTTTGTTCATCACAACTATTTTTATAGTTCTGTTGTTGCCCAAATTAGTTCCATAATTTCTTGTTCTTCTTCTGGATGTCATCTCTGCATTTATCTCCTTGAACATCCAGCACAGTGTTTGTCAGATTGCTGGATAAACTTAGTCTCATTGTCAGTGGTTCATGTTCTATTCTGCTGCTGCTGATATTTTTGCTTTGGGTTGCTGATGATACTGGCTTTTTCACATTGAATTTCATCTTTTTTTTCCATGAAACATGTGGCTCTTTTTATTCTCTGTACCCGCTTCTTTATTAGTCTCCAGAGCTGAAATCTTAGGAAGGATCGGTAGGTAGAACTCCTACTTCTCAAAAGTCAGAACATTTAAGCACAAAAGGGAGTAAGTCAGGGGTAACCAGGTGGAGGTCTGGGCTGTCCTGGTGCCTCTGCCTTGGCCACAGCTTTGGCTATGACGTCACACAAAACAATAACCTTAGGAAGAACCCTCACTTTCTTCCTTCAGTGTTCCTCATCGACAGAGGTGAACACTGCCCCACACAATTAACAGAGGCAGACAAAGATTATAACAAGGCTGTGATCCCACTTTAAGAGAATTTTTAAATTATCTTTCATGCACAGGAACTTTTGTTGGATGTTTGTCATAGATGTTACTTGGAATGCTGGTGTCCCATACAAGAGTACCTGGGTTCCAGTCCTGGCCTTGCTCTTAGTTCCAGCTTCCTGCTATTGCAAACACTGGAGGCAGTGGGTGATGGCTAAAATAAGTGTGTCTCTTGTGCCCATGTGGAAGAGCTGGACTGGGTTCCTAGGTCTTGCTTTGGCCTAGACCACCCCTGTTATAAGTATTTGGGGGAATGAATCAATAGATTGGAGAGTATAATGGAATAAAAAAAAGGACTTAAATTAAAAAAAAAATAAAGTAACATAACAGCTGACATTCTATTATAATTACGTGCTTCCGGGCCCAGAAAACAGATGACTCAGTACAGTTAACATTGGATAAAGCATATTCTATTTTAAGGCCAGAGAATTGTTTATTATGTTTTTGTATTGTTTTTCATCTCTATTTATATTCCCCTATTCATTTTCTATATTTAGAGTAGAAAAGCACATCAAACTGTGACACTTGCATCACCAACTTGAAGTCAATTTATTTAACAAACTGCACAGTTACCAGGACAAGAAAATTCTGAAAAAAAAAAAAAAGCCACTGTCAGATTTTTCTTCTCCAAATAATAACTTCAGAAAAACACATTCTGACCATTCCTTACATCTTTACTATCAAACAGTTTGTTCTGATTTTGCATGTCTGGTTAGTTTGTAAGTAATATTATCCACTTATTCATGAAAAAAGTAATTATTAAGAACTTATTACAGTGGTTGGTGAAATGTTTGTAATGGGACAGTGAAAAAAAAAAGACAATAGTGCCTACCCTCAAATAGAAGAGGTGCACGGTAAGAACAGAGATCATGTCATAAACAAACCATATAATAAGTTATTTCAATAGCATCACTAAAACAATAGATACTACTTATATTTTAGCTTTACAGTTCAGGCTCATTATATACTTATATACACACTGACTCAAATATACAAATGTATGCATTTGTAATCCAACACATAAACCTTAAGATTAAGTCAATATCACTTCAGATTTCATCAAGTAAAAACTGTCTGAGGTAGTCTTCCCAAGTTGTCAAAGGTCACATAAATGATATATGACGAAGCCAGGATATCATCCCCAGGCACAGAATCACATCTATTACTGTGTGCTCACCAACATTCAGTCCTACACATGTATGTGTGTAGGTGTACCTGCTGTGTTCCTGGATGTGTTGGGTACAAGACATTGAGGGCTTACACAGGATACTAGATTCTCCAGGAGCTGTCATATCTACTCCCTCTTCTCACCCATCAGCTTTCCAGTGTTTCGATAAATATTGCTACAATTTAGCAGCTAAAACCACCACAAGTAGTCTCCCTGCGGCTCCGCAGGTTCCAAGTAAAATCTCTTGCCTGGTTTATATTCTCCACATCTCCCAGGGTTACAGAAAGCTCCTTGGACACATGTTCAGATGGTTGGCAGCATCTGAATTCCACCCATTTCCATGAGCTCTGCCTTTTTGCTGGATGTGGGTTGGAGATTTCCCTCAACTACCAGAAGCCTTCCACGTTCCCTGGCTCACAACCCTGGTAACAGTGGGCCAGTTTCTAGTGCTTCCCATTTGCCCTTGTTCTTCTCATTCTTCAGCCTCCTTTTCCAGCACACCTCCTGGAGCCCTCTGCTTTCCTCCTTGTTGATGACACTGAGCCACCATAGAATATCTCAGACAATTTCCCTAATTATGGGATAGGTGATGTGGCTTAGTAGGCTAGGTTGCTGCCTTGTGACACCTGCCTGCCCGCCCTCTCCAGGCTCCTAATCAAGTCCAGGTGATACCATTTCTGATCTAGCTTCTTGCTAACAAGAATCCTAACAGGCTGCAGTAATGGCTCAACTACTTGGTTACCTTCCACCCACATGGACATCCAGATTGGGTTCCAAGCTGCTGGCTTTCACCAGATCTCATCCCAACTGCCCAACTGCCAGAGGCACTTCTGAAATGAGAGGGCTTGCCTTGAATGTGTCAGGAACCCATATGGGTGCCAGTTCTAATCCCGGCGGCCCCGATTCCCTGCTTGTAGCCTAGGAAAGCATTCGAACACAGCCCAAAGCCTTGGGACCCTGCACCAATGTGGGAGACCCGGAAGAGCTCTGAGCTCCTGGCTCCTGGCTTTGGATCAGCACAGCTCTGGCCATTGCGGTCAGTTAGGGAGTGAATCATCAGATGGAAAATCTTCGTTTCTGTCCCTCCTGTGTGTGATTATCTGACTTTGCAATAAAAATAAGTAAATCTTAAAAAAAATAAAAGAGAGGGCAGATGAAAAATATCTCTTATAATTGAATATAATCTATCATTTAGCCTTTCAAACAAATAAACATTCAGAACAAAATCATTTCATCAGTTATTAATAATCTTAATTCCATTTCTGAGCCTCCTTTATTTTTCTTTTTTACAGATTTGTTTATTTATTTGTAAGTCAGAACTACAGAGAGAAGACGATGTATATATGTGTGTGTGTGTGTGTGTGTGTGTGTGTGTACGTGTGAGAGAGAGAGAAAGCTTCCATCTGCTGGTTCACTCTCCTGACAGCCTTAAGGGTCAATGCAGAATGAGGCTGAAGCCAGGTTCCAGGGTTTCATCCAGGTCTCTTACACAGAGAACAGGAGTCCAAACACTTGGGCCATCTTAACACTTTTTCTAGGTCATTACCAGGGAGCTTGATAGAAGAGGAGCTGCTGGGTCCAAAGCTAGCACGTATATGGAATGCTGGTTTGATAGGCAGCAGCTTCTACAAGGCCCTTTCTAATATTAGACTAGTGTTTGACTCATTAAGTGGCTTGGATTTTAGGAAAACATATTTAAAATCCTGCATCCCCCACCTTTACACAGAAAACTATTGATGCTTTCCAATATCCTCTCTGTCAGTACCACCTGGCTCCCAGCAGAAGCAAACATTGTACAGAAATGACTCATGGAGCACACCTTGAGAGCATGAAGTGCCGATGACTCAGTGCAAAACTGTAAACATCTTTGTAACAAAGAAAATCAGAGATGCCCCCAAAGAATCTGAGAAGTAAAACTGATGAAGAGTTTTGTGAGGTGAGAAGATACAAAAGCTTCCAAAGAAAGGAATTCAAAAACACCGATAAATGCAATTTACCATTTTGCATGATCAAGCCTTTGTTTCACTCTTGAACTTTTTTGAGGGAATGGAGTTGAACTATAATTTCCCTCCTGGGTCCCACGTAATTGTTCTCCAGACTTTTAAAGATTAAAGAATCCTACACACCAATTATGGCTCATTCTTTTTTGGTCAGAATCATAGTGTTGGCAAATAGCAAAGGAACAAGTGGACAGTCAAGGAAAGAAAGGGGGAGAAGAGAGAAAGAAGAAATGAACAATTTCTTTCTTTGGGAGCCTTTCCTACTTTCCCTGCTCGGACCATGAGAGCCACTGTGCTTTGCTGAGATGGCAATAGTAGCACCTGAGAATGGCAGAACGGCTTTTTCTTTGTCTTTTTTTTTTTTAATTTTGAAGTCTCTGCCTTCCTTGCCCATTCTACAGAGTGCTCCATTCTGCACTTGCAACATCCTGTCCCACCACTTCAATCATTGAATATCTTGCCCCGTGCGTGAATCTTTGGTGCATGCCGTATTAATAAAATCTCCAATAAAAAGCCAGACCTCCTCATCTTTCTGAGTCTTCCTCTGAATTCTGCATGATGGCCAGTTGGGGTTTAGGAATTGACAGACTTTATCTGGACTCTCATGTGTGAATCTTTGATGTTACAGACTGAATTTCCACATCCACATATTAAAATCCTAACAACCAACGTGACACCATCAGGAGGAAAGATATTCAAGAGCTAATCAAGGCATAAGAGTGGGTCTCTCCAGTTAGAATTATTACACTTGTAAGAAGACACAAGAGTTTCCTTCTTATACCTCTGGTCCCCACCATATGAAAACTCAGTGGGATAATGATCATCTTTAAACCAGGAAGTGGGCACTCATCAGACATGGGTGTGTTAGCACCTTGATCCTGGATTCTCAGCCTCCAAATTGTGAGAAATAAGTGACTAGGTATTAGGCAACACATTCTGTGATCATTTGTTTTTACAACAGCCCAAACTGATGAGACCACTGAGTTCTCTCAAGTTCAAAGCATTCCAACCCTTTTGGCTTACAGGAGGAAGTGACAAGTGTCCTCCTTCACAAGAGAGGGGAAGCCAAGGCAACTTTAAGACTATTTAGAATTGGCTAAAATTTTGTTTTTCATTTAAATGACTGACTTGAGAATGCGTTGCTTTCTGATTTGTCCGATACTACAGCATTATTGCTTATGGGACAACTTTTCTTATTGTTTCTATGATGGCAATATTTTACGCAAGCATTTGTGTTTCCTTCTCCAGAGCTGTACACCTAGCCACCCCCAGGGAATAAAATCCTACCAATCAATAACGCATGAAGACGACGAACATCTGTATCTTCCGTGGTTTTGACCTGCTACCCTACCCTACCGGCTGTCCAAATTTAAGAGAACTTTGGTCAGTCCACAGCATGAACAGGAATACCCCTAACCCTGTGTTTCTCACTATCTGTCACTATCTTTTCGGTTCTCACTTTCCAGAGCAGAGCAGAACAGATCTTCCATTTGCTTACGGGATAAACACACTTTCCTAGCACTGTTCATGTCTTATATTGACCACATTCTCAGTAACCGTTCTGCTGTGTGTCTTTGCCCAAGCAGAAACAGAATGATCATATGTGCAAGTAACACCCATATTGACATTCAAAGGTATCACTTCTTGGAAAATTCATTATATGGTAACCACTACGTGTTAGCCAAACCAGAGATGCATCCCTGTTTAAGAATATCCAAATATCCCTGTTTAGAATATCTGCTTGTTTGCTGTAAAAAAATGAAAAGACACTGCAGTTTCCTCTCTGTTGCCTCCCACATACCGCAACGTATTTTTTTTTTTACATGAACCTCTGACACACCCCTCTCACTTCTCACTTGCTGTTCACTTGCTTTCTAGTCCCTTATACATTTTTTCCATTGCAGTTCGATGGCCTTTCCATTTTCACACTCTTAAATTTTCCTGCCACACGTGTATTGATATTTCATTATTTTCTCTATGTTTCAGGATTATGGGTTGCTGTTTCATCTTGGTTTTGAATTAATATACCCTTCAGAAGGCAGAAGGGAAGCCAGACCCCTTTTTGCCCTCATTTTTGGGTCCATTAGAGCAGATTCACTGACCCCTTGTGCTGATCTCTGCTTTTCATGGTGGTTTTGTTCTTTCATTTTTTGTCTTTCCCCTCTATTCTTAGGCTGATGTGCTCCATTATTTTGTGATCAATCACACTTCAAATACCTTTGCTTTTAGTGTCAGACTTTTAATCATCACAATTCACTTCCTGTGTATCATTTCCACAATGTTGCCTTTCATTACCCTTTTGGTTATCTCATCTGCCTCTATGTGCTTTCAATTTTATTTCCAACAGAAATCCAAATAATGCCTTAATTTTGGTAAATATATCCTTGAAATCCTGTATATTGAGACAAAGCATGCAGGAATCATCAACAGAAGATTGCACCTTTAATAAAATTCTGATGGGGATGGGATCGATGTAGGGCAAGCTGAATCTTTAGTCACTGTGGTGGACATGCAGATGTCTTCAAAACAGACATAGCTCATCATGGCTTCTTTAGCACCCATTACCTATCATTCTTTGCTCCAAAGTTTTTGTACACATTTTAAAGCAAAGAACATTAAATTCAGGAATTGTTCATACTGATTGGTCAAAGAAGCAAAACTGCAAAAGGCCCTGCAAAGATTCCTGGATAGACTTCTACTGCAGAAAGACATGAACTGCCAGACTGGTTTACCAAGAATCTGTATCACCAGACCTTTAATACTGTCATTCCACTGTCAAACTGTCTATTGTTGCTGTCACTTTCATTATCTTTAGAGACACAGCCAGACCTAGAATACAGTGACTTCTCTCAACCTTCATGCTTCATCTAGTTCAGTAACCCCATTAGTAAGGACTATCCTAAAGCCACTTATCAAAGTAGTCTGGAAAATTTAATATATCGCGTCCCATACTCTGGTGGTAATGTAGAGTTGCTAAGGTTTGAATGTTTGCTTCCTCCAAAACTCATGGTGACATTTAATTGCCAGTGTAATAATATTAACAGGTGATACCTTTACAAGTGATTGGCTTCCCTGCCTTCTGAACAGGATAACATTATCACTGCAGTGAGTGTTTTGTAGAAGGGCCAGTCCTCTTAGTTCTCTTTTCCATTCTCTACCGTCCCACTGTGGGATAACACACCAAGAAGAGCCTCATCAGATGCCAGCACCTTGATTCTGGACTTTCCAGTCCCCCAAAGGGTGAGAAGTAAATCTCTGTTTCTTATAAAGCATCCAGTCGATGGTATTCTGTTATGGAACCATAAGGCTGACTAAGACAAGAGCATAATTCAGAAGGGCCTGTAAATGAATGGCCCTTCACCCATACCTGCTCTATCTCCAACCCTAGTCCTACTGCTTCTGTTTTTTTTAATAAATCTTATATGGAACCCCAACATATAAAACCAGTGATGACAAAGAACCTCTGGCAGAGAGGGTTTGGAAGAGTCTGGGTCTGCGCCCACTGAATCTCTTCCTCCCTTCTGGCAGGGTTCACAAGGAAATCAGTGACACCTCAAGGGCAGTCCTTGGCTAGAGCATATACCTCTAATGGTTCCGTGTCGGTTTTCATGCCACAGGCTGAATGCTTAAAAATGCCATTCTAAGGCCAAAGAAGAGATGTGGCCAGTTTTATTTTCAAAAACAAGGGCTTACTACAAAGACAAAAGGGGTTAGGAAACACTTCAATAGACACTTGAGGAATATAATTTGAATGAATGAGTCTCTTTTGCTTTTTAAGATGGGTACTCTGAGCATCACAGGGGCTAACACTGTAACATACAGGTGATCTTAGGGGCAATGGAGACACCAGTTCAAAATAGTTTGCTATGCAGGTTTTCCCCAATAGTCCTTTTACTGTTTTAATAGGAGACATACTGGACATTCAATCGCTATCACAAATACCCAGAAAGAGCTACTTAAGAATGAAGAAGGTTTACCTTGACTCTTGTTTATTAGGTTCACCAGGAAGAGTTACCCCCAGTCTCCAGGCCAGCCATGCATCTGATGAGAGGGAAGGCTGGCAATGGTGGATTTATACAAAAGAACAATCACATGGTGAACCAGGAAGCAAGCACGGAGCAACCTTGTCCTGAACATCCCTGTGTCTGTAACAGGTGACCTTTATTTAAAACGTCTCCTCACCACCCACTAAACGCAAGCCCATCATTTCTAAAAGCTCCACCAAGCCTTCACTCGGGCCAAGTCTTCAGACTCTAGTAGCATTGACGTAGAACGTCAGTGTGTAAACCTCCGTATGAGTTGCAGAGTCAACACTTATTCAAGCCAAAGCAGAAGTTTAGGCAGGAATTAGTTTGTTCTCACACTGTACTCTCCTGAAGGAGATTTTTCTTTCTGCTCCAGGCCGTTTTTAATTTTCATTGACTCAGGTAATGATCTCAGGATAAAATAGTAAAACTCGGGATTAAGTGATTCAGTTTTACTTGTGTTATGTGGTGAGAGCTGTAGCAACCTCAAATACAAAGATGCACTTGGGTCAGTTTTCATCAGAGCAGAGACTTACCGAGCATACAGATCATCAGGGACTCCTCTATGTCTAAAAATGGGCAATTTACAGGTGATTAACGTGGGTGACATGGCAACCACTTGTGATTATTACTTCAAACCACAGCTCAAGTGCCTTCTTTTTTGTGATTTTATGGAGCTATAAACCTAAACTAACTGTCCTTCCCCTGTGCTCCTTCAGCACCATGCCAAACATTTATCAGGTCTCATAAATTGTATTTGAAATACCTGTCTTAGGTGGTTGTCTTTCTAACTAGGTCACGAGTTCATAGGGGAGTGGGAGAATCTTTGTATCCTGGTCACTTTATTTAAGATCAGTCTCTAGCTTTACATGAAATGCCTCCCACTCAAACAATCTCCCCATTTCCCTATGGTAATAAAATGGCAGCAGCACACATTACTGTCCAAGAAAGATTATATTTCCCAGCTTTTCTTTTACCTAACTGCAACTTTGAAATCCAGGAGGTCCCCAAGCATTACCCAAGGAAGTGATGGAACCCATTCTGAGGTATGGGTCTTAAAGAGATTGAGACTAAGCACCTCTGTTTTCCTCACTACTGCGTCTGGGATATGTTGAGAACAGGATGGCAACATTGAGCCCCCGACTCAGGGGAAGCTCTGGGGACCAGGCCTGCACTGCCCACTCATCTGATCATTATATATAGCAATAAATTCCAATGCTTTTATAGATGCTATCTGCTGATTTCTTTCTTGGCTCAAATGTCAGCTAGTGCAATATTCTAGTTCCAAATTCTAAATACAGATATATCAGCCAGCAAACCCAAAGGAAATAAATCATACATAAAACAGAGAACAATTTGAGGAAGCTTTGTTTATAAAGAGACTACCTTAATTTCAGGCAAATAAAGCTAGTAGCACCTGAGTTATTTCAGGTTCCAGTAATTCAGTTCAAGGAACAGGAACTCAAACTTAAGGAGAAATGGTTATGAAGAGTTAGGATTCTTAAAAACAGTAGTATCCTTGGGCCAGCATTGTGGCTCAGTGGATTAATCCGCCACCTGAAAGGTTTCATCTTTGTTGGAACGTTGATTTCCCTGCTAATGTACCTGGCCTAGCCCTGACAGTCACAACCATTTGGAGAATAAGTGGATAGATGGAAGACCTCTTGAAATCTTTGTCTGTCACTATGCCTTTGCAAATACATAAAGTATTTTTTAACAAAGAGTGTTATTTAAGGAATTTCCCAGTAAAATCCAACCCAACCTCACAGAGAGAGCTAACCCCTGACCTCACTGTTTCCTCATTTCTCTCTCCTTCCAAGATTTCCTTTTGAAGAATTGGAATCCAGCAGGAAGAAGAGCACGCAAGAACACCTGATGGGTGTTGTACTACGTAGTCAGCTTAGAGAAAGCAAAGAATGTTTCTCAAAGAGCACATGGGATATAACTCACTCAGACAGCAGTTCTGCTAAAGAACTGAGGGAAATACAGAGAAAGAATGTACTTCCTGACCACAGCAGTTTCAATTTGAGTTTTTCAATTCATTTCTTTTTATATAAAATGTATTTATTTATTTGGAAGTCAGAATTCCAGACAAAGCTAGAGCTTTTCCATCTGCAGTTTCACTCCTCAAATGGCTACAAAAGCTTTGATTGGGCCAGGTCAAAGCCAGGAGCCATCTCCCACATGGTTACACAACCTCAAGCATTTGGGCCACCTTCTGCTGCTTCTTTTTCCAGACCATTAGCAGGAAGCTGGATAAGAAACAGAGCAGCCAGGAATCAAGCTGGCTTCCCAGGTGGCAGCTTTAACCACTATGCCATAACACAACACCTCAACTAATTTCTATACAAATGCTAATCTGGGATTCAGTGGGTTTTTATTTCATCATGTTGCCGACAATGCAATGACAGATTCATTGTGTCTGAATTCAAAGTCTCCATGGGAGACTTTGTAGACCTGAGAATCAGGACTGGCCATCAGGGAGCTGTTGGACTAAGCATTGATGTCATCTGATCTTTTCCAGAACCTAAGCTAAGGATATCCTTTGTGGTCTGTGCTGTATTTCAAAAAATGTTGTGCTGTGGAGTAGGATGGTGACAGATATCCACGTTTATTCAACTCATGCTTAGAAAATCTGGTTCCTTTGGGAGAGAAGTTTAGTGTCAAGCACTGGTAAAATGAAAATAACCAGTAGCACAAGGTTGTGGAAGTAGAGGCTTAAGGAAAAAAATAAAATCACTCTAAGTAACACTATGAGTATGATGGGAAAATCTGGGTAGCAAGCAACCAAAAGTAGACTGTATATCACAATTCCATAGCCACAATGTCCTCAAAAGGACAAAGAAAGGACAGCCACAGCCAGGAAAGGAATCAGTGAGTTGTTCCCATCAACTCTGCTTGTATCTCACTTGCAATTGCATCATTTGACCACATCTCACTGATGAGAAGGGTAAAGTAAGTTGGTAAATCACCAGCCATGTGGTCAGCCTTCCCTTTTTGGAAAGCAATGAGAAAAGAATGGAAATAATGGGACTGACAGCTATCTCAGTCACATCACAGGAACCCGAAAGGAAGAGCCAAGTGGGATCCACAGCATACCTCGATCTGTAGTAGTCTGGATCATGCGTCTCCTTGGGTACTACTGTAAGACTCACCTCATTCCAACCAACAGATTTACACCATCCACTAAAGATGCATAAATCTCAGGAAAGTGATATGGATCTAACCCCAATCAAAACACCTATTGTTGGATACATTGAGGTAGCAAGAAGGCAACATACTTCCTTAGTTCCATAGTAATTCCTTAGTTCCCTTCCAAGTTCCACAGTAATTTGCACCACTGAGGCCAACATTCTGCAGTGGTGCATTAGGCAATGCTGGCATCCCATATAGTCACTGGTTTGTTTCCTGGTTGCTCCACTTCTAACCCAATTGCCTGTTAATTCCCTGGGAAAACCAGCAAAAGATGACCCAAGTATGTGAACCCCTGCCAACCAGACAGGAGATAAGAAAGAAGCCCCTGGCACCAGCCTGGGCCTGCCCCAGCCAATGCAGCCAATGAATGGAGGATTTCTCTCTCTCTCTCTCTCGATATATATATATATATATATTATATCTTTCTTCTCTCACTCTGTGTGTGTATATCCCCTTCTCAGCAATGTTGAGTTTTAAATAAACAAATAATAAATATTTAATAAAAAGATGCACCAAAAACAATTACCAAACTAAACATGATGATGAAGTTCGTACATTAGAAGTCAAGGAAGTTGGCATCTGAAAATTCAGTTGGCCAAAAAGTTGGCATTACAAAACTCAAATTGGCCAAAAAATACATCTCTATCAAGTTTTTATGTCAAACCACTCATTTGTTCATTCACTGTTGCTGCAGATATTACCACTTCTACATGGTATTGGTGGCACAATGCTAGGCATGCCATTATAAACTCTTAACCAAAATTATCAATCCTTGTCAAAGGGCAAAAAGTGATGACTTAGGTAAATTGCTGATTATTCTTTTTTTTTTGAAGATTTTTATTATTTTTTTTTATTGGAAAGGCGGATATACAGAGAGGAGAGAGAGAGAGGAAGATCTTCCATCTGATGATTCACTCCCCAAGTGAGCGCAACGGGCTGATACTATGCCGATCCGAAGCCAGGAGCTTCTTCCGGGTCTCCCACACAGGTGCAGGGTCCCAAAGCCTTGGGCTGTCCTCGACTGCCTTCCCGGGCCACAGGCAGGGAGCTGGAAGGGAAGCGGGGCTGCTGGGATTAGAACCGGCACCCATATGGGATCCCGGGGCGTGCAAGGCAAGGACCTTTAACCACCTGCGCTACCGCGCCGGGCCCCGCTGATTATTCTTAATTAACCTAATAGCTCCTAGATAACAATGTTTTGCAAATAATCTTCAAGTATTGTGAAATCATTGTAAAAAGAAGATGACTTTGGTGTATTCTGTAACAATTTTAAGTAGTTTCACTAAATAGATGCACCCTTTTGAAATTTGTTTTGGGTCTATCTTAAAAATAATAACCTCACCACATAGAATAATTGTAAAAGCCAGTTTAAAACATGAATAACAACTGCTTAGCAATGTGCTGGGACTATGCAATTATCATTCCCTACCACTTCCCTTCCCCAGACATGCTTCATTTAGTTGCCAAGATAATGGCATGATCGCTTTAGGGATACAACATATATTCCAGTTAAAAAGCAGTGTTCTGGCCAGAAAACATATGGTGAACATGCAGGAGTGACTTGAATCGCATAGAACTGTTCTAATGAGGTCTTCCTGATCCAAATTATGGTGTAAGCCCGTCTGCGCTTCTAAAAATTTAACAGTATGGAATCTGATTGATTTAAAGGAGATGGTTCAGGAAATGTTGTAAAGATTAATATCTGATCAGTATCTCAGTATAACTTACAAAAACATAAAAGGATGATTCTGATACAAGCACTGAAGAACTATGTATCTAAAAATTATCCACATTATTAGTTATTAGTTAATGTGGGATCAAAGAAAAAGCTTATAATTCAAAGAATGGTACAAATATGTATAGTCATTGAATCTAATTCTGAAATTAACTTAGCAGTAGATGTAAAATTGATTCCTTTAGAACAATCAAACACTAACCTTTGAGATTATTTCTTATTTTTGAGTGACATCGACAAGTTAACCTGTAACCCGTGTTTGGATTCTAGCCAAAGAATAAAGAGTAAACACAAGCAAATGAGTTTTCTAAACAGATGAATAATCCTTGGATCAACCTATTAAACAACGACATTAAAAGGACATGGAATTACCCTTTTCTTGCTGTGTTTCTAGGTTGTACTATATTTTCCTGATAACTGCAGACTCATTGCTGATTGACTACAGTGCATAAATACAGGTACTGATTAATCATCTTGACTTATTGAAAAATTAGCTATCCACATCACTGCAGTTTTGAAACAAATCGACACAAGAGTAGTAAACATAATACTTACATTCAATTTGTTTTTCTAAGGGATGCAAAACCTCCTTCTTTGCCTTCCCCTCTATCTATATATCACACTTCATTTTCTAAAACATGTGCAACAAGTTTTTTCAACGGTAACAGAAATTATTAAGTTTCTATGTTATTGGTTTTGGGTGATCCCAAAATTTGAGGTGCAAGAAAACTCACATTTCCTATCATCCCACAGAAACCACTGCACATGAAGACAAGGAAGATAAAGGACTTAGAAGGCTCACAGCTTCTTAAATAAACTATCAATCCAGGTTTCAAGTGACAAAATATCCGGTAGCTCCAGGGCTGACCTGAGGCAAAACTGTAAAATCAGGGAAGTATGACTGTATGTTCTCTTCCTGGAGCCTCGGTTCTTTCTTCTGCCCATGTGTCCATGCTAATACTCACTGATGTCTACTCTTCCACCTGTTCTCCAGTGATGCTCTGCTCTGCTTTTTCCAGCAAGTGCCACACTTCTGAACTTCCCCATCTGGCTGACTACGTACTTACTGGAAACAACTACTGCTAAGCATAAGGAACTGCTTGGTACCGACATCAGCTTGTTTCCCATGAAACATAATGGAATGAGGGAGTACTGAGTGTGTGTATTTCATTTACCTGGCATGTGATGGCTGAGGGGTAATCAATAATGTAACTCTGCAGAACCAGGTTTCCTTGGGATTTATCTAACACCAAACTCATGGGACAGATGTTCGGTGCAACTGTCACATCACCACCTGAAATGTCTATATTTTTTTTTTCAGACAGCCTGGTTCAAATCTCAGCCATGCAGCATCCCATCCAGCTTGCTGCTAATCTGCACCCTGGCAGTCAGCAAAGGCGGGCTTGGATCTTTAAGTCATTGTCATCCACGTGGATCACAGGATTAAGTTTCAGGCTCCTCGTTTCGACCTGGCCCAGACCCAGGCAGTTCTGGGCATTTGGGAAGGAAACTAGCAGATACAAGAACTATGTCTATCTCGCTCTCTTCCTCTGTCTCTCTGCCTTTAATGTAAAATGAAAGTAAATTCATAACAATTAAAATAAACCAAAATTAATAGTAAAACCAAATCAGTATTCATGTCCAGGCAATCTTGCAGGCTCAGATGCGGGCTACCAATGTCCACACTGACATCACTCACAATAACTTCATTAAAGAGGTCTGACATTGTGTCAGACATTCTTTATTTTGCATTCATATTCTCAGATGTTAGTGAAGCCTGATAAATAGAAATCTCTTTTTATTCAGACAAGTTCTGACAAGTCCATTTAAGAATGCCCTATATGGGTCCAACGTGGTACCCTAGTAGCTAAATCCTCACCTTGCATGTGCCACGTTTCCTAAGGGCACCCGTTTGTATTCCGGCTGCTCCACTTCCCTTCCAGCTCCCTACTTGTGGCCTGGGAAAGCAGTAGAGGACGATCCAAAACTTTGGGACCCTGCACCTGTATGGGAGACCTGGAAGAAGCTCCTGGCTCCTAGCTTCGGATAGTCTCAGCTCTGGCCTTTGCAGTTACTTGAGGAGTGAATCATTGGATGGAAGATCTTCCTCTCTGTCTCTCCTCCTCTCTGTAAATCCAAGTTACCAACTAAAAATTAAAATAAATCTTGTTTAAAAAAAGAGGGAGACAGGGAAAGATTTGGAATGCATTCAGTATCACTATAAGTAATTGATACACAATGAGAATTGATCTAAACCTCTCTGTCACTACTAACAAATAAGGAAATATCAACTAATTATCTTAATAGAACTATAAAAAGTTATCCAGATTTTAACATGGAAATGTGAGATTCATGAGTAAAACTCAAATCATAAGAGGAAAACATTGTGAAATAAAAGAGAAAATTCCCCATTCTACTTTTACACATTCCCCAGAGGAATCAAATTTACCAAACTATTGCTTTCTACTTTTGCCAAATTGGAATACATTTCCTTGTTCTGGCAAAATGAGGCACATTTTAAATTTCTGCAGAATTGCTTAAAGCACTTGAGTAGCAGTTTGCAACTTAGCAGCTACTCACTGATACATAGGAATTTAACATTAAATGGAAATTATTATGCCCATGTTTCTAAACTTGTACTAACAGTAGCAGAAGTCCACATGTGCTAGAACATACAAATATGCACAAGGAATTAATGTAGTTCAAAAAATAGTACAGGGCTTCATTAAACACAATTTCTCCCAATCTACAATAATCCTTGTGTCAACTAAATTGCAATTCATAATAAACATGACATTCTTGGAATGTCCATTTTAAATTACGGTAAAGGTCTTGAAAAATTAAAGTCTTCCAAAATACTGCCCTGACTAAATGTCCCTGGAAACCACAAATCAAGCCTTGAGAGATTCTGTTCTGAATGTTGGCTTGAGTCTCAGAAAGTTGGATATATGTGAATTATTTCATGTTACAAATAGATAATCAGACCTAATTTCTACAACCATTCAACCATCGAGAATGTCTCACTAATCATCTTTCCTTTCCATGATTTTCCATGTGTGTGAAGTTCAGAGAATCTAAGTAATGGCTGAGAATCATAGTCCGTAGCGCATATGATCTTACGTACTTTCTAACATTTCTTGCCACAGATGAAATAGATGATGCACCACTGGATGACATTTACAAGACTCTATCATGTTTTCCATCGTTCTCTTCCCTGCCAGGAACCCAGAGTTCTGTCATCTGGGTCATCTTCTCATATCTAATCACCAGATACCTTTCAAAATGAAAATGTTAACTTGGCTGGAGATAATGTATATACATATTTTCAATACACTTCATGTCCTCATAGAAGACATCCAATAAGTGCTTGCTATTACTTTAATGAATGCACTAACAATCTAGTAGTAAGGAGTCATCTGTCAAATTAGCTGTCCCATAGCAGAACAGAATCCAAGAGAACAGGACAATGAGGCACACGTTTGATTATGAAGAGTGAAGAGTCTGTTCCAAATTGTATACTGATGCAGCGACATGGGCAGATGGTCTATTGTGAGGTTTTTAATATTAATGTTATTAAAATAAGGGGGAAGGGCACTAGAGCTTTCTCTCCTTCACAACTGTTTTTCACAGAGACCATAACGATATTCTTCTCCTTTTCAGCAGCCTCATGCTGGCAATCTGCTGTTAATGCTCGCTAGATGTGACAGCAAGTGGCAGTTGAAGACACTGATAGTTTTAAAAGACAACACGGGAATCTGAATTTCAGCTCTCCAGTGGATCGCCTGTGATCATTCTAGGGTTTGAAAAATATCAGCTTAAGAGAGTGGGATTTTGTGCGTAAGCTTCTTTGTCTTTCCATTTAGCCTGACAACAAAAACTTCCCTCTACTCTCACTCAGTCAACCTTTTGCAGGGAAAGTTTGTAATCTGTCTTCAGCAATGAGCTCTTCCATAGCTCACCATTCCTACCCCCAACTGGCAGGACCATCTGCACTCCCTCTGTTCCTGAGGAAGGGCCAGTTGTGCCAAGCCACTCTCCTTCCCACTCCCACAACTCACTCCATGGAAAGAATATAGGGATGGAACCCTGAGTTGGCAGACAACTTGCAAAGCCTAAAGTTTGTTATCACTCTGTATGATAGGTTCCAATTCTGGCTGATTGCAGATCATATAAAGACATAAGAGCTGCATCAAACCCCTTACAGACCCAGTGCTATAGGGGAAAAAAAATACAAAGAATGATATAATCATCTCAAAGACAGCTAGCTGGATTCTATCAAGTACAATTTATACATTTTCCAAAGGGCTCAGTTAAACTCATTTTAAAAATTCTATTAGCAATAATGACTATGAACCTCTGAATACCAAGAGAAAGACCATCTGGTGTCCTGAATTGTCATACCCTCTCCTCTTCCTAATCAGCATCTTTCCCATCATTGAATGCTTTAGACACTTCATTTATCATCTATCTGACCTTTGAGCATATGAATGAGTAATCAGAAAACATCAAGCTTGAATACTCATATAGAAACTGAATATGTTGTATGGAAATTCCACTCTCATCAATAATCATGCAGAATTATTGGGATATAAAGGAAAGAATAAGTTTCAATTCTGGCATACCATTCAACAACTCTAAATTTTGACCACACATTTCAATCATATGCCACGTTTAAAATAATGTAGATACCTGGGGCCCTCTGTGAGTAATCTGGGTTTAATGTGACCATAGTTCAGTCTGCACTTCTGTTACCAGCTATTTAAGTGATTCTACATGTGACCAAGTATGAGAGCGCCCACTTTCAAGGAAAGGACCTCTGCACATGCCTCACTTCCAGTGGTGGACACTGAAACAGTCTGGGTTTGTACTGGCTCGTTGCATGTGTTTAAAATGCGGAGAAACTAGGATGTGTCCTTCTCCATGTACTTAGCACAACGGCACTGCTAAGTAGGCTGTACTGCTTCATTTCATTCTGAAGACAGTCCTAAGACGACGACATTAAGTTTTTATTTTCAAATAGTGAAGCTAATATGTTCCTGCCAACATGACAAATCAGCAGGAACTGTTGACTGCTTCCCCTGCACATAAAATGCAGAGGAAACTGCTGAAGCAAGAGGGGAGCACAGATCTGAAAAACTAAAAACAAACCTGCCAGAAAACCTTGGGGAATCTGAAAGCTCTTTTGTTCTAGAGAATATCTATAAGGACAAAAGGAGATGTGCTCTGTGTGGGAACAGAAGCATGAGAAGAAGAATCTAAGTTAGTGTTCAAGTCTCTTCTGTGGACACCAACACTCACAGCAAGAAAAGCCCTTAGGTACAATGCGACCTCAGGAATTGACACCACCATGGTCCACAGAGTAACATTGGAGCAGGACACCCTGCTAGGATGACTATTGATGAAGTAGATCTTGTTTGCCATCATCCTGCATCATGTGTTTCTTCACCCCCTACTACTCAGGGTTAGAGGTAAGCCAGTTGCACTTTTCCATTCCAGAACTTTTTCGGGGACTAGCTGTGAAATCCTAACTAGAGGAGAAAACCAATGTGCTGACAGTAAATGGGTATTTTCAAGAATGGTTCCTGTTGCCTGAGGCTAAGGCATCTCTGCTTAACTAAAAAATATCTTGGAATTCAGAGCATTTCCATCTGTTATGAATATGAAGTTCCATACTTTGTCAGTGATTTAATTACATATATTTTCTTATCATGCTGCAATTGTTAAAGCCTTTCACTCATCACTCTTTCAAACTTTCAATACTTAATTCCTGAATATGCCATTAGGTTTTGTTTAATGCTTCACCAAACATTTCAATAATTATAACTAGCAATGTTTTATTCCTTTGTAATTTAATTCAATAATTGGTGCCTTTAATAAGCCTTTAATACTTCAAATACATTTTATCTTACATTTATAAGTGACAGCTTGAAGAGGGTTCTATAGGATTTCCCAACTTGTTGAAAATGCCCATGGCCCAAAAAGAAAACCTACCTCTAATTTAACACAGATTTGGTGCTCAACATTCATTCGTGTCCCTCCTGATTTTCTTCTTCCACAGCAGAGACAATAATATTATGAACTGACACTACCCAGACTTTCATAAGAATACTTGCTAAATTACACAATGTGTGTGTATTGCATATATCTCTGTAGTTGCTATCATCTCTACCATCTCCCTAACATGTAGGCAAACACACACAGGGACAAACACTGCTTCCCAGAGTAGGTGAACTGATATGTCCCTCCACCAGCAGCATGGGTATTCTATATCCCTTAGAGATGATCAGCTGGCTCAGCTCTGCCAGCCCAACATGAGAACTAGGGAAATCCTCTGAGTGACACATATAGCAGAGGTCATTTCCTCTAAGAACTTAATGAGAAAATGGAAGGGCAAAAGTGGAGTGGTACAGTGTAATACATGTGGACTTCCATACACACTGCGGCACAGGTGTTTAAGACGACTAATTTGAGTGGAAATGGTTTTTCAAAATGAGATGCATTGCATAAAATCATTCATATAAAATACATGGAAAGAAATACCTTGTGTTCTATTAGAAAACCCATACAAAAATGTATATCAATCATCTTTTATAAGTTTGAATAATGGAACTGAATAATAAAGATTAAAATAAAATAAAAAACAAACAGAGAAGTTTTGCTTGCACCAACAAGACTAGTGCTCCACGAGCTGGGCGGATGATTAGCCTGCATCTCTCTCTTTCCCTCTCTCCATAAAAAGAAATCAAACGGGGGTGGGGAGAGGAGCTGGCACTGCAGTGTATCAGGTTACCACACGGACTGCCACATCCCTTCTCAGTGTGCTGCTTTGAGACCCCTGCTGCTCCACTTCTGAAACATCTCCCTGCTAAAGTACTTGGGAAAACAATGGAAGACTATGCAAGTGCCTGTGCCCCTGCCAACCACGTGGGAGATCTGGACGGAGTTCCAGACTCCTGGTTTTGTCCTGGTACAACCTGGATCCTTGGGACTACTTGGAAGTAAACTAGCAGATAGAAAGTCCCTTTCTCCCTCTTCTCTTCCACCTTCCTCCCCTTCCTTCTTTCCTCCCTCCCTATCATTCTGTTTTAACTTAAATAATTTTTAATTAACAAAGAGTAACTAATCTTACAAAACTTTTATAAATAATCTAAGATATAGACAGGTTCAAGGACAGGTAAGATATTGCTCCTCAAGTCACGGCTGGTTGAGCATAAACATTCCTGCATGATTTGTATTCATATTTATTCTCTCATTTTAGCCATTGGAATCGCCGCCTGAGGTGTACATATAATTGTTTTCTAGAACATGTCAAGACTCAAAGATACTACAAAGTCTAACTGGCAAAAATTCAAACCAAGTTTTCCTCATTTCAAAACTCAGGGTTTCTGATACACAAAATTGTCTCAACAGATTCTCTCACTGCTACACATTCACTGTTAGCTTCATTAGATTTTATATAAGGTGTGACTTTCCAAGTAGCTATACTGATAATTAAGTCTCTACAGACCTGTAGAGTTAATACCAGACAACTGGTCCCTGTTTTCAGTTTCCAAAATATTCACCAATGGCAGGATTTAAATGCACTATGTCTTGAAAGTGAGTTGCCAACCATAGTTAGAGAAACATTTCTTTAAACTCCAATGGTCCATGTGCACATTTTGTATGACCATTAACTTTAAAGAGGGGTCAGCTGCATTTAAGGCAGCTCCTTAGAAAGGTTCCCGGGCACTGGTACAGACTCATTCATTCCATTACATGAGAAATAAGACTCAACTTTTTTTTTTTGATACACAAGGAAATAAGTGACAAGAAGTGATTAACAGATCCCAGGTGGTTAGCAGAAAAAAAAAAAAAAAAGGAATGGTGAAGGGAAATGAGACTGAAACAAAAATAAGTTTAATAATTCTCTAATTAAAATCCTCATCTGGGAAATTTACCTACTGAGACCAGGGACAGAAATTTTAAACAATAATGAACCTTGTTCTGAACTAACTCGTCTGTAGACTGTGATAATCTGAGAACTCACTCAGGTTGCTGCTCGTGGAAGGATAAAAATTTCTAACAAGGAACTGAAAGTCACCTGGAAAGTTCAAGTCATCTCCACGCTGATGAATACAAAATAGAAAAAGAGCTGTCTTAAATCTGATGTGCAAGCAAGGTAGCCCCAGGGGGTCTTGATTCCACTGTAACTTTGTATAGGATCTTCAAGGCAATCAGTATACTGCATACTGAAAAATACTACACTGATATTATTCTAGTTCTGCTGTGCTATAACCAGTGTGATACTTCTGCTCACCAATGTCACAACCTCCCTCTTCTGAAAAGCTTCAGATTTTTTATTTTAAATATAAAACAGGCTGAATTCTTCTATTTCTAAATGGAAGATAACACTTCTATATGTGTCTTCCCTTCTTAGAAAAGTTATAAATTAGCAAACAGAAAAGGCCAAGCACCAAACCTAACCACACCAGACTTCATCCCACTCTCACAATAATATCCTCACTAACAAGAACTACCACTCTGCAGTTAAATTGCCAAGAGATTAAGAACTGAATATTGAAATAATTAAGTGCATAAATACTCCGTGATCAGTTATTACATGCATAACATAGAGTTAGATTTGTGAACTACAAAAGACAATATATACATACCCTTCCTAATTGATACTAGTATTAGTAGATAATAGTTAATTTTTAATGAAAATTGTAATGAGTGTCTATTTTGTAGCAGGCATTATGCTAATGGCTTAAAATTATCTCTCATATCTCATAACAGCCACTTAGAATAGATATTATTAATATACTCTACAATTTAAAACCAAACTATGACTCGGGAAAAAGCAAGCAAATGTTTCCAAGATAGAAAAACTGGTAAGCAAACATGAATTTAATAACAGCTGCCTGGTGCCAAGGTCATCTGTTTCAAGTATAGTCAGTTGTTTCTAGGGATTTAACTCTATCAATTTTTGTTGCAGATTTTTTTTGCTCGGTTAAAGTAAGTCACAGATTTACACTGTAGGATTTTCCTTAATTTTTATCTCACTTAATTATTCCTAATTCAGTCTTAAAACAAATATCTGAAACCACAAGGCATTTTGGTATTTGTGTTTCATTTCTTACACTATTTGTATGATACATCAACAATATGCAGCCTGTTGGGTACCATTTATACTTCCTCCTAGAAAGTAAAGTAAAACTGACTAAATAGTATTAAGCAGTGTATCCTTGGATATTGTTTGATTTCCTAAGGAAAATCCAAAATGTTAATACTCTCAAGAATCTACTCTGATCATATAGTTACAACCTGATAATATGTATTTTATTAATCATTATGCTTTGCAATAAATCCAAAGTCTAAAGATGGCTTCACTGACCTCATCTAAGCCACTGCGATGAGAGGGAAAAAAAGATTTCTGTTTATTCTACACATATGAAAATCAATGACTCAAGAAAGATACTATCGGAACTCACAAGAGAGCTTAGCAGGGTAACATGGTACAAAATCAATGAACATAACAGACGACCCTCGTATATACACTGACAACTCCATGGCAGAGAAAGTATAGATCCCTTTAACATGTTGGAGCTGAAAATTAAATACTTGGAATAAACCTAACCAAAGATGTGGAAGACCTCTGCGATAAAATTACAAAACGTTGAAGAGACAGAAATGAAGGAAGACACTAAAAGATGGAGAAATTTACCAAGTTTCCAAGTGAGCAACATCGTCAAAATGTCCATATTACCTAAAGTAACATACAAATTCAATGTGATCAAGCAAAATCCAACAACATTCTCAGACAGCTTGACACAACAAATGAGGCCATGAACAGCCAAAGTTATCATAAGCAATATAAATAAAGCCGGAGGAATCACAATTCCAGACTTCAAGACATACAACAGGACAATGGACATCAAAACAGATTGATCCTAGTACAGAAAAAGAGAAGAAGATCAATGGAACAAGACAAAAACCCCAGAAGAAAATACACATGTACAACCAGATAATCTTTGACAAGAGAAGTAAAAATAAACCAGGGAAAATTTGGTCTCTGCAACAAATGTTGTTGGGACAATTGGATAGCAGCTTGCAGAAGCAAGAAACAAGAATCCTACCTCTCATTTTATACAAAATCCATCTCTAAAGGAATCAAGGACCTAAATCTGCACCCAGAAACCATCAAGCTATTAGAGGAAAACCTAGGAAACACTCTGAATGTCAGATGAACTGAGAAAGTTCAGAAAAGTCACGAAAAGCACAGGCAGTCAAAGCCAAAACAAACAAACGGGACTACATCAAACTGAGAAGCTTCTGTACAGCAGAAGACATGATGGACAAAGTGGAAAAGCAACAAACAGAATGGGAGAAAATATTTGCATACTACACAACCAATAGAGGACTAATGCCCAGGAATTACAAAGAGCTTCAGAAACTCAATGACAGCAAAATAAATGACATTGTGAGGAAATGGGTGAAGAAAACAGTCATTTTTGAAAAGAAACAAGATTCAAATGCCTAATAAGCAAAACAGGTGCTCCAGCTCCTTAGCTTTGAGGGAAACACAAACAAAAACTACACAGATTCGCCCTAACTACAGTGAGATTGGCCTACAATTGGAACTCTACTAATAATACCCGCTGACAAGGGCGTGAGGAGAAAGATATCTTATTCCACTGTTGGTGGGAGTGTAGTCTAGTACAACCACTATGGAAGTCAGTACGGAGAGTGTTAAGACAACTGAAAATTGATATACCATATGACCCAGCAATCCCTTTCTGGGAATACATCCAAAAGAGGTAAAATCTGCATATGAGAAAGTGAACTATAATCCTATAGTTACAGCAGCACAATCTACAATAGCAAAGACATGGAAATAATCCAGATGTCCATTGAAAGTGGAATGGATAAAGAAATGGCAATATCTACTTCATGGAATATACCCGACCATTAAAAAGAATGAAATTCTCAGTGTGTATCTGTACTTCCAGATCAAAGATGGATGCCCAATGAAACTTTTAAATGTATCTTGACAATAAGATGTTGGACTCTGCCACTGTCCAGGCCGACAATGTAAGGATTCACTTAAAAGAGCAGAAAGATGGACTTATGACTCTTTTTGAAGGACTATAATACTGTAATAATATAACGAGCCTCATTTGGGGGAGGGGACTTGAAGAGAAGAAAAAGGGAGCCCACAGTCTGTGGAACTGTATCATAAAATAACAAATAAATTTATAAACAAAACAAAACAAAAAGAAATTCTACCATTAACAATAAAACAGTCCCAACTGAGACCATTATGTTCATTGAAATAAGGCAATCCCCAAAGCACAAATATCCTATGTTCTCTGTGATAAAAGACAAACATGAAGTAAAACACAAAACAAATACATATACAGGTAAATGTAAATATACTCTATTCTCTTTGATAAAGTGTAGAATGGATACTATCATAAACTGGGAAGTGAAAATACATTCCAGTATGCATGTCTACTCCCAAATAAAAGGACTCCCAATGAAACTGTTAAATAAAACTTGACGATACGACACTAGATTATCCACCATTGTCAATACCTACAATGCCGTGATACACTTAGGCAGAGAAATGTCGGACTTGTGACTGCTGCTGAAGGACTATACCATTTAAACATGGATGAAAACAGTGTGTAAGGGAAGTGGTGGTGAATAGGGAGAAAGGAAAAAGAGTTGGAGGGCAAAAGCCTTACATCTGCAGAAACCATATCATGGAAAATTATATTAATCATTAAAAAATTTCTGGTTTTTCATATCCACCATGGGCAATGTGAATTTGAACAAGGGTAATGTGCCAGGATTCAAATTAACATACTTCCTATATCTGCTCTACAAATTCAAAGTTCTCCCTAGGACTTGAACTTAGTCCAGCAGTAGGCAGAGCTACCTACTGTTTTCTCTCTTTGTTAAGCTGAGAGAGATGATTCACGTAATGATCAAGAAGGAAACAACCATCCATCAAGGTGAGAGCCTTTAATGGCACTAAACATCAGCAAACCCAGCCAGCATACCCCGCCTCTATTACAGCGCTCCAACACATTAATTTCAAACTTGCTCCCTGCAGATAGATTTGGGGCAGGCTCAGGCTACTGTCCTACAGAAAAATAAATCATATGTAATAGGTACCAAGCAGCATCTAATATTATCCATATATATATAATTCATATAAATCATCCTCATAGGGCAAACGTTTCAAACACTGAACTCACACCCAACCACATACACTCCTACACAAACGCACACAAATATATATCTGTGCTAGCAGTAGTATTAATACAGTATATTATAGAGTTGGCAACATCACCCATTTAGTGATAGAACAAAAGCATAGCCTAACAACACTAGGGAAGTCGTTAGAACTTACTTCTTCGCAGATTTCTTCCCAATCCTGGATCCCCTTCTACAATATTAAAACACAAAGTTTGCCAGGTCTCCAGCTTAAATCTCCAGCGGCTGCAATAACCTGTGCTATAAAGTCCATTCCAATTTTCAATGAGTTTTTTCCGAACTTTTACATGATAGCTGCAAAACTCATATATTCACTATTTATTGACCATAATTAATTCAGTAAGTACATTAAGGAAAACTGAAGTATTGTTTTAAAACAGAGCATGTCTAAAGAGACCACAATCATTACTCTGACAACTCTGTTTTCACAGCCTTCCTTAACACAAAAACTGTTCGGGATAATGCAAGGGCTCCACTCCAAAATCTGCCATTTCCACCAGACTTACGGCTTCTTCAAGACTTAAGTTCACTTTTTCCTCATTGTTGACCAGCTTGTGAAATTTAATATTTTGTTTTGATGTCAAATTCACTATCCAAAATCAGGCAGATTCAGATAACACTGGGAAAGAAACATCACTAAATATCTTACTTCAAAACAGTTGTAAAGTGTAACTATACTTTTAAGATTTCAGAAATGTGAATATTTTATAGAACTAGAGCATAATTAACAAAGTTGCCTCTACAGACATTCTATTTAAAATGCCACTGGAAGTCTGTACTAAGTGGGAAGTGGGGGCAATTTCATGTATCTCTCCCTAGATTACTTCTCTTTTATCCCAAAACGAGTTCCTCACAAGTTTTATTTAAACAAAACACAACTCGGCTAACAGGAATCAGAAGTCAGCTCTGCCTGGCAAAGGCAAGGTGGTGACCATGATAAGCAGCTTTTGCATAAGAAGAAATCAAAGGCTGTTTCATGTGAATACAGTCAAAGTCCTCCACTGCTCCCTGCACTGACTCACACACAGGCTGTGATGTTATCTGTGTCTGTACAAAGGACCAAGGGAATTTTAAAATCCAGCATTAATTAGAGCAATTAAAATTTCCCTTTTTCTTAAGGTGGGGAAAGAGAAGCCTTTCTCTTGGCATGTGCCCAACTTTGAGTCTCTCTTCTAGAAAAACCTACTAAAATACCAGTACACCTGACTGGACAGGTCTGTTGTACACAATTATTTAACTCTATAAATATGCTTGGAACTGAAATGTAGAATACTCTGTGCAGCCCTCAAAAAAAAATAGGTATATGTTACACTCTTTCAGAAATGTTTCTAGTTAAAGCAATTTACACACAAACACATCCATACATGAACCCATACGCATCCTGAAAATGTCACAAGTGCTTTAGGGATTAAGTTTATATGAAAGGGGGATAATTAGGAGGATAATTCCCTAAAGCAGGAAGTAGCAAGCCAACTAGTGATTGCTTTGAAGAAATTAAAAGCAGCTTCTCAGCAGCCAGAGGAAAACAGTTCATTCCTCTCCTACAGTGTTTTGATTCTGTAGACCACAGGTATTACATACTCAACGGTGTTGACAGTGTAATGAGAGACATGCAAACAGAAGTATAACATTTTGGGCTACATGCAAGTACAGTTGACACCTTGGTGAAGGAATATAAGGCAAAAGGGAAGAATCTGTGGCTAGAGCAAACATTAAGTATCTGCTATGTGGGGGTGGGCAGTTCTGTGGCAGTTCTGTTAAAGGAAACTATTATTAAGCACATTTTGCCTAATAATAAACACCAGTGGCCAACATTCAATATTCTCTCCTTTTTGCTACAAATGGCTCATGTTCTGTCAAAGAACATTCACCCTAAGTACCGCTTCTGTCTTCTGTCCCTATAGCTCTGAGATGCTCCTGCACCCACCCTCCCCTCTGCCCTACACTTCCCCCCACCCTAGAAAACCATCACATGTTCCCTTCTCAAAAATAAGGTAACATACTCTCCTGACTCTAAAGGTTCTTTCATTTACTTCCCGATTTATTATTTCTCCTTCTCTGAAAAACTTCCCAACAACTGTATTTGTTTTCTTCGATTTTCTATCCCTGTCCTCTTTTAATCACATTGCCATCACCCTATCAGCTACCAAGATTACCAATGACCTCTGTGTTGTTAAATCCAATATTCAATTTTAAGCTACACATCAGTAACTAGAATGTCTAGCATGCAGTGGGTCCTCAAGAATTATTGCTGAAACACATGGAAAAGTGAAAGAAGGTGACATAGCATCAAGAAAATGTTTTTTTTCAATGACAATACATGACTAAGTCTACTCATAATAAAATATTTGCCAAAACTTACAAAAATGCTTAGAACCTAAATGAAGACATTTACCGAGTAATAAACTTTCAAGCATATGGCATGGAATTGAAGTCACTCAACAGACAATCATATGAAAAGAAAACACATCTTGTGCTTGTTTCCCAAAATTTAAAAAATTTACCTATTTGAGAGGTGCCAAGATGATACCAAGGCCAAGATGGGACAGAGTGTAGCTGGATTCTGGAAACTCAATCCAGGTGTGCTTGGAGACTGGGAGATCCCATGACTTTAGCCACCAACACTATCTCTCAGGGTCTACTTTACCAGGAAGGTGAAGGCAGGAAAAGGGCAGGAAACTGACCCAAGAACTCCAATATGAATGAAATATGGGAATCCTAAATCAATACCTTAGTCACTACACCAAACACTCAAACCATCACTCAAGAAGTCTGTTTCAACAGCTTATAAATAAAATGCTCTTTTAGATACTTAAGTTATTATAAAATCATCATCAGCATTTTGGGGTACTGAGAATATTCAAGCTTACAAAAGATCGAATGGAGAAAGAGGAGGAATTGATAACTACAAAAGCAATAAAAACAAACCAACAACAATAAAACAAGCTCTAGTAAGCATTTAGCTGCTACTTTACCCATTTGTGTTTGTGATTTTACTTAACCTGACCATGAACTGCTACGGTCTGGTATGTCCACCAAAATTTAGACGTTGAAACATCATTGCCTTTCAGAGGTGATTAAGACATTACGGCTCCTTTTGTAAAGACTAACAAGCTTATAAAAGGCTTGAAGGACATTCTGGGGTAGGTTTTTATTTCTCCAGCCCTCCTCCCCGTGGACAACAGCCTTACTACCTACCCTCCACAGGACACAACATTCAAGACACCATGTTGGAATTGGTGCCCAAACCCACCTATCTCCCTTGGACTCGGACCTGTCAGCCACCATAAGAATGAGAAATAGATTTCTCTCCAGAAACTACCCTGTCCAAGGTATTCTGTGATAGAATCACAGACTAAGACATTTGTACCTAAAACAATTACCACTGTTTGTATGCTTTAGAGATGAACAGAAACCTTCTAGTTACAGCAACTTATCCAAAATCATGCAGGTAGTATGCACCTGGTACACACAAAGCGAGCACACATCGCAGAGCTCAGGGCCCAAAGCCAATGAACACTGCAGCCACCTCCCACAGGCAGCTCCTTCAAAGCTTTCTCTAATGAGTCCACCTACTGGGTTAGCATCAGGACCTATGAGTGACAAACTGAAACAAAGTGTGACTCACAAAATTTATGGCTCTTGTCTAACTCAGGACCAGGCCTCCAGAAATGAAAGACTATGCCATCAGCCCACATCACCATTATGAAAGACTCCTTTAGTAATACTCATAAAAGCAATTAATTAAAGAAAACAAGCTCATACTTTCAACCTCCACAAGTTAAATTAATTCATAATTAATAACAGCAATCCAATAGACTATAATATTTTATAACAGCAGTACAAGGTAATAATAAAATAATCAATTTTTCACAGATAACAAAGAGACATTAATTTATGAGCTTATGTATATGAAAGAAACATGGTCAGCAACCTGTAAGGAGTGAATGTAAGAAGGAAATTAATCAAAGGGATGTTGCAACGTTTTCTTGTTCTAAAATGAAAGGAGTCTTCTAGTGTTATTGATATCCTCATCTTTTTTTTCTAAATGTGAATACTGATGAGTAATGAATCGCTTAGAACACAACCATAGGATCCCCGTGGTGTACAAATAGATGCTCTGGATTACGGTTTCCCGTTAACATGCAGCTTGCACGACAGCAGGTGACGGCTCGTGTGGTTACTTTCTGGATACCCATGCAGCAGATGGATCAAGTTCTCAGTTCCTAGATGAGATTGATCGCTTTCTCTTACTCCACCCCCTCCCTATCTTCCCTCTCAAAGAATAAACAACAAACACATTTTTAAAAATCACCTGAGGGCATTTTTTAATGTTTCTAATAGTGGCATTTTTAGGTTATATAGTAGGGCTGTTTTGCTTTTTTTTTTTTTAATTTTGTTTTCTAGAGATTTGAACGTTTATTGTACTTAATAGAAAGGCAGTATTACAGAGGGAGATCATCCATGCACTGGTTCACTGTTCAAATGGCCAGGGTTGGACTGGGCTGAAGTCAGGAGCCAGGAACTTCATGTGAGTCTCTGACCTGGGCGCATGGGCCCAAGTACTTGAGCAATCTCCCACTGCTTTCCCAGGTACATTAGCAGGAAACTGGAACAAAAGCAGAACAGCTGATTCTGCAAACTCAATCCCATACAGGAGGCTGGCATCACAGCTGGTAGTTACACCACATCACCAACCTCTATTTTCAGTCTTTTAAGAAACTTTCATATTGTTTTCTAAAAGGGCCATAATAATTTGCGTTTCTGATAACAGTATGTAGAATTTCCCTTTTTTCTGCTTTCTCATTCAAATTTGTTATATTTTGTCAATCTGATAGCAGCTATTGTGAGTAGGTTGTGACTTTGATCTGCATTTCCCTTATGATTAGTAATGCCGGGCATTTATCTCTCATGCTTCTTGGCCTTTTATTTGCTTTCTTTTGAGAAGTCTCTGTTCAGGACATTTCGCACTGGGATTATTTGTTGCTATGTTAACCAGTTGTTTGAGTTCCTTATTTGGTGTTCATGTGGGCTGCTACTACACCAGGTCACGGCTTTACTTGCCAAGTCACACACCAGTCCCCTGGATTTTAATAAAATTGCACATTTGTGGGGCTGCAAAGATACCTCAACTGGCTAATCCTCCATCTGCAAGCACCAGCATCCCACAAGCAGCATCCCAGATGCTCTGTTCTTCATCCAGCTCCCTGCTTATGGCCTGGAAAAGCAGAGGGTGGCTTAAAGCTTTGGGACCCTGCACTTACTTGTGTGGGATATCCAGAAGCTCCTGACTCTTGGCTTCATATCGGCTCAGCACCGGCCATTACAGCCATTTGGGGAGTGACCAAGAGAATGGAACATCCTTTTTTCTCTCCTCCCTGTAATCCGCCTTTCCAAAAAAGTTTTTTTTAAAAACTGCACCATTGCCAATCATCAGTAAAATTTAGGTTTTAAATACCTTCATTATCTGAAACACTTTCCTTGTACATGTGTCCAATCCATAATCTTTCCCTCAGCTCTGAGAAACGATTGATATCCTTACTACACAGACAGGTTTATTTTTCTAAATGTTTCATGTAAATTAAATGATGTAGTTTTTAACTGTTATGATTTAGCTTCTTTCTCTAGCCTAACATTTTGAAATTCATATTAAAGCATGGATCACTAATTCATTTCTATTTATTGGTGAATTCTCTTCCATGGTACAAACTCAACACTTGTCAAATCCAATAGGATTTCAAAAACAGACACTACGGGAAATGGAATAAAAAAATAGAAGATTTTCCAGAGTTGAAGACATAATTCTATGTGTTAAAAAAACAAAAACTCTTTTTTTTTTTTTTTAAGATTTTATTTTTATAATTTTTAATTGGAAAGGCGGATATACAGAGAGGAGAGACAGAGAGGAAGATCTTCCATCCGATGATTCACTCCCCAAGTGAGCGCAACGGGCCGATACTATGACGATCCGAAGCCAGGAGCCTCTTCCGGGTCTCCCACGCGGGTGCAGGGTCCCAAAGCTTTGGGCCATCCTCGACTGCTTTCCCAGGCCACAGGCAGGGAGCTGGAAGGGAAGCGGGGCTGCCGGGATTAGAACTGGCGCCCATATGGGATCCCGGGCGTGCAAGGCGAGGACTTAACCACTTGCGCCACCGCGCCGGGCCCAACAAAAACTCTTGTCTGGGATGAGACCTGTGTCTCCCCCTCCATTCCATATGGAGATACTATTTTAAAAGGAAGCTTTGGGAGATAATTATGTTTGCATAAGATCATTAAGGCGGGGCCTTTGTGCTGGGATTAGTGTCTCATAAAGAGGGGGAAGGGATCAGAACTCTTTCAATATGTGCAAGAAGAGGTCATGGGAGGGCACAATGAGACGGCAGCTCATTATAATAAGGCTCAGAATGAAAATGACCACGCCAGCACCTGATTCTGAACTCTCCAGGTCTCCAAACTATGGGGAAAAATGTGTATTGTTAAGCCACCTAATCTCTGGTATTTTGCTATTATAGCCTGAGCAAACCCTGACATCACCAAGCAATAAATATAGATTAAATATAGATTCTCAAACTGCTTGAGACAGATTGAACTCAATGCATGAGAATTTGCCCATTTTTTTAAAATCATCCTAAAAAAATCACATTCATATTTCTCAGCTTAAAAATAATGCAGGGTATCAGCATTTTTGAGCAAATTGTAAAACACAGTTTGTAGTTCAGTACAATATTTCTTAGGAAATCTTGGCTATACATTATAAAAAAGAAAGTAATTTCATTGCTAGTTATGGAAAGACAAAAGTGAATTTTGAAAATAATTTTTAAATATACAGGAAAGCTTCTTGCAAAAATAAACAGGATTCTTATCAATAAATATAAGACAAAGAATAGAAATCTTCAAAAAAAAAGTTAAGCTTCCAAGGAACAGACCTAAAAAAAATGTGCAAAAAAACAAACAGTCTAGCCTTCTGGGAAAAGAACTCCAAATAAACAGGAAAGTTAGGAAAAAGACATATTTGGCCTTTGGTTTTAAATAACGCCTTGGTATTACACTGCATTTAGTTCTCACTGTAAAAAACTTATTTAACCCAAGTTAATTACATTTCCAATGATAGTTGTGAGAGCAATTGCCAAAATTTACTACATAAATGACATATAAATTTAGTTGCAGAATAATTAAGTCAGAATTTGAGTCCATACATTAACCAATGAAAGCATAATTACATTCTTATGGATGCTTAAAACTTTACTTGCAATTCTTTAAAATTGGGTTCAACACAAATTCAGACTGCATTCACTTTCATTTATGATTTTGTTCTTTTTTCCAATCCCAACATAAAAAAACACAAGCTATAATGTGAGTGGTGTTTTATAGGGCATATTTTTTTTTTTACATTGAATGTTAATAGCAGTACCAAGAAGACAGACTGAGACCAGTTCAAGAAGTTTTGAACTGATAGTGATTCCTTTCACTAACTACTTCTTTGGTGTCCTAATTAGCTATTCCATTATAACAAAATATGACCTTCCTGTCAGTACACGTGAAGACAACTCTTTCAAATTTCTAAGCACATTCTCTCTCTTCCTGCATCAATAGCGCTGAATCTAACTAGCTCTCTAGGGCCTTGTGTGTCCTTACTATATACACGCACAATTATATTTTTAAGATCATCATTTCTTTAACCAGCACTGTATCCCAATTTAGGAGGTCATTGCCTGCAAGGCTGGCATTACAAACAGGGGCATCTGAGTCCCAGCTGCTCTGCTCTCAAGTTAGCTTCCTATCATAAGGCATCTGGGACAACAGTGGAAAATGACTCCGGTGTTTAGAATGAACACCGACCCTGGGAGCCCCAATGAAGTTCCAGGCTCATGGTTTTATCAGACATGCCTCAGCTGTTGTGGCCGTTTGAGGAATGAAAAGCAGATGAAAGTTCTGTCTCTCTCCCTCTTTCAAATTAATAAAATCAAATACTTTTAACATATTTACATTTCAGTATAGCCTAGTGGCTAAATCCTTGCATTGCATCCTCTAGGATCCCACATGGCCACCACTTCATGTCCCTGAGGTCTCACTTCTGTTCCAGCTCCTCGCTTGTGGTCTGGGAAGTAGTAGAGGATGAAACAAAGGCTTGGGATCCTGCACCTGCATGGGAGACCTGGAAGAGCTCCTGTCTTGGGATTGGCTCAGCTCTGGCCATTGCGGTCACCTGGGAAGTGAACCAACAGAAGATCTTTCTCTATGTCCTTCTGCCTGTGTATCTGCCTTTCCAATAAGAAAATAAATCTTTTAAAACAATTACATTTCTTACTATTATTTTCCAGAGAAAACAGTCATCAATTGACCCTGGGTAAGAAATTTTAGAGCTCATATTGATTGCTACAGATTGATAAGTGATTTTTCTTTCATCCTGAAGAAGAATCTCAACTATTTAATTAGTGTATAACAAGATGGATTAAACAATGCAGTGTCACCACATTTAATGTGAAGGCAGATGACATCTAGCATTTAATTGATATGTTATTCTTAAAAGTTATATGATGAATAAGAATAAAGCTAGCTAATAGTTTACTTTGCCATTCTTTTCACTTGACTACCTCACGGCTCAGCCTTTGTATCTGTCCTCCCAGATGAAGTCTCATTTACTTCTTCTAGCAATTTCTATTTAATGATGTACAAGATCAGGCTTATTGGAGGGTGGGACAACAATACCTGAACCACAACATACAATTGCAAAAAGCCTACGGTGCCTTTTGTTTGCTTGCTACACACAGGACTATTGGTGATTAAAATTAGATTCAGTACAAGAGTTGAGTCAACCTCTTCACCCCTGCAAGATTCTTGTTATCTTAAGAGTACTCCTCCATTCAGCAATTCTTAGGCATCCCCTGGGAGTTTATTAGAAAATGCAAACATTCCAGCCCTACCCTAGAGCAGTGAAAATATTCATTTTGACAAGATCTCCCTGGTGACTCAATGCATGAGTTTTAAGAAGATCAACTCTACACCTTTCAAGAGGCTTAGTGATGGAGTCTTTTCACCAATAACCACAGAGAGGCAAGGGAAAAAAAAGTGTTTAGTAGTCTCTTTTTCAGCAGTCAACCTAGTTGTTCTTAAGTTCCAAATGCTCCAAGCACAAAATCATTCCGACAACTGAGTCACCACTTGTGACTCTTTGTTTTGACATTCTTTCTGTATAGCTAAAATAACAGACATTAAATATATGACTAACGTCTCAGCTAAAAATCCTTATTTGTTCCCTTTCCTTCAACTTTCAATCTCTTCAAAGGCCCTGGAAAATGCATTATAAATTAATTCAAGAAATATTTGAAGCACCTACTCCAATGAGATTTGGTCCTAGGTCAGACACCAGACATTAATAGTAATGATAACAATAAATCTATTATATTAACAACAGTTTTGATGACTTTCCAAGTTCCAAACACTATACTAAGCAGTAACGATGCTTTGGTCAATGGCAAATCACATACATGTCAGTGAATACACTATACGGCTTACATATATAGTTGATACCATGAGGTTTTTCTCAGAAGATTCCCATAGTCAAGTAACACATGACTATATTCGCATCAATTGATTGAATCTTCACAACGACTCTGATGAATTAGTACGAATGGAGGAGACAGAAGATCAGAGCAGTGCAATTTGTGCAAGGTTACCCAGTTTATCAAGGCAACTCAAAGCTAAATGCCATGTGACAGCAACAGCAATTCGACAGTTAGGGGTCTCAGTTCTGCTTGATTCAATGCTGGCTGCCCTAAGCTACAACACTTGTAACATGAGGAAGTTTAAAGTGGAAGAAGATTCTTGAAGATCTGAAAATCAGAGAAATCCAGATGTAGGGAGCAGGGCTAAAGGAGGGAAGATGAAGAAGCCACCTGTGATGGAGAGCTTTCAGTGGCAGGAAAGAAAAAGGTCTCCGAGGCTTCATTTGTTATAACTCTTAGGTTTTCAGGAAATAAAGCTTTGTTTTCTACAGAGTTTTTGTTTTTCCAAATTAAAACAAGATATCTATTGTAACAGGTGGCTCTTTATAAGACAAGCATGAAAACAGAAGCAGCAGCAGCTGTGGAGGAGAGTATTGGGTGCTGCATACTAAAAAGCATCATTTATTTTTATAAAGAGATGTGTATTTTGTGATAATGGGTACAATTAATAGCAACATATGTTTCAGGGTGTATATCTATCAGTAATTCATATAGCATTAATTTAGATGCTTTAAAAGAATATGTAATAAATTTTAAAAAGCAAGAGAGCTTTCTTCAAGACCCCTCTCAAACAGTAGCAGGCCTGGTTTGTGCACATAGCCTCAGCCTTTCTCATAGGTTTCAAATCATGTCCAAGTTCTCCAGGTGCTGCCTGATCCTGGTAACAATGATGGGAAGGTGTTTTGAGCTTCTAAATGAACATTGCAGGCATTCCGAACAAAGATTCAGGGGACTGAGCAGTAATTATTTAACTTAAGAACAGCTGTGGGTTGACACCATTAGTGATCATCTACCTTCATTTACACTTGTAGCAATATGGCTGTTTTCAGCAAAAAATTTAAATGAAAGGAAACTGGGTTTAAATATGAAAGTACAGATCATTGCATGAAAAATGATACCATAGTTGGCCACAAAAGGAACATCCCAGCAAGAGTAATTGGACTTTAAAAGTGTAACTGCATAACTTGGAGGTGATGGGATGCAGATAAGTCAATCAAAGGCCGGCAGGGCCTCTAGTCCTGCTGTAAGAACCAGGGATCAGAACTTGGCCTGATGTCTGGTTGGTATTAAAACCAAATGCAATGATTCTCCTTTCTGTCCTGTCCTATTATAGTGCGTTTATTTAAGAGACCTGATGCAAACTTGCCTTTTCTCTCAAACTCAGCCTCCATTCAAGGGTGATGATCCCTTTTGTCTCAAACTCGGCCTCAACGCCAGGATGATGATCCCAGTTTGGAATTAGCTAGACAACCTTCAGGACTAGGAATTGCTTGGAAACCGGCATCTAACTGCTCATGTTTGCTGAATCCTTCTGCACCTCAGATACCTCTGTCACAGTTTCACTGTACCTTCCAAGACATACTGAACTGCCATTATCACAATGTTGAGAGCTAAGGGCCTTTGAGGCGGCTGGGCCATCAGAGTGCTGCCTCTGCGAATGGATTAATGTCTTTGTCACAAGAATGTGGGGCTGATTTCCTCGCCACATATACACTGTTACCTTCAAAGCAAGCTGGTACAATGGCGAGTATTCTGTCACAACAGCAGAAAACAGACCAAGTTAACTTCAAATATTCATAGCAAAAAGTGAGGGGCACACTAAGCATTGGATTACAAGCCAGAAAAAAATAGGGGTCTTATTTTTATTCTTTGAGCCTATTCTTCCGTGACAGCAGCAGCTGTAACAAAATATAACTTGAGCATCTCTAACTTGAAAAATGTAAAATCCAAACTACTGTGAACTCCAGAAACTTTGGTGAGTAGAAAACTCCACACCTGACTGGAAGAACTGCAGTCAAAACACAGGCTAACTAAAAGCAGTACATCAAATTATCTTCAGGCTATGTGTGTAAGACATACATGAAACATACGTGAATGCTATTCTTAGAATTGGGTTCCAAACCGAAATATCTCATGTCAGTGCAAATATTCCAACCCCCCCACCTTAATTTGACATTTTTAATGCTTCTGCACCCAACCACTTACACAATGGATCTAACCTGCACTACAAACCAAGTTATGTATCAACAGAAATGTATTTCTCACATTTCTGGAAGCTGGGGAAGTTCAAGATCAAGGAACCATCAGATTCATTGTCCAGAAAGGACCTACTTCCTGATTCACTGTCTTCTCACCATTTACTTGCAATTATTACTTTTTTTATTGCTGTGATTGTGTATTAAATGACTATCTCCCTTGCCAGACTAGGAGTTCGGAGAGCTCAGGAATCAGCTGCCCTTCACAGAACACAGCACAGGCTCTGTGGTTTCCTATCAATGAATGAACTTATTGCTACGTCTGCTACATGTAGCTTAAAAAGCACACAGGTAAGGCATGGAACGCTGCTCATGTTTATACCATAGGCATTGTTACTACAGTCAGTAGCACACACCAAGTAACTGCTCCTCTGTGGGGCCACAAAACTTCTCACCTACACGATGCAGAACATAGAGGAAGGAGGATTTTAGATGGGTTCAGAATTTCAACACATTTAAAGGCATGAAAAATGGAGTTGGATCAGAGTTGGCCAATGCAAAACAAGTAGAGATACACAGCAGGTAACTTTAGTGCCCCACCCACAATCCTGCATCCTTTATCTGCAGTGCCTACTGCCCAACCTCCACCCGCTCTAGCAAATGCCTGGCTTTGTTTTGGGGCTCTGTCTCAAGACAAAAATATTAGGAATTAATTTTCTAGCTGGTAGGAGTTGACAAGCTAATACCCCAGCTCCTTCAACCCTGAAATGAATAATGCTGGGATGTGTAGTCTATATTAGCACTCAACTTTGTTGAGTAAGGTTAAGCACCATAATATGTTTCTGCATCAGTGTTAAGAAGGGACCTATTCCTTCTCAACATTGTGTACACTGCTACAGGAACAGCTTGAACTGGATTCCAGGAAGAAGAAGATTCCAAAGAGATTACCTGGTGCTATAGTAGATTTCCAAATCCATAGTAAACATTTGCATCTGCCACTAAATTCCCCAAAACACAAATTGCTTGGTACCCCACAGAAAGAAGAAAGAATGGGGCAAGGTTAGCACTTGGATTCTTGATGAGGATTTAAAAGATTGCTGGTTTCAAATCCCCAAAAATCTCCTTGGGGTATTAGAGTCTCTTTTCAGGAGCAGAGAACAAGACAAGCTTTATATTAGACAATGAAATGGGTTCCCATGCCTACTCCATGGAGACAGCCAGCATAATGCTTTCTCACGATCAAGGCATTCAACTCATCCTGAAATTGCACTTCTATGATCAGAAATCTTTAGAGTATACAAAAGTTTTCATGGTTCAAAAAATTCAATAACAAATCCAATTTGACATTGCACAAATTAAATTTCTATTGAGGCATTGTGAAAAACTGCAATGTTGTTGTAACTTAGAGCTATACACAGCATACACTCTGTATAAATATAACACAAAGGAGTTGTTTTGAGGATTCAGGCTACATGAAATGCTTCAAAGTTTACCTCGATATGTTGTAATTACTTTCAGTTTTCATTAAGTTTCTGGGCTCCACTTTTTGTTCTCTGTTTATAATATTTGTCATAAAATAAAGGGTGCTAAGGACATGAACTGGCATAAGACATGATATCTAGATTCAATTGCTAGGGCTTTGGGAGCCAACTGACACTAACTGGGTGGTTTCAACAACAGAAGTCTATTGTTTCAAGCCTCAGGAGGCTGCAAGTCTGGTGTTGAGGAGGAAGGTGTGAACTGCTCCCAAGGGCTCTGAGAACAAATCCCTTCCCTGTCTCTCATCTTGCTTCTTAGAGTTATCCTGGCAATCTTCACTGGTCTTGGTCATTAAGACACATCATTCTGATATCTGCATTATTGATATCTTCCCAGGTTATATGTCTGTCTGCAATTTTTTTTTTTTACATACAGACCCCAATCATGTGTTGGAAACCATCCTAACCATTTCATTTTAATCTGATTTTCTCTATAAAGATTCTGTATCCAAGTAAGGTATCATTCTAATGTATTGGGACTTAGAATTCAATACACTTGGGGAGACATAATCAAATGCCAAAGCCATATTTGTAATTTAACAGACTGAGTGAATGTATAAGCAATCAATTCTTTGGGTATCTTATCTGGAAGTTAGGAATATCTTCTCTACAAATCACAATGGGAAGAAATTACAAAGTTTGGCTTCAGACTTTTTACGGAACACAACTGATCAGGCAAAAATTATTTGAAATGGATGTTAAATTTAAACAATTTCTAAGAAAATATTTCTTTACCCCAGATTTTATCCCAATCAGCAAATGCTCTGAGATTCTCCAAGAAGAATTACTCCCAGGTAGTCATCTGGAAGCTTTTTGGAGAGCAATTACTATAGGTCCTTTAGTTGCTTGGATGTTGGAGATACAGGATTTTAACTTAGGAGCTCATTTATTTTCATTTCATTTCCCAAATTACAATAGTTTCCTGTTTTAAATTTTTGTAACTGAAGCTCAGCTATCAGTAATAGATGGTGTAGTGGATGATGTCTGGTAAAAATCTTAGTATCTTAACTTGTGTTATAAAATCTCCAACGTTTCCACTTTGACAGGCCAAGCGCCACATGATGCAGTAATCTCTGCTCAGCTCCACATTGGAGTTTCTATAGATAACAGTACCAGCAGAATTCTGATGAAAATAATAAAATTGCTGATAAAAAGCAAAGCATACTTTTTAGTCTATTTGTGCCATGGAAATATCAGTGGTATGAAATAGAATTATATATTTTTAAAAAGTCTTAAAAATGCTCTATTACAGATTAGAGCAATCCAGGCCCAATATTTATAGCCACATTTTATACAGATGTTTAATAAAAATGGCTGAGTCTCAAACCTGATGAGGTTTTTCATTTGTTTCTAATGAGCAAGAAGTGCTAACATTTCATTGCATTATAGCACAGAGTTTTATAAAACCTAATTAAATGATTCAGTTACAATGTAATGGACTAAAGGGTCAGACCAAAATCTTTTGAATCTGGCTCCAACTGTTGGCAGATTGTTTCTGTGAAATGTGAAGCCACTAACATTCTCAGCAAGTATTTAAATCTGTTTTTGACATTCCAGACCATATGTCTAATAATCAGTCATGCATTAAAACCTAGGATTTCTGTTTTATCAACAGAAGAGATAATTCTCACATACTATCAATCCTAGTCACTTTGAGTAAAACACCCTACCTATCAAACGCCTGGATCATGGAGACCACTGTGCTGGGGAAGGAAACCAAAGATTCCCACGTTAGTTCCCATGTAGACACAAATTAAAATTCTCTATTCTCACAGATACGTCAATGGTTATGTATTTTGTGTCCTCATAATTAGAAAAAAAACAGGGAGTTTGAGTGATATTTTTCAGATACCAATTATTGTTCAATAGCCTTAAATAGTTATCTAATGGGTGAGATTGCTTCTAGGGCTGAGCAGTAGGCTGTTATAAAAATAATGAAGTAATAACAGGGGCCTTTATTAGTACACACTTTGTCCTTCCATGAAATGTGTACAATTATTTATTCATGAAGTGGAAGAAGTGATTATTAAACCTTTATTAAAGAGATTCAGGACAGGTTATTTGTCCACTAAAAAAAAATCCAGTGTTTTTTAAACCAAGCAACCTTTAAAGCTTGGTGACAAATTGGAAGACTAATGAGAATTGGTAAGATGCATTATAGGCTAGTAACACATGGTGTGTCCCACCAATCTCAAAGGAGTAACTCCTTAGATGTAAACACCCTTCATCCTGAAGAATTTATTTTAAATTGAGAGTCTTATGCACACATTCTTTCACTGATTGAGTTTCTATTATATGCTCAGCATTACAACCAACAGGGAGAAAAAATGAATTAGGTTACCTTGTCTGCATGCTCTGTGTCTCGTGTGGGAGATAAAACGTTTGTGGGATAAAAGAGTATACAAACTGTGTGACAAAGGTACAAATTGAGATGAACAAAGAAAGAACTAGAAATGAAAAAGGAGTTATTGGTGAAAGCCTAGTAATAAAAGTGTTTGAGCCAGAAGTGGAAATGTGGATTAACCTTGTAGGAAAATGAATAGACACTCTTGAGAAGGAAAGCTATATTCTGAATGGGTTCAGTGTACACTGCAGATTCCAAGAGGTGGCAATAATGTAGACAGTGAGCAGGGGACAGTACATGACTTCAGACTACACAGAACACTGAATGACAAGCTAATTTATATTAGGTCTCTACTGTGCAATTTGCCATAGAAATAGCATATTCATATATAATTAAGAGGCATACCCCTGAACAAGAACCCCATGTTCATCATGGACACACTGGTCTATTGGCGGTGGTCCTTTAATATCTCTGATTTCCTCAAAAATATATACGCATGAAACTCAAAAAACCTTATCAGGGTTAAATAAAGGATGTGAAACAAAATTCAATGCAGATAGTCACAGACCCACTCAATCTTTAAAATTCCACTTGCAACACGAGGAGAGGAGGTGGGTGTGGAGGTAATGTGTTACCCACAGTCCAGGGTTCTCTGGCTCGCTCTCTCCTACACTATGAACCATCCAAGTCCCTTGATGTAATCCAGTGCTGTCTTAATTTTAGATGTAGGAAAACAGAGGCTCAGAAAGAGAAGCACCAAAATCATGAAACTGGTGAGGGTATCAGTGAAATATTCCAACACCAGCCACTTGGATTTAAAAGGCCTATTTACTGCATATTCTTGAAAATTTCTTCAGTGGAGTGTGGGGTTTTACACTCTAATATTTTGTTTAAACATGAAGAATGTCTATATTGAAGATTAATGTGCTTGCCCTCGTTCTTGATCAATTTACTGACTTCACAATTTCCATGAGATGACTATATCCTCTGAGAACGCTTAAGAATTCTATTCGTGAATTTCTATTAGTCATTGTTGAAAATTCTTCTATCAAAAGAAGTCCCTGTCATTTTGTTCCAAGTGTGGGCTCCTTGTTTTCAGCTTTCTGAATACCACTAGAATGAAGAGGTGCGACTATTTATTCTATCATGCTTCTCAATAATGAACTTCAATTTTCAGCTTCTCGTAAGTGTCTCATTCTAGAAGTCAGATATGCAGTATGGTAGACCTTCTCAGGATATTATTTATACTTTTTCTATCTTCCCATTCACTTATTTTGCTTTGCCAATATTTTGAATTATTTCCTTAATTGATAATTTTCTTATAATCTGCACATGATGGCACTCCAATTCCAAGAACTCCAAGGTAAACCATTCCCTATCAGATCTCCAACATGGGATGGAAGAAACCCAGATCCTTCCTCACAGGATCTAATGACATCGAACAGCCAGGAGCCCTGAACAGTCTTCAGAAACAGAACAGGAAACTCCCTGTGGGACTCAGGAAAGGAGCTTTCTCTGGTCCTAACTTAGTTCCAACTTTGGCTCCCCACCCTCTCTTGCAATGACCATCAGGGTCGCTCCGGAGCCACCAAAAAAAAAAAAAAAAAAAAAGATCAGATAGACAGACCAATAAGGAAAGCTTAGAACAGATAAGAAATAGTCAGCTTGGACTCCCATATAACTTACTAGGTAGGACAAAGTTACTCCTCATTAAGGAATTGAAGATTTCTCTGCATACCCCTCCTAAAACTGTTCTGCTCCCCAATTCTTAACATATGACTTGTTATAGTTATAAACCTGTTTGGACTATCCTAAAATTCTCGTAGTTCTGTAGAAATCACACCTGAATACTATAAGCTCCTAAATATAAAAAAGAAAATAGACATGAGACAGCTGAATAGTACCCTATAACTTTTAAGGTGTATAGCAGCTGGTTAATGTATAAACTAAAATTTAGATGTCAATGAAGTAGTTACAGGATGTGGTCAAGAACTTGCATATTCTAACATATTGGTCACTCAATACCATGTCAATTAACCTCATGATGTTGTAAATGTTTTTTCAAGTTGTGTTTTGGCTTTTCATTGGAGGGGATGATACTCTGCCAGCTCTACTTTCAGACCAGGGTTGGCTTCCCAATGAGACCGTTGAATATGTCTGGACAATGAGATGCTGGACTCTCTGCATGGTCCATGCCCACAATGAAGGAATCATGACTGGTTATGATCTGTACTAATATAACAACATGGAGGAATCCAATATAGGGGGAGAGTTTGGGGGAGGGGTTGAGGGAATCCCAGAACCTATGAAACTGTCATAAAATGAAATGAAATAATAATAATAATAAAATGAAAAGTACTAAACTTAAAAAAAAACTATGAACCACCTTATTGTCTATATTCACTTCGGTACTACAATAACAGAAACGAATGCTTGTAATGGAGACTAAGGATCTCAATTTCAAAAATATTTACCATAATTTGAAGAAAAAAACTTTGGACATATGAGCTACAATTGAATCAAAATTCTAATCTTAAATATTCAACATTCCAGGAAGTTCAGGAATATTTTAAATTTTCCTGTCACAAACTCTTAAAAAAAGCAACAGCACAGTCATTATTCAAATAGGCCAATACAATTCTCAGCTGAACTAAATGGAATGTGCTTCCTTGTCCATCTCCCACACGATGCATCTCTGTGTGTTCTGCACAACCTCACATACACACACTTTCTCCCATAATATACTTCACAGATGTGGTTCAGAATTAACACTTAGCTTTAACAGATTAACACTTAGTTTAACAGATTAACACTTGGCTTTGATTTTTGAGAGTACTTCAAACAGTCGGCAGCAAATGAAATTAAATATATATATATTTATTTTGATGTAAAAAGGGTCTTCAAAAAGATCAAGAAACTTCTGTGATTAAACAATGCATAGATTTAGGTTTTTTTTTTTTTACCCAAAATAAACTTTTAAAATTTATTGCATCTACTTCATGACCCAACCATCCCACTCTTGAGAATTTATCCAATGGAAATGACATCAGTATATAAGGGAATTAACTGTAGCTTCATGGTTATAGAGGCTCAGTTCACAATAGCTAAGATGTGAAATCAACCCAGGTGCCCTTAAACTGATGACTGGGTAAAGAAAATGTGATACATATACTCAATGCAATATCATCATCCATAAGGAAGGAACAAAATTTTGTCTTTTGCAACTAAATGGATGCACCTGGAGGCTACTATGCTTGTGAAATATGACAATACCCCAAAAAGCAGTGTAGTAGTACACAGAATAGAGAAAATTTAGTCTATGTGAACGAGACTGACATTCTGGGGTTTAATTTTGTTTGCAGTCTTTGCATATATTCCTGAGGAAAAGTTGGAATTTATTAATTTATTTTCCACTTGATATGTAGTGATGTCTTTACCTAATGTAATGTTAAGTCTGTGATTGTGAATTAAAATCAAAGTATGTCACTCTTTAAAAATAAGGAAATAAGGACGACTTTAGAAGTGGAAAATGGATAGGAAGTAGGGTAAGGTAACTAGTATCACTGTGTTTTTATGCGTTGTGAAAATTGTGAAATCTGTTCATTTTATATGAATAATTACTTTTTTCAAAGGCTGAGACACAGATAACTTCCATCCACTGTTGCTTACGGTGGCACACATTTCAGGGAACTGGGATCAGGAGCCAGCACTTGAACCGAGGAACCCAGGTATGCTGTGTTCAGGCATTCCACGCAGTATTATAACTGCTTTTCAAATGCTAGCCTCATTTAATTTTGCTTTCTCATAAGCACTTTAAAGCACTCTCATGTACATACAACCCATTAATCCAATTGGTCTATTTATTCCAGCTTCAAATAATTGGCATGTTCAGCACCTAGGACAGTGCCCTCATGGCACAGTGGGAATGCTAGGAGTAGAAAGAGGTTATGGTTATCTTTTGTATCTTCCTTCCTGGGTTACAGCTTCAGCAGTAGTTCTTCTGCACTAAGAGTGAATTAAGAAATACTATTCATGAACACCTACAAATTCCTCCCTTGTCTTTGTTCCCTGCTCTTCACATGGCGATATTAAGTCTGGGAAGACAAGAACTCTGGTGAATCACAAAGTAATTTATTAGACTTTATAATTCCACAAAGAGTATTTTATCTCTGCTTTCCTCCCACATATATTGTTTACACACCACTGCCCTATGGGTCACTGCAGACGCTCACATCCAAGCTAGACAAAACACATATTAGCCATAAATTATCTCTGTAAACCATGTGAATCAGCACAGAGTCAAGGGGCACATTCAACAGGAAGGCTGAGCCCTGTGATTAATGAATTGGATAATCAAGAGGCAAATAAAGTAGACAATTTTAATGAACCTCTGACCCACTTCTAAGATGTATGAGGAAGAAGCACCCCTATGCTGGATCTGAAGGAGAACAAGAGTTAGGTGTAAGAGAAAATAGAATCTTTCAAGATCTAAGAAAAAACAGAATCTTTAAATGATTCAGCACTAGCAGAAGTACAAACTGTTAGAATTACAACTGGATATCATTCAATTCATAGATAATGTAGGCCATAACCCATGTTCACTCAACATCAGGCCTGTGGACCAAGATGACCTCTGCAAAGCAGCAATAATTTAAGTGGCACTAGACTGCTATCCCCATGAACTGACACAGGGAGTCCACCATATACAAAATTCTTCTTTATCCATCCATGACTGCATTTACGAATCATAGGAGATATTAAAGTGTGTTCACAAATACATGTACTTCTATACTTAATGTGTCACTAGTGTCACACCTCCAACCATGAGCTACTGTCTCCTGCTGTTCACCTGTCCCACTTTCTGACAGTGTGCAGCACCATTCCTCTAAATATTGCTACCAACTGGGGCTCTTCCATGCCGCCCAGGAACCTGCAGAAACTCTTCTGTTGAGTTACTGAGCTCCCATCTGCCTCAACTTAACTGTTACTCATTTGTCCATCAATCATGCACTCATTTGATTAATGTTTAGCCCCTATAACATTCCAACAATGATGCAACTGGTTAGAATGCAGTAGCTAACAAATCAGATTGATATTAATTCTGCTCAAAGAATAATTTTAAAAGTAAGCATGATAAAGTATGAAGAAAAAAAAAAAACAAAGTGTGATGAGACCAAAGCTGTATGGAAGTGTTAGGAATAAGAATGTTAGGAAGTAGCCTGCAGCGCTGGCATCCCTTGAGGGCATTAGTTCATTTTTTCTGGCTGCTGCACTTCTGATCTACCTGCTAGTATGACTGAGAAGGCAGTGGTGATGGTCCTAGTGCTTGGGCCCCTGCACCTACATGGGAGATCCTGAAGAGGCTCTGGGCTCCTAGCTTTGGACCCAGCTCAGATTCAACCATTGTGTGGCCATTTGGGAAGTAAACCAGCAGATGGAAAATCTGTCTTTCCTTCTATCTATAAACCTGATATACCTTTCCAATAACAATAAACAAATCTTTAAAATTTGCAAAGCTAGTATTTAGCAGAATCAGAATCTAAATCAAAGGAAGCTGAGATTCTCTTTGAGAAAATGGGACAAAGTATTTGAATGGAAGAGTACTTTTAAACAGTTAGTTGGTAGAAAATAAAATTGAGATTTATTTTGGTGGAAAAAATCCTGAAATCCAAGTGTACACGAGAGCTTCAAAAATTTAATGGTAAACATTGATTGTGAAAAGCTTTGAATGAACTAAAAAAAAAATCTCACTCCAACATCTTTATTTTCCATCAGCATCTTGAAGTATCCTTAGTGAGGGGGAAATGAGAAGCAGGAAAACGGGTGCAATGGAACAGAGGAAAGGATAATAAGTAGATGTCCTCAATTTGATCCCTCCAGCTATGCAAAACATGTTAATTTTTAAAGAAAAAATCTAACTTCAGAGCAAAACTCTTATAACAGCCCCACTTGGTTCTTTGAAGATTAACTTGCCTCACCGAAAGATGGATGATACAGCGAAGGTTGAAAATTATCATTCAAGGGAACCTTGAAAGTTATTTGGTTATAAAGAGAGGATAGTATCTGAGGAAGAGCAATTTAGCAATGTAAGGTTTTCAATCCTCCCCAGCCCGAGAGAGGCCATGACCTAGCAGGAGCTCAGCTCTTTCTCTGTGTAACAAGCAGCCAACACAAAAAGAACTGAAAGAACAGGAATTTACATTCCAGCAAACTTGCCAGTAGTGATTGTAAATTCTCAGAACCACTAATAATCTGTCTGAAAGAACTGAAGATGTTCATGTTTCGGAAGTGTTCATCCATTTTCATTCTTTCTCCAAAGCAAAGCACGGCATTTGCAAGAGCACATGTGTATCAAGATACTCATTCCAAAATGCAGCACTGCATTTCCCAGGGGTCTACAGTGATATGCGGATGAGGGAGGTGCTGACAGCACAGATTGGGGGAAAGGTGGTTTAAGTGGAATGAGTGAGTTAAGCACACTGAATGGAGACGGTCACATGAACAGCAATTACAACACAGTCGTTCATTTCTCTCACTACTGCCCAGGTGGTTACAAAATGAAGATAATGCCTTTGGTGATTTCTCATGAGAACCTAAAAAAGACTGATGGCAGCAGCTGACAGACCCAAATAACCCCAAAAAACTGAGAGGGAGCTTTAAGAAAATCAATTCAAGAATTTACAAAACTTCATACGTGCTGCTTCTAACATCTGTAGTTTGTAACCAATGGTTTCTATCTCTCTAAGGGACTGAAAATACCTAAGTGAACTGTGGGTTACATCAGAAAGCAAAGCTCAGATTTATGCTGACAACAAACTCAATATTTTGACACTCAGGAACTACTGCTAATTGGCTGGCTAGGCAGGTTACTGAATGCTAGATGCGATGTTTAAATAATGACAAGAGCGCTGGAGTGAGAAGTAGGTAAAGAAGAAGGAAAAAAATTATCATAATTACTTGCTCGTAACCTAGCAAGTAACAAGCCCTGTACACCAGATTTCTCTCTCATTTATTCTCACAACAATCCCTCTGACACAGAAATGATCCTAAGCAGTAATTTTAAACGGAAACTCAAAAAGAAGCATCTTGCAGGATGTCACCATGGCTAGGACACAGGAGTTACTTGAAAAGAGTGACTACTGGCTTCTGACTCAAGCCTCTAGCAGCCTGTTGGAAATTGTCACTGATCTTGCCAAGTTCTTAGCAACCCACAGAAGTCATATGTTTAGCCCTACTACCGTGTGAGCCTAATGACGTCTTGAATCCAGTTTCCAGTCTACTCTAGAAGATTCAATCTTCTGACAATAAGACACAGAAGATGTTCAAATTCGATGAAAACTTAGCAGAGTGTCTTCATATAACTCTAAAAGAAATAAAATGCCAAGAGAAAGAACTTAGACTTGATACATCAATGTGATATCAAATCAACCCTAGAAGTCTTCAGGATACATAAATCCAATCCTAGAGATTGAATTTCCTAGATTGAGTCAGACCAGAAAATACACATTTCTAGAAAGCTTCACAAAAGATGTTTTGTACACATCACTGTGCTGCTGAATAAACATGTGGGAATGGTACTTCATTAATGCAAAAAATATGGCAGCAAGAGTCATCCAAATGAATAAAACATTACTCCAAAAGATATATAGTAAAATATGGCTTCATTATCATGGGAATTAGAAAGGGCAGAAACTACTATGCAAGATTTTTTTTCTCTGATTACCAATATCCCAAAGGTATGTGATTGTGTCCTGATAAGCTATTTTAAGATTTTTTTTTAAACTTGAAAATCAGTTACAGCGAGAAGGAGAAACAGAAAGATCCTCCATATATGGTTCCCTCACCAAGTAGCTACAAAAGCTGGAGCTGAGCCAATCCAAAGCCAGGAACCAGGAGCAGTGTCTGAAGGACCAAGCCATCCTCCACCTCCCTTCCAAGCCACTAGCAGCGAGCTGGATGGGAAATGGAGCAGCTAGGACATGAACTGGCACCCAGAGGAGATATTAGTGCCACAAACAGAGACCCAGTCCACTGTGTCATGGCCCTCACTCCACAATAATGCTTCTTATAAGACTATCTTTGGAGACGAATGATTGCAAATGTCATTTCCTCTCGTGAGGCCTTTGGTGATGCACTCTGTTTGCTTGGACAATATCTCATTAGTTGTGACTCTACACCTCCAGCAGCTGTGGAGCTGACAACTATCCCAATATCCCCTCTTATCAGATGTGTAGCCTACGCTTTGGGTGGCACGGGCTCTAACACTTGGGACATCTTGTGCTGCCTTCCTGAGACCATTAGCATGGAGTTGGACTAGAAGTGGTACAGCCATAACAGAAACTGAATCTCACATGGGATTCTGAAATTGCAGGTGACAGCTTTTCCCACTATACCACAATCCTGGCCTCAAATATAGAGCATGATTGTGAACTACAGTCACCCTGTTCTGCTATGGAACATGAGAACTAGCTACTGCTATGTTTAGGTACCTGTTCAACCTCTCCGTATCATCTCTTTTCCATAGTATCAGCCCCTCTGAATCACTATTCACAGTTTAGAACAACTATGTAAACCTCCCGATAAGAAGCAAAGCATAGCATATTTGACATTTTTTGCTCAGCTCATTTCATTTATAATGATGATATTCAATTACATCCATTTTACCGTGAAGGTCAGAATTTCATTTCCTGGATGCATGATAACATTGACTTTTTTCAAATGTATTTGTTGATATTTTGTATTTCTCCTCCTAAGAAATGCCTATGCATATCTTTTACTCACCTCCTTCTAAAATATACTTGCTTATTTTTCTTGAAAAATACTGAAGCAGAGCGAGGTCTCCCACCCGCTGGTTTACTCCCAACATGGCTAAAGAAGCTGAGTCGGGGCAGCCCAAAGCCAAGAGCTATAAATCTTAATCCATGTCTCCTAAGTGGATGACAGGGACCCGAGTGCTTAAGCCACTCACTCGCCTCCTTCCTACAGTGTACACTGGCAGGAAGCTAGAATTCAGAGTGGATCTTTGTTCATTTTTGTATGTTTGCATTTTCTGAGTTCTTTATACAACCTAGATAATAGTCCTTGGCCAAACCATAGCTTGAACTATGAACTGTGTTCAAGTCAGTCAGCTTTTTGGCCTTTATTCATGACTTGCGTCAGCCTGCTGCCAATGCACAACAGTATGTCTGGATAATTCATTCTTCTCTACCAATTCATACCTATTTTCCCTTGCATTTCAGCAATATATTGCTACCTTGAAGTCAAACTTTGGTATGGTTAGATGGTTCTCAGATATTATTGTGCCAGTAAATATTTGTCTTTCAGCCTTATGGTTTCATCCATTTAACAATTACAGAATGAAGTAATACAAAGAAACACCTTGATAGCTCTTTGCCTCGAGTACTACAAACTAGAATTGGGCAAATCAGACACATTGTACACAACCGTGGAAGTTTTCAACAAGACATACTCCTAAATGTACTCTTCCTCAAAGATGTCACATTCCGGGATAGAGCTGTTTCACAAACCCATAGAGAGAAAAACTGCAGGAGGCTCACAATTGCATAGGGACAACAGGTGCTCCTTAGTCCCTCAACATACGATATACAAGAAAACAAACTAGACCGCCAACAGCTCGAGTCAGGTGACGTTTCCCTGAGTCTCAGTCAGTTTCACCATTGAGAGAAGCTGCATTCTCAGAGTCAGGATCAAGAAAAAAGAAGATACAGCAAGAAAAAGAAGATAATGGAGGAAGATGAAAGCAAGAGAATTAGAAGGAGCCGAGGACAGGAACACAGAAGGAAGAAACAGAGGGAGCAGGTAGAGGAGGAGACGTACTGTTACTGATATTAGTTATTTCTTCAGTTGCTCAGGTAGTAATTCTTACAACCCCAACTATACTTGGGGTTAAAATCTGGGAATACACAATTACTTTACCTAGTAAACATAGCCGCAGACACTAAAATAAACAAATGACCCTGTAATTTGTTAGAGAAAAAAAAAAAAGCTCTTTGTCAGGGAAGTTGGCAGTATTAACAATTTAAAGCGTGTTTCTAACAACATGTTTAAGAGCCAGTTACTCCATGATATGGCACTACTGATTTCAGTTTGTCACTTTGATGGCATGCGATTTGTAACCTCTGCATCTGTTTTCTTGGTAGATAAAATCTAGTTCAGGGGCTTCTATAAACAAAGAAACACATGAACACCTTCTCTCTGCTAGTAATATCAATTGTTTTTTTTGTGTTTGTGTTTTTCTTATTTTAGACAGTGAATTCTTTAGGTCACCCTCTGAAATGATGACTGAGATCCTTCAACACCCCACCCTGCCCTTGAATATCGCCATCTCAGCAAAGTCATCCCAAAGGCCATCAAGCTTGGTTTGTGCATCTACTGTAACATCTGCTAGTGGCTCTAGGCCTCCCTCATTTCCATTTGTCCAGTTGGCAACTGATTTGTCACTGCCCCCAACTTGTCCAGCTGTGTATAACTGATTATTCCTGATGTAGTTTCTTACTAAGTAGCTAAATGTGGAACAGTGGAAGCAGACATGGATAATGTATTTCTATCAATTCCATTCCTAACCTTCACTGAGTAGTCATGTGAGTTTCAGATTCCTTTCACTGAGCCACATGTTGTTTCATTATTTGAAAAAAATTATTAAACTCACCCTTTACGCATTGTATGGTTTGACAATACATGCGCATGCATGTACAAAGAGAGACATTACATAGTCATAATGAATATGTTTTCATCAATTTAAAAATAAATCAATGACATTATGAATATAATAACAGTATTCTACATATAGTGATTGCATGCAAGGCTGTGGTTTTCACAAAGAACTTCCTTTACAGTGTGCAAAAGTCAGTGGAAAATGGGTAATTCTAAGGGGCTCTACTTCTCAAATGAAAGCACAAACATAGAAAGACAGAAAACCCAATAAACATGGTAAAATATTTTTGTTCACTAGGAAATGGCCTGAAATACTCTAAAATAGACATCTGTTTCTATGTAACTTATAATTGCAAGACATTTTATCCTTTTACATGTAAGAGGCACACAAAGCACAAATTTTCCCTATTTTACGCTTTAAAAACTAGAAACAATAAATAATATTAAGGAAGAACTGAGTCAATATCAAGGTCAGAATTCATAATTAATACTACTCAGTTTCTATCTCAAAATGTGGCACAGACACCAGCAGGGAACAGTAGCTGAACTTGTTACCTGCAATGCTGACATCCCAGTTTTAGTCCCACAATTTGGAAAAACGCAATCACCTCCAGGTTGTGACATTTGAAAGTTAAGTACAAAAGTAACTTCTTATAAGAATCAGGCATTGAGGTTGAAATTGAGTTCATTCTTTTACTTATTTACTTTTAATGATTAATAAAGATTACCTAACTGAACATTTCTACAAATTTCCATTATAAGCATGACACATACTCTGGACGAAGCGCTCTAGACGTATATCCAGCCTATACTTGTATAATTTATTATTGATTTAGCATTTGCTTAAAAGTAAGCAATAAAGTACTGTATACCATTACAGACTAAAGTAAATCAATAAGTAATCCCAAAAGAAGAATATCCATTTTATTCCCTGAAAGCAATATGTTATTTGTGAAATGTAGTTATGTTAAGAATCTAAAACTTGAGATAAATCTCTTCCTTCAATGCTTTCTGAATATAATACATTCTTATACGTTTCCCCAACCCACACGCATACACAGACAGCCACATAAAATTCCTGCAAATAAATGGAAACTAATACAAATAATATAAAAAAGATCATTTCTCAAGTCCCCAAGATGTATGCAGCCATGTTTTTAGTTTGCTAGAACAGTTTAGAATTAACCAGAAGGCAGGCTATGCTTAGGGGTCAGTGTACAGAACAGTTCTCAGCACTCAAAGGCACCCTAAAATAAAATAATGCAGAAATCATTTAGTCAAATCAGGAGCACAATCAACTGGGTCAGATCATCAGTGGATGACACTCACCTGCCAACACCTCGTTGACTGAGGCAGTTATAGGCAAATTACACGACCAAGACAAAGATTTTCTTCATCTTGATATTTCTATGGTATATCATTTTTCTCTGGCCTTTTTTTTTCATATGCTTAATAAAGAACATAACATGGAAAATAATAATGGCACTAACGGTAAATATAAATTAGGAATATTTTAGTGCCTTAACATAATTTATTGAGAGTCCAGTAAATAGTCCAATAAAACCTTATGCCAGAAAAAAAAAAGACATCTCACTGAAACTAACGACAGTCTATTTTTCTCTGACAAATCCTTGATATTCACAATGGACAGCTTTTCAATGTTTTACTTTCCTCAAATTCTACCTAACTTGACACCCTCTGATTCTACTAAGAACACACATACTAAGGGAAGAATGAGTGGTCCACTCTTGTTAGGGTGACGGATGTCAAAGGCCACAGCTCAGTCGTCAGGTATCATTGTACTTAATTTCAGCAGCTTAGCACTGTGGATTTGTAAATATTAAGTAGAAATTATCCCTGTGACAAATTAGAAATACAACTTCAGTGGTGATCCCACACAGCACACAAAAATTGCCAGTTTGCTTTTAAAAATAGCTTGAAGAGTCTAGAAGTCAATTTTAAAAAAAAAACATTTTAGTAAGAAGATGTTTGGTCAGTTATTCACTCCATGTCAATCACTACGTCTTGATGCAATTGAGAGATGTGATGAACAAGAGCTGTGCGAGACTGACATGAATATACCAGTCACCATTTTATAGCAAACTGTTTAATGAGTGAAAGAGTATAGTCTAAAATAATAAAATTGGTCAGTATTATATAATTGTACCTGCTAGACTTTTATAGGATGGGTAACACAATAGGCTTGCTTATACCAGCACCATCCCTGACGTGTGTAATATCTCATGATATTACAATACCTATGATGTCACTTGTTGATAGGAATTTTTCTGTCCCATCATAAGTTTTTGGATCACCACATAAAATCACTCTTGACAGAAGTGTCATCCAGTGGTGCACCTATGTGAAGAGTGGGTGTGCTTGACAGGTGACCTACACGCACCTTTGCACACCCACATACAGAAACATTCTGGATCCTGTCATATTCATTCATTTAGTATTTGAGTGTTTGATAATGCTAACACCCCTGTGTCAATGAACTAAGTACTGTTCATTAAATTCTCAAAATACAGCGGTTTAAAAAATAATTCCCATTATAGCTCCTGTGTATGTAAGTCACTGAAAGGTCTATTGATCTCGGCTCAGCTCAGCTGCTCTCAATTATCTGCTCATGTAACTGTGAGCTGATCAGCTCACTCTTATGCCTAGAGCTAAGCAAAAGGCTGAAGGCAGCAGAGAAAAAAAACCAAAGCAGGGAAGCACAAATGCCAAACTCGGAGTTAGCATGCAGTCACTTCACCCGTCTTCCATTGGCTGAAGCGAGTAATGCGGAGGTGAAAAATCCTTCCCCTCTTGTGAGAAAAGTACACTACAGGGCAACAGGTGTAGAGACAGAGATGTAGTTCACCACCAACCCTAACATTCCTTGAATGTGGAAGTCCTCAGTCATAGCTAAAACAGGCAAAATGATAACCTCAGTGAATACTATGTTTATATACTTTTATATCAAACTACCAGAAGATCCATTTCCTAATCCAACAGTAGCCTATAAATGATAACGTTTTAGGTGAAAAGAAATGCCCTCTTGGTGCACAGTATCAGGAAAGGAATTAGTCCTTTCTTACCTGGGTTCTGCAGGGTAGCAGGAAATGGGAGTCAAAAACAGACAAAGCACACGTACAGGGACACTGCCTCAACCTCCTGCTGCTTACTGCCATTTGGGAATGACAGAAATATTTACCAACCCCCCAAAACTCTGTCATCGTTGTTTTCTCTAAATGTGCAAAGATCTGAACCCACACAGAGAAGTCTCATGGAGTAACAACAAAAATCATTATCCATTTTAGGAATCTGACAGCTGAAACAACAGAATGCAAATCCAAATTTACTAGCATGAAGCCCATGACACTTTAAATCCTCATTCCTTTCTTTCTGCTTGAACTGATCTCGACAAGGCAGAGTCTCTGGGGAAATACCAGGCCCTGACTTATTTGCCTTAGATTGAAAAGTGCCAGATGCCACCTAGGATGCTACATTCAGCTCCTGCCATAAAACTCCACTGTGTGCCGACTCAATTTCAAACGAGCCATGTGGTATTTCATTCCTGAGAAGCAGAGGACACTGGCCGGCTTTTAAGCAGCACACGCCTGAAATCAGAAAAATATCCCAACAGGTCATCAGGGTAATCAGAGCTGCGTTTATAACTTGGGAAACGATAGTCACGCTGTGTTTCAGGAGTTATTCTAGAACACGAAAGCTGAATGTCAAGGTGTAGAAGAGTGGCAGGTCATCAGAAGAACACATGGGTTCAGTCCTGAGCAGACTGAAATGACGTTGTGAACAACGGACATAACCCCTGTTCCTCGCCAGAGGCAGAATCGCTCAAATGACGAATGCACGTTCGGTTGTGAGTTGGCCAAAAATGGGTCTCCTGCTTGCTATTTCTTTTCATTTTCTCATCATTGTGTATTGGGCATGTGTTTTAATATCCACATCTAAAGAAGTAGAAGACACTTAACTCATAGTGGGAAATGCTTTCCAGCTGCTCCTACCATAGACTACAAATACAAAAATTTAGCTCAGCACATTTCTGATATTATAATTGGTGCATATGGAAAATGAATTTCGACATGAAGTTATCATCTGCGGCTCTTGTGGAAACTGATAAAACACTTAACAGACTTTTAATAGAGCTTCTGAGACTTACATCACGACAAAGCATGCATGCCACCCGATTCATTTCCTAATTTTCCCTTGGCAGTGAGAGACTTTGCATAAAAAGGAATTCATAGAGCTTTTTCTGTGGTGTTCAGTAAGAGATTGGATGAAAGGATCTCACAGCTGATGGTTTTTGTTAATAACTTTTCTCAGTATAAAGGCAGGCCACTATTTGGAAAGAGCTAGAGAACCTGTAAAAACTGGCAAGATATTAAGAAGCTGGCTGGTACAGAAAACTCTTAAATAGCAAAAACACTCTGTTAAAAAAAAAAAAAGAACACAGGCAAAATTTTAAACATATTTTTGTTGTTATCTGAAGGGAAGAGAGAGAAAAGTAGAGCAGAGACAGAGAGAAACAGAACTTTTATTCACTGATTCATTTGTCAAGTGCCTACAACAGCAAAAGTGTGGGCCAGCTTGAAGCCAGGAGCCTGGAACTCCATCTGGGTCTCGCACCTCGGAGGCAGTAACCCAGGTACGTGAGTGATCATTCACTGCCCCCCAGGAGGTCCTGTGACAAACCAGACACCTTGACATGACAAGTGAGCATCCCAAACAAGGGATGGTCGTAAACATCTGTGCTGCAAATTTGAGCTAAAGCCTGGACTCTGAAAAATATAAATGAGAATAATACAAGGGGAAATGTAATTCTCTGCTGAATGTACTCATTGTAATAATTTCAAATTTATAAAATTAGCACTTCATTTCTTAAAAACTACTATGAGATATAATTTCAAGACTACTCTGTATATCTCTGGTTATCCCTTCCCCTCTAAAGATGTCCATGACATATCTGCTCCACCCTGGAACCTGTCAGGAGGTTGCCTTAATATTGTGAAGGGACTTTGTAGATGTGACTAATGAGACAGGAAGTTATCCTGGAGTCTCTGAGTGGGTCAAATCTAATCACACGAGTCTTTACAAGCAGCAAATCACTTCCAGCTGAAGACATGTGTTGAAGGCAGATGATTACAGAAATTAGGTGATGGCTTTGAAGACAGTCTTCTGTGACAGCCACCACAAAGGATCAGACTGGCTGTCTTAACACAAATTCATTTGATTAGACGTTCAAGATCAAGAAGTTGGCAGGTTTGGTTTCCCCAATAGACAGGCACCTACCCCTTTTGTCCTCATGAGCCCTGTCTGTTCATGCTCTCCCTAGCAGCTCTTCTGTCTTTTAAGATTTATTTTTATTGGAAAGGCAGAGTCGAGTCATAGAGAGAAGACAGAAAGATCATTTATCTGTTGGTTTACTCCCCAGATGACCACAACAGCCAGAGCTGAGCTGATCTGGAACCAGGAGCCTTCTCTAGGTCTCCCAGCAGGTGCAGAGTCCCAAGGTTTTGGATCATCCTCTATTGCTTTCACAGGCCATAAAGAGCTGGATGGGAGTTGGAGCAGACAGGAACCTGTGTCCATATGTAATCTCACTTTCAAAGGGAGGATTTAACCAACTGAGTCACCACCTCAGGCTCAAGCACCTCTTATAAAGGTAGCACTTAAATCAGATAAAGGTTCCACCATAATAGCCTCATTAATCACCTTTTTAGATAGCTTATCTCAAGACAAGTTTACCTTCTGGTCTAATGGAGGCTGTGACCTAAACAAGGATTTTGCAGCTCATGTAGATAAGAGAAGGAGAGTCCTGAGCCAAAACATGTGGGTGGCCTCCAGAAGTCTGAAAAAGTAAAGTAACGAGTTCTCCACTGGAGCCTTCTGAAAGGAATGCAGCTATTCCGACATCTCAGCCTAAACCCAGTGAAAACAATGTCCACAAAGCCACTTACAGAACTCTAAGATAACTCACTGGCTTTGCTTTTAGCCACCAAAGTTGAGATTTTTGAAGTGATGGAACAGAAAGCTAACACAATGTCAAAATGTAATCAACAGGTAAGTATAGCTATGACTCTACTGTGTATGTATTACAACCATAAACAGTAATCTGCACTTAGTGGTGGTGTCCGTGTCCTCTTCCTGCATGAAAAAGAGCCTCAAAGCCAAAAAGCTTAAAATAGCAATCATTTATTATGGCCTCCATATCGTCATTGAGCTGGGTTAGGCCACTTAGGGCCACAATTAGCCAGATACCACTAGAGGTTTTAGATTTCTAGAAGTTTCACTTCTGGGAGATCCATGGGTTAATTGGAGTGTCTTTGCTCCACTTGAATTTCCTATACTAGGACCAAAAAGGCCACCAGACATGGTGTCCCTCTAGTGACAGCAGAGGCTCAAGAGAACAAATCTGTACACTTAACCCCTTTCGCTTCATGAACCCAGTCACTTCCCACCACACACCTGACACATAGCCAAGTCCAAAATCAAAAGGTAGAAAAACAGTCTTCTACGTTACAGAATTGGCAGGAGTACGCACACAGGTCAAAGTCAGCAACAGCTGTTACAATGCAATCTTCCCCAGGGTTATTGGTTGCAGAGACAACTAACAGGATAAATATGTGCGAGTGTGTGTAGAAGGTGGAAGGACCGAGGCACTAGCAAGTATGTTCTAACATGCAGGAAGCGAATGTAGTCATCCACTGTTTGTTTAAATTTAAATGCAACTGCTCTGCCTTTGAAATACGTCTTCAAAAAAACATGACATTATCACGAAGAATTTAGTGGCATTAAATTGAAATTCAGTCTAGCCTTCACTTCAGAAGAGATACCAAATGTCCTTTACAACCAACAAAAAGGATCAAAGTATCTGAAGTTTTACTTGAATAAAAGATAAGAAGCTTGGAAAATTCAGAATTAATATGCTGAATTACTTTGTCAGACTGCAAAGTGACCATGCAACCTTCCCATTTTAATTTGTATGTTCCTATACCGTGTGACATCGTACCTCCTGTAGATCAAAACTTGAGGTCAGGATTATGTGTTGTGGTACAGAGTTAAGCCACTGCCTGTGGTGCCCACATCCCATATCAGAGTATGCTTCCAATCCTGGTTCCTCTGCTTTCCATTAACACGCCTGAGAGACAGCAGATCATCATCTGTGTCTGTGCTCCTGCAAGCCCCAGACTGAGGTCAGGCTCCTGGAATTTAGCCTGGCCCAGTCCTGGTTGTTGCTAGCATTTGGTGGAGAGACTAGCAGATGACACCTCTTTTTTAAATGATTTCAGGGCGTGGGTGTTTGCAGTAGTGGTCAGGACATCATTCATCATGTCTGTATTTCATGGTCAAGCATCTATTTCAACCCTGGCTTCATGTCCAGTCCCAGGTTCTCGCTCACATGTGCCATAGAAGGCAGCAGGTGATGGCTTAAGTACTTCCACTCATGTGGAAGATCTGAATTGGTTGATGGGTTCCTCAGTTTGGCATAATCCAACTCTGGCTATTGCAAGCACTCGAGGAGGAAACTAACAATGGAAGATCTTTCTCAATTTATATGTATGTATGCATTCATGTTATATGTATGTGTCTGTTTCTCCCTCTATCCCCAAGTCTTTCAAGGAAAATGAAACTTGATCAATATTTTCTTCTAAATAAAATAGAAATGAGGTATGTCTCTCTACCCCGAGAATCTGCCTTTGGCTCTGTGATTCAAATTATTCACTGGATATTAAGAAATGTGAAGCAAGCAGAAGCAGCTCAGAAACATTTTTGCATATTGAGTCTTTCCCATTCTTGATGTGGGACCCTTGGATCCCTGGGAGAATAAAGCTGCACTGAGCCCCTGGAGGCTAGGAAACTATCTACAGGGTTCTTGACCATTCCAGATCTGTGACTGTCCCAATTGCAGACACAGACCATGAGTAAGGTTATTCTAGACCAATGGGCCTCAGACGAGCTAATCCAAATCGGAACCAGTAAGCAACAGAGACATGCAAAATCATAACTGTGTTCCATCAAGCCAACAAATGTGGAGATGGTTTCAAACTCAGGAAATCGTTACTGACAAACCTCCCTGGAAAGCAGGGTTATATTACTGGAAAGTGGAAGAACTGAATCTAAATCCAAGACATTCTCCATCCCAACTATACAAAATGCCAGAGTCATGTGCTCTGTTCATAGTAACGTCGACAAGAATGGTAATACGGATCCTATCGCTCCTCGGTGTCTTTAACATAATGGCACACCTGGATTACTTGGTTTTCTCCTGGCCACAACCTAAGTTATAGGTCTTTTTTACTGTACTTATTTTACAAGTGAGGAAATGTTCAGGGATTGTCCAACGATCTGAGACTTGATCACACTTTCAAAGGAGATTATTCACTGAATAAAAAATGCTTAATGCATGACTATAGAACTATTTTTTCAAATGCATGTGAATGCATAATATTCAAGACACAGAAAAGAATATCACTATTTGGAGTATCACTGCATTTTTACAGTAAAACGTAATTTTCATATTAAAAAGCTTTCATGTCATGAGCTGAAAGACTAAGCTCTACTAATTCAAGTAACCTATACATTTATCCGATATGGAATTATTAATCACTTCCAAAACTAAATTATCTTTGTGGGATAGACTTTAATAATTTTTCCCTGACCAACACGTTTGAGAATTTTTTGAGACTCAAGCTACATCTCAAAGAGGACAAATATAAAATATATTTTAATATATTTAATAATATTTTTATCTGTTTACTAATTAACATATGAATAGATCGAAAAGGGCGCTAAGCATCTTAACTGCCCAAATATAATTATAATCCCTGAGATATAACATTAGTAGCTCACTTTTACTAATGAGAAAACAGAATCATAAAAATACTAAGTACTTACCACATTCAACAAGAGATAGAAGACAGGACCAGAAATGTAGTACTATGTTCCAGGCCCTAATATACCTTTTAAATATCACTATTGTTTTCAATACCTGCTAAAGTCATTCAAAGCTATGAGTAGCCTACAAATTTATTTAACAGAATCTCATCAGAAAACTGACATGTAATATACTATCTTTATTTTTGAAAAGCAATAATTGATTTTAATTTTTAACTATTCACCTTGAGAAGTCTTATAAGCACTTTCTGGAACTTGTGACTTGAATATTCTCTTGGATTTTTATTCCTATTTACCAAATTTGGAAAATCAAGTTTAATATGCTATTAGATATTTTACACTTAGATTTCTATCTTGAATGAAATGTTCATTAACATGACTACTGCTTCTGAATAGTGTGCCCAATCAAAATACTGTTCCATAAAAGCATTCACCACCCTGTTCAATTTTATGCCTGGAACACATTTATTAAACACTTCAACATTGGTATAATCACACTGCAGGTTTTCCAACCTGCAGCAATAATGAGTCTCCAGAAAGTTAATGGAAATGCATATTATAAAAAAATTATGAATGGATGTCAAATTTTCACACAAATGTTTTAAGTACCCTCATGTAGCTCTTCATTTAGCCTTCCTATCTAAAGAACAAGCAGAAACAGGATGCTAATTCAACTTAGATCATTCTTGATTTTTTTAAGCACATCCCTATCATTGCCATTTTTTAAATAAGCTGTTGCTAATACCAAAATTGTATAGCTATTTTATTCATTAAATTCAGATAAAGAAAAAATAGTCTTCCCTTCTCTCCCTCTCTGAATCCACTCATTTCTTCCTTTCCTAATCTAATTTTTGCAGAAATGTACAGGTTAAAATTATAACTAATCAAAACAATCTACTGGTGTATTTCACTAAACATCATGATTTCCAGGTACATCATTTTGTTGCAAAAGACAGTTCATGATATTTGTGGGTGAATAGAATTCTGCCATGTACTTTTATCACATTTCCTTACTCAGTCATCGTTGATGGACATCTGCTTTGATTCCACATCTTAGCTATTGTGAATTGAACTGCAATAAGCCTAGGAGTTGAGGTGGACACTCAGCCCCTCCACTAGGCTTCAGGCCAGACTCAAAGTCAATGGGGTCCTTTAATCACTATCACAAGCTGCAGGGTTCTCATTCTGCTCCAAGTCGGAGGCAGCTCAGAGTACAGGAGTCAACGCAGTGCTCCACTCCTGCTTGACTGCACCATCCCCATCATTCCACAGCATCTCTAATAACTTCTATCTGCTAGGATTCTTTCCTTCTCTTATTTTCTCATGGTCAGCATCAGCAGGTCTTTTCCTTATGCATCCATCTTGGACCTCTATATTTTAATTATAATAAGTACTTCTACAGAGTAATGAAAGTTTTACACCTAATGGGGACAAGTTAAGTTGTCTCAAGGGCAAAAATCCTATCTGCTTATATTATTGGAAGTGATATGATAGGATCTGACCTCTCTTCCATGTGTTTTAAAAAGAACTGCTTTCCAAATGTGCTCACAGTGTCCTCTTTTTCCTGATTTAGTCTTAGTTGTGGATGACAAATTATAAAATTGATGAATGTCTCCCTTTTCCCATTTTTCACCAGGTGAACTGACCAAACATGATGACAACAACAACTCTGAGAAACTGACATATTTTATTCTTCAGATAAAAGGAAATCTTGTTCAATTCTTTTTCAGTAGTTATTTTTTCCAGGATTATCACTGTATCTGTCTTAATCAGGCTTCTACATTAATAGGTCAATAAAACAATATATTACATAAAATGACAGGATGGTGTAGCCCTTAATGCATCCCTTCTTCTCTAAAGTACTTGGGAAAATAAATATCTAGGATATTTAGTATTTTAGGATTCCTGCAGACCAAGTATTACAACAGATTCCATATCATTCACGTTATGTTTTGTTGCACTTAACACACAGAACTCTATCCTTACACTTGAAACATAGTTGCAAGGTTCCCTTTTCCCAGAAAACAAATTATTTTTTTCCAAAAACGTGTTTTTTGGAATAAGTCTATCCCTCCCTTCTTTCCTTAAACAAATTAATAAATATCACACCATATATTTTAATCCGCCTAAAGCTTCCTGGCTAATATCTTTGGAGTTCTGCTAAACTTTAATCCTGAGTGTTTTCATTAACAAATACAATAGAATTTTCTGTGGCAAATGTTTCTGCTTTCATAAAGAGAATGGTCAAAAGCACACCTGGCTAGATACGCAGCCTGCATGAGTCCAGCAAGTCTGGATAAAGTATAGACACCAAAAGAACTTCTGTCTGTAACTACATGCTAAGTTGCTAACAAGGCCCCGCAGTGAATCATGAAAAATGAAGTTTTGTAATGGTTTTCTGAACATCTGGCTTAACATGTCAGTAATTCTTTAATGCCATGACACACAGAGAAAAAAAAGTCTTTCTTCTAAATGTGCAGTCATGTGTGGCTTACATTGTAAGTTACTTTCCAATCGTCTCTCCTTCCTCCAGTACACACAGCACGCCTGTCCTTTCTTGGGTTTACATAGTGCTTCATCCTCTGTATCTACCATAATCTGCCTTAGTGTTATATAGTGCATTGCCCTTTAACAGTATGCCCCTGCATTAGTAAGTAAGCATGAGGATATTTGCCACAGCTCATAGCAAAAGTTTCAAGTCATTTCTGCCTTTTGTCACCCTTTTGGCAAAGGGAGAGACCCCATCTACTGGTTTGCTGCTCATATGCCTTCGATAGAGCTTCAAAGCTAAGAGAAGGAAAAACTCCATCCTAATACTTTTGTGGGTGGTAGGAACTTTCTGTCTCCTGTTTCCAGTATCAGGAAGCTGGAGTGGAAACACAGGAGTTAGGACTTGGACTAGCACTCTGCTAGAGAATGCAGCCTGTTCAGGTAGCAGCGTAACCCACTGCACCACAATGCCTACCCTCAACCCAAGCTTTTATGATCAACATTCTCACAAAAACTACCTGTCAAGGGCTTCAGCAATCGAAGAATTTCCATCTAGACTGAGCTCCTAGGCACCAGAATTGGACTACATTTCCAACTGCTTCCTTAGTGCCATAACCTTCTGACATCGGTATCTGAGAGGATATGAGTTCAGGAGACACATCCTATTTACACCAAAGTACCATCAAAACAAAATTGGCAATTTCCAGCAGCGATGAAGGCTAGTAATACTTGTTTGGTGTTTAACCAACTGTGTCTGAGACAATCTTCTACCAGACTATAAATATCTTGTCAAAGAGGTCTATATTATATTCCTGAATACAAGAGTCCAAGAAGGAACTACTGAGGAATTTAAGAAGTAGGAATGGAGGTTATAGGCTAATACTCGGCTTGACATCCAATAAATACTAATAATCATTTGCTATACTGATAACATTCGAGAATTCTCTTAGAAGAGGTATTCCCCAAAGCACCATGAAGGAAGAAAGGAAGGAAGAAGTACTCTTGCATGGTGGGTAAGTCTTTATAAGAGGTAACACATCAAAATTGACAAACAGACCTGACAAGTAGCCAAGTGGTTAAATCTTCATTTTGCATGGGCCAGATCCCAGTTCCTGTCCCAGATGCTCCACTTCCCATCCAGCTCCCTGCTTATTACCTGGGAAAGAGTATAGGATGGCCGAAAACCTTGGGACCCTGAACTCCCCATGGGAGACCCAAAAGAGGCTTCTGGCTCCTGGCTTCGGATTGGCTCAGCTATGGCCATTGCGGCCACTGAGGGGATGAGCTAGTGAATCTTGCTCACTATAGCTCCTTCTCTGTGTATCTGCCTTTCCAATTTAAAAAAAAAAAATGATAGACAACCTGAAAGAAATCTGTTGGGTTAATATATTGATCTTTCACCATCATTGCCATATGGTACAAATGGCATAATATCAAAGCCACTTCTTACCACAGCCAGGATTTACTCTTCTTATGTTGATCTTGACTAGGTTTCCAAATGGTCAATGTATTTTGTTAAATGATAATGTGGCACCTACTTAAAGGAAAACCAAGTCACATCCTACACTGAATTTAAATATTTTTATTATTGCAAAAGCACCTCCCATATCTCTGTGTGTGAACTTCACTGAAACACAGGTATCACTGTGCTCTCAAGGCCAAAAAAAAAAATTTTTTTTTATTCTTTGCCTTTAAGCTTTTCTTACACTCCATTTTTCACAGTTTGGTATGAATAAAGATTGCTACTCCACTTTAACCTGAAATTTTTCTCCTGAATGACACTGAGATTTGGTAATCAGATCAATTTATTGCTAATCTGAAGAAATTTTCTTTCCAATAAGACTTGTCAAATACATTTGTGTCCTTTGGAAATCACAGTGATTGACCCAGCAGAGATAAAAATGTAGAATGGCACCTGTCTGTTCACAGGGAAGACAATCAAGACAAAACAGGTGGTGCTGACAGCAGAAATTGTCACTCCTTTTCCTTCTCAGTATCCCCACTGTGATAGATGGGAACAAAGCCCTGCTCAGGGACCAACTCATAAAAGCGTCCCCAGGAACAGTATCTGAACGAGCAGTGGAGGTGAAAATCAATAGCACAGACAGCAGAACTGCAAAACCTCCCAAACAACAGTGCCAGCTGGGCAGTTACCACCACTGCCATCCATTGGCACCTTCCATCATTCCAGACCAGCTGACACTACAGCAGGCAGCGGAAGTGCCTGATCAAGAATCCCCCAAAAATAAGACATCAGTGTTGCAAGCTTGATGATGGTTCTTTAGAGAAGAGTAGAGAACAAGAGTGAAACTGGGAGGGTCGTGAGAAGCTTATGCTAACAGTCGGTCGTACAAGATGCCTCAGTTTCCGAAGGCTTCTTCTCTAGCTTCAAGAATCATTTGTGTATAGTGTAGTAACTCAATATTTATGTGAAATTCAATATCTGCATGTTGAAAATTTAATCTTCAATGTGATATGGCATTTGAGCAGTAATTAGGGTCCCAAAAGTGCTGCCTTCACAATGAGATTAGCATCCTTAAAGAGGAAGACATAGGTGACATACATTTTGCCCACAATAAGGAGTCAGTAGTCTTCAACCTAGAAAAAGGCACTCCCCAAAGCCCAATCACACCTGTACCTGATCTGACACCCAGCCTCCAGAAAAAAAAATGTGTTGTTTGCAAACCACTTGATCGCTAGCAGTCTCACATAGCCTGAACATACTGAGCTACATAGTAAAAACTCATTTCTCTTCAAGGTGGTTTCTTCTTAGAACTAATTAACCAACATCAGAAAACAATATGGCTCAGGCGGTAAGTTTGGCTCCAGTTTCTTACTACAATCTTTGGGACTGAGAGAGTGAAACAGACTGTCCTGGAAAGTTCCTGGTTTCTGGGTGAAAGATGAAAGGCATCTTAAGGACACAACAGAAGATCACGGGATACTAGGAGAGGAGAGGCAGACAAGGCCAAACCCCCGACCAAGCTACACCTGCTCAAGTCCAGGAAGACAAGTCCTGCCATCCGGGAGCAGGGATAAGGGAGCAGGTGAAAGTGAACTGATCTTGATGTTGAATACAGACTACTGGGAGTTAGAAAAATTATATACTTAACCCAGGTCCAAATGCAGTAAAAAGGCAGGATTTGAACCCAGTTAACATTATTTCCATTACTTTTCTGTTCTCTCCTCACTACTATTCCATCTCCCCCCACACAATGGAAAAGCTGGACCAGTAACAAGCTACATGTGATGCGATTTGTCAAAGCAACAGTCTTCAGTTTTCTGCAGAGATGTTCAAGTCAGCATCTCTGTGCATTGTGAAGACACGCAACTGAGAAGGTATGCGGCCATGGGAGCAGGTTACAACGCAGTGTGTTCTTTCCAATTCCATCTTACTTCTTGCTCTAAGGCAGGTAGAAATCAGACTCTCATGCAGCACATCAAGTTCATGAATCCAGGGATAAAAATAGAAGAGTCACCATCTATTTAACACCTCTACTCTAAAGCAATAAAAATCGATGTCTAAGGAGTTATCTGCCGTAAATCATAGGCTACTCTCTTCCATGCCCTATGTGGAGCCCAGTGAGCTAACAAAAACAAATCCCCACGCCAGATCACACCACAGAGGAGCAGCTGTGAGCACTTCTGCTGCATTCACTGACTGCACGGCTGAGCTGCGGGATTTCACTTCGCTCGACTATTTAACATGCACGCAGAGCATCAATTCTGCTGAACTGCACACCCAAAACGAAGACACCCTTCTCCTTCATTCCTGCTTCTACTTGTTCACTTAATGTCAGCCGCTTGCCTTCTAGAGTTCAAATTAAAATACGACTTCTCATCAAGCACTAAAAAGACCCCAGTGCAACCACTGATCTTACTATTGGTCAGAACAAATGGACTTGTTGATTCTGAGGGCTGCCACACTAATAGCGAATACTACACACACACACACACACACACACACACACACACCCCGCATCCTCAGCAACTTGAAAGTGCACGGCACAGCAAAACAGAAAAGGTCAAGTTACAGAAAGAAGCTCAGCCACCAGTGTGTAAATCAGAGCTGCTCCGGGTAGATGGTCTTCCAGCAGCTCCACCGACAAACCGGTACAGCCTGCAAAAAATTACTAAATGCAGAATTTCTTTTTGCTAGGAACAAAACTGATCTACTTGGTTTTTATCGAACAGAGGATATAATCATTATACTGCAAATATATCCTTCAAGAGAAAAAATTTCTTTAATGAAAAGCAAGTATTACCAGGGAAACACTTTTTCTTCATTTTCTGAAGGAATTTCACAATTAAGTTACTCGAAGTAGAGACAAGAGTTACCCTGTATGAAAGACTCAACTAGAAATTTTAACGTGTTTTTGGGATGACAAACAGAGTAACATGGAAAACCAAGTATTTGATTTGACATACCAATTCAAGAAAATCTCCCAAAAGCATGAAGACACACAAAAAAAGTGATAATGAGAAAAAGCTAAACTGGTGAGGATTGATACAGGAGATGTGAAAAAGGTAATTCTAGAATTCTAGAAGAGAACACAGGACAGGCAGTAGTACAAGCAACAAGCTATGAATATTTGCTGATTCAAAGAAAATTTCAGACTCAAAGCATCTACTAAGAGTCAAGCAAAATCTAAGAAAACATTGATATAGTTTGATAATTAGTTTAAGTGTCTCTCAAAGACTCGTAAGTTAAAAGCTTGGTCCCGGTGTGGTGGTATTACTGGGAGGAACTTTGAGAAAGTGGTACCTTCTGGAAGCATCTTAGGTCATTCATGGGAAGGCTCCTATAACCCGCTAAGCACTCCCTAGTGAATTTGAGCCCATTTCCTTTCTGTTTTTCCTGATTCAAGATGTTACCACCAACTCTAACACATGACAGTGACGGCTTGCCTTCCACTGCCCTCACCAGAAACCAAATCAACATATCACTCAGTCCTGGACTTGAACCCCCCAAAACAGTGGGCTGCATATACTTCTCTTTATAAAGCTAGTTGCCTGAGCTATTTTACTGCAGTGACACAAAGCTGGCTGTTACAAAGAATGACATATAGGTACACACAGGTTAATATTCTAACTTCTAAGAAATAGAAATATCAGCAGTCAGGGATATAGGTAGAAAGAAGGAAAAGTGGAAAAAGAGGAAATACTTACCAAAGGAAATAAAAAAAAAGAAATTTATTTTGACCAAAAGCACAGTAACACGAAATGGTCTAATATTCCAATTTACATCTGTCTTTATAGCTTAGATTCTTAGATTAGGTTCTGCTAAAAATGTATTTTGTTCAGGAATTCATTCTAAGCTCTCTGAACAACTGAAAGGTCTGCCAACAAACTTACATTTCCTGTGATCGCATTGGCAAATCAAGAACTGAAACATGAAAAAGATACAACTAGAAATTGCATTTCTCTTCATGATTTTGCCCATAGTCAATCATATTTTTGAAGGATCCAAAGAAAATGCAGCTATCTAGAGAATAAAGCATTAGGTATGGTTTTAAAAAATCCTGGTTTGGAGCCATGGGACTGGCTTGAATCCAAGTCTAGCCTTCTACCAGTTATGTTATTTCAAACACGCTAACTTTTGCTTGAATCCCTTTGGTTTCTTTGGTTTCTCCTACTGTGACTTGGATAAAAATGCGTACAATGGTACATACCAAAGCCCCACTAACACACTGCCTTGGGGGTGTATTGAAACAATGCATCTCATCTATGCACAAAGATGATTGGTGATTATATGATTTTTCCAATTAAAATGAAATCATGGGAGTTAGAATTTCAACAGGGATTTTAAGCGGATACAAACGGTTGCTCTGTTCAGTGTTAATCATAGAATCCAGACACTGCAAGATGCAATATCGATACAAGGAGGACCACAATCTTATCACAAGTATCCATTACACTTATCAATAAAATTTCAACCACATGTTAATTACAGAAAACTAAGAAGCCAGGGTTTGGCTGATTTTACAAAAATGAATTATATGGCACGACCATTGCCTTATAATGGAACATGGGATATACACCCAGAATGCTTGCTGCACTAGAATGCCTATGCAATACACAGATGAAGAGACAGAACAGTGTTACAGGATATTGGAAGAAGATAAGCCCCAACCTGTAGCATTGCAGGAACAACTGAGACTTCACTTACATCCTAAAAGATGGATAACTGATACGAAGACTTACTGAATGTTTACCATAAACATCTGCCATTCTTCCTATGTGAAAATATAGATGATGTTTATACTCCTTTGTAGCTAGAGGTGCTCATGTGACTAGCTTCCTGCCAGCAAGTACAGACAGAAAGAACATGGTCCCCTCAGCTCTTCTCCCCTAAAAACTCCTGCACATGGTTCCATTCATTAGCAGCTCAGAATCACAAGGGTCCTGTAAAGAATTATGCTAATATCAAGAATGGAAACGTTCCTAAGTGGAATGATACTGGTCACCATATGACTACATGGGAAGACTGTCTTTGCCTCAGCCTTCTGGAACTATGAGATGATGAGCACCAGGCTTTGCTAAGCACCAGACGTTCAGGGTGTTTTCTGTGACACTGCCTATCAGGAATCATTGAATGCTATTTGCAAAATGGAAAACAGAGGGAAACATGGGAACTAGAATGTTCTGTGCTTCTTAACCACTAATTTTATGCTTGAATATTCATTGGGTATTGGCAAATTGTAGACTCTGAGCTGGAGGGCAGAGGCTCTGCACCGACAACCTCCTGGATAGTGTTAAAACTGCTGGTGTACAGACCGCATGTTGGATAGTAAATATCTCTAGCACATGAATAGTCTATAAAAAGCTCCTAATGAAGACAGGAAAAAGCTCATGTGTCTTCCCTGGTCTCATCTTCACATATTCATTCAACACACAGCCCTTCTGACATCGGTGGCATGGGGTTACTACCTCATACTAGACATGAGCTGATCCACTGATTGAATTCTGACCCTATGCATCAAGAGAAAGTGTCACGTATTCAGGGCTGCCTCCTACAAGATGGCCTATTGCTTCAGATGCCATCCTCCAGCACAGGCTGAGACCAGTACATTTTATATATTGTTTATAAGACAGACAGACAAAGGTCTTTCATCAGCAACTGCAGCTCCACTCTCCAAATTCCCAGCTGCCTGAAACTCAATCTGGATGTCCCATGTCGGCGAGTGACCCAAGTACTTGAAGCATCACCTTGTGCTTCACGAGGCACCCATGAGCAGAAAGCTGGAATTGGGAGCATAGCAGGACTCAAACTGCAGTGCATGATGTTTGGCCATAAATTTGTCAGAGTGGTCCACAGCACTCAAAACACTGGCATTTGCCATAATATATAAGAGATGTGTGTGGGACAAGGTGTGTAGAAGACAAATCAGCTTCCATGTCCCCTTCATTCACACTACCTTCCAGGAACCTCTACATGTTTGTATAAACAGAAATTCACTAGAGCCTGTACTTTCGTATTTTTACGGGAATCGTCATCAGAAAAAAATATGACTGGTTACGTCCCTGACTGTCAGTGATCACGCCAAAGTTCAAGTCCTTCTCTCCACCTAGAAATAAAGGGCAGTGTTCAAAGACCTCACCTTCTAACCATGCGTTAGTCTTCACATGGTCCAGTCCCCTTCCTGAAGCTCTCGAAGGCCCTGCAGCCAGCAGTGAGCTCACTGGCATGCGCAAGGCACTCCTGTAACTTCAGAGCATCCAGGGATTTTAGGAGCTGTGTGACTGGAAACGGAGGTGAAGACCAAATATATAGGCATGTCACAGGGTTCTTCTTGACTACGACACTATAGGGTCATGAGAGAGAGCGGACTGCATTTTGGAAGTCACAGTCCTATGTATTTTAGTTCTGACAATGACAATGTGAATGTCAGAAAAACAATTATTGTGTGCACACTGATTAAAACAACTAGACACAGAAAATCTCTTAAGAAAATCCAGTTAGAAAAAAGCTTTGTTTACATTCACATTAACAAAATATTTAAATAACATGTTTGCAGCACCCAAAATAAATACATACCTGAATTTAGCTGCACAAAGTAAAGTAGCAGAACTTTTACTATTCATCCTTCAGAAAGAAAATCCAACTAAGCTTTGAAGTGTTTTCCATTATAAAGCTAATCTGATGAAAGAGACAGGGTGAGAGCCCACACATGACTATTAATGTTCATAGCAACAAGGAAATTAAGCTCATTTTTGCACTTAACTTTCTATTATTGCCTTTCCATTTCTACTTAATCATTACATCTTCTCCTAAATGAGAAGTGGAGTGGGGAATCAAAACTGAAAAGAGACAGAGAGAAAATCCCCACCCAAGTCATTTCTAGGAAACTGGATACAACAGTTCAAAATTTGCATTATAATCACATATAAAAGGAAATTTAATTCATTTGCCTCTTATAACTCATTTTCCAGATATAATTAAAATGACCCTAAGAAGGCAGGTTAAAATAGCAGAGTCACTTTGTATTGAGTAAATTCTAGATTTTAAGTTTTCGTTCTTATAAGTTCTGATTGGAGAGAATCGGAAAGAATGTTCCATCATTCTCTTCCACATAGGAGAGGTTAAGTAAGCCAACATTTCTCCCTGAAGTAATCTGGTCAAAAAGTCTCCTGTGCATATGAATAAGGACTTTCACCTCTCAGAGTAAGCTGACTCTTCTATCATGCTGAGAGCAGGGGAAAGACTGAGACTTTCAAATATTTCTAGACATGTCGGTATCCCATTTGCAATACCTAAATTCTACAGATATTAATTTTCTGACTTCGTGGGGAGTGATAAATTTCCACTGAAAATCTGACCAGTAATTGACAGTATCAATGAGTCTGATATACCATTCTTCAGAGCTAGAAATGGTCATGCAACGGTGTGAACACCAAGGTTCTGGAAGGTGAAGAGAGAAAAGAGAATAGGTGTCACCTGAGTTTTCCTTAATGACTGCATCCTGTAGATGGGGACGATTGGGAAGAAGGAAAGGCACACGTGGGGTTGACAGGCTGATAAACATCTGATGGCTCATGGGGTTATCACAGACAATAAGACCTTAATGGTGCATAGCCATTTTCAGGTGCCACATCAGGTGGCAGTCTTTAAGTGGCTAAGCAAAATGAGGGTTTCTATTGCTGGTACCCTCAAGTTCAGAAGGAACCTTACACTGGGACCCATAACATACCGGGCATTCCTGGTGATTTCACCTGCAACTAGCCGTGGATGCCTGGGGCACCTTGCATGTCTCTTTAGTCTTTCAATGAAAAGCTCTATAAGGGGAGCTGTCACAGAATAAGAGACCAATATCAGCCAGAGTCATGGAGTGTTCTGACTCCCTCCTCGAGCTAACATTTCCATGGGATAGCCAGTAACAGCACAAGCAACCTGCACCACCTAGATCATACCAGAAGGTTCACAACCAGCAACTTCAGTTACTGCTGCCCCCTAAACAATGTCCAGTAGCCCAAAGTACCACACAAAGCTGAAAGGAATCATTTAGTCATTCTCTTAGCCAAATACACCATACCTGGAATAGCTTCTATCCTAGAAAATATCTAAGATACTTTAATATCACCTCTGTTTTCAGAAAAACATGTTTCTCCCCTTCTCCTGGTTTCCATTATTTGTCCACATTGAATTGCTTTGATGCTCCCCAAGCTGCTCTGGTCCCTAACATCTCCACTGTACTCTCTAAACTGGAAACACCCATTTTTCTCATTCCTCAACCAATGAGCATATTCCACAAACATATGTCGAACATTAGAATGCTAAGTAAATTCTGAATATTTAAAGTGCTGGGAATTCAAAGGCAAAGAATTTCTATTTACTAAACATGTGTCATAATACAATGTGTCTGGCACAATCTCTGCCCGAAGACATGGAACTGCTAAGGTCAACTAAAGACTACCAGAAAACTACCACGTAGTTACGAATCGGGTTTTTGACCTTATTGTAATCAGAAAGAGTAAATACTTGGGAACACATGCTGGTTGAAGGATGCAAAGAAGGACTTGTCTTGATTTTGGATCTGTACTATGTTTGGGGCATAACACTCAAAGAATGGGTCTTTCCTGTGAATAGGATGATTGAATAATTCTTTTGTTCAGTATCTAAATGGTTCTTCTTTACAAAACAGGAGGGGCAAAGCAACAGCAAAGGAACGAATCATGTCACAGTGCTGCTTTTCTGATTCAGCTCACTGCTAAAGGCAAGGAGATGACACTAGAAGACGGCCCAAGCATTTGGTCCCTGCCAAAGTGGCAGAACTGAATGAAGCTTCTGGATCCTGACTTCAGCCTAGCTCAGCTCTCCCTGTTGTGTTTATACCTAGGAGTAAATCAACAGATGGAAGCTCTCTTCCTCACCCCTCTTTCTTTCTCTCATTCTCTTTCTGACTCTCTGACACTGACTTTCAAAATAAGTCCTCAAAACAAGAGGAATAAAGAATCATGATAGTCACATTGAATAACTATGTGGGGCCCAGCACAGTGGCCTAGTGGCTAACGTGCTCACCTTGAATGCACCGGCATCCGATACGGTCACCGGTTCTAATCCTGGAAGCCCCGCTTCCCATTGAGCTCTCTGCATGTGGCCTGGGAAAGCAGTCGAGCATGGTCCAAAGCCTTGGGACCCTGCACCCACATGGGAGACCTGGAGGAAGTTCCTGGCTCCTGGCTTTGGACCGGCACAGCACTGGCCGTTGCAGCCACTTGGGGAGTGAATCAGAGCGAAGATCTTCCAGTCTCTCTTCCTCTCTGTATATCTAATTTTGCAATAAAAGTAAAACAAATCTTTAAAAAAATTAAAAGAAAAACTATGTGTACAATGTTTAGATTTGATGATCATAATGATTAGAGTGGTCTTATGTTTCTCATAGTTATTAAATATGGCCTTCTTTACTTGGGTGCTCTTTGAAATTATGTTCAGTAGGAGAAAATCAGGTGCCAGCTTCCAGCTGAGTGTCAGTCAAATCAAGGCCAGCTGAGAATACCAGGTCAAGTTCCTGAAATTTACCTGCCAGACCAGGAAAACTGTCTTTGTGCAAGCTTCCATAGTTTCTCAAATGGAACCTATGAGCCGTATGCACAATTGCCTTTCACAAATGAGACACGTAACCAGCAATGTTCAGGTGTTGCCTGTAAACAGGTGCTGGACCCTCATTCAGGGATCGATTCAGCAAAAGAGAACATCTCCATGATCATGTCCATTTCCTGGAGACATCAATATCGAAAGACCATGACCACGGACCACAAGCAAAAGAACCCTTCCCCCTGGGCTTGAACAACCAGATCCCCTAGGCCTTCTGATGACAGTCCATCACAGCCCGTCTTCTGTGCCTGACTGTTATAACTCACATGGGCTACCTCTCCATGGGTGTAAACCACAGGCGTCCACCCTACACCCCATGAACACTGAACACCATCTCACAGTCTGATTCCTGGTCCACCCAGATTTCAGGAGGAGCTCCTACACATCTCTCTCCAACCGGCCTCGTAATTCTGCGGAAAAATCATCTGTTGCCTAACCCCAGCTCCTCACCACCAACACAAGTTCTAATTCACACAGCATTTTTAATTTATCATGACTGAAAATATTTCCAGGGAAAAACTACCAGAAAACTGGCATTCAACACTGCAGGAAGGAAAATGAAGATGGATAGGTAGGAAAAAAGAAAATCTTTGGAAATTTGGCACAATACACACACATACACAAAAAAACAGTATCATATCCTCATCTGCAGAAATTTGAATTGCTTTACATGAAAAAGGGAATTTCAAATATAATAAAGCTTGTTAATTAGATGAATCTAAGGCAGGAAGCTTATTAATGGATTACTGGAGTTAGACCAATGTAATTACAAGGGTGCTTAAATAAGGACAAGGGACGCAGAGTAACAGAGTAAGAAATGTGTTGATAGCAAGATGCCCTAGTGGCGAGATGGCACCATGAGCCAAAGGACACAGGTGGCCTTGAAATTTAAGATGTAAGGAAATGGACTCTTTCCCAGAATCTGCAGAAAGGATTTTAAACTAATGAGACACATATTGCAAATCTGATATATGAAGCAATAAGAAAATAAACATGTTGTTTAAGTCATTCGGTGTGTGTTAATTCACTATGACAGAAACAGAAAGCTAATTGAGACGAGACGAAAGGCTAGAAATATTTGAAGCACTGGAATCTTAAATTCTTAGAGATGCAGACATAACAGTACGTGGTCTGATGGAGACTTCTTGACAAGCATGGTTTACAAACCCATCATTCTCAAGGACACCAAGTGTATTTGAGACACCTTCAAACTGCTCTTGTACAGCAACCTCAATTAAAATTAAAGCAGGAACATATGATCTTGTGAGATAAGAAAGTTTGGGATTTGTGTTGATGAGTGATAACTACTGCTTAATTATGCTCATCTTTATTCTAGATGGAATACAGACTGTTACTCTGAGCTCACAGACAAGTGATGCTTTGTAGCTTACAAAAAACACCTTCTGTACCTTTGTGTAGAACAGAATTGGAAAAAGAGGATTAACATGAAAAAGTGACACATTGCATGCTTGTGTGTATGTGAGCATGCAAGCAGGCCCTGTGCACTCTCATACTTTAATATCTTTTGAGTTTCAAGAATAAGGAAACATGGCGTGTCTTGAATCTACTCTGCAGATGCGAAGGATGAAGGAAGGCGGACGTGACTTGCCCAGTGTTGGATACTCTACAAAGCTCAAGGTCAAAGTCAGACTATGTCAAGTCTAAGACTTTAGCACTTTTACTGTGCTGTGTTACCTCCCAAATTCTTTCAGGACTGACCATATGCTCTTTTGTATTTATGGACACTGTAAACAGTATTTTATATATTCTGTGATTTTCAGTAAGACTAAAGAGTAAGTAGGACACCTGGCTTAAAAGGAGTCAAAGCTGGTCCCCAGTAAATAAACTGCATGGCAAGGAAGTGTCTGCGGGCACCTTCAGTTAAAGGGATCTTTATTACTATTTGACTTCTGGTGTTTACATTCCATTTGAAAGTTATAAACACCACCTTGGGGAAACATTAAAATGCTACAAATGAGTTGCACTTTATTTAAATAATTGACACCATTCTCAGAATCATATAAAAGTACTCTTTTCTCCTTTGAGGAATGCAAATTTACTTCTGCAAAGCAGCTGAGGGTTGTTTTGTACGCTAGGAAAAAGTCTCGTCCTACAATATCAACATACAGTTTCTTACCTCTGTGCCACCCTTCACCTTCCCTAACTAGATTTCACTCAGAACTCAGATTCTTAATGTGCTATATACGCACCCCCCATGGCTCCCTCGACTGAGAAAAAGACTAGTTGTTAGTCTATAGATCAATGGAGCTACAATATATTAAATGTGATTCTTGGTAAACATTCAAGTTCCCATCCAACACATAACATTTCTAAGTGACCTATGTGGAACCATCAGGAGCACGGTGGATCTAAGCTGTGACCAGGACGCTTCAGCTCTGGGTGAGAAGACTCTACCACTTGCTTCATCGACTGAGACTTGCCCACCAGGCATGAATTATCACAACTTTAATATGTAGACCCAGAAATGTGAAGAAATATTTCTCTTCAAAATTGCTAATGAATTTAAGCTCTTTATGATTCACAAGATTTGCAGAACGAATGGGAGAAAACAGAAATATTCTATAGACTATAAAAGCCAAAGCAGGCCAGAAGGAGCCAGCTGGCAGGTGGTCACTTATAAATGGGGAAAAAAAAAAGATTTTCCTGCATTCATGGTAATATGAAAAACAAGACTACCCTTGAAAATCTAGTTATCATTCAATGAAAACAGACTTGCTTATTTAGTGAAAAAAAAGTGTAATGGGGAGGAGATGGGAAGAGGAGAGGGAGCAGGGTCGGGGAGGCAGCCTCATATATCAGCTATCTTAGGAGGCTTTTCTCCTGGTGTGCAGTTAAACCGCAGTCCACAGGACGGTAGAAATGTAACAAGATGTTTTGTTATCAAAACCAGCAACAAAAAAAATTCATCCATATCCTTCTTATGGCTTGGCAGCGAATTAAAAACCTTGTTTTAGGCTTAAATAAAGCTTGCTTTCAAGGGGTCCTAGGTTAACAAACATTTTGATGTAACAGACATACAGTGGCAGCAGTTTCCCTTTATTCCTGTTTTAAAGATACGGCATTACCCTTAACTATTTACACTTTAAAATACAATCCCAGAGCCCGGCAGCGTGGCCTAGCGGCTAAAGTCCTTGACTTGAACGCCCCGGGATCCCAAATGGGCGTCGGTTCTAATCCCAGCAGCTCCACTTCCCATCCAGCTCCCTGCTTGTGGCCTGGGAAAGCAGTCAAGGATGGCCCAAAGCCTTGGGACCCTGCCACCCGTGTGGGAGACCTGGAAGAAGTTCCTGGATCCTGGCTTTGGATCGGCATAGCATCAGCCGTTGCGCTCACTTGGGGAGTGAATCATTGGAGGGAAGATCTTTCTCACTGTCTCTTCTCCTCTTTGTATATCTGACTTTCCAATAAAAATATATAAATCTTTAAAAAAAATACAATCCCCCCAAATAAGTGAAATATGATAGCTTTGAACAAAGCTGTTTTCATCAATATAAACGTCCTAGCAAAGCACTGTGCTAGCCTGAGTCTCAGTGACGTCAAGGGGCAGCCCCATCCTGAACGGCTGCGTCACTGACCCCCCTATGTTGAGAGCATTTGAAAGGGAGAGATTGATTTCCCCTCCAATAATTTCTAAATTAGAAGTCATATGGCCTTTTTAGTTCCAATTCCACAGGCCACCTCCGATTCCAAATATTCCTTCCAAAAGCAGATTTAAAAAAATACAGAGCCTGAAGAAAAACTTCAGGGGGAAAAAAAATGCTACTTAGGAGAATTTACAAGTGCAGAGCAATGAACTAACACTCAACCTGCTAATTTCACACTTTCAAAAGAGCCACCAGTAGTTGGAATGTCTATATTTAGAATACTGTTTATAAATTATTTTATCAAATGGTAATTGTCATGCATTTGCAGCAATCTGCTAGCTTTTAACCAGGTTAGATATCCTTAGAGCTGGAAAAGACCTTCCAATCAGAGGATCAAACCAAGAAACAAGCCAGAGGAAATCCTCCATGCTTCCTTCCCCCCAGCATGCTGAAGGAAGAGACAGCCGTGTGGAGTCAGGGCTGAGCTGGGCACCCCTGAAGGGAGTGCTGCCCGACACCATCCTCAGAAGCCTCCTGGAACATCTCACGCAGGTGTCACGTTAGCCAAGTTGTGCATCTGCTCACTCTGCCTTCTCTGAAGCTGAGCATCTACGGACTCACCCGCACCAGAGGGCAGAGGGGCAGGAGGTCCTAGTACATCTACACCTGTGGTGTTCTCCCTCTAACAAGTGGGCGAGAGAGGCCCAACTCATTTGAACCTGTCTTAATTTCTTGAAATGTTTTCTTCTCCCCTTCACACATTGATTCCTTCCTTCTATGCTCTTTGCTTCCCTCCTCCTTTATCATAAGATTCAAACCTATCAGTTAAATATACTACTGAAAGACACTTTGCCAATCTTCAGCACAACTCCTCATTTTCCTGAAGAAGGAACTGAGGTGTAAGGAGTCTGCTTGTACGAGATCTCCCTGCCGTCCAGCTCTGTCAGAGCAGTGCTTGGAAATAAGCTCTGTGTTTATTTCATTACTGTTCCAATATATTATACTGCCTTTAAAAAATTATTGTGAAACAGGATTCTGTTACAAATTCTCTGCAACCCACACTTCAAGAGACAAGATCCATGCACATTCAGCTCTTTATGCAAAACCTTTTACATGTAGATTACTATCCAGTGCAAGCCAAGTCAGGAACCATCCTCACGTACCATCAATTTCCAAGAACAAAACAAAGACCCACTTAGGGCTCCCACACTGTTGCTTTGAGAAGGGGTCCAATGTTGTGAAATCATCGACGGTTTATTGTTTACGTTTCTGTAAACTAGAAAGGGCAATTAGCCAACTACCAACGCCATGGGCATGCTGGCTTGTGGAAAGTTTATAAAGTAATGACATAAAGATGGTGTCATCACTCGATGGGATAGTTCTCCTTTCCCCAGAGACATCAGACAGTTTTACAGACAAGTAACACTTGCAGGACCAATACGAAGCCAGGTATTCCCTGTCCTTCTGAGACATTTCAGAGGATACTTTGCAAGAATTAACTACCAAGTGTCCAACAATTTACAACTATAATGACAGCAAGAGAAGACCGGGTCTACTTCCCAGATGCAGCTCCACTTCTCTCTCCGGACACTCAAGCCAGCTCTTCAAAAACACTCAAAGAGCAGAAAGCACACGGCCTTGACCAATCCATCTTAACCCTCCAGCGCCTCTAGTGGCCAAGAGAGCCCACTTTAGAGTTGATCTGAGCCAAGATCCAGAGCCCTAAAGGAAAACCAAAACATGAACTTCACAGTGACTTAAGAAACAATGTTCAAGTTCAAGATGGTAAGTCAAGTCAGAGTGTCTCCCTTTTCTCTTCCCATCCCCCACTCCAGTTTTTCTCCTTTCAAATGGATGCAGGTAAAATGACTTCCAATTTCTTCAATATTTTGATTCCTTTAAAATGTCAATCTAATTTGAAACCGTGTCTAGCATTCTGGCGTTTGCATCTTGGCCAAGTCCAGATGCCTAAATGACACCAAAATACCACAGTGAATGCAATGTAGTAGGAGGCCCAAGAAAGCAAGCCAAGGCCTGAGAAATGGAGCCTGCAAGGTCAACGAGAGGCAACCACATCAAGGATATGAATATTCTAAATCTCTCAATTTTCTCTGGCAAGTTAAGCATGGTCCCAGTGAAATCCATGATTCAGAGAACAGGCTGAGTACAGTATCATCACTCCAGAAAAAAGCAGAGTTTGTTAAGGGCTAAAAAGGCCACTTCCCATCCTCCTAGGTAATGTAGTCCATGAATGTGTGTCATGGTCAAAGGCATTAAGTGTGGCAGCAAGCACATGAAGCAATAGTTAAGATGCTGCTTCAGACACCCACATCTCATATTGGGGTACTTGAGTTTGAATCCTGGCTCTACTTCTGATTTCAGCTTCTTGCTAATGTCCCTTCCATGAGGATGTTGAGATTGGAGGCTTAAGCACTTAGGGGCCTGTCGCCTAATGGGAAACCTGGACCAAGCCCTGACTGTCTGGCTTCTGCATTGCCCATTAGGGAGTGAGTCATCGGCAAACGAGGACTTTCTCTGTATCTCCTCTCTCCTTCATTGCCACCTTCCAAATAAATTAAAATAAATAATGATTTCAGCAAAGAAAGTATCAATTTCCAAAGGTGTCTCCAAACCATTTGCATTTAGTCATAAGAAAAAATCCTGGGGAAAAGGCAGCAAAACACACAAAACAAAAACTAAAAACAAAAAACACAAAATTGCAAATTCTCCATAACAAAGAAAAGGAGGGAAGGGGGAAAAAAGAAAGGAAAGGAAGTGGAATATTGTAACAATGTAACAGGATAGGAAAATTGAGAAAATTGTTTTAACGTTGCTTAAGCCACCACCGTCTCTACCCTCACCATTTTTCACATCCCAAACTACCAAATTAGCAAACGACAGAATCTGCATATGTAACACATTCTCTCTCTCTCTTTCTCTCCCCCCATTATGGTGTCTTACCCTCATCCATCAATCTCTGAAACCCTGCCCATGAAAAAGGAAAAAATAAGCCAGGATAAATCTCCAGGGAGAAGAGCTGCGACACAGCCAGTTAAGCTGTTGCTTGGATGGCCCACACCCTTCAGAGCACCTATCTGCTCCACCTTTGATTAAGCTCTCTGCATTTGGGAAAGAAACAGAAGACGAAGTACTTGGGTCCCTGCCATTCACATGGGAGATCAGGACAGTTCCAAGCTGTTGGCTTTGGGCTCGGCCACGTAGCTATTTAGGGAGTAAACTGGATGGAAGTTCAAATAAATCCTTGTTGCAAATCAGCACACAGTCTAGAGGCTCAAAGAGAAGGACTGTCCACTCCCGAGATCAATGTTTTGAAGCCAGGGAAGAAAAGGAGGCATGCAAAAACAGTCTACACCATCAAGAAGAAAGAAAAAGGAACACATACATGACAATCAAATAACAAATCTTGGGAAGCATTACCTTCAGGAATGAAAAGAAATATTTTGAAAACAATGCTTTACATTCAAGAGAATTAATGAAACGTATACCCCATAATTCAGAAGGAAAAGAACAGTTTAATAAGAAAAGGAGATCTAATTAAAACAGAATTGCAGCAGCTTTAAAAAGCTCAATGAACATTGCAGAATGTAAATCGGTACTGACTTTAAAAAACAATCACCCACAAAATGGAAAACCTCAAGCACTTGTAACAGGATGCGCTACATGAGGAATCCACAGTAGGGAAGCAATATGTAGATACGGGGCCCTGTACAGAAAGAGAACAGATGAGTCAGGAAGACAAAACTCTGACAGAACCAGAGCCACTTGACCTGCTGCGGCTCCACGGTGCCCCTCAACATGCTGGGGTTGGGATGCTGCCCAGTGAGGCGACTAGGCCATGAGGACTGCTGCCCCAGGTCACAATCACTGTCCTTGGGAAGAGGCGCCATACAGCAGCCATGGACGCTCCTGCCCTCCTGCATTGCAGCAGGGGAGACTGCAGTGTTCCTACCTTCTGGAAGATTCAGCAACGAGCAGCCATCTGGAAAACAGCAGTCCTCACCTGACACTAAACCTACCACAACCTTGGTCTAGAACTGCTCAGCCTCCAGAACAAAGAAATTCCTACTCTTTCTATATTACCTGATATTAGATAATCGATTACAGCAGCTCCAGGGCTGAAATAACTTAAAGGAAGCAGATTTAAATGAATCATCATACACATTTCAACATTTATAAAACACTGAGGAATATGTCTAAATTCGTGTATAATTTATTGAATTTCAAATCTATCTCCATATTTACTCAAACAAATCTAGATGCCAAAAAGCAACAGAACAAATGTACCAGATTTTGGCAAACTCAAGGGGCATTGCAATCCAAAAATTCCCCCAACTCAGCTTTCATGCACTGTGACAGAAACAAACATGGGTCTTTAAATATGCAGGAATTCAGGAAGCATAATTCATTTATATCTTCCTTTAAAATGTTATCAAGTTAAAACCCTATTAATCAAAGTGAAACTCAAAATAAGCAAATCACAAATGGAAAATTTTCTATCAAAGAATTGGGTAGGCCTTTGAACTACTTCAGCAGAATATTTAAACAACTATTTTGACTAGGCTTATAAAACCGAATATAAACATTTTAATTCTTGAGTAAAGACACATCGTATTACAGTTTTATAATACTACTAAAGTTTATTGCTCTGTGTTTGCTTATCATGGCTTCTTATAGCTTTAATATAGTTTAGTATAAGTATTTATATTTTAATTATAATGAAGTATAATAAAAACTCTTGAGTCTGCCAATGTAAAAAGAAAGTGGAAGAAATGGAAAGATGTTCCATGAATCAGGAAGTGTGACTCATCTTTCAGGGGAGGAATCAAGAGTTTCTTGCTCTTCTTGCTTATTAATAAACAAGGCCTAAGCATTTTAGGTGGGCATTAAATTTTTGTTCTTATAATTAAATTGAACTATTTTTCCAAATTCCCAGGATGAAAATGAAACCAAAAACTAAAGGCCAGCTAAGTGTAGAACAACAGAGTCATCCAGAAGGCAAGGCATGGTTACTTCTTGGGGTTCTCGTGGTTAAGGATTAATGGCATTGAAGAGGAGAGCAGAAAAGCCTTGTCATTGCTTTATGACTGACAGTCAGATATTGGTTTAAGTAGCAAACTGAGAAACAGTGACATAAGTATATTAGCATTTTAGATATATAAGAAAACATAATTAAAAAAAAAACTACAAGGGTTATACCTGGTGAACCAGAATGGAAGTGGAGTACAGAGAGACCCTGGAACTGACGTCTGCTGTTGTCTTATTCTGTTTCAAATAAGATTTTGATCACTATGTGTTACTGTATCTATCACACAGCTCTCTAAAAAACCAGTTTTGGGCCCAGCGTAGTAGCCTATTTGCTAATGGCCCTCGCCTTGCACATACTGGGAGCTCATAAGGGTGCCAGTACATATCCTGGCTGCTCTACTTCTCTTCCAGCTCCTTGGCCTGGAAAGGCAGTCAAGGAAGGCCCAAAGCTTTGGGACCCTAACCCATGTGGGAGACCCAGAAGAAGCTCCTGGCTCCTGGCTTCAGATCAGCTCAGCTCCAGCTGTTGTGGCCATTTGGGGAATGAGTCAACCCATAAAAGCTCTCCCTTTCTGTCTTTCTTCCGCTCTGTAAATCTGACTTTCCAATAAAAATAAATAAATCTTAAAAAAAAAAAAATATGGTTGTGTTTCACACACCCAATAAATAATCGAAAGCCAGCCAGCATGTGGGGAGAACTCAGAATGAAACAGCAACACATTATCTCAAATGTGTAACAAATGAAATATTCAACTTCCCTAAAGGAGCTCAGGAAGATAAACTTACCTAACTTGGTAAAACAGTACACGACTACACAACCAGACATACACTTTTACCTCAGATAACATGGTTAAATCAAAGAGAACCAATTGTAAGAACTATGTTTTACTTTGTGCCTTTTGCACGGTGCTTTTGGGTAAGCAACTACAAAATTACATTTTGTGAATACTAGGATTCAGCAAATAAATATATGCCAAGCAATAACATATCTGGGTTTTCACATTCAGTGAAAGGGTTTATGAACAGAAAATAGGACAGACAGAATAGAGCCCATGCGAACTGTCTGCCTGATTTCACATGAGAGAGAGGGAGGGAGGGAGAGAGGGAGAGAGGGAGGGAGGGGGGGAGAGAGAGAGGGAGAGAGGGAGAGAGAGAGGGAGGGAGGGGGGGAGAGAGAGAGGGAGAGAGGGAGGGAGGGGGGAGAGGGAGGAAAGGGGGCAGAGAGGGGGGCAGAGAGGGAGGGAGGGAGAACACATGACAGGCAAAATCAGATGTGCATTTTTTATAATTTACTTTAATACACAGCCTGTCATAACAAGAGAATGACTGATTATTTAAGCCAATTTCTTGTCCTGAGGAAAGAAAATGATTTTTATAAAGAAATTTTATCATGCAAAGAAAAATAGAAAAGTTCATTTACAACAGGCATTTGGCATTGACAGAACTAGTGTTTCTACATGTACGTTCCAGAACTCGCAACGTATTTACAGTCAGGCTCCGCTGCCGAAGGCTTGCGCAGTGTTTGCCTTGTCCACCGGCATCTGCTGGGAGCGCAGCGCTTCAGAAAGTGAAGCAACAGAACCTTCCTTCCCTACCCACATATTCCTTTCTTTTCCTCGTTTTGCCTTTCCAATAAATAAATCTCACAAAATAAATATAAGCAACATGAAAGTATAGGCAGGATCTTACACTGGAAAGGGGGCGTTTGGGAAGAAACTGATAAGATAAATAAAATCGGTTGATGACAAATTAATAGAGTTACAGCAATGCCAATTTACTGAAGTCAACACCTGTGCAGTGGCTACTTCAACACTACAGAATGCTGCAAAGGGCTCGATGAAAAGTTCCTGTATTAAATTTATTTCCAAAAAGTTCAAGTGAAAATGTTACGGCTCTGTCATGGAATCAAGTGAAAAGATTTATTCCATATTCCCACTAAACAACTAAGGGTTATCTTTTGCTGTGAATGAAACGAAACACAATGAAAACTAAACTTGACAGCAGGGAGGACCAACTCGCAAAAACACAGACTCGTGTGGATGCTCACAGGTACAGGTACTCCTTTGCCAAGAAATACAAGGAAATGCAAAGCCCCAAGAGGCTGCTTATCAAGTGGGACCAAGCAGGACTGTAGTCACGAATAGGTTCTGGGCACAGGAAAGGAGAAACCAAGACACTTACATGTGGAAATGAATGGCTTACTGATGGGTTGACTAACCGATTAAAAATAAATTATTTTGTGCTGCAAGAAACACAACTTTTGTTTTACCATTTGCATCCATGGGATCCTATCATTTCTATCACATTTTTCCTCTCGGGTAAACGAGAATGGCCAAGGACCTTCACCTGGACCGATGCAGCCAACCCGGTTTTTGAAGCTGCTGGCTGCCATGGACTCAGCGGCCACCCTTATCTCTGCTTCGGATCTATGATGCACAGGCAGGCTGATTTGCAAAGCTGTCTACTGGCCTCAGAGCATCTGAAACCTCAGCATGGGTCCCCACTTGCTGCACCAGGCAGATCCTTCATGGCAAGTCATTTAGAGTCATTCTGCTGCACGAATCCACCCACCTCTCTATGCTTAGGTAGAACAAGAGAATAGAACTATTCATTCCTGGGCATGGGCAGCGCTCCGTTCTGAAAGGGAGTTCTGAACATGAAATGGATTGACAATACATAGCAGTTAGATCACAGAATTCAGTCCTTACGATTAGATTTTGTATGTGCATGACTTTTACGGAGTAAAACATTTTCAAGGAAACCAGCGACTCCAAAAATAACAAGGGCCACTGGTCACACTTCCCTCCTTCCAGACGCTGTGCTAGTAACCTCAGATTGCATCATGTCTTTGCCTGCCACATCCCAGCCTTCACTTATATTTAGCCTACTTCAACCAACTCCCCATTTACTTTCCCCACATTGCACTTTTACTGTAGATCATTTTTGTTTATCTGTGCTGGTGATGACTGAACCTTTGTACATTAGGCAGAATTGGATGCATCATTAACCAGGAAAAAAGAAAACAGGTAGTGGAAAGTCAAGATTGGTGATCATGTTATAAATGATCACCAGACAGCAAAGCAAAGAAAGATGGTCCTGCAGATGTGACTCTAAGCTGAGCTCTGTGAGCCTCTGTAGCTCTGGGCCTAACCTGGTGACTCATCCCTGGGAACACTGAAGTGAGCTCTATATTGCAGCTGAAAGGAAGGATGGAAGGAAAAAAGGATGGAAGGAAGGAAGGCCACAGAGAAGTAACAGGTACAGCAGAGTCTGGGATTCATCCAGCCTCTACTGCCACAGCCGTGGACATACTGGAATGTAGACAGCTTTTTCCATATTAGCTGCATTTCCCATAGCAGACAGTCCTGTCTGTGCTTTTGGTGACTTTTCTAAGAAGTTTTTCCCAATGCCTAATAATTTCTTCTAATAATTTGGTAGCTTCTGGATGCAGATTTAAGTCCTTGATTCATTCAGAGCTGGTTTTTGTAAAAGGTCAAAGGTGAGGGGTCTTGTTTCTTAATTTTGCAGGTTGCTATCCAATTGTCCCAAAGCATTTGTTGATGAGAGCAGGCTTTTTCTCTGCATTATTTTCACTTCTCTTGTCAAAGATTAGTTGCCTGTACATGTGCGGGCTTACTCCTAGGGTTTCTATTTGTTCCATTGATCTTCTGTATCTGTACCAGAACCAGAGCTTTTTGATGACCACTAACATGTAATGTCTTACGGTCTGAAAATATGATTTCTCCGCCTTGATTTTTGCTCCTTAGGATAGCTTTGGGTATTTGTGGTCTCTTGTGTTTCCAGGTGAACATTTGTATCTTCTGTTGTATTTCTGAGAATAATGTTGTTGGGATTTTGACTGGCATCACATTGAATCGGTGTATTGCTTTAGGTAATATGAGCGTTTTGAGGAAACTGAGAAACTGCTCATCTCCCAGGTGTTGAGGTCCTACAAGAAGTCTTCACAGTGAGGTGCCATCCCGCTGATGAGCTTCCAATCTGTACTCAGCTCTCTGCTGCTCTCTAGTGGCCACCAGCCACACTGTTGTTCCTCAAAGAATGCCCAGAGTAGCTAAGCCAGCAGTAGCTAAGCCAGCAGCACACACATCAACTATTTCTTAAAAATACACACAGGAAGGTAAGAAACAAAAATTGATTTATCTTGCCTCTTTTATCACTATTGAGTAATATTACTATTTGTCATTTTGTTGTTTCAGGAAAAGCGGTGGTCTGAGAAGCTGAATTTGTCTCTTCATCTGTACATTTTCCATTTTCACTTCCCATTTTTTTGTCAGTTCAGATTTCAAATCTCAACCCGGCACCTCAGTCCATCCCTTCCCCTCTGTCCACCTTTCCCCACTCACATGAGGATTTGCCTACCGCCATTTCACGAGCTGACTTTTTAACACTAGTATTGGACTACGTCTAGCAAAACCGTATAATCTCCCTGTTCTGACTTAAATATAAAGGAACACAGCATTGGCTGATAAACAACTATCTTTCATCTTTTCCAAAATGTCCTAAAATCCTGCAACATTAAAAGAAACAAAAGGATCTGAGAATAGAATAGTGACCTACAGAAAACGACAAGAGGTATTACGCTGATGGATGGGTCCTGGAAGAGATCGGTCACTTTCAACCCTACTCCAAGACCCTCCACAATTCAGTTCCTGCACTTACATGTTTCACAGACTTCACAATTAATGAGCAAGTGGCTTCCTAATGGAAAATATTAATCCATTATTATGCCATTAAACGGATATATTTCCGCTTTTATGAAGAACTTGGAATACTCACTATAGCATTGTTTCAATGCCTCTATTCACCTCCCCAAATTCTCCAGGGATATTCCTATTTGCATCCAAAACTTTGGCATCCATGTACTTAACACTTGATTTACAGCTATTCAAGTGCATTTTGTTTTGTCATAGTCTCCCTCAGAACAATGGTGCCTCAGTCTTGGATTGAGCAAGAAGGATGTACCTTTACATCCTGGCATCGTCCGTCACTAGACCAAGGCTAACCTGGGCAAGGGCACAGCTTGGGCCAGGCAGCCCTCTCCCAGGAGGAACACTGCTGTCAGCTGCCGACTGTTGGTGCTCTCAGGGAAGGAGGGGGACGTGCATCCCCTTCCAAAGGGAGCACTCAGAGTGGACATTTGGCTCAGTGGAGACATCACTCGGAGTGCCTCCAGTCCCACTCTGGAGTGTGCAGTTCAAGTCCCACCTCTGCTTCCCAGCCAGCTTCATGCTAATCTGTACGCTGGAAGACAGCAGAGGACGCTCACTGGAGGGTCTCTCTCTCTGCCTGTCACATAGGAGAACGCGACTAAGAACGCAAAGGGAGCACCTGAGCCAGGTAGCAGAGCAACCTGTACTCACCAGTAAGTACAGCTCCTCCGACAGGCATGAGGGACAAGGGTCGCAGGAGGGAGCTTTCACCCACACTTGTAATCGCTAGTCCTCATTTGAAGTAGTTCCCTAAGCAAAGGCACACAGTCTCCCGGGAGAAATCACCAAATCCTCTTCTAGTTATCTAACCAGCACTTGAAAACCCAACCTCCGAGTGAGTTGCTCTGGCTTATCCATAAACCTTAATGATCATTCACTGATCTATTACAGGAGAGAAGGCATCAGAGAGGCACTGGCCGTTTACAAGTACAGAAAACACTATCTTCGATGGCCACTCCTCCACCATAGTTCTTCCCTGGAACTCAGATGTTTAAGAACAATGCAAATCTGCTCAGCCTGCAGCCCAAGTCATGCATGTTCTAGAAGACTCATGGCAAAAACAGCAACTCTGAAGAGTCAACGCTTCTGAGGGCACAGATCCAATGTAGCTCTCATAGGTATACGTCTGTCCTGGGCTGGGGGGGCTTGTCATCGGCTCTCAAAACAGAGGGTTGGGAGCCCAGAGTCTTCACTTCTTGGGTTGATGGGTTTTTTTAATCCTTTAACCTACTCTCTTCAGCTGCTTCACACCAAAAAAAAAAAAAAACACAATAAAATGAAAAAACTCATGAAAATACAATTTGACATTCATTTTCCACCTCATCTCTTAACCCCTCCAAATCCCTGTTGTGCCCATAATTTCACTGGACAGCCTCTGTCTGGTTGGCTGGTGGAAATTGTATTTATAAGTTCTTCCATGAAGTTTTTCTCCACATATGAATAAACCAACAGGCAAACTTGGTGCGCGCGCGTGTGTGTGTGTGTGTGTGTGTGTCTGTGTGCATGCAAATGAGAAATCCATGAGCCAGTTAATAGGATTTTAATAGACCAGCCCTTATTTGTGTGTCAAGCATCTGATGAGGTTTCACCCCATCATTTTGATCCTCAACTAAATTGCTTTAACTCAAAAGCTCAAAAAACAGCTGTCTCTAACCCTCAGCAGTAGCAAAGCACAAACTCTTTGGACCTTGCACAGCCCTGTCATGAATCCCTAAAAGCATGGGAATCCTATTTAAAACATATCAGAGAAAAACAAAAACAATGCCTTCTCCCTTGAGCCACCTAATGACAACTTGTTTTCAGCCACAGGACCTACAGAAGGAGCCAGAACAACTTGCTTCTTGATTCAAATTTAGGTTTGCCAAGAGAGATAGAAAATCATTACCATCAGAAAAAAAAAACCCAGTTATTTATAGAAAATGATTAGAAGTGCTCTCCCCTGCTCCTGTGGTCAGCTGTCCGGAGTTCCCAAATCACTGTCACAATTTACAATTCTGTCGGCAGAGATCATTAACTCGTCAGAATGAGCCCTTGCCTTGTCACGGTGGAGGTGAATTCTGAAGTCTGGAGTTCATGGTGACTTACAGAAAAGACCTTGAGAAGACAAAGGACAAGAGGAGGGGTCCCGCAGTAGCATTCCCTCCCCAGCAGGGGTTTAATGTTTTCCAAAAGAGGGTTAAATGTGGACGTGCCACCTGAAGGTGATCTTGACATTTTGAAAGCAAGTATTGGACCCTGGGAAATGAGTCTGTTTTACCCCTACTCAGAACAGATATACTTTGGAAAAAGCAAAGTATAATATCCTAGAAACACTGGCTTCTATACCACCAAGTCAAATTCTTTCCATCCTTGGCCATTTCGATTTCTCTTGCCCACCTCAACCCACACCTCTTCTAGCAATCCATCCCCCTAAGAGTCTCATCGAGATCCTCTCCTACAGTTTCTCACAGGGATTTCAGTCTTCACAGAACACGGAAGTTGACACTTGGATGTTCCTACCGTGTGTGTGCGCGCGTGTGTGTGTGTTGTCAACTGTGGCGTCCACTACAACACCTGGAGCTCTGACCTATCATCCCATATCCTGGACCTTCGTAGTGCATCCCACTCCCATCCCCCATCCTCTCCGTGCCATTACTCTGCCTCTTCAAGGATTCCATTCTTGGTCATTACTCTGTGTCTTGGCTTCTACCATGCTCAACTGTTAGCTGACTGAATGGCATGTACTCTTGTTGTCGTTGCTCACAAACTTATTTTACCTAAAAGTCAGAATTACAGAAAGAGAGAAGCTCTTTCATCCACAGGTCCATTCCCCAAACAACCTCTGGAACCAGAACTGAGCTGGTCCAATACCAGGAGCCAGGATTTTCTTAAAGTTCTCCCACATGGGTGCAGGAGTCCAAAGAATTGGGTCATTCTTCACTGCTTTCCAAGGCCATTAGAAGGGAGCTGAATCAGAAGCAGAACAGCTGGGACTCCAACTGGTGATCACATGGGATGCAGGCACCATAGGCAAATGATTAGCCTGTCTATGCTACCATGTCAGCCCCATGTATGTTTGTATGTCTTACAATTACACTCACAAGGAGAGCAATTATGTTGTGGTCAACCAGTCATTGCTCATAGAAAGCCCAACTGGGATACAGCTCTCCAAATTCTATCCAAACCTCACTGTCTACACCATACTGTGCCCAACTCCTTGCTCCATGTACCCATGGTCAAGACCAAGGTCTTATGGTACTAAGAATGGAAGCAGTAAGGAGCCACACAGATTGTGGTGAAGATATGGGAAGGGTAACCCTCAGCACCTCCAGAGGAATGGTCCTCAAAAATATGTCCATAATCTCAGCCTGCCTACATCCCCTGGAGTAGCAACAGGGAAATAACTACTTAAACAGTCTTTCATTATCATTTTCCCAAAAACTCAACTTGCAGCAGAAAATTTAGCCCTAACTCTAAGTCACCGGTCAAGTTAAATGCCTGCCAATTTTTGCAGCTAAATGGATGCAGCTGGAGGTCATTATTCTTAGTAAAATAAGCCAGATCCAAAAAAGACAAATATGTTTTTCTTTGATTTGTGGTAGCGAATATATGGGGTAGCAAAAAAATCCTTAAGTGTAGATGAGCAAAACTGACATTGTGATTGAAGTACTGTTTATAACCCTTGTCTGTCAGAAAAGTGGTCTTTCAACATTATACTTATGATAGAGGAATGCTAAGACTGATTATCAAGTAAACTAAAAATTAAAAGAAAAAGAAAAGGAGAAGGATGGATGGTGAAAGGAGGAAGAGAGAAAGGTACTGTTTAATTGTAATCATCTATGAAATGCCATGAAGTTGGTTTTATGTATACTAGTAAATCTTACAAAGTAACAAAAATACTGGTATCTTAACATTTCTCCTATCACCTTCTCTATCTCCTGAGACTAAAGTCTTTCACTTCATTTAACTTGAATTCAATGGCTTTAGGGCAACATTGTTGGTCAAGTATTTTTGATAAGCCATACAGAGCAAGTTTGATGAAGGCAAAACATGTGTCTGCAAACCTCTGGATTGTATAATAAAATGGCTGCCACACAGAAGAGACCGAATGACCGCTGAACTTAGTTAAATTCCCTAACAATGAAGGACTTCCGCTGCAGAAAAGAACCATAGGTAGTGTCGGTTTTAATTTTTAATTCAGTATTACGACGAAAAAGCGATCACTGAGGCCCAAAAAAGGACAAAAACAAGAGATGAGAAGATCAACTTTTAGTAAAAAGCCTTTCTGTGCCTTGCAGCAAAATACATCTTCATGTAATTTCCACTCGTGTATCCTGATTCTAAACCAGTTTCTATGAAGCAACTAATTTTAGTTTCCATATAAAAGTCTGTTTAAATATTTAAAGATGGCAATTGAACATTTCCCGAATGTTTTTTCCCAAAGCTAAAAATACAGAAGCAGCTGACTCAGATTGTCTTTGGTTTAGATTGGTGTTCACAGAGAAAGCCATCAGTTACAATCATAGTATCCATGGGAAACCCTCAATTAGTGCTCCCCTTCCTGGTGTGACAGGCATTTGTTATCTGTAGAGCTCTCCTATGGATGCACCTTTTCCTAGAAATGGACATACACCTCCATATCCAGAAGGAATGTGAGTAAAGCTCTGATCTCTTCATTCAAATATATACTTCATAAACAAAGATAGTACATTGGATTAGAAGCCATGTTTCTGGCTCAGCCCCACACACCTCAGACAATCGAGCTGCCTTCGCCCTCGTCCTGGCTGTATTCTCTCCCGTTCCTTCCTGGAACAGCCACCCTGGGGACCAGCACTTCATGGCTTCAACAAAACAAGCTGGATAATCCTTGGCTGCCTTTTCCCAAGAAACTTGTCAATCCTAAAATATTCCATCCTGTGATTTTTAAGATTGTATATTTGCCTTTCTAATAAAAGCAAATCAGAGAAGGAGACACAGAGAGGAACATCTTCCCTCCTCAAACTGCTGCAACAGCTGGAGCTCAGCCAATTTGAAGCCAGGATCCAGGAGCTTCTTTCAGGTTTCCCACATGGGTGTAGCTTATCAAAGCTTTGTGCTGTACTTGACTGCTCTCCCATACCACAAGCAGAGAGCTGAATGGGAAGTGGAACAGCCAGGATTAGAATCCGCGCCCATATGGGATCCAGGCACATTCAAGGCAAGGACTTTAACCATTAGGCTATTGGGCTGTGACCTCCGTCCTGTCATTTTTACTTTTAACTGCTAACCATATGAAATTCCATTGCATTAGACTTGTTTCATGATTCCAGTAAACCAAAATAATTTGAATCATCTATCAATCCCCCTAAATTTTAGTTCTCCTTTTAGCATTGAATCAGCCAGGTATTTGTTATTTATGCATGATATGTCTTTGATGAACCTGTTAAATATGAAACAGGACAGAGACAATGCCAATCCCTGGTGTCTCCCAGAAACTCTCTCCAAGCTCCCATAATCCATTAATCACACTCTACAAATAACATTGCAGACTAACACAAATCAGAATTACTTCCTAGCTTGTTTTTCTCCTTTATCTGCAGAACATGAGATAATTTTTCAGATGTTTTTCTGAAGCTGACACGTTATAGACAATGTTAGTCACTATTCCCCAGAGAACCAGAGATAACCAGATAGATGGAGACAGAGGAGGAGATTTATTATGGAAACTGGCTGATATGGTTATGAAGGCTGAGAGGTCCCCTGTTACGCTGTCTACATATTGGACTACCCAAAAACCCAGCAATCTAATTGAGCCTGACTCCAAAGACCTAAAATCTAGGGAAAGGCAGAGGGGAGGGAGTAGGACTTGCAGGACACTGGCATGACCTAACCAAAGCTAGAAGGTTCAAGACCTAGGAGCTCCAGTGTACACCACAGGAGAGGATGCATGGCCTATTTTAAGCAGAGAGCAAACTTGGCCTCTTTCTGCCCTCAGGTTCTTCCAGGATCTCCCTTAGAGGAGTCGCTGCTCATCCACATGACTGACAGCTGTTACCTCTGATCATTGGACCCCTGTCTGCCTCCGAGATCTTATTATCATCCAAACTCATTGACCAATTTTCCTCTTCCAAAATTGTTAAGCAGTTGCCTACCTCTGTGCCCTCACTCTTACAGACCTCACTGCCTGGAAACCTTCACCCAGATTTGTATGTTTCACACACACTCATGCCTCAGCCCCAAGGTCCACTCCTCTGCCTCCCCAGGTGCTCCAGCCAATCCTGCCCCCATCACTTTCTCACTGCATTCTTTCATCTTCCTCATGTGTATCTAATAACGAAACTGATGTATACACCGACTTGCTCACGCCCTGACATTTCCACCAGAATACAGATTCAGAAGAGCCAGGGTATCATCTGACCTGTCTGCTGCCGGTCCAGCTCCTTAAACCTATGCTGGCACAGACTCTCATATTCATGAAATGCAGGCACAAATGAATGCATTGCTGCACTAAGCTAGAAGGCATGCCAGGATTCTTTCTCAATAAATATTAATTAAATTATAGATGTGCATATGAAAATGAATGTAGTGGAACCATATAGTTCCTTAAAAGGAGAGAAAAATCATAAAAAGGAATGAACTGTAACTGTGATAAATTACTTAAAACAGTTATGTGAAAATGCCCACATATTCCCCTCCACCCCCTCACATTTCACTTTCCCTTTTCCTGCAGCAAAGTCATAATATTGAGCCGGTAACAGCCCTGCTGTTGCCATGACAACCGACTTTGCGGACACAAACTTTCAGCTCAGATGAAACCACATGACGGAGAAGATATTGTTCGGCCAAGATCTATCGGAAATAATTACAACGATGACAGAGGAAAGAATTAGTCAAGTAAATTGGTTCTGCATGACTGCACCTTCGGCAGGTAAGAAAGTGGATGTTACGGCGGGATCACACGTAAGAATCTGCCCTGCAAAGTCGGTCAGAAACAGGTGTGCTCTTTCCCCACCCCCTTTTTGTGCAGAAACAAAGTTAACTACAATCTTATCTGGAAAAACCTGCACCTTCTCAGATAGTTTGGTCACTTTTAAGTAGAAACTGCACTGACCAGAATTTGCCTGAGTTTCAATGTGTTTTATACAATGGAAGGGTTCTTGAAAATGTGTGGATAAGTCAAAAATCTAAAACTGAAATCTGAATTCAAGGACATTGTCTGGTTTGGTTTTTAAAGAAACTTTGGGGGAAAAAAAAAAGCTTTCAAAAAGCAATTAATCCCTCCATTTTAAGATTAGACATTCTTATAGAGCTCACATTGTTTATGTGGTAAACATTTTTACAGCCAGACTCCCACCCTCCCCACCCCACCACAATAACCAAACTAGTATTATCTATTAAAAAGACAGCATCTTTCTTGATCTAGGTTCACCCACATGAAGTAAAAACACAAAAAAAGTCTTTTCCAGCTACCAAACTTATCTTTGAAACTTTCAACATTAAGTCTGACTTCAAAATGCTAATGGTGATCAAATCCGCAGTCTGCATCCTGCACTTCTGCCTCACCTGCGATTCCCCTCGATTCCTGTCAAGCATGGCCTTCACTTTTGCTAGTTTCAGAATAGGTAAGGGTTTTGATTTCTGCTAATGAGAGATTCCGTTTTCTTGCTTCAACTGGGGGATTAAAAACTGAATCACAATTTAAGATTTTTAAGTCTTCTGTAGACATCGTCTCAGAATTGTTACAGAAATCTAAGAAATCTAAGAAGCCACTCTCATCAGCCGTGTAGGTAACTTGAAGTCTCTTTAGAGGGACCTCAGTGGCAGAAAGGGAACTTAAACCTGGCTGCATCCAAACACTGGTTTGCTCGTTTTTCACCTGTTTCTGATGAACCCTATTCCATCCACCAATATCCTTGATTTACAATTTGAAACAATCCCTCTAAATAAAAGAGCATGACAAATTTACTTTACAAAGATGCAAACTTTTACCTTTGCCCAATTTGTACTTAAGATGACCCAGGAAATATACATAATTATGTTACAGAAAACTCCAAAACCTAGTTCGCAGCAATCAAAAGGCTTAACACTCCCCAATCAGCAAACACAGTCCACATGCTAGCAATTTCGAGATTTTCCTAAAGCAACTTTATCTGGAAAAAGAGGCACAAGAATTAAGATTACAAATTCATTACACCTTTGGTTTCGAGGAGTTCCGAGGCTAAGCGCTGTTACAGCAAAGCAAAATCTTTTCTTTAGCAAAACACACATACACTTAACAAAAAGACACACAAGACAGACATGTGGCCACACAATCCAGAAACCAGGCTTTGGGAATCCAAAATTTGGGACACCCAACCCAGATGGCCCGCACAACGTCTTGTACGGTCCAGACTCAAGTCAAGCCGCGTCCAGCCTTCTTTATGAGTCCTGTTATGAGTACTGCCAGAAACAGAATCAGATCGGAACAGAGGGTGAGCCCCCGCTTATATGTAAAAACTCACCAGTGACCGGTCATACAGAACTGAGCAACTCCTCCTAAGGGTCAGTGTGAATCCTGTGAGCCAAAAAGCCAGGATCAGGTGCTGGGGCCGTGTTAACCATCACGGAGGCCTCCCCAGACTACTGAGCCTGGCTCCAGAGCACAGGACGGCCACTGCCCTCTGACCAGGATCTCTTACCTCGCTGGGGCCTCCAAATGTTACGGGGTGCAAGCAAGATCATACCACACATGTCTAAGATTTTATTAAGGAGTCTTTATTAACCAAGCTTGTTGATAACAGAGCATACCAGAAATAGCAGATAACAAGTCCATATGGCAATCCAACCAATCATAATCCAACCAAACATAATCCCAAGGAGGAACAAATGGTCATTACCCTGAAGTCCATCCGTTAAGCTGAAGACCTATGTCCCAGCTTCCCCAACAATATAAACTATCCTAAGACACATGCAACGAATAACCTGGACACACTTACAAAGATGCAGACATTCTCCTTTCCCTGGCTTCTCTGCCTACATTCCATCATTGCTAGGCCTCACCTCTCTTGGAACACCTGGTAGTACGCAAGCCAGAAACAATGTTAATATATCCATTGTCCCATCTAAGCAGCACACAGGGACCATGCTCAGGGGATTACCTGTCCGGGGTCAGCCAAGAGTCGTGGTAGAAGAGTCACGGAAGCAGCTGGCCAGAAAGTGAGCGAGCCTCCTGCTTCATGGGCCTTTTAAAGTGGCATGTGAGGGGCGTGGTTACGCAGCAACGTAATACGTCCCCTCTCAGCTGATAGGTGAGTCACAGGTGGGCACGATTGAATACCTAAGTGTTGTGAATTAAGGAGTTAATTGGCGCTCACGGGGATGGGCAGGAACGGGAACTGGGCTTATACCTAAAAAGACTAATTGGACTCATCTGTGTCCAACATCAGCCGAATCAGGACGTGGGAGGAAGAGAGAGGAGAGGTGAAGGAGCAATCACTGGCTGCACTCCATAACATTCCCCACGTCTCTTCTAACACCTGAGTCAAATCATTCACTCAATCACGAATAATCGTGTGCTTAACTCCACAGTAGAAAAATTTATAGTCCCAATGCATACAAGGGATTTAAAATGTTTATGAAATTTTTGAATTAAAAGATAAGCTTATTTGGGGAAAAAAATATTCTGAAACCCAGCACAGTATTTTTATCAAGTTCTTTCATGTTACGTTGACTTTGCTAAATTTTTCTTAGTCCAGGATGATGCTCATCTTTATGGAAAACTCAATGGTTATCTGTCTCCATATTCCACTTTTTTCTATTTCCTCTTTCCTTTTTTATCTTAAATAGCCTTGTGCCAATCATCCACAAGATATGCCGTGACATCCAACTCTGTCCAATGTAATAATTCCAAGCTATTGATTTATGTTCAGTAGACTGTTTGGTGCTGAGGATAAAAGAAAAAGAGTTACAGAGCATCTGCCTTCATAAAGATTATAACCTAACTGAATAGAGGATAAGGCACAGAAAATAATTTGTAAGTGGATACGAAGATGGGGGAACATGTGCCAATTCACAAATCTGAATTTAAAAGGGCGGGTGTTGTGGCATAGTGGGTTAAGTCACCAACTGAGAACCTGCCCGCATGCCATATCAGTTCGCATCCTGCGTGCTTCCTTCTAATGTGCTTAGAAGGAGAGCAGGCGATAGTGTATGTGCACAGGCCCGACACCCACTTGGGAGACCTCTATGGAGATCCAAGTTCCCGGCTCCAGCCTGGCCCAGCCATCCCTGGCTGTTGTGGGCACGCAGGCAGTGGATCGGTAGAATAAAGATATGTTTTTTTGCTCACTTTCTCTTCTCTCTCTCTCTCTCTATATATATATGTATATCACATTTCTAGATAGATAGATAGATAGATAGATAGATAGATAGATAGATAGATCGCATTTCTCTGTGACTCTATCTTCTAAAAATAAAAAAATAAACATTTCAACAAAAGGCTTATGTATTTGAAAGTTGGGAGAAATCTTCCACCCACTGACGCACTCCCCAGGTGGCTGCAGTGGCCAGTTTTGGACCCGGTGAAATCGTGAGAGGAAGAATCCAGTTCTCACCATTCATCCATCTCAGCACACCACGGAATAGCTATGAAACACCCAGCCACCAAGAGTCCCCATCCGGCCTCTGCAGTCCTCTCCACCCTGCCTAAACCAACTTTTTCTCCAGGACCTCCTTCCCCAAGACATCGTCCACCCAGACTTGCAGTGAGCATAAAACAAAGCTATGGTCACAAGTCATGCCCACACCCCAACCTCTTCAATGCTGCCACCATCCAAAAAGATTTGAGAAATTCCAGAACATTCACAGCTCACAGAAAGATGTTCTCTTCCCTAATTTCCCCTCTTGCTGAGCTACCCTAGGCCAGAGGGCAAAGTGTAGGCGACATGCTTGGCCATTGCTTTCCTCTTTTCCCAGATCCCCCAGTGCTTTCTCAAAAAGTCCATTCTGGTCCCTTCCCTCTTCCTCTCATCATTCTGAAAAAAAAAAAAAAATCTCTAAGTTGCAGAATAAGCCACTCTGCTTCCCAATGTAATTCCAAAAGATCTTCTAGACCTTTCTAAACTTCCCGCCCCCATGCTTTATTGTGTTTTGTAAAAAACAAGATAACCAAAAATTTTCCTGAGGAACTGGATGAGGAAACAGCCTAGGAAAAACACTTTAAATTTTTCCCATTGACTATATTAACTCAATAAATCCTCTCAGAGGTCTTTTGATATCAGCTGAGTTAAACAAAAACAAGTACCAGAGGCCCAAGCTAAGAAGGGACGCAGGGATTTATGATCCCAGTGTGAAACATTTTAAAACCCAGGGTTCTGTCCACAACAGGACACTGTCTCTTTTTTCAGGCCATGCATAAAATGGGTTTTCTAACCACATTTCAAGAGGTTTGGCAGTTTCTAGTACACACACACACCCATAATACATGCAGCCATACACACACACACACACACACACACACACACAAACTCAATGGTTAAGTGGATTCTTCAGCATGACAGGGTGGCTGCCAGACAAGCCAGAGGATGCCCGGGAGCCCGGCTTTTGCAGCCTCCTCGAGACAATTTGAACAGCTTTAGAAACTTCTCACTTAAGGAAATTAGAGGTTTAATACCAGCAAACACTCCATGTTTCTCAGGAACTTGTCTCCCTTGAATCTGTAACAGCTGTGTGCAAATTAATCAGTGATTTGCAGGCTGCACAGAGCTGAGATCTGGGAAACAGCTGGGCATATTTATGAAAGTTTGTCAGGAACGGAGGAGCATGTTCTGTGCTACCTCCTTCCTTAAGTGTCATTTGGCTGGCAAAGCAAGGGAGAAAGAGAGAGACAGCTCCTGCCGCTCCTGCCGGTGTCTAGAGGATTAATGAAAGCCTGGCAGGATTCTGAAGCGCAACATGTCTTCTCATCCTAATTTAGGCAGAGATGTACGTGAAAGAGACTGCGGAGCCAAACTGCGTGAACCGCAGAGCTCATTGGTGGCTCGTCTGATAATCACAGTGGCATTCAAGCTCCAATAAGGTCGCCCAATACCCTGCAGCGGAGCTGTGACACCAGCTGGGGGGAGGAACCATTTGAAGTTCCGTGGCCTGAGCCAGGCAGCCCCATCCCCATCTACCCCTCCCATGGCAGCCTCCTCTCTGCTTCGAACCCCCAACCAGACTTAGAGAAAGGATGAAAGAGAACATGCCAGAGGATCCACAGTGGGTCTAAATGAGTCTTACATGTCACGATTCATTTTTTTAAATCTTTAAATACATATAGAGGGAGCACAGGCAATAAAAAGAAATCAACAGCACACATGGTGAGAGAAAGGAACAAACTCCTCTCAAAAAAAAACTAATTTACAAGCAGTGATAACCTACTTTTGGAGACCAAAGGTCCTGTTATAAGTTCATTTGCTCACTTAATGTGACCCATTGGTGTGTCTTTGTCATAATAATATCCTGCTGTTTCTAAAACTCTTCCCATAACCTAACTAGATGCCTCGTGAAATTTAAATCAGCTTGCATTTATTGAAGGCTTAGAAGGTGACCATTTTCCTAGGTGTTTGCTCAGAACACAAACGTGGGGCCCTGGAAGGTGACATACATGCCATGTCACTGTTAATAATCAGGATTTTGCATGCCCAGTTACTGAACAAGCCAAATGTATGGCCCAATGGGATGTTAGGAAGCAAGTACTCTGAACCAAGATGAGGCAACCTAGAGCAGAGAAGGGGAGCAAGCCAAGAACTGCAGACAGAATGTGGATTCCTTGAGCCCAGAGCATAAGGTTGACAACAACTCTTTCAAGACTAGATTTTCAGGAAGAAAATAACTAGCTCATACATGAACTAGAGAACAATCAAGTAACAGAACTCTGCCACACGCTTGTCAAATTTAACCCAGGATGCCCAGTTAAATGTGAATTTCAGAAAAACAACATTTTTTTTAGCATTTTAATAAAAGGAAAAGTACTTACTTTGAGACACCATTAGTACTTGGATGAGTTAAAACATTTGTAAGGATTTTTTTTAAATTTTATTTTATTTGTAATTCCCCCCCAAACTCCCAACCCCTGACAGGCTTTCCCCACATTGCTACAATAGTATAGTCCTTCATAAAGAGTCACAATTTAACAACAATTTTTAGGTCCCAAACATTACAAAGAAAATACTTAAACGTACATAGGGGTACTTACTTTCTAATTTAGATTGTAGACATACCGAAACGCAAAAGTTACTCATTTAATCTCTAGTTCAAAATCAACTCGGCATCCAGTATTTTCATGTCTGAAATCCAGAAACCTTATCAGTAATAAAGAAAATTTTAAAATATTTGGAAATCGTCCTAACTCCAGCTTTGAGAGATGTTCCCTCTGGGTTTCTGCCCATAGTATATTACTACCACATATTTCTTTTCCATGATCCTGCCCCTGATATGCCACTCAAAACTGACCCTCACACCATGTCTAAGTCTCTGGGACTTTCTGCTTCGGCCTTCTAAGATTTTACATTCTAACTGATAAGAGTCCTCTAGAAATTGTGTTTGTAAAATTGGCTTTCAATATGCTGCAAATGAACTATTTTTAATCATACTAAAATGTGTTTACAGATATTTTTAATGCATTCTCATGTCAAATATGAAGGCATTCAGTTACGACTTAAGAGTGGCTTACATTCTAACAGGACAGGAAGTTTGGAGAAAGGTGGCAGCACCTATCCACAGCTTCCACAGCAAGCAAGCCAACCCTGCTGCTGTTCTCTACAGCCCCAACCTTCTTATCTACATCCCAGCAGGAGAGGGAGAAAGAGCAGGAGCAGCTGCTCTGAAAAGGAAAGCAAACTTCTCCAGGATTCACATCAGCAGTTCATGTCACAGGGACATTTCCAGTCATGCAGGGAAACAAGACAGGAGACAGCGGGGTCTCATGGTCGGTCCCTGTCCCCTGAGCCCAGGTGTGTCTCTGAACAGAACCAAGATTCTCTTTTACCTATTGTGCTATCTTCACCCTGTGGAAACTACTCACTCCCCCTGAAAATCCAGCATGTCAGCAGAGCTTAAACACTGTTGAGGAAGCCAACTCCAAAGAGAACGAACATTTCCTTGTGGTTTTGTGGAGTTCCAGTGTGCCTTAGATAAAGGAATGAAGTGTCTGCTATTGACTGATGAGTTTGATGAATGGGAACATGTGACCAAGACTGATGACAAGAGCCAACTTTGTCTCCACCTCCACTGCTGCTCCAGGGCCCTCAATGGTTATAGAATTGGCTCTCCATACCCACAGCTTCCTCACCCATGGATTCAGCTAACCACAGATTAAAAAAAAACTTCAGAAAAACACTACATCTGAACTGAGTATGTACATATGCTTTTCTCATCATTAGTCCCTAACAATATATCATAACCACCCTTTACATAGCACCCACGTTGTGTTAGGTATTACAAGTAATCCAGAGAAGATTTAAAGAAAACAGGGGGATTGTATAGATTATATGCAGACACAACATCATTATAATTCTAGAAAGGAATTGGATTTTGATGTCTACAAGAGTCCTGGAACCAATCCCCCCAGGTACCAAGAGTTTTAAAGTTAAAGTTTTAAAGTTAAAGATACTTCTGTTTTATTTTACAATGTAGTAACACATGAAGCATTCTCATGATGCAATATGAAAGTACAATGGATAAAAATCTTCCCTTAGGCTCCCATACACCATCCCTTCCTAGAGGTGATTTACGTCTGAGACACTACCACAGGCTTTTGCATGTCCTTGCAATATTTTCCTTGCACAGTGGATACAAAAGCATGCATTTTTCCAATGTTCTTGTTCTGACTGAGTAGAGATTCAAACACATACAAATTATACTATACAGACTGCTTTTTGTTTAGTGTACTTTTACTTACTACCAAATCATGAAATTCTTTCCACGTCAATGCGTAGAGACGTTTCTGACTTTATTGTAGTTATTCCTAGTAAGGAATATCTCACAGTTATCAGAGAGCTAATATTTTATAACTCATAAAATCCTTTCACATGTACACTTCAGCTAACTTTCATTACATGAACTCTAATCTGCATTTTTTTCACAGATTAAAGAATTCAAGGGTTAAGTCAGAAATAAACCAAAGTCAGACCCGCCTACCACAGTGCCCTATTCCAACAATGTGTCTGCCTACAACCTTTTAGTAAATTTGCTCTATGTCCTCTTGTCCATGACTAAAACATCACTGCTTGAGCAAGCTTCATTCACTTTTAATACTCATGGTTCCCAAAATGTATCCCCGCCTCCACCCCTGATTTCCATGAATGAGAAGACAACAGGAGCATCTGGCACCAGGTTAAGGGGGGTTAAAACCATGAGTAACTCTTTCTAGTGAATTCTTTACATGCAAAAACTCTAAGAAACTGTGAGTAAAGAGAAGATGTTGACAGAGCTAGGTACCATTCTTGGAATCAACACAGAAATGCCTAACTCTGATCCTTTGGACTTTTCACACACACAGGCACCAGGTACATGCATGTATGTGTGCAGGGCAACACGCAGAGCCTTCAGAGGGAGGAGAGCTTGTCCTCATCTCCTTTGTTTTCTATGCCCAACAAAGCCTTCATATTAAACCAGAAGCAATTCCAAGTAGAGGCAGGCTATGTATTCACCTAATGCGTCTGATTTTTCTCAAATGCATTAAAAAGTACTATCATGTGTGCTTGGAAACATCATAAAAACAACGTGGAATGCCTCCTCCACGGGGAAGAGGAGGAAATCAATATATTCTGATTTTCTCCTCCGTTAAACTCTCAATGACTGAAACAGTAGTGTAGCTGGGGAGACTTTAGTAGCTCAACAGCCACATACTAAATTCTCCTTCAAGATTATAGGGCCTTATTTAGGTGACTATTGGTAGAGCTTTAGGGTTTTAATGGGTACAAAAATGCACTAGTAATTGGCAAAAATAAATAAAGCACTTATGTACATATAAAGATAATTATTTGTGGAGCCATCTGGCATAATAGCTTCCCTCATAGCACGGAAACTAAATGATACAGCACTATTAAAGTTAATAAACAAGAGAGATTATTAAGTGAAATGGTGCCACCAAGTTGGTGAGCCAGGATTTCAGAGGCCCCCAGAAAGCATCTCAGCTGGATGACAAACCACATTATAGGGAAAGAGAATAAAAATGTAAAGGGCTTATCCCTTCCTAATCACACATTTCCCCTGCTCCCCACATCCAACCCACTAATAAATTCCATCCAATCAGTGGACAAAAATCAACCCCATTGTATTTGCTTCCCTAGTACTCCACAGCCATAACGACTTAGATCATGGCCATAAAATCTTCCAAAGGTTTCTTACCCCTGTTTATTTCCTAGAACTGCTAGAGTGCCATAAATCAGCTAGCCTGAAATACCAGATATGCATTGGAAGTCTGAAATCAAGGTGCTGGGCAGAACCACGATTCCTCTAAAATATGTAGACTCATCTTTCCTTGAATCTCAGGCTTGTGAGGTTTTACCACCAGTTATCCGTATTCTTTGACTCAAAGATACATCACTCCAATTCTCCAGCTTCAAATGCCATTCTCCCTGTATTTTCATTTATTTTCTGTCTGTTGTTGTCTCTGTGTGAGAATTTCCTCCTCGATAAGGACATAACTCAGATTAAGTAGAATCCACCTAAATGACTTTAATTTAATCTAACTATAAAATAATGCATCTTTTCTCCAAGTGTGACCTCATTTTGAAGGACTATGTCTTAACCTTTTCTTTTGTGGAGATGTAATTTAAACCCTAGTACCAACTTCATACAAACTCCAACAGCTTGTTTACTGATCGAGATCTGACAACATTCCACCCTCAGTGCGTGTCTTCTATCACCTCGAGCTCTGAAGCTCTTTCTGCCTTTGCACGACAGCCTCTCCTGTGTGGCCAGCTCTTCCAATCCATCAGCATATGCCTGTTCTTCACACATTTCATTGGACCTGAATCCTACACAATTTTAGGGTGCCTTGTTAACTCACACCAATATATATATATATGTATACACACACACACACACACATATATATATATACATATATACACACACACATACATTCTTGCAAATAAATGAACACTTTGACAGGGGTGTTTAATGCATTGTATGCCAAGTTTGCTGATTTTAACTAGTAGAGGCTAGAACCCAGCACACTGCCTTGCATACAGCTGGTGATCTGTATTTATGGGATTAAGAAGTCAACTAATGAGTGAACAGAAACGGTAACTGCGAGTTCTGTTGTACTCATCCTGTTCCTTGCATGTCCTATTGGCAGTTCCCACCCCAGAGGCGCAGACATCCCCGTGTAGAGGGATTCATAAAACTGACTTCTAGATGGACGCTAGTACATGGGAATGCTCCAACGTGAGGCTGGCACTCGGGATGGAGACTGTACACTCCAAACCAATATCATGCTGTCTGAGGTGGAGGACACTGGATGACACGGTGTTTATCACTCTGTCCTAGAGACAGAAAGTAGGAGGCTCCTACTGCACAGGGAGGATGATTTGGCAGAGAAGATGAAGGAACCTGCCCCTCACACCATATGCACAGAAATGAGGGAAACACAATGTCCCAGGGCCAAGTCTCCGACAGAGCACGGAGCTCACACAGCGCATCACCATCTCCTGCCAAGGCCTTTGGCTCAAAACATCAACATGCGGTGAATTAGGAAGGGGATCAACTTTGAATCAAATAAGCAGCTAGTAAGAACTTTCTGTGCTCTCCCCAGTGGTTTGGAAGTATTACAGGAGCCTTATTCTCCTTCTGTGTCAAATACGCACATGAAAATAAGAGCTGATACAAGTGTGTTCACCAAGTGTGCCACCACAGCTAACTCACTATATTAAATTCATATATAACTTATAATCCATTGATTTTAAAAGAAAAAAATGCATTTTTTATTTTCATGGATTTATTTACTTGAAGTGGAGAGAGGGAGAGAGAGACAAAGAGGGAAGCAGATTTTTCAAAACACTGGTTCACTCCCCAATATCTACAACATCCAGGGCTGGGTTAGGTGGAAGCCAGAATCCAAGAACACCACCTGGGTCTCAAATATTACGTGTAGCATAGTTCAAAACACTTTGGTCATCACCCACTGCCTCCCCAGGAACAGGAAGCTGGGTTGGAACTAGAGTAGCTGAGACTCAAAGCGACACTACATTGTGGGATGCCAGCATCACGAGCTACAACTTAATATACACTACACCACAGCAAGAGTGTCAACATGCATTTCTTACAGTTAGCAAACAATGAAACCACTTCTGAATTCCTCTTGGCATAAGAATAAACTTTCCTTGACTTCTCACCAATACCTTTCCATAGGCTCTGCATGTTTCAGCTCTTGGTATCATGAACAAAACAACACGTGAGATCTGCAGTAGTCTCTAGCATTTCTGCTGCATGACAGCAGCAGAAAATCATTTTTATTAGAAATGAATAGAGAAATCAGAAGGAAATATTTATAAGAGGAAAAGGGGTATCATTTTAAGCAAAAGTCTTCTGCATAATGAAATGTTCCCATGGAGACCAACTTTGACATAAACCAGTAGATGGCCACCCCATTCAGGACCACCAATGCTGCTTCTTTAACTTTGTTCTGTTTCGTAGTCTTTAATCTAAGATAGCAACCCAGCATCTCAAATCACTGCAGTAAAGTACTCTGTCTCTTATCCCAATAGGCACAAAGGATAAATTTTATTAGACATAATAACCACTCTCCCTGAAGCAATCTCAGAAAGACGAAGTGTAAAACATGGCACTCCCTTCACACCAGCTTTGTATTTCCCAGTGCTGCTGAAGAGACCAAATACCATTGAACAATTAGAAGTAGCTGTCTTCTACTTAACTACAAGGAAAACAAGGAGACGGAAATAAAACAACATTCTTCCCCTCTTACTTCAGTTAGAATTCCCTCCATTAGAGATTTTGGTTGTCTACAAATCAGGTCATACAAATATTTATCAGTTACCCACACTTACACTTTGAATTTAGAATACATATTCATTAGGGGTACAAAAAGAAGGAAGTTTTTTTCTTTCTTTTTAAAATGGTATAATAAATCTTTGGAATATGGATAGCTTTGTTTCGTATCGTAGATTAAACCTTATTGTTAGAATGGAATGGCTTACTAATTTAGTTTTGTGCCCAAGCTTTTATTAGCTCGTTAGAATCACAGCTGAGATCTGTGGACTGCCCAAGTTCAAAAGTTTGTTCTTTTTTAACCATAGATCCACAATACATACAGTGGGAACCTTAGCATTCAACAGGAAACTTCAATCTGTGACCAGGTTTCAAACATTAAACACTTTAAAGAAGATTCAATAACAGGGATGTTTGCACTGTCATTCACATCCCTGAACCGACTGTCTCCTGCAATATGTTTTGACAGATGAATGGTCAATATGATAGATCGCTTTTAGAAGAAGGTAGGGCTCTCTCTCTCTCTCTCTCTCTCTCTCTCTCTCTCTCTCTCTCTCTTTCCCACACACACAATAGTGCAATGTTTTCATACACACACACACACACACACATTTAGGGTGATAAGGTCCTTCTTCCCAAAGTTAAGACAAGATCCAAGTTCAATCTACCCATGGAGCTGCCAGGCCGAGCATACTTTATCCATTTGTTCTGGCAGAATGTCTTGTACCAAGTCATACCATTGCCTATTCAACATGCAAGAGAGGAGGAAGAGGTGCTTTGATAAGGGCTGTTTTTCTTATTGGCTCACCAGTTTTTCAGGCTGATGGAGCCATTCCCTCAAAGCATTGGCTCCTTGAGAGCATAACCTCTTTGACCTTGTATTTCCAATTTCTAACAAGAAATAGTTCAATAGATAGCTATTTACTCACCCATTCATTCAAACAACATTCTTTGAGCTTGTGCTATTGTCCAGGATATAGTGGTTATGGAAAAAAGATAATGTCCTTGCTTTTCCTGGAAATTTAGGAACCAATCTTGTTGTCAACTAAAGATTTATATGAACCAATCTTTATAACCTGTCATTATTATGAAATCAGATACATAGTGCAATGAATGAATGAATGGATCAAGATTCAAACTCTTATTTTCCCAAGGCTAGCCAGCCATTCCGTGGTATGAATTGAGATTTCAAACAGAAGGAAAGGGTTTGTGTTTTTGCAACTTCATTACTTCATTCCCAAGAACCAGAATACAGATGGACAATCCTCTTACTAAATTAAATGCATATGCACTGATCTCGTTCCAAAACTCTGCCAAATATAAACAGAGCTTTGGCACTTCATTGGGGTAATCCCTCGCATACCTAAATGGAGAACAGGGACTGAGTTTCTTATCAACTCATTGACTTCGTGCTAAATCTGTAGTTTGAAAAAATCTGCCACGAATATAAGTTTTTTTTTTTGTCAAATGGCTAAGAATGAAATATTCTTTGGGGCATTTAATATGAAAAGGACAGTTTCGAATAGCTTTACACATGTTGAAAGTTTAAAAAGTTGTTTGTTAAGTACTTTAGTTATAATTCATTTAAAAATCCCATTATGTTTGGTTACACAAGAGTGAGTTTAATACACTTAAAGCTGCAGTACTCCTTAGCTGTGACATATTTATAGCTTGAACATTCAAAGGTTTATAAAATAAGGCTATATTTTCTCAGCGTCATACATCCCTCAATGAAGACAATTATTCAGTCTGCCTGTTAGTAATTAGGTATGAAATAATTTATGATTATGAAGATAACTGAACAAAAATTTCTAGAATAAATGCATATTGCATTTTATAATTTAAAATTTTCTATAATCTTTCCAGGGATTGAGGAGTCATAAATTGCCTGGATCTGATTTCCACTAGATTTCTCTTGGAATTAATGCACATATGGATCTAATCTAAGAATGTGTGTCAAAAATAATGAAGGGAATGGCTTCACAAAAAGCTGAAAATGAAATAAGACTGACATAAGCTGACTTCGGTTTGGAGACTAAGAGCAATGAGCTGCCTATAGTCAACCCACAGAGACAATGTGGCGGTCCTGAGCGAGAATGAACACCCTACAGGAGTCACCAAATAACCCAGGGCTGGCTGAAGAGGTTTTCTTTGCCACACTTCCTTCTTGACAGAAACTAAGAACTCTTTCAACATGACATTCCCACACTGCGTCTACGCCTTCCTGGGTTATACTGCTTTTTGAAAGGAATGGATAGAGCCAAGTCAGCCTTGCTTTTCGTTTACTCTGCCAAGAGAATGACTAGTTCTGGGAGACATCAACTTTTTTTTTCCTCTTGTTTCTTTTGCAGTTCAAACGGAGAAGTGAGAACAGAAGGCTGCTATTGGTTTCATTCTATCTTTATTCAACCCAATACAGTGTTCTGTATAAATTCCAAAACAATATTCATTCCTTCAAAGGCTTGAGCAGAAATTGCACCCCCCCCCCCTTTTTTTTAACTAATATTTTGTGGTTTTGAAGTTCTCAAAATGTTCTTCACGGTATCCTTTCTTCTCACAGTTGAAGTGAATTTAAGAAAATTCTGCAGAATAAAAATTTGGCATTTCCAGTAATTTTTGCAATTTCCAATAGTTAGTGAAAAATAGGGCCTAGAATGTACAGTTATATATATTACATCCTATTCCCCAAGCACCGTTCTCTCCTAGAGAAGATCTCTACACATGCACAGCCTAAGCAGAAAAACTGTTAAACCAATTGCGCATGAGTGAATCTGCAGTCACTACAGCACAACAGCCTCTAAACAAATCACTTATGTCAACTTGTACTCAGAGAGTGCGCACTGAGGAAACCTGCCTGAGCCACAGGAGGAGATTTCACGAAACAGGAGATGCATTAAGTCGACAGAGTGGAGCTGCTAGCTCTAATGTCGTTCACAAGTGACCCCTGACACTCCCAATGAAGAAAGTTCACCAACACATTACAGCCAAGTTCCTCAGTGGAAATGTTATCATACAAGTTCCCAGTATCGTAAGGATGCATTCTAATACACTATGCAACATTGGTTTAGGGGTGTGTAGATCAGGTTATCAGCCCGATACATCACCCTAAAGTGGAAACCATAAAACAGAGCACGTCATGCTAGATCACCTCTTGCAGTCAGCCCATATCACCTTGCTAGAGGGAAAACATGGAGCTGCACAATTCAAAAAAGAGCGTTTGATGTAATCTTCGTTGACTCTTTTTCTGATTTCTCTTCCATTAAAAAAATGCACAAAACATCACATGAAAGTATCCGGGTGTTGAACCAATACATAAGAACAAGCACCCAAGGGGCTACATGTATTTGTACCAGGCAACGGTGATCTGCATGTGTCAGGTACATGATCATGCCTTGGAAGGAATGAAACATTCTTTGGTTGATATCCCCAGTTTTTCTTTCTGGTTTTGCTTTTTAATTATTAAACATGTCAAATACTACCTACAATTACAAAGCAGAATTCAAGGAATATACATAAATTTAGTTATTTTTCCACATTTGTTTCATACCATGGAATTTGTGCCAAAGATGATAAAATGAGTAAAGAGTGTACATTATTATGCAAGGGCCATAACTGGGTGGAGGTAACACTTATAAATGTCTGTATAGCATCTATACTTTGCTACATACATATTATGGCCAACATACTTTGTGCTGTGTACATATATGTCAATGTCCATATGAGAGAAAACAAGTGGCATTTATCTTTTCACATAGCATAAATGAGAGCTATTCTGTTACAAACGGCAGAATTTCTTCATTTACAAGGTTGTGTAATATTTTGCATACGGGCAAAATTTTCTTTATCTGAAGTGTAAGTCCACTGATGGACACACAGGCTGACTTCCTCACTCGCCGTTGTGAACAGTGCTGCACTGACCACGCACGAACTCCTTCGCAGAGGGACTTTATTTCACTTGGCTCTACTCCTTGAAGTACGACCGCTGAGCTATGTCACTAGACCTCTCAGTTTCTTCATATTTAAGGGGATGGAGCAACAGCAGGACAGCAGAGTCAGGAGAGAGGACAGGTGCATTCTGAGAAAGAACCAGATCTCCTGCTACCCAGTAAACCTGTTTATAACCACGTTCCCAGGGCGGTGGGGCTTTGATCTTCCCCAACAAATAGTTTGGAATAGAGAGTACTTCTTTGGAGAGGAGATTATTGCGTTACTGATACTTCTAAGTTATCTTAAACTACTTCATTTGGGGCAATAGTGTTTTAATTTTTTTTTATTTTTCCTGATACAATTTCTTATATCAAGCCTTCACACCAGTAATTCTAATCATGGTTCAAATTAGGAGCCTTTAAAACAGAATAATGTCCATTCCCCTCCACAGGCTTTCAAGCATTGGAAGATATACTTTAAGTCTTCCTGAAATTTTCCTTTCTCTGAGCAAAGTCATTCCATTTCCCACAAACATTTATTTAACCACTCATTATGGTCCCCATGTCTGTCATTGTGTCTGGTCACCATCCAAACTATTAATGACAGCCTCAAAACTAAAGCACCCAAAACTAAAACCCATACACGCTCTGCACTTTGTACTATGGGCCTGTGGCAATTGGCAAGAATTTCCCCATTCAGGGTTAATGTTATGAAACACCTTTTAAATTAGTCAAAGCAGGGGTCCACATTTTCTGCTTGCCCTATGTCTCCTGTTTAATTTACAACATGGGCCACCAGCCATTAGAGAGGTGTGGGAAATGTGATTGTTGCCAATGATTGACCATTCTCTAGTTCAGGAGATACATAAGCCTCTAATGGAACCATTATTCTGAAACCCACAGGATATATAACAAGAACAATAAAGCGATGCATTCGCAATATCTACTTTTCTTTTTTAAAAGACGCATAATGAAAATAGCTATCTTCCTTTGATCTCATGTGATGATGTAAAAAGGAACCACCTACAAAATTAAATTCTTATGTGAAGTATTAAGGAGAAACATTCATAGCCTTGTACATACATTCGGAGCATGGTACGTGTTGAAATGTCTAATTCATGTACAGTACAGAAGAACCAGATTACTTAGGGTAACGTAATGCTGCTTTCCATAGTAACCTATTGCTCTTACTCCTTACTTGGTGAATGGTACAGCTGAACATTTAAGCCACTTGACCACCACCTCCTTATAGTTTACCCCATGTCCCAGTACCTGTAAGACACAGGTCTGCTCTCTGCTTATAGGTTTCACATTTTATCCCACAACTGGATGCCATAATATCACAAGCACATTATTTGTCTTTCTGGGTTTGGCTTATTTCACTTAGAAAATGCTCTCCAGATTGACTCATGTTACCATGAATGACAGTATTGCCATATTCTCAACTGAATAATATCCCACACTGTACACACACACATACACATGTATGTATACATATATATATCATATTCTCTTTTTTAATCACATAGTTGAATTTTATATTTTTCACTCTAAAATGAAGTACAGATCCAGAAAAATGATACAAAATAATTGAAAGCTTGGAATTACTATAAGATAAACAATTTCAACTACCAACCAAACCAAAATATAGTTTTACCAGCTACCCTATCATCAGCTGGTTTTGTTTATTCATTCCTTTGCCAATGGATTCTTTTCCACACCTTAGTTGTAGCCAATAATGCTTAAATGAACATGACAGTGCAGTTACTGACTTAAAATGACACAATTTCCTATGGACAATGAGTTCCTGCACTGCATAATAAATCTATTTTTATTTTATGAAGAGACTCCAAATGAATTTTCCTGAAAGACTCTTTATCTATAAAATTAAAAGGATAAGAACCTAAATGAACCCAAATTTCTATGCATCCCCTAGATTAATGGCGGTTTAAGATTAAAATTAGGATACACATTGGTACGGAATGCAAGAGATTAACTGTGGGAATGGTCAATGCTGAAACAAATCAGATGCTACTGCTTGACTCTGTCCATCAAAACTTCTGTGCTGGAAAAGCAGTTCTTAAAGCAACCGTGTTGGCAGTGGGGCCACAGGTGGTAAAGGCACGTGTTAGCCTATTTTTCATCATCATAACCAAATACGTGAAGGTGACTTAACTCACAGTTTGGGAGGCTGGAAGTCCAAACAACATTACAAAAGCTCTGGCAACGGCCTTCACACCTGCATCGCCTCATGGTAAAATGCAGCACAACTGCAGGAGAGGAAGTGATACACGGGGCAAAACAGAATGCCCAAGCAAGGACGAGGCAACAGCGAGGCCAGTCCTACCAGGGCCTGTCTCAAAGGTCCCACTACCTCTGAACATTGTCCTGCTCCCAGCACAGGAACCTTTTGAGAAACACATCAAAACAGATCCAATCTGCATTATTCTGTCATAGCAACACAAAACCGATAAAGTCAAATGACAACCATGAGGGTGGTTACAGTTAGGTGATAGTGACAGGTTGTGAATAACAGCTGGAACATGACAACAAACAGAGAATATTTACCTCAAAGCTGCAGCTGCTTTGCTAGGGCTCTGTAGTCTCACCCACTCATTACAACCTTGCTAAAATAAAAAAAAAAATCAGCATTAGAGACTTTTAAAAAGCTGTTCCAAGCTATGACATGATTACTCTCCTATAAATCCTTTCAACACACTGCTAACTCTTAAGCACTGAAGACACAACACTGCATCCTAAAGGTCCCACGTTTAAGATAAATTTGTCTACATTAGAGATGAGATGTCTAGAATGACATAATTTATGTTTATTGACAAAGAGGCCACACGCAAAGCCTTTTGGGTTCCAGAAATTTAGGATTCAAAGGCAAGTTCTCAAATCGTTTGTCAAATGGTCAGTTAATTTAGTCAAAAATGTACACACCATTTGGTATGTCTCAGTAGACTATATTTAAAGTAGAAGTACATACAGTGTATTGATACCAGTGGAGAAATGGCTAGGGCTGTTTCCATGTGCTGGCAAAAACATATTTTTGGCTCTTAACCAAGTTTACAAAAGTGTATCTTCACAATGTGTGGAGGGAAATATGACACCAATATTGGGAAAGATCATTGAACCATAAATGTTATGTCACCATAGATGCTATAATGCTCTACAACACATCCTATTGCACAACCCTACTCAGATGGCAGTATATTTCAGGACTACACACATTCATGACCGAGATAAACATTTATATGCTAATAACTGCAATATAGCCTGTTATGGCCTTTCACTACAAGCCATGAGCGTTTTCATCAGAAAGAGCCATGGAGGCACAATGTGTCACCGAGAAAAAGCACAACTGCTGGCTATGATATTCAGGAAAAACATTTTTTTGCTTGTACACAACTCTACTAGCAGGAGGAGTATGCATTGTACTTCACATCAAAAATTAATTAATGGCACTACTAATTGGCAAAATATTAAAAAAAATATCAAGTTTTTCTCTCGTATATCTACATTCACTCCAGGGAACACAGTTCCTCATATGTGAGTAGCACAGATGTTATGAAAAAGAATGGGTGACTCACAGAAATAGACTCAGGTGCTCAAACGCAAACATGCTGCAGTTAGACAGAGAGAAACCATGGGCCGGCATTGAGAGGCTCCATAGCATAGGACAGGAGAGAAAATGTTCATTTTTGTGTCATCATTCATTGCAACTAATGGGTCTGGTGACATCAAACGTTGTACTGATAACTCTGGTGGGTAATATTTACTGTTAACTAAATGGACAAGCCATTCTGCCAGCTGGTTTACACAGGTTTTCTCATTTAATTTTTTCACAATTGCTAATGCTGCTGTATCACTATTGATCTTTTTTTATAGCATAGACAAATCACTAAAAAGCAGATTTTGGTTTTGGACACAATTTTGACCCAGTGTTGTAGGCTTGCTGTGTTCTCTCAGTGGGGACAGAGATTACTGCACACTGTTATCATTCTGGAAGCCGTGCTGGTCATTGCTGGATGCAGACCATGCTGCTTTTCTCCTAGGAGTGGAATTTTGAACAATGTAACTGTTAAAAATGATTGTGATTAGTGACTTCCAAAAGTGGGTCAGAGCTGAAGTCAAGTGAATGTGTCCTGAGCATGGAGGACAAGGGGCAGCAGGCTTGCTGTGTACTATTTCCCTAGGGGTCTGCATCCTGTGAGCTAAAGCACAGGTTGCAACACACTGCACCAAGTGAATGCGAATGTCTTACTGACAGACAACAAGAGATGGTACCCCAAGACTCAGGAAAGCAACTTAGCTTGGATGGGAGTCCTTGCCTGTATGTACCTCATTTTACCTTGGTTGACGGATCCAGGAAAGTAGCCCCCTCAAAGTTTCATACGCTAGGGAACAATGAGATGCTGGGCTAAAACAGTAAGACATCCTATTTGTAAGAGCAACTGGAACAGAGTGGGGGCTCTTCAGGTCTGTACCTCCCTTTCTTAAGATGCTGCTTTCCTGGAACATCCTACAGATAATGATGAGAAGAACAAGCAGGGAATATGAGACTTGGGTCTTTCAATGGCCACCTGGAGAACTGTCCTGTGACCGCAGGCCCAGGAGACTCGCTGCTGCTGGAATACTCTACCTGTATAAAGATGCGGGCTAAAGGGATTCCAAACAATAAAATCATGTGGCCTTAAAGCAGCTAATGTGGGGACATTAACTTTATAACTATCCTGTGATTCACCAAAACTATATGGGGCTTTGGCCATGTGTCTGTGTTCTTCATCCTGAAAAAATAACAAAATTAGTCTGTTCTTCCAATTCCTCAGTAGATTCCCATTTGTGTATTGCACAGATAATCCAAGATTGTACCCTCTGACAACAGAGGCTGAATCACACTGAAGTCTCCCTTACATCTTCAGCAATCCTTCTTAGCGGCTACCGCAAAATGGGGGGAGGACTCCGTATACCATTTGAACAATAAGGGGAAATGTGCTATACAAAGAAGCAGCATTTCCTTTTTCCTTCTGTTTCCAAGTTCTTTCATCTAAGGCTTTCCTCTTATTTCCCTCTGGATCCTGTTCGCTTAGCTTTTTTTTTCTTCCTTAATTTTTTATTGGAAAGTCAGATATACAGAAAGGAGGAGAGACAGAGAGGAAGATCTTCCACCTGATGAGTCATTCCCTGAGCAGCCACAATGGTCAGAGCTAAGCTGATCTGAAGCCAGGAGCCAGGAGCCTCCTCTGGGACTCCGACATGGGTGCAGGATCCCAAGGCTTTGGGCCATCCTTGACTGTTCTCCCAGGCCACAAGCAGGGAGCGGGGCCGTCAGGACTAGGCCCAGCGGCCATTTGGGGTCCCAGTGCATGCAAGGCAAGGGCCCCGGCTGCTAGGCTACCAAGCCAGGCCCATGTTTGCTTGGCTTCAATGATTATGTAGGGAGGGAAGCATTTCTGATCAGTAATTAGCTTTACTGGTAAGGTTCTGCTAACCCCTACCTTCCCCCAAAATCTCAAAGGAGAAATGAAAAATAAAGGTTTCCTTGTTGTCTGTGAAAGGAACGACACTTGTATCCCTCTCTGGCTAGGGAGTCTCCCTGAGCAAGTTCCCTCCAAATAGTAGAAGGACCTAGAGTCCTTCCACTGTAATAATCTGTTTTTCTACATTAGTGTTGTTCAAAGTTTCATCCTCATGCTAATGCCAACTCATTAACTGGTTCCAATCCAGGAACTGCTTGTTAATGGCTTGTTATGAGGTATATATGGAAATTAAGTGGATTAAATTAAATGTAAGTAGCAACTTATCAAACGTCTGGAAAGTAAACACTGCTGCATTACCCAAGTCCAAGGAGGTGTTTTTGGTTTTTTTTTTTTTTTTTTTTCGTTTAACAGAGTACAGATATAACCAAACTGACCTGACACAATGTTTGAGAGTGCATTGGAAATTTAAATGTATCTGTATAAATAAAAAGCAGGTGACTGTTAGACAAAGTCGTGCTGTACATCCTTGGGAGTTTGCATGGGTTCACTGGCAGGTTGGAGAAAGAGTACAGTGCATGTCCCCAGGAGGACTTTACACGGTAGTGCAGAGCCAAATGTCACTTGTACCCATCCCACTGGACAAAACTTAATCCCGCGGCTGAAATGATCTACAAACAAGTTGGGAAGTAGCCTGACCGAATACCCAGTAGGAAAACAGAAACAGTTTGGCAAAGCGTCCAATCTCACTACCCGTACTGCTATAGTTGCTACCAATTTCTGCTGAACGAGGCCTACGAGAATGAAAGCAAATGATTGTTCTATCACTTCCTGCAGTGACGTTATCACTGAGAACGTTCTTTGTGAAATCTCCCCACGGAGCCTCAAATCTGCCTTGTTTCATGCCTGATCCCCAAGTCCTCTTCTTCACCTTCATGTTGAATCTTGGAGCCCCTGAAAAGCTTTCAATAAATAAATACTCTTCTGTGTACCTGAGCGAAGGCTCAGTTGTTCTTCAGTAGTTTCTAAAGTAGAGGACATTGCGAAGCAGGGGCAGACAGACAGACACATAAATACATACATTCATACGTACAGAAAGAAAGGGATCTAACTAAGAAGGATCTTTAGATAGAGATATGATTAATAACTCAATTATATTCAGCATTGACACATTAAGCATGTCCTGTGGGCCATGGGCGACTCTTCATCTTGAATCAAGATCAGTTCTACTACTTGAACCTTCATACATTTCACTAAACAAATCAATAGTTGGGTTGTGCTGAAGTATTCCAGTGGCTTTCGACATGGAAAAATAGGGAAAGTGTTCTACAACGTAAGTCATTAAATCTAAAGTAAGATTTTCGCATAACTTAAAGTTTAGTGACACTGCTTACCAGAGACAGACCTAGCTTCAAACATTATTCCCTAAAGACAAAATGGGTCTTACAGAATTGTCAAAAATATTGGGGAAAATTTGTTCCCTGTTGTGGTTGGATGGGAAGTGGAGCTGCTGAGTTTAAAACCAGTGCCCTTATGGGATCCCACTGCGTTCAAGGCGAGGATTTCAGCTGCTAGGCTACCGCACTGGGCCCAAAGATAATTTTTGAACAAATATATTTGTAGGTTACTGAGGATGAGCCAAAGGTGTTGGAGAACTCAAGATACAAGAAAGTTGTGGTTAAAAATCCCAGAGGCAGTACAATCAGGGAACACGCAAACCTCAATGCTATTTCTGAAAGGAGTCTGGTTGTTTCTTACTCTGAACAGAGGCAATCTGAGGGGAGACAAAGGAAACAGCTATAGTGGAAAAAGAGGCAATACCTTTAACAGCTATCGCTGACTCGTGAAGCCAAATCATAGCTCTGCCTTCACTGCCAGTGAGTCCTTAGTTAGTATCCACACAGAAACGTCATCATCTCTAGAGCAGTGTTTGAGGTAGTCCCCGCCTTGCTGCAATGTCATGATAAACTACATGGTAGCCACTCTCTTGTGTCAAGATAACCTGGATTTCCAAGATAAATCCACCGAAGGACAAAACAGGTACATTGGAGGAAGGGTTAGAATCGCAAAGACAAAAGTCCTCCGGTGGCCAGAGACCAGGCAGCCCTAAAAGTGAGTAATGAATGAGAAACACAAAGGTGAAAATGAAATACATTAGTATTCCTGGGCATGTGATGTGGTCAACAGAATCATGGCTGCCCCATCCCTGCAAGGTCACCCACACCCCCATCAATACGAGGCTATCTTAGTCGCCAAAGGGAATGTGCAGACATGACTAAATGAAAGATCTTGAGATGAGGATATTATTTTGGATTCACCCAGCAGGGCTCCATGTCATTCGAAAGAACTCAGTAAGAGGGAGGCAGCAGATTGAGCTGGAGAGACATGAAGGAGGATGCTGAAGCTGGAGCGGTCTCTCTGAAGATGGAGACACAGCTGTGAGGTACAGAACGCAGGTGTCACCTAGAAGCTTTTAAGATATCCAACAGAGGAGCCTCTGTGTTAGCTTCATATGGATCCATTTTGGATTTCCAACGTGCAGAATATTTAAGAGGATGCATTGTGAGGTTTGTGAACCGCTGTGTTTGCAACGATTTGTTAAAGCAGCACCGGGAAATGGATACAGATGGCAACCCCAGGGGTTGCCTCACCTGAACAGTCCGCATCACAGATTTCAGCCAGAGAAGCATAAGGCCTGAGAATTGATTTTTGTGTAAATCGAGACCCATATTATCACAGTGACCTGGCATTTCTCATATCATGTCCTCTTTCAAACCCAGGTGGTAAGATTGCGGCTGTTAATGGAACAACTCAGATGGAAATAAATTCTGAAACCAAAGGAAAAATACTAACAGACATTTTTCCATTCAGTTTCCTTAGCCAGAGTCCAGCAAATAGTCACCAAGATGGGATATTGCAATTAAATGCTAAATTAAATGGTGGCATTACTTAGTTCCTAAAAGCTTGATAAAACAACACATATCCCATTGCTAAATAAATGAGCTACAGAAGACAGAAAAATTGACCAGATCTCTTAACCCAAAGACACACAGCCCAGGCTGATATTACAAAGTAGAGTTCACATATATAAATATGAGAAAATTCAGAGTCAGAAATATTAAAAGTTCTGAAACATCTTAGTAACCTTACAATTTCTTGCTCTAGAGGTCGGCCTGCAGTGCACTGCAAACAACAACCCAGGGCACAGCACATGCGCACATCACATCAGTGGCTGTGAGAAGGTTTTGGGGTAAGAACCCCATTTGGTGGATGGGGATACTGCAGTTAAGAGATTAAAGTGGTATGCTCAAGGTCGTAAGGCCAGCAAAGCCTGATTTCCTGACTCACTCTAGTAAGTCCTCTCCCTCCCACTGCCTCCCTAGACAATATATCAATATAGAAAGGGCAACCCATGTACACTACAGAACACTATTTTATTTTTATGGATGCATAAAAAAATGAAATCCTGTCATCTACAACAAAACAGATGCAATTGAAAAGCATTATGTTCAGTGAAATAAGCCACTCCCAACGTGACAAATATCATATGTTGTCTCTGATTTGTTGCAACGAATATACAGAGTACAAAAAGGAAATGTACATGTACAAAATTCACGTTTTGAGATTTGATCATAGTTTATAGCCCTTATCAACAGTCTTATTGGGTTTTCTTTTCTTCTCTTCCCCCTCCTCTTCCTCTTGTTCTTTAGGCTTATTTGCTTTCATTTCCTTTTACCTAGTTACTTGTTGAATTCTTTGTTTAGTGGAGGGTTCAGCTGGTGATACTAAAACAAACTGAGAGTATGTCACAGCCAAGTTAAAAGAAAAATAAGGAAGGAAGAAAGAGACAGAAAGCATGGACAGCAAGGAGGATAAGACGGAATGTTTTAAAATGCACACATGTGACATACCCAAAACTTTGTTTTTCTATAAGTGAAAAAAATCTACTTGTCCAAAAAAGCCAAGTTTTTGCTGTACATGCCCAGCAGCCCAAAGGAAGAAACACAGAATCCTTGAACAACAAATTCCTAAATAACTTGCTCTCCTTTGATTTCCTCCTGTTTTGCTCTGTGGCAGCTGCTGGCTCTTGCCAAGTCTAGTATTAGGGAAAGAAGATCTGAAGTTATCCCTTGAGGTCTCCTGGTCCAATGAGCAACCTTTCAAAAGTCTTGCCTTAAGTGGAATTCTTCACAGGATTTAACTGAAAGCTTTGACCCAGGTAAATGTGCTCTGTGAACCATGGGAGATTCTGATAGCTCTTGCTTAACCATCTTTGTTGAATTCAAATTAAAACTGTTTAATAAGAGTTAATGATTGTAATAGAGTCACCAAGAAGAAAAGTTTCTTTCTCATATTAAAGAATGTAGTATTATGGCTAAGGTGCTCATATGAAGGACTTCCAAGTCAGTGCTTTCCTATTCTGGAATATGGAGATTATTATGCTCATTATAATAACAGGGCCATTTCCTGTCCCCTATAAATGTGGTAGTCAAGAGTAATGTTGACTCAGATGATGTCTTTGAAAGTAAGAAAAAATATCAATATATGTAGTATAACAGATCAGCTTATCAACGATCAAATCATCAGAATATTTGTTAGTGAGCTAATTTTTTATAAGATTTAATTAATTTATTTGACAGAGGGAAAGAGTGAGGAGAACGGGAGAAGACAGGAGGGAGATCTTTCATCCTCTGGGTCATTCCAAATGGCCACAACAATCAGGACTAAGCCAGGTCAAGGCCAAGCAGCAGGAGCTAGGAGCTTCTTCCATGTCTCCCAGCTTGGGCCCATCTTCCACTGCTTTCCCAAGCTAATTAACAGGGACCAAAGTTGGAAATAGAGCAGCCAGTGCTTAAATTGGAAGCTGTTGTCACAGGTGGCAGCTTATGTCACTACACGACAACACTGACTTCAATTTTAGTTTTAAACCTGAAAACATAACTCTTGTCTTCTGATAAATTACTTCACCTCTCTCTCTCTTTCTCTCTCTTACACTATATCTCTAGTCCCTCTCTTCAACAAATGGATATAAAATGGCTCATTTATTAGAGTTGTTAAGGATTTGAAATAATATCCCTAAAGCACTAATTCCACACTCAACATGGCATAAATGTTAGCGACTACCATTATGATTATTGTACAGACATATACATGTACTTGGAGCTCTATAGAATCTCTAACAATATGCAAGTGTGTGGTAAACACAAATAAAAGAGCTTTGAAGAAATACACACTTCTTTGAGACTAATGAAATCACATAATTTCTCTAGAGGGAACGAGTCCCATTCCTCCATTGGTAATGTATTATTAATGATGACTTCCTTGAGACACATTAAGAGTGCGTTCAGGAGGGAGAGATGAGAATCTACCCTGGGCTGGTGCCTCAATTAATCAATTTCTGTTTCTGTAAATAGCCCTAAGTGAAAGAATCAAACTATTATGTTTTATAGATGAATGATCAGGAAAAGCCCAGAAACTCATCTGTCATGGTCTAGTTTTGCTGTCTGACAAGAATAATGAAGCCAGCATCATCTGAATTCATAAGATGTCTGGACTGTGGTTTACATAGAACCCACATTTAATTAGAGTGGAACCAGCAGAGAGATTGAATGCCTCCCCAGCTTGGCCGTTGGGTGGAAGGCTTTATTTTCTGTCCTTCCCAGCTGCAACAGGTGGGGCGGTTTCCCAGGGAAACTAATGATGCGGCTTTTTCTTGGGATGGAGACTTTTTTTGTCACTAGAAGCACACGATGTGTCTCCCAGGTCTGTTATTGTTCCCCAGGCCAAATGGGTTGGCGGTTATCAGGGCTTCTTCTATAGTTGCAAACTAGGAAACCCAGGTTTTCAACATTTTTGTATCAACCTTGTCTAAGAAACAGGTATACAACAATAATAATTCCACATTTATAAGGAGATTTCTAAGGATGCGAAAACAGAAGCACTGAACTTTATGATGTGACTGCACTGAAAATGATGGCAGTGCAATGTTCTGTTGGCCAATGGAGTTTGGTTTATTTAAACATCAAATAGGGTGTATTAGCATCCAGCAGGATTTCTTACCTATAAAATAATAAATACAACATCATATAGCTGAAAACAAACTTGCTGACATCCGAGAACAGATATAGAGAAGGCCACAACGACAATAAGCAATGAACTAATAAATGAAGCCTGAGATTAAACAGTGGCTCTGGGAAAAAAAAAAAAACCTTCACGTTCGGCACACACTGTGTGTATGAACTAAAAATGCACCTGCAATATAAGCTAGTTGAAATAACTCCCATAAAGTTAATGCATACAAAATAAACACATCAGGAAACACTGCTACAAAGGAAATAGCAAAACCCAGTAAACCGGGTGGATTCCTACCAAGACAGCTACAGTTTTTACAAAGTACAGATGAAGATGTGTTGTTGACAGTGGCCACTGTCACTCACCAGGGAATGTGCCATCAACAGGCTCTAATCAATTCCAGTTGTCAATTGCTTTTCCATTAACATATCTTAATTTCTTCTCTCTAACTGACCTTCCAAGCTTGGGCAAATGTTTCTATTGTTTTAGAGCTAGTTGAGTAATGAAATATTAACTTGGGAATCAAATCTGGTGTAAATTTTGATGCATGGAAATAAAGAGGTAAAAAATATCTTTACTTCATTTGGCATATAGTCTTTTGTCCCTTTTGGCAGTCTGTTTTAGCAGTGACATTATTTATGCACAACTTGCATACTCAGTAGATTTTTGCCACTGCAGATGACAAAGGACTTCCTGGCTCTCCTAAGATTTACTAATTTATTACAAAAGGGGAAAGAGACAGAGAGAAAGAGAGACAGACAGAAAGAGAGAGAATCTCTTTTCTGGCTCAAACTGTAAAAGCCTGCAAAAGGCTAAAGGCAGAACCAGGAACCAGGTTCCTGGTCTCCAACAAGAATAGCATGGATAGTGTCCCAAGCACTTAAGCCATCCTCTGCTGCCTTCGCAGGCATATTAACATGAAGATTAATCAGAAGTGGAGTAGCCCAGACTAGAACTAGCACTCTGCTAAAGGTTGCTCAAGTGCTTGGGCCCCGAGCACCCACATGGGAAATCTGGGAGAAGCTCCTGGCTTTGGACAGCATTGACTCAGCACCATCTGTTGCGGCCATTTGGGAGTGAACCAGAGGACAAAAGGCCCATCTCTTGTCTCTTCTCTCTCAGTAAAATCTGCCTTTCCAAAAAAAAATCGTAAATAAATTTTAAAAAAATGTAAGCTAAAGTTTATTACCTTTTTCTTCATTATATGAACAAAACCATAAAGTATATGAGGGTACTTTAAAAGTTCATGGGAAAAATAGACTTAAAAGATAAGCTTATGGGTGAACACAAAAGTTAAGACTCCATTTGGGACAACAGCTTCCCATACCAGAGTAGCAAGGTTCAAATCCCGGGTCCACATGCATCTCTGACTTGTTGCTAATATGCAGCCTGGGAGGCAGAAGAAAATGGAACAACCTCAGGGAGCTCTGAGTTCCTGCTGGCTTAGCCTGGCCCAGAACCAGCTGCTGGAGGCAGTTGGGGGAGTGAATCAACAGGTAGGGTCCCCATCTACCTCTGCCTTTAAAATAAATAGTTTCAAAAGAGAAAAGAAATAAGCATTTTTAGACCAAAAAAAAATTTTTTTCTGAAAAACAGAGTAATAGAGAAAAGAGGAGAGACAGAGGTAGATTTTTCCATGTGTTGTTCACTGTCCAAATGTCAAAGCTAAGAGCCAGCAACTACACTCAGGTCTTTCATGTGGGGAGAGGGTACTCAAAAATGTGGGCTAACATCTGCCGTCTCCCAGGAGCAAAGCAGAGACAGCACAGTAGTGGGGACTCGGTCCTAACCATTCTGATGTGGGATGCAGGAATCCTAAGCAACAAGTCAGACACACCATGTCCCAATGCCCCATCCACCTTTCATGAGTTTTTGCAGTGAACTCAACGGTATGTCTCATGTGCAATGGCCTGTACAATGTACTTACTACAATTTTGTGAAATGTTTTTAGTTTTTCCCTGTCCCACTGCCTCCTGACTTGGCTGTGATGGAATGACAGTACCCTACTTAGCTTTCTGAGTCTGACTTAAGCTCTCCATGGCATCAGCTGCTACAAATTGTCACCCTGGAAGGCATCTATGTGATGATACCCCAGGAATTGAGAGACAGAGAACTACCATTAAATATCAAAGGGCATTTGGAAAAAACAAATGACAACATAGCCGTAACAGAGGTAGTCCCTTTCTTTTCCTTCAGCTGTCTCTAGTCTTTAATTCAATAGACTCTACTTCCATTAACTAATGAAAAATGCTTTTAAATGGCAGCAGATTCTCACTGTCCAGCAAATTTAGAAACCAATACCTTTGCTATTTCTCTGATTTGGTTGAAAAACAGTTACTTAAATAAGCTTAATATGAATCCAATCTCATTTTCACCAGGATGTAATTGGACACACAGCTTGTACAACCAGGTCTCAGCCAAAGTACCATATTTTAGAATGTTTCTTTCTTATCAAGAATAAGTTTATACTAAAGTAATAAGGATGTCTTCATAAATGGAGTTAGTGCCTGTATGAGTACAATCCTCCCAAGAAAACCATATCAGAAACTACTAGGAGGGCTCCAGTCCCAGATGTGCAAAGAACAGCTCTTCCCAGGCAAGCTGGAGCTCTTAGAAAATTTGGTAATGGTTTTCACAAAGAAAATTCATCCGAATTTATAGGAACTGAAAGTATGAAGGAGTACCTCTGGCTTTATTCTGCAGTCTTCAGACACAAGATCACATAATGCAGAGTTTTACAAAAATTTTCCAGACAGAGCCAATTTTTAATGATTATTAAAATAATTATTTAAATTATATAATAATTATATTACATGTATAATTATTTTAATAACCATTAAATCTGCTAAAAATTATTAGCAGATCCCAGTATTCTATAGTTCTGTATTCATAAAGCTAACACAAGAAAGTCTATAGAGTTAATTAGTACCTTTTGCATGCCTTTGTAAATAATATATCCAAACATAACAAGATGAGCTTCTTCATGTGATGCAGAATAATCTTCAAAGTTCATTATGAAAGGAGAAAGACTCATAGCAAGAATATGCAAGATTATGGCAGGCTTTAAAATAATCAAGTTATTACTGAGTCTCATTTCTGTGTAGCCCAGGGCTTGACTTTTTATTGACCAAGTTATTTTATTTCTCTGAAGGGGCACGGACAAATTTGTAGGTTTTTGCAGATAAAGATGCAAAAATTTCAGCCCGTGAAACAGAAAATGTCAACGATTCTGTTAACTGCCCCAATAGATACTAGTTTTGCTCCTAAGGCAGCAATGTTGTTTTCATTGTTTTAACTAATTTTTTAGTTATTTATTTATCCAAGAGACACTATGACAGAAATATAATGTTAGTGAAATGCTCCAACAGCCAGGATGGGTTATATTAATGCCTGGTGCTGATATTACACGTCTCCCACATGGGTGGCAGGACCCCAACTGCATGGAGCACCAACTGCTGCCTCTTGGTATGCTTTGCCAGGAACCTGGAGTCAGGAGCTCAAAGTCAGAAATAAAACCAAGGTACTCCAATTTAGGACAGAATGCAGGCATTATGGTCAACAAGTCAACAGTCTGGTTCTTAATTTATTTTTCAAAGATAAATTATATATGTATGTATTTATATATGTATCCTGCCTTATGAATATTATTTGTCGCTCATTAGTTAAATAAAATATTTAATAGATGTACATTTTATGCTCGCACAAGAGCCCTGCTCATGCTTCTTCTCTGACAATTAGAATTTAAATGTTAAAAGCAATTTCATTAAATATAAGTGTATAGACTCTCAAATAATTTGGCCTACAGATACAAAGACTTTGACTTGAATTGTGGTCACCTGCAGGAAATTTCCCAATTCTTTTTTGTTTGTTTGTTTGTTTTAGAAGAGATTGATGTTTGCAAAAAAAAAATGTATATGCATAGTACAAAGAGTCCTCATATATCCCACACACAGTTTCTTTCTCTAGCTATTTCCTTTGTTACCATGGAACACTCGTTTCCAATGTGAAACCATATACTACTATTAACTGAACTCCACGCTTTCTTTGGATATCACCAAGCTTTTCATTGGTGGACTTTCTTTGCATTAAAATCCAGTGCAGAATCCCACATTACATTTAGCCCTCATGCATCCTTCGACTCAAATACTTTGTGAAACTGTTCCAAAATCCCCTTGGATTTTTGAATTTCATTTGGTTGTTTTGAACTTTATTTTTAGAGCATTTTAAGCTTACAGGAAAATTGAGAAAAATTCCTCATAGAAATTCCTCATACATCCTTGGTCCCCACAGCTGAATAGCTTCTTCCAAATCAGCATTCGTGACACCGGTAAGAACCTGCATTACTGTATTTTCATGGAAGACCTGTCGTCTGCACTTAGGAATACTCTTGATGTTATATTTTCCACGGATCTCCTGCAAAATCATTGGGATTAAATCATGTAGTTTCCTCGTAATGTCTCAATCCAATCCAAGCACGTTTCAAAAGCTTCATCTCTGAACATCACGATTACATTAACTTTCCACCTTCTGAGTACCACTGAGGGACAAAAGATTTGAGCTTGAGGAGAGGGGAGACAAATATTTAGATGATTGCAATGACTTGGGGAGTTCTGAGAAGAACTGGTTGGAATTCCTCAGAATATGTCTTCATTTGAGCTTGTTCCACGACTCTATGAGCATCATTTTTTTTTTCAGGTAAAAGATGATGGAGGTCAGTGGCATGCTCATCCCCTTGCACAACAGCGCAAGCCATCCACACAGCTCCTCAGTGATGATGTGCAAGCCTGCACTGAGTGCTGAAAGGATTCCTCTGCTTCCCTTATCCTTCTATTTGGGAGCAGTCATTAAACATAGTCCACACGAGGTCATTATGGAGGGGGAATTTAATTGTACTTCCTGCGAGGATGAACCTAGTATAAATTGCAATTCTTTCATACATATATGTCTTTTTCTCCAACTTTTTTGCCTATTAAATTAGTTATTTGTGCTGTATAGATTCATGGATATTTATTTCGCACCTTGGCTCAAGTTCAATACTACCACATTGATTTTTTTTTCCCTCAAGTTTTCTCAGCTTTAACTCCTGGGAGCTCTCTCAGGTTGATCTCTGTGCCCTGCTGACATGCCCTAACTTTATTTTTAGTGTAGCAAGACTTTAACTTTTATAAATACCTTATTTCTTATCAGCACAATAGAGATGGTAAAATTTTTTGTTTTTTTATATAACAATTTATTCATTTTTATTAGAAAGATTTACTAGAGTTGAGCCTATCCAAAGGAAGGATCCAGGAGCCTCCTCTGGGTCTGCCACATGGGTGCAAGGCCCACTGCTTTCCCAAGCCACAAGCAGGGAGCTAGATTGTAAGTGGAGCAGCTAGGACTTGAACCGATGCTCATATGGGACCCCCAGCACTTGCAAGGGGAGGATTTAGGCACTGAGCCATCGCACTGAATCCAGTAAAACTTATTTTCAATGCCATCATAAACAAGAGCAAAAACAATAGCCTCACTCTCTGAGTGCCAAAGATGCAGGTGATAATGTTGGCTAATTTTAAAGAGTTACTGTCTCTCAGGTGTCTGGCACAGTGTCAACATCTCCCACATGTTCAGTAACAGTAGTTTCCCAGCGATGTGGCCCCAAATTCTGACAAGGCCATTTTTACCCAGTCCATAACAGATGTGTACCCTGGTGGCGCACACCAGGTGACACACTGTAAATGGTCCAGGGAAAGCAGGAGTCCAAGCCTGACTCTTTCTGATTACTCAGCCTACACTCACAGGTTCTGCCCTTTCATTGACAGCTTCATTAGGGGACATGTCATTATTGGTGTAGCCAGCATCCCCCAAGCACCATGGCAACTAACCTTAGCAACCTTGAAACCATGATCTTCAATAAGGACATTATGTTGGACTGTGAGCTCAGCTTGGAGCCCACAGCGTTTGGAAATGGAACTGAATGTCTGAGACACAGTCTACAATAAGTTAGGAAGATTTTGCCTCCATTGTATTTTTCTTTGAGGCTTTTTGTAAAGAATTTTTTTTAATATTATATGCTTAACAACTGGAAATACTATAAAACAGAAATCATCCTCTCTATATGAAAAGTTCATTGAATAGTGAAGGTGTTACCACTGAACTAAAGCAAATGCCCTCATTAGGGCCATCCATCATGTTTATAAGGAATGAAATTAGAGGGCTTGGTCTAACAGGTGCATCCACAGCCTCATTATTTAAGTACCAAATATTAACAAGTTTGTTTATACCACCTAGTGTCTGAGGTGAATAAAGTGAAAAATGAACCGGTCTGCTAAGCCCTACAAAACTTACCTAGAGCAACATGAGCCTCTGGCAGAAAAGTTAAAAGCAATGTACAGAAAGAGATAAAATTAAATTATTTTCTGTATTCCAATACAGCAGAACCTGCAAGGAGGCTGCCCAGTAAGAAGCGCCAGAGGCTCCTTTTACTCGGGTGAAGCAGTCTGCAAAATTGCACATGGGATTTCAAAAGAAAACTCAAAAGTAACATGCAGACCAAAAATGATTTATTCTTTTCAATAAGCCCTTTGGAAATGAGGAAATAGGATTGGAGCCTGGCTTGCCACTAGAGTCTGAGAAAACTCACACCTTAGGTCTGCATAATGAGGCAGATAATCACGTGAGAGTGAGGGCTGTGAAGGCAGTTAAGAGGTGGAGAGACAGAAAGATGCAGAGATACTTAGCATTGCTCCCTTCCTCCCATTTTCCACTGTGCCTGCCCTGCTCACAGCAATTTTGGCAGCTGAAGGAAAAGTGTGCCATGAAGCACTAAACACTCCTAGCATCTTTTTGTACTAACATCTTCCAAAGGAAACAGAATCCAATGATGGATTTCTAAAATGCATCAGGGGCAGGGGTTGTGCAGAGATCTTGTACCAGCCAGGAGGCGACGGAGAGTGAAGGTCCTTTAATAAGAAAAGTGGAAACTTCTTTCCACAGGGACGGTTGGGATCCAAATTATAATAAGCTTCCTGGAAGAGGCACTGGAATGCTTACAAAGGCTGTCCTGAAAAGCAGAAAGCAAAGATCTCTTCATGTGAAAGTGTACACAACAGCATTGTCTGTTAAGCAGAATTTGTCTGAATGCACCTCACACACAACAGCAGGCAGAAAGACACGGAGGGATAAAAACATCCCAGACAAAGGATCTGGGCTTCCCCGTGCTGCTCTCCACACCTCACAATGCTAAGATTATTTTAGATCACACTGAGAAGGAAAAAGAATCCCAATAATGAATGAGATTGAATTTCTCACCAGCCAGGTAAGAAGGATCAAGTACAAAATGAAACTGATCTAAAGAAGTAAAGGAATGTGACACTTTTTTCACTCACAAGTAATATACTAAAAATCATGCCAGTGCTACACACAATCAATTCCACATTGCTAATGTTGGAAGCAACCACCAAGAAAATGGAAAAATGAAGACTCAAAATTCTGATAGCCCCACCCTCCTCATTGCTCCCTTGTGATCCAAGCCCACTTTGAAAGCACATGGTAGAGTTGAAAAATTCCACAACACTACTGCTGGAAACGTGCTTCTAGGATCACGCTTTGACGGCTAACCACAATGCTAATATAAACACTAATCATGTTCATTGACACGCATCACTGTGTATCCCCTTCGTGCTGGGTGCTGCGGCATGATAGTACTGTTACACAAGTCCATGCTGCCTAAGTATCGAGTCCAGCAAAGGCAGGAAACTCGAGCAAGCAGCTCTACGCCAGCTATCCTGTGCTACACTGGCAGGGGCAGATCTTAGGTTTCCACAGTGTCAAACCTTTGCTCCTACATGTGGCAGTCATGCATCCTGGAAAAGTCCTTTCCTGTGTCTGAACCTCAGCCTCTGTGTCTGAACCTCAGCCTCTGTGTCTGAACCTCAGCCTCTGTGTCTGAACCTCAGCCTCTGTGTCTGAACCTCAGCCTCTGTGTCTGAACCTCAGCCTCCGCACTTGTAAAAATAATTACACAACACCTGACCACTGAGTTTTTGTGAGGAAACAAATGATAACAGGAGGCACTGTTCTAAACACATGCAGCCATACATGGAAATCTCACATATGGCAAGATTCATGTATGACTACTATCCTCATGTTACAAATATATTAAAGACAACTGAATTCTCTCATAGACATTTTAATAAAATTTTACAGTAAAACAAAGTAAAGGGCTACAGACCAACCAGACAATTCTGGAAAGACATAACATTCTTGCTGGATCATGAAGGGTACATAGGAGTTTGCTAAATGAAGATAAAGATAAAATCTTAAATAAAGAGTATTTTCAGAATTTGAGTGACCTGAAATACTATTGTAGATGAAGAACCAAAAGATCAACACAGCCTCGTTCCATGGACTAGAGGGATCAGAAGGAAGAACTAGAGAACTTGGAGCCCAAGTCAGTCACATTTTACACACATGGTCTAGATTATATAGGCACAGTGTTAGTTCTAGCATTGTACTAGAGGCAATGGAGGGCGAATGGAGTCTTCGATCAAAGATACCACATGAAAACATTATTTTGTGGGTGTACAATTAATAATAAATAAAAGCGTCAGTGAGAAGGTAACCGCAGTGAGACCAACAGGAGTGTTGAACATGATACTGCTTTCAACGGATGAAGCAACCGTAATGATGAAAAACAAACAAGGGAGTCAAAAGACCTGGTAAGACGTAACTGGATGTCCTGAATTTTTTTTTGAAAAAATGTATTCATGCATGTAACAAATAGTATTGTGAGTATTATGGATTGATGAAGAAGCAATGTAGGAATTAATTTTGAACGTGCTGGATGATGGAGAACAGACAAGTCTCTTTAATAAAAAAGGTAAAAATTATAGAAAAGAAAAGTTTGAAATGGAAGACCTTGTATGAAACAGTTAAAGTTGTGTAAGTAACTCAAATACAGGAGTCACAGAATTTTCATAGAGTTTGCCATTTGGGACACCAGTTCACTCATTTGGGTTTGGTGATGACTTGTTACCTGCCTCCTATGGGACATGTAGACCTTTCTCAGCCACATGCCATCTTGGCTGCTGTCATCATTCCTGAAAAGGCAGGGCCCACATCCTGCAGCATCGCGTGATGCTAGCACAGAGATCCTTCCATCAAGGGCGGCTAACATATTGTGCTTTGTCTTCCTTCCAAGTTCATTTCTGATAAGCCCCAGAGCAAACACATCTCCAATAAGAGTACATCTAAAACCATTTTTCTTCCAGATTCAAACACAAATTGCTTTTTCTTATGGGCTCTGATGTCTGTTTACTGGGCCTCCCTGAGCCTTCTCTGGATAGCTACAGCTTTACTATTACTGGGATATTCTCTGATAAGACACGTGGGAATGATCATTCTCGGGAATCCTGCAGTAGAATTCCTAGCCCAGCCAAGAGCAGTCAACAGATTTCCAACGAAATCAAACGTCATTTACACTGAGAGCTGAGAAGAATGTTTGAGGCTGATTCTGCCTCAAAATGTTGACCCAGTGGTTTACTTTACTTGTAAAAATGTACTTCCTGTCACATATTCCCAGAGGGAACTCAGCTGAAAGATGATGAATCTGTAAAAAATGCTTATTCACCCAACCTCTTTGCTAAAGGCTACAAATCCATAGTTGTCAGCATCTCGCTGCATGTTTCAAGTCCCAGCATGGATGCTTTTTTTCGATTACACAACAAACCTATACAAAACACCTACTCCTTTGATAACATTCCTATGTGTGTTAAAAAGAACAGTATTAATGATGCCTAACATTTGTTGAGCATATGCTTCTGGCTGCCAAAGGCTGTGACACAGGATTTACTTGTATTATTTCACTTCACTTGCACAGCATCTTTCAAAACCTTTTGTTTTCCAGCATTTAATGGTTTCATTTATAAATCCCCTTTTCACAATGCATACTATACATGAAGTGTATAATAAATCATTTTGGATTCGAGTAAGTGAAAGAGAGAAGTGGGTGCAGTAGAAGTCTCTTGACAATAGAACATTTGTTGACTGATAGCATGTATTCATCTCCCACTCAGAAAGAAGCTAACGGTATGTAAATACATGATAAGCACAAATGAAACTGCACAAAGCCTTAAGAAGCAATGTAGAATGAAGGTGGATTACAATAGGTAAGTACCCAGGAGACCACTAGTGCAGGAGAACTCTGAGCCCAATAAGGACAATGAAAAAAAAAAAGTCATGTGCAGAAGAGCTTCAAACTCAGCCAGATTTCTACATAGCCTCATGAAAATGGGGGAAAATTACCAGCGACCACAGGTGTCTAGTTTCTTGGCTAATGCTTACGTCCTTGTACCAACATGCCCCCCAGAGATCAATAACTCCTTAACTGTTGTTCTCACATAATTGAAAAACGATGCAAGAACTTTTGGCCCACCTTTAAGGATGAGTCAAGGCTTGACAGCTCTGTAGAAGCAGCACTTGAATTTCCTCCAAGAAAGCTGGCCCTGACACCCAACTGCCCAGGGTAAGCCTTTCAGTGAAAATTCAATAACTTCTTTGCTCCACTTCAAGAAAAACGAAAAACGAACACTTTTTCTGGCAGTTACTTAACCTCTTCAAGCCAGAGTTACCTCATCAGGAAAGCAGCAATGTCCTCTGTCTCTCAGAGGCGTCGTGAGAGGAAACCAAATCACCAAAGCCCCGTAGTTCCCAGTCAGACAGAAGCCCTGATACTTTATCATCAGTGTCTAAGGACAGCTGAATGAGTTTTGAGATTAAAATGGATGCTATGTACAATTCCACAAGTCCTAAGACTCCGTATCTTTCTTTCTCAACTTCAGTAGAACTGACTTCAAGCTGGATATTCCTTGTTGGAGTATGGGAGTTGTCTTGCACATTATAAAGTTTTAGCAGCATCCCTGGCCTCTGTCACATTTGATGTCAGAAAGTACCCCCATGTTATGATAATCAAACCCCTCCAAGCATTTCAAGAATTATTCTAGGATGACAAAAAATTATCCCTAGTGGAGAACCATTAACCTAAATTCTTCATAGTGAGAGACACATGTCACCAAATCTTTTAGCTTTCAATAAAAATATATAACAGGGTATTTTGTGAAGCCTAAATGAACAGAAGATAAATGTATAAAACAATAATTGTATAAATAAATAATAATTTAAAAGACTGAGAAGTTAATAAATAAACCAACTAAAATTGAAGTTAGGACATTATCCAATGCCCTAAGATAGATATAATATCACCTATGCCTGTCCCAACCTAAAAGGAGTGGGCATTTGGTGCAGCTGTTAAGTTACTGCTTGGGATAACTGCATCCCTCATCAGAGTGCCTGGTTCAAGCCCCAGCTAGTCTAGTTCTGATCCAACATCCTGCTACTACATACCCAAGGAGGCACTAGGTGACGGCACAGTACTTGCTGCCTATATGGGAGACTTGGGTGGAGTTCCAGGACAATCAGAATCTACGAGTACCAATGACACCAAGGGAAAATAATCTAATCACACTAAGTTCTCATCAAAGCATATACCGAACAGCATTTAACTCTGTCACCTAAATATCAACTGCTACCTAGTAAGTATCTTATTTCTGACTGAGAAACAGCAAAAAATAACAACAACAACAACAATAATAATAATAACCTGAGTGTCTAGCTGAATGGTATAGAAGTGAATGGGTCCAAAGAATAGAAAAGCAAAAAGTACTGGATTTTAGATGTGTGTGAAAGGCACTGTGCCAATTTAATTTTAGCCACCAAAGTACCTACAGTCCCTAGCCCAGACATCATCTCAATTCACAAAGCCATAAAGACTCATGATACTATTAAAAATGGATGTCTTTATGTTTATGTAACACTCAGCCATATTGAAGCCAGCAGATAGAAGATAATCAATATGATTGTGTTGAACAACAAAAACAAAAAGTGCATACACTGATGCTAGAGTCTAGAATGAGGGATTCTGCTCAAAGCACACAAAAAAGCACTTAGCTCAGCAAGCAGTAAGCTGAGTACCCTCCACCCATAAAAGTCAATAAAAGGAAACACTATAAATAATGTCAGTCAACTTAAGAACATCCCAGCCATGGGAATTGTGGGGTATGAAATCCCTCTAATGGGCCCGGCGCGGTGGCGCAAGTGGTTAAAGGTCCTCGCCTTGCACGCCCGGGATCCCATATGGGCGCCGGTTCTAATCCCGGCAGCCCCGCTTCCCTTCCAGCTCCCTGCATGTGGCCTGGGAAAGCAGTCGAGGACGGCCCAAGGCTTTGGGAACCTGCACCCGCGTGGGAGACCCGGAGGAGGCTCCTGGCTTCGGATCGGCATAGTATCGGCCCGTTGCGCTCACTTGGGGAGTGAATCATCGGACGGAAGATCTTCCTCTCTGTCTCTCCTCTCTGTATATCCGCCTTTCCAATGAAAAAATAATAAAAATAAATCTTTAAAAAAAAAAAGAAATCCCTCTAAGATTAGAGACCCCCTCTGTTACCTAGTAAGCACAGGGCTGACCTTGTGCACGGCATGCATCCCTTCTAGGATGTTCTCTCCTGGCATGTCTAGGGGAAAGCTATCTTCCTTAAAGACTGATTTGGGACTGTGGTAACCATATATCTTTGTGTATGCTTAGCTCTTAGCTTCTGTAAGGAGAACAAATCTCTTTTTCCGCATATAATTGGAAGCTTCTTATTGTGGCTCTTTACTGGCCTCACTAGCTATCACTTACATTTGGCCTTAGCAAATATTGCCTAGCCACCAATTCAGTGTCTAGCAAAAAGTTTATCATGTATTTTAAACACACTATCATTAACTCCCACATCTATGTCTTACAAATGAGAAGAATTAAAAACAAAGACTGATTGATTTCTCTAAGTTCATTCAGCTGCTAAGGGGTAGAAAAAGGAGTCAAACCAACACAGAGGTAATACTGTTATTGAAACTTTTCAGAATAGGATGCTATGCTACCCCTGTTTACTCCAAAACACACACAATGAATTTCTCAAAACCAGAGACACTGTCTTACAGAACCATAGCACAAAAAAGGATATTTGTCACTGATAGGAAGCCTTTATAAAACATATAGCTCATATTCAAATTTCTCCAATTATACCAACAATATCTTTTAAAGAGTTTTTCAAATCTAGAATCCAGTACAAAATCAAGTACCATACTACATTATCGTGTCTTTTTCACTTCCTTCTTTCTCTTTCTCTGTCTCTCTCTGTCTCTCTCTCACCCCCATCCTTACTTCTTTCTCTGTAACTCTGCCTTTACAGATTTTTAAAAAATAAATATTTTTTAAAACATCAATAAAATTTAATGAGAAAAAACATGCATTTGTGAGGTTCTCTAAAGAAATATTAAGAAAAATTTTAGGAAACATATATCTAGGATTAATGGGGCATGATGAATGTAACTTTATGCTTCAATAGCTTTAAAATGTCTATATGATTCAAGAAACTCAGAGATTGAAAAATAAATGTTATAAAAATTTAATACTTGGAAAATCTGAATCTTGGGCATGCAAGAGTAATACTTACGAAGTTTTATTTCAATTTTTTTTAATTGAAGTTACTACTGAATCTAAGATGGCGGCATTTTTCTGAAACAGGGCAACTCAGCGAAGGACTTCATGAATTTTATGAAAGGCATCGCATTCTATCTTCATTATAGATAAAATTCAAAATAGCTCAAGCAAAAGTATCAGAATGATAACAAAAATGAAAAGGCTGAGAGAATACTTACTTTTAAAAATTTCCCTCTTTAAAGACATGTGAACTATAAAAAGTAATTCTAGGGCCCTATGCAGTAGCCCAGTGGCTAAAGGCTTGCTTTGCACACGACAGGATCCTATATGGGCACTGATTTATTTCCCTGCCACTCTATTCCCATCCAGCTACCTGCTTGTGGCCTGGAAAAGCAATAGAGGATGGGCCAAAGCCTTGGAACCCCGTACCCTGTGAGACACCCAGAGGAGGCCTGGCTCCTGGCTTCAGATCAGCTCAGCTTCAGCCATTGCAGCCATTTGGGGAGTGAACCAGCAGACAGCAGATCTTTTTCTATCTCTTTCTCTCTGTAAAGCTGCCTTAATAATAAAAATTAATAAGTATCTTAAAAAGGAAGAATTCTTAAACATCAAGACATTACTGTAGCAAAGGGGTGATTTCTTTCCCACTATTCTTAGTACCTTTTAAGAATGCCAATGTAGTGAAAAACACTTGAAACTTAGATCACATAAGCTAAGATAGTATTTTAAAAACCCAGGTATTTCATAGTTGAGATGCTGGGGAAAGTCAACATGCTGAAGGGACCAGAAGTTTGCCAATGAACCAAACCTATCTAAGGAACCTGGAGAAGAAGCTATCTTTTCCTAAATAAAATAGTATTTCTCAGAGTTACTGATAGTTAAGACAATGTGATTGGTTTAGGAGCCTGTCCTATGCATTGCAGAATGTTTAGCAACACCCAGGTTTTACTGGACCCCAGTAGCAACTCTTGATCTTGATGATGGAAAACATCTGTAAGCCACTACTGCACACACGCTGTGTGAAGGCCAATAATGTCAGATCAGCGCTGTCTAAGAACCACTGGAATAAACCAGCTCATTGCTATGCAATGTGAGGAAGTGACGCTCTCCCTAGGGCATGTGTCTGCTCTCACTTTCTCGAATTCTTGCCTGTGTGCTTCTAGAATACTCTAGGTATAGTGCAAAGGGGGGAAAAATTACCCAGAGAAAGGAAAGTTAAAAGGTCCTGGCAATGATTTAACTGAAGGTACTGTTGGTAGGGTCTTCTTATCAGAGGTCCAACTGAGAGATTAAAAACCTTAAGGTGATGGCAAGATGTGTCTGTATGAAAAGCATTAGGCATCTTGAAAAGTGACTTCCTAAGTGCTGACTCAAACTCTCTTACTAGTTCTGTGAAAGAGACTATTATACCCCATGTTGCACGGCTAGAGGAAGCAGGTCTCCCTGGTTTTTTTCTTTCTTAAATCTCATGGCCAATAAGAAACAAAACAGGGGTTTGATCTGGATCTTTGATTTTGAGTTCAGTGTACTCTGATGATGCCAAGCTGCTATGTCAGCCCTGCGTGGGCTGTTATTTTCATGGCAGGCAAAAAAAAAAAAAAAACTAAGCCAGCTTCTTGAATTCTCTACAATGTCAGGGACAGAACAATGCAGCCTGATTACTTTGATCTCAGAAAAGGGCAGTCAGATCAGAAACAGGTGATTCTGTGGAAAGCTCCGAGAGATCATCACCTTACTCTTTAACCCACATTATATCACACACACACACACACACACACACACACACACACACTCACACTCACACTCACACACACACAATCTCCTTTTTGGTCCTCATATCCAACAATGCTTTGAATTCGCATTTTATCAGAAAAGCTTACAGCTGAAAAAAGTGGGCCTGAAAAGCAAGTAAATGTGAATAGTAAATCATATGTATGCCCTCATCCATTTTTCAGAACTGTTTCCCCTCCTCTGATTTACCCCATTGGATTTTTTAAGGCTGCCCTATAAAAATAAGTTGTCGGCACTTGAGGCTGTGGGATGCTGAGCTTTCACAGTTAGCTCTCTGGTTACTAGTAATAACAGAGAAGGACAGGCACGCATACATGTGCATGTGTTGAGTTTGCTGAATTAGGACACAAGTTCTGTAATGCTTGGATTGGTGCCTTATCCCTGTCTGCATGGTTTATTCCTGCTTTTCAGCAGTACTTAGAAGGTCTGTTCGCCTAATGGTGTTATCCTCATTCAGTGGTATTTGAGTTCGACTTGCTGAGCTATCGCTGCCTGTCAAATCGCCTACCTCATTCCCTCCACCTCCAGATAAATCAAGTGACATGATAAGGAAACAGAGTGTTAACTGAGTCCCCTGCTCTACCCCTGTGCTCACAAATGTCCTTGTGAAAAATGGCAGGCAGATTTCCTCAATCTGGACAATAGGGTGACAGCAATAAGAATGGATTTAACACAATGTAGAAAATTTGGGAATGCTAAAGGACCATCAAGCTCTCTTCCTCCTGGAGGAACTTTAAGGGATTCATTTTCACTTCGAGTTGCCTGGAAAGGTATTTGATGAGCTAAAAGGAATCTATCAAACAATACAGGATGCAACCCAATAGTGACTAAAAGCAAACTTGATGGATATAACATAAAATAACCAGCTAGATCAAATGATATTTTCAAAGGAGATAAGATTTATTCAAAAACATGAATCACTAAGTAAACAACATGGTGCAGAAAAGTAAAATATCCACATGACATTGTTCTAAATAATTAGGAATCTAACTGTGTCTAAAGTGTAATAACTAGCTGACCTTAATACCCATCACAGAGCCTCTCTCACTCTTTTTATTAAACAGGACACCCACATGCATGAAACATCATTATTCATTGTTTTAAAAAAGAGTTAAGTTGACAGGCATGGAGGAGACAGATGTAAAGAAACAAAGAGAATGAGCGTCCATCTATGATTTCACTCCACCAAAGCCCACAGCATCTGAAGCTCCGACAAGTCCAGCGCTGAGATCCAGAAACTCAATCCACATCTCTCAGGTGGATTTTGGGAACTGCCTCTCAGGCTATATATGAAGAACAAGGTGGAAAGAGGAGCTAGAGCTTTTACAAATCCAGAAACTCCAAGGAGAACTGGCACAGCTGGGCCAAATGTTCACAACCTATTCTGAAAACAGACACTACCTGAAGGAGGGGACACGTGGTCACACCCTGGCCAACTCCTACACCAGACTGATTGGTTGTGGTGTGATTACATGGCTCAATGTCAACCAGTTATTTCTGCTAGCTATTGAAATTAAATCTAACAGGAAAGAATTTCATAGTATTGATATCACAAACCAGAGAACTGGAGTTTTTAATAAAAATATTTATCATGCAGGAAAATCTTGTCAAAAATTAAATTTTCCCTTGATTTCATGATTCTCTGGAATATTTTCTTCTGATTTAATATTTTGGTAATAATCTTGCAGTTATCTATTTTGTCTAAGCTACTCTAAAGGAGATTTGTCTTTCACATGCTTCCATAAGAAAAGACCCTTAAAAATAACAGGCCTGCTACAGTCAGTGCTACTTGTTTACAAAAATATATATATTTATTCACTGTTATATCTACCATAAAACAAGGAATGATGGAAAGAACTCAGAAAAGGTTGGTAAACAGTTTCATGAAATTGGTCAATGAGGTTATAACAGAGTGACCTCCTTTAAATTTGCAAAGACAAAAACTGATAGATACGGAATTGTTTTCAAGTGACTTGGAAATGATAAATACTGTTTTCTTGCTTAAAAATATTGATGGCAAGCAAGATTTTAGAGGACAAACATTATCCATTACGACAAAAATATATAGTGGGAATAGCATGATCTGAAAAACGTCTTCATGTGATTTCAACACTCACCCGAGTTCAACAACTACCACACTCCAGTCTAATCCTGTGCTACAGACTGGTCCACGCACAGATAGGCATTGTGCCCATTCTTACGCTTCAAAATCTAGGTCTTTGGAATCCGAGCGGCAAAAGTAAATCAGAATACGCTTTCCACGACAGAATTTGAAATAAAATCTAATGGAAAAAGCAGTTTTGTGTTAAAAATAAATGAATACATCTGTGGGAAGACTATCATATTCCAGGTTCAGAGCTATCAAAAGTAAAATGTAAACATGGAACCAAAAGTTTTTTTTTCTAAGAAACTGAGATTAATCTGAAGCAGGTGCAGGAGCAGCAAGGCAACCAAAGCAAAGTGCCTGCCCAAGGCCAACAGAGGTGACAATACACCTGCTAACAGCCCATTTCTGTCTGAGAAAGAAAATATGCACGAACTAAAATCATATAACTCCTGGGCCCATTGCTTGCTCTCTCCAAAACAGCATGACACAGGAAATATCCTAGAAAAGGAAGTTAGCACTGAAAAAGATCACAGTGTGTATAACAACTACAGATACAGGCAACATGAGTCCATGATGAAGGTACAAACTGGCCAACTGTTGGACCAGGAAAGGTGGCCCTGTGATTTAGACACTGAGGTTGGGACACCCAAAAACACCTGCGCAGGGCAAAGCCAGAACAGAATACCCTTCTGGACCAGAGGTTCCTGACACCACCCTTCAGAGAACCCACAAACCTCAGAAAAGGATTTATACCCACAGTTCTGCTTGAGGATAGCTCAGGACTAGAAAGTATGTAGAGGAATATGGGAGCAATCAAGACAATGATCCATTACACGGGGACAGTCGCCAGAGCCGAGAGAAACCGAGGTTTTAGAATTTGAGAAAACAGAGCAATCCAAGAGAGAGAAAACAAACTAAATATATTTAAAATGACTCAAGGAGTAGGGAAGGGCATAGATATGAATATTGAATAAAATCAAGACATTAAAATAATCACCCTGGAATCAGAAAGCCAGGACAAGATGAAATAGCAGATTAGATAGCTGCATCTGACTGTGTTCACCTTACTTTTCAAGGGTTCTTTAGTCACCTCTGGCTTTATAAGCACAGTCACTGGTACAAAAGTAGCATACACCTGCATTGATCACTGACTTCTCAATTACTTCTTTAATTTACTTACGTTGCAGTTTCTATCCTAGATCTCACTGTTCACCTCCTTTACAAGTTTGTGGGACAACTCCGAAGTTTGCTCTCTGATGAGGTCAAAGAGATGAGCTACAGAGCAGCCTTAAATGCTTTATTCCCTGCAGGTCCCAAGAAGGAGAAAACTATGGAGGAAAGAACTACCTGGGAGAAGTGGAGCACTACACAGCTCCCGGATATTGCAAAGACTGCTCTGCTTGCAAGCACATTCCCCAAATGTCAGCCTCCCAGGTATCTTCACACAAGCGCAAGACACCTTGCAAGCCAGCCTTGATGGCTAGAGCTTCTGCTCCACTGTGGCTCGGCCTCCACCTGTGCAGATCCTGAGATGAGGATGCCTGGAAGCTTCCTTGTTTATTTTCCTGTTCCAGGGGTGCAAACCAAAATCTTGCATCCCAGTGAATGTCCAAGGACACTCCAAAAATGCACTGAACAGGAAAAATTGAAATACCTACTTTGGAGGGTATTTTCAAAAATTCATGGAAAATGTGTCTCCTGGAAAATCTACAAAGACTTCAAAATTCATTTACACCAAAATAAACTTCGCTTTTTAATATCATTTTTTCTATGAGTTTTTAAGGTACCTTGTTGTTGAGACATAAATTTACACTAAAGGAAAAAAACAGCAGACCTGAAAAACTGCTCTCAAGTTATCAAACATCAGAGGACTGGCATAATACCAACTACCCGAGCATCTCCATATTCACTTAAACGTAAAACATCAGGCTACCTGCCCCCATCCTCCCCCCCGCAAAAACGGTATCCGACTCACTATACTTTAATTCCTGTTTCTCTGCTTACTCCTACCCTGACCATCATCAATCTCTTCCACCATTCTCTCTGAAATAATTTCCATTTGTATTAGCCTCACCTAAGCTTTTTTTTTTCCCCCTTAGGAGTACATAAATTTAGGAGCATAACTAAATTGAATATATCCCTTTAAATAAAGTCATCTCTCACCCTGTAAAAGTCAGCGTAAAGTGGCCCTGTAAGTCTGGCTCTCACCTCTCAGGTCAAGAGCCTTCTATTCATTCAGAGCTTCAGCGGAGGCTTCCCCCGGAAGGGGACTCCTGGAAGGCATTTGGTGTGCTACATGCAAACACAGCAGTCGGCAGATCTCATCATTTCTAAATGTCAGCCTTGGGATAATCCCTCTGACCCATTCCAAAGCTTATAGGTCACAGAACATTTTATCTGGCAGAGCCTTTCATATATATTTTTTCTGGTTGAAAGTGTTATCCATTTTCCCCTCCACCCCCCTCTTAAAGGAGACTTGGTTCCTCTGTACATACGGTGAGTAAGGCATAAAGGAATTCAAGCAAATGATAAAAATATGTCTGCAGGGAAATAAAATTCTTTTTCAGAAATCAATCATGTGCTATTCACACAAGCAGAAAAAAAAAATAGCCTGAAATATCCCTTATCTCCCTGCCTCACTCCACTCAGCCATCCTGTGCAAACACTTAAAGGCCAGAGGCTGTCTCTCCCCTCCTATTTCTCCTTCAGTGGCAGGGACTGGAGCCCAAGATACGTAGACAGACAGACAGGTGGACAGACGCCATTAGCCTAAGATGATTGGCTGGCTGTCAGAGGGAGAGATAGCCACGGTGGGTCCGTTATCTTATGCGGTTAGAGCGTGCATAGCAATCAGCAGAGTGGGAAGAAGAAAGCATCCTCTTCCCCACAGTTCAAAATGGAAATGGGAGCCTCCATTATCCTCACCTCCTCTACATATTATTTGGACTATGATCTCTGTGGCTTCCAGCTTTGAGAATAGCAAGGTTCTTGGTATAAGTCGCTTACAAAATCTATTTTAAAAATAGCACAGTCATGTAGCTGAACACATCGTGTCCAAGGAAACCTTAAAGTGTTGTGCTTCCCCTAAAGTTCTACTGAAGAGGCCTCCTCGGTTAGAATGGGGGTGCCCCCACCCAACTCTCGAGTCCCTACCCCATGTCCGGTTCAGCCTGGAAGGCAGCAGGCCAGAGCTCAGACAGTGGTGGCCAGGACTGAGTCCCATGCCGCTGGCACCCTAGCACAGCCCTAGCAGTCGTGCGCATTTGGACAGTAAAGTGTGTGTGTGTGTGTGTGTGTGTGTGTGTGTGTGTGTCCACCTTTCAAATAAAAACATTTTATAAATGGGCTACAGGCCAACATGCCCAAAGGCATGCCTGCTCTGCCACTTACCAGCTCGCGGGACCTTGGGAAAATCTCAGACCCTCTTCAGCTTAGAAATCAGTCAGCATTGTTGTTTGGATTTAATGGAAAGTACATGTCAGCACTTACTCTGCACTCTGAACACGGTAGGAAATGCTGTGAGCATTAGGTTTGGACAAGAGATTGAGTTTGACAAGCCTTAACACTGCTGGCTGAAGTTTGTTTCCAACCACTGAAAGAGACACTTTTAAAAATCAGGGATAGTTTCCTGGTGACAATGAGTACCTATTTCTAAAAGCCCCATAATATTTTAAAGGACTAAAAACATTTCAGGATATACTTGAGACAAATGGGGAAAGCAGAATAAATTGGTGTGCATTTAACTGGCTATATTGAGGATGCCCAAGGAAATAAGGAGACCCCAAAATCTGAGATGATATTTACTGATACTGCTTAGAAAGACTATGTGTAGCCTACTTCTGCCCTTAATGTTACATCGATGGCTCCTATTGGTTTACAGTAAAATAATATTTGCTTAAAAATAAAAAGTACACGATGAATGGGAAACAAAAATTCTGCCCCACGCTAGTCATACATCATTATTGGTGCTTTCATCTTAAGGTAGTCAATGAGAGTAATTTAAAACTGAAAGGAAAGTAAGTTAAACAGAAAGATCATGAATAGATGCCAGGTGTTGTACAGTCAATTAAAATAACGGTAATTGCTATTGAACCTATTATAAGTCGGGAATGTATTTATCTGTAATCCCAAATTCACACATAACCCTACGAAGCAGGTGTGTGTGGGATGCCTTTCTCAAGGCTACATAGCTTCTAAATGGCACAGGCAAGGCTGGAATGCAGGGTTATCCGATGCTGAATCCACTCCCTCTCTGTTTCTATTCTACTGACCCATCCCTCAAGAATACCCACTGGCAAAGGGAAATAGAATTGTCAGAATTTGCAAGTTGGGGTGAAATGCTAAGTAAAACACTGGTGTGTGGCATGAAGAGTGAGCTCAGCAAAGTTTTGTTCCACCATGCAGGTGAGCATCACTGGATGGACTCCCACATCCAAAAGAGAGCAATTATACCCAAGCCACATAATTGCAAATCTGGAGAAGGGGGTGAAGGCCTATCCTGCAGGCCCTTAGCTAATCAACAGGCATCCTTTCGGAGCTCTGCTCATTCATGGGTGAGATTGAAGACAGGTAAGGGCTCAAGTCTAACAGCATTTCTCTTAGTTTGCTCTTCCCAAACTCTACTCGCTATTACACCACATCCTATTCTAATTATCTCCTTCACTGTCTGAATGATCTTCCATTTATTTCAAAATAGTATTTATATTAACCTTCCATCCATTTAATAGCTTTTTAATCCCAAACTGCTTCCTGAACCTTTTTACTTGAATGTTACCCTGCTCTCCTCTGAAGTTTTCAGCTGTGCTTGGGTGTTGCCAGCTCCACTGCAGTTTGTGTCCTGTCCCTATCCCAAAGTCCAGGGAATATTTTTCCAACAGATTTTCTCCACTGGCCTCTGTTTAGAATCAAATCCCTCCTCACATTTTAAAGTGTACATAAGCTGTTGTTGACTAGGCAGCTATATATAGCCAACAGAAAAATACACCCAGTGCATTCCAAAATCAGGGCCATTATAGCCATTTGGCCTTTGAGAAGTCACATAGCTCGAAGAGGCTGAGCTAAGGATTAAACTACAATCCATATGGCTTGACTGCTGGGGTCTTCTTACAATGCTGACTTATAGTGAGTAGGAAAATAGTGTTTATCACAAAGTTAACACAAAGACATTGAATACATGCTCACTGTCTTCATGAGCTGTGATGCAAATTCCTGCGACCATTCCATCCAAATTTGTTTTCTAGGCAAAGATTTTAAGTCATAGGGGAAGCCTGAAGCCTCACACATCAGACTTCAAAAAACTCCAATCTGGATTCTCGGTTGCCTCTTAAATGTCCTGAGTTTGGAGCAGTTAGTTACTGCAAGACTCTCATGATTACCCAGGCACATAATTAGCGAGGTGCAAAATTATAATAAAAAATAGCGGTAATATCCAACACTGAAGCTTGCTCTAAACCAGGCACTTGTATATGAGCTAAGTCAGTATATTTATCGCAAAACTCTCCATATTTCAGATTATACAATTAAGGCTTACACTTGGACAGCTTAAGTTGTCTGGAGTCACACACTGAAGAATCAGGAACTGTACCGAAAGCTAATTAACTCCAGAGCCCAGCTTCTGGCAGAATTATAATGAAAATGTAAATTATTTAAACAAAATCCTAAGCTCTTTCCAAGATCTCTCCTTGAATAATATGTCCTACTATAAATCCATAGGAAGAAACTGCAAAATTTCATGCCAATGCCCTGGCTTTGAGACTGAAATCATTCTATCTCTTCACCAAGTGAGTGGACAGAGAGACTGTAGAAAGCAGCTAACTGCTTATGCTCAAGCTGTGCTAGAAACCTAGAGGCTTGCATAGTTTGGAGGCAGAGCAAGTGAGCTGGGGCAGCCCTCTCCAGCTGGCACGTCCAAGGTGGCAGCTGTGAGGATTCCTGGGAAGAAGCAGGGGTCACAGCCCTCTTTTTAATTACATCAGCTCTGTCCTGCCAGCTCTTGGTACCACTGCAGTTCCAACAGACGGTGCCTGCTCCCAGGCAGGATGCTTAGGGCAGCCACACTGCATACTTCAAGCAGCTTCTCCATGATGAGGGCACAGAATATCACCCCAACGTGGCATCTTGGCACTTCCATAGGGCCTTGGGATGTGCCATTGTGTCGCTGCGGCCGTCCTCTCTGTGAGGCATTCGGGGGAAGACAGGAGAATCTCTGAGCTCAGCGATTAATGTTCCCACATTTCTAATCTGAAGGAGGAGCTGTCAGCCACTTAAGATCTCCATTTCAGAAGAAAGAGTGTTCTGTCAGGCTGCTTACGTTACCATGTCAGTTACTGCAACAGAAGCTGAGATAAGAGTGGATTTCTTGGGATAGGTTATTTTTCTCTGATGTTAAGAGTCCATACAGAGCAAGCCAGAGCTGTATAAGGCTCCATTGTGTCAGAAGCTGGCAGCTGGTGTCTGGTGTGGTGGTTCATTCAACCTGCAGCTTCGAATCCACAGTCATCAGTGGCTCCCTAAGAGCCTGCCTTCACTCATATTCTAGGCAGCAGACAGAGAAGAGAAAGAGGCAATCCAACAGGCAGAACATGTTTATTTCTTTTAAAACTTAAGCCAAGAGGGCCCAGCGCGATAGCCTAACAGCTAAAGTCCTCGCTTTGAACATGCCGGGATCCCATATGGGCACCGGTTCTAATCCCAGCAGCCCCTCTTCTCATCCAGCTCCCTGCTTGTGGCCTGGGAAAGCAGTCAAGGACAGCCCAAAGCCTTGGGACCCTGCACCCGTGTGGGAGACCTGGAAGAAGTTCCTGGATCCCGGCTCCAGATGGGCACAGCACAGGCCATTGTGGTCGCTTGGGGAGTGAATCATCATACAGAAGATCTTCCTCTCTGTCTCTCCTCCTCTCTGTATATCTTACTTCCCAATAAAAATAAAATAATAAATCTTTTAAAAAAAAACTTAAGCCAAGATTTAATACTCAGATCTCCCACTCACAATCACAGGGAGGAACTTAAGTCAATCAGTCAAATCAGCCACAGACAGTCTTGCACAAGGGTGAATCTTTGCAATTCAAAAGGAAAAGATGTCTGTTGGAGGAAATTAGTAACTCTGCCACAAGCATCCTCTGCTACTAACCAAATAGTGATGCACAACTTTCCTTCCAGAACGGGACGCCCTCTGTATTAGTCAACTTTCTTTCACTATCACAAAATAGCCAATGTAGGCTTTCTATGAAGTAAAATGGTTTATTTTTAGCATATAGTCTTGGGGATTTAAAGTCCACATGGCAGAGTGCAAGCTCCAGCAAAGAACTTTTGAGGGGTTGAACTGTAACAGATTTCTGCTGACCAGTTGTGTTATTGCTCTGGAAATACTATTTCGTCCAAAAATTAAAGATGTGCTTATCTCCAAATGTTTCCAAGTGTAAGTAATGATAATCACAAGTCTGCCTTGGATCTATTTTTGTAAATGAAAACCTTCACATTTATCTATTAGCTTCTATCCACTACCCAACCATTTCCTTCCTTCCCCTGATAGAGATTTACTTTAGGCCGACTGAAACTAAGTCCTGCGTGAGAACACAGAGTCTGTGATTTTGCAGCGGGGATGACTCCCACTGTTTGGCCAAACACACTCAGGGAGGCCCTTGAAAAAGGCTCAGGGCCACTGTAGTAATAGTTGATGCTTTCATTACTTCCTCAACCACATGAGACAATCTCTGGTGGTCCTCAGAGAAAAATAATCATTCAACACAGGACAGCACCCCAACTGATTCTGGTAGAAATGAAATCTATTGGCATGAGACCTGCTTTCCAGAATGCTTCAAGCAAGGAAGTTGTCAAATGCTTTTCTAAACTATACGAAGTAGCACTAACTCCCTAGCATGTGCTATCTTCATCGTACTGGTCCATTTTCATCACTGTAGTTAAATAACTAACACAGCTAACTGTTTCTCATCCTGCCCGAGTCACCATCACACAACAGTCCGTTGGTGCTGCTCCATGCGATGTAGCACTCCAGCTCCAGGGACGAGTGTGAACTTGATGTTGTGGCATCAAATGAAATTAGTTTGCTTCCTTTCTTATCTAACACCGTTGGTCAGAGAGAACTCACATGACCACCATCACTTCTGAACAATGTCAAAGTTGTAGGCTACAAAAGCTTGGACTCCAGAATTCTGCTACTAAAGAATTTGATTCACTCTCACAATGCCCACAAAAACTGGGACTTGGGCTGGACCAAGGAGAAGCCAGGGACACCATCCACTTCTTCCACATGGATATCAGCAACCCAAGTACTTGAAAACCATCTTATTTCTCACAGAGAGTATGTCAGCAGGAAGCTGGATCAGAAGAAAAGGTGGGTCCTGTTCCCAGGCTCTTCAATATGAGATGCAGGTGTCCCAGGCAACAGCGTAACCTGCTACCTCATAATGCCTACTCCAAGCTGAATGAAGTGTAACCAAGATTTTCACTAAAGTTTTGTTAACTATACTCCTAGGGGCTGAGAAAAGAGAGCAAAGCAGAGGAATCGAGCATTACCAATTACAGCCCTTTATTCTTCATGCAAGTGGTTTGTAAGAGGGATCAACTCCACACAGAGAAAGCTCAAGATCCACAGCATAAGAGAAACAAAATTTCCTAGGAACACATTGATTCCCCAGCACTTACAAATCTAACAGGCAGAGACGTCAATCCTGGGATAGTGACAGGCTGAAGGTACAGTCGGTGTGTTTAAGAAGAAGTGAGGAACAGGGTGCATTCTGCTTCAATAAAAAGTGACTGCATCTTTATCAGAGTTGACAGAAATCATTAAAAAGTGAAAGCAGGAACCCAATATATTGATGATACCTCTAGAATTTGGCCTTACAAACATAAGCTGTATTCAGTGGAGTATATTTTTTCCTGTCTCATGCAATAAAATCCAATCTCATATAAGTTTTTATTTGTTCAGAGTGATAGATAAGCTTCCTAAAGTTTGTTTTAAATCAATATTCTATTCTCTAACTTAACGGAAACTGTGAGCTCATTTAATGAATAGATATCCTTGCAACTTTATAAACACAAAGCCATACTTTTTTTAACGGGGGGGGGTACTTAAAATGTGACTTTCACCTTGCAGTAGCCTCTTCATTGAGTTTCTAATAGTGAAATAAACAACATATGAGCATATCTCCAACTGCTGTGAAATATTTAACATTGCCTGTGTCCAGGCTGGCACTATGAGTCAGTAAGAAGACAGGAGACATGAGAATGTCAGACAAAAAAATGACTCAAACAATAATAGCTAACATTTATTGAGTGAAATTTGCCAGTTTCTGTCCTAACTTCTTGGCAATTTAGTTGATTCTTTCAATAATCCTAATAGTGAGATACCATTGTTTTTGTCATATATTAATTGTAAAATGAAGGACTCAGACACAGAATATACAATTTGTTCAAGCTATCTAAGTGATGAAACCAGGTTTTAGATCTAATTATCAAATCAGGACATCTTAAATGCATTGCCACTTAAAAGGTAAAATCTAGATCCCATCAGAATATATTGAATGATTATCAGTTATGGCTCTAGTAATTGCCTAAGTAGTCACTGAAACACTAACAGATTGATCCGAAATGTTCTAATTGGAGGCACAGGGATGGGAATAGAAAAACCAATACAAACTAAATCCCACTAATAGTCTTACTGCTATTTTATAGAATTCAAACTACCAAATCAGGTAAACTTCAAATGAGCACAGGATCCTTCATGTACCATGTGGCCATTATGGACAGGAGCAAAAAACAACAACATTTTCAGTAAAGGGCCAGATAATGACTATCATAAGCCAGGAGGCTTCAGTAGCAACTGTTCAGTTCTGCCAAGGGAACACAAAACTAGCAATGAAAACTTGTAAAATATGAGAGGATAGCTGCAATCTGTCCTCATTGTTATGTAAATGCATGTGTAAACAAATATGTATATGTAAACAAAAGAATATGTTTACAAAAGGTTTTAAATAAAAACAAATATTAAGATTGGTTAAGCCATCAGGCCAGTGGTTTGTACATCTCTGGATAAAGAAATCCACTAGAACTCATTCAATGCTTTAACATCACAGTGTTTATTTCGAAGAATAAACTTATGAATAGCCTTAGGATGTTCCTTTATTGTTTCTGGCATAGTCTCTACTTTAAATATTACTTCCTATTTTTCCTCTATGTGTGATTTTGCTAGTCAGAAGACTCTCGGTGTTAAAGTTCAGAAAATTCACTTGTCATACCATCAGTAAGCAATGTAATATGGAAGAAACCATTGCTCGAACATGCAATCCATCCCCACCCCCCAAAAAACAAGCACCTGTTACGTGTGAAGACAATAAACATGTGTCATGAATGTTTCGCTGCCAGGTCCTAGATCCTTGCCATGAAATTGCAAGAGGGTCTGACTTAGAGCATGTGCATCCATTAGCACTGTGTTTGGCTGATGGGAAGAGAGAATCAACAGAGAGCAAGGTGAGCGCCTTCCTCCATAGGTCACAGCTTCTAGCTTCGAGGACATAAGAGGGACCCATGTCATGATTCCAGAAAGGAAGAAAACAAAGCGCAGGGAGTGAAGAGAACCCTCCCTCCCGGTGAGAGAACTTCTTACAGGGCTCCCACAGAAGTCTACCCAATGGCTCCCACTTGTATTTGAGAATCCCCCTTTAAGCAAGACAGTTGAGAAATTCTCACCTTCAGTTGAGACCACTGACTAATAAAATAAACCTAGAAAGACACTGCATGGAGGAATGGATAACAGTCAAGGGAGTGGGGTTGGGAAACAGCAACCTCAGGCATGGAAGTGTGTGGAGATTAGTTCTTGGGCTCTCCCTTTTTTCATTCTAGTTATTCCAGGAGCTAAAGCCAATGAATACAACAAAGCCCTTCTTGCTGCTTAGCAGCATTCTGTACAACACTTTTTCTATTAATCCTTTTTGTACTCCTTGCTACTCTTAGAAATTACAAATAACCAACTCCTCTGAGCAAATGATAACTACACCAGCATTAGAGGCGCGTTCATGTAGTTCGGGTAGAAAGTGTTCTTCAAGTGTTGTAAAGTCTGCATTCTCCTTCCTGTCAATCCACACCATGAGGTGGATTGCTTGTCCTGTGCCCTACAAACAGTTGGCTCTGCACTTGTCATAACCTGGTCTCTTTACTCACTGGCTTATGGTAAGGTTGGCCCAGTGGTGCTCAGCTGGTAAGAAGGGTCAGCTAGAGACACACCTTGCCCACTCATTTCTTGCTTAGGCGGGGTAGCAGCAGCCCCTCTGTTACATCAGAGGCTATGAAAAGCTGGCTTCCTTTGAGTCTGTGTCCGCTGATCACTTCTCAGAAGAGCAGTTCTAGGAGCTCCCACTCATCCATCACTGAACACTTTCACAAGAAAGTTTATGAACGCTGTTATACCGCCTATAAATAAATGTTCCTGTTGTTATAACATCTCTTCTGAAATGTCCATTTCCTCATCCTCTCCAATAAGGCCCAAGGTGGAAAGATTTGGGATTCCATCTTCTACGCTTCAGGGTGTGACACAAACTTTAGAGATAACCACAAGTGGGAGGGGGCCTCCTATGTTCACAATGCTGATGTCATAACAAAAACACTGGAGGCTGGCAGTTCTGGCTGCAACGCCATCCAGCCACTCTCAGAACTCACACCTGGCATATTTTACCTCATTCTCCCAGACCATTCCAGTGGCAACAAATCTCCACAGTCTTTGTGCATAGCCTTTGCCCGCATCCATCAGGTGGACTCTTTCATGCCTTATAAACAGTTTATGTCTATTACATAATGATGACCTATCAATTGTGTATTTATCCCCTGCTTCTAATAAGTACAAACCACATTTAACAAACCAGAGTCTGACATTCTCCCCACTAAGCACCACAGTGGGTCATAATAATGAACTAAAAGCAAAGCAAATAGAACATGGATAGAACCATTCTAAATAGTTCTCACTTAACTGAACAACAATCAGATTTTGTGTCTCAGTCCTGAAAAGAATGAGGAGACAAGCAACAGAAAGCAGGATACCTGTAAGGCAATGCAAAAAGGGAATGGAATTGTGACATGTCATTTATCTGCAACATGAATAGGTCAAGGACAACTTTGTAGAAAGCATTTTGAGTTTTGTTAATTTTATGTCACTATCCTGAACTATTTGGGCTAGGCTACAAAGCAGAGAGGTTCATTTTGGCTTCAAGTTTTGGAAGCTGAAAGTCCATGCATCCCGACACAGGCTCTGGTGAGAGCCCCACGATGAATAGTAGAAGCACACGCAGGATGAGCGCATTTCATGTGAAAGTCAGAACCAGAGAGGGATCGGGTGGGGCCAGGCTCAGGCTTTTAACACAACTGTCTCATGAAAACTAACCGAGGTCCCAGTGGAAAATGTCCTAATACAGTTCAAGGGCATATTTCCAGTTGACTAAAATATCTTCCATTTAGGCTCAACCTCTTGAAGGTTCTACCTCCCAACACGACCACACCAAAGATCAAGTCTCCCAATACATGAAGCTTTGGAGAAATAAACAATACCCAAACCATAGCAGAGTCAAAAGACTATCACTCAGAGGGAAGAGAGGCAGACAACAACTGCCGAAAAGGGGGGATCATTTTCAAGGTCAAGAGTGAAGGGCAAAGGCAAACTCTTCAGTCAACCTACCTTGTGTCCCAGGTCAGTATTCTGCTTAAAGCAGGGTTAAACTTACAGTCCTCATCAACACAGGCTCCACGAGATCAAAGACCAAGCTAATTTGCTAACACTATTAAATACATAAAGCCATCAGAAATAATTTAATGCTTATCAGATATGCTTACTCCCTCACCTACCCCTTATTTCAGCCTAATGAGCAAAATGGATTCAGAAAATGAATATGTAATGAGGAATTCTTCAATTTATTTTCATGAAAGAATTACAATGGGGGCTTAGACTGAAAAGGGGGGATTGGCATTTAAAGGGGGCATTTTAACTGTTCCACTTAGTTTTATTTCATGTTGGAGCCTGTGATGCATGGCTAAAGTTTGTCAACCTTCCATTAGCCTCAGTATTTCATCATAGGTAAATGTCATATATTTAAGCCACAAATACATTGCAACTGTTTAGCACACAATGAATTTCCTTTGATTCACAAAAAAAAAAAAAAAAAAAAAAAAAAAAAAAAAAAAACATTGAGGGCCAAATTTATCCATGAGTAGGGCCAGGTAGAGAGAAAGACGAGTCTGTGGTTAAACATCGTTGAACACTGTCCGGGCACATGTCTCTGAGAATAAAGAACAACTTCACCATGCACTCCCCTGAGCTTTCTCTCAGTGCATGAAAGCTCTCTGACTATAATTACCTTTGTGTTTTAACCCCAACCTGCAGACATGACCTCGGCGAATCCTATGGCCGGGAGGGAGGCCAACAGTCACGTGGTCAAAGCCCCATTCAGAATCTTCACTTTCAAATTCAAACCCTTATGAAATCCCTCTGTCTGCCGCTGCAATTGCCCAAGTTCTTCCAGTCTTGAGGGGTTATCACCCCTGTCACCTCACAGGAACACACTAAAGTCCTCTGGGATGGTTAGGGTCAGGGTGAGTATCTGCTGGTTCCCTGGAAGTGCTCACTGTGTGTTTCAGTCTAACTGCTCTTGTTTCAGTTTCTTCTCCCACAGACCCTGTCTTGTCCTAAGATCAAACCCTTCAGGCCCAGCCCAGTAGCCTAGTGGTGTAGTACTCACCTTGCACGTGCCAGGTCCTATATGGGTGCCGGTTCCAATTCTGGCTGCCCCACTTCCCATCCAGCTCCTTGCTTGTGGCCTGGGAAGGCAGTCGATGACAGCCCAAAGCCTTGGGACCCTGCACTCACATGGGAGACCCAGAAGAAGCTCCTGGCTCCTGGCTTCTGATCAGCTCAGCTCCAGCCGTTGTGGCCACTTGGGGAGTGAATCAACAGATGGAAGATCTTCCTCTCTGTCTCTCCTCCTCTCTGTATATCTGACTTCCCAATAAAAATAAAATATCTTAATAAAAGATTTCCATCTTTTTAATAAAAGATTTGTTTAAAAAAACAGCCTTTTTCCCCCCAGGGGCTGCCAAAGCACCACTCATAGAAAACTAATGTGTTCATTCACTCACTAAATACAAACCAGGTCACCTATCGAATGCCTGAGTCAGCGCTCATCTCAAGATACACAAAACCAACACAACAGAGGTAGCCATCTGTTTGAAGCGCACAGCTGAAGCGCAGGAAACAGCTGAAGCTCCTGTAAGGACCAGGTGTGTGCTTACTGTAAGGAATGACCGTTGCTTAACTGCAAGTGTTGGTATGGGTTAAGAAAGAAAAGGCAGTGTAACATCCAAGGCCTCTTTTGCTCCAGGTACCTGGAGAATCTCCCTGGAGTCCTGGCATTTATGTTAAGATATAAACTATAAGTAGGAAGTTCCTAGGTAAGGGGCAGGGAAGTTAGGGGAATAGAGGAAACACATTGAGGTGGGAATAAGTTTGAGAGCTGAAGAATGGCACAAGAGGCTGAAGCATATTGAGTAAAAGAGCTTAGGATGCAACGTGTGGTCAGGAAGGATGGGCAACAGGACAAGGCCTATTTTGAGATTTTCTGCTGACTGAGGGGAGGTTGTTGGGATGGTTTAGTGCAGCTAATGCTGCGTGTGCCATTGACTTTTACTCAGGTTTAGGGATTTTTTTAAAAAGATTTATTTATTTTTATCGCAAAGTCAGATATACAGAGAGGAGGAGAGACAGAGAGAAAGATCTTCCGTCAGATGATTCACTCCCCAAGTGACCGCAACAGCCAGAGCTGAGCCAATCTGATGCCGGGAGCCAGGAGCTTCTTGCAGGTCTCCCACACAGATGCAGGGTCCCAAGGCTTTGGGCCGTCCTCAATTGCTTTCCCAGGCCACAAGCAGGGAGCTGGATGGGAAGCAAGGCCTGGAGGATTAGAATCGGTGCCCATGTGGGATCCTGATGCATGCAAGACGAGAACTTTTAGCCACAAGGCTGCCACGCCGGGTCCAGGTTTGGGAATCTTAGGATGATGGTTTCACTGTACTGATACTGGTTTCTGAGGACACAGGGATGCAAAGTTCCTCAGCCTCCTTGCCAGAAAACAGTGACTGACTGGCTGAGGCTTCACCAGGTCAATCTCCTTTCTGACCGCTGTTCCTGTCTCTCAAACTCTCTCCTCCCTCAGCTTTTCCTCAGAACATCAAAATTTTCTCCTTTCTTATCTTTTTCAATTTTCTGTCTCCTTTCTTCTCTCTTTCCCTCCTGTTTACCTTCTCCTTCCTTCCCTCCTTTTCACTCCTTCCTTCCTTCCAGATGTACATGGATTCAATTCTCTCACTTGCTCCTTCTAGACCCTACCTTGGGATATGGCAGAGTCAATTTCCACACTTAGAATATCCCTTAAAACTTTTCCCCAAATTATATGCATTTCTATTGATATGATTATCGCATACATTTTATGTGTCAGCTGTCTTTAGTCCCAAACCCCAATACAAACAGCATAATGATTGTATGCATATATGAGCCACCCAGCTGGATATGACTCTTGATGTTGCCTGCATCTGCTGATACAAATATCTGTGGTGTTTTAGAATGGGACCTTCCTTGATGATAAGCCCCCACTTGGCTTCATGTGTCATTTGTCTGCTGAAAATGAACATATTCTTTTCACAGTGATATCACCAGAAACATGTAAGCACTTTTTCAAGACTCTGCTTCTATCAAGCCAGCTCACATTCCATTTGGTCAAAATAATCCATAGAGCTGAGCCCAGATCAGGAAAAGGAGACCACAGAATGTACTTCAATTTGGGTAGAAGAGGGCTTCAGGAGGGGTTTGGGGAGGGGGTTCTTACTACACAACTGGACTCTAAGTAATTAATGTCACTTGTCTCAGGGTATACAACTCAGCTGCAGGCAGGAAGTCAGAGCTCTGCACTCCCAACTCTGTGTTCTTTGCACACTGCTATGCTGCTCCTGGGAAAGGCACCAACCACTAAGAGCCACATTTCCCTGTGCACAGTAGGCCTGACAGGAAAGAATTCAAAACTTCTGTGATGGAACCAAGGGGTCACATTGAATAATCGTCAACAGATGAAAACGCACAACTGACTTTAGGTTAGTGCCAGCTCCTTGTCAGGGTGTTTTAAACGACTCCATACTCAGATGTTAAAGTCATTTATCTAATTTTATTTTTCTGAGAAATTGTGATACAGACTTGAAAACACTGGAGTCATTATGCCTACCCAGAGTCCCCAAATGGATAACAGTTCTCCACTTTCATTGACTACACATACATCCAGCCTACTTACACTCAACAAGTCAAATGTAAGACTATTCTTTTTGCATTTCCTGCTTCAAATGTTCCTTACTCCACAATCTGTTTAGACATAGGCACTGAATACTAGAATCCAATGACAATTCTTTACAGATTATATTTCTGCTTTTTTGGAGGCTTTTCCCACTCACCTTTTTCCTCTCCTGGTTAATCGCTACTTGAAATTAGTGGTTTACTAATTGGGAGCAGTATATGGAAGCAGTTTTGTCACATATGGGACCAGCAATACTGGTAGGTAGCAATCAGCAGGCAGATTCTGGAGATGGACATAATGAAGGTCAATGTCAGCTGACTAATGAATAGTTGAATGGCACTGGTCAACTTTATTTTTGTACCATGTGCAGCACATTTCTCTTTGGGAAAAATATTATGGTGATTAACATGGCGATTCATTCATGCAATCTCAATCAACCTTCTTGACTCAAAGTACGTGATCAGCGACTGTCACTTCCCACTTGTATCAACATTTCTTCCTTTCAAGTATGAATTGTGATTCTTTGGTACTAACCAGATTCTATCAGAAGTCCACAAGTACCCAATGCTAATGAGATTCCTGGTTCATAATTTCATTCCCAGGCGGTCTTGATAGTGTATATGGGGTTTGTAAGAGCATCTGAACTGAACTCTGCCCAGTTTTTACGAATCAGTTTCGATGCTTACTTCAGATCATTGTCTCAGTAACCAACTGTAATTTCAATGGAGGTTTATGAAGGTCACAAGAATGGTTAAAGGCAGGTCTAGAAAAAGAGATGGATACATAAAATGTACATATTTCAACACAGAAGCAATCCATGACACATTCTCAATGATCATTGAGAGTGTGTTTCCAAGGGAATGATTACAGACCCATTATCTCTGAGTGCAGATCAGAGACAAGACTGTATCTTGTTGTTCTTTTTAAAAAAATAAATTTTCACTTCTATCATCAAGGCATAAAGTCAGAGAACACTACAAAGAGGACAGATGGGGAGAAACTGTCCATTTACTAATCTACTAACCAAATGCCGTAACAAGTCTGGTCCAGGATGAAAACAGGAGGGTGGAAGTCAAACCTGGATTCCCACACAGGTGGCAGGGATCTGGGTAACTAAGCCATTGTCTGCCGCCTCCCAGGTTACACATCAGCAGGAAGCTGGCTCCGAAGCACAGCAGCAGGGACTCAAGCTCGAGTATTCCAACACAGAGTTGCTCCAAGAGACAACTTAACTTCTGTGTCACATCCCCACCCCCCATTCTTATTTCTAGTTCTTCAGGGAAGCATGGAAGGGAACCCCACCAAAATTAGTCTCCTTTGAAATACACTCACAGTTGAAGAGATCAGCTACCGGTTAAATGGATGGGGGCGAACTCTTTGCTCTCAAAGGAATGTGCAGTAACGTACAACTTCAGAGCTTTCTGTAAGATAACAATCAGCTTTGGGCATCAATTCAAGATTCACTTCAGCTAATTTGGAAATATGTTCATACTGGTGATATGCATGAGCCTCTTAGACCAACAAACCCATGTGTAAGTATATTTCTTGTAACACAGTCATGACAGCACGTAAGTATACACATATAGAAACATTCATTATCACTTTATTTGTAATAAAGGAAAATTGGTCATAACCTGAAGGCTCATTAAAGGTAAATATCATCTGTCCATTCAGTAAAATACTGGACATTAAGGGTGAATTGAAATATTGCTGCATATAGAAAAGTAACTTGAGGACAATATGTAACACATAATGTTTTTCTTTTCTAAAAATATTAGGGAAAATTATATATATAGATACATTTTATGCAGCAAAGGTCAACTGGATGTCTCAGTGTCAAGTCCAAGTCCAAGAGAAATCTTGTTATATCCCTGGTGGTTTCTTTTAGAAACCAAAACCTCTAAAACAGATCAAAATAAAACTTTCTTATTGGATTACCAAAAACACAAACATAGAAGCAACTACCATACCTTTTATTTGGACCACAGAACCTTGAATCCTGCCTATGAAATAAAGTGTCATGTATATTACATTTTAAACACTGGTTTAGAATATTGGAATATATCCTAAGGAAATATTGGAATATATTGGAATATATCCTCCTCATATTGGAATATATCTCAGTCTCACAACAATATGTTCTCACCAAATATTATGCCTCATGTTCAACCGGTCCTTCAGACCAACTCCCTTACCATGATGAAGCATGGATAACGAATGAATATCCTGCAAATGAATCCCTTGTCCACTTCCTTCATTCTCAAGGTGGTTCCTTTTTAGAAGAGATACAGTCTGTGCCTGTTCTAAACGGATGATCCATCTGAACAGATCTTCCACAGACTCCCTTGTCACTAGTGTTCCAAAGTCATGACCACTAGCCACCCACTGTCCAGGAATCAGGATAGTAGTAAAGCACCAACCATCTCTCCTTTCAGACAAGGTGAATGAAAAGATGCTCAGCTCACTGTTCTGTCCAGTGGCAGGACTTCCCTTTCACACTATTTTTTGACAGATATTTTCGAGTAGGGCCCAATGCCACAACATGTACGTCTGAGGGCTGTTTACTCAAAAACCTTTTCATACGTATTTATTGTTTAAAGGAATTTAATATCATTCAGCTATTGATAACAATATGCTTAAGGTAGAACAGCCCAATACCAGACTAAGAAATGTAACTATTGTGAATTCATCCAGGTAAACCTATTCCTATGGCCAGTAATGAATTCAGGGATGGGTACATGATCCAGGTATAGCCTTGGGGGCCTAAAAGAGAATCCAGAACTTTTGGAAACATTCTCCCCTGGTAAACAGAAATACAAGATTAACGTAGAGGTTTTATGATATATCTCACTGGGTAGTGAGGCTTGGAATTCCAGAAGCCATCTTACAGCCACTTCTGGGGAGAAAAAGGGGTACAGAAAGGCATCCAGGTTCCAGTCACTACTGAGTTGCTGAACTAACCAAGCCTCAATGATCTTTTTTCTTTATATACAAAACAATAACTCACAACTTTTCCTGTTTCATTTTCAGGAAAATTTATCTTTTAAAAAAAAGGAGCAGATTAACATTACAATTCAGATTCCCAACTTTTAAGTCAATTTAGTTAGGGATTCTGTGGCAGCTGAACCAGATTAAAAACAATATTTTACATCTCCTAGTACGTTGTCATGGAAGCTTTATATAAACTCATGAATACCAGCTTTGCATAATTAGAACTCCTTTTCTGGGCAGTAGGTATGGAAATGGAAGAATACAGTAGAAAAGATTCAAATAAAAAAATTTATTGTGATTCTGAGCATTTTTTCCCATGGAGTACAAAAAAACTATGCCATTACTCTATATCCCAAGCACAAACACACACACACACACACACACACACATACATCCAAATTTTATGTTTCTAGGTGGAATCAGTCAAGAGTGAGTTCCTTTAGCTTCAGGACTAGGCTATAAGAAAAAGCTGGGGTAAAAATGACAAGACTAAACAGATTTTGGGCAAAACTCATGCAGGATTTTCAGGGCATTCAGAGATTTGGACTGCGCGGCTTACATGAAAACCCAGCCTCAGTAGGAGCCCTGGCTTGGCTCCACAGAGTGGTTATGGGTTAAGCAAGGATGCTGGGAAAGGCAGCTGTCAGATTCAGCAACACTTTACAACAGCACTGTGGTGGACACAAATGGGAGAGATACCGATGATGCCTGCTACTGGGGATTTTGTTTTTGTGCAACTCTTATATCACATTCCCCAAAAACAAACTGATGAATACAGTTGTACAGTTTATGAACTTATCTTCCTCAATCAGAATCAACATGTTTTTGCAAATCTGCCCTCTATTCACTGTTCCTGGCTGTGTCCAGCAAGGCAGACAGGGAGGCAAAATGAGCAGCTGCAGGGAGGTGGCGATCTCTGCTGCCACCTTCTGATGGTGGAGCAAAAAGAGCAGACAAAGGGAACAGCGGGAAAGAACAGGCTCAAGCCCTTTTCTCTAACATGCTGGGGGACGCCGAGAGAGAGGGAGCATTGGAACACGATGTCCTGATTCTTTGAAAGTAATAGAAACAAATTTCTCACTCAGCCCCCACCTCCCCTGCCCCATCTCATCCCATCCCTTCCCATCCCACCTGACTGGTCCAGCAACAACTTTTATCAGTGACTCAACAGAAACCAGATTCTGCTTTTATGCCACTAGGGGGTGGTGATCCTCCAAGAGGTTTGTAACCTGACTCTTTAATGGTAGAGAAAAGGTATTTTGGAGTAAAATACCCCAATACAGTGGAAGGGATAGAGGGTATCTGTAATCCAATCTCCTAGCCAGACTCTGCATTGGCTTTGGGTTCACAGGGAGGGTGGTGGAGTGGGGAAGCATGAGGCCATCATTGAGAAGCTCTTCAGACCAGGCGTGGTGGCCTATTGGCTAAAGTCCTCGCATTGAAAGCCTCAGGATCCCATATGAGAACCGGTTCTAATCCTGGCGCTCCACTTCCCATCCAGCTCCCCTCCCACGGAGGGAAGACTGTAGGTTCCAGTGTAACACTGCTTTCATGAACACTAGAGGCATAACCAGACAGAAATATCTGCAGCAAGATAGAAAACAAACAGGGGAAGAAACCCCTCCACAATGCTATGGAACTACTTCAACTCCCACAACCTAAACAGTCAGCAAGAAAAGCCTGGCATGAAACATATCACTGGCCCAATTAGATAGAAACTTTAAATTGAAGCCGAGTAACAGAATATAAGGTCAGCTCCAATTACAATGCACCTGTGTTTACGGAACAAGAGTCAGGCCATTGTGTGATGCTCCAGACTCAGGATTTCCTCGTGAACTTGAGTAAGCCTGATGACCACTTGGTGCATCAATCTCCTCACTGCTAAAAATATGAATGCTGGGGGACAGTCTTCAGCACAGCGGTTAAGATACCTCTTGGAGAACCCAGCGTGGTAGCATAGTGGTTAAAGTCCTTACCTTGCACGTGCTGGGATACCATATGGACGACAGTTCGATTTCCGGCGACCCTCCCTACCTGTGGTCTGCAAAAGCAGTCAATGACAGCCCAAAGCCTTGGGAGCCCAAAGCAATGCAGTCAATGACAGCCCAAAGCCTGCCCCACGTGGGAGACCCAGAAGATGCTCCAGGTTCCTGGCTTTGGATTGGCTCAGCTCCAGCCAGCACGGCCACTTAGGGAGTAAATCCATGGACAAAAGATCTTCCCCTCTGTCTCTCCTCCTTTCTGTAGATCTAACTTTCCAATAAAAATTTTTAAAAAGATGTCTCTTGGAATGCTCGCATTCCACATCAGTGTGCCTTCTACTCCCAGCTCTTCTGCTTCCTACCCAGCCTCCTGCTGATGTGCCCCCTGAGATACATCAGATTATTTGGGCTCCTGCCACCTGCGCGGTAGACCCAGAATGAAATCTAGTCGCCTAGTCTTAGCCTGGCCCAGCACGAGTTGTTGCAGGCACTTGGGAAGTGGATCAACCAAAAAAAGATCTCTTCCCATCTGTCTCTGTTGCTGTATCTGCTCAAATAAAAATGAAAAAAAAAGACAAAATAAGACATAGAAACTGCTGTGCCTTCCTTACTGTCTCCATCGGTACACAGGCTAGCATGTAGCAGATGCCACCCCAAACTATTTGTAAAATGAGTCTCACAAAGTGAATTTGTGGCATGCATGCATGTGTGTTCTGTTCAATTACATGTTGGTGTGAAAACCCGAGCAAATGTTAGACATAAAATTGTTCTGTACATCACAAAGCCTTTCACAAATGCTAGGAAGCAGCATTATCATTCCACTCTTGATTTTTACTCTCCACTGTTGGAAGTGAAAATTGATTAGCTATTAAGTGCTGAGTGAGAAGGTTAGCCTTAATAATTTCACTTGGCTTGCATAATGAAAGGTCTGCTCCTGCCACACCTCAGATAATCATGGGTAGATATTTCAGATGCCAGCTCCCCTCTGCCCATTCCAGTTTATGGTGCCAAATACATCACACGGTGTATTGGATCTGAGATCCTTAATGTCAGGTCTCATCACGAAACGTCAAGCTGAAGGAAAGGAAGGTGAATGTATCTGTCCTCACAGCTCCTGGTGACTGTGCTGTCTTATCTTGGTAAACAGTTGCAATGAAACATAAACTCATGGGCTGATTACAACACAAGTTACTGCCAACTTCCATTGTAGTTGTCTTCATGGTAGTAACTTGCTTCCAAACACAAGAAGTTCCAGTGGCGTAACATGAGCAGAAAAGAATATTAGGGGTGTGCTAGGAATTTACCATTTGCCTTGCTTCTCGTGGTTATGCTCTTTCCATACACGGTACATGTTCAGCAATAGAATGATACCTGACACCTGGTGTCAAATGGATAGTTAAATAAAGTAGAATGTTCTACAGTCTTATGGAGTATACTTCTACGAAACAGAATTTAAAAAGCTAAAAGAAACATCTATGCATATTTCCTTCTTTTCCTGCCAGGCGAGAATGATGTGGAATGAATTTTTAAAAGTAAATTTAAAGACATCAGGACTGAATGCCTCACTTACCAGGCTACTGTAAAGCTTAACATCAATCAAATATCATTTTGGCATATACTTTTTGTGACACATGGATTAGTTCACTTACTGACTCCTTTTTAAGGCAGTACTAAAACAAATAAGCAGAGTTTCTGAAAGCTAATTGGAAAGAAAAATTTGTGTAAGCACATGCAGAGACACACGGGCACTAACCACAAGGACACATACCACAAGACCACAGATAATGGTTATGAAACACCCAAGTGCTATAGAATGACAAGAAAGGAAAGTTTATTGAGGCCCCAAAGAGGGAAAACATAAACAAATCCTTCAAACAATTACAACAAAGTGCCTGCATCCCACCAAGAAAAAGGAAGAAGCATCAATTAGATTGCCAGCCCACAGTGAAAGATAAAACTACTCGTGAGATAGACAGTGGGTGAGGAAACTGAGTCTTGGATAAATTGATAAATTCTTGGATAAATTCACTCACAATGACTCCAGTAAGCATCAGAACCATAGGTTCAAACCCCAAATCAAACTTGACCAGAAAGTTCCAGCCCAGGAGTCCGTTCCAAGACTGTGGAGTTTAAGTTATAAAAGTGACTAAATTTTTTAATAAAGTAAAATTTTTAAATTGCAGGAAGAATGTCAATCTGTGAGTGAGAGACAAAGAAGAAAAACAAAACAAAACAGAGACTACTACATCAACTGAAAAACAATCGTGTTTGTGCTGATTCTAGATGTCCAGAATCGGGAAGAAGTAAAACACTGTGAAATGCAATAGCAAAATTACACTTGTACTTATTTCTTTGTCCATTTCTGCTAAAATTTCTACCTTCTTTGCATCATGATTTCAACAAGCTCAAAGGTGTCATTTAAGCAATGAAAGCACCATTTCAATTCTGTCTTTGTGGGCTTTCATTCAGACCACGGAAATGTACTCCAGACAGAATCATGTAAAGTCTGTGTGTATTCAACCAACACTGGCAAGGTTAGTCCAAGGTCTCACAATTCAGGAACATAAACCTCGATTCTCCTGTTAGTAGCACCAGGTTAGAAAGGAGCTTCTCAAATGGTTGCAGAAAATGAACCGATAGTGCAGCAGCAACAAGCCAGGCCACACCACACTCTCTCTCTCTCTGACAGAAGCAAATGTTTAGAGAACCATGTAGCTCACAAAATCGTTTACACTTTTGATACCCCTGAAACTTTTCTCTTACCATGCAGGAAGATCCACAGCACAGAGTTTAAGGTCATCAAAGACAATGGATATGCTATCACTTTGGAAGTCAATTTGCAACTCAGAAAAATGTGTTAATTACTTTCCCCAAATGTGGTTTATTTATTTGTACCTTTATATATTCAAAGAAATATTTCATTGATTATGTACGCTTTTGCTAGTTGTTATACCAGACTTTGATAGTGCAAATGAAAAAGGAAGCAAATATTTGTTATTAAAGAGCTTAAAACGCTAGGTCAGAGACATACAATTACATGGAAGATGACTTTATGGTTTAAGACAGGAATCAGGGCTTACACAATAGCTCAACTGGCTAATACCCTACCTTCCATATGGGGTCGTCAATTCGTGTCCCAGAATAACTTTTTTCTTAAATCTTGATTTGTCATCTGAATTACTCATGTGAATTTTGTTTCTAAATAAAAGTGTGTTTGGGAGGTAATATTCTTAGGTCATTTGTGATGTTTCCTAGAATAGTGCATATTTCTTCAGAGTGAGACTCCAGGCCATCCCCTTGGCAGTGGTTCAGCTATCAGAACCTTGAAGTGCATATGCAGCTCCCATTACATACAACAATTACATATGGTCATGCAATTGGCATGATTTCTCAATTCTCAGGCAGAATGACTGGCATAGTTTTTATAATGACACAACGCCAAGAGAAGAAGCTTCATCCAGTATCACATAGCTGATGTTGATAGCGGCAGCAAAACACAAAAATCCTTTCAAAGCAACTGATTTCATAATCAAAAGAGCCCGCCCTTACTTCAAAATGGAAAACAAAATGATAATGCCTCATTTCACTGGGGGAAAAATGTGCATTTTGATAAACTATGCAGGCACACATTAGCTTAGAATGGTGAATTCGAGGAAAGCATGAATATTAATTTGCAATATTTTGAGAGGGACATGTTTATGGCAATTGGATGATTGCTGACTGGTAACTGTGTCATAATAACGTTAGCATTTTATATACCGTCTCAAAAATAAACAGCCCATGGAGCTTAGCACGGCAATATCATCAGCCACCCCTCAAAAGCAAATCTCTCCTTAAAGACAAATACCTTAAAGAATGAAATGGGAAATTGCAAGGAGTTTTGAATTTCACAGGGACTGACTCTGCTTAAATAACTGGTATCCAAATAATATTGGTCCTTGCTGGAACTGCCGTAAGCAAGCAAGTTTTGACCAAAATCCCAGCCAAACTTCTGGCTGCTGAAAACAACTGCAGGTTCGCCAAATCCTTTCAGGAATGAGGAGGAAGTTGGAATGGAGAAAAAACACTGTGGTTTGGGAAGAATTTTATAAATCTGCAGGGTTTTTCTTTAAAAAAAAGAGAGAAAATTTCAAAACTATTCTTTCTAATCCCTGTTAGTCACTGGTGGGTACAAATTAAAAAAAAAAATAGGAGAGCAGATGTACAGCTGTTAAAACAATAAATATTATTTTTCAGAAAATATCAGTGTAACTATGTTACAGGTACCCTGGAACAGTGCCCACAGCCTGCCACCTTGCATTTAAGAAGACAGGAGCCATGAATCACAGATTCAGGATACATGAACATGTGGGAAGCAGAACTGGATTTTCATCACACACTGCAAATTTCCCAAGCCCTGCTTTAAAGAAGTCATTTGTGACACTTTCAGGTTACCTTCCAACTCTTTTTATTTCTCTTGTACTTTAAATCCACAAATATGAATTTGTTATGCTATAGCCCACGTTTCCTAATGACTTGAGTTACTGGCATTTACTTCTCTTTCAACATGAATTCCAAGACTGTTTTTCCAGGTTCTCTTTTTCCTTTGAAGCCCCTGGTAGGAACTTGAATTGAATAACTCCTATGCTTGATCTTTGAGGGACATTATAACAAAATATCACAGATACAGGGCAGCTTAAATAGCAGAACTTTCTCCTGATTCTGAGGGCTGGAAGCCCAGGACCAAGTTGCAGCATGGTTGGCAAATGGGAGCCTTCTTGCTGGGTCCTCACACGGCCTTTCCTCTGCATAGGTCCATCCCTAGCATCTTGCTCTAAGGACACCAATCTTACTATGTGAGGACCCTACCCACATGACCTCATTTAACCTTCACTTACCATTTAAAGGCCTTAGTTTCAAATTCAACTGCTCAAATTCAGTCCATAGCATTCCTCCTCTTCAGTCTAGAGGTCATGGGAAGTGAAAGAATATTCACTCACACACACACACATATCCCACCAAATTTACCTTTTGTTTGAGCCATTTATCAAAGATACTGTAAGACAACTGGCTCAAATGAAAATAGAAGACAATTTAGAGTTAAACTTGTTTCAAATCTTCCATCCACTCCAGCAATGCCCTAACGTGTTATAATGTCTATCAACAGAACAAAGTGCACCTGCAAAATGTGAGTTGATTAAATTATCTGTTCAATAAACATTGGTTATCTGCTATTAGTCCAACATTATTGTAGGGATGTAGCAAAAAAAAGGGGACAGAAACCCCTCTCTCTCCCTCCACTTGGCGCCTCCTTGAGCTTATACTTTAACTAGAGAGAAATGAAGTGATGCAGTTTGTTCAGTAGAGATCGGGAATAGATAAAGCAGAGGGAGCAAAGAACCAAAGAGAAGTGTGACATCAAATAAGGTGGCCAAAAACCAAAGAAGGTTTTTGTTGGGAAGGAGATGGGAAGGAAAGGCTTCTCCGAGAAGAGAGAGCAATCCACAGGTGGAGAGTAAAGAGCATCCCGAGCAGGGATCAGTAGAAGCTGACCCTTGCACCGGGCCAGAGCAATTGGCATGACGTAGAATTAAGTGTATGATTTTTGCAAAGATGAGGAGACAGTCTACAGAATTCTGAGCTCATGGACAGGAATACACAGGCTAGTGCCTGAGACGGGAAGCCGTGAGAGGGTGGGAAGGTCATTCTTCTTTGCTGAGAACAGGCTTCTTGGCCTGGATCCATGTAGGTCTCCTACGTGGACAGTATGGGCCCAACTACTTGTGCTGTCTTCTTTTGCTTTCCCGACATATTAGCAGGAAGCTGGATCAGAAGCAGAGCAACCAGAACTTGATTCAGTACTCCGGTCTGGGATGCCAGTGTCACAGGCAGTGGCTTAACCCAATACAACACAAATGCCAGCCCCCAATTTCACTGTATCAATAAGGAAAGTAGTGTTAACTACCTGCCCCAAATCATCACAGAGACACTGGGGCTATATCCTTGACTGCAGACTTTCCTGTCTCCCCTAAATAATGTGAACTCTGCCAACATAGAGTACTGGTGCTCTTTACTGGTTAATTCTCCAGCTTCTGACTTATTTTGTCCCTCTGCAGCATTTATATTTTCACAGAACAAAGCTCCAGAGGGTTCAACAACCTGTGAAGACAACGTCTGAGCTAATCCAGCTCCTGCTAGGCCAGTGTTAGGGCACAATGTGTCTGTTAAAGAAGTGAAAAAGCAAGAAACAGAACTACACAGAGCCTGAGAACACGAAGAAGGTGGTACCGGCCACAAGTGTGGACACAAAGCTGTAAATAAGGTCCTCAAAAGCCATCCAAGTGTCCCTTAAAGGGGCAAAATTGTCAACTGATTTACATCCACACACATGACTGGATTGGTGAGGGACAAGACTCTGAGGTCTCCGACCAGGCCTCTGAGCAGCAGGAGAGGGGCTGGGCAGGAGGTAAGGCAGAGGCCACTTCTCTGTGTCAGAATGAGAGCTCTCCCTCCTGCTTCAGTATTTCACACAAAGACTCATTCACTCTCCTGTAGATACACCCACCAGAGGAGAAGGAGAGAGTGAAGCATCTAGAATCAAAATACTTGAGCAGCAAAATATCTGATTCCTTCTTAGAGTCTACCACACTCTATTCCCTCATCTCATAAAGCAACAGCCTCATTCACATGGGTTTGTGCCCCCACAACCAAGGAAGACTCCTATCTCCAGTTCATTTTCAGCCGTAAGAAGCCATTTGTGGTTCAGATTCTTCTATGTGAGGACAGAGACAAGCAAAAAGAGAGAGGTCCGTTTCCCACATGTAGCCATAAGGCCAGCCACCTAGAGGATCTTGCCTACACAACACCTCACGACCCCAACCCTGGCTCCATGCTAAAAGCCAACTTTCCCAACCACAAGTCTCCACTGAGTAGCACTCTGGAGAAATATTTCTCTTAGGAGTTTTGCAGACACATTTCTCTAAGGAGCTTGGCACAGCTTACACTTAAGCACACAGGCATCACAGCTACCTGCCCCTCTATTCTGCTCTCCCTAGTGAGTCCCTAAAAGATCCCAGGGGAAGTCTTTTGTTGGCCTACACTCAGAATCCACAGATTAACCTCTGGACACAGCATGCAAGGCAAGCTGAATCTGGCCTAAGTCCATACTCCCTGGGGAATCGTGGGGCGAGTCCTTTGCCCTCCCAGTTCTCCAGCTCAGAGAAGGGGCTGAATTGAGAACCATAAATAACATTTCAGTTTATGCCTTTCCTAAGAAAATAATCACTATGCAAAGATATACTTGGAAAATCGATTTGGCCTTTTTCTTTTTTACCTGAATATCCCTTTAAAAGAAGAGAAGAAAGTTCATATCACAGAAGCTGCATTTAGAAAGCATTAACTTAGAGGCCAGATTCAAAGAGCAAGAGAAATTTATAGTTGAGGATTAAGCCACTAAGAACTGGAATAAGAACATGGCTTTGGGTAGAATCTTCTTTGTAAAGTTCCAGGTCAGTTCTTAACACAACAGCACATAACACCACTCCTGTGGGATACCTCGCAGGTGGTCTAATGTCTTCCAGGATGGTATACATTAAGCTTCTCCTGGTACCAGTGGCTGCAACATGCGAGATGACTCTCAATACAACATCAAAACACCTGCCTAAGGGTTGTTTTTTATGAATATAATAATCTTTATTTCCAAATAAACAAATACATGCACAAAGCTACCTCCAGGGATTGGCATTGTATCATAGCAGATATACCATATAAGGGTATTGTTACGTGTCCCAGCTACTCAGCTTCTGATCCAATTCCCTACTAATGGTATGAAAAGCAGCAGAATATGGTCCAATTATCTGGGTCCCTTTATATGGGACACCTTGATGGAACTCCTGGCTCTTGCTTCAGCCTGGTTCAGCCCTTGCCATTGTGGCTGCTTGCAGAGTGCACCAGCAACAGGAAGACTTCTCTCCTTGTCTCTCCTTCTCTTTCTCTTTAACTTGGACTTTCAAATGAATAAATCTTTTTAAAAATAAATTTTAAAAGCCGCAGACAGGGAATGGTATTGTGAAGTAGCAAAAACAAAGCAGATGGCGGAAATAATTCTGCCTCTCATCTATACATTGTTCTTTACGAAAACAAAAGGAATTCCTTTCCACACACCGGTATTCTGGTAGGATCTTGGTTGTGTTTAAGAACAAATGTATTCCTTCTTGATTCTTGCATGGTGCTTGGCTCACATGTATACTGACCAATGTTCCAATCTGGCTTGAAAGATAATGATGGGATTGCGAACAGGAACTAGAATCAGATTTAGATTTAAGGTCACATTTTTAAGTAACCATTTTCTAAGTTGAAATGTAAGAAGAAATAAGAGATTTTAAGAAGGTAGCAAATGGCCCACATCAGATCTTGGCACATTTCCTTCGTGAAAATGAATATAGTTACATGAATTGAGCACTGAACACTTAACCTGTGCCTCTGTCAAGTGGGAAGATGTCACCTACTATAGTATAACAGAGAATTAGCAAATAGAAAGAGATTTCAGAAATATCTGGAAATAGATCCTTTTGAAATCACTCAGGATTAACATAAATTTAGTAATAGGGCCTGGATGTACTGAAAAAAAAAAAGTAGGTAAATGAAATATCTGTCTCCCTCTTATCTAAGATTTCCAAGACCATTCCTCAAAGAAAGCTGCTGCAAATTGGTATCCACTAAAATTCATATGTTGAAACTCCAACCCTGAAAGCCTCCAAATGTGATTACTGAAGACAGGGCCTTTAAAGATACAATGAAGTTAAAAGCAAGCCTTTAAAGTGTGCCCTCATATAATACGACATGTGTGTCCAGATTCAAGGTAGAGATCAGAACACACAAAGAGACATCGGCAGCAATGCACGCACAGAAGGAAAGTCATGGAGAGAATCATCAGAACGAAATCAAACCTAGTGATAGCTTGCACTTGGACTTCTATCTCCCAGACCTGTGCAAAGTAGAATGGTTTCATTTCAACAATCCAATTCGTCGTGTTGTCTTCCAGTAGCCCTTGCACGTGAATACAGATTGTTTAAAGCACTGTTCTATGCACATTCAACATACAGACATAAGGGGAGGAAAAAGACCAGGAGGAGCAAGACATGAAGGTTAGGGGAGAGTTGCTTATTTCTTTACCCAAAAGTGCATGATTTTACTACTTGTCATTGTCACTTTATAATAGATCTTGTACAACTTTCAAACCAGCACACACGGACCTATTATTTTCCACCACTGCACAATGTTCTATATACGAATAACCCTAGTTTAGCCAATCCTATATGTACTGTTGCCCATTTAGTCTGTTTTCAGTCTTTACCCTAACTAGTATCAGACTTTGGCCTTTGTCCATATGCATGAATAAGCCTCGAGTATAACCTCTACATCGGTGACAAGAGAGAGGACACAGCCACATGGTCCTACCAGCAGGGCAGATGAGAATCTATTCCCTGCACCTTCACATTGGTGTACTACCAAGCTCTGACCACACGCCATCCATTCTAGCCAGATTAGAACATGGAACAGTGTAACCTGAGCCAAGCACCATGCTACAAAGAGAGCACTAATAGGAAGCCTCCTACACAGGACGGTAACAACAGGGCAATGGAAACCACAGATACACACCCTTTCAGGGACCTAAGTAGCTACATGCTCAGCAGCCTTTTTCACCCAAATTCATAACTGCGAATTGAATTGGCCCTGGCAATGATAATTGCAAATGGCACTATCCTTTTCATTCCTTGAGTACTAGCTACAAGCAGCCTAATAAAAAAAGGCACCCTGGCAATGGCCCACTATCAAATCATGTTGATTCTCCAGGGCAAATTCTTTCATGCCCTTTAATAGAACATCCTCTTTCCTGGGCTGTTTACCTATTATGAACCCACAAAAAAAGATGTGGGTTGCAAAAAGAAAAAGACGTTTCTATCTTACAGCACATGGAAACTTTCTCACCTATTTCACCATGACTTATTAGAAATAAATGCCAACTGCAATTCTGAAAGTACTAAGAACAGTTGTAATAGTGTATCCACTGGCAATCTGTCCTACTCAAGTCTGGATGACAAGTATGAATTTTCTATTCTTATGAATCACCTTAATGCACTTCCACAGGAGATTTGCAGCAGCCTTAGTCCATTTGTAAGGTTGTAATGCTGTGAAACATGCATTCTGGCTTTGAAATATTTATCATTACTTTTCCTGTTTGCTCTGAAAACATACAGAGGCAAACCTGGAGCTAAAGATGAGTTCAGCATCTTTCTCTCTTCTTCACTGCAAAAAACTGCTCATGGGACACCCAATACACCAACAGATAGGTAATAACATAAAGAAATATGCTCCTGATTCCAAATTGCTACAGAATTTCTTTAAAGAAGAGAAAAGTTCTGTGTGTGAGTCAGCCACAAAACACTGGCACATTAAACACTGAACAGCTGTTTTTCTGACACAAGGAAAGAGCAGACAATGGCCTGTGAGTGAGCAAACAAAACATGGACTAGTAGGCAAACCTGCAGGCGAATACCGCCTCCGATGGTGTGTGCTGTCAGGCATCTACTGAACCTGCCTAACCTCAAAATGATCAGATTCTTATCTGTAAAGCAAGAATACACACACTAGCGCTGCCACATAACAAGACGTTAATTATGTCAGTCATCATTATTGCAAGACCTTCCTAGTTTTTTATGCTATTGATGCAGAATATCCTCTACCTTCCCTGGAGCACCCATAAATACAGGGAAGGCACATCCGGGCCATCACATCAACTACCATCTTTAGCAAAGCACACTGATTCTTAGAACACCTTACTCGCCACAGGCATCACCCTCACACAGGAGAATTCCCTATTTGGACTGTCAGATAGTTGACCCTAAAAATGTTCTCCGTGGATGCACAGAGGTGCAGTGAGGAGTTTTACTGCTGGGAAGCCAAGGAGAAAGGAAAGAGCAGTGGTAAACTCAGAAGGGGTCTGTTCTGCTGCGGACTGTCATAGCCACCTCGGCCAGGGAAATTTTCTTTTTTAGTTTTCTTCCTGATTATTATTGGAGAGTCCACAGTGAAAGAGTTTGTGAAGGGACACAGCATGGCAGAACTGCTAGCCGGTGGTGTCTGGAAAGGAAAGGCACACTCAGGCTTGCTGTCCAGAATCATCAGCCTCTGACCTTGAGGTTCTTCTCCGAGTTTCCCTTTATCTCTACAGCAAGAACATGCACATACCAGTGGGTGCCCTGCTTGTTCACAGGAATGCAAAGTCTCAGACAGGAAAAGAAAGACCATGCAAAGCTTTGTGCCGTAAGGTGAATCGATTCATCACAATTGGGGTATTTTTATTTTTTTGGAACATTTGTTTAACTCACAATTAATTGAGGAAGAACATAAATGGGAAGCCAGTGTAGTGCAGAGAAAGCAAAGGAAATACTAAGGCAGCAAAAATGACCATAAAGCTGTATTGGCATCCAAGATCTGGGGGATTTTAAGGTGTTGAAAAGGTTTACTGCTCCGCCATGGGAAAATGAACCCTGGTGGCCACACGCCAGGGTCCGGGAGAGTGTATCTGAGTACAGATCCTAAATGCTCACTCCAAAACTCACAGCACTGCTTCCTCAGGCTCTCTAGTGAGAGCCCTGTGATCTTCAGGAAGGCTTCAAGTGAGCATCCAACCCACTTGGCACGTAGGAGGCACTGCTGAGCGTGCTGATCACTCCCTAACAAATGTCCATGACTATTTCATTAAGCCCCACGCAGCTTCCCATCCTAGGCTGATTCACTACCTTCTGTGAATAATGCTGCCTTTAAGTGATGCTTGAAACGCCAAGTTCAGCCAGTGTGCACACATTAATTACACATCATTTCCCAACTTTTCTGTAGAGATAATCAGCAGCATCCCTTTTGAGAACAGTATAAAAGTAAACAAGGGGGAAAAAACTCTGAAATCATCTTTCTCTGGAGTTTTTTTTTTTTCTCTGAAACAAACAAACAAACAAAAAGCAATAGACTGCTAAAGGTCTCCCTCACTGGGCACAGTGCTCCAATATTTGCAGCTCAGAAGGCCCAGAGCCAACAAGAAACCCTACAGAAAAGAATATTTTCAGTGTCACAGAAAAGCAAAGGGTCTGAAGGCCAAACCCTGCTCTCTAAAATGATTGTTATTATGTGCCTCTGTTAGCCAGAGCTGCTATTATTTTATCCCCCCCCCCCCAATCTGTCATCAGGATGCTTGCTGTCTTCCCACTGTGGTCTTGGGACTAATGTCCCTTCTCCCTGCCATTTGGGGGAGGGATGGATGCCCCTTCCCTGGATGTCATAAGAGTCTGTTATAAGGAAATAAGATGTTGTCTCACCGGCGAGCCTGAAGTCATGGAAAGGCGGGAGCTTTCCTGCACACCCAGCCATAGTGAACAGCCTGTGATGAGGTTTTATCCCTGAGCATTCTGTGTACGCTTGCCCTGGCTCCTGGAGGACAGCTGTTTCTCCACAGCATCCTATGGAGGAAAGGATATAAACCTTCCACAAAACAAAGCTGCTCACATCGCAATTCAGAATTTCACTGCAACCTGTCAAGGAAAGGAGTTTAGCTGTAGGATTTGAAAAGCTCCTGTGCAATGAGGGTATCATTGTCTTTTCAGGAGAAAGGCCCCACACTGTGGACTCCGCACTGCCACCTTCCGATCCCAGGGGCATCTGCTCGGAGGCCTTCGTGCCCCTCCTCCAGGCTGCCGGGCGCAGAAGCAGAGGGAGTCGACAAGCGTCACCTGGACCAAGTCCCTAGAGATGAAAACAGAATCTGGCAGCCCTGTGTGCTTCACAACTGAGAAAGTGTGGCGCAAGCCAGCCTTTCTCCTCAGATTCAAGCAGCCAGAACACCTGCAGACAGACCCAAGCAGAGGAAAGGTCTTTCCGGCTACCCATTTCATCCCACAACGACCTCCTGAGAACGCGTCTTTACCTCTTTGATTTGCCCTGTGAAACAGATAACAACTGCTGCTCCTTCCCCAACGTGAGAATGTTTGTCATCTCCACAGAACAGTTACACACAATCTCAATGGCAGCTTACAATTTTAATTGAGTTGCTCTCCTTTTCAACATCGAAATGTCTTTGTTTATTTCCTAATTATAGAAAAATGCTACATGTTTATAAAAGCAATTTAAAAAGTACAGATATGAGTAAAGCTGAAAGGAAACATTTTCTCAAGTCTCCCATCTCTGAAAACAACGAAAGTAAATATTTCAGCATTTATCTTTTCAGAATTTTCTCCAAGCATATACATTGTTTAAGCACAAGAGCAAAAAAAATGCATATTGTTACATTTTATTATAATGAAAACTGTGAAGCAACCTCATTATGTACTGGTCAAAACAATAATACATTTTAACTTGTAAGGCACTTTGAAGCTACTAAGACAAGAGTAAGATATACATTCACTGACAATGAGAAGTGCCCAAGGAATATGTTTAAATGAGACGATCAAACGGTACATCCTTAAACCCTGCATTCTAAAAACCTCAGTCTTAACCAGCACTCTGCATTGAACCTGGATCAGAAGGTCTCACTGCAGCGGTCCAGAAAACAGGCATCTATCTGGATGGAAATCAGAGAAAATGGACCTGAGCTTTTCAGAGCAGGGGGAGCCTTGGGAGGGACAGGTGTTTGGCTGAGGGGTTATGACACCATGTGGAACATCCACAATCCACGTCGGGCGTGCCTGAGTCCAAGTCTAGCTTCTGCTTTCCTCTTTCTGGGAATGCAAACCCTGAGACGGAAGTGACAGCTAGAGGAGCTGCGCCCTGTCACCAGGTGGGAGACCTGCAGTGTGCTGTTGACAACCGGTCTCACTCGGGCTTTGACTTTCGCTGGTCATCGCTAACATTTGGCAAGTGAACCAGGAGATGAAAAATGTCTTCATACTGGTTGCTTGCCTATGCCTGTCCCTCCACTTTAGTTAATAATCTAGTTAGATAAAGAGAGGGGGGGAGAGAGAGAGAATGCAGTGAAAGACCCTAGTCAAAGGTTAGTTGACAGCAGCTTCTGGTTTAATATCCACTTCCATCCTACTTTTTATATTGGCCTCTGACTGACTTAGGAAGAAATCTAGACCTGTGGAGCTTCTCAGGCTAACAGTTTAATAGAAACTTCTAAAATAATTATTCCGGGCCCGGCGCAATGGTGCAGTGGTTAAGGTCCTCGCCTTGCACACCCGGGATCCCATATGGGCGCCGGTTCTAACCCCGGTGGCCCCGCTTCCCATCCAGCTCCCTGCCTGTGGCCTGGGAAAGCAGTCAAGGACGGCCCAAAGCTTTGGGACCCTGAACCCATGTGGGAGACCCGGAAGAGGCTCCTGGCTTCGGATCAGCATAGCATTGGCCGTTGCGCTCACTTGGGGAGTGAATCATCGGATGGAAGATCTTCCTTTCTGTCTCTCCTCTCTGTATATCCGCCTTTCCAATAAAAATAAAATAAATCTTTAAAAAATAAATAATGAAATAAAATAATCATTCCCCTTTCGGTCAGAGATTGACTAAAACTGAGTCATAACCACCACCCCCTGTTCCCAGCACGGCTCTGTTGCCTTTGTCAGAGTGGAACTCCCGAGTCACGACCTCAGGCTCATTGAAGAAGGATTGTTCTTGTTCATCTCATTTTTGTCACTCTAATAGCAGCAAAACCATCTGGTGTACAACTGATAGCTGCAAACACGCAATTAAGATTCTCGAGAGCATACAGCACACCAGGGAGACTGCGATGATGACTATCAGGAGGATAATACCAGAAGACTGGAGTACGCTGCTGAGCTGCAGTCTCCATGAACAAAAGCAGCACAAACCCAATAAATCAAAGAATAAACCAGAGGGAGAGGCAACCTATTTTAGCCACGATGCCTGTGTGTTAATGTCTTGTAATTCAGCTCTACAATAGCACTGGCGTTTGTGCCAGGTACAACAGGAGGCGTCAGTGACTGAACAAACTCCTTTCGCAAACAACATGTAGTATATTGCAAGGCTGTTACCCAAGATTACTTGAGTAAGAGAATTTAGAATTTTTTGGTTTGCAAAACTGTAGACTCAGACATACAAGCAGCAACAGCAGATAATATCAACTGTAAATTTCTAATCATCACTTTTTGTGTGTGTGTGCTTACTCTAAGCAGCCTGAAAGGACTTTCAATAAATGATGTACACCCACCACAGCTGACACTGGCTGGTCTCTTCTTAATCTGCAATGTAGGTTTACAGAAGATGGAAAAACATTTATTATGGCAGGTTACAAAGTGGCAATGGGCACCATCAAAAACCCTAAAATGCATTAGCTTTTATTCACCATTCATTAAGGCACAGAGGGTCCCAAGAAAGAAAAAAAAAATGTGCCCTGGGGCGTGCAGTGAGCTTCTCTTTAAACAATTTCATTGATGGATTAATTAGTTGGAATAGAGGCATTAAAAGGCTGAACCAAGACATTGATGCTAACATACATACTGGAGCTCTACCAAAATACAAAATTAAATAAGCATTTATGCAAGCACCTATGTTAAGTTCCCTTTTTCCATTGTTTAACCTTGGAATACAGAGGACCTGGTCATCCAGTTCAGGAAAGCAAGAACGGATGCAACAGGTTGTTGCAACTCATTTCAAAGTGTCAGCAATGCAGCCCTACCACCATCTTTAGTCAGACTTCATGTTAATACACGACCTGGGAAGTAGCAAGTGACAAGTGGAGTGCACATGCAGGAATCAAAGGACTTGAATCTTTCTCAGCTCCTTTTCCAGGCCATATGCAAGGAACTAGAGCAGAGTCAGGACACAATCAGCACCTATATGGGATGCCAGCACCACCGACAGTGATTTAGTTTGCTACACCACCACAATGGTACCAGAATTTGGATAAATTCCAGTCACCATGTCTAAAGTCACAGGAGAAGTTTAGTTTAGTATGGCAAATCCAACATTTAGTCAAATTCCCTGTAGATTGTGATTCTAATTTCTCCATTTCCGTGCCATGCACAAATGGGAAAGAAAAGCAAGACACAGGAAAGGAAAGGAGCTTGGGATCCTGAGGGGAGTGTCTCAGTCTGTGACCACGGGCAAGCTACCCACAGCCAGGATGCCATCTGCTTCTTGACAGAGGACTCTGGTCAGTCTCGAGGGACCCACTGCAGTTGAGAGACGCAGACCTAAGGAGCTTCAGACTTCAGTGCAGGCTGTAAGGTGGGAACAACTTAGCAAAGCTTCGCAAAGCTATCAGTGAGCCCTGTAGCGTTCATTCTTTGCTATCATTTCGAGAAGACCCAATCTCCAGGCTATAGATTGTAAGAACTCTGATCCTTAGCTGATGGATCCTGGAAGACTGCTGCTACGGCATTATGAAGCTGGGCCTTGAAAGGGAGGGTTACTCCAAAAGATTGAGAAGTCTGGGAGATCCAGCAGGTTCTATAACTAGGGCCATAGGTTTTTCAGGTACTATTTTATGAGGTGCCAGTAGCTGCGCCCCAGAAGGGTGGATCTAGCTGCACTGAATTCAAGGCTCAAGGTAAACCAACTAATTCAGTTAACTTCACCAACTGCAGTTCTAACATGTCAGTTTTACTCTCCGCTTTTCCTAAAGCCTGAGTTGGTGACAAAGACAATGACAATATCACAGTGATCAATGGTACCCTATTTGGCTGCTTTGTAATTTCCCAGTAAAATGGAGTTCCCCACCACTGGAAAGTTCTTAAGAGATATTCCGGAAAGCAAAACGCATTCTCCAGGGATTCTATGCTACTGCTAAGACATTAAACTTTCATCATGGAAGGGCCTCCACTGATACTGAAAACAGAAATAATCACAAGAACATAGTGATAGCCCAATGATGATGGCAGCTGAATAAAATCTATTTGCGGGCATGCAACTCATCCAATCGATGGTGGAAATGCACCACTTGAAAACCCAGTGATTTCACCAGGATTAAGAGTCTGACCAATCCGATACTGATTACAAACCATTTATGTAAAAGAAATGTGAAGTTTCTAGGAAGTTTGGTTCAGATGGATAGTTAGGTATGAGGACAAAAGCAGACATTTTTGTAACTGTAAAATAATCACTCAAACAATAATTTTTCACATATTTTCTAGGCTTTGTATATTGAGCTGTGGAATACAGAGTCTTGAATAATGGTAAATTTAAGACTTAGGGAAGATCATGCAGCCATCAGGCCCTCAGAGTGTCCAGGAAGGTTTAATTTGTATCCTTTTAAGTCCAAGTTTGATTTTTCTAATTCAGGCGCATAACATTGTTTATTGAATACATTATCACAAATGGTTTGGTTGTAATCAGTCATGAAATTCAAACTGATTATTCTACACCTTTCAGTACGAGCTATCTTCATACTGAAGCACACTCGGGTATTTCCTTGCCAATCACATTATGTTTTATGGCACAAGCTTCAATGTTGGTAATGGCAAATTGTGAAGGCAACAACAAGCTTAAAGGAGCTCACCTACCTGAGGTTCTTTATTGACAGACATCCCTCTTGAAATGAGGAACTTTTTCCTTAATACACCCAAATCACAACTTCAAAAGCATATCTGGTGTCTATACAAACACAAGGGTATTTCAAAAAGTGCACAGGAGATGTGCATTCTATTTTCATTATATTTTTCAACAAACCTTTTGAAGTACTTTAATATTTATTAAAATGTCTTTACCTTTATAGCAAGCATGAATGAGAGCAGAAAGCACTGCAGATTGAGCTGACATAAACAGAGGAAGAGTTCCCCTTTCTGTGTCGGGCTGTCACAGCATACCCCACTTGGCACTTTCCTACTGCATTTTTGGCACACGATCTATCAACAGGAAGCATTAGCGTGGAGGTGTCCAGTGGAGCATCTTGTAAATCCATGTGAGGGGTCAACAGCTGTGATACCACATTTACAGAGCTGTGATCCTCACCACACCGGGCAAGGGTAACAACACAGCAGGGTGAAGTGGACTGCAGTATTTTAAATGAGGATTCAAAAGGCACTGGAAAAGAATGTCCTAAGATTCTAGTCTATTTCCTGAAAAATGCTGAGTTAGTCTGAAGTTTAATAAACTTCCTACAACTTACAGAACTTACAAAAGTTTAAAACAAACAACAACAACAACAACAAAGCTCAATGCATAATGCCAGTTCTGACAAGACCTCTACATATCTGACTTTTGGTGCTACTGCTTAAGAGAATTATGATACGCCTTAGCTATTAATTCTCTTCAGGCTATGAGATGGGTCCATTTGCGGGAAATAAGCCTTAATTGCTATATTCTATGCTCGTGGACAAATAAGGTAAAGTTTGAAAGTCCTAAACTTTGGGGAATGTCTTAAAGTGAGACTCATTAGCTTAAAAGTCTGCTTATGGGCCCAGCATGGTAGCCTAGTGGCTAAAGTGCTTGCCTTACATTTGCTGGAATAGCATAAAGGCACCAGGGCATGTCCCACTTCCCATCCAGCTCCATGCCTATGGCCTGCGAGGGCAGTGGAGAACAGCCCAAAGCCTTGAGACCCTGCACCCACATGGGAGACCCCGAGGAGGCTCCTGGCTTCAGATTAGCACAGCTCCAGCCACTGCGGCCACTTGAGGAGTGACCCAATAGACATAAGATCTTTCTCTCTGTATCTCCTTCTGTCTGTGTTTCTGCCTCTCCAAAAATAAAACAAAATAAATCTTTTTTATGAGACTGATGTGCTGCCTACTGCGCTAAGAAGGCACCCCAATAAATCTTTTTTTAAAAATGTGTTCATGACTATGTTCCTAAGACATAGGTTCCAGTAATGCATTCTTCATGAACTTATCAAGGGCAGAGTCATTACAGAAAACTTTAAAGCCCAGGATATGTAGTATCCTGTAAGTTTAAAGAAAATTCCTTATAATTGTCATGTCCTAAATAGTGTACCACATCTCTTGAAAACTGAAGTCTTTCTGTGAAATCTAATGACTTTTATGTGTGAGTTGTTCTGGAATCTAAATTGAGTCACTTTCAGGGCACTTGAGCAGTAGAGCATAGCAACAGACCATTTGCATATCGAATGAGGGTAGAAATTCAGAGACATCCACAGGATTGTCAAACCTAGATGCCACGATGTGGAACAATCAGCAGACCCCTGTGGCATTGCAGTCCAGCTGAACTGCTGATTTCTCAAGTAAATGCCAACAAATACTGACTAGAATCCTAAGCAAGGTTGAGTCAAGATCTGTTACTGTAAACCACTTTTAATTGGTGAGCACATTAGACAACAAAGTGTTAGGATTTGGAACAACAGGAAACCCTGGTGTTACAATTTTATTAATGGCTTACAAACCTTGAACAAATATCCAGTCTCATACATTTAGTGTTTTAAACCAGCAGAACAGGGTGTTACAAGGGCTAGTTCTTGGAATCATAACTCCCTATTTAATCAAATCTACTTTTGTTCAGAGTCCTTGAATAGATAAAGTCCTTGAATAGATAAAGTCCTTGAATAGATAAAGGTTTAGAATGATCTAGGTGAATTATTTGTCTCTCTACATTAAACTTTTCCTCTATAGAAGAGGTCCATATGCTGCCATCTACCCTAGAAAGTTAAGAAGCACAAACTGCTTAAGTTTGAGTGACCATCAATCGCTTCTTGTAGAGAACACAAGAATTCAGTTCAGGAGAACGACCATGCAGAAGAATTTACGTGTCTTCACAGTTTAGAGAGAAAGCTGTCCCTTAGCAAGGTCACTGGGGTAGGATCACACAGTTCAAGGAGCATCTGTCCCCAAGTGGCACACTTCTTACACCTGACTTGAAATCCTCACCACAAAAATGATCCCTTTTTTTCTTTCTTTTTTATTTATTAAAGTGGGGCTACATAAAGTGATAAAGCAACTCTACTACCCAACATGTTAATGCAACTTCTCCATCACCTGTAACATTTCTTTCTCCCAGAACATTTACTCAGTCACTACCGGGAACAATTTATTGGAGAATCCCTAAGAGCCCCACCATATCAATTACTACCTTGTGGGCTCCATCTAGTGGGGAAACATTTCAGTCCAGAAATAAGGATTGGGACAAGAAAAAGTAGGAAGCCTCTCAATGGATAGACGTACAAATGGACAACTACACGACAACTGCAACCTCTCATCTATGTAGTAAACATCCAAAAATAAATAAATTCAAATTTAATAAAATACAAATACCTCCCCTCCCAGCATCCTGGTTATTTGTGACAAACACAGATACCGTGAGGCGAAGGATTTTTTTCTAGATGCTTCTGACTACGGTTTAAAATAAGGAAAAGCATTTAACCCAGTGCTTAAAATGTTGCTTGGGAAGCCCATATCCTATCAGAGCCCTTGGGTTCAAGTCTTAGTTATATTCTCAGTTGCAGTTTCCTACTAATGTACGTTGTGGGAGGCAGCACAGTCTTAGTTACTTTCATTGTGATTAGTTAGCCCATTATCAAAAATACCTACTCAAGGTCTCTTAACTGGATCCATCTAGTTAACTGTTCAGTCTCATTAATTCTGAACCTGGCTTACATCCTGTCTATCCCAGTTGGATACCAAAGGCCTCTCGAATGTATCTAAGAAGGAAAGGAAAAAATGTGTTAAGATAAACTGGGAAGCTTTCATAACACACTAATGAGGAGGCTCACAAACCAAGAAAGAAGCTCATCCACAAAGTTCTGTTGCTGCAGGAAGTCAACGAGATCAATGAACCCTGGCACACACCTCACTGTTATCACTCAGTATTCCTGCAGTTGGGTGGAAGTAGCACTTTGGGCCCCATTTAGGCCAGCAATCGGTTATAAGGGGGAAACTTGAGACAAGTTAAATTTAATTGCATTCAATTAAGCATGAAGGATTCAAGCCCTGAGTAGCTCTCAGAGCGAAAAGAAGTTCAGAATACTCCTCTGTAACCATGCAAGAAGCAACCTATTATGTGTAAAGCAAGGAAAAGGCACTTAACCAGTTTAGAGCACAAAGACTGGTTAGAGACTAGTCAATGGATTTTGATTGATAAAATCACTAGTTTCACTAAAGACCACTACTAACAATTGAGCCCTGGTTTGCCTGCGTAAGAACAAAATGCATTAACACAGCCTCCTATAGGCAATTTTTTAAAACAGGATAAAGAATCTTAGGGTTAAAAGTAACTAGAAATTTATTTGGCAATTCAGAGTTTGGAGTTAACAGATAGAACTTAGCCTTTATATTTCAAGCACACATTTAACTATTGTCACTTTCTATTTAAATCAATGCACCACAAGCAACATGGACCCATCTCAAAGCACTAAGTAGAGATAGCAAAGACAAGAAAGGCTTGGGGTGAGGCAACCCCCCAGAATTTAAGACGTTGAGAAGTAGCTCCACAACCACGATGAAGAATGTTCCTTCCTACAGCTCCTCAAGGTGTGTAAAGTCCTAAACCATGGCTCAGGAAAAGCTGTGCGGAAAGACAAAGCGGGTAAGACAACCACAGGAATAGGCAGGTTGATGGTCAATGGAGAACAAGAAGATGCTGAGAACAGGATCAGCTCAACTGAGAGAACAACTGAACCAGTTGTCACCTTGGCATTGTGTCATTTCAGTGGTACCAGAACTGGGTGGTCTACCAACAGTGACTTTCTGCCCACAGTTTTTCTGCAACTACAAACAAATAAGACTTGCTGCAAAGAGACCCAGGGGAATACTCAGCTGGGGACTTCACCACGCATCCACACATTCCTTCATTTCACTTTATGAGCCACCAGCCTCTCCCAATTCACATAATTCTCTGCATCATCTCTTTACCACTCTTCCTTCAGCCCCAAATCCTTAGTCCACAGGCAAATCACTCATCGTTCTTCCTGATAAGATACTTTTCCAATTTGTTTCATTTTCCAAATGTCTAAGAAGCCAAGAATCTGTGGGTTCACTGTAGCCTCTCCAACTCTACTCCAGGAAATGGGTCAGCCTTCTATTAGAGAGTCCTGAGACAACAGAGATGATACGCAGAAACAAACACGTACTTGGTAGGTCAAAATGTCATTCAATACTTGGGGTAAGTAAATATGCTTCATACGTAAGTGACTAGACCAACATATGAAGATTAATATGAGTACTGAATAGATAAAAACTAACAAAAAGATACAGAAGGGGCCCAGCACGGTAGCCCAGAGGCTAAAGTCCTTGCCTTGAATGTGCAGGGATCCCATATGGGTGCTGGTTCTAATCCTGGTGGCTCTGCTTCCCATCCAGCTCCCTGCTAGTGGTGTGGGAAAACAGTAGAGGACGACACCCGTATGGGAGACCTGGAAGAGTCTCCTGGCTCCCAGGTTTGGATCGGCTCAGGTCCAGCTGTTGCAGCTTTTGGGGGAGTGAATCATTGGGTGGAAGATTTTTCTCTCTTTCTCTCCTCCTCTCTGTATATCTGACTTTGCAAATAAATAAATAAATAAACCTTTTAAAAAAAGATACAGAAATCATGCATTTTCATGCATTTTTGGAACAAAATGAATGTAACTGGAAACCACTGTGCTTAGTGAAATAAGCCAGTTCCAAAAAGTCAAGCATCATAATTTTTCTGATATGAGGTAGTTATAAAGTACGAAAAAGAATGAGAATGAAGCAGGCAGCCTATGATTTGTTGATCTCAGCCCTTGCCTGTTTACACTTCTGGAACTGTGATCTTTCTGCTTTTCCCCTGTGGAGTATTATGGTTAGTGGTACATGAAGCCTGTGATTATTGAGTGGACTGAAGCTGCATTTTTGTAAAAAATAAAGAAAAAAAGAAAGGAATGAAGGAAAGAAAATAATGAGAATAAGAAATAATGTTATCTTTCTTTAAATTGTACCTGTGAAATACATACAAATCTATTCTCTTTATGTCAATGAAAAATAAAAATAAAAAATAAATTTGGGTCCGGCATGGTAGATGAGTGGCTAAAGTCCTTGCCTTGCACGAACCAGGATCTCACATGGGTGCCAGTTCTAATCCCAGCAGCCCCACTTCCTATTCAGCTCCCTTCCAATAAAAATAAATCGTTAAAAAAAAAATAAATTTTTAAAAAGAACAGAAGTCTGCCATCTTTTTCTGTAAAAGACTTGATAACTAATAGTTTAGGTTTTGCATGTCAAGAACCAAAATCAAGGCAATTATATGGGTGCTCACATAACAAGAGAGAACAAATTTCCATTGAATTTGTGTTAATGAAACTCATAATATGATCAAGATCCTTGAGACTCAAATGTAGTACTTCTTATGATCAGATCTACTGTATATGTTCACCAGTAAAAGGCATTGTTTGTTTGCTATGCAAACACACACTAGGTTAGATTTGGCCTGTTCATTACATTAGCTAATGTTATGAAATAAAAGGTCAATTTTTAATGAAAAACAAGACTTATCTAGATAACTCCCGCTAATTAACTGACTCTAGCCTTTTTGTGTCTTTGAGACGTTTGATGATTCTATCAGTATAGGCAGGAGATAGATATGAATATTCTCTGCTATCATATGCAGTAGAGGCAGAGCCAGCACTGTGACCTAGCAAGTAAACGTTCTCCCTGCAGTGCCTGAACCTCCAGTGGGCACCAGTTCCAGTCTGGGTTGCTCCACTTTTGATCCAATTCCCTGTTCATGATCCTGGGAAAGAGGGCAGAAGACAGCCCGAGCACTTGGTCACCCGCACTTATATAGGAGAGCTGAAGGAAGATCTTAGTCCTGGCTTTAGGTTTTCAGGTTGGCCCAGCTTCATCTGGGGAGTGAACCAGTAGATAAAAGATCTATCTTCTCTCTCTTTCTCTCTCTCTCTCTCACTGTAACTCTGCCTTTCAAAAAAGCAAATAAAAAAGAAAAAGAAGAGAAAATAAAAGAAATAGCACTGTATGCAGTAGAGGTTCCATTGGCTTATTCCCTCTGTTGGGGGGAGGTGCGGGGAATGAGAAATCTTCCCTCTTATCTGCACATTCATTTCAACATTTCTTGCTCCATATAAATTCATAGTGCTTGGCTTCTTACTAGAACCAATTATAAGCTCTGCCTGGTGCCCTCATGTGTAAAAAACCTAGCAAGAGGTCATTTCTACATCTGTGTCAGATGTTCTTCTTCTTCCAGAATGATCTAATGATCTTGTAATAACGGCAAAAAAGTATGACCTATTATTCAGAAGCTGCAACTGGTTAATTCAAGTGCATCCGTTTCCTATTGCTATTATAACAGCCACAAATCAAGTGATTTAAAATAGAAGTCTGAAATGGATCTTGTGGTGCTTAAATGAAGATGTCTAAATAGCTTATTTTTTTTTCCTCAGAAGCTCCAGAACAAAATTTGTTCCTTGTCACTTCTAGATACTAAACACTATGGGATTTCCTCAGTTTAGGGCCAGGTCCACACAATCTCGACTCTCATTATCACACCGCTTCTGCTTCTTACTCTCACTCCCCCGTATCTGTGTTACAATGACCATCTTGTTAAAATGGATCCCACTCAGATAATCCAGGATCCTCTCCATCTCAAAAACATGAACTCAATCACATCTCCAAGGTGCTTCCTGTCACTCAAGGAAGCAGGGACAGGTTCCAGGGACATGGAAACATTTGAAGGTGGCCATAAATCGATCCACCACACCATGGAAAAAGACAAAGCAGAAGCTGGAAGGGAAAAAGCAAGCGCAAAGGCAGAAAACTGCAAGGATTAGTATCAAAGGTCTTATGAGGGCCTGGTGCGATGGCTCGATTAGGTAATCCTGCCCTGGCAATCACTGGGATCCCATATGGGTGCTGAGTTCATGTCTCAGCTGCTCCGTTTCACATCTAGTTCCCTGCTGATGACCTGGGAAAGCAGTGGGGAATGGTCCAAGTCCTTGGGCATCCTGCACTCACATCTTGAGGAGCTCCCTGGCTCCATATCAGCTCAGCACAGACCATTGTGGCCATTTCGAAGTGAACCAGCAAATAAAGACCTTTTTCTCTGACTCTACTTCTCTCTGTAAATCTACCTTTCAAATAAAAATAAATAAATCTTATCTTGAAAAGCTGTCTTTAGGGAAAAAAACCTTTATTCACGATTATTATATCAAGTAAATTATATTATTTATATAAAAATGTAAAATATATAATTTATATAAAGTATGTTTTACATATTTAATATTATAATTATATGTTATTTATATAAATTATATCTATTTATCTTTATATGAATTGTTTAGAAAATGTATTTATAAATAAAATACATAAGTTATTTATATAAAAATAAATAAATTATGGATGCATACATCCATAACTGGAATATTACGCTGCAGTCATAACAAATGAGTTAGGTCATTGAGCACCACTGTGTAGGTGGTGTGTGTAGAATGCTGGACACACAAGGAACTGATAAATATAGCTATGTCTGGAAGGGAATGTGAAATCTTTAGGAACTTGAACAACTTTCACTTTTATATTAGCATGTGAGAACTATCTGATGGCTTAGTTTGCATGATGTATAATTTTTAAACACAGTAATGAAAATGTGAAGGCAGCCCAGAGCAGCCACATAGCTCATCCCATCACCCTCCAAGAGTTCTTTGTTGATCCCCTGGGCAGCTGAAGGAGCACGCCTTCCTCGGCACAATAGCAGACAATGAATATCCTGTGCCCACTGATGGACGGGGAAGGGCAGGCCAAGGCAGGTGCTCTGTCTAGAGGCAAGTCCCTGCTCACACAGCTCTTCAGTGGAAAGCAGTCATGCATCCCACAGGAAAGAAAGGGCTCCTCATTACGTTCCATGTCCCGATCTCTTCTCTGCTGCAGGAAACCTCTGAACAAAGCAGCACCCCAGCGGCTACCTGAAGGTCCCACAGTGTGTCTGTGTGGTTTCTTCTCACTCTTGAAATCCTGCCACTACTCCTCAGGTCCCAATTACCAGCCAGTATGTAATACAGGGCAAATGCTGGGAAGATGCTGCTTTTTTTTTTTGCAAGAAGCCAGCTTCCCTCCTATTATCTTAATAATGAAGATATTCCCTGTGGTTCCTGGGGAATGGCATTATCTGATAAAAGCCAGCAGAACAACTTCACATTCCAGATATTCATGCTGACTAAACAAAATAAGCAGACATGGTAACAATCCCAACACAGCCCTTCAGAGCAATAGACATTTGTAAAATTGCCATTTAAAAGCCCATTGTGCTCGCCCTGATAAAGGCACACACTTCATTCCAAACACACAGGACCAACGTGAGGCCCAATTTTGATTCCCTCTCTGTGCCAAAGGCTACCAGGAGCCCACGTGGCTTGCTTCCATATCCCTTGACCTAGATTGGGGATCATCCTTCTCGTTAGTAAAAGCAGCATTTGCTGGCTCCTCTGCAAATTCACAAACAAGCCACCTGTCTCCACACTTCTTGAGCCCCTTGGACTACGCAAAGCAGTAATCAAATTCTCAACCTTGTGCCTCGAGATGGTATTCCAAGATGCTTCTCAAGACTACAGATGCAATTTACACACAAAACAATATTACGTCATGAATCCTTATGACATAAAGTTTATTTTTAGCATTTATTAATTTAATAAATACATAATAAGATCACATGAATTCAGCAACTCTTTTCATTTGCATCTCATAAATGAAACAACCTTTACACATATTTGGAAGCACTTGCAGACCTTATTTATGCGATTCACAGACAAAAGGGGTCTAAGGATTTTCAATATTTGTTTAGCCATGTTTCCAAGCATCAGTTATAAGTTAGTCATCACTGCTGTAGAATATACAAATGAACAAATGGGCCCTGTCCGTGCCTTTAATGATCTTAATATTTTAGAAGCAGCTACTTTCAAGAGTTTCAAACTTAGCTGTCAGTGAACCAAAAGAATGAGCCCACGGAAGTCCAGGAAAGACAGTAGCTCTTTAGATGGAAAGGAAGTGCAGAAAGTGGGAAAGATGATGAAGGGGGAAGACCAGGAGTGTCAGTGATCACCCAGCTGTGGGCAGTGGGGTGCAAGGAAAGCTCAAGCAGATGCCTTGGTTCCTGGTTCCACCATGGACAAAATGGTAAAGCTTCATGGCCAAGACCCAGAAAGAAGAGTGGATCCACATGACGTCCTGGGCAGTCCTGCTGCTGCACCCTACAGAGCGACCTCACTTCACCAAGGCAAGCGGCAGCCTGAATGCTCTTGTGGCCACAAGTGAAGGTCTGCTTTCACTACTCCCCAGACACGAGTCTATTGCAACGCCTTTATGCCCAGGAAACCTCTGTGCCATATTAAAGGGTCTGTGGGGAGACATCATCATCCAAAGCCTTCTACCAAGGATAATTCAGGTGAACACATAGAAAGACTATCCTGCCCTCTGATTTCTAACAAAGCCAATGTGCCATTTGTAGGTAAAGAGTTTCGATGCCATTTTCTCTAAGCATTTTGCTTTATGTTTGGTCCACTTCTTACAAGCTGCAGAATGGAGGTCAAAGGAAGTGATCAGAATCACTTACACCACTTACGAGTTGTAAACTCTGCCATGGGCTTCTGACAATGACCAGGGGTATAGGAATCTACAACTTCCAGGCCCTGGGATACATGCTATACACTGTTTAATTCGAACATCACCCTCTTGGAGAAGCCTTCCAGATGGCCCAGTTGAGTCCACCTATTCCCCGTTTCTCTCTATCCATCTGCACTTCCAACATTCTACAAATGTCTTACCAATTTCAGTTCATATCATATGTATCTGACTCCACTCAGCAATCTCCATAATTGAAAGCAACACTTGTCTCTGTTTGAGCCCCCCACCCCATCTCCAGTGCTTAGAACAGAGCCAAGCATTCAACAATCAGCTTTCTTTTTTCAGCTAATTCATCACCGAGTATTCTATTGAAATCTCTTCACAAATTATGCAGGAAATGCTAGTTACGAACTTGACTCGTCTCAATATAGGCACTGGAGCTTAGAAAGATTAAAACGCAGGTCAGTGCTGTAGCATAGCCAGTAAATCCACCATCTGTAATGCTGACATCCCCATATGTGTACTGGTTCAAGTCCTGGCTGCTCCACTTCTAAACCAGCTCCATGCTAATGAGAAAGCAGCACAAGACAGCCCAAGCGCTCAGGTCCCTGCTACCTACATGGAAGACCAGGCTGAAAACTCCTGGTTATTGCCTCTGCTCCAGCTCAGCCAAGCTGGTGTGCCTATTTGGGCAGTAAACCTAAATGGAAGCGCTCTCTCCCTCCCTCTCTCTCTGTACCTCTTTTTCAAAGGGGGGTGGAGGGAGAGGGGAGAGAAACAAACAAAAAGTAATCAAAATCACATGAATAGTAAAGGGAAGCTGGGATTAGATCTAACTCAGACTGGGGTTCTAGCTTAAGTTCTCAACACTAGGCACCTGACCTTGACAGCATTTCACTGCAGGGGAAGAAGAACACATACATGGCTCTGCACACATCCCTGTGATTCCCAAACAAGAAAAAGTTTAAAATTGTGTAGCAGTTACATAGCAAGGGCTCTGGAACAGAGAATAACAGGCTGCACATCTCTCCTGCTAAGCAGGCTTGGATAAGATTTGCAAACCCATATGTCCAACGTGGCAGCTGAAAGGACAACTGTGAAGAAAATGAGAGAGGTAATGGTGATAAAGGCAACAAAAACACCATTATTGCTATCCCTTGATTTGCAGGACTTCTCCAAATCAGCTTGTACTGTCACCCCAGTTTCTCCAAAGGGCCACTGCTGGATTCTTCTCCCATGGTTGATTGGTTGAAGACCCATGCTTACAAATCAAAGTCACTTGGGCCTGAGCTCACAGAACTTATCCAAGAGCAGTACTGGCTGTTGTTGTTATACCTCTCAGAAAGACAGACTGCAGAACAATTCTGTTGACCCAGGGTACCTGTCTCATTTGATTTTCTCAAAAAGCAAGAGAAAAATACCTCCATCTAGTCAAAAGTCATCACTGTGTTAAGGATCATTTCCTCTGATGATGAACAGAAGGTACAGATGAGAGGAGATACAAGAATTAGAGAATCTGTGCATTTGGTATATCTATCTGACATGTCTGTGCATGTGTCTGTGTGTGCATGTGCTCATCCGTTCATTGGGTAGTGGTTTCGCTGAAGCTGATGCTGAGTTTGGGAATAAATTGCATCTGAATTGCTCACTGCCATTTACTTTATGCTGCTTTGAGATTGCTACCTTGGGTGTTGTATAAGAGCAGAAAATAAGCTTCCAGTTTGTAAAAGCAAAAAAAAAAAAAAAGTAAGCAGTTACCCTTTAATGGCAATGAACAGAATATCTCCTACATGATTCGTTTTATGTTATCTGTTTGCCAAGAGCAGGATAACATCGTAACAAGGCTCTTGCTAGTCCTTCACTCATCTCACCCTTAATGGAAGAAAAAGCCTTTCTAATCTTATTTGTCATCAGATTGCTTTGAAAATGACAGCACAGACCAAGCCACAGGTACACTGCTCCCTCCTTCCAGGACCGAGAGCCCTGGTTAATCTGTCCTCACCAACTCCCTACTTATCACTCAACTGTGTCTCCCTCACTGACATGTATCAAGTGTTCTTACAACTGCTCATAAGTAGGCAGCCTTAAAAATGCTCTAAGATTGTAAGAAGTTGTAAGAGAGAGGTAAAAAAAAAAATGGGTCCAGGTCAATACTCTACCTCATAATTCTATTTTCCAGAAGATATACTCAACAATTTCTGTATCCATCTATTGAAAATGGAGGCGCCGGTTGGTTGCAATGGGATCTAGGAAACATAACACCCAGACACACATGCTGTTGCTCCGAACAAAAGTAGCTCTTTTCCAGCCAGAGGAAAAAATAAAATGGACATTGCGTAAGCAACAAATAAAGTCAGTGAGAATGAAGCTGAAGAGATGGCTTGCCTTTGGTAAAAGAAAACACTGTCCTGAGGATTTTCTCATCCTAAGGATCAGAAAGTTGCCATGATCCCCAAGCAGCTGTGTAGTTCCAAGAAGCAAAAGGACAGCTGTTTTAGAGCCCTATCTGGATTATCTCTTTCCAAGAGAGACTCATTTAAGCATTAGGCTGAGATTCAAAGCTGGCTTCCCTTTCTTTCCATGACATTTACAGTAAAAGGCTGAATTCTCTGCCTAGTAAATTGTGAATCACTATTGATAGCGGGTGTTGGAAAATGAGGCAGAAACAAACAAAACCTTATTTATGTCAGCGGCAACAGTAAATCAACGTTCCTTTGCATCCAAATGACACAGGAACCAATCCCAAGTCCTCACGCCTCACAAGGAAAATATGTCATGGATTTCTTAGAGGAAGGAATTATACACGTGCCTGTATACAGTGCAATAAATGACCCTTTTAAAATGGAATAATTTTTGAGCTCCTCACTACAAGACTTATGGTGAAAAAGACAGCACCAATATTAAAATTTAATATACCCAATACTGTCATGTAACAGTAAATCAACCACTAAAAAAGAAGCCAGTTTTTCTTTCCCTACTCCTAAAAGGAGCTAAAATGCTTTAATTTCAAAGGATCTCGGGTTACGATTATAGGTTTGGATGGTTCAAAGTGTGAATTTGTGTCTGTGTAGCACTCAAGTGGGGCTGTGCAGAACAGTGTATATAATACACAGTGTACTGTTATGCCAGTGTCAACGAGTATTCATTTCTTTTATTAATTCAATAGACTATAAAGATGACAAGTGTAGAAGCTGAAGTCAGGATAAAGTGAAAGCTTTGAATAGTTCAATCTTTTCAGCCCCGTGGGGCTGGCAAGCCCTGTCTAGCTCTACTCCTGTCCTTGAGGGGGTAGACAGAAAACTGCACGGCTCGGAAGATTAAGGCTTCTGCTAGGTGGATTTCTCATTTTATTTTACACAGACAATCTGGACCCTGTTCAGACCATTTCTATCCATAACTAGATGTTGGCGTCAAACAAACCTGATTTAAACCCCAGCTCTGCCAGTTAGTGTTCCTGTGCAAATTTGAACATAGTACTAAATTGTTCAGAGATTGATTCGGTTTTCAGTTAGGAACACTTACGTAAGAGATGTATTAAGTGGCTGGGCTTGTGGGAGGCATGTCTTAGAGGAAAGGCTTGAATGTGCTGCAGGTCACAGATGAAGTCCATCTTGTGTCCTTTCTGAAGTTTAAAATCTGGGTTCTGTCTCCACCATCCATGTGCTTTTCACCAAATAGGTTTTTGACCTATTTCCTTAGACCATTATTCCTACAAGATTAAACACGTCCGTCTGTGAAGTGATCACTGATGCAGGGCACCTGGAAGGTTTCATAACTGTTGAGGCTCATCATCACTAGGAGAGGCTGCTGGGTTCTGTCTATGGTGCAACTAGAGATCATAGAAATGACCCTGACCTCATTACGGCGTACTTGTGGGAGGGATCCCTAACATAGTGTAACTATTTTAATCGCAAAAAAATAGGTTCAAAAACACTTTTTCAATCCCTTTATGATTGTAATTAGTCACAATGAGGCCAAACCCAGACCTCAGGAAGCCCTGGATTCCTGACCTCTGGGTGCTGTGCTACGTTCTGACTTAAAGTGTTCCAGGCTGCAAAGGGGTCAGCCATTTAGGCCTAAAGCCATTCCAGCCTATCAGGGTAGATAAAAATGCCAGCACCTCTCTGAGAGAGGGGCTATTTCAACAGTGCCAGCTTTGTATAAGTGGAGCCCGCTGAAGCTGCACCCATGGAGAGCTGGGCCTGCGGGTCCTCGCAATGATTTACAGAGTAGACACACCTTCCATCAGAGTGGGACAGCAACATCACCACTTTCCAAGCTGATTTGTTAGGCAAAGATCCATCATCACGACAAAGAGAAATACAGTGCAGATTGTAACACACATGGTAAATGTGAGCACTTTCCCAGGGATGGAGGAAATAGGAGGGAGAGAGAGAGAAATGATGAATAGGTCTAAACAGATAAAGTTTCTTTTGTGGCAATGTTACATCACCCTTAAAGAGAAAATGTGATTTACTTTCCCCAAGCCCTGAAGACAGGCAAGGCAATACCCTGGGGATGACTTTGCTGCTAAGACTGCATTTGGTAAAACATTCTTTTCAACCCTTGGATGGAGAAACAAAAGCAACCAATGACCAAATTAGCTGCTGCTTATTCAGTAGTAAGCTCTGACCTAGATGTATACAATCTCTCATTTCCTAACAACATGCTGTCACACATAAACTTAAATTAAGGGTCAGGAAATCAGAAGTTTATTGATGGTTACTGAGTATCTATGAGGTACCTCAAAGTTTATGAAAATAAAATGGCAAAATAAATGTATTAGGGTGAAAAAATTAATTTTAAATACATGTATATCCACTGTTCTGTATAAGAAAAATATGCTGGAAATCAAAGATATGATCCCTCACCACAAGGAATGACATTCTAGTAGGTAAAATAATTAAAAATAAACATTTAAAGAAACAAATGTGATGATTGAGGGTACTGAGAAATACTGCCAAAGGAAAGTAGTGATTCATTAAAAGAGAGATTTGAGAGGGCCAACATGATGGCTCAGTTGGTTAATCTTCTATCTGGCATCCAATAGGGGCACCAGTTCACATCCTAGCTGTTCTACTTCCCATCCAGCTCCCTGCTTGTGGCCTAGGAAAGCAGTGCAAAGTGGTTCAAAACCTCGGGCACCTGCAGTCACATAGGAGATCTGAATGCAGCTCTCAGATTCAGATCAGCTCAGTTCTGACTGTTGTAACCATTCAGGATGTAAACCAGTGGATGGAATATGGTATTTCTGTTTCTCCTCTCTGTAAATCTGCCTTCCCAATAAATAATAAAGAAATAAATAAATCTTAAAAAGAGAGAGAGAGAGAAAGGTTGGAATCTCGGCTTGGAGCTTCAGCTGGGCTGCTCTGGGGACACACTGGTGCCTTTTAACTCAGGAATGAGACGTCATCCATGAGGTAAGAAGGACAACTTCTCAAGCAGAGGAACAGAGAGTGACTAACCAGCATGAGATGACAACAGGTGGAAATACAGAAATAAAGCTGGCATGGTGAGTGGTATATAGGCAACAGGAAGGGGATGGGTGAGGTCAGACAATTTTTGTTTTCAGAATGATACAGTTAGGAAGCGACAAATCAGAAGTGTCACCCAAACTATCTCATGGTCTCATGCTGGTCCATGTCTGTGAAATGAGAGAAACATAAATCAACATCTGGAGAAGTCCAGCTACTAACTGAAGTACCTAGTTGAGGGACATCTCCTGGCGCCTCTACATCCTCACTTCCCTCATTAACCAAAGTTCAATATGAATCCTTTCCCAAGAAGCTGTGAAAAGGATGAAGTTCAGCCATTCAAGTTACTGAGTAGGCATTAAACAAATAGTGTTATTTTTCCTACTCCTATGGAATTTTAAAAAAGAATGAAGTAAACACTGCCCATTCTTGCCTGAAGATTACACACAGGTCTTGCTTCTGCGTAATCAATATTTTTGGAAGAAATGTCAATACTATTTAAGGTTAAATTTGTTTCTCATTTTCTTGGAGACAACTCCAAGTAAGTCTGTATCCTTCAAGGTCTAGTCTTATAAGAAGTCACGCATTATAGGTAGAGAGAAAAATACATATATAATGCATGGAGAGAGAAAGAGAGTTGGTATAAAGAATTGGCTGCATAAATACAAGAGGGACCAAGTCCCAAGAACTGAAGACAACAACATGTAGACCCAGGAGAATCAATGGTGCCTGGTTAGTTCCAGTGCAAGTCTAACAGCTGAGAAGCAGAAAAGCTAATAGTGTGACTCCAGTCTGAAGACCAAGGAAGAGACAATGATTCCAGGAGAACCAACTAATTTCCAAGCTTTAATTCCCTAGTACAGGAAAAGACAATGGCTTGGTAGTTCTACCAAGAGGAGGAGGCCTGAACATTAAAGCCACAGTGCTCAGCATGGCAGAATCTCAGATGGAGATGGCTATAGAAATGATCCAGAGCTTAAGACAGGGCCATGGAGTAGGCACGAGGACAGCTAGGGAATGAGTAAACCTTGTTGTTCTTACCACACCTGACCTATTGCAGAAGGCCAGTATTAACCTTTCATGAGGACGGGATCTCTGTGACCTAACTAGCTTCCACCAGGCCCTACCTCCCACCACTCCCCCCGCCCCCTACTGCTGTATTTCTAGCACAATAATCTTTGGGGAACACATTCAAAATATTGTACCATACACAGACATTTTCATCAGGATCTTTGCTTTCTATTGTATATTGTCATTATTTTTGAATATATACCAGAGTAACATGGAAAACTAACCCAACAATACAAGACTCATATATAATGAAATGTAGTCTATTGCAACCTCTACTACCGGTTTCCCAATTTATTTCTTGAACAGCACCTACTGTTACCAATTACTTCTGTATTTTTCCAGAGACACTTTGTCTACATTCACATAAATCAATTATCACAGCCTTCCTTCACATCAATGAATAATGTATGGTGCATGTTTATGTTCAAGCAGCAAAGGTTGAGATGCCATGGGAAATTGCTCTTGTTGGCCATATTCAAATGACTGTTGCACTGGCATCACCGGTCACAATAAAGCATCCACTAAACATCAGGGTGGACACACAAGAATTTCTCCTCCGGGCAAGGATGAAAAATTCATCTTGTATTCTCTGCATTGATTAACTGACCATTCACTGTTTACCAGAACCTAAACTGGACACTATGGTCTTTCCAAATCAACATCTAGAAACAACACCAAAGGAACTGATTTCAGTTAACCTACTGGACAAATAATGAAAACAAATCTGCCAGCACCAATGAAGAAATCAGATAGGAAACCTGAATAAAATGCCTCTTTTCCTTCCTAGAGTTTTCACCTTGTTACAATCCAAATTTTTCTCCTATTCAAATCAAGCCTGAGGAGCCCTAAGGAGAAAGCAGCCCCCAAAGTCAGGCAGGGTTTCTGGGTAGCAGGTGCAGTCTGGAGGAATGGAGACGAGATTGCTGCGGCCAGCCTGCTGCTACTGTCTTGTATATTCTCTGGGTCTTTTTCAATGTCTCAGCTCTCCACAGGTAATGAGATTTTATTGTTATTAATTATAGAAGGAATGCTTTGGAATGGAGACATCACATTTATTAAAAGAAGAAAGAGCCCTTCATAAACACTTTGACAAATGCACAGTCGGATGTATAGTTAGAAGGGGGCAAAAATACTCTTTCCAAAGAAGAGCTGATCAGAAGCAGGTACCATTAGATTTTTTTTAAAGTAGAAATGTTCTGACAGCACCCTCAGATCCAAGTTATCAGCACAATCACCTTCTTGCCACTTTCAAAATAACCAATTCTGCCTCACATTGAAAAACAGTGTGCAAACAGACTAGCTAAGACAACTACTCTGTAGGTCCACTTTACCTAAAATTTTCCAATTCTATTATGCTGCCATTTTTAATAGGCTTTATGCCAAAGAAATCAGCTTTGGCCAATAAACAAAGTTTATTGGGTGACTATGTTATAAATCTTGTGGGGGGGGGGAGGCATTCTTGGGTATCATTCTTTCCTACATTTCTAGTTAAAACCTGCCTCCTTGTTTTCTCCCATTCCTACCAATACCAACTCCTCTGTCTCAGGAGTTAAACTGCTGTTTCCAGTCATGCTCTCCCAATACAGGGAGGGATCTGGAAGCCATAAATCTGACAGTCAAACACGGCCCCTCCTCCTCTGAAAGAAGGAAGCTGCATCATTCTGGCTGCTTCCACAGAGATGGAGAACAGCCTGTGTTTTTCAGTTTTTGATCTAAATCCAATGAAGGCCAAAGGGTGGGTTTAAAGTAATTTCCACCCCTTCGGTATGTGGGCTCTTTCTGTTGCGGGCACAGGCACAATGACAAATGGCAGAGGGTGACAAAGACAAAGCCTTTGTGCTACCAAAGTACCAGATCCAATGTGAGAACAAGCCTGGATGTAGACACAATGCCAGAAAACCGTGCACAGATAGCTTCTGCAAACCTGAGCACCACCACCAGTACATCTACCTTATGGAATTCCAATCAAGAATGATGCTGAGTGCACAAAGCTGCACCGTCCTCTTAACTCCTCATCTTTGCACAGTCACCCAGCAACAGCCTGTGAAGTTTCTATGTGCTCCAGGGACTGTGCGGAGGGCTGGATGTGCCTCAACCAATCAACAGTCCTGCTTTGCATGGAGCTGACACTCTACGAAGGCAACAGATACTTAATAAGAAGAAAATATAAAACAAGATCACCTTGGTAGTTGAATACATCATGATTTAATTTTTAATGTTTCCATTTATTTTCTTTTTATCTGAGAGCGAGAGAAACTCCCAGGGCTGGGCCAATCCGAATCCAGAAGCCCTGAACTCTAAGTCTCCTATGTGCAAGGCAGAAGTCCATATACCTGAGCCATCATCTACTGTCCCCCATGGTAAGCATAATCGGGAACTGAAATCAGAAGATAACCAGGACAAGAAAGTAGCCTCTCTGATAACTAATGTGGGTGTCCCAAAAGAGCTCTTAGCTACTGAGCCAAAGGAACATGTGCAGTTCCACTTCCCTCCTGCCATATAAGACTCCCAGGCACAAAACCCAAACCTACAGTCCTTCCAGCAGGAATTCTGAAGAATTGGGTTCGCATACTCTCAGTCCATTCAGAGGAGAAAGCATCCTTGGTTGCTAACAGACTCCCCAGCACAAGTGACAAGAGGGGAAACAGGAGGCTGCCGCAGTGGTCCAGCGATGTGGATGAGGACAATAGCAGTAGGAATATGGAAATTTAGACAGAGCTGGGTCCATTGATGGTGAGGTAGGTTGCTTTGTTATAGCACCTCCTTATCATTTACTCTCATCAGTAACCTACTTGATCCATCCCAAGGGTTAGTATGGGTGGCTGAACAATTTCACTGAGATTAAATTCACATACTTTAAAATTCACCTGCTTAATAGTATAATACAGGGCTCTTAATATATTCACAAAGTTGCCATCCATCACTGCATCGATTTTAGAACACAACCTGAAAACAAACCCTGTACCCTTTGCAACAGTCCTTCAATCCCTATCCCCATTTTCCCAGCCCTAGCAAGCAATAATTTATTGTCAGTCTCTAAATATTTGCCTATTCTGACATTGCATATAAATTGAATTATACAATATGTGACCTTTTGTGTCTGATTCAATTCACTTAGAATGTTTTCAAGATTCATGCATACTGTAGCATGCAGGACACTTCATTTCTTTGTAATATCAAGTCGTATTCCATGGTGTGTAGACCACACTAAATCACCCATTCACTCTTTTTTGCCACCTCCAAAAAGCCATACTCTGTGTGTTAATGACAATGACTGCTAGGAAATTTAATGTTTATTGTTTTTAAATATCTTATTAAAATACAATCTATATACCAAGACATATAAGTATACAGACTTGTGAGCTCATCTTCATCTCATAAAACTCAACTAACAACAAAATTAAGAACAAAGCAGGGGCCCAGCATGATAGCCTTGTAGTTATATTCTCACCTTGCATGTGCCAGGATCCTATATGGGTACCAGTTCATGTCCTGACTGCTCTACTTCCCTCCCAGCTCCATGCTTGTGGCCTGGGAAAGCAGTAGGGGTTGACCCAAAGCCTTGGGACCCTGCACCCATATGGGAGACCCAGAAGAAGCTCCTGGCTCCTGACTTCAGATTGGCTCTGCTATGGCCACTGCTGCCACTTGGCGAGTGAAACAGCAGAAAGAAGATCTTTCTATTCTTTTCTTTTCTCTGTATATCTGCCTTTCCAGTAAAAAATAAACAAATAAATAAAAATAAACAAATCCAGTAAAAATAAACAAAAAATAGAACAAATTTTTAAAAAGCAAGCAAGCAAGCAAGCAAGCATTACCAGGACCCCAGGATTTTCACTACACCTCCCTTTCCATCTGTTTTTCTAAAATGTGAATAAGAACACACTGTTATTCACACGGTATCATTCAGTACAGCAATATATACAACTTTATATCAAATGATCTGATATCTGCAGTTTTTATCCTGCCTCTATACATTAAAAACCAGAAATTAAGAAAAACATATTTGTCATTTTGAATCTGGTTTATGTCACTTAGCATAATTATTTCCAGTCATATCATTTTGTTGCAAGTGTCAGCATTTCATTTTTTAAGGTTGAGTAACATTCCATCATGTGTATATAACACATTTTCTTCATCCCATCATGAGTTGATGGACGTCTAGGTTGATTCCACACCATGACTGTTGTGACTAAGATGCTATGGAGATGGAAACGCAGGTGAATACTTCACATACCGATTTCATTTCCTTTGGATATATTTCCAGGATTAGGATGCCTGGGAATTGGGAAGCTCCATGTTTAGATTTCAATCTCCATACTGTCTTTAATAATGATTGTACGTTCCTACCAACAGTATATTAGGGCATTTTTTTTCTACATCCTCACCAATGTTTGGTAAGTTTTTAAAAGAAGGTGTTATTTGCTAGAATGAGCTACAGGGAAAGGAAAGACAGAGACACCTTCCATCCACTGGTTCACTCTCCACAGCTGAGCTGGTCAAAAGCCAGCAGTCAGAAACGTCTTCCAAATCTCGAATGTGGGTGTAGTGATTCAGGCACCTGCTCCATCTTCAACTGACATACCAGGCTGTTAGCACAGAACTGGATCAGAAGTGGATCAGCCAGGACTCAAACTGGTGTCCAGGTGGGATGCCATTCCTGCTGGCAGAGGCTTAGCTTGCTATGCCATCATGCTAGTCTGTTAAATTTTTTTAATAATAGCCATTCAAATATGGGTAAAGTGATACTTAATTGTGAGTTTCATTTTTCATTTCTCAGATGGCAAGTGATTCTGAGCATTTTTTCCCGTGTGTTTCTTGGACATTTGCATTTCATGCTGTGAAATGCCTGTTCATACTCTTCACCCACTTCTTTACAGGGCTATTTGCTGAGCGTTTTGAGCTCCTTACTTATTCTGGATGTTAAATCTCTGGTGAATGCATAGATGGAAATATTTGCTCTCATTTGATGAACTGTCTTTTTGCTTTGTTTCCTTTGCTGTGCAGAATCTTTCCGGCTTGATGTAACTCCATTTGTCTATTTTTGATTTTGTTGCCTGTGCTTCTAGGGGCTTATCAAAGAAGTTTGCCTGGAACTAATGTCCTGCAATGTTTCTACTTCTTTTTCTTCTAGTAATTTCCTGGCTTCAGGGATTAGTCTTAGATCTTTGACCCAATAAGAGTTAATTTTATATAGGATGTAAGGTAGGAGTCTTGTTTCAACTGCATGGGAAAATCCAATTTTCCCAACACCATTTGTTGAAGAAATGGCTCTTTCTTCAGGCAGTGATGTTAGCTCATTTACCATGAGTACTTGGCTGTACATGTGTGGATGGATTCCTCTCTGGAGTTTCTATACTCCTCCATTGGTCTACATGTCTATTTTGTGCCGGTATAATATTGTTTTGATAATAACAGCTCTGTTGTATGTCTTTAAATCTGGTATTATGGTGTCTCCTGCTTTGTTTTTATTGTTTAAGATTACTTGATTACTCAAGGTCTTTTATACTTTCACGGGAATTTTAGGAATTTTCCTCTAGATCTATGAACAATGTCCTTAGTACTTTTTTCCAGATTGCATTGAATCTGGAAATTGTTTTGGATACAATGTACACGTGGGTGATATTAAATTCTTCCAATCAATAAACATTGAAGAATCTTCCACTCTTTATGTCTTCTTCTATTTCTCTCATCAATGATTTGTACTTTTCTTTGTAGAGATCTTTCACATCACATTTTTGGTTAAATTTATCCCCAGGTACAACATACTTTATAGCTATTGTGAATGATCCAGATTTTACAAGTTTTTCCTCAGCCAGAACCTTGTTGGTGTATAAGAATGTTATTGATTTTTGTGTGCTGATTTTGTATCTTATAACTTTACCAAATTCCCTTATATGTTCCAACAGTCTCTTAGTGGAGCTGTTTGGTTCCCCTAAAGGACCTTGTTTAGGGATCGTACAGGGATAATTTGGTTACTACCTTTCCAATTAATAATGTCTTTTGTCTCCCCAATATCTCTGGCTAAAACTTCCAGAACTATGCTGAATAAAAACGGTGTGAGAATCCTTGTTTGGCTTTGCATCTCAGTAAAAACACTCCCAGGCTGTATGATGGACTGCCATAGATGTTGAACACTGTGTACAATTTTTCTATTTTTTTCCTTCTTCCTTTTTTCTGGGGGTAGGGTGTTTGTTTTACTGACATATTTCTAAAGACCTGTCTTATCAATCAGGTATTCCTTTTCTGCTGTACCAACTCTATTGTTAAAACTTCTGACTGCATTTTTTTACTTGACTTATTGAATACTTCACTTCTAATATTTCTACTTGGGTTCTTTGACAACTCAATCTCTGTAGAATTTCTTGATCATGTCATGTACAGATCTCCTTATTTCTTCTTCTAACTCCTCCTCTACATTTTTGAGTAACCATAAAGTAATTATTTTGAGTTAATTTTCAGGCATTTCATGAATTTCCCTTTCTTCATGGGTCAATGTTAAGGTATTATTACGTCCTATTTTCTTTTTTTTTTTTTCTTGATATTTTGACAATCCTTACATAGTTAATTAGGGTAAAAAGGTTCAAGGGCTACATGAAAGTGGGTAAGACTATTATTTTTTCCATATTGTTTCCTTCATGTTTAAAGGGGGGTATTAAGGGAGAAGGCCCACCCAATTTCCGACCCTCCCCAGGTCCCGCATGTAGGATATGCTCTGAGGTTCTTGCTCAGGTGGTTTGATATTTCAACAGTTATGAATCGCTGCCAATCTTGCCACTCCAAGCACTATGAGGTCTTTGAAGAATCCATTGGCTGACATAGTCCATCATAGAGTCTTTGTTTGCCCTGTATTTCACTGCTAAGATATAGCTGAGATGGTTGGTTGACCTGTTCTGTCTTCTCTCTTTTCTTGGTTTGGGTTCTGAGTCCAGCATTTTGATTGGGGAGATCTCCAAAGAAACTGTCTGAGTTGTTCTCAAACCAGATTCTTGTATGTGCTAGCAAGTACAGGTCCCAGCACAGTCCATCGCCCCATCAGCTGGTGTTTGCAATTGCTGTGTTAGTTCTGTTTTCACTCCCGACTTCCACTGGAATCAATGGGTGTTGCAGTCCAGCCTGGTTCTGCCCAGCACATACTCGGCCCTCGCATAAACCAGTGGGAGCTGCAGCCTAGTTGGAGCAACCCGCAATAACCCCCACCAGGCCCACACCCTACCCTGGTTAGCCAGTACGTATAGCAGTAGTTCAGTCTGTCCCACACCCCATTCCACCCCAGCCACTTTCCTAGTTTTATGCCCTCCCGTGGAAGTGGTAACCCAAGAGGGAAAAGCCCACTATTTCCCTCCCAGGCCTCTCCCACTCCCAGATTATGCACTCTCCAGGTAGTTCTGTGGTTTGACTTGACAGAACTAGCCCCCAGTGCCAGCTTCTTCCAGCTGATGCTGTGGCTAAGCCCAAACCACCCTCACCCACTCTAATTTTGTTTGCACAAGTAGGAATAATCAGCCCAGCCCAGCTTTTCCCTGATCTAGTCCACATGAGGCGCACAGATGTGGTAACCCTGCCTGGTCTGGTCTGCCCCCATCCCAGCCTACGCTCTCCAGCGGGAGTAGCTGTCCAGCAAAGGAACCACCCCTAATTCCCCTGCCGGCACTGCCCCCTTATTCTCATGCTTGCTGGTTGGGCGCTGCAGTCACATCTGGTACAGGCATCCTCACCTTGGCATTCCATATTGTGCACTAGTCTATGTTGTGACCAAACCTGGCTCGACCCACACTTTTCTGGTGCTTGGATTTGCCAGTGGATAACGTGGACAGATTCAGCCTGGTCTTCCCCCGACCCATGCCAAATGTATGCCAGTGGGTAACTTTCCATGGCCTGTTCTGGGCTGTTTCCTATCCATGTTTCTTGCGCTTACGTGCCGGGTCTGTGTCCTGCCAGAGGAGTTGCCCAGGCTCCTCCATCAGTACATCCTATTTTCAAAGTCATAGTGCCTTTCCTGTTCATGGTTCTTATGTCCCTATGTTGATTCCTATGCAGCTTGAGGCTCAGTTGTTACTACTTCCTCTGGGTGATGTGGGTTTTATTATTATTATTATTAAAACCTTTATTCTTAAAAATGGGCCCGTGTGGCTCAGAGGAATTCCTGAGGCTTATGCTGGAGTTCCAAGGGTGTGTGCTGGGAAGGCTGGAGAGTTCTAGGGCAAGAGTAGAACACACAACCAAAAACATACCTCATTACACTCAGTAGAAAGAGGTTATACAGGAGTTTGACAGTGTTCATACTCTCAGCCATTCTCTGTGCCAGTGAGTTTATGATCGCTGCACACATATTACACAGAGTACAGATCTTCCCCACAGCCCCAAGCCCTCCAGGAGCTGTGTCCTCAGAGCACTAGGAGTTGCAAGCGTCTGCAGTTAGGCTAGAAGGTTGTACAGGAACTCTTGTCTCTCTCAGCTCTTCGACCTGTCACAGATTGCAAGGTGCCTGCTCTCTGAGAGCTGCCCCTTTGCTGGTGCAACCTGCGAGTCAGAACAGATTCTGCTGAAGCTCCATCTTACCAAATTGAATCTGATACTTTGTTGGGGTAAAGAGAACAAAGAGATGTGGCTTCCTCTCATGGAGCGCCCTGTAAGTAAGGGTTTCTGGACCAGACTCAAAGCCAGCAGGGACTATGGGATTCTCCCTCAGCCAAAGCTGACAGAGGCCACAGCAATGACTTCTCGCCTGCCCTGGAAAAATGGTGCTTCCTAGGCAGTGCCAGCTGCGCAAATACACAGGAGTCACCAGTGGCCACACGCCTATCCTCTCTCCTGATTGTTGCATGGAGTCTCTGTCCTCTCAATGAGTCCCCGGAAATCATGGTCCCTCCTTGGTTTTCTGGTATCTTTCTGTGGCTGAGCTTCAGAGAAGCCTCTTAACTATTCATCTGCTTTGTATCCCTCTCCCATTCACCTTCTGGCAGACATTTGTGATTGCTTCTACGTTAAGACTACTAAGAATAAGGCTGCTGTAAAGTTCATGTGTAAGTTTCTGTGTGGTTTTATGTTTTCATTTCTCTTGAGTATATATACTGCCACAGTTTGTATGAGGTTTTTCACCGGATTTCACATACTAGAAGGTTCCTTCCCATTCTAATAATGTTGAGGTAGGGAAAACTTTAAGTGTTAGTGGAGCCTAGTGGGAGATCACTAGATCACAGGATGCTGCCTTGGGAACCACTTAATGCACATAGCTCAGGGGGATATGAGAGCAGGTTATTACAAAATGAAGCCACCCCATGTGCTTGGCCCCTTTCCTCAAAGCCCAGCTCTGTCTCCACTCCACTGCCATGTTGTGATACAGTCAGAAGCGCTCACCAGGACACGGCTGCCACACTGCCACTCCGATCGCCAGAAGCCTCAAATGGAGTAAGATGCACACCAAAGAGCAAAGCTGTTCAATCATAGGCTAACCATTTGAGGAACTGAGGTTTTCAAAGAGGGTACACGCCTTCTGTATCCACACTGGCAGTCTGGGTGTTCAGGTGTCCATTTTGAAGCTTTTTCTGACTTGTCCTTTCTCAGGAGTTACACAAACCCATCCCCACAAGTACCTCTGCATGGCCTTTTGACAGATAGCCCTGATTATACAGTACTGATCCTCTGCGTTCTCTCTGAACACCTCCAAGGGGAATCATCTCTTTAGCTCTCTATTCCAAGTGGTTGACACACATTCTAGACAATGGTTGTTTTCCAGTTTCCCCCACAACTGAGTCAAAGAGAGGGTCTAGGTTAATTGGAACACATTTCCAGACACACGCAAGCCCATCAACAGCAAGTCTGAAGTCTTCGGGGAGGCTCAGGAAAACGGACAGACGGAAGTCTGAAGACAAGCTGTTGTGGGGCTGAGGCAACGGGAGAAATGATCCGCTTCCACAGCAGCTATTGACAGCCGTTATAAGTGGGTCCTTTATAAGTGTGTAATTTGCAGAAATCTGTACAAGTGTTCAGAATGCTGATTCAGAGAGAGCATGGGTGAGTAATGAGGATTTTATGGGACACTGTGTGCAGTTTTGTTAAGGGTTTGTAGTATTGGTTTCTCAGCAATCACTAATGGCTTTTTTGGCCACTCCCCATCTTTCAGGATGAAAAATAGGAATTCAGAGACGATCCCAACAAGAAATGCTTAAGTAATTATTTCATATTTGACCAAGTTTATTCTTTGGACATGGCCGAATGATCTAGTTTCTCCTTGGCAATTCCAAGAAGCCTAAACGAAGAATCCCTTAGGAAGCTGCTTAAGTTTAGAAAAATCTATTTCACTTCTAAAGTCTGGCACCTTCTCCATTTGCACCCCTTATTCTTTATTTATGAAAATTAATTTGCATGAAAATAAGATCTTCACTTTATCCAAAGGCATGGGTAGGCTTAGGACTTCCTAAGATTTTTCTAACTATGTAGACAATCGTGGTGCTGATGACACATTCAGATGAGAATTAAAGTTCTTCAGAAACAAAAAAAAGTATATACCCTGGCCAACTCTACCACCACTGTGGAATTCACATTACTAAATTGTGATTTTTGTTTTGTTTCTCATGTGTATCAAAAGCATTGAGCAAGAATAGCATTTCTCAGCAGCAAAATTCTAAAACAGTAAAATTGTTCAAAATATCCTTTTTGGTTGTTTAGACTACACAGAAAACATACCTTTCAGTGTGCAAAGCTCACCTAAATAGCCAAAAATAAAATTTTCAATTAACATGAAGTAGCCCTAACATATACCAAATAATATTTTCTTTCCAACTCCAATTTATCCTGTTACCTATCTTTACTCAGTGGAATGGACATTCACATAGGTTTACAAGCTGAAAATTCAGCAGGGAAAAAAAACACTTGACGTTTTCCATCTCTTCACTTCAGAGATTTCTGTCATCCCTGTTTATCATTCTATCTTAATTTATCTCTGTAAATCTGTGGGTTTTACAGCCTTCCCTACTCGTATCATCAAGAAAACAAAACCTGTATGGGCGCCGGTTCTAATTCCAGTGACCCTACTTCCCATCCAGCTCCCCGCTTGTGGCCTGGAAAAGCAGTCAAGGATGGGCCAAAGCCTTGCAATCTTGCACCCGCATGGGAGACCTGGAAGAAGCTCCTGGCTCCTGGTTTTCAATTGGCTCAGCTCCAGCCATTGAGGTTGCTTGGATGCAAGATGTTTCTGTCTCTCCTCCTCTTTGTATATCTGACTTTCTAATAAAAATAAACTAAACCTTAAAAAAAAAGTGTGTTAGTCTGCTAGGGCTACCATACAGAAGTACCACAGACTAAACAACAAGATTTATTTCCTTATAAGTTTGTAAGGGAGAAGTCCAAGATGAACACATCAGCAGAGCTGATTCCCTCTGAAGTCTTTCTCCTTGCCTTGCAGATAGCCAAGTTCCTCTCCTCTCTTCCCATATCAATAGGGCCACCTTAATGATCTCATTTTAACTGCATTACCTCTTCCAAGATTCTGTCTCCAGACACAGTCAGCCACTGAGCTGCTGCTTCAACACAGACTCTGGGGGCTCACAATTCCACCCACGGCACACAAGAGGCAGTCGGTCCTCTCTTTTAGGAGATCTTTGCCTCCCATTTCCTCCTTTCCTCCAGGAAGTCAAGCAATCCTTTACAAGCACAGAATGCACATACACACAGATAGGCACACAGCAGAGACCAGTGGCAGGATCTATGGAGAAATCAAAAGGAGAAGGCTTAAGACATGAGATAAAATCTAGGGAATACAAAAATCAGGAGTTGAAAAATAAGACATGAACCCCAAATTTCTACTTCTAGAAATAAATCTCCCAGTCAGAACACTGGAAATGTCTTCTTCTAAGTAGCCTACAAGCCCCCAAACAAAAGGTGTCCAGGCACTGACAGTGTCTGCCAATCGCAATAGCTTGGAAATTGCTTATTAATATGTCCCATCCACACTTCAGTGCTTCTAATCAGCTTTTTAATCTCCACTGTTAAATTTAAATAGACATTTGCGAATGACCTCTAGCAAGAGAAGAACCCAAAACAGTCGAAGCTCTCAATGTTTGGCAAGTGCCTAAATTAAAGCAGCTGGAAAAGTCAAAGGAAGATGAAAGGTTAACTATCAAACACAGCACATAAGCCAGAGTGAACAAAACTGGAGAGGTCAGAAAAAGACACTGCAGATAATCTTAAAATAAAAAGATGAGACACCTTCTAGATAAGGATGGAAGAGACTCGATCAGAAAAAACTAAAAAAAAATTGTTAGCCAAAATGAAAGAGAGCATAAACTAGATTAACAGAAAAAAAAATTTAGGAAAACAGTCTCAGAAAGTAGAATGAAGAAATAAAGAGGGGAAAAGATTAAAATTTAGAGTTTGAAATTTGAACATCCAATAATAGACTCACAAAACAGAAAACAAGCAAAAGGAAGTAGTTTTCAAATTGACGATAGCAGGGAGCTGGACCAAGAAGTGAGGCAGCCAGGACAAGAACCAGTTCCCACGCAGGGTGTTGGAATCCAGGGAGGTGGCTCTACCCACTGTGCCGCAATGCCAGTTCCAATAAGCAACTTCTTAGGGATTTCAGAACAAAAACAAAGACACAGTGGATTTAACAAGAGACTATAAACAACGGAAGCTGGCAGCTGAAAACCGAGCAGCAGGTTTGGGTGGCAACTGCCGAGATGCAGAAGCAATAAGCACAGCCTTGGAAAAAGAAGAATTAAGAAAAAATGAATGAGTGAATAATTTTACTTATTTGACCCCTGCAAAAATAGCACTGAGGTATAAAAATATAATGGACACTGGAAAATTAAATATAAGTGCACAAGAAGGCAACCTAATTTTTTAAATCTGAGGAAAATATTCATTCTACAGGAAAAAAAAATATGTATATATACAAACTGGAGTGGCCATTTTCCCCATGTCAGAATGCCTGGGCTTAAGCTCTGGCTCCACTCCTGCAGCCGTTTTCTTTCCTGCAGATCGTGGGAGCCAGCAGTGATGTCTCGAGAGCTTGGGTTCCTTCCGCCCATTCAGCAGCCAGAGGTCACATCCTGCACTTCCGGCTCCGGTCCCAGACTATCAGTCATCACAGGCATCTGTGCAGTAGGCCACTGAATGGGATAATCCCATCTCTTTTCCTCTCCTCAACTAAACAAATACATACAAAGTTTGAAAAACAAATAAAAATTACAGACAATACATAACATTATTATGATACAGTTTTTTGGCCATGAATCTTTTTCATAGACATAATACATATTGATTTATTATTATTATTATTTGAAAAGCAGAGACGGAGAGTTCTTCTACCCGCTGGTTCGTTCCCCACATGGCTGCAGCAGTTAGGGCTGGGCCAGGCCAAGGCAAGAAGCCAGGAGCTCTCTCTGGAACTTCACAAGGGTTCAGGGGCCCAGGGACTTAACGCAGTTTTCTGCTGCTCTCACAGGCATTCAAGACTGGAAGCAGCACCCATCAGGAACTACAGCGTCGCAGGCAGCAGCTTAACTTGCTATGCCACAATGTCAACCCCAATAATGCTCGTCTTTACCACTAATTTGACCACGGTTTCTAGAGAAATCTAGTGAGACTACAGAAAGAGAACACAAACGTGATGGCAGTGTGGTAGAAGTGAGAGTTAAATCCTCATTCAGTAGAGCAGAATGCCAATACATAATGTCTAAATCTAATATCAAGACAATGCAAATGATTATTTTATAAATAAGGTATAACAGAAAAGCAAGAGCCGAAAGTTGAATGGCAGTGTCTGTGGGGAGTTTCAACAAAGTGAAAGAAATGCCTTGTTGTAAACTTGCTTCTCATTATAAGCCATTTAGTATTCAAATTTTAAACTAGCACATACATTACGGTAGCATAAACTTGAATTTATGAAGCAAAGAATTGGGCTAGAAGAAGAATTCAGTAAGAAGTGACACACTACAGCTACCTGGGAATTCTGAAAGCACTTTTTGGAATCTGTAAATATTGGAGCAGAGAATAAGCGGCTAATGTTACTCTGATTACACATCATTGGGAGGAAATGAGGCCAGAGACTGAAGGCACAAGAATATTCGGGTTCTAGGAGAATCCAAAGTTTCTGAATTGTAATAACTCCTAGCGTCCTTTGTGGCTTCCTCGTTGCAGATTTTCAATCAGAAGCAATTGAAAAGTAACTTCCCTCAGGAAGAATAAAATGAAATTCAATTCCTAACACCCCATGGCCATTTTTAAAGTTCCGTCCCCTTTCCTCTTGTGTTCCCTACAAGATTTTGGGAAACCACATCAAAACTCCACTCTACACTACCCACAGCTCTGGATCAAGCTGACCGGCTTCCCCCCTATGGTGTTCACTTTATGGTCCTATCCCTGTCTACCTTCTTCCCAGTTCATAGTCAGTTAAATGAACCAAGGGAGAGAATAAACCGTCGCAAGGTACCAATCTTGTCCTTGATCTCATTGACGGGATCCTCTAGGTTAAACGCGATGACGTGGCTCTTTACGTTATTCCTCCAGAGACTGCAGCCAAACTCACTCACTCCTGGGAAGAGCTTGTAGAACTCAGTGGAGGAAACAGAAGGCAGAATGTTGGTAGTGAGAGACTCAGATCTTGAGTTCAGAGTCTACATAGCATGATATTCTCCTGGGTAATGACGCTTGCCTGCGTTGCTCACTCCTGCACCCAGTCTCTAAAACAGGGCCAGCTCTGAAGCAGTTACTAAGTCATTCAAGATAAACTTCTGACAGCTCCAATCCAGTGACTATATGTCACCAGAGTTTCTCGGTTCACCAAGAAAATATCTTTTCCCTACGCTGAGCTGCCCACAATGAATTCCTTGAAACAATAAGGTCAGTCTTAGACATAAGCTGGTTCTCAAGCACATTCTTAAGGGTTTGTGCGGGCTAATGGAAGTCAGACAACATGGGTGTCTTAGTCCATTTTCTGCTGCTACAACAAAATACCATGAACTGGGTATTCATAACAAACACAAATGTGCTTGGTTCATGCTTCTGGAATCTGAGGAGTCCAAGAACATCACACCAACTTATGATGACAACCTTGTTGCCGCACCCTAACATGTCACATGGTAGTGGATCTCATGTCAGACGGAGCAAGTATGCCCGCTGGACTTTCTTCCTCTTTACATAAAGCCAAGAATGCCATCATGAAGGCTCAACCTCTATGACTTCCACGAATCCTCATGATCTCAAAGGGGTCCCATCTCCAAACACCATTAACTCTGATGCTAGGGCTCAAATTCCCAATACATGAACTTACTGGGGGACACACTGACACCACAGTGATAAGGGAGAAAGAACAGCCCAACGCTCTCTCTCCAGGAGAATTCAGCAAGATACGATCACTAAACCAATATCAGGATAGTAGGAGGACTATAAAAATGCATCTGAGATGCACACGGTCCACAGATATATTTTGAAATAGATTATTTCATGTGACTTTCCCTTGACACTGGCCTGGATGACCTCACTTTGTTTACCAAGGGCAGAAAGGGCATACCACATCTTGTCAGAAGAAAAATAAAAGGAAAAAAATCCCATTATAACCTAGCCTCTTTTGCTTTGTTAGTGCCGACTGCCACCTAAGTCATTTCAAAAATCTCCAAAGAAGTCTTATTTTTAAATTTGTAATGTTGACCAAAAAGACTAGGCATTATTATGCTCATAAATCATTCATATCTCCTTCATAACAAAGATTTTTAAAAATTTTTATACTGCTTTTTCCCCCACTTTCTTCTCAACACAAGAGGAAATGAGAATAATATTTTATGTTAATAGGAACAAAACGTTCCAAATGTATGCACTGTATAGAAACGTTATAAAATGTTTCAGTGGAAACATTTTTAACCAACAAAGGAAATGAAACACAGAAAGTCACATTAAAAGTACACTGATGATTTTTACTTTAACAAGGAACCTGAGAGGAATGGATTATGGATGGGTGGAGGAGAGCTTGAGAGCAAACTATAGTCCACAGACCTCATGTGGTCACAGGTGGACTGGGGGCTGCCCACACCTCCCCACTCTCTCTCCCTCTGACCCTGATCCCAACAATAAAGTCCACACTGGCTCTCACATGAATCATTAGCTCCTTGAAGAAGCCAGGAAAGTTTTCAAAAGATAGACATCCATGAGCTCGCCCTCCAGGTGTTGGAAGATGGAAACCATCTACGTCAGCCGGAGAAACATCCCAGTTCCTTGGCCCAGACATTGCCCTGAAGAATGCCTGAGTCTGCCAGCAGAACCCACCCATCAGGGGCAGTGCTTGTGGGAAATGGAAGGCCACAGAGATGAGTCATTTCTCTGGCATGACAGACTGACATGAGGTTAACACAAACACAGCTGCGAGTACACTTTTCATTAAGACCATTTACATGGTGGTAAAACACCAGTCCCATTCAACCTGACTTACCAGTTACCACAGAGATCTATAACCCGATATCGGTACCTTCTTGTAGGGACAGTCATACTGACTACTCCTGCAGAGTTAATGGGGCCCCTGAGCAGTGCACAAAGGACCTGCACACACAAGGCAGGGCAGGCTGAATAGACAACTTACCTTGGTATGAACAAGAAATGCAGAAGGGCCCTTTCCTACCCACCTGCCATCAAAATGCCATTCATTTGATTATTAATACTTAACCCCCTTGAGCCTTGAGCAAATCCCTCCTCATGTTAAAATATTATGAAAATAGTTTGTAAAACAAATGAATCACAATGTTTGGAGAGCAGATTTTAATAAATGAGAAAAACGAAAGAGGTGAAAGAAAAGAAGGATATTGGGAGGTCCCATAATAAGAACCTTACTTTGATCCCTTTAAATCCTACGTCAGCTCTTGTTACTATTAGCTGCTGAACTGGTCCTTCAATTTCTAGGGAAAACTGTATGACTCAGCCTCCTGTTTTCTGATAATTCTGACTCCCAAACTATTGCCTGTATCGCTTCTATTACAATCCACATGTAAGAAATGAGGAATCAGGCTAGGGGGAAGAGATTGGGAGAAGCACATAACAAGGTAGCTGGAATCTTGGGAGGATTCTGGAGCCTCGGCAAATGGCTTACAACGGACAGATGCTATGTCACGCACAACCACAACAACCCAGAACCACAGGTTTGGTGGCCCATGTCTTCCAGCTCGCGGCTAATTCAGTTAGGTTCCTCATCTTCATCCTTGAAAGGGTTTTTCTCCCTCCTCTTCATTCAGAAGTGACAAGCCTGATCTGACCTATGGGCCCAAGTCCCCTCATCGCAGTTGGCTTTCTACAGCAGCAGATGGCTTTTCAGCAAACAGGAAGTCTTTGCCCGGCTCCGACCCCTGAACTTCGTGCAGATTCATCTCCCTCGTGACCCCTTCTAGAGTGTCTAGCAATATAAACAAAGCTGCTGCTCATCACTTTACTTCTTATTGCAAAGCAAATAACAAAAGCCATAGAGCTTGATTCACTAACAAAATTAACTACAATTTATAAGAACACTAAACACTGGATTTTTACTGCTCATGTAGAAATAGCACAAAGTAAACATACCGCATAAATAACAAGAGCATCAACTGTCCTCATATCCCTAGGATTTTATGACTTAAAATGTGCTGTATTGAAACAGGATAGTTAACATAATATACGTTTTTCCTTTTATGACACTCTTTTTGTTTGAAATGTGAAGGGCCTTGTTGTTTAAGACATGCTTTTTGATGTACTTAAATAAAGCCCTCCTTTTAACTGCACAGCACTTCTGAGGTTAACAGAGCAGCTGTTAAAGTCTGAAAAAAAAAATTGGTCCCTTTGAGAAATCCATCAGAATTTTACTGTGCAAAAATCAATACCTGTGAATGGCAGCTCGGGCACGCAGTGAACCCTGCAAAGAGGGGTTGGAAACAAACCCTCACCGTTGGCACTGCCCCATGCCCCAACCTTCCAGATGGCAAGTCAGACCTAGGGTGGCACGCAGTAGAATTCCTTAAGGGAGGAAAGAAATCCATAAATTCACAGCACTGCTTCAAGAGTGCAGCTTCAGGCAGAAAAGATCACATTTCCCGTCTCACTGTCTGTGAGATACTTAAGAATAAAGCCTTATACATTTGCTTTGCAAATAAAAGGAATCTGACACAATTTTTTTCTTCAACAGAAACTTTATGAAAGCTGCAGAGTGAAATGCTGTCAAGTGAGCCAGGCTTGATGCAGTTCCTTTGAACCCGACATTTCTAAGAAAACGCTTACTTAACGCTCAGGGAGAAAGAATATTCCTGCTGACCACCAGAAGGCACCACAACATCTCCACGGCTTTGCAATTCAACTGAGATTACATTGTTTCCCACAGAATTTTATGGTCAAATTGGCATCCTAGTTCTTAATGGAAATCAAAATTTTCATACAGTGGGCAAATTCCCATTTCTGTAAAAACCAATTATAATAACCTATGAAGTTAATTTTTTAATGAGGCTCATGAACAATGTCTTTTAAAAATGTTTAAATCTAGATAGAGATCAACATAGCCAAGTCAAATCACTATTATGGATACTGATTAGATTTCTGTTATGGAAAGTACAACATCATCATTATTGCTGTTGTAAGTAATGCAAATGAAAACCAAGGTTAGCTGACAGACGCACACACTGCGTGCCTGGTACACTCATGGCAAGTTTATAGGGTCGCTCTGAGTTAAGCATCCAGACTTCCTTGCAGCGCAGGGAAATCACTGTTGTCAAAACTGTTTTGGCTCAATATTCAGTCTATACTTAACAACTCTTAATGCATTCATGGCAATAATTTGACCACTGTTTAGTATACAGTTGTAAATAAGTAAGTAAGTCTGATATGTGAACATACAATAAACAATAAAATCAAACAAGATCATCTCAGTGAAAAAATCCACAGAGACAATAAAACAAAATAATGTGAATGAACAGTGACCATGGTGGTGGAGAGCGAGCTGACAAAGATTCGTTAAGGAAGGATATCTGAGCAGATGAAGAGTGAAAAACGGTCCCCAGTGTGAAGGTTGTGCAGAGACAGTTGGTCAGCCTGCTCTGTTCACATGAGTGTTTCATTAGGCATGAAACGCTTCATGGCCTAAGTGTCCCAGCACAAGTCACACCCATTAAGTCCTTTGTACATTTGCAAGATAGCTTGCTTCGAGATTTTCACCCGATGGACTATTTCATCAAATGGCACTGATTATTTACATATCATTGATTATTACCTATCATTCCCATGTTCCTCCTCTCCAGTGACATCAATCGCTAATATTCTATTACTGTTTTTTTTTTAACAATTACATTTTTGTTCCAGTATCTAGCATTTTACTTCTCAAGCCGGCTGATGGTAGTTACCATGTGTTATCAGTACCAGCTGTTTGGCTCTGTTCAGCTATTCCAAATAGAATGAGTGGGAGCAGAAGCATAAAGGATTTTCTGAAGATTACAGAACACAAACACACACACACACACACACGATCAGAGTTAGCACAAAGGCTAAACAAAGCTGGCACAGCATTCATCAGTATCATAAATACCAGAAATAACCACATGTTTTTTGTTCAGCATGACATCTTTCAAGAGAGATGCTTTGAATTTTCCATTTTGTGTCAAGGTAAGTTTTATGCCTCTGTAATGTGCAACATATGGGTCTTATGACATTATGCCTTATTTGCATCCCAATAAAACAGCTCATTAATCAAATGGCCTATTGTAACCTCCAGACACAAAAACCACAAAACACACCCAAGAAGGAGAACAATGTTTCACTCAGAATGTATCCTTTTACAAGAATATTAGTTTAATCACTGCTAAACAGTGGTCAAATATGCAAGAGGTTATTAGCATGTTAGGTAAAGATCGTAAGAATACAGGCAGCTCTGAAATACACAGTGAATTTATTTCCCAAGACTGAGCCATGTGTTTTGTTTTCTTCCAGTTGACTTTAATGTTGTTTTCTTATGAGGTCAAAACAAAGTCTTTTCATAACAACCAACATTTAGCTATAATACTGTACAGCTGAATTAGAAGCAGGTTCATTGTTGAAGAGCTCATTAGAGAGGTAAATTGGAATTTTACACTCATTTCAACTATTGTAAACCCATCACACCTAATGAAACATGCAAACATGACTGTATGTCCCCATTTTTCTTTCTTTTAGATCACCTCTTGACACCATGTCAGCCAGGTCCTAATAGCAAGCAGTGAAAGCCAACTCCAGCTAACTTCATCAAATATGGATTTCTTGAAGCTATTGGCAGAGGCAGGGTGCTATCACTAACTCAAACTGTGACATACCAGAGAAACAAGACTTGAGAGTAAGTAGGAAACCAAGGAATGCCAAGGTAACATGAAGCACAAGGTGAATATCAGAGGTTCCTCTGTTCTGTAATAAAAAGATTTGCATCAATTCCCAGGTTCCTAGCAGAGTGCCTAAAGCCCCTGGCATTTTCTGAGCCAATAGGTGTGTCTTTTGCTATTCATAATGAACGCTTTTGGAACACACCTAATTCTACACTACTGTGTAACTCAGGGCAGGGTTCCTGGATACCTGCAGTGTGGGACTGGTCAACAGAAAGACCAAAAACAAGCCTGGAGATACAAGATGATAGTCCAACAGCTGACCTCTGCGTGGGAGGAGGGCCAGACGGCAGGAACTGCATATTAAAAACCATTCAACAAGAAATCTGCCATCAGCTACATTGGCATCCCATACAGGTAGTGCTCAGTGTCCCAACCATTCTACTTCCAATGCAGCTCCCTGCTTATGGCCTGGGAGGACAGCAGAAAATAGCTCCAATCTTGGGTCTCTGTCTGCACATAGGAGACCCAGAAGAAGCCCCTGGTTCCTGGCTTCAGATCAGCCCAGCTCCAGCAGTTATGGCCATTTGGGAAGTGAACCAGCAGATAAAATATCAATCTCTCTCTCACTTACTCTCCTCCTACCCTTCTTTCTAGAACCATGATGGGCAATATTGTCTTGAGAGATTTTCTTTAGGAGAATTCCATATCTGAAATTATCCCATGCATAACTTTGCAGAAGAGGGAAAAGTAGAAAAGATTTGCAGGGACCCATTCTCATACTCATGTCCATAAAGGCCCACATCTAAATGCAGAGCAGACTCCCAGTCCCTTGCTGAGATGCTCGCCTGGTCTATCAACTGCAAGAATTTGTCTCTTCATGTTGTCCAATAATCTGCTAAAACAGCCTTCCACTCTGCTTGTCCATCAGCTATACACTTTGTCATCAACAGAACAATTTCCTAAGGTTTAAACCAGTGGTAATAATACCAAAGCATCCAGACCCTCAAGCCCTGCAGAGAACAGGCAAGGTACTTACTTATAATCCACACATAGCCTTATATATGTTTCAAATTATTTCCCCATTGCTTAGAATAGATAATATAATATAAATGCAATGCAAATAGTTGTTTTGCTGACTTATGAAGCAAGGAAAAAGGACATCATGTTCACTACAGACTCAATTTGAAAAAAAAAATTCAATTTATTTTTATTGGAAAGTCAGATATACAGAGAGGAGAAACAGAGAGGAAAATCTTCCATCTGCTAATTCACTCCCCAAGCAGCCACAATGGTCAGAGAGCTGAGCAATCCGAAGCCAGGAGCCAGGAGCTTCCTCCGGGTCTCCCATGCAGGTACAGGGTCCCAAGCTTTGGGCCATCCCAAACTGCTTTCCCAGGCCACAAGCATGGAGCTGGATGGGAAGTGGGGCCACCAGGATTAGAACTGATACCCATACGGGACCCCAGCACGTGCAAGGCAAGGACTTTAGCCACTAGGATACCATGCCAGGCTCAATATTTTCTTTCTTTCTCTTTTTTCTTTTAAGATATATTTATTTATTTTCAAGGCAGAGTGATACAGAGACAGAAACAAAGCAATTTTCATCCATTGGTTGACACTCCAAATGGCTGTAAGAGCCAGCTGAACCAGGCTGAAGTTGACAGCCTGGAATGCCACCTAGGTCTCCCACATGGGCGGTAGGAACCCAAGCACTTAAGTCATAATGTCCTGTCTCCCAAGAACATTTTCAAGTAGCTGGAAAGGAAGTGAACTAGCCAAGAAATCAGTAAGCACCCTGATATGCGATGTGGCTATCTCAAACAGCAGCTTAACCAATGCACCAACACCTTAAATATAACAGAGAAACCATTCCTTAACATTTTGTGTTCCTATAAAAACATACAGCAGTCAGGGCTCCACCAGAGAAACAAAGCAATGTACAGCCCTGTGTGAGTCTGCCTGTGTACATCCTACTAGACTGTCACAGGGACTGGCGACCCTGAAACCTTCAAGGCAGGCCAGCAAGAGCTGACACTGCCCTCCAAAGGCACATTTTTTTTTCCTTTCTTGGGGAAAAATCAGTTCCATTCTTAAGGCTTGCTGACACTCAAGTCATCAAGGCAAAACTCCCTTAGTTAAAGCCACTTAATGGCAGATGCCAATAATATCAACAAAACACATTCACAGCAACATCTAGATTAGTGTTGAATAACTGCATATTAAAATCTAACCAAGGTAAAGCATAAAACTCAAACCTATGCTACTGTCAGCCCAGAAAAAAACAAAATGGGGCATTAAGATACGTGACATTTCAAGAAAATGAACTTCATAGGATAGTCTATCATTCTGAGTACTGATCTGACATTGAGTGCAGTCCAGGTAATTCTAGAAATAAATCAAAATCCAATAACTGAAATGAAGTCAATGTTGATCTGTCAACGGCAGCATCAGAGCAATGAGACCTGCATGTCAAGCTAGTTAAGCCATTCGGTACATGCACTGCTCACTCAGTGGGCAGGAACTGAGGAGACTTCTTAGAGGGGTGCTACAGCCTTCAAATACACTGTTCCCAAGCGTCTCCTTTCAAAACTCTTTTTGAGTACTTATATCACAAGTTAAAAATTACACTAAGTATTAAAGAAGAATTTTAAGAAGTATTCAAAGAAATAAAACACACAAAGTCTATTCTTCCTTTTATCCAAGTAGAAAGAAGAGAGGGAGACTCTTAGTCAAACATTTATGTAACTTTAAGACGATGTAAATCACTTTATATTAATTCACCATATCCTCAAAACAATCACAGGAGAAAATATTAATATTGCCACTCAAAGTAGGAAAATTGAGGCTAATTGGCAGTGCTGATTACTTCTGCATCAGTTTGGCTTCCAATACACTTCTAGCCTGAATGAATGCTGGCCCAATATGAATATACCTTCGAAGAAGTGTACGATTGCTTAATGGTCAGAAAAGACATTCAGTGATTGGGGCCAGCATTGTGACATGGAGGAAAAGCCAACACCTGTAACAGCAGCACCCCATATGCGCATCAGTTCATGTCCCAGCTGCTCTATTTCCAAACTAGCTCCTTGATGATGGCCTGTGAAAAGCAGTAGAAGATGGCCTAAGTATCTGGACCACTGTCACACACGTTGGAGACTCAGATGAGGCTCCTGGACTATGGCTTTAGTCTGCGTCCATTCTGGTTACAGCGACCATTTGACAGTGAGCCAGCAAATCAAAGATCCACCTCTCTCTCTCTCCTCTTTCTATCTCCACTCCCCCCTCTTCTTCTTTTCCATTCTTTCAATTAATAAATAAAATCAAAGAACAATACTCTTACTTCTTCCTGACACTGACTCTTTTTCTTAGTCCGTGCTTCTCAGAGAGTAAATCGTTGGTGACATTCAATCATTTGCAATCTAACATTAGACAAAGTCTCAAGACCTTTTATATCCTTCCAAATGCAGATAGTCCCTGCTAGTTCCAGTAATAATATTCTCATGGCCATGAATATTAAAAAAGACCCGTATATCATATTCTTTGGAGTTTCGGGAGCCACTGAGCAACAAAACTGTCATATAAGATATATTCTACCCTTCAACCTTTGTAAGTTTGCCTTCATACAGACCTGGAAGACCAGTTCATATTTGCCAAACTCAGATTACTCAGAAGTCTCATGCTGGCGCATGGCAGTAACAAGGAGGAACTTGGCCTAGATTTTTATGCAGAAGCTACCCCACTTTTTTTTTCTACTCCCAGACCCTTGCTGCACCACAAAGATGCTCATCTACACATATATACATATATTTCACAAAGAATTTAAGCTCTTCCTTCACCACTACATACAAGCCCTCCATGGTTGGTTACCCAGGAGGCCTAAAAATCCCACTTGCACAGTTACTTCTCCTCAGTAGAATGGGTAGCAGAGGAGCCCAGGCTGGTTGGACAAGGAACAACAGACAACCAAGACAATTCCTTGGTTGCTGAGGAATGGTCTGTCTTTAAAAAAATAATAATAATAACACCAGAACCTTCCTCTTGGTGAAAATACTTCAGGGCTTGACTTTGGAAAAATTTTAATTGTGAAGTGCAAGATTTATCTTGTTACGTATTCATGGAAATGGCAGCTGCTAGTGCATTTTATGTTAAGTATGTATCAGTGGTGTTTTCAACTAGATCTTTGTCATGTTCATTGTTGGTGAAATAATGGGTTCTGAGACATGCTGTAAAACCAACAGATCCTGGTTACACAGTGCAACAACAACGCATTGATAGTCTGAATCAGTTATTTCAAATGCACCTTATCAACAAAAATGTCAGTGGATACAGTGTATGATTTTATAGTCCTACATGTGAAGCCTGACTATGAATTCTGTTCTGTATCTTAAATGAATTTATGATAATGTTCTCAAACTGTCAACAAAATGCATGTACTTTTATGAACTATGCATTTTCTAATTAAATTTTATATTCTGTAACATTATTTATTTTAACTATCAAATGTCAGTATTTTACTACAACTTTATTACAAAATGTACACTATCACTAAATGAACTTTGGTTTTAAAAATCAAATTAGCTTTAGTTGTACATTATCTTTTACAAATAAAGATAGATTTGTGTAAAGGAAAATAATAAAAGAATTGAGTAGAGGCAGGCACTTGGCATGACAGTTAAGATGCTACTTCAGACTCCTGACTCTCACGTCGGAGAGTCTACATTTGTGTTCCGGCTCTGCTTCTGATTTTAGCTTCCTGCTAGAATGGCAAAGCACAGTATGAAAGTTCAAGACATTTTCCTGCATATTTGTTGCAGCTCTCAGTTCTTAATTTACTCTGATACCTGGATCCCCGAGCCTACCTCTCCCCACCTCCAGAACCACTAAGACAACAGATTACTGCAATGTTCAATTGCCAGTGAAGTATACGAGGTATGTATTCATAGTAACTTGCTTCATTGTATTCTTGAAAACTGTCACTAGGACAAATATTCTGGCAGGTCTTACACTAATTTGTGGAGGCAATAACACAGTTTCCTTTAAACACACACACTGAAGCAGCTTGTTCCAGAATCTGACCACAGAGAGTAAGCAAAAAAAAAAAAAAAAAAAAAGAATGTTATTTGATTACAGTCACTAAGTAGAGAGTGTTCCTTTAAAACAGACATGCAAAAAAGGAAAAATAATTTGTATAGAGCGTTTATTTCTCTCTGACACAGGTGCCTAGACTGCATGTTTGACACATTCCATGCATTCCCTGAGTCCAGTTCAGAACCTGGCATCTAGTGGGTCTTCCACAAGAGTTGAACAATTACATTAATTGATCAACTGCTTTCACTGAGCTGGCATGACAACACACCAATTTTTGTATGTTACTGGGCCCCTCAACATGATGTGAATTCAGTCAGGGTATATTCCTGTTTACCCAGCCATCAATCAAACACTAAGCCCCTTGCCTGTGCCTATTATTATGTTCACTCCTGCTGTTATAACAAGCATCTCCTAATAGACCATGCGTTTCAACAACCTGCCACATGCTGTGATCCCACCAGATAAGCTGGAGCAATAATAATAAAACTAATCTTTCAGAGATTAAGTCATCCCAGCACATAGAAGGTGGGTGTTGGCATGTCAGAAGCAGCAATCTACCACCAACATACTTAGAGAAGCAGGAGGAAAGGAGGGTACTGAATAAATCTCTAGGAGCCAGGAGAAACTTCTTGCTGTTTCCTTGGCCCAGAAGTCAAAGAAAGGCATGCTGGGATAAGAACTGGGGTGAAGAAAGGCCTGGGACCACAACAGAACAAGGCTTCTCCATTTAGGATTTTGGATTCACAAAACCAAAATTAATGTGCTTTTGTTAATCACCTTAATTTCTTTCATGAGTAATTTCATTCACCTCATGAGTAATCTCAAACTACCTCATGGTTCAGCTTGCCCTCACCTGTGTTCAGGAGTGGGTGTATGCACAATGGCAGCAGTGCTGTCAAGTGGCAGAGACTGCCTCATTCAGTATTCATCCATGCTAGCATCAAGGCGCATCCCTGTACCCCGCCCTCACCCTGACTCTGCATCACTCATGGCAACATCGGCTCTTGTTCTTGACTATGAGATCTCTTGGGATCCCGCCTTCTGTTTCCCTGCTTTCCTCTCAGGGAGTGGGAGTTGTTGTCATTCCTACACGAGCTTGGGGTCATAGGAACCTCATTGAGGCTAGCACCATCACCTCTGACATCCTTCCGGTACAGGGGGAGGATTCCACTGGTGCTGGGCTCAGCAAGGGCTTTGGTGGTTGGGTAAGTGATGCTGTCTCAAAACCATCTACAAGCTACTGCTATAGTCACCTCCGTCCTGGGCCCAACATTTCCTAAATCTCTATCAGAGACTGTAACATCAAACCACAGCCTTCATCTCCATGCAGATCCTCAAATCTAAGAGGGTTTATGTAAACTTCCCAGGCTCCCCAGTGGCAAGACTCAGATGCCAGCATAGGTCCCTTCCTCCTTCCTCTGTTTCTGCCTCTGCCCAGCTCTCTGCAACTACAAAGGTACTAATCTTCCTTGTGCTGCTGCGTTCCATCAGGCCTGAGGTGTTCAAGGGGGAGAAGCCAAAGGAAGTAGCAAGATTTTTGTATCTCTCTTGTGTGGTTCCCTCCAGAGTTTATGAATGCTGCTGCAACAGGCAGCAGCTGGCACTGGGGAAAGTTTGCATTCAGATATACCCTGGTGATGGCGCACAGGAGGCCCAAACTACCTCCAAACCAAACCTCTACTGAGTCAAGCTCCTTTGTTTTCTCCACCAACCAGCATTCCTGAAGGGGTAGAGCAGAGTGACTTGAAAGCAGGGTATTAGAGGATGCAGACTTGTAGAGGTACCACTCAGCAGTCATAACAATGAGACTGACATCACTGGACTAAGGCTCTGTGGTCCCATGCTACAGGATGGGGTGGGTTCCAGACCTCATGCTAAGCTAGGACTAGGGTTGGGGTTGGGAAATAGTCAGGTTAAAGCAACCTCTAAAGGTTTAGAGACTTAAACCAGAGTCTAAGCCAGAAAAATTAAACCAGGATCTAGAGTTCTGAGCTTAAAGCTGACACAGGTAATCTTCAGATTAACAGGTGGCCATGGATCACTGAAGGGGCTCTTCCCCTCCTCCCCCTGGCCTAGCTTAACACTGCCTTCCTGGCATGGGCAGAAGGAGGGAAAGTTTTAAGCTCAGACTTGGAGAGCAGCTATCCATGGGAAGAGCGACAGAGACCAGTAGAGTAACGCGCAGGCGCTGTCTCCTGGGTGACTCCCTTTGCCATCACAGCACAGCAACAAAGTCATTGCCAGATGTGACTCCTTGACTTCAAATCAGAACTGCACGCCAAAATAGAAATATTCTCTTTATCAAGTTAGCCTGCTTCAGGTATTTCATTATAATAATGAAAAACAGACTAAATTACTCCTTTGGCTCTCTTCTTCCTGACATTACCTCAACCCCTTAAAGCAAAATAAATACTTTATTTCACTCCCTGACAGCCACAAACCCATCTAGAAATTAAGCAGTAAAGCTGTAGTCTTTAAGTAATGAACTTCCCTAATGACCAGGTGGCTGCACACACCACCTGTGTCCAGGATCAGTCTTGACCATGCCTTCATAAACCTTACCGACCTGAGAGCTAAATGTGCAGCTAAGGACCAGGGGGAAGAAAACAGAGAGAATGGGTCTCGTATAGAAACTCAAGAGGTCCTTTTCTTACCTCCTGTCTTTCCTTTGGGAGATCCCAACACCTCAAACTAGCATCTAACAACAGCAGGGTCTAAGAGAAGACAATTGCTAAGCTTAGCTCTGCAATTCCGAGCAACCAAATTTCTCAATTGTAAATAAATAGACTGCACTGAGATGGCAGTTTCTAAATCTGACCAATCAGGATGGAATAAAATAAAATCTTTAATTGAATAACTGGTGACTGAATAACTCAATGACTGGTGCCCAGAAATGTGTACTTCAAAGCTTTCAGGTAAAATGTCCAGACCAATCAGAATGAGTACACTCCATGGATAAAAAATGGACCACTTCAGCTCCAACAACTGTGTCCCTGGGAATTTACATTTCAGTTATTCCCATAGTCAAAGATCCTATTGTAAAAGAGCTGGGTCCTTCAGTATTAATATCGACTAACCCATGCTAAAAGGAGCTAAATGGTCTGCTATTGACTCAGGTACTTCTAAGAAATTTGGGATTTGTCAGAGCTAAAAGATTTCTAAAGAGAGATTATACTGACATTTTCAGCTGATCAGTTTCACCTGTTGGAAAACTGTCCTATATATCCTAAGACATACCATACCCCTAGCTTCTATTATTAATACTTGCATATTCATCATGGCTATCAGACATACTTCTCACGTGATGAAACCAGCTTAGGGGAATAAGTATCAATAACCTCTAATTTATAGTACTGCTGTGAGAATTAAAAGAACCAATGCCAGGCACTCACCCCACAACACCTGCACTAAGAAGTGCTCGGTAAATGGGAAATAGTGCTGATGTTACTGTTATTACTAAATCAGAAACACAACAAATTTTAAACCACCAAAAATGTTAAAATAAACATAAGAGAGCTACTAAAAAGTCTCAGCCCAGCGAGAAGAATAAAATCAACTTCTCTTTTTTAGGATCTTTTCTCAAATCCTTGCTCTAAGTTCATTTTACCTGGAGTCCTTAACTCTCGGCCTTTCTCTTGGCTTCCTTTACGTTAGAAATTGAGTGCAGCCTCCAGAATAAAACATGAGCAATCTGAATAGCTGTCCATTTTCTACTCAACTGTGTTCAGGCAGGCAGGAGATTCTTAGAAACAAGTTCCAATTCTTCCTACTCATATCTCCAGCAAGACTGACACCCACTGCATAACCATCACTCCCAAGTGACCTTCCAAGATCCCCAAATTGTTCTTAGGATTGGAGTCAAGGAACATTTATTTTCACACATACAGGATCCAGTCTATCACCATCATCTTAATCACTAAAGACAAGAGAATGGAGGGCTTGGAGAGATTTCCTGATTTGACCTTAGTCACAAAGGGAAAAGGCATGCAACATGAGATGCCACAAGCATGGGTAGAAACAATTTATCAGTTAAGAGCCGGGCACTGAGTTCACCAGGCTACACAGCAGAGTGAAACTGGCAGGTCATCTAATACTTGGAATTCCGACTCCCCTCTCTGGACCAAGGCGATAAGAGCTAGCTTCATAAAGTTGCTGTAAGGAGGACAAGAATATACCCAACATTTTCTCTCACTACGTTACATGGAAAAGAATCCACTTTTCATTTCATTTTTAAAACCAATAATCTGCCAGTAAGCCCCATTTGACAAAAAAACACAGAAAAAAACGGATGTCCAAATAGTAAACACCTTGCCCAGAGAGCGCTTGCCTAGTAATAATGGATGGAAATGGAATTTCCAGGGAGTATAATGCATACCTCAGTGTGTATTAATATCATCTTAAACGAAATTCTCCTTACCATAACTTAAACCCTTTCCTATTCCCCTTGTCCCCTTAATAATGAGATTAATTGACTTTCACTTTGCCCACTACATCTGCTCAGAAAATGGATTATTTCTCCCCCAAGTCTTTTTGACCCTAGGCTGAACATGCTCAATTTTCTTACTTCCTCAAGAGTCTCGTATTTTTAAACATTTCATCATTTTTGTTGCTCTCTGCTGAGTTTCCCTGGGTATTTCACTACAAGGGAATTTGTTTCCAATTGCATCATTCAAGGAACAAATTCTAGAAGGAAAAAAAAAAGTCAGGCTAACACTGAATGGTTCACCCGACCCCCTCATATCTTTAAGGGGTTTTGGTCTCATTAACCGATTGTCATGGATGCTCTTTTATAGCTTTACCCCCAAGGGTGAAGAAGAGACATTCCAGTAAGTAGTAAAACATTGGGTAAGTGAGAATCACAGCATATGTTTGCATTAGGCTAGATATTGAATATATAAATGTCAAATGGGGGTACACTCGAGAGCACTAGGGGCAGATTCCACTGTAATCTTTTTACCACATTTGCACTGAAGACTGACTCTCAAATGTAAAATAAAAATGAAAAACAGCTAAAACCACTTGCTCGAAGCAAAAAGCACATTTAATAATCAGAATCAAGACAGTTTCACAATGAAGTTATTGGAAATATCTCAAGACTTGGGGATATGGGAACTTTAACGCTGTCTTTAATATCCAAGAATGGCTTCAGGTTAGCTACATGGCCTTGGGCAAATCACTTAACCTTCTGAGTATCAGTCAATTCATCTATAAAGTAAGAAGCAACAGAATTGGTCTGTGGTTGAAGAAAAGCATGATGCATAGAAATAACAAAAGATCTGGAACATAACAGGTAACCAACCAGTGATTATTGCTCAAACTATTGTCATAAGAGTTTTTTAATAAGTGGGAAGTGTATAACACAGTATGAGGTGTGTAACAGCTACTTAACCATGTCACAACACTATTAAATATACACGCTTAGCCTTCACGGGCTTTATTCAACCTCTTTACCTACAAGTAAAACAGCTAATGAGTACAGAAATTGGTTAAAAAAAAAAAAAGATATTTTAGAGAAGGCAGCTGTGTTCTCTCACTGTGTTTAAACGGCATATTGGAGGGTAATTCCAAAAGAAGAGTTTTAATGCAAAAAAAAAAAAACCCTGAAATGTATTGATATTTTTTCATAATATTTATTTTTCATGAAGTTTTTGAAGATCTCTCATACTATGCTCTCCTCTATTCTTATGAAATTGAAATGATTAGGTGCTAAAAAAATTCATTTAACATTAGAAATAAGGCATCTGTATTTAAGAATTGTGCTAGACCTTTCCAGAACTCTGTCCAAGGTGAAGTCCCTGAAGGAACTTACCACAAGATGACATCATTTTTAGATGCTGCAACAGGAATGCCTGTGACACTGTTTTCTGAGGCCCCAGAGTACAATCTTTGTGGCTTCTGTTGTCCAAGAAATTTAGTTCTTTAGTCCCTCAAGGGCCTCACAAACTAAACTGATTATTCTAATAACTCAAGCAACAATTCAATTCTTTATCAGTGCCTGCCCTCTACTATTTCTATTCCAAATTCCTGCTAATATGCCTGGAAAAGCGGTAGATGGTGATCCACGAGTTGGAGGCTGTGTCATTCATGTAGTGACCAGGGTGGAGTTCTATGGTCCCGGCTTTTGCCTGGCCCAGCTTCAGCCACTGCAGCTATCTGGGGAATGAATCAGCAGGTGAAAGATATCCACCTTTCTGTCTCCTTGGCTCCCTCTTTCTCTTCAATCTTTCAAATAAATAAATAATTTTTTAGAAAAAGAGTCTTGACCTACTCACCTTGGATTTCAGTGGTTTTGCCTTGAACAACAGAATGTATGGCCATGGCCCCTACCAAGACCATACTGTGGTCAGACGGATTTGGATGTACTGACCAGCTGCCATGAAGGAAAATATGCACCATGGGGAGAGAAGGTGGCAGAGAGAGGAGAAAAGGGAAGAAGACAAGACACGATAAGATGAAAAGTGACAAGATGAGACAAAACAAACAAGAGCAGAGACCACAACTGTATGACTTTGGTCAACCCATCTCAGCCAAGGACTCAAGATGAGACTCCAGCAAGATAAGCCTTACTTAGGATAACCTAATAGAATTTCCATTCCACAGTACCCTGAGAACTAAGATGATTACTGTTTTAAGCCACTGTGCATTGGAGTAATTCAATGCACAACAAGTACAAAGCAAGTTTCTTTTTTACTGGTCATGTAGTAGGGTTCTCCAAAGATACAGAGCTAATGTGAAAAGTAAGATCAGTTAATCACAGAGGTTGAAAAACTCTGTGATTTGCCTCGTGGACAGTGGAGACTCAAGAAAGCATGTGAAGTAATTCAGCCTAAGAACCAAATCACCATCTGGTAATAACAGAATTGATGAGGCTAAAAAGGGTGTGAGAGGTCCTGAAAGAACTGGGTGATACCCACACCGGGGAAGGCCATCTGCTGACTCAGCCCACCAATTTTGGGGCGAGCAGTCCTCACAGTTTCAATGCTGCCTAGGATCCCCACAATCCATACCAGTGTCTCAACTCCAGTCAGTCCCCATAAAGCACACTCTGGGGAACAAGAGGTGATATCTCACACGGGTGAGTTCCTGACACCCACACGATCAACCCAGATAGAGTTCCAGACTCCCACCTGCAGCCTGGCTAAGTCAGGGCTGAACCAGTGGAGAGAAAACCTCTCTCTGTGTCTCTCTTCTCCCCTTCGCTCCACTTTCTCTGCCTTTAAAATAAGGAAAATCAATAAATAAAAATTTTTTAAAAGACTTGTTTATTTTTCTTGGAAAGGCAGATATACCTTGGAAAAGTAATCTTCCATCCACCAATTCACTCTTTAAGTGGCCGCAATGGCCAAAGTTGAGCCAATCCAAAGCCAGGACCCCGGAACTCCTTCTAGGTCTCCCACACGGGTACAGGGTCCCAAGGCTTTGGTTCGCCCTTGATAGCCTTCCCAAGCCACAGGCAGGGAGCTAGATGGGAAGCAGGGCCGCCGGAATTAGAACAGACACCCACATCAGATCCCGGCGCGTGCAAGGCAAGGACTTTAGCCACTAGGCCACTGTGCTGGGCCCAATAAAACTTTTTAAATGTTAAGTTCTTCAAGAGATAGTCCCACAAAAACACATATAAAAATAATTTTTAAGAAGGCATCCCATACCATGGCCCAGTCAGTCTGGCACAGGAAATTGACCACTCCGGCTAGTGGGATACCTCTTGCTTTACCCAGTTGAAACTAAAGAGGTAAACACTGAAAAATCTACCATGTAAAAAATTTAAGGCTCACCACAGGCTGATAATAATTTTCTCCTTTTTATACTAAAAGGTGCATTTCTGTCCATTATATTTCCTCTAAGAAAATTATCTCCTTATCAGTAATCTAACTTTATACCTTAATATATAGTATAAAATTATGATACAAAGAGAGACTTTCTAACAACCTTCTGAAACTTGCCTAAACACCCAAAACTGTAGTGCCTGGGTTATCTCAAGTCTTATTCGGTTTTCTGACTCATTCCAGTACAACCCTACAGGACTTCTACAGAACAGGCAAGGTATTAACAGCGAATATTTAGACCCAGTCCACGTATGTCTGTCATTATAAGGTCCTCCCCAGGGCTGAGCTGCATGTGCCAATGTCAGGTGGGCCTGAGGTTCTCAGCGTCGGCTCAGCAGCCCACAGCACATCCATCACACCAGAACAGCAACCCCACCGCACCTGAGAAGCGCCTCCGAGGGTCTCAGGAGAGGCTGGGCTCTCAACAACTATTATTTGCAGTACCAGGGCACCATGGCAGGCAGAGGACAGCTACGGGATTTTCTGGTTCATTGTCAGCCAGTGTCAACGAAATCCCAGTCATGGCTGAGTTCTAATTATAGTCTACCCAGAGGGGGGAAAACACAGGCATATTCCTCAAAACCAAGTTGTGTTTCCAACAGAAACTTTTGCCTTTTGGAAAAAAACTAAATTGTCCAAGTAATTCAAAATGTTAAATAAGAAAAATTCCTGATGCTTCTCTGTTAGTATGCATTAGTCTTCCCTCTCCCTTGTTGGAATCTACCCTCTGCTTTAGAGGCATTAGCCTTCACTTCAACATGAAGTTAATATAAAACATCAATGAAATATTTCTTGGCTGTTATAGAAATACGGCATATATTTTATATCCATGATTCAGCATGTCTCAAATAAAATTAACTGCATTTTCAAGTGCCCAACTGTCATACATGGCACTGATTCCCACTTTGGAAAACACGCTGCTAACATAATTAAAGTTTATCTATCTAGTATTATATTCGTTGAAGATCAGTTGGTAACTCTATCCAAGAAATTAATCTAGCTATGGAATTAATTTGCCTTGGCTGTAGTATATTGGTATTAGCAGAGATATAGAATGAGTTGATAAAAATGTTTCCAGAGATCTGGAAACATCAAAAGCTCTTCTAGCATCTCTTAAATTACTCAGATAAGTTCCTATACCTACATATGAAAAAAAAAAAAAGATGAAATACATTTATACGGCACAGAACTAATCCTGACTTTGTTTCACTTCCCTTGTCTAGAAAGATTTGAGGAATTACAGGTAAAAACACATCAGAGAAAAAAGGAGGATCGCCTTTATACAGTATTTAAAAACTGTGGCCCCCCAAAAAAAATTCTTAAGAAACAAACTCTTAGCAAATGGCAGAGACATAAAAAGCATAAATTAAACAAGTTAAATTAGAAACCATGAGAGCATTATGTGACTGTGAAAAGAGTACAGGTCTTAGAGGAAGACAGATCTGAATTCACATCATGAGCTTGGGCAGGTGTTTTGTGGCAATCAGTCTCCTCAGATTGCAGAAAATGCCATTTTCCTTGCAAAGTCACAGGGACTTAAATGAGTCAGATGTCACATTTAATCCTGATAGACAATGAATCTTTGACCTATGTGTTGTTCTACAGAAAGCAGCCATCATCCTTCTCACCTAAGTAACTGCTGTATTACCTGTGAAAGAGCCTAAGGAAGAGGACAAGCAAGCCACAGTGCACTGCCTGCCCAACCAAAACAAAGTCTGCCCTCCAGAAATGTGCCAGCCAGCTGCTAAAGATCTCAGGTACCTGTCTTCCCTCCAAACACCTTAACAATTTGAGAAGTTGGCTCACTAGCCAGCAAGCAAGCTCAAAATTGTGCATCTCCTTCCAATCATGATTCTAGATCTAGAAAACAGTATTTTCCGGATTGACAACACAGCCAGTTAATCATTATTTTGCTCATAACACACGCCATAGCAAGCCACCCTCTAGAGAGACCACTTTTCAGTTGGTACTCACCCTTCATTCCATCAGCTGTGGACCTGCTGGATGTACCAGCCAGCTCATCATGAAGGAAACCAGAGTGCAGTGCCCCAGAACATCACTGGTTGTCATAAATTTCTCAGGACAACTGAGAAACAGGAAACAGAGAAAGACGTTCTTATCTATCCCCGCTTCTTCCTGCCTGAAGACAGGAATTAAATTCCTTCTTTCCTGGAGTAGTTCTTAACACCCTGAGACAAAGCCAAGGAGATTTGCAGACAAGTCTGGTCCTAACTTCCTAATGCCCCACAGTTTCCCTGGTCTAGAAACCTGCAAGTGATCAACTTTGGTTACTCTAAGATCTACTGCTCTTTATGAAAATACTACTCAAGCAAGTTTGGGAAGCACTTCGTGGAGAGTCACTTTCCTCCTGTAATAATGACACAGTATACATTATTAAACCTTGCTTGCTTTTCCCGTGTTGATCTGCCTTTTGATACAGATACAAGCTTGCTCAACCACAAGCTTGTGAGCACTGAGAAAGGAGAATGGATTTTTTCCCCTTCAATTCCAAAGGAGAGGTAGGCAGGACATTTCCTGAAAAATTAGGACTTATCTGCATGGATTTCAAAATGTTTCACACCAAAGTAAATTCGTTTGAGTTCCAGTTTCCCACAAACATTTTAAACTGCTGTCATATATCACACTGAACTGATGAGGAAAGCGAGGTTCAAAGAGCATAAGTAATTTCCCAGCTCATCCTCCAAGATCAGGAGTTGTATGTGGCTGCTATTTTATAACTCTAGTACCTAACCAACTGACTGCTTTCAATATTTGCTGAATGAATAAATACTCTAAAACTCAAGGTTGGTTTCCCATATCTGCTTTTCTCAACGTCACTGCCCATTAAAATCACTAGGGAGCCTGGAATTCTGGAAGATTGACAAAGCCTCACAATTTCAAAAATGATGATGCTGACATGCAGTCAGGGTAAAGAAATGTTGCACTAGACTAGTGGCTTCTAACTTTGACTATACATCAGCATCTCCTCGGGGCTCTCAAAATCCCATAGCTCAGGCTACCCTCCCATGTCAAAATGACTCCAAGGCTCCCCTCCACAAACTTGAGCTTATCCACTCAGAGGAGCACTCCTCAGATTTCGGCATGCAGGGACTCACCTGGAACAGCTGTTCAAATGCAGATTCTGGCTCACTGAGTCTTCAATGGGCCTTTAGAAAATGTGTGCTTCTAAAAAGATCTACAGCAATTTTTGGTGCCATTTGTTCCTAGGACCACACTTGGAGTAGCCAAATCATTATGCTGCCACTTTAAAAACTCTGGGAAAGTTACTCTCATCGGGTTGAAAGTGGGTTAGCCATTCGTGGCTTGTCAGCCAAGCTCTTTGTCCCCATGATCCAAGATGAACTGCATGGCTTGCTCATGTGTGAAGTGGTACTGCCTTGTAGTTCGGGCCATAGATGAAGGGGGTCATGTCCTAGCGTGGACACCCAGCACTGCTGTTTAATATTTGTGAACTTCAGGCCATTCCCTAAACTTCCTTGGGCCTCCATTTCCATAAATGTAAATCAGAGATAAAACAGTACCTATAAATACATATTTTTGGATATTACGTGAGTTAATGCATGCAAAAGACTTAGAATAGTGCTAAGCTTGATGGAAGTGCTCAGTAAGAACAAGCATTGTTATTATTCTCTGAGCATTTCGCATCTTTCTTAAGCTGTAAAGGTCAAGGGCTTTAGAGTTTGACCACCTGGGCTCAAATCCCACCACTCCTATTAACTGTGTGGCTTAGTCAACCTAATCTCTCCCCCTTAGCATCCTCATGTGTAAATAGAAATAATGAGAGCACCTGCCTCTCAGGATTGTTGCAAGGATAAATGATATGCGGTGCACTTACAATAGGGCCAGGCTAAAGGTAAATACACCGCAAATGTTTATGATTGTTGTCATTATCATTATTACCTTGTTCAGGCACTGGGGATGCAGAGGTAAATAAGGAACTTCAAGCGTAGCCCTTGTTGGAGCTAAAAGGAAATCGCAAATATAAAACCTTTGATTTAATGAGGTTTTAGAGGGCCCAGTCATCCTTGAAGAGCAAGCAGGAAAAGGGAACACTGTCAGTTAATATCTCCTGTATCTGGAGTCTTGGTTTACAGCAGTTATTTTTACTCTTTGCTTCAGGCCTTTCATTTGCTTAAAACTGATGGCTTGAAAAGGAAAATTCATCTGGATTCCCTCCCGCAGCTGACAGTCCACAGCCACTGTTATTACAATGATTTATCACCATTCCTTCCCCCAGTGGTTCTGACAGGCAAAGGAAGGGGTTTGCTGTCTATGCCTTGACTTTGACGGACACATTCTGCAGCAAAAGCCGCTTATGTCTTCTAATCTCACCTAGTAAGAGCTGCATGCCCTGGTCCAACCACGCCAAAACCTCCCAAACACGTGTCAGATGAAAAATGAGACTCCTACTCTCCTATTTATGTAATTCATTGTCAGATATGTTACAGGGAAAAAATTCAATTTATCAAATGCAGTTGTTACCAAATTGTAATTATTAACAGATACCGGGATATCTTCTAAGTAGCAGCATCTTTATGACAGAGATTTGGGAAATACGACTCCCAATTCTGGGATCGTTTGCTTGTTACTTGATGTATTGTTGATATCTCCCTCTCAAACTCACAAGATGGGTGCGGCTGGGGTAGAGGGGGGGATTCTGTTCTTTGAGCAAATGAAAATGGTGGAATAGATACAGTGTTTATTGGTTAAAGCACACACACATATTCACTTTTTAAGTTGGCAAAAAATCATCTTGAAAAAAGGAGGTGGAAGGGTCCAATACAATGGATCCATAACTAAATCCTCACTTTGCCAGGATCCCATATGGGCACCAGTTCGTGTCCTAGATGCCCCACTTCCCATCCAGCTCCCTGACTGTGTCCTGGAAAAGCAGTAGAGGATGGCTCAAAGCTTTGGGACCCTACACCTGGGTGGGAGACCAGGAAGAAGCTCCTGGTTCCTGGCTTCGGATTGGCTCAGCTCTGACCGTTGCAGCCATTTGGGGAGTGAACCAGTGGATGAACGATTTTTCTGTTTATCTTGCTCTCCATAAATTTGATCTGCCTTTCCAATAAAAATAAATAAATCTTTTTTAAAAAAAAGAAAAGGATTTTGAAATATTATATGCAAGTTAAAATCTGGGCTATTTTCTGCTTCAATTTCTTACACAAATCTGACAGACTCAGACACCAGAATACACCCTATCCAATTCTGGAAATGAAATGCTGGGAGTCAAAGTGCTGCAGGGTCACTGTCCTTCCAGTGCTGCTAGGAGAATCAGCTCCTGATCTCTTGCGGCTTCCAGTGGGCACTGACCTCCCTTGGATTGGGGTTCAAACACTCGACTCTCTACATTTCATCTCCCCATGCCTCTCTTCTGCATGGCTCTTACAGAAGGCACCTGTGTTCAACATGACTTAAGGGAGACACTGCTTTGGATGAGCCTCTTCCCTAAAGCCCCAATCAGACCAGAGCAAACCAGAACAGAGTCACTACAACAAATGCCACACATTTAGACTGAACTTTAACAACAAACACAGGAGATTCAGGGCAACCTAGGTCAGCAAAATTAGGAAGTCCTTTCTGAAGTCACTCAATAAGGAAAGTAAAGCTGAAATGACTAGCATATTTTGTGCCTATTTCTGCTTTCTTCAGCCATTCTCCACTTATAAAGCCAACCTCCTCCTTTGTTCAACTCATCAGAATACAGGAGGTGATACTCTATTCCAGAATCAGAGAGAAAATCCAGTTAGAGCTCTATGGTAATTTTGTGGCAATTTTGTCTTTTAACACTTGTTGCTAGATTTAAGGCTTACTAGGTTGGTCTCATTTAATCAGGACTATTTAGTTTTATTTGCAAAGCTCTTTTTACAAATAACGTCACACTGACAGGTTCCTGAGATTGGAGAGTAGACATATCTTTTACATGGTCACCATTCAAACCACTATAATATTATATGTGGAAAAATTATTGGAAATTATAATCTCCAAATAATTCATGGCAAGGACTCAGAGTTTAGAACAGACAGGAAAGAGGCCAGCAGTATTGGTGGGCAAAGTCTCATTACTGCACCAAAGTGTGACCTCAGGAATGGCATGGTAGAACAGTGAATTAAGCTGCTATATACAAAGCCACCATTCTTTATCAGATTGCCTTAGGAGTCTTGGCTACTCCACTTTCAATCCAGCTCCCTGCTAATGTGCCTAGGAAAGCAAAGGAGGATGGACCAAGTACTAGGGCCCCTGCCCTACACAGATGGACGTCCAGGCTCCTGGCTTCAGTTAGCCCAGCCCTGGCCACTGCTATCATTTAAGGAATGAACCAGCAAATTGAACACCTCTTTATCTCTTAATTTCTCTCTGTCTTTCAAATACATGAAATAAATCTTTTTGAAAAAAAAAAATGTGATCTCCAGGCCAGAAATCAGAATCACAAACAGCCTCTTCGTCTTTCTGCATTGCATCAGTCCTGTCACACACCCTTCAGAGGAGAACGGGGTAAAAGTACTACGGTGCCAAGCAGGGAATGAAACATGCATTTAAAACAAAAATATTTTGTTTTACTGTAATGATTTAATAACTCATTGATATTGTTTCCACTGTTAGAAATGAGAACCCCTTTAATCCAGAAACGAAGCCAAAAAAAAAATTCTGTATTTCACCAAAAGTGAGAAGGAAGCAACAACAATAGTTGGTTTCTCTCTTTTTTTTTAATATTTACCTTTTTAAAATATTTTATTTTTCATGATACATTTCCATAGACTTAGGGACTTCTTCCCCTTCCACCTTTCACCACCCAATGTTCTCTCCTATATCATTACAATAGTATAGTCCTTCAAAAACACTCACCAGTCCATCATTCTGCTAATTAAGTATTTCCTGACATTGTAGGTGGACAATGGGAGAAAGTCCAGCATCCTATTGTCAAGATATATTTAGCAGTTTTGTGGCAGTCCTTCTTTTACTTGGGTGAATATAAGCACCTACTTGTTTACCTATGTATCTATTGTTCTTGTATTTGCCCACCATGGGAGTCCCTCCCATCGCTCACCAGTGTGCGGCAGCAGGTCAGACCAGCCGCAGAAGGCAGTCTCAGTTGAGTCCTGCACTGCGAGCTTCACCTTTGTGTCTACTTTGTTCTAGAAGGCGCTCCTTCCAGAGTCATGCTTTCCTTAGGTGAGCAGAACTTCATCTCCCTCCAGTTGCCCACCAGTACTTCACCTGCGTCTTTGGATGTAACTCAGCAGTTCTATCTCAGCTTTGCAGCCTGCTGATGGGGCACTTCCGCCTTCCCTTGTCTACATTCCAGGGTGTGGACCGAGTTCTTAGTTCTGTAGAGTCAAGGATCCAGGACCAGCAATGGTTTTGTTCTGATCACAGCTTGGAGGGGGAATTGCAACTGCAGGTACACACGCTTCAAGTCAGAGTGGAAGAGGTCTGTCCCTCAGAAAATAGCCCACCTGAGCCCTCTTTATTTTGGAGTTAATACTGACTACAGTCACCACTGAGGAATAAATCTTGCACCTTCACTTTTATATCTTAATGTAGTAAAGGAAATGTAATTAGACACTAATTGTTTATTCAACACCACTAAATCTGGAAGATCAGCTCCCAAAATGTATAATCTAAGGACACTTAATAAGTGAAGTTTTCTGAAGACCTCAATATATTACTGGTATGGGGAAATGGCACAAAGGAAGACTGCTTTGATTCTTTTTTCATGAAAGCAGACTTTCCATATGGACAACACAGTGAGCAAAACAAGATTTATCAGATGGTCAGAAACCTCCCTCCACAACAGCAGGGAGGGATGCTCCAACAGAGCAGACCTGAAAAACAGACGGTTGGTTATCTTAAGTATAATTTCAAGGAGAAAAAAAAATAGGACAGTAGCTAACAATTATTTAGAAAGTGATGACAAGATTCATCAAAGAGTGGGAACTGTAATCTTGTCTAGCTTGTTCAAAACAAAAAGCCACCAGAAACTAAGAAGTCAGAATGGTGGAAACACTACCTCCTTGTTCTTCTCAAGATAAAATCAGAAACTCAGAGAAACGAGATTGGTACCTTGCTTTTCCAAACACAGCTTCTGGGACTCCCAGTGTTTTCATTCCAGTAGCAGCCTGACTCTAATCAGTTATTACCCTAACTCCTTACAATAATAAAGCCTTTTGTATACTTCACTTTTTTCTTATTTGAGAGAGGGAGCGAGTGAGAGAGCAAGACAGTGCGAGAGCTGTCATTTCCTGGTTTTCTCTCCAAATGCAAACAAGTGTGGGGGCTGTGCCAGGACCAAAGCCAGGAGCCAGGAGCCAGGAGCCAGGAGCCAGGAGCCAGGAGCCAGGAGCCAGGAATGTATTTCAAGTCTCCTACATGGGGGACAGAAGCCCAATTCCTTGCGTCCTCATCATTGTGTGCCAGGGTCCACACTATCCAGAGGTATGCTAGGAGTGGTGCCGGGAATTGAACACAGGCACTCTGATGTTGTAAATGGGCATCTTACCATCTTACTGGCATTTTAACTGCTAGGCTAAATGCCTCCCCCGCTTCTTTAATGTATTTTTAGCATTGATGACTTGCACTGATATGATAAAGCTAAAATAACATGTTAACATTTAGGATAAAATCATTAGCATTTGGCACAGCAATGGCTATCTGGTGCATTTTACGTGTTAACTTCAACTGATGGTTAACAGTTTACTGGAAGACTGGATGGAGAAGGACTGTGCCATCACGTCTTATGCTTACTCATGCCTGCCAAGGCTGGGAATGGACAGCATCAACGCCGTGTTACTTAGCATCTGTGGTTTGGAGGGACCACATCAAACTATTCTGACATCCACACTGTTTATCAGTTTCCTCACTTGTGAAATGAGACTATACAAGCGATTTTCGCTTGTGAAGGATTTCACCAGGATGGGGAAACCCAGGGCCTCTTCTTCCCCCTTAATTCAAAGCAGATTCATTTTTGTGTTTTATTTGTTGAACAAATTCTTTAGCTAGAAGCATTTTTAAAGCAAACATTCTCTCATTATTTTCTCCTCTCTGTCTTCATCCAGAATACTGGGTAAGCAAAAAAAAAAAATCTGTCATCTGCATCATTCGAGTTGGGCTTTGAAGGATGAGTCAGAGTTCTCTGTGACGTGTGCCTTGTGCCTATATGTCAAAACGACCTTATCACCCAAAGGCCAGGGAGTCATGGCTGGGATTCAGAGAGCTGTGATCGACTCTGCAAGATGAGCTTCAATGGATACCCACAGTTTGGTGAATTTGTGGAAGCCTACCGTCTTTGCTAGGGAATGAGCCAGGCAATCTTCGGATTAGATGTAGAAAACAAAATCCAAGTTCATTGAACTGCCAAGGACAGCATACCAATTAATTCCTAGTTTATTCGAAACTTTCCTCCAAATACACAAAACTAACTGGTCATCAGGAGACTCATTAGTGAGCATGGCATAGAAGCGTTTGTCGGAATGTCATTTGGGCCGCTGTAACAGGGCTGTACTGATCTCTGCCCTCTGTCTTCTCTGTCCACCCTGGCCAGTGCAGGGCGTATTTCTCCCTTGAATCTCCTTCTTGGACAACAGAGACTATTTCAGCATTGTCCTTCTTTCTGCTGTTGCTCAGGTTGTTACTTTTTCTTTAGTTGTGATGTGGGTCTGAAGAAACTCCCTGTCTCTGTGATTACTTCTGAGTGTTTCCTGAGCCACTGCGGCTGACTTATCGGCTTGGGTGTGACTGCTACTATCCATCACCGGCTGACTCAGCCAGGCTCTCCCACAGGTGGCTTTATCTCTGCCTTCAGGAGGCACCGTATTGTTTCTCTGCATCTGGCTCTCAATCTTTCATGTTGCCCTGTGAAAGCTGGAAACGCAGAAGTCATCTGTGATCATCTGACATGTTCACTTTCCCTTTTTTCAGAAGCCCACACACAAGCATCTCAGTCCCACCTTTGGTTCCAGCTGAGCAGAGATTGAATCTGACTGTGGCTGGAGGGGATGGCTGCCCTGATTGTTCTGAGAATTCCTGAGCACTCGCCTCTCTCCCAGGAATAGAAAAGCTACTCTAATTGGCGCAGTTAAGTCCATTTAAAGTCAGAGGCAAACTCTGCCTTATACACGTTGATGAGGCCATCTTCTCAGGGAACTATGTGTACTGTATGCTACAAGGTGTAATTATGCAATCCTGGACAGGATGAAAATAATGATTACAGTTCAAAATAGAATAAACAAGGCTTCATGTTGTGGTGAACTGGGAAATAGCAGATCCAGTTGCAGGCTCTGGAGGGCTGCCTCCACTTGGATTCACACTTAGCCTGGCCCCTGTTCTGGTGGGATACTGATGTTTATGTCCATTGAATATTAATTTTACTTATTAATACTCACGATGTTTAAGGCAGTGTACTGATGCTATGGATACATACATGCAGAAGATTTCTTTCTTGTTCTAATGAAAGAGATGATCACACAGGTCCAGGGTCCGAAGGCTTTGGGCCGTCCTCGACTGCTTTCCCAGGCCACAAGCTGGGAGCTGGATGGTAAACGGGGCTGCCAGGATTAGAACCGGCACCCATACAGGATGCCAGCACATTCAAGGCGAGGATTTTAGCTATTAGGCCACTGCACTAGGCTTGAAACTGATCAAGGTTTGGGAAGCTTTCTATCTTTCTTTCTTTGAATATGCTTTCTACCTCTTTGGCATTCTCAAACTCTCCTAATGTCAGTAATACAAATATTTGTCTTTTTCATGTTAACTGATATTTCTCACAAGGTTTCTCCATTCTTCTTCCTTTTCCTTTTTTTTCCCCTCCAACTGTGTATTTCAAAATAGCCTGCCTTCTATTTCTTTCACTTGATCTATTCTGCTAATTAAGCCTTTTATTGAGTTTTTAATTTTACTTGGCATATTTTTCGATTGAAAGATTGCTGCTTGATTTTTTCAGTTACTTCTCTATGTTAGAATATTGGATTGTTTTTGTATGTTCCTCTGCATTTCCTTCAGCTTACTTCAAATGGCAATTGTGCAATCCTTGTCTAAGCATCAGGAAGTTTACACTCCCAGACAGCTGTTTTCTGAGACCTTATTTTGCTCTTCAGGTGGGATCATTTTTCCCTGGAAGTTCTTTATGCTTGTTGGTATATAACATCATCTATACATTAAAGGATTAGTTGCAGTAATATGGCTTTTCTTTTTGAGAACTCCTTGAGTTATACATACTCTACTAGAGCTTATTTGAGTTCTTTGTTTTCACAAAAGACTGAAACTTTCCAAGTATCTTGAATATTCATCATATCTACACCAGGATATTCCCAAATTCATTGAAATAAAACTACTTATTGCTTAAATTCTTCACTCAAAAAGTCCCTAAATAAAGCCATTAATAGTGTGATGATATGCTGAGTCGTAGATTATTTAGTCACTTTTTAAAATATATATACAAAATGAGTATCACAAGGTATGGGGGGGCATCAATACACTTTTTTTGTGTAAAATTACTCTCTACCACTCCACCATGAAAGCCGTCATTTTATAGAATGAGGACCAGCTGAATGGTCCAGAGGCGAACACTTGATAACAGTCAAGAATAGCTCTTATTCAGTTAGAGAAAATCACTGCTCAGTAAAGACATCCATAACATTCTATGTAGCCAACATTCCAGCAGGTAAGTTCAGAATTGCTGGTATCTGTGTTCTGACCTAATGGAGAAAAAAGTGAAATCAGGAGAAAAAACAAAGGAGACAAAAAGAGTAAAGAATGAAGCCAACAACAAAAGGAAGCAGGAACCACAAACAGAGAGCCCGGATGACACCTGCTTCCAGTCACTTCTGACCCCATCTGCCTCACTAGATGGCTTGAATCTGCCACAAAATGCCTACATTCTTACCAACAAATCCCCATCATCCCAAAAGTATAAAGACAGCATTTTGTCATCTTTGGTCAAGCAGCCGTAACTCAAGACTAGAGGTTAATGCAATTGTCCCTTTTAAGAGGAATCTTATGGGAAGAAGTTCACAGAGAATCTACACAGATAAAAGCCTTTACTTCTAAGCCAAGATGCCCTCAAGCAAGCTGTTGGAAATTCTCCACTTACCAGTTAGTAATCTAAAGGTAATTTTTGATCTCTCCTCTTCATATCCTATATATATCCCTAGAGTCATTCAACTACCCTTCCCATTTTAACTTTGTCCATTAAGGGAAATGCAGATACTTTCAATGAAAAGAGTGTTTGGCCTCATAACATGCCTGATTTTAAAAAAAAATTGAATGTTTGCCATTTCCAAGACTAACTCTGAAAGACCCCTTTTATTCTTTGCAAAGCCTCTTTGTTATGGGTTCAATTATGTCCCCATTCTTACTGCAAAATTTTATATTGAAGTCCTAACTCCCCAGTACCTCAATTAATATAAACATTTGGAGAAAGGGACCTTAAAAAGTTAAAAGTTGAAATGGAGAGGGAGAGGAAGGGATGGCCCAGTAGCAATTTAATATTCCATGTGTAGCACTGGTATCGCATATAGGTACTGATTCATGTCACAGCTGACCTGGGAAAGCAACATAGGTCCTTAGTGTTTGTACCCAAGTGGGATACTGAGAAAAAGCTCCTGGCTCCTGGCTTTGGATTAGCTCAGCTCCAGCCTTTGCAGCCATTTGGGGAGCGAACCAGTAGACAGATCTCTCTCTCTCCTTCTGTGTCCTTTTCTCTATAAATCTGCCTTTCAAACAAAAGTATGTTTTTAAAAGGTTAAAATGAAAGCATTACAGTAGGGACTAATCTGCTAAGACTGGTATCATAGAAAACAGCAGGACATACAGAGAGAAGACCAAATGAAAACCACAGAGAGATGGCCTCAAGAAGATAGGCCCAAAACACATCCTTCCCCTTGGGCCTCAGAGGAAGCAGCCCTGTGTGCAGCCTACATTCCTGCTGCTGAAGCCACCTGGTACTTGCTCCTTTAGATAGAGCAACCCTGAAAAGTAATGCCATCTGTTCTCCAAAACACAGAAAAGAAAGGATGATCAGGAAGTGCGGGGCCCAGGAAGAGCCATGTTTCAGTTAGAGTTCTCAGGCTGAAGACACAGCCAGGCAGGAGAAGCAGAACATCTTTCAGCCTTTCCGTTCTACTGATGCCTTCAGCTGCTGCAAGGAGGCCCATCCACATTGAACAGGGCAAACTCCTTCAATAGTCTACCAGCTCCAAATGTTAATCTGATCTAGATGAACCAGGGGCATGTGTCTGTTCCCACAGAGTCTGGTGGGGTTGACACTTTCCCATCACACTCTCTTGCACAATGAAAGCTGTAGCTTATAATATCCTAGATCACTGAAACTACAGCTTGTCCATGCTCTCGGTGTGCATGTTAGATGTGACGGAGGGAATGCAGTCACCTGGTACCACAAGGATCCATAGACAAAACCTCCACAAGACAGAAAGTTCCAAGCGAAGCTGTCCTGCCTGCCACTAACTTTAATTTCTTTTTCTGATCCCATCAGGGCACATCAAAGACAGCAAACCTGTGAGAGGAGAGCTCTCAAGCAAGGACAGTGCTCGAAGGCACTTCGCTTTAGAAGGGCCTGTTCACCCTCTTTCCTCTAATCTAGTGGCTTTGATGAGGAATGAAAGGCATTTGTTCAGTAAAGTCCTCCTTCACCAACTCTCCACTGGCAAAGGGGCAAATGGCAAAGTCCTCACCCTTTCCACACCTCTGACTCGTCAGCACTCTGTCAGCTCTGATTATTTTGCTTATTTTGGGCAATCATCTCCCTTCAGGGTTGCTACATATTAGGGTAATGGCTAATTATCAATTGTGCCCCATGCAACACAGCTAATTGGGTGTAATATGTACAGATGGATAAAGGGAGTCTTGGGTGGGGACTCTGCATCATCATAAAATAAGTTTACAAGAGCTTCATAAGTCAAAAGTGTCAGAGAGTTCAGCAACATGGGAAAATAAGGACCAGCAGCCTGGTCCAGGCTCATTAACCTTCCACCTCTAAGCATTCTGCACTTCCTCTACCTGTACACTTCCAACCATGACTTCATTATTCAAGCACCTAGGCTTTAGAATTTCTTTAGGAGACAGCAAAATAATCAGCTGTCACAGATATCTACTCTGTTTTCAGATTCTACTCAAGTATATAGTCAACACTGAGACCCTGGATAAACACATGGTCATTTAAAACAATTGTCAAATAGAGGGTGGAATCAAGTCATACAGAGCCTTCCAAGAAAAGGCAAAGATCAACAGCACATTAGCTTATCCAAAGACTCTGAAAGAAATGGGATGGTCTGGGTGAAACTCTGCCCTGGCCCTGTAAATGCCTTGATAAGTGGGCCAGCCATGCACCCAAGTTGACCCATGTTCCCACTCTGTAGTTATTCACGGAGCCTCATTTCACTCTCAGAGGGATCCGGACTGAGGTGATAAGCACTATGGTGACTATGATTTGTTCAGCTTTGGATGGTGTTCTAGTGAACACAAGGCTCCAAAGTGACAGACTAGCTCTTTTGAAGGCCACTGGATCAAACCCATCAGAGAGCTGCATTTCCCAACTCTTCACAGGCCAGATTTAGCCAAACCCACAGAGAGAGTTGTTGCTCGGCCTCAGTCGCTGGCATGGAGTGCTGGTACACAATGCTTCCGTAAGCAGCTACTCCTCCCTTTTCCAGTGGCTCACAGGTCTTCCCATGTGCTCCTCTCTCTCCCTTTTGAAGAGCATGCTTTGTTCACACAACCAGCGTCATCATCTCTGTGCATCTCTACACAGCATCCCCACCCCCCAATTCATGCCTCTAGCTCTGTTGTCCAATTCCAGTCCCAGCTGCATAAGCCAAAAACACATCATACCTGAAAATCCACAGATGCCTCAACTTTCAACTTGCCTACAACTGAATTCATTGCCTTCCATAATACTCTTTCTTCTTTAGATCACCATTTCCTTAAAACGGCATTATTTTTCCCATTTTGCCCTCTTAAATGTTGTCTATGATTCTTGCTCCTCTCTCGTCCATTAGACTGTTCTTTCGTGAGATCGCTCTCTGCAAGTCTAGCATTCTGTTGCAGGATTCCATCTGTTCCACTGAGAAGACACTTTAGCCTTGCCTTCCTCTCTTCTTGTTCCTCAAAACAAACCCCAGGAACTGGAGTTTGCTGAGTGAACCAGAGGATGTGATCTCTTCCTCTCTCTTTCTTTAACAGTCTCTATCTCACTCCCATCTCAGATTAATGACACACATACAGACAACAGAAATTGCAGCAAGTTTATGGACAAGTAGCATTTTTTGGGAAAAGTTTCAGGTTTGCAGAAAAACTACCAAGATGATAGAGAGTTTCTATACACCCCACGGCCAATTTGCTCTTACAAACATTTTAGATCAGCATGGTGCATTTGTCACAATTAAGGAAACAATACTGGTAAATTATCTTTAACTAAGAACCATTCTTCATTCAGATGCCCTTAGTTTCTGCCTACTATACTTTTTCTGTTCCAGGATCCCATCCGGCAAAACAAACTGCACTAGATCATGTTTCCTTATGCTCCTCTAGACTGGAACAATTTCTCAGACTTTGTTGTTGTTTTTGCATCCTGAATAGGTATTTTATAGCATGTCCCCAAAAGGCAATTCTTTTTTTTTTTTTTCTTTTTGTCATGGTTATGCTGGAATTGCTGGAGTGGCATGTTTTTAGACGGAACACCAAAAAGGTAAAATGCCATTTCTCTTGCTTCTCTGGTACTGTTACACACACTCCTAGCCCTGATCGCCTGGCAGAAATGATGCTATTGAGTTTTTCCACTACATAATGTCTCTTTTCTTCCCCACTTACATACTATGCTCTTCTGGAGGAAGTCACTGTGCAAAATCCACGCTTGGAGAGTGGGAAGTTATTCTTCACCTGATTGAGAACAGATGGTCTACATAAAATACTTTGAGTTCTTCTTTATTGGCGATTTGCTTCTTTTTCTCATGTGTTCAATGATTCAGTCATTCAATCATTTAAGTCAATGTGGGCTCATAAACATGTTGTTGGAACTTTAGGTAGAATTTAACACTGCTTTCTTTTGTTGCTTGTTTTGCTCTAGCTTTGGTCATTGGGAGGTTTTTAACTATCACGTCCTCTAAACATAACCCATTACTATGTTGTGGGTTTTGTTTGTTTTTCAATCAGTTCCTTGTTTTCTGGCCCTAGACGATAATCTGGCACCTTCTCAGTGCCAGAACCAGCCATTTACCCAAACAGGACGGTTGCCTTGATTGAAGAACAGTGTGACAACCAAGGTCAGAGCACTAGGCATGCTCCAAGTGAATTCGTGTTTACCCAAATCCAAGTGTATTTTAAAGGAGCTTTGAATATAAGTCTATTTCTCACACAAGAGGTAATAAACAGGTAAGCTTACTCCCCAACATTATTGACAAATATGAGTTACTCTGGATCTTTTATGGATATGTGTGTGTGTGTTGTGTGCATGTGTGTGTGTGCATGTACTTGAATTCCAGCTTCTGATGATTGGATAACTTTGACAAGTTAAGATTTAGTAATGATAATGGTTATAGTTGTGAGAGGGAAGTGCTAAACTAAATATTCCACAGGCATTTTCTTGGACTATCCTGACAGAAACTAGAATCTGTGCTTTACTGGTATCCCATTTCATAGATGGTTTTACTGATGATTAAATGCAAAAAATTCCTAAGCAGCCCCTAGCATAAAGATCTATAGTTGTTCAATACCTCAGTATGTGAGACTACTCCCTTGCCTTTGGGGGGAAAAAAAGAAAACATACAAACTTCAGCAACATATCAACTGTAAAAATTCAGTTCATGGTCTTTGAGATGAAAAATGTGAAAGTTATATTAGCTCATTTGCTTTCTTTGTTGCAATATAAATGTGATCTGATTCATAAGAGTCAAAACTCAGCCTGCTTCATGAAAGATCTCAAATGAAATAGATATTTATCTGTCAATGCTGTTTACCATGATATTCCTTATAAAACCCAAATTTTCAGACACCAACAAAATCCATATAATCCTTGAAAGTTTTTAAGAGATATCTAAGTAGTCTAAGGCATTGTTCCAAAATATTGTTTGGATCAAGACAGAGAAAACACTAAATAAATCCAGCACATGTCTTAAGCTACTGAAATGAGACAAAGCTACCAGAATAACTATACGGTATATACAAAAATTCTGGAAGCTTCACCTTCCTGAGGAAGTAATTCCACTATTATAAATGTTGACTAAAGAGGTTGCACTGTATGACAATGTGAAATCTTTCTTAGAATAGATGAAATAAACTAAAAAGTAAAAAGCTTAGTTTTGTTCTGATTTGTTTTCCCAATCATTCCTCCCTCTTAATTTAAGAGGATGTTTTGGAAGAAAAATTAAGGACATGAGTCTTTTGAAAAGCAAAGAAAAAGATTTATATTTTTCATTGGAAAGGCAGATCATAAATTTGGAGAGAAGGAAAGACAGAGGGAAAGATCTTGCATCTGCTAATTCACTCTCGAAACAGCTTCAACAGCCAGAGCTGAGCCAATCCAAAGCCAAGAGCCAGGAGCTTCTTCTAGGTTCTCCACGAGGTGCAGGATCCTAAGGCTTTGGGCCATCTTTTTCTGCTTTCCCAGCCCCTAAGCAGGGAGCTAGATCAAAAGTGGAACAGCTGGGATACGAACTGGTGCCCACAAGGAATCCTGGCACTTGCAAGGTGAGGATTTACCCATAGAGCCATTGTGTGAGGCTCAGGACATGAGTCTTATAAGCAGCTAGGCACAAAGGTGTCATCAGAATTTCAAAATAATCCGAAATACTTTCCAATATTTCTAGTGTCTTCTCTTGAATTAGAAGTGTCCCTCACTGCTGACCGAATTCCAGATCCTAACTAACAGCATTCCCCTGCTTGAAAAGACATCATCACCCTTGCTGACACTTTGGATCATCAAATGCAAACCAACTGAAAGCTCGAAGTATCCAAAAGCTCAGCACCTGCAAAGACTCTACTCTCATTTTTGGATTCCCCAAGTTTTACCTCTTGAACCAATCTGCTATTATAGCCATATGTCTAATCTCCTCAGTAAAACTGCAAACTCCCTCAGGCCTGTCATCATCTTTAATTCTCTTTACTGCTAAACTGAGCTCAGGTCTTCCCAACAAGTGTTTCTGAGTTCTTTTCATCGTTTTCCTATGTCCAGAGGCAACTATAGAGTTGGTCTTTAGAGTTAAGAATGAACACAAAGATGCTTGCCACCCTAACTGTGGCAGGCATCTTTGGGACCCACCCTGAGCATCAGTTTTCTCCAGGCCAGCATATTAGAAACTTCAGAGCTCCGAGAATATTTCTTCAATCAGATTCCTCTGCAAAGGATTAATGCAGTTTAAAACTTTTTTTTTCAACAAAAAGAGCATAAAAAGTGAATTTAAAAGCAAATGGGCCAAGGATTTTTCCCTAGGAAGTGTTTCAATTTCACACACAGAAAACTCCTATAGTATGGACCTATTAGAAATGCTTTTTTTAGTCCTTTTTCTTTTTAACATATTCATTATGTTCTTCCATGGCTCTGTTATCACTTAATTTGACACTGAACCTCCAAAGCCACATCTTCTTTCTTGTTAAACTATTAAAAAGGGGCAAAATATTTAAATTAGGAAGTCCTGTATAATTTAGAGATTATCTTCCTTCTGTGTGAGTTACAGCACAATCAAAGCGATCCTGGGGATTTGTAAAACTAAGGCCCTAATTTCTGACAGGTGTTCTGCTTAGGCTGGAATTAACCTCTTTTCACATTTTAAACATGCATAAGAGCAAACTATTACATCGGTCCTCAGCACACACACACACATAACAAACAGCCAGGATCCAGTAGGTGAGAACCGTTTTGCTGTACTCTAAAGCCAAGCTCAATTATTCATCCATCTATGAGAGGAAAATAAATGATGGGAGGGGGAGATTCCATCTACTGCACAGTCTGAGCCTGATTGATCGGCTCACCTCCTGGGCCTTGGAGAACCAGAAGTCTTGATCCCACTATTAGTTAAATTCTCCACTGTAGCCAAATGGAAGATTGGGAATAGCTGCAAAATCTTACATCACTCCTCAACATCCAACAACTCAGGTCAGTGCAGTGGCACAAAGCATGCCAACTAGAGTCAGACAGAATTAAGTTCTAGGGACACAGCCCATTAGCTATGTGTCTTCTGGAAAGCAATTTAACCTCCCATAGCTTCGGTATCCTGATTTATACATAAAAGACAAGGATCACATCTACCTATAGATTGTAAATGAGATTATACATGGACCAAATACCTGGGAAATAGCAACTGTTCAATTAATAACATTTTCTCCAAAAACCTAATTAATATTTTGCTGTCCACTCATTTTTACACTCATAAAGCAAATATTTTTTGAATCATATACAAAGTCCTTGAGAGGCTATATCATTTTATTTACATAAAATAAGCCTTGTCCCCATCTTCATGAAAGTCACAACTGACAAAGAATGCATGGATAAAATAGGTAAACTAGCTTAAAATTTACCATAAGCATACTGAGAGTGGTTGATTGAAGATCAGAACTGGACAGGAAAATTTTATCACAAGTTGGCTGAGCAAGAGCAATAGACAAGAAGGGAGATAGTGGTTGCATGTAATCAATTACTGCTCCCAATTCTTTGCCTCCCACTGCTAAGGATTCTACATTCATGTTCTTTGTCATGTGACTTTTACAGTGCCTCCCTGTTGCATGAAGACGCTAAACATACTTCTCTGCCTCTTTGAGTTTGAGCTTTATTTTTTTGCTTTGTTTTGTTTTGCTTTTTGCTTGTTTGTTTTTTGCGGGGTTGTTTTTTCCACCATAAGAGGCTAGCATAGGGCTTCACATGAATTCCTGACTATGTCTCTGAAAAATATTGGCGTAGTCACTACCTTTAGTCCCGTTCCAGAGTCATAATGCAATAACACTTCGTCTCTACGAAAGTAATTACCACATGAGATGATTCTACCTGAAAAAAGTGGCTCTCTGGCTTGTTGACAGAATCAAATCACAAAGAAGATGAACAAAGAACAGACTATTGAAGCATCACATCTTACAAATATAAATGAAAAGAATTTGGTCTAGAGGAATAGTATTTGAAAAATGATGAAATTGTTAAGAACACAGACCATTCAAAGAGTTTACAGGGGGAAAAAAGCCCAAAGTAGGCGCTAATACACCAAGGCTTGACTCAGAAAAGGAAGGAAGACTTGATACCTGACTAAAAAGGACCCTGAAGCATCTTGTATATTAAATAGCTTTTAGTGCCCTTTTAGGAATCATTTTTTTTCTGTTATGTTGTCCCTGATCTATTCTAGTTTGCATTTTTTTGAAAATGAATCTCATTTTGTTGTTTATTACCCATATATTGAAACTGTCTATATCTCTTGGAATAAATTCTATCCATCATTCTCATTGGATCTATTCCAGCACCACCCCAGTTTGTATAATTTGCAAATTTCATTAACATTCTCTTTACTTTCTCTTCAAGCCCATTAATAATATCGTTGCATACGATCAGGCTTCACGGCGATCTCTTTGGCACCCATCGTAATCAACTACCCCTTGCTGAATGTCACACTATTCATCATCAAGCCTTGTTTACAGACCCCCTGAAAATTATCAATCCCTAGGACAGTGTTCATATCCAAGCCCATGTCAATTAATTTTATAAGTAAAATTTCGTGACGCTGTATCAAATGCATTACTAAAATCAAGATGTATTGCACTGACGTTGTTCCCCTCCACTGTGAATTTTAAACAGCCTTCAAATCCGTCCTGGATGATTTATTCGTGGTAACACCAAGCTGCTTATTCAGTCACGATTCCATTACTTCTTCGATGTTCTAGGCTATTTTTCTCCATACACTTAAACTTCCTAGAGGTAATCTCGGGATCATTCCTCTTTTGAAAGGATAGGTGAACACATTTGTTATTAGCCTGAACTTCTCTGATCTCTGCAAATATATCAAGTTGTTTAAAATGTAATTCCTTTTTTTTCCCCCTCATCTGGCAGCTTTTATAAAGGAGTGAGGTGCTACCATAAGCCTTCAGCCAGCAGTCCAGTAAGCTATTAGATGTCACCTCCTGAGGCAATGAGCACTTGTGGCTGCTTACGCAAAGACACGTTACAGCTTGCAGGGGTTTTACCTACATGCACCTCCGTCTTGGAATTTTCTCATTCATTCAGCCCTGGATGCACTGAGGCTACACGACAAAGCATCCCAGACCCAAGCAGCTCACTGATAGCTGTGTATCTTTCCTATGCCTTTCGGGAACATGAATGATTCAAAAGTAAGTGATCAAGGCCATAAATCTACTGTTTGAAAGTCATATTTAAACATCACATCACGTTCTGTTGCACTTGCTTCTCATTTGCCCTTAATTATGACACCCCAACCTCATAATGATTAACAAACATATTTTGGGTTTTTTGTTTTGTTTTTAAGATTAACTTATTTGAAAGGAAAAGTTACAGAAAGGAGGCATGAATTTCTTCCAGGTCTCCCATATGGGTGCAGGGACCCAAACACAACCTCCCTGCTCTCCTAGGGCATATTAGCGAAGCATTGCATTAGAAGTGGAGCCGTTAGGACTCGAACCAATGCCAACATGAGATGTGCCAGCACTGCAAGCAGTGGCTTAATCTGCTATGCCACAAAGCTGGCCCCAACAAGCATATGTAACAGATAAGGTCTAAACATAAACAGTAACATTTTCTTCAATTGTGCTTTTTGTCTCAAAATAATAAATGAAAATAAATAAATAGCTAAATAAATATGGGAAATGCCTATAAAAGAAAAAAAAAAAGAGAGGGGCCATTGACCAGATATTCTTTTGAGAAGCAGCAATTTACCATGAACAAATCAAAACTCAAGTGGTCTTTTTGGAAGGTTTCAATGATTCCCAAATAGAAATCCTGAAGCTCTCCAGGTTAGAGCTCTTTAGTACTTACATAAACACTTTGCTGCCTACTTACCCTGTATATATAAGATGCCAACATACCTGCTTAGTTCAGGATTTGGTTAACAGCAACCTTAAATGCCGTTCTGAATAAACCTTATATGTTAATTAGGGTTGCCCATAGAGAAGAAAAGTATTTTTTCAAAAAGTCTTAGAAAATTAAATGGGAAGATGTTTATTTTGCTGCAATTTTTTGAGATCCATACATGGTTTTTCAATAATATACGTTTTCGTGAATCCCTAAAGACCTTTCATATGCATGGATTTCACAAATGTTTACACCCAAACACACAAAAACAAACAAACAATCTTTTCTAGCAAGTCATACCATCCAGCTCATACTGTGATAAATTCAAGATACAAATTCACTTTAGATACATGTTTTGGAAATATCAAGTGAGATACGTTCCATGTACCACTGGTCATGGAAGAGTGAAATTTAGGGGTTTCATATTATCAAAAAAAATACTTCTTCTGAAGATATTCACATACCCCAAATACACACAGCTCCTCCTTAAGATAAGCTCACAAACTGAAGGCTTAAAAACTACTATTTAGAATCAGCTGTTACAACAAATAGAATTGGCACTCCAAAAAACTTAAATAACTAAAATTCAGTAAGCTTAAAATAATTAACCAGCATATAAAGACACTAATACTAAAATAGGACATTGGATTTTCAACAAACTAATTTGAAAAGCAAAGTCACGGAGAGAAATGAAGGAGAGACAGAAAGACAGAAAGTGATTCCATTGCTGAATCACTTCCCAAACAGCTGCAACAGCCCGATCTGAACCAGGGTGATGCCAGAGCCAGGAAGTCCTCCCATCTTCCACAGGGCTGCCAGAGACCCAAGTATGTGGGCCGTCTTCTGCTGCCTTCCCACGTACATTGGCAAAGAAGTGGTCAGGACTGGAACACAGCACTGGTATGTGGGATCTCCAAGACCCAAGCGGAAGCTTTAAACTATATGCTATACAGCCGATCCCTTGATTTTTTACAAATAGATTTTTCAATAGACATCAGTAAGTTCGCAACGTAAAGAACACAAGCATTGTAGCACAAGCCACAAGAGCATTCAAAAGTCAACAGAAAGCATTTCATTGGACACCAAACAAAACAGGCATATGAAGGGGTGGACCGTAGGTACAAGAGTGACTTAAACGAAACTATCTACTATAGCTTTAGTGCTACTTACAGAAAAGGAAAAACCCAATGAAAAGGAGCATTCAATATGCTGAGTCTGAAGAAACACTTACCGGATTGATTCACCAACGTGAGACCCAATCTGGACCAAATGAACCATTCAGGAAATCATTACAGTCACTCAAACGATGGTCTACGTGTAACAAGACTTGTTCTGTCCAAGTGTACGCCGAGGATTCGGACCCAGACACGCCCCCAGTGCCTTGCGCATGGAACTCCCCGTGACCCCCGAGCGCCACCACAAGCTCCTCTATGCGCAAGCTCCGCCATCGCGCCGCGCTGCTTTCTCCTCAGGAGGCCTCAGGAGGCCCAACCACCGGACTCTCATTCCGTGACCTTCACCTTCTGGGGGCCCTGTGACCCCGCGCACCTGCTGGAGGCCTTGCCAGCCCCAGCGCCCCGTCCCCTATTGTCCTCGCTGTCCATCCTCCTCTGGGACTCCCTCCTGACTTCCCAAGCCCAGCTGCCTGGCGCAGCCTCCCTGGAGCCTCCGGAGTGCCCTGCCCAGGCCGGGCTGACCACGCTGAGCCCTGCGGGAAAAGTCTTGGGGCAGCTTGGCCCACCGTGGTCGGTTCTTTCATCTCTGTCCTCCACTGCAGCCCCTTCCCTGGAGGCCAAGGCCTTTGTGGCCATCCCAGACTCGGGCCCCTGCTGCCCGTGCAGCCCGGCCGACTCTCGGTGGCCTCAGACCCGCCACCTCACGAAACCTTCCACTGCAGATACTGCAGCAAGGTGTACCTCAGCCTGGCCGCCCTCAGGACACACTCGGAGCCACACCCCGCCGTGCGTGTATGCCATCTGCGGCAAGGCCTTCTCCAGGCCCTGGCTGCTGCAGTGGCACGTCCGGACACACACCTGCGAGAAGCCCTTTGCGTGTCCGCACTGCAGCCGCGCCTTCGCCCACCGCTCCAACACGCACGCCCACCTCCAGACCCACCTGGCGGTCAAGCGGTACCAACGCCGGACGTGCGCCCGGACCTCCTCCCGCGTGGCCTTGCTCCACAAACATCGGTGGTCCTCGGCTTGTTCCGGAGGCCGTCTCGGAGTCTGGCGGAGTCTCCTCCCTTCCGCTTCCCACTCCCACTTCGGAAGGAAGCCACCCTGCATCCCTCCTACTGCCGTAGAGCCCCGTCCCGCAAAGCCACTCCGTGCAGTGTCTGCCCCACTGAACATGGAGCAAGAGTGCCTGCCGTCTGCGGTGCAGGTTGGCAGAGGCCCTCCCGTGGGGTTGGCCGGTGAGAGAACAGCGACGATGGAGATCTTTGCCGGCCGATGTCGCTGCTCCGGCACACTTGGGGCGGCGTTGCTCTGTGGGACTGTGTATCCACAGCTGTTTGGATAGAGGTCATTTGAGCCACGGGGCAAAAACTGACAGACTGGGAAACTTCTACCTCTCAGGAAATGCCACTCTGCTAATCCTCTCCCACCTGCCCAAGGAACCCTGGAGCCACTCTCCTCCGCAGGTAGGACTGACTGCAGAAGTCTGCGCACCCCCGTCCCCCACCAACCCTCAAACACAGAGCCCAGGAGCGTATTTGAACCCCTAGCAGCCCCTGGGCCTAAACAGCAATTTCAGCCTCCTGTTTGTCACGGCAGTACCTGTTTCATAGGCAATTTAACAGTGTCTCAAAAGGGACTGTGAATAACGGCCATCACCTCTCCGGGGCAAGTGGGGCCCTTGGACCTGATCCATGTGTCTCCCTGAACTATTTTAGGGACCTAACAGGTTAGCCTGGATGGAAAATGTTTGAATTTCTTCAGGCGCACTGGTATTTACATTACTAGCAATGCTTTGTATTAAGGAAATATTTTCTAGAGTTACATGTGCAGTTTATTGATATGTCATAAATCACTTAAGGGATTGTAGCACATTCCATACAAACCAAGTTTCTTGTATGTTCCTTGAGAATAATATTATACAAGAAATTACAGATAGTTAAAGGAATTTGAGCTTTATAACAAAAGGTTTAGGGGAAAGGTTGCATTTAGAGGTTTAAGGTGGGAAAGCAATGTGGCTGTGTTATGTGTGTAAAAATACAGTTCTGTCTAGATGTAGCATGCAGGGTTGCCCTGAGTCTATCAATTTGAAGTTAGGAGAAATCTAGATGAGAGCAAATAATTAGAACCAAGATAAGCACAGAAGGAATGCAGAGAAGGGGCTGCATTTGAGAGGCATTACGGATCTTGATCCTGAGAAAGATCCTGAATGAGAGAAAGGGATTGAAAACTCAGGTTTCTAATTTGGGTGAAAGAATATGGCCGTATTTTATGGAGGTAGTAACCATAGAAACCATTGAGAACAACTGCCTCACCTGAGCTCAGGATTGTCATGTAGAATATAAGTGGTAGCTGGAGCTACCAGCACAAAAGAAATTACCAGAGCATACAAAGTGACAGGGACGGGAAACCTGGAGCACTCCTAGGAGCACTCACATGTAAGATCTCATCCATCTAGAAAAAAACCAAGCAGGAATAGCTAGATGGATGAGCAAGACCCAAATTTCATAAAAGGAAGGAGGCAGAAGCAAATGGAACCTATTCTCGAAAGCAGTCTGACAAACCAAGGAGCGAAGCGATCCATTGGATTTTCAGTTGTGTGCCTGGCTAAACTTGGCAAGAGGAGTTTCAGCAAAATGTCAGGAATGGCCATGGGGTTGGTGTGAACGGCCAAGTGAGTGTGAAATGAGAAAATGTCAGTTGAGGCTATTCTTTCTGTAGGCGTGGCTGTGCAGTAAAGCAGAAAAACACAATAGTGGCTTGAGGGTGGCCTGGCTTCAACGCACACAAAGGTTCTCCTGTTGAAGGTTCTCCTGTCGGTGGGACTGAGTGTGGTTTTCAGGAGTAACGGAGGGGAGATCTTTTCACTGAGATTTAAATACTAGTAGACTTTCTCTCAGCAGACAAACTAGTATCTTTTAAGGTAACAGAAAACCTACACAATTTAATTTCACCTATGAACAAGAGGTTTTAATAGGTAGTCAACTGAGTGAGATTGATATGCATATAATGTCAGTAAAAGAAAGAGAAAATGAAAATAGTAGAAAGGCATCAGTGAATTTCCTAAGTATATCATAGAAAAAGTTCTACAACATGCTTTAAAGCACATAACAGTCATTTTATTCCAGGCCAGTCAAGTATTTTCAGTATAGGTGGCTGATTGAATCTTTTAACCCCTGTATTTTCTTCACTGTGGGTCCAACAAAGCATTCCTTAAAGCACTAGGAAGGGGGCTGCAGAGTTCAAGACAACAGAGGACAGCAATGCTTCTCTAACCAAGAACTCATTTCTCAACAAATTAACAAAATAATTTCTTGAAAGCACTCCCATTGTAAAGATAACTTTTAGAGAAATAAAGTGGCCTAATGCTTTCAGATGCAGATTTTTTTGTAAGTACGTAAATTGGCCTCTCTCCTTTACCCAAGTGCTTTCCATTGAATATTAAGTAAATTCAATGAACAGTTCCTGGTGAAAGTTCAGGGAATAGTTTTTGTTCTATTCTGTTTGTCTTTGCTTGTTTGTTTATTATAAGGAGAGTAGCAGAACAAAGAATTCGCTCCATTCAATAGTGACTAATATTTATTCATGAATACAATAGAAGTTTGTGATAGATTTTTGTAATGGAAGAGGCAGAAAACTATAGTAAGAACAGCCCCACTTAGGGTCATGATTTATTTCACTGATTTAGATTTTTTTACACTTTCCTGGAGAAAAAAATTATAAATAGTTGAAAGCATTTATCACCTGAGATGCATCATTTGGAAAAGAAAAAAAGGAGAATGTATTTTTAAGCCATAAATTTCGACCATGTTCCCTCCTCACATAAATAAGCAGCCCTAGACTTTGCAAGAAATATTAAAGTTCATTTAAATTGCAAATCTGACCTTATTAAAATGGCTTCCTCAAAGAGTCATAAACAAATAGAGTGCACAAGCAATACTGCCACACAACCAAACACATTCTCAACCATTTCTGTAATTAAAGTGGAAAGGTAGAATTTCCACAGTTCTGAATGACAAAGACGAACAAAGAAAACATGTTATGACAATCATTTCAGGTGGGGAGAATGCATCCATCTGGAAGCTTCCCTTAATAAATGTCTTAGCGCAATTACTCTTTGAAAGTCAATATACGTTCTTAGGAACAGCTTGGAAACATTTTTATATTGTTGCTAATTGTATGCTTTTGACTACTTTTCCTTCAGCTACCACATTCCCTCCTAATGTTGAAAGCAAAGCCATTTCAATTTACTATGTTTGGGGTAAGAATAAAAATGAAACAATTAAGAATGAGCTTTTATCTGCAAATGGTTAGATAGAGCTAATACATTTCAGGATTAAAAGCCCAACAGATAGGGTAAGCTGTTTGCCGAGTTTATGGAAAATCTATACTTGGTAGTCACCAAGCAGATAGCTCCCTTTTACTCAGAAAAATAATCCTAGGTTCGGCAGGCCATGCAAGTCAGATAGAATTGAACTTGACTTGTTTCTCATTGACTTTAGCAGCTGGATTTATACTGAGTTATTAGTAACCATGAAGCTGCAAGTCAGAATGTTGGGTTTTGAACCACAAGCATTTAAAGTTCTCCATTGACTTGAAATGAAATCATCACCAAAAACATTCAAACTGCTTTAAACTTAATTATATTCTGTTTAGATGTGAATTTTAGTTTGTTCATTAATTCCTTCAACAAATATTTATGAAACACTTCTTCATTCTAGATATAGAGTTAGTCTCTAAGAATATATTATGAACGAAACAGACACAAACTCTGTCCTCAGAAAGTTGGGGACTAATTTATTATGTGATCTTTCAAAAGACAGGCTGCTTCACTTCATTGCAGAGGTATTTTTATCAAAAATTTTCCAAATAATTTCCATGTTAGGTAAGTTGTTTCCTTTTGTTATGCCTTTAAGTGATTGGAGAATTTTAGAGGCATTTCTGCTTCTTTATATTCTCTGAAATTGATTCTTAGTTCCTTTCCCAGGTCTATACCTCAGGACAAGGTGTAATCCAACCCAAATATATGCATTTTGTCAATTTGCCCACCAGTTCTTATCCCATAAGCTTGACATTCACCAATTTCCTGCATTATCCCAGAATAAAAAGTGTGCTAGTATACAAGGTTGATATTACAGGGCCAAGTTCAAATTTTAGCGTATGTATGTCCTTAACTTTTCTTTACCTCAATTTCCTTATCTGATATGAGTGGATAACTCCCACTTCAGGTGGGTTTTTTTATTACTATTTAAATTTTATTAGAATGCTCTACATCTTCCTTCTCCAATGCCCAAAACATCTGGAGGTGACCCAAGCCAAAACTGGGAGGTGGGAAACTGAATCCTGATCTCCAATGTGCATGCAATCGTTGTTGTCTGCCAGGTGAACATCATCAGGAGGCTGAAATCAAAGTAGATACAGGTCTCAAACCCAGGCATTAGAGCTTTGAGGGTGTCCCAAGCAGCATCTTGTACTGCTAGCCCAAACGGCCGCTCTTCAGGAGACTAAAGGAAATTATACAGGTGGAAGCTTGTCTAAACTCATGCCTCTAGACGTTGTTAATACATCTAACACTGAAGCAATTGGTTACCGTGACTAGCACTACCTCTGTTAACTGTGAGTGTTGCAAAAGAAATCCTATGGAACCTTGATAAAGCAATGGAAGTGAATGCAGAGAAACTTAACCTGGGTTCATCTGCATGAGTGGCAAAGGATAATGCAGATGAACTCAGAATTCCTGATGAATCTGCAGCCTAATGGGTCCCCATCTGATCAGGAGGGCAGGATTCTCTGTTGACAATCCAATTGGATGTTTTAGCTTCTGAAAGCCACATGTTAGGCCGAGTCTGCCACCAGTGCACCTTGCGTGTGTACCTGACAGACTCATCTAAAATATAAATCAACTGTGAAATGCCACAGGATTTTTCCTTCCTTGGTAGTTGAGGTTTCATTGTTTTATGTCCTTCAGTTCAACATTAATTGCACAGCATTATTGACCCAGGATACAACATCAGATTCTATTATATTTACCACAGGAACCCACTGGAAAGTTACTGTGTAGGCACATGGACCCAGCCCAGTGTGCACTCAGTTATTCTTAGTTCACATATAATTAAAGATTTGAATACAGCAAGGCTACTAAACCAGAAATAGAAAGTAGAAAAAGAAGCAAATCATCAGGCAAATAGAGTTACTGAACTTAAGCATTTCATTTTGTTCTATATATATAAGCAATTCAGAGCAAGGAATGTGGTTTTAGTTCTTGTCATTTTTTTTTCTCCCTTAACACCAGGAGAGAAAGAAAGTTTCACATGACTAATGACTAAAATGCCCCCCAGATTCCTCATTCAGAAAGGACCATTTTCTATGTTTGAAATGTAATGAGAAAAATATCCATCAATGCTAAGCGCCTGAGTGTAGCTGTTCCCAACTAATAAATCACAAACCCTGGTCAAATACTTGATCCCAAAGCCCGACCTGGGAGACTGGAACACTCCTTCCTTTTCCTAGTCATTCCTCGCCTTTCTGCACAGTTCTTTCGACAGTTTCCGCCGGAGAGCAGCTGTGTGGGCATGAGCTTTGCCACCATATCTAGATTTAGATCTGTATTCATAGGTCTGTAGCTGCATGTACATATAGATCTGTGTGCATATGTGTGGCTCATGCTGTCCTTAATACATCAAGATACTTTAAAATTAAAACCACCATCCTGATTTAGCAATCTGTAGCAGTAACTTTATCTTCCCATTCTGATAATGCCAAGACAAGAACACTGAAGAGGAGTTACTGCTGGAAGATGCTGCTTAAGTGTAATTCCAAGTGATCTAGGGATTAGCATTGTATTCAAAGTGAACTCCTTCTGCTTTAGACTAGACAAAGGCTCTGGGGGAGAAGGATCTAAACTGGGAGAGAAAAGATTTGGGAAGAAGTCAGTTCCCACTTGGGCACCAGTGATCCTGGTAAACTCTGTTGTATCCTTTCACTCTCTGCGTGTCCTTCCTCCTAGTCAGGAAATAAAATCAAGAGACTGGAACTGAGCAAAAACAAGAGGCAAACTTGATTTAAGCTTCGATTTTCAATGTATCACAGCTTGAAAGTAGCAAACACGTGGCTGCTTGAGGGGATAATAAAGAATGTGATGCACATCTCTGTAGGCATAGAGAAAGGCTCCCTACCACAGCATGTGGCTCTGTTTTCTAGAGATTGTGAAGAAAATAAACTTCCCATCCATGCCATTTTGTTTGTTTGTTTATTGCAACTTATGCAACCATTAGGCAATACCTAGAGGATTGTGACCTGGTCTGAATGTGAGTTCAATCAGCAAGTATTTTTCACACTCTGTATGCATGATCAGATGCCAGGCAAGGGTGAATGTAGAGGAGCGTAAAACACTCCTGTCTCGGGAAGTTAAATCGGGTTGGAGCTGCAGTATCCATGCATCAAAGTGCGGAAGTGGAAAGAGATACTGCCAGTCCAACGCAGGTGCACCACACCAGGACTGTATGTAATCAATATAAGGCTGGTGAGGAAACAAGAAAGGCAGCAGGAAAGGCATCCCGGGCCAGACAAGATCTGACCATTCTCAGGATGGATGGTGTTCTGCCAGTTGGAGTCAAGGTACTCTACCCACTCTTATACTGAATTAGGTTCAGATCTCCAATTCCAGATACGTGTTGTCTTTCCAGAGCCTTCTCAAATCTGTCTCTGTCTACGTAAGATTCCTACCTCTTCATAAATTCTCAGTGTGAGTGGAGAATGTGTATACTGGTTAAAAATGTATCTAGGGTGTGGGTGGCATGATGGCTTACCTGGCTAATCCTCTGCCTATGGTGCTAGCATTCCATCTGGATGCTGGTTCGTGTCCCAGCTGCTCCACTCCCCATCCAGATCCCTGTGTGTGGCCTGGGAAAGCAGTAGAGGATGTCCCAAAGCCTCAGGACCATGCATCCCCCTAAAAACCTGGAGAAAGCTCCTGGCTCCTGGCTTCCAATCAACCCAACTGCAGCCATTGTGACTACTTGAGGAGTGAACCAGGGATGGAAGGTCTTTGTCCTTCTCTCTATAACTCTGCCTTTTCAAAAAAAAAATCTTTAAAAACGAGAACTTATCTGGAACAATGAAGAGGTAGGGAAATAATTTTACAGGAATTTGAATATGTAAAGGAGAGTTTATGTCTATTTATATAACATACTTATATATTACATATTATATAGATATAGATAAAGATGTAGATATATATTTAGAGAGAGAGAGAGACGGTTGAAGCAACCTAAAAAAAACAACGATGAGGTATCAGGTGAATAAAAATAAACCCCATTAACATAGCCAAGGTGTGATTAGCTACTAAAATTGTTACGGAAATGGGCGTCTGTTGCAATGGTTAAGCAGTTTCTTGGGATGCTTCCGTCCCCTATCATAGGCCCTAGTTTGTCCCAGTTACTCTGCTTGCAATGCAACCTTCTGCTAACATGCACCTGAGGAGGTGGCAGATTATGGGGCCCTATCACACAGAGGGAAGACATGGATTGCTTTCTGGGCTGCTGGCTTCAGCCTGGCATTGCCATATTTGTTTAGGCATTTGAGAAATGAATCAATAGGTTTAAAAAAAACTCTCTTTCACAAATAAATAAATAAAATGCATAAGCTGAAATATATATGTCCATTGGCATAGAGAAGATGCTCATAGTATAGTCATGCTACAAAATGTTATGTCTGATATTCTAATATTGAAATAACTGTGTAAAATGCACACACACATGTACCAAACTATTTTGTGTCCTTGAGTGTGTTTCTGTAATTGCAGATATGATAAAACACCAAAGAGTTTATCTCTGGATGAGATTAAGTGTATATTTTTATTTTCCTTTCAATTTTCTCTGCATTTCATAATTTTATGTGAGTCGTGTATTCATCTTTTTCTTTAGATAATTACAAAAATGTCAAAAAAAGAAAATCCTCAGGGACAATAGACAAAATTGACCTAACAGCCACAGGTTAGGACCCTATTGTGGTCTGAGGGGGCCCCAGGTTGATATGTGACTATAATTCAACTCCAGGCAAAAGTCAGCAACCAAAAGGAGAGCATTTTGACCATCAGTTGGTCAGCTTGATCATTTTTTCCACAGCACACCAAAGATGGCCTGGAAAATAAAGTTCATGCCAGGTAAGACCAGCAGACTCGGTGGTTTTCCAGTTATTGCACATGAAGCAGATAAAGATGAGAGTGGTAGAACACAGGAGAACCAGCCATGCATGATGACAGCACAGGAAAGCTTGTGTCTGTCTGACTTTAACTTGAATGGTACAGACTACTCTGTGTGAACAAACAGGGCCTGGCAATTCACGGAGGATAATGACAAAGCCCCCTGGGACCCCATTCAGAGCCTTCTAAGTGGCTCCAGCCTGCACCCTCAGCACAGCGACACTGTTACTACACAACTTAATAACAGTCTTTATGTGGTGACAGAAAGCACATTGAAACCACATTATCCACTGAATAGGGGAAAAAATAAATAAAGCAGACTTTATTAACTGGTAGAGAGAATGATTAGAGGGTAAGTAAAAGCAACTCAGGGGAATGGAGATGAGGGTGTATTAAGGAAGAAAGAAAGAGATTACAAGCAAGGAGAGACGATGGAATGAGGTGGGGAAAGGGCAGTGGCTGACAATGAAGTCGAGAAGATACATTGGCTCTAAACACAATGTGAAAACTCGTTCATGGTTTTCTTAATACAGCAGCAGGAAAGACGAGAAATAAAATGGAACTCAGTCATGTGTACCTGCTGGGGAAATGCAGAAATTAGAGTCCTGGCATAGCCCAGGAGCAGTACAGGCAAGGACGGGTGCCTGAATAAGAAAGAATCTACCAGAGGTTTTGAAAAGGACACAACAGAGACTGCTCTGGGAAACTGAATGGCTCTTTGGTTAAAAAAACTAATAATAAATTAAGCCCACAGAGCCACCTGCCTATTGGTGCCTTGTAAGAGCTGATAGCTTTTAATGTGTGAACCTCTGCTACATTTCTACATTTCCAAGAATCTCTAGAGAAAAAAACTTACCCCTAAAAGACACCTAACAGACACTGAGCCTACCTGACCAAGTGATCGTTTTTGCTTTGTACCTATAGGTATGTAAACTGTTCTGCCTGAAGTTTCAAACCAAGCAGGATTTGCAGTGAGGCCACAGTGCATATGGTGATCTCCTGGAAGGTGTCATGAAATCTGGTTATGATGGAAAGTGAAGTGTTGCTACGTGATGGGGAGTGGGTATGATCAGGCTTCAACCATGTTGAATCAGCAAGAAAGGAATTGGGGCTCAGAAGTTGCATGTGCCTTATCTCTTTCCCATTCACTAGGTATCTGCCCACCTCTGTCAATGACAGCCTCATGTTAATTTAGGAAAGAGGATGGAGACATCTCTTTACAAACTAGTTTATGAACTTTGCACTTGGAGTTATACTGTCAGAAAGAGACTTTGCATTGCTTCAGAAGAAAGCACATCAACACCGAGTCCCTGAGAATGCTGTTTGTTTTGCTGCATCTTCACAAACAGAAATGCCCTACGTATTCAAAGGCCTTCTTTGGCAAAAATCCACACAGCTGATGAACAGGATTGAACCCTTGAGCAAGCTTCTATACAGCAAAGATTAGAAAGGATATGAAACAAATGTGGCATTTTATCATCTCCCAGCATGACCATAGCCTTGTGAGCTGGTGAGCACTTTTCTCTCTGCTGCTCTATGTTAATGGGAGGAACATGAGTGTTCTGCCCGCTTTTAAAGCAAGATTCTAACTGAACAGCATTCCTCATCATACACAGGCTGCATTCATTTGGGTTCTCCAAAAAGCAGGAATCAAAGTGGGGTAAGATGTGTGAGAGACTTGTTGGGGAAAACATCAATGGGAGAAAATGGAAATGGAACATTGAAGGCTGAGAGAGCTTTTCATTCCCAGCATAGGTCTGACACACATGAAGGAGGCAGGAAAGGCAGTACATTTGGGTAAAAAGCCCCCATCTGCCATGCAGTCCAGCACTTTAACAGTGAAACGGCAGGTGCATGTGCTGACTCTAACTCTGCCTCTATTTCTCTCAAGTGAATAAAATGTTAGAATTCTGTAAGTCCAATAAAGCAAGATAGTGGAATAGTAATGCGAGGGATGATCCTTTGGGTTGAGACTTCATGAGTGAGAATGATCAACTAGTAATTGAATGAATAGATGAATATAACCATCAAAGAAGATTCTGTGCAAAATTAGTGATAAGTCAAAACACCTCTCCTGGAGTCCAGGGTCATTCAAAAGCCAACATATATATATAACTTGGTTATGAAAGAAGCAAAATCACCATACCCCTCCACTTGCTAGCTGTTGCAATTTCACAAGCTTGTCATGCTAAACACCAAAATGCCACCTGCTGCAGTTCCATAAACCCCAGGGAGGAAGAATAGAGTCAGAAGCTGTTTGCTTGATAAATTACCCTGGGTGTTTCTTTCAAAAGCTATTCTTCAGTGACATAATCATATATGAGAACAGAGTCAGATCCTTGGACTAGCACTCTCAGGCACAATGACTTATTTCCCAAGAAAATTGAAGAAGGAGAATATGTGTCCTTCCTTTCTGCAATTCCTTATGGAGAACAGACATTCTGTTCTCTTTTCTGCTGTTGAGATTTCTTCTTCTATTTTTTAACAAAAACGATGTTGAACACAATGATCAAAAGAATTGTAGGTCACATAGTTTTGTCTCCAAGTAGTGGGGCAGAAAGGATAAGCACGGTCACAAAAAGAGATTTCACAATATCTCCTGCCCCTCGTGCATTTCCAAACCTCCTGTAGACCACAAGTTTCTTTTAAAGCTTTCTTCTCCCTTCAGTTTCCTTCTGCATTAGCAGCTACCTCCAGAACTATTCAGGTGAGACAAGAGCACACCTGATTTTTACTTGTTTTAAAAGCCGCTGAAAGACTTGTGGCATATGCTCCCATTTAACTGTCTCGGCAACTTTGAACAAGTGGTCTAGCTTCCTCATCTATGTGCTGGCGCTAGCAGTACCTACCACAGACCTTTTATAATGAACAGATGAGTTTGTCATTGCAGGTTAAATTAACAATGAGACGTCCAGAAAAAAAAAAAAACCAAACCACTCATGTTATGCAGTAAGCCCGCCACTGACTGAGAGCCCCCAATGTGTGAAGCACCTTTGAGCTTGTCCACATTTCTATGTTATCCATGCATGATGCAAGAGTCAGGTGAGACTGCCAGCTCCCAGTTTGCAGATAAGGAAATCTGTCTGCCCAAGAACACTCTGTGGCAGCAAGCTGTCTGGCCCGGAACTGACCCTCTATCCTGTTAGCATTGGACTGCTCATCTGTGTACTAGAATGATGGGACGCTGGGAGGCAGGGAGATGCCTTCAGGAGACCCAAATGGAGTTCCTGGCTGGAGAAAGCCTGGGCAGCTACAGACATTTGGAAGTGAACCAGTGGATGGCAAGTTTATTTCTCTGCATCTCTCTGTCTCTCAAAACAAAAAGTAAGGGGAAAAAAAAAGAAAGAAATACTATGATGGTTTTATAGTCCAGAGACACTATTCAGGATTCAGTGCTGTGTGTGTGTGTGTGTATTTTATATACTCTTTTACTCTGATTTCTAGAATAGTTCTCATGCTTCATCAATTTAGCCACACTTGTATTTATTTTCAGGAAATATTTGTTTTAATATAAGGCAGGAGAAAGATTAATGAAAATTATTTTATGTATTACATTTCAGAGTTTTTATGGAAAAAGCAAACTCCACAAAAGGTGCAGAATGAATCACTAAAAGAAATATGTGAATAGGGCGGGTCTTGTGGCATTGCAGGTTGAGCCACTGGTTGAAGTTGCCAGGTCAGAGTCCCTGGTTTGAGTCCTGGCTACTCCACAGTTGCCAATACAGCTTCCTGACAATGTACCCACAAGGAAGCAGATGATGGCTCAGGGACTTGGGTTTCTGCTATTATATGGGAGACACAAAGCTACCAACTCCTAACTTCAGCCTGATCCTGACCTCACTGTTGCAGGTATTCAGGGAGCGAAACAATAGATGGACAATTGCTCTCTCTCTCATCTCTCTCACCCCTCTTATCTTTCAAATAACCTTTTAAAAAATATTTCAAAATGCTATTAAGCTTTTCAAAGCAATTCCCACCCTACTCCCAAAATTTTCTATACTTTCCCAATTTTTTCTATTTTCCTATACGTCACCTTTTGAAAAAAAAAAGGATATTACTTGATGCAATGAAATATTATATATTTTGTCACTTTTTGACCAGAAATAAGCAGTTTCCATGTTATCTAAAACATACAGTCAAAGCCAGTGGTGCTTGTTTAAATTCTTCAAAGTTAGGCTTTCTCCTATTTAAATTCAATAGCTGATTCTATTCCACTTTTCACATGTGCTAATCTGAGCCTGACATTTAGAAACGGCCTAAAACCTTTTCTGTGAATGGAAGCCTGCCCAAAAAAATAAAATTTTATTTTGTCCCTGGTCTTATGCCATTGGACTACTTCGCCTTGTAGTAGTCCAGGTGTTCTACAATATCCTTGCATATATTTACTGGCCATTTTCAGTGCAATAAATACCATACCATACAAACCTCAAACTGAAAACAGACAGAGTAAACCACACCATCGGCCATTCTGCATCACACTTTTAGAGTTGACCATCTCACTATGTTTAGAAGCTTTAAGGAATCAGTTTTTTCTCTAGAGAAATCCAAGATGCTGTTACAGAGAGACAATTATGAGAAAACAATTATGCACACACAAGTCCAAAAGCTGCAAGGCAGGCTAGCTGGTTGGAGTCCCCAGCTTGAGCCCAAAGGCCATCTGTTGGCGGAATTCCTTCTCGCTCTGGGGAGGGCAGTCTTTTGTCAGAGCCTCCAGCCTGTGGGATGAGGACCATCCACCTTATGGAGACTAAGCTGTGCTAGTCCAAATTCATCCATTTAAATGCTAATCTTATCCAAGAAGCACCCTCACATAAACATCTAGAATAAGGTTGGACCAAATATCTAGGCACCATGGCCCAGCCAACTTGGACACATAGAATTAATCATCATGCCTGCAATCCAAGCCAAGGTTAAGAAATTGCCTCAGGACATCCGACCGCCCTTACTGAACTCTTATAGAATCGCCATTCATTAATATTTTCAAAACCCCTGTGTCATCTGTTTTTGCTGCTATGATTCCTGAATGTAAAATTTAAACATGAAAAGAAAGTTGTCAACACTGAAATACAGAAGAAGCTCATTAATCATCAACTAGATTCTGTTGAAGTCTTGTCACAGGGGGAAAAAAAAATCCTGAATTATTGGATATGGAAAGATATACACATTTTTAAAGCATAGTAACATATATTTTAGCCAAAATATGGATTAGCATAAGTTAGCAAGTCAATTTCCTCCTAGATCTGCTTTAATAATCAGATTGAAACAATCAATAAGCAGCACATCGATTACTGATTTGAAAATAAATGCTGAACGGACTTGGAACTAAAGTGGTCTCAGAAGAAACCAAACATGTTTCACACAGTTCAGTTTTTATTATAAATGAATGTAATTTTTCAAGGTTATGTCTGACTTGGAGGAGATTCTACATTATTGAAGGTTCAAATTATTAAAGAATCTTCTAAATAAGCAATTAGCAAGGTTTTGCTCAACAATTTCATCAGGTGTTTGGAATTCTGTGGTTGTTTTTTTTGTTTGTTTTGGTTTTGTTGTTTTTTAAGACAGGCTAGTTTTCATTAGCGTGATGCGAGCAAAGAGGCTAGAAAATGTCCCTTGTCTTCCAGAGTGAGGAATACCCCTTTTAGTGTGGTCAATAGAAGCCGTGAAGGAAGGAATATTTCAGAAGGACATGAAGCAAATGCCTGGCCCGGGACCTGAATAAATACGTCCTGGAAGGGAGTCTAAGAGTCTTTCAGAAGACCAAGCTGGGGAACAATCTGCAGGTCGATTCACGTGCACAACTGTTTCCTGATAGGTTGGAGAGGGACAGGACAACATTAAGGCAGGTTTATCCAATGGGAAGTGAGGAGTTGATCTAACAATAAAACAGGATCAATGGAGTCTTTCAGCAGTGCGGGGCCGGGGGCGGGGTTTGGTTTTGGATTTTTTGTTTTTTGTTTTTGCTGAAATTTTAAAGTTATTCTGCAAACACAATCTTGTTCCTAGGTAAGCTTGAGGTTCCTGTTTTATGCTACAAGAGAAACAGTCATGGGGAAAAAAATGAAGTGTTCCGATACATTTCATATCTAGATCATGTCATACAGCACTGTACTTAATGCTTTTCCCTGACCACTAATCATCTTCCATTTCAGGCTCTTTATTTTTAAAAATCTCAACTACGTAACATGTAATCAATATAAGTAGCCACACTCCTCTATTTCAATTTCTGCCTTCTTTCATCCTTTTTGCTTTGAACCACTAATGAAATGGGGATAATGCCACATGCCTCACAGGTCCCACCCTGAGATAATGTGAACCGGAGGTGCTATACCAAGTGCCACTTACAGAGCGGGTGTTCTGTAAATGCTGGGTCCTAAATATTGGAGAAGTCAAAGAAGTTGGCTGTTGAATTTAGGTAGTTTGAGAGAATGACTGCCTATAGAGTGCTATATCAAAAAGAAAATAAATTCCCAGACTGATACAGCTTTTCTTAAGAATTGTGGCACATTCCCTTTCATTTTTAATAAAAAGAAGAAAGATATTCAAACTGGCTGCCTATGCATTCAACTCAGCCGGTTCAGTTGCTGAAGAACAAGAAGGATCAGGTTGACTGCAAAGGTCTGGGCACCTCAGGGGGGGCTTCCTTGTACAAATAACAAAGAGAAAGCAGCATGTGCCTTCTAGGGCAGGGTTTCAGACAGCCCTCATTGGTGCCCAGCTCTTCAGTTTCCTTCCCGGGCAGCCACCTCCCTGTGGGCAAGTGCCTTCCTTAGCTCCACAGACAGTTGTAACATTCAAAGACTTCTACCAGGAGGACTAGGAACATCAAAGACCATCCAGACTTGGACCTCTGCTGACGAGCGGGACACACCTGCCTACCAACTTTTGATATGAAAGAGAGAAAAATCCTTTAGCAAAGGAAATCCCAAGAGGGAAGTACGTGGACAGTTTCAAGCACTGGGTGGTTGATTGTGTCAAGGTGAATGCTGTAATTTATTTAATGTATTCATGGTACCTACACTGTGTGATGCCTTCAGAGAAAGTCATGACCAAACACCATAAGACTTCCTTAGAAATGCAGTAGGCCCAATAAATCCATAAATAATTTGACATTTCCTTGACATTTATTGGCTTCCCAAAGGCTTATGGTATATGAAAGACAAGCTGCCTGAATTTCAAGCAGTATACTACTGACATAGTTTGGATGATTGTTTAAAAATAGTTTTAGCGGGCCAACACAATGGCTCAATTGGCTAATCCTCCCCCTTCAAACACCATGATTCCATATGGATGCCAGATCATGTCCCAGATGCCCCACTTCCCATCTAGCTCCCTACCTGTGACCTGGGAAAGCAGAGGAGGGTGGCCCAAAGTCTTAGCACCCTGCACTCATGTGGGCAACCTGTAAAAAGCTCCTGGCCCCTGACTTTGGATTGGCTCAGCTCTGGCTGTTAGATGCAGACGATCTAAATTGTAATGTGAAACCTTCCATTGTGTGGTACTATTATATGGCTACCCTAGGGAGAGAATGCTTGGCTTGCATGCATGATTGTGGTATGGATCAGATAAATATTAATATATGTAAAAAGGTTCTATAAAATAACTCAAGTGCAAGTGTCAAGTGGTACTATTTTAAACTGATTACTGATGGGCCTCTGTTGTTGTTTAAATAACAGTATTTGCTGCAAAAATCATGTTGAAACTTAATCCTCATCGTAGTGCTATGAGAATTGAGGCCTTGGGCCTGATGCAATGGCCTAGTAGCTAAATCGTCACTTTGCAAGCACCAGGATCCCATATAAGTGCCAGTTCGTGTCCCAGCTTCTCCACTTTTGATCCAACTCTCTACTTGTAGCCTGGGAAAGCAAGGGAGGATAGCCCAAAGCCTTGGGACCCTACAGCTGTGCCAGAAGCCTAGAGGAAGCTACCGGTCTCTAGCTTCAGATTGGCTCAGCTCCTGCTCTTGTGTCGATTTGGGGAGTGAACCAGTGGATAGAAGATCTTTCACTCTTGTCTTTCCTTATTTCAGTAAATCTGCCTTTCTGATAAGAATAAATATGTCTTTTTAAAAAAACAAGAGTTTTATCTATAGCCCACCCCATACAAGTAAAATAGAAGTGGGTATTAAAGAGCAACATGCACAGATTTCAGCAGATGTGTAAGAGTTGAGGGAGACAGAAAGCCATCTCTTCCTTGTAAGTCAGAGAAGCAGTGTTGCATAAAGCACCTGCCCCTTCAGGTGTCAGAGCTTCCATCATTCAGGGCGCATCTACTGCTCTAAGGCTTTAATAGCATCCAGTTTGTTTGGGGTGAAATTAACAGACTGGGTTGGCCAGTACATAAATGTTCTCCTTTGATACAGGTGACGGTATTACTGTGTATGACTCAGATTGCTCCAGGCCACAGAGTCACGTCAAGTTTTTTTCCATTGGAACCACCTGCACTGATAGTTCACGTAAAATTGTGAAAAGCATCAGGCTGAGGCATAGAGGTGCTTCCTTCTGACATGTTGCACCAATATGCTGTGGCCAATCGAGGAAGCTGTATTGCACCTTCAAATGGCTGAGCTTTCTACTGCAGCTCCTAAAAAATGCTATTTGTAATGGTAACCAGATTGTCTCCCACACCCCAACACACCATAGAATCTGGTAATAAAGGTAATGTTCTTCTATAAAACAACGGTTTCATAAAATGATCAGAGCCTGGCCCAGTGTCCTAAACACTTACCTACCCCTTAAAGTGTTGAATTAGATTAAAGTGCCATGGGGACGTAACTGATGTAATGTTTCAAAATCGTAAATGCAGGAGGAGGGATTTTAAAGCTGGATAATGGAGAGAATGGAATAATGCAATAAAACCTGGCTCAAACACTGAATCTGTGATACATGATTTATTGTTTTAATATAGTACTATAAAGGCCATTCTTGAATACACGGCAGTATTTTATTTATCTAATAGTCATGATCCTAACAATGGTGTTTAACAGCAGCCTCAGACTGCAGGTGGTGGCACGCACAGATGAAGCTGGTCCCAGAGCGTTCCCTGAAAAAAAGAGAGCAGAAGAGGGGAGAGGTTGAGAGGCTGTGTTTCAGCACCACCTGAGAGTGCCTCTATAAAGATCTTTCTGCTTCTCTAAAATGGACCCAAGGCTTTACGAACTGTTGCCAGCCCTGCCTACCTCAGCAATTCAAATACAGAAAAGGCCCTGGTGAATAATCAGAATCCACAGGATGGTTTCGAACCAAGGGCTATGGGTCTGCTCTGAGGCTAGTAGCATGTGGTGTACACCAGCAGACAAGAGGGTCCAAGAAGGGAGGGAGACAGCAATACCTGTGCAATCCCCGTGTGTCATAAAGCCTGGTCTTACCTTCTCGACATGCCCCAGAGTTAATGCCATGAGCCATGAGGCCAAAGCTTTGCTTCATTCTGGGAATTTTTCAGTTTTTTTCTATAACTTGCAGATATGAGAAATTGGTTATGATTCATTGGCCAAAATCATTCTACCCTAAAAAAAATTAAAACCCAGCCCCTGTGTTTTCCACCCCCAATTCATTCTGCTTGTCCAATGATAAAGTTCTCAATGATGAAGCAGCATGGTACAGTGGCTAGGAGAAGCTCTGGCTTACTACCCAGCTCCACTTCCTGTGGCCTTTTGCAGATCAGTGGCAACTCCTCATGCCTTAGCTTCTTCATCTTTATAGTGAGGTTCAGAATGTTTCCCACCCTGTTCAGGGTTAAATAAAATACTGCATGCTCATACAACTGGCAATGGTGGGACAAAACTGGTTCAGTGGTCAAAATCAAAACTCAATACTTCCCTGAAGGGAAATTTTCAAAATTCCTTCAGTGGGGAAGCTTTCTCTTTGTGCTTACCAGAAGTTTGTCCAAAGCATGGCCCACAATATATAGGGCTCAGATACTAACAAATTCCTCAGCCATAGGCCAAACTAACCTCAGGGCACCATGCAGAAACTCTCATTCCATCCTTCTACTCACTTTGGACTTCAAATCTTCTCCCCTCCCAACCTAAGATCCATTCAACTGAGGACTTGACTCCCCTAGATGGTATTCTTGGGCACAGACCCCTCCAAGTGACCCTCAACACAGCACTTCTGGTCCACATCCAGCTACCTCTAACCAACTTTCCTACCTACCCTGACCACTTCTCTCCTCTAACCTCTTCCTGCTCCCTCTTATGGTCCCTGCTCCCAAAAGGCTTGTAACACTTGGGCCCACTCCAGAGGTCACAGTAAAATCCCTTGCTGGAGTAAGAGAAGAAATTTTCTTCAAATAAATTGTATTCCTAAATACACCTTTTCCCTTTCAATAAAAAAAAAAAACTTGCTGTATTTGAAAGGCAGAATCACAGAGAAAGAGAGTGAGACACTCAGTGATGTTCTATCCACTGTTTCACTCCCCAACTGACCCTAACAGTGGGAGCTGTGCAAGGACCAAAGATAGAAGCCTGAAATCCCATCCAGGGTGGGTGACAGGGGCCCAAGTACTTGGGCCATCATCCACCCCTTCCCTGAGTGCATTAGCAAGTAGCTGAACCAGAAGCAGAGCAGCCAGGATTCAAACTGGTACTCCACAGTGGATGCTCTTGTCACAGGCAGCAACTTAACTTACTGAACCACAACACTGGCTCCTCCTGCTATTTTCATGCCGTGTAACTCCTGCCCCTGTGACAATCTGCATTTAGAGCGGCATATTATTTGGGATGGATGCTGCTGTTGACATTTCCAATTTATCGCCCATGACATATGAACAGAGAGGTTAACACAGGCCAAGCATGTAGTAAATACTTAACAAACACATCTGTCCAGAGTAATGGTGCTGATTTAAACATCGCATTTGGAAAACATGACAGTGTGAAATTTGAAACACTGGCCAGGCATGTCCATGTCTCTCATTTGCTAATTTTCTCCAGTGGCTTCTCACTTCCCCTGGAGTTAAAACTCCACTTCCCTACCGCTCACTCTCCAATCCTTCTAAACTTTGTCTCCCTTCATTCAACTCTTCCTGTGTTTCTTCAGAATCACTGGACTGTTTAATGTTACTGTTTTGCCAACAAGTCAAGCCTCTCCCTATCTCTGAGTCTTTGGGTTTTGTCCTCCTGCTGCTACCATCTCAACACCCTGAGTGGTCTCTGTCCTCACCCAGAGAGGCCAACCTAACCACTCAATTGGAATAGCTTTCTCTGCCCCACTTTAATCCCAGACATGAGTGAGTTCAAGCTTATAAAATGTTTTGCTCTTCACATTTACCACAATCTGAAACTACTTTCTTGATTTTTTTTTATTTGCTAATGTAACGGTTTGAGCATTTACATCTCCCTCAAAACTCATTGGTTAAAGTCCTCACTTCCATTGTTATTGCATTTTAGAGGTATAATCTTTGGCAGGTACTTAGCTTCAGATGTGGTCTTGAGGTGCCCTCATGAGATTACTGCCCAATGAAGAAGAGGGAGAAAGACTGTGCTCTCTCGCTCTCTCTCTCTCTCTCTCTCTCTCTCTCTCTCAATCTCTTTCTATCTCTGGCCTTGGTGTTGCACTTTGCACCCTCTAGGACTGTAATAAATGAATGTTTGTTGCTGAAGCCATGCAGTCTTTGATCTTTTGTTGTTGTATTATGAGCTGACACAGCTCATTGCCTCTTTTTCTCCCTCAAGTAATAATTTACTCCCCTACAGTCTCCATCTAAAGAAAAATCCCCCTTTTCAAGTGAGTAATAATCATTCAAATATGTTAAACAAGAGGATAATAATAATCAATATATTTATAATTAATAATAATTAATATATGTTGTGCTCTACATGAGAAATATAGCGGTCTTATGGGCATTCACCCAATTAACACAACTCTATCAAATAAGTACCACAATGATACCCACTTTACTCAGAAGAAACTAACGCAAAAAGAAAGGGATGCTGAGTAAACTATGCCAAGGTTAACAGCTAAGAATTTGGTAAGTTGTGCATCAGAATTTGAATACAAGTCACCTAGCCCCCAAAATGTAAGTTTTAACCCGCCCCCCCCGCGCACCCAGGTAAGGTACCGTTTTGTGCTTTCTGACACCCTGTGTTGGCCAAGCAGAGGTTCTGCCAACAGAGAGACTATAATCTTTAATTACCAAGGCATGGTCATCTCTTACCTGCCACCCTCTTCGTCACTTTACAGCTACAGATTTAAAAGTGAATTTTTTTGCACAAATACACGGAGAAGTTATAAAACTATAAATTTAAGACCCTAAATTTTACCATTTAAATTCTTTTTCGCTTAATCATCATTTTGTGATGTTTCCATAAAATCTGTCACCATCTGTTTGACACTGGCTTAATGCTAGACTACAAACTCTGTTAACTGCTTGCTTGAAGAATCCCCCATGCATGTGTTGCTCACTTATGGGATATTACTTCTTTATCTCAGCAGAAAGAACATCTCTTGATTCCTTTGTCTAATCTTTCCATTTTTTCTGATTTTTTTTCCTGAAAGAAAGGGGGCAGAACTTCAGGAGGTAGACACCCAAAATATTTATTTCTATGCTCTATAATAGCAATGATGAGAAATGTATTTTAATGAGTAGGGTGGTAGTTGAAAAACGTGGGCTGTACTCATTATCCTGATACTATCATTATACATGGCATGCATACATTAAATTATCATACTAGACACCATAAATATGTACAAATATTATGTCTCAATTAAAAGGTACAAGAAATTATGAGCTCTGGATCCTGAATAGTCATTTGAGACCTTGAATATGTTACTTCTCTCGGTGTCTCAGCTTCCTCATCTGCGAAATGGGTCAGTATCTACGATGGAAGATTAGAATGTTAGCTGTATTACCATAATAGATTGTTTAGGAATGTGCTGGTAAAAAAAAAAAGTGCTGTATAAATGTGATGAGCCTGTTAGTTTGCACCAAGACAGTGAAAAAAGGGGGATTTTCAGAAGAGTTGGGGGCAATTTTCGAAGACTGGGAAAACTCCCTTACCTATGGACTAGTTCAGACTCAATGTAATATAACGACCCCTGAACTGTATGCATGGATGAAAAGTTTTCATACTTGAGATGAAACATTACATTGCCAGACAAAAAGAGAAATATTTCCATTTGGGGATGACAGATTCTAATTGCCTACAAGACCAAAAAAGCTCCCAAACAAAGATGTCCTCTCCCATGCCAGAAACAAGAACGAATCAAATTTTTGTTTAAACAATTCAAATGAAAGGAAGGTGTCATTTTCCCAAAATAGACATGTGGTAGTCTGAGGGCTTCTCAAAGAATCACACATCCCACCACCCAGTACCTGCTTCTTATAGTTAGATAAAAGGGACATTGAATATTGGATTAAGTTAAGGATTTTAACAGAGATTACTTAGGTGATAGCTAAATTCCATCACAAGTGTGCCTATAAGGAAGTGAAGGAAGCTTCAACAGAAGCAATAAGAGATGTGATAAAGGAGCAGGTTGAGAGGATAGGAGGAGAGGAGGAGGGGAATAGAATCTAAGAGATGCAGACCCCAGAAGCAGCAAAGTAAAGTATTCCTCCCCTAAGGTCTCCAAAAAGAAACAGCCATGCCAGTATCTTTAATTCAAACCAGTGGGAGCAACTTTTGATTTCTGTTCTCTGGAACATTAAGAGAGTAAATTCATTTACGACACCGAGTTTGAGGTTATGTATTACAGCAGCAGGAAACCAGTACGGATCAGAACTCAGTTGTGATTACTGCTGACACAGTGGTTCTCCAATTTCCTACCTTAAAACATGGACATGCCAAATTGCAATAGCCAAAATGGAACAATAAATTCATTTTAAAAATAGGGAAGGGCATTTGATCTGTCAATAAGGATACCTGTAGGGACATCCAATTGCATATTGGACCACCTCTATATTAGAGTCCTGGCTTCACTCCCAGTTCTAGCTTCCTGCTCAGATGTACCCTGGGAGGCAACATGTGGTGGCTCAAGCAATTGGATTCCTGCCATCTGTGTGGGAGACTTGGATTCAGTTCCTAGTCCCTGGCCTATGCATAAGCAAGACCAAGCTCTGCCCATTATGTGGATTTTAAAGGGTTTCTTGATTTCTGGAGAACCAGAGTCACAGAATGCATTCTTGGGTGGATTCCCTCCAACCCCTCCCCACTGGACCTCAGGCGAGGTGCCCTGTCCTTCTTCCTCTATACTATGAACATCCTCCATAATGTTCTCTCTTCCCATCCCTTTGTTCCTCTTTCCAATCCCATGCAACACAGTAGGTGAGTAGGGAGAGATGAGTTGGTTATCCAATGGTCTGCTCATTCGCTAGTGTAAGTCTTGCTGGTGAAGTTGCACCTCACTGTGATCTGCAGCCTCTGTTAACGTGAGCACTCAGCTGAACTGCATCTAGGCAACCTTTATTTTAACGGCTCTAAAATAACAATAGCAATGGTAATAATAAGAGTCAAAATTGTATTGATCACACAATTTTATCAGTCTGTGAACAGAGTACTTTGTGGATGTTGCCTTGTTGTAAAACCCTTTCAGGGTTACATGATTTGTTATTTGACACATATGGAAGTCTCTGGAAGGATCTGTGACTTGTGTCAGGTAGAAGTTGATACAGGGCAATGAAAGGATTTGAAAGCACATGACTCTGATTCCAAGGCCAGCATCAGAACTTCCACATATTAGAATGCTTGTGTAACCATCACATCGGCCATTTATTTGATAGTCTATGAAAAAGGTTTTTGCAAAATCACAAGGCATTCTTCAACTATTTATATTGTTATTGTACTTCTAAAAAGACAATGCTTTTTACGACTCCATCTTATTAATACATTTTTAGGCTGCTTGCATAAAATACATTAAAAACTCTGAAAAAGGTATAAATTGAGGCTATGGATTACAAGGTGATACAGTAAGTATCACAGCGGTCATTAAAATGTCTTAAATGTTAAGATGCCTACAAATGGAATATTTAACCATATTAAGATTGCCAAATTAAAATTGGCTGTTTTCCCAAGCATGCTCCCTAGTAAGTCCCACTTGATTGAAGAGCAATTCAAGAGGGCTGAAGTATGAGCAACGAGAATGATGTTCAAGCTACCCCCTAGTCCCCTAACCCTCCTTTAGGTTCATGGAGTTCTACTGATTGCTCACAAGACAGGATATGTACAATTTTTAAATTCAAACAAGCAGCAGCTATAGTCACACAATATCCCCAACAATGAAAATAATTACGAAAGGAACTTCTCTATTACACATGACATGATGAAACTGGTGACATTAACATCTAATACATGAGATGTTTGCCCTGAGCTGAGTCTTCCATGAGAATGACTTGTTGGAATGCCTTGTTCTTAACACCATGACATAAAACTTCTGAGGTTCTCAATCTATGAAGGGGACTTAGGACAAGTCACTGTGATGAACAAAAAAATTTCCCCCAAAGATGTTCATGCCCTAATCCATAGTTCTTTTGTCTATTCTATGTACTATGCCAAAAGCCTTTGCAGATAATGATGGCACCTAGAGTCTTTATTATTATTTTTATTATTAAGCCAGATACACAGAGAGGAGGAGAGACAGAAAGGAAGATCTTACATTACCTACTCTGAAGATGTGATCAGGGGCTACAAGCCAAGGAATTCAGGATCTCTCTAGAAGCAGCCATGGCAAAAAACCTAAAACTGGCAGACCACCCGCCTCACAGGAACCTCTGCTGGGTTGTAGCCCTGTGGGACCCCATTCAGCCTTATGATCTCTACAACTGTAAGATTATATATAAATGTGGGAGTGTGTGGGGAGGTTATCTTTAAGTTATTAAATGTGTACACTTTGTCATAGCTGCAATAAAAAGCTAGATAATTTACCTGGATGTTAGTAAGTGCTGCAGGTTGGCTGTGAACTCCAGAGTTCTTGGCTGCAAATTCCAGCCTTTTATCTGTTATTATGCATTGAATTATGCTCCTTCCCGCCTGTGCCTCTAGATGTCAAAATCCTAAGTCCCAATATCTGTAAATATGATCTCATTTAAGAGTGCAGTCTTTGCAAATGATCAAGTTCAGCTGAGGTCATGTGGGGATGGATCTTGTTCCAGTGTGTCGGTGTTCTTACAAAGCAGACATTTGGGCAGAGACGTGCGCAAAGGAATGCAGGGTAAAGAGACAAAGAGAGGAAAGGGCCAAGGGGACGCAGGGAGAAAGCTCAAACTATGGCATAGCTAAGACAAAGAGAAATGAGGGTGAGCTTGAGAACAGGTCCTCCACCTCATCGTCTGCCTGGGCCCACCAGCACCCTGATTCCAAACCATTGGCCTCCAAAACGAAGATAATAAAACTCAGTTGTTCCAAGACACGATGTTTTCATACAAAAGCCTTAACACGTCCATTCTTCCAAGGAGCTTCTTGGCACCTGTATTAAGTAGACACTATTCACATCTGGATTTTCGGGAAGTATCTTAGTCCTTTGCACATCTGCAATAAAACACCTGAGCCTGGGCAACATTCATAATAAGAAATCTACTTCTCACAGATCTGGAGGCAGAAAAATCCTGGATCAAGGTGCCATGGCTTAGCTGTCTTAGCAAGGGCCCCTCTTTGCTTCCAAGATGGTGCCGTGACTACGGTCTCCTCCCGCACAGAACAGGAAGAAGAACAGAAAGACCCTGAGACAGTTCCCTACAGCCCTTTTGCAAATTACCAGTCCTCTTATGAAGGCAGAACCTTCGTGACTTAACCACTTCCCCCAGAAGATCCCAATTCTTAAATCACTACAATGAGGATTATGTTTTGACATGATGTTTGCAGTAAATATCATTCTTGAAACAGCAGCAGAGACCTATTAGTAATCAATTAAAAACAGAACCACTTGACATTTGCAGTTGAGTTCTTATCTTATAGAACCCTTTTCACAAATAATTTATGTGATCCATACCACAATCAGGTGAGCAAGCCAAACCTTCTCTCTCCAGGGTGGTCCTACTATAGTGTCACATATAGATAGAGAAGGGAGTTTCACTGTGCAGTCTAAAATGTCTGCATCCAAGTGTTGCCCTGTCTTGACTTGGGAAAGTTACCAACTTTTAGTGTGCCTCAACTTTACCATCTGTATGGTGGGCATCATAATAAAAGTAGTACTGCCATAGAAGGCTTTAAAACCAAGTAACGCGATATTCTTAGAGTGAACACTTATGAAGCTCTGGAAAACCCTATTTTACAGACACAAAAAAATAAAAATAAAAAATTGTCCTCAGAGAAGTTAAGTAATTCACCCAAGGACACACGGCTCTGAAACAAAAGCAGAACCAACATACAAGATTTTTAAGCCCCGAGAAAGAATTGTTGGTGCTAAATCCTGCCTATTGCTTTTTACTTTCATGAGTGTCCTAAATTTAAATCATTCATAACTTTTTTTGTCATTTAAGTAGTTATAAATTTAACACCTGTCCCATTGACAACCCTCATGGCCATTCAGTAAAGATTACAGTTTCTAAAAACCACAGTCTTCTGAATATCCAGTTTCTTTTAGGAGAACCATTATTCCAAGAAGTCACTCGTCAGATTGCCCAGCAACAAAGCATTTCTGTCAATAGTGTTTTAGCTGAATAAAGCACCAAGGCCATATAAAAAGGTGGAAGACACACCAGCTACCCACCAGCAGCCACCAAAGCATTGAATCCCCAAAACCTTTTGTGTATTGATCCTGGATAGTCTCTGCTAAGTGATGGAGACCAGCATACATTCACGAGTAAATAAACGTAGCACCCTGCAGACGGCAAGGTTCCAGAGGACCTCATTTAGACCCTATAACATTTTTTTTTGCAGGTATTCAACCATCTTAGAAAGTAGCTCTCAAAATTAGGGGATGCAGAATGAAAAACCCATCAGGATTTAATGGCCATATTTCAGCAACCTACTGCTTTTTAAAAGGAATTTGGCTTTTTCAGCACTTTTGCAAGTTTTGGGTTTCTTAACTGCATCCATCAAAGTTAAACTATGTATAGGGAGAATGAAAGGAGAGCCATGAATGAGAAGAGTTGCTGAATATTAAAAAAGGCCATCTCCCAGTCCAATAAAACACAATTAACTGGATTTCATCAAGCCTTCTATAAAAAATACACAAAGAATCAATATTAGGCATAAAACCCAAAAGTGGGTTGTTATCTCTAAACCAGAAAAACATTTCATTAGGCTGAAGGATTTTATACTCCCATTGGGAAAATTGCTTTTTCCTCACACCCCTCTTTGCTCACTACAGAAACTCAATTGAAAAGTCAATCATCGAAACCACTTAGCAAATGTCACAAGGTGCTGCCGCTTTCTAAATATATTTGTTTCCCGATGGAAAATCTAGGCCCTAAAAACCTGGCACCCTTCTCTATGTTGACTCACACTCTTCGACTCTTCTTGCACTGCTCTTTTTGGTGTTGTGTTTCTGTTTCTTTCTTGCCATTGTTGTTGGAAAACCTATTTTGTAAGGGTGTGGGCAAGAGCTTTTCCCTTTAATGTTTGTGTGCCCAGTGAGAGCACCTGTTGCCCAGCTTAGAAAGGAGTGTCATGCTTGTCACACTCACTGCGACAAGGAAGGCCTTTTGAGACGTGTGGCAGGAGGTGCAGTCCTTTTTGAAAAATCCTTTCATCCTTGGGAAGGTCTGTTGTCTGCCTGACACTCTGCCCGGCACCTGTGCCTTTGTTGGGCTTATGTCCCGCGAACCCAGATCAACAATGCACTCGCTTTCCTTCTGAAAACACAATTGTGCAGAGACACAGAGGGGCACAGACACCAGGGACAGAAGTCAGAGACAAGAAATATACCATCAAAACAGAAGCTTAAAGAATTTTCTGAAGACCTCAAGTCATAAATTACTGAACTGAAAAAAGCATGAGGTAAGACTGCTTAGTCTGGATACCAATGACCCAGCTTCTACTAAAGGGTAACCAGAGTAGAAGTAGCAATTCACTGGGTCCCTCCAATGTGCACTTGATATGTTTTATCTTTCTCCTTCTGAATTCTCTTTTTACTGGCCTGTCATGTGAGCTGGGGCAGACAGCCTCTTTTTTCAAGCTTAAGGTTGTGAAACTCACTCAGGATATATTTCAAAATGCTTTCAGTGCCTTAGAAAGAATTATTTTGTCAAATCTAGCTCAGGAACTTCTGCTATTAGTTGACCATTTCTATGCGTGTATTCACTTACTTAGCTAACCAGACTCCCCAGCCACATATTTCTGATTTACTTTATCTAGCCACCTGGATGTGTACTAAAGGTGACAGATGGTGACAATAGCCAACAGCTGTAGTTGGGCCCTAGTGCCCCCATGATCAAATCTAGCATCAGACTTCTAATAATCTAAAACTTGGAAAAACCACTGCTAGTCCTCTTGGGTCCAAATCTTTTGGGCTTTTGCTCCACATTCAGATACTTCTGAAAGGATTTTCCCCTAACAATAGGACAAGTATCTTCTTCTTAAAAGGATTTGTAAGAAAATAAATTATGTCACACTAAAGTACACACTTAATACACAATTCATGGTGTGTTCCACTACGGTGGAGCCTCCACGAACCTCTTGCCAAAATCTCACTGAGGAATTGGCACTCAGGAAAAGATGTAGCTATTGAATATATTGCACCCATGAAGCCTCAAACATGGAGTTGCAGTTAACAATACATTGCAGTAGAAAAAGAAATTGCTTATATCCAACGACTGAGTGAAAATTATGAAAGAACAGTAATTAGTAGGATCATAGCTTTGTGACTAATGCCTTAGCTTAGAGCCGTTCCATAAACATTGCTTGCCCTTTGAAGAAAGTACTGTTAGCCAGGCAAAGCCTGAGACTGGCCAAGCAAAGGTGGCAGTGGCCAACAAAGGGCTTGTAGCCAGATCCTCAAAGCTGCTTCAGCCACGTGTGATTTAAGTAATGATGAGTAAGACTCATTTGAAATGTCAGCATTACACTTCTTACGTTAGTAGTAAGAATTCTGTACTAGCTTTAGATAGACGGACATGTAAAGATATACATGCTCCACCATGTGGGAGGGTTTAATACTGTGTTCACAGCTATAAAACCTTTTGAGTTCCAACATCAGTGAAGCATAATAAATCCCTATTTCTGTTCCCAGGAAGGACAGTGAGCCTCTTGCCAGGGTCATGCTGCCATCCAGTGGGCATTTCTTAGAAGTGAGGTACTTCTCCCCTCTGGGAAATCATTGAGAAAGGATTCAAAGTCCTCAGGGGGCACATCAGGCGCCTGTTTTTCTTTAGGAGGCTAAGTTTTGAAACATCTCTACAGATGTTTCTGAGCCTGTATCAAAGTATTTTTCACACTAGACCTCTCTCCTGTCTTATTTGAAAGCTATTTTCAAATGTGACAGTTACACTCAGTGAGCTGGAATGAATTTTTTTCTTTGTCTAAAAACGAGAGGATGCTCACATGAGAAAAAGGTGCCCCTGGAAAGAAGTGCCACACGGGCAGACACAGGCGTGATCCTTTCGCTTCGCTCCGTGTTGCCTTGGAGGAATGAGACCTCAAACAAAAGGACTACACAGATCACTTTCCCTTTTTTCTGTTTAACCTTTTCATTCTGTCCTGAGACACTTTTGAACAGTGCTATGCGACAAGCGTACTGCTGGTTGGAAGGGGATGTTTTACTTTAGGCCCTTCACATGCTTCAGTGCAACATCAAGGTAGAGAAGGAGAAAGCCATGACTCCTTAACGGCAGCCCAAGTTACTCAGGTCGGAGCTTCTTCGCTTCTCTCCCTGCTCAGTGAGGAGTGGCATGAGACAAAGCTCTCTGGTGAAATCAGACCCTGCCTGCCCTCTGGGAAGCTTTGGCCAGGAGGGTAAGCTCCTAGACACTCAGTGGGGATTCACGGTCATCTCTGAGCCTTCCATTCGCTGTGGGACAGGGACCTGGCCAAAGCTGTACACTAGAGTCAGCTGGAATGGTTGACATTTTCACTGGTCGGGGAGCTGCCCTGAGACTTCAGAGTGGTCTTAAAGCTCTCCATGTGCATGCATTTTGCCAGCAGGCTTGAAGACCACTGCTTTACAGAAACCAAAACACAGATCCCTTGGATAATCAAATGCATCTTTCCAGAAAGGGGCAGGAGAGCAGGGCACTTGTACTGAACCACTTCATCCCTCATCAAACCTCAGCTTGAAAACTATGACCCACTTCTGGCTCCCTGTGAGTCCTTTTGATCCCACTGCTAAGTGTCAGACACTGGTACTTGGTCCTTTAAGGTACACGCACACAGAGCAATAACTCATTCTTTGCCAAAGGAGGAAAAATGAATTCCCCTTGCTAAAGACATAAAGTACCATGGATGCTTTAAAGGGAAAGGGGAATATATTCCAAGTCTTTGGTTTGACAGACAAAGATGTAAACCAGGAAAGACCAATTGCTGGATATGGGTTTTTCTCATGTTCTAAATCAGCAGGGGTCCTGGCTATTGCTTTTAGATCCATCCTAACCGTAACTGTTCATTATAAACTCACAGAGGAAACATTTTTCAGCTCTGTTGAGATATCATGATTAAGCCAACATCAGTTGATATTGGATTTGACCTTGAACTAGGGCATCCAGTTAATTCATATTATACGAAGTCTTGTTCCCACAAGTCATGGATGACCAGGTCCAACTGGAAAACTCAGTCTTCCTCTACTTCTATCTCAGTTACCCCAAATTGTACATTTGGCCAGCCAAGACTATTGTTTAATAAAACACTGCATCTGCCAGCTCTCATTAGAAACCTCCTTTAGAATCAGAAGCAGAGCTGGGACTCAAACAAGGGAAGACCCTCTCTCAGCTGCCCTCCAGTCCAAAATGGCATGGTTACCTACCAGGCAGTCCTGTCCCCTTTTATTCTTTTAATGAACTATGCATTTTCATAATACATAGCATACATAACACATAATACATATTTATCAGAACAACACAAGTCCCAGACAGTCCTCACCAAGCTTCTTTGCTTGCAAATAGCAGCAAAGATGGCTTCTCATCGCTAATCTACTACAAATCCATGGCTCTCAGCTTAGGAAGGCCCTGAGGAACTGGGTAGGACCCCAACAGGTGTCATGTGTTAACACAGGCCACTTCTTCCCCCCCTGTGCCTCCATTTCCACATTTGTTCAGATGGAATGTTACAGAATTTCTGAAACTAGAAGTACCTCATAAGATTGGATGTGCTCACAGTTATAGAATAGCAGAAGCAAGGGCTGCACTGCTAAGTCTACACTGGGGTTGGGTTAATATCAGCTCCCTCCAAAGGGTTCTTGTGGTGTAGTTAACATTAACTCACTTCTTCAAAGCCAATTAAGACTTGGAAAATTCTCTGCTCATGTCTTGCCATTTGGCCATTCAAAGCCTTGCATGAAACTCTCATTCAAAATATATAACTCGTGCCCTCACAGTTCTACGTAAAGTTGCTTGCTTTTATTGAGTTATACTTTTAATGCCCTGAATGAAAATTCTATTAAAAGAGTCCAACATCCCAAGCCATTGCTGAAAATCACACCGTCATCGCTAACAATTTTGTCTGCTAAAATTAGATTCAAGGGTCCTTAATAAAGGAGGAGATGAAAAGTCATCGTGAAATGACAACTGGAGAGGAACATAAAGGCAAAGGGATGATCTGGATTATTTGCTTTGTTGAAAGTGGAAGGCAATTATGATCAGATTGTAAATCTGTTAGCCCCAGACCTTTATATTTTAGCCTTCAAAACCTGTCACAGGTGTCTCATGACCCGTATTGTCCAGATAAGGTTAGCTATAATTCCCGTGTTATTTCAGCCATCCACAAGACCTTTGTTTGTTCTGTTGACTGCCTCTGACTTAGAATCTCACTTCTGCTCATCTTATCATCAGAGGCCTATTCTGTGCTGCAGTGGCCCTCCAGCCCTCAGTGCCTCCTCTTCCACTCCCAAATGACTTGTCAAAGAGCTCTTCTCCAAAGCATCATCCTGGCAGCAGATGTTAAAATAATGCAGTCTTCTCCCACATGCACACCTCATTCTGCTTTACCTACTTTTTTTTCATGACTAAATAATTGGTATTCGGGTTTATAAAGAAATGCCAGATTCTGATAAGATGAGCATTTAGCATTTAGTTAGGATCCTAGGGAGGCCACCTCAACCCGCACCAAGTATCTAGGTTCAAAACTCAGCTGCAGCTCCTAACTCAAAGTTTCTGCTAGTGCACACCGGGGTAAGCAGTTGTGATAGTCTTGTAATCGAGTTCCTGTCACCCATGTGAATTGAATTGAATTCCTAGGTCCAGCTTCATTCTGGCCGAATCCCGGCTGTGGTGGAGTATTGGAAAGTGAAACAAGATGGCACTGTCTCTTTCTCTCTCTCTACCTGCCTCTCAAATAAAATTTAAAAAGAAAAGAAATAAATACTATGTTATAGATCTGATGAATCCTGGGAACACAAAGACTATTTTAAATTTAACACTATTCTATCTTTATGGGAATTCCACCAATGTAAAGGACTTCGCCGGCCAGAGCTATGTTAAACACAGGGGTTACCCATAAATTCCTTGGCTTGGTACCCAAATTGCCGCCAAGAGGCTCCATCAATTCTATGACTCTCAGGTCTATTCAGGGACAGCTGGTCATCCACCAACCACAAGATTTAAGCCCTGGAGACAGATGTTCAATAACCCAAGACAACCATTGGCAGGAGGTACCAAGTGCTCAATTCTTTGTCGAAACAGGGGCTCACTGAAGAATGCAAAACAGGAATGAAAGGAAACCTTGCCAAGCAGGAGAAATTTTAAGATAATTCGGTAGGAGTGGACATGGAGGGGACAGCTGGAAGACTGCTTTCAAACCTCAGCCTGTCCTGCCAAATACCCAAATTGGACAGAGTGGGGAGAAAAATAGAATAAAGACGTCAGCAGATGCCAGCTGAGAGCACCAGGTGTTGTCTTTGCTGGAGCAAAAAGAGGAGTGAGAAGGGAGAGGGCTGATTTCCCAGATGCCTGACTTTAACCACTGGGCTAGTTTTGAGTCACACATCCTTGAAGATACATGAAGATGTGTGTGCCCCCATTACCTCTGTTTCTGCACCAAGCATCCTCTCTTGAGTCTGCCTCGTCCTGCTCACCTCACAGTTTCCCATAAATACACACACTTACCTTCCCAGGAAAGATAATCATTTGCTTTTGCCTCCCCCATGGAAGCCAGATTGTGTCCTACCCCATGAGTAGGCAGATTTCAAAATTTTGTCCATCTTATCCTAGAGAATAGAGAAAGTGGAATAATAGACTGGCGGCCAAGGGTATGAAATGTCTGTGTTTTTGTCAGAATAAAAAAACTCCCCACTCACCCCAGAAATCATTCACTGACTCTTCTGGCTTCCTTCAGTATAAAGAGAGCAGCTTAGCCGAGGATTATGAGAAACTGCAGAGGTACAGTTTTCCTGCCCAGTTGCCAAGTCAGGAAGAAAAGGCAACTTGTCTAGTGACAAAGATGTCTGGAAAGAGTGATGGCCTGGGAACTCTCTGAGGGCAGAGAGTTATTTATATATATAGAAATACATACATATATATGTATGTATATATACATATATGTATGTATATATAGAGAGAGAGAGTCCTGACCCGGAACCAGCTACCACCCCTTGTCTCTGGACTATTGATCTCCATACTTGTCCACCTTCTGCAGCATACTCCGTGAAGCAGCTACCTATTCTTGGATCAAAATCAAACCCATTCCTGACTCAGATCTTCCAAGAATCTCCTCTCATTCTGTATAAACTCCTTCATGGTGTGGCTATTGCTAGCCATCATGCCTTTTTTTTTTTAATTCTCAGTACTTTTTTAGTCTAGAACAGGAGTCGCCGTTCTGACATTCTGTTGGAAGACAGCCTTGTCCACTAACAAGAACTTTTTGCTTGACCAAGCTTGAGCCAGTCTCCTTGAACTCAGTCTTACTCTCTAATCTCAGCCTGCTGATCCAAGTGTCAGCAAGAATCTTCCTGTGCCTGACACAGTGACATAGTGTGCTAATCCTCTGCCTGTGGTACCAGATCCCATATGCGCACTTGTTAGAGTCCCAGCTGCTCCACTTCCAATCTAGCTCCCTGCTAATGGCCTTGGAAAGCAGCAGAGAAAAGCCCAAGACTGTGAGCCCTTGCACCCACATGGGAGACACAGAAGAAACTCCTTGTTCCCAGCTTTGGACCAGCCTAGTTCTGGCCTGTGTAGCTATCTGGAGTGTGAACCATTGGATGTAATAAGATACCCATCTCTCCTTCTCTCTGCAATTCTGACTTTCAATTAAAATAAATAAAACTTTCACTTAAAAAAATTCCTACCAACCTTAATATCTGCTCAAATTCTTATTTCCCATTCTTGAAATCTAAGTCCTTGGCCTGCCTTTAGTAAGGATTCTGTTAGATTTGTTTAGCAAGAATCTTCTTTCCCTTGATAGCTTGCTAAGTCCTACTTAGCAATTTTCTAACACACAACCTCCCTCTCATTCTGCTATTCTGTAGCTCAGAAGCTCTGTACAGAAGCCTGTCTCACCTCATACAGTATGTATTGCCATTTTCAACAAGTGTCCAGTGAAAAATGTTTCTTCTATACAATCCATTTACAGACAATCAATGGCTACTCTGGTGCTCTAATGGCAGAGTGCTTACAAAAGAAACTGTATCATCTGCAGAGGCTAAAATACCTGCCATCTGGTCCTCTACAGAAAAGTTGCCAACTACTGCTCTAAAGGTTAAGTTCTATGAAAATAGATATTTTGGGGCCAGGCATGATAGCCTAGAGGCTAAAGCCCTTGCTTTGCATGTGCCGGGATCCCATATAGCTGCCGGTTCTAATCCAGCTTCGGATCGGCTTAGCTCTGGCCATTGCAGCCACTTGGAGAATGAAGCAATGGATAGGTCTTCCTCTCTGTCTCTCCTCCTCTCTGTATATCTGCCTTTCCAATAAAAATCAATAAATCTTTTTAAAAAAGAGAATGGAGCTGTTGAAGCCATTCAATAAGTATTTGTGAAATAGCAAATAAACATGAACGTACCAGGTAGTGATTGGATTTCTAGCAAAAATATCATGACATGCAAATGAGTGCTCTCTTGTAAAAGACAATGATTGCAATAGTAAGCTAACAGGGTGCCTCTCATTGAAAATGAATAGGGAATTTTTGGTCATGTAAATGGTCTCTGCATCTTAGGGAATGATGTTTGAATTGATTTGCCAAGACAGCCAGATCAGTATTAGGAAAAATGCCCTTATCCATATAAGTACATCTCAACTATTACCCCTTTGAAGCAGAGTAACATAAAATCTGATGCTCCAGTTTGTTTTATAGTACCTATTGGAGATGTCTTTCATGACAGCTATGAGCTATAGATTAAGTGGAGGTACAAAACACACACACACACAAGCACACAACTCCTTTTCCTCTTTCTCTAGGTACTAAGGTCCATGTCACAGGAAGAGAAGTGACTGGGCCTTCTCAATGGTGGAAGAGGATGGCCTTTGCTCTGAGTGGCAGGCCAGGAAATCAGCCAGAAGAGGGACCATCTGAGAGATGCCTAAGCCCAGGAGTTGTGTGGAGCAACTTTTGGAGATTTTAAGTTATTCTCTGTGAATTCTGGGACTCTGAAATACTAGTGAGAATTAGAGGAAGAGGCTGACGCAAGCCAGAAATAAAAAGGCAAGGAGGAGAGAAAGGAGTTATGTTTCCCTGAAGCCACAACAGGGATACTAAAGAAGCCCCCAGCATGGGACAGTCACAACCACGGGGGAGCAACTAAAGAAGCCTGTGAGTCATTGGGACCTGGAGTAGGCATGAGCACACATCACAAGAACACTAGAAAGCAATAGAGACAACTGGCCCTGGGAAAATTTGACTGTTTCTTAAACACACCTCTGAACTAACCTGTGGCTGGAACAGTCAAAACAGCATACAATGTGGCTACTTAAAAGGAAATGTGGTGTCACTTTGGATCATAACCTACGGAGACCAGGACATGCAGCTGACTGCAAAGTTTGCAAATGAAATGCCATTATTGTAATGACTACTATGGAGTGGTCATTTATTCATGCATTTAATAGATCCTGTCTGAGTACCTGCAGCATGTCCATGATTGGACTGAATATGGAGACCTAGTGATGAGCCCCATAGAGAAGGCTGCATTCTCAGGAGCTTGGAGTCCAATGAGGAGGCAGAAAATAGACAAAAAGCACATGCATATGTATGCACTTGTAAATTCTACAAAGGAGAAGCAGAAGGAGGAAGACACATGCATGCTTGGATGGATGGATGGAGGAACATATGGATGGAGGAATAAACGGATGAATAGGAAAACATTGGAAGGGATAAAATACACTAAGTTAAACAAAAATGTGTGTGCTTGTTATAAATTCTACAACGGAGAAACAGGGGTAAGGACCTATGTGGCTGAATAAACAGAAGGAGGAGTACACATGGATAGGGGATGTGGGGAAGGGAGGGAACGAGAAGAAAGGAGAGAGATGGGTTTCTGGTTGTTATACTCCTAATTTCATCCAATTCTGTATTGTTTTCTGGTGTGAAAGACACACTCATTCAAAGTTAGATGACTTGATCTTACCCTCTTGTTGAATCATCTTCCATTAGCCCCTGCCTCATCCACCCATGCCATGCCACACACCTGCAGTGAGCAGAAAACCCTCTCTTCACAGCTTCATCAACCTAGACAGGCAATTTCCAGGTTACTTTCCAAAAATGGGGAAGTGACCCAGCTGCCCAGAAGCCATCCATAAGGGATCACTTCTCCTCGTTTGTCTATAAACATGTTCAAAGAAGCTCCATTTTCTAGTAGTCTTACTCATTACGGGTATACACATGAAGTCTCATGTTCTCCAAGTAATCACCATTGCCTCAAAAACATGCTCTATAAACACATCCCTACTAACTAAAGGGGGCTTGGATAGCCTTTCAGTCCTATTGCTTCTCAGTCCTTTTCCTGTTATTAAAACACATCATAATTCCAATTATAAAAGACCTGTCTTCATTTCATCTCTTCAGACCATTTGATTTAAAGCCATGTCTGCAGAATGATCTAGACTGCTGCCCCCTCACACTCTGTCTTTCTGGTTCCTTCCACTCTAATGTTCGGGCTCTTGGGAAGTTGATACAAGCAGCACCCTCACTACTGGATTTAGGGAAGACATGGATCTGAAAGCAAATCCTCCTGTCACAGTGGAAGGGTGCCATCACAGAGCAAGAAGCTGCAGAGTGAATCAGGAAGCCCAGAACACACTGTACTGAAGGAGATGAGCAGACATAGGCCAGGTTTTGGAATAACACTGTAGGGGTGGGGTGCATAATTTGTTCCACCCTAAATACCTAAAAGCTTCTGCAATACCCTAGCCATGACAATAAATGTTGCCTTCCAAAGTAATCCATGGCAGTGGGACTCATGTATTTGAAGGGCTTAGAAGAGGAACTGTAATCAGATTTTTTTGCACATTCAATTCTGATCTAGAATTAGAATCTGTTGGTGAAAGTTCTAGAAGGCAAATTTGGGAGCACAAGGCAAATCATATCGAAGAATTAGAACTTTTCCTACAGTACAGAATCTCTCTGGATGCGCAGTTAGGGTGATTGTAATACTTCATGATTATAAACAATGCTCTGCCCCACACAGTTGGGTACACCTCTTGTGTACATCAGGAGGTTATCTTCTTCCTTAGCAGATATTCTTGGCTATGGGATTAAGGGGGGGGGGTACTCCACTCTTTAAAAAGCTAATCTGATTTTACACTGATGTGAAAGTGCCTCATCTCCAATGTCTCGGACAACACCAGGTTTGTCCTTGGAGATTTCAATTGCAGCCCTTGCTAGAACAATGGTGAACAGTTTCTCCTTTTAACTGAATCCCTCTATTTTTGTCTTCTGAGATGCCTGTGAAATCAGGGTGCTTATCTTCTTCTGGTTTACTTGACACAGCCCACATGCACACCAATGTGTTAGTTAATGGGAGTAAAATGCATTGGCTGTTTCAGCCTATTCTAAACTCCCTTGTTTTTCCTTCACATTTTCCAGATTTCTTTGCAGCTAAGACTTTAAACATGATGGCATTCTCAAACTCAGATACACTGACATGAGTCTTGAGAAACAGTCAGTCCTTTGGGCACTTAGGGTGTTCAGTTTTACTGCTGTTGAGTCAGTGGGCTCAAGGGGGCCCATGGTCCCACAGTACTGGCCAAAGCTTCCTCCTGGTTGGCTAGCAACTGTGAGTTCACGAGCTGTTGACCAACAGAAGGGCCTGCAGCCCCGTGGTGAAGCTGAACCGTAGCTGCCTCTGCAACCTATCTCTGCAATCTCCTCCTTTGACTTCCCCCTTGACTCGGGAACCATCACCTTCATATTATTTAAATTATGTGTATTAAATATCTTCCTGCTTAAAGAGCCAAAGTGACTCTAAAACATGCAACTGCACCATGACCATTATTATGTTCAATTGGTAAAAGACTATATTTTTGTGTATATATATATATTTTATCCACAGTTGTCGTTTGTTGTTTGATGCTGTTTTCATTTAATCTTCATAGTTATATTTTAGAAAGCTTTCTTTTTGGTCCCTAGCTGATAGCACTCCCAGGGAAGAATACCTGTTCTATTCTTTCATGACTATTACTTTTTGAAGTTTGTGTGTATTGCAGAATAACATAATACACCCTATTCAAGAGTCCCATTATGTTTTCTAAAACTTTTTAGTGAGTTATCGTATTTTATTTGAAAAGCAGAGTTGCAGAGAGAGAAAGAGAGAAGAAGGGTAAAGAGAGAGAGAAAAGAAACTTTTTAATAGCCCCTGGGTCAGCGAGGCTGAAGCTAGCAGACGGGAGTTTCTTTTGCTTCTCTCACATGGTTGCAGAGACCCAAGCACTTGGATCATCTCTCATTGTTTCCCAGGCACATAGCAGGGAGCTGGTTCAGAAGTGGGACTCGAACTGGCAGCCACATGGGATGCCTGTGCTGCAGGATGTGGCTTAACACATGACACCACAACACTGACATCCCCAGTGACTTAAACGCCCTCGGTACACAGCGCAATATAGATATTGCTTGCTTTATGGGCTACTTGGTCTCTATGGCAACTACACAGCTCTGCTGCTGCAGCATGAACATGACTAGAGATGATGCATAAATGCTGGGTGTGGCCACCCTTAATCTGGAAGCCACACTTAACCTCTGTGCTAGGTGCAACAATTTTTGTTCATTGCCAGGCCATTTCTATGCTCACTGCATTATCATGAATATGAGTTCCTTTTTTTTTATACTTCTTTATAGAATATTTTCTATTTTTTTTTTTTAAATTGTTAGCTTTATTTGAAAGGCAGCGAGACAGGGAACTACAGAGGTCTTCCATCTGCTACTTCTCTCCCCAAGTCCCTGCAACAGCCAAATCGGGGTGACCCAAATCTAGGAACCAGAACCAATCTGAGGCTCCCGCACAGGTGGCAGAGCCTCAGTTCCTGGAGCCATCCTCTGATGCCTCCCGGGGTGTCCTTCACGGAAAGCTGCATCCGAAACAGAGAAGACTGAACCTAAATCACATCCCTGGAGATGGGATGCACACGCCCTGAGTGACACCTGCATCACCGCACCAAACATCTGCCCCATCACTCTTAACTATTTAAAAGAGGAATTTTGAATCACTTTTTTCAGACTAACAGAATCCCATTGGAATTATATTTGAAGTGTAATCTAATTCATAAGCAAAATTACGGGAAAATGCTCATGCTACCTTTACAAAATTGTCTTCAGACTTGCACTTATTCAAATCTCCTTAAGTTTCAACTTTAATATTCATTTTCTTCCTATAGAGGCAGTATTGGCAGGTACCCGATTCCTAGCCCTGCTATTTCTGAGCAGTGTGGGCGTGGGCAAGTTCATTTTCAGGCTTTTATTTTCTTATTGCTAAAATGGGACTAAGTCTGGCAATGTTTTGGGAGGATTCAATGACGTGCGTGCAAGGTACACAAATGTTACAGTTCACATGAAGCTTTAAGTCTCTTGTTAGTGAGAATATAAACTAATACAGCCAATGTGGCAAATAGCAGAGCCTTAAAAAACCAAAAATAGAACACCCCCATGACCTGGTAATCCTACAAGCCGGTCCAAACTAAGAGAAGTGAAAGCAGCTTGTCAAACATGTCAGACATGCAATCCCAGTTTTGCTGTAGGACTATTTACAATAGCCAAGAAATGGAACAGCCCACATGCCGATCCACTGATGAATGGATAAAGAAAATGTGTTGTTTATATACAATAAAATAATACCCGGTCATAAGAAGGATGAAATCCTGTCATTTGAAATAGCATGAATGAAATGGAACTATGCCATTGTAAAAATTAGGGGAAAAAAAATAAGGAAGGAGGAGGGTGGGTGGAGAATGTGGGCAGCAGAAGAGGGGGTAAGGTGGAATTTATCACTATGTTCCTACATCTGTAATGTGAAATTTGCTAAACTTTACATAAATAAAAATTATCCATAAAAATAAGAGCAGTATGAATACTAAAGAAATAGCATTGATGGAACTGGAGGTTAGACAAATGGGTAAAACACAGAAAGACAAACATCACATAATGCCACTTAACATGCAGACTCTAAAAATAGGGAAGCTCTCAGATTGCAAGATCTGAGTATGAGGATGGCTACCAGAGGCTGGGAAGGGAAAGGAAGATGGAGGAATGAAGACAAGTTGGTTGATGGGCACTAAGATACAGATGGACAGGAGTAAGACATCCTGCAGTTCTCCTGCATGTTACAATACAGTTACAATACTACATACTATAAATTTTCATTTTTCAAAACCTAGAAAATGAGCTTTTTGATGTTCTCACTACACAGACATATTATATGTTTGAGGAAATAAATGTAACTTACCTTGATTGGACATTACACAGTGTCTACACATGTGAAATTATCACATGGTGCTCCATAAAGATATACCATTGTTTATGGCTGTTTGAAAAAAATTAAATAAACTTCCTGCTACATATGCTAGAGGACAGTGTTATTGCTGTGCGTATTCTCATTGATTTCTAAATAAAAATTAATTCTGCACCCAGAAACCGTCAAACTATTAGAGGAAAACATTGAAAGCACCCTACAGGATACAGACATTGGTAAAGACTTCTTAGAAAAGTCACCAAAAACACAGTCAAATCCAAAATAAGCAAATAAGACTACATCAAGCTAAGAAGCTTCTGGACAGCAAAGAAAATTATCAACAAAGTGAAGAAGCAACCAAAGAACAGGAGACAATCTTGGCACACGGCACAACTGGTTGAGGACTAATATCCAGGATACACAAAGAGGTTCAGAAACCCAGTGACAGCAAAGCAAACAAGCCTGTGAAGAAATGGGCAAAGGAAATGAACAAAAACTTTCTTCTTTATACTTTGTAATTCCCAAGTTTTTAACCAAAAAAAAAAAAAAAAATAGCTCTTTGTTGCCCTAGCCTTAGCGCGTTCATGGAAGATCCCCACATTCTGACACATAATCTCTGATGGTTTTTGGAAATGCCTCCCTCCGATGCAGAAGCTCTGCTAACCGATGGTACAGGACACAGGAAGTGCTGTAAGGACAAAGGGAAGTGGTTTCTGGGACGGGAGCCTTGTTAGGCTCTGACTCCTGACTGCACGCCCGAGACACTCAAGCATGCTGCTAAAACAAGCGCCTAGAACCTTCTCCTGAGTCCATCCAAACAGACTTTTCAGGCTATTTTAGATGTGTCTAACGCACATCCAGAGTTGAGAACGTCTCGACTCTGGAAGTAGAGTAAGAGTTGGAGAAAGCCCTGGAAGGAATATGCTCACATGGTTTGTAGCCCACCTTCACTAATAAGAGACTTATTCCCTAGGCCCAACTGAAGCCACAGCTCTGCTGTAGGGATCTTGTCTCAAAATCAAATGGTTTGAATCTCTCCACAGGGCTCTGAAAGACCACATCAGCAAAGTATCAAAGACAGGCTTCCAGTATTATAAATACCTGGAGGCATGTACAGAAAACACCAAAATCTTCCCCCACTGGAAATAGAAAAACCATGGAAGTAGAAGAGGCCAGTGTCATAAAGATGATTTCTATAGCTCACTGAGATCCTTTGCTCCTGCACAAATTCATCATTTTCTTTGAAAAACACTTTAGAGCCATGAAAAATGTATCCTGGGGTTCTGGGAATAAGACTCAATGTCACCAATCTATGAGAGTGAGAAAGTACTGAAAATGGCCCCAAGTTCTTGGGTCCTCGTTGTCCATGTGGTAGAGCCAGCTGGCGTTCTAGGCTCTGGCTTTGGCCTGGACCAGTTCCAAGCACTGTAATAATCTGGAGAGTGAAGCAGCAGCTGGGAGATCTCCTGTACTGTCTGTCCCTCCTACTCTGTCATTTTGCCTTCTAAATAAATAATCCTTAAAAAACATCTTACCTCATCCTTTTCTCCCAAAATACTACCTATTTTGGCTAGCTTAAAATATCAGTTTCCCTCCCACCCCAATTTCCTATTTTTCCTTCATTTTAGTAAGGTAAACCAAGTTATATCTTAACTGCTGGATAATATGACACTTGGTCAAGCTTTTCAAATTCCTCATTTATTCTAAGTTACTTTATTGTATATAGTAATAAAATGGCAACGCCCAAACCTCCAGCTGCGCTTAGTAATTCAGATGGAGTCAGGGAGGCCAGTTCAGACGCTAGCACTCACATCACTGTGTTAGTACTCTTAGGCGTGTTGTAAATTTTAGTTTCAAACATATCTGCCTCCCGAGGTACTTCCTAAGATGAAACGAGACAGCTCACGAGAAGGGCTTAACACCATGTCTGCCACCTTGTAAACACAACATCCCCTCAACCAACACCTCTTTGTTTGTGGCATTCTGTTTCAGATTTTAAGGGCTGTGCTGCGCACCACAGACACAGTGGTGCGTAAAATCAAGCTGATCCCTGTTTCTACAGAGCTTACAAACTGATTCCCAAGAAATGCCTGCTATTATCATTTCAAGATGCTAAGAATGGGAACAGTCCATTCACTGCTAGAAATAGAGTGAGCAGCTCAGCAAGAATTTGCAAACATTTCCTCGAGCGTGTGGGTTCCCAAATGGCAGGCATTTGTAGTTGTATTTCTTGGAGAAAACAACACAGCACGCCGGGGTGGAGTGGCATGTTCGCTTTGATTGAGCTTGAGACAACAGGGTCTTCCAGGTCTGCAGATACAGCATGGGGTGACGTTTTCTACCCACACTCAAGGGCACTTAATTCCCAAGCAAGAAAAAATTATTCAATTATATAATTACTAGATATAGGAAAGGCATTTAACAAATGTAATACTCATTATAACAAATCTGAACAAGCTGGAAATGGAGAGAAAATGTACAAAATACTAAAAAGAATTTACAAAAAGAAGAAGAGCTAGCAAGTGAATTTAGCAAATTAACATAACTGCTGGTCAACAGACACAAATCAACTCTACTTCTATGTCTGAGCAGCCCATAACTAAGAAAGAAAGCAAGGAAAAAAACTATAGAAGAACATACAAACAAAAACCACTTAAGGATAAATTTCAGAAAATGTGTTCAAGATCGGTCTGTACACTGACAACTTTATCATTTGCTGATATATATTATTGAAATCTAAATACAAAAAATGACGTAACGACGCAAAGACTGAAGACTGCATACTCGTGAGACGATCAGCCTCCCCAAATCGTCCCCAACTTAAATGTGACCATAATCAAAATTCAATCAGGCTCGTTCCAGACAATTAGATGCAAGACATCAATTCTTCTTTAAAAAGTGGATCTGGTATAAATAGCTCTTATAACTCAATGAAAAAGACAACACAAATTTTTATGTGAACAAAAGATTTGAACATTTTACAAAACCAAAAACCAAAAATGGCCAATGAGTTCATTAAGACATGGTCAATGTAGTTTTTTTTTTTTTTAAGATTTATTTATTTGAAAGTCAGAGCCTTTCTCTCTTTCTCTCTCTCTCTCTCTCTCTCTCTCTCTCTCTCACACACACACACACACACACACACACGGATCTTTTATCTTCTGGTCCATTCCCCAGATAGCCACAACGGCCAGGGCTGGGCCAGGTTGAAGCCTGACACCAGGAGCTTCATCTGGATCTCCCATGTAAGTGACAAGGGCTCAAACACTTGAGCCAACTTGCACTGCTTTTCCCAGGCCGTTGGCAGGGAGCTGGATCTTAGGTGGAGTAGCCAGGGCATGAACTGGCACATATATGGGAATAACAGTGTCATAGACAGTGGTTTTTTCCCTCCACCTCAGTGTGGGACTCTCGACACTTTAATTCATCAGACAAATTTAGCCACATCTAGAGGTAAACCTGAGCAAGAAAAAGGGCCATTGCTTGGCTTAACAATCTAGACACAGCTTGGGATATCCACATGGCATAACAGGGTGTCCTGATCTAAGTGCCAACCTGTCCCTAGCCCCACCTTACTGATAAAGCATGCACCCTGGAAGGCAGCAGGTGCTGGCTCAAGTACTTGTGTCCCTGCTGTTCACATGAGAGACTGTGTTCCTGGCTCCTGACTTAAGCCTTGTCTAGTCCCAATCGTTGTGGACATACGGAAGTCAACTAGCAGACGAGAAATAATTCTTTACCTGCATACCACCACCATCTCTCAAAACAAACAAAAACAGTTTTAATTAGAACAACATGAAGCACCCAGGAATATAAAGAAAGTAGAATTCATAAATATTAGTGATTTAATTTGAAAGAAATTTCATGGCTTCTAATGAAGATAAATATATATTTACCATAAAATCCAGCCATTTCAGCCTTCAGTATTAATCCAAAAGAACTGAAAGCAGATGCCTACACAGAAATCTGCATGTAAATGCTAATAGCAGCTTTATGTACAATAGCAGAGACTGGAGGGAACAAACACTGGATCATCATATATTAGCAAATGGAATGATCTTGAAAAATAAGGTCAAACCACCGACACATACCACGGCCGAATCTCAGAAGCATTCTGCTAGAGAAGCCCTTTCCAGGAGCACACAGCTTGTGATCCTTTGGAATAAAGAAGCCCAACCTCTAATGACGGAAGTCATGCTGGCAGCTGCCAGGATGACTTGGTAAAAAGATTTTTTTTTTTATCACAAAGTCAAATATACAAGAGGAGGAGAGACAGAGAGGAAGATCTTCCGTCTGATGACTCACTCCCCCAAGCAGCCACAATGGCCAGAACTGTACGGATCAGAAGCCAGGAGCCAGAGCCTCTTCCAAGTCTCCCACGTGGGTGCAGGGTCCCAAGGCTTTGGGCCATCCTTGGCTGTTTTCCCAGGACACAAGCAGGAAGCTAAATGGGAAGCGGGGCTGCTGGGATTAGAACAGGTGCCCAGATGAGATCCCAGCACATTCAATGTGAGAACTTTAGCCACTAGGTTACTGCACTGGGTCTTAGTAATTATCTTTTGTCTTAAAATAATATAAAAATGTATTGTAGTTTAGCCCAAGTTGCAGAATTAGCTCAATGACACACTATTACACAGAGTTCCACATTGACTCTGTCCATATAGCAACTGATTTTCATCTAAGAGTAACATTATGCGCAGTATAAATTAGACCACATGAGAAACACATTCTCCCGTATTTAGATATAAATATATATGTAATTTTAAAAAATACGTGCATCTAACTATACAAAACATTAAAGGATGAGCGATTCTTCGAGCTCTTAAAAAGCTAAGAGCCCTCCCTCCACTTCCACAAATAAGGAGATAAAAACATTAATCAGATGTTTCTGTCCTTACCAGTGCCACATGTGAGACCAGACCACCAAAGGCATGAGACACTAGGAAACCACTACAACTCACAGGAATTAAAGAACACAGATAACCCAGTTAGTTCATTAATATTTATTACTGCAGAAATAGCTCCAGAGGTAGTTTATTAATGAGGCATTTTTTTCGAATCTTCTTGCAATTCTAAGGCAACACAAAGCATCATCTTATAAAAGAAAAAATATCTTTTCATGTAAGTGTAACGTGATTTTTTCCAAAAGCAGCACTTCCAGTGTTGTTCAGCTGGCCTCCGCCTCCTGATGGGATCGTCAGCTCCTTTAGACACGCGGTCAGCCTTCGCAAGCACCTCTGGCAGGACCCTGTTAGTCATCAGCAAATGACACTGGAGCAGCGACACCTGACCCTCCCAAACCACGCTGGAGCACAAGGCGAACAAGCAGCTGACACTTCAGGGCATAGCAGGTGGCATTAAAGATCCACTCGTTCCCTGCAGTTGGTTCGAAGAAAACCTTCCACAGGATCAAGCAAAAATATATTCTTCTCTCCATTTAGTGTTCATAATTTTCAGTGTCCAAAGGCCCATGCATTGGCCCATTGAAAAAAGAACGGGCTCTGAATCAAAACCGAAAAGAAAGGAAGGAAATCCAAAGAATGTTCTGCGATATTCAGTATCGTTAGCAAGCAGCTTCCACGTGAAAGTTGTCGAACTGTGCGAATTCAAAGGAGTGCGTGCCGATCGCAGCCCAGCCGCTTTTCGGGAACAGGACACGAACGTTGTTCCACAGCGGCTTGTCATTCAGCATGCCAGAGGACAGCTGACCCTGGAGGAGACAGAAACATAGCCCTTGAGAACATGGAAATAAGAAAATGCATGGGCCACCTACTTAGTGGAGCAAATGTCTTTCTCATTCTAGACTTACCACACTGAAACATAATCCCGCAAGTCTGGGAAAAAGCTTGCAATCCAGGGAAAATGGTCTGCAAGAAAATTCTTACCTTCCTATTTTAAAAGCTCCCAGGGTACAAAGAATTCCTCAGTATTTCCTTGCGCTCCACCAAAATGTGAAAACAACAAAAACTATTTATCACATCATCATAAACTTTTAGACAGAAGTACATTAAGTTCTTTTTTTTAAACAACAACAAAAATGTTATTCACGAGTAGCTGCCTGTGCAGGTGTTAAGCTAACAGAGCTGGAGCCAAATGCTGCTCTCCCTCGGTGCTTCCTGAAGCTCCTGCTTAAGGAGCCTCAGCCCAGCTGAGAGCAGTCAAGTTTGTTCAATGTTTTGTCTGCGTGTATTCACTATCCTTGCAAAGCCATTTGTCTCTCCTACAGTTAAGCTGCAAAAATAGTAGGCATCGGTTAACGCCGTGTGGGGTGGAGTACCAGTGTAATGGTGGCACTGACAAACAGCAGCATGTCTTCTTTGGCCAGTGGCCGTTTCTTCCAAGCTTGGTGCCTGGCACACAGTACACGGCCAGTGTTAACTCTTATTGTTAATACGGCACACCTGGAAACTTACAACCACAGCCTAACAGATTCAGCTCAATATTTAAGATGGTCTATCCTCAAATGCTGAGGAGCTGGTGATCCAAAACACTAGGTCAAGAAGCAAAGTCGATCAGTTTTGGGAAGTCATGGAATTAGAAAGCAATGCATCTTAAGTTGGTTCTTTTAGTCTGTGGATGGGGACACTGAAGAAGTCATTACCCTAACCAGGGCTTGACTCCAGGCCACTCATCCCAGACCCACAGTCCCAAGACCACATGGCCATGCGGTCATCCAACCGTCCTCACTGAACATCTTGTCAGGTTCCTCACTGTCAGGTCTAAGATGAGCGAGCGCGTCCCTGACTGCCCTCACTGGACGATGACAGCAGGGAAGCTGCTTCTTCCTATTGGCCCATTTTTTCCTCGTGATTATTTATGTATTTATTTACAAGCTGAAATTTTAGAACAGGAGTTTATAAAACCATGACCCACACACCAGCCATCTGTTTTTGTACATTAAGTTTTCCTGGCAGAAACCCACTCTCTTACCTACGGTCAGTACTTCCTTAAGAAGAACTGAGAGGCTGCGAGCGACCCCAGGGACCCACAAAACCAGACGTACTTATGCTCTTGCTCACCACAGAAAGAGCTCGCCTGTCCCTGTGGAAGAATTTCTATACTTAAACGAAAATGGTGTGTGTGTTGCTTCATGCTGTAGCCCTACTGTAGGAAAAGGTACTTCATCAAAAGAATGGATAAAAATCAAAAAAAAAATTGAAAGAAAGAACGAGGCACCATTAACTCTCAAGACAATCTCACAGAACTAAGCCCCACCTGGCACGTAAGGCCACAAGCTGGAGACCTGGCTGGGAGCCCCTGTAACAGCACCACGGGAACCCCAATCAGCTGGGCTCCAAGTACACCCACTCGTAAGAATATTAACTTGATTCACTATGTTCTTAGCATGCATCAGGTACTATACCAAGCTTTCACATGTGGTATCTCATCGAGTCTTCCTAAGAAGGGTATAGTAAAATAAGCTGACAGAATAAGCTGTAGCAGCGTAAGGGATGCAGCTTTCAGTTGGATGGTTGGACAAAGATGCTCAGAGTACGTGGCATCCAATGGAGATGTCAGGGGAAAACAAGGCCCACAGATGACAGAACAAGAAATTCCCGGGGGGAAGGCAGCAGAGTGGGTGTAAGTCAGAAAAGCCCTGTCCACTCTGGGAACAAGGCAAGAACTAAATTCTAAAAGCAACAAATCACTTGATAGTAAAGGCATACTAGAACCAGCAGCTCAGAGAGTAAGGATGTCTGTGTCAAAAGCAGAGAACAAAAACTGTGGATGAGGAAGGAGGAACAGGAGATGGGACCGGACATGGCAGCTTTCAGCACATCTGTCCGAATTCCTAATTGGACATACAAAGTCACCTGGAAAAATTAGGGAACTTTACCTTTCACATCCCAGAATTGACTTTTTAAAATTTCTTACAATTAATAAAATCGAGCTTAGTCAGAGATGTGCAGAAAGTAAAAATGTAAGACTGAAGGACTTAATAAGAGATCTTAAGCAAGGGTGAGAGACAGTATAGAATGAACACATTATTTTAAAAGTTATCTCCTCCACATTGTTACATAAATTCGTTGTATCAGCAGTATTTTTCTGTAGAGTTGAAAACTGCTTTCAAAACGCAGTGAAGAACAAGTAAAAAAGATAACTTTGGGGCCCGGCGCGGTGGCGCAAGTGGTTAAAGGTCCTCGCCTTGCACGCCCGGGATCCCATATGGGCGCCGGTTCTAATCCCGGCAGCCCCGCTTCCCTTCCAGCTCCCTGCTTGTGGCCTGGGAAAGCAGTCGAGGACAGCCCAAAGCTTTGGGAACCTGCACCCGCGTGGGAGACCCGGAAGAGGCTCCTGGCTTCGGATCGGCATAGTATCGGCCCGTTGCGCTCACTTGGGGAGTGAATCATCGGACGGAAGATCTTCCTCTCTGTCTCTCCTCTCTGTATATCCGCCTTTCCAATGAAAAAATAATAAAAATAAATCTTTAAAAAAAAAAAAAGATAACTTTGAAAAGTAACAATAAAGAAGGTGCACCCTGCGATTTGCACTTACTCATTTCACGAGAACACACTGAGCTTTTTGCCTCTGACCACGCACCGGGCATCTTCCAGGTGCTGCAGAGAACGGAGACAGACTGGTCCCTGAGGAGCGGGGCGCCACTGGGGGACCAGGGCAGTGTGTATAGTAAAGCACTGAGGGCAAATGAAACAGGTTGAGAGTGACATGAGCACTGTTTTACAGCAGGTGCTCAGGAGAGAATTCTGAAGCATTCAAGGCAACAAACTACATCACTGAAGATTTCGGAAAGACAACGTAATGTAAAATAAGGTGCCAGCACAGGAGAGTTTAGAAGCAAGTTCTGCACACACTTGCACACACATGGATAATACACAGCATCCCTGGAAGCCTTGCTGACTAGAACAGTCTTGACAGTTTTTAGATGTCCGTCATGTTGTGATTTGCCTAATATCTTCTCTAACAAAAAAATGTCTGTGGAAATCAGTGTACACAGCACTGTTGGATGGCAGACCAAACAAACTTCGATCAAGTTTTTACACCAATAAGTTTTAACTCTAGTCACGGTTCGAGTACCTGAATTCAATGATTCAGTGGCTGACTTTATCCACCAAGTATTCCTCGGTTTAAACAAAACAAAACAAAACAGCATTTTCAAACACAGTGAGCAATGACTGCAGGCATGGGGGGAGTGAACCAGCAGCACAGAGACGCTCTGTCTCTCTCTGATAACGCTGGCTGCTGGCGACTGACACCTCCGTCATCTGAAAGGCAGGGGCCGGCTGGCTCCAAGGCAGACACCCTGTCTGTTTCTGTTCATTCCCACACTTTCTCCCGTATTACGATGGAAAATTCTAGAAAGGCACACAAAAGAGCATTTTACTTGCAGGCAATTTGCAACACTTACCTTAATAGTTAACGTGAGTGTATACCATGTTTTCTCTATGATTCTAACCCGTCCTGCAGCATATACGATCCATCCGGCTGTAACATAAAGATTATCGTGACTGCGCTATGTTTGAAACCTAAATCATAGAATCATGTAATTCAGTGGGCGGCGGGGGAGGAGGGGTGTCCAAGATGGTACTGACATATATAGTCAGGCTCGAAAAAGAACTATGTCTGTTATTTCCAGATCTGTTTCCCCCTTGAAAATATCCATAGCTCGGCTACCCAGTCAAAAAGCATGTACTGAGATCCACAGCAAGGCATAGGCTGTGTGTGCTCACAAAGAACTGGTGGCAAAACTGAAAGAAAAAAAATCCACCACAGTACCATTTGTTAGTATCTGTGGTTCACACACACACTTCTACCTGAAGGGACAGGGGGCGAGGGAGAAGAAGCAAGGATGACACAAGTCACAATATCAATTTAAGCTGACAGGGTAAAAGGAATCAGCTAGTTTTTAGATTTATTTCATCTGAATGCCCGGGAGAAACCCTAGATGAGATCATGCAGGCAGTCTACAGCACATGGGGAGTAGAGATACAGACTCAAATTCCTGCTTATGTGGCTGTCGCTAATTTGTTTTGAGACTTTGGGCAAATCAATTAACCTCCGGTTTGTTGTTTTGGATTAGAAAAATCAGTGAGGTGCCTTCAAGACTAGCCACAACTCCTACTGTAATGCCCTTGTCACCTATTCCCTCCTTAATTTTTATTTTATTGACAGAGGCAAGGCAAAGAGCAGCGAACCACTAAAGAGAGACTTTTCAATTAATGCAAGAAGACAAGAGAGTAAGAATCAAGAAAAATCACCACAATAAAGTCTAGTTTCAATGAAGTGATGTGTACTGAAATCAAATGAACTGGATTAAATCCAATCTGAGCACTTTTTTCCCTTGTTCCATTTGAAAGGCAGGGCTGTCAATACACAAGAAGGTAAACAGAGTATTTCACCTGCTGCTTCAAATAAGTGGAAGAGCTGGACTGGGCCAGGCCAAACCCGAGGGCCTGAAGCACCAGCCAAGTCTCCCCCGTAAACGGCCTCCAGCAGTGGGCTTTCCTCCAGCTTCCTGGTCACAGTCACGGGAAGCTGGGTAGCGAGCAGAGCATCTGGGACTTGAACCAGGGTTCAGATGGGATGGCAGCACGACAGGCGGCAGTTGAAGCGCTGTGCCGTGAACACTGCTCCCAGTCTGGGCACATGCTAAGCAGGTATCCCGCACGAAGCCCTTCCACATCCAAGTCGTGTGTGAATGAGAAAAGTCGGGTTCCTTTCAAGTGTCGGTTAGCAAACAGGATTTCTCCGTTTTAAGCACATCAGTCTATTTCCCTAAGCACAAAGGCAGCGTTTTTATACTCACTTTGTTTGCGACACTTCACAAGTGTCCTCCCCCTCACATTGCCACCGCACTGCAGTTTGCAAAATCCCTCCCATACTGTTGGGTGCACTTCTCCAATCCCTTAAAAACATTTCTCCAATTATTTTATCTTTAGCTGAGCTGCCTATCCTTATGCTAGATCAGTAACTCCGTGTTGTGCATGAGTCGCCATTTGGTTGCGTTGTGTTGGACACATTTAACAGAGTGGGCTTATCGCTCGAACAAGTAAGAAATGTGCACGCTAAGTGAGAGCTCACTTAAAGTCATGTGCTGGGATGGCATGGGGGTGCAGCAGGTTGATCGGCTGCTGCCACCCTGCAGTCCCCAGCGCAGTGCCACATGAGTCCCGGCTGCTTTGCTTCTCTACCCAGCTTCCTGTTAACACACCCGAGACAGCAGCCAAAGATGCCCAGGACCTCAGGTCCCGCCACTTAGGAGGGAGACCCAGAAACGGTCCCTGGTTCCTGGCGCATCCCCAGTTTTTGAACCAGGGGAGGGAAGACTCTGTGTCTCTCCTTGTCTCTGTAACCCTGCCTTTCAAATAAATAACTCTTTACAGACACGTGCTACGAGAGACGCTACTCACCCAGATCACCTGTAACCCTGTAGGATCCACTTGCAAAAATCCAGAAGAAAACTCCTTTGGCACTTCTAATCAGAGTGCCCCCTTTATTCACTCTTCCTGCGATGAACACGCCCCCCACCTCGGGGGTCTCTATGTAAACGTCACACTTCACAGTCATGTTGGTCCTGCAGAAGCAAACCGGTCATGAGAACCCTTAAGTACTGCCCCTCCTAATGGAGGGAGATTTCTCTTCTCAGCAAATGCTTCCAAACTTCTGACTGAGGTGAGCTTATGATTGGCTGAGTCTGAACTTGCCCTGGAGAGGGGTTTCCAAAAATATTCATTAAGGACAGTTTTAAGTTTTACGTGATTTAACGGAATCATTTTGTTGCCTTGTTTAATGGGACATATCACTTGTACATTCTGATAAAACAACTTGTCATCCTTAGAGTCAGTGAAATGTCTGTGTCTTGTCCCTGATCCTGTCTTTCTCCCCCACTCCACCCCACCCAGCCACTCATAAAAGATTAAGGCTTCCACAGGATTCTGAATAAAGAGCTTAATCACATTTCCCTCTCAAAGGAAGCCAGGCAGGCAGTGCCAGTGGTCCAGCAGGGCTTCCGTCACAGGATCTCATGCGGCAGGTCTGAACTTACAAGTCCACTGCTGACACCGCAGGTCCCCAGTCCCACCGGGAACTGCTCTGCACCGGCACTGGGACTCTGGCTCTAGGCTCAGACTCCTTTGGAATCTATCCAGGAAAGGAAAAGATGCAGCCCACCAGGGACTACTAAATCAACCCGGAACTCCTTGTGGGAGCTCAGCTGTGCACAGGGCTGCCACGTCTCCCGTGAGTGAAGACTTTAAAGTTTCTCTAGACTCGCCGAAGAACTAGGGACTAGAAGGGAAACTTATAATTGGCAGGAAGGCAATTCAGAATAGAACGAGACTTTCTGCAGCGTTCTACAGATAAGAAACTCAAGGCTCCTCACAGAAATATCTTCTCTCCCCTGTCCAATTTCCAAGCGTCAGATAGGGCTGTCTGGTGGCTCAGCATTACTGTCTGCCATATCTAAATTGGATTGCTTGTGAGTAGCTATTTTTTCCATAGTGGAAATATACTAGTTATAGGAAAAATAGCAAAACAAAACAAAAAACCTAAAATGAGTTTAAATCACACATTGAAATTCTGTAACTAAATTGTAGGGAAGGTTAAGTTGGTTTTGCTAAGTGAACAACAAACAACTTGTCTCTTTACCGTACATCCAACCAGCTAAAGCTGATTTACTGTTTACTATCGCCATCTAGAGGTAAATGGTCCAGAGGTGAATGGCTTTTCTACAAAAGCTAAGACGGTGTAATTCTAGCATTAGTCCACCAGGTGGCAACCCAGATCAACAAATTAACCAACCCAACCAATTGAGAAATCTGAAAATTTATCAGTAAATATTAAATTATAATTTGACCCAAATGTTAACAATTTGTAAATTTAGTTCAAAATTCTCTTTCAATTATTACTATTACATTTGGAAACTCTTGAGAAAAGAATACTGAAGTGGTATAAATATTATAATGTATTTTGGGGGGGTACCTGTTTATAATTCATGGCTCATTAACTCCCTCCCAAAGAAAGGCCATGGAAACTCAACTAGTAGCTCCTGAGAGCCAGCACATTCCAGAGGGGATTTTGTCCATGTCCTGGAGGAATGACTGCTGAAAGAGTTGGATACCAAGACCTTGCTGGCTTTTCCCACAGAGTCCGCCATCATGCCCACGGACTGAAGCCTCCATGAGTATCCAAGAGTTCAGAGTTCTAGAAAGTGGTGGCCCTTGCCCCATGCTTCACCCTGTAGATCTCTACAACTGTGCCTTCTGTCGTGCTGTTTCTGAGAAACCAGCAAGTGGTTTCTTTGAGTTCTGTGAACTGATGAAGCAAACTAAAGGAAACCAAGGAGGGCTCATAGAACCCAGGGTGGAGTGAGGGAAATCACAATAAAACCCCAGGGGCTTGCAACTGGCATCTAAAGCACGGAGGGAGTCTTAGCATCTGAGCCCGAAACCCCAATCCTAACCCCAACCCCAACCCTGGGGGGGCGGCACTAGCTCCAGGTAAACAGTATCAAGACTGCACTTCATCGTGGAATGCCCGGCTGGTGACCACCCCAGAACTTGCTGGTGGAGAGAACCCCGCACCTGTGAGAGCCCAGAAGTGATATGTGTTGTAAACACCTTATAGGAGCATTCGGATCGGAGTTTAAGTTGGTTTCTCCTTCTGTATCTTCAGGGGCAGCAAACGCAATTTGCTGATCCAACAACTGTCTCACACCTGTGGCCCCGGACACGGAGTCACACGGGACAGCTCTGCTCCAGCCGGACCTGACCATGGGAAAGCTCGCTGAGGACATCAAGCTCACTTACCACCTGTAGTCTCCCAGGATGCTGATGGTGTTGGATGCGTCGGCAGCCCAGGTCACGGGCCGCTGGTTGAGAACCTGGCGCAGGGTGAAGCGGTGTTCGCCCGAATTCTCAATGTTGGTGTAGTACTCAAACACGCCCGTCTGGTCAGCAAAATTCGGGGGTTCGCTAAAGTATGGGTAATCTGTCGGAACACAGGGAACCCCGCTTAGTAGCAAATCCTTTCAGAGGCTCTCCCCGCCGATACTGGATAAAAGATTTCAAAACACTTTGGAAAATGTTGAAATAAACTGCTGCTGCCAAAGTTGAGGACTGACGTCTAATAAAGAGATGACGACGTTGTGATGTCACCGCTGCGAAGCGTCAGCTGACAGACTGGAGACGGACTCCGTGCGATGTGGAATGGCTGCATGTGGCGACAAGCCAGAGCATGAGTTCTGGGGTCTGAGACCCCCAGGTTTAAACCGTAGCTCAGTCTGTCACTGTCACCTTAGAAAGCTAGGTAACGTCTCTGTATCTGATGTTTCCTTGTTTCTAGGGAGGCAAGAAGAAGGGGAACTACAATCTCTACATTCTTCCAGGCCCTGAATATCCAGGGTCTTCAAGCTGATACAAAAAATTAGATCTTCCACCACCGGGAGATTTGAGAGCTAAACAAATATGTTTTAGGACAGCCACTCTGTAATACACCTGGCTTGCCAGAAACCCCTCTATTACTGTGGAAGATGGAGAGGAAGGTAAATTGTAGTGAAAAACACCTACCATCGTCAAAATCATCCATGTAGCTGCACGGGAATGGCTGGGATTTGGGAGGAAGGGGGTGACTGCCTTTCCGGCCGGTGGTGAGGGTGGTGAGTGTGAACAGCTCGTCCTCCTGAAGTTGCAGTGTGAATTTGCCATTGCTGTCCAGCAGCTGAAACAGAGATGTTACCACATTCAGGGCCGGGGGCTACGGCTGGGCTCACTAAGCTTAAAAAAGTGCATTTGGACCCGGCGCAATAGTGTAGTGGTTAAACTCCTTGCCTTGCACTCCCAGAATCCCATATGGGCACCGGTTCTAATCCTGGCAGCTCTGCTTCCCATCCAACTCCCTGCTTGTGGCCTGGGAAGGCAGTTGAGGATGGCCCAAAGCTTTGGGAACCTGCACCCGTGTGGGAGACCCATAAGAAGCTCCTGTCTCCTGGCTTTGGATTGGTGCAGCACCAGCTGTTGCGGCCGCTTTGGGGAGTGAACCATCGGATGGAAGATCTTCCTCTCTGTCTCTCCTCCTCTCTGTATATCTGACTTTGCAATAAAAACAAATAAATAAATCTTTAAAGAAAAAAAAAAAGTCCAATTGATTTCTCTTAGAACACTTACAAGAGGCTCTGACCAGGCTCAGGCCCTTGGAATCTTTTGGTCTTGAGCATTTTAGAATATGTTATAAAATGATACTTTGTTGAAAGAATTTCTAATTCAACAATTTATTAAAAAAAAAAAACAAAACTAGAGTCCACAAAACTTTATGAACCCACTCATTTCATGCTGGCTCTTTCAAACTTGTGCCTACTCAATATCTGCAAATTAGACACCTGCTTCTTCCTGCGTTAGGATTTCAGCAAGATACAAAAAAATCAATCAAATCTCCTGCATTAACTACAAAAAAAAGTTTTACGATTAGGAAAGATCTTGTTCAGCATATGTTCCACACACATTCTAATAAACAAGTGCATGTCCCATGCAGGATCTTAGCAACTTAATTTATTTACATCACAAGCTTTAGCTACGACTCCACAGGGCTACTGCGAGGATCAAATCAGACGCTGATTCTAAACCAGCCACTGGTGTGAACTGAGCGTGTGACCGAGAGGAAGCACGGCCTACATCACGGGGGTTTCGTGTAAACACAGGCCGCTGCCAACACTGACATGCCTTTCATAATTCAAGCACCTACTGCATTTACTTCCATTACATACAAACTCTGGGAAGCTTTGCTCCTGCTGTCAATTAAAGGGTTTTTCTTTAATCACACCTTTCATAATGAATTAATGGACTGCTCTGTGGGAGATTGCATCCCACGTACTGGCCTGGGAAGAACCACAAATGAGGCTCATCTTTCCTGTGAGTAAAGTTAATCCTATTGTGTCATTTTTAACAATTTGTCACACAGAAAAACGTACAGACTTCTTTTTGAGAACTTAATACATAGAAGAGTAGCTGATTGTCAGAACAGACAACAGCAGGTTTGTGTCTGTTAGGTGAAGTGACGCGCTTGATTGGGCCAATTCATTCTTAGAAACTTTCCCTGTGTCAATAAACACAGCAGCACACACCTGGGCTATGAAACTAACAAAGGCAGGACCGGTCCTCGGGGTGTCTGACAGAGGAAGAAGTGTTTAACCAAACAGGCCCAGGGTCCCAGGTGGTCCCCCACTAAGTGGGCGGAGTTCAGAGGAGGTGACACCCCAGGTAAGTCTTAAAGAGACAAGATTACCAGGAAAAGCCATTCTAGGCTTGGTGTGTGCAAAGTCACAGAGGCAGGAAAGCAGGCCTGCTGTGCGGCAAAAACTGGAGCAAGTTCAGTCTGAGAAAAGGCCAGGAGAGTGGGGCCAGGACGTAGGAAGGAAAGCAGCACACAGAGGCACCCCAAGGCAGAAGCCTGACAAAGCCCAGCTCTGCACTTTGGATCCACACTTGTGGTACCAGTCCGGTGGGCACCTGGTGAGGGTCAGATGGGGAGGCCAGGAACACAGGGCGCAGTTAAGGTAACCAGGGAGCACAGCATTAGGGAAGTTGGATGGGATGCAGGCGTGGGGACGGAGACCCCGGAATGAGTAACAGGAACCCATGGAGGGCACAAGCCACGTTGTGCATCTCAAGACCGAGTCTGGAATGAGACTGGAACCTCCGCCCAGGGTGGCCAGGGAACAGCGATTCCTTGCACCTGGATGAGACAGGAGCTGAAAGACAGTCCTAAAAACAGTACTGCCTGCCAAAGGACTTCCACTAAAAACAAACAAAGCCCCAAGTAGTGGACAACTTTCTCTCCGCAGTGCTAATGAGTTACACCTGTGGCACAGCACATAAAGCAGTCGCTTGGCATGCTCGCATCCCTTACTGGGGTGCCAGTTCGAGCCCTGGCTGCTCCACTTCCAAGCCAGCTCCCTGCTAATGTGCCTGGGGAGCAGTGGATGATGTGCCTACCACCCACACAGGAGACCCAGCTGGGGTTTTACTTCTGCAAATCAGAAACTACCCATAGTGAGTCCAGCTGCTTGAAGAGCGGTGTCTGCTGTGACGAGGACTGCCCGAGCTTCGTGTACCACACCTGCAGCTCTGGGATTTCACTCTGGGGAGAAGACAAAAGAGCATCCTTGCGTGAGTCACAGAACCCTCTCCCAGCATGTGACAAGAATAATGACACATTCCATTTCTACTTAGCAAAAAGAGTCTCCTCAAATTTTAAACAAAAACATACTTTATTTCCTACACAGACCAACGAATCTTGCCAAATGTTAAAACAAAACAAAACTTCAGTGCATTTGCTGCAAAGCTGGTCACTACTGTGTTTGTGTAAAGTGCTTCTGAAGAATTCTCTGGCACTACAACTCATTAATCCCACATCAGTAACCACAAGGGCACTTTGTGTTCTCAATTCAAATCTAACTACGGGAAGAAATGGCAGGAATCCAATGCCTTCAGTTTTGTTTTATTTTTGGCATAGAGAACTTTCCAGATCAAGGCTTGGGCATTCCCCTCCCAGCACAGTTGATGCTTGCCCACGGGTACAGACTTTCAGAAGCTCCAAGTCCCTTGGAGCCACAGAGAGCAGAAGACAGCAGGGTGTTTGCTGCTTACAGTTCTTACTCCACCAAAGAACTGGCTAACCTTCAAAGAACACGTGAGTTCTCAAATCAAAACACAACAAGAGTCAGGTATGTTTACTTACAAAGGACCCCTGAAGAGCAAACGTAGCAAACTGCTCGGAGACGTTGAAATAAGGAAGAACTGGCCGAATACACTGAGAATTTCTATGACTCTGAGGGGGAAAAAAAAAAATCACTTCAGTATCCTGATGATAAACATGCTATCTTTTGGGGAGACGGGGTTGAATAGTTAACCTTGCAGGATGAACGCAAAGGGGACAGCTCTGTGGTTGAGTCACCATTTGGGATGCCCACGTCTCCTACGAGTACCTAGGTTGTTCAAGTGCTGGCTGTTTCTAATCGTGTTCCCTGCTAAGGTGGGGGAGACAGCAGGTGGTGGCTCAAGCACTCAGGTCCCTGTGGCCCACATCAGAGCCCAGGACTGACTCGTGACTTCCGGTTTCAGCACCAGCCGTTGCAGGCACAGGGGGGATAAACCTCTGTCTGGGATCTCCTCCACTGTCTAGCTCTTTCTCTCTCTTTCAAATAAAACAAAAAATAAGTAAATAAAAAGTTTAGAGATTAGTGGAAATGAAATATGTTAGATAACAAATGCAGTCTTATTTTGAATATTAAAAGCCTTTTTCAAAAATATAACTTTGTTGAGTGTGTTTTGTGTGTGCCTAGTCAACAATGACATGTTAACTGAATCAAACTTTGAATTAGTAACTAAACTCCAGACACAATTATGGCACATACAGATTACATTTAATTTATAATATTTTGCAAGTAAAATCTATCAAATAAAAACCAAAAGTAAGGCATCTAAATACCTTTCAAATATATACTCACTAAGGTTAGCTAAGAATATGTAACAAATAGTTCTCTTATTGCTCTTTTTTGAGATTTATTTATCTTTATTACAAAGTCAGATACACAGAGAGGAGGAGAGACAGAGAGGAAGATCTTTCGTCTGATGATTCACTGTCTAAGCAGCCTAAACGGCTGGAGCTGAGCCAATCCGAAGTCAGCAGCCCAGAACCTCTTCCGGGTCTCCCACACGGGTGCAGGTCCTGAGACTTTGGGCCGTCCTCCAGTGCTTTCCCAGGCCACAGGCAGGGAGCAGGATGGGAAGCGGGGCTGCCAGGATTAGAACCAGTGCCCATATGGGATTCTGGGTGAGTGCAGGCGAGGACTTTACCTGCTAGGCCACAGCGTTGGGTCCAATACCTTTTTTTAAGTTATTAAGTACTTACTACTGTGAACTGGGATCAAAAGCAGCTTGGGACAGGATCCCTACTTCAGCTAATGTAACAATCACAGAGTGCTTATTGTACAGGGTTCTGTGCCAGGCTTTGTGAACAAGAAAAACTTGTTATAATTAGGTATTTCACTATCTCACTTGCAATAACTGTAGATAGGCAACAATCAGAAACAGGAGAGCTGGGAGGTTCCCAGAGGCCCTTCGTCCCTGGCTCCCTGCCCTCGCACAGCTCCTTCTCAGGATGCGTCTGCGTCTCTTACGTCACAAGGAAGCCACCGTGACCAGCACCTGCACACTAGGCTGCACCTGGAGATGACATGAACTCTGTGTCCCGAGACCCCGCCCAAACCCTACCTCACCTGAGCAGTCAATGAGGGTACCGTGTCCTACCCAGTAAGTGGGGCAACACAATCTCTCCTCATAGGAGATGGCCTGTCTTTGCTGGGCTGCCTACCTTCACATAAGAATGTCTACTTTCTCTCTCTCTCTCTCTCTCTCTCTCTCAATGAATTCTGCTCCCATGCTTTCACTTATCTATGTTTCTACTTTGAATTCTTCTCTCGCTCAGAGATAATATCCTGGAATACAGTGGAACTCATGCCATGATAATGGTACAATTAGACAGAGAATCAACAGGGACATAGAAATTTGCACAATGCTTCCAATTGACTGCCTTGATAGACACCTACAGTTCATTGTACCACACCTCAACAGAGTGAACGCTCTTTTCAAGCACACAGGTACCATATTCTTAACCATTAAAAAGTAGAATAAACTCAAAAGATTCAAATCATATAATAATGACAGATCACATGGAATTAAAAATAAATAACAAAAATCTCTGGAAAAATTTTTTTAAAAACTTGAAACATTTAAAAAACATTGAAATAGCCCACGCATGAAATAAAAAATAAAGAATCAGCATGATGGCTCAACAGGTTGGCCAATCCTCTTCCTGCAAGTGCCAACATCACATATGGGCATGGGTTCACATTGATGCCAGTGCACTTCTGATCCAGGTCCCCACTGGGAAAGCAGTGGAGAATGGCCCAAAGCCTTGGGACGCTGCACCTGCATAGGAAATCTGTCAGAAGCTCCTGCTGCCTACCTTCGGATTGGCCAAGCTTCCAGTTGGCTCAGCTACGGCCATTACAGCCACTGGGAGAGTGAACCAGCAGATGAAAGATCTTTCTCACTCTCCCCATAAATCTACCTTTCTAATAAAAATAAATAGATCTTGGAAAAAGGTGAAAATTTCCTAAACCTCAGGAAAAGTTACATGATCTACAAAGCCAAAAACCTCCAAGAGTCAAGGCAAAGAGAAGCGCATATAACATATAATATATATTATATTATGTAACATACAATAAGCATACCTGCAAAATATGCAGGTAGTTTTGATGAATATAGGATGCTTGGTTGTCAGTTTCTCTGTCAGCATTTTAAACATGTTACCCTCCCGAGGTGATGTCAGCTTTTTACGATTCCTTTGTAAAAGATTAAGTCATATTTTCTCTTGCTGTTTTCAAGAGGTTTCTTTTCTTTGATTTTCAGTATTTTTATTATGTTACATAATTTCTAAGTATGTTTATGTCTATATATTTTTTGAAAAGGTGCTAAGTTTTGTATAATGTGCTTTTCCAAGTACTAAAGAAGCGAGTTTGTAAGAACAGAAACGTACCATAGTTTCAACAATGAGGGTGAGGTTACCCAAGCCATCAGTCAGAGCCACGTAACTTCCTCCTTTCTCTAAATGGCCAACTGTCTTCAAGTAATACCAGCCTGGTTGAGTAAACTGGGTGGTATGTGCTACAAAAAAGCAGAAAACATTCAAATAAGATTAAAAAAATAGTGTTAATAGGGTTTCTTTAAAATTTTTTGACTCTGATTAAAACCTAATAACCTAATTTCTATTTAGGAGGAATATACTTGCCAACCTTGTGTCTTAATTTCTAAATCATGAATCCAGTTAAAAAATACAGTCAGAGGAAGTTGGAATGACTGGTAAAAACAAATGCATGTATCAGTTCAAGAACATGGATTAGTTCCCTCTCAGCCAAAGCTCGTTGCTACTAAATCTATCCAAACATAATGATAACAAAAAAAGCTTGAAAACTGAAAAATGCATGTCAAAAACTATGTTTTATGGTTTCAAACAGATTATTTATACAACATATAAAAGAGCATTTCTAAAAGTTCATGGAAAAATGAAACCAAAAGATCTACACTTTTAAGGCAACTTTTGGAAGGACCTGTGTGTATTTATTATCATCTATCCCTAAAAGTGATCCTGAAAATGTACTAAGTAATATTGCACTTCCACACACATCCACAAAAAAAAATTGAGAAAATTGGAAGAGTATTTTAGTTCATCTAAACATATGGGGGAATCAATTTTAATATGTAAGGGTTAACCAACCCAGATATATAAGTTCTACTGAATTTCCACATTTTAGAATAAGATTTAAGGAGTTTAGAATTATGTCATGGTCATAAGACTAATGTCATGAGTACAAATCTGCCCAAGAACACATAAACAACAACAAAAAAAATCAATATGTGCTCAAGATTAAAACAAATGTATTTCAAATTCATAATTTTCCTGAAAGCAACTTATCTTTGAAGAAATTTACTTGTAAAATAGATTATGAGTTTAAAGCAAATAGTCATAAATGTTCAAACTTTTACTCAAGAAAACTATAGAAAAAATTCAGTATTATTCATTTGATTTTTTAATTTTGCTTAAATTTATTATTAGGATGGTTCTAAGCCTCATTAAAAAAAATGATGCCACACCATCCATCGTCTACATGAAACTAAAGTTCTTAACGACTAATGAATAAAACCAGACAAAGTTTTGCTTCAGTTGACATATATAGAGTCTGATAGCCCTGTCCATTTTCTTTGAGCCGTGTAAATGATGTCTTGTTCGGTAGGGATTTAATTGACTTCCTCCTTGTTCTGGGAAACGCAGCTTGTCTGATTTCCAATCCATGCCCCATTCCTTCATGCTCTGCAGCTCTGCTGACCCCCCTGAGCTTGTTCTAACATCTAGCTAGCTCCCTCTTCAGGTAACACTCTTCAGCATGTGCTCCTTTTTTGTCTACATGGGAGTCATGATCTTACCTTTTTCTGAAAATCACTTTTAACAACAGATATCAGTACATGAATGGGACATTCTAAAGCTATGATAGTTTGCCTGCGTTTTGCATTTATCGATTTAAAGATTCAATCGTTTTTATTTGCTTGCCTGATTTGCTGCCCACCTTTGATTTCGTTACCACACAACTTGAACCAACAAAACTATATTAATATATAGTTAAAGCATCTCCAAGACTCACTCACTCAAGACTCTTAGAAACTCTGAACTGGAATCAATCTTTAAAATGTATATATATATATATATATTTTTTCATTAATTACTATCATAACTTAAGCCTTTGTATTTAGGTGTTTTTTTATTTTTTTCTCCATCTCAATATCTTCTTTGCCTAGGTCTGACTTCCTCCTCTAACACAGCCCTGTCCTAAGAGCCTGGACTTAAAATAATGGAGACTGAAATACAGAAAGCAAGATGGTTACCCAAAATTGTCTTTAAAAAAACACTGCACACACGCACAAACCCACGCAAAGTTTCTGTAACCTCCTCTAAGACACCAAGTTCTCTACTTTAAGAAATATAAGGAAAAATAAATCTAAACCATACCTGTTATCCAGATAGGAGATTCTACCACATAATGCCCACTCCACGGCTCCTGGGCTGTCATCAATCCACTTCGCTCATACGGCAAGTGTTCATAGTAACTAGCCACCAAATTCCAAGCAATTGTTCTGAAAGATTCGTTGGTCAAAGATAAACACCAAAACAGCTTGGGATCCGCATCCCCTTTATGTAAGTATATTTGTAACAACTTCAGTAAAAAAGACTCACCACAGTTATATTAGTACATATGAATCACTATATGATGACTACTCACACACACACAAAAGAAAATGTAAATAACTCAACATGCACAAAGAAAAAATACACAGATTTTCAAAATTTTTTCTATTTTGAAAAATCCACTGTCGTAGTCACCTAGATGTTTTCAGGAGTGAGTCACATAATTCCCCGCTCACACAGAGTGTACACGGGATACACACGTTTTATACTGACCCAGGGTTAGAACCAGAAGATGAAAGATGCCCTACAAGCACCAGATGTGCTACACAGACTTCTTTCACACCTGCCCTCCTTGTGGCAGCCAACCTTCGTAATGTCCCACATTCGTGACCTGATTTTTAAGAACCTGACTCTGCACTGTTGCCCAGTTTCACAACTGAAAACCCTTAAGAGTCAGACTACCTGGGTTCAAATCATAGTTCCACCACCCACCTCTCTGACCCCTCCATTTGCTCATCTGTAAAGTGGGAATGATTGTACCCAGCTCACATGTTAAACATCTGAGTGCATGGAAGACTGCAGAGCAGAACATACAGACTACAGAACAGTCTGGGCCATTCTCGTGTTCGTCAACCACAGCTAGCTGCACCAGCTGGTGTACCACCCTGACCCATTCTTGCACATCATCAGGTCCTCACAGTTCAGAGCAGGTACTAAGGCCTCAGGTTGTGAGTCTAAGCTTCTCAGGAAATTCAAGGGCAGAGGGAGATGCTCTGTATAATACTGCTTAGTTGCTAGCCCTTAAAAAGAAATTAAAAAAAAAAAACAGAATGTACCCATAACATTTTATTTTTCTTATCAAGGCCTTATAAAAAGTAATGGCAATCATAGCAAATCAACGTCTTCTAATTCTCTCAATACAAATTACAAATAATAGTCCCAATTTTCAAAGCAGACATCACTCTACATTTTGAGAGTTTCTGTGGTCATGCCCACGGTTTTTAAGATACCTCACATCTCTGGCTAGTGATAGATGTAGAAATTGAGACAGGCCTTCTAGATGGCATGCAGTAAAATAAGTAAAACACACTTCAAAAAATCTATATACATCTAACCGACATTCCATTCCCAAGACTACATCCTAAACAAACAGTTACAGATTCATACGGAGAGATTTTGAACAAGGCTACTAATGAAATCTGCAACACTCTCCATTTCTAGAAAAAGGGAAAAGGTCAATCAGACACAACACATTTCCTACAACAGTACTTCCCAAACCTGAGTGGCATCAGAATCACCTGTGGCAGTGCTGGGAGCCCCGCTGGCCTTTCCTGAAAATTCTGATTTAGTAGCCTGGATTCCTGCCAAGGAGTCAGTACCGCATGTACCTCACACACTTCCAACAGAGGGCAAGTTTGGGAAATCCTGCTTTACATTTCAGAATACTAACAGGCATTAAAAGTCATCAAGTGGAAACACACATAAAAGAAAGGCCCATGATACCATGTCAGGTGAAAAGCCACTTATTAAACAGTTTATACTATAGTAGGGCCTCAAAATACTAAAAATATATACACATAAATATAAGCAGACATGCTCCAATGTTTCTAACGGTAAGATCATGAATGCTAGATTTTCATTCTTATTTAACCTTCACTTATTAACTGAACACACATTTCTCTCAAAAGCAAACATCCTACCATAAACATTTTTTCTTTCAGCAAGAGAAGAAAAAAAACGACACAGTATTTGTGCAACTGGCATTGAAATCCCAAAATTACATAAATTGAGTTTTAAAACTCTGATTTGCTTTTGTTCTATTTAGCAATTTATTTCAATCCAATCACAAACTGCTTTCTGAGCATTTGAGAAAAGTTTCCTTTAGAAGTAAAAACTTGTGGGCCTGGCAGGATGGTTCAATGACTAAATGCTAGCTTTGTAAGTGCCAGAATCCCATATGTGCGCTGGTTCATTTCCCAGGTACTCCACCTCCCATCCAGCTCCCTGCTTGTGGCCCAGGAAAGCAGTCGAGGACAGCCCAAAGCCTTGGGACCCTGCACCCACATGGGAGACCAGGAAGCACCTGGCTCCTAGCTTCAGATCAGCTCAGCTCCAGCCACTGTGTCCATTTGGAGGATAAACCAATGGATGGAAGATCTTTATCTATTATATAGATAAACAGCATTGTTACAATCATTGAATCTAGGTTGTAAGAAAAAGGCAGTCTAACATGAAGTCTTCTGCTACTTTCCTGTCCAAACTTTTATAGCAAAAGAACCTCTCAACGGCTTTACTTACGAAGTCATCCATCCATTGATATAATTCTGATTCAATATGCGAGCCCAGCAGCCTGCACCCGTACCATTATTGGCAGTGCTAAAATCTTCAGAAGACCAAAGCTTCTTCCCAGTCAGTTTAGCTTGCTTTACTGACTGGGTCCCAGGATAATGAGCCCTAGAAAAGAAAGAGAAGGCGTTATAATACGAGTGACTGAGAAACTTGGGGGTGGCAAGAGTTTGTCAACAGTTATTCGCCCATTATTTTCAGAACACTTGCATATCTCTACCAATTTCCAATAAGAAAAAGGGTGAACGAGCATATGAAGTTAAAATACAAGGACGAAATGAGTAAAATCCAAACTATGAGAAATTTTAAACACAAACGCTTCAGTTTCTTCAACAACAACAACAACAAAAAAAAGATAGCAAGAACCTATAGATGAGTCTTCAATACCAACCAACCATAATGTATGAATGCAGACTCAAACTATTAAATAATGGATAGTTGATACTATCAATATTATTATATTTTTAGAAATGTTAATAGTATTGTTTATAATTTAAAAAAAAGAAAAAGAATCCTTCTCTTTAGAGATATGCAATAAAACATTTTTATTGAAAGAACTACATAATGCCTAAAATGTTTCAAAATAATGTGGGGGTGCCCAGCGTGATGAGGTTGCCTTGCACACACTGGGATCCCATACGGGAGCCACTTCTAATACCGGCAGCTCCACTTTCCATCCAGCTCCCTCCTTGTGGCCTGGGAAAGCAGTGGAAGATGATCCAAAGCCTTGGGACCCTGCACATGCATGGGAGACCCCAAGGAAGCTCCTGGCTCCTGGCTTTGGATTGGCTCAACTCTGGATACTGTGGCCATTTGCAGAGTGAACCAATGGATGGAAGATCTTTGTCTTTCGTTCTTTTTGTAAATCTGCCTTTCCAAAAAAAATATTTAAAAAATAATAATGTGGTCAAGAAAAGGGATAGACTGTAAAAGCATATAGATGGAAAAATGGCCACAGAGTTACAATTCTTGACATTCATCTGCCTATTTGTGGTACATTTCAAATTTTACTAAATGAAACACAAAGGGCTCAGTGGCATTAAACAAAGTGTTCATGCTTGAAGAACAAATTCTGGACCTATGTCGTATTAGGGTGGGTTGTCATCTCTGATGCCAGCAACTCACATGGTACTGGTTTAAGTCCTGACTGCTCCACTTCTGATCTGGCTTATGACTAAGGAGCGAAGACAGCAAGGGAAGAATGGCCTGAGTACTTTAGTCCTATCATCCACGTGGGAAACCTGGACAAGCTCCAGACTTTGGTCCAATCCAGTTCCAGGGACTGTGGCCATTTGGATAGTGAATTGGTAGCTGGAAGACCTCTCTGGCTTTCCCTTTACTGTCAAGTAAATACTGCCTTTCAAGTAGATAAATAAATATTTTTAAAAAAATAATCAATCCACACATATACGTGTTATATCTTTCAATTGTTTCTATATACTTTATAATGGATACAATGCAAATTAACTAGGAAAACATAATGCTGGAATGCAGTGAGGTCAGGGTGAGTGGAATAAAGACAAAGGCAAAACCACACTGCGAAAGAAACCTGGCAAGAGTTACAGTCTGCGTCAGCATTCTAGAACACTGGGACAGTGCTCTTGCGAGAACTCCTAGCCGACAGAAACCCAAGTTAGGAACCCGCACACTGCCTTTGGAATTAGGTTCTGTTCTGCAACAGGGGAAGCTGAGTGTGCTTTATATAGGTTGTGACAAATACACTAAGATGTTAACCACAGAGAAAGCTAGATGCTGGGTATATGGAAAAATTTAGCAGTATTTTATAATTTTTATTTTATAAATTTAAAACTATCCTGAAATTAAAAAGTTTAAAAAATGTACTTCTGCTCGTTAATCTAAACAAACCCATTTTGTTACTCCAAATATCAACAGATATCTTTATGCTTACCAGTGTATTGCACTGAGAAAGAAAGATCTCAAAACATGTATTTCAATGCGTAAGGAATGAACTGTGAGCCACACATGTCTTATTTCCACTAATACCTCATTTTCTGAGAATGTTCTCAAACAAGGAGGAGAGATCAGAAACAGAGGCATGGTTGAGAGGCGGAGCGAGCAAGCAGAAGCCACCAGTAGAGGAAGATTCCTTACCCAATCACATCAACCACATCCATGAGGTCAGAGTCGAGCAGCATGGCAGCAGAGATCGGCTGCCAGAGATTATCACTCGCTATGATTTTCACATGCCGGAGACCTTTAGAGTTCAGCATTTTCCTTAAAACCTTTTGGAGCAACACACAGCACAGGAAAGGTCACAAAGGAGTTTGTAGTGTTTGAATCGCAATGAAGATAGCCTAAATAACTCTAAAGTCAAGCATGCTGGGAACACAGTTTCCGTAATACCAGAGTACTTCAAAAAGCATGTGGAAAATGTATTAAAAGAAGGTTATTTAGGGACAACAAAAATGTTGAAATTAATGTGTAAGAGGTGCCTTCAGAAAGTTATGAAAAATAAGCAGTCTGAGAAAAGTATGCATGAATTGCAAATTTGTTTGCATCAAAAATGAACTTTTCTTCAAAGATTTTATTCTATTTATTTGAAAGGCAGAGTGACAGACAGGAAAAGGCAAAGATAAAGATCTTGAGAGATATCTCCCCATATGGCTTCCATGGCAGGATTTGGGTTAGGCCAGAGCCAGGAACATGGAACTTCATCCTTGTGTCCACCATGGCGGCAGGAGCCAAGGTACTTGAGCTGCCATCTGCTGTTTTTCCAGCAGCATGAACGGGAAGCTGGATTGGAAATAGAGCAGTTAGCAGCTCAAACCAGCACTCTGATATGGGATGTTGGAATTACAGTCATTCGCTTAACATGCTATGCCATAACACAGGTGCCCAACTTAACTTTTCAATTCCATTTGTCCATGAAATTTTTGAAGTACCCTTGTATTTCTCAATAGAAATGTATCTCCTATGGAAAACAAAAGCAAAATCACTATATAATCTATTTCATGAGAAAGCAAAATGAAGAAGAATGGAGAATTCATTGACAAAATGCAGCCTGAGCACCGACTTTCGTGCTTAGAACTACACTTGGGGCCTAAATGGGCACTAAAAAGCAACACAAGATAGAACCATCACCTTTAGGTGGTACCGAAACTAACAGGGTATGCTAGAAAACCAGAGGAGGGAAATGGCAAGATGTATGGGTTATCTAGACACAAAACCAGAGCGGGGAGAAGGAAACGTGATCCAGAATCAGAAGGAACACCTTTCAAACCAGAACACCTCCCTGCAAACATGCCCTCAGCTCCCTGCAACTGTCGGGGGCTGCAGTAGGTCTCAATAACTTATCAGCTGAACAAATTCCAATAAGAAGGAATGAAAGGCTTTCATAAACTTACTTTATACATTCTAACTTATCTGGAACTACGGAAAGATGAAAATTTCCTATTACGTGACAAATAACAAAGACTCATTGACTCCATGGTGTAATTTACACTCACAATGATGGCTTCAAGAGTTCCTAGTGTCACGATGAGTAAATAAAATAGTCACTTCTTAACAGACCCTGAAGCTTTAAAAGGTTAGTTACCACAGCTTTAAGAAAAAGCTAAGTCTGATTTGCATAAGCTATTTAACTTCAAGTCCTTGAAATCTGAAATCATCATAGGGCAAAACAACTTCTGTTGCTTTACTTGACACAAGCAGTCAATAGAGTAAACATAGCTACTTTTAGAGTGTAACTCTACTCATTATTTTAGACTTCCTAAACTTATTTTTGCGGTTGCCTAACATATCTGACAGACATTTCTTTTGCGTATCAGAATTCTACAGAAGTAAAATCCCCAGTAAGACAATGTCTGGCACCTTTAGATGATGCCTGTGTCTACAGAACAGAACAGAAACACAAAACCAAAACAAAACAAAACAAAACAAAAAAACTAAGCTTATCAATGGACTCCAAGCAATGTTAACCTAAGGATTATTACTGTTAAAATTCTCTGTTGCTCAAATGTAGCTGCAAGGTTACAGACACAGACTCCTAGTCAACAAATACTTCTCTCTTAACGTGGGACTAGGTTTGGAGCCAGGTCCAACATGATCCAGCAGTGAGGAACAAACAGAACCTAGCTGTGGGACAGCAGATCAGTGACACGCTCAGAAAAAATGTTGGTCCACAAGAAGGAATAAAAACCAATATGGAGTCCTTGTTATCAATCCTAAGCAAAACTCAATAAACATCAGAGGTTACGAAAGAAGGATTTTTAGGTGTTTACCCCACGGTAACTCTCACAGAAGACTTAGAGAGACACTTGAACACAATGGATGTAACAAGAATTGGCCCAAATATTTGGATCCCTGCCACCCACGCAGGTGAACTGGTCTGAATTCCAGGCTCCTGGCTTCAGCCTGGCCCAGCCCTGAAGGTTGCAGATATCTGGGGCAAGTCCCAGTGGAAAGATCTCTTTCTGTCTGTTGTTTCCTACAGAAAATCAATTCAAATGTGTTTCTCTTTGAGGGACACATGAGCTTACTGACTCAGCCCCTTTCTTCTCTCTGCTTGTCTATCCTTTGATACGATACTTTTCTCTTAAATCCCACTTCCTGTTAGCTTTCATCTCCTTGCATGTGCCACGGCCCATCCCTAGCAACTTGGAAACGAGCTTTTATTCATCCTTCTTAAACACCACAGGTCGCTTCCCTAAAGACCCCAGGGTCCCTTCTGTGCACACCTTCTGAGAATCCCTCATGTGAACTATTCCATTAGAGAAATTATGACAGGTATTCTAATTATCTGTATCTGACTCTACCCTGCTCCTAATACGCCTCACGGGCAGAAGCAGTGCCTTCTATCATATTTCAAGAACATGTACAATGTCTGATAAGCTAGGTGTTAAATCAATGCTTGCAGAATAAATGAGTAAATGAATGAAATGTATGGGATATTATCTGTTTCAAAATATAAAACATTAAATTTAAAGAAAACTTTTAAAACACAGAAGCCAAGTATAACCACAAAACAGTATTTCTTAGGGAAAGTTACATAAAACAAGACAAATGAGACTGAATAGTAAACTAGGAAAGAGTTCCACATAAAAAATAAAACTTCCATTTGTTTTCAACAGAAGGTGTTATTATCACAGCTTTTCCTTTTGTGGAAAAAAAACACACAGTAACAAGAGTTCCTCATGGGGAAGCTTTTGCAAGTTAAAAACAGATGAATATTTAGGGAAAGTGGTTCAAAAACAACAACTTAAAAACGTAAGTTGCTCCCTCTTTGGTAATCAAAAAGAAAATCATGTTATATATAACAACATATTCTGATATCATAAACTTCGCAAAAAATAAGAATATAAAATATCTGACATAAGAAACTACTACATTTCATGAATGCTCAAAAGTCAAATGATATAATTATTTTACAATGTTTATCATGATTCTAAAAATAATGAATTTTAAAATAAGAAAATGCAATGCAGATGTTTAGATAAAGGCAATTTCGGGCTTATACACTGAGAACTACATACGCTTTAATGTCTCCAACAAAAACATTAAAACGGCTTGAAATTTATGTCACAAATAACGAAATAAGTCACTGTGCAATAAAACAGAACATCATTTCCTTCCACAAATTTTCTACCAGATTTTTTCTACCAAATGAAAAGACAAAGAATTATTCACTAATTATTCACTAACTTTTCAGGAAGGTATTAAAATTGAACAGACCTTGATGTAACTGGCGTTAAATGTCCTCTCATTCCAAATCTGTAAAACAGAAAGTAAGTCCAAAGTAAAAAGTTTCAGAAGTCAGAAAGTGCGCATGACCATTAAGATGCTATTTCTCACATCAACTTTCACATTCCCTGATAAGTCATCGTCCTTACCTTACGGAAAATTCCAGAGAATATATAACTAAAATATTTGAGAGCAATTTTTCAAAGATTTATATATTCCAGAGACTTTAAACAACAGAACGTTCATTTAGTCAACAAATGCCATCAGTGCAATGCCTGCCAGGCACCATACCAGAAACTGGGCGACTAACAGATGTGGAGATCTTAGCAGTAAACCTGACAAGGCCCCTCTCTGCACACCTGAAAGCTATGTATGAATACGTATGTTCTACAAAAGGAATGCTTTAGGTAAACATAAAGAATCAGGATGATATGCTAGATGGCAAATGAAAGCTCTTAGGATGCAACACACTTAAATCTTTCAGGATCAGAAACATGAAGTACTGGGTTACAGAGATGAAAAGGAGCTTCTTTGGCTTTCATTTTTGCAGGGAAAAAAACTATAAGAAGAGAAATGATTCTGGAGTCCGGGTCCCATCATTCTTTTGACTCCAAGGACACAAGAAAGAGTGCCTTAGGATGGGGACACTGGTGTAGCAGGTTAAGCCACTTTTGGGGACACCCACAACTTGATAGCACAGCGAGTGGGATGCAGTGCCAGATCAGCTTCCCATCTAGCTGCTTGTTCATGCACACCCTGGGAGGCAGCAGATGCTGGCACAAGCCTCTGGGCTCCTGTCACCCAGTGGGAGGCTGGCATGAAGTTCTAGGCTCCTGTCACCCAGTGGGAGGCTGGCATGGCTCCACCCTGACCCAACAGCAGCTGAACAGTGAACCAGCAGATGGAAAACTGAGATCTCTCTGTCTTTCAAATAAATAAAAATGAGATAAATAAACCTTTAAGAACAAAGAATTTCCTATTAAGGAAGCTCCTCTTATATCGTGATTATCAAGAGGAAACTAACAGAATAAAATGCGTATCTTTAAACTGTGTTGGGCCTGGTACAATAGTCTGGTGACTAAAATCCTTGCCTCACACACACTGGGATCTCATATGGGTGCCAGTTCTAATCCTGGTGGCCCTGCTTCCTATCCAGCTCCCTGCCTGTGGCCTGGAAAAGCAGTCGAGGATGGCCCAAAGCCTTGGGATCCTGCACCTGCATGGGTGACCCAGAAAAGGCTCCAGGCTCCTGGGTTTGGATTGGTTCAGCTCCAGCCATTCTGGCCGCTTCAAAAGTGAATTATTGGATGGAAGATCTTCCTCTGTGTCTCTCCTCCTCTCTATATATCTGACTATCCAATAAAAATAAATCTTAAAAAAAAGCCATAAACTGTGTAGGGAAGATAGTATTACTTTAAGAATGAGAACATTTAGGGAAAGCAGCAGAATCAGGTTGGATTCAGTACAAACATTTTTTAACTATTCAAAGAAGATATATATACACTTAATACAGTTTTTAGATATGGGAAGATTTTATAGGTAAAGAGAAAGAATAAAAGATCACAGGCAATTAATCTGTGTTATTTTCAGACACCAACAGAACAAGTTAGTCTCATGAAATGATACCAGTAGTATACAAAGCTCCACTGAATCAAATTAGTTTTGAAAAGCACGAATAAGTGTCCCCAAATTAGCCATATGTTAAATATATTACTAACTCCAATATACTCAATGTCCAAATCATGATAACGTTTGGCACCCATTATCCAGCTCACGACATAGTAGGCAGTCATCTGGAGGTTCACATATGGCCAGTTGAAACCTCTTCCCAGCCATCCAGGAAATGACCATGGCAACCCTGCAGAGGGGAGGAAAGAGGCACAGGCAATGTGTCATACAACGGGGCTGACACCCCAGACAACAAGACAGAATTCACATTAAAGCAAACAAAAAGTAGCAACACTCAGTTAAGCAAAACCCAGTGCAGATCTAACTTAGGGAAAGATGAACACTCGGTGCAAAGCCCTGACACTGCACTATAACTCCTTATTGATTCTGTGAATCAGATTCTAATCGCACATGTTCTTGCAACAGAAGGAAATAAAAACAAACAACGAATATAAACACCTCTCTTTCATAGGCTCCAACAGAAAAATGATGCTGCTTACTATGCTGAACACAAAGCATCAGCAAAAGCAGGCTCATACTAAACCACTCCTACGCAGAAGTATGACTATTTCACCAGCATAACTTCTTACAGTTTAAAACTTCTAAGATGATTAATAACTCGGGCAATCGCATCTAGTAAAATCAAATTTAGTGTCAACAGGGAATTTTATCTTTGTTAAAGCATAAATATGAAGTATATGCATATATCCTTTAAAGTCTTACTATTTGTAAACAAAAAAATGAGAACAGTAGAAAAACACAAATTAACAATTTTAATTATATTCCTATTATATCAAATTCAGCTTGACAGTTAAGTTTCTTAGCTGTTGAGTACATTACCAAACTGGTTCAGCACTGAAAAGCCAAAGTCAAAATGAAAAACGCATATCTTCTCAACTCAGGAGGAAAGTCTATGTGTCTTACGTAAACAATCTAACGTTAATAGAACATCTGGAAACAACGGGAGGCTCAGTCCAGCCTGAAGGCCAACTGTGTGTAAGTCTTTGTTTAGCATTGCAGTCTCCACAGTGGAATGAGCTCTGCCCTTGGAAGCAGCCCAGTGGGTGATCGTGTGACATTTGTACTCTTCAGCATATCTCCGGAATGCCCTTCAAAAGTTCATTTGAAAGAATAGCTTATTTTTTTTTTTAATTTAGAAAATATTACTCTTATCCTGCGTTTAAAAACTTACAATAATTGCAAAGCAAATCTTCAAAAATGGATCATTAATCTCATTTGACTCACACGGAATGTAAACCTGTCTCAAAACATTAGTCACATTTCAAGTATCGGAAGCATCCCACCCACTCGGATGTCTGAATACCTTACCGAGTGTGTACACATTACTACAAGTCTGTAAAATGAATACAGTCCCATCTGAGCAATTACACAATGATCCTGACATGCACCTGACGCAATAAGGGGTTGAGGACCAAATTATCCCCTAGCTCTGGTTCCTGGAAGAGCAACCAACAAACTCCTGGGTTACACACACACACACACACACACACACACACACACACACACACACACACTGTTATATATGCCTCTTGTAGAAACAAGAATGTTCTAGTGCTATAACGGAATGGCCCTTTAAGGAATTTTGAGGTGAGCAACTTAGCATCACAGAAAGAAAAAAAAAATACAGAATGGAATTGGGTTCTGAACCTGACTTTGCCATTATCTTATGTGACTTCAGAGTGGTGACAAAGCTCTCCGACTTTCACTGAACTAAGACAGGTGTCTGACAGGTGCTGGCTTCCGGCTGCATACACACTCCAGAATCTGAGCAAGAGCCTAACCTAAAGGGGAGAAGAGTGCAGAGACATTGCAACGTCACGTCTTACCCATCAGTATAATATTGGGGTTTCTCTTCTTCGCTTCCTGCATTAGCCACCACTCGTACCCTCGGAAATAACTCTCATCGAGCTCATAGTGCATGTGGGAGGGCTCGGTGCCATCTGAAGGGAGGAACAGAGAAAGGAAATGATACATTAATGCTGCTTCCGAGGGCCACTTTCCTTATATGCACACACTTCACAAAAGTACTATTCCAGTTCCAAGCCTGAAAGTGAGCAAAAAAAAAAAAATTAAATAACTTGAGAATGAATAACCAGTGCAGAATATTTTATCCTTTCTCATGACCCTTAGCATCATAAAGCCTTTAATTAAAACTATAACTTTCACTTATAAGCCAAATTAACAAATTACCATATCACTTTGGACCTCACTGAGGTTTTCAAATCACCATAACTAAGTTCACGCGACTTCAACGTCCAGCCTTTCAGTTCTGGATATGAATTTGCAGGTTCCTGAGCCCCATCTGTCACACCCCACACCCGAAGCGTGTGACAGGCCCTGACACAAGCCTGTCAGGAACAAACAAGAAAGAGAAAATATACACATGCTAACCATAATCCAATCCTGCCCAAACCTACAGTAAAGGTAACATCAGCAGGCTACTACAGTAGGGGAGTGTTTTCAGGTTCTCACGTGCTGTCACGCTTCCCCAGGACCGTCCTGGGCCAAGCAGAGCCCAACAGGAAGAGAGGCCCTCCTCGCTTCTTAAAGGGAAACATCAGAACGCAGCAGAACGACCTGCTTCTGTCTATACCTCTAACTATCCTCACAGAATGAAGCTGGCCAGCCACTATTAAGTCTTCCTAACAACAACAACAAAAACCTGATAATAAAATATGCAGTCTCTTGAACTACTGCTACCACCACAAACACAGATCTGTATATCTATATATACATATATACATATATATATATACATATATATGATCATATATATATGCTTCCATCCACCGGCACACTAGCAGCAGCGCAGTACACAAACGGTATATTATGGAATCACCTAGAAACAATAAGTGACACCTAATCATTGACAGACTTTTTCTCTTCTTTCTGGAAAAGGCTTTTTTGTTGTTGTTGTTGTTGCCCCTTGATAACACGTACTTGACAAAACCAATTAAAATGCTGACAATGAAGACTGAGAATTGAGTAAAACCAGTTTTGACTTCAAAATTCACAAAGTTAACAAGTCATAAACTTGAAAAAGCTGCAACTCTAAAATACTAATCACTTAGCTTTTTAACTGTATATTAAGAATACCTTATAGTCTACGCAAAATTTTAAACTTTTATAACTTTTTTAAATTTCAAACTCCAAACGGTCCTTATATTCTGATGTATGCAGTTTTAGGAAACTTCAACTAAATAGGTAATTCAAAGTCTGAATAGTCTTTTTGATGGAAAACTTATATCTGTATACATCTTTGCTAAATTACAAGTAACAAAGAACAATGAGAAACGATTTACTCAGCAGTAATCAATCTCGAGTGCTGGTACTCTTTATATCCTAAAATCACCATCTATGTGGTTAGATGTGGATCAGAATGTTGGGGAGAGGGGAAATCCTATTTCCCAAATACTCCTACCTGTTGTCTGCCCATCACCACCTATTTCGACTTTTAGAATATGCAAAGAGGCACCAAAGTTTGGCTGTGGAAAAAAGTAAAAATATTAACACTGTGCTTCATCCTAGGAAGACATTAGTTCGTTACTGCCTTTGACCTCTGCATTTTATGGACGAGAAAACAAAAGCAAAATCAAATAACAACTGAGTTATCAAGCATTTTTTCACCTTGCAGAAACCCAAATCAAGGGACATTGTTTGAATATTTCAGTGAAGACACCTGCCGCAGTTTGATAACTGTCTTTGGCTCCTGATTCCAGTTTCCCACTATCGCACACCGTGAAGGGCGGTAATGACAGTTAAGTAGGTTTCCTACCACCCAGGTGAGATACCTGGATCAAGTTTTGCCTTAACTTGGCTCAGCCCAATCCATTACAGGCAAATGAGAAGTAAAGAGCATACAGAGCCCTCACTTGCTCATTCCCTTGGCCTTAATGCCACTAAACAAATAGTTGTTAAAAACAACAGAAGAACCCTAGAATTGTGAAACTGCTAAATACTGTGGGTTAAATTCACAAGGCAATTTCTAAAACATCACAAGTACCACAAAATGATTTTTATTTTTCATTACCTTAAAGAGATAATCCAATATTTCAGAACGGTATGGTTCTGGGTAATTTACTAGAAGTCGGGAGGTTGCCTGAAAGAAAACAAAAAGTTTTCAGAAGTATGAACAAAACATACCTGGTCATGACTACTTGGCTGTAATGTTCATGCGCATGCTTAGCCAGTTCTTGGGCAACGTGGATCTGTGGGAAGTCATTGCTCAGGTCTGTTATCTGCCCTTGCTCTGCCATTCATTGCACACAATCAAGGACACTACTGTCCACAAGCTGAAAAGTTCCCTTCTGCTGAGATGAGAGTTGGCAGGCAGCGAAGCTTGCTAAAGTTTCAGCTGAATTTTGTGATTATAAATTTATCTTGAAACTCAAGCTTTTATCTCAAAAATCATTTGTCAGCAACAGTATCTCTGGACTAGAATGTGTGAGATATATATCAGATAATTTTCCCTCTACCATCTTGCAGGAAAAATATTATAAGCAACAATGCTGAAGGAAGCACTATCACCCCTCATCGCTCCTTTGTTAAGAACGACCTCAGGGGCCCCCACTGTGACATAGTGGATTAAGACACTACATGCAGTGCCAGCACCTCATATGGACATCAGTTCGAGTTCCAGCTGCTCCACTTCCAATTCAGCTCCCAGCTAATGTACCAGCAAAAGCAGTGGAGGAACCAACTGCTTGGGCCCCTGTACCCATATAGAAACCCAGAGGAAGTTCTTGGATCCCGGTTTAGCCTGGTCCAGCTCTAGCTGTTAAACAGTCATTTGGGGAGTAAAGCAAATGGAAGACTCCCCCCGACCCTATCCCCCCTCCATCTTCCCCCCTCCCCCGAGAGAGAGGATCTCATATCCGTGACAGTTTGTGTCACAGGTGTTTCACCTCCAATCCAACTCCCTGTTAACAGCCTGGGAAAGCACCTAAGCACCTGAGAATAGGCCAAGTGTTTGTGTTCCTATCGCTCACATGAGAGATCTGAATGAAATTTCTGACTCCTGACTCTGGCCTGGCCCAGACCTCTCTGTTGCAGCCTTCTTGGGCAGGGATGGAGGGGATGAAATCTAACAGATGGCAGATTCTCTCTTGTAAGTAAATAAATCTTATATAAAGAGATGTCATTTGAGATGCCCACATCCTATACCAGAGTACCATTGCAATTCCAATTCAGCTTCCTATGAATACATTCTGTAAGGCAACAGATGGTGTCCCAAGCACTTGGGCCCCTGCCAGTCACATGGGGGACCTTGAGGACGTTCTGAGCTCCTAGCTTCAGCTTGGCCCAGGTCCGGCTGTTGTGAGCACATGAGAAGTGAAACCCTAAAGGGAAACTGTCTAGGTGTGTGTTTTTACTTCTTTCTCCCTCTCCCATGTGTGTATGTGTCACCCTGCTTTTCAAGTAAAATAAACTTTTTTAAAACCGCTATGTTCAAATCTGCTAAAAATTCAAATTGCTAAATTTTATACCCAAGTCTCTTAATTATTAAGCCCTACTTCTGGCACTTTATCTGTTACCAATCGCATAGCTCCTAGCGAGACATACAGCTTTTTCTTTCCTTTCCTTCTGACCTGGAGTAAACTCCACAGTCCCATTTGAACAACAGGCTCAAACTCCACCTCTTCAAGGAAGGATAAAGTCTGCCTCTGCCCACTGATTTCATTAAGTGCTTGAGACCAGGTCCACAGCTCCACCATCACGCTCTAACCCAGTGCCCTACTCACTGCTTTGCTCTTCTGCATCAGCCCTCTAAATTCCCTGAGGACATTCTTTCTAATAGCCACTCGTCTGGTTTGGTTTTGTTGTTGTCATTGCCCTGGAACAGGCCAAGTGAGGTAGGCGGCTTTCAGTCAAATGAAGTTGCACCCCGATTTTGTCATCTATAAACTATGCGACCGAGAGTAAATTACTACAGCTCATTCAGCTCTTCTAAGAGTAGTGTTCCTGAAAGGACAGACAGCACAGCACCTGACACACTGTAAGCTCTCAGTAAATGGCAGCCATTGTCTAGATAAGTTTTTAATTACACTCTTCTCCAGGAGCTTAACAGAACCTCAAATAAAGTAGACCCTATTTAAATGAACGAACACTACATGAAAATACTTCAAAATGAAAAAATAGAACCAAAAGTTTGAGCACAAAAATATTTTACATGCATACATTTAAGTACATACATGCAAGAGGTATTCAAAAGCTTTGTGTAAAGTATGTATTATGAAAAAAGAAAAAGTTAGGCATGTCCTCCTAGTGTGAGAGCACATTGTTAATTATTGTACCCAAATGCCGTCCCTATCTACTATGAGCATCAAATGAAACTGTTCTTAAAAAACTATGCCAGGTACCAAGGATTCCAAGAAGTTTAAATAAGTACACAAATGCAGTGCTGCACTAGTTACATTCAGTGTTGATTGAGCTTCTGAGATGAGCAATGCACTCTAGCTAGGGACACCATTAACTGGGCATACTCAATCAGGTTAGATAGGAATTTTCTACTTGAGTAACGAACAGATTCTTCCCATCTTACTAATGTTGTTTATAGCTAACCAGACCTTCCATTTTTCAATAGGCTAGTAAGTTAGACCTAAGCAAAGGTTTCATTCAGAGAGACTGAATTCTCATTTTAAGAAATACTGGCTATCTCAGGTTTAGATAAATATACAGGGTAGCGATCAAGTGCAAGGAAGCACTCAAGTTCTAAATTGAATGGAAGAAAGCAAGCGCATCTGATCAACCCAACAAAAGCAAACCTTTAAGAGTCACGCCTTAGCTTCACATCTGCTCCGGCTTAAAAACATAAAAACTCACCTAAACACCTAGCACCTTAAAACCCGCCAAAGGTTATCAAAATGAGGGCCGCGGAGTGAATAAAAGTTACAAAGCACACGGGACAGGTAACTTTTATGAGGAATCAAAAACAATCATGGCTCTGAAACTGGCACGCACTGCTGGAGGTCACCTTTTGGTATTTGTGGAGTGATCCAGCACGTGGAAGCTCTCCCTCTCTGCCTGAAAAGTAAATAAATCATTCTTTAAAACAGAAAACATATTTACCTATGTATACAGATAGATAAAAAGCTACTCCACAGTCGCTCCTCAGAAACAACCTGCCATACCCTAGTCACCAGGGGAAACGCACTTCCCAAGCCATCCAACCACTCTCTAGAATGTAAAGGCCACCGACCAGGGGGTCAGCTTTCGCTCCCCTCGTCCTTCCGAGGGGACCCTCCGGGGGTCCTCTCAGCAAGGAGGGGCAGGTGCCTAGGATGAGGGCTCGAGCATCGCCTCGTCACCACCTGCATCTCTCACTAACCCTCTGGACTCCCGATCCTCCTTCACGCAAACCTAACCTCCTCTCTAGAGTCACCCTAAGCAGCAGCCTCCGCGGCCGGAAGCCGAGGGACCATGCCGCAGGGGCTTGTGGGACGGGAGGCTCGGGCGCCTGGCGAGCCCAGGCATCCTCGCCTCGGGCCTCTCACCCCGCCGCCGCTGATGGCGCCGATGCCGTCGAACTCCAGGCCCAGCCCGTCGGAGTCGTCGAGCACGTACGCGCCACTGGGCGCCAGCAGCGCGCACAGCAGCAGGGGCAACGCGGCGCGGCCCGCCGAACCCGCGGCGGCCGTCATGACTCCCACTTGGCGTTGCCGGGAAGCCTGCAACAGGAGCGCAGCCATTGTGTGGGTCACATGACTCTGGCGCCCAAGGAGGCGGATCCGGTCGCCGTCATGATAGAGAAGGGCTGGTAAGCGTCTGACGTCGTTGCCGCCATCTTGAGTGCGGGCCACCAGAGGAAGCACGCTGTAGTGCTCGGGGAGGCGGAGGCGGAGGCGGAGGCGGAGGCGGAGGCGGGGGCGGGGGGGAAGAAAGTGGCGAACTTTTCTCTTACTACTTCTACTAGCCTTCGAGAGTTTTCAGAGGCTTTTGGGGGGGGGGGGCGGAGGACGGGTCCTAACCGGCTGGGCACTTTGGTTTAAGGGATATGAGTCCCAAGACCTGCCAAAAAGAAAAAAATAAAGAGTAGCCATTCACACATCCCAACATCTCAGGGCACAAGTACTGGGACCAGTAGGTGGCAGAATAAGAAAGGCGACCAAGCTTGGAACTTCTCACCCAGCCGAGTTCATTTATCACCTTGGTAGGGTCACTTGGTTCTCAGAGGCTGTTTCATCTTGAGAACAGCAACCTATGCTTAAATGAGAGAAGGTGATAGGTACTCAGTAAATCTTACACACCTGGCAATACTTAACTGAAGACTTTCGATTCTAGTAACATACCTTCAGGACTTTTAGCGTTGAAGAGTTAAGAATATACCACCCTGCAATGTGCTGCTCTGGCGCATTGACTATTTTGAACTAAAAGCACTTCAAAAAACAAGCAAAACAGTTGCAAGATCACCCTGCCGCTTATTGAGTTTCATAAAAGCCAGGAGATAAAGTTCCTATGGGAAGGCCATCCTCCCTGGGTAACAAGTGCTTGTCAAAATTGGAGAGTTAGAATCAGTGTGAACGAGACTGTTCAACTTGCCCTTTTCTTCCTTGTGGCTTCCCATCTGACTAGCCTAGACTGAGCTCCTTTGCCTAGCCATGTTCTTCAACTGCATAAATTTTGATCCAGTGCAGTACAGTAGTGATTGACTCTAAGATGGGAGAAGAGTGGGGTGTCTTCAATTTCTTGTGAGGACTCTAATCTCATGTAAAACTTAGATAAAATCCCCCCTCCTCCAGATGCAGAAAGAAGAAAATGTGTCAACAGTGATCTTGCCCACTTTCCCGTAAGCCTTGACCCTTCCAGCCGTGATCAACTGTGTAAACATCATGAAGAAATAAAACCAAGACAAAACTTAGATAAAATTTGTATATTTGCCTGTTTTCTTTTGTCAATTGTTGTACCCAACTGGGATCCCGGAAGAGTGGAAGTGGTATTCTTCCTCTCTCACTTCTCTTAAACTACTACCATTGGGTCCAGCACAATGCCCCAACTGGCTAATCCTCTGCTTGTGACACTGGCATCATATATGGGGTGCCAGTTCTTGTTCTGGCTGTTCCACTTCCCATTCAGCTTCCTGCTTAACTATGACCTGGGAAAGCGGTGGAGGATGGGCCAATGTCTTGGGATCCTGCACCTGTGTGTGAGACCAGGAAGAAGCACCTGACTCCTGGCTTCAGATTAGCTCAGCTCCAGCTGTTGTGTCCATCTGGAGAGTGAACTAGCAGATGGACGAACTTTCTCTGTCTCTCTTCTGTGTAAATCTACATTTCCAATAAAAATAAATCTTTAAAAAAAAGTTGAAATGATCCTACACATAAGACTAAATTGGCAGAAACGTGAACTGTCCCAGAATTTCTGCCATATCTTGTGTTAGTCTGGGATTTCTAATTCCCTTTGTTATTGGAGCAAATTAGAGACACTTTGAGAGACTGAAGAGAAAAATCATTCTGACCTCTCATTTGGCAGAAGCTTGGGATTATTTGTTATCAAAGCTGCTCAAGCCTTGGCCACACCAAAATGAGAAGACCCGGGAGACTTTAGCAGTCAGGAGCTTCATCTGCAGAGTCCTTTTTGTAATGAGAATGATTTTGCCCATTAATGCCAAACCTGAATCTAAGGTTCAGGACCACAATTGTAGAAAGGTCAAGTCTGTCTGAACCATCCGCTGAACATCCCTGCCAGGCCAGGTGGTATCCTGAGGTTCTTTGTGGACAGTAGCTCTGTTTGTTCTTCCTTTTTTTACCTACCCCAAGTCTATTCTGGTTCACCAAGAAAGTATTAATAGTGACTCTTGTGTCTTAAAATGTGTTCTTGGATGGATGGTCAATGGACTCCTAGGGACCACTTGTTTTTTTCACTTTTTTTCCCGGTATTGCACATAATTGAACTCTGTCTTCCCCACTGCTGCTCTATGCCAGAATCTGGTAACTCTTACCTTTGTATAGCTGTTATCCGTGCTTCATCATGATTTTAAAACCACCCTCTGCTGTCTTACTGGGCCATAAGCAAAAATCTAGATCAGAAATAGTGCAGCCAGGATTCAAATGGATGCCCAGTTGGGGGTCACAGCACAGCAGGCAGAGGATTAACTTGTAAAGTCACTGTTTCAGCTCCAACATGATGTTTTTAAGTGTTACTTGAAGCACCAATACATGCCAACAGATAAGCTTCCTGCCAGTCATGAAATTATGTATTTGTGATCTGGACATCATTCCTAAGGACCTCATAATGCGATTATGTGGGAAGTACCGATGAGGTAAAAGAGAGAAGCACTGTACATATGAAATTAGGAAATTCAAACTAACATTCAGCATATAACAGGGCTGCACATCACTGGATGTTGTACTTGAAAGGCCTCAGAGATTCACGCAAAGTGTGAAATCTGCAGAAGAAGAAACATAGAATCTTTAACTGAAAAGTTACCTCAACAGGTGCCTCCCATCCCTGTTCATTCATAAGCCCAAGTAGCTACTCATTTGCCGTTTCTAATTTCTAATCTGTATTGAGGAAACCATTGGAAAAGAAAGTTTCTAAGGAAAGAGCAATAAATCCAAGTGGAGGGAGCGAGCCTTGTAGTACTGGTCATGAACTCCAATTTCTCAAGATGTGAGATCAAGAGAAGTGGCAGTTAGCAGGCAGGTGTTCATGTGCTAGATTTGCCTCCAGTCTGTGGTTTTGGGATTAGTGAGATAAACAAGACAAAGAGGAGACAGACAGGTCATAGTTCTCACATTTCAAATGGGTGTGTATAGTTATGACATTTTCTCTTACATTAGAAGCACTTATGAATATTACAGCCATACTTCAGCCGCAGCAAAATTTTATTTTTCTAAAGTGAAAGAGACTGCCAAAGTCAGGTGACTGAATGACTAAAAAAATGAGACATTTTGACTTTTAACGGTAATGCATAATAAAAGCTAATAGCTATGTGCTTTCTCGATGAAACAAACAACCTTTAAAAATCTGAATTGGAGGTCAGCCTGTTCAAGTCCCGACTGCTCCACTTGTTTTTTGTATCTAACTGAAGAACCTCCCTATAGTCTCCCAGTACGGGTGTGATTGTCTCTGTGCTTGCCAATAGTGTGCCAAGGTTCCCCTTTCTCCCTGCTTGTGTCTTTCCTCCCTTTTAATAACACATTGCACAGTTCTGAGGTAAGAGCTCATTTTCATTTTAATTTGCATTTCCCGCACAATTGAAGATGTGGAGTAATGTTAATCTACCTATTAATCATTTGTATGTTTGCTTCTGGGAAATAGCTATCCAGATCCCTAGCCCATTTTTCAAGTGGGTTACTTTAAGTTTGTTGCTGTTCAAGTGTTTTGAGCTCCTTATGTATTTTAAATATTAGACAATTAAATATATGGTTTTGCAAATGTATTTTTTTCCACTTTGCACATTCTCTCTTCACTCTCTTGTTTCTTTGTATGTACAAATGTTTTTTAGTTTAAGTAATTTCATTTCTCAGTTTTCACATTTGTTCCCTGTGCTTTTGGAGCAATATCCAAAAGTTTCCTAACACAAACCAATGTCATGAAACTTTTCTCCCGTGCTTTCTTTTATAATCTTATACTTTAAGGTATTACATTTAAATATTATTTTGTATTTAGTTTTTGATGTGTTATCATAAAAATGTTCTAATTTCATTCTTCTGCTTATGGATATCCAGTTGTCTCACCATTTATTGAAGAGACTTCTATTAACTATTGTATGTTGTTTTCATCTTTATGCAAAATCAGCCTACACCATGACACAGTGGATTAAGCCATCTTCTGCAGTGCTGGCACCTTATTGGGTCGCCATTTCAAGTTCCAGCTGCTCTACTTCCTGTCCAGCTCCTTGCCAAAGCTCCTGGAAAAGCAGCAGCAGATGACCCAAGAGCTTGGACCACTGCACCCATGTGGGAGACTCAGAAGAAGCTCCAGGATCCTGGCTGCAGCCTGGCCCAGCTCTGGCCAAGGCAGCCACTGTGGGTAGTGAACCAGTGGATAATCTCTCTTTCTCTCTCCTCACCATCTTCCTCTCCTCCTCCTTTTTCTTTCCCCCTTTTTTTCTTTATCCCTCCTCTCATTCCCTCTCCTTCCCTCTCATTCTTCCTCCTTCCTTCTCTTTTTCTGCAGTTCTGACTTTCAAATGAAGTAAACACATCATTAAGGGGAAAAAAATCAATTGCTTGTTTTTGGACTCTCTGTTTCACAGATCTATGTGTCTACTTTTATGCCTGGAGTTATTAATTTGATTATTCTAGTTTTGTCATATTGTATAAATATAAAAGTTTCATTCTTTTTTGGTCAAAATGCTTTGCCTGTTTGGGATCTTTTCTTCCATATGAGTTTTAGGATTTTTTTTTCTCTGAAACACGTTATAGAATTTTGATGGAATTATCTTGTATCTGAGGTCTATTTGGGGTAGTAAAACATTTTAACAGTATTGAATTCTTTCTAGCCTAGGAACATGGAATATATTTCCATTTGTTTATGTCTTCTTTAATTTCTCTCTTCAGTGTTTTATAGTTTTAGAGTACAAGTATTTCAAGTCCCTGGTTAGGCTTATTGCTCCCTATTTTATTTTATTTTCACTACTATCATAAGTAGTAGTATTCTCTTGATTTCGTTTTCATGATTACTGTGTAAATTTTTATGTGTTGGGTTTGCATTTGACAACTCTCCCTAATTCATTTATTATCTTTATCAGTTTCTTGTTGGTCTTTGGGGTTTCCTGTAGACGATGTAATGAAATCTGCAGAAATAGTTTAGTTTCTTCTTTTATCACTTAGGTGCCTTTTGTTGCTTATTCTTGACTAATTTATCTGGTTGAAACTTCTGCACTATGTTGAACAATTGTTGTAGGCGTGTGCATCTCTGTCTTGTTCCTAGCTTTGGAGGATAACCTTTGAAATACTTGAAATTATATCATGTTAGTCATGACTTTGTCATATACAGCCTTTATTGTGTTGAGTTACATGCCTTCTACACATAATCTGTTAAGAATTTTTATCATGAAAAGATGTTGAATTTTTTCAGATGCCTTTTTCGCATCTATTGAGATGATCGTATCATTTTTGTCCTTCACTCTTAACAAATTATATTAAAATTTACGTGGTTTTATATGATGAACTTTCCTTACATTGCTAGAATGAATCCCACTTAATCATGGTGGATGATACTTGTACTGTGCTGTTGGGTTTTGATTTGCTAGCATTTTGTTGAGTTTTGTTGGTGTTATTTTGTATCTGAGTTCAAGAAAGGGTTGTTTGTAATTTTCTTTTCCTTGAGTTTCCTTATCTTGTGTTAGTAACAGATTAAGAATGGTCTGGCATTATTTTTGATTTTGAAAATATTCCCTCTTCAAGTTTTTGGAAGAGTTATTTTTTTGTTCTTTAACTTTTTGGTAGAATTCAGTTTTTGGTAAAGCTGTTGGATCCTTTTCTTATTTGTGATAGAAGTTTTACAATTTTGATGCAGTCTTCTTGTTACTGATCTCTTCAGATTTTCTCTCCTTTCATGATTCAGTTCTAGTAGATTTAGGTACCTTGAAATTGGCCAAATTATTCCATATTATCAAATTACTTCTTCTGATAAAGCTAGCAGTCACATTGGATTAGGGCCCATTCCTGTAGCGTTCTCTCTCTACAGGATCTGTCTCCAAGTTAGCTACCTTCTGAGGCAACGGGGTTTAGGAACTTAACGTTTGTCTTAAAGTTTTATTTATTTTTTATTGCAAAGTCAGATTTACACAAAGAAGGAGAGACAGAAAGATCTTCTATCTGCTGGTTCACTCGCCATGTGGTCGCAATAGCTTTTGCTGAGCTGAAGCCAGGAGCTTGTAGCTTCTTCCAGGTCTCCCACATGGATGCAGAGTCCCAAGACTTTGGGCCATTCTTAACTGCTTTCCCAGGCCACGAGCAGGGAGCTGGATGTAAAGTGGAGCAGCTGAGACATGAACTGGCAGCGGTATCGGATCCTAGTGCATGTAAGACAAGACTTCAGCCGCTAGATTACCGTGATTGGCTCCCCTCATATCCTTTAAGACACAAAATGTTTGTCTCTGAAAGCTGGAGGGCAGGTGCTGGGACTGCTGTACATCAGTGGTGGCATGTAGTCCTACTCCTTCCTTCCCTTTTGCTGGTGGTCACCCACAGCTGACTCACCTGAGCTATGTTTTGTGGCTGCAAGGCTGCTTCTGCACTATGCTGGTCTGCTGGACATGCTAAGAGGTGAGGGACTAAAGACTTCTGCCACGTTTGTGTGCCTCCTAGACATCATCTGCTCTGTCTGTGTTCCATGAGGTCATCTCACGCCTTGAACATCCGTACTCCTGATTCTCATGCTCTGACGGGCACAAGTTCATTCTCCTCCCCAGATTGCAGAACTCATCCAGGGTTCATTTTAGTATAATCATCTAACAGTTACCGAACCCTAGCTCGGGACTTTGGAGGAGAGAAATAACTGCCAGGAAGTGGGGTCCTTTTCTCAGGCACTCACCACATGTCAACTGTCGTTGCTTGCTTTTTCACTGCCCTGAACCCCACCTTCACCTAGCAGGAAAAGGTTTTTTCGTTCTTGTGGGTGGAAGCTCTGCTTTATGTAAACAGTTTTTTCCCCCAGGCTGTGTTATTTGTGCTTTGGTCCTCTCCACACTTGACTGGTCTTCATCTCTTGAAGCTCAAACCTGACATTGTATTCTTTATTCCTATTTTTCTGCAGAGAACTCCTTCTCTCGAGACAATACATGCAAAACAGTTCATTGGCTGTCAAAAGGTAGGGCTGGGGAAAAGGAAATGTGCTTGGTAAAATATAGTAGTATTTCAAAATCATACCAGCTATATTTAGTCGCTATTTTTCTTGGTTAAGTCACATCAACCATTGTGGCCTCACAAAACCTCGCCATCAGCAGAAAAGGTGCTTGCTCTGTCTACCCCATGGAGAAGTTGGAATCAGGCTGATCTATACTCATTCCCCTTTAGTTTTCAGTGACCCAGTATGCTTCCCAGATGACTGGCCAGGTATGTCAAACCCCTAAAGGCATTGTTCTGACTATTTGGCTTGTTCCCAATTTTTGTATTGTTAAAATATCGTAGACTTAATGTTCTGAAATGTCGTGTGCACAATGATAGGATTATGGTTGAAAATATAGCACTGCGTGTTTTCTGCAGTAAATAAAGAGCAAAAGTCTTAAAAGGTGAAAAATGACTTGTTATGTAGAGTTGGCAAGGTGAAGTGTTACCCTGAAGTCATTACTTTCAGGTTTTAAAGTTTAAGGTTATTATTATTTTCCACTTGTAGTTAATTTTTCATTAATTCAGTAACAGTGCTAATGGCCTCGCCTTACATGTGCCAGGATTCCATGTGGGCTCTGGTTCTAATCCTGGCTGCTCTGCTTCCTAACAAGCTCTCTGCTTGTGACCTGGGAAAGCTGTTGAGGACAACCTACCCTGCATCTACGTGGGAGACCCAGAAGAAGCTCCAAGCTCCTGGCTTTGGATCCGCACATCTGCAGCCATTGCAACCATTTTGGGCAGTGAATCAATGGATGGAAGACCTTCCTCTTTGTCTCTCCTCCTCCCTGTATATATGACTTTCCAATAAAAAATCTTTTTCAAAATTGTATAAACTTTATTTTTGATAAATTTTACGTATTTGATTAGGGTACGAAGGGTCAAAGGCTACAGGAAAGTAGGTGAGACCTTTGTCTTCACATTCTCTTCTTTCCTTCCCATATCTGGAGGAAGCAGAGAGATAAGGGGAAAAGCCATACCCAGCCTCCCAACCATTCCAGGGTCCCCAATGTGGAGCATGCTCTGAGGATCCTGCTCAAGTGCTTTTGATAGTTCAACAGTTCTATATTGCTACTAATCATTCCACTCTAATCACAATGAAATCTCTCCAGACTCCACTGGCTGACATAGTCCACCATAGAGTCTCTGCTTGCCTGGGTTTTGTTTGCCAACTCTTGTCTGGAGTAGTTGATCGATTTGTTCTGATCTTCATTCTCTGTCATGGTACCAAGTGTCCTCTGCAGGCTCCAGTGTACTGCCATATCCTCCATGTGTTTTTTGAAATGCAGTCCACAGCTATGTTGAAGCCGCTAAGGAGGCCCAGCTCTGACACACACACTCCACAGTCAGACCAGAGACCTACCCCAGCCCATCCGACACCCACCCTGGTTCTCACGATCACCAATAGGTGCTGGAGACTAGCCCAGTCATGCACATCCCAAACCCAGTCCACACTTGTGCTGAGGGAGATTGCAGCCATGTCCAGACCAGACCACAGCCCCCTACTTTGGCCCCCTCACTCACCAGTGGGACCCACAACTCAGCCAGGGCGTCCCCTCTGCTCCTCAACCAAGCCTGATTCTAGCCACAGATCTCACATGTGCCAGTGGTTGCTCTGACCCAGTTTGGCATAGCCCCTCCCCTGACTTGGTCTTTGCCTTTAGATACTGTAGCCTGGTCTGGCCTAGCTGGCCCATAGTCCCAACTCTCGCTGGCAGGTGCTGCATCCTGGCCCTGCTAAGTCTGCTCTGATTCATGCAAATCAGTAGGTGTGACGGCCTAGCCCAGCATGATCCGCACGTCCTCCTGGTTTCTGTACTTGCCAGTGGGTTATGGTTTGCTCAGCCCTTCCTGGTCTGCCCCTTTCCAAAACCAACTCACACACTTGCTGATGGATGGAGCTACCCTGCCCAGCTTGCCCAACACCCAGATCTGGACCACGTGCTCATCAGTGGGAGCTATGACCCACTAGGAGTTTCCCAGGTTCCCCCATTTGGGCCACTCTCAGACCCAGATCTGCATGCCAGCAGGTGCTTGGCTCTTATCCAGCATGGTGTGCCACATTTATCCTGGCCTTTGTATGAAATGTGGCCCACCCCACACCCTGTTTGAGGGTGCTCAAGTGGGTGCTGCAGCCTTGACCTGCCTTGCTTGTTCCCAGTCCCAGTGAGCATCTGTAGCATGATCATGCCTAGCTCAGCCCATCACCATCCCAACTCTCAAGCTAATCAGTGGAACTTGTAGTTCCATAGGGTTGGGTGCACATATCCCCCACAGAAACCACCCACCAGACCTAGTTCTCTTGCATGCTGCTTGGTGTCATGGCCCAGTCTAATGTGACCCATCCCCTTATCTGACACTCACTGGGATCTAGCCCTGCCAGACAGGCCGCCAGCCACAGCTTGCATGTGAAAATAAGTCTTTTTTTAAAAAATGCTATCTTTTATCTTCAAATTTTCTTATATATCTCAAATCAGGAAGTTCTAGGAGCCAATTTCACTTCACATTAAGCCATTTACAGAATGGGCAGTAACTTTTAACTCATTGAAGTACTGCCTGAGATTTTGTCATAATTTTTGTCTTTCTTTAAATGTATGTTCAAGTTTCATAAAATTGAGTATTCACTGCCCAAGACAGTAAACTAGTGTTAGTTATTTCTGTTATCTACACCAAGAGATTGTGAAGAAAATCTAATTTTATAATCAAATACTGTGTTCTGTATTAGAATATGTCTGCTATTTGTCCTTCAAGGGAAAAAATGGAGAGATTTGGCTGCAGTAACCTTCCATATCCCCACCCTGCATCATTGATATAAACCAGACGGTAACCACTATTGAATACCCAACTTCCACTCTCCCTCTTCTGTTTGTTCTCAGGAACTTTTCCAGTAAATTATGATTATTATTGAATATGCCTTTATCATTTACTAGGTGATAATCTCCCTTTAAATGATAGGTCCCACATATTTCCCAGCACAAATGCCTTAAGAATATAATAGAGAAAAATGTATTGACAGAATGAACAGAATGAAGTTGAGGCGTGAATGAATGAATGAATGGGTGATCTACATGTCCTGCTAAGTATACAAATGAAAGGATTCCTTTATAACTAAGAAGCAAAGAGAAAAGTGAATTACAAAAAAATTGCACTACCATCAATGAGAAATGAAAAGCATGGTTTTAAAATATTTGAGGCTTGTTTTATTCAAGCCTGGAAAATGCATGTTCCTCACATCAAGACGCTGCTTCCTCATTGGCTTATGAAGAAATATGAGTGTAATTTCCTGTTCTCTCAACAGTCTTGGTTTCTGTTCTCCACGTACACAGATTTATCAGGTTCTTCAATCAACCAAATCATCACCCCCAAGAAGCATGGGTAAGTGGAATATTAAAAATAAAACATTTCAAGTTATAATAATATATATTCAACGATAGGAATGTCAGCAATATTCATTAAGTTTTATCTAGTTTGAGCTGGATAAATGTGCTAACTTAAAGCGTCATGAGAGAAATGAGGAAGACATGTGGTTTCCTCTACTTTGAGCCATGATAAAAGGATGTCAAAACTTAAATTTAGAGCTGGTTAGGTTAAACCATGGATGTACAAAAGGGGGTGTATTCTTATTCCATTTCTTTTCCCAGAAATGTGTTAACAAACTATGTTTTGGGGAAGAAACCTACCATCTAGAGAGATGGTAGAGCTATCTAGCCCATTTCTTCATCTGTACAGTGGTCTAGCTGTAGTCTTTTCAGAAACGATGTGAATTTAGGAAATCACTGATACTTAACACTGAAAATTTGATTAGACAGTCAATGATCATCATAGTTCCTGCACAGAGTGGAATCTTAGTAAGTAACTATTAAGCTATTAAATGAAAGCAAACATTTCTTGTAATGTTACAGGAAAGAATTTCACTTTTAGTTGCTGTTGTCAGTGATTTGTGCTATTTGTAGAGCTAGTTAAGAGTCCAAATCTGTAGACTGTCCCTCGTGCACATTTCTCAGTACTGGCTCTAAAAACAGTTCTGTCAAAATTTGATTAAAGTCACTTTAGAAATACCTGAAAAGATACATGAATCATAGACATTATATATACTGGCAAACAAATTTTACCGGCGTAGTCTGCAGTGTTCAGTATGATGCGCGAAGAGTTCCTGCAGAAATGGTGCTGTTAACCTTCCCAGGCCATTTGGCTAAGATCAAGTGGGAATCCTGAGCCTCCCTGCGCCGAGACCCCCTGGCTTCTCTCCTGAGCTCTGCCTGGCGGGAAGCCAAGCTGGCATCTTTCCAGGAAAACGCAGGGGACAGCACAAAGAGGACCACTGATAAGGCTCAGAACCAATGCCATCAGATAGTATCTAGCAAGAACTTACAGTGTGATAGGTACCTCACTTTATGTATCATCACATTTAATTTTCACAGCACAGTAGAAAGTGGGTATTAACTTACTCATGTGGAAAGTGGAGCATGAGAGAAGTGGAGACACCCGAAAGCTGTTAGAGGCCTTAAACTGTCCTCAGGACCCACGCTCGTAACCATAACCCACTGTTCTGTCTCTGCTACCCAACAGAAAAGAGACACAGTATCTGTTTCATTAAGTCATCTTGTGTGCAGCTGGGGATTACTCAAGGCACGAAATGTTTCAACTGAGAAATGGGTAAATAAAAATAACGTTTTCCATCTTACCTTTTAAAAAAGAGATGTGTGTGTGCACGTGCACACGTGTGTTAACACAGACGTGAGTGCAGGTCCTGGCCTCTGCCCATCACCTCCTCTCCTCCCATGCTTGGTCTTGCTCTCCAAGGAGGTTGTTTTCAGGATTCAGGTGTTCTCCTCCAGATGTGTAAGTTGTGTAGTAGATGTCATGTACCTCCGGCAGAGTCACCCAAAGTAACATAAAGAATCCTTTAGGCACTTCGTGTCTTATACAAGTCTCACTTTGTTTTGTCCAATCAAATACTTTAGAAATTTCTTTCATAAGGATTTTGGGGATAAATTTTTCCAGTGGGATAATCTGGAAAAGACCTAATTTTTGCTATGCTCCTTAAAATGTTTTCTAAACATTTTGGGAATATCAGTCCCTCCTCTGCTTTCTGTTATTGCTATTGACATGGAGTACTCTACAGTAATCCATGTTTTCTTTCTGGCACATTTTTTCTTACCTTTAGTGGTCTACATGTTGGTCACAATGTGTCTAAGTACAGATTTTATTTGTTCGTTTTTAATCCTATTTGGTAGTTTCTAGACTTCATAAATAGGAGGATTTCATGTCCTTCATCAGTTGTAGAAAATTCTTATCCATTATCTTCACAATATTTCCTCTTTCCTATTCTCTCTTTTCAAGCTTCATGGAACTCCAATGACACATATGCTGACCTTTGCGCTTTGTTGTCCAGGTCTCTAGTATTTTCCAAGATCAGACGAGATCGGGCGCGTTCAGGGTGGTATGGCCGTAGACGATCTCTAGTATTTTCATATCTTTAGCACTGCGATAACTTGGGTTTACTTCTATCTTACAATTAATAATCAGCTCTCCAATTAGATCTAATCAAATCTAACCTAAGCAATTGGTTAACACCTATTTTTAAATTTAAATGACTATATTTTATAACACCTGTTACCATTCTTTTATACATTTTTATTTGTTGGAGAGACAAAGAGGAAAACAGAATTCCTATCTGTTGACTTCACTCCCCAAAAGGTCAAGAGGCCCTAGGTTGTGCCAGACAAAAGTCAGGAGTAATGCACTTAGTCTAGCTCTCTCGTGTGGGCGACAGAGACACAGCCATTGGAGTCATACTTGCAGCCCATCAGAGTCTGTATGACAGGGAGCTGGAAGTGGAATTGGAGCAAGACTCAAATCCAGCCACTGCGATATATCTAAGACAGGAATATCCCAAATAGCATCTTAATTTCCGGCCAAACTATTTTTAAGATTTATTTTATTTTTATTGGAAAGTCAGATATACAGAGAGGAGGAGCAACAGAGAGGAAGATCTTCCATCTGCTGATTCACTCCCCAAGCGGCTGCAATGGCCAGAACTAAACTGATCTGAAGTCAGGAGCCTGGAGCATCTTCCAGGTTTATCATGCAGGTGCAGGATCCCAAGGTTTTGGCCATGCTCAACTACTTTCCCAGGCTACAAGCAGAGAGCTGGATGGGAAGAGGGGCTGCCAGGATTAGAACCCGTGCCCATAAGGGATCCTGATGTGCAAGGCAAAGACTTTAGCCAACAAGCTGCTATACCTGGCCCCAGGGCAAACTCTTAAAAAAATATGTATGCCTAGTCATTTGTTATAGTCTTTGCTCTTATATTTTCAATTCGCTTCTTTTACTTCTTTAAATCTACAACCTAAACAGTTATTTTATGTTATGGCTTTTACTGATCTGGTTCTCTCTCATTTCTATTCACTTTAAAATAGAGTGGCTTATTTTCCTTAATGTGTCTGTGTGGACACATGTGAATAAACTTACACTTGTTATAATTCTGTTGATGGAACTGTGATGCTTAGGTTGAAGAAAGCCTTGTTTAAAGAGAATTTGTCTTTACTCCTAGAGGTCTAGGATTTCTTTTCATTCAGTAATCTTTATCTTCAACGTATTTATTTCCCATAACTATTTCAATGATTATTCATACATTATTTTGTTTCACAACACTTTTTTTTTATAAATAAGAAGTAAAATTGTATCATTGCATAAAAAGGCAAATATGCTCCATTTGCAAATGAAATAAGTAGTTCATTTGTCAAAATAATTTACATTATATAAATTTTGGAATCCACTTTTTCAAAATTGTATAAACTTTATTTTTGATAATTTTTACGTATTTGATTGGGGTACGAAGGGTCAAGGGCTAAAGGATAGTGGTTGAAACCATTGTTTTCACATTCTCTTCTTTCTTTCCCGTATCTGGAGGAAACAGAGAGATAAGGGGAAAAGCCATACCCAGCCTCCCAACCATTCCAGGGTCCCCAATGTGGAGCATGCTCCGAGGATCCTGCTCAAGTGTTTTTGATAGTTCTATATTGTTGCCAAGCATTCCACTCTAATCACAATGAAATCTCTCCAGACTCCACTGGCTGACATAGTCCACCATAGAGTCTCTGCTTGCCTGGGTTTTGTTTGCCAACTCTTGTCTGGAGTAGTTGATCGATTTGTTCTGATCTTCATTCTCTGTCATGGTACCAAGTGTCCTCTGCAGGCTCCAGTGTACTGCCATATCCTCCATGTGTTTTTTGAAATGCAGTCCACTGCTATGTTGAAGCCACTGAGGAGGCCCAGCTCTGACACACACTCCACGGTCAGACCATGGAACCTTCAATATCCTCCATGGTTGGAGTTTTGAGTCCAGTGGTTCAGTTGGGGGGATTCCCAAAGAAACTTCATCTGAGGTGATCCCAGATCTGCTTCTTGTGTGTGCATTCCAATACAGGGTCCAGCACATCTGTCACCCAAGTTGGCCTAGGCGCACATTGTTAGTTGCAATTGCTTGGTCAATTCTGTGTCCAGCTCTGTCTTCTCTGAAAACCAATGGGCATTGCAGTCAAGTCCGATCCTGCCCATGGCACACTTGGACCCCATGCAAACCAGTGTGAGTTGTAGCCTACTCGGAGCGACCTGCAATAACCCTCACCGGGCCAGCCTACTGCCCTTGTTCCCGCACTGCCAGTATGTGCAGCGGACTGGAATCCACTTTTTGAGTGCAATGCAGTGAACATGCAAAAAGTTGCACGTATCATAAGTATACAGTTTCATACATTTTTTACAAACTGAGCTCATGGGACCAGCACAAACCACAGAGAAAATTAGTAAGATCTCAGAACCACCCTTAATGCCGTTTCTCGGCATGAGCCAGCACTTCTTCAAAGGTAACCGCCATGCCCACTCCTTCCACAACTGACTCTCTTGTTCTTGTGAGAGAGCATACACCCTTTCCTGCTTTTTAAAAAATTTATTATTAATGTTTATTGGAAAGACAGATTTAGAGAGAGAAGAAGAGACAGCACAATTTTTCATCTGCTGGTTCATTCCCAAAGTGGCCATATTGGTTAGAGCTGAGTAGATCTGAAGCCAGGAGCCAGAAGCCTGAACCCTGGAGCCTCTTTCATGTCTCCCACATAGATGCAGGGTCTCATGGATTTGTGCCATCCTTTACTGCTTTTTCCAGGCCACATGCAGGGAGTTGGAAGGGAAGTGGAATAGTTGGGACACAATCAGCGCCTATATGGGATCCCGATCTTTCTAAGGATTTTAGCCAGTGAACTATAGTGCTGGCTCCACTTTTGTTTTTGTTTGTTTGTTTGTTTTAACTAATTCTGTTTGTGAGCTTCACCCATTTGGTTGCACAGTAATAATTTGTTCACAGCTGCTAATACATACATTTCAATGTGTCAATAAACTGCAATTTACTTATCTACTGATAATGTGGGAACAGCAGTTGGGAGATACAACAAAGAGTATCTCCCAAACATAATGACTCGGCTATGTATTATTTAGCAAACATGCATATGAATTTGCATTAAGCATGTACCTAGATGTAAAATTATTTAATGATTTGGTGAATAAAGTCCCAAACAATTTTCTAGTCAACATCCCATAATGGTTTAGGTGTTTTTTTAAATATTTATTTTATTATTTTTTTTTATTGGAAAAGCAGATTTACATACAGAACAGGAGACAGAGAGAAAGATCTTCCATCCACTGGTTCACTCCCCAAGTAGTGGCAATGGCTGGAGCTGAGCTTATCTGAAGTCAGAAGCCAGGAGCTTTTTCTGAGTCTCCCACATTGGTGTAAGGTCACAAGGATTTGGATCGTCCTCTATTTCAGGCAACAAGGCAAGTGGAGCAGCCAGGTCATGCACCCAAATGGGATCATGGTGGATGGAAGGTGAGGATTTAGCCAGTGAGCCATTGAGCCAGGTCCTAGGGTGTTTGTTTTTTTAGGAAAGATGTATTTATTTTTGAAAGACAGAGTTTCTAGAGCCAGGGAAAGATGGAGAAATCTTCCATCTGCTGGTGCACTCCCAAGTTAGCCACAACAACCTGCAGCACTGTGCTGAGCTGAAGCCGGAAGCTTCATCCAGGCCTCCCGCATAGGGCGCAGGTGCCCAGGTACTTGGGGATATTTCACTACTTCTCCCAGGCCCTAAGTAAGTGACTGGATCAGCATCAGAGCAGCCTGGATATGAACTGCACCCATATGCGATGCCATCACGGCAAGCAAAGGCTATACCCATCATGCCAAAAGACCAGCCCAAATTGTGGTCCAGGTTTTACATCGTCAATAACACTTGATAGTCTTAATAACTTTTTTTCACGTTATTTATTCTTCTAGATATGCAGTGGTGTCTTATTGTGGTTTTACTTCGCACTTCTCTGATAACCAGTGAAGTTGAGCCTGTAAGGTGGCCAGATGTTTGTGCCACCAAATGAGCAGTATAGATTCGTACCCTATTTCCAAGTGTGTTCCTGCCAGCAGACCATGAATACTCAGAAAAGGATGTGTCACTGCAATTCCTCCCAGAAACCAAATTAAAGCAGGAAATTTGCCAGCTTTTCAGTGTTGTCTGAGAGTGTCTGTGGATTATGCTGTGCTTATTACTACTATTCTAGTAGTCTGCTTCCCTCAGGGTAGAGGTTTCTGGATTGCAAACACGGGTGGCATGACCACAGTCCCTTCTTGCATGCTCCCAAGCCTTGTGACTAATTCTTCTAATACAGTGGCCATCAGAGGTTTGTGCCACCAGAGCATCAAATGCTTCCTGTATACCCAGGGCATAGCAGCTCTATAATAATTTTTTTTTTCTTCCATGGAAGTTTCCCTAGTGATTGATTCAAAAGCTTGTTTTTTTCACATTTTATTCATGTGTTAAGTGTCATCAAACTAGATTTCATGAGGTTTTGTTTTAAGGTTGAGATACACCCTAATAGGTATTCTGGCTGCAGTTTGTGCTCCTGGCAAAAGCCTGTGCCTTCTGACAGCAGGCGCTTAGGACTCATCAACCCGTGGAAGGAAGTGGTTTTGATGCTTTGCAGGTTGTCTCCATCACAAAGGTTTCCAGCAGGTAAAAACACCTAAAGCAGCAAGAGCCTCCCGACCACAGACGTGTCGGAAAAAGGGAGGCTCCTCTGTGAGTCTAAGGCATCTTAACTTTAAAGAAAAACTGCCTGAATAAACCATCGGAAAGGTGGGACTTGATGACCACAAGACTGTAGCCAGAACGGAGAGCTAGAATGCTCCCTTGTCTAAAAGTAGAAGAAAGATCAAGTGTGTTAGCTCACAAAGGAAGAAAAAAAAATTAGTAAGAAGATTAAGAGCATAGGAAGCAAATAGAGACACAATTTCCTCATGATAGACTGCATTTTATCAAACTACTGGTTTGGTTTTTTTTTTTTAGTTCTGCAACTAAACTATGTTTCTCATGACAATATTTGCTTGGTTAATAAGGTGACTTTGAAAGTACTTTATCCATAGATAATATATAAAATTTAGAACTATAACCATACAGTTTATCACCTGCAACATTTACTGATCAAAAACAAATGACTGATTTTTCTAACTTCAGCTGCTAATAAGGCTTTTTAACTTCAGCTTTGAATTCTTAAATTTCCACTGAGAAATGTAATTCTCTATAACACTGTTGGATGATTCTTATTTCAGACAGACAAAATATCCTCAGTAAATTAGATTCTCTCGAAAGTATGACTTCAATGAAATTATTTATCTTTTAGACATCTAAACTGCTCTGGTTCATATTTCATTGCAGAAACAAAGGCAATTTTTTTTTGAAAAAAGGCATCTATGAAAATTAAGCATTATGTACTCATCTTCAAACCAATCTCCTGTGAGATTCATGAAGAAAATTAAATTGAGGACAACGCTCCACCAGCGCAAAACAGATCTCTCAGTTGACCTTTGAGAATTCTTGCCCGTGTTGTCTGAACAGGCCCACATACATGGGCTTCTGTCCTTTCACTTCAGCTGACCTTTCCAGCCAACTGCCCCGAGTCTGGATTCCAACTTCTCCGTGAAAACTGATCTACATCTCCCCTTTAAAAAAAAAAGCCATGTTCATTTAACTAGAACTCCCAGAAACAAAGGCAAATTGGAGAAACATTCTTAGTGAAAAGAATTCAGTGTTGGAGACAAGACCTACATTCCTGCTTATCTTCTAAGAACATAATTTCCACCTGAAAAAGGAAAAATGAACACCACCTGCATTGCAGAACAGCATGACCTCGAGCACTATTTGTTCCCAATCGTTTACATCTTCGTGATTGTAGTCAGTGTCCCCGCCAATGTTGGATCTCTTTGTGTGTCCTTTCTTCAAGCAAAGAAAAAGAATGAACTAGGAATTTACCTCTTCAGCTTATCACTCTCAGATTTGCTCTATACCTTAACTCTCCCTCTCTGGATTAATTACACTTGGAATAAAGATGACTGGACTCTCTCTCCCGCCTTGTGCAAAGGCAGTGCTTTCTTTATGTACCTAAACTTCTACAGCAGCACCGCATTCCTCACCTGCATCGCGGTGGATCGGTATTTAGCAGTTGTCTACCCTTTGCGCTTTGCTTTTCTAAGGACAAGAAGATTTGCATTCATGGTCAGTCTGTCTATTTGGGTATTGGAAACCATGTTCAATGCTGTAATTCTGTGGGAAGACGAAACAGCGGTTGAGTATTGCGATGGCAACCAGTTGAATTTCACTTTGTGCTATGACAAATACCCTCTGGAGAAATGGCAAATAGATCTCAACTTGTTTAGGACATGTACAGGCTATGTCATACCCTTGGCCACCATAATTATCTGCAACCAGAAAGTCTATCAGGCCGTGCGACAGAACCAAGCCACGGAAAACAGGGAAAAGAGGGTCATTGTCAAGCTGCTTGTTAGTATCACGTTGACTTTTTTCCTGTGCTTTACCCCCTTTCATGTGATGGTGCTGATCCGCTGCATTTTAGAACGTGATGTGAACCTCAGTAACCAGAACTCTGGGAAGCGGACTTACACGATGTATAGAATCACGGTTGCATTAACAAGCTTAAATTGTGTGGCTGATCCAATTCTGTACTGTTTCGTGACTGAGACAGGGCGATCCGATATGTGGAATCTATTGAAATTCTGTGTGGGGAAGGGGACTAAGTCACAAAAGCAAAGTAAACGCATACTTTCTGTATCTACAAAAGATACTGTAGAATTAGACGTCTTGGAATAGAATACAGGATTTTTTTTTTCTTTTTTTGCTTTAAGGTACATGACATTATTTCATCAAGACGATGTTTTGGAAAGGAAGTCTAACAGGGGAGCAAATTAAGTGATCTGAGTGAATATTTTAATAGAATTTATCCAGTGGGGATATTTTTAGAAGCATGTTGTACGCTCTCACCCTCTTATTAAATGAGAAGTAGAAAATAAAATTTGATATTTTCCTAATGACTCGGAGTTGTGGCTGTTAATGAAATCATTGCGAAATTAGAATTATTAACCTTTGCTGCAATGACTTTTGTGTACAGTTGGGGGGATTTTCTCACTTTATTGGCTTTTAGTCTCTGAGCCATCACTTCTTCCAGTCCTATGGACCTGTCTTCAACAACCTCGACTACTAAATACTGCTGTTAGAGTTCTCACTCATTAGTAACTATCTGTTAAACCCATTCCACATACTAGGTTTCGAGTTGAATAGAAGAGTCACTGTAGGAGTGATCTCATGAAGCTGCAAGAAGTTTGTATCAGTTCTGAAACCTAATCGTTGAGCCTGTAAGATACCCATGTAAAGTAAAAGTAATATTCTCTAGACTTGGACTCTCCCTTAATGTATAGCCGATTATGACATGGTTGAAAATACCGTTAGGACCAGCGTGGTTGCGTAGTAGGTTAAGTCTCCACCCGCAGTGCCAGCATCTCATATAGGCATTGATGAGTTCCAGCTCTCTACTTTTGATCCAGCTTCCTGCTGATGTGCCAGAGAACTCAGAAAATGTTGGCTTAAATCACTTGGCCCCTGCCCCTGTATGGCAGAGGTAGAAGAAGCTCCTGGCTCCTGGCTTCAGATTGGTTAGGTTCTGGTCATTGCTGACACGTGGGGAGTGAGACAACAAATGGAATTCTGTCTCTGTCTCTGTAAAAATCTGTCTTTCAAGTAAAAATAAATAAGTCTTTCTCAAAAAAAGAAAATGCTATATAACAAATTGTTACATAACATCTTATATCCAGAGGCTTATTTTCAATCTTTGCATACTTAGAGAGTCTCTGAAAAATTCACTGTGTAAATCACCCTACCCAGTTCTGGTAGGTACTCAGTAAACATTTTTCTCACCAAAGTATGTTTAAAGATATTTTTATCATCCTTTTCTCCTCCCCTCCCTTCACTTTGCTGTCTGTCCTCTCTACCCTCTCCAAAATGATGACCAGGCGACACACGTCTTGATATCTATTTCGTGTCTACATGTTAGAAAACAGAGGCCTAAGACGAGAGGCTGATTATACATTCCTAGATGCACACTGAAAAAAACAGTGAGTGCCAATTAACTACATTTTCTGTTTGAAGTCAATGAAATGAATATGTGTAATAGAAACAACGTTGCTTTGAGGCCATACCTGCACTCTGCATTTTTCTGGCAGTAATGGTTGATGACGCAACATTTCAATGAAGGAAACTGAAATACTTTGAGCTTCTTGATTATTAGCAACCTGTGAGTTGAATGCCTGTAAAAGACTCAGGGACAGGTTTGCCCACATCTGGAAAATCAGACACTGATTAGATGTCTTGTTCAAAATCTTACCATTGATTGAAAGCAGGACCAATCTTTGAACTCCGAATTCTGGTGTCACCCTAGAGTTGCTTTTTTTTTTTTAAACATTTATTTTTTTATTGGAAAGGTGGATATACAGAGAGGAGAGACAGAAAGGAAGATCTTCCGTCCGATGGCTTATCAGTTACCAAGTTCTACCATTTCTTTCTTCAAATATAATACAGATATATGTACAATGAGCTATTGAGTGTTGCTGATTGGTTTAAGTCCATTCAAGCAAACAGGTAAACATTACCTTATTAACACACCTCTGGAAATATATTCAATCATGTAGATTGTAGCTAAACTGCTTTATTAGAAACCTAATTCAGATTTTTCCCCAATTGATTACATAAAAATATGTAGTAATTACAAATTCATGGCACTCTTCCCTCCATGGCACTTTTAACATGAATGATCTACTTAATGGCTCAGAGCAAAGCATTGATCTAGAGAGCATTTTGATAGTAGTTCCCAAATCAGGTTGCTGCCCAAACCTTCCGTTAAATCAAGGCCCATCACAGGGAAGCCATGTTGGGAAGGTATTCCTAAGATTCAGGGCCCTAAATATGATCAAAATAATCCATATAACAAATTATCCTTTAGTTTTTAAAGGCTTTTCAGATTCCTCTTTAAGGTTCTACAGAAAATTGAAAGTAGTTCTAGAAGGGAGAAGCCCTTCTACTCGTTATCACCAGGGATGAATAGTCCACGACTTAGATTGGAACATCAGATAATCCACTTTATAGCCATTTAACCTCAAAATATTTTACCCCCAGACTCAGTTTCTGCAAACTGAGGACAAAAATAGCACATGCTTTTAAGAAGTAGATGTGAAAACGCTTTGTAAATGGTGATGAGCTTTCTAAATGTTCATTATCATCAGATATTTCATCTTTATCAAGATTGTAGACAGTCACCAAAGAGACAGGGAAGTCTGCGGAAATACTGGGAGCAGGAAAAATAGCAATACGAGCTGGTAGGATTTGGCTGCAGGACACCCCACTACCCACAGATTAAGTCGGTCTATTATAGTCAGGTTAGGACTTTCCTTGTTTCTGGTTCTAGGAGACATCTTCAGCAGTGCCTGCCACATTCTGAGGAAGAATGCAATGTGGAATACAGGTAGACATGCGTTCTTTATTTGTTTAATCTTTTAGAACTCAGTCTGGGCCTCCCACTTAGGTGATGAGGACTTGAGGATTTAAGGACTACCAGCCGAGCAGAGCTTATCTGCTGCCTACCAGGGTATGTGGTCACAGGAAGCCAGACTGGCAACAAAGTAGCTGGAACCACATCGGACACCCCCACACAGCATGCAGGTGTTCCTAGAACGACTGAACCAGGGCTGCACATGTCCACTCCCTGAGTATAATGTTGAAAACTAAATGTCCTCACCCTGTCTGGACACTGCGTCATCTCCCAAGGTACACCCTGAGCAAATTTACTTACCAATCTAATTTACTCCTTTTTCTCTTTTCAAGAGGAGCCAGTAGCTCTCCCCAAAGCATTCAATTTCCCTCCTTGAACGTAATAACAGAAAAAGCAATTATTTACCAATTACCTCTGTGGACTTGGCTAACTTTATTTATAGCTAGGACCAATTTTAAAATGCAACCTGTGATCCTGAGTCTACATTCACTTCTCTTTATAACATTTTTATCTTGCCCTGCACTTCCTTTTGCCCTATCAGAACTGTCATCAGTGGTTGCTATGGAAACCAACAGCTACCACAACACCCTGCCTCAAGAAAGACTTTGGATTCATAGACTTCTCTGTCTAGGTCCTCTGCGTGACCCTGTTGCAGAACCAGAAGACTTCCTCTGCAGACATACATACCCAGAAACCCGTGTCTATAGACTCACACAAAGAATTGGCCCCATCTCTCAAAAAACACAAACTAGAAATAAAAGCATCCCTGAGTCTTTCAGCGTAGGCTTGTACCATTTCGTAGGGTGTCTGTTAGCAGCTAGTCCAGCTTGCCCAAGGCTTTGGGTTCTCATGTTCCAGTTCACAGAACAGCAACTGAGGAGCCGGGCAGGGCAGTGAGGTGTGTACAGTCAGGATTCTCCCTCCTTGTCGTCTTGGTTTTGCTCTCTTCTGGGAGTTATCACTAAGGGAGCCGTAATAATAAAACTTCAGTTTTTGTTTTCTCAGTGTCACACCATTCTGGAAGAATCCAACACTGGCTGAGATGTTTCTTTTCATTGTTGTCTCCTAAGCTTCCATCTTTTAAGAAAAATCATATTTTAAAGATTTACTTATTTTATTTATTTATTTATTTTTGAAAAGTCAGATATACAGAGAGGAGGAGCGACAGAGAGGAAGATCTCCCATCTGCTGGTATACTCCCCAAATGACTGCAATGGCCAGAGCTGAGCCCTTCCGAAGCCAGGAGCCAGAAGTTTCTTCCAGGTCTCCCATGCAGGTGCAGGGTTCCAAGACTTTGGGCCGTCCTCAACTGCCTTCCCAGGCCACATGCAGGGAGCTGGATAGGAAGCAGCAGGGCTGACAGGATTAGAACTGGCAGCTATAAGGGATCCTGGCGCATGCAATGCGAGAATGTTGGTGATTAGGCTACCATGCTGGGCCTAAGAAAAATAATTTTTAAAATAAGAAATAATAATAGATTGAACTTAAAGCACACCCATATATTTAAATTATTCCTTGCTTAAGGTATAAGCATTTGATTCAATTCAACTAAAAATATTTACTATTATTACTCCTTTTTTTTTTAGCCTTTCTAATAGCTTCAAGATGGAGCAGAATGAGCTTAGCTAGCTCCTGATATGGCATTTTCTGAATGCAACAGTGTGAGAATAAGCTGACAGTTGCCAAAGCAAACCACACTTACAGTGAGGGGGAAGTGAGGCAGTGGCTAAAACTCTCCTTTTCTGTTCCAAAGATATATATAAACACACACATACTTGTTGCTGGCAGAAAAAAAAACCCTATGCAGGGTACCTGCTTGGACCACAAGGTGTCAGCCATGTTCCATCATGGAACCCTGCAGGGCTCAGCTCTTTTACCACTCCCATAGCAAAGTAGCCCAGGAAGACATTTTCTTGCCCAGAGAAGGAATTCTCCCTGCACACTTTAAGTGAATGAGAGGAAAGTCTAAAGGCTATAGTTCATTTTGCACAATTTAGTTTTCCATAATCTGTAAAGCTTGGCAATTATCAGATAATTTCACTTGGCCTGAACTCCAAACGTCATTCCAAATTAGCCAAGGGCATGGACCCAGTGCGGGTAGTCCAGACACTAAAGTCCTCGCCTTGCACGTGCTGGGATCCCACATGGCTGCCAGTTCTAATCCCGGCAATCCTGCTTCCCATTCAGCTCCTTGCTTGTGGCCTGCCTGGGAAAGCAGGGCGGCCCAAAACCCTGGGACCCTGCACCTGTGTGGGAGACCTGGAAAAAAACTCCCGGTTCCTGGCGTTGGATCCGCTCAGCTCTGGCCATTGCGGCCACTTGGGGAATGAACCATCGGATGGAAGATCTTTCTCTCTGTCTCTCCTCCTCTATATATTTCTGACTTTCCAATAAAAATTAATAAATCTTTTTTTAAAAATTAGCAAAGGGCAGGCATTTGATTAACTAAAATGCTCACTGGCAATGTCCATGTCTCATGGACTTGGGTTCAGATCCTGCCTCCATCCACCATTCCGGATTCTTGCTGATGCACATCCTAAGGGACAACAGGTGATCATGACGCAAGCAGGTGTATCCTGCCCGTGCAGCAGACCCACGCTGAGTCTCTGGCTTTGGGCTTCAGCCTTTTACAGCCCCCAGACACTGACACCATGGGCATCAGAGCAGTAAACTAGCTACAGAGGGGCGGGGGTACATGCCTCCCTCTCAAGATAAATAGATTGACCAGTCCCAATGTAAGAGAATTTGGATTAAGTTGCTTCTTTTTGCAGTGTTGTAATTACAGCACTAAGGAGTTGTCCTTATGTGGTTATCTCATCTGTATGAGAAAACACTGGCCACCTTTCCTTATAAATAGAAACATTGCAGCTACAAGCAGCTTGCATTTTTATCTACTATGGAAGTCACAATGGAATTCATTACATGTGTTATCTTTAACTCAAAAATTATTGTTGCTAAATTTCAGTACTAAAACCTCACATCTGTTTAAAACCTCACGTCTGAGTTGTTTAAATCTGTTCTTCCCTCAAAGAACAGTAATACAATCATGTTCTAATTTAACAGCATTTGCATATCATTACATGTATAATGACCTACAGTAATCTATTTTTCTTATGCTTTTAATTTTATTAAATCCTTTATGATACACTGGTGGATCAAAAAAAAACCCTTCTAATTATTTTTTATAAAACTTGTTCTTACTGATATATTATCAGTTTTTGAAGATTTATCTACTTACTTGAAAGGGAGACAGATTTTCAGAGAAAGAAAGAGATCTCCCATCAACCAGTTGGCTCTCCAGATGGCCACAATAGCCAGAGGTGTTCCAGTCTGGAACCAGGAGCCCAGAAATCCATTCAGGTCTCCCATGTGGGCGGCAGGGTCCTGGTGCTTGGACCATTCCCCCATTGCTTTCCCAGACACATTTGCAGGAAGGTAGATAAGAAGCAGAGCAGCCAGAATTTGAACCAGCACCCTGACATGACATGCTGGTATTCCAAGCTTTGGCTTGGCTCTGCTCCACCATGCCTGCCCCAATTTGTTGTCATTTTATTTGGAAAGCAGAGAATGGCGGCTATAGCCATTCTCCATCCACTGGTTCACCCTCCAAATGCCTACAGCACCCTATACTACGACAAGCTGAGCCAGGAGCTGGGAATTCAATCCAGAGCTCCATGTGGGTGGCAAGGACCAAGTCTACCTCCCAGAGTGTGAGCCAGACACCCTAATATGGGCAGCCAAGAAACAGTGCCCTCCCACCAATGGATTTTTACACATTGCACAATATATATAGGTCATACTTCCTCAAGTAGTATTGCAATGAATGTTCACAGAGCAAACTGTACATAGGCAATAGAAGAGTGAGACAGAGGCATCTCAATATTGTTCTGTGCCAATTCTAGAATAAAACTATGAATTTAATTACCTAGTATGTATGCCCCATATTTCAAGTGTAACACAAATGAAGAAACCTTTCTCTACAGTGCCTTGGTTAACCTGTGCTATGGGTTTTTGAAATTCTTGGGCATGTGTTTAAACTTGCAGCTATTCTGCTAAGAGAATCCTCTTAAGAACTACTCTAAAATGCTTGGTGTGTGCCCAACAACACTGACACTAAACAGTAGTTTAACCTGGAAATCTCAGTCAGAAATTCAGAAGCAACTCTTGAACTGATTTTTGAGCGAAATCTTCTTAACGATGTTCTCACTAGTTCATAGTTGTTTGCTGAATGAACAATGAGTCACCTAATACACTAGAGGAATAATGCTGCAGTTGCAGACTCACACTTTGGAGCCATTTGTGTTTACAGTGAACACTGTACAATTTCACGGGAAAGTCAGATTAAGATGAAACAATTTCTCTTAGGAAAGTTTTTTTTTTTCAATTTCTAGGGTAAAACTGTAGAAATAAACATTATCAGTGACATTTTCTTCATCCTAATTTGGTAGTAACAGAGATTTTCATGGTTTTTTTCCCCTCAAATTTTCTTATTCCTTACTTGTGAAGGCACTATTTTTTTTTTACCATATAAAATCTGAAATGAACTAATGACAAATTAACTTCCGGTCTATTCTAGGCTTGCATTAAAGGAAATGACTTACTAGATTCAGCTTACTGCTTTAATCAAGTTTTCTGCCTGACAAGTGAAGTCTGTTTATGACTATGTGTTAGGTCCACTCCTTGATGTGTTCCCTCGGTGTTACAAAAGCTACACTGGGAGTGTAGGCTATGCCTCCATGGTCAGAGATTGTTCTGCCTTTAGCCTCTGGAACCTTTGATCACGTCTAATATGGAAAACATGAACCATGTCCAATATGGAAAAAATAAACTCTATTTCCATAGGGTAGCTAGGTTAATCTGAGTACATGTCATCTTTGGTATGTTCCTAGCAGGTGTCAGTCTAAGTTCCCCAAGACCTGGGACAATAAGGAAATCAGATTAGAAGTGTCATAGGAACCAGAATACTCAGAGATGAAGGGGATTTTGGGCGCCAAGGGTAGGTAAAAGATGATGAAGGAAGAGTTGTCCTTTTCTCTAAAGAAGTTTTTGTTCAACTATGGCTTCCAATCTGGTATCCAGGACTATTAGCAATCATCCCAGGAGCCAGAAATAAATGGTGATAAGCCTAGTTCTGTTATGGAAAAGCGTCGCAGCCAACTGCAGGAGAAAGAGAGCAGGAAGATCCATGGCTCATGCATGGCCTTGGAAGGACCTTCACAACTCACCATGACATGCAGGATACTTTGTGTTATGCTGAGGCCTGGAGTTTGTTGGCCTAGGAGTAACTATGAATGTGGATCCCAAGGAAGACTAGCATCACGTTGCCAAGCTCCTGTCCTGGGCCATATCATTACATTGACACTAGGAGAGGGGGTGCTTCTCCCCTCGACACAGCTGGGGAGATTTATTCCTGTGATACTAGGGAGTTCAGGGCAATTTAAGATTCACACTTCTCAGAATATTCAGCCTAGACACCCCTAAAATATGCCCTGGCATCCCACTCTTCCCATTAGACCATTAGCTTTCCTAGGTGTCATCTGTTGCGACTGTGCCTTGAGTCTCCTGTGACACTACACTTAGATACCAATTTTTAGCACAGCTTACAGAAAAGGAGAGCTTTTTTTTAAACAAAGTTGCCATAGAACACTCTGGCTTTTTTAAGAATGTTTTTACTTGGCATTTGGCTCTCATGAGTTTTTCATTTTCCTGTGCCAAGTCTTTTACTGCAGTTGAGAAAGTCATCCCATTCAAAAATTCTTGCAAGCATCGTCGTTCTCAGGACATGAAAGCACAACATATTCCAGTGCCTCCTATTCTAAATGCACCTCACACAGCTGACTTCTAGCAACCACATCAGTAATCGTAATGCCACTGCAGGCCAAGGGTCATTATCTCTCTACATCCCACCATTGGTGGAGCACCTAGTTATTGCCATCAATTCACTGTGGACTTGGTGGTGACTGCAGATACCTGTGAAGATATTGGTACTGTGAAGGTGCCTTGCAGCTGATTGCCATGTTATAAGACCTTCCAAGTAAACCTTGACAGCGACAAAGGAAACCTCAGCCCTGGGCATGGAAACATCTATTTTGCCTGAAGAATGAAGTGAGCTTTATCACTTGGGGCCATTAAAGGAAACGTGATGAACAATCTCATGGTTTGCCTCTTGTATTGTGTGTGCCACATCCTATGTGGGAATGAGTGAGAAAGTCATGTAGCTCCTTCATCAACAGTCAGGCCTCTTAGCAATGAACAGGTCTTTAAGTTTCACAACAAAATATTTTTCTATTTTCAATGTGACTGGTGACCACACAAAAATCTCCTCACCCTGTAAGAGAATTCTGAAGCCTGTCATTAAATTCAGGCTTGTGAAACAGGCAAATCCAGCCAATAACTAACTGGCTCCAGATCTAAATCCGTAGTCTGGCCAGCTGAATACACTTTACCACTGATTTAGCAACTGGACACTGGTCATTTCAGTTAACATCACTAAGCAATGCAGCTTGGAAAATCCCATCCAAATGATTTGTAGGGGCAGTCCTGATAGCAGCTGGTTTAGTGCAGCTTCTGAAAGAGGTACAGCTCAAAGAAGAGCCTTAAACATAATCCCAGAGATTAGGAATGAAGGACAAGGAAAAGAGGGGCATAAAGGAAGTCAGTAAGAGAATTTGCTAAAAAGAGTATTGCCAATAGGTATGAGTGAATGAACAATTCTGTGAGTCTAACCCTGGGAATGCAATGTGGTTCTGTTCATTGGTTGGGGGAAGGAAAGGTGAAGAATTTATCAATTCACTCCAGTCTCCTATCCCCCATCAGTCAAAGTACCACCGTAGAGAACATGTTAACCCCCTTATACTTCTACATTTTGTCTGTAATTGTGTTGAGCAGAGATCTAGGACCATATCAACAGGAAAGCCAAGTCAGGGAATGAGAGTCAGTGGAATGGGATTGAGATGAGAGGTTACCAGGTTGGCTTGCATGAAATCAACCAGAATCTATATAAAATTGGTTGCCACAGGAATAGTTTGAATAAGAGAGAAGCTTGGAGGATCTGAAGTTATATGAAAGCTCGATTAGGGAAGTAAATAGAAGAGAATTGTTAGATGAGAGTGCAATAGAAGGCACGTGCTATTAAGAACTTAGGCAGAATAAATGGGCCTATAGATGCACTTGGCAGGTGCACCTTGCCAGAATTTTTGTTTTTCTATATAACCACACATAAATGTGTACTCACCCTGTGAATATAATAGACATTTTTGCCATTTGCCATGGTCTGTACTGATTCTGCTGTTTTAAATCCAATGTACCCTTCGTAGTCCCCTTTCCTCACTCATTCTTGAAGGCATTTAGGATTATCATTTTTGCGGACTGGGATGTTATTGTGGTAGCGAGGAATGATGGCTTTAGCAACTGAAAATTTTCCAGATGAGTTTTTATCAGAAGCTTCTGGATGGAAATAATTTGCACCCTCTGGAAAAATAAATGTGCAAAGGTGTAGTTTCCCTAGATGACTTTGAACCATCCAATACAGGTGAGCAGTGAAATATCAGGGCTGGTTGACTCCTAGGATTCTGAACATGTTGGAAAAAGTATCAGTCTATTTTGGGGAAAGAATTGAAACTTTCAGGGAATGAGGACAAGGCAGAGAAAGTTATTTTATTTTATTTTTGATAATGTTGACATAGATGATTAGGGTGGGAAGGGTCAAGGAATAGGCAAAGTGGATGAGACCACTATTTCCACACCTTCCTTATCTTCTTCCTATGTCTGGGGGTAAAGGGAGACAAGGGGAGAAGCCACATGCAGCTTCCCAACTGCCTCAGTTCTTGGGGTTTGGGACCAGTCACCTGATGTCACCCCAGGGACCCCGATGTGAAGACAGAGAATTTTTAAGAAAGCCTGTTGAGTAAAGAGGTTTCTCCTAGTTCAGATTAGACACGATAAGGCTATAATTAATTCTCTTCTCTGCTATTTTTTTATTGTGGCAGTGGCCTTCAATTCATTCATCATTTCCATTTTCCAAAGCAAGATAAGAATTAATAGTTATTGCATCATCTAAACTGAGCTTGAAGTCTATTGTCTGTGCATTCTGCTAATGAGATAAGTCCACTCGGTTAAGTGGACTGTCTGGATTTGTAAAGGATATTGAATTTCTCTAACTCATTCTGAGGCAGACCACAGATAGTATAGATATTCTACTAAGATATTTGTGTCATAGGGCTGGGCGCAATGGCTCAGTAGCTAAATCCTTATCTTGCTAGCACTGGGATCCCATATGGGAACCGAACCCTGACCCTTCTGCTCCACTTCCCTTCTAATTCTCTGCTTGTGGCCTGGGAAAGCAGTCGAGGATGGCCCAAAGCCTCGGAGACTGTACCTGTGAGGGAGACCTTGAAGAAGCTCCTGGCTCCTGGCTTTGGATCGGCTCAGCTCTAGCCATTGCAGCCACTTGGGGTGTGAACCAGTGGACAGAAGATCTTTCTCTCTGTCTCTCCTTCTCTCTGTAAATCTACCTTTCCAATAAAAATAAATAAATCTTTCAAAAAGGATATTTATACCATAGACATATTTTCAGAGGCTCACTCCAGGATATACATTGTATCTGTTCATTTGGTGCAAAGAGAGTTGAGATAGGAAATATGATTCACTACCTTTGATCAACTGAGAAATCAAGTAGGAAAACACATATTATACGAGATGAAACAGCATCACAGAGACACAAAGGCTGGAGGGTGTCATGCCTTGCTTACCACCTCACTCTGGGCACATCTGCAGCCACCCTCATCAGTGATCTCCGTCAAAGAATTTCTTCCCACACTTGTAGGATAGGTATGTTGCACCAGTTGTAAGAATGTTGCAAGTAAGTCACAGTTACCCTGAACTGGATACAAAGGCAATGGTTGAATATCCATCACTGACTATAAATGTTAACATGCACATTGCAGTAATGACAGCTATTAGTAAAGTACCAAAGTGCCTTATATGTGCTTTTGCTTTATCACAAGTTGAAAAATCAGGGGACGAAAGCAGGAATAAATTACTATATTGTCACACATTCCTGAACTTATGAAGAGCTGTGGTGACAGTATATTAATTCCAGGTGGAATAGGTAAGCATGTCACCTTTTTGATGGCATAACTTCTGGCATTTTCCATCTCCCTGTTCTAAATCAATGACACTGTCCTCCAATGCCCACAATTAAATTAGAAGAAGTACTTTAAACGTTGATATGCGGACTGCACCATTTAAGTCAGTATATCTATGTAAGACCCAGGTATCTATATGATAGTAATATGCAACCAGACTTGATTACTACACTTCTAAACCAACAAAAAGAACTTAACTTCACTTAGTAGGTGCCATCACTGGTATCTTCCCTCTTTGTGTACATATGGAACTTCAACAAAATGACATGGAAAAATGTCATTAGAATTCTGGAAGGAGCATTCTATTTATTTGTTAGAAATGTTCTGACAAGTTGCTTAGGGTATATGATGGCGCTTTCCATGAGTATGTTCAGGAAACAAAGTAAGACTCAAAACCATATTCATATCACATGGAGAAGAATTAGAAGGCCTTTGCAAAATTGAAAAAGAAAATTAAAAAAAAAAACACATAGAATAGGAAAGAAAATAGGGCAAACTGCTGTGAGCCTCCAAGTCTTCTATGATCTTTTCTTTCAGTGACCGGGTTAAGAGTTACAGACACAAGCGGAGAAACACAAAAGCTGGAGGGTCAGAAGGTCCCTGTGGAGATCTAGGACTCAGCATGGCAAAGGCTAGCACATGTCGAGAGCATTCAGGACTGGGGTGTCAAAGGGCCCCTTCATCTTGTGACAGGAGAGTTGGCTGATGTCATGTTAATTTCGTAAACATGCTCACAGCTAGAGCTAAACTGTAGGTTTTTATAGAGAGGCATTGTGCTAAAACATGATCTGCCAGAGTGTTCAGCTATATGTCAACTATATAGCCAGATTCTCAAAAGGTGTTCCCTGGAACGTGAGTTCCAAAATGATTCAGTGAAATAAAATTAAGATTCCATGATAAAAAAAAAGTTTCGGGGAATGGGCCAACTGGAATTATTTCCAAAGTCTTTAAAATGGTGATGATCACAGTGTCATTTAGAAGGGGAAGGTAGACTGTAGCCATCTCTAAATGCCCTCATGAAATGTCCCAGAGAACCAGAATTCCCTGAGAGTCACTTTGGAAAACTACTCATGCAAGGCTGTATGACCAACTGCTGTCATATAGAACTTTTACCGAGAAATGACCATGAGAGGTCACTGATTCATTTTAAGGTTGCCTGCTTTTTCCATTTCATAAATATGAACTGCTCTCCCTTTCACTATCATTTTGTGGGAACAAGACTTCTAGCACGCAAGCTGCTGCCACTGTCAGAGACACCATGCAGTCTCTAGATGTTTATCCCCAAATCATTGTTCTCATGATGCAATGGCACTCTAGGGTTTATTTCTCTCACTCACGAAATTCAAATTCCATGTTGAAAATTGGAGTGGCATATAAAGGGCAGCAGGGAGCCTGGAAGTTAAGAATTCATCTGGCTGCATTTCTCTTGTGCGACGTGACTCTAAGTTTAACACAGACTGAGAAGCAGCTGGCATTTCATTCCAAGAGCTTAGAAATAGAATGTGTTGTTGAGTCAAGGTGCCTTTTCTGAGGTGGAAAATGTGTGATGGATACAGTGATGGAATGGTGGGTCAGAGATCTGAGTTCTAGTACCATAGCAAACAGACTCTTGCTACATGATCTTGGCCAAATTCTCAGTTGTCTTCCTGTAAAATGAGTATTTAGTGGTCCTAAGGTACTTTTTCAGGTTGAAATTCTGTGTATCTGGATATGTACAATAACAAATACACCATCCTAAAATGACTAGAGAAAGACTAAGAATTCAGAATGTACAAAAACAGCTCATCTTAGGGATAGTCTCCCAAAACAAAAAGGCTCCAGAATCTTAAGAACCATGATTCTTAATGAAGCCAAAGATAAAGATAGCACAGAGCTTCCTTTGAGAAAGCCTTCCCATTTTAAAAAATTAACTTATTTACATGGAAGAGTTACAGAGAGAAGAACAGATTTTTTTTTTCACATGTTAGTTCACCCCTTAAATGGATGCAGCAGCCAGAACTGAGGTAGACCAAAGCCTGGAGCTCCATCTAGGTCTCCCACATGGGTGTCAGGGGCCCAAGAATTTGAGGCACTTTTCTCTGTTTTCCTAGACAACTAGCAGGGGGCTGGACTGGAAGCAGAGCACCAAGGACATGAACCAGCATCCAAGTAGAATGATAGCATTGCAAATGGCAATATAACCTGCTACACCACTCGCCTTATGAGTTTTAACGCAGAAGTCACTGCATTTCCACCTTCCCCTGCTTTATTCTGTCACTTGGAATTGTGGGATCACATAATGCTGGACAAATGGCAAAGCAGCCTGGATCTCCATGATGTTGGGATTGTTGACCTCTGGTCCAGCACTCTGGTGTCCAGACATGATGTTCACGCACTCGGTCATGGTGATCCAAGCTGACTTAGCCACCCTTGACTCGGACTTTCAGCACCTGCTGGAGATCACACAGAAAGACATGCTCAGCCTTTGTAAGTCAATGATTTTGTTCCCACCTCCCCAAGAATGGTCAGCACACTTTTCTTTAAAAAAAAGTAAAGCCAGTTTGGGAGTGAATCAGTACACAGAAGATCTTTCTCTCTGTATCTCCTTCTCTCTGTAAACATTACTTTTCAATAGAAATAAATAAATCTTCAATGGGGTGTCAAGGATGCCCATCCCTTGAGCCCGTCTTGCCCAGTGGTTGTGGTTGCCTGTCCATCTTTCTCCCCGCAAGCCTGAAGTCTAGCCCTTCCTTGATTCTGCTCCTCCAGACATGAAAAAATAGGCTACATCTATAAACTTCAGTGATTTTTAAAAAAGGATTCCTTTCATTTATGCATTTAACCTCCCTAACCATAATTTTGGAGGAACTGTAACAAAATACACTTTCACTCATGCGACATTTTTCCATTTTTGGTATATTCTTCTAAAAATATTTCTTTCACATCCCCACAGATCAAGCCCCCAGGCAGGGGGTGTAAGAGGCAGGATCTCCAGGGTGGGCTTGCACATTCCCCCAACCCTTTTCATCCATTCTTCATGCAGCAGCTGGAGGGACCTTTAAAACTCTGGCTGGTGATTGTCCCACTGAAAAGGTTTAGGGCCCCTGTTGCTCACAGGATAGGCTCTTCAGTTATGAATACAGCTAGCTGGCAAGAGTTTTTCAGATCTGTCCTTTAGCCCTTCCTCCCAGCCCCTACATTTCAGCCTCGCCGATCCCCTCACCACCAACGTGCTCCTTTCTGCATCAGGATGCTCATGCTGATTCTTTAGCTTGCTGCCTTGCTTCTCCTGTTTGTCCTTGTCCTCCATTACCAGTGATGGTGGAGACAACACGTCCATAGCTTGAAGAGCCTCTGATAACCCTCCATCTTCTGTATGAAAGCAATCAAAACAAACAAACTTATGTGATGTTTAAAAAATAAGGTTAATTAATTAGTTTGAAATGCAGAATGAGAGAGGGAGAACAGAAAACACACACATTCATGAGAGAGACAGAAAGAGGTGTCACCTGCTGATTTCCCACCCAAATGGCTACCACAACCAGATCCTGACCACCGCAAAGCAAGAGTCTAGAACTCCATCCTGGCCTCCCTCTCGGGTGGCAGGGACCACATGCTTGGGCCGTGCTCTGCTGGATTCCCGGGCGATTTGCAAGGACTCAGAATGAAAACAGAGCATCTGGGACAAAACCAGGGCTCAGAAATAAGGCGTTGCTATTAGAGGCAATGGCTTAATTCACCAAAATACCAGCCACAGGCATACTGATGTATTTATATTATTCCACGTGGGAGATAATATCCTAACCAGCAACTTAACCAGCATTGTAACTGCTAAGGCAATACCTGCCCCTATAATAAATCTTTGTATTTTGTAATAAGAATTCTTCCCCCTACCCTATTAACTTTTCTTCTTCAAAAATGTCTTTGTTATTATTTTGCCCTTCGCATCTCCACTGAATTTTGGGATCAACTTACTAAGTTTTGTGAAAAAAAAAAAACTCTTAATTTTAATTGGAAATGCAGATTTTTACATATTTCTGACTTTTTATCCGTAAAGTTAACATATGTTTCTATTTTATGTAAATCTTTTATGCCCTCATTAAACTTTTATAAATTTCTCCATAAAGATCTTAAACAACTCTGTAAGATTTATTCCCAGGCTCTTTAATAAATTTCTGTAAATCATATTTTTAAATTATTCTTTAATTGCTGTTGATGTATAAATTTTTTTTTTGGGAAGTAGTCTTGTATCTAGGAACTTTGAGGAAGTTTCTAATTGGTTCTAGCTGCCCTTAACTTTGCTTAGGTTTTCAACGTAAATTTTCATTTTAAAGAAAAATAATGTTGATTTCATTTATCTTTATCTTTTAAGCTTTTATCAATTTAATGTGCCACTGTGCTAATTAGGACTTCTAGAGTAAAATTGGCAATGGTAACAAGCTTCTTGTCTCATTACTAAGCGTGATATTTAATCTTAGGGTTTTAAAAATTATTTTCTTTCTTCAGATTATAAAAATTAGTCATTGATTTCTATTAGGAATTTATGTTGTATTTTATCAAACATGTTCTGTGCATTGATAGAAATTATATTTACTGGCCCAGATTGTAAAAGTGGAAAATTACTTGTTCTTTAAGGAAATGTTAGAGATTGCTTGTAATGACACCTGAACCTACTGTTTAATTTTTCTTTGTTCCTTCCTTTGTCTCTATCTTTGTTTTTCTTTCTTTTTAAGATTTATTTATTTTTATTGGAAAGGCAGATTTACAGAGAAAAAGATCCACCTGCTGATTAACTCCCCACATAGCCGCAACAGCTGGAGCTGAGCCAATCCAAAGCCAGGAGCCAGGAGCTTCTTCCAGATCTACCACATGGTTACAGGGTTCCAAGGCTTTGAGCCATCCTCTACTGCTATCCCAGGCACAAACAGGGAGCCGGATGGAAAGTGGATCAGCCAGGACAGCAATCAGTGCCCATAGAGGATCTCGGCATGTGCAAAACAAGGATTTAACCACTGGGCCATCACGCTGGGCCCATTCTTTATTTCTTAACACCTGCATATTTTCTTTCTTTAATGTGTCTTCAGCAAAAACTTTATGTTGTTACATCTAATACACAATATGTTGAGTTTTCTGCATATTATGCAAGCCTTTGTATTTACTCGATTTACCAGATTTCTGAATTAGGAAGTGTGGATTATTTCCTTAAGGAAAAGTAAATTGGTAACTGCCATGTATGCACTCTCTATCCCGTTACATCTCTCGTAATTCCCTAACTGATCCCTGTATTCAATGAAATGTATTTTTGAGCATCTAGAAAAAAAATGATCAAGTAACTTACAATGGCAAGAAAAACTGTCACCACCCTTTCTGAAAACAATGCTGGTATTCCAGAGCATTAAATTTAAGCAGTGTGTTTCAGGGACTCAGGGTAAAAGGATGTGAGCTAAAGATTTTATGTCCAACCAAACTGATTTTCAAGAAACAAGACTCTAGACAAAGCGTTACCAGTGTTTAGGAATTCAGGAAATGTTTTCCCCTTAACCTTTTTTGCTGAGGAAGTCACTAGAGAACCAACATCAGATTTCAGCTCGCAGAAACATCAGCAAGAGCGTTAACACCTGGTTATGGATAGCGCTAAGTTAAAATGCAGTTTAACAAGGAAAGATTATCAGATATAAATAACACTTGTGTGCTCTGGTCATGTAGTTGTACTACAGTTTTTAAAGGGGGAGAATGGAGAGCGTGTAGAGCAAATTTTAAAAATTGTTTTCAGCAATCCAGTGGCTGAGCAGTGCGATGTAGTTATTGAGAGACAATCTTTGTGTATGTAAATGTAGGAAAACATGAAGGAGTAGTTATGCCTATTCAAATCCTGCTCTCTACGCTCTTCCTGAGAATCGCGTTCTTAGCACAGACAAGGAAGATCTAGATTAAGCTAGTAAAGCTTTAAAGTTACATGGATTTATCATGAAAAGGCATATGTATGTGTGTACACACTCTTATGCATTCAGAAAGCCCTCATTTCCATTCCAGAAACTGGATGCCAAGGATGTCACAAGGTTTTCTTAGATCTGTCCCCTGAAGATCTCTGAAGACAAGGCTCTGACTCCATCACATTAAGCATTCCTAATACCTGGAATATTATTTTAAACGGGGGCTTGTTAACAGACATGAAGTTCAGGAAACACACAAGATGATCCTGGAATGTGTTTCGTACAGTAAAGGTCCTAACACAAGGAACCAGTTTGAAGAATCTCCTTGTAGCCAGAATGACGCCATTGACATTTTAAGATCTTACCCACATATCACCTATATTTAAATCCTTGAGTTTATAGTAATCATGGGAAAATAATTGAATCATGCTTGGAGAAGAAACAACAATCTATACCTTCTTAGAAAAGACCTCCGTTCTTCTACTCTTCCTGGGCACACAGACTATCTTTCTCATAAACCCCTGCATTGAAATGACTAGGTTTTCTTCAGTAGAGTGCAATTGTAGTGATATGTGCCATTTCTACACTTGGCCCATAAAAGCCTCTCACACTTGCACCAACATGTCCCTTCCTCCTACCGACTGACAGATTGATGTGGCAAAACCTTGGAAAGCTCCAAAGGCTGCATATTGAAGGTGGCACTGCCTTCATCATGCTGACTCCCCAAGTGACTATTGACAAGAGGTGGGATCAACACAAATCCTATTACAAAGCCAGTAATATTTGGAATTAATATTTGGACTTTATTTTAGGATTAGTTTAGTGCACATTTGCATGTCACACTGAAAAGTAGCAAGGTCTCTTTTTGCAGTTTGTTAACTTTCCCAAGAAATGGTACAACTTATCTGTTTGATCCCAGAACTGGACATGGTCATTTATTACCCTCTTTCTTGGTCAGAGTAGATTTTATAATCTCTTGTGACTTCCTTGAATAGCTTCCCTTAATAGCTCTTCTCCTCTCTTTCTTTCCCCTCCCTTCTTTCCCATCCCATCCCATTGTTCTGCTGGAAAAACGTCAGCTTTGGGTTCACCCAGCTGTAGCTACTCTCACACTCACAGTCCTCGTAAGGCTGCTTACCCTTTAAATCCTTGACTATGGATGTCAAAAATATGTCTGTGACATCCAACAATCTCACCCTGTTTTCATAGTTCATTCACTCATCCAGTCTCAGACACTGTTATTCCTGTCTCCTCTTCACAAATCTCTATTTTCCTCCTCCTTCTCACTCCGAGCTGATGAGTTTGAATTCTACTTCAGTAAGAAAATAGAAACAATCAAGGGAGAATTTCCATTAGCTCTCACCACCTCCTCTACTGCCTACCTGCATCTGTTCCTCTGTAATTTGCCTTCCCTCCTGGGTGGATTGCCTGTGCTCATTTCTAAAGCCAAAATCTCCATATGTGCACTGGGCACCATTTCCTCTCATCTCCTAAGGATCCTACTTCAATAACTCTTCCCCCACTCCTGCATTTTGATGAATTTCCTTCTACAGAGGAAATACACAGAACATCTTCAAGATACTCTACCATAAAAGAGAGACAGATGGAGAGAGAGAGAGAATAAAGAACACTATTTGGTTGCTGGGGAGTGTGTGTTCCTGGAGGTGGGTTGCTTTGGATATGGAGCAGGCTGAAACTGGATCTTGTATATGCTTCTTACCACAAATGTAGAAAAAAAAATCCATCATTTCCTAAATAGGTAGTTACTTTTTTATTCTCCCTGGTACTACCATTTGCAAGACATGTGTTTTAAAACTTCATTCTATAATTTTAAGGTCCTTGTACCTTAATAAAATTATCATCTGGTGTGATAGAAGTAAGATGAAGAAAGTTTATGTAAACAGGCTAGAGCAGACCCTTTCTTGTTTGATACTCATGACCAACTTTTCTCCTTCGTATAAAAATATCTATCCTTGTACATGCGCACATGCGTGCGCACACACACACACACACACACACGTTTGGAAAATCCTTCCTTTTCTATAATAACTCTTTAGTTCTAGTGATGGAGGCCTGCCTCCTAGCCACATAGATGAGCAGGTGAGCCAAGCCCAGTGGATAATAACATCACATCCTCTTGGTTACAATCATGTGATTCAAATAATGCCAAAGTCTTTCTCTTGTAAAGTTGACTTGATGAAAAACAATGTATTTTCATCTCAGATCTCCAGGCAGAAATGTAGCTGAACCTTTTTATGTCCACTCCAACTAAAAGAGAACCCATGAGCAAGAGAAAGGAGTAAAACTGGGAATGGAAAACTGGGTTAGGAGAACAGCATTTCAGATCTTGTTTATACATATCTGAGGCCGTGAGCCAATCAATTCATGCTTTACTTTAACTGCTTTAAAAATGAAGTTAGGGCTGGCATAGTAACCTAGCAGCTAAAGTCCTCCACTTGCACATGCCTGGATCCCATGTGGGTGTCGGTTCTAATCCCAGCTGCTCTTCTTCCCATCCAATTCTCTGCTTGTGGCCAGGGAAAGCAGTCGAGGATCGCCCAAAGCCTTGGGACCCTGTACCCACATGAAAGACCTGGAGGAGGCTCTTGGCTCCTGGCTTCGGATTGGCTCAGCTCTAGCCATTATGGTCACTTGGGAAGTAAATCAGCAGATGGAAGATCTTGCTCTCTGTCTCTCCTTCTCTCTGTATATCTCACTTTCCAATAAACATAAATAAACCATTTTTTTAAATGAATGAAATTGAAGCTGGCATTGTGACACAGCAGATTAAGCCACAATTTGTGACAATCAGGATCCCAAATGAGTGCCAGTTAGAGTCCTGGCTGCTCCACTAGCTATCCAGCTTCCTGATAATGTGTCTGGGAAAGCAACAGAAAACAACCCAAGTGCTTGGATGCCAACTACCTATGTGGGAGACCAGGACAGAATTCCTGGCTCCTGGTCTTGACCTGAACCAGCCCAGGCTGTTGCTGTCATTTGCTTAGAACAGTTAATGGATGATCTCTCCTTCCATCTCTGCCTCTCTGTGTCTCAGCAACTTTGACTTTCAAATAAATATTTTTTTTTTAATGAAAGAAGTGAAAGACTGCAAAAAGAGAAACCTTACTGCTCAGTGAGTGGCTATTGTCTGTGAAATAAATGACAGGTGTGGAAACAGGGAAAAATCTGTGATAGAATTTTAGAAAGACCTACCACTATACAACCTACATCGCAGAGATTTGTAACCCACAGTTACAAGATCCTTGTGGTTTCTAACATGCCCATGCTTTTATGCCACTCACAGTCAGCGGTCCCTGAATGAAAAACCTTAGAAGCTTTTTTCAAGGTTGGATGAAGCAGGTGAAACCTTGGCTGCCAAAATAAAGTAGGACAAAGTTCAAGTGAGCATTTCTCCTCCACACACTCAAAATAGCTCAGCTTTGTAAAGGATACTTTGAGCATCAGTATGAGAAAACGATGCTGTCAGTAGGTAGCTGCCTTTGAGAGAGAGATCACGGTGAAGAAATTAAGGCACCAATTCTCCAGATGCCAAACTTACCATCATGTGTGCACTCTACTCTGCCAGTCGGGGCCTCTAAGCTCAGCTGTCCCAATATGAAAAGCCTTTAGTAGCTTTATTCAAAGTCACATGCTACGTGAGCTGCAAGCAGATCAGCTCCTATACCTGGTTGCTTTTCCACCCATCGGAGAGGATTCCTGAATTAAATCACTCTTCTCTGCTGCACCATCCAAAACTTTCCTCTTTTTTGTCACCCTGAGCATCTCCCTGCATGGATGTGATACTATAATTACTGCTTCCTCCGATAGACTGAGTTCCCTGAGGGCAATACCCGTGTGTGTGTGTGTGTGTGTGTGTGTGTGTGTGTGTGTGTGCGTGTGTGTGTGCGCGTCCCATCCTCCCCACGTCAGGACAAGTTTGCTTTCTGAACTTCGTGAAACTCTGTGTTCTCCCAGGAAGCCATACACTGTCAAAATTCTTGGAAAATCAACCATCACTGGTCTAAGGTAAAAGTAATTGAGATAATTTTTCAACCTTAAAAAAACCAACTGTGATATATTGAAATATCAAGGAAAAATGCCTTCAATTTTATTGCATTAGCTGCTCTTAGGAGCTCAGACAATTAGCTTATAGAGGTGATATCAAACACTGCACTGTGTGCAGCAGGGTGAGAAGGCAGTCCTGGGGAAAGATAACTGCTATACAAATAGAACCAAAGCCAGGGAAACATTTGCAATTTTAAAATATTGCTCCATATTTTGCTTTCTCTGTATCTTGCTATCCCTCTGGTATTAGACTGACTTCAACATTTCAGAGCCAAAAACTTCATTTTAAGCACAGATATAACTAATATCTTTCAGATTTACTGTGAAGATTAATTTAAAATATGGTTAAAATAAACTGGTAGGAAGAATACAATGTATTCTTAATGCATTTACTTATGTGTCTAGTAGATTTTCTTCCCTGTTCTCTCTCTCTCTTTCTATCTCTCTCTCTCTTTTTTTTTTTCTGGTCTGATGACTTTCCAATTTCATGAATGAGAAGCAGAGACATACAAATTTAGCATTGTAAGATATAGTTGATTTATATTCCGTTTTTTTTTTTCAGAAAAAGAAACTGAAATTAAGATTAGCCTAAGTAGTGTGTATGCTGTGCAGGTAGTAAGTGGAAAAGAAAAATATTTTTATTATTGTCAGAGCTTAAGCTTCTAACAATGGTGCAGTTCACACTACATATTGTTGCAGATCCAGGTGGCTGCTCACTCTGACACCCCACCCACTTAGCGGTGGATTCTAGGTCACCTCCCCCTGAAATCTGATTTAGCTCTTCAATTATCTAATAGGATAAAGAAGAAACAAAGCTGTACCAGTTTCCTGGACCAGGACTTAAAAGAATGGTAGCTTCTACTTTCTGTTTTTTATCCTTGTTCATGCTTGGAGCTCTGAGGATGCTTGTGAAAAACAACAACAACAACATTTTTCTGCTGGAGAGATCATGTATGAGGCCACAGCTCAGGATTAGCCCACACTAACTCAAACACTGAGTTCTAGCTAGCTAAAGGAATGTTATCACTACATCACCCATTTACCACGGTCCATTTTGCCCAGGGTATAATGTTCTTAGTTCAATAAAAAAAGTACTAAAAAGACAAAATAAAAACACACTTTGAAAAGCCTAAAAAAAAAAAAGCAGACAGAGAAAGACAAATACTGTATTTGAAAAAAATGTAAAACAGTTATTATAAAAGGCTGGGAAAGTTGGGGGTAGGAGATCTATAAGGATGCTGGATAGCAGATACCCAATGCAGTTGGATAAACAAAACAACTTCTAGTGTTCTGTAACCTGAACTGAGCAACTGTAGGTCACACTGAGGAATCGTAGGGGGCCAAGGAACTGGAAGAGAGGCTCTAGCCCACTCCAAAAGTAAGGAACTGAGAAGATCCGTCTTGTGCTCTTACTGATTCATGTTATGTATAGGTTTTGATATATTACACTGTACCGCATACCAATGTAGAGGTATTGAAGCTTTCCCATAGAGGATCAAAGATGGTCATATCCAGTTTCCCACAGAGGTTATGCAAACGGGAGAGTGCAGTGAGATACGTAATGTGTTAGAAAGTAAATCATTGGCTGAGTTTTCTTTTAAAAATGAATAAAGAAGGAGGGGGCATTTGGTATATTTGTTATGATGCTACTTGGTACACCCGAATTCCACGTCGGAGGTCCTAGTTTCTATTCCCAGCTCTGCTTCATATGTTAGAATCCTGAAAATGCCACCCTGGAAGGCAACAAGAACTGCCCAAGTATTTGTGCTCCTGCCACTCAGATGGGAAACCTGGATGAATTTCTTAGTTTCTGGCTTTGGTCTGGCCCAGCCCCTGCTCTTAGGGGCTTTTAGGGAATGAACCTGCAGATAGGAGATCTCTTGGGTGTTGTCTCCCTCTGCCTCGCTTCCTTTCAAATAAATAAATGGGAATTTAAAAACAAGTAAATAAATCATACTTTAACTTCAAAAATTAAAAATAAAACATGAAGGATGGAAAAAACATATATGTATATACTATGCTAGCATTCATCAAAAGAAAGAGCGAGTAGCTGTATTAATTTCAGACAGATTTAATGTCAGAGCCAGGCATATGATTAGAGATAAAAAGGAAGACATTAAATAATAATGAAAGGGCCAAAACTGCAAGACAACATAACAATCCTAAGTGTGCATACGCTTGACAACAGCATGTCAAATAGAAGAGGCAAAAACTGGCAGGACTGCAAGGAGAAATATCTGATTCTACTGTTATGTTGGAGTCCATCAAACCCTACTTGTAAGAAGCAAACAGGATCTACAGGCAGAAAATCAGTAAGAACACCATTAAGCTGAACAGCACCATCAATCAGCTGAATATAATTGAGGCTGCAGACTGTCCCACAACAGCACATCACACATGCTTCTCACGCTCATACAGACCATTAACCAAAATAATCTACATTCTAGGGCATAAAACACACCTGAACAAATTTAAAATAATAAAAACCCCAAAACATCTGCTCTCACATCACAATGGGATTACACTAAAGAATCAATATCACAATCATAATTGGAAAAATCCCCAAATACTTGGATATTAAACAACACATTTCTAATTAGCATCATGTTAGAGAAGTCTCAAGAGAAATTTTTTGAAGTTTAGAACTAAGTGAAAATGAAAATACTTTTACAAAACTTGTGTGGTATGGCAAAAGCAGTGCACGAAGACGAATTTATAGCAGTGAATGTGTTTATTAGAAAACAAGAAACATCTAAACTCAATCATCTAAGCCCTCATATTAAGAAACTAGAAGAGCAAATTAAATCCAGAAGAAGAAATGCTTAATAATAAATCGAACAAAACGTGCCTGAGAACTCTCTGATTAAAGCTATAAACTGGCAAGACATTTATTAAAGGGGACATGCAGGAGGAAAAATTAGCAGAGTGTCACAAAGATCCCCAAACTGGGATGCAGGTCTGACTGAGTAAAGGAGAGAAGAAAGGAGTAGAGGTTAGATGGAAGATGAGGTCAAACAAGACAGTTGGGAAGTCCTTGAACCATTCCTGCCTATCAGTCGACTGTTACATCCCTAAGGAATGGGTTTCCATACACAGACAATGGCAAAGGTCCATGGGCTTTGAACAAATGCAGCAATGGTTTTCAGAGTGAAGCAGTTTAATGCCTTGGTCCCTACTGTGTGGGGAGAATGATCAAAGAAGAACAAAGAGACCAAATGAGTATCCAGGCTAAAGCAGTGGTAACGGAGATGGAGAGAAGTGAGAGAAAATATACTTTGTAGATATAATCAACAGGATTGTTAGTGGCTTAAGTGTCCCTGTCTTCAAATATTGTATTCTTGGACAGAATGCAAGAGTAGAGACAACCAAATGGCTATCACAATTAAAAATATTAAATACTGTCACTTCTTAGTTCTTACCATGAGGAGGCCATCTCAAAGGAATGTTTGAATTCCATCCAAGCTTATTCTAGCCTTTTATAATTTCCACAGAAGTGCCCATTACCGTCATTTTCATCTGTTTACAGTGGCTTTTTAATTTTCTTTTCCCGATGACCCCATCTACTAAAAGCAAAAGAGAGCTCAAAATAATTCTTAAAACCATCTGGATAATAACGTAATAACACCGTGTTTTCAATTAAATGGAGATCGTGTCCCAAAATAGGAAATTTGCTGGAAGGTTGTAAAGAGAGTATAAAAAGTACATACCAAATGTCATTGTGAGCTTTTCATGTCTAGCACTTAAGATACCCTCCTGAAGTTTTTAGGGACAATCCAAGATAACCTTGAATTGGACATCTTTGGCTTCTTGTCTGAGAACAATACCTGCTTTGTTTAGCCTAAATACAAGCATTCTATTAGACTGAACTCAATTTACAAATCTAACTACATACTGTTTTCTAGGAAAAATAAAATCTTAGGTAAGTGTTCACATGTGTGCTGTGTACCCATTCCTGCAATCCTCACTGACATGCCAGGTTTGCATCCAGACAAGAGATGCATGATGGGGAGCAGGTGCACAGCTCTGAAGAGTTAGGAAGTTTCAGAAAGGAAAGGCACTTGCGATGAGGACGCTGGGGGCAGGGTGCTATGGCAGGTAGAGTCCTTTTCCCCATCTAACCTGTGAAATCTTCAGTGGTGAGCTCGGCATTGCCTGCAGAGGCAGTCTAGTACTGTGAACTCCAGGAGAACACCAACAGGACTGGTGTTGTTTTCCCTCCCTCCATTATTTCTAGCATGTTTTGATGGACATCCCAGGCAAAAAAATGAGTGATCTTCTAGTTAATGAGCAATGTCCCCAATGTGAGAGAGACTCTCTTTCATATACTTCAAGACCTGTCCAATCTAAAACAAAACTATAACCTCATTCCTAATCCCAAATTCCTTCCCTTTCTTTTCTTCTTTCTAGCTGTCCCTGCCATCCACTCCTTCTCCAGTGACGCCTAACTTGTCTTGGAAACTTGTAGTACAAGTTCAACGTGAACTGTTCTTCCACTTGTTCCACTCACCTGACCTTTACAGCATCAGTGTCCAGAGAAGAGATGCTAGTGGAATGAACAAAGGTCTTTCTCTTTTCTTTAGATGGTCACTGGCATATTTTCCCCTTGACTGATACCAAGAGCTACTTCTCTGCTCCCAAACACCACTTCCCATTCAAATACTGGCTTCCTGTGACACATACATGCAAGTTCTTCAGTCACAGCAGAAATCATGGCACTGTTCATCCACGGTGTGTCACACACCGTCCAGTGGCTCTCTCCGAATCACCACTCAGCACGTCCCATGCTTGTGTGCTTCTGCATGTGTGCTGGCTTCCTATATGATCCTACAATTTGGCTTCAGTCTGAGTTACCTTCTGTGCTAAGAGAGATGCAAGCCTAACTCTTCCATTCTCCAATTTCTCCTCCTTTTAGTCATTGAGCACTGTATCATCCAGTATGCCCCACAGCTGCAGAAGGTTCCAGGTTATAATTAAGTGCACATCTCTGTGTTCTGAGACCCCTCTCAATTCCAGAGTCAGGGCATCAAGACCTCCAAATATGCTTACACTCTGCTCCTTGGTGGTGGAAATGACACTGTCACCTGCTTCTGAAAGGAAAACGGGAAAATTCTCTGTGTTCACAAGCAGGTTGTACACATTACTGTCTTGTTATGGATGGGTTATTAATTACAGATATGGAAGCCATGTTTTAAGGTTGGCACTGGCTGGTCCCTGTGTTAAATCTTCACCTTGCAAGTGCCAGGATCCCACACAGGCACCAGTTCATATCCCAGCTGCTCCACTTCCTTTTCAATTCCTTACTGGTGGCCCAGGAAAACAGCCCAAAGCCTTGGGACCCTGCACCTGCATGAGAGACTCAGAAGAAGCACCTGCCTCCTGGCTTTGGGTAGGCTCAGCTCAAGCTGTTGTGGCCACTTGGGGAGTGAATAACTGGATGGATGATCTTTCTGTCTCTCTTTCTATCTGTAAATCTGACTTTCCAATAAAAATGATTAAATCTTTTTAAAAATTGTTTAAAAAAATAAGCTGGCACTGGCTGAACACAAAGGTTGCCCAGGATATGCGTGCATATCAATGCACGGATAAAGGAAGCTTTATAACCAATATCTGAGCATCCTTGTGTTGAGTGGACAAAGACACACCAGAGACTGTATGGTAAAGGCATTTCCAATCAGTCATTAAATACTAGTAAAAATCCATCCATGTGCCAAGCATTGTGGCAGGTGTTGATGATGGTGAAATGAATGGAACACAAGGAGAGGGGGAGGGGATGCCTCATTTGTGAAATATTGTCAAGCAGCTACAGGTTAAGTAAAAGCAAACAAAATCCCCCACCATGCTCTTTCCCAAATGGATTAGTAATTATGTTCATGGGGAGCAGATTGCAATATCAATAACAACAGTGTAATGAACTGACGTTGGTATTCCATTTTCACGGAGCACTTTTCCGTTTTTCCTCTAAACCATGAATCATGTTTATCTGAAGGCCAATTTTACCCCCCACTTAGCATCCACAGGAAGAAGTGCACTTGTTAGAGAGGCTCAGTCACTCTCCCCTGCTTCCCAGCATTGGTCTAGAGAAAGCTCCTAGCACCATACTTCATCCCCTCTGAGCTGTGGCTAATTTCTCAGAGTGTTAAAGAACTCATTCAAACGCATCACGTTAGAGGAATGGATAGACAGTTGTCTTAGAGTTAGGACTCCATCGGTGAGCACGTCTTTGCACTGGCTCTCTCTTCAATGGCTGTGAGTTATATGACCCAATTTCCATTCATAATGATCGCATTCTATTTGCTCATGCCAGAAAATGTTCTGTTGTTTTTTGGGGGGAATGGGGCATGATTTCTGTGTATTAAAATCCTACAATGTTCTGGGAACATTATACAGATGATTTCTTTTAGCAGCTGTAGAAAATAAGCTACTGTCTCCATTTCCTAGATGAGTAAATGAGATCAGAACCATCACATCATTTTTCTACACTCACATAATCTCGCTGTACTGCAGTCTCATGGTTTTCCTAGGATGATGGGCAACTATTGGGAAACAAATTCACTCAACTCCACAATTGCTGAGCAAGATTTCAACTGCTGTGTGACAATAGATTACATGCATGTATGGGATATACCCACAGCAGACTCATGTTGAAATTAGTTTGTTTTAATCTCAAGTGTTGCAAAGTAAAATACTTTAACCTCTGATCCTGACATGGCAGTATTTTAGGAAACTTTCAACCCCATGTAGGTTCCCATTCTGGCATAATGTCTAGCTTTACCCTTACTTTAAACATCCAAAATGTAAAAAGTTTTAAAGAATCTTATCACCAAAGGACATTCATTTCATTCTAAATAAAGTTGAAATAATATAACACAAAATAATAGAATATAAAATTGCTACAATAATATCTTTTATTTGTTTTGTTGCATCTAAATCAGGAGTTCTTAATATGAAATTCATGGACCTCTGAACCTCTGAAATTATGCAGGAAATTCTGTGTGTGTGTGTATGGTTCTGTATGGAAAGAGTGAGAGATACCTGTAGCATTTGCACTGCCCTTTCTATCACCTCCATTCTCACTTGGTTGTAATGCATTCATTTTCTTACCACTCAAACTGTGGTCTTTGAAGGAAGTTTACTTCAGTTCTACCCCAACAATCTAACATGGTGTCTGACACCTGCTTAGCAATCAGCTGATTATAAAATATCACCAATTAATAAAACATAACTTTAGTCCCTGATTGGAAAGATCATTCAGCCATTCATTGATTCCTTAGCAAGTGTTCCCTGAGCTCCTACTGACATAGCAGGCAAGCAGAAGCACCTGCCCTCGTGTAATTATGAGAGATAGATGTTATAAACAATAAAAATGCAGGAGGAGAACCTAGTTTAATGACAGGGCCTGCAGAAAGTGCCGTGTCAGCTGAGACAAAGGATGCAAGTTGTTAACTAACAAGGGGTTTCTGCTGGGTCCAGCAGACTTTTGTGCTTCTTACGGAGCTGGCTTCCTAGGAAACCTTTCCATGGGTAACGAAGCTTGTCCCTAGATAGAGCTGCCATCAGTACTTCCCCTTTTGTATCTATAGGCTGTCCCATTCTCTGCGTAAATTTTGTTTGGCCTTTTAACAACTTTGAACAGTAGAAAGGGGCAGAAGAACTGCTATGACACTTATGCCACCCACAAGACCCCTGAGGGACCAGACCTGTGATGGCCACTCCATTTGAGACTTCTGATGGATGCAGTCCCACGAGAGCCTGTAAGGCATATCCAAGCCAACCCCATCAGCCCATAGATCAATGACAGATAAACATAAGTGACTATGTTAAGTCAATAAGCCTTGGAGTACTTGGTTATGCAGCAGTAAATGACCAAAACATCTGTCAATGATCATGTTCAGGCTCTTTTTGGAAGCATAATTGAAGAGAATTAAACCTACATCAGCTGACAGGATCTCCAGAAAGCATTTATTCAGGTGTTCTTTATCTGAGGGCATCCAGTGGAGCCAGTACATTCCTACCCTTATGTGGGACAGAGAGAAGCGACTTTCAGCATGTCTGGCAAGGTTCCATCCTGGCCCTTGACTTAAGTCTCTACCGGATACTCTGCCAGGTTCTTCCCAATCCTTCCAGTTTCCATGCTGCTGTGATTTCCAAGCCTCAGCGGAAGCAGAGCTCCAAAGCAGATGGTCTCCTTCCTTCTTGTGATGGGCTGTTTCATTATCCATTTCCTCTCTTGCATTTCAGAATCCGATATCTTCTGGAGGAGACACACCTTCAGCTGTCATCATGGGCCTCAGATAAGAGCAGAGAATGAGTAAGCCAAAAGAAGAGAGGGAGAAATACGGCTTGAAACTAGTGAGTGTGTTTCTGTTTGCACATCTTGCATCATTGATATTCCACCTTGGCATAATGAGCTACTTTGCCGAGCTTACACACAACCTGCAGTGTTTATCCTCTAGTTGATTGCTAAACCGTCCACTGAGCAGACCGCTTCCCTGAATCCTCAGTGCAGGTGGCTGTGAGTGCTGCATGATGCCAGTTGCTCAGAAAAGCAGGATACTTAGGCTTTCATTGTTGCTAAAAATATATTCACCAAAGGAATCGGACTCTCTCCATCTGTCTGGAGTGGATAAAAGCATCTATGAATTCAGCAATCTTAAGAGAAGCCCTTGAGTACAGAAGGAAAAGGTGGGCTGAAGGGAACAAATGAACCATATTAATGAAGGGGGAAAAAGCTAGTATGGAACAATTACATTTCTCTTTTTTCAAATAATTGGCAGTCCGATTTATTTGAACAATGACTATTACCTTGAAATATGCTTTCAGACTCAACAAAGCAAAGCAATTTAAATTCTGTCATGCTTTGTTGTCATGCCTTGAGTTCCCTAGAACAAGGAATTCAACATCCCTTATAGAATCACAGGCTATTAAAGCTGAAAGAGAGCTGAGAGGCACAGTTATGGATTGTTTGCTGTATTATTATAATTATTCCATTATACGTACTATTGTGTTATATTGTTCTATGTATATTTTGATGACCTGAGTTAATAGTTTTCCGTAACTATGTATTCACTCCTCAAGAAAGAATGATGTGTGATCAAGTAAAGCACTCAGCAAGCATCCTGAAAAAGAACCCTGTGAAGTAGACACTATTCCTACCCCATCCCCCACCTGACAGGTTTAAAAAAAAGGCTGTAGCTTTAGTAACTGCTAGGATCAAGGTGCAGACGCAAGCAATCAGGTGCAAATGTCTGTGTATTCAGTCGTCACAGTGTGCTCTCTGTTCATTCAGAGTTGGGCATTTCCATATTCTCCAGCTACCAGGCTTACTTATGCTAAAACAAAACAGTGATTTCCTTTTTGATCTGCAGAGTGCCTCTGCATCCGTTGTTTTATTTGGCCTTTTCATCAGCTTAGAGAAGCACGGCAAGAATAACCCCAAAATACTTATGTAAGGACTTAACAGTCATCTGTAGCAAATGTTTCATAAAAAACATGTGGCTGACACATATGAGCAGATATTGAACTTAGTGTGCAAGGAAATGTAAATTAAGGGTGAAATGGGGTGCCAATTTCCATGTCTTTTATAAGGGGAAAAATTTAAAAACCATCTTTGCCAAGTGTCAGAAATAAAATAGAGCTGGGAGATCTATCTATACCCTGCTGATAGAAATGTGAATTTGGGAAAATTTGACATTTATCTACTAAATTCATAAAAATGAATTTATTCAAATAAATGAAATTCATATATTCTGTGACCCAGAAATTTCATCCTTAAATATATTCTTGAAATATAATTTTATACATCAATAGGAGAGATACATATATTTGTATCAGCAATTTTCACAGTAATAAAAAGAATCTAGAAATACCCTAAATGTCCATCAGCAAAGGAGTGAATGAATAAAAGATATAAAAGTTCATTTGATGAAATATTAAATAACAGTTAAAATAAATGGATTATAAGACTGATACCCAATACAGTGAATCTAAACATCCTAAATGATTAGGAGGAGTGGGGAAAGGAAAGGAAAAAGCCATTTCAAGAGAAATAAGCCATGCAAAGTGAAAAGTCAGGGAAAGGCGAGTGAGAGATTTGGGCAGGAAGGAGCCAGGTTTTTTACATTATAAAGTTGTAGAAACTCCCTATGGAAAGTAGGCAGAATTGTGAGATTATATTCAATAGCCCACATTTGTGTATAAACCTCTCCTCCTAAGCGTGGGTGGAACCCCAACTTAGAGACATGGCACAGACATGGGGAGATCGTTTCTATGGTAAGGTTGTGCTATAAGGGCAAAGTGAAGGCATTTTGAAGATATAAAGTTTCTACCAGTTGACTCTATCAGAAGGGAGATCATCCCGAGCAGGCCTCCCCTGGGACTTAGGGGAGCCCTTAAAAAGGGTTGAAAGGTCAGATACTCAAACAGAAGTGGGACTTTTCCTCCACTGCAGATTTTGAAGAGCTAAGCGTCCATGAATCCTACAGCCTCAAGGAATCAAGTTCAGTCACCAGCTGAGGAAGCTTCCTTGTCAAGCCTCAAGATGAGATTTGGGACAGTGCAACAGCATCACTGTCCTGATCCATGAAAGCTGGAGGAACTATGTAAGTGGTTCCCTAAATATGATCAGAGTGGCCCTGATGGTACAGCTGGCTATCCTTTACCTCCAAGTTCTGGGACACCAGATGGGCTGCTCTACTTCCAATCCAGCCAGCTGTTGTGGCCTAGGAAAACAGCAGAGAATGACCCAAAACCTTGGGACCCTGCATCCACGTAAGAGGCCAGAAGAAACTCCTGGCTCCTAGCTTCAGGTTAGCTCTGCTCCAGCCATTGCGGCCACTTGGGGAATAAACCAGTGGACAGATCTTTCTCTCTGTAAATCTGCCTTTCCAATAATAAATAAATAAGTAGATCTTTTTAAAAAATCTGATCAGTGTCTAGCAGTTTGTTATTTAGCAGTACAAATCTCTATAGTTGTTCACCCATGTCACATAAAGAATACAGAAGTTTGTGACTGCATTTTAATCACAATGCTTCCATATCCAAACTTAATTTGGTGGACAAATATCTCTGGGTGAAACCTTTCAGTTTCGTTACACATCTTCTATTTTGAAAAGACTTGGTTCTGAGTGGGATCCAGAGCTTTAGTGTTTATCCTTCAGTAGTATGGGGGTGTTTTTGAATCTAAACTGACTATTCTCTAACATGCACTGTTTTAACATTTAGAAAGTGTCCATTTTTAGCAAACTTACAGCTGTGTGAATGTAGCATATTGGTGTGGAGGAGGGCTGCTATATTAGAAAAGCAAGAAAACCACTGACTTTTAGATCTGGAAGAAACTTAGAGATTATTGAGCCAACCTCTCCTATCACAAACAAGAAAATGAAAGCCCAGAGTGGGAAAGTGACATGTCCTTGTTCCCCTGCACTTGTACATTATAGACTTGTGCAAGAGCTGACCAGTGGCCAGTTTAATATGCTTCCCAGAATATGACAGCATACAAAGCTCTACTTTATTCCACCATCCACTTGTTATGCATTAACAAAGAAATGGAACTGTTTTTCTTAAATCTATGCCTCATCTTTTTCCCTGTGTAAAGTGAGAGCCATCATGTCTTCCCCAAGGGACTATTTATAAGAATTATATTATACAATTGGGCTAATACTGTAAGACAAGGTAAATATATACCAGAATAAAGCTATGAGTAGTGGTTTGTATTAGAAGGTGATCGAGGAAGAATGTTTAACTCCATGGTTAAGACACCACTTGGGATGTTCCCATGCTAGGTGGAACCTTAGTACCTGGGTTTCAGTTCCCGTTCCACTTCTGATTCCAACTGCTTGCTGATGTGCATCCTGGGGGCAGGCAGCAGGTGGTGACGCAGTGTTTCGGCCTCTGCCACCCACTTGGAAGACTTGGATGGAGTTCCTGGCCCATGAGTTCAGCTTGAAACTCCCATGGCTACGGTAAAATTTTTTAAAACATGAAATAAAATCAGATAAACACATTCCTTTTGAGTGTCTCAGTGAGTTAGCTAGGATTGTATTGACTCCTCCTAGTCACTGCTTTCCTTGGGGTAGTTAAATGAAGGAGTTTCCCTGCAAAGTCAAAGGAAAAGCATTGGTTTGATTAGCCAGCAATCAATTCCATTCAACAGGCTGTTTCTCAAGCTGGGGTAACTGACCAATTTATTCTGCCCTCCTTCCTCTGCTCTTTTACCAGATGTCCTCTTCAGGACATGTGTATTTGGGCATGCCATCCACTACTCCATCTTAACCACCGAGGAGGCCCAGTTCTGATACCTGCACTTTACAGTCAGTCCACAGATCCTGCAATTAACCCCATGGTTGCAATATTAATCTAGCAGTTCATTGGAGCAATCCCCAAAGAGATCTCATCTGATTTGATCCCAGACCTTTCTTTTTAAGATTTATTTATTTTTATCCCAGAAAGTCAGATTTTACAGAGAGGAAGATTTTCCATCCATTGATTCACTCCCCAAGCGGCTCCAACGGCTGGAGCTACTCCAATCCAAAGCCAGTAGCCAGGAGCCTCTTATGGGTCTCCCACACAGGTGCAGGGTCCAAAGCTTTGGGCCATCCTTGACTGCTTTCCTAGGCCACAAGCAGAGAACTGCATGGGAATCAGGGCTTCCAGGATTAGAACCAGCGCTCATACAGTGCATTCAAGGCAAGAACATTAGCCACTAGGCTATTGAGCTGGAACCCCAGACCTGACTCGTGTGTGCTTTCCATTGTAGAATCCGACAGTACCCTGAAGAGTTTCCTAAAAGATTTCGTGATAAGTATATGTAAAGCATTTGGCCCACAGTTGGAATGGTACAAAATGTAAGTTTTTTGCAGGGGAGAGGGGGTTCTATTTTTAAGATTTATTTACTTACTTGGAAGGCAGAGTTACAGAGAGAGATAGGGAGATATCAAAAGAGGAATCTTCCATTCCTTAGTTCACTCCCCAAGTGGCTGCAACAACTGGGGCTGGGCCAGGCTGAAGCAAGGAGCCTGGAAGTCCATCTGCAGCTCCCGCGTAGGTTCAGGGGCCCAAGCGCTTGCGTCGTTTTCTTCTGCTTTATTAGGCACATTAGAGAAATCTGGGTCAGAAGTAGAGTAGCTAAGACTGGAATCACACTGCAGGCTGCTTAACTTACTATTCCTCAATGCCAGCTCTGGCCTGTTCATTTTCTTCGAGTCTTCCCATTCCATGCAATGGACTATTTAAGAAGTGTAATGTTTTGATTTCCAAATGCTGGGGTGGGCACTGCAGCATAGAAGACTAAGCCAATTCTTGGTTTGCCCGCATCTCATATCAGAGTGCCAGTTCAAGTTCTGGCACCTCGACTTCTGATCCAGCTTCCTGTTAATGCATCAAATATTTGTATTTTATTATCATTTCTTGGATAGATTTTTTTTTTGCAGTCAGTGCTTTGCTTGTATTATGTCCTTTAACCGTCTAATAATCTAAAAACACTGTAAGAGAGATGCAAATTATTCTTACTACATAATCCTTGGAGTCCAATAAAAATTTGCTGATTGTCCCGAAATATTCTATCAAGAGGATAAGATCAGAATTATGTGCTGCCTTTAGTTGTCGTGTTTTTTAGCCTCTCTCAAGCTGGAACCATTCTTTATCTTTTCTTGGCTTTACTGACCTTGACACTTGACGATTATAAGCCAGTTGCTTTGTAGAATGCTCATTACTTTAATATCTTGCCATGATTAGATTCAAGTCACACATTTTTTGGCTTTAGTGTCATGGACACAATGTTGTATGCTTCTTCTTCTTCTTCTTTTTTTTTTTTTCCATAAACCAGCCAAGTGACCTCGAAGGAGGCTGCGACTCTCAACCTCACTTATCTTCATTTGCAAATAACAATGCCTCTTTACGGACTGGACCCTAGAATCAAAGATTGTGAGAGTCTTGTGTGACATATAGGGCATGACATAGTGTAGTTAACCGTAAGTACCCCTGTGGTGATAGTAACTCACCATTTCAGTGTCTAATCTTAGCAGTCAGTTCCCCTACCTCTTGTGAGCCACCCAATGCACTGCAGGTACTTACTTGCTTTCAACAATACCAAATAGAACATTTTATTAATCATTCCTTCTCTTCACTTTAAGTAAACTAAATTATGCCTGCAAATGTTAGGGCTATAGCAATTGAGTTACCTGATAATTTCCAAGCAAGTCACAATGTTAACCTAATGCAATGTGACAGCTTTCTCCTGTAACACATTCTCAAAATTTGATTATTCTGAGTAAGAAAGGAAAAAAAAATCTATTGGGATGCTCACCAAGATTGCACAAGGCTTGTTTATTAAGCTTCAGGAGTAAGGGCTCAGCAAGCGACCGGCCTGTGACCAGTCATCATTCCCAGGGCTCAAATTGAGCAGAATTGACATGTACCTGATTCTGTAATCTTCCCCTGCAGGATTTATCCCATAAATAATGAAACCTGCTATTACTCAAAAATTGGAGGAGATAGCCTGCATTTTGACTCCGAGAAAACAATCTAAAAGAAAATAGGCCTCAGGTACTCTCACAGCCCAGGCCTATTAAATCATCCAAAATAATGTTCATTTGGAGTCTTCTTCCTTCCATATTGCCAGCATCCTTCCTTTTAGTGAGCGAATTGATTTGATTTTAAAAACAAGTACATAGACATTTAGTTTACTCTCACGTAATCCCGTACTAGGAAATACAGCTCCTGGGCCAGAAATTTGGCTGAGTAATTGAGACACCCACATTCCATTTCAGAGTGTTTGGGTTCCATACTTGCCTCCAACTCTGCCAACTACAGCTTCCTGCTAACGCACCCCCAGGAGTCAGCAGTGATGACTCAAGGCATCGAGGTCCTGCCACACTGAGTTCCCGGATCCCAGTTTCAGCTCAGCTGTGTCCCACCTATTGCACGCATTTGAGGTATACACTTGTGAATTGCAGCTCTTTTTCTGTCAGAGGAATAAGACTATTTTAAGAAAAGGGAAACTTAGTTTTTTCTTTTTCCACATGACATTTCTTATTATAAATGAACTCCTACCCTCACGACTCATGAAAACACTACCACACTACATGAATATTTAGTAAAGATGAAGCCATGGCTTTCACCAGTCTGAGACGGCAGTGATTTCAGCAAGGACAATTAAGAGAGGTGATTTCAGTCATTCAGAATCCACTCGACAGGAAGGAGAAACTTGAAGCCATAGACAATCATTTATTTTCATGAAAATGATACAGGTCATATGCTATTGCCTCTGCTAACAAGCCTAAATTCAAGAGAAATAGGAAAATATATGTAGCTCTTGTGTATTCATTAATTTTCTATAATTTAGGAATGGGTGGGGGGATGGCCTGATGTTCTATGAATAAAGAATGATGAAGTGTTGAAAGCATAATATTGAAGATCTGAGACCTGTAAGATCTGAAGGCATCTTAATGTCTGATCTTCCTGCATCATTATTGAGTCTCGGCTCTTGCTCTTCCATCTAGAGAGATTCTATGAAGGAAAACGAACATTGTCTGTATCCTCATCAAGCTAATAAATGGATACCAAATACTAAGCAACATTTTAAGTGGCTGAGAATGTTGTTTTGTTCTTGTGAAATGATAGATACGAGATAGAATGGCCTACATAGGTTTCAAAGATCCAGATATTTTCTTAACACAAGGACTTACCTTATTCCAGCAACTGATTCCTTTCTTCTGTTAGTTCACAGGAATAAAGCATATGTATTTCTCTCATTTACCTGAGATGATTCTGAAATTTACTGGTAGCTGAAATGTTTGGATTAAGCATCCTCAATTATTTCAGCAAGATAGTTTTTGAAGCGCAATTTTTACATTGTAAGCTGGAACACTGAGATAGCATGAAATATGTTGATAACTTGGACATAATGACCTAAATTCTTATTCACGGGAATTTGATAAGCACCTGCAGGGTGTACTCAGTCAAGGGAGGGATTAAGAGGTAAGAGCCAACTTCCCCCCTATTCCTTTCTAATGCTTCAGTCCACGCTCCTATTCCCGACATCAAGACCATGATGGCCCACCAACTCTATATCTAACAGCTTTTCTTACTACCTTCACATAATCAGGCATACCACCGAGTCTATACTTCTAAAAACACAACTTTCTGAATAATTACCTCCATGTTTGAATGCTTTAAATGGTCCCAGTTACAAAAAAACAAAAAAACAAAAAAACAAAAAAAAACAGCCTCAATTTCTTAGCCTGACATTCGAAGCTTTTTTCAGAAAAGCTCTTTTTCCACCGTGTCTCCAGGTATACGTGTTTTGACTCCAATTAGTCTTTGTCTGTAGATGTGTCTCTAGGACTGAGAGCACCATTCTTTTGTCCATTATCATTTGCCTTGCCTGGCATACTCTGCTTAAAGTGCTATGCGAAATTTTGAACTCCATTTTCTGTAAGGATCTCTCTGGTCTCCGACTTTCCATCCTTGAACACACATCATGGATGCTTGGATTAGTATGAACTGTAAACTGTGCCAACCGCATCAGTTAGGACTCTTTAAGAAACTAACAGTTTAGTAATTTAATGCCACACAAAGGTATTAATCTTAGAGCCCCACTATCACAAAAGGTCACAGTTCTGTAGAATGGAGTCAAACGTTTCTCTCCTCCCAATCTTGAGACCAAACTCCAGGCACTGGGCAGCCCTCACTCTTTAGCGTAGGCTCTGTTACTGGAAAAGCTCTGTGGGTTCTTTCTTCAGCTTAGTAAAGAAATAAAAAGCCAAGAGTCAGTTTCAGACAGAGAAGTTTTATTTGCAAAAGTGACCAGGTGCACACATGAAGATGAAAGTGACAGTCTCTCCCAGGATAGAGCTGGGAGGTGGGCTGCCGCTTGAGACAGGGAGAGACATCAAAGGTTTCTTGGAAGGATCTTGGGATTTTTAAACATTCTCTGACCCTCCTTGTCTAGGCAGAAACCTATAGGAAAGGTGTTCCTCATTGGTGGTCTCTCAACCAGTCACAAATGTCTGGCAATTCTTGTGCCACCCATGTGAAGATGTGGCCAAGATGATGGTGGGTTTGGATAGTCTCAGACCTTCCCCCCCTTAGAATCCTACATGCTACTTCTGTAGTGATAAGGGGAGAAGACATCTTCCAGATACTTCCTGCATTAACGGGGTATCATTTGGGTAAAAGGTCCCTGGAATATGGGATCCCCAGAGCAGTGGTCGGGGTCATGCAAGTTGTTGTGACAGAGTTGGTCTCCATGCAAGCTTTTATGTCCAGGGTCATCTGGAGTTTGAAGAGCCCTACTCATTGGGAAAGAAAGAACACAAGATAATTCAGAGTATAGGGCCGAAATAAGGCAGGTTTGGAGTACCATACCCACTAAGCATTTAGACAAGGCACTGATGGCATCTGCTGTAGCCAGCATAAGCTGTGGAGAGCGGAGCCACGTCTCAAAGATGGCACTTGTTGATCTTGTTTCGTGGCACAAAGGTGGTAAACAGGTTCTGGGAAGTTAGTGAGGATTGGGCCGAGCACGCAGGGAAGCTACGTGACCTACGTCATGATTAGTGTGCTTACCACATGATGTGAGGAGCTGTGTATGGATTGGTTTGTGTAATGTAAAAAGGTCTGGGTGAAAAATAGTTAAAGAGAAGATTCCCCCAGGTGCGCTGCTAGAGTCAGAGCTAAGGCTAAGGCTAGGCTAGAGCTAAGGCTATCGCTTCAAGGCTATCGCTAGTGCTAGGCTGTAGCTGCTTTCACTTTGCTGCAATAAATCTTACAACTGTTGTAACTGTTTTGTAACTACACTTGAAGTCTTAAGAAATAAACTTTTCAAAGAATCTTTACCGTATCGGAGTCTTGTTCGCGGGACGAGGGACCCCGATAATAAGCTACTCTCAGGTGTGGGTAATATTTTTGATGTAGCCTCTTGATATGATTTCTAAACTTTTGGCAAAAATGGAAAGCCACAATGATGATCAGACAGTGATCCTGGGTAACAGACAAGATGTGGCCCACATAGGAAACACTCGTCAGGTGCCCTTTTGAAAAGCAGCTTCAGATCCTCTAGTGGTTCTGGATAATGTGGTTGACTTAGAGTGCCGACCTCAGACTGCAAGGTCAATGTCTACTTCAGAGAGGAAACAACCTTGAATACCAGGGGGTAAGACTAAGCCCACAAGGACCTTGCCAGTACATCTCACCCCAATAAAAGGGCAGGTGCCTCAGGAATGACAAGACAAGAACGGTGGATGTGGAGATCTCTCCAGGTGCAAGCCCGTGATTGGCTAAAATGCCGTTCAACAAGCTGGCCAGAGATGCCTTGTAGAGCTACTTTTTGAGAGCAGGTCGACCCAATAGAAAAAGGTCAAGTAGAACATTCAGCACCTGTGTCTAGTAAGAACTTGGCCTTCTGAGATCCCATCATCAGGGTAAGCTGAGGCTCCTTGGTATGAATCCAGGTGGTGGGAGCCTGGCTAGGAAACCCCGGAACCCATCACTGAGGGTCCTGGTCAGAGTATTGGGGTTAACAGTAATCCATTTTCCTGATGGGGCATGCGTCCCAGAGAGACTCCCAGCCTTTGGTTTTGAGGGCATTCCCTGTTCCTGCTCCCGTTCATTCCTCTTCAGTTAAAGCACAGACAGGATCAATCATTTCCCTGCGAATTGATGTGAATGGTTTGCTGTGGCGGACAGACTTCATTTTCAGCAATAGCTCATCCCATTGTAAAAGAAGCATTATCCTCAGATCTTTTTTGTAAAGCTTCAGTGATTCCACCATTCTTCAACCCAAGCTTCACTATATATTCGATGTTTACTCTTGCTTCAACTTTGGCTGCAGAGGCCAGGAAACCCCAAATGAGAGAAGATAAGGTGCAGGCAGCACCTACAACCCAGTCCTAAGAGGAACGTGATGAAGCCAGGAGATGTTTCAACTAACATCGACTCCAAGCCAATAGATTTGGTGGTTAGGATTTCACAGACAATTTGGTGATTGGCCAACAGTGCAGTCCATCTTGGTTATCCGTTGCTTGGAGTGCACAGCTCTGATGAATATTTGGAAGTAGGTCAGTATGTTCTTTCTTCTCCTATAAGAATCAGAGTATCTTAAGGAAACTGTTGGTCTGGAATGTTGCAGGCTCAGTGCAGGATTTGACTCCCAGCAAGGATCTTGGGGAGTTGCTTATGACCTGGGGCTGCCCCTGCCTTCCAACACTAAGCCCTGCCCTCTGGTCTATTTGCAAAGTCTCTATTCCAAAGACTCACTCCCCTTCTACGTGGACTCATCCTTCCTTCTTGTCCCTTAATATAAAAGTAAGACTACCAACCCCCTGCCTTTAAAAGGAGATGTATTAATTTACACCAAACAGGAGACATGCGTTACGGTAAGTGTCCATTGTAAATGGAAATGAAATGCAATAGGAGTTGGCCAACCTAGTCTCCTTAACTTAACTGAGTTGAGTTTATAGAAGGCTGCAAGAAACACACACAGTCCTCAGTAAAGACACTCCTTTTTTTAGGAAAAAAAAAAAAAAAAAAAGATTTCATGAGCATTATCCGATGCCTCCTGCAAACTAAAACTGCTAGCCACCACGTTCACACATACTGCCTTTTTGGTCAGTGGCTCACCCAGCCACTTTTTTTTTTCAATTTTGAGCATCTGGGAACATGTAATTCTTGTTTTTCTCCTATCATTACAAAATAATTGACTCAATATGAAAGAAATTTAAAATATGGCATAAGCAGTAAGAAATCCAACTAACTCCAGGAACCAGATTCGAGGGGTTGGGCTTGGAATTAAGCAAAACTCTTCTGATGCACCACAATTTGTGAGGACCTAACTTTTCCAAAATAAAAAGCTACATAAGCAGAGCTTCCAGAAAAGACTGAATGCCCTGTAAAAGCATTCCCTCCTATTGTATTTCTCCTGGTTTTTAATTTCCATTTAGATTGAGTGTCCATGGCAGAGTTGGAAAGAAAACCCTGAATTCCTCATGTTTTAAACTCTACTGCTCTGTTCCTCCTGCCTCTGCCTCTGCAAAGAAAAAGTATGACTCAAGCAACACGATCATCTAGAGATTTAAAAAAAAAAAAAGGTTCCACCAAGCCCTTTGGGATTGTCACTGCACCTTACTGTTCTTTGGAAAATATTCTCTTGAGACAGCAAAGTTGGAGCTGCCAGCATCCAAACAGAGATGAAAGAACGTGTTCTTCAGGCTGAGAAACCATCTGAGCTGTTACCTCTTTTTACGGGATAACCAAGGAACAAGCCACAAAGAGGTCTTTATTCTGGCGGGAGAGACAGCCTCAGGGCAGACAGAGAGCAGAACAGAGGGAAGGCACCTTTACCGGGAGTGTCAGATGCAGCTGTCAGTGGATACCAGAGATCAATGCTTCTGGGGACTGTGAGGAAGACCAGCAGGTGTGGTTGTCATAAAGTAAAGCCATTTGCAGAGAGGACAATTTAAATCTACAAGGCACAAAGCTTACACAGGTGGGACCTGCAGGAGGATGAGATCTAGAGGAAGCAGGTATTGAAGGTGGCGGGGTCTCATTGACCTTCAGGGCTGCTGCTCTACTTGCTCCTGTCAAGAGCAACGTACAGAAGACGAAGCATCCGGTCAAGTCCGTTAGCATGAATGATGACTGACCTGTCATTCCTGTAGCAAGTTCATTGGGGCTGCCTTCACTCTCATTTGGGCTCAGTTGTAAGTGTCCTAACAAACTATGAGAAAAAGGAAAATGCGCTTGGATAAGACACAAGCTTTGATCCTTAGTACCAATAAAAAAAAATCAGTTTTTCTGGTTCCTGGATTCTCAGGGGATGAGCAAGGGTTTTTAAGTGAAACATGTCAGAAAAATCCCAAGAGTCATGATCCTCAGGTGACTTCCCACCTTCATATTCAGAGCTCTACTGGATTCTCCCTGTAATTTTATAAAGGATTCTGCCTGTGCAGGGAAAAAAAAAAAAAAAAGCTGGCTCAGCAAGCATTGCTATGTGGGTCCGTGGAAAAGGGGTGAAAACTCTTGGGAGAAATCCAGCCAGGGCCTAGAGTTCTCTCCTGACTCGAAGAGGACACGATGACCCACAAATGAGTCTTCCCAGAATGCTCTTGCCTTGACAAGCATCCCTACTTTGTACCTGCCTCAGGTGAATCCTTGCCTGCCCTTAAATTTTTGGGGAATCAATTCTCTTTACCTGTTCCTCTCTTTTTATCTTTTTCCTCACCTTATTTCACCCAATGTCAGCTTCTGGATCCACCAGGTGCAAAAGGTGTGAGAGAGAAAAGGTGAAAGTAGTTTTAACTCAAGTGGTGCTGCTGGGGGGCAGCCTAGTGGCTCTTGGAGTACCTCCATCATGAAATGCCAGCTTTATTTATTTTTTTTTATGAGGTTACAGGTGCACTGAAAGCTGCCTACAGGCCTCCTGTGGGAACCATTTCCTGAATTAATCAATGCTTCTCCAACCTCTACAGTCTGAGTTCAATAAGCTCCTGGCCTGACCATGCTCCTCTGTAAAGACGTTTGGGATCCTGGGTCTTTCCTTGCATTTGCCTTGTGTTCTGGGGTTACAGTCCCGTCCCTCAAGAAAGCATCACGTGTGGCTTTCTCTGCCACCATCCTTGCTCTTCTTGCTCTGTGACCGTGAGCTGCTTCAGCTAACCTTGCACCCTGGGTTTCTCCGGGAGACACACCCCTTAGCCTTTCTAGTGAACTGTGCTCTGACAGGGCTGCAAAGCAAGCTAGTGAATCTCCAAAGGAAGATGATCAGGTGGGGGAATGGGACTCATTCTCCATTCAACCCTCCAGCGAGGTTTCAAGTGCATCCACTGTGCAGCTCATGAATGTGATCAAGACACGGCACATCTTCTCATTTTCATTTGCTCCTTTTTCTCCTTGGGGTGGGGGTGGGGGCACTCACTACTGGCTTAATTCCTACAGATTCCCTTCAAAATAATTCACCCAAAGAATTCAAATCTCCCAGCTTAGGAGACAGACATGGATCGTGGGTGCAGATGTTGCAAGGATAAGCCTTGTTCCTCATAGAACTTGGGGTTGGGGGAAGGGTGTTGCTCCTGTGTTGTGCCTGTTGCTTTCAGCTTTCAAGGCTTTGGCTGAGGTTACAGTGAAGGGAGACACGTCACTCTCCACCTGCCATAGTAGATTCCGGCTCTTTGGAACCAAGACTTATTATACAAGGAAGGAATCTTAATCTCACACTCCCTCCTCAGAGTGATGTTTCTAGCCCCAGCCATGTGGTGGTATTCTGTTTTCTCCAGAGGAAAATTTGTGTCCTTTCCTCTTTCCTAGTTTTCAAGGGTCTTTCAGACAAGCAACCTAGGTCCTTAAACTTTAATTCCGTTAAGGCTCCAGAGCACCAGGTTGCGAAACTGACAACACACATACTAGAAACTCGAAGTCCTCAGTCACATGACAGCTGTTTGTCCCATTCACTTGGGTGTCTTCCTGGTCTCACAGGCTCACTCTTCCCATCAACTCCTGAACCTGAACTTTCTCTTATCTCACCCTACTCCCATCCCCTGGATTTCACACATCAAGACGCTCTCTACTGTGGGCCTCTTCAGAGAAGTTTTTGAAAAGGGTTTGATCCAGGGAGTCCCCGATGTGTGTGATGCAAGCAATTCCTCCCCATCATTCTATTCTACCTCGTGCCCACTGACTGATATGAGAACTGGGACTGCTCCCATCTAGAACTATCTCCTCTGCCCCACTGACATCCCTTATAAGGATGTTCTTTAACCAGTTTTATCGTAAAGACTCATTGTTCAAACTGTTGAACAACTGGCATACAGTCCTGGCACCAACCAATCAGAAGGGATCCCAACAATAAACAGTTATCAGGCAGGAGCAGCCAAGCACCCACTGAACGTAGATGCTGAGGAAGAGATTAAACAACACAGACCTGCGTTTGGAGCTAGTGGCTTTGCCTCTGTGGGTCAAAATGGTGGTCTTCCCACAACCATGTGACTTCTCGCACAGCTGCATCATACACACAAATGAACCCTGACTCTGAAGGAAAGCACAGAACCAGGCCTGTGTTTTCATTTGCTGCCTACTATTATTAATATTAATGTCATTCATGAGGACGGATCTCCATACATAAAAATTCCAATTTCAGATAAGTGCATGTTTTTTAAATCACTTTAATTCCAAAAGACAGCCCTTCCCTCATGGCCTAACGAAACAATTGGGAAGTTTCAAACCTCTGGGTTGGGGCTTCTCTCATATTAGAGCTATTAGGAAGAACTCCTGTGGCCTCATAAGTTGTCCTCTTCACAAGAAAACGCCACTTGTTTTAGTCTTATTCCAAGTGGGCCATGTGATTGGCCATCAAGGAAGACTCTTCCATCAAATAAAGGTTCACAACTCCAAGCACTAATTTAGCAGGCAAGGGCTGCTCATGTCAGTGGTCATGACTAAAACAGCAGCCATTTCCTGGAAATAAAAGCCTACCCGGAGGTGTCTGGGAGCCCAAAGTATTATCAACAGCAGCTGCCACTTAATCTCTAAGGAAAGCTCCTTTTCGAGAGTTCTCATTACAGGCTAAATATGTTCTGTGCAATTTAAAAATAGTCAAGCCTTCTATTCTGCACAATCCCAGGGACTTCCAGATTAAGACAGGACCAGCCCAGCAGCAATAGGCATTACAGAGTATCTGTGGAGGCAAGGTATTCCTGTTTTAGGTCATCTGCTGAAAGCAACTTGAGTTCCTCTTTTATTAAAAAAAATCAATCAATTTCTTAACTTTTTAAAATAGAGATTTGATATGGCAAGCATCAATTGCAAAACTTAAATTGCAAACTTCCCCTGGGTTGTGGGTTTTTTTTTTGTTTTGTTTCGTTTTTGTTGTTGTTGTTTTTTTTTTTTTTTGCCATAATGCTTAAAAGTTTTGAACTGAAATATATAGTTAAGTGATCTCAGAGGCTGAAGACTACCAATGGAAACGAATGTTATCTCTAGGGCTATGATGTGAAATGGCCTTAACATGCCCATTTAATTTTGTATTTTATAGACATCTCTGGGACAGAATAAGAGCAACAGAAGAGGAAAGCTTTTGAATCAGTAAGACTGAGCTTGACAAGGAAAAGACCATGCAGAGCAAGGAACTAAAATGAAGATGCCACCACCACTAGAGTCTCAGACCTGAAAGAAAAACATCCTCTTTGGAACAGCTTGGTTTGAACTAATGAGCCCAACACACACAGGTTTCAAAACCTGATAGGGCTATTCGCAAGCCCTTTGGGCCTCTAACTTTAGTAAATGATTGTATAAAAAATGCTTTGGGTGAGTTTTCAGTCTCACCCAAAAAAGGCTCTTATTACACTGAAAACTCTTTCTTGGGAGTTACTCCTATGAGCCAGGTGCTCGGCATCCTGTACTACATATTAACAACCTTCCCTGGAGTAAAGGGTTGACTTTGGCTTCGAGATTATGTAACCAAAAGCACATCTTGGATCAGAGGCAGGATTTGACCCAGCTCGGGTTGAGGATCAAGTATCTTAGTGGAAGGGAAGCCATATAGAAGCAGATCAATTAGTAGTCACTATGGAAACAAGTTTCAAAAGGCTTGGTTCTCACAAGGCAAAACTCTGAAGCCAGTTATCAGGCTAGGACCAGAAGGTGATATGCACAAAGCGTGGGATGGGTGGGGGAATCAAGGTAAGGAGAAAGGCAGTTACAGAACCAAAGGTATCCCACCCATTTTCATCGTCCTCCAGGAAGCACCCTCAATAGGAGGAGGCATATGGAGAGAGTCTGGAAGATCCTGCTAACACACCAAAGAGAGGGTTTGCCATGGGTCCGCATTCACAGGTCTACTGTCATTTGCTCCATGTCACCAATCTCTAGGCAAACATTAAACATCTATTTATACATGGGCTGTTTTCATACAGCCCAATTCCCAACAACAACAACAACAAAACAGAACCTCCAGCTTTTCCAAAAGCAAGAGTAAATAATCTCTTCGTGCACCTTCACTCCCATGACAGTTTTCCATTTTTGCCTGCCACAGCCCGGCCACCTCTCCATAGCCAGCAGCTCACCCTAGCCTCATGCTAAACCAGCCTGGCAAGGACAAGCAAGTGGTTGAGTTGCATCAGTTCCCCTACCTGCCCCTGGTGACTCTACCACCTGTGTGGGAGGACTTAGCCTTGGATCTCCTGCCTGAAGGCTGGCAGAAGAAGGGTGCCTGATGTGTAGCACGGAACCTGGAACCATCTTGGCTGCCTTTGAGATCTTAGGGACCCAGAACTAATGCCTGCGCTCCCACACTTACCCTGGGTGGCAATCTGCAACCTTTTGTCTATCCATCCTGCTAGGAAGGCAATCCGTGCTCCCACCCCCTGAGCTTCCCAGGCCAACTCTGTGCCCTAGGTCATGTTTCAGGCATGGCACACCATGGTTCCAGTTCCTGTCCTGATTCAACAAGGTGATCTTCCAGATTGTCTGGCCCGACTTTCCAGGATCCTGGAAGCCAGGAACCCAGACACCCCTCCCTCACCTCCTCCCCCAACTCCCACCCCCACACACGATGCAGCGAATGCCCCCTGTTGGGAAACAGAGCTCCATGTCCTTCTGCCCATGGTCTGTGATGGAAGCATCCAGGCTGAGAACAAAAACCACCCCCTTTCAGGAGTCCTTCTCCATCTTTACCACCCCAGCAAGGTGAGAGGCATCAGTTCATGCTGGCACAGTCAAGCATGACCCATCTCTAGGACAACACTTTGTACTGTTGTAATTTTTGCTTTAATGTGCCTGCCTCACGTACGAGACTGATCAAATTTTGATCATTGCTACAAAGCCTTAGGACAAACTTCTTATCTAGCACAGTGAATAGACAAAATATATGGCAATTCAAAGACTTTTGCATGGGTAGATTCAGAGAAACTGAATCAGATTTTCTTAGTAGCAATAGCCAGCCAGCCAGTCCACTTCAGTGGTGAGAGCTTGTGGAAAGAATCTTCCCGGAAAGCCAAACACTATGCCTGCCTCTCTGAACATTGCTGAATTTGTTGCTGAACACAGGGTGCCAGTAGCCTACCCACTCTGATGGTAATGTTGGTGGTGGGATATTTGGACCACTCCAGCCCTTCTGACTACTTCCTATGTTACCGTATCTCACAGATATTATCTGTTCATGCTACCAAATTCTGATGTGTAGCCTAGAACTCCTCCTATAACCCAGGTGACACAAACTGGTATGCTCTTTCAATGAAATTTCAACACCTTTTCATCCAAAAGACCATCTATAGAGGGCTGGAGAAGAGGCAAGTGTAGAGATGTCTCCCCTCTTTGGGCTTTCGCTGCTAGAGCCAAGCATCTGGACAGAAATGCTCAAGCTTTTCGGAGGATCCTCAAAAGAGTCTATAGAAAAACACCACCTCTGTTTCCTATGCAGGAGTCAGGAAATGGAAAGAGCAGAAAGTTCTGGGAAGCACTCAGAGCTGCAGCAGGAGGACGGGGACTGCATGCGATGGGACAAGGCTGATCCAAGGCGGGCAGGGAACTGCGAGAAACTCTGGATATTGGAAAAGCCACAACCCAAGTGGAGCTGCCCCACCGCCAAAGCCTCTTGACAATCATTTGGGCTTAAGTGACAATCTGCCTGGTGGGAAATACCCACAGAGTGTGTGTGTGTGTGTGTGTGTGTGTGTGTGTGTGTGTGTGTGGTTTTGTTCCCCCCCCCCAGAGTTCCTGAACGAGTTCCTATAGATACCCAGGTCTTTAAGAGTACCGGTCTGTTGCACATTCCATTCAGCTCTCATACGTATCAGTGGGTGTTGGAGCCTAGTTCAACCCAAGTGACCCCACTATCCAGCCCACACTCAAGCTGACAGGTGCCACCCACCTGTCTATTCAGGTCTTCTCCCAGCCCTGGTTCTCATCGTCACTAGTGCTGGTTTCAGCCCGTCGGAGAGGTGTCCACAAATTGGCCTGACCCTGCCATGTCTGCAACTTTCTCCCCGCCCTCCAACCCCAGTCCAGGAACCACCCACACACTTGGCAATAGGTGGAGCTGCCTTGCACAGCCTGACCAACACCCAGGCCTTGCACACCCAGACCAACACCCAGGCCTGAAGCACATGCTCACTAGCTGGAGCTACAGCCCATCACAAGAGTTTCCCAAGTTCCCTCATCAGGCCCATTCCCAGACCAAATCATTTTTGTGCCAGCGTATGATAGGTCCTTGCCCGACATAGCCTGCCCCTTCTGTTTCAGCCTTTGTATGTGCTGGTGGATGTTGCAGCCTGGCTTGCCCCACATCCCCTTTTCAGTGTACTGCAGGTGCTGCAGTCTGGACCAGCCTGGTCTGTTTCCAACCACAGCACCCATGAATGTTGGTGAGTTCCATGGCTATGCCTAGTTCAGCCCATCACTACCCCAGCTCTTAAGCAAACTAATGGAAACTGCAGTTCCACAGGGGTGGACTCAAGTATCCCCCACAGCATCTGCCCCCAGTCCTTTACTCATGTGCTGATTAGTGTCATGGCCTAGACTAACAGTACTGTGATCTAGCCCTGCCAGGTAAGCCCCAGGCCTAGCTTTAGTGTATGTACTAGTGAGTGGTGGTTGGTGGTAATCCATGCTAACTAACTAGTCCAGCTCAGATCTCCCACATGGGCAGGTGCATCAGTCTGATTCATAAATGTCCTCCAGCTTCACCTCTTCAAATTCATCAGTCTCAGCCCCCTTGCTTACCTGCAAGTGCAGTGGCCTTGTGGGTGGAAGTCCCCCAGGAGTCATTCCTCGTATACAACATACTCTCTCAGTGATCCTCACTCCCACACATCCCTTTTCCCTTTCCCTGATCAATGCACAGTCTCTGTGCCCAGGAGCACATGGGTTTCCTCAGGGCAGCCTCTGAAGCCCAGTCTTCCATTGGAATGGTGTGCTGGTCTATAGCTACTAGGGTCCCAAGCTCCTGGCATGTGTGCTGGCATAGAACTTTACCCCTCTGCCTATTCAAGATCCAACCAAATTCAAAGTCCCTGAAGTCCAGTCCACCTGCACGCTAGGCCAACATCCTTAACCTAGGGCTCTCCTCTTCCCTTTCTCCAGCTTGCCCAGGACCAAGTACATGGGAAATCTCCAGACTCCCTGGATTTGAGCTCCCCCCAGGTCCACGTACATCCACGATGTGCCATCCCCCAGGTTCCTTATAAGCCAGCACTCCTAGGCCTCCATGAGCCCACCTCCACTGCTAGTGCTAAAGGGCTCTGGAATAACCCCTCTTCAAATGATCTGCCATTACCAGCCTCTCTGTCCCAACCACTGTCCTCCAGACACAAAGAAGTGGCACATATCCTAGAAACAAAAAGATACCTGCTACTGTCACATAGGATGCCGCACTACCCTGTGATCTGTAGAAGCAAAGTAAAAGGCAGACGTTCTCAAATCAGTATCCATGGGTAGACAAAAGGGAGACCATAAACAAATTGAAATTATAGGCCATGGTGTTTTTTTTTTCCCCTACAAAAATGGCTTTCATCAGTCTTCATAGGACTCCATGGCCTACACAATGTCAAACCCCAATGCCACTCCAGAGTTGCCTTCTAGCTTTCTATGCGAATAGGAGCAAAACAACCTCTGTGCACAAACTGAGAGGACACTGCCACGGGACTTCCAGTTCTGTTCATCTTCCTGGTGCGAGTCCTAGTTCACCTAAAACCTGGCTCTCTGCCCACGCATCCAAGGGCCCCAGAGTTTTGGATCTTGAATGTCATCACTGGGGAAGCATTTGTCTTCATGGAAAGCATGGCCAACTTTGGAGCCTACTCCCATCAGGAAAAGTGCAGACAAATAAGTGTTGGGATGCCCATATTCCCAACTCTAGCATGCTCTTACCATCTGGGAATACAGGGCGGGGGTGGGGGGTGGGGAGAGGGGGAGCCTGCTGTGATCAGTGAGGGAGGGGCAGTGGAAGTTTTAGAGAGGTCTACCTTGTCTTTGAACATTGAAATACAGTCAAGGCCGCCTTTGTGTTACTATACAGAAACATGTAGTTAAAGTCATGATTCCTCTCCTGCTTAGTCCTGTCAACAATTTCTTCCTGTGCTCTTAGTCTCAAACAGGGACCCAGCCTTAATCCTTTGACTCTCTCATCTTTCCTCCCTATCCAAGTCTTGAGAAACTTCCTGACTTGCTACTTTCCACAGTCAGGACTGCAGACAGATCTGGAAGAGTTGGGCTGTTTATAACTATCCCCTGGATACTTGAACTATTTAGAGGGAAAGACAGCTATTTCAAACACTGCTCCAGGCAGTAAATTCGCCCCACATACTGCCATTTTAACTTGGCAAAATATGAGAGATTATCATTGATGCATTAATTTTTCCCTTTCTCTTGGCTCTCGGAGGGTAGATGTTCACTTCCTTTCTTTTTCGTCTCAAGGAATATGATGCCCAGGGAAGCCCTCGCACTTGTTTCTTCCTTGCCTTCTTCACCCTGCCCAGAAACGTAAGGCCAGTCCTTACTCCTTAGGTTACTTCTCTCCTTGGCATCCATAGGGACTCATAATGGCTAGTGTGATGTGTATTGGGAGACATTTTCTGGTCCTGCTCATTTGCCTGTGACTTCACGTACACTCTCACTTAAGGGTTCAGTGGGGATAGAGGGAGCGTTTCCACTAATACTGATCTGCCAGTTCCCCTGTTTCCCTTTCAGTAGCTTCCTTTCCTTCTTGGGGACCTCCAAGACAAGGCCCATCCAGATGCTAATGAGTGAATATTGTTGGTAGTTAGTTGAAAGGAAAACTGACGTTTGGGGCTTATAGCTCCCCTTCGCAGGAGTCTCCCACTCAACAGAATGAGAACACTAGGTCCCAGTTACCCTATTTCCCCTGTTCCCAAAGTAGCACACATTTGAGAAAGCCAAAACACCATAGGTCCTACAACAACCTCCTTTAGGTACCCCCAACTCTGTCACTCCTCCTGAATAGCAAGCTGCTGTCCCTCACCCCTAACCCTTCATTTTCCAACCCGTTGTTCTCAGCTCTTTTCCACTAACCTCCCCTTCACTTAAAATCAAAATACATATTCAGATAAGCTTGTGAAGTAAAAGAAATGCCAGGTGAGAGAAGGGAGAATGCAAAGTGATTAGACGTTGTGACTCTGCCTCACAGACAGGAGCACAGGCACCCTGTGGGATTTCTTAGAATGAAAGTAGCTGATCATGTCTTTAACTTTTGGCCATGAGGCTGACTTTACTCATCTCTCATCCAATAGCAGAGTCACACATAATCCACTATCCACTTTGTTATTTCACCTGGGAAGCAGAAAAGGGAAGAAGGAACAGCATCTAGAGCTACAGGACCCGAGGCTGGGGTCTGGTTGTGCAAATATGAGTTGCCAGTTTAACTTGTGCATAATACAGACAGCTGTAACCACAGCACCCCTTAGAACTTTATCAAAATTCCAGTTGCTCCTGCACCCCAAATACGTCAAAATGCAAATTCTAAAATAAACTAATCTGAATCCAAACTTAACACAAGTATGAGTTAATTTGATACTTTACAAAGGCCTGGCTTGGGCTTTGGTGCTCTTGAAATCTTACAGGTAGGAACGCCAAAAAAAAAAAATCCTGTGTAGATAAAACAACTAAATGATTGGTATCTTGGTATCCTGGAACACTAATAATGTGTGGCAAAGGTTATGCTCTTATCTCTAGAACTTCCTGATGGATCCTCTGAAAAATTGTGGGTTTCCCTATGGCTCCTCTGACCTCAGAGGCGCAGCAACTGCCTCAGATATGACGCTGCCCCTGGAGAAGATGGAATATCCAAAGGAACTTCATCAAAAAACTGAAACAGCTGATATGCTTTTAATACCCCTTTTAATCCACAATAGGTTGGTAGGGCAGAGAAATCTTCTACCTTCTTAGAATGTGTTAAGATTTTAAGTATAATCTATTAAGATTGTAACAGGTGACTTACACAGATTCTTAACTGCATTAGACATTAGCAAAAAAGCTAGAGAGACTTGCAGTGGGATCTAAGAGCAGTCCTGACAGCCTCTTAACAGGAGATCATGTGCACAGAGCAGGAGGGGACCCCAGAGCAGAGCAAGAGGATAAGGGGTGGTCTGTATTCTAGTCCCAGTGAGACCCCCGGAGGCATCCCATGGGCTTTCGCCACAGAGGCAGAGGATACTTCATAAAGGCTTGTCAGTATGGGCACCAAGGACTGTATTCCAACTGCCAAGGAGATCACTGGGAGTTTGAGTGCCCTGGAAGGCTGAGAACCCTGAGGTCAGTCATTTCCTGTTGGATTTTACACACGGGATTGAAGCAGCCCAGAACCCTCCTCGTGAGTCTGGTGACATCAGAACAATGGCCAGGAGCCCCAGGTGGTCCTCAGAGAAAAAAGAATTGTAAATTTCCTTCTGGACTCAGGAGAGGAGCTTTCTCTGGTGCTTACTTAGTTCCAGCTTTGGCTCCCCCTCCTCTCTTACACTGACCATCAGGGTCACTCAGGAGCCCCAACATTAGATCAAATAGACAGAGACTAATTATAGAAAGTTTGGATAGACAGGAGGAAGTCAGCTGGCCTAGAACTGCTAAGCCTGTGCCTTACTGCTCAGGCTCCCAATGTGGCTTTTCCTAGTCCTCACTAGGTAGGATGCAGAGTTCAGTTATTCTTCACTTGCTAAATTATTGGGGATTACTCTGCTCACCTGCCTAAGAATGTTCTACTCTTCAATTGTTAATATACGGCTTGTTAGAGTTATAAAACTGCTTTTGATTGCCCTTGAATGCACAAAATTCTGTAAAATCTTCCTTAGCTTGTGAATAGATAACTTGGTAATTTTATGGAATGATAAATTTTATGGGATGGTCAGTGGCTGTTGCCACCAAGGCCCTGCTCGCCCAGAGAACCCGTTCCATGTGAGAAGACATTTCACCTGCTATCCTGAGAGCAGAGCCCAGGAAACAAGAGGCAGAGGCAGCGAGCAGGGAGAGGCAAGGTTGTAAAGTCTGAGGCAAGGTTGTGAAGTCCTAAACTGCTACGTTTAAAGAAAGAAAGAAAGAAATCTTGTGGGTGGGAATGCCAAAAAGCAAGCAAACAAACAAACAAACAAAAAGAATTATCTTCAAAATGACAGAATCTTTATCTCCTAGAGCCCACAAAGGACCAGGCCCTGCCAGCTGCTATTGGAGGGTTTTCTTTGCTGTTCATGAACCTAAACAGCTGTGTTTCCCCCCCACCCCCCGCAAAGCTTAGCAGATAATTACTAAGTACCACTCAGGATGAGATTATCACATGAGGCTGTCCACGCAGTTTGAATGAAAGTAAGAACATTCAATAGGAACTGGGGCCTTTAAAATATCCTGAGTACAACACCAAGGGGGAAATAGTGGCCATAAAATAAATGGCCTTCATTTAAGCTGGGAGAAATCAGCAATTTAAGCAATGTTCAGTTCCTTGGGGAAGGAAGCGTATGGTTGAATTGAGACTGATCAGCTAGTCTCAGTGGTATTTGCCAGAGAATCGGAGAGCAGAAAAAGTTCTCTAATTTAACCCTGGCTTTTCATTTTTAGCTTTTCTGTCTGCAAGTGGAATTGGGTCCGCCAGAAATCTTGTTCCCCGTAGGGGTCACTGTTCAGCACATCTTCATCACCAAAGGATAGTTTGGAAACCTTTCGGCTTTAGCTCTTGCTCATGGTATCGAGATTTTTCTAATAAGAGATATCATTGCCGATAAGAACTGAACATCTTACAAAGTGAATCCACTGCAAAGACTGCCTAGGTATCACATGCAGCAAGCTAATCACCCTCGGGGCTAGGATGAAAGGGTCTCCTTTGCAGCAGCATGTTATAAAACAGCACAAAAATAAAGCTCATGCAAATCAGTGCTGGCGACATTGTGGCAGATGAGGCCACAAAGAAGAGAAGCAAAGCTAGAACTTCCATCTTTTTCTTAATTCTCTTAGGGGATGGTCGGTGGCTGCTGCCACCAAGGCCCTGCCTGCCCAGAGAACATGTTCCATGTGAGAAGACATTTCACCTGCTATCCTGGGAGCACAGTCCAGGAAACAAGAGGCGGAGGAGGCGAGCAGGGAGCAGCAGGGTTTTGAAGTCTGAGATACCCACTTTCCACCAACCCCAGGAAGAAACCTGTTATGCAAAAGAGCATGGTCACTAAAGGAAGGTTATTGTGTCTTAAAGACCATTTTCATTATCGAAAACGACTCTCCATGACCCCATCAAGGTCGTGCTGAACTGAGGTCTTGAATTATCGTTTCCATAAAATTACCAAGTTATCTATTCACCTGAAGAACGTCTACTCACTACCCATTTCCAACTAACTCCCCACTCTCAGGGAAAAGGCGCATTTAGCCGAATTCCTAAAGCATGGAGTTTTCCAACTCCTTAGGGACAGACAGCACTGGGATCTGGGGCACCTTCTTCTCGACCCCCATAGTCTGTCTTTCCCACTCAAGAGATCAATGGGGAGTTGTTTAAAACAACTGGAGATGACAGTTGCCATGCTTTCAAAGGAAGTGGCTTGCTTCACCGTCCTGAATGTGTGATTTCCCTGTCAGATAACATTTGATGGGCCTCTCAGTGGGGGGCATGAGAAGTGAGGCCACTGAACTGTACTAGCCATGTGCGGATTAAGTCAAAATATACTGACTTGCTTTGCACCCACAGCTTTTGAGCTGTGTACAAATGGCCACTAGTCGGCAGAAGCGTGGCAAGAGTTGGTGGACAGGAGGAGTATCTTGGCAGAAACAGGCCATAATAGCAAAGACAGCTGTCGTGGAAAAGGGAAGAGAAGCAACTCGTGGAAAAGCCCCCCTAGCCTGGAATATTGACTTTTGCTTCCCGTTCGATTCAGTGCTGAGGTCTCTTAACACCAAACCTTCAGTTGCACCAACAGGAGTAGCTATGTTAGCCGGCAAGGGACACTGGCAAAAAGTTAAACAAGAATGTAAGGCCCAGAGAAGAGTAAAAAGAGGGGGAACTCAGTAGAATGGGGAAGGTGGAGAAATGAAAGGACCCAGAAGGCTCAGACATGTTTTTGGAGGCGGCTTATCGATTAGGGAGGCATGAAGATGGAGACTCCAGCCAGACTGCTGGCTTGCTAGAGGGCCACTGCCCACGGAGGACAGGCTGGAGCCCAAATCCTTGAAGAACAGAAGTGACCCTGTGGTCAACGTTCACCTCCTCACCTACTCCCTGGCTCTTGTCTTTCCACACATCTTCATGTCACCTCCTCTGCTCTCATCGAGTCACTTCTCAAGCTCAGCCACAGGTCGGTTTTGTCTTCTCCATTTTTCTGGCATTAAGTTATTCCTGTTCATCTTCCCCAGCACTTATCCCTGCAATTTTTTGTTTTTGTTTTTACCTGGACATTGTGATAGCACGCCACACCACCCTGTCCTGGCCTCTCCAGTACCCCTCTCTTCTCTTTCCCACTCTACTACAACCAACCAGAATCAGAACCAGAATCATTTCCTTTTGGCTTGGTTTTTCTTATTCAGTGCAATTTAATTGCATGGACTTCATTGGCATTCATTTTTTATCTCCCTGCAGACTTACTGGACAGTGAAAGCACAAAAAAATGCATCTAGTGTCTGGTGCCAACTTGCCTTGAGCACCTGCTGAGGAATGTAACAAACGGTTTATCCATCTTGCTCCTTCACAAGCTCTGCCCCTTGAATCTCTGACATCCAGGCTCTCTAAAGATGGCACAGATACATATCGCTCTTGTTTCTGAAGTGTCAACAAGTATTTTTTTTTAACAGTCCGTCACAAGGATGCTCTTAGTTCCCTAAGTTTATAATTTCTAAATGTTCTGCTCAATCTAGGCCAGGTGGATTCCACAGGTTTCAGGGCAGACAATGATATGGTCAGCAAGTGGAGAGGGAAACCAAAAGCCTGGTACAGATCTGTACAACATCCAATTCTTTGTCCACTTGCCAGGTGTTTCCCTCATCCCATGAAGAAGCTTGCACATTTTACTAGTTTTTGCTAGCAAAATGAATTTTACTAATTTTAGTTGAAGCATACAAACATTATGATTTGTGTTCCAAAAACAAAACAAAAAAAAACATGTAATTTGTAACATCAAGCAGATGACTTATTCCTACTAAACTTGGGCAAGGTTGACTATTCTGTCTTGATCATCAGTTTCTACATCAGTAAAATGGAAATAAATTAGGGTGTCTGGCAAACGACTAATAAAAGCTAGATAATATGATGTATGCCAAGGACCTAGATGAGTGACAAGCCATCCAGTCAGTAGGTCTTTAAAGTGAATGTCCCTCCTCCCACCTGCTTCCCTCTTTGCCTAATTGAGGGCAGAGTACGTTTGAGAATAAGCATCACGGATCAGCATCAGGATCTTTTTGATCTCCCAAAATACCACCTTTAACATTATGCTTATGTACCAACCAATGTAAAAGAGGTGGCTTAAGAACCCCAAAAACCCAAAGGCCCAGCGACAAGGAAATGGCCTCATCTTCTACCCGGAAAACGTGCCAGTCTTTCTGTTTAGCACTTGGGTTTGCAGTTGGCTGTGGGACCATGGCTTAACATCAGCATCATGCTCTGTCAACCTCTCCCTCTGGGAAGGGGAATCATTCAGCCAGCGCCTTTCTGGGATCACTTGACCCTGAATCTTGAGAGCTGTTGGAAAAGCAGGGAAGGAAAGCAAGTTTAAACTTGAACAAAGCCCTGGGAAACTAGAAAGAGTTCATGAACATTATAAGAGCGAAGGTGTCGGTGTAATCAACCAATGAATTACTCCTGAACTGGGTTTTCCCTGAGCCAATATGCTACAAGTCAATGTAAACCCTGGGGAAACACTCTCTGTAAGGAACTAGTGTGGATCAGGTTCCTCAAAAGTGAGTTGAGCCAGTGGAGTTTGTGGGCTGATGCAAGACAACCATGTAAGCAGACAGTGATACAGACAGAACAAAGTGTTACTTCATGAAGTAGCAGGAAGAGGAATTATTAAAGGTTTCTCACAAAATAGAGTTTTGAAGAAAGCTCAGCAGGTCATTTGGGGGCAAAAGGAAGCAAGTACATCAATCCCAGCAGGTGAAACAGCAGCCCTACTCAATAGGGATGAGTTAGTGGCTTTACCTGGAGCAAGGGTGTGGTGTTTGGTGCAACAGTTAACAAGCTGGTTGAGATGCCCAAATACCATATCAAAGTGCCTGGTTCAGGTCCTGTCTCTGCTTCTGATCCAAGCTTCCTGAAAAAGCACACCCTATAAAGCATCAGATAAGGACCCAAATCCCTGTGACTCACATGGGAGACTCCCCATTTTGACTTTCAGGATCTTGGCTTCCAACCCGGTCCATCCGATCTTGACTATTGCAAACATTTGGAAAGAGAACCAGTGGATAGAAGCTCTGTCTGACTCCCTCTCAAATGAATAAACCATGTTTTCATTTTTTAAATGACTTTCAAACAACTGAACCCCAGGAGCCAAGGAGAGCTGGGGCACCAGGCAGGGTTTAGACCACAGAGCAGACCTGAGGTCATGCCCACTTGCTCCGTGAATACCACAAATGCCGCAAATGCCAGAGAACCAGGAAAGAGGCAGGGGGTCAGGGCTCCTCCTATGCCTGCTTGAGCCACAGTGTGAGTTGTAAGACAGAGAAGAGCGGGAACCAGAGGGCTGACTGAGAAGTTAGCGCTTTAGAAAAGGAAAGCAGGGAACAAATGTCTAGCACAGAGTGCCTCGCTCTGGGACACAGATGCTGGGATCTTCAGGAGGGAACAAAAGGCCAGCTAGAAGTAGTCACTCGAGGATATCATATGTCCACAGCCTAAAACTGGGAGCGTCCCCAGCTAACTTGGTTAAACTAACTTCTGAATCACTCCAATGATGCCCGTGTTGGCAAGGTAAGTGTACTAGCCAGTCCTTTAGTGCAGGTGAAGTCAAAGGAAAACTGCTGAGTGAGCTCTTGTCCTGTTGCGTTTGGGTGGCCGAGTCAGGGGCCCAGGCTGGCCTCCCAGGTGTGCCAGTGCAAGGTGCAGAGCTGAAGCAGTGACTGATTATTGCTTGAGGAGACGAATGGGTAACACAAATAGGCAGCTCTTCCATTCCCACTATCTGCGTAGCGCAGGGAGGAGCCAGAGACTGATTTCAAACTCGCAGAAACGACTCTCATTGAGAAGTGCTGTCTGCTAAGAAACAGGGATGGGAGGAAACTTGGAAAACACAAGAAACCCAAGTGTTCTGCTATGGGGAAGCCTGCCAGCAAAGAGGTCTGCTAGTGGATGAAGCAGGGGTGGGGAGGGCAATGCTTTCGCACCCTTAACATCAGTTTTAAAAGAGGAATGTTAACTGCTGACAGCAAGAGGAAGAGGGCTCAGGGTTTTCAGTACTAGGAAGGCAGAGAAACCATCTCCCTCTCCCTAAACCTAAAGGGCTTGCTTGGGTTTTTCTCTTCTTGTACTATCTACTGGGAAATTTTCTGTTCTCTCAACCAATTCCCTTCACCTCTTTTCAGAAAAGGGAGGCACCCAACAATCTATCCATTGCCTGGCACCAGGCACTTCTGGTCAAGGGCTCGCCCCACCCCACCTCACAGAGTACCACAAGAAGAAAACTCAGTATGTTGGATGAGGAGTCTTGCCTTTGTGTGCTTGTACTTAGAATGGAGCCTTGTTTAGCAAGGCTCTCTCAGTTGGTTGCCAGCAAGCCCATCATTCACACCTCCCCTCAAAAAAGATACAACTTCCTGTGGAAATAGGTGGTCTTAGATAAGTTTGTAATGGGCAGAGATTTGGGTTAACTGAACCTTTGTCATTTGTGGCTTGCCGGTAACAGGTTCCAATCCTATTGCTCCAGCTGTTCCAGTACTTTTCATCAGGCAGCTAGCTACCAGCTAACCATGAGGGCTTAGTTCCAGGTGCCACAAGCAAAACAGGGAGTGAACATCCTGGCCTTGTTGTTAGAATTGACAGCGTAGCTCTACAGATGTTCCCTAGAGTTATGAAAAATGGGCAAACTTCCCCATAAGTAGCACCAACTACAGTTTGACATGTAAAATTATTTGCTGCTCCAGTCAACATAATGCAATCTTGAAAATGAACAAAAAGCAGCAGAGAGAAAGAGGAGAGCAGTGTGGGAAATAGGGGAGACATCTGCTTTCAGCCAGGTGGACTCCTCTGTCAACACACACCACTCTGTGTTATGTTATTCTGCTTCCACCTACGCTTCTAAATCCTATCATTGCATTTCTATTGTGACTGAAGAACACAGTTCTAGCAAATCTCTTGGAGAATATAATACAGAGATCCTAACTCATTTTGTAACTAGACGTGGTTGATCCAAGAGACTTAAAATCTGTGCCTGCCTGAATGATGTCAAGGGGATTTGTGGAGCCTTTAAGTTGCTCTGAAACAGAACCAAAGGAAACCTCTCCTGGAGTCCTTTCATTGACTCTTGGGAAGTCTGACTTGTATAGGAAAGGTGAGGATGTGCCTGTACGCCTAAGTGTAGAACAAACACACAGCCTTAACACTCAATCCACTGATTCCAGCATATGAGGAACACCCACCCAGAGGGACCTGTTCGTAGCAATAAACTTCCCAAGCTGCGAAGTCTGGAAGCCTGCATGGCTGCGTGGAGGATGTGGGGGCTTACAAGGGTGAGAGGAAAGGAAAGGGATTTTTATTGGAAAGGGAAAAAGATAAAAGGAATTTCTGCAGAGCTAGAAAAACTAGTCCCAAAGAGGTACGGAAAGGACCAATTTGTATACAGGATTAGTGTTAAGTATGCCCCATGAAATAAGGATTGGAGAGATAAAAATGAAACCATGGCAGGTAGGGTCATGTGCTTCATTTTCTTCAGTGGGGAGCCCAGCAGAGCCACGGTCACGTGTCTTGTGGTTGGAAGAGAGGGCATTCATGATAACCGTGCTTCTAGAAAGCCATATCATCTCAGGGCCATAATCTGAGATTACACTGGGGAAGGAAATGTCAGAGAAGAGAGTTTGCATGTGGCCTTTGGAGAGCACAAAAAAGAAACGTTTGGAATGATTTCTTGCTTTTCTTGCTTTTTAAATACCTATTTTCGTTTCACAACATCCTTCCCGACTCTAGCTAGACGCTTTACACCATTATGGAATGCCCTTTTGGTTGATCTTTCAGAGACCATCCTAGGAAAATGCTTGCACTGACAGTAGCAGAGGACTGGTAACTGACTCAAATCAACCAGCAAGTTCTTTTGAGTCTTCCCCCCATTCAACCTGTTAGAGAAAGAAGGGAAAGCTACTAAGGATGGTACCACAACCAGAACTACAGTCTTTGAGTCTTGTCTCATCCTTAATTCCTATGTGGCTTTAGAAATGGACTGCTTTTTGCTTTGTTTTTAGTTCTAAAATACACACTTACCATTTGAGTGGTGTTATTAAAGGGGGAGAAAAGTGATGGAATCACCTGCGGTCCCTGCTATCCCAAAATAACAAGTTTTGGGTTCATGTGCAGATTCCCGCTCAAGTTAAATGATGTACAAAGGCATAATGTATTTATAGATTTTCCCAACAAATTGTTACTGCTCTGTGTCTCTGATGTGCTCTTATCTGCTTCTGTATTTAACAGTGCATTAATATTGCTCATGTGAACAAATGCTCTTTATGATTTTTAATGGCTACCTCCTATGCAGTTGAGGTGCTTTAAGAAATGAGAGGGTAAAGGGAAGGATTACCATATGTTTCAATTGTGTAACTTCCTGTAATGGGGAGGGGAGAGGAGTAATATGTAAAAAAATCACTAAATATCATAAAAGGAAATGAGGAGTCACCACTTTGTGGGCTAGGCTCCTTTCTAAGACCTGGACATTCCCAGTGCCCTTCAAGTTCCGATTTCAACCTCAACTATACCAGCTTCCTTCCTTCCTCTTCTCCCAGCCAGTCCCCTCTTATTGCTTCCCTGCCCATCCTTCAAGGCCTCATCATGAGACTTTCTGGGGTCCCTTTCCCATTCTTAAAAACACAATGCCACTGGACCCTTTTCTTGCATTCCCCAACCCACCTTTGAGTATTCAATTCACTGATACATTTCTATCCCCATGAAGCGGAGCACTGCTTGAGAAAGTCACCACAGAGGATCTCCAACCTCTCCTGGCATCAGGGTGTCCCAGTCTTCTCTACTCCACCATAGCTATTCCAAACCTTCATCACTCTTATCAAATTCCCATCGCACACTCAATTTCCTGCCCCCAGGAAGTCAGCCTTGCCTCCTACTTCAAAAGAGAAAGACAAGATGCCCCGTACCTAGAAATGATTTTAAATGTACAGCCTTCCTGAAAGAACATCATCTGTTCTCTTGACCAAGACAACTCAGCACCAGTCCTTTGCATGAATTTCCTTCTCCTCCGCCTCCTCCTCCTCCCCAGCACGACTCCATTCTCTCCCTTAAGTCTTCCTCCCTCTCCTATATTCCCAACCTCTCACATCAGGTTCTTTTTTGTGAAGCCTAAACATTGTCCAGTGTCTGCTAAACTTGTGGAGACAGCAGAGAGCTCCATTAACCTTCTGTCTTTCTGGTCACACTTGTCAGTTCAACCGGCTAACTGCATCTGCTTCTTTACACTCTCCTTCAACTCACTGTGACCAAGAAGTGCTATTCCTTCCAGGCCCAGCTTAGCCACCTGACAGTTACCTAGAAAGCCTATGTTGTATCCTCAACATGGCATTCCCTGTGAGTATATATTATAAGTTGTTTGTTCCCCTACAAAGACATTTGGTTTCCAAGCCAGCATGAAATGCACATTGAAAGATGCAGCAAACCCTATAGAAACCATAAGGAAAGGGGGAAATAACGAGAATTGGAAAAAATTTATAGCTTCAGATACAATTTGAGAGTCAAGGTGCTGCTGGAGAGAAGCTAGAGCTGGCTCTGCAGGGCTTACAAATGCAGGTGGGAAGAGGACAGCCCCAAAGACAGTTTAACAGAATGGAACCTTGGCAAAGGCAACATGCCAAAGCAACCCCCAAATCTCAGGGGGATGGCCTTTGGGCTCTTCAAACTGAGTGCTGTCCCACTAGAAGCAAGCATATGGCCCATCTACAGCCACCCGTCATTTACTTGTTTTTATCCCTCTGATTATAGGCAAGTTAATTCATCTTAATAGCTCATCTAGGCTATAACATAGCAAACAGGGAGGAAGTAGAGGAGGACAACTGGGAGATACATGTACAGACCCAGAAGAAATAAGAACTAAAGTGAACCGCAGGCTCTGTCTGTGTAATAAGGAGTTAAAAGACCCAAAAAGTTTTGTGAAACTTTTGGAACGTTCACTGGGCTCAGCTGAGTGGAGAAGAGGTCCAGAACCAAGATAAACAAGTCTAGGGTAGGAACAGAAAACATCTCCTCTAATGTGTACTGCTTCATGGGCCAGGACCAGGTGTTAACACGAAGCCTGGCAAGCAGGGACCTCCAGCAAATGTGGAAATGAATATGAAGCTCATTTCTAAGTCCCTCTCCAGTTCAGCCCGTACGTAACCCTATCTTGTAACACTATTGCAGCATGTCCCTCTGAACCCCTGTACATGTGCTTGACAGTGCAAGCTGGAATTGCAATTTAGAGGGTGGACAGAGATGAAACCAACACTGAGACTTGAGAACAAACATCAGGGAGCCTGATGTTCTTGCTGCCCAAATTGAGGCGTCCGTCTACAAACAACCATGAATGGCCGTGGATACTGTGTCTAGAGCAAGCCAAGGATTAGCATCTGCATCCAGGTCACCTTCTTGGTGGGATGATCTACACCAAAGAGCCCTCTTCCATATATTCTCTACAAAGGCACCCGCTGCAACATATCCCTACAAACGGGAGGGCCAGCTCCCAACTTTAGGCATGTTTGTGCCCATCCTCTTCCATTACAGAGTAGCTCAGCCCGGGTGGCCTTCCCTGGTGATGAATGATGAAGGGAGACTTCTCTCTGTGCTGTAACTAAAAACCATGCAAGTCAGAGGGCATGGAGTAAATAATTGTTCAGGAACTTTTGTCAGCATTTAGGAAAGGACAGCCAATGAAAATAAAAGGCAGGAGAGTATGAAGATACAGAGGGCTAGTGGGTGGCAACTGGTAAGCATAGACAGTTGCAGACAAAATAAGAATAGAAATGAACTGCAGCTCCCGTGTCAAATCCACAGCTAAAACGCAGGGAAATTCTGGTTAGAATTGGTTTCGGTGCCAGGAAAAGCCATGATCTAGATAACTAGACTTGGATCTCATGGGTGTGTTACTTTCTAACTGGGTGAACATGTCCTGTTAACCCAATCGGCCGAACCGATGGCTTTTGATTCTTTGTTCTGGCAGGACTGGAAGCACCTCCGATAGCCACAGTGTTAACCTTCTATGTGGCTCTGGGTCTGAGTTTCTAGAAATAAAAAAAAATAATAATAAACTCCACTCATATTTTGGTTTCATTCTTCCTCACATAGCGTCAGCACTGCCACGTATCCTGGAGGAGAAAGTCCAAGTATTGGAGAAGGCATTTGAGGAGGCCAAGCACCCAGCTCTTCCCCCCAAACCCCAGGCTCAGTTTTTTCATTCAAATAGCACCATATGCCACCTAGTGGCCTGAGCACACCCCAACCTAATTCTTGGTGTTTTGCTCATGGTTCTGCTCTTCATCACCACCGCATGCCAACTGCCACTTAGACCCCATTCTCAAGCCTGGTGTGATGCCTGCTCCCCCTCCTCCCTGCATGTTACTGCCATTACGCAGTGAAATCCTTTGGTTAAAAGCAGTGTCTCACCTCTCTCTGAAACTCCCCCTGACGCATAGTAGGCACTCAATAAATGTGAAGGGGTAGCCATCATCTCCTTGCACTTGAAAAACAAATGTAATTTACAAGATTTAACACTAAGTTTGAAATTCAGTGCCGCATTTACCCTCCAGTCTCTTGACAGGCACTTGTTGTGTGTGTTTTTCTCCTCACACGTTTTCTCCTCGCTTTCTTGTTGTTTGTTGATGCTTTCATAGTAGCTGGCCAGCCTCATAAGCTGAGCAGTTGGTAAGTCTGACCGTGTTTTTGACTCAGGAAAGTGTCAGGGTTTACTCTAGGCCAAGGGTCAACAGAGCACATCAAGAGTTGGGGAACAGTGTTCCCTGAGACCCTGAGTGCTGGGAAACACACAGTGCATCTTACAGAAAGTGAGAAGGACCTGTCCAGCAAGTAGGGCACCACATCAAGAATCTTGTTGTGTTCCCTTGCCGATCTTTTCTGCGTGTGTGGAACATGTACCAAGAGTAGTTAGGGAGCCACGGATAGGGATGACGCAAGTGGTTCAGGCTCCAAGTGGGAAGTCAGAGAAAGTGAACTCTTTCATGTTCCCTGCCTCTACACTGGGAGGTCTCTGTTTCTGAACTCGGTGCGGAGAAGCTGCAGTCAATCTGAGACTGACAGCAAGCTTCTCGTTCTGCCCCTCTTCCCTCCCAAGTTTTGCCTGAGAAGGTACTTAATCCTTGTACCTGCCCTTCTCCCAGCCATGCCCTAGGGAGGGGTTGAGATGCCTCCTCTCCTGGGTTCTTCCTAAGACTTGCCTAGGGAAAGAAAAAAAAAAGGAAAGAGTTATAAAAAAAGTTAGCAACCCTTTAATAACTAGAAAACCCCACCCTCCAGTCCCACTGTTAGACGAATGTGAGGTCCATGTTAGGGCGGACAGCAACTGAGATGGACAGCAGGTGAGGCAGACAGCAGTTGGGGTGGGCAGCAGCTGGGGTGGGCAACAGTTTGGGTGGACAGTAGTTGAGGTGGACAGCAGCAAGCAGGAAGGTATTTTCAGTGTCCATCACAGGAGCATCTCCTTGGACTTTGGATGTCCAGAGTCAGGTGCCAGTCACAGAACTTTCTGGTGTCTTTCTGGGCCTCTCTTATCACGTAGAACGCTGGCAGCAGCCCAGGGTCCTCACCTGGCTGAGCAACTGAAGTGAAAAATGATGAAGGCCACTAGAGGATTATTCTGAGAAGAACTTTCAAGCCATGTAAGAGGAAGTGGAGAGACTGGAGCCAGAGCATCGGGGGACAGTGCTGTGAATCCTACATCCTTCCCCTCCACCTCAAACAGGTGGTCTTCCCACATGAAGCTGAGCTGCATTTGGAATCACAGGATGAAAACAAGCAGCTCATGAGGAAGAGTTCAGACATAAGGACAGTTTGGAGATGAAGAACAATGATTTGGGCTTCATGAAGATGGTAGGAAAGGGAAGTTTTCCTGGTCCAGAAAGAAAAAAAAAGTGGGGGGGGGGCAGCAAAGGCACCCCTTGAGAGGTTTTGCCAAACTTGGACTGTCTTAACTTACAGTATCAAAACACTTAGGGAATGAACGAGTCATATTGATGTGCCCTGGCCTTGTAGCAGCTGTGTCACAACCAGTCCTTAGCCTGTGACGGGACCAGGTGGAGAAGTGGGCAGGGTGCTGCATGAGTTTTCCTTGCTAATTTCTCGCATTAATTGAGGGGCAGCCACAGGAGAGAGGACAAGTGTAGGCAGCCAGAGGGCTTGTTGCATGGAGTTTGTTATACAGCTTCTAGCCAAGAGGGAATGCATCCAAGTGCCTCCAGGGAGAGATGTGATGCCCTGACCCAGAGCCCCAGCACCCCAGCGCCAGCCTCCACCCCCACTGCCTGCTTTCAAGGTTGGGAAAAGGTTCGGCATCTGTGAAATGCCAATACATGAGAAAAATTTGGCTTGATTTTGCATCCCAGCCCTGACCACGCCCTGAGTAGTGAGTGGGACCACTGGAAACTCACTAAGCTTTCTGGCACTGGATAACACTCCACAGCCAGTAGCAACTGAGTGTTTGTTGTGATCCCCGGAAGAGAGGCTGGTGTTTCAGACTCTCACTGCACCAGATGAGCCAGCCACTGTTGAGTCAGACCTTCTCCAATGTCTCTAAGAGTTGGAGAGTGAATTCTGGAATGGAAAAGAAGAAAAAAAAAAGAAATGAAGGGGAGGAGGGATGTGTTGTCTAAAGAGGTACAAAGTCGACAGGGGCCAAAAAATGAGCTGTTTCTTCCTTCCACTGGATCAATTACACTTAAAGAATGGCAGAGGACAAAAACAATAGTGGTAGAAGTAATAGAAGTATTTGAGATTCAACACTGCCTGCTTATTTGAATGTTTAAATTTTATGCATGTCATTACTCCTCCGTGTGTGTGCACTTTGTACAAAATCAAGACCTTCACATACCATATCTCAAACAGACTCCAACCCAGAGAAGTCTAGCCTTCTGTGCCTTTTTAAAAAGTCTTGTTTTAGGAGGTCAAGTCCACCTTGTAGGATGTCTTCTGGGTCTCATACAGAAAAGATCTGCTACCATAAGCAGCACACACTGCCTTTACTTAATAAGGTGTTACATCATCCTTTCCTGCAGAGTTGATTTACTGCATCTGTACATACTGCCACACAGCCAGCTGCCCCCTCCAGTACCCACTGGAGAGACACATGGCATGGACATACCCAAAGACATTTCCATCTGTCTCCCTAGACAGCAACTATAGCAAAAGCTGAAGTTGGACCCTCCCTCTCTACACACGGCCGTTGCTTGTGCAGAACCACACGGGACCTGACAGTTGGCTTGGGTTCTGATGATTGGCTTGACTCTAGCATCCCACAGCCCCTGCCCTCCTGCTGACTTGAAAGGAATTTGGGTCTTTTTATGAATCTGGCCTGGAACCTGGATCTCCTGGGTCAGAGTCACATGGGCTTCCCTTGGCACATTTGCAGAAACAGAATGGATGAGCTGTTTGCCGCTAGAGCCACTTAGTCAGGTCTTGAGGAGGTGCCATCCCTGGCGAGGCCTCTTCCTCCTCCATCCACGGAATCTGTTTTTCCTCTGGGGGAACACAGCACAGGGTCAGCTGCCGGAAACCTGGGCAAACACAGAAGTGCCCAGAAGCTGATCTGCAGGGTGCCAGGCCCCCAACCACCCTGATCATTGTCACAAGTGTTGCTTTGGGACTCCCTCCCCTTGCTTGAGACTGTTTCCGAAATCAACTTTGAGATGCCTACCTGCTCATTTCCTGGCCCAAGCTAGGCACAGGCAGCCTTCCGCTTTGCAGCTCACCTTCTCCCTGGCTCAGAGAGGGTAAAGATTCCTTGTGGGGAGCCCCATAACCCCCAGTCCCCACCATGGCATGAAAGGACAGCTAAGGGATTTTTGTTGTTGTTGTTATTTTTTGTCCCCAGATAACTGACTCCCTTTGCCTTTTTGCTGGTGGAAGGCATTTTTGCCTCTGTCTCTTATATTTTTACCTGCATCTCTCTCTGCTACTGCTTTTTATTTCCATTAGTCTGTGGATGTCCCCCAAGGATGTAGACTGTTGAAAAAAAAACAAAAAAACAGGAAGCCATTTCTGCTTTCCTCCCCAACACATCCTCTTCTGCAGTTGTAGCAGATGCAGGGGGATACAGGACAGAGAGTAGGAGAAAGGAAAAATTCAAGGAGCAGGGTGAGGGGAAAAAGAAAAAAGATGGTTGGTACCTTGCACTCTTATCCAGCCTCTCCATGCAAACAGGAAGTAAGGTTATTGCTAAAGTTCTCCTTTCCAAGCACTCCTCCCAAACTTGGGGCAAAGAGAAGGTAAACTCGGACAGTGTGCCCACTCCTCTCCTTCATGCACATGGGCCTTCGACCCGAGGGCAGGAAATTGGTCCCGCCCACAGCCCATTCTCTCCGCTTCCCCAGGTGAACTAGTGACATAGCTTGCTCAAGATTGGATGCCAAGTACATGGCTGGCTCCCCTGTAGCTAGAGAGCCAGGCCTGGGTGGTTCTCCCATTTCTACCCTGGTTCCTCTCCTCTCTCCACTTGAGGGCAGGCAGAGGACGCAGCTGCACCTTGGGGAGATCCTCTTCTCTGGCCTAGCTCCAAAGCAAGAAGGGGCTAGAGAGTAAGGACCCAGTCAGGAGAGTACCTGGCCTCCCCTTACAGGAAACGTCTCCACCACCCCAACTCCCTCGAGAGATTGCCATCCCAGTGTGTCTAGAAGGTGAATCTTGAAGCAATGAGGGGAGCAAAGGAAACTGAAAACAAACTCCTGTTCCCACATAAAAAGCAAGACATCACAAGTGCAAATCACAATATTGTACCATTCTGCACAAAAATAAGCCTGTTCAGATATGCAAAAAGTGATGGTGTTGACCTTTTGCGGTTCTGTGTATCAATATGAGTTTGGTCTTAAGACTCATCCTGCAGCAGTGGGAGCCATTAGGTCGGATGCAGTTGGGTCAGCATCTCGGGGTGGGTGGGGCTGTATTGCTTGCTCTTCAGGATGGTGGCAGGGTGCAGGATGTGGGGGCTGAAGACTTCTCTCTGCTCTGTCCCAAATCTAAGAGGGATGCCACTCTTCCCCAGAAACAAGTTCCAAGTCTCTTCACTCCCTGTGGAGAGAAATCCTTCTGGGGGCCTGGCTTTTGTAGCCAAAGAACCAAGAACACCCCTGCCGTTGTGCTCCTCCTTGGAGGAAACGAAGCCAGAACCTGCTCCACTGGAGGCGAAGGACAGGGGAGGAAACCCAGGGAAAAGGAGAAAAACTGGGAGTTTGTGATTTCTGGCAATTCTGTCTCACATGGAGCTCGGAAGCTGTGCCTTATTTCAGTCACTTGAAAGTCTGGCTCCCTTCACAGAAAATATCTTACAACAAAGCAACTGCAAGTGAGAATATATATCTGCAGCATTTTCAGGATAAGCATTTCACTGTAAATATGATTGCGCGACGTTATGCCATTTCCTCTGCTTCCCGTACATGTGTGCACTCCGGGTGCCTTTCCCTTACAGGCAGCTGGCCTTGACAGCCACAATGTGTGCTGATCTTCATGCTTTCTTGCTTCCCGTCACACTCATGATCATCCCTTGTACTGTTGAACCTAGTTGGGCGATATTTCATTGCTCAGAGTTTTCACCTGTCCAGGATGACCTGACTCTATAATGTGAGATTTTTAGGGGCAGGGAACATTGGCCTAGCTGCCCTCATCACAAGCAGACCCTCAGACATGGTGAGACTCCATAAATATTTGTTCCATGATTGCGTGTGCAGACCGCAATCTCAACCAGTACCCTCATCATTGGTTGTTGCTGTGTCTACCGGGTGGAAAAAACATCTGGGAGTTACATCCACTTGTGGCAATAATAGAAGAGTCCATTTAAATGTCCTTTAAAGCAGGTGATTCATGTTCTACATAAAATACTGAAATGTTCAGCCATAAATCATGCCAGCGGTCTGTGTGGTTCTTCTAGTTCTTACATTTCCAAGAAATGCTGTTGGCTCCCGAATGTAAAAGTTCTCCAAGGCCTTTTCACTTCAGAATAAATTCATTGCTTACTGAGTTGGCTGATCTTGCTTCAGACTCTTGCACATAATTTAAAAGAGCCAGTGATATAGGAAGTTTGTAGTTCAGAACATTGATTATCCTATTGAAAAATAATCTGGTTAGCTCCCAAGTGAAATCTTTGTGATCAAGATTTGAATAACGAGCTTTAAAATTCACTTAATAAAACACGCTCTTCCAAATAGTTTGTGTGTGGAAAATATCTGTTTTGTTTTTAGTTACAGCCTTTTTTAAATAATGTCTTTTGTGGCTTATATGTAATAAGAATAACTCATTTAAAATGTGGAACCTTTCACATGCAGACCATGGACGGGTGCAGTCAGAGTTGCCCTGTGACTTGCACACTCGTGTTTTCGAGCTGGGATCCTTGGAGGATCCACTCTGGCTTCCGCGGCTGGTGTGTGTTCACAGAAAAGAGCAACTGCAGAGCTGCTGCTTCTGTCAATGTTCTAGTTTCTCCCTAGGTGCTTCGCTCCTGCTTGGGCAACAGGACCCCTCCACCCGGTCGTGGGTTCCTCTCTCACGCTGCATCGTTTCAGTCCCCCCTCGCCGAACTTGGACGCGTAAACTCACTTCTGTGGCTACGCTCCGCATAATTACCTTGCTTAATACCATGACTTTGGATTTATTGTTTGTTCCGCAAATGAAAAGGGCAATTTGTTTTCCCCACCTCTAAGGATCTCATAGTTGGATGTTTCATTATTCCTTGGTGAAGGGCAGGCTAAAGGAATGGATATATTCTGAGAATTTTTACTGAAATAAGATAAATAACCCTGAGTTTATTGAGATGACAGCAATGAATCATGCGGAACTATCTCACTGTGGCTTCTCATCATCATCATTAACATAAAAGGCTAATATTGTTTGATGTCCTAGCAAGGGTGTTGATCATCTTTCAAATTGTTTTGGTGGGACTAGTTCCAGTGTAATGAATATAAAGTTATGGTTAGGGCCACAAACTTCTGAGCATTAACTCTATAATGGGTCTGGGCAAGTGGACTGTTCAGCTTGACTTAAGTGTCCTAGATTTGCATCTGTGTTTTTTCAATTATTATTTTTACTTATTGGAATTGCAGTTCCACAGAGATCTTCCATCTGCAGATTCACTCCGCCACATGCCTGCCACAGTGAGAACTAAGGCTGAAGCCAGGTACCAAGAGCTCCACTGGTCTCCTGCACAGGTGGCAGAGACCCAAGTCCTTGAGCCACCACCTGCTACTGCCCAGGGTGTGCATTCCTGGAGAGTCAAGTCATAAGTAGGGAAGGGACCCAGTCCCAGGCACTGGGGTATGGGATTCATGCATCCCACACAGTAGCTCAACCTGCCGTGCCACAAGGCCTGCCTCTGCATCTGTTTTTAAAGATACACTGATGGAAAAGCTCGTTCAGTGCGACTTACCAGATGACATTTGCATTCTTTATTGGTGAATCTGTCCAGTTATCTACTGCAAGTAGTTGTAGTTTTCTGGCTTAATGTCTGCTGTAAGGATTGTATCAGAATCAAAATCTCAGGTACTCATCCTTTGTATATTTGCAGCTTCAATGTTATGAACATTCTATAGCCCTTTCACCCGGGACAGGAGAGAGTGGGCAATTATACAACCAGGATCACTGGTGTTACCAGGGGATAATTGGAAGACCATCCAATCCTACCCTGCAGTAGAAGTTTCTAGAAAAATGATTCCCATGGCATGACAGCCAAGAAACACAACCCAAGTAAATCCCTCACAGAGATTTTGAGGGCTAATTGAAAAGAAACTGGAGAAGGGGGTACGAAGCCTCCAGAGTAGTGGAGGCAGGGCCTGGGCAATACTGTTGTAAGCTCATTGCTGTGAGGGTGAGCAGAGAGCCCTTCTAGAAAAACACAAGTCCTCATTCTTTCCAGGTGCTTCTGGGTTGTCTAGAAAATGCAAGCTTCCTTGCTATAATTCTGTAAGATTTGTCTGATGTTCAGCAAAGCCTTGCTTCTGTTCTCAGAAGGATCAACACTGTTCAATTCATTTTATTTTCTTAAGATTTATTTTTATTGGAAAAACAGGTTTACAGAAAACCACTTGGTTTACTCCCTAAGGGGCTGCAATGGCCAGAGCTAAACTGATCCAAAGCCAGGAGCCAAGAGCTTCTTCTGGGTCCCCCACGCAGGTGCAGGGCCGCTCTCTGTTGCTTTCCCAGACCACATGCAGGGAGCTGGATGGGAAGTGAAGTACTCAAGATACAAATCAGTGCCCAGATGGGATCCCATTACATGCAAGGCAGGGACTGAGCCACTGAGCCATCGTGCTGGACCCAGTATTCAGTTCTTAATGCTGCATCCTCAGGAAAGAATGAAAGTCAACAAAGCAAGTGATGTCATAGTTTTGTTCTGAAATCAGTTCTCCCACCCCATCCCCACCAAAAACATCTCTAAGAGCTACTGCAGCCACAAGATGATATTTGGAGAGTTGCTGGCCTGGAGTGTGATCGTAAAATGGATTCTAATCAATTAGCTGGGTTAAAAGGGAAGGAATTTGGTAGTGGATGAACGATGTCTGCCTCTGTCATGGGAGAAAGGGGTGACAACACACTTGCCTTGCATCTAACATCCCCACGAGTATAATCCTGTATTTCCTAAGGGCACTGGCATCCCACTGTATCCATAGTAATAAGATGGATTTTTAAATAACCATTGAAGTCTACACATTTAAACAAGAGCTGTCCATTACATCAGTCAACCTTGGAGTCTAGTTAATTCACTGTGACTAAAATTCTCGGTTTCTTTTAAGTTCAAAATACAAACTGAACTCACTATCTGTAGGCAAATCTGGCTTTGACCAAAATCATACTTAGAATGAGAGAGGACTATTTATACTACCAGTCTTGGCTCCAAGTGACTTTCCAATTCATAAAAAAAAAACAGGTCTGTCTTGAAGGAGGCAAAAATGCTATTCACAAGGGCATACAAATCATCCCCCAAAACCGGAGTATCTGTGTTATAGCAAGTACCTTGTTCAGTGCTGAAGATGAAATTACAGGCACAGCCTCTGCTTTTATTTGCTCACAGTCTGCACGGGACAAACAGAGACACCAGCAGTTAAAATCTAGCATATTTTAGCTATCTAGCATATCTAGCATAGCAAGTACTATGATGGAGGGCAACTCTTGTTGAACTGAAGGCAGTGAATTCGGATTGAGAAAATGGAGAGGAATAACAAAAAGAGTTTCTTCAAGTCCCTCTTCAGCTGAATTCTGAAGAGTGACTAAGTCAATAATGGGATGGGGCAGGCAGCAAACTGAGGAAGACTTCCCAAGGGGGCAGTAGATACAGAAACATGGAGATTGAGACATCACAGGCCTTGTGGGACGGTGGTGGTGGAATGGTAGTGAAGGCAGGGAGTGGCCTATGACAAGATAGGAATGCCCATAGGGAACAACAGGCCAGCCCCAATATCTTCATTCACAATATGGAAATAACCAATGTACTGTCTTAATCGGAAGACTAAACAAGATGTAAGCTTTCTAGCAGAAGACTGGTTGCCTAACAGGTGCTCAGAAATGGTGGCCATCTTCTCTCTCCTCATTATTAATAGGTCCCAGATCTGGCAAATGCATAGTATAGGCAAAACCAAGTACAGCTCAAAAAATCCACACCAAAGGAATTGCTCACTGCGTGCTGGCAGGCCTATCACATGCCCAAATTTAGTTTTTAGTGTTTTTTTTCAACCAAGAAAATGTTATTTATCATGCTGTCCAACCCTATGATAAACAAAATAGTGACACAAAAGCGAATGCAGTGATAATACAAGGTTATTGAAGACTCTTCTCGCCTGGACTTGCTTTGGCCTCCCTCTCCTACAAGACAGTGAGGCTACACAGGCGTAGTGCTGAGCATGTATGCGTGTAGGGAGGAAGGGTGCACCATCGAGGTGGGTCTGACCTGTGGTCCCAAGCAGAGCTCCCGACCCAACCACAATGAGCCACTCGGCCCCGCAAAAGAAAACAGGAGAGACATCGGATTGAATCTTCCAGAAGGTCTTTGTTGCAATTTTCTCCATCATTAAAAAAAAAATACATCATCAAATCAAGACAATAGCAGCACAGCTTATTGAAATGTTACAAGCAAATTTGCTTTTGTACTTTTCCTAAGAACATTACGAAATCCCCCTACACACATTATTCTCTGTAAAATGTGTTTAAAAAAAAAAAAAAGCACCATGAAATCCTACAGAGAAAAAGAGAGAGGAGAAGAGGAGAGAGAGAAATAGGTAAAATCCACACTTGGATTTATTGTCCGTGTCATCACTGGGTTCCCTGCCTGTGACTCTGGGGTGGGTGGGAAAGGGCCAGAGGCTGGTGTGTGGGGTGGTTTGCATAACGCTTCTAGGCACCACTGCACCTTGTTCCTTCCAGCTTTGGAGCCCTGGTGGCAAAGGAGAGGCTTTGCAGTTGCTCCCTGCGGCACAGGTCTGCTGGAATGATGGAGTGGGTGGGGAAGGGACTCTAAAGGAATTTTTAACTGCACAGAAAACTATTTGCAGTGTTTTCAATGAAGATCCAAGAACACAAAAGTCCAACTCTGCAGCATCTTTGAAAAGAATCACCGTTAAGTAAGATCTGAGACATCTCTTGTCGATCTCCACTGCCACTAGGCTGACACCATGTGACCTACACACTGCCATGGGAGGGCTGGGGTTTCCATAAAGCACTGGCGGGGGGTGAAATTCAGTGACACTGTTGGGCAAAGTCAGAATGAAGGGCCTTATTCAGAGCCATGTAATGAGCAAGCTGTCCCAAAGTTGCCATGCACTTCCACAATGCCAACTTTAAGAAGAGCTAGGGAATGAACGGCTAGGTTCTTTTTACTTATGGAGGGGCTCCAGACATCGTGTTTCCTGACCTATGCTTTCTTACCAGCCAGGGGATACACTGAATGGCTCACATTCTTTCTACCCAAATCAGTGGGTAATAACCTGTTTTGCTCAAGCTCCGGCCACTTTCCCACTAATCCCAGAGACCCAGCATGCAAACAGATACGCAGCTTAGACTCAGCCAGGAAATGATAGCATCCCAGAGGGAGACAAGTGGGTGGTTGGCTAATGTTTACCACAACAAGACTTTCAAATGGACTGGTCCCCATAGAACCCAAAGCAGCCATTTCCTGTGTATGTGGGGTGGGAAGGAGGGTGAGGTATCTATCTGAAGTACATGAATTTATGAAGTAACCAACAGGAACTTTCAGTATAACTGACTACAAATAGCAACAGCTTAACATTCTTGAACCAGTCTTAACACCATGCAAAAAAAAAAAAAGCCCGTGTTGCATGAAGCCCTCAGGCAGATAGCCAAGGATTTATCAGGGCGGGTAGAGAGCGCCTACACAGGGCACGATTCTAATTTGGACACCGGTCTCCCAAACCCATCTGGTCTCTATCAGTTAACCAGGAAACAAATCCGAAAGGCTAACACTCTCACCTTGTCCTAAAATGGAGGGGACCATTATTGGACATTCACAAGCACACCTTGCAACTTTCTTGTTCAATCAGATTAGCCACATCCCAGGGAATGGCTCATTAGAGAACTGCGCCAATGCAAAGGTCCTTGACGACAATGTATCTGTACTCCACTTGGCTTGACCTGCAGGTGAGGTAACAGGGGTCTTAGAAGGCAACTGCAACGTGCTCAGTATCCCAGGTTGTGACTGATGGGACACAACCTGGGTTGTAGACCAGGGACCCAATACCCACCCTCTGCACAGGCTAGTTGCTAGGATCATTATTGGGCTAGTTTTGGGGTATTGAGCTGTAATCTCTGCACACTCTCCCTTGATTTTCACCAGTAAACTTTGAGGTAAGGCATCAAAGAAGAATTGAGTATTCAAATGCAGAAGATGCAGAAGACACTGCCCATTGAAGAGCACCAAGCATGTCCTCCTTTCATGAGTGAACAATTGAAGGTTTGTTTCAGATGTATGTGGAGACTGGAAGGGGGTGGGATTGGAGAGACAATGTAGATACCTGCATGGAATGAGAACACTTGTGCCTTGTCACCTCTGTGCTGCAAGCCAGTCAGCTCCATCCAAAAAAAGGTGACATTCAGGTAACCTCAAAACAACTGCCTGCTCTCCCAGTCTTAGGCTGGCTACAATAGGAGAAACCCAACCTCTTAGTCACTCCTGGCTTCTCACTGGGAGAGTACAATTTTCTAAACTCTCTGCCCACATACTTAGCAGATCAATCTCCGTGGACGGTCTTCTCGGACTTAATTCTTCAGGGTCTTGAACTTGTCTCAAAACATCCCCATGCCCAGCTCGGTGCTGTATTTCATCTCCCTATTACTATGAGTGGATTCTTTGGGGAAGCATCTATGCACACACCAACATGTACACCTGTTGCCATTGACAGGATGTGCAGCTTAGGGATCTGTTTTGTGACCTGCTGTCTGAAGATGTCCTGCGGGTTTGTAAGTAAAGTGCAAAAGAGTGCTTTTTAACCACACAGAAAGGGCACCACAAACAGCATTCCCAAACGAGAACCACAAAGAGCATTCCCAAGACAAAAACCACGTGCAGTAGGGGAGGCCATGTTTACACCAAGGCTTTATGTCCTCTTCACGATGAAGATCCTCCAACGCCTTCTCCCCACCTCTGTGAACTGTGTGCACGAAGCTTCAGAAACAAATACAGGGGTGCAAAACATGGACACTGTAGCAAAGCTGAAAGCAGACTTTGGTTAGACTTTGAATAGCAACTCAACCACCTCTGTGCTGCATGCCACTGGGGGAATTACCCTGCTTCCCTGAGCCGCCTAGTCCTCGCCAACACACAACAGATGTGTAAATACTCTTCTGTGGAGCACTCTGAGGTTTCGGCGAGGTTTTGTCCATAAAGTGTCTCACCCGTGCCTGTATCGTGGAAGACGCCTGATAAATGAGAGGGAAATACACAGTACCATGAAGATGGCACCAAGATGATAGGAGGAGGAGATGCTAATGAGAGATCCACGGACCATTTAATCACAAACCATAATTTGTCAAGGTGAGAAAGTCCCAATTATGGGCCAATTTCTTAAAACCTAGGCTAGAATAATTTCTGCAGTAAAAAAGCAACTTCTGTACCTGTCTGCTACCACTTCCGGGATGTTTGTTTAGTACTCTGCGAACACAGGACCTAGGGCTCCAGCCCAGTGAGGGCTTCACCCAGACCTACCATAGGCAAGAGGAACCTCCTTAAAGTAGAGTCTGATTTGGCTCCTTCGAAAAAAAAAAAAAACAATGCAGGACTTAGAGCCAAGGCTCAGGAGTGGGTGGGGGCTTGCTGCACATGCTCCGGGTAGGGGACAGTTGTGCATCTAGGGGAAATGGGCACAGATTGGTCTTCAGTGCTATCGGCAGTCAAGGATTGGGAAAGTAATGTTTTTTTTTCCCCCCTGGAAGTCAGAAAGCACTCATTGGTTGCTAGAAAATTATCTATACTTGTGGCCTTTGGGTGCATCCACTGTGTGAATGAGTTCTGCAAAAACCCACTAAACCACCAAAATGTGGCACTGAGTCAAACCCCATAATAAGTAACTTGCTACGGTTGCCACATACAAATGGTTGATAGTATGACCCAAATCACTGACTCCAAACCGGAACCTGCCACTAGGAGGGAACCTCAGGCATACATGCGCAGCATGAGAGCCTACTATATATTTTTCACTTTCTGACAAAAATCCCAATTTAAGCCATCCTCTCAAAATCAAACACCAGTCAGGGGTTCATTGAAGATTCTAGCCTCCTAAATGTGACAGGTTGGCTACTGTTTGCCTTGAAGCAACCACTCAGCAGAGTACTTCCATTTCCGTGGGGGGAAAAAACGTGTGAGCAGAGCGAAAGATGCAGACAAGGAAAAAGAAGTAATGTTTCCAGAAGAGACGACCGCCCAAACATAAAGGGCAAATGAATTGTCCTAAATGCCTCTTCGCTTAATTAACTTTTTTAAATGGTACTAATGGCACTTAAGTTGCAAGCACTAGAACACATTTCAATCTACTGTACAAGGGTTGGTGGGCGGCTTAACTTGCCTTCTGTCTGGAGATAGCAAGATTGTTTCTTGTAACCATGTCTCCCCTAAGACACCGCACGGGACAAGAAGCCCTGAGATGGAAGATGCCACGGCCCTCAGTACATCTCAGAAATAAAGGATGTCCAGTATTGTAAAAATGTAGGATCAGCTAGACAAAACAGCAAGCCATTGGCATCATGCAAGGCAATTGTTTTGGTCATTTTCCCCCCTCTGAATAAAACAAGGTATAACTGGAGTGACAATAGAAAAGTGAGCAGGAACATTTCAAAATCAGTTTATTTTTACCATTTCACCCACTGAGGAAAATGCATAATTTGCCTTTAACCATGCAGCGGTTGGGGTTGAGTTTTCTCCAGTGCTTTGCGTGTTCATCTGGACTACCTAACCTCGTGAGAAGAAAAAACTCAGTAGGCGTCTGCCATTGGTCAAGGTAATATCCACAGTGTGATGTGTTTGTGATGTTCTTCTTTTTTCCTTGAGAAAAGCAATTGCACCTTGTAATATGTGTGCTCACATCAGCTTCCAGCAAATTTCAGATGCTCTCGGGTCCTAAGGACATTCCCGCGGAGCTTAGAAAGACCAGGTATTATGCATCGAATGGTCCGTGTCAAAAACCAAACTCAGAGCACATACATGCCAAAATGTTGCCTCTTGCCCCAGTCACCAGTTCACGCCCAGGCAGGTCCCCCTCTTGTGCATACACAGATCACTAACGGTAGGTTCAGGAAATAAAAACTCCACTTGAAAGACACAGCTGGTTCCTCCAGGAGGCTGGTCTGAGGAATAGCTGCCCTCGTTGGCATGCCACACCAGAGCGTTGCTGCACAGGGACCCAGCATCACTCCGGAAACTCCCTCCACACCCATGGCCATGACCTGCCACATGTGCACACACTCCCTGTGGTATCTTGCTGCTGCTGTTTGCAGTGGGATGCTCTTATTCTTTAATTCATTTTGGCAGAGCAAGCTTTCGGTCGTTTATGGCACAGTGAAATATATTCTCCAATGCTATGTAGGTTTGGACTAACAAGAAGTCTGTTTAAGGCACGTGTCTCAGTGTGAATATAAAAACAAAAAAAGAAAAACAAAACAAAACAATAACGCTGAGTCCCGAGTCCACTGTCCTTCACGTGTTAGTTTTTGCCTTCAAGTAATGAGTTGTTCTCGAGTTCCCTGTCTTTGGTGTCCGTGGGTACCAGCCCATTCTCTATCTCGTCCTGCTGCTGGGCACAGTCCGTCAGCATGGCGGTGCTGGAATTGTCGGAGTTGCACATCTTCTCCGACTCTTCCTCCTTCTTTTCCTCATCCAGTGAGTAGTTGCGGAAGGATTTGTAGATTTTCTGGACATCCTCGGGCAAGGTCTTCTTGAGGTCCTTGTTTTTCCTCTTGGTGAGTCTGGAGGTGGACCCAAACTTGTTGATGATGTTGTCTTCCGATGCGCCCTGCCCATGCTTGTTGAGCTGCTCTGACCCCTTAAGGCGCAGGTTGTTGGGCCGGTTGTTGATGCTCTCCTGGGACGAGGCCTTGAAGCGGCCAGTATCCAAGGCAGCAAAGACGGAACGTTTCTCCGGGGACAGCATGTCCAGCGAGTGGGCCCTCTGGTCCAGGCCCAGTCGCCGGCGCTCCATGCTGCGAATGGTGGCCGCCCGCTGTAACTTGTCATGGATCTCCACACTGAGCCGCCGCCGCGTCTCACGGAACTCGGCCGTCACATTGGCCTTCCATTCGGCTGCATGCGCCTTAATCTCTCCAACCTGGCCAAGAGATGGAAAACCACTGAGAAATCCTCTCTTCCTGGGTTCTCCCAGCACCCACTGCCCACAGGTGTCTGACAGGGTAGCCAGAGGTGTACCCAGGAAGGGGACAAAACCCTACTTCTACCTTAGGATCTCTTGATGCCCAAAGCGCCATCTCAAACTGACTGGTGACCAGTGTATCAAGTTATACCTCTCCTACAGCTACTGGGCTTGCCCTGGCTCAGGAAGACCGTCTAGGGCATCTTCCCAGTCAGGGTACAGGAAAGGGGCCCAGGCTTCCCCTGTACAGATGAGTGATTCGAGATCTTTGTACTTCAGAAAGCCTGTATTTATATCTTTCTCTTTTGTTATAGCTGACTTTCTGCAGGTGTGTGAGCTAGCTAGGAAATCAGACTGGTTGACTGAGTTGATGAAAGCCTTCAGCATGAACTCACGGGCCTCAATCATGAAATGGGGAACTTCTCTATTCAATGACTTTCTCCTGGGACCTCAAACAGAAAATGAAGTAAACTGCTAATGCTTGAAGGGATGGCCTCTGTTTCCCTTCATCTCCCTTCCTTTCTTTAGCTCTTTCTCCTTTCTTCCAGTTTCTCCCTCTCTATTTCCCATATCTTTATTTTCTTGTTTCTTTGTGGCTTTTCATGTAAATTAGTATGCTGGACAAGAGTCTGTGTGACCTTGGCCATGGGAAGAAATCCATCTCTACAGAGCTGTTAACCTTGGGAGAAGCGGGGGACTCAGGTGAAAGAGTCCCCAACAGTTCCCTTGCTTGTGACTGGCCACCGTTCGATGGTGTCAGCCCTTTACTGAGTAGACCAAGATGCATGGAGTTCAAGTGCATCCCACACAGACCCTGAGACCAAAGGTCCAGCAGGCTGTCCTGGGTTCTCGATGAATCTTGCAGTCCTCCCAAGAATTTGCACACCACTCTTGGTCATGTATACCTTTGCTGCATCTATTTTCCTCCTTTTTCAAAAATGATCGTTGCACACTAGTCCTACCAGGGGTGATGGTCTGAAAAGTGTAGCCACATGTCCTCAGCTGCCAGAGAAACCTACAGTTGTAAACTGTTATCTCCATTCAACTCGGCTTTGAGGCGATGATTGAAAATGAGAAAGCCTCAGAGGAGTTAGACACTATAGCCCATAGATCAGAGATGAGCAACTCTTGGCACGAGCTAATCTTACCCAAGAAAAATTCATAGAATCTGAAAAGGAGAGGTCCTACCTCTTCTTTCGTCTTTTTGGATAGAACCCGTAGCCAATCTCCGATCATACTGAGCACAGCTGCAAAGTAGGCGAGGCCGACAAGGATCCAAAACCACACTAGGGGCTTATACCACTCCCGGTAATTGATGCCAGCATTTCCCCCTGAAAACAACCAGACGTTACTTTAGCCATGATCTAGCTTGACACTCCCAAACAGAATCCAGCCCCTTGTAATGGAGATGTCATTCCTGAACACTCAGCCATTAGTTTTGCATTGTGAGAGATGGGACTGGTCTTACAGGGCAGTGAAAAGATAGTTGGGCTTATGGCTTAATTTCCTTTGAGTCTTGACCATTAACCTTAACAACCAGGAAATAAAAGGCACACCTGCCTCTTTTCCCAGCCTGAGCATTGATGATGCATGCCTTTTAAGACTTTTGAGTATCTCAAATCGGGTCCAACAAGCAGGTTTTGTTTCTTAAATTCCTCTAAAAAGCAAATACTGTTAAGTCACCCCAAATAGGCTGTAACTCTTGGGACCATTTCCATCCTTGGCACATATGCACTGACCAAGAGAAAAGTGGATATGCACATGCAATGTTTAGTACAGTGAAATTATGTTGGTCCACACAACGATGATTGAATGCAGGATGGTGCTTAGGCTATCTCAAAAGGTCAGTTGGGCTAATTAGCGTCCCCATAAGTCAGAGCCCAAAGGAAGCTCAGAGGTCATCTCTGAGGTCCTTTTGTTATATATATACATATTATATATATCATATATATTAACAATATATTAAAAATATATATATGATATATATATATAAAGTCCAACCCAAATGGGCCCACTGGCCTGTCTGTATTGACTGGCGGCTGTTCCTTGAAGAAGACCTGTCATAGGTTACAAATAATTAGCCTGGCTATTCTAGCCTCTCTAAGGGTACTGCTGAAGGCTGGCATGCAAAACAGGTTGCAATCCCAGCCCATTCTCATAAAGAAGACCCTAGATAGCTTGTTGGAACAATGGCCATCAGCTCTGTTCTCACCCCGTGAGACACTGCTGCCCAAGGAAGCAGGCAGGAGCCAGTTCAAAGATGACTCACATTAGCAATGCATTGGCACTAGGGCATTTTATGGTGATAGATTGGCAGGTTTTGCCACTGGGTCATGGCACCGCTAAATCCATGCTGAGGTCTTCTAGAATTGCTAACACCATGCAAAGTCAGCCGGGCAGGCACTGCAGCCTGGGACTCTTCTCAACATGTCTGAACCCACTTTGCAACGACGCTTGTGTGGTTTGTCAAGCTGCCACTTTTGACAGAATTCCCAACCCGGCCAGAGGGCTAAATCAAGCCATCTTCATGGGATTTAGCCACCTTAATATTTTTCCCTTTAGTCAGTTCTCCCATCCAGCACTCTCTAGGATGCAATTGCAGCTTCAGAGACATGGGATGGCATTTGAGGTACATTTGCATTCTGTGCCAGGTCAGAGAATCCAACAGCTTTCTCCTTATGGCCTATGGCAACTGCTTACCTGAGTGGGTCCCTACCACCAGCACAGACCGCCACTAGGGTGCGCCAGTGAACAACACAGCAAACACCCTCCTGGTGTCCAGAGGAGCTGCTGGTCTGGATGCAGAGCTCTGCGTGTGCCCTCTGTCAGGGACACAACACTGGTAGTGTCACCAGGCTGAGGCAGGCCGGCTACAGAATAAACCAGCCATCAACCCTGGGTGGTCAGCATTCTGGTAATACTTCTAGTGAATTTGATACCATGTCAGAGCAGAGCAACCATCAACTCCTGTTCAGTTATCTTTGCTTTTAATGATTGGGCAGCCTTCCCTCTGGCTCTTAAGAATACAGCTGGCCCTCAGTATCCATGGATTCTGCAATCATGGATTCATCCAACATCAGATGGAAAATACTCAGGAAGGGGGAGAATGTTGTGTCTGTGTCAGATACGTTTTGTTTTTCTTGTCACTGTTCCTTAAATATCCCCATAGCATTTGCCTTGTGTTCGATATTACCAGTGAGCTAGAGATGATTGGCAGGATAGAGGATGTTGTGTTTATGTTACATACAAACACTACATCATTTGCATCGGGGACTTGAGCAGCTACGGACTTGAGCATCCAGCGTAGATATCATAGGACAACTCAGCATTACCAAATGGTAATATAAACTTCCAGCATTCTCCAGCTCTGAAAAGTGGAGCTTGGCAGGGGTCTGCTTTAACTGCCACCAGCACTGAGGACTCTTAAGAGACCGTGGCCCGTGCAAACATCAAGGCAAAGGAAATCTAACTCAATAATTACTAGAAAGAAAGGACATGAACGCCTGGGGCTCTGGAGGTTCTGCACTCCCTGGCTATGCAAAGGCAAAATGACAGTGAGTGCACACCAACCGCTCAAGCGTCGGTGGCCGGTGACTCAAAAGCAGAAGGGATTGACCTTTGTCCTTACAGTCCCAAGGCTCTGTTGTTTGTGCCTCCAGATTAACAGATGGAACTAGACAGCAGAGTCGGTCCTGGGCACAGCCCAGGGCTCAGCACAGGCAGCTCTGAAGCACAGCCCATTGCAAATGATATTTTGGGATGTTTGCGATACTTGCCAAATAGTCCTCGCCTCCACCTGCTGATACCTGTATGCACCTTAGTTTGGAATTGCAGCTGAGTTTTCCCATAGATCTGCTGCAGATGCTGCTATAGAATTAATGGGAATACAATCACATCCACATGTCTTCTTTCCACTTTTCTCAGCTTCTTCCTACAGCCTGAGGCCTCATTAATCAGTCATCGCTCAATGCTGAGCACAAGGAAAGATGGATGGGGTCTCTGGGCCTGTACTTCCTGGAAACACCTCTCATCACATCAGTTTTGTAAGTCTTAGCAACCAGAAAGGAAAAACAAACCACTACTCTTTCTACAACATGGATTCCAGTTTGCAGTAGCTACACACCCACTCTGTCAGCTGTCCGTCTGGTAGGAGTAACAAGGAGCCGCCCAATCACCTGCTGATGAGAAGGCAATATGCCTTCCAGAATTTTCTCTTCACTAAATTCCCAGGGTCTAGACCACCATCCTTCTCCATGCGCTACATGGAGAAACAGAGGCGCAGCTGGGATCACATGCCCGGTGAAGGGTGGGCTGCCCGAGAGCCCAGCATGGAAATGACCCGGCTGCTGCTCAGTGTCAAAACTGTGATGGAGTTGTTTGAGCCACAGGTTCACTTCTGAGAAGTGCAAAATGACCAGCTACCTGAACATCTCGGAGTGTCCCTTTAGAAAGAATGACGGCCTCCTCCTTCTGTCTCTGGGAGACAATCACACATGTGAAGCCAAATCTCATCCTCAAGCTCTCTGTCGAGGACATTGACGGTGGTTTTCCATCACTTCCTCAAACATAACACATTTTTACAATGAAGGCTATTGTCGCTGCATACATTTCTGTGGAATCCAACAGACTGTACTCCCTTTGGGCAGTTCTCAGCTCCCAGGAGTCTCCAGAGTGTGAAGTCTTGTGTCTGTGCATACCCAAAACAAATCTCACAAGGACAACGACTCCCACTGTGGGCGAGGCCTCTGCAGGCCAACCTCTATGCTAATCCTCCCCAATCTCATATATGCCACCTGCTAATACTGCCTTTAGCTATTGATTCTAGGAGGCTTCACACAATTCACAAGTTCAAGATTCCATGGGAAACTCACTTCACTCCTGTACAACTTGTGGGATGATAAGGGCACACGCATCTGAGGAAGAAAGGGCTGGATCTTCTTTCACAGCAGAACAAAAAAAAAACAAACCTGCTGCTGTTTATACCGCACGAGACTGGGGGAGCTGAAATGAGGCCACGCACAGCAGCAGCGACACTGAATCATTTTCAGTTGCTTCTCCCAGGGCATCTTTCACTGATTTCGAAAGGCACAAAGCAATAGGTTTACTTTCGCCACCAGAGGGCCCCAGTGAGTGAGGATGCCCCGACTACTTACCTGCCACAAAATCGCCAAATCCCACCGTAGTCAGAGTGACCACTACAAAGTAAATGGACTCCAAAGCTGTCCATCCCTCGATGTACTTAAAGATGACGGCAGGAATCGTCACAAACACTATGCAGCCGGCCAAGATGAACAAGATGGTTGAGATGACCCGGATCTTGGTCTGACTGACTTGCTTCTTCTAGGGAACGGTAAAGGGGAAAAGACAGAAAGGCATGTCAGCAGCTTCCCCCCTCTCATCCACAAGGTAGAGACAAAGAAAGAGGTGTTTGCTCGGAGACTTCTAATCTGATGAACGCTGTGAACCCTCTTCTAGAAACAGGCAGCTGGTCTAGTTGGTGCTTGGGTCCCTCAAAGCTTGCTCACAAACACCAGGTCTGGAAGCCCTAGCTTGGCTCATGCTTCGAATGTCCCCCTGCACAGCTGCATGACAGCAGCCCAAATACCAACTCTAATGTCCCAATGGCTTCCCAAGAAGTGCTTGCTGCCAGTTTCCATACAGTCCGACCAAGCACCGTACGTGTAGGGAGTTATTCCCACAGTGATAAATCTGGACCTACTTTCGCTCATGTCAAAGAGACTGTGCTGGAAACAAAAGAAACACGATGTGAGTCAGGCCAGCATGTTGGAACGAAACACCTCCTGGTCTTCAGTTGGGATAGACTTCAGCACCACTTCCACGCGTTTCTCCACCTGTCTGCCCCCTGCTGGTGTTGTGCATAGATAAATACTTTTGTTCTAAAACATACTCCTTTGGGCGAGTGGGATGGTCATCAGGTTCGTCAGCTGTGGCAAGAGAGACAAGGATGGCAGCCAGAAGGACAGGGTCGCTGTCTAAATGGGCAGAGGCCTTCATCTTAGCCCAGCTTCTGAAGGAATCGGGAGTTAGGCAGTGAAAATGCATTTAGAACATGAATTAGACCTATACTGGGGCCAAGGAATCATACCACTGCATTCTAGAAGTGGACAAGTAGCATCCTTGAATGCAGAGCTTCAGCACTGCCTCCTAGTGGAATGATCCATTGGGTCTTCTGGACATTTCCAGAACTGGCAGTTGGAGACTGTCACTAGGGGGCCATGGTACCAACCGCTGGCATAAACGTTTCTACTCTGCTTAACAGCAGAGTGCTTGGCCTTTCTGCATGATCTCTCACTATTTTCTGCCAAAAGACACAGCATTTGGAGCACTGAGTACAGGAAACCCTTACCGTGCGATGCTTCCTATTCCTTGTCTTCTGGTTAAGAATCTCAGGGCAGAGAGAGACCCTTGCATTTCATGTGCTTGGTTTTACAGACACCACACAGAAGCCAGAGGTGTGGAGGGACTTGTCTGAGAGAATACTGCTAATTAGAGACAGAGCCAAGGTTAGAATTCTGATGTAATTAACTCTCAGTCCCGTGTTTCATGATGGACACACCTCACCAGCCCAACCAAGTCGTCCTCTCCTAGAAAAAGACCCAAGATGAACTGCCACCTAAGAACAGGTCACCCTGTCCCTTCCCCGAGAAGACTGCAGCCAGGACACAGTCACTGGGAAAGTCGTCCAAGAAAGTATGAAGAAATGCAGTCCTGTGCTATCCAAAAGGAGACACATGTCCTAACACTTAAGACATGACTCGGTAACGAAAGCAGGAGCTGGGGGAATGATCCTGTATAAGCCTCCTCTCCATATCCTCGGAGGAGCCATCTGAGCGCGACGACCGTTTGGACAAGACCACAATCACTGCGGAAACTGCATATGAAAATATCAAGTATTTTGCACAGATGCAAGGATCATGACAAGATACATTGCCGCAGAACCACAGGGACCATTTAGCTCACGTCCCGAATGTCCATGATTGATGACGCATGCAGGACTCTAAGGAGGTCGTTGAGTCCTCCAGAGAACCCAGGAACGTACCAGCCTCGTTCTGTTTGCAGGCATGTACAACATTCCAGCCCAACAGGAGATTTCACCATAGATCATTCAGTTCATCTATTCACTGGCAACAGGAACATCACTCCTCCCCATGACAAATCATCCTCTTCAAATGCATAATGAAATTAAGGTGAAGTAAATGTTTGTGAGACGCTTGTTAAGTCATAAATTAGGATGCAAATGCAGTCGCAATCTAAATGAGGTTGAGATTGGCGAAGAAGGAGCACGTAGGAAGCTGGAGATAGGCCCAGGCTTCGGGAGACAGACAGCAGGGAGAGGAATGGGTGTGTCTAGCCACCCGGAAGGTGCCTAACAAAGCCAGGGTGGTGGCAACTTGACTGCATGATGTACAGGGGAGCCGATCAGCAATGCTCAAGCCGTCCAGTGTGTTCCCAGGCTGCGCCTCCCAGACACTCACAATGCTCGGAGGACAATTGGCGCATCGACTTCCGGGGGTATTTTAGGGAAGTAAGAAGTCAGTGAGTTGCATGAGGCTGTGAGCAGCTGTAGGAGACTATATGTGTGCCCATATGTGTCCTAAAAAGAAGACGTGGAGGCGGAAGAATTAAGCAAGATCCGTTATTCTGGATACTCATGTTTGTGCTACCCTCTAGATATCTGGTTTTTTAAAAGAAGTTTCCTTAATTGGGTATTCTAAATGGCAGTTTTTATTCTGGAGCCACAAACCTCATGTGTCACATAGGGGTGTTCAGACTTCCTGTCCTCAGTCACACTGCAGCCACCTACTCCCTCTGTTAAAAAAAAAACACGGGTTCTCAAATCGGGAGCCGAGGGGGCAGAGAACCTAAAACACAGCCCCTCACTGCTGTTGAGCAACTGAGCTCAGGGACACGTCTCACCCTCTCTGTGCAGTGGCTCCTTCTGTAAGCTGGAGACAAGAGAATCCACCTCATCAGATCCTGGGGAAGACTGAGTCACCGCGCCCGTGGTTAACCCAGTGCCAGACGAGTGCTCGGCGACTGCTACTAGGCACTTGTACTGTCCCAAGTTCAAATGTTTCCTCAGACGGAGGCAGTTCCCGATGAAATGTTTGCTTGCTGTTCAGGAATGCTCTCTCCTGTTTGGTTTCAGATCATCTGTGTTTAGCTTCAGGAGGTCACCACTGATTTTTCTCCCCCTGGATACATTATCTCCCGCAATTATCTCGTTTGCAAAAAAGTCCTGATTCCCCTCCCTTCTTCTGTTGCAAACTCTGAGTTAAGCCCTCAGATAGTCTCAGCTCACGATCTTGGAAGCTATTCGCTTTTTTAATGGACTTTCCTGCTCGGTTTCCATCATCCAAGAAAGGTAGATATCATTTGCTATGGCAGAAGCCGGCTGCGGCGGGACCCTGAGAGGACAGAACTTGCCAGCTCCTTCTCCTCTTTCGCCCCGCAGACATGTCCCCTGTCACTCACAGAAAGGAGCTGCGTTTCCACAGAGGGGTTGCTAGGCAAAATTGTGTTGCTTATTTACCAGAGAGCAGAGCAGCTAGCAGAAGGCTTTGTGAGCACCCGGATCTAATGAAGTCCATGTGTCTTTTGGCTAGAAAAGCTGTCATCTGGGGAAGAATGGCTCGATAGGCTCTCTGGGCAGGAGCAATGGGATGGTTGTGTATTTCTGTCCAAATCTTGTTTTATTGACTGATGGGTTAGAACAGATGAGGTGTCCTTCCTTTCTCGTTATATCAGTGGCGCTGTGTAGACTGAGCTCACACACCTGCCCAGCACTGACTAAAGGAATTTAAAAAAAAAACAAACAAAACTTATCGCCCATCTCCTGTTAAGTTTATCTGGCTGTCAAAATTACATATGCGATTATTCCAGAGAGCAAATAATCTCCATAAACAGGAAGAAGAGACAGCAAACAAGAGCTTTCCTTGGAGAAAGGAATGGACACCCTGACAACCCTAGAAGTGTGTGCTTGTTTCAGACATCAGAGGGCTAAGCCACACACCCAGTGTTCAGTGGGTACAATCCCCTGCCTCTTTACTGGCCCCAAGGTTACGGTAGAGAGAACATATAGCCTTTTATACAAGGGGCTACTTTTTATTTCATTTGATTTTTTTTTTCATGTCCTCTTCCCCCAAATCTCTATTCCTCTTCTTATCTTTATGCAATTTCTTAGAATCCTGTTTGTTTTGTCTGGCTGAGAACTGTTTTCTGTTGTGATTTTTTTTTTTCAAGCTAGGATGTCAGGGACTTTATTTAATAAGAAAAAAAAAATACTGCCACAAAGATCCCAGGGCAGGAGCTGTCCATGCAGAAGTCTGGTGTATGGTTTGGTTTTGGTTGAAATGCAAACACATCACCATGGTTATACAATTGAACTGAGGATAATTCCTCCAAATGGAAAGATAATAGGAACTGCCTCGCAAAAGGAATGATTTTACTTTGTTATACTATGCTTTCTTCAAAAAAGAAATTTTTGTTTTTAAAGGGCCACTTCTTACTAATAGTTTCAACATCACAAGGAAGCACCAGCAACTCTAAAACCTGCGAGCAGAATGTTTAAACACCACTTGCTTGTAATCTCCATGGCAGAGATATTCCAGACACACATGAATGAGAATGCTAAGATCTCCATGGAGACTGTGACAAATGTTCTCCTCAGAAAGCTGAGTACACAAACGGACCATCCCTGTACAAAAGCGAAAGGCCCATCCCGCCTCCGACTCTGAGCCACACAGCGCCACGACAGACTGGCCAGTACATTGCTTTGTGGGTTCTACCACAGGGAGGATTGCGTTAAGGATTTTTGGTTCATGCAATTAAACAATTTTGAAGATTTCTTTATTTTTGTTTGAAATGCAGGGTTACACAGAAGGAAGGATAGACAAGCAGAGAACAAGAGAGAGGGAGAGAAAAAAAAAAAAGAGAGGGAGAGAGAGAAAAAGAGAGCCTGACCTAGTGGCTCTCTCCCCAAGCAGCTCAGCAGGAAGACTGGCCCAAGTGAAATTTTCCACAGATGCCCCAAGAGAGTCCCTGGGGGCTGCCCTGCCCCAGATCCTTCACTGTGACCTGTTGCCTCCCTGTTGCTGCCTCCACTCCTACAATAACTACACATGCAATGGTCAGGGACAGTGGGATGAGGCAGAGATAAACATGGCAATTCCTACTCGTGGAACCTGCTCCAGCAGACAGCAGGGCCATTCCAGATTCTCCAGAACCAACCCACGAACCACTAGAGGATCTGAAGCTGCTTTTCAAAAGGGCACCTGACAAGTAAGTGTTTCCTATGTGGGCCACATCTTGTCTGTCACCCAAGAACACTGTCTGATCATCATTGTGGCTTTCCATTTTTGCCAAAAGTTTAGAAATCCAAATGTTGGCCCTATGGGCAAGAATTTCATATCAAGAGGCTACATCGAAAATATTACCCACACCTGAGATTAGCTTATGCTGGCTACAGCAGATGCCTTCAGTGCCTTGTCTAAATGCTTAGTGGGTATGGTACTCCAAACCTGCCATATTTCGACCCTATACTCTGAATTATCTTGTGTTCTTTATTTCCCAATGAGTAGGGTTTGCATGGAGACCAACGCTGTCACAGTAACTTGGATGACCCCGAACATCGCTCCGGGGATCCCATGCCTCAAAGGACCCCTTTACCCAAACAATGCCCTATTTCAGCAGGAAGTAGCAAGAAGACATCCTTCACCCCTATAGAAGCAGGATGAGGGGTTGCAAGAGGGGCTCTGAGATTGTCCAAGCATGCTACAGTCTTGGCCACACCTTCACATGGATGGCACAAGAATTGTCTAGCCATTTCCTAACAGGTTCCTTCCCAGACAAGGAGGGGTCAGAAAATGCTGAGAATCCTCTTCCAATGCCTTTGGTGTCTCGCCTTCCTCCTTTCCAGAGGCACCCCACCTCCTGCCTCTCTCCCGGCAGGTACTTTCCCCTCACTCTTCTTTCTACATTCCCTGGTCATTTTGCAAATTAAACTTCTTTGTCTGCAACCAATTCCCAGCTTTTCTATACTAAGCTGAGGAAAGAACTGACCAAGGGTTTTTTTTTTTTTTCTTTGTAACAGTGAAAGACAGAGATCTCCTCCCAGGATAATTTGGAAAATTACCAGTTTCTCACTTCTTCGCATCTCCTGTTGGGAGGACACAAGCCCATAACCCAGGGTCCCCAACCATTAAAACCTAAGTCAGATGTTGAACCACACAGTGATCCAGAGATGAGCAAGAATCTACTCATTGCATAATTTCCATGCAGTTTCCTGTCTATCTTTTCTCTCACTCTCCCCCAAGGACAGCTTCTGAGTGAGGGAGTGCAGATTCCCAGAGACTAGCTTGCAGAGCCATCTTTTCCTCCGGCAGAAGAAACAAAGTAAGAGTGGGCTGAGGATGAAGACAGAAGTTGGAATAGTCATTTGGCCTAGCAAAGAAGGATGGAGGAGGCGATAAGGTCTTCCTAGGGTCTTCCAGAGGAACTCCAGAACCTCCAAATTGTTGAGAAGACAATCAAGAAGGGATTAGAAGCAGAGCCATCCTCTAGCATGCCCACCCAATGACTCATCGTCTGTAAGCAGCTCAACTCCCAACAGATCTGAATCAGAAGGTGAGGGGCTTGGTCAGCCCAGTGGAGAGAGTGTGGGTCGCACCCTGAGTCCCTACTCCAGGTGGAGTGGGAAGCACAATGTGAGAGCTCCCCTGGTGGGGAGTGCAGGAATGATGAGCGATGAGCAGCAGTAGACTTACAATTGGCTTTGTACAAAGACTCAGCGACCAGGTGAAGGCCATTCTGGGGCTGACAGCAGCTTTGACAGAATTATCCCTAATGTCAGGGGCAGGCACCCACGGTGGTTCTGGCCAGCTGACCTGTCTGTGCCCAGCAGTTACAAGCAATGTCTTCTTCTAAGATCTATTCTGTGCCCACAACTTGGAAAACTGTTCTTAAGATGGCACCTTCCGTGTTTGGTTTTCCTGCTACACCAGGGAGTCAGTAGTTATCTAATCCCTTCTTTAAAATGTCTCCACTCTGCTGAAATTAGCCATGGTTTGTTTCCTTGATTTCAGATTAAACTGCCCGCCTGCAACAGTCACTCCTGGAGCTTGGGATAAGCCCACCTGAACCGCCTGTGACAGGCCTCAAATTCCAAGCTTCAAATCAGTCAAAACGAGAAGCAGATGTGAGGTATTCACTGTAAGCAACATCTTTCTGGCATTCCTAAATCTCGGAATGCTTTGTTGACAAGTGCAGCTGGCCTCAGCCACTATTGGGAGAGGGTTATGTCTACCCCCAGCATCCAGTGTTACAGGGGAGGGTGGTGCCAGTCCCCTCCCCCTCCTCCTAGACAGAAAAGACAATGCCTGCAGGAGGGGAGCAGCAACGCTGGCAGGAAAGGGCAGTGCTGAGAGCCGAGGTCAACCACCAGAGGAGGACCCACACGTTCATGGCAGGTCTCTCTGGACAAAGGATAGCCATGTGAGCCTACTTGGTTCTTTGTGCTCATCTTGACAGTGACCTTGTACTTTCTTTACTATGTTTGTAAGGAAAAAGGAGTAAGGATGGGAGTTGCATAAGGAGAAGAAAAGGGGAAGAAAATGAGGAGTTTGCTCATGAAGCTTGCAGGCATTCCCTGGAGAAATAATAGCCCAACACCCTTGAAAAACCATGCACTTTCTGTTTCATTTGGGAAGAGGGGGTGACAACCATGCCTTTGATGGAAAGCCAGAGGGAAAGAGGAAGAGTAGATCTCACATGCAGAGTGAGAGACAGGGGCCTGGGACATTGCCAAAGGCAGCAGTGGAAGCTGCGAGGACCTGGTCTTGCTCCAGCCCGGTAATTGCATCCTGCCTGCTGCCCCTTCCTTCCAGAAGGGAGTTGCATCCTGCTGGCAATCCCCTTCCTGGGCAAGACTGTTGGGTCCCCTGCCCCCACCCCATTGCTGGCAAGCAAGCACTCAGGCTTCTCTCTCCCTCTTCTCCTTCCCCTCCCCCTTGCTTTCACTCTCTCTCTCTCCTAATAGAGCAGTTCTTTTTGCAATCTGCCCTCTGGAGGGACTGAATTATTCACTGATACTCCAATACAGCTCTGCCTTTTGTCTTACAAGAGCAGTTTTTTCTAGAGCCCTTCGGTGTTCACAGCAAAATACACTGGAAGCTGCAGAGGTCCCCCACATGCCCTGACACATGTGCCACCTCCCCAACTGGAATCGGACACATCAGCATCACCCCAGAGCCGCAGTCACAACAGGGTCTCCTTGCAGTGTTGCCTGTTCTTAAACCGATGAGGACCCGCCACTGTCATGACCTATAGAGTAGTCTCCCTATCCTCAAGCCCCTCTCTGCTCTGCCATCACATCTGAGGTCTCCTCCATGTCTGTGCAGGGCCAGAGAGTTCATTGGCTTGTGACTTCAATGCTTCTCTAAAGATGGTTCCGTTTTCTAGACTGTTCCTCCTCCTGTTTAAAGCTTACTGAACTCCTGTGTGGTCCTCAAACCCCAACTTCCACATTACCTCCCGCAGGGTCCACATCCCCAACCCCTGCCAACACACACCTGATTGGAATTGGCATTTGTCTCTGTTGTCCAGGCTCCCTGCATGCTCCTCTCCTCGGGGAGCTGCTAGACCTAAATGGCTGCCTCTGCCTCTCTTCTGTTACAGTGCAGCTCTTTATATTCTAGGTAATCAGTCCACTGCCCAAAGGAAACATGCGTGTAAGTGTTAAGTTCAGCGTTCCTAGGAAGGGGATAAAATGATACCTTTAGCGATAGCTAAACTTTCCGTGTTTTCTAAAAATCTGTGCTACTAAAAATACATGTTATAGTGAGACACGAGCAGCTGGATAAACACAGCACACACGTTTATACACACACACACATTCATGGTAAGTACTCATTAAACTGGACAATAACAGCATGCGAACAACATCAAGGAAGAGGCTTAAGGATCTGAACACGCTATCTACACAGGAGAAGAAATTATATGTGTGCATACTTGAGTTACACAAGAGCCTCCTGGAAGTTCTTTTTCCAACACCATTCACATTCTCTAGCACAGTGAAAGGTGAGTTATAAGGAGCATGCTGGTGTCCTGCTGTTCAAAGGCTAGGGGCGCAAATCAGAGAATCCGCTCACATCTAGCATGAGTTTTGAACATCCCAGATATTTTTTTAAAAAATCACATGATTATCTGAGCCAGGAACCATTCACGTTTAGATGTAGAGTCACGTAGAAATTGTGCGCCATCTCAACAGTGAAAGGGTACAAACATCCGACTCTAAGGTTAACAAGAAGGTTGAATTTTGATTTGTGGGGAGTTACCCACATGTCCCTAGGCGGAAACTGCACAAGAGGCCTCCATATCCGACAGACACCCCTGAATTGAAGCTGTGGCAGCTGCAGGTCCCTGCATAGACACCCTTCTTGAGCAGGCCTCCGAGGGTATCGCAACCCAGCAGCTAGCAGGCAAACATTTAGTATGGCTTTATTTTCACTTCTCCTTCATATAAGAAAAATAATCATGAATTTTTCAAAATGACATACAAAAGGTAAGCGAGGCTATCCATGAAATTTGTTTGCATACACTACAGAAGCAGTCACAAGTGTCTGCCCTAAAGGGAACTAGTATGGAATGTCACAAGTTCCAGAACCACTGGTGAGGTCTTATATTTAAGAAGGTTGACTTAAGAAGTCTGTAGGCTGGGCCCAGCGCTATGGCACAGTGGTTAAGGTCCTCAGCTTGCATGCCCGGGATCCCATATGGGCACCAGTTCTAATCCCGGCGGCTCTGCTTCCCATCCAGCTCCCTGCCTGTGGCCCGGGAAAGCAGTCGAGCACGGCCCAAAGCTTTGGGACCCTGCACCCGCATGGGAAACCCAGAAGAGGCTCCTGGCTTCGGATTGGCATAGCATCAGCCGTTGCGTTCACTTGGAGAGTGAATCATCAGACGGAAGATCTTCCTCTCTGTCTCTCCTCTCTGTATATCTGCCTTTCCAGGAAAAATAAAATAAATCTTAAAAAAAAAAAAAGGAAATCTGTAGGCTTACATTTTACATTTCTAGATGTTGCCTGATGAGATAAAAGCCACTGTGAGCAGAACTGTCATTTGCAGTGAGCATTATCCAGGGGCAGCTCCACTAATGAACTATCTTTTCATCCAAATAATTCCACTTCAAAGGTTAAGAACTTTTACCCCTCTGTTGACACTTACAAATATTTGCATATGATATTCTTTTTGGTTTCATGATCATTTTCTATAACAAGGTCACGTCTAGCACTGTCCATCAGGTGTGGATAAAATGTCCTCTGTGTGGCAGGCCCTAAAATGGAGCTCAAAGATACAAACTCTCAGGCCGACAGGCAGGGTGAATCTACAGCGCACCACCCCAATGCAGTGTGATGAATGCTATTGTTAGCATATGCAGGGTGCTATGTGGGTGCAAGTGAGCTGACCTCATTTAGAAGTCAACAAAACCTCCCAGGGGAGCTGATGTTTGTGCTGAGACCAGGAGAGTGGGGACACTTACAGACCAAGCACCTTAACAGACCACATGTCAAAGTCTGGAGATGAACGAGAAGGCAACACTTCCCCAGCACACACACAGGCCCTTTGGCCCTCCCATCTCCAAAGTGACACGTCTCCCGGTTCGATCACAGAGGCCCTTACTCCAGGCCAGACAGCTCCCTGTGAGACATGTTCTAAGTGTCAATCAGTATGACTTTTCCTAACATTTCACTGCTGGCTTCGTGTTCTGTTGTTCCTCTAATAATCAGAGAGAATGGAATTGAACACAATTCTAGAATTATTCTGTAACTAACGACCTGTCATTTTCTTTTAAGCTGAAACGGAGAAGGAAAGCAGTGTATGCCCATTTTCTAGGTGGGAAAGCATCCACCAAGTCCATTAAGCTCCTCCAGTAGTGGCTCAGGAAACAGGTGTCCCATGTTTATATGGCCATATGGACAGATCCTCCTCCTCCTTTCTCCTAGGGGAGAAGGTTGACAAACCTCCAAAGGCTTGCTAAGAGAGGCAGCCACCTACCATGAACCCAGAATCGAAGGGTTCGGACCAATCAAGTGTTTTTTTAAAAGAGTGTCAGGGGCAAGAAGCAAACAGCAATGTCAGGAAAGGGATGAAAGCCAAAAGGAAAGTGGTAACAACATGCTAGCACACCATATGGCATTGATATGCCATGCATTTCATTTCAAATGTTGATATTTGCTTTCTTGTTAGCACTAGTGCCAACTCTGTTATGACACTCAGTAAAATTCATCTTAAAATAATAACACAGAAGCTCTCAGGATTCTAGTTTTAAAATCATAAATAAATCGCTTCTCAACTGAATGATATATGTCTCTATTTATAATTGTTCAAAGTGACCTGCAAAGCAATGTTAGAACAAAAGTTCTGACAACAGAATGAGATAGCCAACATGTTCATTCTTTCCTACTTAGCAGTAAAAGAGGAATTAGGGCAGGGCTGTGGATTGGTAAACAGCCAGAAGCTAATGATGCTTTTTTCTATGATAAAGAAATAGAGTGTGGTCGTGAGGCTGGTTTGGTGTGTAGGTTAAGCTGCTGCCTAGGACATTAGCACCTTACCTGAGCACCTAGTTCAAGTCCTGGCTGCTGCACTTCTAATTCAGCTCCTTGCTAATGCATCTAAAAAAGCAGCAAAAGATGACCCATGTGCTTGGTTCCCTGCATCCTCATGGGAGATCTGAATTAAGTTCCAGGCTCCTGAGGTTTGGGACTGGGCCAGCTCCAACCATTTACAGCCATTGGAGGACTGAAGCAATGGATTGAAAACCTGTGCATGTGTATGTCTTTGTCCCTATCTCTGTAAGTGCCTTTCAAATAAATAAGTGAATATTGAAAAAAGAGAGAGAGTGCTCCCATCTGTGATTCATTCCCCAAATGCACACAGTGACTTTGGCTGGACTGGGCCCAAAGCCAAGAATCAGAAGCACAACCTAGATCTCCCACATGTGTGACAGGAACCCAATTACTTGAATCATAACGATGATAATTTAGTATTGGTTCTTTCAATCATTCCCAAGTACATAACGAAAGACTGTAAGATGTCCAGAGTAAAATTCATTTCTTCTAAGCAACAGGAAAATTTAACAGGATAAGGCATTGCATAAAGAAATAGTAAAAATATAGCTACTTCCACCCACAAAGGGAAATATTTCATGATGTTCCTTAGATGCTTAAAACCACAGATAGTACAGAATCCTATATATACTCTGGTTTTCCTATGCATACATACAGACTTAAGATGAAGCTTAATTTATAAGTTATAGTCACACTAGGTGGAACCCCCAGAGAAGTCCCCAACTAGCCATCTGGACTCTTCCTATTTTATCTGACTTTTGGAATGGCTCACAGAGACATGGCCAATGTATCTTATCCTCCATGGCCAATGACTGGCATCCTAGGCCTAAGCCACACAGTCCATGGAGCCCTGACTTCCACAGTCCTACCCAACTCCTGGGAAAGGTGGGAGAGAGGGCAGCATCAGGTCTTTAGGCTGCACAGCATCCCTGTGCAGCTTAAACACCGTGGGTGTGTAAAAAGGAATGTGATTTGTGTCTCTTTCCTCTCTTATCAACTCAACATCAATAAATGCTTATTGAATTCCTCCAGACTTCTAAGCACTGCTTGAGTACTCGAAGAAACAGTGGTTGGCTTCCAGCACTTAGGTTCAAGGCCCTTCTGCAATAACTGAGAATAATCAGTAAGCAAGAAAAGGCAGCTGCTGTATGATGTCAAATGTCCAGGTTAGAACTGCGAGGCCCCTCCTCTGGTTCTCAGAGCTCCCAGAGTCCTGCAGTCATGGAGAGCAGCATGTACTGAGTACTGACGGCCAGACACGGCTCTCATACAGCAGCCAAGTAAACAAGGAAAAGACATATTATTGCTACCTTCGTTTTTCAACTAAGAAAATGGAGGCACAAGCCCGTGGCCAATTGCTGGCAAACGGTAGGTCAGGGCTCGTACATGGAGGCAGCGTGACTTCCACGCCTGCCCATCCTGGTCCCAGTATCATCCTACATGATATCATGCACATTGGTCATTATACAGAGAAAGGATGGTCTCTCGTTCATTGCCACGTGCCCCCATCACATTGAGAACACTGTATTGTGTGATAATTGCTATTAAACAGACCTGGGGAGAGACACAAAGGAGCGGACACAATGAGGAGCTGGAAAATGACTCATGATGAGATGAATAAAAATATTTCAGCGTAGAGAAAAAAAGTCTTGTGGAAACTGAATGTCATCGAGATGCAAGGGCCCACGCCAGCCTGGCACCGAGCTGTCCTCCCTGCCAGCAGCTCCACTGTCGTGGGGCCAGACATGAGGATATAGGAATGGGAACAAATGCAGGCACACAGCTGGAGGTGAGCACAGAGAAGAAAGACAAGTGTGAGAGAGAGCAGAGGCACCAGGCGCGACTCCTCCACTTTGCTCCTAATGTGTGGAATGGCAGCAGCCCTGGAAAAAGCCAGGACTTTGGGGGCAGTCAGCCTGCAATTTATTAAACCCTGTCTTTGTGGCCTGGAAGACCTGACAAAAGGAAATATTGGCGATAAAGTGGACAGATACGAAGCCTGAGGCATTGCAGCAGGGATGTAAAATGATGCAGGCACTGTAGAAAGAGTATGGTGATTCCTCAAAAACTTAAATGCAAAATCATTACATGACTCAGCCATTCCACCTTCGGGTATACATCCAAAATAATGGGACAGGGACCCAGATATCTAAGCCCCCATATTCACAACCAGCACAATTCACAACAGCCCAAGTTCACCCACAATGAATAGACAAAACATGGCCAATACAGGCAGCGAAATATATTATTCAGCCTTCACAAAGAAGGACATTCATGTATGTGCTGCAATGTACATGAATCCTTCAAGATGATGCGAAGGGAAATAAACCAGTCGCCAAAGAGTGAGCAGTGCAACGTATCACCTGAAAGAGACTCCTCAAGCAGTCCGATCCTCAGAGAGGCGAGGGAGGAACATGGAGTCAGTGTTGAATGAAGGGTGTTCCATTTGAGACAATGTAAAGGTTATGGGGATGACAATGTTGGCGAGTGCTCACAAGAAAAACGCACTTCACATCACTGACAGTGGCTTTCTGTTCTGCATATTATACCACAAAAAAAAAAAAAAAAAGACATGAGAAGAAAATTGACACAGGCACCCATTGACTCTCGGAATGATTCCATAGGGGAAAAAAGAACACTTTTTTGACGATTGTGGCCAATCAACAAATATGTTAATTCCACGGGGATAAAAGAGAAAACCCAGAATGATGTAGGAACAGTGTGAAGATTTGGAAAGCTGTCGTGCTCAACTTTTCTCCAAATGGGAATTCCTTTTGAAAGTTTTTTTTTTTTAAAGAAAAATTCCTCAGTCCTTATATAACAAGAAAACTTGTGGAATCAATGAGTCTGAAAACATCTCTGTGCAGACACTATAAATTCTGTAAATGAATGAACTTCAACGAGAACTGAAGACAGCCCTTTTAGACACATTTGAAAAAGGGCAGTTCATATGTGAACATTGTTTTTCTATCTCCTAGCAAAGCTTGAGGTACCAAAGAATTCTCTGATCCTATAAAGCAGCGCCACAGGCCCCTGGGGACTCCCCACCAAGAGAGAGGAAGACAGGAGCTGAAAGCCCAGCAGTAAACTTCCAAGTCCAAGTGCAAAACCTTTGTCAAAAAAAAAAAAAAAAAAAACTGTGCTGTAAAATACAGCTCTTTTCAGAAAGCAACAAGCGATCCATTCTCTCCTGGAAGTACAAAGCGCATTTCCTCTAACCGCAATGCACGCTTCAGAGGCCGAGTTAATTCAGGAGCATGCAGTCTGCTGGAAGCTCCTCCCCTACCCAGTCATCAGAGCCTGGCCAGCCGTGGGACTGAACATAACCGTCCTGCAATTACCTCCTTGGGGCCCTGGTTCAAAACTCTGAGATGCTCTTCAGTAAGGTCGTGAGTTCTGAACACTATCCTTTCCCTAAAGCAAAAAGTCTGACAGCTATCCTGAACTGATCCGCCACTGCTGAGCTGCCAGTCCCTGGCAGAGAGCCTTTGGTGCCACGCTAGCATGAACAAGCAGACCGCAGCTCATGTGCCCTGCTCCCTAATGCACAGACTCAGTCAACAGGAGCACCTGGAACTTTCAGGAACTTAATTGGACAGAACGAGCTGTTATTTGCTTGACCTGTTCCCAAAGAGAGTTGCATGAAGTAAACATAAAAAGAAATTTTTAAAAAGAATCCTTTTTATATTGATAGATGTAATTCAAAAATGTTTAGAGTGCTACAGAATTACTGCCCTGTTAAAGCAATGCCTTTCAGAGGAACCAGACCAACCTGTGAAAGCTGGTGATAAAGAAAACGTGGGAAGCCATCCACCTGTGAAGCTCATCTTTTTATGCTGATAAAAATGGGAGTGCTGATAAAAGTAGCATTAAATTGATCACTGGAAAGTGTCTTAAAGCTAGAACTTAAACACCATTTCAGTGAACTTGGAATGCAAATAAATACCATATTATTAAATAATAAATAATAATAATAAATAATAAAGCCTCTAGGGTTCAGGAAACTGATTATCTCCCCAATGGGCAAGACTTGCCAGATAATAAATAGTTTTTCATATCGGATGATGCTTTAGAAAAAACTTTACAGAGGCTGGCCTTGTGGCACAGTAGGCTAAGCCTCTGTCTTGTGATGTCAGCATACCATATCAGAGCACTGACTCAAATCCCAGCTTCTAAACTAGCTCCCTGCTCATGTGCCTGGGAGAGCAGTGGATAACAGGCCTTGGCCTCCCACGCAACAAGCATGGATGGAGTCCCAGGCTTCTGTTTGGACCAGTCCTGCCATTGCTGCCATTTGGAGAGTGAACCAGAGGATGGTAGAATATCAATTTCTCTCTCTTTCTCTCTTTCTCTCTCTCTCTCTCTCTCTCTCTCTCTCTCCCCCCCCTTTCAAATAGATAATTGCAAAAGAAAAAAAAGGGAGAGCCAGCATTGTGACAAATGAGTAAAACTATCACCTCTGACAGCATCCCATAGGAGCACCGGTTCATGTTCTGGCTGCCTCACTCACAATCCAGCTTCATGATAACAGCCTAAGAAGAGCAGCGAAAGAAGGCCAAAGTCCCTGCCACCCACATGAAAGACTCATATGAAGCTCCTGGGAGTGAAACAATGGGTAAAACATTTTTTCTCTCTCTCTCCTCTAATTTGCAAATAAGTAAACCTTTAAAAACAAAAAGAAAGAAAGAAAAGAAGAGAAACTTCTTCCACACATTTCTTTTAGGGTTGCACTAACAAGTGAGCTCACTTAATTCTTACTGCCCACATGGTTTGGGAAAGTTGGACAAAGTCTAAACACAAAGTTAGTCTAAATCCGTGAGATTCAGTATCATGAGAAAATTTGAACAAGATACCCAAAGGACTTTACAGAGCCACCGGAGCAAAGTGGTACTCCAGAATAAACATCTCTAATAAATTTCTTTTCCCACAGGGTCTGGTATTTAGTAAATGCTTAATGATGATTGAATATTACTTTATAAGAGTAGCTACTCATGATTGTTGAAACAATGTAGGGTTTTAATCTTTTTCCCTTACATAAATCTATCACCCCTTAATCTGCAGCTTTTTTGCAACTGGATTAAGCAGCTAATCAGTTCTTGACAACTTTTTTAGAGAAAAGTTTTTAAAAGATACAAGTTTTTGCAAGCATCTTCTACAACCTCTCTTTCTTATATGGGAAAATTTCGTGGGTTCATCTTGAGCCTCTTCATAAAAGATTTGAATCCAGATGCAGAAAAAGAAATTTAGAGTAGCTGAAAAGAAGAAAACCGGTATTTACTGAGTGTTCAGTGTACACACTTAGTGTGTGCAAAGCATTCTGCTACATGTTTTCAGAAGAGGCACATGAGGAAAGCGTTATTATCCCAATACACAGGCTGGAGACTAGTTCAGAGTGGGGTGTGGCGTGCTTAAGGTCACAGAGCTGGTAAGTACAGGACCCAGGACGCAAACTCATGCCTTCTGACTCCAATTCTTGAGTCCTTTCAGCAGAAGAGCTTCTGACACACATGGATATTCGCTGATGGTTAGACCACAGATAAGGTCATCACTGAGACCAGTCAGCACACCAAAACAACTGGATTAAACCTGCAGACTTTTATAGGTCTCTCCAAACAAGGCACTAAGCTTTGGAGTGTGGCAGTTTTTGACAGTATGCAACACCTCTCAACTGTTGGTAAGGAATTTACTCCATGCATCAGACTAGAAGCACAGGTCTTAACGGCCACGCAGAAAGAGTACAGATACTCACTCCCTACTGGAAAAGAGGCTATGATGACTGCACTTTTCACTGCATCATGTGGATGCTCCATCTTTTCTTTCCAACAAGAAAAATATGGCTGCAGGAGCTGTTAAAGCAGCAGGTGGGGATGTTTTAAGAATGTCAGAAATCTCAGGGAAAACCAGTAAAATATGAGCGACACAATGAAACAGCTAAAGAGTCTCAAGAGGAAGGGACACTCAAGGCTACCACACCAGCAGGTGTGGGTTGAGGACTGAGTTAAATCCCTGAGACAAACTGCATCTTGATGCTGATGACCTCAAGCACCACGCTTTCAAAACCACAAAAGCAGAACATTGAGGCAACAGGATAAATCCGGAAAAGGGGAAGTGCTTTGGGAGGGCAATGCCAACTGCTTCAGCTCACCAGGAGGCTTGGAGTTCCCCTCCTGTTTTCAACATTGACCAAGATAGGCAAAACGAAGCAAGAAAGTAGAAGAACAGAGCGTGCAAAACATCTACCTGGCAACTACTCTCATGGAGGTAGATCGAACGAGAGTCATTGGCACAGCATAGTCCTATATAAGCCCACTTTTGCAATTTTAGAGATGAGCAAGGAGCCATCTAAATCCAAGCTCAGGCTTCAAAAACATAGTACACCAAGAAAGAGACGTTGCTGATAATGAACTGGCAGAGGGAGGCAGAGCAGGTGCATACGGAAGAATCAGAGGCTATGATCCAATTCAACACTGATAGCATAAGGTTGAAAAATGAAAATCACCTAAAGGCAGGTAAAGACCAGGCCAGTATCAGCTGATCACCTTTGTCTGTCCCCAGGTCTTACCAAACCTCTCATGAAGACACTTCTGAGCCGGGGGAAGTTATCTCTGTAAGGAAAGAGTACAGTAGAACAACTGCGTTAGGCAGGCAAGCTGAGGCAAGAGACACACGCTCAAGTTCTGTTACTTAGTGCTGGGTGACTTTGCACATGTGGATGCAATCTCACAACATTAAGAAGATGATAGTATCAAAGCCCCATAGCCCGGTGTCTGGCCTACACTAAACCCTCTCCACACATGAGCAAGTTACCACCAGACGTCAATACTGAGTGCCAGAGTATTCAGTCCACCTGCTACCAAATCCTACCACACAGATTACAAATCCGAGGCACTTGACAAAGCTCCTCCCACCATACAGAAGTGTAGGGGTAATTTCCAACCGCAAACTAACAAATTCCCAAGAGTGATCTGTGATTCTTATTTACCAGAAAGAAAGAGATTCTCTTAAGCTACCTTAGACAATGTCTAAATGTTACACCCTATCTTAGACATTACTCTATAGTGTTACTGCTGATAGAAAAGGATAAATATACAACTGAAAGGCCATTGAAACCTCCTGCTGATCTCAAAGCAACAAGGAAACATCAGAGAAACACTGGGCCGTCATTAAAGATAAGCTAAAAAATAGAGGAAGATTCCTACATTAGATTAGTCCCTGGAGAGGCAGTCACATCAGAGCTGAGATGGCTGACCTACTGTAGAATAATCTACCTTTATGTCCACTCACCTCCTTCCTTACTTGTGAGAGATTATCTCATTACCACAATATGGAATCTTCAAATTTTCCCTGGAAGGACCCAGCTGAGAGGAAAGCTGCATGCACAGGAATGGAGGTGGCATGCAATATCCAGTTAGAACCACTGGTGGAGACACCAGGACTTGCAGGGCAGATTCAGTCAAGCAACAAGCGCACGACCTTAGAACCTGGTTGGGGGAAGTGGGACAAACAGATTTCTAAACTTCAGTAGTGCTATGGTCCTTGACCAGGATAACAAACTCTGAGAGCCATTGTAGTAGCGTCTGTAGACTTATTTCGCTATCATAGTGTGGCTGGAGATTTGGGCATGCAGTGCGTAGAGGTCAGGGATGTGGCTAAGCAGCCTACAGTGCACAGAACAAATCTCATAACAAAGAATGATCAAGACCAAGAAGTCAGTATTACCAAAGCTAAGCAGTCCTGCAGAAGAGAAAGGGACAAAAGCAAGCAAGAGCCTCTGCCGAAACACTGACATGGGCTGTCATTAAAAGATGTCGCTATGGGGTTGGCATCATGGCTCAACAAACTAACCCTCCACCTTCAAGCACTGGCACCCCGTATGTCCCAGCTGCTCCACTTCCCCTCTAGCTCTCTGCCTGTGGCCTGGGAAAGCAGTGAATGATTCAAGTCATTGGGCCCCTGCACCTACATGAGAGACCGGCACGAAGCTCCTGGCTCCTGGATTCAGACCAGCTCAGCTCTGGCCATTGCAGCCATTTTGGGAGTGCACCAACAGAAGGAAGATCTCTCCCTCTCTCTTTTCTGTTTGTAAATCTGCTTTGACAATAGAAACAAATCTTTTAAAAAAAATGTGCTTTGTGGATGTCACTTTATGTCTCTGTATAGGTCTCCCAAATATACATTTGAGACATCTTATTAGTACTACACAATATCCTGAAACTAATTTGGAAGAGTCCTGGTTGAGAAAGCTTGAAAATATTTCCCTGTTTTGCATTTTAAAGCCATTACCTCTTGCTTCCTCTGGCCTCTTGGGGAAAGTCAAAAAGTGTTTACATTAAAACAAGGCTCTTCTCTCTGATAAAAATAAACTCATTTAGAGTGGCTGTTGTGGCACAGCCCATTAAACCATCACTTGGGACACCTGCCTCCCACACTGGAGGCCAGTTCAAGTCCCAGCTATACCCCAAGGAAGCAGCAGATGATGACATAAGAACTGTGTCATTGCTACCACATGGAAGACACAAAAGTTTCTGGCTCCTGGCTTCAGTCAGCCAGCCCCAGCTGTTGCAGCCATTTATGGAGTAACACAGTAAACAGAAGATCTCTCTCTCTTTTTCTCTATCTTTCACATAAATAAATAAAACCTTTAAGATAAAAAGTCTGTGTTTAACATTCATCTTACTGAGTGATTTACAGGAGTCCATGCAAACACAGGGACATGTGGACACTCTCACAACATTATACATTAACCTTCCATATTACACCTTATTTATACTGCTGAACTGCAGCCCTTTCTTAAATTAAAACTCAGCGAACTCCCATGCCCTCCCTTCCTGCTTATTTGGATGTAAGGTTGGGAGTTGGTTAACATAACACCCTAGTGAACATTTGCACTGTCAACAGACATTGGAAACAGTAGTTGAAACAACACACAGCTAAAAATAATATCTAATTTCTAAAACATAAACTCCTGTCTGCTTGTGATAATAACGAGGCACTGTGACACAGCAAATTAAACTGCTATTTACAATATCAACATACCATATTGGAGTGCCCGTTCAAGTCCAGACTGCTCTGCTTCCGATCCAGCCTCCTGCTAGTGTTCTTGGGAAGGCAGCAGGAGATGGCCTCCTGCCAGCCCCATGGGGGACCGGCATGGAGTTTCTGGCTCCTGGCTTTGGCCTGGCCCACAGGTGCTTGCTGCAGCCACTGGGGGAATGAACCAGTTTTTGGAAGATATCCTCTCTCTCCTCTCTCCCTTTCTCCCTGTTCCTCTCTCTCTGCCCCTAAATCATCACAGCACTGATACTCAGGCACAGTCGGACTCCTTTGGCTCCAAAGCAAATCAATACTTCTTCCATATCCTTGGCAGGAAAGGTCAAAGAAGAAAAACCATGTCACTTGGCTTCTGAGGAAATTTTGGAAAGCCTGCTGGTCAGCTACCAGAGACTGAAGCACAGGTCACAGCAAGAAAGTGGAATCCAATCCAGTCCAAACTTGGACCCCCTTCCTACCGCACCCTAACAGAGACAGCCATCTATCCCAGCCCAAGGGAGAGCCCACAGCAGAGAAGAGGGCATCTTCTCCACTCCAAAAATCTGCCCTGGTACCCGGCGTCAGTCTTCCTGAATCCCCAATAATTATCTTTCCTTGCCGTCTTACCAGACTTCTCTCACAAGCCAGGAAGAAAGATTCTTAGATAACCCAGAAGAAAAGTCTAGATGACCTTAGATTTGGCAATGACTTTTTAGATCTAATATGAATGGCATAATTCATGAAAGAAATAATTGATAAGCTGAACTTCATGAAAATTTAAAACTTCTGCTCTGCAAAAGACGCTGTCAAGATGATGAAAAGACAAGCCATTTCAAAAGATGTATCTAACGAAGGGTTGCTATCCAAAACTACACAAAGGACTTTAAAACACAGTAGTAAGAAAACAAACGCTTCAATTAAACATGGACCTTAACAGATCTATTATCAAAGAAAATAAAGATAAATGGCAACTAGGTAGAATGAATTGCTACATCATACGCCAGTATGGAAGTGCAAGCTAAACCAAGGGAACACCACTGCACACGGATGGCGAACGCTGAGAGCCAGAACAGTGACACCACCAAGTGCTGCCAAGCATGTGCAGCTACAGGAATGTTTCTTCCTTGCTGTGAGAAGACAAAAGGGTAGAGCCACTTTGGAAGACAGGACAGCAGTTCCTCACAAAGTTATTAACACCAGAGATCCAGCTATCCTATGCCTTACTGTTCGGCAGAGTTGAAAACCTATGCCCACCGAATATCCTACGTGTCTCAGCCGTAATGGTCCAAACTAAGCAGGAATCGCAACATGCTTCAGGCGGTGAAAGGGTAAACTGGGGGACACCCAGAAAAATGGATTATCTTTCAGCCATGAAAGAAATGAGCTATCAAACTACACAAGGGCAACCTGGAAACTTAACTTCCTAAGTGACAAAATCCAATCTTTAATTATGCATAATATATGATTTCAAATATATGAATCCTGGGAAAGATAAAACAATGAATAAAGGCAGATAGGTGGCGTCATGTGAACCTGAAACTGCTGCAGAAAGTTCTTTTTCAAAAAAAAAAGAAAGAAAGAAAGAAAGAAATGTTAAAAGTGTCCCTTTTGTCTTCCACGTGACTGGGTGAAAACATGACATTTGGTACTGAGGTAATCATCTTGCAACACTGAGGTGCCAAGCCTGTGGATGAAAGGCCAGCACCTGCCAAGGCGAGCAGGGCAGAAAGAGAACAAAGCAGGCCACCCCCAACACTGTGGAACTGACAGCCTGCTATGGCTTCCGGCTCTATACGAGGTTCACACATGCCCCAGGTCACGCACTGTGAATCAGCAGTAATTGAGGGCATATCGCTCTTCTTGGCCTCGTGTGTCACTATGGGTTTCTGCCGTCAGGGCTCAATCACACAGATGGTCTACACGGTGGACTTGAGATTGAGAACCTTCAGCTGCGAGTCATCACCTTACAAAGGGATGTACTCCTCTGCTCTGCTCTTTGTGATGTAGCAAGGTCAAAGGTCCCTAGGACATGAGATCAGCCATCACACCCATCATTGTGATACCCTATTTAGCAGAGAGTGACCCTACAAGAGGAAAGACATCCCCAAGGGCAGGATCTGGCCACAGGAACCCTGCAATACAGAGAACTTTATGCAGGTGGGGTGGAAAGAAGATCAGAAACAGCCAGAGCACAAGCAGTGTTGGACGCACCCACACCAGATGTGCTGATGGAGCGGCTGTGGGATGTGGACAAAGTCTAGAAAGTGAAGAGTATTCCCACCTGAATTAGAAAATTCAGTCCCACAACCACAGCGAACTAATATTTGCTAAAACTCAAATGTGCTTGGCAGTAAATTCTTTCCCAGACCCAGAGCCCAGTCCAGCTGACACCTTGATTTTGGCCTTGTGACATCCTGAGAAGACAAATATTCAACCTCCAAGCAGGGGATTTGGTCCTATAGCAAAATGACATCATAAATGGGGCTGGGGGCGTTATGCTTCTGTTTTTGTGCTAATTTGCTACATCAGCACTGGAAACTCATACAGCAAGGAAATCCTCTTCATTCAGGCTAAGTTACTAAGCCCTTGTGGCAACAGAGCTATACTTCATTTTCTGGTCAGCTTATCAGCAGGAAAACTGATATTCTGATCACCATCTGACTCCTCAATTGTTTAATTGGTTCTGAGCTCTAAAGAAAAAGTTTAAAATATACATCTTAAAATAGTTATTTGAAAGGTAGAATTAGGGAGAGAGGTTTACTTCCCAGATGGCCTCAATAGGAGCCAGATGGAAGCCAGGAGCCAGGAATTTCATCTGAGTCACCCACGTGGGTTACAGAGCGCCCAAGCACTCCTGCTAAAACCAGAAACCCCTCAGAATACAGTCAGCTAGAAGGGTAGTTAATTTTTTTTAATATCCTTTCCACAACACTCTGCCCAAGAGATGACAGAAAACACAACAGATGAAGAGAAAAGATTAATTACCATTGGTGGGATGAAACAGCTGAAAATGTTCACAGCCACAAGCTTTGTTGGGTCATACCCTTCTCATTTCTCGAAGGTCACTTAAGAGGAACCAGTCCCTTTAATGTAGTTTAAATGAATGGCCAAGAACTGTGACATTTCCTATGAAACTGAACAGGCAGTAAGGAAACTATCACAGGGTCTATGTGTCCTGGGGAAGTGTGCTATGCCCATCCCCCCAAGAACTCAGTCGCCCCTTCAGCAGAGTCCTTCAGGGGACACGCAGGCAAACCAGGAATGTCCTGCCAGTTCAGTCACACTCATCTGTCTCTCCTCTAAGACTCCCAGAACCAGCCGCTTATCAGCAGTAAAATCTTTAAGACTCTGAGCCCCAAGTCTGTTCAATGATCCACATGGAGCAGCTGTAAGAGGTCGAAGTTTAATCTGCCTGGCTCCTAGGGTGAAATCCCTCGGGCTGCACAGGCTCCACACTTGGTAGCAGACGTGGTAAAATGACAGTGACCTCCATCCTCATCTAGAATGAGGTAGCTACAATCCTTTCTTCTACAAGTAAGAGCCTACATAGAAATAAAAACGCCAGGTTGGTCATTTCTCTGTTGGCATTCTCTTCTGCTGGGTTCATTTTTCTCCACCTTAGGGATCCTGAGGCAACAGCTAGGGGGCCACCTCTGAGAGGTCCAAAAAGCTCTTGGAGCCAGGAAAGCTCTCTGGTCAGAAAAGACCCAAACATGTGAGAAACAGAGCTGCTGGGGCAAAGCTGGGCATGCCTATGGGTGCAGCACTTAGCGGGCAGAGCTTGGGGAGCATGCCAGGAAAACTCACACACTCCCAGCTGCTCAGATGGATGCTGAATCCTTCCCTCACTCACAGACACATCCACGGAGGATTTCAGAACATGTGTGGGGAATGGAATGGGAACATAAGCACCCGGAGAGGTAGCAGGTTATAACTCAAGAGCTTGGGTCCCTGCCATTCCTGTAGATTTGGATGGAGTTCCTGCTCCAGGTTTTGACTTGACACAGCCCCAGCTGTGGAGTCAACCAGTAGACAGAAATCTCTCCTTCTCTCTCTCTCATTGTGTCTACACACACACACACACAAACTAACAAATGAAAGGGGGAAGCAAGGGAGGAAGGAAGCAAACAAGCAAGCTAATTTTGGTACTTGAAGTTTAAAATACTTTTTGAAGGTCTTCTTATATGCACAGATTTCAAAAAATTTTACACCAAAATACACGTTTTAACTGTCATTTGCCATAAACTTTTTGAAGTAATCCTATTTTGTATCCAGCCTTGTGCCAAGCTCTTTTCTGTATGTTGCTTTATTATAACCAAAATCTTAGGAAGTAGATCCCTTTTGCAAATGAGTACATGGAGGCAGCTTATCCAAGACTGCTAAGTTTACAATTGCTGGCCTAAAGCCATCAAGAAGGCCCTCTATCTCCTGCTCCTCTCTAACAAAAATGAACAATAGCAAAATGCAAAAATCCCTCAGGTTGGGCATTGGCTGCAGTACTTGAGTTGCCTCCTGAGACACCTGCATCCCACATCCCGGTGCCTAGGACTGACTCCTGGCTCCACTCCCAATATCAGCATCATGTGACTGTGCATCCCATGAGACAGCAAGAGATAGCTCAGGTAGCTAGGTGCCCGCTACCCACATGGGGGACCAAGACTGAGTTCCTGGCTCCTGGCTTCTGGGGCTGTTGCAAGCATTTGGGGAGGAAACTAGCAAATGGGAGATCTCTATCTCTCCATTCCTTTCAAATGAAATAAGTAAATACTAGCTTAAATACTTAAAAATCTTTGAAACTGCTCAATTGGGAAGCTTCCTTGCATTCTTCTACAGAGCAGCGTAAGCAGTGACTTCAGAGATAAACCTGTACTCAAAGTGTGGCAGTTTCTGTGTCAGAGAGGAAAATCACACAATTCCCCCACAATCGCTAGTTTCTGGAAAAGATCTCAAAATGTCATTTTTCGGAACTTGTTCATCATAATGAAGAGCTCTCTGATGAGGTTTTGAAAGGCTTGTGAATGAGGTCACTGCTGGGAAAGAGCAGAACTGGCCTCACACTAGGTGATGTGCCAAATCCCAGTTTGGTGTGAAATCACAAGGATGGATATGAGTCCCTGGGGTAATCACATCCGCTTCACCTGCCTCTCACTGGCAGGCCATCTTTAGGAAATAAGATCCATAAGTGGAGATTTTTGTCTCTTTTTTAGTGAAAATATTCCCAAAAGGGGGAAAAAAACCCCTACTAAGATAGTAATAATCATTAGCACTTTAGTATACAAGAGAATATCAGTATACTTTTGCAGAAAAACACTCAGTAGTAGAAGGAAGGAGAGGAAGGGGCCTTGAGCAGACAGGTGATAAGTCCAGAGCAGTGTCCAGAAAAACTGGCTTCTGGAAGAGGCAGCAGTCTATCTTGAAATACTGTGCTCAGTCGCAATATGGATGGGTTTACCGTACTCTCCTTCACTGTAAACTCAATAAGGAGCCCAGATGAAATATGGGCTCTTCAGAAATTCTGTGCTGATAAGTCTGTACTTAACCCTTTTGTGTTGTGATTCCAGAGACACTACGCTATTACAGGAAACTACTCAGAAAAGGGAAATTAGGCACAGTACCTCTGAACGTCACTGGCCCAAAGAGAAAACACAGCCACAGCGATAAGTTATTCAATAAAAGCAGAAGATACTTCGATGGTGCCTAAACCTGGAACTGTGTCCCAACGGTTAGGGTTCGGGTAGAGCAGTACTCACTCGAAAGACCTTCTCCACTCTTGCAATGCTTTTCCCAAAGATGGTTCCAAGTTGATCTCCAATTCCAGCCAATAAGAAACCAAAGAGTGGAATCCCAAAGATGGCATATAAAATACAAAATATTTTGCCTCCTTCAGTGCTTGGAGCAATATTCCCATACCCTGGTGAGAAATATTAAAAAGAGAGAGAGAGAAAGAGTAGTGAGGTGGCAGAGAAATTAGAGAATGGAACAGGATGTACAGGCATTTCAAAGATTCACACAATCCCCCAGCTCATGAGTTTTAGGGAGTAGCACTTCATTTCAAAGAGCCTAAGTAATTCGTCACATCAGTCTGTTGTTTCCCTTGCTTCTCTTCTTGAAAACAGTTTTGTCTCATGGATGTTAATGCATCTCATGAAGATTGTAGCCACTCATACTTGTATTTCTGGTGGAAAATGGCACAATCCTTGCTGTAGTTTGGGTAAGAGTTGACTCCTAAACACAGGCAGGATGTGAGACTGAGTGGCATAAGATTCTAAGAAGGCGGAAAATTAATGTGATTGTGGTGTTTGGAGGTGGGAACCAGAGGGTTGTCCTTTAGGCCATCAAGAGCATGCCATCAAGGATTGTTTTTAGGAAAGGGGTGTATCAAAGCCTAAGCTTGGGCCCAATCACTCTCTCTCTGACTCCTGGCTCAGAACAAGATCCTTCCTCCACATGTCACTGCACTCCACCATCACCATCTGTACCTTCCTCAAAGGCCAAACTGAGGGGGCCACCCAGTCATGCACTTGAACTTCTTAAGTTGTGATATACACAATCCCCCAGCTCATTTCCTTCTTCAGAAGCTGGTTGCCTCTGCCATCTCACTGTAGTAAATAAGAAACTTAGAGCTCTCTTGTTCTCTCTGCTGGGATTCCCACATCTTCTCTGAATTCCTGCTTCTCCTCCCATCTGCATCTTTTACCAAGGGTAATCAATGCCAAACAAAAGAAATAATTTATTGTCAGATTTATTAAAGTGTATTTCAAATAAGTCTTTGAAAATATAAGACTGTATTCTTAAAAGTTTTGCAATTGCATAAACTATATATAATACACATTGGGCCTATAGGAAAAAAAAAGGTTAATATCATTAGCAAAATTATATAGGTTGAAAGTTTCAAGGGATACTAAATATCTTTCTAACTAGAATTAGCATCCTACATGAACCAGTATCTAGATAGTTCCCTAGCAATTCGCCCAAATTGAAGTGGCTTGTATGGGGTCTTTGAATCCACATGCTGAAGGAGTTTCTGGGCCCATGGATGTGGGAGGTTGGGAATATGGCACACGGTGGTGTTGATGCTTGGTCCACAGGCACTCTCCAACAAGCACGGAGAACTCACTGTCTCTGCTTTGGGAATGAGTCACTGGTTATTTTCCTTTTCAATTTCCTGTTCAGAATCATCCAAACCTCTTATCACAAATTATCTAAATTACAGTTTCCATTTCTTCTGTGAGTATTCTGGCAAGACTTCTTAATCTTGTGTTTCCTTAATTTACCATCATTTGGACATAAATGTGCAAAAACAGCTCTCAGAACTTTTCTCAAGTGCTTTGAGAAACTTGAATAAAATCTTTTCTCCTAACATTTCTTTTCTCTAGAAGAATTCAATTTGCACTAACCTAGCCCTACTGAAAGGGAAATACATATGCTTGTTTATCTTTACTTTATGCAGATTTACAGTGACTCTTGGCAAGTGTTCTCATAACTTGTGGAAATACTGAAGACCATAGCACTGTCTCCTAATTATACGACTCAGGGAAACAAGTTTTCTGAATGTCTCAGAAAGAAATATAAGCACAAACAAAAGCAATCTGGGGGTTAGAGACCACTGAATGGGCATCAGATTAATCCTGACAGGATCACCCCTTCCTTCCTGATAACCACTTTCAGGGCAAGGTGCTGTTCTATGTCACAGAACATGTCCAGTGCCTTTCAAGGAGCAGAGAGAAGATAGAAATTTGAAGCTCATCATGCCACTTGTTGGTTCTTAGATCTATTTAAACTCTCCAAATTCTAGTACTGGGAGGGGCCAAGGAAATGCGGGGTGGGATGGAGGCCACAGAAGTACCAATGCAAAGCAAACAAGCAGTATTAAAAGAATTATTTGTCTCACATTTCTTGAACTAGAACACTCAAATCAAAGTAAAGCAAGGTTCTTAGGTCAGAGCAGTAGTGATGAAATATTCAAGTAAGTTTTCATAGCAATTTTTCCTTGGTGACTCACTTCCTAATTTAAAAAAAAAAGCAATTACCATTCTTGAGCAATGCTATACAGATGCTCCTCATCTCACAATTACATTATGTCCTGATAAACCCTTAATAGATTGAAAACAAGTGAAACACACAGTTCTTGGCCACACAGCTCGCTGAAGAGTAACGGTCGTTTAGCCTTATGATTGCTGCTGTCACCAGATATTACAAGAGTATCCTATCCTGTATCTCTGGCCCAAGAAACAGTGAAATCACAATGTGAAGCGTGGTTTCTACTGATTGTGTATCACATTTACATCATTGTAAAATTGGAAAACTCCTTAGTCGGACCATCATAAATCAGGAATCATCTACATTTTGTGTACAGGTCCAAGAGTGTGTTTATGTCCATGTGAAACACATGGAGAGACTATTTGATCTTCAAACCCATTGCGCTGAGAACAGGCCAGCTCTTACACTAAGGAATGTGGCCCTGAGACAACAGGAGGATCCTTGTAGATTTGGGGCTCTAGTCATAGCAGGCCTATTACCCTGTCTTGTCCATCCTTCCACAATGTTCGTAGAGCTTTTAAGGAAGACGTAACTGTTATATGTAGGCTTTAGAATTAGAGATATCAATTCCTATTCTGCTTCTCCTATTTACTGACTCTCAGATCTTGGCAAGTTACTTAGCCTTTCAGATTCACTCTATGTATAAGATAGGACTATCCTAGGGTTAGTCAAGATTCAAGTTATATGGGAAGCATGACGTATGTGTGAAGATCAAACACATGTGAAGCATGACATCCCATGAGAAGTAGCAATTACCTCCTTGCCCTGTAGCTTCCTGTGGAAGGAATCACTTCTAAACAGTATGTCTCCAGGAAAACTAAACCGTAGGAGAAAAGATATGGCTGATCTGTTTTCCCTGAAGGAAATGCTGTTTTCCAACTGCCACAGGACAAATGAATCAAGTAAGGTTGGCTCAATGATTTGGGTGAGTCTTTGGTTGGACTGGATGTGTGGGAAGTCTCAGGTCAGCAGGGGGCAATGGGAACTGATAAATGAGAGGGAGGAGCAACTGTTTAAAGACCTCACACACTGGCTCAGTTAGTTAATTCTCCCCTCACAAGCACCAGGATCCCAAAGGACACCAGTTCGTGTCCCAGCTGCTCCACTTCCCATCCAGCTCCCTGCTTGTTGCCTGGAAAAGCAGTGGACAATAGTCCAAGGCATTGGGACCTTGTTACCCATGTGGGAGACCTAGAGAAGGTTCTGGCTGCTGGCTCTGACTATTGTGGCCACTTCGGAGTGAACCAGAGGATGCAAGATCTTTGTCTCTTTCTCCTTCTCTCAGTGAACCTGCCTTTCCAAATAAATAAATAAATCTTTATTTTAAAAACACTGATTTTATCAAAGGAAAAGTTCAAAGAATTCTACTACCAACTGACTTCTGGTGATTTAGAGCAGAAGACAGCAGGAAGCCATCCACAACCCAAATAGGGTTTGTAATGAATGAATGGGACCAAAACAGGACTCAGCTCTGTTCATCCCTGGCTAGGAAACAGCTCTTAGTCCTTCACAAAGAGAAAATTACAATTCAAAGAGGACTAATTCCTGTGGAACACACACAGAACCCTCCAGTTGCTATTTATATGGCAAAGTCAAGTTTCTGCCAAAGTGTTCAGGTGTGTGTATTTGGTTAACAGCATGCATTCTAGAACCAGCTTCTTATAAGATGCGTAGCTGTCTTATGTATATTCAATTTGTGCAGTCACACAGGGACACACACCTAGAAGCATCCATTCTTGACTTAAGGCTCTGTTATTGCCATCTCGATGTTTTTAATTTTTTTAAACAACTGAATTTTGTCCTAAGCCCCACTGGCTATGTAGCTGGCCCTAGCAAATAATGTGGGTAGGTTCCATTGCCTCCCAACCATGAGTTATGGACCACATTAGCTTCTCTGGACTTTAGTCTTTTCATAAGTAAAATGAAGCTCACCACAGTACCTACCCCATGTTGTTATTACAGGATTAAATGAGATCATATAAGTGAAGCACAATGATTGAGACATAGGAAAGACTCAGTAAATGTTAACCCCGACTATGAAAGCCATGAGCTATGTATCCCACCCAACAGCTCAGTAAGCACAAACAGCTGCCTCTATACTTTGCTGTATACAACCATGAACCGAGGCTGCCAGCTGACAACAGTCAACAGCTACCACCTAGAATCTGATCAGTGCCATTCTAATGTGGGTAGGGATACGTGTCCCAATCAGTAAATGCCTCAGACTAAAATCTAAGTGCATTTCGTAGCCGTTAGTCAGAATGCAATCATTTGCTACCATGCTGCAAATAACAGTCGATAGGAGCACCTGCATTGTAGGATTGTGCACCATTCGTAGAGTTTAGAAAATCTAGTTTGGAGGACCTACCAGAAGAGTTGATAATCAAGGCAGATGGGGCTTTCTCAGGCCAGAATTCATGAGAAAGGGAACAAGGAGAGGACACTCATTATAAAAACTGAGCAAAGGGGCCAGGATCATGACACAGTGGCTAAAACCATAACCTGTAACATTGGCATCCCATTTGAGCACTAGTTTAAGTCCCAGCTGCTCTACTTCCAATCCAGTTCATTGCTAATGCACCTGAGAGAGCAAGAAGATGACCCAAGTGCCTGGGTCCCTGTTACCCACATGAGAGACCTGATTGAAGTTCCTGGCTTGTAGCTTCAGTTTGGTCTCGGCTCCAGTCACTGTAGTCATTGAAGAATAAACAAGCCTAAGCAGGTCCCTCTTTCTCTCTGTCATTCCCTCTCTCTCTGTAACTCTGCATTTCAAATAAATTAATCTCTTTTTAAAAAAGAAGAAAGACTGAGCAGAGCACGCCCTTCTTTCTCGTGTGGGAATTGGCTTGAACAAGCACCTAGAGGTACCCCCTTTGCTACCCAATCCTCCCTACTCTATCAGCTGGGGATTGGTTCCAGAGCTCTTTGCAAATACCAAAGCCTAAGGATGCTCAAGTCCCTCAGATAATTGAGGTATATTTGCAAATAACTTAACACAATCCTTTCCATCTCTTTATCCATCTCCAGTTATTCACAACACCTAATACAAAGTAAATGCCAGGTGAATAATTGTTCTACTGTGTTTTTTCAATGAGTGATGTTGAGGGGGGAAAACCCATGCTCAGCATAGACACAAGTGTCTTTTTGTTGAGCATTTGTGATTCACAGTTGGTTAAATTCTTGCAAATGAAACCCACAGGTGGAGAACCAGCCATTCAGGTGTATATTTTTTCATCATTTCAGCACAAGAAAGCTTTTTTTAAAAGAAGTGTTTTTTTTTTTAAACTGTCCCTGGGTTTCTGAAGCTCTTTGTAAATCCTGGATATTAGCACCCGCCCAGGCCTATAAAACCATATCATGGAAAAATAAAAACTTGAAGAAATAAAAAATTTAGAAATCTGAAAAAAGAAGTGCTTTGATAACCTCAGATAAAAGGTACCACCGATACCAAGTATGGTACTGCTTTTCAGAAAAGACTCTGGCTGTTTCTAAGAGCTCTGTATACACACTCCAAATAATGACAACATGCTCTGTCTGAAAAGTCTGTAACCTTACACTGCTCGGGAGAGTCTTTCTGGAAAGCAATTTGGCAGGCTTTTAATAGGTCTGTGCCCTTTGACAGAACAATGCCTTGGGAAACTTCCCAAAGAAACAATCAACTCTGAAAATCACACTTCTGAAAATCACACAGATTTTCACTATGGAATTCATATTCCTACAAAAGTAGACACAGCTGAAGCCTCCCAGACATGGGATTTTGGGGTGAAATGCGTATCTGTGAAAACCATCAAAGATTTCAATCTCTCAAAGAATTCTAAAGTTCTAATATTACCACTAACATGGGGAAATATGTACAATATCTCAGTGCAAATTGTATTAACTCAAGTAAGGAGCTAATATTTATAGTTTTCACCGTTAGAGCACAGTCCCTTAGCTCTAACTACTGGACATCCTGTTTTCTAAATGGTGGGAAAGTTCTCAGGAAGAAGCATTGAGCTCCAAATGTCTTAAAACCTTGCTATTATGTGCAATGAATGAATTTACTAGCAAGTAATGGGAAAAACGATTCTTTCCGCATCTCACTATTGTTGCCATTGTTCTACGATTTTCTTTGGAATTCTCTGTCAAACTTTATAAAGACTCTCCATTTTGCAGTTAAAATGTTCAACTTAGCCATACATTAGTTTTCAACTAAGAGAAAAAAGAGAGCAAGAATCAGTGTTCCCCAAATTGAACAGAACAAAATCCCAGCATCCTGTGCCAACATTGCACTGTGGTACTAACCAAACCCCCACGCCACTACAGTGGACTTTTTGGTGTTGAGATTTATTTTCTCTGCATGTTTATTTTGTAGTAGCTTACTCTTTTCACCCAGCTTCCTTCTTATTTTTGGGAAGGGTCTTAATCCTGTGTGTATATGTAACACAGAGTCCTGTCTCCCACTTTAGTGGGAGCAGCACCTCCCACAACCAACCTACATTAACATCCAGGATATATGGTCACTAGGTTGATTTGCCTAACATCTTTTTTAAGATCATCCATCCACAGATTCACTCCTCAGAGAGCCACTACAGCCCATTGTCTGGGCTACACTGAAGTCAGGCTATAGGAATTTCATCCTGGTCTCCCATGTAGATAGCCAAGTAGTAGTGACTCGAACCAGAACCTCTGATACGCAATGCTAGCATCACAAACAGTAGATTAATTTGCTGTGCCACAGGCCTAAGACTTTAAATCAGCAAAACATGGCCCCAAAATGGTGAGGGATGACAGCTGCCATGGCCAGTAGGGTCAGGGACCAGCCCTGGGATCTGAGGTTACCTTACTGGCCCTCCAGGAACTCTGACCTGTAAGTGGGCATACATCAAGGCGTTTCCAGTTGCAGGTAACAGGAAATCCAAAATGGGCTGGCTAAAGCAGGGTGAGAGGTAAGAAGGTGGTTGGGGTGGGAGTAGAAGACTTTTGTAAATAGAAAGACATGAATATTTCTCCCATTAAAAAATTTTTTTTCATGTATTTATTTTCAATTTAGCAACGCAGAGACATTTATCTACTGGTTAACTGCTTATATGTTTATAACAACCATAGTTGGAGCCAAACCCAGGATATAGGAATTCACTCCAGGTCTCCCATGTGAGTAGCAGAGATTTAACTACTTAAGTCATCAACTGCAACCTACCAGGGTGCATATTAGCAGGAAGCTGGGTGAGAAGCAGAAGCATAAAGATTCGAACCATGTGCTCCAACAGGGTGCAGGCTTTGCAAGCAGTATTGTAGCCACTGAGTAAACACGTACCCCAAACATTTACTTTTTAACATCTCATCAGTGTTCAAAGGATATGAGCAGCTCCCCAGTTACCACACCATTTCCTTGCTCTGCTTCTCCACTGGTGGAGAAAGCAACCTTGGGCCAAGCTTCTTAAAGAGTTATCTTCAGTAAGAAAGAAAGAGAAATATTGCATCCTTCCAAACCCAAGCAGAAGCCCAAGAGGTTCTCACTGGCCTTCTACTGCAAATCACACATCCTCTTGGATTAATGACAGTGTCTAGGCCCTGGGATTTTCAGTCTAGACAAGACGATTCCTCCCCCAAGGGCCATGGTTCTCAGTGCAAGGAAGAATAAATGAACAGGGATGTCACACAACAGAAACTGATGACTTCGAGTCATTTGCTCAAACTCAAACATTCCATCATCAACACATCAAAAGGGCAGAAAATATAGCATATCTGACACTATATACTAGACGTGAAAAACACCATTTCACAACCACAGAGTGCTCTGGGAGTCAATAAAGATAGTTACTCAACAAACCAAGTCCCTGGCTTCTTAACAAGCTGACACAATAAATACCACCCATGTGCAATCCAGGGCAGCTAAGACAGACCTCATGCTGTGGACCAGGCACACCACTAATCTAGCCATGTCATAAAACAAACCAAAAACAAAACAAAACTAGGAGTTTCCTGATCTGCCATCTGTAACATACACTAATGTCTCTTGGTTCCAATGCTGGGCATTAAAATCTACCACTGCAGACTTTGCCAGTCTTAATTGTTACACAGTGACTCCTCCTAGAGCGCATGACACTCTACCCCAGCTCAAGAACCACCTGCTAAACACAATGTAACTGGCATTGGTTTTCTCTGAGCTACTACAGAGAAGCACGCAGCTGCTGGAAATCACCTCACAAGCTGTGTGATTCGACTGAGAGCCTTTCTAAATTAGAATGACACACTTCTTTTTCATCCTAAATGTTCTTGTGCATTAGTTAGTCGCCCATAAATTTCTTCGCTGTCTTGCAAGTTAAGTGGAAAAGCAAAAACAAAAGCTGTGGCCCTAAAACCTCTCTTAGGTGTGGATGTTTAGCTTAGTCATTAAGACACACTTGACATACCTGTACCCCATACTGGAGTCCTGAGTTCAAATCCAGGCTCAGCATATCAACACACTGAGAGGCAACAGGTGAGGGCTCAAGCACTCAGGTCCCTTCACCCATGTAGGACACCTGGATTAAGTTTCTGGCTCCCAGATTACACTCGCTAGTAGTTGTGGGAATGTGAGAAGTAAATCATTACATGAGATTTCTACCCCATATACTCAATTTTAACGTGTGTGTGTGTGTGTGTGTGTGTGTGTGCGTGCGCGCGCCTGTGTGTATGTGTAGGTGAGATCCCTCAGTATCCTTACCCTCTGGCACTTGTGCTCACAGAAAGTTTATTTTTTAATTTAATTAATTTATTTTTATTGGAAAGGCAGACATACAGAGAGGGGCAGAGACAGAGAGGAAGATCTTCTGTCTGTTGATTCACTCCCCAAGCAGCCGCAACAGCTGGAGTTTAGCCAACCCGAAGCCAGGAGCCAGGAGCTTCTTCCTGGTCTCCCGTGCAGATGCAGGTCCCAAGGCTTTGGGCTGTCCTCGACTGCTTTCCCAGGCCACAAGCAGGGAGCTAGATCAGAAGCAGGGCTGCTCAGATTAGAACCAGCACCCATATGGGATCCAGGCACATACAAGGCGAGGACCTTAACCACTGCGCTATCACGTCGGGCCCAGAAAGTTTATTCTTTAAGCCAGGGTCAGTGAGGAGAATATCCGGTTCATGGGTTGGTTATGTAAGGCTCACAAATTCATTTGATCTGGTCCTGCCAAGGTAACCACAAGTGGGACTCAAAACACAATAAATCTATGGCAAGCTAATCTTTAAGTTAATCATTTTGCATGGCCTGTGAATGATATAAATATTATAATATTCATTATAAATATTCAGATGGTCTTTGGCAGAAAAAGGTTTCCCACTCCCTATCTTAGCTGTCCATCAGAGAAAACCTCTCCCAGAGGGCAGAGCTGGACCTGAGACAGAGAGCCTTTGTCCAGCCTGAGTGACAACATCTCACTCCCCTCCTGCCTACCATGACTACAGACAGGCAATCCTGAACAAGAATGTTCAACCCAGGGCTGTTTCATTCTGGTCTGGCAGGAAAGAAACCTCAAGCTCATCTGCCGCAGACTAGGAAGCTAATGTGTAGATTCCAGCCTGTGTGTAAGACCAGGAAAACAAAGCGAGATTAGGCAAAAGCCACACAGTAAAACGGAGTCCAGGGGAGGACAAATTTGAAGAGATGTCCTTAATGCAGCAGGTGTAGAATACAGAATGAAAAGGGACAGCAGCAGAGGCCACCCGAATTGATGGCCTTTAGAAAACAGAAGAGGCACGACACAGCAGGGAATGACACAGTGGGCCACACTGGCACAGTGACCTCTGTCTCCTTGGCAGCATAAACGAAGAGTCTTGGGGTGTGCTAATTGGAAGGTTACCCTGCCTCACCTGCTCTCCTCTCCCCACAGAAACATTTGTCAGAGAGCTAGCCCAGAAATAGCCAGCTTCTGTAGGAGCAAAGTATTTTTTCAAAGAAGCTAGTCGAGCATAAACAGAAAGCCTCCGTAAGGAAAAAAAAATGGGAAGAGTAGCTAAGCTTACCAGTGGATCAGACATTCACTAGACAAATGCTTCCCAAAATGGCAAAGAAAAAAAAATTACAACTATGAAATAATTCCTTCTAATGATCTCCACAAACTACAGAGCAGAAATGCAAGAATTGAGAGAAGAAATAGCAAGACGAGTGAAGATCAGATATGACCTAGGAAATTCAGGAAGACAAGAAGAAATCTATTACTGATCAGAAACATGACAATAAAATTAGAAGCAGTGGGCCTGGCATGAGAGCCTACTGATTAAAGTCCTCATCTTGTGTGTGCCGGGATCACATAACGATGCCGGTTCTAATCCCAGCTGCCCCGCTTCCCATCCAGCTCCCTGGGAAAGCAGTCAACGATGACCCAAAACCTTGAGACCCTGCATCCACATGGGAGACCAGAAAGAGCCTCCTGATCTGGTCCAGCTTTCACAGTCACTTGCGGGGTGAATCAGCACACAGAAGATCTCCCTCTCTGTCTCTCCTCCTCTCTGTATCTGATGCTCCAATAAAAATAAATAAATCTTGAAAAACAATTAGAAGGAACACAAGGCACAGTAAGCATTGTGGGAGGACACACACCTATCCAAAAAGAAAAGGATACTTAACATAATGCAAACTAGACCTTTAAAATTACAAGAAGTAGAAGGGAAATGACATAAAACTGAGGCAGAGAGCCAGCACAGTGGCATAGTAAGCTAATCCTGCACTACCAGCATCTCATACAGACATCAGTTCATGTCCCAGCTGCTCCACCTTCAATCTGCTGGAAAAGCAGGGCCTTGGGCCTCAAGATCCACATGGGAGGCCAGGAAGAGACTTTTCACTTTCAGCTTCAGATTAGTTCAGCTCTAGCTATTGCTCCACTTGGGGAGTGAACCAATGGATGCAATCTTTCTCTCTGTCTCTCCTTATCTCTATGTAAAAAATCTGCCTTTCAAACACAATAACATAACTATTTAAAAAAAAAAAAAAAACTGTGACATAAGGCCTGGTGCAGTGGCCTAGCGCCTAAAGTTCTCACCTTGAATGTGCCAGGGTCCCATATGGGCACCAGTTCTAATTCCGGCACCTCCACTTCCCATCCAGCTCCCTGCTTGTGGCCTGGGAAAGCAGTCGAGGACGGCCCAAAGCCTTGGGAACCTGCACCCATGTGGGAGACCAGGAAGAGCTCCTGGCTTTGGATTGGCACAATTCCAGCTGCTGCAGCCACTTGGAGAGTAAATCAATGGACAGAAGAGCTTCCTCTCTGTCTCTCCTCCTCTCTGTATATCTGACTTTGCAATAAAAATAAATAAGTCTTTAAAAAAAATACCTGAGACATAAAACTTATGCAAAAAGTTAGATTGCTGCTGGACTCAGAACCCCAGCCATGGAGAGAATTGCAGGTTCTATGATCTGACCATGGACTGCAAATATCAGAGCTGGGCCTCCTCAATGGATAAGACAGAGCAGTGGACAGCATGTCCAGATGTACAAGGAGGACATAGAGTCTGCAGAGGACAGACACCTGGTACCACAACACAAATTTATCAACGACCCCAGCCAAGTGTTGGCAGTGAATAGCTGGGCAAATGGAGACTCTAAGGTGGATTATGTCAACCAGTGGATTCTGGAGAGATTTCATCGTGCTTGGAGTAGCGAGGTCAGCAGTAATTCAGAACCGTTGAACTATCGAAACCTCTTAAGCATGTCCCACATCGGGGACCCTGGGGTGGTGTCAGGTGGCTAGACCCAGGGTGCAGAGGCATTTGGGAGGCTGGGTGTGGCTTCTCTCCTTATAGCTCCCCTTCCCCCAGATACAGGAAGGAAAAAAAAAAGAGAATATGGAAATGCTGGTCTCATTCATCTTCCTGTATCCCTAAACCCTTATCGCCCTGATTAACTACATAAAAATCATCAGAAAATAAAAACAATTAATGGAAAAAAAGAAGTTAGATTGCATTGCAATTCCTTAAAAAACAAAATCACAAAGCTGAGAAAATACTTCAAGATAATGACCAAAACGTTCCTGCTATGAAAAAGATAGGAGCTGGTGACATTATCAGATAGAAGATGACACACAGGAGCTGCTCTCAAGATCAAAACACTTATAAACGGAAAAACAAAATAGACTGCCATGGGGTATTTAACAGCAGCATAAATGCCAGAAGACAGGGCAGTGGTACCTGCAAGCCTCATTAAAAACAAAAAAAAAAGTGAGTCAATTAAATGGATTTCATTTCCAGCTGGATTCTCTTTTCCCTTTTATAAATGACTTGCAGCAGAAGCCTACCATGTGGAACAACACAAGAATTAAGGAATATTGCCCCCCTGAGCCACTTAATAAGCAAGTGATGATGAGAACCACAGCAAAAGGACTGGAGCTGAATATTGATCAAAGTCAGGGCTACCAGTGAGGCAAGTGCAAGTAGCAAGGAAACAGCCCAGAATACCCAAGGCATACCTCTGTGCTCTCCTTGAAAGGATACAAAACGTAACTGTTGGGCTCAGCACCCGTAGCCTAGCCCTTAAAGTCCTCACCCATATGGGAGCCAGCTGCACCACTTCCAGCTCCCTGCTTGTGGCCTGGGAAAGCAGTCAAGGATGGCCCACGGCCTTGAGACCCTGCACCCATGTGGGAGACCAGGAAGCAGCTCCTGGCTCCTGAGTACAGACTGGCTCAGCTCTATCCATTACAGCTGCTTAGGGAGTAAACCAGCAGATGGAAGCTCTCTCTGTCTCTCCTTCTCTGTGTAAATCAGCCTTTCCAATAAAAATAAGCAAATCTCTTTTTTTAAAAGTAACTATTGGTAAAGTAAAAAGGAAAGGGAATTGAGTAAGTTCGCTGACTGCATTTTACAGAATGCCTGAGAGCATTTAAGGCACGCAAGTCGCTTAAATGAAGCACAGCACATTTAATCAACTAAAAGTCAGTGTGGCAAAGCTGATATTTACCAACACGCGTGGTGAGGAAAGAGGGAAATGCCATCCGTTGTTACAGAGATCTATTACATAGTCAACAGAGAGAACACCAAGGTTGTCACAGACTGTGTAACTAAAAAGTGAGCCCCAAGACGAAAGTGCATAAGTCAAGTAGCAGAGAAAAGCCACGTGCAAATGAAATAGGACAAAATTTGGTTCAGGACCAAAGTAGTCATAATTAAACAAGTCAGGAATAAGAAGCATTGATTTAGTCAAAACAAAGGAAACATTCAACCTTTGTTAGACTAGACGGGACAATAGGAAGAGAGAGGGTTTCTGCAAAGCCACGGGCAGGAAGAAAGGAAATTAACATCTCATCTCGCACAGTGAAAGTCGAGAAGTCATCTCTAAACCTGAAAACCCCAGAAGCAGCAATAACAAGCATGATGTTTAAAAACATGGAAACGAATATTAAAATCATCAATCAAAAGAGATGAAAGGGATTTTATCTGGGAAGTGAATAGAGCAGAGTGCTGCTTTTCATAACAAGTTCTGTAGAATATTTGATCCCTTCGTGCCTAACTAATACAAAACATAATGCTTAAACAGGAATTTGAGCTCCACCAAACCGTATTTTCTACTCCACACTTTTCATTAGCTTTTTCACACTAAAAGGCTCCCTAGGTTTTCTTTGCAAAAGAGATTCTTCATCCCGCTTTGGCTTTTATGGAAAGCCACCCCAGGACAGAGAACCGACAGCATTAGCTTGGCAATACTTGAGGAACCTCCTGTGAGGGTCCAACGGCCCCTCTGAATTCTCTCAGGACAAAGCACTCAGGGCCATCCCTTAGGAGGGGCAGAGGAGGCAAAGATATTAGCAAATGAATAGATACCTATGGTGGTGATGACAGTTCCAGCAAAGAAAAACGCACTTCCCAGATCCCAGTGGCTGCTGTTGTTGGACGAGTTTCCAATTGGGCTGACTCCCGCGTTGTCAGCATCAAGGGCATGCTGTAAAGAAAAACAAACAAGACTCATTCTAAAAGTAAAAGGAAAAAAAAAAGCTTCCAATGACAATGATTCCCCTATCTTCTAGAACCGGACCAGCAGTGACCTAGAGGACTTGGAAGGGGTAGGGATGGGGCGGAAACCAGGGTAGAGAGCATGTTGTTGTTTATCTATAATTGCAGGCACAAAATGACCTAGATTATACAAAGCACACACACGTGGCTGGACAGACACAGAAAGGCGTCGAGCAGAATGTTCCCCCAAAGTGGTCATTTCAGTTGCTTCTTCACTCTTTTATTTCTTGTTAGAATGTTTCTTTTACAAAACAGATTTATTTAATTACTTGAAAGGTAACGTGACCAAGAGGGAGAGACACATAGAGTGAAATCTTACTTCTACCGGTTCACTCCCCGGATGGCTGTAACGCCCAGAGCTGGGCCGATCCAAAGCCAGGAGACTCTTACACATCTCCCACACGGGTGCAGAGGTCCAAACCCCAGAGCCATCCTCTGCTGCTTTCCCAAGCACATTAGCAGGACATCGGATCAGAAATGAAGCAGTTGGGGATTGAACCGGCGCCCTAATGGGATGCCCGTGCCACAGGCAGCTGTACCTGATACACTGCACCACAGGCCCTTGTTAGAATGCTTTACCCCAGGCTCCCGCTAGGGCCGTCGTGCTCTGCCTGCTACTGATTTCCAGACCTGTTCATACAGACATCACAGCATATACTTACACGAAGGCAATGGCTACAACATAACTAGGTGACATCATTTTAACTTTTCATTTCATCTGAAGAGCAGAAAGCCACTAGAGAGCTCTTCTATCCACCGATTCACTTCCTAAATACCTGCAACAGCCAGAGTTTATTTCGTTAGGCCAAACCCAAAGCCTTGAACTCGGTCTGGTGGTGATAGGGCTCCAAGGACGTGGACCATCACGACCTGCCGCCTTCCTACCACGCATTACAAAGGAAGCAGGCAGCAAAAGCAGAGTAGCTGAGACTTAACTCCAACATGGCACGCCCACATCCCAAGGGGTGAGCTAGCCACTGTGCCCACCCTGGGTCACAGAATCTGAATGGACCATGGCACATATGTATTCTATCATCACTATGTGACCCTTGGCTATAATAGTGATCTGTATGACTGTCATTTCACTCACCCGTTGCATTGCACATTGTTCATTTTCAGAATAAACTGCAGGGCCCGATACAGTAGCCTAGCGGCTAAAGTGCTTGCCTTACCCGGATATGGGCTGGAATCCCATATGAGCGCTGGTTCTATCCCAGCTTCCCCACTTCCCACCCAGCTCCCTGCTTGTGGCCTGGGAAAGCAGTTGAAGACAGCCCAAAGCCTTGGGACCCTGCACCTGTGTGGGAGACCCAGAAGAAGCTCCTGGCTCCTGGCTTTGGATTGGCTCAGCTCCAGCCGTTGAGACTGCTTGGGAAGGGAATCAACAGATGGAAGATCTTCCTCTCTGTCTCTCCTCCTCTCTGTATATCTGAGTTTCCAATAAAAATAAATAAATCTTTTTTTTAAGGATAAACTACAAGGATTTCTCATTGTCAACAGCACTTGGAATTCTGTGCACGTTACAGTTCACAATAAGCTGGACAAAGGAAGACAAATTTTCTCATACATCTGGGCAGGACCCTCTATGCCTTTGCCCCTTTGCCTAAGCCCTCCTCTGGATTTAATTCAGGCTCCACTTCTTCTGAGAGCCTCAGTCTATGCAGTGCAGCCCCACAGTGACGCTTTGTCAAGGCCCATCCTTCTGCACCAGGGACAGACTGCTAAAAGACCTTTCTCTGGAGCAGAATAAGGTGCAAAATGCCTTAACACTTGTCCTTGAATTGGCTTTGAGGCCAAGGGCAGAAGGCAGGAGGTGATGTCAGAGCAACTCGGTAGATGCAATTCACACAGGTGAGCTGTGCTGACAAAGTGACAGAAGAGTCATCTCTGGAAGAACAAAGAGACTCCGGTCCCTGGGCAGAAAACAAGACACAATTCAATACTGGAATGGGGTTCTATCTATCCTAAGTAATGTCCATAGGGCTTTGTTGACACAGCATTATGTGGTTATCACAAATCAGATTAGAATTCAAAAATGAGTCATTAGTATATTCTATTTTCATAAATCTGAGATATTTCCAACTCTCCAGGCCGAGATCAGCAACCTTTTCCATAGACAGCCAGTTAGTAACTATTTTAGCCTTGGTGGGATACACATAGTCTTTCTGGCATCTTTTTCTTTTCTTTTTTTAAACAGCCATTTAAATATGCAAAAGTCATTCTTAGCTTAGAGACTGTATAAAAACAGGCTGTGGACTAGATTTGGCAGACCTATAGACAGTCGACCAGATGACTGGAGGAAAAATAATCTCATTTATTGAAGTTTTTAATCTCTTTCTTGTTCTACTCTACAAGACTGTTGCTAGCCAATGAGCCTAAACTCTGGCTCACCCAAATTTAGAGTCTGACATCATGGGATATGTAGAGACTGTCTTTGCCGGTGGCTGGAGTTGGCCTAGCCCACAGCCATCACTTAGGGTCTGCTCTGCTTTGCAAGGAGGCAGATGGCAAATCCCTTCCCCTGCTGAAACACCCATTTTCACTGTGCCATGTGCCAGCAGCTCAAACCAAAAAGCCAGATCCAGGATTTACATTCTCATGATCTGTACAAGGCTGAAGGGTCCTCTTGTGACTAATCCCTCAGGGATCACTGCAACTGAGGTTCGCTCCAATCCCATCATTCAAAGCTGACAGTTACAACTTCCAAGAAGCTGAGACTTGAATTTCCACTAAATCTCACTGTGTGAGAATTGTATGTAAACATGGTAAGTAGACTTGATGCAGTCCACACAATTACAGATACACAGAGCAGACAGCTGAATATTATTATTTGGTTTACCAAAAAAAAAAAAAAAAAGAGCGAGACTCCTTTCCAAGTTTTGATTTTCTTAAATTGTGCAATCTATAAACATTTGATGTTTTTATCAATTGAAAGGGGGAAAAAAACACTTGGTAAGTTACCTGCCCTAAATCAGGTTCAAGTGTTATTCTGGCTTATTCTTTATACAGTGTGTGGGTGACTTCAGTCTACTCTTTGCACAATTTGCAAACAGTTAACATCATCATCACGTTTGAGTTGAGGAAACAGTTACATCACCTGCCCTGGGTCACAGTGAAGAACTGGAGAAGCCGAGAGCCAGACCCTGGGTGGCCAGAGTAGATGGCTGTGCCCTCTCCCTCCCACCAGAACACCTTCCGCCTGCACCACTCTTGTCTTCCTCCCAGGACACAAAGAAGGAAGATGACTGCCATCCAAGAATATTACCAGAAGAAATTTTAATATGTTATTGTTCTTTAAAAGATCCTATTTTTTTACCTAGCTATTCATTTATTTATTTGAAAGGTAGAGCAGCAGAGAAAAAGAAAGTGAGAGAGAGAATCATCGGTTCGTTCATTCCTCAAATGACACCAAGTTTGGCTAAGTCTGAATTCCATTCTGATCTCCCTCCCACACAAGGGTAAAGGTCCAAGTACCTGGGCCACCTTCTACTGCCTTCCTAGATGTGCTAGCTGGAATTGGAGCCAGAACTGCAATAGGCATTTCATCTGATCTGGGATGCCAGTGTCCCTAGGCCAGGTTTAATTGGCTGCACCACAAAGCCAGCCCTGCTATCTTCTCTAATTCATTTGCTTCTGTCAACATGCAAGTGGAAACATCAAAAAAACTCCACGTGGCTGTTGATGACACCTTGAATATAAAAGTTGTTAATTGCTTTCCATTTAAATAAATTTAAAAATTAATTTCATTAAAATGGAAAAAGATTGGTTGAATATCCAGAAAGAGATGTAGTAGAGAAAAGGGAAAGAAATGCCTGCAAAAATAAGACAGGAATACTAATTGACAAGTGAAAACATTTGTTTTTAAAGATTTATTTTTTTATTTGAAAGGCAGTTACAGAGAGAAACAAAGAGAGAGAGAGAAAGAGAGAGAGAGGTCTTCCATCTGCTGGTTCACTTCCAACTAGCCACAATGGCCAGAACTGGGCCAGCTGGAAGCCAGGACTCCCACATGGAGCTAGGTCGGAAATAAAACAGCTGGGATACAAACAGGGGGTCATATAATCTCTCAGCACCTCAAGCAGAGGTTTAGCTTAGTATCCCATGGCGCTGACCCCAAAAAAGGTTTTTTTTTTTTAAGATTTATCTACTTATGTGTTTGAAAGGCAGAGCCACAGACAGGTAGCAGGAGAGACAGAGGAAGAAATCCTCCATCCCACTGGTTCACTTCCCAATGGCTGTAACCATCAGGGCTGGGCCAGGCCAGAGCCAGGAGCCCAGAGCTGCCTCTAGATCTCCCACATCTGTACAGGGCCAAGCAGCTGGGCATCTTCCGCAGCCTCTCCAGATGCAGTAACAGGGAGCTGGATTGGAGCAGCTGGGGTCCAGACTGGCCCCCAAATGGAATGCCAGCAATTCAGGCAGTGGATTAACTCACCATGCCACTGTGCCAGCCCTAACAAGTGAAAAGTTTAACTTCAGTAGCAACAAGGCCCAGGACAAGGGCTTTGTTGTAAATCCTCACCTCTTCCCCCAAATCTTCAGTAAAGGGAGCACAACACACCCAAATGTCCCGGGAGAGCAATTTACTTAGACAGCAAGAATTAAAAGTAAAAAGGAGAAAGTACAAGCTCTCCAACAAGTCACCAAACTCTTGCTTAGGCTTTGAATAAACCCCACCCTGTGGTGAGAGTATTCCAGAATTAAAATGAATCCACAAACCCGGGCTATTATCACTTTGCTAATTCAATAACAACAACTCCAATTGAGTTCTCACTTGTAACTACTATTTTCTTTCTTAACACTCTTCTTTGCTTGAACTCAGGCAAAACATTTTAAAATTAAGTGAATTTGCTTTTAACGTTTGTTTGTTTTGCTCTACATTTAGGCTTCAAATGTGACAATACAGTGAGCTGTTCAGACTAACTCCTAAGGTATCACTTAAGATACCAGCAGCCCTGTGAGTGCCTTGGCTTCAGTATTCAGTGCCACTGCTGACTTCTGCTTGGGGTCAGGGAGGCAGCAATGATGGCCCAAATAACGGGGTTCCTGCCCCACGTGGGAGACCTGGATGTTGTTTAGGCTCTTGGTTTCGACCCCAGCAGGGAGTTACTCCAGGCATTTGGGGGAGTGAACCAGTAGATGGGAGTTTTGTCCCATTTTTTTTTTCTTTTAAAGTCTAGGTAAACTAGCCTATTGGGAATATCTGAGTACCTAGACAACAAGGGACACACAACTGAGTCATGCCCATGTTTAGCTTGAAAATGTTACTGGGTTAAAAAAAAAAAAAACATTTCAGAGTAGTTCAACCATTTAGGTCACAGACTTATGGATCATTATCTAATCACCTGCAAGTTCAGCCACTAAAAAAGGGAAATAGAAAAACTATGCATAATGGGCAATTACTTTATGTTTTAATTCCACACTTTCTTGATCTTCCATGTAGCTGCTAAATCAGAATTTCTAGCACCCACGCAGCTGTCCAGCAAACGGCTCAGGAATGACTCCTCAATCAGCAGTAAACAGATGAACACAATAAGCAACAGAGGCAGACAACTACTCTTCCCAGCAGCATGAAGGGAAAACGGCCTATTGACTTGGAAAGTCAGGGAAGCACACTGTAGGTCTGTGTATGTGTGTGTATATATACTTGTTGATTTATCTGGAGGAGGAAAAACGTATGGAGCTGACTTGAAGAATGCCGAGATCTAAAATAATCTGATTCTCTGCCCCGTCTTCCTCCCTCTTCCCCAATAAGAAACACTAGAAATCACCTTAAAAGTGCAAATTCACACAGAATGAAGAAAAAGAGGAGTGGGTGGTAACTCCCTCAACCAAGGACCCTGCCCTGTTCCCAGACTGGTTCCTCCCACAAGGCACGACCCAGCTGCATAAATCACGCTTCCGGCAGCGTGCAACACCATGGTGAGTGTTAGCACCACGCAGGGATGACTGATGTCCGCCAGGGGACCACTAACTGTCTGTGGCTTTTCTCCTATGATCTGTGTGTTCAATGAGATCATCTGTTTCACTGATTTCTTGTGGAGTATCCAAAAGACAGACAAATGATGCTACAGCAACAACCATTTGACTTGTCTCAGATTAAGCCAATATATTCACCAATCATGCCATCCGCATGGATGCTGAGAGCCAAGTGTGGCTGTTTGATTTGTTGTCCAAACCAGGATACTTGAAGGGTGAAAAATAGCTTTGTTAATACTGCTCAGGGTGGCTGTGTGCTTGGCCCAGGGGTTAGGACATTGGCATCACATACACAAATGCCTGGGTTCTACACCTGTTTTCAATTCCTGACTCCAACTTGCTGCTAACATAGACCCTGGAAAGCAGCGGTAACCGCTCAAACTCCTGCCATTTACATGGGAAGCCTAGATTACACAGCAGCTGCCAGCTTCCAGCTAAGACCGGGGCTGGGCATGCATCTGGGGAGTGAATCTCTCTCTCTTTATCAAACAAATAAACGAAATATTTTAAAAATAGTTATTATCACTATGCTAAAATCACAGGGCAAACAAAACCCAGGATGCAATCACTTCACAAACATCTTATATTGCTGATGCCAAAGGAACTGTGCAAAGGGACAACAGTGCCTCTGTGTCCCCCACATTCTTGCCCTGAGGGGCCAGACCAGGCCAAAGGGACTTCTGCACAGGGACCGAGGCCAAGTGAGGCTGTGAGTGTGACAAGTGTATTAAGCATGGAGCATGTTTTCAGCTACCAGTGGATGAAGGCAAAGCCACAAACCCTGTGAGAAAGCAATTGGCAGACCACACTGCAAGACACCGCTTATGATTCAAACCTCAAGACCACAGCAGCAACATCTCCCTATCCATTCACACACTCAGAGCAGAAGAGCCTCTGCTGAAAAACTGAAAGATGACATGCATGGACTTTCCACAGTTGCTGTTTGTCTCTCCTGCTTCAGATATTACTATTTCTCAGACACAAAGGTGAATGTGCTGTGGGAGAGGCAACCCACCCCACCAAGGGCAAGGCGCCATGATAGTTCCAACAACAGGGGGAACTGTCATGCACCTCGAACCTCATGCACCAGGAGCCTCTCAGTCCATTCAAAGCATTTGCTTCAATGTGCAGGCAGAGGAGTCTATACCTCTTGCAATAAAGATATTGAACAAAATAGCAAATGTTCAGCCAGTGCAAGTCACTGGGCTTCTGTAACCCTCAGCTTCCTATGAAATGAGGAAATCATAGCTACTGCGCAAGACGGTTAGGATTGTCTGAAGCGTGCAAGACTTCAGACACTGGGCCTTGTCATTTCCTCTCCAGTATTATCAGTAAGAATAGCAGTGAGAAAACACTAGTACATAGATTATCTCAGCCCTCACGATGCCTCTATATGGTGGGTAAGGCTTCCATCTCCAAAGGACACACACGGTTTAGAATAGGTAAAGGCCCCTGTCCATCGGCACACACCTGATCCGTGACAAAGTTAGCAAGCAGTGCCACTGTGATTGCCGACAGGGAACACACTGTGCTAAACACAGACAAGGAGCCTTCTCTCCATTCTGAGTTCCTCTTTCTCTCCATGTCCGATGCTCTTCAACAGGCTCCCGGGCTCACCTCCAGCCTGGGGCCTCTGTGCTGTCTGTGAGAGGATGACAGGGAAAGGAGGCTGATGTGCACCATCACCTCCTGCCGAGGCGGACAGCTGTTGTAGCACTCGGGCTTGACTAGCCTCGCCACACTCAGGTCCCCACACTAACTGCTGCACCACCTTAGAGTATCCTACGCATTGACACTAAAAACCAATCCAGATCACGAAAAGGCAGCAAGAGGCATCTCGGTGTGGTGTGAGTGCCATGATGGTGTTTATCTTCCCGCAGCCCTGAGTATTTAGTTATGTGCAAATATTAGCCTTTCCTTAGGTTCCCAGGGGAGCCAGGCAGCAGGCTTTCATCAGAACTTTATAGCCTGGTTATAAATCTAAAAGGAAGCCACCTGCAGAATGGATAGGACAAGTGGAGAATCTGTTTGACATGTTAGAGGCGACACTTAGATGAGCAAGACAAGCTTTCCTGCCACCATGGGTTAACACCGTAGGGTGGGGGACATTTTAAAATCCAGTGAACATTAGCACATGACTAGTTACATACTGCCATGTGACACTGAGACATATTTGGGGGAGTGTTTCTCTTTCACTGTTCAAACTGTGCCTTATTCTTGGGCCCTGCGCGATAGTGTAATGGTTAAGGTCCTGGCCTTGAACGCACCAGGATCCTATATGGGCACCAGTTCTAATCCTGGCAGCTCCACTTCCCATCCAGCTCCCTGCTTGTGGCCTGGGAAAGCAGTCAAAGACGGCCCAAAGCCTTGGGACCCTGCACCCGTGTGGGAGACCCAGAAGAGTTCCTGGCTCCTAGCTTCGGATTGGCTCAGCACCGGCCATTGTGGCCGCTTGGGGAGTGAATCATCGGATGGAAGATCTTCCTCTCTGTCTCTCCTCCTCTCTGTATATCTGACTTTCCAATAAAGTAAATAAATCTTTTTTAAAAAAAAAACTGTGTCTTATTCTGTAGAATTAATGTTCTCTCTTTGGCTACATGAAAACATAAAAAAGAGACATCTCAAAGCATAAGGAAGACCACTAAGGAAGCAGAGACACACGTATATACATTGATGTGGTCGATAAACCTAGACTAACTAACCATTCCATCACACGTCTGTCTCCGTTTGGATTTAACCTCTGCGGGCTTAATAACAACTGAGCCAACTGATGAGAAACCACCTTGGTCCTGAGCTGGATGAATGTCCCACCCATGCTGCCACTGAGATTATTTCTATCAAAGATGGGTTTGTTCAGCTTCTGTAAATTTTATATTTATATGCCAGGCTACAAAAAATGGCTACGGGAATCCTGATGCTTTGCAGATTTGAGAGAAATGAAAAACAATTGATGAGTCCATGGCCCCTGCACTGAACAGTCCAAAATGTAATAAAACACTAATAAAATCAGGGGGAAAAGATGTTTCTGTCCTTGAATTTCCACTGTTGCTATTTGATTGGAACTTCTGGTTGCTCTTCAGTGCGCAATATTAATTCTGAATTAATATTTCATTTCCTGTGATCCCTTAGGCAATGCATTAGCACCCATGACCAGTTCACCTCTGAAGCATACAGTTTGAGAGAGGGAAGATGAGGAAGCAGAGACAATCCCAGAGACCTCAAAGAATGTTCTAGAATATTCATTTAAAAATAACCAGAGTAGTCAACATTTGCAATATGCCAGTTCTCCCAAAAACACTGGTAATAGATCTATTCGTATCCCTCCCCCCCCCTTTTTTTTTTGCATGAGTTGACAGAAAACAGAAGCAACTTTCTCAAGCTTGCAGTAATTAGCAAATGACAGAGCTGAGACATAGCTAAAATCCTCTTTCATTTCTAGCCAACTCGTATCTCCCACAAACAGCTCTCTGTCCATGTTGTAAATGTCTTTCAAAGCTCATCTGTGATGTCATCTTCTAGAACCATAAAGGGCAATCAGGATTTGTATTTTTGGCTTCCATTTTAAGAAGAACAAAAGCTTAAATCTCCACTTACTCAGTGCCAGTGAATTTCCCATCTCTTTTGTCCATTTCCACACACACACACAAAAAAAGGCGTTGGTACAGACCGATAAGCCACTCTTAATTGTGGACCCAAATGACAACTCTGTGTTTTTAAGTGGAATAGACCGTCCCATCCTCAGTGCCTTATGGTATAGCACAAAGCCATGTTCTTTTCGATGACAACTACCAGGTCATCATTACTCCCTGCACTTTAGAGTAGGGAAGGTCTTCAGAGGGTTCCTGGAGGTGGAGCCAGCGACTCCTGCCCTGAGAGGAGGGAGCTGAAGTTTCCCTTGTTTTCTAGAACAATCACACTGGACTCTAATCATCCAAACTAAGTCAGGCTCCCAGATCTAGGAGTAGAACATCATGGTTAAAAATGCATGGATTCTGGAGCCAAATTCCTTGTCGGTATCTACTCACTTCTACAAGTTTCTGTACCCCTTTGTTCCTTTCATCACTACCTCAAAGGATTGCTGTAAAGATTAAATGATGAACTACATAAGAGATATGGGGGTCGGAGAGGGAGCCTCAAAAAGCTCATGCAAAATGTGTATTTTGAAAAAAACAGTATATAGATTTCAAAACTTGTGCACCAAAATAAACTTACTTTCTAATTCCATTTGTCCATGAAATTTTTGTGGTACTTAAAGCAGTCCTTGGAAAGTGTTAGCTAATGATATAATTATTATCAGATCACAAAGTCCTTGAGGACAGGTGCTGTCATCTTTCACTAATATACTAAGATACACAATAAGCATTTGGTATTAGTTTTTCAAGTAAATACATTTGACCATAAGAAATGAGAATAACGTGAGAGTCACACACCATCAGTATCTCACTATTTCATGGTGTTTACTAGTAGCGACACTTGAAATAAATTCAACCACATGCACAGTTTATAGAAGCAAAGATACAGAATCATTCATTTCTAGCTTTTAGTTTTATTTATATGAAAGGGATTTAGGGAGAACACTGAATTCTCATTTATAGGATGATCTCCCAGAGGCACGCCAATTTTCATTAGCTCTTCAATTTCTGGCATAAAAGCTTGAAAGCTTCTTCACTCATCCATGATAATTAGCAAGCTTTGGGATAAAAACAAAAGTAATGGTACAGCGGAGGCCTTCCAAAGACAGGGCAGATCTCACACTGAACAATCGGTGTGACCACTTGGCAGACGAGGGGCAGTGTCTCTGGCCTCACAGCGAAAGCCAGGCAGGAGTCATTATTTCACCTCCGCAGAGCTGTGTCCTTGTCCGCTGAAAACCTAACGCTGCCCTCACCAGAGATCACCTGTTGCCTGAAACGAACCTCAATTGTCATACTTTTTGATGGACTACTTTTGCTAAAATCTTTACACCCCCAAACATGCAAAGCCTTGGAGGTTATAAATACCAAGGGAATGTGTTTATGCATGAAGAAGACAGAATCATTGTGTGGCAGACAAGCCACTGACAACCAGACCAAAAAGAAAGGACTTGTATTCCTCAGAAACAAGAGAAATTTCTGTGTTCTCACCTTAACTATTCTAACTGAAGGATCTTGGCCTTCAAAACAGGTGCAAAAGCACCATTTCTTCATTTCTCCAACCTTAAGCAACTGTGCCACACATGAGGGATATACCCTGAAAAGGTACTCGTAACCTCCATGGGTCATGGCCAGGAAGAAGCTTCCCTATCCGGCCCTTTGAGTAGATTTCCCTCTTAGTCAGGAAAAATTTTCTTGAATCAGTACACATGCTCTTTAGCCAAGAAAGTATTTAATTAAGAGATCAAAGTTCAAGTTCCCCCTTTGCCACCGGCTAGTTGTAAATGACAGCATTGGCAATATTGTTTGCAATAACAGTGGCTGTCTCCTGGTATAATACAGGGTGTCAAATGAGGTTCAGCAAGCCAGATGAAATACTTAGCATGCAAGCCACACAGTCGGCTTGAATGGTGTCAAGTAATATGTGTAAGGTTGTCCCTGAAACCTCCCACAAACGGTCATTTTGTGAGCTTGCCTATGGCTTCCCTTGAGACTTCTCAGTACAGAAGCATCAAAGACGATTGTACTGGGACAGCAGGACAAGCGAGAGCAAGAGGGACAGCAGCAAGGATAGAGAAGTTCTTGAGACACAGTGAGTGTCAAATCCAGTTCATGGGGACTAAAGTATTTCAACAGCACTTTGGTCCACTGCCAAAGAAATGCAAGCATTTCATGTGTGTTTATCTATTCACTCACATGCTCTGAACTTCACTTTAAAGAAGAAAGATGAATGGGGAAAGAAAATAGCATTTCTCAATCAGATGAGTGGGAGTCTGACTTTCCCCTACCTCAAGTCCAGTCTAATCACCTACTGATTTTGTGGCCTTTGACACAATTCTTAACATCTTCAAAGTTATTTGCTCATTGAGAAAGTGGAATAATGATGGAACGTACCTTGCAAACTTGTTGTTAAAAGAATTAAAGGATTGAAACACTTCAAATAGTGCCTAAAGGAAAGGCAGCAACCAATATGTGGTAGCAAACTTGCATTTTTACACATGCGCTGCATGGAGAGTCCACGCTGTCATCTTCTGCACATTCCCTCCCGTCTCAGGGGTAAAGGTTCACAGATGAATGTGTCTCTGTCATCCTCCATGGCCTGAACTGCTGAACCCTAGCTCAGGTTAAGTGGCTTGCTCTAGGATACCAACCTCATCCTGGTGCAATTTTCACACAGGTTCTTGATAAGGGGCCTCACCATTTCTATATATGACACATACATGTTGTTCAAAGTAAGAGAACTAGAGGTCCAGCTTTGGGGGTACAAGCCCTCTTGCTGGTCCACACCTTGGAATCAAGGTTCACTCTGTCAGACAATTTGCTGCTCAGTTCTGCTTGAGCCCACAGTGTCCCTAAGGTTCACCAAAATTGTGTCTCCAAATCAGCCGTCTACTTGATAAGCATGATGCTGAGTCCCACCAGCAAAGGCTGGGATAAGGATAAACCTCGATTGGGATAGGAAATTACTGTGCTGCCTCCCTGGATTCAAGCCACAAAGACCATGCATCTTGATTTACTTGGTCCAGTCAGCACTGGGAGAAGGACTTCCTTGCAGGACACGCTGCATTTGAACAGCACAGTTTGTCAGTGAGAAAATGTTGTATTTGAAGCATATTTCAGAAGCCTCTTTTCTCTCCCTTGGCAGAACTCCACAATGCTTATAATGTAGGAGCCCCTGGGAGGGTTTCTTTTTTCTTTTTCTTGCCCTAACAAAGGAGTAGCAGTAATCATGCTAAAAGCTACTGAGCTCTTTGTTTGCATCTCAGACCATCCTACCAGGTGGACACAATTTCCCTTTCACAGAAGGGAAGTTGAGGCCAGGTGCAGACATGGTACTGGCCCAGGTGGTAAAGGATTTAACAGGGAGGATTAACTCCAGCCTGGGTGCTTAGCTACCACTACGCATGGCCTACCTGGGCTTTGCCTGAACAAGCAGGGATCTGGAGCTCATAACAGGCACTGCAAAGACCTTTCCTTAACAAGGTGAATCATTTTCAAGAATTTTTTGTCAACCCTTAATTGCAGCCTTTTCTCTGTCTCTCAGCATCTCTGATCTATGATGTGGCAATATTATTTTTCCAACTGATTTTCCTTCTTCCAGTGTGTCCTTCTAACTCAATTTCCTGATGACCAAAAGATTTATTTTTTCCAGTAGAAATTTTCCATCCTGTCACTACCTTGCTGAAATCTTACAGTCCCCACCACATGCAGCCAAAATTCTTAGCATCAAATCTCTCCTCTACTCCTTTTCCCCAGGCTCACTTCCTACCACTCTTCCCACCCTTCTCAATGGGAGCCACACTGATAACATTTCAGGTTCCTGGAGTGGCTGCACATAAACTGTTGGGGTGGTCTTCAAGTACAGCCTGCCCAACGACACTTATTTTGTATTTGGCATGTCTGATGGAACGGGTGCTAGTTCAGAGCCTAGGATACATGTGTAGGCTTACTGACAGCAAACCCTGAATCTTCTGCTTTCCAACCAAGTGACCCTGAGCATCTAACTTCACCTCCTCCTGCCTCACTTTGTCATCTGTAAATGGGTACCAACGACTATCCTCAGGGGAAAGTGCGGGTGCACGTGTCTGACATCAGAATCCCTGTGTTCAATTATCAGCTCCAGCTGCTGATTCGAGCTTCCAGCTGATGCACACCATGAGCGGCATCAGGTGATGGGACAAGTAACGGTCTCTGCCACCCATACTGGGGGAGACTCAGACTGAGGTTCCTGGCTCCTGGCTCGAGCCTATGCCCAACTCCAGCCATCTCAGCAATTGGATCCTGTATGGGTGCCAGTTCATATTCCAGCTGCTCCACTTCCCTTCCAGTTCCCTGCTTGTGGCCTAGAAGAGCAGTCGAGGACGGCCCAATGAATGAACCAACAGATGAGCTCAGTCTATCTTTCTTTCCCTCTTTGTCCTCAAATTAAGTAAACAAACAAACAAATAAATAAATAAATAAAAAGACTACCCTCATGGAATAGCTTTGGAGACTGAAGGAGATAAATAACCACTAAGTATTTTCTGACTTCTGTCTCACCCAGTTTCCATTTTTTCACATATTCCAAAAGGTCTAGTGCAGTGGAAGCCAGTCAGTCTCACTTGCCTCCTTCTCCAGGGCTTCTCAGCCTAATGACAGATTGGAGCAGATAATCGGTAGTAACCAGGAGCTGTACTGCGCACTGTAGAATGCTCTACAGAGTCCTGCCTCCTATTCACAACATGTCTGTAGCATCTTCTCCCTTCTGGCAACAAAAATGTCACCAGACACTGTCAGATACCCCCAGGAGGCCACCCTTCCAGAAAGAGCCATTGCTTGAAACCGAACTCCTGAATAACACTCACAGCAGCCACAGCTCCTTATCTGAACACTTACCACATGCCCAGCACAGTTCAAAGTTCTCAGAATGACCACGTTTAATCCTCTCATTACCCAACAGGCAGGGAATTCAGCCACATTTTATGGATATTGGATATTGAAATTGGAGCACAGGATCCAGTGTGATGGTTCAGAGGTTAAATCCTCACCTTGCTGGCATTAGGATCCCATATGGGTACCAATTCATGTTCCAGCTGCTCCACTTCCCTTCCAGCTCCCTGCTTGTGGTCTGTGAGAGCAATCAAGGACAACCTAGTGCCCTGGGACCCCGCACCCACATGGGAGACCCAGAAGAAGCTCCTGGCTTCGGATCAGCTCAGCTCTGGCCCCTGTGGCCACTTGGGGAGTGAATCAATGGATGGAAGCTCTTCCTCTCCAGCTCTCCTTCTCTCTGTAAGTCTCTTTCCAATAAAAATAAATAAATCTTAAAAATAAATCAATAAGCTGGAGAGAAGTTAGTGGAGGTGTATCCTATTCCCATCTTTTCTGTCTCCAGTGCCTGGGATACAGCAATGCAAAGACTCAGTGCATCAATGAATGGACAGACGAATGGATGAGTGAATTAATGAGAGATCGCCTCCACAACAGCTGCCTTGCTTCTTTAGCGTACAACCCAACTTCTTTGCACTACTGTGTTCATGGCTCCATTTTCCTTGATATGCACAGAATATCAACATCTTAGCACAAGACAAGACATACACTAAGAGGTCCAAAATCACAAATTGAATGAAAGCTACTAATGTGATATTATTATTCCAGTCTCATAATCTTACCAGAATGGCTCTTCCATGTCCCCTTCAGCCTCTCTATCCATACACTCAGAGGCCTTTTCTCTACCTTACACTCAGTGGTGTTGAACAGGTTAGTCCATCATGGTTTGTTTAAAATTTCTTCCTTCCTTGGCTTTTAGGACACCTTCTTAGCCCAGCATTCCCAAGACGAGTTCAGCATCCAGAAGTAAATAAGCACACATAGGTGCACTTGAATTTGAAATCCAAAGCCCATCTGCCTGCTGTTGCCTGTGGCCTCCACATCCAAAACCAGATAAGACAGAGCATAACCTGCTGCTCCTATGTCAGGGCCACCAGCCTCTGTCACGTGTTTCTTGCTCTTCCCTGAGGTCTCAGTTCAAATGTCTCCTCCCCCAAGAAGACTCCCTTGTCCACTGGAAGAAGGTCAACTAACGGTAAAACTTAGTGGTCCAGGACGGATTCCATGCCGTCCTCCCTCCCCACAACTTGGTCTGTGCCTGACCAGCCCCTGCTCACCTGAATCAACGTCTCCAGCTCCTGGGGGCTCACACAGATGTGATCCCGCAGGAATTCTGCCTTCTCCAAGGCAATGGTGTTCTTCTGGCTACTCTCAAAGGGCTGCTCCAGGGCCCGAAAGACGAGCCCGCCCGTGACGAGGTAGACCACTACGACCACAAAGATGGCGACCACTGTCTTCCACTTCATGACGGTCTGCAGGCCTCCCTGGGAGGCGCCTTCCATCCTGGCTACCACCGTGGCTCGGGAGGAGATGGAGAGACGGGGAGCCACAGGGTGCCCGTTAGTGGCGCTCTTGGGTTGGCACACGGGTGGTGCTGCTGCAGGCACGGCCACTGAGGATCAGGGAGCAGGGAGGAAAAGAGAGAGGGTGTTGATAAAAACAAAACACAAGACTTGTCAGAAACAAAGTACAGACAACCCTCTTATGCCAGCTGTTAAACGTAAGGATTAAGAAAGGGTTCCCCAAGCCCAGGGAATTTGATCAATTGCTAGATGCCCACTGGAGTTCTTAATCATTGAGCTCCAGGAGTCCTGGGTTTTGTTTGTTTGTTTATGTTAATTTGAGTTTGGACTGTTTATATTTTTCTAGAAAGGGTCTAAATTGGCAAATCACCTCACTGTTATTTATAGTTTACCTCCTCCCTTTGTTTCGTTATTTAAACAGTATAAAACAAACACAAGAAATCACCACAGACATGTGAGTTAGGTTTATTTGGAGGCAAAAAAAAACTTCTGAGACCCAAGCATAGTTTTTCATCATGTGCATTTTCCATGAATGCTTTAAAATTTGTATTTTACTTATTTGACAAGCAGAAAGACAGAGGAAGAGGAAATAGAGGAAGACCCAGCTCCCATATCCAAGCACAGAGGGCTAGAACAGAGCCAGGGGCAGAAATGAGACAAACATCCAATGGCCAAAACGACCCTCTCATCATAAAAGAAAGGAGGATGAGCTTGAGACAAGGTAAAACAAACAGGCTTGGGTTTCCGAGGGCAATCAGCAGCAAACACAAAGAAAATAAAAGGTAATTGCAATGATGAAACAAACAAGGATGATATTCTATGTCAGTAAAAGAGGTTTCCTTAAAAAAAAAAACTAACAAGAATAAAATAGATCCTAACAGTATTTCTAGTATCACACATTATGAATAACTTAGATGACCACTCCCGATCTACTCATAATAGAATTCTTCTTCTATCATCTTCTAATGAGAAGTCATTGGAGCGGAAATTTCCCCTTGGTTTTCAGAACACAGAGAACTCTCCAAGGCCCCTTGTTCTCCAGAAGGGCAATTGCATTACCCTAGAAATAAACATATTAAGCAGAAGGCTTTTCTGCAGTGGCAGGAAGTTCAAGGTGGCATCCTATACATGATGCCTTCATGAATTACAGAAATGTGTCTCATGCAGCAGCAAACGCTCACTGCACTTCGATCCTGCGCTCCCTTGAAGTATTCACATTCTTACAATGGGCTCCGCATGCTGCAGCCTGCCTGTGGATGGAAATAAGGCGCTATGAATTGGCAAACCTAAGCACTTCTGTGGATCAACCAATCCCTCTCCAGAGGTGGTTAAATCACTCAAAGCAAGTTCAAAAGTAGACGTGTCTCTCCTTGTTCAAAACACTGGCAATCCTAATAATCCCTGGCCATCAGGGTGATCCCTGAAAATAATCTGCATTGGGAAACATCTGCCTCTCCTCCTTTGGAAATCTGCTTTTCCCTTTGGAAACCAGGCCTTACATCAGCCTCTCCCTGGATAGCATGCTGTCCAGTGCAATAATTCAATGTGACATTTCCGTCAGACTTACATGAACACAAAATACTCAGGGCTCTCTAATGGAACCATCTGTGAAATGGAATGAGCTCCTGTTAAACTTCCCTAGTGATGCTACATTCAGGTTCCTGTTTGTCTTGACTGACATGGAGAAAGTGAACCTTGACAAGGGTGGCTTTCCTTCAACCCTGATCCCATAACGGATTCATTCTAAATCCTCCTGGCCCAACCCCTTATGTCTTTCCCCTGCCCACAAGCTTCAGCCTCATCTTTCAGGCCACCCTCACCTGCAAACTGAACCAAGCTTACAGGTCCTAAATAACCTCCCTGTTTCACTTCTACACAGCTCCTGCCCTACACGTAAGTCATGGGCTAAATTTTACTTCTGGAAGCACTTCTTTTCCTTCACCCCGCCTCCTTTTTGGTTGGCAAACTAGCGGTCTCCAAAGACACCTGCATCCCAATCCCCAGGAACCATGAATGTGTTTCCTTGCATGGCAAAGGGGATTCTGCAGATGTGACTAAGGACCGTAAAGTAGAAAGCTTATCCCAGATTGTGAGTGAGCCCAATACACTCTCGGGGGTCCTTAGAACAAAGAGACAGATGGGTCAGAGAGAAGAAGCTGGGAAAGAAGATGAGGTTGAGGTAACACAGACACAAGAACGAGGTAACTGGAACAGGCAAGAGACTGTTTCTCTCTTAGAGTTTCTGGGAGGAACCTACCCTATGGTCGCTTAGCTTCTGGCCCACTGACCCTGATTTTCAGCTTCAGACCTCCAGAATCACAAGACAATCAACTTACACAGTTTTAAGTCACCAACTTTGTGGCCATCTGTCACTCATACAGCCTTGCCTAGCACTCACAGGGGTGCTGAGAGCCTGTATCTATGTCACTCACTGGACGGAAAGCTCCATGAAGGCAGGCACAAGTTCCACCTTCACTCTCTTCAGTCTCAACCTGGAGCTGCCTCCTTTGTGAAGTCCTCCTTTACCCTCCCAGTAGACTCGGCATGCTGGTCACCCCCAGCGGGTCTGTGAACTTCTTGGAAGCACATAGTTCACCTTTCCATCACTGGCTCGCCACTTCCTAGCATAGTTCCTGGCATCAAGCACGTTTGGTTTCTGCTGCTGTTGTTGATAAACCCTTCAGAGTACACACAAATGCCCTATCAGAAGCAACACCACCCTCAATAAGATGCATTTATTTAACACTGACTTGGCATAAGTGACTTGTGGTGGGGTGAGAATAGGTCCTGATCCCTTCCAGCTTTGGAGTTTGACTGTCTCCTGAAGGACAGCCCACAATGGATCTAGCATTAGATAGAGTCCAAGCAGGAGAGAAGCAGTGCTCTGGGGAATGGAGGCCAGTTGGAGCTGGGTTTCCTTCACTGAGCTGCGTCGAGTGTGGTTCCAGCAGAACAAGACTTGGGAAAGGTACATTCAGGCCAGGTCTTGCTGCCGCCTTCCTAAAAGACTGTCCCCAAAAGCAGTGTGAAAGGAATCCACCAATTCCTGAACTTCTAAAGCACTATAACAAAACAGCAGTTTCTGTTCCCAACCCATTAGAAACTGGGTGACTCTGACATTGTTTATTTATCTATGAAATATGAATCATTGCCCCTACAAAGACCCCAGGCACAGAGCGTGAGCCTCCCTGCTTTCCTGGCTGAGGTGTATTTGCACACATCAGGAAGATTGGCCAGGACCTCAGATTGCTACAAAATGTTTTGTGTGCCTGACTAAAAATGAAGTTGCCTGCTGTGACAAATGGGACCGTGCATTTCAATGACTGGAAAAGAATTTGGAGTGTGGTTTTTTCCTTAAGCTGGATCCATTTTCAAAGGGAGTTTGAATGGACCCATCTCTTCCTCTGAGAAACCACAGTTGCTCTCGCTCTGGCACAAAACTGCTGCCCTGGGATGAGCCACCAGAGGATTCTGCACCTGATGCCAGCAAACTAAAAGCACGAGGCAGGCGACGGTGATGTGATGGTGGTGACGGAGTTCCTGAGTACCCGCCCACACATGTCACTCTGCCACCTTGCTGACATCATTGCATTTGGTCCTCACCACAAGGTCTTCTCATGTTATGTGAAGCAAAGCCTTCCAGAAACAGATGCCAAGACTGAATGTGTAGGGATTTTAACAAATGTGCAAGGATGTGGAGAAAGAGGGACCCTGATACAATGTTCGTGAGAATGCAAATTGCCACAATTGCTATGGGAAACAGCATGAAGATTCCTCTGAAAAACTAAAAATATATCTTCCATATGACACAACTCTCCCACTCCTGGGAATGTATCCAAAGGAAATGAAATCAGCATATAAAGAACTACCTGCCTCAGTTCATAATAACTAAGATATGGAATCAACCTAAACATCCACCACCTGATGACTGCATGAAAAAATGTTGTATATATACATGATGGAATACTACTCGGTCATTAAAAAGGATGGGATCCTAACATTTGCAACTTGGAGATGACGTCATTATCCTAAGTAAATAAGCCAGACCCAAAAAGATAAATATCACGCTTTCTCTTATTTGTGGTTGTAAGCATCTAAAACATAAGAAGTGTGTGGCTGTCATCTCATTTGGTGTATACTTACAAATATCAATTCACTGAATCATACTTGTAAATGACAGTATATTCTTTCTTTCCACATAAAAAGAAGAGAGTGAAATGAAGAGGACTCTTGAGGTACTAATGGTGTGTTGTTCTTAATTTGAGTGTTGATAATGCACATGATCAGAAGACAAAACACTCATTTATCTGTCTCCTTATGTGCACTTATTGGTACAAATACTGTATTTCAACAAAATACTTTTTCAAATGGGTAGGGATTTTCATCAGGACAAATGTGTATTTGAGAAAAATGAGAGGACACAAGGGAGGCTAGAGCAGCCAGAAGATGCTAGCTCAGTCTGACCAGCAGTGGAGAGTGGAGGAACGGTGAGGCAAGTGTGTGAGCATGTGAGCAGCGTAAGGAAGGTCCTGGAAGGTTGTCAAGGAGTTCCTGAGCTGAAGTGGCCATCAGAGGAGTTCTGTGCCTCCCTGGAACAATCCTACAGCAACCCTCACCATGCGATCCTTGTCTTGCTCAGTCAGCGCCTGGGAACAGCCCAGGGCAAGTGCACCTGCTGTGCAAGCCCAGTGATGGTTACCAGAGCATCCGGTGAGGCTCTCAGTCAATTAGACCACAACTGCAAGCTCAGGGTGGCTGCACAGCAGCACTCCGCAGACAAAGAAACTAGGACCCAGACATACAATCTGGTTAAGCCACAGTCAAGTATCTAGAAAGTTGTGGAACCAAGATTAAACTAAAATCATCTGGAGTCAGAGCTACAGCTTAGTAAGTTAAGCTTCTGCTTGAGGCACCGGCATCCCATATGGGTACTGGTTTATGTCCCAGCTGTTCCACTTCTGATCCAGTTCTCTGCTTATGGCCTGAGAAAACAGGATGGCCCAAACCCTTAAAGGTCCTACACACATGCAGGAGACCCAGAAGAGTCTCTTGCTTTTGGATCGGCTCAGCTCAGGCCATTGTGGTCATTTGGGGAATAAACCAGAGGATAGAAGATTGATCTCTCTCTCTCTCTCTCTCTCTTTCTCTCTCCCTCCCTCCCTCCCTGTTAACTGTGCCTTCTAAAAATGAAATAAATCTTTTTTTAAAGAAAAACTAGAATAGTCTGTTAACAGCACTGCGGTGCAGCAAGGTAAACCATCATTTGCAATGCCAACAGCCCCTTCTCAAGTCCCAGCTGATCTGCTTCTGATCCAGCTCCCTACCAATGCAGTTGAGAAACCAGCAGAGAATGATCCAAGTACTTGAGTTTCTGCCACCCACATGGTAGATATGTAGCTTGAGTTCCAAGCTTCTGGCATCAGCCTGGCCCACGCACAGTTATTGCAGCCATTTGGGGAGTAAACCTCCAAACGAAAGATGTCTTTTACTGTCTCTCCCTTTCTCTGTTTTTCAAATAAATAAAATTAACTTTTAAGAAACAGTAACAAAATGAGACCAATCTGATTTCCGAGTCAGTTCTACTATGGAGTGTAGTCATAGGAAAAGAGAAAACAAAGCAAGTTCCTTCTATTCAGAAGTGAGAAAGTCCTTTGTTTCAGAAAAGTGAACAAATATTTACCTGTCTATGAAATTGCCTACTGCAGCCTCCTAGTGTGGATGGAGTAACGGATAACTCACAGAAGGCAATGGCCTATCACACTTCACAACCAACAGAAAAGATTTTGATGACAAACGTGCTGGCAAGTACTGACCGGAAAGGAAATTTGGGGGGACAGAAACCCTTCAGTCAATGCTCATTTTCAAATGTTGATTCATAAATGCTGGCACATATCATTTTTGCCTGTATGCAAGCAGATATGGGGATTGCAGTGAGATATGTAGAAATCTGCTTGTTCATGGCTGAAGACATTCTTAATAATTGTAATTCTTCACCCTTTCAATTCCTGGGGACTCCACAGCAGCACTCATGTATGTTTGCCTAGCACCTTGCTTGGCATTGAGGGTACCTGACTGAGTAAGATCCATCCTGGCTTTCGGAGTGAATGGAAAAATCAACAAGAGATTTTACTCATGAGCCCATTTGCTTTCTACAAAACTTTCCCTAAAGAAAAGTGATCATCACCTGCCTTCTAGAAGGGTGAAAAAAAATGGGGTTCAGGGAGGTTTCCCCGAGTGGCCTCCCCAAGTGAACAGGCAGCAGCATCCTTGAATCCCACTTCAGACACCTAACCCTGAGCACCATCTGAAGAGACGAATGGCATCCAGTAGCTCCCGGGTCTCCTAGCAACTGAGCTGCAGCCACCCCAGAGGTGCCACTGTCACACAGCAACGTGACTCTGCCTATTGATCCAGCCAAAGTACAACTGTGTCTGTGGACACACCCCCATATCCACCTGCAATGACAGCCCAACATTGCCAAAGAGCACCCAGATTTAGTATGGAGTCCCTAGAAGGCTTTCTGAGGCACAAGCAGACTTAAGGCTGGTGGAAAGGAAGGATGTCTGGAAGAGGGCAGGGGCAATGAGAAGCAAATGATTCCCTCTTAGATGCTCCTTCCACCTGTCCACAGTTATTGTGGGTGTCATTGCAGCCCGTGTGTTTCTTCCCTCCGGTGTCAGACATTCCAGCAGCCAAATCTTGTTTTTCCCATTACCATGCATTAGTCCCATGCCTTCAAGGTGACCAAGCTCATGCCAGTAAGAATGCCACTGAATGAGCAAGCCATGTGTCTGCAGTGCTACCCAAGGCTTTGTTTTTAGAGAGAAGAAAAGGATCTCGTGGAAAGACCAGGACCACAGTCTGGAAAAAATAAGCACAGCTGTAAGTTGAGTGGAAGGAAGAAGGAACAGGCTGCCACCAAGTCCACATCTGTCCCTCCCCTCACCTTAGCCACACTCTCATCTTCTCTCACCTGAATCACGGTAGCAGCCTCCGGTCCCGTCCCCCTGAAAGCCATCCTCCACACCCCAGCCGCCTGGAGCTGTCTAACGTATGACTCTGATCACATTAACCCCTGCTCAAGATTCTCTGAAGGCTCCGTGGAGACTCGGGGTAAAGTTCAGGCTCTGGGGCTCACTCCAAGACTCTCCCTTCCAGGACCTGGCACCTGCCTATCTCCCCAGCCTCACCCTCTGCCACACTCCCACAGGCAACCTTTGCCCCAGCCAAACCCAGCAGCACCCAGGTCCAATCCCCTTGTAGCACCCAATGACGCCACCCTCTGGCTGCCCCAGACAAACAGGGCTTAATTCCCAGGTTCCTTTCTCCTCCCGACTCTTTTGATGTTTGTTGTTTTGTTTTGTTTCTGCTAACTCTTCACACTTCAAAAATCACCTTTTGTGTCACTTCTCAGTCCTCCTTCATTGCCCACTCCCTCAGCTTAGAGCCTCTTCCTAATGTCTCAATGTGGAGCTTAGTAGATTGTGTGCAACTAGAAGCTCCTAATTATAGTTTGTTCATTCTTAAATGTATTCATTTATCCATCCATAAATTAGCCTTTAGCAGCACACAGGATATCAAGTTCACAATCCTGCACCCAAGAAAACTTGACTGCACATGGCTAGTCTAACAGAGAGAAGCAGCCTGTTGCTACTACTGGGGTGTGTGTGTGTGTGTGTGTGTATGTGTGTGTGTGTGTGTTCTATTCATAAACACCCAGAGTCAAGGTGTTGAAAGCAAGTGGTCCTGGGAGAGCTAGCTCTTTGTGAAGTGTACAATCCCTGGAAATCATTAGAATGGAAATAGGGTTATAATCCTCTTCCTGGGGCTCCAAACAATTCTGTTCTAGATTTTATGGTTCCTTGTGATGGAATACAAGGTTCTTTTATTCATGGGTGTAAAATACTCGTTATGTCAGGGGAAAAAAATGATTTAACAGCACAAATCATCACTGGTGAATCCACACAGGCAGAATTCTCCTCCAGTATGTATTCCTGGAGTCCTTCCAACAAGGACCAAACTGCATAAACCAAAGCTTGCAGGATTGCCCTGCCCCATCACTGCACACCCCACTGAGGTTCAAAGAACCAATGACTTCCTTTTTTCAAAGGCAACAAGCAAATGGTTTCTGCTGATCATTTCCCAACTCATATTTATAAAGCAACGTCATGGTACAGCGTCAGGGGCCTTCTCCAGCAGCAAACAGGGCCCAAAAAACGAGCTCCAGTGGTGATCCGGTCTACCCTCCCAGCACAGGTTGAAGCTCCATTCTAGCCCCTTCCTCCCCCAGGAAACATCAGGTGTAGCTCCTGAGGCTTCCTCCCCTCCCACCTGGAAAGCTACAGACAGTAACACTGTCAGGAGATTCCACGCAGTAAGTAGGGCATGTTACTCAATGCCACTTCAAAACACACACTCTGAGTGTGCTCTCTGCCAGGTGCTCTATGCAGACAAACGCTACCAAGTGTGCAGATGCTACACACTAGACACAAACAAGGGATACAGAGAGACACAAAGAGGGAATGGTCAACTCTATCAAAGAGGAGACCACAGAAGATTTCAGACACTTATAGAAAGAGTATTAGGTGTCTAACAGAGACAAGGGGAGGAGAGAGGAAGACAGAACAAAAGTGGACACTGAGGACAAAGCACTCAGCCTGGGGTGTTTGGGAAATCACCCTGGGTCCGTGTGTCAGGACTAGTGGGTGTGTTCACCAAGAAAGAAAGTGAAGAAGATTCATATTCCTGGAGTATGTCCTGGGAAACTATCCCAAAGATGGTAGGCACAGGGAGAAACATCAGCTAGTCCCTAGGTTTAAGAGTGAAGGGTATGGGCCCGGCACGATAGCGTAGTGGTTAAGGTCCCCTCACCTTGCATGCACTGGGATCCCATGTGGGCGCCAGTCCTAATCCCAGCAGCTCCACTTCCCGTCTATCTCCCTGCCTGTGGCCTGGGAATGCAGTCGAGGATGGCCCAAGACTTTGGGACCCTGCACCCGCGTGGAAAACCCGAAAGAGTTCCTGGCTCCTGGCTTTGGATTGTCTCAGCTCCAGCCACTGCGGCTGCTTGGGGAATGAACCACTGGATGGAAGCTCTTCCTCTCTGTATATCCGTCTTTCCAATAAAAAATAATAATAATAATAATAAAATCTTTTTTTAAAAAAAAGAGTGAAGGATATACTCAAGTGCTATTAAAGCCACAGGACTGAGTGAAATGGCCCTGACCAGACACCAAATCTACCTGAGTGTGCGACTTTCAAGTCATTAGAATAGTGATGAAGAAGTTGGCGCTGTTTAAAAGTTCTCCAGGAGCAGGAATGTGACCCAGTGTGACCCCTACCAGGTCCCATATCAGAGTGTCTGGGTTGAATATCCAACTTTAGCGCCTGACTCCACTTCCCCTGCTAATGCAGACTCAGAAAGGCAGCAGGAGCTAGGTTCCTGTCACCCACATGGGAGACCTTGAGTTCCCAGAATCTAAGTTTGATGCTGAATCTGGAGAGTGAACCAGCAAGTGGGAGCCTTTCTTTCTGTCTCTCATTCTTTCAATAAATTAAAATAGGGAAAGAAAACAAAAGAGCTATCTAGACTACGACACTTTGCTACCATAGCCCAAACTGATTGACTGAGACACTGACTGGCACATCCCGTCCTTTCAGTCCTCTTCCTTAATTCCTCCAACATCATCCGGCCTCTGCTTCCCAACTATGATAACTTCACTACGTTCTCCTCCACCATCCCACCCTGCTTAGATCCCATGTCCAACACTTCTCTCCAATTCAGCAACTCAAGTCCTATCCTTTCATCTATGTTTAGAAACACCCCTGTTGGGTAGCCTATAGTTTCAGGTGCTGGAAGCTGGGTCTCCAATTTGTGAGGGTAGGAAGTGGTGGGATCTTTGAGGTCTGGTTTGGAGGCCCTTAGGTCATTGGGGATGCTGCCCGCGGAAGGGATTGTGAGACCACAGTTCTCTGACTTCCTGTTTGCAGTGGGAGTCCCCCCTTCAACATGAGCTCCCACCAAGACCATCTGCAATGAGTGACACAGCTTGGTAGCAGCAGAGGGGTGGGGGGAAGGAGAGAAGGTGAGAGCACGCCCAAGCCCCAAGCCTACATCATGCTATCTGGACATTCAATATCCAAAACTGTTAGCTCAATGAATATCCTTTCTTAACAAAAGTAGCCAGCCTTGTGTATTTTATTACAGAAGGAAAAACAGACTAGCACAAATCCTCTATATCATATTCCTTCTCCCTGCTCAGAGTCCTCATCCCAACCTCTGAACGCTGCTAGAGAAGTCAATCACTCTCAGCCCAGGGTTCCCTTCTTGGACTGGCCCTCCATGCCCCACAACAGTCCCATCCTGCTTCCCTACACATCTGTTGTCACAACAAGTCATGATGACTTAAAGGTGCATCTCACTACAAACAAACCTGAAATTATATGTAGACATCCTACTATTCAAGACAGACAATGACTTCACAAAAGGATTTCCTGCAGAAAGCCTTTAAACAGCACTCTGCTTATGTCTAAAATGGGTCTTGGTTTATATTTATATGTTCATTAGAACAAACCACTTATGCAGCGTGTGGTCTGCCCTCCCCGTAGTCACCCTGCTCCTGGGTCAAGGCGAGGGAAGCTCCACTCTCCGGTACATTCTGCTTCTCAAGCCACCTCTGTTCGCCAATGCAGCTGTGCACTGCTCCTGCTCATATCACAACCACTAAAACCTCCTACAAAAAACCTAAATGGAAAAAAAATGTGGATGTTTCTCTCCTCAATGTGCCTACCAAGTCACAAAAATAAACAAGATTCGTCAAAGGGAGAAAATAGTTTTCTACAAAACACCCCCACCAAGTGGGTATGCATGGTGGCAGCACCCGCTGGGTAATTTCCCCCAAAGTGGCTCCTCTAAATGCATATTAGTGCTGCTGACATCAGCAACATTTCTGTGATTTGCTGCAAATGCAGCTATCAGAGGCTGGGAGTGGGCGAGCTTAGAGGAAGAGAGAAATCTAAAAGGGAAAATAATACGCCCATTATTCCGCATAAGGCTAGGGAGACAGCGCTGTAGAAAATGTACAAACCCATTCATCTGAACATTGAGTCATGTTCTGAAATATTCATAGCTCTGATTAATGAAGTCTTCAAGGAATCCACAGACTTACTAAGAAGAATTGCAGAAGCAGATTCCCTTCCACAAATCAGTGAACCGATGAATTCCCAGCGACACCTAGGTTTAAGGGAGTGAAAATGCGGCCTGAAGGATATATGCTCAAATCTGCCTGGAACATGTGAGGGCTGAACCAGCCACATGGGGAATAATCCACATCAGAGATGCTGGTTAGACCAAAACTTAGCCATTCCCATGATATTCTTTGTTGGGTTGTTGTTTTTTTTTTTTTTGAATTTTTGAATTATATGGTACAATTTTGTATAGACTGGGATTTCCCACCCCTGACAGATTTTTCCCCATTTTGCTACAATGGTATATAGTCCTTTGTAAGGAATCATAATTCCATCAGTCTTTTATATAAGTGTACCCCGTCATTGCATGTACAGACAATGTCAGACAGTACAGCATTCCATCGTCTACACATTTCCAACAGTTTCATTGGGAATCCACCTTCCGTCTGGAAGCAGGGATACCCAGAATATTCTTTGTTCCTATTAATTCCCCCAGGAAGGCTTGACTTCCTGTAGATGCTTCTTGAAGGCATCGGAATCTCCCTTAGTCCCAATCCCAGTGCGAAGCTGTAGCAAGACCTCCCCAGTTACTGGTCACAAAAGGAATCCAGCAGATGTCCGCCTGTTGTGCTTTGTCCAGATCTCCCAACTGAGCGAAGAGTAAAGGAATCCGGTGCGAGGGACAAGCGGAAGGACCGCCACCTCCACGGCCTAGTCATTCAGAAAAAGCCCAGTGTTTAAGGTCTGGGAAGGCATTCCAGATCCCAACAAGCCAGCAGATCTTCTCATGAAGGAATCTGCCAAGCTGCTGAGCTGGGCTGGGCCTGAGGCTGTGTCCCAACCAGCGGCCCAGACGCAAGGGTGCACCGAAGTTGGCTTCAGGATCAGTTTCAAGAGTTCAATTCTTCTTCCCCACTCGGACCCAAAGCTGCTCCCCAGGCAAAATCTCTATGGGATGAGTTAATCACAGTGAAGCAGTCCCTGCGGACATATTTGCCTTCAAAGAACTCCTCAATTATAAAAACTATGGGACAGTATGCAAAAACCTAAGAAAAATCAGCAAACATTGGCATGTGTGTTCAATAGAGTCCAATAATTTAGTGCAGAGCGAAAGTACTGCGTTGTGTTTGCCATGTAAATGACTGTTGACTTTTTTTTTTTAGATTCTTTTTTTACTGGAAAGGCAGATTTACAGCAAGAAAGAGATAACAAAGAGAAAGATCTTCTGTCCACTGGTTCAATTCCCAGGTGGCCTCAATGGCCAGAACTGAGCCCATCTGAAACCAGGAGCCTGGAGCTTCTTCTAGGTCTTCCACACATGGGTATAGGGTCCCAAACACTTGGACCATACTGCACTCTCAGCCATAAGCAGAGAGCTGAATGGGAAGTGGAACAGCCGGGACACAAAGCAGTGCCCATGTGGGATCCCGCCAGATGCAAGGTGAGGATTTAGCCACTAGGCTATTGCACCAGGTCTGACTCTCAATTATTGATGCAGGATCCTTGTTAACAGCAAATGGCAGGGGGAAAAAAAAACACAAAAGAAGAAAACCACTTCATCAACTTTAAAATGTTATCTTTAAGTTCCCCAGTTTTGGCCAAGGAACAGAATCCTCATAGAAAATCTTCGCTTATATTTAATTCATCATACAATTTGGACTCAGCCCATCCTTAATTGCTTTGAAATTGCCTCTGGAAAGATCATTTGAGAAACTCCTCGATGGCTATGTCTCCTCCATTTCACAGAAAGAAGTTAAAGGGAAGGCATAGAAATGGGTAGAACTAATTAATGTTGTAACAGACTCTGCCTGGCTGTGTGGACATTTGTGAACCTTTCCAAGAATTCCCTGGGACCTGTGCTGTGGTAGTAGGTTAAACTTCCAACTGCAGTGCTGGTATCCCATATGGACACCAGTTCCAGTCCTGGCTGCTCCACTTCCCATCCAACTCCCTGCTTGTGGCATGGGGAAATCAGCAGAGGATGGCCCAATTCCTTGGGCCCCTGCACTCATGTGGAAGAAGGGCCTTAAGGGATGTCACTGTGGAGTGCTGTGATTAATCATATAAATTCAGGATCAGACAGACCTGAGTCATGTCATTAGCCACATACGCTTCAGAAACATATTTCGGCACCCTAGACCTCAGTGTTTTTATCCTTAAAATGGAAATAACACCCTTCCCACAGTGCCATGGTGGGATTTCAGCAAGATAATTCATTTAAAGCACCAAGCACAATATCCGCCCTATACATCCAATGAACATCAACTAATATGATCAATACTGAGCATACTACCATCCCCTACCTATTCTGGCATAAGTGTGGTAGTGTATTCACTTGGTGTGTACATGGCTTGTTATGTGGCTGCATGTTACCTGTTATGTGGATTGGCTAAATCATGAGGAACCTCAGATAGCCAACCAGGACCAAGCAGATTCTACTGCAAGTGTTTTACTTCAGCATTTAAAAACTGGATTTTCTCTTTCCTGAAGCATGTCAATTTGGAAGAAAGAAAACCTTCAGGAAGGAACCTTGCCTAAGAACAGAACAAGGCAAAGAAGATAAAATCAAGGACTGAAATACCCAGTCTCGGGTGGATTATCTGAGCCCTAAACTGAGCTGGGCCAGATCTCGGACTTGGGAGACTCAGCAGTTCCCTAGTGGACAAAGCCAGACTCTGTCAGTCGCTACAGGTACACTGGCTGATGCCTACGAAACTCAGGTCTCCAACGAATGTCCCTAGAGAGCCACATGGGCAAAGGCTCAGAAGAGACCACAAGGTCTACAGAATACAATTCCAGCAGCCATCCATGACTGCCACAAGCAGGGAGCTGGAAGGGAAGTGGAACAGCTGGGATTAAAACTGGTGCCTACAGAATCAAAATCAAAACAGAATCCACCGAGAACATCTTCACAAATGTTTGTCGCTTAGTTAAGATTACTCATCAGCTTCCAACTGTGCACTCAAAAAGTGCATCCCAAAGCCTTGGGATCCTGCACCCACATGGGAGACTTGGAACGGGTTTCTGGCTCCTGGCTTCGGACTGGTTCAGCTCTGGCCATTGTGGCCACTTGGGGAGTGAACCAGTGGATGGAATATCTTTCTCTGTATCTTATTCTCTCTGTATATCTGCCTTTCCATTAAAAATAAATAAATTCTAAAAAAAGAAATGTGGCTCTTATTTCCTATTTCTCACAGTCTTGCACAGAGTTTGACGACTACTAGGTAAATATTTGTTGAATAAACAAGTACATGAATAAGTGAATTTACTAGCAGCCACATCATAATGTTCTATTATTTAGAAAGCAAGTTTGGTGGTAATTATTAGATAAGTGATTGTGACACAAGTTGGAATGACACATCCCACATGGAGCACTCGAGGCATACATCCTGGATCCATTCCCAATCCCAGCTTTCTGCTGGAAGGGACAAAAGGTGATGGATTGGTACTTGGGTCCCTGTCTCCCACCAGGGAAACCTTGATTGGATTTATGATTCCTGATTTGGGAAATGAACCATCAGATGGAAATGTTATCTACCTCTGTACCTATGTACGTACCTAATCATCCACCTATCTACCTATGATCTACCTTTCTTTCTGTCTTTATCTCTACCTCTCAAATAAATAATAACATATGCTATAATAGGAAAATCATGCTAAATATTTAACATTCATCATTTCACCAAATCTTTCATTTAAAAAAAATATATTTCATTCCAGTTTATCACCACTGGAAATCTAAATTTGGAAATCTAAATTCAGTAATAGATTTTTAAAAGTTTAGTGTCTACTTAATAGCCAGTTTCAAAGGAGATGCTATTTTTCAACCTGCAGTATTAGGACCATAAAATGCAAGGTGCTTATTTCAGAAACATCTGGCAGCTTCCTCAGGGCATACTTCAGGTTCCCATTAACTTACAAGATAATGTTGGCATCTTTTATAGCTGAGAATACAGATGTGTTTAAAGGGATCTTCTCCTTGCTTTTGTGCGACTCAGAGGACTGCACACTTCCAGCCATTCCTGAACTCAATCCCTACATGGTGATGCAGATGAAGGCCAGTGGATCACTTTCCTTTCAGCTTCCATTAGAAGAATTCAACCTCCACTTCCTACCCATATCAACTCTCAACAGTTGCTTGCCTCTATTCACTGCAATTAAAATTGGTGCATTTTATCCCAGGTACCACAGAAATGGGAATTTTATAAAATAGATAAAATTTTAAAAGAGGCTAGGAACATGGAGAGATTCCTTGGCCACCCGGTCCGTTAACTAGTGGGAGTATCAATTCCCAGACTTGGCTCTAACGAAACCTTTGTTCCATGCTCCCGTGAGTGCACACTCAGTCTTTCCTATGTAAAGACAGAGTGGCATTTACAGCTCCTGTCCTCTTCAAGTGAAAAATAGGGATTGAAATGGAGAAATTTGGAATGCATGTCTCTAATATAATGAACTGATAAGAAAATAATGGACAAAAATGAGTCAGTCGAAAGACTTTTTCCAGGATACTATGAGCCAATTGCCCAAGATCCATTACCCTTGTGCAGGTCAAAAGTGAGAACATTCATTTTCAGCACACCCTCCATGGCATTTGAGCACAATGGACCATGCAGAAATTATATAGCGTTTTATCTTTGAGTATACTTAAGACAAAATAAAAGGAATTAATTACAGCCTAGACTGCTTCTGATCTTTCACAGCAAAGAATGATCCATAGGATGCCTCCCTCTCCTTGTCCGACATGGACTGCAAATGCAATCATCTTTTCCCCTTCATTCAACATCATTCCTTATTCCCTGAGTGGCATTTGGATTAGTCATCTTTCTGTTACTGCAACAAAATACCTAGAAAAATTATCTGGGAAGAAGAGATGTGTATTTTTGGCTCACAGATTTGGAGGTCCACATTAGCTCAGCCAACTGGCAAGGCCAGAGGATAGAAACAACCACATGGCTAACAAAGAAGCAGAGAGAGCTGCAACACCAGACTCTAGCTTGTATCGCTACTCTCTTGCAAGAACTACCTTCCAGCAGCACGCACAATCGACCTAAGAACCTCCCATTAGGCCCATCTACTGAACACCATAATAATTAGGTTGCATTTCAACCCTGTTTGTGCCACCACTTTATGACTCTGGAATTAAACCATCTCTATGAGTTCCAAGATCCACATCCTATTCAAGCCATAGCAATAGTCCTCTCCTCTCATAATGTAAGGAGAATGATTGACTCCTGTGTATTGGTGGTCAGCTAGTCACCAATCCTCTGCACTGACTTTCCTGGTTCCATGGCTGGCTTTCCTTCCACAAGCTCTAAACCCCATTCCCTTGGTCTTAGGGTCCTTCTCCCACTCTGCCTCCTCTGGCAAATGCTTGCTGAAGTGAGGCATCCACAGCCAGTCCTTGTTCCAGGGTGGGAACTTGCTGACTGCCCAGCTGACTTAGCTACCTTCACACTGGTATGCCAGTCTCCCTGGCTTTGCCCCAAATCCATGAAAGACAAAAACTGAGCTCTAATTCATATGTTCATCTCTTCCAGCATAGGCACCTATACATAGTGAACAACTACTACGTGTAAGTTGAATCCCATTTATTCAATGTTATAATGGCACAGAGTTTATAAGGTGCCATGACTACTCCCGAACGTGTAGTGCATGAACCACTAGTGGAATCAAGATAACTTAAGGTCCCACACAGATTTAGCCCTTTTTAATGGCTGTGTATTCATCTGAATGTACAGCAGGGAAAGTAAAACCAGCACAGAATAGCGAATAACTCATAGATATTATCACACAAGACTAGGCTATACTGATTCAAGGTTTAAAATGGGGGATTTGGGTAAATGTAAAGAAAAATACTAAGTATTGACAGGTACTGTCTCTTAGGACAAAGCAAAATTTAGTTCAGACTGTTTTAATGAAATTAAAGAAAAACATTAACTAGTGGTACAGATGATATTTAAATATGGCTCCCTGGGGAGGTGGTAGCCTAGCAGCTAAGATGCCCATTAAGATGTCTGCATTTCACATCACAATACTTGGGTTGCATCACAGGCTCCAGCTTCCTGCTAGTGCAGACCTTGGGAGACAACAGTGATGGCTTAAGTTACTGTGTACAGATCCCTGATTCTGGCATCAGACCAGCCCCAGGCTTCTCAGGCATTTGAGCAGTGAACCAAAAGATAAAACCCATACACTCTCTCTCCGCCCTTCTCCCTCCCCCATATCCATGCCTGTTTCACACTTCTTCTCGCAAATGTTTAAAAAAAAAAAACTTTTTCAAATAAATTAATAAATACGGTTCTACAAAAATTAGATTGTGAAGGAAACGTAGCAAAGGTTAAAGTGTAAGAAACCCTGCTCAGACTAGGAGTTCCAGTCCAAATCTTGTTTTGCTCCCAAATCTCCTGCAAAGTTCACACCCCACAAGCATTCCTTCATGTCACATCAGGCTTCAGGAACCCCAGCCAGCTCCCACAACCAGCGTGACTCATTTCTTCTACTAACATGAACGGTTCTCATTTGCTCAACTATCTTTTCCCACCCCCCAGCTGACTCAGCCCTTTTTGTCCCTTGAGCACTGTCTTGCCTCTGCTTTAACTACTGTCCCGCCCCCTTCTTCTCCACCAACCAACCTGCCTTCCAGCCCCTGACTCATGAAAGTTCAAAATCACCCACTTCTCCCACTCCTTATTCTAATCCATCCTGAACCTCACTTTCTTCATCAATGAGGCTGATGTTTTTCACTTGTGACTTTGCATGTATTTACATGTATGCTTCACCAATCGGATAATGAAGCCAACAAGGACAAGGCTATGTCCTTGAAGTTGTGTGAGGTCTCACTCAGCCCAGAAGAGTGCTGACATGCCACAAGCATTACACTTGTGTCTCATGACAGCACAAACCCAAAGCCAGCGTGTCCAGAAAATGTCTAACATTGGAAGCCCTACTAGTGTCAGCCCCTGAGCTTGGTTTAGGATGCACCCACCCACTATATCATCCTAGGGGAGCCTTATTGTACCCATCACAATATGAGTTTTAATAATTTCCTTGCACAGTGAACCTGTATTCACTGTAAGAATGCATCTTCGGGGTCTTTCAATAAGAAAATGACCAAATCTAGATTCATCCTTAATGTTCGTACAGAACGCAACCATGCTTTCAAATGAACTGAATGGAATTTCAAGTTCACAAGGTTTGGGACTAAAAATGATCTGTATTATTCTTTAAATAAATAATTCCCTATCCCAGTCCCCATCATACATCCCTGTCTCAATCCATCATGGGTTTTCAGCCTACATGAAAGCAAACACTGACCACTGATTATAACCAAAGACTTGTTGCATTCTTTTTGATCTAAGATGGATTCTCAACCCTGCAATTTACTAACTATAGGACCTTGAGGAAATACATTTATTCATAAAGAAAACATTAATTGGGGCCCGGCGCGGTGGCGCAAGTGGTTAAGTCCTCGCCTTGCACGCCCGGGATCCCATATGGGCGCCGGTTCTAGTCCCGGCAGCCCCGCTTCCCTTCCAGCTCCCTGCTTGTGGCCTGGGAAAGCAGTCGAGGACGGCCCAAAAAGCTTTGGGAACCTGCACCCGCGTGGGAGACCCGGAAGAGGCTCCTGGCTTCGGATCGGCATAGTATCGGCCCGTTGCGCTCACTTGGGGAGTGAATCATCGGATGGAAGATCTTCCTCTCTGTCTCTCCTCTCTGTATATCCGCCTTTCCAATGAAAAAATAATAAAAATAAATCTTTAAAAAAAAAAAAAAAAAAAAAAAAGAAAACATTAATTGAAAAGTACTACGTGCCAGGCAGTGTGATCAAACCTCCTTAAATGTCGGTGTTCTGCTCTGTAAAAGGGGATTAATAGCATTCCCTGACAACACAGATACTGCCAAGATTAAATAAGACAAGATGTGTGAAGCGCCTGGCACTCTTCCATATTCATCGTAACAATAACTGTTAGTGTCTTTCATCATCACCATTATCATCTTCTTCTGTCTTTGTAGAGCATTTAGCACCACTAATTAAGTTCTCCTTGTTAAAGCTCTCTCCTCCCTTAACTTCACAGAGATAGTCATTTTGCTGGCTTTATTAATTTTTTTTTAGTTTTGGTTTACAAAATTAACAAACAGAATTTTTCAGGGAGTTATAGGCACAATGCAGAGAATCGTAGCCATGTGTTATTACAGAGGGTGCCCAGCAGGAGTGGGTGGTTAGCAAAAGCTTTTCTGAGGACATGACATTTGGGCTATGATTTCAGAGAAGAGGAGAAGCCACTTTGGAAGTTTGGGTAAAAGAGAATTCCAAGAGAAAAAGGTCCTTCGGGACAGGGACATTTTGATAAGGAGCAGTTTGGTTTATTCAAGGAACAAAAAGAAGGCCTGGGGGAAGATGGCTCAAGACAAAGTTTAGAAAGGAAGACTGCAGGCCAGCAATAGAAACTCCTAAGTCACACTGGCCTGTGGAATTAAAACTGAAAGCATGACACAATCCTCATTTCTTTCATTCTGATCACGTTGGCCGCTCCATGGAGGATCTGATCACGGGAGCAGGAGGAGCCCGATAGAAAGGCGGTGTCAGCCATCCAAGTGGAAACAACACAGGATGGAAGACACAAGAGAAGCTGAGGTTTGAGAACACGACACGCTGCCTCGCCCACAGCAGCCCTGCTCATCTGGCCCCACTACCCAAACCACTTCCCTTCTGGGCATCACCAAACCCCACCCTCCTCCTTTTGCTGTGTAGTGGAAAACTATCCTGACCATGCTTTTTCCACTTAGAACTGGTGCTAGCTAAAAAAATATCCAATATGGCTCATTATAATAAAAAAATTACCATGAGAAACGTTCTAGCTCCTAATGAGTCAACTGATACCACGAGACTTCTGGGATTTCCAAAACAGGGAAAACAGGGACTTAAGCCCCATCCCAAACTCCACCACCTTTATATATGTATATTAGAAAGGCAGATCAGATTTATGGAAAGAGAGATCTACCATCTGTTGGTTCTCTACCCAAATGGCTGCAACAGCCAGAGCTGAGTTGATCTAAAGCCAGGAGCCAGGAGCTTCCTCTGGGTCTCCCACACAGGTTCAGGTCCCAAGGCTCTGGGCTGTCCTCCACTACTTTCACAGGCTGTAAACAGGGAGCTGGATGGCAAGTGGAGAAGCAAGACTAGAAGTAGAGCCCCATGGAGTCTTGATGCTTGTAAGGTAGGGATTAAGCCATTGAGTCATCACACGGCTGTCCATCACCTTTGCATTATCAGTTAAACCACACCATAGGTACCAGCCCCAAACCTTGTTGACTGCAGCTCATTTTCTCCTGAGTTTGCTTGTGCTCCTTCCTGTTTGTACACTTCCACTTTAAACAAATCTTGTTTCTTCACTCATCTTCACTTACCTGTGTTCTTTGACTTCCTATGGAGATTAGAATCTGGACTAACCCTATCCAGGGTCGAGCCCACAACAGAGCCAGCACAGAGGCAGCAGACATAGGCAGAGACAGATTCTGGGTCTGTGTTAGAGGTTTTAGTGGGCAGGACCTGCTGGTCAACGTGGTGTTAAGTGGCAGAGGGCAGGAAAGTGGTGACTCACACTGCAGGCCTAGGTTTTAGCTGATACAACTAAGTAGAATAGAGGTGCTAACTTTTGAGAAGAGGAAGTGCTGGGAGGCACAGGTTCAAGTTGAAAGTCGGCTATTCTACTAGGAGGAAGCCATGAGACCCTTGAGTGAAACCATCAGGCAGACAGTTGGATATGAAAGTCTGGCGAGTCACACTCCAAAGTGATGGTTCAAGTCCTCAGGACCCTGCATCTAGGTGAAAGACCTGGAGGAAACTCCTGGCTCTGAGCTTTGGATCAGCTCATCTCTGAATGTTTCAACCATTGTGGAGTGAACCAGTGTACAGAATATCTTTCTTTCTGTCTCTCCTGTATTCAAGTATCTCACAGAAAATTCTTGAAATTCTTCAGTGATGACTCTACATGCCATTATCATGGAGGACACTCAAAGTTTCCTCTCCTGATACACAGCATAAGGTATAGAGTCCTAATTAACCAGGATCCTTAACAAAATTTAATTACAAATAGCAGCTTGGAGGGCTTCTTTGAACTCATTCATTTTCTAACAGAACATCACAGCCTTCAGCAGGATCACTGCTCACTCCACAGTAAATTATCCAACAGAGCAACATGATGTCAGAATGGCCTCATTTTCATCCTTATTACACTATTGTTTGAACCTCTTTACTTGTCAAATATGTGTCTGAAACAGATTTCTAAAACACAGAAGAGCTGACCTGAGTGTCTGTCAAAAATGCTGAGTTCTGGCTGTGTGGTTAAGCTCTGCAAGTACAAAACCATGTCTGCACCTTCGGGGTCTAGAAACATGCCTGGTGCAAACAGGATACTTGGACGCAGACACCTGGCCTGGCAATTAAGATGCCAGTCAGCACACCAGCATCCCGGTCCCAGTTCCAGCTTCCTGCGAATGCATACCTGACAGGCAGCAGTCAGAGCTCAAGTGGTTGGATCCCTGGCACCCAGATGAAAGACCTGGATTGAGTCCCCAGCTCCCCACTTTGACCCACCCCACTGGATGAAACCCATGAGCCCCCGCCATCGGATGAAACATCAGATAACATCTCATTGCAAGAACAGGGAGACTGAACAGACCATCCAGCTAAACTACCCAAATCCTGAGTATAAAAGAATTCTTTCCTCCTCACCCACCTTCCCTCTTCTCCTCCTAAATGAATAAATAAATAAAAGGTACTCAGAAAAATATGACTGAATATATGAATGCCCCAGGACATGGCTCTTCATTAATTCTGTTTCCCAAAAGAAGGATAAGGGAATAAAGGCCCCAGCACCTGTTCACTGTCATAGACGCCCAGTTTAATCATGGAGTTTAGTAGATGTGCTTCATCTTCTCTTTGCTGGCTGGGCAAGGACAAATTGCTTGACCAACACAGATTCTTTTTGTCCTCCAAGAAACTTCAGTGGGCTGGGATATCCCAAAAGTCCCTCACAGTTCCCAAAGTAAGTTCAACGTGACCAGAGTGGCTCAAGATGTTCATACAAATGGAAGTTTGCTTCCAGGGCTCTTCCCAGCTTTTCCTGGCACCTTCTTCCTTCCAGTGTCTCTGTCTGCTCCCTACAAGGTACATCCCCAATGCCTACAGTTCTCACTTCTGACTTCTCCCTTTCTTACTCTATCCCAACTCATCAAGACTTTCCTGCCATGGCTTCCCTTGCTTCCTGACCTAGCTCACTCACAGAACTAATTCACTTGGCTGTGGATCCACTGGAACTGGAAAATACATTATCCTGAAAAAATTGCATTTGCATCATAACGAGATGGATGGTGGAAGTGATGTTTCCATCAGCTTCAGGTCTTTTCACCTTTCTGTGTCTAACACCTAGCTCTGTCTTGGCAAGCACTCACTCAACAGCAAGATGGATAGATAAGGAGATAGATGAACAGCCAACGGACAGAGTAAATGGGAGACTGTAGGAAAGAAGGAAGTAGGTCAGTGTGCAGAAGGACTTTACAGGGTCCCTCAAACCCCACCCTCTGCCATTGTCTGCTCTGCCTAGCTTTAGAATTGAGACTGAATACAAAGATTGTGCCCTGACCAGTAGGCATTCCTGCTCCTATGGAAACTGTATCCTCACTCCGCCAGAGAAAGAGATCAGCATATCATAGCCTCTCATTAATTCAGGCTTTGGGGAGGCCTTCTGAATCGAAGCCACAAGGGCATGAATAGCAGGCGGTCTCATTATAGTAAAAGGAGAAATACCCTAATGCCACAATACCTCCAGACACTCCAGAAACAAAGTGACAGCAGGGACTGAGAAGATGCTGGCAAAATTTTTTAGACTCATTATTCTGCACTGATAATTATATGCTTCCAGAAGTTTAATGTACAACAGAATATGAGCATGCCTTAGTTTTTGGTTAATTGATTTATTCACTCCAGATATGTTAATTACCATAGAATCAAGGACTGTGCAACAAAGCCAAGGAAAAGATTATGTTAATTAACATAAATTGAAAACGAAACAGGCATTGCTTTAAAATTAGGGACTGCCCTAAACCAAAGATGTCAAGAAAAGCTTTTTTCTGCCTCAATGTTTCATAATAATTTCTGTGACTCTTCCAAAAAAAAAAAAAGAAAAATCTCAGGTGAGTCCAGTAGCAGCACACATAGGTTTCCTCCCTAAACTTTTTTTACAATTGATCATCGAATTATGAGTGATTTAAATAGCCTTCAGAATAGACATTTGATTCTGTCATCCTTCCACTTTAGGCCATTCAAGTCCTTCCCACTATTCTTAGGGAGAAAACCAAAACTCCTGAATATGACCTACTCTACCTTGCATTCACACCATACCTCACTTGCCAGCCAGCACCAAGGACCAGAGCTCATTTTGTTGTGCCTCATCAGCCTTCTCCATTCTTTGAGAATACATCCAAAAAGCTCAGGAACAAAATCAGACTAGAAGCACCATGAGCCATCCATGTGACACAGAGCTGCAATGAAATCTAGAGAACACACATGCCATACAACACATTTTTTCACAATAAAAATGGAAAAACTAGGAGCAGGCATTGTTGAAGAGGTTAAGGTGCTGACTGAGACATGCATCCCATGTTGAAGTGTCTGGCTTGGAGTGCTGATTCTGCCCCTGCTTCCAACTTTCTGCTAGTGAGCACCTGAGAGGCAAAGGGTGATGGTTCAAGCAGTTCTCTCCCCGTCACACACATAGCAAACTGTAGTTGAGTTCTAAGGTCCTAATGTCAGCCTGGTCCTACCTTGGTCATCATAGGCTTTGGGGGAGGGAACCAGTTGATGGAAGATCTTACTTTTTCTCTCTGTATCTTTCTGCTTCTCAAATAAAATGTATTTTATAAATCCATAATTTCATGATTCCTACATTATATGAATTTTTTAGTAAATGGGGAATCTGAGGAAATGTGTATATGGCTTCAACTGGAGTTATATGGAATCTATTGTGAATCTGAGAATTGAAAATGGGGTCTTAGGAAGTGCAGTATTAATTGGTAATTAAAATAATCAAACTACCCTGAATCTCTGTGGGGGATAAAAGAAAGGAAGGGAAAACTCCCGGGTGGAGGAATAGAAGGGAACAACAGAACTAGAGGTGGGTGCAATGGCACGTTGGAATCCTGAGATGAGCTAGGCTTTGGTTACTATGGTTACAGATGCTATGAGAGCCGGCCTGGGCCACGAAGGGGGCCCCAGGCAATCTCATTCAACTGATTTGCACCCTATCTTAGATCCAGTTTTGTCATTTTGTGCAACAAATATCTAGCTCCCGATGATCCTCAAGTTAACACTGCCACCAAAAGAAACAGCTCTTAACCCAAAACACACAAACCCCAAATTTTCTTCAGAAGACAAAATCACCTCAGAACTAAAGCCATAAGTGTACTGTTGGGAAACACAGGAATCTCCAAGGCAGCAAAGGCTTCCTGCTTCCTGGAATGTACTGGAAAAGCAACAAGACCATTCAGAACAGATTTACTTGAAACAGGATGGGACATGCTCGCAGTGTTTCTTCACAAGACCTTTTCGCTGTGTCCTGACACCTCCTGCACACTTTTCCTGCTACCAGGGCGAGACTCTGCCTTTCATTTCAGTCCCACCAGGCAGACTGGTGGCCTGGCATCGCTGCAGACACCAGGCACCCCATTACCAGGGGCTTCCACTGCTCAGCACTGGTGTGTTCATCTTGCCTTGAGAATTCTGGGTTTTCAATCAGTGAATCCATGAGAGACAGGAGACTGACCAAGGGAACCTATCAGAGAAGATGGACCCTGAGTCTTCACACACAACCTCTGGTTTCATAGTGATAAAAAAAAAATGGGATATATCGTGTGATTGTGATTTGTGCTAATATTTTGGAGATATACACAGAGCTCAGCACCCATACATGATACCCTGGATAGATGCTTTTAGTTTTTGAAAAGAAAAATTTTAATTCTGGACAGTTAGACATACCAGAATCTTTATAAGACCATACACCTTATATATATCATCAACACACTCACTGCCTTTCTAGAATGTTTTGAGCAATGACTGAAAGAAGGGGGAAAATAGTTAAGTGAATCACTTTGTTGTTAAGTGGAAAATGGCTTCATCCAAGGGAAATGTTCAATGGAAACCTAGTTGGCTATAGGTGATGAGGCTTCTTTCTGTCTCCCTCCTAATTCCCCATGGACTCACTGTACCTATATAAAACCCAGTTGGCATAGATCTCATGTGTGGTTGTTTCTCAACTTGGAACAAGACTGCACTGCATGAAAATGAATCTTACTGAAGCTATGATTGAAATAAAGACAAAGCACAGGTGTTTTGGAAATAAGATGAAGCAGCAAGGTCAACTTACCCCATTTCATCTCTCTCTCTGTCTCTCCCCACACACCCCCCCCACTTTTTCAACAGAGAAAGATACAATTCTCATTTCCTGAATCACTCCCCAAATGCCTGAAACAGAGAGAGCTTGGCCAAACCAAGGCTAATACTAAACCATGGGATCCAGGAACTCAATATAGGTCTCCCAAGTAGGTAAAAGGAACGTAGCTACTTGCATCATCTTGGGATGCGTATTAGAAGAAAGCTGGAAAGTAGAATGGAGCCAAGACTCAAAACCAAGTATTCCAATATGGGATGTAGGCATCCCAACTTCTGGCTTAAGTACTGCACCAAATGCTCATCCTTGTGACATGCAATTGGCAAAAGGATGATGGAGCCCCTTCGCCCCAGACACTGCTGGGGAAGAATGCTGAAATAAATCTTGGCTCAGACAATCTCTGGAACATCATTACTCCATATTGGCTAGGATAATGGCTATGATTTTAGCACATTAATCTCATTTGAAGTGCTGATCTCCTAAAAATTGGATATTAAATCAAAAAAAAAAGATTATTTCCTCCCCAGAAAGTCTGAGCCATGCAAATATGTGTGTAGAAATACATTAACGAAGAGAGCACTAAGCAACCTTGTAAGGTATCTACAGCTCACTGCCACAAGAGACCAGAATCTCCCGAGAGCTAGGACAGCAGAAATGAGAATCAAGGAGCTTTGGCTGAGCTCGTGGGAGAACAGGTGCTAACCTGCGCAGGTAACACAACCTGCCGGAAACAGCTGTGGGCTGAGAGCTCCCCGACCAGCGGAGAGAGCATGCCCTCTACAGCTCTCAGACAAACCCAGCAATACACTTTCGGGAGGTGTAGAGGTGGAGGAGGAAAGTATGCCAGGGACCCAAACCCTGTAAAGAAGGGAAGCTTGAAGGAAACCACATCAAAAGGCATGGCCTGGCCCTGGCTCTGCTGGATAACCGCACTGGGCCTCCGTAAGTCATTTATCCGTTCAACATCTTAATGAACACAACAGTGAAGGTAAGGTTCTAAAGTCTACAAAAACAGGGTTATTTAAAGAACAAGTAAACTCATTTGTAAAGAAACATTTTGTAAACCTAAAAGACCCCATACCTATTATGGTTCAGGCCCCTGCAGAATTTTGCATTATAGCCTATGCACTAAAACTGCAGCTTTCAAACTCCAGTTCCACAGCTTTGCTTCTTTCTTAAACGCATTAAAGTGCCTAAAAATACCTGTGCTCCAATAGCTAATGCGAGTCAAATTATTAATTGGACACTGACCATGTCTTTGTCAGAATGGATCGACTCCCTCCCCCACCTTCACCTTCCTCTCATGCAGCCTTTTCACTCTTGGTGAAAGTGGAGTAAATGAAAACAAAACAAACATAAACCCAGAGTTCCCTTGGAGCTTGAAACACCTGGGAGCCTGAAGGAGATCTCATTATTTGAGGATGTTCTTCCTTCCTCCTTATTTATACGTTCCCATCTTTAGCTTAAAGTAGTTCTGAAACTCCCACATTACATAAAGCATTCGGGATGCTCTCCAACCCCACGATGCAGCCATTATTGTGTGTCATGGGCCAGGCACTTCCCAGGACACTAGGGGTGTAACAATAAGCAAGACAGAGGAACTGCTTGCTTGTAGAGCTCATGTGCCAGGGAAGGTGGATGGCATTAAGCAGGACCCATGAGTAAGTAATTGTTTTCAGATCATGACCGTTGGATAGGTGCCACAGTAAAAAGAGATAGGCCTGGTGAATGATAGAAGGGGTCTTTAGATGAGACAGGGAAGCCCTTACGCACAAAGGGACACTTGAGCTGAAATTCACACGAGTGGAAATGAGCCAGCTATGTGAACATGCTTTATAAGCAAAGGGAGATGATTGTGCAAAGTCCCTGAGGCAGGAACAAGTGACATCTGTTGGAGGAGCAAAAAGAAACCAGGACAGATTATCAAGGGAGACCCTTCAAGAGACAAAGGCAAAGAGGCAGAGGGAGGCAATGGCAATGTCTGCTCCCCACATGGGAGGAAAGTAAAGCCCAGAGAGGCAGCACAAAGTCACACAGCTCATTATTGCTTCAGCTAGTTGCAGAACCTAACTCTTCTGCCCTAACTCCAGAAATCTTGCCACCATATTGACCTCCTTACTGCAGGTCAGGAATACTGTTTGCCAATCTTACTGATGTTTAATGAACTCTCTCAACATAAATAAGCAATAAACAAGCATCAATTTTATTTTACTCGAAATGCAGAACAACAGAGAGATATCTTCCACCCACTGGTCCAATCTTTCAGATACCCAAAATTGCTAGGGTTGAACCAAGATGAAGCCAGAAGCCAAGAACTAGAACTTCCTCTGGGTCCCCTCATGGGTGGCAGGGACCCAAGTGTTTGAGCCATCAGCTGCTGCCCATGTGTACACCAGGAGGAAACTGGATCAGACTTTCTCACAAGCACTCCAATACAGGATATGGGCATCCCAAGCAGCAGCTTAACATGCTGCACCACAAAGCCTAATTTTGTACAGAAAGTCATCAACAAGTGCTGCTGGAGACAGTCAATGCACAAATGGGGCAGGCTTAACATATAGCTTGTATGCCACTTGGCATGCCTGTATCCTTGGGTTTCTGTCCCATCTCTGCTTCCAATCCCAGCTTTATGCTAATGTGCCTCTTGGAAAGCAAGAGATAGTAACCCAAGTGCTTGCACCCCCTGACACCCATTTGAATTCTAGGCTCTGGCTTTGATCTCACCCAGTCCAGGTTTTGCAAGCCAGCAGACAAAAGATTTCCCTCTCCCTCTCCCTGCCCTCTCTTCCCTGGCTCCTTCTCTCTCTACCTCTTCCTCTGCCTCCCCTCTCTTCCCTCCCTCTCCATGTTTCCCTCTCCATATATAGAAAAATAACTAATTTTTAAATGCATAAAAATTGCGCTATGAAAGGCAAGGGTTTGTATCAGTCCACCTTTTGTGTAGGTTCTTTCACAGGTAGCACATTTCTTTGTTGAAGGTTCAGTTTCATGAACAAAAAAGAAAGCCACCGCTTACCAGAGACTCACCCTTTTATATTTAGGTCTTATTTCTGCACCTACACCTCTTGACAGTGCTTTGCTTAATTCACCCAAGTGCAATCAAAACCAATCTGTTCTCAAACCACCTTCATTTTGCGCTATTAAATTGTCAGGTGATGGGCCATAAGCAAAACATTGCAATTACAACTTCCCTTCACAACTCAAGAGCATCCCTACCTGAAGGTTCAAGTCTGTTTCCAGGAAAATATTACAGGCCATGGAATGGGAACAATGGGAACCTCCCCTCTTTTGCTTTTCCACCAGAATGTTGGTCTCCTCCTCATCTTTGCCCTGCCAGTCACACTTACTCCATGTAAACGTAAACTTGTACAAAACAGACCCAATGTCCAGCTAGTGCCTATTGTAAATGGGTTACCAGACAGAAATGAAGACACTGGATAGATGGGTTAGTGGAGAAAGCAATGAATAGGAAAAGGCTGACTCAGAACCTCACTCTTCCCTATTTCACCTCTTCATGCTTCTACATTCTCCTCACTATTCTTCCAACAAACTTCTTTAGCCCCTGAGTTTTGGAGGTCCTTCACCAGGCAAGAGCCGCAAGTTCTGATAACCTCAAAAGCATAGACTGGAAGTGGATTTTTGTTGGGTTGTTTTTTTTTTAAAAGAGTCACTTTTTTATTGGAAAGTCAGATTTACACAGAGAAGGTGGGACAGAAAGATCTGGTTTACTCCCCAAGTGGCCGCAACAGCCGGAGCCGAACCAGTCCAAAGCCAGAAGCCAGGAGCTTCCTCTGGGGCACCTATTCAGGTGCAGTGTCCCAAGGCCTTGGGCAGTCCTCAGCTGCTTTTACAGGCCACAGGTAGGATGATTAATGGAAGGTGGAGCAGCCAGGACACAAACTGGCACCCCTATGAGAACCCAGCACACACAAAGCGAGGACTTTATCCACTAGGCTACTATGCCAGGCCTAGACTTGAAGTATGTTTAAGATCTCAGATCCCAGGCTATTTCTATCACTTACTAAGCTGTGCAACACTGGACAATTTAATTATCCTATCTCTTCCTCAATTTTCTCATTTGTAAAATTAGCTTCCTGTGTAGTATGTGATGGTTAAAACTAATATAAATATAGGATTAGTGCCTCACATATAATTCTATACAAATGTGAAATTTGCTACCTCCACCTCCCCCACTCCCCTCTTGCCACCAACTCCTGGCTAGAAAAAAAAAAAACTATTCTGGGGTCAGCACCATAGCATAATAAGTCAATCCTCCACCTATGGTGCCAGTATCCCATACAGGTGCTAGTTTGCCTCCCAGTTGTTGCAATTCTAACCCAGCTCTCTGCTTGTGGCTTGGAAAAGAAGAGAAAGATAGCCCTTGTGCCCCTGCACCTGCATTGGAGACTTAAAAGAAGCTCCAGGCTCCAGGCTGCAGACTGGCACAGCTCTCCATTATAATCATTTGGAAAGCAAACCAGCAGATGGGAGATATCTCTCTGTGTGTGTTTCTCCTTCTGTATCTGTAAATCTTACAAATAAAAACAAAATAAATTTTAAAGAAAAGGAAAAGATTATTGTCACTCCCACCTTCAAAAACAACCATACATGAAGTCAGAAGGTGGAAGGTAACTGAGTGTCAATCATTGTCATGATGTCAATCAAGTGTCACATGGCACACTAACACACACCATTGGATCACAGTTATGAAAGTAATTGTATGAAGGAATGCACACAAGACAGCTGCTATGCAATGATTGCTCATTCAATAGTGTTTTGTTTGTTGAGGTCTTTTCATGTGTAGCACCTTTGGTAATTGTGTATGCTACCTGCCTACTTGTCTTCACTATTGATCAAACTGGAAATGCACAAAAAGCACACCTGTGCTTATCACTGGGACATGAATATATACAGAACAAAGATCATACAAAAATGTTTTTTAAATCAAAGGCCAGCTTCACAAAGTCAGTGGCTCAGCTCTCACCCTCTCCCAGAATTCCCTGAAGATCCTAATCCCACCCTTTAGACAATTACCGCCCTGACACATCCTTGCATGGGACATCTCCCATTCAATGAGTCCGTCCTAAACTCATGAGGTTTGTCAGGACTGATCCCACCCTGGTTGCCAACCCAGTTATTCCAATGCTTCTGCCTCCACATTCTATTCACACAAAACCTTTTGGTTCCATGTCTCCAATAGCTTCCTACTCATCCACTTCTCCAACCCCACAGCCACACCTGGGTCCATGTGCCATTGTATCTGGTGTTCCACATGAGCCACAGGGCACATGTTTTGAAATTTGGTTTGGATCACATCTTTCAGATTGAAAGTCTCCAGTGGCTTCAGATAGACACTGCACTGCTCCTCCCACACTTCAATTCTACCCTACCTCCGGCAGCACAGGACACTGGGGTCTGATCCCAGGGATCCCCCATCACATCTCAAAACACAAACTCCAGCCTTTCAGTTCCTAAACTAAATGTACTCCTGCCTCAGGACCGCCGCACCTGCTGTTTCCTCTACTACAACAGTCACCTTTCCATTAGGCAACTGACTTCTACTCCTTGTCTCCATACAGTGTAACTCTCCTTAAGGAAATGTCCCCTAATGACCCACCTAACATGCTCTTGATCAAGCTCTTTCACCAGACTTTTTCTTAAAACACTTCATGGAACACAGATAAACTTGCAATTACTCACTTCTCCATTCCACGATTAATTTAGATCCATCCCCCTCACTATAAACTACAAAAATACAGAGCTTCTTTTTTCTCTCCCGTGGTGACTTTCTCCAGTGCCTACTATAGTGCTTGCTTGGTATGCAGTAGGTATTGGATAAACATATTTTGAAGGGATCCCAAAAATAGCCAAAGTACCCTTCCATATGTTCAGAGATTCGGAGACAAAGTAGAAGTTTGGTGTGGTGCTGAAGGTGTGTTTAAAAAAAAAAAAAAAAAAGACCTTGATGTTTGCAGAAGCTAATACTTCACTCTTTACCAGCCAGTCAATTCATACATTTATTCAACCAACACAAGGGTTTCCTCTTTCCAATCTGGAGGAAAAGAAGCCGTGTGGCCAAAGAGGACATTAAGCACATATACACTATACAAATGTCAACCCCAATACACACAAGTGGTGGGGCGGGTGGGGGGGGGGCAATGGCTGGCCTTCTTTTCACCCCTGGACACAGGGTGTCAACTTCTGCCTCCTCATTGATCGCTCCAAAGATGCCTTAACATCTGTGTAATTACAAACATAGTGAAGGAAGTGTGGCACACAGAGATCTATCTCCCGTTGGCCCGGAGAGGGCAGGGCAGGGTCCAACTTCCCCAAAAATCTATAAACCCCAACCTGGGCCAGCCCCGCCCTTCCAGACAACCCCCACCCGCTCCCTCTTCCATTCCCACCTAAGCCAAACTCAAGCCTGGTTTAGTAATAGAACTGAGCCCAGAAGACTCCCAGAGGCCCTAAGGGCACCAGTCCTCGGCAGTGTGCCCTATGAGAAGGGCCACCCCAGGGACGGTGGCTACAGATGCGAGCCCCACTCGCTGCCTGGAAACCCTTCCCACTGAGGACAGTTCTGGGCACGCGGCGCAGCTCCAGGTCCAAGGGGAGACACCCTATCCACCTCCGAGAGACAAAGATCACTAGAAACAAAGGACACGCACACACACACACACACACACACACACACAAATGCCCACACTTGGTGCCATTTCAAGCCAAACAGCTGGCTTGGTGTATTTCTAAATAGATCGTGAAACAATCCAGGAGGGACAATGATTATGTGACAATGACAGGCACGATCTGGGTTCGGAACCCACGCTGCCTCCGCCCTCCTCCCACCCGGCGCTGCAGTTCCTGGGCACATTTCCCAGTCTCAGGACACTGGCTGCCAGGAGCAAGAGCGCTGCCACTCCTGCAAGCGTGCACACGCAGAGAGGCAGGGCGAGGAGGACAGCCAAAAGTAAGAAATACCAACCTTTAGGGTCCCAGTTCACCTGTTTTCTTGGCGTCTCGATTGGAAATTTCATTGCTCCGTTGCCCAGAAGGGGAATAAAGGAAAAGAATCAACAATAAAGCCCTCGGGCTTTCCACGCCTCAGTACAGCAGTCCAGCAAAACAATTTCTAAGGATTGGGGGCCGGGGAAGGGCCTTGGATCGGCTCGTGGAGGCACCCCAGAGAAAGACGGGTGGAGAAAATAGTGGCTTAGGAAAGAACTGGAGACCGCTTGGGTGACTGCACGGGTGGAAGGGGTAGCTGATCGCAACCCAGAAGGAAAAGCAAAAAGTGATACCAGCGAGGGGAGAATGAAAAGGATGGAGAGAAAAAGGCTCGGGAAAGCTTTCCCAAAGCGCTGCGGGCAGGCTGGGAGGCGAGCAGCCGTAAGCCCCGGCGAGCGAAAAGCCCACTGCAGTGTCACTCCGGCCCCCCGAAGGCGTGTGCGCCCACACACCCGCACACCCTCTCCCGCGCGCACACACACACACTCGCCCGGGCGCGCGCTTGGGCGGGCACGTCAGCCTCACTCGACCGCGCCGAACGCACACGCCCCACCCCGCCCGCCGCTGCTCGCCCCCGGGCGACGCCCCCCACTCCCCACCCCCCGAAAGCCATTGGACGCAGAGGTGGCGCGGCTCCCGGGGAGCGCGCGGAGACAACGACCCTCCCTGCTGTGCGCCGCAGACGCCGCGCCACGGAGGGAGAGAGCGCGGGGCGCGGCGGACGCAGGTGCCCAGCCCCGGCTGCGAGCTGAACCACCGGCCCGCGGCCCCGGCAGCGAGCAGCGGTGGGTTCGCCGGCTGGGCGGCGGGAGCGGCAGGGTGGGGAGAGAGCGGCGAGCGTGCCGCTACTTACTTAGCTGGGCTGGCCGGCCGGCGGGGCGTATTGGTGGCCGCGGCACGCTCGGTGGAGTTGCAGCCGGAGACACGCTTGGCTGCCTGGAAGGCGCTGCAGGAGGCGGAGGAAGGGCCGCTGCGGCCCCGCCGCAGACCTCTGCCTCTGCCACCCTGGACGCCCCCCTTTTCTTCTTTTCTCACTTTGTTTCTTTACTCCGGTCCCCTCCCGCCTGAGCCCCGAACCCCGGTCCCCAGCGCACCCAGAGGACGCTGGTGCCAGCCATGAGCCTTTTGTTCTGGGACCGTTCCGCGTTGGCTGTGGTCTCCCCGCCCGGGGAAGCTCGCTCCCCAGGCGCAGCTTGCCTCCTTACCCCAGCTACCTGCAGACCGGCTGGAGCCGCCGCCCTAAGGCCGGGGAGGGGCTGGAGAGAGATGCAGGGGGCCCACAGAGGAAAGCAGAGTTACCAGACCAGGCAGCTGACCAAGGGGCAGCCCTGGGAGCCGGGGACCCAGTAAGAGCAGGTGGGCAGGGGGCCCAGCAATGTTCCTGGGAAGACACTGAACCCAGATCATGCTCACCCCTCCTCCCCACTTATAATGACCCGATTGAAACCCCAGCGGGGTTTGTGGTCGGGTCTCGGCCTCCAAAAAAGCCAGCCAGTGAGGAGACGATCGTGAAGGCTGCTTACAAATCCCTTCCCAGGCCTGGCCACCAAGCCTCACACATACTACCTGCTCAGAAATACTTGATTTAAAAGGCATGCCACTGTAAGGCACAAGCCTGGCTCATCACCTGTGCCCCTCTGTCACACCCAGGCTTGTGAGTCCAAGGACAACAAACACAGAAGCCCACTGTGGACTCGGAGAAAGCCTGGCAGTGTTTTGTCCCTGGCTCTCCAGGCAGCCCAGGCTGCAGCCCTGAGTCTTCTGCAGACCTAGCTCAGGGAAAGCTTGTGCCAGTGCCATGGGGTTGCCCTGCCTCCTTCACCCTTCAGATAGCTTCCCAGGACTTTAGAGCCACCTTCTGTGGACTGTTGCCACGCGTTTGCTCCTTCTGGCAATGAGACACCGAAATGAAACAAGCAAGGAATGTCTTCTCTTCCCAGCCATGCCCCCAAGAGACGTGTGTGTGCGCCCCCACCCAAAGGAAGCTACTCTGAGTGAGATTTCGAAGCCTCCCTCCCCCCTCCCTGCCTCCAGAAGTCCATGGGCAGTTGGCCTCTAGCCCCATCCCTGTACTGCCACGCTTTGACCTCCAGAGGGACCCGCAGAGAAAGATGCCCTCTCCCCCAGAATCCTGGGAGGATGGGAAGCAAGACTGAGTTCCCTGAGTGCGTCTCTGCCGCGTGTCTCCTTTCCACTCATCCTCCATACATCACTTGGAGCAGCTGAGATCAAAGTTCAGAGGGAGAAGCACACCAGCTCACCACACAGAGATTCAAACCCAAGTGTGCCTCACCCAACCCCCAAGGCGCTTTGTGTTAGACTCCCGTGAGCCCCCCTGACTCCTGACCCTGGAACTCGAACCCGGAAGTTGTGACATGGGTTCTTTTCTGGCAGCTAAGAGCCAAGTGTATTATCCCCCTGCCTGTGATTGTGTTCCAGGCTGTACATCAGGGAGTTTGCTCAGTGTCCACTTCAAATTCCTGGGGAGTGGGGTTCGGGGGTGGGCACACCTACCTCTGTAGGATATACCATCCTTCAGTCAATCAACAAACTGGTAAGCATGCCTGTGTGTGTAAAACAAGCTGGTCCCGGGGTTTTGCAAGACGTCCATGAGAATGGCAGCAAGGCAATTATGGGGGGAGGGGAACGTTGAGTTCTGGGGGTGATATGACTGGGGTCGGGGATGGGGGCCCAGCGCTCTGGATCTGAGATTGATGCGCACTAAGTAATGGCCCCGGACTGGCTCGAAGCTTCCTTCCTCCGCCGCCCTCCCCTCTCCAACCGCTAGGCTTTTCTCTCACCCCGCTAGGACTCTCCCCAGAATGTAAGTAAACCACCCTTGTGACCAATAAAGAGGGAAAATAAATAAACACTAAACCCCAGCACCCAACTGCCTGAAATCAAACCCATCCTAAACTGCGCTTGTGGCGGCGGGTGGGGGGGAGGGGGCAGAGGAGTGGCGGGAGACCCCCATCCCAAGAAACTTAAACAACCTGGCCCTTTAACCCGCCACCCCAGGCTGAGGCACAGCCATCCCCTCCGGCCACCCTCAAGGTGTCCCCCTTGGGTTACTTACAGACTGGACCCCACTTGGCCGAGAGAGGCGAAAAGAAGTGAGCTGAATGGAGGAAAAACCTCCCCGAGCAACGCGGCTCCAAGCGGTTCCCTCCCGCTCCAGGCCGCCGCCACTTCCATGGCTACGGCTGCGGGCGCCTCAAGTCTGAGGGGAGGAAGAGACGGCGCTGGGTGCCTGCGGCAGGAAGACAAAGCATCGTGGCACACGAGTCCCGCCGCACTCGCGCAGTCGGGCCTGGAGCCCCGGGGGCCGGCGGCTGCCGCGTCCCGGGCGCACTGGCGGGAAGAGTCCCGGGCGCACTGGCGCTGCGGGTCTCCGGGTCCTTGCGGCTCACGGGCTGGCGGGCTGGCGCGCGCCCAGGCTCTGCCGCACCTCTTCGCGGCGCGCCGGGCCACGGCTCGGGCAGCCCGAGGCCCGCGTCATCACAGGCCAGCAAGTTTTTCCGGAGTTGGCGACCCCGGTGACCCTTCTCCCTCTTCTCACGCTGCAGACCCGACCGGCCGGCCGAGACCCCAGAGCTCCGGATGCGGTCGCGAGGGGCGTCTCGGGCGCCTGCGGTGACCGGCCCAGCCGGAGCAGAGCGCAACGCGGACTCCGGGGGTGGACCGGAGGATGTGCTGGGACGGCGGGTCGTTCGCCCAGAGTGATGAAGCACCTTGGGGAATCCTGCGAAACGTTGGCTCCGCAAACACACGGGCGAGGAGGCGGAGCGGATCCAAATCTACTTTTGAGTTCACCGATAACCGAAGGGATTCGTCAAACTGCCTAGGACTGTTGCCCTTGCTTTCCATCATCCCTCCATGAAGTTCAGAGAAGGAAAAATGCGTCTCCTATCGCTTCTCCGCCCCGAGACTCTTTCCAAATCAAACTATAGGTAGTTTTCCATGTTATTTTGTAAAGCTGCCCATCACCCTTATCCCCTGCGGCGGCAACACACACACACACACACACACACACACACACTATGCATTCCCACTCACTGAGAGAAAAGATATTCTCCGTTAATTCAACTTCTACCAGAAATGCTCTGTTTCCCCAGTGAAGTTTCCAGCATTTAATCACTCCTGCTTTTGTCTTCATGTTCTAGCCAGCACCTGCAAAGACACACCCGTAAGCCCACAGGTTTCTCTAATCTCTGGCTCAGCTCCGGCTTGGGTAAGCCCACAGGTTTCTCTAATCTTTGGCTCAGCTCTGGCTTGGGAAAGCTGGCGACCGCATCAGCAGGGAAAGGGCAATGGGTGTCGAATATCAGACCCCTGGAACCTGAAACTGAGTCGTGGATCCTGCAGCTTTATGACTCAAGCCTCTGATTGGGAATGAATGAGAACCACATACCATGAACTCAAAGGAACTTGTAATTAAGGCGTTTGGCTGATGAACACATTTCATAGCCAGGAAGTACGTCCTCTTGTAAGTTTCTCTGTATTAAGTCTTAGCCCTTAAGATAATTAAGCTTCTATAAGGCATTATGCCAAACATGGCACCAATGCGGATGCACACACACACGTACATATATATAAAGAATATAACCCTGCTTCTTACAAAACAAGTTCACTGGCTCGGAGTTAACCCAAAACATTATCCAAGGTTGATTTCTCTTTCCTCCTCAACTTTTTGTTTTAAAAATGGTCAAATATACAGAAAAAAAGATAGTTGCTTTTTTAAAATCACATGCTGCAGTTTGAATGTTTGTGGCTCTCCAAAGTTCATGTTGAAATGTAGTGTTCGATGAAATAGTATTAAGAGATGGGGGCCCAGCATGGTAGCGTAGTGCCTAAGTCCTCACCTTGCATGCTCCAGCTTCCCATATGAGTGGCAGTTCCTATCCTGGCTGCTCCATGTCCCGTCCAGCTCCCTGCTTGTGGTCTGGGAGGACCCTGCAGCCTCATGGGAGACCTGGAAGAGGCTCCTGGCTCCTGGCTTCGGCTTGGCTCAGCGGCAGCTATTGAGGCCACACGGGGGAGTGAACCAGCAGATGGAAGATTTTGCTCTCTGGCTCTCCTTCTCTCTGTAAATCTTCCTTTCCAATAAAAATAAATAAATCTTTCAAAAGAAAGGAAGAGGTGGATACTTTGGGATATTCCTGGGTGGTGAGATTTCCACCCTCAGGAATGGGAGCAGGTCTGTTCTTTTTGCCCTTGCATCAAGTGAGGATACACAAAAAGGTACCCTTTGAGAAGCAGATACCAAATTTGCTAGCATGCTGACCCTGGACCTCCCAGCTTCCAAAATGGTGAGAGGTAGGGGTGTGTGTGTGTGTGTGTTTAATGTATATAAGACCCAGTCTAAGAGATTTTGACCCAGCAGCATGAACAAACTAAAACCACAATGACCAAATCAAAGATTGTTCCTGATTGTCTTGTCTATTTAGTTCTAGAATGCTCTTCCCATCTTTTGAAAATAAACTTCCTTTCTTCCTTTCAACACCAAAATTCATTTGCTTTCTGGTAACACAGAATATCATGATGTAGCTGAAGCCCAACAGTTAGCAGGTTATCAAATTAGGGCCTTCTGTAAATTCAACATTATTCAGGTTCATTCCTCCTTGGACCTAGACTTGGCTGAAGAAATTACCCTTGTTTTTTATGCTTCCAAAAGGCCACGTTTCAGGAATGGGTGAGTGTTTTCATGCATTCACACCAAGCTAACAGTCCATTCTGCCCCGTTTAAAAACAAGAACTCAGAAAGGTTGTACATCACTTCAGGAGTTCTTTTCTCGTGTAAATCTAGAAAGGCTTTACTTTGAACCAACAATAGAAAGCACACGTTTTAAATAACCTGTTTGTAATGGAACAGAATTTCTTGCAGTCCCTCACCTTGGCAAAGTTGAAAATCCTCCAACAGGCCTAGGATCTGAGCATGCTGAGAAATGCCTCTCCCGGCCAGCCCATCTGAGAAGTGGAATAGTTAACAATAGACAAGGCTCCGTTGAGCAGGGACTGAGACATAGTCTCAGCATCTAATGGAAACCTTTAACATATATTCATGTCAGCTGTATGGTCTTTAAGGCTAATATTCGGTTGAAAATGATTGAAGCATATTTAATGTCACAGCTTTGCTCTCTACCATTAAGCTATCTAAATGTTTGCTGAATCATGGAACTGCATTTGAAAGATCATTTTAAGAAATACCCTGGCTAAGTTTTCTACCTCTAAATAAGATTCCAATTTATGTGACTAACCAAGATTTCTAAATATATCTATTGAAAGAGATTCTTAATTCTTTATTGATAGGTTTGTCCAAAATTTAAGAACCTTGTTTAGATAAAAATCTGTTCTTACTTCCATTCTGAATCCTTTCCTTAAAATTTCCAATGGGTACGTAAAGACGAAGAACAGCAGGACTCACCCAATAACTTATTTATTTATTTCTTTGAGAAGCAACAAGAGAGAGACATAAAGAGAGTTGAAGCCAAAAACCCGGAACTCTGTCCAGGTCATCCTTATAGCTGGGAAGGACTAAAGTACTTGGTCCATCACCTGCTGGCTCCTTAGTCTACATTAGCAGGAATCTGGAATCCAGAGCTTCCGGGATTAGAACCCAGGCTCTTGGGTGTGGGACATAGGTACTTTAAGCAATTTCTTAACGGCTGGGCTAAATGGCTGCCCAGAAATAGTTTTTACCTATTGAGATTAAATGGTCCAACGTTCTCTTCATCATGTCTGGTAACTCTGTTTACCCTTTTACCACAATGTGTAGGAATTTGGTCAACTCATAGTTTTTCTAAAAGCATCTTTTTCACTACAGGTTTTAGAAAACAAAAGCTAAATATACATAAGCCTGAATGAGTTTCTCCATCTATAAAACAGGAACCAGTAACAAGTTCAAAGTAGTTGACCAATTTACATACAGTTTATTAGCCATCCTTTTCAGAAGGAAACATAGTGAAGAAGAGGTTAGTGGTACCAAATTTCACTCAGTTTCCTAACTTAAATAACGAGACATGGAGTATCTATCCAGTTCTGCCCACAGGATGCCTGTACAAACACACTAGATGTTCAAGGGCCTTTTACATTATGCAGGGATTTATACACAAAAGAACCATCCTTATGATTGCTTAATTCCTGAGATTCTTCTTACTGACAGCTGGGGACATGGCAATTACTTTTTTGAGATTATCTCACTTAGTTCTCCATCAGTCCTAAAAGATGGGTATTATTATTATTATTACCAAGAGTTTCTTTAGAAGATCATCTGACATCTATCTGGCGCATGTATATTTGTTGAGAAGGAAATTGGGACTAAGAGAAACTCATACTTGACCAAGGAACCACCACTAGTTAGAGACAGAGGTAGGAATCAAATCAGAGTTATAGGATTAACCCACGTTAATCCTAAAATTACCATTCCCTAAGCAGAACTTATGACATAAAGTTGTTTTGATATCTGAAATGGAATCAGCTTCATTCAAAATTAGAGTAGAAACCCCTTGACCCTTTTTTTCTTCCAAGCACTATTCCCATATTCTGTTTTCCCTGTCAAAGTTAACCCTCTGTGCTCTCTAAAAGAACCAATACAAAAAATGATTTTTCTGTCCCAGAGCTATTTGCATTTTAGCAGTGGGTGAAAGCTGAGTCTTGGGCCATTGGGCACTATCAAACGACTAAAAGTACTGGGAAGAGATGAGGGAACAGGTGGGTTGTGTCCTTGGAGTTATAGCAGCTGTGTGACCCTCTTGGAGCACTTGCCCTGACATACAGTCTTTCTGGAACTACTTTGCCTTTCATCCAGTTCTCCTTGATCACATTACATTGCTCATTCCACTCCACTCTCTCAGGATACGATACCCCTATATTTAGCATTAAATTACAACTTTAATAGCCATCTAATGTTGTTGATATACATTGAAATATTGATCTACCTGGACCTGCAGAATAATAAAAGAGCCGTACCACTTGTTATATCAGAAATCAAGGTAAAACTGACAAATGTAATTTCTGAGAGTCTAATCTCTTAAGCAAATTCATTTTATTTTATTTTTGCGAATTCATCTCATTTAAACATTTTTATTCATTATTTGAATTTGAAAGATGAAGAGATAGAGTGCTCATTTGCTGGCTCTCTTCCCAAAGTCCCAACGGCCAAGGCTGGGGCAGAAGCCAAAATCAGGAGCTGGGACACAGTCTAACCTCCCACATGGATTCAGGGACACTGCAACTTGAGCTGCCTCCCAGGATCTGTACTGGCAGGAATCTAGAGTCAGGAGCCAAAGATAGGAACCAAACATAGCTACTGTTGATTTGGGATGTGGGTAGGGGTGTCTTAAGCAGCATCTTTACCGATCAGACCAAATACCTTCGTAAGTTTTTTGAAGAAGAGTTTCAGAAAATCCATGTCCTCAGGTTCAGAAACAGTTGTAAATCACCATAATCTTCAGAGCCCAGACTTTTTAGGCAAGTTCTGCTATGATTTGAATGTGTCTGTGAATGGTTCGGACGTTAGAAGCTTGGTTCTCAGTGTGCATATATGAGACAGGGATGAAACCTTTAAGAGGTGGACTGAATGTAAGGTAATTAGGTCATCTGTCATGTTACCCTCATATGGAATTCATAGTTTTCATTAGTTCCTGAGGAGCGACATGTGAAACAGCAAGTCTGACTCCTCCTCACTCTGACTTCCCACCTTACAACAAGATCTCAAGTTCTGGCATTTCCACCATTGTAATATCATATCCCAATCAGCTCTCACCAGAGACAAGCAGAGCAGGGCCAATGCTCTATGCTCCTCATCTCCCCAGAACTGTAAGCTAAATCAATCTACTTCATTTGTAAATTGTCCAGTCTCCGCTGAATAGCAATGGGAAATGGACTGCAATGACCCTTATCGATTCTTGCCCCACTATCCAAAACACTGCAATAAAATCTCCGTGAGTTGGAACTCACCCAATGAAGTCTTCCCCAAGTAATATCACAGAAGAGTCAGACATTTAGCCATTTGTTTATAAACAAGGTCACCACAGCCTAGATGGCCACTGCTAGCCTGGAGGGTAGTTACCGTGTGTGAGCAAGGTCATTGTTAGCTCTGCAGCAGTTGGAGAAAGACGCCCATCGTGGAGGGAAGGCATCACGGAACTGGTTTGAGATGCAGAAAGTGCCATTGTTCTTCATCTCTGTTCGGGTTTGTGGGGCGGTGCAGTGGCAGAGAGACATGCTGATACCAGAAGGCACAGAAGTGCGTCCAGAAGTGGAATTGGATTTCAGTCCCCACCTCCTACTGGTGCCTATAAACAATGTACAAGCAAAATTTTCTGTATGCCCTGGCCCTGCGAACAAGATTACAGATGGATATGACAAGCAGTAGTATATGATGAATTCCAACCAATTTTTGGAATTATGTATTAAGTATTTTATATTGTGTATGAATCAAAACTAATTTTAGGTCGGTTTTCAGAAAGAAGATATATTGTTTATATTTGTCCTTTCTGAACATTTTTGGGTTTTTTTTCCCTAAATTCTGTTTTTCTCCATTCAAAAAGGATTATAGCATCATAGCTCTGCAACATCATGACCGTGTACTTTCTTGAAATCATAGCATTAAGCTTTAATTTAATATTATACTGATGCACCCATGATTTTTGAGCCATGAATGATGGAAATAATAAATTTAATTCTAACATATCAGAAGGAAGATACAAGCTCTGCTTCTGGCTAACTCGACAATTTGTTATTTTATTAAGAAAGCTACCGAGAGAATGCGGCCCTTATATGTTTGTAGCGATATTTTGCTTTATTCTCCTGTATCCGTGGAAGAGAGCATCATCCATTATTCTCTGTCTTTGGTAAGAGGATTTTTATTTCTGATACAGGCACATTGGCTATAGAGGGGTTTTTTTAGAAAATGGAATTTTAGAAGCTGGTGTCAGGGACCTCGCGTATTAAATTGTATACTCAAAAGGGAATAACCTGGAGGAATGCACTTATTCTTTCTCCTGCTCTTTCTCCATGGAAATCTAGAGAACCTTCTAATGTTTTTAAGGCTCTCAGTGACCTTCAGCCTGTCAGAGCTTCAGCTGCTTTAGAAATTCTGAGGTTACCTGGAGAGAAAGTTGGATTTTAAAATGCAATCACTGGGCCCGGCGCGGTGGCGCAAGTGGCTAAGTCCTCGCCTAGCACGCCCGGGATCCCATATGGGCGCCGGTTCTAATCCCGGCAGCCCCGCTTCCCTTCCAGCTCCCTGCCTGTGGCCTGGGAAAGCAGTCGAGGACGGCCCAAAGCTTTGGGACCCTGCACCCGCGCGGGAGACCCAGAAGAGGCTCCTGGCTTCGGATCGGCATAGTATCGGCCCGTTGCGCTCACTTGGGGAGTGAATCATCGGACGGAAGATCTTCCTCTCTGTCTCTCCTCTCTGTATATCCGCCTTTCCAATGAAAAAATAATAAAAATAAATCTTTAAAAAAAAAAAATGCAATCATTGAAAGAGACTACAGAGGTGATTCAGTGACAGCTTTTCAAACTTTCCCAGAGTCTTTTTTCATCATTATTGCAATAATACAATACCTGACAGCAGGTAATTCAAAGAATACCTGTTGACTTAGCCCAAAGTTTTGAAGCTAAAAAGCTCAACATGGCCTTGGCATATACTTGGCATCTAGTAAGGGCCTTCTTCACTACTGCCCACTGTCTCCTCCTTCACCTTGATCAAGACCCTCTCCTAAAAATTCATAATAAGCCAGTAACTTACATTGTATGTTTACCTCCAATACCATTCACTTCATCATCCATTCATCTTATTGCTCTGTTTCTCCAGTCTTCTGTACCTCATGCTAGCACATGCATGCTGATATGAATGTTAAGGTTTTCAGGTGTGAAATGGCTAATCAAGAGCAGAAACATCACGAGATGGTGATTAGAACTAGCAATTTCTAATCCCCCTGTGCTGCTCACAGGCTATGTATATCTGAGTAAGGTCACTTAGTCTTTCTGAGCTGTTGTTATTCAGTTAAACATTTTGCTGTCTAATAAATTCTATTTTAAAGATGTATTTATTTATTAGAAAGACAGTGACAGAAAGAGGGAGACATGGAGAGAACTGTATATTGTTTCACTCCCGCAGACACTCAAAACAACTGGGGCTAAGAGGCAGGATCTTCATCCCTATCTCCCGTCTAGGTAGCTGGAACTCAAGTACTTGAATCATCATCCACCACCTCACAGGCACACTCTACCAAGAAAGTGGATTAGTGGTCAAAACCAGGGATGAAGATGTCCTGAACCCAGTTTACCCCATTGCGCCATAATGCCTGTTGCAAATTCTGAAATTCTAAGTACTATTTCTGTGTATGCTCCATCTATTCAAGAAAGCAACCATCTTTTCTAGTGGTGAACTTTTGGCATAGTGATTAATATATTATCTGGGATGCCCCAAGTCCCATATCAGAATGTCTGAGTTCAAGTCCCTGCTCTCCTTTCAGTTCCATTCATGCAGGTGTGCACCCTGAGAAAAAGCAGTCTCTGCCATGCAGATAGGAAATATGGATGGAGTTCCAGATTCCTGGTCCAGCCCTGATCGTTGCAAGCATTCAAAAAGAGAACTAATGAATGGAAAATATCATTGCATGCGTCGCTGCCTTTCAAAGGTAACAATAAACAGAATGTGTAAAATCATCTTTTCTGATTTATTTTTCTCCTTGCACTTGATCTATCTCATCCAACAACATAGAGAACTCACTAGAAGCATGCCAGTGCGTGCTTCCTTGCCTTAGTTAGGCTTCCTCCACTCCCATCGTGGATGGAAGCTGAGCAATAGGTCTGATCAGAGCCGGCCTTTGTTTTAGTAAACAACAGGTGTTTTGTTTTTGTTTTTCGAGAATAGGTGGTTTGAGGTAGTCACAATTGTGTGTATTTTCAGGATCTCCTGTCCTTCCCATGAAGTGATATGTCCTGTTCCTTGACCCTCCACATTTGCAGTTAAAACAGCATTTCTAAATGTCCTTTCATTTTGCAGCTTCTTTATTTTTCTTTAGTTTCACATATAATATTCTTGATGTTTGCATCTACCAACGTTGTTTCTCTTTATTCCTGGTGCCCTGGTTTAACCTTTTATTTCTTTAGAATCTGTGTTTGCAATTGTGTCTCCATTCATACACAGTTTGGGTCATGGTCATTTAATCTTTTGTGTTTGTTTAGAAGATAATTGACCTCCCAGCCAGAATCACATTTGTTTCTTTGTATTTTTAAGAAAAGGATCTCTTAAAACATTTTATAATCCATCACATGAAAAGTTTTCCTTTTAATATAACTGATTTGTATTCAGAAGTTTTGACTGTATTTAGTTAGCTTTATTAAATTTATTTATTAACATACATAAACATCAGTGAAAGAGGGCATGGAAAGTACTAAGTGATAGAATGTCTGTTCCAGGAATAAATCATTCTGAGTTCAAGATAATATACAAGAATGTACAAGAGTAGCACATAAGATTTCAGGACCTTGGACAGTTAAAAAATATTCTGGCTGTAATCCCTAGCATCATCAACAAGCTTATGGTACATTTTTTAAATCTAAAGTACCATACAGGATATTGTGCCTTAGAATATCTTGATGTTATTTTTCCCCAGCTGAAGCAGAAGAAAAATGACCATTCAAAAGTAATGTGGACAAATAGCATTTCCCCAGACTATTTTTTCTTTTTAAGAAATGGCAGATTTACAGAGACAGAAAGAAAGGTAGATCTTTATTGGAAAGGCAAATTTGCAGAGAGAAGGAGAGACAAAGATCTTCCACACACTCGTCCACTCCCCAAATAGCTGCAATGGCAAGAGCTGAGCCGATCTTAAACCAGGAACCAGGAGTTTCTTCCAGGTCTTCCCCACAGGTGCAGGGTCCCAAGACTTTGGGCTATCCTCTGCTGCTTTCCCAGGCCATAAGCACAGAGCTGGGTGGGAAGCAGAGCAGCCAGGACATGAACTGGTGCCGATATAGGATGCTAGTGCTTGGAGATGGAGGACTAGCCAGTTAAGCCAACATGTTGGCCCTGGTCTTTTTTTTTTTTAATTAATTTATCTTTACTGGAAAGTCAGAGTTACAGAGAGGGAGAGACAGAGGGGGATAATACTTCTACTGATTCACTCCCCAAATGGCCTCAACCCACTGAATCTGAGCCAATTGGAAGCTAGGAGCCAGAAGCTTCCCCCACATACTCCGTGTTGGTGCAGGGGCCCAAGGACTTGGACCATTCTCCTCTGCTTTCCCAGGCACATTAGCAAGGATCTAGATCAGAAGCAGAACATCTAGCACCCACGTGGGATGTGGTGGCAGCTCCATTATTTATATGAAAAGCAGAGAGGTTAAAGAGGTGTTCCGTCTTTGGTTCCATTCTCCAGATGCCTGAAGCAATCAGGGCTGGACCATACTGAAACCAGGGAAGCAGAATTCACTCTGAATCTCCCGTATTGACAGGGACCCATGTGTTTCTGCCATTAACCACCTTCCACCATGCACTTTAACAGGAAACTGAAATTAGCAGTGAAGCTGGGGCTCACATCCAGGCATTCAAATATGGGATGCAGGAATCCTAAGCGGATTCTTAATTGTGACAACAGAAACTGACCCAAGATCTTCTTTATCAGAGAGATGATGTGGGAACAGTTATTCCTGAACATTCTGATAATCGGTACTTGAACTGCAGACTGAACCTTGAGGATGATCAGAACTGAAACAGACATAAATGCAAATTATAGACCATAGGCACGGCGTGATCGCTCAGTGGCTAAATCCCCACCTTGCACATGCCAAGACCTTCAATGGGCACCGGTTCATGTTTCGGCTGTACCACTTCCCATCCAGCTCTCTGCTTATGGCCTGGGAAAGCAGTGGAAGAAATGCCCCAAACCTTGCATCCATGTGGGAGATTAGGAAGAATCTCTTGTGTCCAGATCAGTTCAGCTCTGAACACTGATCTTTCACTGTGTATCTCCTTCTCTCTATAAATCTGCCTTTCCAATAAAATAAATAAATCTTTTAAAAAAACTGACCATAGAGAATTTTCTATAGCTCATATTTTTATGAGAAGAAAATAAACTGTTCTCAGAATACAGGACAGTTAGTGGTTTCCAAGGTTTAGTGGAACTCTGTTTTACACTCTAGTAGAGTTGCTGCAGTGCGAGATGAAGTGTCTTCCTGGACAGTCTTGCCATTTAAAGTGTAAACCAACACTTTGAATCACACAATTATGAGGAACAACAGGTGACTGGCATTAGAAGGAAAAGCAGTTCAACCTCACCAACTTCTGAGAAATGCAAATTAAACAATAGGAGGTGGTTTTTCATCTATCACATGGGCAGAGATGAAAAGATTTCCAGAGCTGTGGGGAAATGGACACTTTCATGTGCTGCTTGGAAAGCAGCTTCTTCCCAATCACTGAGAGGGTCGATTTGAATATATGGATCAAAAGTCTAAAAAAGTAATGGAGAAGCTGCATATGTAAAAACACACAAGGTTCACTGTAAAATAGGGAAAAACACATTACCAAGTCAGACAATGGCATATTTACAGTATGAACACATTCTGAAAAGATACATACCAAATATTATCTGAAAGCATACATGGGGAGATGTTTATATTTTGTTTGATGCTTTCTAGCATATCTGCATTCCAACATGAATTGTTGCCTCATTTTTTTAAATAATTTGCCTAATTATCAATTTTTAAAATTCTAGCACAGAGACATTTATCCCTTTCATAAGAGTTGGCCTTGGCATATTTAAGGTATGAAGGCCAGCAGGTGCTTGACCTAGTAGTTAAGATGTGGCTAGGGAGGCTGTTACTTCATATCAGTACGCCTAGGTTCCCGTCCCAACATCACTGCCAATTTCAGCATCCTGGTAATGTGCACCCCAGGAGGCAACAAGGGATGGTTTAGGTACTTAAACCCCTCCCATCTGCATAGGAAACTCAGACTGAGTTCCCTACTCCTGGTTTCTGCCTCCTGTTGTCTGCTGTGGGCATTTAGGAAGTGAAACATGGAGAGAATCTCTCTCTCTCCCCAGTTCTGCCCGACATTGATTTCTGTCTTAATAGTATTTAAAATTAAATAAGTATTGATTTAAAGTAAGTTTAAATTTATATTAATTTTTACCTTTAACATAAATTCTAACTTTATTTTTTAATTTTTAAAAATAAGTTCTTCTTATTAAAATACTACCAAATATGTAAATCTGAAGATCCAAATGGACAAATTTTTATTATAAGGATCCAGTCAGAACATAACTTAAATTCTATCTCTTTTCTTTATAAGACATGAGCGATGGTGCTAAAGTATAATCTGTTTCTCCTGGGATTACAAGAGAAAAATCAAGTTTGCTTTCTAGAACTATATTTGTAAAGTAAAGGGCTTCTGCAATCATTTATTGGGCTTTTGTTGTATCATTTAAGAAACAGACCAGGAGTCTTTTCTCATACTCAACTGTATTTGAAGTCAACAGGTGTTCTCAAATTGAACTGTTTTAGAATATATGATGTATTTGGCATTGAGTCAAAGAAACAATGGGTTTTTTTTTTAACCTGGAGAAAATCAGTAGCAGGTGCTTCTTTGTCTATTTTATCAATTCCTAAAGAGAAGTGGGAGTGGATAGCATCCTTCTGTCTCCCTAGGAAACTCATGAGTATGGAATACAATGACATGTATTTTCCTCAGCAATGCCATAGGAAAGAAGGCTGGGAGCACCTTCTCCTGATGCTGCTTGCCGTAAGTGAAGCAGCCAGGGAGGAAAAAATATATACATACTCTTCCACCTGCACCTCTGCAAATCAACTCATACTTATTTCCAGAGAACTCTAATTTTTGAAAAAAAGAAAATGAGAGCAGCTATTAATTTAATGTCTCTTTCCCCTTCCCTAACACGTTCCAGAAATCTTGAATCTTTGTACAGTTATGTTTGCCTGATGAAAAGATCTATGGGATGAAAGTCCCCAACAGCACATTTGTGGTGAGTTGCCCAAGCTCAAGCCCAAGGACAAGTGTCTAGAACCAATCTCAGGAAGTACAGTCAGGACTCACGGCCAGTGGCATGGCACACATCTCTCTGTTGTTTCCTGCCATCCCTCCCTCCTCTATCAAATGAACCCTAAGCAGGCAGCCTCATTACATACTAAACTTCTATGTCTATACAAAAGTCCTTAAGAAACTTCCAGTCTTGGTATGTAAATATTCTTGTTTGTTTAAGATTTATTTATTTTTACTTGATAGAGTTACAAAAAAAGAGTGGGAGAGATGGGGAGAGAGACCTTCCATCCATTCACAGGTTGACTCCCCAAATGATCACAACAGTCAGAACTGTGCCGATCTGAAGCCAGAAGCCAGGAGCCTCTTCCAGGTATCCACATGGATGCAGGAGTCCAAGGCCTTGGAGCAACTTCTGCTGCTTTTCCAGGCCTCCAGCCAGGAGCTGCATCCGAAGAGGAGCAACAGGGACATGAATTTGCACCCACATGATCCCACATCAGCCCACTGCCCCACCAGATCCTCCTCAGCATGTAAATATTGGCCTTTCAAAGAAATGGCTCTGCTTGAAACAATAGCATAACTTATTTCTGTACATCATGTAATGCTGTAAACAAAATCTGAGTGAGTGTTTGCATCAGCTAAGGCACTTTAGAGTTTCAGGTGACAGAAAAACTGGCATGGTAGCCTAGTGGTTAAAGTCCTTGCCTTGAACGTGCCAGGATCCCATATGGGCACTGGTTCTAATCCCAACAGCTCCACTTCCCATCCACCTCCCTGCTAGTGGCCTGGGAAAGCAGTGGAGGACGGCCCAAAGCCTTGGGACCCTGCACCCACGTGGGAGACCCAGAAGCAGCTCCTTGTTCCTGGCTTTGGTTCGGCTCAGCTCCAGCTGTTACAGCCATTTGAGGAGTGAATCAACGGACGGAAGATCTTCCTCTCTGTCTCTCCTCTCTCTCTATATATATATGTATAACTGCCCATTACAAAGTAAATCTATAACAACAACAACAACAAAACAAAAACAAACAAACAAACAAAAAAAAACCCTGAGACTGTACTAAGAAGACAAAGAATTCAAAGACTGCCAGGACCAGAAAGATCAAACATCAGTGACTTCATCTGTGGTTTAATCTTAATGGTTCAAAACACCCCAATTCTCTCTGCCTCTCAGCTTCTCTTCTTCTAAGTTGGCTGTTTTTCAACAGAACCTCTCCTCCAGTGACAAGGTGGACACAACTGCTCTCCATCTTGTCCTCCTAAATTCAAACTCACCATAGAAGAGGTTTTGTCTCTCTTTGTAGTCCTAGGACAAATCTTGTTTCACGTAAATAACTTGGACTGGGTCAGTTGTCGGTCCTTGAGCCAATGACCGCATTTTCCAAGGCCGTTAGCAGGGAGCTGGATGCAACACCAGCCCCAATAAACTATTTCCTGATATGAGTTCTCGAAGCACAAGTCTGTTAGGTTGGTTAGAATTCAGCCAACTGGCATTTGCGTGCATTTCTCTAAATATCTACTGAATTTTAAATGTTTAAAATTTTAAAAGGAAGAGATCAGTTAAGTTTCCAGCCTGTCAGTTCCTTTCATTTCTAACTCCCTTGCCGTTTCATAAAATTGTCTCTCAGTGCTAAAATACTTTCCCCGATTTACCAAGTGGTGGGAGGTTGCTGCGATTTCTCTATCAGTGGTTTTTATGGTGCTTTGGGAAGCACAATGTGAATGATTAAGCATTTGGGGATAGTCACAATTTTTTTCATAGCAATCACAATATTAAGTCATAATACTTTATATATCTAGAGGCAGAGAGACAGATGAATGTACAGACTCAGCCATCAGTCAGTTCACTCCCCAAATGCCCACAATGACTGAGCTATCATATCAGGAGCCAGGAACTCAGTCCAGGTCTCCCATATGGGCAGCAGAAAACAATTACTTGGGCCATGGTGAGAACCTCGCAGGATCTGCATTAGCCCTAAGCTAGAGTCAGGAGCCAAAGCAGAGAATCAAAGCAATGGTCTCTGGTGTGAAACACTGACCTCTTAAAGACTTCACTGCTAGACCAAGCTCCTGCCCTACACCATGGAACTGTCTTTTTAAGATTTATTTATTTTTAATTGAAAGACAAAGTTACAGGGAGAAGAAGAATGAGAGAGAGAGAGAGAGAGAGATTTTCCATCCACAGTTTTACTCCTTAAATGGCTGCCACAGCCAGACCTGGATCCATAGCCAGGAGCCAGGAGCTTCTTCTGGGTCACCCACATGATGCAGGAGCTCAAGGGTTTGAGCCATCCTCTGCTGCTTTCCCAGGACATAAGCAGGAAGATGGGCTGGAAGTGGAGCAGCCAGGACATGAATCAGGACCCACATGGGATCCTAATGCTAACTGCGGAGGATTAGCGTGCTATGCATGACGGGGTCCCCAATCATGAAACTTCCATTTAGCTTGTTTTACCTATGCAGAGTAACACCCTAAAGTCCTCAGTTTCCACTTGTAGATTATACCACATTGATTCCTATGAAGATCACAGCTCTCGGAACATTTCTTTATGACAAGAATCACGTAAAATCTTCATTGTTTGTTCTGAAATGTTGTTTGCAATAGTGAAGAAAAGTATAAAAAGAGTTGTTATCCATTCTCATACTGTGGCTTTTTACCACCTCTAGCTTGTATCTAGTAGATACAGAGTAACTAATGGCCAGGTTTTTTTTTTTCAGACTTATTTATTGTTATTGGAAATGCAGATTTACAGAGAGAAGGAGAGACAGAAAGAAAGAACTTCCATCTGTTGCTGATTCACTTCCCAAGTGGCCATAACAACCAGAATTGAGCTGAAACAAAGCCAGAAGCCAGGAGCCTCTTCCAGGTCTCCCACGTGGGTGCAGGATCCCAAGGCCTTGGGCCATCCTCGACTGCATTCCCAAAACAAGCAGAGAGCTGGATGGGAAGCGGAACAGCAGGTGCCCTATGGATCCCAGCGGTTGCATAGCAAGGATTTAGCCATTGAGCCACTATGCTGGGCCCATGATCAGGTTTTAATAATAATAATAATAATAAATCTCCATTTGGGACCCCATGTTTCAGTAGCTTCCATGTGTGCCAGCAAGTCTTCCATCCAATCAGAGCTTTTTTTCAGTGTTGCAACTTCCCCTGTAAATACAAACATTCTGCATAAATACAGAGAGTTTGTGTTAGCATTGAAAGTAATCAAGTTATTTCCTGAAGTAGCATTCTATTAATCAGATAATGGAGTTCATGTACCATGCAAAGTCATAAAAATATAAAAAAGCATAAAAAGTTTTAAATTATGGAATTATGAGTCTATTTGGAAGACATTTGTAAAAAAATTGGCAAAGGGCATGCATCAGGCAGAAATTGTTTTATTCTAAAGTCATAACAGGCAGTGGAGGGAGGGCTTCCATCAGTAACAATCATGTCAAATATTACAAATATCATGACCCATAATGTTGAGAATAACATTTACTATCTCTTGGAAGTTGCTGTACTTCATCTTTGTTTCTATGACATGAAGAGACCTACCTTCCCAAAGCATTTTTTTTTTTGTATTTTATTTCTATTTGAAAGGCAGAGAGAAACAGACATGGACAGGTGCGGAGTTATCTTCCGTCTGCTGATGTAATCCTCAGAGGCCCACAACACCCAAGGCTGAGCCAGGCGGAAGCCAAGAGCTCCATCCAGGTCTTCCACTTGGGTGGCAGGGGTGAGCTACGAAGCCCATCCACTGTGGCCTCCCACAGTAGGATTTAATGAGAAGATGGAGAGCTAGGACTCACACCAGGCACTTCATATGGGATGGGTGTGTCCCACGCAGCATCTTAGCGGCTGCACCCACTGCCAGGCCATCCAAAACATTCTATGGTAGGTGGCAGTGATGGTTTTGCATTTCTTGGAACCATAGACTGATTTTTTTCAAATTCACTGAGATATCCAAGTTTTTATAAAGCAATATACCTTAAATTGTGTTCTGAGGAACCCTGGGGTTCCTACTTGCTGTTTCAAGGAGTTGGAGAGATTTGGATAAGAGAAAGAGATTCAGCCCTGAGCCATTATTAACAAATAGACCCCTACTTTATTTTGTAATATCCTTTCACAATACTTTTATTGAAAAAAAATTTCCATCTATTTAAAAACGGGGGAAAAATTAAATAGATATCCCATTGGCTGCAGATATGCTTGAAATGTAAGAGTTTACAAACAAGGAAACGGAGGCCCAGCCACTTAAGGAAACTGCTCCAAATCCCCAAGCCAGGCAGGGACAAGACTGGAGCTGGAATTGTTTCTGTTGTCTAATCCTAATTGGGATGGGCTTCCCAAATGACCACGTCCCCAAAAAGAGCCCCTGAAAGTTCCACAAAGAGGTTGGAAAGTGTGGGTTTGAAACTCTCATTGCTTTTTTTCATCCAGACTTTTTAAATTCCTCTACCTTCAATGGTAAAACCTTGCTACAGAAACCATGTAATGCATGGTCTGCTACATGAAATAACATGGATAATAGAATCAAGGATAAACTATTAAGAATCCATGTCCTGTTTACTCCAAAATGCTATTTGCAAATGGAAAAAGAAATTAGCCTCTAAAAACATTAAATTGGTTCCAATCTGGAATCCTTCAGCAGAGGAAGGCAGCCATGGGAACTGACTGGCTGATTCTGGAGCTAAACTAAGCCTCTTTAAGATATACTTTGGTTGGGTATTTTTTTCTTAAATATTAAGATGTTGGTTCAAAAATGCCTGTGTTATTAGACACCAGCTTTTTTTTTCTATTATATCATTTTATTTTTTCTAAAAAGAATTCACTGCAATTAGGTGTTTTATTCAACTCAGTAGCCCAAGGGTTAATTAAAGATAGGGACTTCTATTTTTAGCTGTTACTATAGCCAGGCTCCCATTCAATCTAAAAACAGCTATGCCTTTTGCACCGTTTTTAACCTTGCAAAGCTGAGACTCCTGCCCATCCTCAGTCAAAACCATGGCAACCAGTGAACAGCACATATCCTACATCTTGCCCAGTAGTCCTTAAAATTCTTCAATCACAAGACAGGAAATCTGTTTTGTTTGGATGTCACTAAAGAGCAGATTTACATCTCACAGTGGCCAACCATCTGCTTCCCCCCCCCCTTTTGGCAGGAGGAATGGTGATATAGATTTAGTATAGTGTAAGCATTACAATCAGCAAAAGACAAGAATCATTTGTATTAACTTTTTATTTCATGCCTCATTGAAAAAGAAAATCCATGAAAAGTCCCAGAACCTCCTATAAGATTAAGTTAAATCATAAAAATAAAATATAGAACAGCGATACAGCCCAAATGTCACCATTAAATTGAGAAACCTAAAAGAAAGCATATTTTTTTAGTTTGTTTGTTTCAAATCAAAAATAATTTGGGGAACAGGCAGTTTGGTAAAGTGGGTTCAGCAGCCAAACTTGGGCCCACATCTCAAACAGAGTTGTTGGTTCAAGACCCGGCTGCTCAGCCTCATACCCATCTTCCTGCTAATGTGCCTGGGAGGCAGATGCTTGCTCCAGCGCCTGGGGGCCTGACACCCACAAAGGAGTCTAGGCTGGAGTTTCCCGCTCCTGGCTATTGGAGGGATTTGCAGAGTAAACTAGCAAAGATCTCTCACTCTCCACTCTCTCATTCTCTTTCAGTTAAATGAATAAATAAATTCTTTTTAAAGTAGTTTTCTTTTTCTGATTATGAGGTAAATGTGCACTCAAGTAGACAATCCATGCATGTTAGGAAAATATAAAGGTAACAATTAAAACTAGCCTAATCCACCAAGAAGCCATTGTTAAAATTGTGATAACCATCATTCCAACACCCCTAGGGGCATATGCAACACATATATGTCTTATGTTGTATTCACAAGACTACAACCATACATGATGTTTTAGTTCTTTCTCTAATTAGGTTTATATATCACTCAGTTATCTTCACAGGACACACTTTGTATATATGACATCACTCTATCAAAGCATGTACACATTTAAATTTTTCATCCATATCATCCTGATTGCACCCTAGAAAAGCTGAGTCAGTGAATATGTCCACCAACGAGGCAGGCACAGACGTTTTTCTGCATTCTCACCAATGTTCCTAAAATTGCTTTACCTTTTAACCTCTAAGAGGTAAGATGACATGTTTGGATAGTAACAGCTTTTCCTCTACCGAATCATAACTAAGGAAATACAATTAAATCTAATGAGATAGTTGCCTGAGTTGATGTTGATAGGCTTCGTGTCCTGTAATTCGACATAATCTCGCTGCTCTATCAAGCAGCTACTTGAAGCAAAGTTCTAGGGAAAGAGAAGCTCAACATGAGCAGTAAATGTATCTAGGGCACATGAAAACAGGTTTGGGGACTGCAGATTTCCCATGTTTGTTTTGTGGAGGGAAAATATAAATCAGAGTAGAGTCAGAGCTGATTGATTTGACCAAAAAGAACTGAAATCTCACCCTTTATGCCACACTGCCCTTCCCGGGGGTCCTGTCCCACGGGAACATTCAGTCTACACTGAGACACAGGGAAGAGTTGCAGGAAAGCCCATCCTCACACATCCTCACACAAAAATAACTCAATTTGCATTTCTGGCACCTAGATTCAGGACACATTATGTCCCTAGGCCAGCATTCAGTATAGTACTTCACACGGTAGATGTTCAACAAGCAGTGGCCATGACCTTTCCTATGTGCCTGCTGTGGCTGAGAGGGGCAACCTTTTCTTGTTGCGTAAAGCAGTTCCTACTCATGGTACCAGCCTAGAGTAGCCTAGCAACTGAAGGCTGTGTTAGCTCCATGAAGACACACCCTCTGCCTGGGAGGCCCCAGCACCTTCCAAGCCTGTCCAGGCCTGAGGCCACTGACTTGAAGCAAGGGGCTGGGCTCCAGAGTGCACAAACAAGGCAAATTCCATTTTCTAAATTCTGTTTTTACCCTTTGATACAACATGATTGAATTGTTGTGACATCTTTGACTTTTACTCCCTAACCTTCTGACAGTTTTATCAAGATTAGTATTCTTATTAGTCACTAAACAGGGGTATTGTAGTCCATTCAAGCTGCCATTCTAAATGGCCATATGTTGGGTAACTTAGACAGAATAGAAATTTCCTGATGAGGACTCGCTTTCTGGCATTCAGACTTCCGCCCTTATCTTTGTAGAAAGGGCAGGCTATCACCATGAGGCTCCTTATAGAGACACTACTGCCATTTATGAGGGGTCCACCTCCATGAGCCAATCATTTCCCAGAGGCTCCACCCCTGATGTCATCATAGGGGCATTAGAATGTAGAAACTTCAGAGAATAAAACCATTTAGACCATAGGAAGGAGTAATTCACATTTTCTGTGCTTCAGTGTTGTTTGGGTTTTGTTGTTGGTGTGTGTTTTGTTTCGTTTTGTTTTGTTTGTTTTTGAAAGTCAGATATACAGAGAGGAGGAGAAACAGAGAGATCTTCTATCCAATGATTCACTCCCCAAGCGGTTGCAACGGCTAGAGCTGAGCCGATCCAAAGCCAGGAGCCAGGAGCCAGGAACTTTGCAAGTCTACCATGCGGGTGCAAGGTCCCAAGACTTTGGGCCATCCTCAACTACTTTCCCAGGACACAAGCAGGGAGCTGGTTGGGAAGTGGAGCTGTTGGGATTAGAACCGGCACCCATATGGGATCCTGGCACATGCAAGGAGAGGATTTTAGCTGCTAGGCTACTGTACCAAACCCTCAATGCTGTTTTTAAATGGTACATTTCAAGTGCTACTACTTCAATTTAGTTACTGGGTTCTCAGAGCTGACACACAGGGTAACAAAGCTCAGGAGCAAGACCTTCTGATTGTTGGGCAGCAGGTGAACATATCAGTGGTTGATGTGCACTCACAAGGACCTAGGAGCCACATTCTACATAACCACTCATGCAAAAAAAAATGCACTTTCTGTTTTCACAAATAGGAAAAAAATATGCTAAAAGCAGTCTCTTGGATATGATGGACCCCACATATTGTCATCATAAGATTAGTCACTCCATGGGAGAGATGCCCCTGGGAACAACACTTTGGCTAGGATGACAATACACTCCAAGGGATAAGAGTAGACCTACTATTATTTTTTTTTAAGATTTTACTTATTTTTATTGGAAAGTCAGATATACAGAGAGGAGAAGAGACAGAAAGATCTTCTGTCCAATGATTCACTCCCCAAGTGAGTGCAACGGTCAGTGCTATGCTGATCCAAAGCCAGGGGCCAGGAACTTCTTCCAGGTCTCTCCACACGGGAGGATGGCTTTGGGCCATCCTCGACTCCTTTCCCAGGCCACAAGCAGGGAGCTGGATGGGAAGCAGAACTGCCGGGATTAGAACCAGTGTCCCATATGGGATCCCAGAGCTTTCAAGGCGAGAACTTTAACCATTAGGCCATCATGCCGGGCCTGAGTAGACCTATTATTACATTTGCTGTAGTCATCCCATGTTCTTCCTTCTCATTTACTCTTTTTTCCCATACAACTGTGATATTGCACAGGAACAAAGAGCATGACAAAATCCCATGAAACATACGATAAAGTCAGATGAGAACAAGAAAAGATTAATGTTTCGGGCATTCCAAGTTAACTTGGTTTAAAGAGACTATTTCCAAGAAATACTTTGGATCGAGATTTGTGACGTTAGAGATGTTTGCTTTGTCCTCTTTTACGTCCAGTTCTTCCTGTGTGTTTGTCATCTTGCTCAGTCAGAGGACAAAGCAGAAGATGACACACTATACTCCAGGAAAGAAGTGAGAGATTCCCTCAATCAGATGCTGAGAAAGTCTATTTTTAGTGATTGCTGCTATTTTGATTTCCATCAGGCCAATTCTGCTTGTTGCTACAAATGACTTGGCACTTGGGTTTCAATGTGTATGTATACCACCAACCTGATAACCTCTCCTTCCTATGTATACAGCTAGACTATTTCTGGGTTGAAGCAAATGGAATGTGAGAAGTGATCTGGGTCACCTCCAGTGCCAGGCCCATAAAAATACCCGTGAGAAATCCTCCTTGTTCTCTTTTCTTTCCTCCTCCAGCTCTGTGTCCCTGACCAGGCAACCACGAAGTTGTGTTTGAATGCTGGTGGAAGCTCCATAAGTGAAATCCTTGAATGAGTGCACAGAGCTCAGTTCTCTCAGTTCAGCTGCACTATTGTTCCTATCAATACGAGTTTACATAGAGAAAACATAATCACCTGTGGTATAAGACTGCTGTAGGCAGGGAGGGAGAGAGGGCTGTTACACTTGTTAGCCAGAGCCTAGGGAGGGGAGGGTTTCGGGCCTAGCAGTTAAGACACTAGTTAGTGGTCTGGGGTGATGAAGCAATGGCTAAATTCTCACCTGGGAAGTGCCAGGATTCCATATGGATGCTAGTTCATGTCCCAGCTGCTCCACTTTCCATCCAGCTCCATGTTTGTGACCTGAGAAAGCCATAGAAGACAGTCCAAAGCCTTAGGACCCTGCATCTGGCTCCTGGCTTTGTGTCAGCTTAGCTCTGGCCATTGTGGCCATTTAGGGAATGAACCAACAGATGGAAGATCTTTCTGTCCCAGAGATTTGGTCTGTCAGACACAAGGTGAAGTCTCCATTCTAAAAAGTTTTTTGATTGATTTTCATTTTCATCCTGATATGGGGCACCGCTGTCCTAAATAGCAATGAACTGATGCCTCAAACATACATTCCAGTAGGCCTCTTAGCAATATCAGCGTTTCAAAGAAGTGCAGGCCTGCTGGAAGCAACATTAGTTGCAATTGAACCTTTTTATTTTAAAGTATACAAAATTGAGACTCAGAGGTGCTATTTTCAAATTCACAGAACCAGACCATGTAGACCAAGCACCCCAGCCTTGTCATTCTTCTTTCTATTACGTTTCCATGGTATCGCCAAACCTCTAGCATTATTAGAACTATTATTCTGGATAACCTCAAGTGTAGAAGAAAAATAACCTTAGGGGAAAGGTAACGTCCATAAAATTTGAATATGAGTTTGGTTAGTTTCAAGTCTGTTGTCAAATTGCTCCCAGCAGAAACTGTAAAAACACTCGAGCCTAAGAGCCAAGACAGTTTTATTTTCAGTCTGGTCCCAGGAGACATTCTGCATCGAGTATTCCAAGTGATCAAGAAAGGTAATTTCTAGGAAAGTCTATTTCCATACTCCAGCATAAACACTACAAAAAGCCTACCTATGATTGGCTGGGATTATTTTTAACTGTGGCTAATGGAAAAATGCAAACATTCAGTTCTCTATTCATCGACATGGATGTGAAACCCCTGAGGCAAGGGACTCAAGCTCCTCCTGGTTTGCTGTTTTCCTACATGTCGGCTTCATCCCAAAGCTACCTCATGGTCTAAGATGGTTGTTCCAGGCTTGCTATTGTAGCCTCATTCCCACCAAAAGGAAAAAAGAAAAGAAGAAAAGAGGAACTCATTCCTTCCTTTAAGGACATTTCCCTTCTCCTATTTTATATACACACCCCAGCTACCAAGGAAAATGAGAAATATACTTCTGACTCCATATGGCCCAACTAAAATTTGAGAGTGCTTTCATTATACGGGTGAGGGAAAATAGATACTGCGATAAATAGTAGTTTCTGCTATAATTTGTGAGAGAATCTGTGTTTTTTATATATAGATAAGATTAACATTCTTTATTGTCTAGAAGAGCAAGAATTGTGTTTCTTTGAGTCATTTTTATTTATTTGAAAGGCAGAGAAAGAAAGATTCTTCATCTGCTATCTTACTCCCCAAGTTCCCCCAACAGCTGGGCCTGGGTCAAACTGAAGCCAGGATCCCAGAACTTAACCCAAATATCCTCTGTGAGCAGCACGGATCCTACTGCCCTCACCTACTGTCCTCCAGGGTGCCCCTCAGGCAGGCTGGATCGGAGGGCAAAGCTGGGCCTTTCTGATATGGCACATGGGCATCCCAAGCAGCATCTTAACTATTGTGCCAACCACCTGCCCCAAAATGTTTTCGATGACCACTTCAAGCGTGAATGGATGCTCTCTTCTGAACAGAATGCAATTAACTAATGAGATTTTACCCTCCTGGACTCCCTGAATTTTGATCAAGACTCACAATCCGTCAGTGTTCAATGCATGGAGCAGAAGATTTAGTTAGGTGCTAGGGCACTCCTACTTAGGAGGCAGTTGTCTTAAATGGTATCTTATCCAATATCATATGGCCACAGTTGAACTTTTTTGTTTATGTGGGGAAAAAATATCAGAAGAGATGAATAGTTTGGTTATAATATTTTTGTGTTGGCTTTTTAATGGTACATTCATTTGTAAACATAAAGCACACTGAGGGCCCGGCATGATGGCCTAATGGATAAAGTCCTCGCTTTGAACCAGGATCCCATATGGGCACTGGTTCTAATCCCAACAGCTCCACTTCCCATCCAGCTCCCTGCTTGTGGCCTGGGAAAGCACTTGAAGATGGCCCAAAGCCTTGCGACCCTGTACTCACATGGGAGACCTGGAGGAAGTTCCTGGCCCCTGGCTTCAGATCGGCTCAGCTCCAGCTGTTGCAGTCACTTGGGGAGTGAATCATCGGACAGAAGATCTTCCTCTCTGTCTCTCCTCCTCTCTGTATATCTGACTTTGTAGTAAAAATAAGTAAAATTTAAAAAAAAAGAATACCTTGAATGGAGATTGTTAAGCCTTTAAGCCAAAAATACCCCCTAAAGTACTGTGGCAATTGATTGACAGTGGAGGAATAAATAAAATGTCATCTTAAGCAACAGAGAGGTTTCCTAGTAACCACAGAAAGCTTCGGTTCTGTTCACAGAGGCTCATTCTTTTAATTGGATGGGAAGATTTAAAGAATGCAGCTGGGAAGAGGTGGAGAAATGCAGGAGCTGGGCAATTATTAGTGGGCATAATATCACTAGTCCCAGGCACTTCAGCCAAAGGGTCACAAAAGACTGTATTTATTCTTTGTTTAACAGTATAAGAAACCACCCAAGCTATTGTCAGATCACAATTTTGTGTTCTTAATTGTGGGAAAAATGAAAATATGGAATTAGGCATAGTAAAAACTGCAATGCAAGGAAGCAATTGGCCTAACAGTTACGACGGCAGCATCACATATCAGAATGCCTGGATCCCAGTCCCAGCTCCGGGTTCAGCTTCAGCTTACCTTTGATACACACTTGGGAAGTGTAAGTGATGTGCAAGTGTTTGGGTCCCTGGCACCCATGAGGAGACCCTGGCTGATTTCCAGGCTTTGGGCTTATCACTGGCCCGGCCATTCATTGTGGGCATCTGGGGAGTGAGCCAGCTGGTGCAACATCTCTGTCTATTCCTCTTTCCATTCTCTCCAGTAATTCAAACCTTTTAAAGTGCAATGAAAGCTCTGTATGATTTAAAATTACCTAAAATGACAATAGTCTATGGACAGGGATATATTTGTATTCAAATGTCAGTGTTCTATTCCTTAACGGACTCAAAGTGGTCATTTGGTGTCAGTGCATCTGATCATTCCTCTTTTCCTATCTGTGTTCTGTTGGACACAGGACACATACTGCTTTATGGAGAATTATGGTCATTTCTGCTCTCTCTCTCTCTCTTGCCTCCAACAATAAAATTAGGAAAAATCAAGTTACCAATTGACACTGATAAAGATTGTTTTTAATCCATTAAGAAACGTTAGAGTAATTTTTTCCTATGCTCAGAAAGGAGCTCAATACATACATTCTCAACTATAATGGGAGAGGTTCTGCTTTTGAGACTCTTTTAAAAATGCTTGTCATTTGACCTTAAATTCTTGAATAAGATTTACAGAGTACTATTGCCTGGTCACAGCTGTTCTTGTCACCAGGATGGAGCTTAAAACCCAAAAGCCCCCTCTAGTGACAAAGAGCAAGTTTTTCCACTAGTCAGTAACATGATAATAGCAAGCTGTACAGTTCTGCTTTCTCATTTAACTATTAAACAAACCAATGCTACAATATTTTGATTGGAGAAAAGCTGAAAATAGTCAACAACATGAATTCCCAAGCATTTTCAATAATCAATATCTAAGGGATTTTGTGATGAAACAAAGGTCCATACCAAGTACACACATAGCACTTAATTTTATCCTGCTATGATATGCACACCCTTTAAAAGTTCTCTTAACTTCTTTCACTGTCATCCTTCAGGGACTTTCATGATTAAAATATATTCATAATAACCTGAAAAACAGAACAAATATTATTTTGACTTTTTGCTTCTTGTTGTTACTACTGCACTAGATGGACAATTTTCACTGATGGTGCTACACATGTACAAACAATTCTGAATCCCAGGAATTCTCTGTGTTATGAAAATAAGGATCGTATATAAAGATACAGATTGGGGCTGGCACTGTGGTGCAGTAGGTCCAGCCACCAGCTGTGATGCCAGCATCCCATATGTGTCCCAGTTTCAGTCAAGTTGCATGCACATGGGAGATCCAGAAGAAGTCCTGGCTCCTGGCCTCAGACACTCCTGGCTTTGGCCAGTGTGTCTATTTGGAGAATGAAATATTGGATGGAAGATCTTTCTGTCCATCTCTTCCATTCTGCTCTTAAATGAACAAATATTTTTAAAATATGTATTAATTATATAATGATAACATATTTTAATATAATAAAATGTAAATAATAAGATGTATTATGTGAATTACACTATATGTTATGGTGTGGATAATACACATTTTATTTTACTTATAGCCTTAATTCCAATGGGCTTAAAACTCATAAAGAAGGAGACATGTTTAATGAAATTAGAATATAGTAGAATAAAAGCCACCTTCATAGTCATGAGATTTAAAGAAATAAAGGAATGTGCTATGAATATTATCACAACTGAGGACAAATCTTAATTTTGAGTCTCCCGTCAGCTACGACAATAAGGGAGATCTAATAATACACTTACACATGTTGTTTCATTAGGAGAGACAAAATTTTCCTTGTAAAATGCAGATATTCAGATCTTTAAATATCTGCAAAGAACACAGTTAAGATCTGGTGCAATAACCTAGTGTACATCCTCCCCTTGCACACCCAGGATCCCTATGGGTGCCGGTTCTAATCCTGGCAGTCCCACTTCCCATCCAGCTCCCTGCTTGTGGCCTGGGAAAGCAGTCAAGAATGGCCCAAAGCCTTGGGACCCTGCTCCTACATGGGAGACCTGGAAGAGGCTCCAGGCTTCAAATTGGCTCAGCTGTGGCTGTTGTGGCCACTTGGGGAGTGAGCCAGCAGATGGAAGATCTTCGTCTCTCCATCTCTCTGTAAATCTTTCTTTCCAATAAAATAAATCTTTTTTTAAAAGAACACAAAGCACTAGAATAATTCCTGAATATGAATTGCATGTTTCTATATTCTGCAGCAGTCTTGAGAAAGTTGGCTGAACAGGGTCCCTGCAGCTGGTCGTACTGCCCAGCAGAAGTTCCTTCTACAGGAGGCTCAGGCCATCTTCTGCTGCTTTTCTCAGGCTGTCCATACGGGATACCAGAGTCTCAGGTGGACACTAGCCCTTGCATACTAATTCTAATACCTGTGAGGTTAGCAGCTTTTTTTTTTTTTAATACTTTGTAAAAAGTGGGAGCTAAAGCTCAGAGACGTTCAGAAACAAATTCAAGATCAAGCTGGTGAGAGGCAATGTCTGACTCCAAAGGCAATTCCTTTTCCCCTTTACCACACTGGTTCTCAGCTGTGCCTCCCAGAGGACACTTGCAAATACCTGGAGACAGCGTGGATGGTCACAACCGAAGGTGGGGCAGCACGCTTCCAAGGAGCCCAGACTAGGCAGGCACCCCGACCTCTGCTCCTCTCCTTAACATCACTGTTGAGAAATTCTAGAAACATTCGAAGATTCCTTGTTCCCATTGTAATTCTATTTCCAAGGAGTCAAAGGTAACGGCTTCAAAATTATAGTCAGCCACGCTTAAGTCACCCCCTTCAGTCGCATTACAGCCTTCATTCCGCAAAGGAAAATGGAATGCAGCTTGAGAATAAAAGAGGGCAGGCACAGGCGGGGGAAGGCAGTAAGCAGAAGGAAAATTCACATTACCCGAAGGTAAAAATGAAGATAAAGATTTTTTTTTTCTATTAACCTTAGAGTTCCCGGACTCCTTGGAAATGCAGTTATGTGGAACTGCTTAAATGAGATTAGCCTGACTTCGACTAATATTTGCATTTGATTTTCAGGGGCTGGGGACGACCCGGAAGACACGGATGCCAAGTGAAGGCAGCTCCTCTCCCTGTTCTTCCTACAAGGATGAGGTGACCGGTGGTGACTGGACTTCTGACAGGCAGCCGCCCTGGGCGACAGACCAGCGCCGTGGGCGGAGCTGCAGCCGCCAACGTCGCCCGCGCCGTGACGTCACAATCGCGACGCCGACGCCCGGGTCTTAGCAACCGGGCTGGCTACAGTGTGGCGCCCGCGCCTCCTCTTTCCCAGACCTCACAGCCAGGGCTGGGCCCAGCCTGGGGGAAGACCGGCGGGACCCAGCGTGTCCCACGGCGGCTGCGAGAGGACGAGCATGGACGGCAGCCGGAGAGGTAAAAAGGGCAGCTGTGGCAGTCGCTGTTGCTTTGCTGGGCTCTGTCGCGCTGACCCCGGGAGCTCGGGCCGGGGCAGCCTGGCCTCGAGGCAGAAGAACCGGGTTCGTTCTTTGCCAGTTTAACAACCTCCGTGGGCCCTGAGTCTTCCTCATGTGTTGGGGGAAGGGGAGAAGTGTGAGATATCCAGACCCGGAGTTCTTGAAGATGAAATAGAAGGTTCGTGAGACAAGTATTCGAACCGAGTCTCCCGCAGGACCCTTCCCTAGAATATGAGTAGGAACCAGGTTGACTGGGACTTGCTGATTTAGAAGTTATGGGGGGTGGGGAGTGAGAGGCCCCGTTTCTGATAAGCTTCCCAGTGAGGCCGGCAGAGCCGCAGACTGCGACTAGAGATTGGAAAGACTAATCCCTAAGCTGTGGTCGCGTTGCACCTGCGGCTCCCGGAGCCCTCCCAGTCAAGCGGTACAAACAGGCCAGATCCGAATCATCTGTGTCCTCACACTGAGCTGGTAACATTTCTGTGCTCAGGCTAGTAATAAGGCAGATGGCAGACCGCCTCCCGGGTTTAAAGGTTTTTTTCTCTTTACAAGGACACCTTTGTTTGCTTGCATTTTATCATCATATTTTTATTCTTAACGACTTGTGTTGTAGTTTCTTACCCATAATGAAAAGACAACTTTCTTTTTTTTTTTTTTCTTTCTTTCTTTCTTTCTTTCTTTCTTTATTTTTGGTCACACAGACACGAAAGGAAAGAGAGGTCCCTTCTTCTGGTTGACTCCTCCAGCGGTTCGGGTGGAGGCAGAAGCCACAAGCAGGGACCACCACCCACATTTCCCGTGTCTGTAGCAGAAGTCCAGTTGTTTGGGCCGTTGCTCTTACCTGCCAGGGTCCCCGTTAGCAGGATGCTGCAGTCCGAGGCGCCCAGTGGTTCCTCGTTGAACAGCCTTGAAACTTGAGTGCACCTCAAAAATAAAAGCTCTTCCGAAGTCTCTGTCGATCAGAAAGCTGTATCATCTGACCTTTTACCCCAAATCCCAGAAACGCCAAGCCAGAAGACTTCTGTGGCCTTCGGAAGTTTTACAGTGTGAACTAACATGAAACCCTTGCTTGTATGGCAAAAATTAGTCTTAAATCACTTAACCCACAGAACATCTTGTTAGACAGGTGTTACAACGAAAACAAACCAAAAACCCATGTGTTATCCTTATTTCATAGAGAACAGAGGCACCTGAGTAAAATGTCGACTCTGAGCGCAGGTGAGGAATCGCCACCCTTTACAGTCTACATGCTACAGGAGAGGAGGCAGCACAGGGAGGGGACACACACAGAACATTAGGAATGGTGGATATCATGTAATATACTATCAAACGTTGTCAATTACGTGTACTCAACAATGGCTGGGATGGTCAGTTCTCACACATCTTAAGTTACTAACAGAATGCCATGTATTTAGGCAAAGAAAAATAACTAAATTTCTCGTGTTTCCTGAGGTTAGTTTTGATTATTTCAGAACATCGGACACTGAAGTGCCACAAGAAAAACAGTGGTGTTTGTTATTTTCTTATTTTAGACCTTTTTCTTTTCTTTTTTTGATGAGGTAAACCTTCAAAATGGCAGTATTATAGAAAGAGTAATTTGGTTTATAATCTGTGACTTTCATCTTCCTGGGCTTTAATTCTTGGTGAAACAGAGGCTTGGACTAGGTAACCTGTAAGGTGCTGTGTTTCCAGCATCTTTTAGGGAAGTGAAAAGAAAAAAACTGAAAACACTAAATTCCTTTGCACTGTTTTATGAGTGACTTTTGGGAAGAAAAAGAGTGGAAAGAGTAATAGGTTAGGGTTTTTTTTGTTTGTTTGTTTGTTTGTTTTAGAATCAGGCATGTGGCCTGGTGTTAGGATTCCCAGCATTCCGTGACGTGTCATAGTGCATCCCAGCTCTGCTCCAGTTCCAGCTTCCTGCTAACGCACACCTTGCAACTCAGCTGGTTTGATTGACCCCTGCCACCCACAGGAGACCTGAACTGATTTCCCAGCCCCTGGCTCGGTCCTGGCCCAGATGGGCTGTTGTGTGTGTTTCGGGAGAGCGCTGACTGATGGGAGTTCCCTCTGCGCCCACCTCTCTGTCTCTAAACATATTTTATCTATTTGTCCCAAGGCGATAGTTATCCATGCTGACTACCAAAATTCCAGTATTCCTAAAAGCCCTGCCATAAGAAAATGACTCTACCATCCCGCTGGAGAGTTCTTTCTGGCCGTCTTTAAAATCAAATGAGTCATGCTGTCATTTGCTGCTGAATGTGTCTGTTCTACCAAGACCTTCAGTCTGATGTACAGGATTCCGGTCTGAGGATGGAATTCTGGTTTGGGGCTACTTTTCCAAGCCCATTCAGTTACTCAAGTCCAATCAGAAGAAAGAAATCTGCACAGTGATTTAAACAAGGGAATTGTTAAAACCATGTCAATGAGTAACTATAAAATACAAAAAAAAAACTGTAAGGTTGCCTAGAGCCGATGGAGGGTACTGAAGGAAGGAGAAATTTGAAAGGGGAATTCTTCCCAAAGACTCGGGTTCAGGTCCTATTAGAGAAGTGTGATTATTCTGACGCCAATGGTTTTACCACTGAGGGGGCAGCACCAGAGGCTTCCCTCTCCAGGGGAAACAGTCAGTTGCTTAGCCCAGTCACTGAACAAACATGAATCACAACAAAGTGGCCCCAGGAGAGGATTCTGTATGTGGAGTTGTGACACAGTATTACCTTCTGTGTTCACTGGAGTCATGCTTGATGCCTACACGGGACGCAAGGCTGGAACCAGAAACCGCCTTAGCTGGTGGTGGTCCAGAAGCCTGGCAACTCCCGACAACACCAGCTCTTGGAAAGCAACACTTTGACCTTTGACAGAATAGTTCCTCTCCTCAAAAAGTGATTTTAGTGATAATCTCTACAACAGAAAGGCTGAATTGGTGTTAAATGTAACAAACACATAAAAAGATATTTTAAGAAGATAAAATGGCTAGTTTATCGATCAGGCTTAAAGCTATAAAGGTGTGAGGAGGATGCCAAGTCTAGAATAAATATGGTTAACTAAAACAAGGAAAGAAGCATCAGACCCAAAATTCAGGAGCAGATGGTGAAACTTGCTGGAATAAATAAAAGCAACTGGAGACAAAATGTTGATGAAGCTGCTTCTGCATTACAGGTCAGAGCTGGAAGAAAGATAAAAGACTTGGTACAAGTCAAGCTCAGGCTGTCTGCGTGGTGATTAGTGCAGGCAGGGAGGTGGGAGGGGTTTGTTAACTGCTGTTGCCAGAGTCTAGGGGAGTAGAGGGCCTTGGGCCAAGGAGTTAAGATTCTAGTTAGGACATGTGGATTTCAGGGTTTTGTTTGTTTGTTTGCCAGTTAATCCTCTGCCTGTGGCACCTGCATCCTATATAGGTGCCAGTTCATGTCCCAGCTGCTCCACTTCCCAGCAAGTTCACTGCTGATGACCTGAGAAGGCAGCAGAGGACGGCCCAAGACCTTGGGTCCTCACAGTCATGTGGCAAACTCAGAAGCAGCTCCTGAATCACTCGGCCGTTGCAAATCAGGGTCCTACCTGTCAAACCTACCTTCTCACAGTGGCATGGGTCTCTGCCCCCACATAGCTGTTTCCACACAAACGGTCCCTGTCAGACTTCTCAGAGCCCCACTGCCCGCGCTCTGGGTGGGCTGCAACCTTACTCTCCCTTTACCTGCTGTCCTGTTTTCACTTTTCTTTTTCAATGAAATATTTCTTTGAAAGGCAAACTTATAGAATAAGATGATCCACCTGCTTGTTCATTCCGCAGTGAGCAGGGTCTGGGCCGCCAGGAGTTTCACCCAGGTGTCTCTTGTGGGTGTAGGGGCAAAGTACTTGGCCCATCTTCTGTTGCTTGTCAGGCACATTAACAGGGAGCTGGATCAGAAGTTTAGCACCAGTACTGGAACCAGCGCCCGTTCGAGATTTCTTGCCTTAACTGGTTACCTTCTCACCTGTTAGTACATATAAAATTCTTTTTTCTTTTTTTTTTAAAGATTTATTTTATTTTTATTGGAAAGGTGGATATACAGAGAGGAGAGACAGAGAGGAAGATCTTCCATCCAGTGATTCAGTCCCCAAGTGAGCGTAACGGCCGATGCTATGCCGATCCGAAGCCAGGAGCCTCTTCCGGGTCTCCCATGCAGATGCAGGGTCCCAAAGCTTGGGCTGTCCTCAACTGCTTTCCCGGGCCACAGGCAGGGAGCTGGATGAGAAGTGGGGCTGCCGGGACTAGAACCGGTGCCCATATGGGATCCTGGGCATGCAAGACGAGGACCTTAACCACTGCGCCACCACGCCGGGCCCGAGTACATATAAAATTCTAAAACCCAACAGAATGGAACCTCTGGCTCTGCCTTTAGGGGAAATAGCAAGATTTCTATTATACAGAGTTATTTCTAAATTAATGTGCTCTAAAACCTTTATTATTATTATTATTATTTGAAAAGCAGCATTACAGAAGAGGAGAGAGACTGAGATGTTCCACCTGTTGGTCCACTCCTTAAGTGGCCGCAGAGGCAGGGCTGGATCAGACCAAACTCAGAAACCAGAAACTTCATCTGAATTTCCCACATGAACCCAGGTACTTAAGGCGTCTGCTGCCACTCTACCAGGCACACAAGCAGGGAGCTGGTTCAGAAGTGAAGCAGGCAGGACGTGAGCCAGTGCCCATACAGGACGCTAGTGCTACAGGCAGTGACCTCACTGCCACATCACAGTGCTGCCCCTAAATAAATGTTTGTTAGATGGGATCAAAGAGGGGACGAGTGACTTGGCCTAGATGAATTGGTTGGCCTTAAGGTTTTAAATCATATACTTTCTGGCTTTCATACACTTTTTTTTATCTAGTAATATATGATATAATTTGCAATTACTATCTTAAAGTTATTTTCAGGCTAGACTCGCCTGCAGTTAGCTCTAATAGTAATTGCACATCTATCAAGAGCTTAGCTGTATTACCCTAAAATAGTTTAAAAATCTAGTAAGAATAAAGTCAGTGTATAACAAATGATACTATTGATATATTTATCATGTTATCTCTTAAAACCACAAGCAACAAGTGACCAAAAATAACTTATTTTCTTAAAAAAAAAATTGTGTCTGTGACTATTCAGTTTTTTCCATTTGATAAAGCACAGCTAAATTATGTGAATGAACAAATGTTAAATGACTTTGGTGAACAAATTGCTCTTTAAAAAATATTCGTTTTTTTTTAATGAAATTCCTTTTTATTTATCCTCATTTTTTTGTTTGTATGTTTGTTTGTTTTGGTTTAAAGTCAGAGCAACCTCTGTCCTTCCCAACTTTGGTCCACCAAGCCTATTTAAAGGACACTTGAGTACCAAAAGTAATGGTAAGTCAAATACTTAAAATGGTTACTTTATTAGAAGACTATTGTTGTTTTTTAAGATTGTATTTATTTATTTGTTAGAATTAACAGAAAAAGGGCCTGGCACAGTAGCCAGTGGTTAAAGTCCTTACCTTGCATGCACCAGCATGCCATGTGTGTTCTGGTTCATGTCCTGGCTGCTCCATTTCCGTTCCAGCTCCCTGCTTGTGGCCTGGGAAAGCAGCAGAGGATGGCCCAAAACCTTGGGACCCTGCACCCTCCTGGGTAACCTGGAAGAAACTCCTGGCTTCTGGCTTTGGATTGGCTCAGCACTGGTCATTGCGACAACTTGGGGAGTGAACCAGGAAATGGAAGATCTTTCTGTCTCTCCTTTTCTCTGTAAATCTGACTTTCCAATAAAAGTAAGTAGGTCTTTAACAATAAAAAAAAAAAAAATTGCAAAGGAAGGAGAAGCATAGAAAGAGATCTTCAACCCAGGGCTGGGCCAGACCAAAGCCAAGAGCTTAGAACTTCGTCTGGGTCTCTTGTGGAGCGGCAGGGGCCCAGGGCGGTGAGCTGACCTCCATGCAGCTTTCAGGCACAGGAGCAGGGATTGGAGGTGGTGCTGTGACACGGGATGCTGGTTGCAGGAAGCAGGTTAACTCATGCCACACTGCTTGCCATCGGAGTCAAACGTCCAAAAATATATTTTTAAAAAAATTTTTTTAATTTTTATTTTTATTGAAAAGGCAGATATACGGAGAGGAGAGACAGGGAAATACACAAATGTGAAACTAGATTTAAAATATACATACATGGAAAAACAGGGCAGGACCAGTGCTATAGAAAAACAACTATTGAGTATGTACTCTTCTGTTGTGCAGAATTTCCCTGTAAGGACTCGTTTAAGAGTTGCAGAGAAATGGACAAAAATAACAATAATATAAAATGATATGTGCAAAAATATGTCACAGAGTATACATCTGGGACAGGAAACGAAGCATCAGCATAGAAAAGTCACTCACTTTCAATCACTATTTGTCATTTTAGCTTTCACTATTTTAAAAAACCAATGCTTACATCTCAAAATGATTTTTCATGTTTTAAAAATTATTTCTTTGCTTTTTATACTAGTATGTAAGTGTTTAAGTATTTTAGATGACTTAAGAGTTGTTATGTACTTTTGTGTGTTTATACTGAAGATAATCCTACAACTTCAGGAAGGATACGCTTTACTAATTTGTTGATGTTGTTTTTAGGTGTAGTTAGAAACTTGCTTCTCACAATAGAATCTTTGTGTAAGGTTTTAGAGTATTGGCTTCATTTCATTTCCGAAACTTCATGGATTGTTCAAGTATTACCAATGGTAACATAATCCAGCAAGTTGCTAAACCTTTTTTATTCAAAAGATGAGACTCAATAGAAAGAAATTGTTTTAGAGATTTAGTAACAGATTAGATTCTAGGCTCTTCTGCCTCAGACTCTCATGTCTGTAAAACTTGACCTTGGAAGGGTTTGCATCCAGGTCATCAGTAGGTCATCAATGTTGTCAGTGTGAGATTACGACTAGGCCATAAGAATGAACTTAGTGAGCTGTAACTTATGATTTTATATTGATTTTAAATATGAAATGATTAACTGTGTTTTGATTTGTAGCTTTTTGCACTGACTCCTCTTCTCTCAGATTAAGCACGCTCCAGCTGGTCAAGAATCACATGGCTGTCCACTATAATAAAATCCTTTCAGCCAAAGGTAAGAATATGCATTTTTAAGCCTCCATTTCCCTTCTCATTAGCATAACCTCAGCTTTGAGGTCACTTATATGCAGTAGAATGCATTCATTATAAGTATACAGTTAAATGTTTTGAAAAATGTGTGCATACATGCAGCTGTTGCATCACTTGGGGAGTGAGTCATCGGACAGGTCTTCCTGTTTCACCTCCTCTCTGTATATATGACTTTCCAATAAAAGTAAAATAAATCTTTAAAAAAAAATCTGGGACCCATGCTTTGACACAGTGGTTAAACCACTGCCTGCACCATCCTATATGGGCATGAGTTTGAGTCCTAGCTGCTCCACTTCCAATCTAGCTCCTTATTAGCATGCCTGGGAAAGCAGTGGGTCTATGGGTCCCTGCCAGCCCCATGGGAAACCCAGAGGAAGTTCCTGGTTCCTGAGTTCAGCCTGACCCAGCTCTACTAATGTAGCCATTTGGGGAGTGAACCAACGGATGAAAGATATCTCTGTCTCTTCAAATTAATTAAAATACAAACAATAAATCTTCATAAGTATAAACATTTTATACACATGCATACATACATATAATCTATTTTTTACAACTTTTTTTTATTTTTGAAGATTCATTTATTTTTATTGGAAAGAAAGATATACAGAGAAAAGGAGACAGAAAGATCCATCTACTGGTTCACTCCCCAAGTGGCCATAACAGCTGGAGCTGAGCTGATCCAAAGCCAGGAGTTAGCAGCCTCTTCCAGGTCTCCCATGCAGGTGCAGGGTCCCAAGGCTTTGGGCCGTCCTCTACTGCTTTCCCAGGCCACAAGCAGGGAGCTGGATGGGAAGTAGAGCAGCCAAGACCAGGTGCAAGGCAAGGATCCAGCCACTGAACCATCTCATCGTTCCCTTGACAGCCTGTTGAAGATGTCTGTGGCTGATCTTAGCTCACTTAGATTTTAAAAATTATTTTCTGGATGGGAAGTGGAGCTGCCAGGATTAGAACCAGCGCCCATATGGGACCCCAGCGCCTTCAAGGTGAGGACTTTAACCGCTAGGCCACACTGCCGGGTCCTTGTTTCAATTCTTAAATTTAAGTTTATGGGGCTGGTGCTGTAACATACCACCTACAGCACCAACATCCCGTCTGTTTTCCTGCCAGTCCTGCTCCCTGCTAACATGTCTCTGAAAAGCACATGACCCAAGTACATTGGTCTCTGCTGCCAGTGTGCAAGTCCTGGATGGAGCACGTGGCTCATACCTGGGCCTAGCACTGGCCACTGCGACCAATTGGGTAGACCAGCGGATGAGAGATCTTGTCTCCTTGTGTGTGTCCCTTCCTCTAACTCTGCACTTCAAATAAATAAATGAATACTGAAAAATAGATCTCACTTTGTAATCCATTTTGAGTTCTTGTATATGGTATGTAAAAGAAATGAAGATTGCCCTTACTGAATTAATATTGCATCTTTTTAAAACTCCATTGATTGTATATGTATGTCTATTTATGAATTTAATCTTTGGTTCTGATGATCTCTATCTTTATGCCCATATCATACTGTATTACTTAGCATAGCGTATTTGAAGTCTTCAACTCAAGCCTGTTTTAGGATTTCTATTTCAAATATGTGAATGTTCATGATATAAGGCTGTTAGGTTACTGGTACTCTGTTTATTTCCTTTTCAGTTTTTGTTTTGAATGTTCATATTGTTACTTTAAGTTTACTTACATTTTCTGTAGTATCTACTGAGCTATTAGTCCCAACCAGTGTATTTTTATCATGAGAATTTAAATTTTTCGAAAGATTTTTCTATTTTTTTTAAAGGCAGAATTGGGGAGAAACAGAGACATTAGATTATCCACTGGTTCACTCTCCAAATGGCCACAGTGGCAGGGCTGTGCAAGGCCAGACTGGGCACTCTAGCAGGAAGCTGGGTCAAAAGTGAGCAGCTGCGACACCAACAGGTGCCCATACTTGATGCCAGCACTGCATACAGCAGCTTAATCCATACCACACCAAAGATCGTCTCTGATTACTGTGTTTGTAATCTCTGAGAGTACGCTGAAAGTCAAAACATGAAACTTTTGAGTTCTGAAACTTTTTGTGATTTCCACATTTGATATTATTGTCACTTAAAAATATTAGTAATATTTTGGGCCCAGCGCCATGGCCTAGTGGCTAAAGTCCTCGCCTTGAACGCTCCGGGATCCCATATGGGCGCCGGTTCTAATCCCAACAGCTCCACTTCCCATCCAGCTCCCTGCTTGTGGCCTGGGAAAGCAGTAGAGGACAGCCCAAAGCTTTGGGACCCTGCACCCGTGTGGAAGACTTGGAAGAAGTTCCTGGCTCCTGGCTCCAGAAGATCTTCCTCTCTATCTCTCCTCCTCTCTGTATATCTGACTTTGTAATGAAAATAAATCTTTTAAAAATATATATTAGTAATATTTCTAAACAGCTTATTTCTCTCTCTCAGCTGCAGTAGACTGCTCAGTTCCAGTAAGCATGACTACAAGCATCAAATGTAAGTAATTCATGGCATGTTGCTTTTTTAGAAAATATGACAGAAAAACAAAGTTTACCATCTTAGCCATCTGTGAAGAGTCCAGTGTCATGAGGGACAACCACTGCCATCGTCTCTGTCCAGAACCCTCTTCATCTTGTGTCCACTAAGCTGCAGCCCTTCCTCCCAGGCCCAGACCCACTGCTCTGCTTTCCATCTCTCTGCATTCGGCTGCTTTCCCTTGGCCGCTTTCTTGTGCTGGTTCATGTGCCTCAGATAAGCTAAGTCATTCAATGTTTGTTCTCTCGTGACTAGATTATTTCATCATTTAGTATTTATAATAATAAATAAAAGATCTTTAAAAATATTCCCCACAGTTACAGAGCACGTGCTGGGTTAATGTTTTTCGGTTTTTTTAAAGAACATATCAAGTCCCTTTACAAAGGAATTGTGTCATTTCACATTTCCGCCTCTCGTGGCAGGAGCATTTTAGTTTTCCATGTCTTTACTAACACTTGTCACTGCCTTTCTGATAACCGTCATTGTGGGAGGGTGCGGTTCCTCAGGTCTTGGTTTGCACTTCCCTTCTAACTCGTGGTGGTAGCGCTTTCTTTTTCACCGGCACATTGACCATTTTTATAGCTTTGGTGGACATACTCAAAGCTTGGGCCAGTTTTACTTATTTAGCTATTGATTTACAAGTCATTTTTATATTTGGGATGTAATTTCTTTGTTAGAGACATGATTTGTACATATCTTTCCCCCAGCTGTTACTTTTTTTGTTTTCTTATAAGTATGCCTTTTGAAAAACTGGAAGGGCTTTTAATTTTGATTACCTAAGAATTTTATCCTATTAGCTTTACCTCTAAGACTGCAGTTCATATGGAGTTGATGTCTGGTTGGTCCTGCTTTGCCTAGGAGTAGAATGATAGATCTGACTGGAAGGATTCTGCGTGCACCACAAGCATTGTCAGCTACTATAATTTAATTGATATGTTCATAACTAAGTGCTTAAAGTTCTAGAATAACCTGAAATTGGTATTTCAAGCTAACATTTCCAAGGGTAGATATGCATCTTTACTTTAGCATGCTTATAATATTAATACTTATCCTGACCATTAAGATGGAATAGATTTCAATGAAAGACCATTTTTTTTAATTATGTATGAAAATATGTAACAGTTTACACTTTAGTTTTCTATGTAATTCTGAGATTTATCTTTCCCTAAAAACTAGTAATTTTGGAGGCCAGCATGATGATGGACTAGGCTAATCCTCCACCCTGTGGCAGGGGCATCTCGTATGAACCCTGGTTCGTGTCCCAGCTACTCCATTTCCCATCCAGCTCCCTGCTTGGCCTGGGAAAGCCATGGGAGATAGGCCAAATCATTGGGTCCCTTTATCCATGTGGGAGACCCAGAAGAAGCTCCTGGCTCCCAGCTTTGAGTCAGCTCAGCTCTGGTCATTGCAGCCATTTGAGGAGTGAATCAGCACATGCAAGATGTTTGCTCTCTCCTGTGTAAAATCTTTTAAGTAAAAGTAAATAAATCCTTTTTAAAATAATCATTCTTGTAATTATGGAAAAATAATATGGTACTGATACATTTTGAGAGAGAAGTCTGAGTTTAGTTCAGAGTATGACATACGCATTTGGTGATTACACAGTCACAAACAACATGGTCAAGAATTTCTAACTTTCATGGCTAAGAGTATTTGCTAGGAATTGCTTTTTTAAAAATACATTTAATTATTTCAAAGAGAAACAGAGGCAAGTATGAAAGAGATCTTTCACTTCTCTTGTGCCCACAGTGGCTACTTCAGACCCAGAGTACTTGAGCCATCGTCTGCTGCGTCCAAGGTGCCCCCTGGCAGGAAGCTGGAGTTGGAAACAGAGCTGGGATTGACACCCAGGCACTCCTACGTGGGATCTGGGTGTCTCAGTCACAGCTTGACCATGCTGCACCAGACGCCCACTCGAGAATCCTCCTCCAGCCCTTGCATTTGGCCAGATTGTCACATCTTTCTTTTACTTGTGCTGTTTAATCTATTTAGACTTTCCATAAATGAAAAAGTGTGTGTGTTTTTATTTTTATCATATATAAAATATTTCTGTTAAGAAGATATTTATGTTGTTTTGGTCTTTTGTTTCGTATCTTAAAAGATTTGTTATTCCCCTTAGATGCAGACCAACAACGAAGAGAGAAACTCAAAAAAGATTTAACCAAATGTGAAAATGAATTCAAAATAACTAAAAATGTGATGCAGACTAATTCTAAAAACAATTCCAAGTCATTTTTTAAAACCATGCAAAAGGTAAGTTGACATACTTTTTTTCAATCTTTATTATTATTTGAAAGGCAAATTCACTGAGACAAAGAGAAATCTTCCATTTGCTGGTTCACTCCGCAGGTGGCCATGACATCCATAGCTCAGCTGAGTCAATTCAAAGCCAGGAGCCAGGAGCTCCTAGTGGGTCTCCCATGCAGGTGCAGAGTTCCAAGGACTTGAACTGTCCTCCACTGCTTTCTCAGGACACAGGCAGGGAACTAGTTGGGAAGTGGAGCAGCTAGGACATGAACTGGTGCCCATATGGGATGTTGGTCCTGCACGCCTGAGGATTAGCCAGTTAAGCCACCATGTCAGCCTCAAAGCAAATTGTTGCTGTTGTTAAGATTCATTTTTATTGGTCCAATGGTGTGGCTTAGCAGCTGAAGTCCTCGCGTTGAACACGCCACTGGGATCCCATATGGGCGCCGGTTCTAATCCCAGCAGCTCCACATCCCATCCAGCTTCCTGCTTGTGGCCTGGGAAAGGAGTTGAGGACAGCCCAAAGCCTTGGGACCCTGTACACCCGTGTGGGAGACCCGGAATAAGTTCCTAGCTCCTGGCTTCAGATTGGCATAGCACCAGCCGTAGCGGCTCACTTGGGGCATGAATCATCGAACAGAAGATCTTCCTCTGTCTCTCCTCCTCTCTATATATCTGACTTTGTAATGAAAATAAAATAAATCTTAAAAAAAAAAAATTACATCTTAAATACTTGCATAGAACTTTGTGTACAATGCTAACATCTTCAGGAATATATATATTAATATTGTAAACCTGAAACAGCTTTTTCTTTCTTTAACTTTAATCTGGAGATCTCTGCGTGAATGTGTTGTACAATTGGTGACAATCCAATCACATGTTCTCAGCCCTCAGGGGAACCACAGGAAGACGTGTTTATAGAAGAAGTAAACGGGTCTGCATCCTTGGCAAAGTCACTCGTCTCTTCCACGGAAGGACCACTCCCAGGTCGTCCTAGATCGGGGAAGGTCCTCATCGGCGGCGCTGAGAACTGCAGCTCCACCCCGACCTGCATGGACCACACAGCCTCCCAGCCCCACAGGACCTCCTCTGGGCCCTTGTACAGCAGAAGGCCCAGAAGCACCTTTCCCAATTCCCACCGGTTTCAGTTAGTCATTTCCAAAGCACCCAGTGGAGATCTCTTAGAAAAGCATTCTGAACTCTTTTCTAACAAGGAACTGCCATTCACTCCACGCACCTTAAAAACGGAAGCAAAATCTTTCCTGTCTCAATATCGATACTATATGCCTGCCAGAAGAAGAAAGGGCTTCACAGACGAACAGGTAGAAGCTGAAACTCAGACTGAATTTAGCAGGTATGGTGTATCAGCAGCCGGTCGTAAATCCTTCAGGCACATCAGTGAAGAGAGATTGAGTACTGTTCCTTGTCCTTTGCTTCATGCTTCAGGGTTTCTCGGTATACTTCTGAATGAATGACTTCTTCTATGTGTCATTTGAGCTGTCAGAGGACTGTTCAGAGAAACGTTTACTTGCTTTTAAATATACCTTCAAAGAGTGTGAAATATTTGTGTGAATATGTGTACATTAATTCATGTTGAATGTGGCAAAATGAGCTAGAAGGATGGGAGGTGGGAGGAAGGTAACTCCCTCTGCGACCCCCCCGTTTCCCTCCATGCAAATGCTCACACCAGCTTTTTATGGCAAGAACTGCCCAGGAATAATCTAAGCAATTGGGATAATTTTTGGAAATTATTTATACTTTGCTTCAGGAATGTTTTCACATATCGTAGTCTCTGGCACATGATAAGTATTCAGTAAGAGTTGGCAGATAATTAAAACAAATCTTGTAGAATATTAAGGATGAGGTAGTTTGCATTTATTTTTCTAGTGTTACCTAAGTAATTTAGCTAGTGTTAGCTTATAGTTATTTTTGAAAGTAAAGAACAGTTTAAAACTAATATTCCTTTGGGTATAGAAAAAAGCTACAATATTAAATAGGTCTGTGTGTATTCAGTCAATTAAGGAGTTGAGTCTGTGATAGAACTTGTTGGGGAGAAATGATGATAACTATAGCACATCCTTTTATACACATGTTTATGAATGTTTCCAAGATAATCCCATTTTGTTTTCTGTTGTTTCTAACTGAAATCTAGTTGTAAGCCAAAAAAGGAAAAAACAACATATGTAGTTCAGACTGTATCTCATTCCTGGTTACATATTTAGGAATTACATGTTTAGCGAGAATAGATGGGCCTCTTTCTCTTACGTTCATCTTTTTCTAGAGTAGAGTTATCACTTTACATTTTAAAGAAGTAATAATTGTTTCTTTTAATGTGTTACAGCTTTCATTCGGGTTTGGGGACAGCTAAGAGTAAGAACTTGACAAATTCAGAAGGGAACATACAGCAGGTAATAGATCTTGTTGTGTTTCCAAGTTGAGCTACCTTAGCATCAATAGAATGTGTGTAGACGGACTGTGAAGAATAAACCCGTAGTGGCGCTTGCTGCATGTGACCCCTGGTCCCGCAGTGTTGCCCGTTTACGGGTGACCATAGTTGTCGCTGAAATCCTGCCAGTCATTGGTGGTTAGCATCTTTACTTGATGATTGGCTGGACGAATGGTTGGATAAATGAAATGCCTGAGTTACTATTGTCAGAGCTACACTCTTGAATTACTGAAGGAGCTAGCAAAGTTGTACGGAAGTTACTTGACATTTTATGCTATACTTTTGTAAAGAACTGCCACTGATTGTGTTATTAGACATGTATTAGTATTATTAGACAGAGTTGGTGGATGTTATCCTTTGTTTGCCCTTGCCTTTTCGAAAACTACAAAGCTGCTTGTATTTCGAATGCTTATCAGTCATATATTTTAAAATATCACAACTTTAAGTCTGAATTTGAGGCAAACTTTGTTTAAAGATTCATTTACTGTTATTGGAAAGAGAGAAGGAGAGACAAAGATCTTCTGTCTGCTGATTCACTCCCCAAATAGTGGCAAGGTGGAGCTAAGCCAATCTGAAGCCAGGAGCTTCCTCTGGGTCTTCCATGTGGGTGCAGGGTCCTAAGGCCTCGGGCCATCCTCCACTGCCTTCCCAGGCCATAGGCAAGGAGCTGGAAGGGAAGTGGAGCAGCTGGGACATGAACCAGCACACATATGGGATCCAGGTGCATGCAAGGTGACAATTTAGCCACTAGGCCATCGCACCAGGCCCTGTGTGTGGGTTTTTATGATTTATTTATTTTTATTGGAAAGGCAGATTTACATAGAGAAGGAGACAAAGATCTTTGATTCATGGTCTCATTGCCCAAGTGGCCACAACAGCCATAGCTGAACCAATGCAATGCCAGAGCCACATTCTATCTCCCACATGTCTGCAGGGTTCCCAAGACTTGGAGCATCCACCATTGCTTTCCCAGGCTGTAAGCAGGAAGCTGGATGGGAGGCACAGCATCCAGGACATGAACCAGCACCCCTGTAGAATTCTAGCACTTGAAGGTGAAGGATTAGCCTGTTGAGTCATGGCTCCAGCTCCTGGTGTTTACGTTTGGACAATCAGTCATGTTCTGTGTCCTAACTTAAATTTAGCACTTATACGGGCATTTGGCCTAATGGTTAAGATGCCAGTTAGGGTGCCCATATCCCACATGGGAATACCTTGATTTGAGCCCGGCTCTGGCTCCCGACTCCAAGTGCCTTCGCCCTGTGAAGCCCTGGCGATGGCTGAAGTCACTGGGATCCTGCTACCCGCCCCCAGACCTGGCTGAGTCCTGGCTCTCAGCAGTTGCAGGCGTTTGGCCAGAGAACCAGCAGATGAGCGGATTCTTCTGTCGTCCTCTCTCTCTGTGCCTTCCAGGTAAATTAAGTAACTGAATTTTTAAATAGTATGCTGCTAATGTTGTTCATCCTGCCAGTGCTGCCAAGCTTCTGCATTTGAAAGAAAGGAGCTATTTTAATTTCTGAACGATGAAATTTTTTTCTATGTTTATTTTTGATGGTTTATTAATATTTAACATGCTGTTCATTCAAATGCAAGAAATATGTTTTATCTTAGATTAATTTAAAAAGTGCTGATTGAATAGAAATGCTGCTCTAAGATGTTCTGCTTTACATACTGGGCACCTCTGTTCATGTTCTCAAAATGTACTCTATTTTATTTTTGCTTTCATGGTATACTTTTCAAGCAAAATAGTATTTTTTTTTTTCTTTTTCTTCCATTTCCAGGCATCTAGTCGTTTGACACGCGATACCGCAGTGGACAAAAGTCCTGTGTCTCGACAAGGGCCCAGCAGAGCTCGGGACGTGCTGGAGGGTAGTCCCTCCCGGCGCCTCTCCCCCAGGTAAGCAGAGCGCACTCCTGGGCGAGACAGGTGGGTGAAGTTAGGATTGTCCAGAAAAGGTTTACATGAGTTTTTCAAGCTCACTAATAAAGGGACAGTACTAGCTGGCTTTGTTTGCTTCATGGTTTGTAGAAAAGGACCTTTTATTTTCCAGGATATGTACCCTGGCAGTGCTAACATGTTTGTGTGGAGAAATGGTACCGAGGTACCTTACCATTTGTAATTTTGAATATTCACCATAGGTTATGCTTAATATTTGTACTCACGCTGCATGGAGGCTCTCTGAAAACATTCCTATTTCTTAATTATGGATCACCACGCCTATGCAAAAATGTATGACCAGCAAGTGGTGGGACATCAGAAGATGCCTTTGATGAATCTGGCTGTCAGATCAGTTTCTAGGAGTAGAAATGGCCTGTGAGACGAGGGGCCAGGAGGAAGAGATTCAAAAGGGCAAGAATGAGGTTCTAGGGACCAAAGAGAAGGACAGTGTCCAGTCCCCTCGGGCATTCACTAACCAGTGTGGGTGAGCTCAGCTTGACCCAGACCATACTGAATATGCAAACACTGGAGTATTGTCTTTGCTGATCGTTGCTGTCTGGAAGTAAAGTAAAATATTATAATTTAAAAATCAACTTTGCTACTTGCTAACATTAACTTTGGCAAACTAGTTTGCTTAATTTACTAAATAATAAATAGGAAAATACCCAGCCAGTGTATTTGACTGGATAGTCTGGATTAAATTAGAGCACTGTTATAAAAGTGCCTTAATTCTGAAACATATTATAGAATATAATATTGTTGAATACTTATGTGCTGACCATTATTTTATAAAATATGTTAGCATTCTCTCTCTAGAACAGGTTGTCACTATTCCTTTCCTTTGCATCCTCCTGTAGAGAGTACGATTTAAGATCTTTTGACTGCTTCATTTTGTAGTATGGGAATCATGAATTAACGATTACAGAAACCAATACTAAATAAGCCAGGATTTAATACTAATCTCTCACAGCCAGCCTACGAATATTAATCCCATAATACAGACTGAATCTGGGAAAATGATCAGAGTTTTCTGGAATAGTTGCCTACTTTTTAAAAATAATTAGCATCCATAATTCTTGTTTGTTTTTCATATGTGAGTGTATGAAGAATTTTTAGAGAAATGTAAACTTTTCATGATGACAGGGTACTCCACCAGAGTCTTCTAAACTTACCAGAAGTTTGTGTATACTAATACCTGTAGGTTGTGATGTTGAAAATAATCTGTTTTGCAGTGTTTATTCCCAAACTGGCAACTTTTGCTTTTTTAAAGATTGATTTATTTACAGAGAAAAGGAGAGATAGGTCTTCAGTCCACTGGTTCCAGGAGCCAGCAGTCTCCTCTGGGTCTGCCCTGTGGAGACAGAGACCCAAGTAGTTGGTCTTTCCCAGGCGGTCAGCAGGGAGCTAGCTGGGAAGTGGAGCAGCCAGGACGTGCACCGGCGCCCAAGTATGAATCCAGCACATACAGGTAGAGGATTAGGTCGCAGAGCCATCTTACCGGGCCCCAAATCAGTTTAACTTTTTATACATTTTAATCTCTTCTCTGATTTGCTTATCGACTCTTCCTCCTTTAATTTGTTTATTGAGTAGTTATCTATATTTTCTGATCACACATTTATTATCTCATAAAATGGTTGCATGTCTGGTTCTGCCACAGTAGCCTAGTGGCTAAAGTCCTCACCTTGCATGCGCCAGGATCCCATATGGGCGCCAGTTCGTATCCTGGCTGCTCCACTTCCCATCCAGCTCCCTGCTTGTAGCCTGGGAAAGCAGTCGAGGGCAGCCCAAAGCCTTGGGACCCTGCACCTGCATGGGAGACCTGGAAGAGGCTCCTGGCTCCTGGCTTCAGATTGGTTCAACTCCAGCTGTTTTGGCCACTTGGTGAGTGAACCAGTGCATAGAAGATCCTCCTCTCTCCTCTCTGAAAATCTAACTTTCCAATAAAAATAAAAATAAATCTTTAAAAAAATGATTACATGTCTAAATATGAAAAATTGCCATTATATTTTCATTAATTTTCCTATTGGGATTTTTCCCCTCCCCTCCCAAGTATTTTGAAGCAATAAAATTGCTTTCTAATCAATAAAATTTTCTTTTTTTGTAATTACTTTAGTTGATTAGGGCTCAGAGGATCAAGGGCTACAGGAAAGTGGCTAAGACCATTGTTTCCACATTATTTTTTTTTCTGTGTCTGGGGTAAGGCGGGGATAAAGGGAGAAGCCCCACCCAGCCTCCCACCCGTCCCTGGTCACCGACGTGGGGCATGCTCCGAAGGCACTGCTCAAGTGGTTTTGATGAACAGTTCTGAATTCCTGCCAATCTCACCATCCCAAGCACGATGAAATCTCTTCAGAATCCACTGGCTGACACAGTCCACCTAAGACTCTGCCCAGATTTTCACTGTAACACATAGCTGGGCTAGATGATCGGTTTGTTCTGTCCTCTGTTGTGGTACCAGCTGTCCTCTGCAGGTTCTGATGGATTGCCATATCCTCCCTGTGCACCTGGGTATGCTGTCTACTGCTCCATCTGAGCCTCTGAGGAGGCTCAGCTTTGGCACTTGCACTGCATGGTCAGACCAAAGAACCTGCAGTTCTCTTCATGGTTGGGGTTCTGAGATCAGCGCTTCAGTTGGAGGGATCCCCAAGGAAACTTAGTCCTCAGTAAATTTCCTAACCTTCAAACAAGATGCTATTGTAAAAACAGAAGAGACTGCATAGGAAAGGCCTGACCCTCCAGCTGCTGCCCGTTTCCCTCCCGAGTGCTCTGTCCCTCACACCGCAGCTGCTGGCCCGGCAGGGGCCTGAGGACATGGAAGATGCTCTGCGGGAGCCCCCCTTCCCGGGAGCCCCCCTTCCTGGGGGACTTCGGCACATTACCTGCTTCCCCTTGGTTGCTTTCTTCTTGTCAAGTTATATTTTTTTACTGCTGTGGACGTTACACTCTATTAAGTAACATTTTCTCATTGTTAATGACAGTCCTTGTACAACTTGCGAAGGTTGACATATTTCTTTTATTATGTTCCCCCGGATGAGAGAGAAGCAGGTCTGTAACAGGAGAGATTGGTGTTTCTAATTAGATATTCATGTTTCCTACACTTTTTGGAATAAACAGTAATTTCAATTTAATGTATTAGTTAATAAGTTAATATGTTTATTATGTTTCCTTGTCTTTTGTAGCAAGGAAGAACTGTCGTATCTGAGTTTTATTGAAGATATAACAGATGAAATTTTGAAACTTGGTTTATTTTCAGACAGGTTAGTTGATTGATTTCTTAAGACTTAGTTGTAGATTTATTTGAAAGTTACGGTGACAGAAGTCGGGGGAGGAGCAGAGAGATTTAGAATCATCCATTCCCTGTTTACTCCCCAGATGCCTGTAAAAGCTCTGCTTCAGTTCCAGCTCCCTGCTAATGCGCACGGTGAGGTCATGGCCCCAGTGTTTGGTTCCTGCAACCCACTTGGGAGGCCAGGAGTTCCAGACTCCTGGGGTTGGCCTGGCCCAGGCTCACGGTCTCTGCACAGTGAACCAGCAGCTGGGAGAGCTCGCTCTCACTCTGTCTGCACCTGCACATGCATCTGCCTTGAAAATAGTTTTAAAAGCCATGTTATTGACAGAAACATGGGTAGCATCTCATCTCAGACACACGAGCACCTGTTCTGTCACCTGAAAGCAGATGCAAGGCAGAAGCCGTACTGGCTGCCACGACGGAGAACTTGACAGATGGGGAAGGAGAGGCGTCTTCTGCTTGAGAAAGGAAAAATTATTCTAAAAAGTATTTTCAGGTTTTAGTAATTTTAGTATTATACAGCTATTATGTATTTAGTTGGTTTTCTGACTTTTAGACATTAACATTTTTCTGTGTCATTTGTAGGTTTTTAGAACAACTGTTTGAGCAACACATAACACAGAATAAACATCATCTGGAAGAGGTTTGTCTTTCTTTGGAATTTCACTAGAAATATTTAAATATGGAAATTTTAAAGCTATTCTGTATCAAAGAGCCCATTAAAAGCAAGCAGTTTTCTTTAAGCTTTTTGAGGGAGTAGGGGAAGAAAGTCAGCTATCAGTCCTGCTGAGGTTTTCAGCACAGACCAAAGTAATTCACTTTAACTAGCTGGATTCATATGACCGTGTTTTTCTTGATCCAAGGAAAAAATGCGTCAGCTGCTGCATGGCTTGAAGGCCGACTTAGGCTGCACCCCCAAAGAGGATCCACTAAAGCAGAATGAGGCCAGTGTGTTGAATCTGCTGGACTTCGAAAAGGCTCTGAGTTCTACACAAAATGGAGTTAAAAGTGAAAGTGGAGTCATGATTGAACAGGAGCGTCATGAATACCAAACGGCTTTGAACATGTTACTGTCTGCTCCGAAGGAGGAAGCCGCTCAGACATTCTCCCCACCTGAATTTTTTATGCCCATTCATAAATCAAAGTGTTCACCAGGGGTTATTATTCAGCAGGTGAATAAAGAAAAAGATCCTGAGCGTTCAGCCAGTGATGACAATGTAAGTGCTTCAGACAGCTTAACAGACCAAGAAACCTCTGTGAATGTCATTGAAGATGACAGTGACACCGACAAGCTTGACACTTTCGAAGACTTTAGCTGCCTTAGCACATCACTCTCGGAGTCTGTTCGCTTCTCCAGTGTCCGAGGTGACAGTAATCAGGACAAGGAATCACCAACTTCTAAGATCATGGATATGAGCATCGAGGACTGTCCTTCAGATGCTTGATCTTCTGAATAAATATACCAAATGACCAGTAACCCAGTACTACGACTACTTTTTTTTTCTTATGTATTAAGATTTCTGTGTTACAGATCTGCAACACATATAAACCATAAATTTAGCAAATTAAGGTGCTGTTATGTACTGCACTGTTTCTCTGGATCAGGAGTCTTAAGCATGGCATAGCTGAGTCTTGATCAAGGCTGTGGTCTTAGCAGAAGGCTTGAGTGGGTGAAAGAGCCTCCAGGTCCTTCACATTGTTGGTGGAGTTCACCTTGCAGCTCCAGATGCGAGGACTTCGTTCCGTTGCTCAGCAGTGGCTGGAGAGTGCCCTCAGTCCTCTGACACTTGTCTCTGCTCACAACACTACTGCTTCGCCAAGGCTACCAAGGGAACCAGAGACACTGCTGGTAAGATAGTCTCATACAGCTTAAGAACGGGAGCCTTTCCATCGTCGTCATGTTCTTTTGGTTAGTAGGAAGTCTGGGTTTGACCCACTTTAAGGGGTGTAGATGTTACACAATGACTCAGCTAAGCTGCTGTTCAGAGATGCCATCAGTCTCAGCCCCAGGGTCCCCCATTCAGTCCCACTCTCCAGGCTCGAATTTCCCTCCTTTGGCTGAAGCTTCCGTCTTGCCGTCATCCTCCACCCTTTGAAGCTTCATACCTACTTCTACCTGACTTCTTTGCCGTACCCAGTCTTTTCTGTGCTCCAACTCTGCATAGCTTCATGTCTCTAGGCTCATGGCCCATCCCAACTTTCATACATGATTAAAAGTGATTTTTGGCCGTTGCCAGGTAGGTTATAAAAAACTCTAAGAAACAATGGCTTAGGCTCACCAGCAGTATCTTTTTTTAACTTACTTTTTCATCTTATCTAAAAGGCAAACAGCTCCCATCTGCTGCCTTACTCCCCAGATGTCTGCAAGAGTGAAGGCTGAGCCAGCACAAAGCTGGGCATCTCCTGCCTGTGCCCCGGGAAGCGGTGGCAGGAATCGATGCGACTCGGAGAGGGCAGGGCTGTGAACCAGGCACTGCAGAATGGGAGGTAAGCCCCCAAGCCAGCAGCAGATGCTGCACTAAACATTTAGCCTCGTTTCAGCATCTTGTTTTAACTGTTTCCTATAAATTTTTTGCTTTAATAATGTTTGAACATTTTGCCACATTCACTCCAGAATCTTTTATATCTTTTTCTCTACTTTCAAACAGCTCAAGAGTAACGAGTAAGCGTGCCTTTCGAGCAAGATTGCCTGAATTTTTGTTTTTAAGATTTATTTATTTGAAAGGCAAAGTGACCAAGAAAAAGATGTTCCACACACGGATTCACTCCGCACATGACTGCAGTGTCCAGGGCTGGAACAGGTCAAAGCCAAGAGCCAGGGACTCCATCTGAGTCTCCCACATGGGGCTCAGGGACCCACAAACTTGGAACAAAAGCTTTTTTTTGCTACAATTTAAAAATCCCCTACTAATGCAGTTCAAATTGCAGGGCTACTAGACTGAAAACATGCTGTTTGTTGTGTACTGCTTGTTACAGGCCCTGCAGACTCCAAGCCAAGGGATTTTACTGATAACATCACAGCTGTTTAATGGAAGTTAAGGGATAATGATAAAACATTCATTAGCTAATAATTTCCAGAGATATGAAATATTCTGGCAGCCAAAAGTCAAAAGTTCAGTGAATCCTCTTATGCAGTTATATTCACATTATTAAAGCATAAATTCAAAATCTGTGGTGACTGTTCCCTTTTCCCTTCAAGATTAATTTTTTCAATTTACCCGATTTTTTGAAATATAATTGTTATTTCAGATTACAAACGTTAAAATCTTTAACATTTCTGGAAGTGACATGGGCAGGCAGGCAATCTTACATGCATGTGACCTAACAGTGTGCTTTCACACATCTGCCTTGGAGCTGCTCCCCCTTAGAGTCTTGCTGGCTGTTTCTTTTTCCCAGTGACATGACTGGGGGTGGCCAGGACACGGAGGTGGCAATAGGAGAGGTGGGACTCACCAGTTAGCCTTCCCTCATGTCTGGCCCGCCTCACAGCTGGGTTCACAGCAGCCCCACGTCCTCCATTAAGCCACATTCTCCTCCCTTGTAACTCTCAAGTTTCCGCAGCTGTGGAACTTCCCACAAAATACTGGCCAGGCTGCCTTCCGCAGCTCCTGAGTCTCAGCTGCTGCCTGCAGAAGCAGGGAGTGCATCCTCTCCTCTCCACCAGGGGCAGTAGGGAGAGAAGCAGCCTGAAGCTTCCGGAAGCAAGCATTATGAGGACAAGTTAGGAAAGTTCACAAGCGCTTGGAGCATTGTTTACAAAGGCAAGTGTCATACAGTTCAACATAGAGATCCACTCTAATGGCTGGCATTTGATCTGGAACTGTACACAGCTTGTTAAGTCCTTGCAACACCAGTGTCCCTTATTGGACGTGCACTTGGCGCTGGTCCTGGCTCCTTGTCCATGTGCCTGGGAAAGCAGCAGGTCACAGAACTCAGGCTCTCCACCCAGTGTGGAAGACGGAGTGTTCCAGTCTCCTGGCTCTGGCCTTTTTCTAGCCATTAAAAGGGCTAGGAGAGAAAGTTTCAGATTTGTTTAAAAGGCAGAGAAACAGAACCATCCGTTTACCACTTTACTCCGCAAATGCGTGAAACAAGCCAGGGCTGGGCCAGGACGGATCTAGGAGTCCAAAACGCAATCCAGGTCTCACATGTAGGCAGGCCAGCGGCCAGCTGCGGGGGCCATCACTTAGTGCCTCCCAGCTCTGAGTCAGCAAGAAACTGGACTCGCTGTATCCCAACCTCTGCGTTCAAATGGCCCCTCAGTGTGAGGCTTCTAAGCTGCCACAGTCACGTGAGTCAATTCTCTAGTTTTCATATAAAAAAAAAATTATAAAAATTACAGTAATTCCTGCTTCGATTTGTACAAATCTAAAATAAACCTGTTCTTATAAACAGTTGCATTTTATATACATTTAAAGTTGTTTAACACTATGAACATTGCCATGTCAGCTGAGAGTGTCCGAGGTTGAGCTTCTTCGTTCATTCTGGCACAGGGTTTGAAGGACTAAATTCTAGGGCTTTCTGAATGCTTCACAGTACATGTTCCAGAAGAGACAACTGCAGTTAACAGTCCAACAGCGTTCCAAAATAAGCACCTGCTCCACTCAACACTGTCAACGCACATCTCATCCAAAAGACCCCACTTATCAATAGAACACACTACTGTGTAAGCTACTTTTGTAAAAAAAAAAAAAATCATTTTGATAACTTTGCTATGAAGTTAAGGAATACGATTCATGAGGTGCACAGCACTGTGTGGCAGACAGTAACGCTTTCCGCTCAGACATAGGAAACCAGGTTCAGCAAGAGAAACTTTTATTCACAAATCCTTTCATAGTGACTAATTGCAATGAAAGAATTCAGGCCTTAGAAGCGATGTCAAACAAGCAACATTTTAAGGGTTACAGATTTAAACAGGATAATTCGTCCTCTTAAGTTCACTTATCAAATTATAACAGGAACACAAATACACCATATATTACTCTTTCATTAGATTTTTGTTTTACAATGTTCTTACTGCGACACTTCAGAAGGTTCAAACTCCGCAGGATTTGTGAAGAACGTACCGCTGAAAGAAAACGCTTTGGAAACATTCCTATCCTGTAGGCGGTGTGGAGAAGGAAAATGTCACCATTAGAAACTCTTCGTGCCCTCTGGGGAACACTTTCCTTCTTTGCTATCAGTATTTTGTTCCTAAGTGGGAAGTGTGCCCATTTTCATGACTGCTTTCTGAATTTTATTTAGATTGTTGGGTTCTGAAGTAGAAAATTGTGTGTCATAGCTGATAATGCACATTTAGCACTCCCAAAAGTGAGGTAAACTGCTTTCAAAGTGACATGGAAATCAAAATAATGACTAGAATGTTGTATTCAGGGAAGCAGCCCTAGATACAACATTTTAGAAGCTCTGCGTTTATACGAAATAACCTCCTAGGAAGGAAAAAGAAGACAGATGTTGGGCAGAATGTACCAGTCTGTCCCTCCTGTTCATCAAGAACCATGAACAGGGCCATGCCAGCCTGGCCAAGGCCTCACCCCTCAGCTCAGCCTGGCTTGGTCCTCAGGGCTAGGCCATACAGGAGAGGGAGCGGGGATACTGAGCAGCCATGAGCACCCCAGAACTGAAATGAGGGGTTTAAGAATTAAAATCCAAGTGCCTTTTATGTACCACATTAATTTCTTGAGACTGACAAGTTTTGCTTTGTTTTGTTTTGAAGGGGGGATTGTGGTTTTGGGACAAGAGATGAATTTATTCCTTTTTTTTTTTTTTTAAGTCAAGATTATGTGAAGCTTCCTCAAGGTTTCTTGTAATAATGTAAACCTAAATTTAGTCACAAACAGAAGAGTACAGTCAGGCGGAAGCACTCTAAAGGACAGGCCCTGAAGGCCCTGGCACAGCTCCGTGGGTCAGCCTGCTGGCCGTCCCCGTCACAGAGCCGGCTAACACTGTACTGGCGTCCTGGTCAGCGCTCCACTTCCTCTGCTCCTCCTCATCTCACATGCTTTCTCCTCTTGCGAATACTTCTGAAACCACATCCATTGTCACTGTCTCGTCTACAAAAGCAACACATACAGGAAAACCCCCATTTTTTTGTTTTTAACAAAGTGCTTAATGCCATCGTATCCAGTTGTTCTTTACTTCATTTGCAATCGGTAAAATCAAACTCCTTTAGGTTTACAATACTGAAATATAAGGAACCTGATTATTCACATTTTTAAAATAATGCGCCTTCATTTCCAATTTTCCGTTACATTTGACTCATTTCAGTCTTAATGAGTTGAGCTCTTGTTCTGGAAAATATAGAAGTTACAAATATATATAAGTTTTAGGATAAAAAATTTTCTAAATATAAAAATGCTTTCTGTGTTTCAAAATAACACTTTTGAGAATTTGTTTATAGTTTTGGGTTTGGTAACTAAACCAGAAGGAACCCACAGCTTAAAAAAGATAACACAGTTTTAAATACAAAGATATTACAGGAACCACTCATATCTACAGATCATCACCACAGAAAATTCAACTTCTAAGAAAACTGCTAAATATTTTAATCATAAAATAGAACTCCATTTTCAAAACCTAGTTAAGGATAAAGATCTATGCACTTTAGTGATTGCCAGAATTGCCCAGCATAGCTTCAGTAAAATAGAGAACTGTCTAGAAAATTCAATCTCCAAAAGTGTGTGCAAGTACTGCAAATCCCACAGCCCGCAGCAGGGCAGTGCCCTCAAGCCAGTCCTCCTAGGCACCACTCCCCGACTCGACCCGTGCCACCACGCCTGTGCACCACCAGGCCCGGGGATTGCCATGTGCTTCAGGTGTTGAGGAGAAAGGATGAGTTAGGCAAGCACTTTTGTCTTTTAAAAGCTGTAAACGCTCCATGTGACTGGGTCCCTGTGGAAGCTGTGGGAGCTTAGATGAGCCTGGAGCTTTTCAGGAACTGAATGAGAACTCTGTAGACAAAGGTGTACTGGCAGAGGGTCTGCACCAGCATCATCCGCTGTTGCCGCAGCATGTCCAGGACTCGGGGGATGTCCAGCACCTAGGAGAGAGACCATGATGAAGGTGGCATGCTCCCCTGCTCAGGCGGTGCACGGCCCTTCTCTGCCTGAGCCTCTGCTGTGCAAATTAATAACCGGTGAGAACCTCATTCGTGCGGACTACACAGACCATCCATGTGAATTTTCTCAACGTTCCCCAAGTGAAGCTCACTGATTTCCTTTGGCTGTAAATACCAAGATTCAGCAGAAGCAGTGTGCTCATGGCTCTCAGTGCCTGCTCAGCATTTCCTGCACAGAGCTCTGGCTGGCACTAACTGACAAGCCAACAGGTGTTCCAAGAAATGAGAGTTCTAACCACAAATTCAGAAGTTAACGAATCAGAAAATATTAAACAGCCTGGTATTTCTTACGACTATTCTGTCTCCTATGCTCACAAATACTGCACTCTCCAGGAAAACAGCCTTTTGCACACAACACTGAATATCCGGAGATTTCCACAGTCCCGGGAGATGTGTTCTCCTGAGCCAGCGGGCAGTGGGCACTTGGGAGGCCACTATGTCACCATGTCACACAGCGTGCTGTGTTAGACTACACTTCTGATCCTGACTTCCTGCCAAGACGTACCCTTGGAACACAACAGGTAACCACCCAAGGAGTTGGGTTCCTGTCACCCGTCCAGAAGACCTGGACCGAGTTCCCTGCTCTAACTTTGGGCTGGCCGAACCCCAGCCACTGCAAACATACAGAAGCTCTAAGGTCTGTCTCTGTCCCGCTCTACTTTTCAAATTATTTTATGTTGAAGATTTCCTTTATTTGAAAGGCATCACCTCATTGTGTTCCAGACAAGCGATCATGATCTCTGACAGAATGACAACGCCAGTCCTTCCCACGCCGGCACTGCAGTGGACCAGCAAGGGAGGGCTGGGGCTTCTGGGTTCGCTTGTGCTGTTCGTATGGCGTCGAACAGACTGGATCTCTTCAAGATACGCTGTGGAAAAAAAAATCAAAGAAATAAAGCACTCAGTTTTCCCATCTCCATGGGTTGAGAAGGCTGCAGATAAAGAGGCCTGCGCACCTATGACCAGTCCCAGGGGCTGTGTACGGATGTGGGCACGTTAGCACCTCCACCTGGGCCTCCGCACGCCCACCTGCCAGATGAGGGGGAGCACTGCCCAGGGGGGAGGCAGTGCTGAGAGTCAGGGCTGGCATTCTGCAGCCTCCTACTTTGAACAGCTAAATGATTTTGAAAAGCCTAAAGTTTATGCAGCAACACAAAGATGCGAGTCTAACGGCTCTGCAGGAGGTCATCTAGGAACCAGAACACTTACACAGAAAGCCCTTGAGGTCCTCTGGACAGCCATGCTCAGGCCAGTCTGTATACTGCAGATGCCACACTGTCCTCTCCTGCCCCGTGAGCAGATGCTTCATCTTGAGGCCGGTGGTGGCATAGCAGCCGGAGTCTGTGCGGAACCGCGTGGTGATCTTAAACCTCCCATAGGTGACAGTGTTGTGCCTGGAGCCCAGTCGGGGCCAATACCGGAAGCTCTTCTCCCTGCCACCTTCCTGTTAGAAGATGAGAAGGTTGACCACCACCACACAGGACCTTCTCCCAGAGCCATCTCCTGCAAAGGCCAGGGTCCTACACAGGAAACATGGACTGTCTCGGGGCTGAGACGTCAACACATGGAATCGAGTACTCACCTCCTCTGCCGTCACCATTGCTATAATGGCAACACCCTGTTCCCATACCATCTGCCAGAAATCCTGGCAGGTATTCTGTAATGGTCCCTGTGTGGCAATGTAGTCCCATTCAATTCCACTGACAGAGACCTGAAATTAGAAAAGATTAAAAAAGTTAACTTGTATGTGCATGTAATACATGAATGTATTTGTGTATATGTTTATAGTAATACTAAAAAAGCAAACTGATTATTCAGAATTCACAAAGGTTTATATCTCAATCTTTTCTCTTGAATTAATATAACACGACCTGAGATCATCTGGTTAATGTCTTGGAATCTCAGTTCTCACCTATAAAAACCAAAGTATTGAGACAGGCCTGTGGTCTAGGGACTAAGGCACTCAGGTACCACACTGCAGTTCTCTGGGTTTGATAACTGGCTTTATTCCCACCCCTGACTCCAGCTTTCTGCTGACACATTGTACAGACCCTCGTGGCAGCAGTACCAGCCCCTGTGTGGGAGGGATGGATTGAGTTCCTGGCCGCCGCTAGCTGCCAGCCTTGGCCTTGGCCCAGCACCAGCTGCTGCGTGGGGCCTTAGAGCGAACCAGTAGAAGGGGAGCTTGTTTACGACACTCCGCATCTCAAATAACAAATCTTAAAACAGCTGAAATTTTAAAAAAATAAAAGTATTGCCTACTTTCCTAGGCCTGTTGTTACAACTGAGTCAATTATGCTTGGCACTGCTATTATGATTCCTCTTACCAAAGTTCTCTCGGTGGCTGGCACTGTGGATAGCAGAAGCTGCCACCTGCAATGCCAGCATCCCATCTGGTGCCACTTGGAGTCCCGGCTACTCTACTTCCGATCACGCCCACTGCTAATGGGCCTGGGAGTACAGAAGATGGCCTGAGACCTTGGACCCCTGCCAGTCATGCGGGAGACCCAGAAGGATTCTGGCTCCTGGCTTCAGGAGCCCCGAAGGATTCCTGGCCCTGGAAGTTGGGATCATTTGAGGAATGAGGAACCAGCGAAAGGAAGGTTGAACTCAGTCTATACTCTTCTCTCTGTAAACTCTGCCTTTCAAACAAATAAAAGAATACCAACATGTTAGTATCCCAGATTCATTTATTTTTATTTGAGATTTTTACAGAGAGGTCCTCTACTGCTTGCTCCCTTCCCAAATGAGCACAGCAGCCAGAGCTGAGCCGTTCCAAAGCCAGGAGCCAGGAGTTCCCTCTGAGTCTTCCACACGGCTTGAGACATCCTCCTCTGCTTTCCTAAGTCCTAAGCAGGGAGCTGAATTAGAAAGGGAGCGGCCAGGACACGGACCGGCCACTCATGGGATGCTGGTGCCGCAGGTGGACGATGAGCTTACTCTGCCACTACACCAGCAGTACCCCACATTTCAAATACATGTCCGCTTCCTGAAGCATGCTGGCAATGAATTCAAAGCTTGAAAACGTCAGATTTCCAGGGAAATTTTTCTTATTGTAAACTCACTTCTGAAATTCTAGATCAAGAGAACTCTCCCTAACATTACTGAAGTTCTCCAGTTAAGACTTAACCTCTTGATCCTGGCCAGTACAGTAATTACCAGGTGTGCAGTCAGAACTGGGTCTAATCACAACTCCACCAATATTTGGTGAGAGTAACAACTGCCCTCTGAACGCCTACTTAGTATATTCCACTGTGCCACGCCCTGTTCCACCCACACTCTCACCTAAGGCTGCCAGAGCCTCTCCCACCTCTGCCCTACCTCTTCTCACTGAGGGAAGCCTACAGGATCGGGCTCATCACTTCTTCATTTGGAGGTGAGAGGCAGTGATGGGTGAGTGGTCCACCCGGGACACAGCCCCAGCTCTCACACTGTATACCGCTGAAGACTGAAGCAGCTGTGCAAACACTTTATCGGTTCTTAACCAATCAAAAAAGGCTCGGTGAGTTAATCCAAAGAAATGCTTAATTTGTAAATATATTGTGACCTGGCTGACACAACAGAATACCGCAGGTAAAGATTCCCCAGTGTATGGCAATCCTGGCCTGCGGGTCTGCGGAAAGCCTTGGGTGCCATCAAATGTTGACTTCAGAACAGGGGCGAGAACTACAACACTTGGCCATACATACTCATCCACCTGCTATCCAGACATCTCTCCAGTCCCAGATAAAGAATCTACCAGTGTGACCCGAGGGGGGGACACTGACTCTGCTGTGAATCATCACTTCGCATTTGGATGTGAGTTAAATGCAGGGAGAAGGGATGCCACCTTTTATAAGTAAAATTTTCTAAGCACCATCAAAAAGCCAGACATGAGTGACATAAAAGTACACTCAGTTTAAGCATAAGGTGAAAACAACATCTTATAGCGCCTAAAAAAAAATGCACAAGCTAGGAAGAACATACAAATTTAAAAGGAAAATGTTCTGAAGCCAGAAAAATCAATGTGTCCCGAGTGCTGGGCACAGTGGTCTCCCACATGCAGAAAACACACGCGACTTTGCCTTTTCATCTAGCAGTAGCAGCTGCATTTCCTAGCTTGTAATATCGTAGTTACAATGGCTCAAATCAGGGTGTCTGTAGAGTACAAAGACGTGAACACATTCTTGTGCTGCATCCAAACCATATATGCCGTTTACCGCCCTGGACATTCCTCTCACCTTAATATGAGACGCGTTGATATAGCCGGTATTGTTCTCTTTAGTTGGGACTAACTCCACTCGTGCATCATCATAGGGAAGGACATCTTGGAATCGATTTCTTTCTGCGTTTTCAGGGAGACGTGCCGTGGCGCACTCCCCATCAACTAGCCGTTTTTTAAGAATTCTCTCGTACTCTGTGAACACCATCCCCTGTTCTAACCGCTGCTCCAGGATTCTACACTGGAAAACAGAACGTGTGGAGTTACACGAATGCCTTCTCACGTCACAGCATCCCTGAAACGTCCTGTCCTATACTGCAAGCCTGCAACATCCAATATTGAAAAAATTCTAGATGTAACCAAAATTTAAATTTTCCACAAATGCAACAGTTTATGGGGGCCTGGAGGTGAAGCTAAATGTAATCACATGCTCATTGTAAGCTTTTATTGTTAAAAAAATAAAACAAAAAACCCATCAGATTCTGTTAACAGCTCTCGTCAGGAAAAGCTGGCTCCAGCACTTTCTGAAAGTGACTCAAAATGCCCCCAGTGTGATGCTGTCTGAAGCCTTGGTGAGGAAGATTGCAAAACTGTCTGAAGCTGAAAATTGGCCTCAAATAATTTGCTGAATTTGTTTTCTTTAATCTTTGGTCCGTTTTATGACCTCTATAAAAAAGAATTCTGGAGAATAGTAAGTCCTACACCAAGAATATCATCGATAAGCAAATGCTTAAATTTTATAACAGGTGACATATAAGACATTAAAAGCAGTCAATATAGGAAACTCCAGGATTCAGTTTTCAGTAGATTCAAGCCTGTCTCACTTCTATACAATCAAATCTATACAAAGTATATCTCAGTAATATTTTTCTAACTAGTTTAATAACTGTTTCCTCTCAAGATAAATTTTCAGTGTGATAAAAGCATTCATCATCTGATTTCTTTTTTTATACACTCATACAGATTTCTTCTCAAGGCCACCAGAAGGTAAGACCACCCCAAACAGCTGCAGGCAGTTAAGCACCCAGAACTAAAGCCATCTAGTGACATTAGCCAGAGAGCTGCCCCAACCGTGAGGCATAATTCCTTAATATTTCTTATGGCTATTAAATTATGCTGCAAAATTCCCTAAAGTCCCATGAGAGAATTGGGTGGTACTTGCCAACCGTCCCGGAGGAGGCCAGGACCCAGCCCGTACGTACCCGTTCGTCATTTGTGGCCCGGGAAGGCATCTGGTCCCCTTCATCAGGCAGAGGCAGGCGCGAGAGGGAGAGTCCATTCAGGGCTGCCAGTTTAAGAGGACCAATTTTTTTTGCATCACCTCGAGTCTTTTTCATTCCCTGTAAAAATATGTGTGTATCTGAAATAATTCAGAAATGCAGTCCCTTCAGAAAGCAAGTCCCCTGGGTGGAAGACCAGAAACAAAGGGAGTATTCTCCTTCGGCAGGCCCCAGCAGACTCCCTCCTTCACACATCGTTTGTTTCACAAATATTAGGAGGACTGCATTCCTTTCAAGGCCAAAGCCTTGATAAGTCTTCCAGATAGAAAGTCTCGAAACTCAATTGGTTACAAGGCTCTGTTGCAATGAAAAGTGAGGCTCCAGGCAGACAGCATTCCTCCACAGAACCAAACCCCAAAGCAGGACACAAAAAGACTAGCAGTGGTCCACCAGAAAAAAAAGGGGGGGGGGGGCGGGTCAGTTAAATGCAATCACTTGATTATTGTAAGCTTTCATCATCATCATAAAAAAAAAGTCTGATACTAGCTCTCACAGAGATTAGCTGGTCTGGCACTTCCTTGCCTAAACATGACTCCGAGTGCCCCACGGTGCAGGGATGGTGGCAGCCAGCACGTGGAGGGAGCTGCACATAGTCCAACCTGAGCTAGTGCATAGGGCCCTTGGACAAGGGCTGCCAGGGCTTTACGTGACAACTGTCAGGCAAGGCAGGAAAGCAGGGGGGAGTATTTCTGTGGGTGGATGAGTGCTGAGCCAGGTCCCTGGGGATGCGGGTGGGTGGGACGTTATAAAGCGTGCCATCCTGAGCCCGGCACAGTAGCCTAGCGACTACAATCCTCACCTTGAATGCGCCAGGATCCCATAGGGGCGCCAGTTCTAATTCTAGCCACCCCACTTCCCATCCAGCTCCCTGCCTGTGGCCTGGGAAAGCAGTCGAGGACAACCCAAAGCCTTAGGACTCTGTACACATGTGGGAGACCTGGAAGAGGCTCCAGGTTCCTGGCTTCCAATTGGCTCAGCTTCATACATTGCGGCCATTTGGGGAGTGAATCAGTGGACAGATCTTTCTGTCTCTCCTCCTATCTGTATATCTGCCTTTCCAATAAGAAATAATTAAATCTTTAAAAATAAAAAAGTAAAAAGATAAAATGCTTCTTCCTGTCTCAACTTATGTCACTGTTTCTAATTCTGAATAGCTTTAATTCACATTAGTATTTTTCTTTAATTGTAACAGTGAAATAAAGATAAGGACACCCTTCTATTACAATCCAGAGACACACTGGGCCTGGCCACTTCAACGCCTCAAAAGTATGCTGTGACCTTGGCCAAGCACTGTCCATTTCACAGTGCCATTTCATTCTCTCTGGAGTCATCTCCTTTACAAATAAAATGAAGTCACAGAGAAATTAAACAGCCTGCCTGAGTCACGTGACAGCTGCTCTGAGTCACGTGACAGCTACTCTGCGGGTGCCTCGTGCCAAGGGCACGGTCCTTCAGTGAAGTGTGATGCTGAGCTCAGCACCTAGCAGGCACTTCCCCGTGCCTGACCTTGACTGGGACTCCACGCCACGAGGAAGGAGGAACAGGGAGAGTGTCCCTGTGTCACAAACATGGAACTCAGCACGTGGCCTTGCTGCCCTGGACCACTCTAAGGTGGATCCCTTCAGCAGAATCCACTTGTTAAGACCATCGGTACTGAAGCCGGTGAGATGAAAATCAAAATTAATCAGAATTCTCGTGTTTAGCTGAAACAGCCAAGCCCCACTCAGAACATCCAGCAATAACACGAGCTTGAGCAGCAGGCTGTACTTGTACAAAGGTCGCTTCGGGAAGGTAGACCGCGTGTACTATCGCACAATTCTGTCGCTGGCTCAGTTCCTCCTGCTGAGAAATGGGGAAGCCTGTCCGCCCCGAGTCCTCTGGGGCTCATCAGCTGGCACCCTCAACCTCGGCCCGCCTGGCACACTGGACTGTACCATCACATGGATCAGGAAGAAAAATACATCAAAATCTTTGGCCACTCTGTAAGCGGTTTCTATGAATGCTAGTGTTGTTTCCTAAGCACCAGAGTGTTGTGTTGGGCTTTTTCTTGTCCATCCAGGTAGGCATCAGGCAGAGATGAGGCCAACAGGCCAGGCTGCCAGGATGTTGGAAGCCACAGCCTGGTGCACCTGCAGACACTGGGATGGGGGTGCAGGCCACGAGGAGCCAGCACCACAGAGTGAATCCACTTCCTGCCAGGGCGGACGCCACCCAGCTCTGTCCTTGGGAAATCAATTATAGGATGGATGCCAACTGCACACAACACCTGAGCAAACCCAACAAGGACGGTACTGGGGTACTTGCAGTGGGTGGCTAGCACGGAAATCTTGGCTAAAATTAAGACATTTTAACTCTCTTTTCCTTAACACATCACCAAAACCAGCTCCCTCTCACCCCCTCCAATCCACGGATACCCTTTCACCGCATCTACTTCGTGGACTCCAGCAAAACCAACGGGGCTCTAAGCGTTTCTACAATTCAGATCTGTTCAAGACACAGAATGACATAAGGAGGCAAACAAAAAGGGGAGGGGCATATCTAATGACGTAACCAACAGGCCCTGGGACTCCCACATTCCATCATGTCCCACCTTCACTTCCCTTTCAGCCCAGCTGACGTGCACGCTGGGAAACAGCAGGTGGTGGCTCATGTAGGACACCCAGGTGGGGTTCTAGGCAACCCCAGAGGTCACAGGCCTTGGCAGTGACCCAGGGAATGGAAGCTCGCAGCCTGCTCCGCTATGGTTCTTTGCCTTTCAAATAAGCAAATATAAAGAGGAGCTGGCATTGTGCCACAGAGTTAGGCTACGACTTAGAAGTGCTGGTATCCCACTTGGGTGCTAATTCAAACCCTAGTTACTCCACTTCCCATCCAGCTCCCTGCTCATGTGTCTGGGAAGGAGCAGAAGATGGACCCGAGCCCTCGGCCCCTGCCACCCACGTGGAAGAACGGGAAGAAGATCCTGGCTCTTAGCTTCGGCCTGTCCCAGCCCTGTTTCTTACGGCCATTTTGGGAGTCAAACAGCGGGTGGAAGATCTTTCTGTGTCTCTCCTTCCTTTGTAACTCTGCCTTTCAAATAGATAAATAAACATTTAGATAAATATTAAACAGACAAAGTCTGAGAACAAGCAGACAGGCCATTTTCCCCGGGGTCCGAGGGGCATCCGCTCACTGCCCAGCTTACCCCCAGTGGTGGGAGGCCCTCCACGACATTCTTTTTCCCAGACAGGAGGTCCGACACTGGCCTCTTCTTGAGCGAGTCCCTCCGGGCGCGGTATCTACCCGACGTGGTGAGGTCGGACTCCGACATGGAGGATGTGAGCAAGCTGTCCCTCCTGAGCCGCTGGGTATCAGCTGTCCTGGAGATGGGGCTCGTGTCCCCCACCCTTGGCTCTGTCTCTGGGACATGGGGCTTAGGCTCCAGGATGTGCAGAGGGCCGCCAAGGGGGCCTGCCGGGGCACACAGACAGCTCCGTGGTGGCTCCTGGGAGTAGCCGCCCTGTTGCCGGGGCCCCTGCACACCTGCAGGGAGGCCAGCCTGGGCCTTGCTTAGTTCCTCAGGGTCCTCCTCCTCCTCACTGCTATGTACCAGCATGGTGGCATCCGAGAGAGACTTGTGATGGCCGTACCTCAAGCCCTCGGGCTCCTCTTGCTTCGTGCTCGCAGTGAGGATGCTGGGCTGGGAGGCCACGGGCCGCGGGGCCACATCTGCAGCCGAGGCCGACATGGTCCTCTCCTTGAGTCTCAGGCCATCGAAGCCGTGGCTCAGCCCTGCTATCTCAATGCTGTTCCTCTTGTGCAGCTGGGCGTGCCTGGCGGCCGTGAGCGGCTCGCTGACCTCCTGCAGGGAGTGAGCCACAGGCAGGCTGTCCTCCTGGAAGGTCTGCACTGAGTGGTGGACGCGCCTGGTGATGAGGTCCGGGTTGCTGCTGCTGATGTAGAGGTGGCGAGACAGGTCTGGGGTGCTATTGGCAGGCCTGGGGTATGGGTATGGGGGTGGCGGCCGGTACACCTGGGTCCTCATGATGTTTGCAGCCGGGTACTCCTGGGCCTGCAGCTGCACGTTGGTCAGCTCAGGCACACTGACCGCCCCCACCACTGGCCTCCGCTCAGCGGGATAGGGATAGGGAGACTGGCTGTGGAAGCTGTAATTCAGATTGAAGGGGTAGTGGGCCGACTGCGGTGAGGCCAAGTGTGCGTGATCACGGATCTCGGGCTGGCTGTAGACCAGGGCATCGGGCCTGCTGTACGCAGACGAGTTGCCGATGCTGAGGTTTCGCAAGGAGTGGCTCTGTCGGTCCCCGTGCACCAGGCCCCGGTTGAGCTGCTTCATGACAGTCTCATAGTCCGGGGTCGGCCGGTACGAGGGTGGGATCAGGGCGCTGTGGCGATGGGATGGGACATAGTCGGGTCTCAGGACGTCGCTCCCCGTGATGCTGGGGTTGGAGGACATCGGGGAGGGCTGCAGAAAGGACTGAGGGTTATTCAGGGAGTTGGTGCTGTGCGCGCTGTAGACGCTGCCGTTGCGGATGCGGCCATTCAGGTCCATCTGGGCTCTATCCAGACTTGTCTGGGAGTGACAGTAATAGCCGTTCTGGCTGGGTACAAAGAGGTTATCTGGAGGAGAAAAGAATTCTGAAATGTAGTTTAAAATGCCATTTTAGAAAAAGGCATTACATTGGAGCAATTACTGCAGCCAGACACAGAACGGGCCCAGAGCTGAGACGACTCATGGAGCTTCGAAGGTCCTGCCTTCAGCCACCCCAGAGCCCAAGGGGGACTCGGCTTCCTCACGCAGCATTAGCAGATGGTCCTGCCCACTCACAGGGTGCTGCTCAGTACCTAGCTCCCACAGAGACAGGCCAAACTGCAGTCCAGTGTTAAGACCATAACCATATCACGTTTTTTCCAAAAATTCAAACCATGTCTTACTAGAAATATGAAAAAAAAAAAGACCTTCTGGAACTCTGTGAAACTCAGAGCAGACTGCTGAGGACCCCAGACTGCACGTTTGCCTGGGAGGGGAAGGCGCCTTGCGGAGCCCGACCAGCTCCAGCACCACCATCTGTGAACATTCCCTTAACTGGAGTTTTTAGATTGCTAGTGTGGGTCCCTTGAGAATGAAGACAGCTTCCGCTGACAGGGCAAAGGCACAGCAGAGAAGAGCTGTCCCCAGCCCACGCTGTCCCCACAGCCGCATCCCCTAGGGGCACAGGCTAAGACAGCTGCCACTGCCCCTGGGCTTCAGCGAGACGGGCACCCGTGGACCTGACCTTATGACAACCACACAAGGATGCCTGTCCAGGGGCCAACAGTTCCCCGGAAATGCTCATGCTAGCAGGGGTTTCTAACACTTCAAAGAAACTCCACAGTAATCTAGTCCAAAGCAAAAAAAAAAAAAAATTGCTGCAAAAAGCACTTTCTGTGTTTCCAAAGCTCTGCAGAATCTGAACAGCAACTGCTCCTCAGTCCGCCCACGGGCAGTGCGCACGGCGTGTCCTGGCAGGGCACACAGCCACCGTCCTCACCGCTCACTTCCGACGCCTCCTCACCACTCTGCTTGGCCCAGCCTCAGACACTTGGCCACCCCCGAGTCTCTGCCATCACAGCCTGGCTCCCTCCTCCAGCTTGTCTAGACCTGACTGGCATCCTGCCCTCACCTGTGCATCCCTCCACCCGGCCGTCATGTGTGGGTCTGCCACCTGGAGAAGGCAGGAATGCAGCCTAGTGGTTAGCGCTGCTTGGAAGGCCCACAGCCTGTATCAGAGTGACTGAGTTCAAGTCCCGACTGCAATCCCAACGCCAGCTTCCCGGGGAGACAGCAGGTAGGGGCTCAAACGGGTGGGTCGCTGCCACGCATGCAGGTGTCAGGAACTGAGTTCTGGGCTCCCTGCTTCAGCAGGGCCCAGCCACAGCCATTGTATACATTTAGGAAATGAACCAACAGATGGGAGTACATACATTCTCCCTCTCCACCTGCCTCTAACAATGAATTCAGAAGGTAAGGGCTACAAAGGGGAAAAGCTTCTATAATATGGGCAAGTAAAGGGCAAGGCATGCACAAGAATCACCACTTCTCAAGGAACAAAGAGAAGAGTTGCAGGAGGTGAGGGTGCAGGACAGCCTTCCAGGAGACACAGCGTCCGAGGGACCTCCAGGATAGGATAGGGGGAAGCACCGAGCAAGGCCAGCCTCGATCAGCAGCAGGTCTACCCCTCCCGAGCACAGGCCGGATGAGGCCTCCTCGTCCCAGACCATCATGGATGACACGTGGAAACGGGACAGATGGCAAGGAGCTAACTTCAGTGTCCTCCTCCTCTGCGACCCTGGCCCACCGCCTGCCGGAGGACAGCGGCTCCCGAGTGTACACCTCTGAGCAAGGCTGCCAAGGAGCACCGCAGGCAGCGGGCCCAAGCAGGGTGTGACCTTGAGCTTTGGGAAGCCATGGAGAGTGGAGGATGATTTCTCAGTGCAGCAGTGCTGAGTCCTTGCTGGCTGGACAGCAACGCGTGGACAGGCAGGTGCTCTGCGTGACAGCCAGCACGGGCAAGGCCAGGAGGGCAAGCTCAGCTAGGCAGGGACACAGGGAGCCGGAGAGGAGCAAAGGAACAAACGGAAGAGAGGAGAGCGGGCTGGGGGAAGAGCTGGGAACGGGCCAGGACACAGCAGCGGCCAAGCGTTCTTAGGAATGTACTGAAGACAAAGCAGTGACCCGCATGGCACTTGACGAGTGTGACCGGGAACCTTACAGACCGGGAGCGGAGGAGGAGCAGCAAGAAGAGACCACCACCAACGAGCAGGGAGGGCTGGGTGTGCAAGTCAGACCAGGGCAGGTGGCAGGGAGGCCAGTGAGGGAGGAAACACGAGCGCCACCTGCACCCCTAAGTGCGGCTCCCGATGGGGCCCCGCACTGTGCTCCAGCACCCATTGTCCCTGCCCCAGGAGCAGCCTGGGCGGCCTCACCCTTCTTCCCACCCTACTGCAGAAACCCACCAGGCCAGCTCCACATCAAGGCGGGGAGTGAATCCACGCACTCCAGTCGCCCAGCCCCACATCGTTACTCCACACGTTCCACAATGAAAACGCAATGGGCTCTGCTCGGAGCTCAGCACTGGCTACCAGCAAGGACATTCACTCGGCAAATCCTGCCTGGGCACGAATTCACACACTTGTCCGCAGTGGGAACTATGGCGGGCACCTTACCTTGGGAGGAAGCATACGGCTCTGGGTAGTGCCCGTTGTAATGCAGCTGCGGCGGGGGTGGCATCACGTAGGGCTGGGGTTTAGGCTGACAAGTACAAAGTGAGACACAGGTTAAAACATGTCCTCACCTACCAGGGGCAGCCTGCGTCTCGGCTGGATTCTCTCCCTCCATTGAGAACGGTCTAGAGGAGTTACCCTCCAGACGTATGGAAAACTAACCCAGGGACGAAGCTCTCACTGTGCCTATGGTTTGCAGTGTCCCCTGCGTGGCCATGCCCAGCTCTTCACACAGAGTCCAAGGAAACTGCAAGGACCAGAGAGGGTGCATCCCAAGGAGGCGGCAGCAAGCAGCAGCTGACGCCGGTCTCCTCCTAGAAACAGCTGCGTGTACGCAGCTTGCACGCGGGGCAGCTACGGGGGCACAGCAGGTCACCTGCTTAGGACACCCACATGCCACAAAGACGTGACGGCCCAAGTCCCAGCCACTCAGCATCTGATCTGGCTCCTGCTCTACGTGCCTGGGAAGCAATGGGTGACAGTCCAGGTACTTGGGTCCCTGCCACCCATGTGGGAGAGCTGGCTGGGGTTCCTGGCTCCTGACTGGTACCCAGCCCATCCACGGATGTTGCAGGCATCTGGGCAAAGAGCCAGCAAACGGATGATCTCTGCTTTCCCCTCTCCCTGTCGCTCTTCCAGATAAGCAAACCGTAAAGCAAGGAAACTTACAGGAGCATGTTATCTAACATTCTAAATACCTACCAACTTATGATGACTTGTGACAAATAGTCCAAAATTTTCATATACATTATTCTAGTATTTAGGTATGTATATTACAATTACGTAACTATTAGATTGGAACTATGGACAATTGGACCAAAAAAAAAACTCAAAGATTACCACACTTTTATGGTCCAGACCCAAAACCATCACTGAAAAAAAAAAAGCAATAAAAACAATAATAAATAAACAGCAACAATCTTCTTTTCCCTTTTTCTTACCAGAGACACCCTGGAGGAGGACCTTCTGCGAATGGGGTTCACTGTGGCAGGCTGGGTTGGCCTGTAAGGCGAGAAGGTTTTGAGGAGAGTGCACACACAAGCCCTGAGCTAACGAGGGAACAGCAACTCCGCCAAACACAGGCCGACACACACTAGGCCGACATCTTCTATCGCCACCTAGGCCAGGAGACCCCTGCGCTGCCCATCAGCTGTGTCACCTGGCAACCTGGCCCCGCAGAGGCAGGCTCCAGGCAAACGCCTCTCTCCCCGCCGCCAGGTCAGCACCCAGCACCCCCACCCTGCATCCTGGAGGTGACCGCAAGCGTCAGCCCGCTGGCCCGAAGTGACGGCAACTCCTGGTAAACCCATACATGCACCTCCATAGGAGATGTCTCTGCGCCGTTTAAAATAGACCCTTTATAAAGCAACTACACAAATGGAGAACAAATTAAGAAGCAACCAAGAGTGTCAGGGTGTCGGCTGACACGGATGTGATCATCTGAGAATTTTTAAATTACCCATGCAAGTTCCATGTGAGAACAAACAAAACGGTTTAAAAAAGAAAGAAAGAATAAGAAGCCAACCAATGCATCAGTGACATTATTGCCTTCAGGGAGGCGGGCCTTGTCCGGGCTTGGGGTGCCACCCTCAGGGAGGCGGGCCTTGTCCGGGCTTGGGGTGCCACCCTCAGGGAGGCGGGCCTTGTCCGGGCTTGGGGTGCCACCCTCAGGGAGGCGGGCCTTGTCTGGGGTTGGGGTGCCGCCCTCATCAAGAATCAGACCTAAGCACCTGAACGCGACGTGTTCTTGGCTCTGTGGGAGAGTCAGGAAATCCTGTCGAAGCACTTTTTTTTTTTTTCTCAATCTTTTTGCCATCTGTTCCTGACTCATGAGCTTATGTGACCTAGAATTTCTGCTTACAGAAACCTCCTGAGATCCTTGGTTGTATGTTATAAACTAATTACTAGAAAGTCCAACATCACAAAGTGAACAATCAACCCAGCTCAGTTGGCGAAGTGACCCACAATGTTATGCCTTGTGTCTCAGAAATCCACATTAATTGCGGCACTCCTATCTGGTATCTTATAGTGAAACCCGAATATTAACTGATCACACACACATATATATATATATATGTAAAGTTCTGAGACAAGAAAATTGGTGCCATTTTAGAATCTTCACCTCAGGTGACCACAACTATTACTCCTTGTTGAACTCTGAAAATCACTGCCCTGTGCTGTCCTGGAAGGATTCAGGCTCTTGAGAAGCAGGTGCTCCTTTTCCAAAGGATTTTCCCTTCCGCTCGTGCTCATATCAGTAACAGATCCGCACGGACCACCTGGGCTTTCTCTTGAATTTCTAGAATATTCTTTAACTAAACAGTAAATATTCCTGAGAACTTGTGTCCAGAATTTTAACACGAGCACATTCTACAGCCCTGTCCAAGGGGCCTCTGGTTATTCTCCACTGTCAGGAGCAGTTTACGCCAACAGTGTACTTTGAACTTGACATATAAGAGGTGTCTAAAGGGACTGCATTTTCAAAGTACTATAAAGCAGGATGAAGGGTTGTGGATAGAATCTTCTCCCAAAGAATCTCAATCATGTGACCACAGGTGCCCAGCCTGGAGCAAAAATAAAACCCAAGGATGCAGAGCTCAGGTACAGGCAGCTCCCGACACCAACTATGGTGCCCTGGCTGGCACAGCACCCAGAGTGGGGGCACACACAGCCCATTGCAGGAGCCGGTTCTGCTGGACACAAAACCAGCCGGTTTGTCTTCCAACCTGCCAAACAGTTTCTGGCAGCCTTGCCAGCAGCCTCCTCAACAGGGCTCCCACAGGAAGAGCTGACCCTGAGATCAGGGCACAGGAGACAATGATGCACCTGCCAGCCAGACTTTGCAGGCAGCGACTGTGCACACAGGCGACAACAAGCACGAGACAGCTGAGGAACACTTAAGAGAAACCCCTGGGACGCAAGCCCTGAACCAGGCCGTCAACCAGGCTGCCAGGACGAGCAGAACACGCGTGGACTATCGAAACCAGGCCGAGGAGGAGCACACGCGGTTATCATGCCATCGGCACACCAAGCCCACAGGTGAGGGCCCGCCATGATCCTGATTGTACAGACTAACTGGGCCAACCCTGATCACCTGGCAAACACTGGGCAGAACTGGCACTGGAACCAGGTGGGGCTGTCAGACGGCTCCACCTTGCCCCTCCTGAGGCATCATTTATCTAAGCTCTTCTGCAGCTCCAGCCACCCTGGCCGCTCCGGGGAGGAACAGGGCACAGCGTGGTGCCTGCTGTGCCTGGCACACCCAGAGGGAGCACTGACTTGCATGTGGATTGAACAACACAGTGAGGGAGGGCGCGGCTCACATCTCTAAGAGTCAAGGCAATCCTGCTCCTTTCTCCCGGGTGTGTTTATTTGTAGCCAGTGGAGCTGGTGATTTTGATCAACAAAATATCAGACTGTAGGAACAGAGAAGTTTTGTCTCAGTGACTCCTCTTGAACTTGCTATAATAAGGGAAGGAAGAACAAGAGCTATTTTCCTCTCTGATGCTCACGCAGCCCAGGACATGTGCAGGCTGCTGGCTCAAAGATCAAAGGTTGGGAGCCCAGCACAATGGCTCAGTGGCTAAATCCTCGCCTTGCACTTGCCGGGATCCCATATGGGCACTGGTTTGTGTCCTGGCTGCGCCGCTTCCCATCCAGCTCCCTGCTTGTGGTCTGGGAAAGCAGTCGAGGACAGCCCAAAGCCTTGGGACCCTGCACCTGTGTGGGAGACCCAGAAGAGGTTCCTGGCTCCTGGTTTCAGATAAGCTCAGCTCTGACCGTTGCAGCCACTTGGGGAGTGAATCATCGGACGGAAAATCTTCCTCTCTGTCTTTCCTCCTCTCTGTACATCTAACTTCCCAATAAAAATAAAATAAATCTTTAAAAAATAATAATAAAATTTAGAAAACAGCCTTTTAAACATAATTAATTCCCATTTTCAAAAAAATCATCTGTTCTATCCGCAGACACAAAATATGCAAATGACAAATATGTGAATGTGGTCTATTCATACTTGCGAGTAAACAGTGATATTCTAAAAGTTAATTTTCTGAGAATAATCAATTTACCATAAATAAGCAATCAGTTGTTAGTTTTCTTCTGAATTTTAAAATTATTACTAGGTGGGGAATTTGCCAAAATATTCAGTTAAATGCGGCATTACAATAGAAAAAAAAACAAAAATATATAAAAAGACAAATAAAAATAAACAAAAAGGGGGATGATATAGATGCCAGCTAGACAGCACTCAGATTTACGGCTTATTCTAAATAACTGATTCTCCACTATTCTCCAGAAAAGAAATGAATGAGGTAATGAGGGCACAATGCTATGAATACTCTTAAATCTGTGAGAGCCTTTAAAGTGAATGCTCTGTGTTCCAGCTGCAGATCTACCCTACGAGCTTTAGAACACACTTCTGCACAGAAATAAAGTCACCTGTGGCCAGGGACCAAGCTAGCAATGGCAACCACAGGCAACTGCTCTGCACTGGGAACATCACCGAATCCAACCACCAGAGGGCACCCTTCCACCTGCAACTGCACCAGGACTCCAACTCCTAGAGTTCCCACATTGCTGCCAGCACGATGGTTACTGGGCACCGGTTCACCTCTCGGCAGCTCCACTTCCTTTCCAGCTCCCTGCTTGTGGCCTGGGAAAGCAGTCAAGGATGGCGCAAAACCTTGGGACCCTGCACCCGCGTGGCAGACCCAGAAGAAACTCCTGGCTCCTGGCTTCAGATCAGCTCAGGTCAGCTCCAGCCAAATCTTGGGGAGTCAACAAGCACATAGATCTTTCTCTATTTCCTTCTTTCTGCATATTGCCTTTCCAGTAAAAAATAAATAAATCCTTTTTTAAAAAGGGGAGAGGTCTCCCACATTCACAAAGGAAAGTCCCGCCCAACACACCAGACACCAACGACTTTCACTTTTTTCTGAAGGGACCCGACAGCACCCCAGGCTTCCCAGGCAGAGCTCCTGCCCCTCTTCCTGCTGCAGATCCATTCAGCAGTCACTGAAGGCCCTTGCTGGGCACCAGGGCTGCAGCAGCAGAGGGAGTGTCCGTCCTCGGGCCATGCCTGGGACGGAGGGCAAACAAGACGCAAGGAACCAGCACACGTGCTCAGCCAGGAAGAAGACAGGTGTGGGGGACGGGGCGGGTGTATAAAGAGGGGGTACACGGGATCAGATGACTGACTGTAAGGGGGACACAAGAAAAGATCCTTCCGGCTGAAGGAGGAGAGAAAGGAGAGTTCGAGGCTGGCGCACACGGCTTGGCAGGGATACCAGCATGGCCGGAGCAGAGAAAGCAGGAGAGGGTGACCGCAGCAAGCCTGGAGAAACAGGCAAAGACAGCGAGGACCTCGCACCTCTGCGGCCACTGGGACGCGAGGACAATGGACAGTCGTAAGGAGAGGGGCAGGATCTGACTCCTGAAGCACTAAGCTCGTTCTGACTGACTCGGCCAGAGAGGAGCAGATGTGCAACGGGAAGGAAAGACCAGCGCTCGGCTGCGGATGAGCCACCAGGGCGGCCTCGGCAGCAGGTGCAGCAGGTGCGTCGGGACAGGCAGCTTCTCCCCCGCTTCCAGCTGACAGGTAGAGAGGGATCGCCACCTGCTGGTGCATTTCCGCAACGCTCAGAACAGCAGCACCCTCCCTGACTGGGGCGGTCAGTGTGACCTCCAGGGTCAGGAGAAGGTTCGCATCAGGGGCCAGAACCAGGTATAGAAGCGGAGGCCTGTGGTGTGGGATGCAGGTATGCTAACGGTTGTAGCACTGGCAGTGCTCACTGCTGCATCGTGCGTGGCACGAGAAGGAACAGAAGTGTGCCTGCAGATGGAGCACGGTGCACGCCGGCTGCTGGCCTGAGAAGGGCAGGGGAGACGTGGACTCGGACCAGGAGGAGATCAAAGGGTCTGTTGGTCCCATCCGCTGTGGATACCTCTTAGTGCTGAGGGACAGGTCAGGGTCTGTAGGTCCCATCCGCTGTGGATACCTCTTAGTGCTGAGGGACAGGTCGGGAGGCAGCAGTGTGCGGCACTCAAAGCTCAGGGAGGAGGAGCTAGAAGGCAAGCCTGCCACACTCGGGCACGGACGCCTGAATCAGTGGGAAGGGGAGCCGGCAGCGGGGGCAGCTAAGAAACAGGAGGGGAGAGCCGGGAGCGGGCGGCGCCTGAGCAGCAGGCAGCCTTGAGGGGTCAGTGCCCTGAGCTGCGGGGAAGCCACCTGACCTTGACCAGCAGTGTCACCAGAGAGGTGGCAGTAAGGAGCAAGGGCAAGAACACAGACCTCCTGGAAACAGGAAACGGCGGGGCGGGGCTGCAGGGGAGCTGGCCCCAAGTGTCGGGGGCGTGTCCCTGACAGGTGCACTGCCGGCTGGGATCCCCCAGGCCTGCTCGAGGGCACCTTGACTGCGAATGGTGAGCAGGGTGTTGGTTTTTAACAAGAATGGGTACTTTTCCCTTTTTACACTCCAATACGCAGAGTGGGAATAACTGAATGGAACAAAATTTTACAGGTGTATCCAGTGGGATTTGGCAGCCTCCTGCTGCTGTGTGTCGGGGAGGCAGCAGCTGGGGGCTCAGTTCCGTGACCCCTGCTCACTTTAAAGACCTAGACTAGCTGCAGACTCACTCCCAACCTTGACCTGACCCAGCCCTGGCTATCACAGGACTGAACCAGCAGATCAAAGATTCCTGTCTGTCTTCCTTCCAATAAAAAAACTTTAAAAGAAGTTGATCCAAAATAAAATAAAATAAATAAAACACCAAAAAGAAAAAAAGAAGTTGATCCAAAGCTAAAATGGGGGAGGGGGCAGGGCAGGAGGGGTCATTTAAACACAATTAAAGTGAACAATTTATCAGAAAAGTGTCAAAAAGATGTCTGACAAGTTTCTCTCCGAATGATACTTAAGATTAAAATGTCTAAATCCAGGGCTGGCACTATGCCTCAACTGGCTAACCCTCAACCTGAAAGCGCTGGCAGCCCACATGTGCAGCAGCTCCTGTGCCAGGGGCTTCACTTCCCGTCCAGCCCCCGTTCCACGTGGGAGACCAGGAAAAGGCGGCTGGCTTCAACTGGCTCAGCCCTGGCCGTAGCGTCATTTGGCAAGTGAACCAGCAGATGCAAGACCCCCGTCTCTCCTCTCTGCAATTCTACCTTTCCAATAAAAATAAAAACCTCTAAATCTGTCACTCTCTGCTATTTCCATGAGCGCAACATACTTACAGGTTACACTGGTTTAGTCGGTAAAATTTGTGTCTCGCGACGCACAATCTCCACACGTATTTGGCTGTTTCCATGTCTTCCTGGCAAACAAATATGCACAAGGCAACATGAACCGTTGTATACGACCTGGTATTTTAATGCAGAGTTTGTCGGAGGACAAGGCTAATGACCGGCCAGCATTTCACGACAGTCACCTTCTGTACACTGCGATCCTGCGTATCCTCCCACACGAATGCCATGCGGGGTCTGAATTATGACGGCAACAGGAGGATTGTCCAGTAATGTGAGTCTGATATTAAACTGTTACAGAACGGATATGAGGGTCCACACGCCCACCTCCCACATCGGGTGCCAGGGTTGACACCTGGCCCTGGCTCCAGCTGTCCCTGTGCCCTCGTAGGAGACCCAGAAGAAGCTTCTGGCTCCCGGCTCTGGATCAGCTCAGCTCTGACTGTTGTAGCCACTTGGGGAGTGAGCCAGCAGACAAAAAAAATCTCTCCCCATCTCCTTTTCTCTGTATATCTGCCTTTCCAATAAAAGTAATAATAACACATCTTTTAAAAAATTAAAAAGGACAAGGGTAGGCAACCGCCACAGTCAGTAGCCCCTCAGGATGCTCACATCCCATCTCTGGGTCTCGTTCCTGTCTCAACTCCACTTCTGTTCCCAGTTCCTGCTCATGCTACTATGGGAGACAATGTTGCTGGATACTATGGGAGACAATGGCCGGCAAGCAGGTGGCCGCTGCCACTCCACCAGGAGACCCGGAGTGAGTTCTGGGCTCCCGGCAGCGGCAGCGGCGAGCACAGGCAGCTACCGCAGTGCGCTGCAGAACAAGCCTGCAGCCTGCCGCGCCCTTCCTAGCTTGTCGCACACTCTGTCTCTCTCCCAAATACTTTTTTCTGGTTGTTGTTTGGTTTGGGGTTTTTTTTGGTTTGTTGTTTTTGCAAACAGAAAAGTTATTTGAGAAGGGGCGAGGTGAGCGGGGAAGAGGGAATTGGAGGAGGCGGGGTGCCTCTCAGAAGGAGGGGGGACACCGCAAATACGTGTTTAAAAAGAGTTCTAAACGTAGTTTCTAAAGACACATTTTATTAGTCACATATATCAAGACTTTTTAAACAAAACATTTGACTCAGACTCCATATCGCCTTCATCAAGAAAGCAAGGTCTAATAACACTTAAATATTTCTGCAAATGATTTGTTAGTGGAATTAAATATTAATGCTTTCTTGCTGTCCCGTGCAGTCCCTGAGTCCTAATTCAAAGCTCACCATGACCTGCAATACTTCCCCAAGGAATCATTCACTCAACAACACTGAGTGAGTGATTGTTTTTGGCCAAGTGCCATTGTGTGAAAGGTAGTATGATTCCTAAAACTTTGTGATATTTGTAAAATATGAAATGCTGTAATTGTTAATGTCATCCCGTCTCCCCCCAAAATAAAATGACGCAAAGGCCAAGTTGCAGCGCTTACTCACAGTTTGAAACTGGATGGTCTCCTCTTTGCTGGCCAGCTCTAACGCAAAAAAGGACTTGTTGTGGGACATGTTGGCGATGTCATGCCACCTGCAGGACGACACGGAGGACTGCGTGAGTGCTCACAGGTGCAAGGGGAGAAGCATTTTCTCATTACCATTTTTATTTATTTTTTTCTTTGTTTTATCTCTATTTTTTTAATTGATTTATTCGAAAGATAGTGTGATCAAAAAAGAGAAACAGGAAGGCCGGTTTCTCCCGCGGGTCACTCCCCGGGTGCCGGTGACAGAAGCGGGGCCGGGACGGAGCCAGGAGACCAGAACTCCGTCCGCGTCCCCCATGAGTGACGGGCACCCAGGTCCCTGAGCTGTCCTCCCGGGGTGCAGGAACGAGCAGCTCTTACAGAGGCAGGGCAGCAAGTACCTGAACTGGCACTCGGATGCAGACTGCAGGCATCCCAGGGGGCTTTTATCCCTTACAGCACAATACTTGTGCCCAGATTCTTCCTTAAACTGGACGCGTAAGTCAACATTTGTGAATCATTTTGTTAGAAATAGTCATTTCAATCAGCTAGATTAGCTCTGCCTTCACACAGATGAAAATAAACATTTACCAAATAAATGAAAACTAGAAATCACCAGTCAGGGCCACAGGGAATATGCAGAAAGAAGCAAGAAAAACACCTGAATATCACAGGGGGCCTCCCATTCTTGTGCTTCACGAAGATTCCTTCGAGACATGCTCCGATGGATATATCACTTCCTTGGCTATCCTGAGAGGAGAGGGCAGCAGAGAGAGGTGTCAGGAAGGAGGTGTCAGAAGGCTACAACATCATCTACTTCAGTCAACTTGACTCTCAAAGCAAAGATGCCCAAAAGCTCGAGCAGGAAGGAGCAAGATCAGTGTGACAAACAGTACAGCTGTGCCCCACAGGGCAGGGGGCAGGCAGCCGCACCCCGTGGAACACCCCGGAGCACAGGCACTCAAGCTAAGACCAGGAGGAGACCATTATTAGCACGTCAGAACCCGGTGCAACCAGTGTCACATGGGCAGCCCAGTCCAGAGCGGAGTGTGACGTGTGGGGTGCACTACTGCACGTGAACACCTGTTCCGAAGCATGGACTGCCAAGGCTGTGGGTGACGAGCACCTCGGCTTTTGAGCCTGCAGGCTCACACGTGTCTCCAGCTGCCGCACACCACGGCAGTCTCCAGTGTCCTGGCTGTTCTCTGGCCAGCTGCCGAGTCGGACCTCGGCGAGCCCTGGCGCCATGCTCACCTTGGCCGGGTAGCTCTCTTCGCCGTAGCCGTCCATCGTCTCCACTTCCTGCATGTAGAGCATCTCAGCGTCGGGAGCGGCGAGGCCCCTGCAACCCAAGACACATTTACTGACGCTGCTCACAAAACCAATTACTATTACTCTTTGTTAAACTAAGAGCTTTTCTTAAGGACACATCCACTTGCCATAAGACACTGCAAGTATCTCATAATTCTGAGTATCTGTGATTCTTATTATTATTATTCTAATATTTACCAAAAGCCAACCACAGGCTATGTAGGCAGGGTTCTGAATGAGAGCAAATTACATAAAGTTTATGCTTTAGGCAGCCTATGGAGCAGATGGAACAAGAAAAGCTAGGATCTTTCTAATCTACTGAGTCATTGCTTATCGCCCTGAGAGGTGTGGCAGTAAACCCCCAATGCCAAGCACAGGAATAAAGAGTGGAAGATCCTTTTGGACCAGGTGAGTCACAAATGGGCGGGCAGTGTGCGTGACGCACAGGTGACTGAGCGCACTGCACTAACTTTAAGGAAATGGATGGTAAATGAAAGAACAGATGAAAGTGACAGAAATCAGGACAGCATGTGGCTGAAGAGCTCAATTGGGCCAGACAAAAAAAAAAAAAAAAAAAAAGAGCATGGTTCTCCTGGCCGGCAGACAGGTAAGGGAGGCCTTTCATGGCAGCGTAAGAAGCGCAGGCTGGAGGAAAATGAGAGGCGTCTGGCGCATCTGGGAAGAAGGGGAGACGTGGAGGAGGGGAGGGGCATTTCAGGATGATGAATCCTTGCCAGTCGTCCCAGGACCACAGCGGGAGGGCAGGGGCATCACGATCGGGCCCCGTGGCCAGCGCTGTGGGCACAGCAGGGAAAGCGGCCGCCTCCGATGCAGCATCCACTACGGTTCCCAGTTCCCCGTTCACTCCACTTCCGATCCAGCTCCATGGTAACGTGCTGGGAGAAGCGGTGGAGGATGGGCCAGAGGCTGCACCCCGCACCCCTGTGGGCACCCCAGAGGAAGCTCTGGGCATGGTCTCAGCTCTCGCTGCCATCTGGGAAGTGAAGCAGCAAATGAGAGAGTTCTCTCCCTCTCTCCCTCTCTGACTTTCAAATAAATAAACCTTTAAAAAAAAATGCCCACACCTATGACAAGTGGAAACACTAAGTTTTGTGTGTTTGTGCTTGGTTTTTCCCTCTCAAGCCGCAGAAAGATTACTTGTCTTAAAGATTACACATAGAAGGATCCAATGACATATACATTTCCTGCAACCCTTCCAACAGTGTCTATCAGCACACAGTGGGCGGACGGGGGGCACTAAACACCACAGCTCCTCAGGGGACAGCTATGTGGCTTCATGGGAAATAACCCTGCACCGGACCTATCCCAACAGAAAACCACCCACGCCCCACGCTAACCTGCTACAGGCCTCAAAATGCACGCTGAAGAACTGACAGCTTTCAGAGCGGCTGCCGTCAACACTCCCCAGCCCCCTGCCTAGAAGGGCGTGCGAGTTACCCTACGGCTGAGCGCTCACCTGGAGCAGCACTGGGTGCAGGGCGGGCACTGCCCCTAAACGCTGGTGACTTGTAATACATACTAGCCACCGCAGGAAAGGACCAGGCTTGCCCGCTGTCACTGCACACGTCACACTTTGACAGGTGTGACCTCTGCCTCCCTCCCCTGTCTGCTTTCTTAATGTTACCTGTATTTCTGATGTAGTAGGGCCACTTTCTGGGTTGCTTCTTCCAGGACTTTCGCATCTTGCAGCCATGCCTGAAGAAAACACGGCGGCAGTAACTGTGTGAGACAGCTGACCTGCATCGCCACCCAGCAGTCACCCTGGACCCCCTTCCCAGGCAGGCACAGCGAGCACTGGAACTATCTGCAGGGGATTTAGCTCACGCAAGCCACGGTGAGCTTTCCAAGGAACCAAGGAAGCAGCTTCTGCTCAGGGGTCAACACTCCTGTCCTGAGAAGCATTCGGAAGGACTGAAGCCAGCTCCACCACCACCTCTCACGCATGGCCCGCAGACGCAGATGCGGCCCCTCCTGCAGAAGGTACTGGCTCCTTCATTATCTGCTTTTAAAATGGCTGCTGTGAGGTCAAGTTCATTCCACCAAAACTACGTGAGGCTTCAAGCCTTCAGGTGCAAAGTCAAGCTTCAGCAAGGGCTCACAGACACCAAAAATGAACCTGTCTCTCCAGGCTCAATCAAAGCCAGGTGGGCTGGGCACAGGGCCAAGTCCACGGTACCTTCCACCCCTGTGCTGGGCATAGGGCCACATCCACGGGGTCTTTAACCCCCGTGCATTTGCAAGAATCCAGAAAAACACAGCACTCGCACCCAAGAGGCTATGACCCTGTCCAGCAAGTCCACCACAGGGAACGGACGTCAGGGCTTACCACGGGCACAGGAATAAACCATTTACAAAGAGGTTAAAAGGAGTCTTACCACCGGAAACAAGGCAAATTTCTGAAGGAAGTCCTGGGATTCATATTGATCAAAGTCACCAAAATCGGCTAGACAGAATGCAAAGATTCACATGTTAATGATACTTAACGTGCAGAGCCAAAAACAGGAACAATAAAATTCAATATTCAAATGCTTGTGATTCCAAAGTCAGTGCTGTATTACACCTATAAAGAGAGCACTGAAAATACCACTTGAAAATATTAATTAGGTGGCGTTGTGATCTTGACTTGCCAAAAAAAAAAAAATTTTACTTCCCATTAAATTAAAATCTGCAGGGCCAGAGTTGTGGCACAGCACATTAAACCAGCGTTTACCTTGAGCACATTCCCATATTGGAACGTGGGCTGCAGTCTCGGCTATTCCACTCCTAACACAGGATCCTGCTATCGAGCCCGGGGAAAACAGCGAAGCATGACCCAAATGGGCTTGGGCTTCTGAGCCCACAGGGGAGAGCTTGGCGCCCAGCTTCTGGCTGGCCCAGAAGAGGCTCTTGTGATCATCTGGGGAATGGATGAGCTAGATAAAAAAGCTCTGATGCGCTCTCTCTGTCAAATAAATAAATAGCTTTTCCCCTTTTTCCCCTGAAGGAAGCCCCTTAGTATTTCACTAACATATAAACATTACTAAAAAGGCACACAGCAAGTCAGCTAGTTGAAGAATTCTCGTCTCTGTTAACACACCTTTTAATCTGACAGAGCAATGTCATCATTAATTGCCCTATTTACCTTGAACAGCCAAGCCTGCCAGCTGAATAGCTTGTTCCAATGTACAAGGAATGTTTCCTTCCAAGATATCCTTCTTCAGCTGCAAATAATACTGATACCTATTTAATAAAAAAAAAGGCAATTTTACAAAGTCAATATTAATGTTACCCCTGAGACAATGCATTTTATCGCTTTTCAGTAGAGAAGCATAAAGCAGTCAGAGCCTTAACAGCACCCAGAGTTTCAAAGAAGGAAAACAATGATCTTGGCCGTATCTACACCTACACACAGCCTTTAATCAATTTAATGAGTCACTTATCCCTAACTGTAGTTATTTCCAAGCGAAAACCATCTGTAACATTACAACTGGTCATTTGTAGCATGCCTTCTAAGACAGGTCCTGCAATTTGTTCTTTTTGGTTGCGCAAATGAAGAATGGAGGGCTAGCCTTCACTATAAATATTCTCAGGCCCAACGATTAAGAAGGGGTTAGAAATAAAATACACACACACACACACACACACACACACACACACACACACACACACACACACAGAGAGAAGCGGGTTAGAATGCCTGCGCCCCACATCAGGGGATCTGGATTTGAGCCCTGCCTCTGGCTCCTCATTCCACTTCCTGCTCATGGGAACCAGGGAAGCCGTGTGGCCGTAACGGAGCCCTGCCACCTGCATGGGAGACCTGGACCGAGTTCCTGGCTTCAGCCCAAGCCTGGCTCAGCCCTCAGAGGCATTCAGGGGAATGAGCCAGGGCACAGGAGTTCTCTCTTGCTCTCCATCACAAATAAATAACAAAACTCCAGGGACAATGCTATTGCTAGGCTTTGCTGCTCTGTTTGGTTTCTACCTAGCACCGGAAAGTAAAACCAAAAGAAAACATTTGCTCCTGGTATTTCAGATCATATTTGTATTAAGAAATTTTTTTATAAGTACCAAAAAGAAAAGCTGCAGTCAAGAGTCAAGACACTTTCTTAGTATTCTATAATGTGTTTATTTTTCTGTTTACCCTCTATATTTTTACCACACTCAGCTCTGGTTATTAGCCAAGCTTCAGATCTCCAACTTAATATTCTGCATGAACTTGGGCAAGTTATCATCTATGGATCTCAATTTTATTACCAGTGAGATGAGGGGACCATGACCCCCTTCATGGAGCTGAGAAGTATTAAATGATGGATGAAAAGCTCTAGACTAGCACAAGACCAGACACCTGGCAGGTACTTAAACAGCAGCACTAACTATCAGCAACCTTGGACTTGAAACCATCAAGCAGTGGTGGATCGTGTCTCCATTCTGATACAGCTCAGAAGTAAAGATTTATCACTTCCTTTTGATTTATTTGCTCAGCAAACAAGGGCCTTCGCTGTGTTGCACATTGTTGGGGCCAGTGACCTTCGTGGGAATCCATGATGCCATCCCGAGTCCAGCAGGTCCTCCAGCTGGGCTGTCAGGGAAGCACGGCCCTGCTTAAGTCCAGAAGCACCTTCTCTTGACTCATGTCACACACATCCTGGCTTACGACACCTTCCTCTGTTGAAGTTAGTTTTCAAGTCTCTGTTCTTGCTACCAAAGAATCTGACCAAAACACCACCATGCACCAAGGTGGGGCACGACTGAAGGCTGACTTTGCTTAGTCCACCTGCAGGATCCCTGAATCTCCCTCAGTCAGGAAACAGAGTACGGCTCGGAGACCCTGACCAAGAGCAAAGCTGCAATTTTCCATAATATAGCTCCTTTTCAAAGCCGAGCTGGAGGAGGCAAGATGTAAGAAATCTATACATTAAATGTACTGTCCACAGACTCCCGTCTACGTGTTCGAGACTCTTTCCTGAAATCCAATCAAAACACAGAATGCAACTTGCCTGGAAGAAATAGTTTAACCTTGTACCAACATTTTTATTTTGTCTTAAATAAACTGCTATGAGAGTGGATTTTTCCATATTCTAATTCATCCCTTTCTAAATCAATGTCCTGGCTATAAAACTGTACCTGAAGATTCTCTCTTTAAGCGACATATCACAAAATTCGCCAAGGTTACAAGAACGCTTCCCTACACCACATAAGGCTGGGGCTCAAAATGCTTCTTCTGTTTCAACTACGTGGAGCTCACAGCTAATATCCACGAGCCGGTTCTAATCCCGGCGGCCCCGCTTCCCATCCAGCTCCCTGCCTGTGGCCCCGGAAAGCAGTCGAGGACGGGAAAGCCTTGGGACTCTGCACCTGCGTGGGAGACCTGGAAGAGGATCTGGGCTCAGCTCCAGCCGTTGCAGCTGCTTGCGGAGTGAGTCATCGGACGGAAGATCTTTCTCTCTCTCCTCCTCTCTATATATATCTGACTTTGCAATAAAAAGAATAAATCTCTTTTTAAAAAATAAAAATAATAATAACATGACTGACTTTATAATTATTAAAAGAGAGAGAGAGACCAAAATCTTGTGGGCTGGCATTAAGGCCTAATTTTGATTAAAAAAAAACACACACACTGATGAAACCACTGCAAAACTGTTCTTCTACACCCTCCTGCCTCCTTGGAAACCACTGTCACCAGGCCATCAGCTGGCCCTTCTCCGGGCCATGGCAACCCAGGGAGCAGAACGTCTGGGAAAAGGGGCAGGTGCCCTTGGACACTCTCAGAGCGTCATGTGAGTCCCACGTGACTGACTCCTTGAAGTCTGTGCTGTGCAGCCAGATCAATCTAACTTCACCAGGTTCTCTTCAATAAGCAGTCCTAGCATCTGACTCTAACAGGCCTAGGGTTCCTCCATCTTTCCTAGAGTTAATACCATGTGTAGGTCTGGATGACGCATGCGCTGTGACACAAGCATCCTTTCACTGGCATATAATCTCACCATCTGATACGTCTTCCATGATCTTTGTAAAATACAGGGTTGATCAAGCCTGTCGTCTTTTTTTTTAAAGATTTATTTTATTTTTATTGCAAAGTCAGATATACAGAAAGGAGGAGGAGAGAAAGAGAGGAAGATCTCCCGACCGATGATTCACTCCCCAAGTGACCGCAACGGCCCGTGCTGTGCCGATCCGAAGCCAGGAGCCAGGAACTTCCTCCAGGTCTCTCATGTGAATACAAGGTCCCAAGGCTTTGGGCCGTCCTCAACTGCCCTCCAGGCCACAGGCAGGGAGCTGGATGGGAAGTGGAGCTTCTGGGATTAGATACGGTGCCCATATGGGATCCCAGCGCGTTCAAGGCAAAGACTTTAGCCGCTAGCCACTAGGCTACCACACTGGGCCCCAATCCTGTCATCTTAAAATCTAAAAATGAATCATGACTTTATAACTAAGAATAACCAATGTTTTAAAAGCTCTCTAGGTAATATCTGAAATATTGTGAGAACACCGTCTGCACTATGCCCCTGCTTTACACAAGCTATTTACTCTAGAAAATTCCTTCTGAATTCTATCAAAAAGTCAACTTCTTTACTTTCCCTCTCAGGCTCTTCGCGCCCCAACCCTAGGAATTCAGAGATTTAATTAAAGTATTTATTATCACAAGATACTGTAATTACTGATTTACATGAAGGATGAGGAACTCCCCAAGGGTAAGAGAGAGCAGCCTTGGTTGCATATTCATCAACAACAGCAACAAATGCACTTAGATCCTATCATATCTTCAGTAAATGTTTAAGTGAGTTAAATTGACCAGTTCATGTTTTTCTTCCTGCCTTCTATTTCTCTTGTCAATATTTAGATCTCAGACCTGCTGTGTAATCAGTTCATTTTATCCCTACCACCTGATCCTTGCTTCTTTGGCTTTCCATCCCACAGGTAACTGGCAGATTAAAAAAACAAAAAACCCCCTCACTGCATCCAGCACAGGGCTGTACCAGGTCCTCAGGATCTGCAGGGCACAAGGCTGGTGAATTAAGAAAAACAACACTAATGAAACCACGGGTTTGAAACTGAGGAAAAGGGCAGGTATTTGGCGCCCTCCTTGCAATGCAAGTCAGGATGGGGTGCCTGGACTCGATCCTGCTGCTGCTGGACACTCTGGAGGTACAGGGGATGGCTCGGCTTTCTGGGTCCCTGCCACATACCCTGGGGGCCTAGATCCAGTTCTGGCCTACTGGTTTTTGCCTGTCCGTGTGTCGGCTGTTGCAGGCAACTTAGGAATTGAAGCCACAGATGAAAACCCTGTCTGCCTTTCAGATGAAGAGATAATAAGAAAAAATTTGTAAACAAAATCTGGGACAAAGATAAACACACAAATAACCATAAAAACAACTGCCTCCTTAATTCAAGCAGAAGTGAACTCCAGGGCCGTGGGGAGAAAGCAAAGCGCATTCCAGTCTGAGAAGACAAGAAGCTTGAAGGACGAGTCAGACGGAAACACACAGCAGGCAAAGACCAGAACACGAAGACCAGCAGGAATGCAGTGTGCCCGACACACTGGCAGTGGTACGGTCTGATCCCAACAACGCAACCCAGAGTTTGGAAAGTAAGGTAGCAGCAGATTTTGGAGAACTTAGAAAAGTAGGTACAAGAATTGAAACTGTATTTCATTGTTTTGTTTTTATTTTCTTCAGGAAAAGAGGAAGGGAACATTAATCTCTTTTCCAGCCCTTCCTGTCATCTTTGCTCTCTGCTTGTGGTCCTTCTCCAGGGCCTCAGCAGGCTGAAATGTTCTCTTTGTCTGCTGTCCGCCCACAGCTTCCTCACCCAGCTCCCTCCAGAAAAGATGGTCATGGGAAGTTACAGATCTCAAGAACCTCGGCACATGACCGCAAAGAATGAACACACATTCTATGACTAGTTGTTTTGAATCCCCACTCTCATTAAAACCTAACAGGGAATCCAACACTGTAGCGTTAAAGGTGACGCACCCGCGCACCTATAAGAGTGCAGGGACAGGGCAGGGAACCGTCCTTCCCTTGAATTGTGCCTTTATGCCCAGTGAAGTCATAGCTCACCCAACATGCAGTAGAACTCCCTGACATGCCACATACCAGCCCGCCCTGCAACGCAGCGGCTGACGAGGCCCGCAGCCAGGCATCTCCAGGCTGCAACCTTAGCTGCGCTTTCTCAGCCTCACTAGGGCATGCCCCACAGACAGCGGCGTGCGGCTCCTCACCTAGTCGTCTCCTGCTGCAGCTGCGAGACGGAAGGCACGTAAAACAGCACTCCGAAGTACACGGTGGGTTCCAGGGCGCATTTATCCAGCTGCTTCTTCAGAGGCTTCTCCAAATCCACCCAGCGGCGCTGATTTTGCTTGTTGTAGTACCAGAGGCTGAAGTAAGTGACCTGGAAAGACAGGGACGGCACTGACGCGGGTGGCAAGGACAAATGGATTGCGGGGGCCTTCAACTGCACCAGCCCACGACCCGGGACCAGGAGACCGCAGCCTCCCCGCGCCTCCATCTCAAAAAGGGACAGTAAGGAAAACGGGAAGGACACAATAAAAAGGCAAGACACATCCAGAAACAGAGGTAAGAGTCAGCCGTCACACATGCCAATCCATTCTTGAGATCTGTACAATAAAATGCATTCACAATCTAGACGTGCAACCTAGTAGGCACTGCAAAACGTTATATACACACATTCACAACAAAAATACTAAAATATAGATTTTATATAAACATATAAAAAATATATACATATACATATGCTTAGTTTTTCAATCACCAAAATGTTGAATGTATCATAGTATTTTAAAATAAACTTAAGTCAGGTTCTTCAGAATTATGCCTAAATAGTGCTACTCCAACTTGCACCACTCTCGAATCGGGTTCTTACTGCATTTTGGGGCCAGCATTGTGGCGTACTCAATGAGCCCCAACCTGCAACACCAGCAGCATCCTGAGCCACACCTCAAGTCATAGCTGCTCCTTTCCCAATCCAGGTCCCCACGAAGGCACCTGGGAGAGCAGCTGGTGAAGGCCTATGCGTCCCTGCACCCACACGGAAGAGCCAGGCAGAGTTCCAGGCCCCTGGACACTTTTCTGGAGTAATTCAGGAAGAAAGCCCAATGAGGTGGCCTAGTGACTAAAGTCCTCGTCTTGAACGCGCCTGGATTCCATAAGGGTCCTGGTTCTAATCCCGGAAGCTCCACTTCCCATCCAGCTCCCTGCCTGTGGCCTGGGAAAGCAGTCCAGGACGGCCCAAAGCCTTGCGATCCTGCACCTGCGTGGGAGACCTGGAAGAGGCTCCTGGATCCTGGCTTCAGATTGGATCAGTTAAAGTCTTTGTAGCCACCTTGGGAGTGAATCAGCAGATGGAAGATCTTCCTTTCTGTCTCTACTCCTCTCTGCATATCTGACTTTCCAATAAAAAAAATAAATTAAATAATACAAGAAGGTGCCAATCCCATTAAAGCCATGGGTTTTACAAAAGTTTTGGACCCTTCAGATTAATCTGTACTCTTGTATGGAGCCCTGCGTCATCCTATGGCTCTTAAGCCTTGGCAAGAGTGAGGAAGGTTTTACTTTAATAGAAAGTGATATTACTGTGGACAGCATTGTATTGCAGCTAGGTAAGCCACTGCCTCCAGCGCCAGCATCCCACACGGGTGCGGACTGGAGTTCCGGAGTTCCACTTCTGATCCAGCTCGCTCCTAGTGTGCCTGGGAAGGCAGCAAAAATCGAGCAGGTGCTTGGGCCGCTGCACCCACGTGGCAGACTGATGAAGCCTCTGGCTTCATTTCCAACCATTGTAGACATTTGGGGAGTGGACTAGTGAAAGCCACATCTTTTCTCCTTCTCTAAAGCAGACTTTCAAATACATATTTTTTTTGAAATTATTTCATTTAAATATTATAAGCTCTAGTAGTACAAATGCAATCACAAGACTTCTTTGCCCAAAACTTCACTACAAATTTAAAACAGTTACATAATGTTCCAAATTAAATGTTCCTCTTAACTTTTATATGCAGAATAAATTCTGAATTCATGTACAGAATGGGAGTTCTCTCAAATACACGAACACACATACACACTTGTGAGAAAGCTACACCTAGTGTAGTAACATAAGTAGCACTCACATGTTTTTAAGCAATGTCAAGATATTAGTCCTTAGCTCTCACCTGTTTTGTAATGAAAGTATTAAAGTAAATCTGTTAGCCCTGGGCCTAGCAACATGAAACAGTATTAATGCACTTCAAAGGTAAAATGAGGCCCTGTATGGTAGCCTAGCAGCTAAAGTTCTTGCCTTCTATGTGCCAGGATCCCATATGGGCACTGGTTCTAATCTAAGACCGAGTGAGGTCTTCACCCACTAACGCACGCCTGAAGTGTCTGCACGGCCAGGGGCTGGACCAGGCGGGTGGAAGCCAAGAGCTTGGGTCTCACAGGGCTGGCAAGAATCCAAGAATTTGGGTTACCTGGGGCTTTCCCAGATGCCAGAGAGCTGGACACAAAATACAGCAGCTGGGACTCAAACTGAAACCTCTATGGTGTCCCTCTATGGGCTCCTGGTGTCCCAGGAGGCGGCTTACCTCTGCTCCACAGCCTTGACCCGCATGCTAGCTTTTAATGACATTTGCAGCGCATGCTTCCCGGTAGTTCTCATTATCAAACGTCCCAATCGTTCCTGGCACGGGAGTGTATCTCGGAGTGGTTTCTCTTTCTCCCTCCGCAGCTTTGCCCTCTGGTGACCACAGCAAGCTTTGACCTCTAGGAAACTCCCTGCAACAGTACCCACGGGAGAGTCCCCGCCATCAGGGCATCTCCGTCAAAGTGTTTCACTTCAGATATCCTGCCTTCTCCTTTTCTATTTTGTTCTGGTTAAGCACATAAGAATGAAGTGATTCCATGATTTATTCGTAGTTATTTAAAATCTTTCCCAATTCCCCCACTAAAATTGTACCAATGATTTTGCCTGCTGTGTTAGCTACAGTTAAAAAGAAATATTAAACATGAAGCTTGGCTTCTTCTCACACCATATGGTTGACTCCTTTTAATGGAAGTGGCACTGCCCCTGAGAACAAAGCAACTTGATCCTATCTGCTATTGACAGAAAAGGATGGTCTAGAATTTTGAGCTTGGGGAAGAAGGTACAATGCAAGACATCACAGGCGTAAGCAGAAAACAAGCCCTTCCCTGACCCAAGCATCTCTCACCGCATTAACATGTCTGTTTGGCTGCACTAATTTTTTTAAAGATTTGTTTGTTTTTATTGTAAAGTCAGATATATAGAGAGAGGAGGAGAGAGAGAGGAAGATCTTCTGTCCGATGATTCACTCCCCAAGTGAGCACAATGGCCGGTGCTATGCCGCTCCGAAGCCAGGAGCCAGGAACTCTTCCGGGTCCCCCACATGGGTGCAGGATCCCAAAGCTTTGGGCCGTCCTCGACTGCTTTCCCAGGCCACAAGCAGGGAGCTGGATGGGAAGCATGGCTGTCGGGATTAGAACTGGCACCCATATGGGATCCTGGCACATTCAAGGCAAGGACTTTAACCGCTAGGCCACACCACTAGGCCCCTGTACTATTTTTTAAAATCAACCAGAGAGACACACAAATTCATCCAAGACTTTTTTTTAAAGCCATGGGTGATTGGGTTTGATATGTTAATCCCCTAGATAATAGCAAATACAATTTCATCCTGAGGCCTCCCTAGCAAAAGGCAGCAGCCAGGAGACTGCATCGGGAAGGAGGAGAAGAGATGGCACTTATCGAGTCTGTCCTGGGCACAGATCACCTGTCAGGGGTCGTTACCAGGCATCAGCCTAACTCAAGCTCAGCGCTCACGTCCACACTGGGTCTGCCATCAATAATGCAGTATCCCGTCTGACAGCAGCAGCCACACCGCCGCAAAGCAGGCAGCGTTCTTTTATTTCCATTTCCTTGTCATCCATTTTCTTCCAGCCTGGATCAAATGATGGATTAACTATTTTACAGTCGGGGTGATAAAGCACAAACATGAAAGCACAAAATTCCATCACGTAAGTGAGCACTCAAGAAAATTACAAAAATATATCCTGGTCTTCCAATTGTACCGCAAGTTTATTCAACTGAGGCTCAACTAACTCCAAAATCCTTACATGGACACATGCCTATTGCTGGTAAAACCTTTGACTTTCAGATCACGAGTCAAATGATAAGCAAATTTCAGTGACTGAAGGTCCAGGGGATAGGACTGTGTCACAGAGGACTAAGCCACTGCTGGAGACGCCAGCATCCCAAATGAGCGTTCTGTATGAGAGCACCTGGTTTGAGTGGTGAGGACTACTCTGCTTCTGATCAGCTCCCTGCTAACACATCTGGGAAAGCTGGGTGAGATGAACCAAGTACACGGACCGCTGCCTTTAGCCTGGCCCAGCCCTGGCAGTTGTGGCATTCGGGGAGGGAACCAGTAGACTCAAGAACCCTCTGTGTTGGTGTCTCTGACTTCCAAATTAAATGAAAATAAACTGGGCCCTGCATGGTGGCTCACCTTGCAAATGCCAGGATCTATGTGGGTGCCAATTTGTGTCCTAGCTGCTCTACTTCCCGTCCAGCTCCCTGCTTGTGGCCTGGGAAAGCAGTCAAGGACGGCCCAAAGCCTTGGGACCCTACACCCTTGTAGGAGACCCAGAAGTTGTTCCTGGCTCTGATCATTGCGGTCACTTCGGGGAATGAACCGGCAGATGGAAGATCTTTCTGTCTCTTCTCTCTGTAAATTTGCCTTTCCAATAAAAATAAATAAATCTTTAAAGAAAAAAAAGAGAGAAAAACCTAAATGATAAATGAATATCAAAAGAAAGGGTCCAGTGCGGTGGCCTAGTGACTAAAGTCCTCGTCTTGAACGCACTGGGATCCTATATGGACGCCGGTTCTAATCCCGGAAGCTCCACTTCCCATCCAGCTCCCTGCTTGTGGCCTGGGAAATCAGTCAAGAATGGCCCAAAGCCTTGGGACCCTACACCCGCGTGGGAGACCTGGAAGAGGTTCCTGGCTCCTGGCTTCGGAGCAGTGAAGCACCAGCCATTGCAGTCACTTGGGGAGTGAATCATCAGACAGATCTTCCTCTCTGTCTCTCCTCCTCTCTATATATTTCTGACTTTACAATAAAAATAAATAAATCTTAAAAAAAATCAAAAGAAAAAAGAGAAACCAAAATGAATGTTGGATATAATACATTGCTACAAGGAATCTAGCCCAGGTCATTTATATTGCCTAAGAAATATTATCCAACATGTTCTCCACTCCCTTTAAAAGGAGACAACAGCTCTACTGTTTGTAACCCGGCATTATGATGAAAGATGTGAGGATTATAAAAAGCAAGGAAATTATTTTTGTGGTTAAAATCTTATCAGATACACAAAGGACCTGCTGTACACAGGGCGGGGGAGGAGGCCGTTGACACTGCACTCCAGCAGCACCCAGCAATGTACACACGCATTCCACAGCGGAGCGCCTGGGCCCGCGTCCCAGCTCAGCCTCTGATTCCAGCTGCCAGCTGATGCAAACCACGCAGGCGGCAGGTGAAGGTTCAAATACTTGGATCCCGGCCACGCACGTCAGAGACCCAGAGTGAGTTCCAGGCTCCTGGCTTCAGTCTAGCCCACTCAGGCTGTTGTAAGAACTTAGGGAATGAGCTAGCAGATGGAATCTTTCCTTGTCACTACCTTTCAAACATAAATAAGAAATAAATGTAATTGGGTTTGCTTCATTAATCAAAGCGTATAAATCAACTTTTTGCTCCAGCTACATACAAGGTAGTTTTCCAGTTGTAACAGATACTTCTACCATGTACAATAACGCTTCAGGAAAATAGCAAAGCTGCTTCATTTTTAAATTACCGAACAGCTACTTTTTCCTTTTTACTAACATAAGGTTCCATTTAATAAGGGCTACACTCACAGTCTGAAAGGGTTTTTAAAGGATGTTCCTCACTGAGGATCAAAGCATAGCATGTGCTCAAGTCACTAAGCAAAGGTGGATAATTCCCAAAAACAAGTTCAACTTGTTTTGAGGACTAAGTAACACTACATCAGTTATATTTCATTCTTGTAAATGTTATTCAGAAATATGTAAGAAAGGGTTGGTGGTGTGGTACAGCCAACAATTGGCCTTATATGTATGTGTTATCAGGGTAACAAATTACACTATATTATCCTGTATCTAATTAATATGCATTCTGGGACTGTAATAAAAGAAAAACAAAGGGTTAAATGATAGACTCATGAACTGTTGCCAAGAAACCCAAATGGAACAACCTTTGATGACTGCCCGACGTCCTTGCCTGTAACTCAGAGGCTAGGCTGGATCAATCACCACAGTGGGGTGACCAGCTGCACCAGGCGAGAGCACACCAGTAATGGCAGCAAGTCCTGCCAAAGCAGTCCCTGGGTCCACTTTCTGGCTTGGATGAAAATTCGGACTTTGTGAGCGGGAACGGTGGACTGTGCTTTGGGAAACCTCTCAGCAGGGAATCCTGCTGGCCTATAGTGCCTCGACTGGACAAACCAGCTCTGCCAGGGGGCAGGCACGCCAGGCTTCCTGCCACACAGCTCTGCCCTGAAGCTCCTGGAGCATCCTCCTCCACGGTGTCCTGCTGTCATCACGATGGCTCACAGTCCTTCCTGCTGTGTCTGCTGTGACTTCAAAGGTGTGTGGGAAAGCTTGGCCCTGGTCTCTGTGAACCAATGTGGGAGCAGAGCCTGTGGCTACACAGCCCCTCTGCCATCCCAAGGGCAGATCTAAGGATTGCCGGTCAGTCTCAGGCTAGGATCGGAAGGCGCACAAATGAGGGCAGAAGATGCAGGGGGGGCTGGAAGGTTGAGGAAAAAAGAGGGGAAAGAACAGGACCCCCTGCTTCCTTCTGGCCAACCCACCTTCTCAGATCAAGACAGGAGGTGCACAAGGTAGGAGCGGACAGTGGATAGAAGATAGAGATGAGGGAACAGAAAATGGGAGGGAAGGAGGGCAAGCGTTGTATTGTAGCAGGTTATGTTGCTGGTAATCCAGTATCTCATTCTGGATCACCAGTTCAAGTCCTGGTTGCTCCACTTTGGATCCCTGTAACTGCATGGGAAAGCAGTGCAAGACGCCCCGCAACTACCTGGGGCCCTGTCACCCGTGTGGGAGGCCAGGATGGCATTCCTGGCTCTTGGCTTTAGCATGGCCCATTTCTGATGGAGGGAGATTTATCTTTTCTGCCTCTTATTACCAGAGTTTTAGAATGCCTTACACAGTATAGTATTTATTTCATGCTTTTTAAGACTTTACTTATTTATTCGAAAGGTACAATGACACAGAGAAAAACCCACGACATGACATATTTTTCCATTTGCTGGCTCACTCACCACAGCCAGCTCAGGGCCAGGCTGAAGCCGGGAGCCAGGCTCTCCATCTGGCTTTCCCAGGTAGGCGTCAGGGCCTCAAGCATTTGGGCCAGCTTCCATGCCTTTCAGGGTGCATTCACAGGAGGCTGGATCAGACGCAAAGCAGTCAGGACTCAAACTAGCCCTGATGGAGCTTATAATCAGAGACTTACATAGAGAGGGAAAGATCTTCCATCCATTGGCTCACTGCCCAAATGGCCAGAGCTGAGCCACCCTGAAGCCAGGAGCTTTTATAATCAGAGACTTAACCTACCACACCACAACACCAGACCTTACATTTTCTTTTTGTTTTTTAAGATTAATTTATTTTTATTGGAAAGGCAGATTTACAGAGAGAAGGAGAGACCTCAAAGAGAGAGAGAGAGAGATCTTCCATCCACTGGTTCACTCCCCAAGGGTCCCAATGGCCAGAGCTGAGCCGATCCAAAGCCAGGAGCCAGGAGCCAGGAGCCTCCTCCTCTGGGTCTCCCAAGCCTTTAGGGCCATCCTTGACTGGTTTCCCAGGCCACAAACAGCGGGGCTGATAGGAACTGGAGCAGCCGGAACAGGAACTGGCACCCATACAGGGTGTTGGTGCTTGGACGCAGAGAATTAGCCAACTGAGCCATTGGCCAAGACCTCTACATTTTCTTTAACAGAGAAAGTCTACTTAGTATTTCTTCATGAAGAGGGTTTCTGCTTAGTTGGTTGGATGCTGGTGGTAGTCGAAATGGTAATTTTTTCCTTTTTTTTTTTTCATTTCAAAAAAGAGAAAAGGAATACGTACTTGCAATTTTTCTTTTAGAAAAAAAAAATAATTATAACAGTCAGATAGAAATGAGCAAGCCCAGGAACTGGAAGACCTGAATTCTAGCTGGGGGCCATGAGCAGCTCTGGCCAGGCCCTGGTTGCACCAGAGCAGGCCAGGTCTGCCTTTTCACAGGCGAGGCAGACATTATACAAACAATGACACAACAATCCTAGCTACATCTGGCAGGATTCAACCTGCTTCTCCTTCTGTTACTATAATGTCTAAGTTTAAGTGTTCTTTCCTTAGGTCCCCACTCAAACATACATCTGACTTCAGATGTGCCAGCTGTAAGAGCAAGTCAGACTCTAAATACTTTCCGTGAGGTTGGCATTTAACACAGCGCTAAAATATTTGCTTAGAACTCCGGGGTAGGCATGCGGGTGTCAGAGTCCCCAGTCGGTTTCCGATTTCAGCTTCCTGCTAAATGTGCACCTTGGGGAGCAGCAGGTGACGGCTCATGAAGATGGGTCCCTGCCACTTGCAGGCCAGGCCCAGACCGCATTCCAGGATCTGTTTCCGCCTGGCCAGGCTCAGGTATTGCATGCATTTGAGGAGTGAACACCAGATAGAAAGTCGGTCTCTCTCTCCCTCTCTCTCTTCCTCCCTCCCTCTCTACCCCTTTCTCCCTGAACTTCAAATAAAAATAATTTTTAAAAAAATGTGAGGACAGTACCATGGCTCAGCAGGCTAATCCTCCACCTTCAATGCCAGCATCCCATGTGGGCACCAGCTCATGTCCCAGCTGCTCTACTTTCCCATCTGGCTCACTGCATATGGCCTAGGAAAGCAGCAGAGAATGGCCCAAGTCCTTGGGACCCTGTACCCGTGTGGGAGACCTGGAAGAGGCTCCTGGCTTCAGAGTGGCTCAGCTCTGGCCATTTGGGCAGTAAACCAATGAATGGAAGATCTTTCCCGCTCTGCATTTCCTTCTTTCTGTAAATCTGCCTTTCTAATAAAAACATAAATCAACCTTAAAAAAGAAGAATATCTTTATACTAACAAACCTGTTTCCAGTGAATCTGTATTCTTTGGGCACTGCCCATCACACACTGACTCCATCAGGGCTGGTGAGATGGCCCTTGAAATCTGCTCCACTCAGGGTCAAACCAAACAACTGTAGAAAGCATCTGTTTCAATGTCCAGTACAGGGTCAGTAACCCCAAAGTAACTGTTCTCCTGAGCACATCCCAAACCACAATGTATATGAAAGCAAACCAAGCAAACAGCAGCAGCAACCTAGGGCAGTGGAGCTGGCTCTCTTGCGACCCACGGGTAGTGCCCAGGCACTGGATTTGGCATCAACAGTGTCTGCGGCCTCCAAAACCCCACTTAGCCAGCTGCAGTTGAACTTGACAGTGCAAGCAAGGTTCAATCTGCTGAAATTGGCAGTGGACATCAAGATTACTTTGTCAACGTTCGAGACATCCACTGCATCATGACCGAGCCAAGCTGTTTTTAGATGCATAAAGAGAAATGAGCTTCTACCACTCAGCATGTGACTGCCTGCATGTTTTCCTGGCCTGCTCAGTTAAAGTTGACTCAAAATAACACAATTACACTGTCCTATTTATAAACCCAAACACATCTTTTAGGGATCTCCTCAGAGTGATTTACTACCCAAAGTGGCACACATTCAAGAGAGAAGGGACGTTTCCACCTCATGTTGCAAATGGTCATCCCGGACTGGGGAGATGCACACGTTCTTCTAGGGAAATTATTACTGGAAGCAAAAATTTCAATTGTGCCTGGTCATTTGCCAGACAATCTTTTCCAAGACAGAAGAAATCTAAATGGCATTGGTTTTTGAACAAATCGCTCAGAAAACCAAATGGGCAGGGTGGGGAAGCAGTTAAGAGACCTGCCCACATCCCATAACTGCATTCCTCTGATCTTCCCCCCAACCACTGAATACAGCTGTGGCTAACACAGACCCCAGCAGGCAGTGCAAATGGCTTGAATGTTTCCTACGAGCCATGTAGGACATGGGGCCTGAGTGCCCAGCTCCTGGCTTCAAGCCTGCCCCAGTCTTGACCACTGTGGGCACCTGGAGAGTCAGAGTAAGTGTTCTCTGACTCTGACTGCTCAAGTTCAAAAAGGAGAAAAAGGGGGTGGGGTGTTCCTTAAGTCAAAGCTTAGGTCTGCTAGAGAAAAATTTCAATCTTGACTCATGGCCTTTCTAGCTTAAAGATCCAGAGCCTATCCGTTGAACTGCTCATATCCTCAATTTCTTCATTTTCAAATGGAAAAGACAATGCTTAACTCACAGTGCTGACCGGAAGAGACCAAGCAAGGTTAGTGTCCAGCCCAGTTATGCTCATTCACCCAACTGAGAGCTTCCTGCATTGTAAGGGATGGAATTTGAAACCATACCCCAAGGACCAGGGCGGAAATGTAAAGCGCCCCCAAAACAACATCAGTTCCCCCACATTCACAATGTGAGCAAATCCAGGCTTATCTCCTCATGGCTGTGGGACTACTCTACAATGGCCAACTGATGGAAAAGAAGTTAAGGGCACCTCGTGTCTGAGTAGACCCAGTGCTGAATCAGCCCTTAAACTTGTTAGGCATTGGGAAGTGATGGCATAGCAAGCTAATCCTGTGTGGCACTGGCACCCCGAAGGGGTGTCGGTTCAGCTTCCCACTAATGTACCCTGAAAAGGCCTTGGACCCCTATACCCATGTGGGAGACCTGGAAGAAGCTCTTAGCTCCCAGGTTTCGAGCAGGCCAGCTCTGGCCATTGCAACCACCTAGGAAGTGAAGCAGCAATGGAAGATATTCTCTCTCTCTCTCTGATTCTAAAGTAAAAAAATTTTTAAGCAATTCACTTGAGAGCCAGCACAATGGCTCAACTGGTTAATCCTCCACCTCTAAGCACAGCATCGCTATATACATGGCAGTTCCTGACCCAGCTACTACACTTCCCATCCAGCTCCCTGCCTGTAGCCTGGGAAAGCAGTGGAGGAGGGCAACCAAGTGGGGGACCCAGAGGAAACTTCTGGCTTTGGATCAGCTCAGTTGTGGCCGTTGCAGTCATTTGGAGAGTGAACCAACAAATGGAAGATCTTTCTCTCTGTTCTGCTTTCTGCATTTACATGTGCCTCCAATATGAAAGAAAGAAAAGAAAAGAAAAGAAAAGAAAAGAAAAGAAAAGAAAAGAAAAGAAAAGAAAAGAAAAGAAAAGAAAAGAAGAAAGAAAGCTCATTATAAATAAAGCTATTTCCTTTCTGTGTTCAAATTCTGTAATGACATGTTTAAATGTTCAATACCTCTGTTTGTTATATGTAAATCCCATACTTATGTACACAGCTAACTTTTTGTAAGATTTGTTTATTTTTATTGGAAAGGCAGATTTACAGAAAGGAGAAACAAAGAAAAAGAATTTCCATCCGCTGGTTCACTCACTCCCCAAAAACCAAAACAAGGAAAGCCCTCGAGTATTGATAGAAGGCTTTGAACTTGGAAAGGGCTTCCTCACGCCATAACCCCAACTGAAAATACTGAAAGAATTCCTTGTCCCTACCTCAGTCTTAGCTGTCTGAGGGCCTAACTCCTGATACTAACTCAACTCCAAAGGTGCAGGAGCTCACAGGTGTGAGCCTGTTCCCTCACACGCAGTTCGACTATTTTTAGAGTCCAAGTGAAAAACAGCTTGTACAGAAGGAAATGCATACGAAATTCTTGAGGTCTACTCAGATAACAGTCAAGATAAGGTCAGTGGATATTTGAAATACCTAAGACACTAATTTAAAATAAAACACGCGGTTGGCCAGGATGGCTAGTGTTATACGGCTGATTCCTCTATTCCAACACACCCCCTTGCCTAACAGCAACAAACAGAGCCCACGTCCTCCAAGGCTCTGAGAGCAGAATTGCAGGAGAGTCCAAACTGTCCGCTAAAGCAACTTCCTGGGCACGGAAATCCTCGCAGGGAACCGAGTAATTCCTTCAGTGTCAGAAGAAGCTTCAAATTGAAGAAGAAACTGGGATCAAAGGGGAAAGGCACTTTCACACCTGTTTTCACAGCCTTAAAAAAGGCAGTGGAGAGGGCCCAGCAGCGTGGCCTAGCGGCTAAAGTCCTCACCTTGAACGCGCCAGGATCCCATATGGGCGCCGGTTCTAGTCCCGGCAACTCCACTTCCCATCCAACTCCCTGCCTGTGGCCTGGGAAAGCAGTCGAGGACAGCCCAAGACTTTGGGACCCTGCACCCATGTGGGAGACCCGGAAGAGTTCCTGGCTCCTAGCTTCAGATCGGCATAGCATCAGCCATTGCACTCACTTGGGGAGTGAATCATTGGACACAAGATCTTCCTCTCTGTCTCTCCTCCTCTCTATATATCTGACTTTCCAATAAATAAATAAATCTTAAAAAAAAAAAAAAGGCAGGGGGGAAGGGTCAATATTGTGGCATAGCAGGTAAAGCTGTTGCCTACAGTTCCAACATCCCGCATGCATACAGGTTTGAGGCCCACCTGCTCCACCTGCCATTCAGTTCCCTGCTAATGGCCCGGGAAAGCAGCGGAAGATGGCCCAAGTACCTGGGCCCCTGCCACCACACACAGAAGAGACCCAGGTGGTGTTTCTGGTTCCTGGCTTTGGCCTGGCGCAGCCCGGGGAGTTATGGCCATTTCGGAAGTGAATCAGCGAATGAGAAATCTTTTTCTCAGTAACTTTGCTTTCAAATAAATAAATATTTCAAAAACAATGAAGTGACTAAAATATAACATTAAACAAAGATTCCTGTAAAAGATAAACCCCAAACAAAAAAAATTTAGAATCTTTTTTTCTTTTTAAGATTTATTTTATTTTTATTGGAAAGGCAGATATACAGAGAGGAAAAGAGAAAGGCGAGGTCTTTCATCCAATGATTCACTCCCCAGGCAGCTGCATCGGCTGGAGCTGAGCCAATCCAAAGCCAGGAGCCTCTTCCGGGTCTCCCACATGGGTGCAGGAACCCAAGACTTTGGGCTGTCCTCGACTGCTTTCCCACAAGCAGGGAGCTGGATGGGAAGCGGAGTGGCCGGGATTAGAATCAGCACCCATATGGGATCCCAGCACATTCGAGGCAAGGACTTTAACCGCTACACTATCGCGCGAGGCCCAAAAAGTAGAACCTTAAATCAAAATATCATAAACCTCTTTCTAGTTCCTAGGTATCAGATTGAACCTAATGAGTAAAAACAAAAACTCTGTGGCTTACTTTTTCTAAAATTATAATTTTTAAAAAAAGATTTATATTGGAAAGGCAGGGTTACAGACAGGAAGAAGGAAAGATAGAAAGATCTTTTTCCCACTGATTCGCCCCTCTAATAGCTGCAATGACTGGAGCTGGGCCAGACCAGGGGTTCCACACAGGTCTCCCATACGGATGCAGCGTCCCAAGCACTGGGCCATCCTCCACTGCTTTCCCAGGAACACTCGCACAGAGTTAGATCTGAAGTGGAGCAGCCAGAACTCAAACTAGAACCCATATGAGATTCGGCTCTCACCGAGGGCAGTTGCTTAACCAACTCTGCCATAGCGCCAGGTTCCTCCGCCCCCAACTTCTTCCGCCCCCTCCACCTAAGTCTGCTTTTTGAGGACAACGGCAATGACATTCAACAATTCAGTTTTTTGGGTGGCATTGAAACACCAGTTCAAATGTGACCAATTACGATGACATGCTAACATTGTCACAGCTGAGTAGGTATCAGAAGTGTGTAACTCCAGCGCCCACTAAGCTTAACACTCAGTAAACAGCAAGCATTTTTCTCAGGGAAATGGAAGAAGCAATGAGATTTACAAAAGAACAGAATTCATCCCAAGAGAAACTAACCTGTCACCACAGCATGGGCACAGCAGTCCCAAAAGTCACAAAGACGGACACCTCTGCCACGCAGGGCTGCCCACTAGCCTGGGTAGATGCCAAGTCCTGAGGTCACCAGGAGGGTGCATTCTCTCCCACAGAGCCCAGGGAAGCACTGCCCCCCACCGGACAGTGGGGGCCGGAGAAGGGACATTCCAAGACCCCAAGCAATCAGTCAGGTCCTGGAGGGGGCACAGAACTCCTTCTGCAAAATCTCTCTCTCCCAGGGCCACACCTCACCAAGTCACTTCTGGCCTGCTCGGGGTTCCCAGGTGGCCAGCCTGCGTGCCCAGGCGCTCAGGGCCTGGCCAGCGAGTAAACATACGGCTCATGGTGATGACTAAACGTGCCTCCTGGGTTCACACATCCTCCTCCAAGAGCTTGAATGACTCAGGATTTTCCTCTAGCAACGTAGGACTTCAAACTTGACCGTGACTGCTAAACTCTAGATTCCAGGTACCATGGGATGATACTGGCTGAGGCAGGTTGGCCACACCCAGCTGACACCTTCTTGTCTCACCATCTCCTTCAAACCTTCAGGTTTTCAAAATCAGAACGTTTTCTAGTCGCCCTGACATTCTTTACCGACACCTGCCGCCTCTCTTGAAAAGACTGTTGCGCTCAGAGGGAAAAACAGGCAGAGAATTTCAACAGCTCCAGGAGGCCTTGGCTGTGATGAACTGTAACATTTGCCTGCAGGAATGATTTGCTTTCCTATTTTTAATGTGAGTTTCTGTATTTTAAATAAGGAATTTAGAAAAAAAAATTAGCACACTAAGTTAACTAAATTAAATATGAATCTTTTTGCCTTTGATTTCTTAATTTAGCCCTAAAAAAGCTGAACCTGGTATAGCATGACAATGATAGTGTGCAGTCCACGTGGCTGCCACCCACACAATAAGGCAAGCAAAGACCTCCCCTGCTGAGTTCCACTGGGACATCAGCACAGCCTCTGAGACGACTCCACCTGCTACAGGAACTCCAAGCTCGCTTCATGAGAGCAGAGTGCAGGAGGGCATCACAGGGCCATTGCTTGGTGCGAATCACACACATGCGGTACACACACCAACCAGGAACAGGTGCCACCCCACTAGGATTATTTCTGAACAGTCACTTGGTTAAGATTAGGCCTGGCACTGGAGCCATCTGTTTACACACGACAGAGTGGTTTGAGAACTTTCAAACAAGTATGCCAAACACTCTAAGCAACACTGTTGTTAAGTTGGAAATTGTGGCACAGCCTCTCCGGAGCAGCCCCTGACCAGGTGCCCCTGCCCGCTCCCTCACAAAGCTTTCCGTCCTTCTGTTAAACAGCAGCCTTTTGGTTCTCAGAGAAGATGAAGCTTAGGACAGAATGTTTGAGTTCAAGTCTTGGCTCTGCTCCCAATGCCAGCTTTGTGCTACTGCGTGCCCTGGGAGGCAGCAGCTGATGGCTCAAGCAGGTGAGCCCTGACCCCCAAACGGAGACTCACACTGAATTCTCAATTTCCGGCTTCAGCTCCAGCTACTGCTCTCTCTCTCTCTCTTTTTTAAAGATTTATTTATTTTTTTATTATAAAGTCAGATATACAGAAAGGAGATATAGAGAGGAAGATCTTCCGTCCAATGATTCACTCCCCAAGTGAGTGCAATGGCTGGTGCTATGCCACTCCGAAGCCAGGAGCCAGGAACTTCTTTCTGGCTGTCCCACATGGGTGCAGGGTCCCAAGGCTTTGGGCCATCCTCGACTGCTTTCCCAGGCCACAAGCAGGGAACTGGACGGGAAGTGGAGCTGCTGGGATTAGAACCAGCACGTATATGGGATCCCAGTGTGTTCAAGGTGAGGACTTTAGCCGCTAGGCCACGCCGCCGGGCCCTCTCCTCCCTTCTGTATATCTGACTTTGCAGCAAAACTAAATAAAAAAAAAATTTTTTTTAAAGAAAGAAGGAAAACTAAATCAGGCTTATCAGACTCTCACAGCTGTATTTAGTTGCTTGTGGCTGACACATCAGTTCCCAAACTTGTAATGTGAGGGAGCAACCTCTCCAGACATGCTGACCAAGTTATGCTGGAAGGCCTGGTCCAACCTGCGTCCACCATGCACATTCCACGCCTGCCACTCTGCACAAAACCCACTCCAAAGTTGAAGGCAAAAGCCAAAACAGGGGGAAGGCAAGGTTCCGCCTCCTTCCTTTCCTGCCCTGGCTGAAGATGGCCAGCAGGGGGCTTCATAACCTCTTGCCTGAACTCCACCCCTGCCCTGCTCCCTCTGCCCCCAAATCTCCCAACTTGCCCCTCCCCCATCACCTCTGGCTTGCTGAGCATCTCCAAAGCTGCTCTGCTCTGCCTCCTTACCACGTGTCTACCCCCACCACATCCTGCACGCCTGGGGTATCCACCAGGTCGTCCCCCGCTAAGCCTCCCAAGCTTCCAAAAGCCACCCACTCCGCAGCCCCGGCCAGATCCACAGGACCCCAGTCACCCTGCAGCTCCTTATCACCCAACCATCCTCCAGAGTCCACACGTTTGTTGAAAAACAACCCAGGGTGAGCCCAGGTCCTTCAGAAAGCCCGGCACTGTGCAGCCCCTGCAACACCCTTCCACCCTCCCATCTCAGCTTCCAGCACACCCACTGCATCCCCCTTTGTGGGAAGGGTCCTTCCCAGACCACGATGGGCCCCCCTACACACACACACACACACACACACACACCCTGGCCTTCTTAGGGTCTGGGCCCTATGCCACTCTCCCTCGGCTGACCCTCCCTTGACCACCTCCCCTGTCACACTCTGTATCATCTCCATTGTCCTGTTATCAGAGAGCTCCAGGTACAGAGAACTAAACCCTGAGGTCTTCAATCAGGAGAAATGACAGGATTTTTTTTTTTTTTTTTGACAAAGGGCAAAGTTTATCTGCGCCTGGCTGTTTATGAACTACAGTATCCACACAAGGTTTTCCAGTCAGGGATAGACCATGGGAATGGAAGTGGAAAAACCAGTTTCCCTTCCTTTCACTTACCCCAGAACCAGGGAGGGTCCTCCAGAGAATGAAAGGCCTTCCTTCCTGGGCCCCACAAGCACAAGGCTTTCCGTGGCTAGCCAGGTGAGGATGCTACAACTTCCTACCGCTTAGATGAGAGCCTCTTGTGATAACCACAGCAGCCCAATTATTAACACTTGAGCGGCACCTGCACTTCAACCCCCACAGCCACTCCAAGAAGTGGGCGGTCCTGTTATGCCCAGGGCTCAGAGACAGCCTGCCACACCTGACCAAAGAATCAGTGGAGGAGACCCGACGTCCAAGGCAAGTAGGCACTCCCATATCCTGGCCAGGCCTGACCTGTGCAAGACAGACAGTCCACGCAAGACCCAACGGATGGACCCGGAAAATTCCAGACGATCCACTTGGGGATACAGATCTACAAGAATTCGGATAAGCCAACATGCACTCCGAGCACAGTCCGGACTGCATTTCAGAGGGACACACACATGTTCGAGGGCCTGCGGGCTCAGCTCAGACATGGCAGGTCGGGCATGCTGGGAGCCCCACAATGGATGAGCCTCAAGTGAAGACATCAGATCCGACCAGAAGGGCCTACAGCTTACCTCGCGCAACTCCAGCCTCTGGGCCACCGCCTCCAGGCTCTCCTGGCCGGTGCTCTCCACGGACAGCGTGAACTCCACGAACTCATTGTTAAGCAGCTGGATCCGGGCCACCAGGCAGCTCTTGCTGGACACCGTGTAGCGCCGGGTGCGTTTCAACTTGAGTCCAAACGGCAGCGGCATCTTCTCCCTTCCACAGCGTAGGCACGAGCAGGAAAACGCAGGCCACCAAAGCCGGCCGTGTAGCCACGCCGGGCTCCTCTTGGGGCCAGCCGGGCTGACCACACCAACGCTGCCCAGTCCCCGGCCGCTCACCCGGCCGCCGCTGCCGCCATTAACAAGCAACCGAGTCCCAGTGTCCCAAGGCCGAGGAATGGGGGCATCCGCGCCTGGGCTGAGGAGAGAGGAACGGGGGTCACAACCGAAGCTCTTGGTCTTCAGAACTCGGGATCCCACCCCTGGCTGAGCTCTCAGGGGATCAGGAAGGCAAAGGGGGCATTTATCCTGGGGGGCGAGGGTGGGGCGCCACGCCGGACTCCACCCCTCAGAGAAGCCAGGCTGAGCGAGGTCACAGCCGGCCCAGCATGTCCTCGGCTGGGTGGGCAGCTGGACGGTGGGAGACACCCTCCACCCCCAGGTCACTCTGTGGGACTCCCCCAAAGCTCCTGGGCAAAGCAAAGACAGACCACCTCCTGAAGGGCGGCTCATGTTTCCGTCCATTAAAACACATTATCTCTGAACCTAGAAGGGAGGGTTAACACGAGGTGGATGGGAGGTTTACAGGCGCTTAAGCATTCAACACCCATAAAGCAAAATCATCTTTCCCGGTTGATCAGCCTTCACCTCGTCCAATTGATGCGTGAACAAAGTTACAAAAAGAATCTATGGAAAAACTCTAGTGGGAACCACGTGGGTTTCTGGGAGACCTGAGCCGGGGCGTCTACAGAGGCGATGGGCCCTCCCCTAGCTAGACCCGCAGGCCAGCGAGGCCCTAGACCCCATTGTGGGTTAGATTGGGGGGGCGCGGGGTGAGGAAACCGCCGCGCCCGCACCGCTCCCCGCGGGAAACGCACACCGCGTTGCCAGGCCAACGCGGAACCTCGGAACTGTCGGCCGCGCGACCGCGTTTCCGGACGGAGGTGATCCGGCCGGACCCGCCCCTCGGCTCCTGGAGGGAACGGTTTTCAGCACGGAGACACCTGGAGCCCCACAGGTGGTGGAGCGAGGCAGGCGGATCCTGCTTGCCATCAGGTGTGGGGGCCACTGCACCCCCCCAAGGACGTTCCTAACACCGTCTGCAGCCCCCACCTGTGGAACCTCTGGGGCGAGGGGCACGTGACAACGACTGGGCGAGAAGGCGTCGCTCCAAGTTGCGATAGAACAGTTCTCCCAAACTTGCCAAACTTTGCCAAAACAATCAATGGCTTGGTTTTTCTGGCCACCCCCAGCCTGGGACGCACAGAACCCGAGCCCTCGTAGAGCCAGCCGCTGCCCTCAGCCATGTCCGGCTCCCCAGAAGCGGATTGAGCTAGGACCCCCCCACCCCACCCCACCCCCGCCTTGCCAACCTTTGAGATTCCATTCCGCAGAGGCGTGCTGCGTGTCGGGAGGACAAGACAGCGTAAGGAGCCTCTGGAGAAATCCAAGCCGACTCCTCCAGCCCTCGCTGTCCTTAAGGAGATTACGAGCATGCTATAATTACATGCAGAGCCGCAGCTCTCAGAAGCACCCAACCCTGCCTTTCTGTCTGTTTTGTGTTTCTGTTTAAATTCTGGTTATCCCCAACTAGCCTGGAAGATAAAACCAGGAGAAGGGTGGGAAGGAGGGTGGGAAGAGATGGAGAAGGCCTGAGGGAAAAGGAGGGGGTAAGGACAAGAACAGAAACAAATAAATAAATAATCTGCATCTACTTAAAGCCCTGTGGTAATGAACAGCCTTGGCCCAGCGCTGTGGGCAGGTAAAGCATAATAGAACATAACAGAAGCCCGATGGGGAGAGATGATCTCCACCTGCAATCGTTAGGGGAATAGTAACTAAGGGAAGCAAAAAATAAATAAATAAAATAAAATGCTTTTAATCAAGAAACCTTAAGCATTTGACGAAAACACTGCCTGGAAACAGGCCAATTAAATGGTTTAGAGGAAGAGATAAGATCCTGCATATATACATACATACATGCTAAATGTAGCATGGGCCACTCCAAAAAGTGGCATTTTCTTCACTACAAAGAAACAACTATGCCCTTAAAGGCAAAAGATACTACACTTTACAACTTGATTATTACCTTGACTTCTCAATAGGCGAACTCAGGGTAAAACTTACAATTTCCCTGAGGTTTGAAATGCTTTGCAGCCTCAGGAATAGGGTAAAAACATCATTTTCGCTCGGTTTCGGTGGCTGTTATAATGGAACTGGCATCTGCCTGCACCAGGGGCAGCTGCCCCCCACCGCCCCCTCTCTGACAGACCCAAAGCAATGGCTTGGTCTTTGCTTATTTATATACAACCATGCTAAATAACAGTCACAAATGTATCCATGTTTACACATCTTAATTTTTAGTTCCACACAGGATATGCTAGCAAATGATTTTATAAAGTTATGAATGCCTGAATATTAAAAACCAAGATGCTTTGAGGGAAGTCCCTATCGGGTGTAAAACAATATGCAATGACGTAGATGAGAGTCTGGGATTGTAATTGAACCATTCAACAGGTAATTTATAGATCACTCTTAGAGGAAAAGCCTAGGAGATAACTTGCCTTCTCTAGAAAGAAACCAGATCTTAAATTCACAAAAGCTACTTGGGAATATCCACTTGCATTTTCCCTCTCCCTTTCCTGTTCCAAATGTTTCTCAAATACACTGTAACTGTGGATCCTGCCCAGTTCCCAGTCTGCTGCTAAGATGCTCACCACATGTTAACAGGTTGCTTTAAAACATGAAGTGATCAGTAACAGGAAAACGGAATAGCTATGGCATTAAATCAAACCTGTGCATAGCTCCTCTAGAATTAAAAGCCCTACACACAAGCAACAACAAAAAAAAAAGGACATCCATCTTTCAATCTTTCAAGAGTAACATAACAGGCATATCCCAAACTTTCAAAAAAAAGTCTGGCAGTAACTATTGGGCATACAGCACCAGTTGTCAGTTGGAGACACAAATGTTTTGAATGTGTCTGTGTATTATAAGGCTTTCTCAGCGAAAAAAGAAAATAGGACAGCATGCCAAGAACAGCCAATCTAATCAGGATTTGCAGAAATCACAAGTCGGAATTTGCAGACCCAAGAATTCTTTTTTCCAGAGTAAACACGCTTTACTCCAAAAGCAAAAACAACGCTTTACCAAACACTGCTTCCCTCCCCTCCTCGCCAGAGCCACCTGGCAACCTTCGATATTCCGAGAGGCACAACCCCGTTCCAGATGCAAGCTCCGGCAGTCGCAAGTTCGAGACCCCCTTACGAACCCATCCAGGGGATCCCAGCAAACCTGCAGAAGGAAGGCTTCTCTCTTTGTTACGCTCCTGCCCCGGGGTCCGGCGGCCGCGACCCCACTCTCCGAGGCTGTCCGGCGCTCCCCGGCGCCCGCCCCCTCCCGCCGGCCGCGCCCCGCGCCCTCACCTGCTCCCGCATCCTCGGGGCCGCGCGCCCGCTCAGCGGCCCGCCTCCCCGGGCCCCTCCGCGCGGCCCCTGCACGCCCGCCCGCGCCGCGGCGCGCTCATGGGGTTCGCATGTCTCACTTCCTGTCTCCCAAAACGCGGCGCGCAGACCATTCCCCTGGGCAGAGTCGGGCGACGGCGAGGGGAAGGGCCCGGAGCGGGGTCCGGCCGGGGGCAGGCGGGCGGGCGGACGGACGGACGGACGCGGGGCGCGCAGCCGGGGCAGTGGGGCGGCCGGGCCGGGCGGGCGTCCCTCCCCCTGGGCCGGGCGGGAGGACGGATCCGGGGAGGCGGCGGCCGCCCGTGACCTCAGAGAGTTGGAATGCGGGCGGCGGGGCGCGGGGGAGGCGCGGACAGCTGCGCCCGGCCGCCGGGGAGGGGGCGCGCCGCTGTGTGTGTGTGTGTGTGTGCGTGTGCGTGTGCGTGTGTTTTAATCGTATGACGGTTTATTTTAAGACTTTCCAAATAAAGGAAGGCTTTGAATTAAATGATGAAGGGGAAAGAGTATTTTATTTCGATTTCAGATAAAGGGCACCTGTGTGTGTGTGTGTGTGTTTTAAATCCCTGTTAGATGGTCTGTAAAATGCTAACGTTGCTGTATTTATTCTACTCTTGGATATTCTTGAAGACAATTTGAATGTGTTTGTTTCTTTCGTGCTTGTTTCTAAGGATGGGTTTCATAAAGCTAGCTTCATCAGTACTGCAAAGGAAACCTACTCCCTCCCTCCCCCTCACCCTGCTGCGCCCCAACACACAGGCTGATCCCCTTCAAATGATTTCTAGATTATTCCCCCAAGAAAGCTACTGGGTGGAGCCTAGAAGGATGGAGTCCCCCCCAAACTCCCCCACCCACGCTCAAGTTATCAGGATTCAAATCCCACTTGCAACTCTTCAACTGAATGACCTTGCATAAGTTTCTTCTGATCTCTGTACGTATTTTCTCTCCTCCCAAAAACAGGGTAAAAATAATCACTACTTAATAATGTGTAAAATATGTGTAGTGTTTGACCTTATCGTGAGTCATCTTTATTATCATACTGCGTCATTGCCATTCATGTACTTCAGCCAAGAAATAAAACTTGGGACCCTAATACCATTTCTTTTTTAAGATTTATTTATTTTTATTGCAAAATCAGATATACAGAGAGGAGGAGAGACAGAGAGGAAGAGGCCTTCCATCCAATGATTCATTCCCCAAGTGACTGCAACAGCTGGTGCTTCACTGATCCGTAGCCAGGAGCCAGGAACTTCCTCCAGGTCTCCCAGGCAGGTGCAGGGTCCGAAAGCTTTGGGCCATCCTTGACTGCTTTCCCAGGCCACAAGCAGGGAGCTGGATGGGAAGTGGAGCTGCTGGGAATAGAACTGGCGCCCATATGAGATCCTGGCACGTTCAAGGTGAGGACTTTAGCCACTTGGCCACGGTGCTGAGCCCCCTAATGCTGTTTCAGTGGCATTTGATCTTATCGGGTAATGTAAGAGGAACAGAGACGATGGCGATGATTTTGAAATAATGAAAAAAACAGATTTTCTGCTGACTGGGTTACTCCCCAAATGCTTTGCAACAGCCTGCACTGGGCCAAGTGGAAGCCAGAAGCCACAAGCTTCATGGTGAGCTCCCATGTGAGTGGCTGGGCTCTCCAACACTTGGGCCACCTTCCATGTCTCCCAAGCCATTAGCAGGGGGCTAGAGCAGAAGTGAAGCAGCCTGGAAAGGAATGGCGTCCATATGAGACTAGAATCACAGGCAGTGGCTTTAATCCCAAAGCCTGTTTAAGATTCATTTTCTGGGTCTGGCGTGGGAACCTAGTGGCTAAAGTCCTCACCTTGCACGTGCTGGGATCCCATATGGGCACCAGTTTGTGTCCTGGTGGCCCCACTTCCCATCCAGCGCCCTGCTTGTGGCCTGGGAAAGCAGTCCAGAACAGCCCAAAGCCATGGGACCCTGAACGCACATGGGAGACCTGGAAGAAGCTCCTGACTCCTGGCTTCAGAAGCTCCACTATAGCCACCTGGGGAGTAAACCAGCAGATGGAAAATCTTTCTATGAAACCAGAAGGCCAGAACTGCAATGGAGTCTTCTACCCGGGGAGCAGACACCCAGTCCCTCGGGCCACCATCCTCCGCTAGCTTCCAGTGCTCCACTAACAGGAAGCTGGATTGGAAGTGGAGCAGCCAAGGACCATCCGGCGCTCCAGTGCAGGATGTACGTGTCTGAAGCCATGGAGCCACCATGCCTGCCCACAGGAAAGCGTTTCACTCGTTTTAATTGCCGTGATTTTGTGTTAGCGCGCCAGTGTGTGGAAATCTTTTAACTCTTGCTGTCTTCCTGCATGTTGGGAGCTTTCTGGGCATCAGGCATGGTCCCTGGCACAGCAAGCTCCTCTGACCCCATGGGTGGTGAACACACTACAGCCACATCAGGGGTATGAAGCTTGATAAGCAGCCCTGTCATGTAACTGCAAGCAGATACGATTACCTGTGTCTCCAATGGGGGAGAGGGGCAGGGAGGATGATATCAATTCATCGTGCAACCGGTATTTCACTGTTTGTATCTAAAAAGAAGGGGGAAAAAAGACCTAGAAATAGGAATTGGATATCTTTCTCTCCTCTCCAGCCTGTCATTTCCTCTGCTGAAATGTCTCAGGATTTTGTTCCTCTCTCTTCCCACTGGCACACCCTAACATAAATGCTCATAGTTTTAACATCCGGATTACAACAAAGGTGGTCTCCTTGCTTCCAGCATCTTCTCTTCCCGCCGACTAACCCTAGGCTGGCTTAGCACCGCTGCCCCCGCCCTCCCGTGGGCTGTGTCACCCCTCCCGTGAGCTCACCAGGCTAAGCTCCTCTGCCTGACCTTTGGGGACTTGGACCATCTGGTTGGTTCGCCCTCGCCCCACCCCACCCTCCAGCCTTGCTCCCAGCAATTTTCCTCTGGGTTTTAGCACCTGCTGACCCTACCTCACTTCCTCTGCCCTTTCTGCTTCTCCCCAAGTCTCGTTTCAAAGTTTTGCTTCCAGGACCCCTTTCTAGCTGTCCCATTGCACCGCATTCCCCACGCTTGGCAAGAGCTTTTCAAAAGTGTTCCGTGAAGGTTTCTTTTATATCTCCTAGAATTCCTGGAACCGTGCTGGGCGGAGAAGAGGCACTAAATAAAAATGTGTTAATTGAATCGGGAAGAAAATGAAAGAATTTTAAAAATAGAAGATGATTGTAAAACCCAAGTGATGTGAGACAACCAAGCTGACCTTCCTCCTTCCGAGTCTGCAGATGTCATTGGCTCATCAAGTGCTTAAGCTCTGTCTCCTCCTGTCCCCTCAGCGGCATTCATTTTGCAGCAACAATCCCATGGCCTGACCCTTGAACAGTGCCCCTGTAGGACAGTGTATCTTAATTTAGACACATCAATGCTAAAAGATAGGAAAGGGTATAAAGTGAAAAGTCCCCTTCTCACATGCCTTTAAAAAAAAATTCTAATTTTTATTTGAAAAGCAGAGTGACAGAGAGGAGAGACAGAGAGATCGTCCATCCTCCGGTGCATTGCCCATATGGCAGCAACGGCTGGAGCTGAGCCGATGCAAAGTCAATAGCTTCTTCCAGGTCTCTCATATGGGTGCAGGGCCCAAGGTCTTGCATCATCTCTCTACTGCTTTTCCAGGCAATAAAGAGGAAGCTGGAGAGGAAGCAGAGCAGCCAGAACTAGAACCGGTGCCCACAGAGCTACCCAGCCCGCCTTTTATCCATGCTGCTGTTCTAGGAATGACCCGAGTTACCTTACTCCTGTATATTTTCCTAGAGATGCCTACATACATTAAAGTTGCCACAAAGATGCCACTTCTTTTCCCTTTTACCCCAAATGTGGCATATTATATGTTGCTTTACACTGTAAGGAAATTCTTGCCAAAATATTGAAATACATTAAAAGTTAAACCAGGGAGGCAGACATTTGGCACCATGGTTAAGACACTGTTGGACCAGCACGGTGGCCTAACAGCTAAAATCCTTGCCTTGAATGTGCCAGGATCACATATGGATGCCAGTTCTAATCCTGGCTGCCCGGTTCCCATCCAGCTCTCTGCTTGTGCCCCAGGAAAGCAGTGGAGGACGGCCCAAAGCCTTGGGACCCTGCACGCGCATGGGAGCCCGGAACAGGCTCCGTGCTCCTGGCTTTGGACTGGTGTAGTGGCCACTTGGGGAGTGAATCAGCAAACAGAAGATCTTCCTTTTTGTATATCTGACTTTCCAAGGGGGGTAAAAAAGGTGCTGCTTGGGTTGCCTACATTCCACATCAGAATACATGGGTTTGGGCCCAGCACGATAGTGTAGCAGTTAAGGTCCTCTCCTTGAACGAGCCAGGATCCCATATGGGTGCCAGTTCTAATCCTGGCAGCTCCACTTCCCATCCAGCTCCCTGCTTGTGGCCTGGGAAAGCAGTCGAGGACAGCCCAAAGCCTTGGGACCCTGCACCTGAGTAGGAGACCCGGTGCAGGAGACCTGGAAAGAAATTGCTAGCTCCCGGCTTCGGAATGGCTCAGCACCGGCCATTGCGGTCATTTGGGGAGTGAACCATTGGACAGAAGATCTTCCTCTCTGTCTCTCCTCCTCTCTGTACATCTGCCTTTCCAATAAAAATAAGTACATCTTAAAAAAGAAAAATACCTAGGTTTGAAACCTGGGTCCAAAAATCTTAAATGTTCACAGTAGGTACTTAAAAGAGAGAGAGAGAGAGGAGAGGGGAGGACGGCATTGTCATGAAAACAGGTAAGCCAATGGCCATAATGCTTGCATCCTATGTTAGCCAATTCAATCTCGCTGGCCTACACTACACCCAATGCAGCTCCTTGCTAATGTGACTGAGCATGCACCAGTATATGGCTTAAGCCTCGGACCCCTCCACATGAGACACAGATAGAGTGCTGGGCTCCAGGCTGCAACCTGACCTAGCCTCAGCTGTTGTGGCTGCACACAGAGTGAACCAGGAAAGATCTTTCTCTCTCTGTGTTTGTGTCACAGTGTCTCTCAAATATATGAAATGTTCACAGTGTATGTATTTATTTAAAAGACAGAGGCCCTTTTTACATGTATTCAACAGTCAGGAGTGGGTTAGGCTGAAGTTGGGAATTTGGAATTCAACCCAAGTCTTCCACTGGGATAGCAAGGATCCAGTCACCTCAGATAGCACCTGCTACTCCCCAAAGAAAGCGTTAGCAGGATACTGGAATCAGAAACACAGCCAGGACTTGAACCCAGGTCCTCTGATACAAGACAAAGCATCTGAAATGGAATCTTAACCTTTTCATCTAATCCTTTCCCCCACCTACACACCCAGGCCCAGCTTCCTGCTAATGCAGATCCTAGAAGCCAGCGGTAGGTCATGCTTTAAGCATTTGGATCTCTTCCACCCATGTTAAAGACACGGATGGAGTCCCAGCATCCTGGCTTTAACTGGCCCATGTTGTTGTTATTTGTATTAGTGGGATATACCAGTAGATGGTAGATCTCTTTTTCTCTGGTTTTCTGGCTTTCAAGTAATACAGAAGTGAAAGAAGGCTCCATGCATGGAACAATGATACAAGAAAGGTGGAGTAAGATTGCATTTGGGACACTCACACTGGATTCAGGGTGCCTGGGTTCAAGCATCTGCCCTGCTCCTCATTGCAGCTTCCTGCTCATGAAGATCCTGGAGGGCAGCAGATGACTGAGGAAGTAACTGGAGCCCTGTCATTCACATGGGAAGTCTGGGTTGAACTCCAGACTCCAGGCTCAGTCTGGTCCAAATGGTGCCTTTGAGGGTTTTGAAGACTGAATCAGTTGGTGGGAGATGCCTCTGTCTTTCTCTGTGTATCTTTCAGTCTCTACCTTTGGAATAAAATAATTAAATAATTTTTTTTTTCAAATTAAGGGAAGGACCTGGCCCTGTAGCCTAGTGGATAAAGTCTTCGCTTTGCATGCACCAGAATCCCATATGGGTGCCATTAATTCCCTGGCAGTCCCACTTTCCATCCAGCTCCCTGCCTGTAGCCTGGGAAAGCAGGCAAGGATGGCCCAAAGCCTTGGGACTCTGCACCCATGAGGAGGTCCAGGGGAAGCTCCTGGCTTTGGATTGGCTCAGCTTCAGTCCTTGCAGCCACTTGGGGTGTGAATCATCAGACAGAAGATCTTCCTCCCTGTCTCTTCTCTCTGTGTACCTGACTTTCCAATAAAACTAATGATTCCTTATGAAGGACTACACTATTGTAACAAAATGGGAAAAATCTGACGGGGGATGGGAGTTTGGTGGGGAGGCGAATCTCAGCCTATACAAAATTGTGGAAAAAAAAATAGTAGATAACTCTTTTCTTAAAGATATACAGAAAGGAGGAGAGATAGAGGAAGATTTATTTATTTGAGTCAAAGTTACAGATAGGGATGTAGGGCGAGAGAGATCTTCCATCCACTGATTCATTTCCCAAGTGACTGCAACAGCCAGGGCAGAGCCATGATCCTGGAGTTTCATCCAGGTTTCCCACCAGCGTAGCTGGAGGTAGAGTTGTCGAGGGAGACAGCTGACGCAGTGACATAGCAAGCTCACAGCTAACCTTTCACCTGCCATGCTGGCATCCAATTATGGATGCCAGTTTGAGCCCTGGCCACTCCACTTCTGATCCAGCTCCCCACCAGTGGCCTAGGAAAGCAGCAGGGGATAACCCAACACCAACCAGTATGCGGATAGGAGACCCGGAAGTCGCTCCTGGCTCCCAGCTTCAGACCAGCTTAGTTCTGGCTGTTGCAGCCATTTGGGAAATGACCCAGCACATGGAAGAGCTCTCTTTCTGCCTCTCCTTTTATCTATCTGTAAGTCTGACTTTCAAGTAAAAATAAATAAATATTTTTTAGAAAATAGAATAGATGTTGAATTCTCAAACTCCTACAAGTCTCTTTTCAGTAGCTGTAAGCTGATTGTCCTAAAAGTGAACTCATTCTTGAATATATTTTAACACATTTCCTTATTTATTTTCACAAAATAATCTCTAGTTTTTATAAAATGTTTGTTTCAATGCTATTGAATTAAATATTAAATATTGACTGACAATTACATGCCCAGTAACAGTAAAACATGTTTTTGTTTTTGGTTTAAAGGGCAAAACAAGGGCTAAGAGCCTGCCTGTTTTACACACCGCGAGTGTCGGGGAAGCACAGCCGATCCTGCTCCTCTTTGTGCGTTGGCTTCCAGCTCAGCGTCTGGCTCAGCATCAGCATTTAATTTTTCATTAACAGACACAGCTCAGAATGCACCACAATATCAGCTTATTTCAACGATGCAGGTTGAAACTCTGTAGGGGAAACTGGTATCTTGCTATGACTAGTCCCTGCTCTGTTGCTGGTAACGTAACAGCACAGACTGGATCAGTTATAAGGGAAAAGGGCTTATGTGGACTTGCAGTTCTGGTCCAGGAGCAAGTGGACCAGAGGATTTAATCAGGGTCTTCCCCACTAGGATCACTAGGATTTAATCAGGGTCTTCCCCACTAATGTCTTTATCTAGTGCAAGTGTTTTCTTTTTTCAAAAAAACTTTTTTTTTTTTTTTTAAATTCTTATTGCAAAGTCAGATATACAGACAGGAGGAGAGAGAGGAAGATCTTCCATCCGATGATTCACTCCTCAAGTGGCCATGACGGCTGGAGTTGAGCCGATCCGAAGCCAGGAGCCACGAGCTTCTTCCAGGTCTCCCATGTGGGTGCAAGGTCCCAAAGCATTGGGCCGTCATCAACTGCATTCCCAGGCCACAAGCAGGGACCTGGGTGGGAAGTGGGGTGAACGGACTTAAATAGGCGCCCTTGTGGGATCCCGGTGTGTGCAAGGCAAGGACTTGAGCTGCTGAGTCACCACGCCGGGCCCGTGTAATTGCTTTCTCTAGACCCTACCACCAAGCAGCATTGCTGGTTTAGGTTTCCAATCTTCTGAATAATTTACAGGGAATTGAATGTGAGTACATGCCATCTTGGGGACACTCAGGCACACTCCCACACACACCTGTGTCATAGATGAGGCGACCGAGGCCCTGTGGGGCCACATGCCTGAGGTCTCAGATCCCCAGGTCCACTCTACACTGTCCTGCTCCAGGGTCTGCACGTTCCCCTCGGCTTGGCTGCCTCCTCTCAGTGTTGAAGAAATATACAATCCTGTAATTCATCCATGAGAAAGAACACTGTTGGAAATGAGGTTCCAGATTCCTTTGGCCCTATAACCATGTAATAGGTGCCAGCTATGTGCCTGCAATCCTGAAAGAAATGTTGGAGAGACATGAAGATTACCATGAGTCTGTAAGTTTTATGGAGGAATCTCACACACATGGGAACTTACCATTACAGACGTTGTGCCAAGTGCTGCATTAGTGGCTCCCATACAGATGCACGCTGACTGTTGCCAGTTAAAGAACATGGTGAACAGGTGACTTGGGATCTGAATCAGTAGGTTTGCGGTTAGGCTCTTTGTAAGCCTAATTTCATGAGACGAACGGCCACCAAGAGGAATGGAGCGTTCCTTACGTCCAGGAGGCAGCTTTCCTTCACTTGCCGTGTGACAAGCTCTTTGCCACAACCTGTGGAGCCAACACCAAGACCTGTAGGAGACTCCAGGGACCACCCAGCAAAATGTGGGCCCCCTATTCATAAAATCACATATTAAATAGTGGGTTTATGCATTTATTTTTGACCTCCTTGAAAGAGAGAGTGATAGAGAGAGAGAGAGAGAGAGATCTTCCCTCCGCTGGTTCATTCCCCAAACACCTGTGGCCAAGATCGGGCCAGGAAGAAAGCAAGAACTCCACGTGTGTGTCTCCTGGGGTGCGAGGGGCTGAGCTGTTGAGTGAGTCACACCCGCAGGAAGCTGGTTTAGAAGCCGTTGTCAGGACTGTCTGACACGTATTTGGCTGCCTTGCGAGGCCCTTGGCAGAGGACCCTAAAGGAAGCTGGCCTCAGATGGCCACTGCAGCAGGAAATAATTGAGACCTGTGTGGGGTTTTGCGATTAAGGTCAATTAAGCTGCTAAGGACAGAGACAGGAAGCTCAGGAGAAGAAATCAACCTTGTATGGGCAGAGGGGACATGATGAAGAGTTGAGTTTTGAAGCTCTAAATGCAGAGAAAACATGTATGTCATCCTCTGGGCTTTGGAAGTTGGGTTGCCTGAGAATCCAAGGCTGAGAGATGCTGCAGGAGCAGCAGCTGTAGTGAGAGCTGACGTCCGAGCACTGGAGGACCTGCTGTGTTCAGAGGCGGGCTGGAGATGAGGATGGATCCTGGGCAAAGGTGTCTGGGGGAATCTGCCGTGGGGAAGGCCTGTGAGGCAGGTGCTCGGCCTGGCAGGCAAGCACCTGTGTGAGGATGCCTGCGTGTCCCAGAAGGGTACACACAGCTCTGCTGCCTGTTCCTGCACAACCTAGGAGTTTGCTGTGATGACTCAGGCAGCAGAGTTTCTGCCTCTCCTACGAAAGAACTTTGTTTTCAGACATTTGCAGAGTAAACCTGTGGTTGGGAGCTGTCTCTCTCCACCTCTCAAATTGAAAATGAAAGTTAGGTGCAGGTGTGATGGCTCAACTGCGGGATCTTCTAGCTGCCAGTGCTGGCGGCATCCCATGTGGACGCCATTTCATGTCCCAGCTGCTCCAATTTTCCCTTCCAGCTCCCTGATTGTGGCCCAGGCAAAGCAGCAGAGGATGGCCCAAAGCCTTGGGTCCCCGTACCAGCAAGGGAGACCCAGAGGAAGCTCCTGGCTCCTGCCTTCGGATTAGCTCAGCTCTGGCTGTTGTGGCCATTTGGGGAATGAACCAGCAGCTGGAGGACATTCGCCTCTCCTCTCTGTCGATCTGCTTTTCTCACAAAAATAAATAAATATCCCACTTTCCCTACATGTGTCATGATTGTATTTGAAGAAACAACCGACATGGGGGGGGGTGTGTAAAGCAGGGGGAGGGGAATCCCAGACTACACAAAATTGTAAGATCAATTTCAAAAATTAAAAAAAAAATTACAACAACAACCGACCAGGAGTATCTGGATCAATAGTATATGCCTTCTAAGTTAACGGTGCATTTGAACTCGGGACCAAATCACGGCCCAAGGCCTTCCCGCTGTGCGCGTGGAATTCATCACGGAAGGAGTAAAAGCTGGCTTTTTCCAAAGGGAAACCCGAGGTGCCGAGGAGCCCGTCTTCCTGGCCGCCGGCAGAGGGCGCCAGAGCGGCGGCCTCCCGGCGTGTGCGCATGTGCGTGCGCCTGCGCGCTCGGCCCCCGCGGCGTCCAAGGCTCCGGGACGGCGGAGGCGGGGATCCTCGGTGTTGGCGGCTGGCTTGGCGACGGCGGCTGTGGCGGCGCTGGCGGCGGCCGTGAAGGTGGAGGTGGCGGCGGCCGTGGAGGCGGCCGTGGAGGCGGCCGTGGCGGCGGCCGGGCTGTGGGGAGAGAGCCCGCGGCGGGCTCTGGGTTCGCGAAGCGCCGCGCAGTCGGAGCCCGCCGCCCGCCGCGGAGCCATGGAGATCGGCACGGAGATCAGCCGCAAGATCCGGGTGAGGAGGGAAGGGCCTGGGGTGACGGGAGCCGGGGCGACGGGAGCCGGGGCGACGGGGCGACTGGGTGACGGGAGCCGGGGATGACGGGAGCCGGGGCTGCGGGGCGGCGGGGCGGCGGGGCCCGGGAGGCCGGGGGACGCGGCGGGCCCGGCTGGGCCTGCCGAGGGGCGCCGGGCTTGCGGCGGGTCAGCCTTGCTCACTCGCCTCCTCTTCCTCCTCCTCTCTGCTTCTTGTAGAGCGCCATTAAGGGGAAATTGCAAGAATTAGGAGCGTACGTGGGTAAGTTCTCCGGACGTCTTTCAACCTGCTGCAATGCCGCGATTGCGGCCCCAGTGCCTGGGAGGGAGGGAGGGAGTGAACGTCCTTTTTATTTATTTATTTATTTTTTCATCTTCTCTCCTCCGGTGCTGTCGCCTTGACCTTGGCGAGGCCCCCCTCTGCCTGCTTCAGACACTGGTTACTTTTCGGCTGTCCCCTCCTTGCAGCCTGACCCCACCCCCCCCAAGTTCAGCCCCGCTCTCTCGGTACTGTTTTCTCCCCGTTGTATTCTTTCCCTCCTGTTGTGGGTCCCTGCTTTTTGACCTGTCCCCCTCGGGACTACCGTTTCTGGATGCCAGGGAAAGTGCCTTCTCTGGCTCCCTGTCCCTTTGGTTTGTCCCGAGCGTTTGCTCTCAGGCCCGTGCTTTAACTCGGGATAATCCTGCTTAGCACCAGAAGGTACGTACCAAGAGGAAAGCCCTAGGCCTTGCTGACTCGGGCGTCTGCTCGGCTCCCAGGCAGGTGTCGGCTGTGAACCTGCGTAACTACCACGAGCTACACCTGGTGTTAAAGTTAATTTGAAATACAGAGAGAAAGTGCAAGCAGCTGACTTTCCGTCACTCGCTGGAAACAGCCTGGACTAAGCCAGGCCCAAAACCAGAGCTGAGACCGAGCCCTGGTCCTTCACCTGGGCGACAGTGACCCAGGTACCCAGGGCAGCCGCTGCCTGCCTCCCTCCTTCATATTGCAAGAAGCTGGGTTGGAAGCTGAACAGGAGCTGGGGGTGTGTGTGCTCTAGCAGCAAACAAGAAGCTCACTTCTGTTTTTAAGTTTTATTTTTATTGGAAAGGCAGATTTATGGACAAGGAGAGACAAAGATCTGTCCGATGATCCACTCCCCAAGTGACTGCAGTGGCCAGTGCTGCGCCGATCTGAAGCCAGGAGCCTGGAGCGTGCTTGGGGTCTCCCATATGGGTGCAGGGTCCCACGGCTTTGGGCCATCCTCAACTGCTTTCCCAGGCCACAAGCAGCGAGCTGGGTGGGAAGTGGATCTGCCAGGGTATGAACTGGTGCTGGTAGTATTTGTTGCTAATGACCCATTCAGCTTTGCAGTGAAAAATAGAATTCTGAAAGATCTGTGTCTGCTTTCCCAAGTTTGACAGCTTCCTTGTACTTAACAGATTGATGAAGATGTTAACAGATGCAAGCTAAAAACATTGTGTAACAAAATTTATGTAGCTAAGTGAACCAATATTTTCCAAATGCCCTACACATAATGGTTAGAAGTCTGTGGGGCTGACGTGTCATTAAAACTGCATGTAAAGTGTTGCTGGCGTTCCATCTGGACGTCAGTTTGCATCCTGGCTGTTCCATTTCCTGTCCAGCTCACTGCTAATGGCCTAGGGAAAGCAGCAGACGGCCTGTTTTTGGGTTTCTGCTAACCCGTGTGGGAGACCGAGCTAAACCTCAGCCTGGCCCACTGCTGGCTATTGGGTCCATCTAGGGGATACAGCTGTAAAACTGCATGATGGATTTTCATATAGTGGTCCAAAAAGTATTGGTGCAGTTTTAAATTGCACATTACTACTAATGTTGAAGCAGCTGTTGTTTGTTTGAGGTATGTTTTATTTTAATTATTTGAGATGGAGATGTGGAGTTGGCATTTACTGGTTCACTTTTTTTTTTTATCATGTGGTACACTGGTTTACTTCTACAGTGCCCACTATTTCCGGGGCTGGGCCTAGAGCTGTGAGCCAGGCCAAGCCAGGAGCTGAGACGCCAGTCCTGATCCCTTACCTGGATGGCAGTAACCCAGATATTCAGGTCACCTGTTGCTTACCCCCAGGCTTCACATTGCAGGAAGCTGGGTTGGAAGCCGAGCTTGAACCTGCACCTGCTGTCCCCCAGGCTCCACGTGAGCTTCAGCTGGAGCTCGTTGCTTGAGGAGTTGTGATGTAGCATTATCTGGAAGAGGTGTCTTTCTTTGCTGGCTTGCTTCCTTTTTTTTTTTTTTTTTTTTTTTTTTGTAAGTCAGTATTATTCTTTGTTGGACTTAAAGAAAACTATTGTAAGCCAGAGAGTCTTAGATTATCTGCCAGTTGCCTGTCTGCGTGTATATGTATAAAACTTACTGAAATAGTTTTCTAAATACTATGAGAACAGAATTGGAACTGGTTGGTCCCAGCATGCCAGCACGGTGGTGCCGTGCGTTCAGCTCCCAGCTGTGCTACCAGTGTTTGGTAGTGCTAGTTCTGGCTGCTCTGCTGCCTTTTATTTATTTATTTTTTTAAAGATTTATTTTTATTGCAAAGTCAGATATACAGAGAGGAGGAGAGACAGAGGAAGCTCTGCTGTCTTCCTGCTGGTTCACTCCCCAAGCGGCTGCAGCAGCTGGTGCTGCGCCGATCCGAAGCAAGAGCCAGGAGCCTCTTCCAGGTCTCCCATGTGGGTGCAGGGTCCCGAAGCTTTGGGCCATCCTCGACTGCTTTCCCGGGCCACAAGCAGGGAGCTGGATGGGAAGTGGAGCTGCCGGGATATGAACCAGTGCCCATATGGGATCCCGGCGCGTGCAAGATGAGGACTTAGCCGCTAGGCTACTGCGCCAGGCCCAGATTTATTTATTTTTGCTAGGAAGATTCACAGAGGGAATCTTCTGTCCACTGGTTCGCTTCCCCAGTGGCTACAATGAGTGGAGCTGAGCCAGTCTGAAGCCAGGAGCCTGGAGCTTCTTCCAGTTCTCCCACATGGGTTCATGGACCCAAGGCTTTTGGGAATTCTGCCAGTACTTTTCCAGGCCATAAGCAGGTAGCTGGCTGGGAAGTGGAGCATCCAGGATGCAGACTTGCACCCATGTGGGATCCCAGCATTGGAATTGGAGGAGTAGCCCGTAGAGCCATCATGCTGTCCCTTACAATAACATTTAACCATCTGAGTATTTGTATGTGTATACATTATTATCCTAAAGAAGGTTACTTTTTAAAAGATGTTTCTTTCTTTGAAAGGCAGAGCTACAGAGAGAGACAGATTTCTTCATTCACTCGTTTGTTTCTCAAATGGCTGAAACAGCCTAAGCTGAGCTGATCCCAAACCAGGAGCTTCCTCTGGGTCTCCTGCATGGGTGCAGGGGCTTAATGACTTGAGACAGCCTTTTGTTGCTTTCCCAGGTTGTAAGCAAGGAGTTTTGTTGGAAATGGAAGAGCTGGGACTTGAACTAGAATCCACATGTCCTGTGGTGCTGCAGGTCACGGACCCAGAAAGTGACATTCTAGTTCTATTCCAGAGCGTCCTTCAGGGGTTGTGTGTCCTGGGTAGATGGTTATGGTAATTCGTTGATTCACCCCCCGAGTGGCACCAACGCCTGGAGCTTAGTCGATCTGAAGCCAGGAACCAGGAGCCTCCTCCAGGTCTTCCACGTGGGTGCAGGGTCCCAAGTCTTTGAGCCATGGTGGACTGCTCCCAGGGCACAGGCAGGAAGCTGGCAGCAGGGGTGCTGGGTTTGGAAGCAGCACCCATACGGGATTCAGGTGTGCTAGGTGAGGACCTGAGGCACTAGGCTGCTGGGTCGAGCCTGGTCAGGGTCATCTGAGTCAGCATTTAACTTTATCTGTCACGTTCCTGGAAGAGTGTGTCCTGATCACAGCAATTTTTTGTTAGCTTTTTATTTCCCACTGCATGTGCTGAGGAAATTATATGAACTTTTAAAAGCTTTGTGAAGTAGTTGAGATGTTTTGGATTGCAGGTGTTAAAATCAGCAGTTGGACATATCTTGATAATACACACACATCTAGGGAAGCCATCGCCACCCTCCAGGTAGCCTTCACTGCCTCGGTTTCCCTCTCTGTTCTCCTGTTCTCATCCTACAACCAGCTAGTCACAGGTCTGATAGAATTTTAGAAAATGCCAACTAATCATAGTGAAGCCTGCAATCTCTCAGGATTGTTGGCATCGTGAGGGAGAAAACCAGGACTGCCGGGGGATTTTGGCCTTTTGTCTTTTGATCCTTTCTCGGTTACCACCGTCAGTAAATGAGCTGCAAGGCTAGTTTACTATAGTGGTTAGAGGAGTGGGAGTCTGAAAAATAAATGGCTTGTCCTAGTTTTGAATCTAATTTCATAGTGTGTGCTTTCATGAAATACCTCAATTTCTCTGTAGATTTTTTAAATTTTTTTTCTCTGTAGATTTTTTTATTTTCAGTAACATTCTGGACAGAGTGAGAATCAGAATTGGCTATTCCTGTGCTGATGGACTCCGCAGGTGCCTGCAGCAGCCGGCTGAAACCAGGAGTGTCGTCTGGGCTTCCCACGCGGGTGATGCCCTGCATCGCTTGAGCTGGCCCCTGCTGCTCACCAGGGGGTGTCAGCAGGCAGCTGAGGCCGAGGTGTCCCAGGTGGCCGCTCAGCTGCTCTGCCTTACATTTGGTTTTTCAGCATGCTTGCACTTTTCTTAAACTGGATTTTTAAGAGTTATTAGTATTTTCCTAAAAGAAACCTCATAGAGTACTTGTAAAAATGAGCTTTTTTTCCTTTTTTTTTTTTTTCCTGGGGTTTTTGATGGTGGTTTTGGCTTGTTTATTGCTGAGTTGGATTTTGGCCCTTTAGAAAGAGGTCTTGGGCTCACCCTCGGTGGTCGCTGTGTAGGTTTAAACACTGTGTTGGGTTACATTGTTTAGCTACCATAAAGAATGAATTTTTGAAATAATGTATGAAGTTTTGAGGTGGTTTTTATTTAGTTGGTGATGTTGTGAAAGTTAGACTGAATATTTAAAATATGCTATTACCAAGGATAAATGCATTCTTTTGAGAAATGAATATCATTTTGGAATATAAATTAATGGAACAGCAAACATTCTTCTGGAGGCCTGTGAAGCTTCTCAGATGATTAAAATGTATTCACTTTAATTCCACAATTTTAATGTTTAGTTTTTTTTTTTTTTAAGATTTATTGTATTAATTTGAGAAGGCAGAGTTAGTGAGAGAGAGAGCGAGAGCGAGCGCTATTCCATCCACTGACCACTTCCGAGATGGCTGCAGTGGCCAGGGCTGAGCCAGGTGGAAGTGTGGAGCTGCTCCTGGGTCTCCCATGTGGGTGATAGGGCTCCAAGGACCTGGACTGTCCTCTCCGCTTTCCCAGGGGTGTGAGGAGCAGCTAGGCACAAGTGGGGCAGCGAGCACCGCGTCGGCTGCTGGTGCTGCAGGCTGAGGCTTAACCCACCAGCCCCTCAGATGGCTGATTTTGTATCAATTGTCCCCAGTTCACATCCTTTTAGTAATTTAAATAATTGTGAATGAAGAGACAGAAAAATAAAGCCAGGAGCTGGGATTGCGGGATAGTAAGTTGAGCTACTTGTGGCTTATGCCAGTTCCTACGTGGGTGCTGGTTTGGGTTCTGGCTACTTCGCTTCTGATCTGGCTTTCTGCTATGTGCCTGGGAAAGCAGAGCAGATGGCCCAAGCACCTGGACCCACCACGTGGGAGACGCTGATGGAACTCTGCTTCTGCCTGGCCTAACCTGGCGGTTACAGCGTTTGGGAAGTGGACCACTGGATGGAAGAGATCTCTCTCTCCCTCTGTCTTTTGCAAATAAAACAAAACGTTGTAAAACAAGATTGTTACAGAATTGAAATACTGATTCTTAAAGCTACATCTGTATTTTCAAACATGTCAAGCATAAGGAAATGTTCAGAACTTGAAAATGTTTAATACCCTTTTCCTTTTGAATAGATGAAGAACTTCCCGATTACATAATGGTGATGGTGGCCAACAAGAAAAGTCAGGACCAAATGACAGAGGACCTGTCCCTGTTTCTAGGGAACAACACAATTCGATTCACCGTGTGGTATGTTTCTGAATATGCCTACTTCAAACCAAGGTTTAGCACAGCTAAGCAGAGGCGTTCCGTCTGGGGGGAAGCCTTGCCAGTGAGAGGAGCTGGGCGGGAGCTGGGAGAGCAGAGCCATTCCAGTCCAGCGGCTCGGCTGAGTCATTGCTTTGCTTGCTTGGGCTTCTCCGACCGTGAAACAGAAATAGCAAATTACCTGCTTTATAAAACTGTTGGAATTGGGTGATATAAAATGCTTGTAGACATGCCTAGCACGTGAGTGGCTAGTATGTGTCAGTTGTGAGCTTTTACATTTATTTATCCCCCTCCTTTTTTTTAAAGATTTATTTTTATTGCAAAGTCAGATATGCAGAGATGAGGAAAGACAGAAAGATCTTATGCCCGATGATTCACTCTCCAAGCGGTCGCAGTGGCTGGAGCTGAGCCAATCTGAAGCCAGGAACCAGGAGCTGCTTTCAGGTCTCCCACAAGGGTGCAGGGTCCCAAAGCTCTGGGCCGTCCTCGACTGCTTTCCCAGGCCACAGGCAGGGAGCTGGATGGGAAGTGGAGCTGCCAGGATTGGAACTGGTGTCATATGGGATCCCGGGCGTTCAAGGCGATGGCCTTTAGCCACTACACTATTGTGCTGGGCCCTTTTTCTTTTGAAAACTAACTTGGAAGGCACCTCCGTTGACTGCTGTACTTGTCAGATGCTTTTCAGGGGCCTGGGCTGATCTGGGCCAAAGCACAGAAAGAATTCAGTGCGAGTTTCCCCTGTGATGCCTGAGCCGTCACTACTGCTTCTGGGCCTGGTCATTGAACCCAGGCACTGTGGGGTGTGGCAGGGCGGCATCCTAGCTGCTGAGCTAAACGCCCATCCCAGCAACTGTGTTTTCAGATATAACTAATTTAATTGTGAATACCCCTTTTAAAACCACACATGTCTGCCATTGGAAATATACCATCAAAGGATAAGATTTTTTTTTAATATTTATTTTTTTATTTTTGTTTGAAAGTCAGATATATAGAGAAGAAGAGAGAGAGGAAGATCTTCATGCAATGATTCATTCCCTAAGTGAGCGCAACGGCCGGTGCTGTGCCGATCCGGAGCCAGGAGCCAGGAGCTGCTGTTTCTAGGTCTCCCACACAAATGCAGGGTCCAAGGGCCTCAGGCTGTCCTCAACTGCTTTCCCAGGCCACAAGCAGGGAGCTGGATGGGAAGTGTGGCCGCCAGGACACGAACCAGCACCCCTGTGAGATCCCAGGCATGCAAGGCGAGGACTTTAGCCTACTAGGCTACCGTGCCAGGACCTATACTGTGCAGTTTTTAAAAAAGATTTATGTTTACTGGAAAGGCAGATCAGATTTACGGAGAAAAGGACACAGAGGGAGAGATCTTCCACCTCCTGGTTCATCCCCAAATGGCCACGATGACCAGAGTTGAACTAGTTCAAAGCCAGGAACCAAAAGCTTCTTTTGGGTCTCCCATGTGAGTGCAGGGACCCAAGGCTTTGGGCCATCCTCCACTGCTTTCCCAGGCCACAAGCAGGGAGCTGGATGGGAACTGGAGTGGGCTGTTCACAAAACAATGTACAGATGGGGATCCTGAGGCTTGTAAGGTGAAATTCAGCCACTGAGTCATCGCTCCAGGCTCTACTGGACAATTTTGAAGGATACTGGGAGGATGAAGTGGTCCTTAAATGTTGTCCTACGCTGTCTGGGCAAGCTAGTGTACTGTTACTGTTTAGACAGTGCCTCCCTCACTGGCCAAAAGCAGGGGGCAGATGCTGCAGTAGAGCAGAGAGCCTGCTTGGCCCACCAGTGTGTGTGCATCCTGTGCCTGACGCCTGGATCAGGTCCTGTCTGCGTCAGTCCAGCTTCCATTAACGTGCTGACCGTGAACCTGGCTCCCCGCTCCCTGTGTGAGTTCCTGTTGCCTGGGCTCGGGCTGATTCCAACTCAGTGGTTGAGGATATCTGGGAAGGAAATCTCTGGATAGAATATTTGTTGTCCCTTCCTCACTTTCAAATAAATTCTCTTGAAAAAATCAGTAATAACTGATTTTGGTTCGGAAATTACTATTGTGAAAAAACATTTTTAAGCTGCAGTCTTTGTTTCACGCACTTTTTTTTGTAAGCCAATCTTTGGTTCAGCTAGTCTAGGTTGGGAGACTGACCTAGCACATCCTTCCTCAGGTGATGGCATGTTTCAGCTGGTTGAAATCAGAGCATTTTACTTGAACTTGCCAGCCTGCTAATCAGTTGCTGTTTAACTTGCTGATGTCTGGGGGCGCCGTTGGGCACCTCGGGTTGTTGTGATTCCCTGGGGACTTGGTCATTGTCCCCCGAGGACAGTGGCAGAGCTGGGCCTCTGCGTGCTTTGGTCTGGCGCTGCAGGCCCTTGGAAGGGCTCTCGGGCACACTTGTTCCGCGTGTGTGTCGGAATAGTTTATTGGAAGCAAGCTTGTCACATGATTAAACATTAATTCTGAAAATATTTATAGTAAAGTGGTAGTGCATATTTTGATGTGACTTATAACTTAACTTGCCCCAGGATTAAGTCCAGGAAAATATATAAGTAATTAAAACAGTATAAACTGTTATCGAACACTTGTAGCAACATTACATGTTTGTGATATTTGTTTTTACTATAAACTGCATTGAGTCTTTTAGTCCTGGGAAACAAAGTGACTTTTTGTTGACAAAAATTCTGTTGTCATTTGATGTCCTTAATCCTTTATTTTGTTTTCAGAGGCTAGATTCTGAAAATAGTGAAGAGAAAATAAAAACACAATTTTTCTACGGCACTCATAAAGCCTTTTTAAAGAAATGAAACCAGTTAATTTTAATGTCATTTACTAATATTTATCTATCTGGTTGTAAATGTGATCAAATTTAGAATGCCAGCTGAAATAAAAATCTTGAGGCCTTTTCTGTTTCTTTTTAGGCTTCATGGCGTATTAGATAAACTTCGATCTGTTACAACTGGTAAGACTGGATTTTTTTTAAAGATTTATTTATTTTTATTGGAAAGTCAGATATACAGAGAGGAGGAGAGACAGAGAGGAAGATCTTCCGTCCGATGATTCACTCCTTAAGTGAGCGCAACGGGCCGATGCTATGCCGATCTGAAGCCGGGAACCAGGAACTTCTTCCAGGTCTCCCACATGGGTGCAGTGTCCCAAAGCTTTGGGCCATCCTCGACTGCTTTCCCGGGCCACAAGCAGGGAGCTGGATGGGAAGTGGAGCTGCCGGGTTTAGAACCGGCACCCATATGGGATCCTGGCGCGTTCAAGGTGAGGACTTGAGCCGCTAAGGCCACGCTGCTGGGCCCAAGACTGGATTTTTATGGGACATTTCATTTTACAACAGTATATGTTTCTTTTTTCTTTGAGATTATTTACAATGCTTTTGGGGGCAGAAAGTGTAACTTACTTTCGAAGGAGTGGTTCATTTGAGCTTTTTAGGAAGCACCAAGGTTTATGAATGAAAGAGCAGCAGATGGAATGGCTTGGATGCGGAGGGCGGTGCAGTGCTGAGGACTGGTCGTAGGTGTGGGCGGGGCTTCAGGCTCGGGCTCTGGGGTTGTTACTGAGATTTACTGAAGTTCGCCAATAATACATCGAGTAAATCATTTAGTGACTAATATTCAGTTAAAATGAATACTGTAGAAGATAGCATGAATATGCACAGATACGCTATATAAAATTTTCAAAAAATTGGAGTGTATATTCTCAAAAATCTTTGAGGTAATTGATGATCTTTAATTGTTACTTAGAGATCTCCTACAATAGGGGCCCGCACTATGGTGTGGTGCACTAAGCCTCTGCCTGTGGCACTGGCATGTCATATGGTTGCAAGTTCAGGTCCTGGCTGTTTCACTTCGGATCCTACTCCATGCTTGTGGGCTGGAAGAGCAGTGGAAGATGGCTGAGAGCTTTGGGCCTCTGCATGCATGTGGGAGAGCCAGAGGAAGCTCCGGGCTCCTGGCTTTGGAGTGCCTCAGCTCTGACCGTTGCGGCCATTTGGGGAGACAACCAGCAGATTGAAGAGTTCTCTGTTGTTGCTCCTTCTCTGTGTCACTCTTTCAGTAAAAATAGACAATTTAAAAAATATTTATTTAAATTGGAAAAGCAGATCATATTTATGGAGAGAAGGTGAGACCAAGAGGGGAAAGATCTTTCATCTGCTGGTTCACTCTGTAAGTGGCTGCCATGGTCGGGGCTGAGCCAATCTGGAGCCAGGAGCTCCTTCTGAGTCTCCAAGAGGATACAGGGTCCCGAGGCTCTGGGCCATCCTCCACTGTTTTCCCAGGCCACAAGCAGGGAGCTGGATGGAAAGTGGAGCTGTCAGGACACGAACCTGCACTCATAGAGGGTCCCCGAGCTTGCAAGGTGAAGGTTTAGCCAATGAACCACTGCACTGGCCCAGATAAATCTTTAGTAAAACAATTTAAAAACAAATAACGTGTAATGCTTTGGAAATGATAATGAGCGTAGAAAAGCTTTTTAAATAATTACATAAACTAAAAAGACTATGTTTCACTTTTGTTTTTTTCCAGAACCCTCTAGTCTAAAATCTAGTCTAAAGTCTTCTGATACCAAAATCTTTGATAGTAACGTGCCTTCCACCAAGAGCAGTGCGAGTCGGGGCGAGGAGAGGAGGCACGAAGCTGCCGTTCCACCTCTGGCCGTTCCCAGCGGCAGATCTGAGAAAAGAGATTCCAGAGTGTCTGCAAGTCCCCAGGAGCAGAAAAGCACCAACGTCAGGTCCGAGTGCTGCATGGGCGGGGCGTGTGAGGGCCGTGAGTGTGAGCCCGATGTCAGTTGTGCACGTCTCGCTTGCTTGCCTAGCTTTAGAGGGAAGCGATTCTAAGCAGTGTTTAGGAAACGGTAAGACCTCAGTGTGTCTTTTATCTCAGATGTGGGAAATCAATGTTGAAAGTAAGGATGTAAAGTCAGAGTAATTTTGAAAGGAATATATGATGGATACCCACTTTTTCAATTATTTAAAGATTTATTTATTTTTCTTGGAAAGGCAGATTTGGAGAGAAGGACAGACAGACATCTTCCATGTGTTGGTTCACTCCCCAGGTGGCCTCAGTGGCAGGAGCCAGGAGCTTTTGGGTCTCCCACGTGGTACAGTGTCCCAAGGCCCTGGGCTGTCCTCTGCTGCTTCCCCAGGACACAAACAAGAAGATAGATGGGAAGTGGAGCAGCTGGGACATGAACTGGTGCCCTTATGGGATCCCGGCGCATGCAAGGCGAGGACTTTAACCACTAGGCTACTGACCTAGGCCCAATAGCCACTTTTTTAGTGCCTTTTAAAGTTGTCATTCTTGAAGATTGGATGTAAAGTGTTTATCTGATGCTATTTTTCAATAGGCAGACTTGTGATGATGGAACTTCAACCCGGCTGATGTCAACGGTGAAGCCCCTGAGGGAGCCAGCGCCCTCTGAAGACGTGATTGATATCAAGCCGGAGCCAGATGACCTGATTGATGAGGACCTCAATTTTGTGCAGGAGAATTCCTTATCTCAGAAAAAGCCGACCGTGACTGTTACGTACGGCTCTTCTCGTCCTTCGATCGAAATTTACCGGCCACCTGCCAGTCGCAGTGCTGACGGTGGTGCTCATTTGAACAGGTGGCAGCTGCAGCAAGTGCAGCAGCCGAGCAGTGGGCACGTGAGCAAGCAGCTTGGTGCACAGAACAGTCAGGGCTACGAAGCTGGACGTTTGTGTGAGCCAGAAGTACAAGAAACCTACAGCCCTTTCTTCAGAAACAGTTCAGAAAAAGTGGGTATTGAGGAGGTTTGTATGTAACTCTGGCTTGCCGTGCTGCACATGGGTGTGTTTGGATGCTAAATACTTTTTTAAGTAACTAAGCAGGGTTTGCTTTAAACTGATTTCATTGGTACTCAACAAAAGACACTAGATTTCCTTCTCCAAAGCTGACTTCTGGTGATTCTCTTTTTTAATATGTGTATTTAAAAAAATTTATTAATTTCTTTGAAAGGCAGAGTTGCAGAAAGAGGAGAGAGAAGGATCTTGCATCAGCTGGTTCACTTTTCAAACAGATGCAGCGGCCGGGGCTGGGCTCGGCTGGAGGGAGGAGCCCGGAGCTCTGCCCTGGTCTGCCCTCTCAGGGTGCAGGGCTGAGGGCTCAGGCGGCCTGCTGCAGCTTTGTCAGAGCTGGACTGGGTGTGAGGCAGCCAAGACTCAAACTGGCACTCAGGTGATGCTGTTGCCAAAGGCAACGGCTTGGTGCCCGTCTCTTATTTTTAAAGATGTATTTATTTCTTCCAAAGTGGAGTGCCTTGCTGCACCGCGTACCCACTTCCCTGGAGATACTCTGTATCACGGCTGTGGAGCTTGGCGTTTCTGGCTTTTGGCATGAATTTACTTGTCCCTCGCAGTGTTTGGTTAGTTTTAGATTGTTGGTGATAATTTTGTTAGTTTCCTCAGCAGTTCCAAAAGTTGTGATTTCTGTTTTAGCTGAAGATAGGCTGTTAGGCATAGCCAGAGTGTTTAGTGTGAAACAAGTATGCAGTGACCTTTTAATATGATCGAGATGAAACAATGGTGGCAAACCTGTGTTTTTCACAGTTGGGTAAACAAAGTTTTGATTGCAGGATGAAAACTTTCGGAAAAGAAAGTTGCCTGTGGTAAGTTCAGTTGTTAAAGTGAAAAAATTCAATCTTGATGGAGAAGAGGAGGAGGAGGAGGAGGACTACGGCTCCCGGACAGGAAGTGTCTCCAGCAGCGTGTCGGTGCCTGCGAAGCCCGAGAGGAGGTACTGACCCTGCTTCACCCTAATCTCGCCGCCTGATGGAAGGGGGAATCATGGAGATAAATACCAGTCTAATAACAGAAAACTTTGCCAGTGGCTTTTGAGGAATACCTTATGTTGATTAATTACACAGTAGTGAGAGTTAATCATTAACTTTGGAGAGTATTGCAGAAAGTATTAAAAGCTTAATGTGGGGGAGAAATAGTTAATTTAGATTATTTCAAAAAGCTGGAAGGTCCAGTCTGCATTTCCTGAGAACGCCAGCTGGCCTGTTGAGGACCTGGGGAGGGTGTGGTAAAGGCAGTGCGAGGTGACAGATGCACAGACAACTGGAACCTTTCTTAACTCTTCCAGGCCATCCCTTCCACCTTCTAAACAAGCTAACAAGAACCTTATCCTGAAGGCCATATCTGAAGCTCAAGAATCTGTAACAAAAACAACTAATTACTCCACAGGTAATTCAAGTGTGCTATCAGAGTTCTAGAACCACTGAGAAAGCTCAGCAGACTAAACAGAACAAAAGCACCTGTCCGACACCGCAGGCGGCGGAGGGTCCTTCTGCGGGAGAAAGGATTTCAAGTGAGAAGCTGGTGCGATGCAGTTCTTTGAGCATCAAGGAATTCGTGATGGCTAGAAAGGAGCAAAACTGAGTGATTAACTGAAGTTGGGGAAATTAGTTTAAAACTTGTATGTGAATAGGTGAAGCCTCATGGAACATAAGAAAAAGAATTGACCCATTTGTGATATTCCTGCCCCTGTCCCAATGGATGTCTCAAACTGTTTTACAAGTGAGCGTAAAAGTATCACAGAAAACTCATTTTACAGGAAATTCATTGAGAAATGTGAACCAATTGATAGGTGCCATTTTGTGTTGTCATTAACTGCACTCTTTGCCTCACCTGCTGGAACCAGTGCTTAAAGAGTTAAATTTTGGTAACAATTACTCATAAATTTAGCTTTAGATTTGGTGAAAGCTCTCACAGTGCTGTTCTTGCATGGGAGTGTGTTTTGACCTCCCTTCCTAAACTGTAATCTATTTAGATGCTTGTCTGTCCTTTTGTTTTTCTTATCGCTAATTGGACCTTGAACATAAAACTAGATAGGTCTGGCTTATAGAGAAAAAAATAAGTATTATCAGGCAAAGCCAGCATTGTGTGTGTATGTGTGTGTTTGGTCAGCAGTTTTCTTGAGAATGATGAGAAATTTAGAGGATTTTCATGACCTTGGAATTTCCCACCATGATAATAGTTGGAGATTGCCCAAGGGTGTTTTTTTTCTGTTGTCTATTTTTTATTTAAAGGTTTGTTTATTTTTATTGGCAAGGCAAATCTACACAGAGGAGAGGCAGTGGCAGATATGCCATTTGCTGGTTCATTCCCCCACGTGGCCACAGTGATTGGAACTGATCTGAAGCTGAAACTGGGAGCCAGGAGCTTCTCCCCGGTCTCCCATGTGGTTGCAGTGTCCTGAGGCTTTGGGCCATCCTCCACTGCTTTCCTGGTTCATAAGCAGGAAGCTGGATGGGAAGTGGAGCACTGTGGCACAACCGTTCCCTTGTGGCACTTCATGATGCAGGGGTGAACAATTGCACCAGCCTCCAAAGTTTTAAGAAATAGCAAAGTATGAGATACCAGTGCTGTAGCAGGCCTCAGAACAGGATTACAGAATACTGAAATCAAGGTATTTGACTTAAAATGCATACACAGTGTGTTGCCCATGTGTGGGAAGTGTTCGGAAATGCTGTCAGACAGTGAGGGAATGTCTGTGCACTGACTTGGGGTTCTCTTGGTCTGAACCCGAGTCATGTTGATGTTGACGTAGCAAGCTTACTGTTGGCTTTTCATGTGTTTCTGTGTTTGCATTCTCACCTTGTTTGCTTTATGTAAAAGTCCCACAGAAGCAGACACTTCCAGTGGCTCCCAGAACTCGACCCTCTCAGGAGGAATTGCTGGAAGTGGCTCAGGGGCAAGGCAGGATCCCCAGAGTGAGTGCCCCCCTGAAGGACGAGGCAATGAAAGGAGAGAACACAGAAAAAGGCCAAGGTAAGCGGTCTGTGTCACTCGTGGCTAGACTTTGTAATGACGCGTTAAGCGTTTTTAGTTCCCCTGTGAAAACCAGGTTATTGTTAGGTCTGCAGACACAATGAGAGCTGTACTGTGAGGAATGCTCTATATACATATACTTTTCAGAAACATTTTAAAAGGTAAGAAAATAATTTGTATGGAAATTTTCAGCATTTTCAAAAATGGAAAGAATGAAAGCTCTTGAACCCAGTCACCAGTTTTTGTAATTAATAAGAATTCCACTGGTCTTTAGAAAATTTCCACCTTGAGACGCACACTTCTGCATTTTACAGCCTTTTCAAGGTCGTCATTTTTATGTGCCCCTTAAGAGAAGGAACATACACGCACAGAAGCCTCTCAGCGTCTGATGGGGTCCTGTCCCGTGGGGAGCATACTGTGAGGATGCACTTAATTCTACTTAGCTTGCATAGGTCGAAGCTGTTTGGACGGTACTGTCGAACACCTGTTTCTTTAATTAAGTATTGCGCCTTCTCTCAAGGAATGCAGGATGCTGCTTTCTTGCTGGGGGCTGTGGCTCCCCAGAGTCTTGCATCACGTATTACCAACTTGGGAGGATGTACAAGTTAAAGATCGTGGGTGTGGTTTCTGCTGAATGTGGTTGCTTGCGCACTGTCGTGATGTCAGGAAATCATAAGTTGAATGATCGATCATACATCAGGAACTGTGTGTATGATCTGTCATGTTGGACTGGAAGCACTGTGAAAGATGCTTTTTTGTTGTAAGATTTATTATTTATTGGAAAGTCAAATTTATAGAGTGAAGGAGGAGAGAGAAAGATCTTCCATCTCCTGGTTCACTCTCCACATAGTTGCAGTGGTTGGAGCTGAGCCAATAGAAGCCAAGAGCCAGAAGCGTCTTCCGGGTCTCCCATGCGGGCGCAGTGTTCTAAAGCTTTGGGCCATCCTTGACTGCTTTCTCAGGCACAAGTAGGGAGTGGGAAGGGAACTGGAGCAGCCGGGATACGAACCAGTGCCCGTATGGGATCCTGGTGTGGGTGCAGGGTCCCAAGGCTTTGGACTGTTCTTGACTGCTTTCCCATGCCACAAGCAGGGAGCTGGATGGGAAGCAGGGCTGCTGGGATTAGAACCAGTGCCCACATGGGATCCCATTGTGTGCAAGGCAAGGACTTCAGCCACTAGGCTATTGTGCCAGACTCCAAAGATTCATATAAAGTTAACCATTTAGGTTTTTTTGGCAGGGAGGATTATCGTGAGTAAAATCTATATGGGAAACCAAAGATTAGCTGATTCAAGAGAATTCTTAAGCAGAAGCATATAGTGAGTGGTGTCCACCAACTTGTAACCTTATGTATGTTATACAAATTTATTTGTTCTGCCTACAACATAAAACCAAAGGAACTTTCCTTAAGCTTTCTGTATTGATAGATTGGAAGATTTTTTCTTTTTTAAAGATTTATTTTTATTATTTTTTCATTGGAAAGGCGGATATACAGAGAGGAGAGACAGAGAGGAAGATCTTCCGTCCGATGATTCACTCCCCAAGTGAGCGCAACGGGTCGATGCTATGCCGATCCGAAGCCAGGAGCCTCTTCCGGGTCTCCCACGCGGGTGCAGGTTCCCAAAGCTTTGGGCCGTCCTCGACTGCTTTCCCAGCCCACAGGCAGGGAGCTGGAAGGGAAGCGGGGCTGCCGGGATTAGAACCGGCGCCCATATGGGATCCCGGGGGTGCAAGGCGAGGACTTTAACCACTTGCGCCACCGCGCCGGGCCCGGAAGATTTTTTCTTAAGAGTTTATTTATTTTAATTGGAAAGACACATCAGTGTCACGGAGAGGAGGAGAGACAGAAAGGTCTTCGTGTGTTGGTTCTGTCGCCAAGTGGCCGCAATGGCCAGAGCTGAGCTCATCTAATGTCAGAAACTGGAGCTTTATCTGGGTCTCCACTATGGGTGCAGAGTCCCAGGGCTTTGGGCCATTCGTTGTCTTCTTTCCCAAGCCACTGGCAGGGAGCTAGACAGGAAGTGGAGCAGCCCAGACATAAACTGGTACTAATATGGGATCCTGGTGCTTACAAGGCAAGGATTTAGCTACTAAGCCATCGTGCTGGGCCCAGGTTGGAATACTTTTAATACTATTAAAATGTATTATATATCAATATAAAATAGTGGGATGGGACAGTATTCATTGTCCCCAGTGGATTTTTTTTTTGTTAGATTATTTTTATTGGAAAGTCAGATTTACAGAGAGGAGAGACAGAAAGATCTTCCACCTGCTGGTTCACTCCCCAAGTAGCCGCCACGGCTGGACTGCACTGACCTGAAGGCAGGACTGTATTTCGCACACGTGTACAGGGTCCTAAGGCTTTGGACCATCCTCCACTGCTTTCTCAGGCTGCAAATAGGGAACTGGAAAGTTAGTGGAGCAGCAGGGTACAAACTGGTGCCTATATGGGATCCTGGTGCATGCAAGGCAAGGACTTTAGCCACTAGACTATCGCGCTGCCGCTGCTGCGCCCCCCCACCCCCCACCCCCCACCCCCCGTGGGATTTTTGATTCAGCCCAATCTCAGTTAAAATGCCATATGGAGTTTTTGCAGAAATCAGTAGATTGGTCCTAAAATTGACACTGAAGTTAAAAAGTGGCTCTAAATAGCTGAATTTATTGAAAAAGTATTGCTGGGTTTTATTTCTAGTTTCAAAACTTACTGGGCTGGTACTATGGCATAGTAGGCTAAACTTATGCCTGTGGAGCTGGCATCTCATATGGGCACTGTCTGGTGTCCTGGCTGCTGCACTTCTGATCTGGCTCTGTGCTGATGGCCTGGGAAAGCACAGGAGGATTGCCTAGGTCCTTGGGATTCTGCACCCACATGGCTGGGAGACCTGGAGGAGGCTCCTGGCTCCTGGCTTTGACTCGCCCAGCTTTGGCCCTTGGGACCATTTGGGGAGTGAACCAACAGATGGAAGATCTCCTTCCCTTTCTCTCCATAACTCTAAATTTCAAGTCAAAATGAAATAAATCTTAGGAACAACAACAACAAAGAGACATGGAAGACATCAGTGGAACAGACTTGAGCACCCCAAAAGTAACAATTATGTTGGATTTCATCAAAGGAAAAGTTAAAGGGCAGTATCAGAAAATTCAAAACTCAGAGTGGGAATCATTTAATGTGCTAATAGCAAATCAAGGCTGGCTTCTGTCTCCATGTCTTTGAATTCACATCATATAGTATGTATGTTCAAAAAATTTTTTTAAAATTTACTTGATGGGCCCGGCATGGTGGCGCAAGTGGTTAAGGTCCTTGCCTTGCACGCCCGGGATCCCATATGGGTGCCGGTTCTAATCCCGGCAGCCCAGCTTCCCATCTAGCTCCCTGCCTGTGGCCTGGGAAAGCAGTCAAGGACGGCCCAAAGCTTTGGGACCCTGCACCCGCGCGGGAGACCCGGAAGAGGCTCCTGGCTTCGGATCGGCATAATATTGGCCGTTGTGCTCACTTGGGGAGTGAATCATCGGACGGAAGATCTACCTCTGTCTCTCCTCTCTGTATATCTGCCTTTCCAATACAAAAAATAATAAAAATAAATCTTTAAAAAAAAATTTACTTGAAAGAGTTACATAAAGATACAGAGCTGCTTCAATGGTCAGAGTGGAAGGCTGGGCTGCATTGAAGCCAGGAGCCAGGAGCATTCTCGGTGTTTCCACATGGGTGTGGGTGACAGGGCCCCAAGTACTTGGGTAAGCTCCCCTGCCTGCCCAGGGGCTTTGGCTTGGTGCTGGATAGGAGGTGGAGCAACCGAGACTCAGCGCAGTGACTGTTCAAGAAGCCAGTCACTCAGGTGGCAACCTCACCAACTGCGTGCTAGTGTTGCCCTTGGGAATTTTAGCAGATTTTTTTTTTTTTTGTTAGCGGAAAGACAGATACACAGAGGAGGAGAGGCAGAGAGGAAGATCTTATGTCTGATAGTTCATTCCCCATGTGGCTGCACAGCTGGAGCTCTACCAATCCAAAGCCAGGAGCTCTTCCGGGTCTCCCACGGCAGGTGCAGGGGCCCAAAGCCTTGGGCTGTCCTCAACTGCTTTCCAGGGCTGGATGGGAAGCGGGGCCACCAGGATTAGAACCTTCGCCTATATGGGATCCCGGTGCGTTCAAGGCGAGGACTTTAACCACTACGCTATCGTGCTGGGCCCAGCTTAATGTATTCTTAATGCAACATAATTGTAGCAGAATGTACATTCATAATATATATAATGTATTCTAACAGATTTGTCTGTCTTGGGATCCATCCTCCTTCCTTGCCCTCTTCCTACAAAGGACCTCCAGTGCAGTACTGACATTGCAGGGAGAACTGAAACTGACAGATGCTTAGAAATAGGCTGAGGTCTGAGCGAAGTGTTTTCAGCTCCTGCAGCTGTGTGTTCTCAGTGTTGCTGTGTTGCTCAGTGCGTCCTGTTCCTCTGCATCGCCCGTCATATGAAGTGAATAATAGAAAGTTCTTGCTGTTACATGTTTTCTTTTTAGCCAATCAGAAGCCATGATTACTTTGTTCTGATCATAGGGTTTATTTGGAAAGGAGTTTTAAGTGGGGCTTACAGTGTACGAGGGGCTGCGTACTAGGGCTTCTTAGTTGCAGAGAAGAAAAAGTTGATTTGGCGGTCTCACTATTTTCATTGACTTTTAGCTCTTACTCTGGAAGTGTAGCACTGTTATTTTTTTAAAATATGGGTTTTAAAATATTTAAGTAGTTTGTGATCACTATTTTTACTGTTCATGAAGTAATTTAATGGGCTGGGAAGGAGAAATTACTTTATCAAGGGACAGAGGATTTGTTTTCAATGTCTTGAGGTTTCTCTTACCATCTCTACCAGTTTTCCTCTCACCGGAGCAGGTGATTTAGGTTCTGTAATAAATTCCTCTTGTTTACTAAGTGAGAAAGGTAATATTTCCCATTTTCTAAGGAAAATATCCACTGGTATCAATGAAATTAAAGGAATGAAAGCAGTTTTGAGAGTGGAAGCAAATCTTGTTTATCTCAGCGTTAGTCACAAAATGAAGCAAAAAGCTCGTCTTCAGGGGTCAGAGTGAGTGTCCAGCATCGGCGCCTGAGTGCGACAGCGAGTCGGAAGCTCTCCAAGGTGAAGTTAGTTTTGAATCCCACTGCAGGTCTACTGATGTGAAAAAAACTGTCTTCCCTAGAAGCACTGGGGCCTCTTGGGCCCATCCTGTAGGCTCTTTCTACATATTTTGTAGTCGCTCCTTGTGGAGGCAGCAGGTATTGCTGAGTTGCCCATGTACCTTTAGTAGTAAATTTAGACTCTACCTGATTTAGCTGAGAAGCCTACAGAGTATCAGAATGGCAGCTTTTTTAGTGACATTCTCTAAAATGATGTATTGAGAAGATAAGTGTAGAGGGTTGAAAAAAGACTGTAAATGTGAGGGAAGCCATCTTAGGTATATTTTTGTATACAGTTATTTTTATTATTTTATTATTTTTTTTTTACTTGTTTATTAGTAGTATCATTTTATGATACAGTTCCATAGGCCCTGGGATTTTCCTTACCCCTTCCCAAAGTTCCCTCCACTGAGTTCCCCTATATTGTCACTATAGTATAGTTCTTCATAAACAGTTATATGTCCATTTATTGCGGGCACAATGGTAAAGAGTCCAGCATCCTATTATCAGGATAGTTAACAGTTTCTTTGGGAGTTTATCTTTGATCTAGAGGTAGATGTAAACTGCATTGTATTATCCTCATAGTTGGATATGATAATCTCCATTCACAGTTAGTATACATCCCCTTAAATGAAAAGCCACAATACCAAATCAACAACGGAAAGAATAGAAATTTAGTGCCATGAAATTAAATAACATGCTACTGGATATGATAGTCTTCATTACACAGTTACTGTACATCCCTTTAAATGAAAAGCCACATAACAAAACAGCAGGAAAAAAGAAATGAAAAATGCCATGAAGTTAAATAACATGCTCCTGAGTGACTAATGTGTTGCTGAAGGAATGAAAAATAAGGAACCTTCTTAAAGAAAATGATGCTAATGTATAATCTGAGTCGGTGAAGAATTTAGTCAGAAGAAAGTATTTTGAAGAGATGAAACAAAATAAAAGAAAACCCAAATCCATGAGATACGGTTTGCGCTGATCTTTGGTGAGATATGTCTTCTGTAGACAACAAATGGATGGATTTGGTTTTTTAATCCAGTCTACTAATCTATAACATTCAGAGTTAATATGAATGGGTGGTAATTTGGTCCTGTCATTTTAGCAGTGGTTGTTTGTTGATTTAGTCTTCCGTTGTTATTTTACTGGGATGTTCTTCACATTTGTGTTTGGCTTTGGAGGGTGCTATTCCTTTTCTCTGTCAAGAGAAGCCTTCATTGTATCAGAATGACATCTTTTTATTGGCATTTCTAAGATGATGTGTTGAAGATAAGTGTAGAGAGTTGAAAGAAGACTACCTATGAGGGAAACCATCTTCATAGGCATATTTTTCTGTGCAGTTGTTTTTAGAAAATGTTTATTTGAGGGGCTGGTGTGGCAACTCAACTGGCTAATCTTTACTCTGTTTGCAAGCTTCAGTATCCCAAATGGGCCCTGGTTCGAGTCCCAGCTGCTCCACTTTCCATCCAGCTGCCTGCTTGTGGCCAGGAAAAGCAGTGGATGATGGGCAAAAGCCTTGGAACCCTGTGCCTGAATGGGAGACCTCAAGGAAGCTCCTGGCTTTGTATCTGCTCGCCTTGGGCCATTGCTGCCGTTTGAGGAATGAACCAGTGGGTAGATCACTTTCTACCACCCTGTAAACCTACTTTTCCAACAAAAATAATTGTTACAAATTTATTTATTTGAAAGGTAGATTGAGAAGGAGAGATACCTGTCCACTGGTTCACTCCCCGATGTCTACAGCAGCAGAGCTGGACTGCGCTGAAGCAGGGACGGACTGCACTGCAGTCTCCTGCATAGTTGGCAGGAATGGTGATCTGTTACTTCCCAGGCACAGGAGTGGAGAACTGAACTCAAAGAGGAACACGTGGGATGCTGACTGGTGCTTGCTGTGGGATGCAGATACCCTAGGGGTAGCTTAACCTTGTGTACCGTGGTGCCTCCCCTTGCGTATGAACCCAGTTGGCGTAAGAACCTATGGAACAGGCTGGGAAGTCCTGTAGCTGAGCATGCTTTTTAGACAGTCACAGTGCTCATGCTTTGCTGACAGAAGCCTAGTACAGATTTTCTAAATGTTACATTCCATTGTTTTCCCATCCATCCAAAGCTGTCTTTAGCCAACTCCATGCTCAGATAACTGGAAAGTTCTGTTACTGTTGGCACTCATGCTGTGTTTATGATGCATTTGGCTAGGGCCAGTCTTTGGAGGCCAGCATTGCTGTTCCCTTCTCAAGGCACCTCCCCGTGGCTCTTGCACTTTTTACCCACCCTGACCCTGCAGGCTTATCTCCAGTCACAGGACACTGCTGCCCCACGGAGGGGAACAGGAGGTCTCTGTCTCCATTTGGGTAAAATTGTTGTGGTTTTTGCCTTTGCTCTGCAATTGTTCAATTGTACTGTTAAAGCTTCAAGGTTTTTAAAAATGATTTTCCTTTAAGAATCCAGAATCCAGAATGATTAATCCAGGATTTAAGTATGTTTTGTGTCTGCTGTGTGCCAAGTGCCTTTGACACTAACGTCCAGGGCTCTGGATGCTCACCAGGATGCAGCTCTGCCCCGTTGTCCCAGTGCTGTTGCTGTTTGTGCTTTAAGCTTTAGTGAAATTGTGATATTTATGTTCTAGGAATGCAACACAGGCAGTTGTTGTCCCGCCTGCAGATTGACCCAGTAATGGCAGAAACCCTACACATCAGTCAAGGTTAGTGATTTTGAGTTACTATTTCATTCCTTCTATCTCATGTAATGCATCCGATATCTCTTAGATTCTTCCTTAAGCTTATGTATTTAGATGTATGAAAATATTTCAGGGCCACGATATTAGACCTGCATTTTCTTCATATTATGTTTTTGTTGTTGTTTTGCATTATCCAGAAGCTTCTTCCATGCCATTCCACCTGAGTTCCTGGCACTTACTGGCCACATTCTCTCCTGCTAGGGAAAGCTTGAGTCCCTGCTCATCCATCCCTGTGCAGCTTTGGCCTTTGCCTTGAGCTGATCCGGTGCCTTCCCCTCAGCCTAGCTTGGTGTTTGCTTGAGGATCTTACTGCCAGGCCATGCTCCACATGCAGACACGTAGACTGGGCCCTGCGGCCTGGGGTCATTTGTCTATGCGTTCTCAGTGCTGGCTGTGCCCGGCATGGTCAGTGTCTGCCGATGATGCAGAAACAGGGCAGGACCAGTGGGCACCTGGAATTATCTTTTGCCCTTGTCTGTTTCCTCACTTTGCCCTTAGGGAGGTCTGGTCCCCTAGTACCACTGCCATTTAGCCTTTTGCTGAATCTTCTTCCCTCTCACGACTCCACGGTGACTGAGCTCCATGGCACTCTCTGGTACTCTGTCCTCTCTGGGTTGCTTCTGCGCAGAGGCCAGATCCTGCCCGGTGATGACCACATGGTGTCGTCATACATCTCCTTCTCTCCTGGCCCCTCCCTCTCCATCAAGATGTTTAGCTGTTCTCCATCCTTGTTTTTGCCCTTTCATCTTCCAACATTCCATCCTGCTTTTTGTATAAGAATATTTTGTTTTTCAAGAAGTTGGGCAGCCAAAATCTGTATGTGTTGTATGTTCTGCATTTTTCCTTTAGTTTTCTTATCCATGATGTACATGTAGTTGGAAGCATTAGATAGTTCCATAGGATTTTGAATGATCATGTGATCATGGTCTTCCCTCCTGTCATTTTTTAAAATTTCTGAAAATCATTTGTTTCTGCCTTTTTTTTTTTAATATGCTGCCTTTGTTTCATGCATGCAGTAGTTAAGGCAGGAAAGGGAGAAATTGCTCTGTTTCTTTTCTCTCCAGGTTGTTTCTGTTGTCTTGCGTAAGGGCTGGCCCTCAGATGTTTGGACCTCTTGATGGTCCCCGAGGTGGTGGCATTGTGGGTTCTGAGCTGATGCCTGGGGTCCTCTGGCTTCCCATTGTGGAGATGTCCTGGGGGAGTAATGCTCTTGTTCCTGTCTTTGGGGCCCCTTGAAGTTGTTCCTTTGGGGCCCGCCCCTGGGCCAGTCAGTTTATCCAAGAAAGGCCAGAGTTCTGGGAGCTGTGGGGTGCAGTGCTTCGGGGTGGATCACTCCCACAGGTGGTCAGCCCCATGGTTACCCGGCACCTCCCACCGGCTTGTAGGCCTGCTTTCCAGTCCGCGGAGTCGCCCTGGTCCAGAGACACTGTGTTTACTTGCCCGAGAGTGCAAGCTCTGCTTTCTCCAGGAGAGAATGTGTGAAAGGGGGAAAGGTTAGCCAGAAGGTCCGACTCCTTTCAAGCATACTGAATTAGTATAGTTGGACTATATTGTTAAGGTGTGTTTTGTCAGAGACCTAATGTTTCCTGGCTGGGATTCTGCAGCAGGAACCTTAGGGAGGTCTGACTGCAGTCATGGGCCAGCTTCGGGAGTGAGGCTGAGGAGTAAAGCAAGAGCTTGTGGCGTTGGAGTTGAGGAAGAGCTGCTTCTGAGGGGCGTCCTCCGTGTCTGCTCTGTGGCGCTGCCAGGGAGCCTGTGCCGCGAGTTCCACAGTGTGCTTGCGAATCTTAGATTTTAATTGTTCATTTTGCTGAGTTAATTTCATGACTGTCTGTTTCCCAGTTTGGAAATATGGTGTTTTTTCCTTTTATAGCTAACTATCTTTGTTCAAAAATGCTTGACATTTTCTTGGTTTCAAGAGAGAATAAAATATCCAGGTGCAGTTCCAGCTGGTAGGGAGCCCCGGTCTCTCCCTAGAGGGTGTCCCTCCCTCTGCCATGTCTGGCTTCCCAGTGATTCCAGGTCGCTGATGCTGAAGATGGCAGAGGTGCCAGCTGCTTGCAGACAGCAGAAAGCTCCGGTTTCCTGTGTGCTTTGCTCACTTGGCAATAGGTGGCTTGCGTGGCTGTGTTTCTTGTAGCCATTTATCCTTCAGCCTTCAGCATTTATGCTCTCATTTCTTTCCATTTTCCTTTCAGCACCCCTCCTTGACTGTCCCTTTAAAATGTTAACTTCAACATGGATCCTTCCCTCAGCAGTATTATTATTATTTAAATATCTATTAATTTGGAAAAGTTACAGAGAGAGATCCACCATCTACTGGTTCACTTCCAGCTGGCTGGCCCAGGCTGACAGCAGGAGCTTCTTCAGGTCTCCCTCGTGTGTAGAGGGGACAAACACTTCTGCTTTTCCCACACTTCACAGGGAGCTGGACTCAAGTGCAGCAGCCAGGATTTAAACCTGTGCTTCTGTAGGATCCTGTATCGGCAGGTGGTTTTAATTGCTGTGCCATAGCACTGCCTCCTCGGTATTGTTTTTATTTCATCCACAAAAATCCTCCAGTACACACGCACATGGGTTTCAAAAATTTGTATACAAACTAAATTTATTTGAAAAGCAGAGAGGAAAAGAGAGAAAGCTTTCAGCTGCTTATCGATTTCCCAGATAGCCACAGCAGCCAGGGCTGGTCCTGGCTGTAGACCATTCCATGTACCCCATGCAGGTGGCATGTGAGCTGGTAGAACTGTTTTCTTTCACTCTGCAGGATGGGCTGCAGGGAGTCAGGAAGCCGTAAGGCCCACCTGCGATGGGCAGGTCATCTGTGGGCTGTGCTTGGACTGTGAACAATCAGACACTCATTTCACCTTCAGTTCACTCTTGCTTGTTTTTCTCTTCTTAGGATCAAATTTGAATTTTTTTTTTTTTTTTAAAGATTTATTTTTATTATTTTTTCATTGGAAAGGCGGATATACAGAGAGGAGAGACAGAGAGGAAGATCTTCCGTCCGATGATTCACTCCCCAAGTGAGCGCAACGGGCCGATACTATGCCGATCCGAAGCCAGGAGCCTCTTCCGGGTCTCCCACGCGGGTGCAGGTTCCCAAAGCTTTGGGCTGTCCTCGACTGCTTTCCCAGGCCACAAGCAGGGAGCTGGAAGGGAAGCGGGGCTGCCGGGATTAGAACCGGCGCCCATATGGGATCCCGGGCGTGCAAGGCGAGGACCTTTAACCACTTGCGCCACCGCGCCGGGCCCAAATTTGAATTTTTTAAGGATTTTTTTTAAACATTTATTTTTATTGGAAAGGCAGATTTAGAGAGCAAGTCACAAAGATTTTGCGTCCACTGGTTCACACCTCAGTGGCTTCAATGGCTGGGGCTGAGCCAATCCGGAGCCAGGAGCCAGGAGCTGCTTCTGGGTCTTCCATTTGGACATAGTTCCTGAGGCTTTGGGCCATCCTAGACTGCTTTCCCAGGCCACAGGCAGGGAGCTAGATAGGAAGTGGAGCAGCCAGGACATGAGCTGGCGCCCATCTGGCATGTGCAAGGCGAGGATTTAGCTGCTGAGCCATCGCACTGAGCCCCACAATCTGAATTTTTTTCTTGTACAAGTGAAAGCCCACAAAGGATTGGATCCAAATACTTGTGGCCTCTGCTGTGTCCTAAAGCTGCTGTTTGACTTTCCTGTGTTTCTTGTCTCAGCTGCTTCTGTCTCCCTTTGCTTCTGCCCTGACCAGGGAGGTGGGCATGGTCCCGGGGATGGTGGCAGGAGTTGCCCTGCTTTGGGCAGTGTGGGTGTTTTCTCCCTTTCCCAGGTGTGTTGGACAGAGAATGGGTAACATCTGAACTTGAAGCCTCAGCATCTCTCCTGGTCAACGAAAGCCTCTGGCCAACATCTGGAGGCCCTGCTCCTTTCTGAACAGCTTTTCAGAAATCATGTGGATCTTGTCAATTCCCTGCATAGCAGGTTCTCTCGGTTCCCAACTACTCCAAAGTGTTGAGCAGATTCTTCCCCCTTCAGCTCTCCTTGCCCCTTGCGTGTTGGTGCAGCCCGTGCACGTTCCGCGCCTGGCCACAGTGCTCCGTGCCCCGGGGAGCCCTCTGACTTTCTATCCTCGTTTCCTAGCTGTAAAGCACCTTGTCTTCTTCTCTTCTCCTCTCTCTTTCTTCTCTTTCCCCCATTCTCTTTCTTTCCCCTCCCCCAGGCTTCTTCCTTCTCTTTTCTTGACTCCTCACTTGATATACTCATCCTTGGTAAGCTTTTCCTTGATTCTCCAGCTACAGTAGCTGCTTTTTATTCTCCCGACATCTTATTCACATCCCTTTTGGATCACCTTTTGGGTAAAGCTATTCTGCAATTGTATATGTCTGTTGTTCTTTTTTCTGTTCTTTGTGTACCTAGTACAGTACTGTGAGTTGTCTGGTAAATGTTAGTTCCATAGGTGGACGTGAATGAAGTGCCTGTGAAGTTTAATTCCTGTTATTTCTCTTCGTTTTAAAGGAAGTGCATAAGCGCAGGCAGATTGAGAAAGTCACCACAGTTCCTCTGAGGTGCAGGGCTCAGCCTGTTTTAGAAAGTAGTCGTGTTTAGTTCTACGTAGGCTGAGCCTTAAATGTCTATTTAATGCCCTTTCAAAGTAGTCCTGTATTACAACTAGGTAGAATGTACGCCAGCCAAATTCTCTTTACAACATACTCTGCTGTGTAAGTTGTTCCGTAGAAGACAAATATCCATTGTAGAAAGGTCATTTGGTCCATCAATTCTGTGAGCAATAGGACTCGAGCTTCATGCTTTTAGGGAAGACTGTTGTGTCCTCAGGGTCTCCTGTTCTAGGTTGTTAGGTGCCTTGTCTGAGAACTTTGCTCTGTGGCCAGGAGTAGTCATTAGAAGCATTTGTGCCGTCTCGGACACTGAGATCTTTGTCAAAATGGCTGGAATAGAATTGCAGCCCTATTTCTAAGTAGAATCAGTTGTTTTTCCTTTGTATGAATATATGAAAGATTGACATTCTTCTCACATGTGTGATGTTGGGAATGCAAGGTATATTCAAAAGTAAACATTTGTGGCCAATTTTTTTGGCTCAGATTACTATGACATGGAATCCATGGTCCATGCAGACACAAGATCATTTATTCTGAAGAAGCCCAAGCTGTCTGAGGAAATAGTAGTGGCACCAAACCAAGAGTCGGGGATGAAGACTGCAGATACCCTGCGGGTACTTTCAGGACACCTTATGCAGACACGGTAGATGGTTTCTTTTTCTTATGCAGCTAATTTGTGTGGTTACATAGTTCAGTTAACCATGAGTTCCCAGCTCCCCCCTCCCTCCCCCAACCCCCAGAGTAGAGTGCTTCTATTCATTGAGAAGCTAGGCCAGAAATAGTTAGCTAGATTGCCCTTTTCAACGATTCTGATTCGCATCTTTCCTGCAGACAAATGAAGCCACGTTGTGTGATATATACCCATTCATAAGATTTTTAACTGTATTTATATCCAGGAAATGGATTTCTGAAAGCCAGGTTACTAAAATCAAGAAATCTAGAGTTAGCACATGGGGTTTGGATGATTCTTAAGTGTGGCATAAGAGCAAATGTACAGTTAATAAAATGAGAGTAAATAGCATAGCGTATCAGTGGTACCGTTTTCTTTCCATGGTGGCCCTAGTGAGATCAGATGTACCACTGGGCTTGGGGGGCGGGGGTGGTGGGTGTGTCTACTTGGGATGGAGGGTTGCCAGTGCTGAGGGCCTCGTGCGAAGGAGCCACCACCTCTGTGCCTGAAGCTGACCAGGTCGGGGCTGTGGCTTGTTGTCTTGCATTTGATTTTTCTGAGCTGAGCTAAACGCAAAGCAGGGGAGTGGTCGTTGTGCTGAAGTGTACGTTAGGAAGCGCAGCGTGTCCTGCTTGTTTCCCTAATTCTATGGTATTTTTTATCTGTCTGGCAGAGATCTTGTACAACCAGATAAACCTGCAAGTCCCAAGTTTATAGTGACGCTGGATGGTGTCCCCAGCCCCCCAGGATACATGTCAGATCAAGAGGAGGACATGTGCTTTGAAGGAGTGAAACCCGTAAACCCAGCTGCAGCCTCACGTCAGGGACTCAGAGGTCTCCTGCAGCCGCAGCAGTTGCAGTTGCTCAGCAGGCAGCTTGAGGACCCAGATGGTAGCTTTGCCAACGGTGTGTGAGAGCTCAGAGGTGCCCTTCGCAGGGTGCGGTGGCTGGGGAGAGCATCTCTGTCTTGTTTCTCTACCGTGAATGGAGCCTGAGTGATGCGAGGCCTTGCTCTGATGAGTAACGCCTGTTTTTCATTTTGCAGACAGAACTACTGGGCAACTTTAGGATCTTCCTCCCGCGTGCTTTGTAGGTGGGCTGTGTGGAAATCGGCCACGAAAGCTAAAAATGCCTCCTCTTCACTGTTGTTCTTGCTACTGTGTCTGCCTTGCTTGTGTTCTTTAGAAACTATTCCCTTACCTCCCTCTTCTACAGGCAGTTCTTCTATAGTTAACAGGGAGAAATTAGTGATTTTGTTTTATTCAGGCAAGTGAGAGAGAACGCCCCCTGTTGATTGGCAACCTCCCACTGAGGCAGGCTGCAGTTGCGAGCCAGGGACTCGGTCCAGCTCTCCTGTGCGGATGGCAGGAGCTGATGACCTGTGACCTGTGCCCCAGGGTGAGCTTTCCCAGGAAGCTGGAGCTCTGACACGGAATGTGGGCATCGCCACTGCCGGGTTTACCGAAGTGCTCACCTCAGCTGTGGGGTTTCATGGTGGAGAGCAGTATGTGGCAGGACTCGGGTGTGCTCAGTGCATCCTTGCTGCTCCACGGGTGTCCGTGACCACTGCGGCCAGCAGCACTGGCTGCTCTTGTGTGATGGAGGATGGCCAGCTTGCACCTTGTGGTCTGCTGACACACCTGTTAACAGTACCTCTTGAGTAGCAGGAGAGACTTCCTGGATCTTTTTGTTTTCCTAAGGATTTATTCTTTTCAAGAGAGAGAGAGACAGAGATCTATCCTCTAGTTTTCTCCCTGGATAGCCGCAGCAGCTAACACGGGCAGGGTCCAAGCCAGGAGCTCTCCCAGGTTAGTGCTGCCTTGGACTGCTTTCTCCAGGCCATTAGCACAGGAGCTGTGTTAGAAGTAGAGCAGCTGGGACCCGGACCAGCGCCTGCGTGGGATGCCAGCATTGCATGGGACAGCTTCACCTGCGTCCAGAATTAGAGGGGCTTAAAAATGAACAGATTCAAAGGAAAAAAATAAAGTGGATTTTGAAATTTTTTCCAAGTAATCTGTATTAAATAATTTAGTTATTAAAAGCATAATAACCCATAGGGGGATCAAGAGTCAGCGAAGCAGCAGCACTGTAAGCTTTGTAATCTTTGCTGCTGGAAAAAATTAGTGTAGGGAGTTGAAAACCTGATCTGTCAACTGGACCAGTTTCAAAATTGCCAATGAAGTAAAAACTGCAGTTGACTTATTTTGCCTAAAACAGGAGAACTTTTTTTTTTTTTTTTTTTGTGCTACTCTTGGGTTTTCAGTGTGGTGAAATCTGGTCTCTTAAGCTATAACTTACAGAAGTGCAGATATCCATGTTAGATGTCATTGGCATCTAAGCAGCTACAGTGACATTGTAAGTGACCTGTTGGTCAAAAGTCGTTTCTTGATTGCACACAGCTGGGGCTTGGGGCCATGGTGGGGCCATGGTGGGGCCAGCTGGGCAGTGGTGAGCCAGGGACGGGGCTGCGGAGGGACAGGGGAGCAGGACTTGCTGGGAGAGGGAACCTTGCAGCAGGGAGAACTGAGTGAGGTGGGCACTGTCCTTTCCCCTTTCCCCTTCGGTGTCCAGGTGGGAACTTGCGATTACATTTTGTTTGTTTTCTGTTTCAAGGGTGCTAGGCCAAGCTACCAAGAGCAACCTGTGTGTGAAGCCATAGCTTCTGGCCATCCTTACATCATTGCATTAGCACAGATCTTTAGCTTTTAATAAAAAGAATTATTTCTTGAAACTTAAATAGGAAATGTTTGAATATAATATCAAGTCAGTGCCATTTGGGGAAAAGCAGAGTTGTGACCCTTGTGCACACGACTTAACATTTCAGTCAGAAAGTTGGAGTTGCCGGTGAAGCTTCTCTAGTGTTGCCTTTGCGTTTCTAGCTGCCTTATACCATGTATTCCTGCCATGTTGCTCGCCACCAGTGAGTAATTTCCCCTCTGTAATGAGAAGGTGTACACTATTGTCTACTCTCTGTGGCCCAGGAGGGTAAGATAAAACACAAGGTCCTCGTTCCCACCCCATCAGGACTTTGTTTAGAACCAAGAATATCAGCAGTGCATTTAAGTCCTAGAGCTCAAATACATTTGATGATGCTTCTGTCTGGGCTGCAGGACTGCACTGGTATGCTGGGTCTCTTGTAGTAAGGACAGAAGTGAGGTCACTGGAGAGCAAGTTGGTTGCTTATTTATTCAATTTTCCATTTAATCATCAGCCTGGAGGACATCGTGAGGAAACTGAAGTTCAGAGACTTTAGCTAACACTTGCCCCTAGTATCTAGCTAAGCTGTCAAGTGGTGGGCCATGTTTGAACTTGAACCTGACCAGTGGCAGGGGGACTGGAGGGATTAGGTGATACTTTGAGAAACACAAAGTGAACTGTAACAAAACACTACTAATCTCATGATACTGTGTGTGTTTCTTGTGTTTCCCTAGAATGTCCAGGTTAGAATGTGGCAGATGTGGCCTGTGGCTGTGGCATGTGTGATTTTGAATCCAGTGTGCTAGATTTGAAATAGCTGCCTGCATTTGAGGCATGCAGAAAGGAAGGCTTTTGGCTTACGGGACACAAGTGCTACCGTGCTGTCAGTAGCTGACGCTGTCATTGGACATGTGAAAAGTGGATAGTGGCTGCCCTGCCTGTCCCTGTGTGCTCATTAGCAAGTCTTGTTGCAGCCCACCTGTCCAGCCCCACTGGCAGCGTTAGGGAATGGCATCCTGATCTGTTTTAGACAAAACGGTTTTCCTCTCTGTAGATGTGAGCTTAGCACTGGACTGACAACTCCAGTGAGTGGGAACGCTTCTTACTGGGAGGAGTGGTCTTTTACATTTCCTTATATTTACAGTTTCTATTTAATTACATTCGTTTCCTGCTGCCATCCTTCCTTCTCTTTCATATTTACTTTGGTTCTGAACTAACACGGAGAACTAGAGATTTCAGTGAAAACTTTGACCCTGTTGGTAGAATCAAAGCTCACTTGGGTTTTCACATTGAGAATTGTAGGCTCTGATCTGTTGTAGGGTTTTGTTACCAATGCTTGTCCGATTATTTGGGGTGACATGTTCTGAAAGACGGTAGATGTTGGGATGGGGTTTGAGGGAGTAAGGTGAAGGGGCAGAGGTGACTAGAACTAATGAGAGGCTTTCGTTCCTCCCCGCAGCTGAGATGAGTGAACTGAGTGGTGCACAAAAGCCAGAGAAGCTCTTGGAGCGCTGCAAGTACTGGCCAGCTTGTAAGAATGGAGAGGAGTGTGCGTACCACCACCCTGTGTCACCCTGCAAGTGAGTTGCAGCGCACGGCGCCCCCTGTGCCCTTTTCTCGGTTCCTCGTGGGGCTGCTGTTTGCGTTGCTGTGGACTAAGTTGAGTTGCAGAACTGAATGTGTTGGCACTGCCTAGGGCTCCCAGAGCAGCATGCGTTTGTGTGTGCTCGGGACTAGAAGCTATCTGGGCTTCCCTGAGGATGTTGTGCATTGGACAGGTAGTATGCTCTGTGTTCTGACACAGATACAGATTTTGAGGTGTTGTGGAAAGTTGTGGGTAATTAAAAAAAATCAGTTAAAATTTTATTTTTTAAAGGTAGTTTACAGAGGAGACATAAGAGGTGTTTATCTGCTGGTTTCTTACGCACAAATGGCTGCACTGCCCGGAGCTTGGCTGGTCTGAAGCCAGTAGCTTCTTCCGGGACGCCCACATGGACCATCCTCTGCTGTTTTCCCAGACACATTAGTAGCGAGTTGGATCAGAAGTGGAGCAACTAGGATGCAAACTGGCACCCATACTGGGATACTGGTTTTGCAGACAGTGGCTCTACCTACTGTGTCACAGTACAGGCTCCAAATATTTTACATTTGTGTTCAATTTGTTCTTTTTGGGTGACTGACTACAGTTGCTTTGTGAGATGGCTTTTAGGATGTACATTTTGTCTTATGAATGGAATTGCTTCATGTTTAAACTTTGTGGAATTAATAGTTTTTATGACTTTAAAAAGTTTACAGAAAATGGAAAAGATAAGCTTACTTTGATGTGAAAGTTAAACTGCATATGAGGAGCCCTCAAACTGTTCACAAAATATCTACATGTCCGTTGTTGGTGAGGCACGTGTGCTGGTTCACTGCCCAGGGTGCGCGGCAGCTGGGGATGAGCCAGCCACAGTGCCAGCTGAGTCTCTCTTGGGGGCGCGGGGCCTCGCGTCCTTGAGCCGTTGTCTGTGTTTTCCCGGGCACATTTTCAGGGAGCCAGGCTTCAACCAGCACTCTGCTAAGACAACCGCGACACCATGCCTACCCTTGCAGTATTTTTTATTTCCATTGTTGAACACTTTTTTTTAAGGATTTTGAAAGAACCATGGAGAGAGGAGGGATAGAGAATAATATTCCATCTCCTGGCTCACTCCCAAAAGACTGTAGTGGCCGAAGCTGGGAGCTTCTTTGGGGTCTCCCACATGTGTGCAACGCCCAAACCCTAGGGCTGCTCTTGGCTGCTTTCCCCTGATCATTGTTAGGAAACTGGTTTGGAAGTACAGCTGGGACATGAACCACATCGGACTCCAGTACCGACTGAAGTACTCCACGTAAGACGACATTGGATGAGTCTTTTAATATTTATCCTCCCCGGTGACCACACCAGCCCGGTCTGGACTAAGCTGAAGCCGGGAACTCCAAACTGGCCCCTTGTCATGGGCAGCATGTCCAGTCCTTGTACCATCCACCAGCAGTGTGTATGTGGGCCTCTGGTTGAGTCTTTTAGCACATGCCTTGCTTTCCGTCCTTACTATAAAACTTATAATAAAATGCAAATATTTGGACCTTGAGTACGGAGTAAGCGGGTTATCCTTGTGACAGAAAGCTTTTATGGTGATTGTGGTGACAGCTTTTAGCACAAGGCTGTGTCCTAATTTGATATCTGACCTGATTTACAAATGGAACCTTTTATTTTGGGATCTCTCAAAAACAATGAAGGGGGTATGAAGAGCTTCTCTACAACATACTAACACTGCCTCGAGGAAAGTAAACATGAATGTGCTTTTTTTGTTTCATAGAGCCTTCCCCAATTGTAAATTTGCTGAGAAGTGTTTGTTTATTCATCCAAATTGTAAATACGATGCAAAGTGTACTAAACCAGATTGTCCCTTCACTCATATGAGTAGAAGAATTCCAGTACTGTCCCCAAAACCAGGTGAGTGGCTTTGTGTGTTTGTACCTCATTAAGGTTAAAAAGAAAATATTTTCTAACTGTAAATAGAAGACAACAAAAATGTTGGAAGCAATTTTGATAGGCATGGTTTAAACAGTCTTTAGAGCAAATGTGTCCTGTTGTTCTGAAGAGTGCTTATTGACTAGTGAATATGGAAAACTCACCATCCTAATTTAAAAATGGTTTTTATCTTATAAATACGTCAAGATTTTGTGAGACAAGATTTGTTCATTCTTCATTCTTTTATTTTTTTTTTTTTTGTTCAGTTACAACACCAGGAATACCTTCTAGTGGTCAGCTCTGCCGTTACTTTCCAGCTTGTAAAAAAATGGAATGTCCCTTCTATCATCCAAAAGTAAGAACTTTTATTTGCCTGAAAATTGTAACTTCTTAGTGTTATGTGAGGTCATTAGTAAGTTGAATATCTTGTTTTCCTGTTACACCCTCTTTCCAAAGTGATGTCTTAGTTGTTGCTAAGGCCCCGTCGTGTGCCTACGCGCTCCTGGTCTGCTGCTTAGACTACATTGTCTAGAATACCTTTGTGTTGGTGGCCTAAACTCAGGGGAGGTAGTGACAGCTTGGTCACATTTTTCCTTTTTTGTGCCTCTGACCCATATGTACCTTGTGTCAGAATCATGGAGAGCAGTCCAGTAGTTCTGCTCAGTACCAGCCAGGGAGCAGGGTGCAGCCCACAGCCAGGGAGGGGCCTTCGCCTCTCCCGCTTAACTGAGGGATATTGCAGGAAGTGGAGAAATTTGCATTGTATGCAGTTCTCTGGGATTTAAAAAAATACATGTATCGGGCCTGGTGTGGTGGCATAGCAGTTAAAGTCCTCGCTTTGAACATCCAGGATCCCATATGGGCACCAGTTCTAATCCCAGCAGCCCTGCTTCCAACTTCCTGCTTGCTGTGGCCTGGGAAAGCAGTTGAGGACGGCACAAAGCCTTGGGACCCTGTGCCTGAGTGGGATATCTGGAAGAGCTCTGGCTGATGCAGCAGCTTGGGGAGTGAATCATCAGATGGAAGATCTTTCTCTCCCCACTTCTGTCTCTATATTTGACTTTGCAATAAATAAACATATATTTGAAAGAAGGGATACAGATCTTCCATCCATTGGTACATTCTCCAAGTGTCTGTGGTGGCTGGGACTGAGCCACGCCTAAGGCAGAAGCTAGGAGTTCTTCCAGGTCTCCAAGCATTTGGGTGATCCCCTGCTGCCTTCCCAGGCACATCAGACTGGAGCAGTGGCAGATGTGTGGAGCAGCTGGGACCTGTGGCCACGTAATTGCTGTATCAGTGCCAGACCTTCTCCCAGAATTCTTGCATGCTGGATTGTTTGGTTAGGAATTTGTGTGCCGAGGAAGGTCACTCGTCAAGGCATCCCTGCATTTACCCTGTGGTGGTGGTTGGGATGGCGCAACTTGCCTGTGGCTCACACACTGCGCTCTTCAGCATTGCAGGTTTAACACTCAGTGTACAAGACCGGACTGCACATTCTACCACCCCACCATTACTGTACCACCACGACATGCCTTGAAATGGATTCGGCCTCAAACTAGGTAAAGATGGACATTTTTATCAGATACTTGTTTTAAATATGTAATTTGCAATTTGCTTATAAGCGTACAAATGTGGAGGAACCGGAGGTTTCTTTAGCAAAATAATTTTCTATGGGCTCACATTTTATCCAGTGATTTTTAAACTTTAATGATCCTCTTCAGATCAGATTTTAATATTTGTGTCTGTATAGCCATAATGAAAGCCAGCAGGCTTTACATATTCATATACTGTTTATTAATCCCACATATTTTATTAGTTTTAAAGCATTTAAAGGAAGGTTGAGTGTTTTAGTGTAGCCTATAAAATCGTTTCTTTGTGCTTTATAGCATAACTTAGTTTCTTTTTAAGAAGTCATTTGATAATCTAATGTTCTCAAGATTTTAGGTGAGGTACTTGATATCGTGGGGATATAAAGCAATTAATTAAACGTGTGTTTTTGTTCAGCGAGTGACCCAGTCCTGCCTGGCAGAAGACTGTGCAGTTTCCATCTCCTGCTGAGACGCTGCAGAACTTGGTCAGACCTTTGAAACGTGGACTATACTGCTTTCCTAATAGGAGTTTATTGACTACTTGAAGTGTCTAATTTTTCAAATTTGTGAGCTTATTAAGTGGTTTTAACATTTGGTGTTTTGTTTTTTTGGTTTGCTGTCTTTATGAAGAAAAGCCAGTTTAAGGAAAAGCTAAAATTCTATTAAAACATTTCAGGCATGTTTGTATGCTGCTGTCTTAAGTATCAGCATTTAAAATGTGCTCTTATTGTCAGCAATGTTCTACAAGGGTCCACCATTGCTGTGTGTACAGAGTAGCGAGAATACTGGAAAGTAGTCATTTAAAAATTAATTGCTGCTTTCACTTTTTCCAAAGATGACAATGTTCATAGCCCCCCTTGGGAGTAAGTCACGGGCATTCTGTGCTGCTTTGAGTGAGTGCCACTTTGGTAAAACGGTTCCTAAGTCTCCTGATCCTCTGAAAAAGATGAGCGAGATGGGCATACAGGGTGGAAACGGTTGAAATGACAAGTGCAAAAATATGAACAATTCCTTAAAATGTTTTACTGTTAACATACTTTTAAAATAAAATTTGGGGAGAACTACATTATCACAAAGTCATACAAAATTTGTACAAGTATATACATAAGATATCAAACTCACAATATTATAAATAATTTCCACATTCTGAAAAATTTCTCAGAACGCTGCAGAAAATATAGGTATTACTGAAGATAACTTTGGATATCTAAAAATTAGATTTAAATACTACATTTTAAATGTCAGAACTATACACTTACAGAGTAGATGGGTAAACCAAAAAAATCAAACTTTTGGCCTTATTATAAGTTTTGTGTATCTGATTTCTAAAATTGTTAAGGCAAGAAGTGTCAAATGCTTTAGAATTAACAAATCGATCACCAATTTCAAAGACTTGCTGTATCAGTGTTTTTTAAAATCAAAGGTTAAGTGGTTAGAAAAAAGACATTTTCAGGACCAAATTAAATAAACTTCTCTAAGAAGAAAACGCTGCTTGACTAAGTCCTATCCTGATGGATACTAAACCCACACATTTCCAAGTCCATCCAGTGGAGTTCTAGAGCCAGCAGCTGTCTCCCGTGTGTCCGTTGCGTTTCCATTGGAAAGAGAAAGCATTAACCAGTCATGAAACCGATCAGGAAGTTAAAGTTTGTTGTGTTGAATCACAAATAAAGACAACACTAAAAAAGCGAACGCAGCACAAAGGGCGTAAAGCTGTGGTGTTAGGCTCGAGTGCAACGCTCATTCCACTGCATTCCGAAAGCTGCTTCTGTGGAATTTAAGGCATTGATTCCCTCATTGTTACCTAAGATGCTTCATGTCTGCAGAAGAAATGGCCTTTTTAAAAGTTTCTGGAAGTAGACCTTATAAATGCTGTCTCATTATATTCTCATAGTTCTGAAGAACAGAAATACGAAATAAGGACTTCAATGGTATATTATAGCATATGAAAATCAGATTTTTCCTGCTAGCAGACACCGTCCAGAAACACACTGAAGAGTTGTGTTCTTAGTTCTGATGGTTATGGGCTAAAACCATTGCCTGGATAACTTTTCTAAAATGAACCATCATGAACAAGGGAGGGAATGACTGGTTGGGCACAAAGTGCACTGTGTGCATGTGTACAAATAAAAGGGGCCCGAAGTCTCAGGTTACAAATTCAGGGTCTTTTATACTACACACAAAAATAATTCTCTGGGTTAAAAAAATATACACGTAGGGGTAATTCTTTGTGGCCTGTCAGGTTTTGCATCTCCCTTGTGAAGTGACCAGAGCAGGCTGTGGAGCTGGCAGTGACTAAGGCGCATTGTCAGATTGACCTCTCGGAAGGAGGCACTGCCCTGGGCCTTTCTCCTACACAGTCGCTGGCCTACGCTCCTAGCTCTTACCTGCACTGAAATGGAATGTCTCTGAAGTCTAAAGTTTACAGAAAACCCAGAGGGCAACTTTAAAATTGCAAGAGGCTAAAACTTGCTAGTATTTTACTTTTCATGGGGAGACGTCTCATGTTGCTTGACCCCTTCGTCACACTTTCAGTCACTGGTTAAGCTTTCTGTGGCATTCTCTGGTTTTGTATGCACAAACTCTTTATGTGAAGATTCTGAACAGGTTCTCCAATATGTGACAAGATGTCAAACCAGACCAAGATTCCAGAAACCTGAGGGGATTTATTGTGCAAAAATAATTAACATCAGAAAATAAAAATTCATAGGACCAATAGAGCATATTCAGTTTCCTCACACTTAGAAAAATATATCTGCAGGGAGCAGTCTAGGTCCTTTCAGTCCTCGGGAAGCTGGCGGGAGGCTTCTGCCTGCCCAGAGCGCTCCTTGGGCAGCATTTCCTGTGCGAAGGGTGCAGGTGCCCTGGAACCATTCGGGTGGGAAACCACCCACTGGGTGGCAACATTTAAATAAATTCTCCCAATAGAAAACTATAATATTTGATTTCAAGAGTTATTGTGTAATTAAGCAGGTATGAATTTAATGTTTTTACATGCTAACATTTATATCTTTAAATATAGAATATTTTCCAGTAATTACTATCTAAAACCCTTTAAAAACTGTACACCATTGGATATTATTAATTCATTCTACTACTTTCCCACTGATGACAACCACAGTCATGTTTTAACTTTTGGGCTAAAGAGATGACCTCTGAACAAAGATTAACAACTAAGAACAAAGCAAGCAGACAGCACCGGAGTCAGACTTCGCTGTTTCGGATCTGCCTGCATTCAAAACTGCAGTGAGCGTGTCCTTCACCTACAGGACTTCCTGTGCTCCGGACACTGTGTGTCTGCTGTTTGCTTTCTAGAAGCTGCTCCTGGAGGGTGATGGTGGCTTTCCCTTCCCTCATGGAAACGCAAGGGTTAGGCTAGCTCGTTCAGCAGCGAGCCTTAGAAACAAAATACAAAGGGTAACATGGGGAAAATTATCCGAGGGTTTTTTTTTTTTTTTTTTTTTTGAGGAGTGTTGTGCCCTTAATAGTTTGCACATTCCTCAATAAAGGGGGAGGGCAGGTTTGCATCAAGTACACTGTCCTTTGCAGCGTATTACCTGGCAATGCGCAGTTACCAGTGCACGCAGCACACCCTGAACTCGGATGCTTCTCACGGCTGCAGTCGGGTTAGCACCACTTGGTCGTGCGGGTTTTGGTTTTGGGTGTTTAAGTCTGATCTCGGTGGTGTCACTGCACTTGCTCATCTCGGCATCCAGATCCCTCAGTGACTGGCATGTACGCACTTCCAGACAAACACACTGTAACCAGAGTGAGAACAGTGCAGGTTGCTTTAACACTTCGACATTTACACCGTTTTTCAGTTGAGCTTTCAAGTTCTACCTGTAATATTTTCCCTGTTCACTCCTTTTAGTCTGTGTAAGCAGATGACTCCAAGGAGCTGTGGGTTGTGCTACCTTGTGAATTAGTACAAGTCTGCTCCACTTCTCGGGCTGCGACACCACTCACCTGCAGTCCTCACCTCCAGCACTGACCACATGTCGGTCCCCACTGGTAAACCGAATATTTGTCACATGGGGTGAATGTCCCAAGAATCGTTTGTGCTTTGCCTAAATAGGGAAAAAAGAAAGAAGAACAAAGCTTGGCGTAACTGATGTATGCTCAACCCAAAGGTTTCCATTAGGAACCCTCATTCTATCCCGAGAGCCCTAGCGAGCCCTGGGGGTCAGGAACCCCCTGAGAGCCCTGGGGGGTCAGGAACCCTTACTCTGTCCCCAGAACCCTGCAGAGCGTGGGAGTTAGGACCACAGCCAGCAGAGGGCGCTTCAGAGTTAGTAGTGGACTGGAAATTTGAACAGTGGGTGGTGAGATGTCTCCAGATAGCTGAATTTTTTTTTCCTCCTGAGGAGAAATACTTGAAATGTGGTGACTGTAGGTTTAGTGAAAAGCCAATTTCAGCTTTGCTGGAACAGTTTTCTTAAATGGGATTGTGGGAAGGAAGAGGTTTGTTCAGTGGCCTTTGATTTGGGTTAGGAGTTGCAATGGAAATTTTAGAATTGTCAATATTTTCAAGTTCTGTGGGGGAAAGAACTCATCTAAATTGGGAATAAAGGGATACAACAAAACAAAAACTTACAAACTTTTCTGGACATGGGAAGTCAAATAACTTGACCATGCCGAAGTCATCCCCTGTTACAAGGCTGATTCCGGAATGCGACACACAGGCACAGGTGACGTCCGCCTTCTCGGTGTGTCTGGGCCAGATTCCCATCACTTCATCACCCAAGGTACTGCAGGGGAGGAGCAAGAGGAAGTCCACAGGAGCACGCAAAAGCAGGTGCGCGATAAGGAGTCCTTGCAAATTCATCTCTCAATACCGATCTGTGTTACCCAGCAAGTAAGTTATAAGGCAAGTTAGAGACTACTTGAATTTAGACTTATGTTCAGAATGAAATTTTATAATTTGGGCTCCACACAATGGCTCAACTGGCTGATCCTCCACTTGGAAAGCACCAGAATTGCTTATGGGCTGTGCTTCATGTCCTGGCTGCTCCACTTCCCATCTGGCTCCCTGCTTGAGGCTGGGCCTAAGGCCTTGGTCCCCTACACTCCTGTGTGATACCTGTAGGGGCTCCTGGCTTCCAGTTTCCTGAGCTCTGGCCATTGCTGCCATGGGAAGGGAGCAAGCAGATGGAAGATCCGTCCCTTCTCTGCAGATCTGCCTTTCCAATAAAAAATTAAGAAATCCTTACAGCTTATAGGACATGTACATTAATTATCTTTTTAACTTTCAATCAATGCTTTTTTTTTAAAGTCATTTTTTAAAAAGATTTTTATTGCAAAGTCACATATATAGAGAGAGGAGGAGAGACAGAGGAAGATCTTCCGTCCGATGGTTTACTCCCCAGCTGGCTGCAATGGTCGGAGCTGAGCCAATCCGGAGCCAGGAGCTCTTCTGGGTCTCCCATGTGGATGCAGGTTCCCAAGGCTTTGGGCCGTCTTCAACTGCTTTCCCAAGCCATAAGCATGGAGCTGGATGGGAAGCGGGGCTGCTGGGATTAGAACCAGTGCCCACACGGGATCCTGGTGCATGCAAGGCGAGGACTTTAACCACTGCACTATTGCGCTGGGCCCAATCAATACTTTATGTAAGCTGTTAAAACTATTTTTCGAACTAAAAGCAATACTTAGCTATAGGAATTTCAAGGCCTTTTTCATTGACTAAAAGTGGTGGTTGCGGTTAGCTGTCATACAGCCAGCAAATCTGAATAAGGAATAAGGTATGATTTCTCCCAACTTCCTTTAGGAAAACAGTATGTTAACACCCAGTATGTGCTTATATTTAACATTTAGGAAAATAGGGCATCTTCTAATTTATAACTTTGATTTTTGCTCTTTTTGTGAGAACTCGATTTATCCTGAAACTGATAATGCTTGAAAAAGATCAGTAAAAACCAATTCCAGCATAAACTTATTAAGTTTATTCTCAAGGTTCATTAATAAAAACTCAAGCCATTCCACTGGTAATCATGAATTTTAACTTTTCAGAAACAGGTTTTCCCAGGCTTTCCGGCCTGCCAAGCCAGTTCTGAGAACTGAAGTAGTTACCTGGTCCAGGTGGCCCATGTAATCCTGTCAACAGCTGCAGGATCCAGAAGAGGTTTCCCTGAAGGCACTTCGTAGACATGCCGTTTGTAGCAGCCACTGGAAACCTTTGTCATGGGAAAATGAGACAAAGATTCTGTAAGGTGAGAGGCAAAATCCACCAGCAAATTCTACTTGATTACATGTCTAACAGGAAGAATGCGTGAAATGAGGCCTAGTGTTGTAGCCTAGTGGCAAAAGTCATCACCTTGCATGTGCTGGGATCCCATATGGGCGCCGGTTTGTATCCTGGTTGCTCCACTTCCCATCCAGCTCCCTGCTTGTGGCCTGAGGAAGCAATGGAGGACGGCCCAAAGCCTCAGGAGCCTGCACCTGTGTGGGGGACCCAGAAGAAGCTCCTGGTTCCTGGCTTCAGATTCAGTTCTGGCCATTGTGGCCGGTTGGGGAGTGAGCCAGCAGAGGGAAGATCTGTCTCTCCTCCTCTCTGAGAATATAACTTTCCAGTAAAAATCTTTTTCAAAGATATATTTTAACTTTTTTTGGAAAGTCAGATATACAGAGAGGAGAAGAGACAGAGAGGAAGGTCTTCTGATGACTCGCTCTGAAGACAGGAGTTTCCTCCAGGTCTCCCAAGTGGGTGCAGGGTCGCAAGGCTTTGGGCTGTCCTGGACTGCCTTCCCAGGCCGCAGGCAGGGAGCTGGATGGGAAGTGGGGCCTCCAGGATTAGAACTGTTGCCCTTATGGGATCCTGGCACATTCAAGGCGAGGACTTTAGAGACTAAGTTACTGGGCCAGGCCCAAAAATAAATCCTAGAAAAAGAATGCATGAAATGGGGCTGGCATCTGTGGTGAAGTGGCGAAAGCAGCCTCCTGGCCTCCAGCATCCTGTACAGGTGCCGGCATAGGTCTGGGCTGCTCCACTTCTGATCTAGCTCCTCCTGGGGAATGAACAAGTGGATGTCTCTTCCTCTGTAAATCTGTTTTAAAAAACTAAAATACAAGTTGTTACTACAAAAGGGAGAAAGGGCTGGCATTGTAGCCCTGTGCATTAAAACATGCCAACTGGGGGCTTGGCTGCTTCACCTCCAACCCAGCTTTCTGCTAATGTGCCTGGGTAAACAAGATGGCCCAGTGGCTGGGGTCGCTGCTGCCCACCCCGTGGCCTCCTGGATGGAGTTGCGCGTTCCTGGCTCTCACTTGGCTGTGGCAGCCATGTGGATGGTGCATCAGTGGATAGAAGATCTGTCTGATCTTTTGTAACTGCATTTCAAGTAAGCGAGATCTTGTATAAAAAATAATAAATGGAGAAAAAAGATTTAACGAGGATGAAATGGGGAGACGTAAGAGTAGGAGATCTGTGGGATGGGCAGTATACAACATGAAGACTGGCACGTTATCCAGTTGTATATATGTAGGATTTCTAGCAAGTGAGATTAGCTATTGGCATGATTAATTCATGGGTAAATGAGGTGACAGGATGTTCATCTTCAGTAACGATTTACTACTTAAAAACTCATCTCATCCCATCATGTTCACCCTAAGTATACCCAGTTAATTTAAGAAAGAACCAGTTACAGAGGTATTACGGAATTAATGCCGAGGCTACGGTGAGGTGCACAGGCGCCGGCCCGGGCAGCCTGGCACAGGGGGTGCTCTACCTGGAGGTACGAGCCGTCTGCTGAGAAGTCCATCTGAAGGACGAAGCTCGGGATGTCCTTGCAGTAGCTGATTCTGTTGAGAGCCGGGCCCAGCGTGAGGTCGTAGAAGTCCACAGAGTTGTCCCCGGAACCCACCGCCAGGTGTCGGGAGTCTGGGCTGAACCTGAACACAGCAGTACAGCACACACACAGACCTTAAACACCTGTGACGTAACTGGTCATGTACACTAAGATTACATTTATCTGTGTCCAGGAAACAAGAAGTCCCTGGCTCCCACTGCCTTCAGGATAGGTCTAGATTCACTCACCCCGATTCATCCAGTCCTGTCCTTCCCAGCACCCTTTCCTGGGAAATGCTCATTATTATTACTTCAGTAAGGGAGGATTAAGATGTGGAAAAAGTGATGGTAGCTGGGAACACCGCCTGCCCTGACTCGCCTCAGGTTACACTGGGAAGCTGGGGCACACGCAGGAGGGCAGCGTGGGGAAGTAGCTGGGCACCGTGGGGCATGCAAGGGCGGAGGGAGATCATGGTCATTGCAGGGGGATTTTACTGCGGAGGCCAGCTGACGCTTTGGCAGGCCCAGCTTACGGATTGTATCTCCTGGTCACATAGAAACAGCCAGTGGGAGCCACTGAAAAATCTAAATTCAGATTACATTTTATATTACTTGGGGATATAGTTGTTCAGTGAGAACGAGCTACATATTCCAAAAGGGACAAGAAGAGACAGGCTTGCACCTGGAATTAGCTTTCCAAGGTGACGGCTTCCGAAGGCTGGTGGCTCTCGGTGTTAGTGCTGGGAGGGGATTCCAGGCACACTAATGTGCCAGACCTGTCCAGTGTGACACCAAGCATCACCCAGGACTTAAGACAGTGTGGCATTGTGGTTGGTGCCTAGTGGCTCTGTAATTTAGCAGAGGAGAGTTATATAAGTTCTATAAGCAGCTAAATTTTGGCATAGCTGATGATATTTTAAAATATTCCCAGTCTTCCAGCTCTTGGCTGCTTTGGGTAAGACTTCTTCAAGCGCAAGCTTGATCCCCACAGTGTAGGTTTTTAGAAAATGTTCCTTTGTGGACTGACCTGATATCATGGATTGCACTCCGCCTGTCTCTCTTCTTTCCCCATATTTTCAGGGAGCTCACCAGTAAAATAATAAATTCTCCGTTTTTCATCCCAATAGCCACCATGTCCCCTTCAGGGCTGTAACACACAGTGCGGGCAGCATGTCCCAAATTCACCTTGTTTAACATCTTCTGCATGAGAACCAAAAGGGTAAAAGAAAACATTAAATGAAGTACTTACAAACTAAACCAATTTTATCTAAACTCCTTAGCATAATTCTAAGATGGTTAAGAGCTAGCAATGCAGGATTTCTGTTTTCTTAGAAACTGTTGATACTTCTCTGAAAGTTGCTTGTACCTACTTTATCGGCAATATCCCAGAGCCTCACTGTTCCATCTTCGGCAGCAGAAAGGAAGAAGTCCTTGGAAGGATGTGTTGCCAGGCCCCAGACGGGCCCCTCCATGTGACTGTGCACCAGCACGTTACACGCAGCATTCTTCTCCCCAACTTCAATGATCTCGGCATTCCGGGTCCCAACCAGTATCTTGCCCTAAAACACAAGTGAGAGCCTACACTGATGTGAGGCTAGTTACTTTTATTAATTGCAGCACTCTGTTGACGCACTGGCTTAGAACTCGAAGCTCATCTGCTAGCAGCTAAAAGGCCACAAAGTTCTCCTGTGCTGGTGACCGGGCAGGAGCGCCCGGGGCTCAGCTGCCCGCTGGAGTCACAGCTTTTCCCTGTGGTAGGAATGCCACCTGCATTCTTCAGTAATCAGTTTTTAAAAGATTGATTTATTTTTATTTGAAAGAATGATTTAGAAAGAGAAAGTAAGAGATCTTCCATCTGCTGGTTCACTCCAAAACTGGCTGGAGCTAGGCTGATCTGAAGCCAGGCCATAAGCAGGGAGCTGAATGAGAAGTGGAACAGGTGGCACAAGAACCAGGTGCCACTTAGGATGTCGGAACCACAGGCAGAGGCTTAGCTTACTCTCTGGCCTCTCAGTTTATTTTAGGTTCAGTTAGAGAGGGTGAGAGAGATCTACCTCCCGTTCGTTCCCCAAATGGCAGTGGCCATGGCAGAGCTAGGCCACTCAGAAGCAGAAGCTTCTTCCAGGTTTCCCACGTGGGTGCAGGGGCCTAAGGACTAGGGCCCTCTTCCACTGCTTTCCCAGGATAATTAACTGAGCTGGATCTGAAGTTGCGCAGTCAGAATTTGAACCGGTACCCAATCAATGTGCCCACATGACTGGCTTTATCCTCTGTGCTGCAGTGTTAGCCCCAATACTCAAAGGTCTGATTTTGACAGTAGTAATCCCAAGATCTCCAGAGGAGTAAATTCACGGATACATAAAAGTGGAATTTTTAGGTTAAAAAGTGTAGGGGTCAGCAGTGTGGTATAGCATGCCCAACTGTCACCTGCAGTGATGTTGGCTTCCCGTGTGGGTGCAGGTTTGTTTCCACTGCTTCACTTCCGATCCAGTTCCCTGCCAACGCACACAGGAAAGCAGCAGACGGCCTCAGCACTTGGGCCCTGCATGTGAGGGAGTCCCAGCTGCAGCCTGACCCAGCCCTGGCTGTTGCCAACTGGTAACAAACCACTGCATGGAGGGGCTCATTCTCTTCTCTAGCTCTGCCTTTCATATGAAAAATCTTTTTAAAAAAGTGTAAGTAAATGGAAACAATATGCAGACTAAAAATAACAACATGTATGCATGGTTTGTAGGCTTTTTCAAAGTGCATGTAGGGCCCGGCGCGGTGGCGCAAGTGGTTAAGGTCCTCGCCTTGCACGCCTGGGATCCCATATGGTTCTATCCCAGCAGCCCCGCTTCCCTTCCAGCTCCCTTCCTGTGGCCCGGGAAAGCAGTGGAGGACGGCCCAAAGCTTTGGGTCCCTGCACCCGCGTGGGAGACCCGGAAGAGGCTCCTGGCTTCGAATCGGCATAGCATCGGCCGTTGGCTCACTTGGGGAGTGAATCATCGGACGGAAGATCTTCCTCTCTGTCTCTCCTCTCTGTATATCTGCCTTTCCAATTAAAAAAAAAAAAGTGCATGTAACGGTTTTATAGGAACGTGTTGTGGGAAGTAGGTGAAGCTGCCACCTGCGACAGGAGCATCCCAGCCCTGAGTGCCCACGTGAGTCGTAGCTGCTCTGCTTCTGCCCAGCCCTGCAGCATGCCTGGGAAGATGGGGTCAGGTCTCTGCCACCACTTGGAACACTTGGAGGGAAGTCTCTGGCTCCTCAGCCTGGCTGTTGCAGCCCTTTGGGGAGTGATCCAGCAGAAGGAAGCATGCGTTCTTTCTCTCTTCCGAACATTCAAATAAATCTTGAAAATAACATGGTTTCAGCTAGGCTTCTCGTGTTCTCAGTGTGTGGGAATGCTGAGGACCGGATCCCTGCCAGGTGGGGTCCCACGGCTCAGCCAATGGCTCCTCGTGCAGCTCACAGCGGCCCCTTGCGGGCTTACCTTGCCTCTGCACACGGCGCGCACGCAGTCTGTGCTGTGGCCCGTCTCCAGGCGGAAGGCGCGGCACCGCCTCAGCTCCTGGTCCCACAGTTTCACCGCACCTCCTTCTTTGGACCTAGGTAGAAAACCACCACACCCCACAGTCATTCCCGGAAGCTCACGAGCAGAATACCAACATTTAAAAAAAATGGTCCTGATACAGACTTATTGCCAGTCTTCTCAACTTCCTTGAACAAATACAGCAGGTTCTGTATTTCAGTTGAAAAAACACATTTGAGTTCTAGCAAAGTTTACTTTGTGAAATAGTCTGACAGCACGCCTTCACCACCCTCCTCTGCTCTACTTCTCAACTGAGAATATGTACAAAACAGTTTGAAATGTTACAAGGGTAACTGAAGAACAAAGAGTAAGGTTACAGATGCTGCACGAGTGCTTTCATTTTAACAACCCAAAGAGAAACACATTTCTTGCCTGCCACTATCAAAATATCCCCCTGGGGGCGGGTGGCAGGGTGGCAGGGAGCTGTCGGCACCCCATCAGGGAACTTGGGTGAATCCCACTTCCTATTTGGCTTCCTGCCCATGCACCTGGGCTCCTGCCATCGCGGGGCAGACCAGGACAGAGCTCCTGGCTCCTGGGTCTGGCCGAGCCCGAGTCTGGCTGCTGTGGGCATTTGGGGAGTGAACCAGTGGATGGATGGAGGTCTGCCTCTCCCTCTCTGTGGCTGTGCTTTCCAAATAAACAAACCTGTAACAAATGTCCTGTTGGACAGTTCAAGAGACCAGGAGTGAACAGGGCTGGGCCCGACTAGATGACATGGAAAAGTCAAGTGTTGGAGGAATGTGGGAGAGATAAAACAGCTGTTACTGATTTTTTGGAAGTTCATCTGCTAGCTGAACTGCCTGTCTGCAGAAAATCACGCCCAAGTTCACCTGAGTTCCTTCCGGAGCTGAAAAGGAGGAACTCTTTGCTTGGGTTTCAAGTAAGAGGGTCCTTCCCATATGGGCAAGAGTTTAAATTCTGGCTGCCTCACTCCCAACCCAGCTCCCTGCTTATGTATTGGAAAAGCAGTGAAGATGACCGTGGGCCCCTGCATCCAGGTGGGAGACCCAAGTGAAGCTTTGGGCTTCTAGCTTTTATCTGGCCCAGTCCTGGCTGATGCAGCCATCTGGGGAGTGAACTTGCGGATGGGAGAAGCATATGTGTATGTCTCTCCCAACTCTGCTTTTCACATAAACAGATATTTAAAAAGAAAGCAGCAGGCAGCCTAGACACAGCCCTGTTCAGTGGCAAAGACTGCTGCAGGTCCTTCATCACTCAGTAGGCATGCGTACAGGCAGGACATGAAGGTAAATTTCTTATCTACCCCGCGGGAAAAATACCACTCCGGTTGGTAGAATTTAGATTACTCTGCATTATGCAACAAAAACCCCCAAACAAAAAACCACCTTGCCAGGAATTTCAGACCAGAATTGAGACTCAACAAAGAACACGAAAGGCAAGCAAGGAAGAGGGTTGCAGCCTGGAAGTGACCAGAACCAACCCAACGGCACGTGCACCCGGCGGGAGACTGAGCAGAGCGAGAACTCACGGCCTTTCCTTGCCACCCGTGACAATGAGTCCATCGCGCAGCGTGGTGTACATGGCAAACACGGGCCCGTTGTGCGCTCTGGCCACAACTCTGCACAGCATGTGATCTTTCCACACACAGACATCCCCACTGATGGTACCTGTAAACGTCAAGTTATTCTGAAAAGGAGTGGGGAGGGGGGAGATACACTCATCAAAAGGCCAAGGAGAGTTCAGAACAGCCGCGCCCTCCCAGGATGTACGCCTCGCATGCAGGGCCAGGAGGGGCCGCGCACCTGCCTCGGGAGGAGGGGACGGAAGCTGGAGGCTCCGTCAGGGCCTTTCCTGCTTCATGGGAGTAACCCTGGACACGCGTTTCCTTCCAGATCTAATATGTGCTAACACTATATTATTTCTTTACATTGCTTCTTTCTGTCTAGTACATAACTTAAAGGTCACAAACAGCCAAGTGAAAATGAGAAGAGGAGGAAGTTAAGCCATCGTTACAGGGTTTGGCAAGGAATTTCATCACAGAGAAATGAGATGACTGTACGCCACGTTACAGGAGTTGGTGGCTCGTGAGTTCACTCCAGCAGATCCGGGAGCACCATGAGCTCACACCTGCTGGCCGTCAGTGGGCGCCACGGACACCACGGTGCTTTGCCTCCCTTTCTTCCTTACGGCCCCTGGCACGGAAGCTTCTCAAACACTAAGCACAAGCCTGTCGTGTCAGGGGAGGGAACAGTCCCACTGTCTCGCTCCACGCATCAGTTAGCAGGCTCCAAGAGCTCACTCCTGCAGCTGTTCTCTATGGAGAACGGGCAGCTGATTGCATGCGGGGTTCGGATGAAGAAAGCCAGGTGGGCAAAGCCCATCCCAGGGGCTTTGGGATAAATTGCTTGTCTTATGTTACAATTACCTAAATATCCAACTGAACTACGTGTGACATGGCAATTTTTTTTTTAACTTAAATGTGTACTTAAACTGTTCTAAAATGATGATTTTCTTTAAATTATTGCATAAACACATAAATGCATTACTGAAGAAACTGCTTTTTACTGTATCAGATCAGAGCCAGGGCAGGGCAGGGCGCTCGGGCTAGAAGCCCAGCTGGGAGGGAGCCAGGACAGGGAGGGCTGTCTTGCCAGTGTCTCGTCAGGACTAGGAGTTGTGGTCCCAGCTCTGCTTCCCCCTGATTAAAGAGCCACGGGCCCTGCACAGGTCACAGTACAGGAAGACACTCAGCAACTGAAATCCTCAACGGATGCTTCTCGAGTTGCCTGCACTTCCTCTGACAAATGGCCAGAGGTCCAGGAAACACTGCTAGGAAGACAAACCTAGGGATGTTTCTGGTGACAATGACACGATTCGCGGAGCTTTCTGAGAATGCAGTGGCCCAAATGCTTCAGTGGACTGCTCGGTCCCTCTCACTGCCTTTCTTCCTCACTCCCTCGTTTCTCAACGTGTTAGATCTTCTCCAAGGACACGTATACGCCTGACTGCGACAGACAACACTCAGCCAACCCCAGCGGCCACATTCACCCTGGCGATGCGGCTGACCAGCAGCCAGCGTGGCCTCAGGAGCTACCACTACCCCGCGACACACATTCCAGAGACATACTGCACCAAACGCCACGGCGAGCATGGTCTGCATGCGGGCGTCCTCCAGCGTGCTCAGCAGCCCCTTTCTGCTGAGGAGAGCCCTTCCTGCCAGGGTCCAGAATTTCACGTGCTTCACTCCCACAGAGACAAACTGCGTGTCCGAATCCGGCCGGAACTCAGCCACGAAAATGCGCTGATTGTGTCCCGCTCTGCTGGCAATCCTGGCACCTGAACGAGATGCAAGCAAGTCGTGTGGTCAGTAGGAGAACCAGCGGAATCTCCCGCTGGGGTCAGCAGCTGTCCAAGATAAGCAGCTTGTGAAGATGTCCTTGGCCCGCTGCTGGGCGGTGGCAGGACTAGTCACTGGTTACCACCCCCACCCGACCTCGCAGCCAGGTGTTTGGAGTCCTCCCACCTCCAGGACCCATCATGGATTAAGGACCATGTTCACTAATGTTTTCTCCATTACTTTCTCTTTACATAGTTTTAGAATTCCCTCTAAAGCATACTGGCTAATATTCCCCTATTGCTATTCCATTCTGATTTTTAAGCTCTGTTTCATTTTCATTCGTTAAGACCCTCCATGGTCAATCATATTAATAATTAGCAAAGACACATTAACAGTGTCTGACAGAAAGGAAATGGCAGTGAGTCATTCATAATCATACATTTCAACAGTTTATCTGTAAGCTTCCAATTTCACAAGGTTTTTAATGTAGGACTCGCCCATAAGTCCCATCTGTAACCACGCCCCGTCAGGGATACAGGGAGCGGCAGCTTCAGTGGCCAACTCGAGACCGACATTACACGCAGAATTAGCATTCCTAGAGAATCCTTGTTTATAAAACATCTCACACACACACATGCACACACACGCACACACACACACACACACACACAGAATCCCACCTTCTTGCCATCTCCAAATAGTAATGGTGTGGTCGGGGTCTAGTCCCACGGACAGCAAGAGTTTGCCAGTAGCACTGAAGCTGACCGAACATACCCCCGTGGAGTGGTAGCATCTTAGTATAGAGAGGGTCTGCTTGTTCATTGCATCCCAGACGTGAACAGAAGGGGCGGTAGCTAAACAGAGACAAAAAGCCAAAAGTTATAATGCACCTGTTATGTTACCGGGTCTAGAGCTGAAACACCTGTGAAACAGGTACCCAGGAAAAACTGCACTGCGCTTAAGAATACAGCAATACTGAGACTTAATTTTAAAGCACAAAGGTAAAGGGGCATGAAAAGAAAAACACAGACTCTGTCTTCAGGCTACGCTGCAAAGACTTTTGAGAAAATATTGAGACAAGCACACCTGGCAACCACATGAAATAATTCCTCAACAAAGGCATGCTTGACATGCATTTTGACCACTCTGCATATATACAGAGTATTTAGACACGTGTGCGTTCAGCACAAGTCTCCAGTCAGCACTGGTGCGATGAGCAGCGGGCGTCACTGAGAAGGGATGGGCAGCCGTGGGCACAGATACCCCAGAAAGCACTGCAGATACTTCAGACTTCTCAAAAATGGTTTAAAAGACTTCTTTTAAAATAGGATTTTACAGGGAAGATAAAACTGTACATCATTGAAAAATGTTTGTTGCTGGCTATAATGCCGGCTCCAGCATTATAGCATTTGTTCCTCCTTGGCGCTCCTTGGGAATGCTGGTTCGAGTCTCAGCCGCTCCTCTCTCCAGCCAGTTGCCTGCTAACGGCCTGGGAAAGAGCAGGAGGCGGCCCAGGTGTTGGGGGCTTGTCACCCACATAGGAAGCGTGGATGAGGCCCCTGGCTGTTGATGTCAGCATCATACCTAGGCTCTCCGGTATGCTGGTGACACTAGTGCTGTGGCCCTGCTTAGCATCGTCTGCCTTTAGTCTTGACTGTTGCATGTAGCAGTGGGTGCCAAAACCTGGCCCTTTGTGTTTGCATCATGGCCTGAAAAATGCCTCAGGAGCTGCAGTTTCAGCCCAGAAAGTACATTTGCTGCAAATACGTTTGGGAGTGGGGATCCTGCTGCTTTTGTTTTTGACAACGTGGTATTCAAACATTTGTTAGCAAATGATTTTTATCAAAGTTTCACTTGAGCACACTGTCACCTTGTAATTTCAGATTAAATTCATTATGAAGACAGTATCAAACAGACAATGGAAGTTTCCAAAGCTATCTGGTGCTCAGTACCAGTCATTGAGGGTGGTATTTCTTATTCAGAAATTCTTTAAAAAAAGAAAAATTCCAATCTTGGCTCTGAGTTTAAAAATTGCAAAGAAACTTCCCTGCTGATCCACCACTGAGCTGCTGTGTGGGAGGGCAAGTCAGCTAGCTGGCTTCCATCTGTAACAAACTCCCAGACATGATTGACAGATAAATCTACGGGCAAATAAATTAACCACCACAACTCCCAGACGAAAGCTGCAGGTTCAATAACAAACAATATGTTGAAACACTGTTAACAATTGCCTGCTGATGAATGCATTATGAGTAAGTACATATTTGAACACCTTATACTGTTACTGGCTTTGTAAATTTAGTCAACTATCTGTTTATTTATTTAATTTTTTATTGCAAAGTCAGATATACAGAGAGGAGGAGAGACAGAGAGGAAGATCTTCTATCCAATGATAAGTGACCGCAACGGCTGGAGCTGAGCCAATCCAAAGCTCAGCTTCCTCTGGTCTCCCCCGTGGGCACAGGGGCACAAGGCTTTGGGCCGTCCTCCACTGCTTTCCCAGGCCACAAGCTGGGAGCTAGATGGGAAGCGGGGATGCCGGGATTAGGTCCTGGCGTGTTCAAGGTGAGGACTTCAGCTGCTAGGCTACCGCCCCGGACCCTCAGCCCTCGGCAGGTTAGAAAGTGTCAAAACATTCTTGTGATTAAATCAAGCAATGTGTGTGAAGTGCTTACAACACTGAGAACTCTTGCTTCTTTTAAATTATTATTGAAATTGAACTCAGTGTAACATTACAATGATACATTCTTCATGTTAAAAAAATTCACAGGTTTCACAGAATGAGACATTTGAATCGTGCATAGAACTCAAGCAGGAACTGTTCCATATCCTTACCTGACATTTCTGCTGAATCACCTACAATGGAAAAGTGGCAGAAACATCATTATCCACAATGCATCAACTGTTACAGGAAAATCTGAAAAGGCTCAGTTATTATAGTTCTAAATAAGTTAAATAAAGTGTCATATGCAAAACCAGCTTCACTATATTACACTCAGCAGTGAAAGTACCCCTTTAATTATACATAGATTTCAGCATTTTATGGGTTATCTTTCCACCTTTGTAAACAAAATCTTGGTATTCCACGAGTTACATGAAATTTTAATTGTAATAACCTTTAAAACAGTTTTGTTATGATTCCCACTGACAGGAGCTTTAGTTGGGTTTACACGAGGCTCTGCCAGCGGCTGTTCGGGAGTGTTACTCTCTGCAGGAAACAATCAGAGCTACACCTTGTGTAAAACACGATGGTGAGATGAGTTCTTGTGTGACTCAAAAAGGTAAGAGTTCTTCAAAGATTTCTACATGAGTAAAATGCACGCCTGATGTGTATGAGGTGGCTAAGAAAATGTGAAAGTCTATATTCATATTCATGGTGGAAATGCCTCTTCAGCAAATGTTTAAAAGTGACAGTCTTCAGCGAGAAAGAAAAAAACCTGAGGAATCCACTGGGGATAAGTGATGCTTGCACGTTGAGACCACCTGTAACTGATAAAATACCACATAATCAAGTGTTTCAATTCGTCTACAATCTACATTAACAAGAAGATCCATGAACAAGTTGTCTGAAACTGTGATTGAATCAATATTTCACATATATGGTACATGATACATTTGTTGAACAAATGAATTTACTCAGTAAAACAAATGGAGCAATACCTACACGCCATGAGGCTCTGAGTCAGCTGCTTAGATAATGCAGATAAGCCTCACGGGCCTCACGCTGGGACACAGTGAAGACTCTCCTTTTTCAAAACACTAGGCACAGAAGCAGCTAGACTTCCATATGCTTACATAAAGATCAGAATGTTTTCGTATAACAGTGGGTGCAATGGTCTACTTCCTTTTAAATGTAGAAAACAGCACAGAAAGGAAACGTACAGGGGTCCGTGTGGAACAGCTGGAGATCCAGGCAACCCAGGGACCATGTTTCTGACTGATCAAGTTGGCACTTGTGTGGGTGAGTGCGTGCCAGGATGGGTCTCGGCTAACTTAGCTTAAGCGAGGGGCAGCGGGAGCAGCTTCGGCACGGGTCTAGAGCCTCGAGACCCCCTTGGTTTCAGTGTATGCCTTCAAAGTCTTCTTGCTTGACGGCATCCTGAGACCCCGTGGACCCATGCGTGCAGGTGGCAAGAAGCCTGAGGCCCTCGGGGTATTTTCCCCTCTCCCTTAACCCTTTCTGGTAATTTGGGTACTTTCCAGTAACTTGGTCACCTCCTCTCCCTGCCTACCCTGGCCCATACCCATCTTGTGATAAACTTGTGATACTTTTGTAATAACTCCAGGATGCGGGTGAATTATGTAAGTTGTGGTGGGCTACACAGTATCACCTGGCAAAGTATGTGAGAGTTGTGCTGATTGGCTAGGTTTATATATGATAGCTGCTTATATCCAGCAGAAATACTGTTACTACCCTGAGGCTTCTTTCTCCTGACCCCACCCTATATAAGCTTGTGCTTGTTTTTTTAATAAATAGACAAGTTTACCGTAACTGTCTCTGGTACTTCTCTATTGAGAATGCTGTTGCCGCACCATGTTCCCTGAGTGGGTGGTCTAAGGCCAAGACCCTCCATGCCGAAATTAGAAATTCTTATCAGAGGACTAAATCCGACTATTTCAATCATCACAAAATCGTTTATCTTAAATTCAAAGGTGTCTGAATTAATTTACGTGATCAGAGTGGTGACAGAAAGGGAACATCAAGGAAGCCAGAGAGCCGGGGGTGCTGTGTGCACAGGGAGCTTCTGCACAATGGATGGAGTTTTAATTTCTTCCTCGGGTATTGTTTGTTTGTTTTTTTTAAAGAAATAAAACAAATGTTTCAAATTACTTCTTTTCAAAATACAGAAACATACCTACTTGGCCAGTTGCCACAACGTTGGTAAATTTGGGATGCTGATTTACAGTGAGGCACAAAATATCATCATTATGTTCTTGATAAAAACTCTGAGTTCCTGTAAAACAGAATTTGAGAATTAACTTTGAACGTTTTAAAGTGGAATAGACATATTCCAATAAGGACATTTTTTTGCTTGTTCAGGATATATTTTAGATTATTTACAATGTCTATTCACACCATCATGAAGACAGAAAAATGAATCAGAAGTCTTCACACACACACACACACACACACACACACACACACACACACACACACACACACACACAGTGCCATATGAGAATTAAGGATCAAAATGTTACAGGCACTCAGATCAAAAGATTCTTCTCTTGGGGACACGGCATCCCTAAACTAAGCTGGATGGACCCCGAGAAGACCTTTCTATGCAGAGAAACGCACAAAGTAAAATGCAAGTCAAGGCACAAAGGACAGGCAGCCTTGGGTGTGCATCTAGATGGCTTGCTTGGCCCAAGTATAGGACCACGAAGCAGAAAAAGTGAGTAATACGCTTAGAAAGGCATGGTGGGGCTGGAATGATGGAACATCTTAGAAATGTTAATTATCATTCTTTCTGTTTTGATTTCCTAAAGGTTCATGCACAAACCAGTGGTATTTTTGTGTTTAATAATGTGGCTATGTATATTCCTGTTTCACATTTACCCTGTGACTCAGAGGGAGGCACTCGAGTTTTTTGATTCAAGTAGCAACATGGTTGACCTAGATGTAGTGACAGTGAAGAAACTGCAGAGGACTAGGACAGTCACCCACGTGGGGGACAACAGAGATGGCTTGATCCAGTGACGCGAGGACGTGGGAAATGAGGCCAGAGCAGTCAGCTGGACTCAGACAGCAGAGAGTGATGAATTCCAGGTTCTCCACAAACAGAACAAAACAGAATTCACCAACTATAATTCACAGACCAAGTACATATGCTTTTTAAAAACCTTCTCTTCAAAGTGAAATGCGCTTTGGGGCCAGTGCATTGACTCAACTGACTAATCCTCCATCTTCAAGTGTGTCATCCCAATAGGTGCTAGTTTGTGTCCCAGCTACTCCAACGCCTCATCCAGCTCTCTGCTTGTGGCCTGGGAAATCAGTGGAGGGTGGCCTAAAGCCTTGGGACCCTGCACTCCTGTGGCAAACCTGGAAGAGGCTCTTGGTGCCTGGCTTCGAATTGGATCAGCACCAGCTCTTGTACCCGTTTGGAGAACGAGCCAGTGGATGGAAAATCTTTCTGTCTCCCTTCTCTGTAAGTTTCATTTCCAGTAAAAATAAATCTTTAAAAAAAAAGTGAAATGTGCTTTCAGTTTTCTAGAGCTAAGTCCAGCTGAAGGGACAAATGAGTAGCTATGTGTGGTATGTGCTGTTGGCTAGGTGGTAGAATATCAGCTCACAGATAAAGACTTCTAGACCAAGAACACAGAATGGGTTCCCTAACTGGCAAGAGAGAACTTAACCAGAACTGCAGCAGATGCTCCGCTTCTCAGCATTTCACCATCAGAAAGGTGATTAACTACAAGCCATAACGTTAAAGACAGGACCTGGCATGATAGCCTGGTGGCTGAAGCCTTGCCTTGGTCCACTGGGGTCCCATGTGGGTACTGCTCCACTTCTTATCTGGCTCCCTGCTTGTGGCCAGGGAGGGCAGTGGAGGATGGCCCAGGGCCTTGGAACCCTGCACCCGCATAGGAGACCCGGGGGAGGCTCCAGGCTTGAGAGTGGCTCAAGCTCTGGCCGGGGTGGTTACTTGGGGAATGAGCCAGTAGATGGAGGATCTTTCTGTTTTTTCCTTCTCTCTGTGAATCTGCCTTTCCAGTGAACAATAAACAAATCGTTCTTAAAAAGATTAAAGACAAACTTATAATAACAAACATGAGTTTTGCATTCATTCCTTTTCTTATCTTTTAAGAAAAGATTTTCTTCCAAAGTACTACTTTTAAGATGGCACACATTATTGATGGAAACTCGTCACTGATTTTCCGGTTGATGCTGGAGAATCCTTCTCTTTAGGGAATCAAAACAGAAAGATCACGCTGCTTAGTCCTGACCGGGGCTGGGGGATGACTGATGGCTACGTGATCAATCTCATTTCAAACTTCATAAACTGAAAATTAAATACTTCCTGTCACCAATCGTATTATCACATTGGTCCTCAAATGGTGCTAAAAGAACTTTGTTCTTCAGCAATCCAGTTAGATAAACATCAAGAAACAGTATCGTAATTTCTCGGACCAAACAAAGTATCATTGGCACAGCCAAGGACAAGCAGCTTTATAAGGCCTCGGTGGGACCAGCCCTGCACCAGTCACCACACTTCAGAGCTTGGAATTTGGTTATTAAAGTATCACTAGAAAGTTCTGTAATGTTAAAATATTTCTAGTCTGGATTGTTTCTCTTACACATTTCAACTACGTATGGTTTTAACAGACTCTTCAGCTGCTGCATATAAACCAAGCATGGAGGCCAGGGCTCAGCCGCGGAGTCAGGGTTTCCTACCTGTAGCCACATTGTGCAGGATCCCCACGGATGCTGTGTGGTAAATGATGTCATCACCATCATTCAAATAGTGCACGTTATTCCTGCAGTCTCTGCCCCGGTACCCAAAAACGAGCTCCAGCACAAGGTCCTGTAACAACCAGGACAAAACTGTTGCAAAACGACACTCCCTCATGCTTAAAGGGTCACCCCAGTTTTTTGTTAGACATGTAATACCATCTTCTGTCAAGAGGGCAATGTTTTGTTTTGCTTACAGACAAACAGTATGATACTAGATTTTCTAGCTTTGCCTATACCTACCATGCCACTATTTAAAAAACCATTTTTTTTAAAAATAATTTTTATTGGAAAGGCAAATTTACAGAGAGGAGACAGAGAAAGATACTCCATCTGCTGGTTCACTTCCCAAGTGGGGACAATTGCCAAAGTTGAGCTGATTCAAAGCCAGGGGCAAGGATGTTCCTCTGGTCTCCCACACGGGTGCAGGGTCCCAAGACTTTGGGCCATCCTCGACTGCTTTCTCAGGCCACAAGCAGGGAGCTGGAAGGGAAGTGGAGCAGCCAGGACATGAGCTGGCACTCACGTGGAATCCCAGCGTGTTCAAGATGAGGATTTAGCCACTATAATCACTGTGCCAGGCCACTACCATGTCATTACATATTTAAACAGCAGAAAGTTAAAATTATAACTGCTACTAAGGGACTATGCTACTGTGAGAACTCAGGGGGTGGAGGGAAGATGACAGGAAAATGGGGAGGGAGGAAGTGAAGGGGGGCGGACAAACCCCTTTATCTATAAAACTGTATCATGGGGAAAAAACTATGCAGAGATATAACAATGTTTTTTAAACAAAATAAACTTGCAAGCTAAAACTCAGCATAAAAGCCAAGCAATACAAATTTTACAACCAAACAAAAAAGGGGTATGAAGTGGTTATCTTTATGAAAATTGAGGAGGACTTGCAGGTACCTGGGCAGCGGGCAGTGGGCAGTGGGCAGTGGGCTGTCCTTACCTCGATGGGTCTCTTTTTCTTGCCGACATTGTTGCTTTGGAGCTTCTCGGGGTGTGGCGGAGCCCTGCTCACGGGCGGCCTGCAACCGAGAGGTGGGGAGGGGAGAGAGCATCACCCGGGCCCTTGCCCAGCCACGGTCACCTGCCCGAGAGCTCTGTCACCCCCTCTCAGAACCGAACCCAGGCCAACAGGCCAGACCCCGCAGTCACTAAAGCAGGTGAGCGGGAGGATTCTCGCACTTTATTCAACTTTGTCCATGCGGTTTCATCGCGTGAGCGACACAGTAGCACCAAACCAGACTGCGTGCAGACAAAACGTCAGTTTAACCTACTCAGCGACGTCTTGATGGCCCGGTTTGCTGCCCGCAGCATCTGGCAGCATCTGGCACGGGCAGATAAACCATTATTGCGTGTGATGAATTACAGTAATTTTCCTATTTTTGGCAACATAAATCATGCTTGGACTCACACTGTACTTGTTACCAATGCTGCCTCAATCCCTAAGTGTGCAGGATTGGTTGATGGCACCATTGTCACGTGGTGACCCAAGCAAGACAGGTGACAGCCACACTGCACAGCGCAGCTTACAGCACTCCTTAAAGTGTCACGATTGCTACTGCCTCAGTTTTCTCTGCTTGCTTTATTCTATTTGCTAAGTATTTGCCAACTTGACCTACACGGTCGCCCTCATAGCTAGTCCCTTTTCTCTTCAAGGTCACTTTGGAATTCCTAACGGGCATGAAGTGTCCACAGTCCGAAATGTCAGGCTCTTCTCTAAAACCTTTTCATTTAAAAACTTCGGCCTGTCATGTTTATCTCAAATAACTTTGATTCAAATATTCAATAATCTGACACTGAATCCAAGTCAGCCATGCACCCACACGTCTCCAAATTCTAAGCTAATATTTAATGTGTGAAAATGAAATCCATGAGTGCTACAGATTTTCCTGAGAGAAAAAAAAATCCCAACATGTATAACTCATAATATTTAATGCATAAGTGATTTGTACTTCAAAATAATTACCACGTAATACAATCAAAATATCATATGAACACACAATTTAAAAGTACACATTTTTGAATACACAAGACTTATAAAAGCTTAATGTCCTTATCAAAAATATAAACAGCTTTTCAAGTTATCGCAGAAACTTGTTTTAAATCTTCTTTACATACTTTTTTGGAATTTCTGTAAGCAAAACACAGAACTAAATTTACAATATTTAATATTTAAAGATATTTCTGCCATGATCATTTTCACAAGTGACAGAAGGTATGGGTTTCCTTCCAAGGCAGCATTGGTGCTGAACTTTATTCATTGTTATTGTCTAATAGCTTTTATTGTAACTGAACAATAAAGCACATAATTTTTAATCTATGTAATCCTATATAATAATTAAGCATATTTAAAAGATAATTTACATATTACTTAAAATGATACAACTTTTTAAAAAAGATTTATTTGCATTGGAAAGGCAGATTTATAGAAAGAAGAGAAAGAGAGTAAGATCTTCCATCTGCTGGTTCACTCCCCAAATGGCTGCAATGGCCAGAGCTGAGCTGATCTGAAGTTAGGAGCCAGGAGCTTCTTGTGGGTCTCCCACCTGTGTGCAGGGTCCTAAGGCTTTGGCCCATCCTCAACTGCTTTTCCAGGCCATAAGCAGGGAGCAGTGGGAAGTGGAGCAGCCGGGACATGAACTGGTGCTATATGGGATGCCAAGTTTTGTAGGAAGAGGATTAGCTAATTGAGCCATCAAGCTGACCCCAAATGATACAACTTTTAAAGCTTTGTAAGTTGGTTGCATACATTTTTAGCAAACCAGTAAACTAGGGCAAGTCCAAACATTAAGATGCTATTTATTACACGGGCACAAATTCTTTAATTTAAAATTTAAAATTTTGAATTTTATAGTACAATTCTGTAGAGTCTGGGATTCTCCCCACTCACTGGTTTTCCCCATATTGTTACAATAGTATAGTCCTTCATATGGATTTATAATTCCATCAGCCTGTTTTTTAAGTGTGTCCCAACATTGCTGGTACAATGACAGACAGTCCATCATCCCATTGTCTAGATATGTCCAACACTTTCATTGGGAGTCCATCTCTGATTTGGATGTAGGGATACACAGGCATGCATTCTAAAGGGGAGAGAAAATGTGACTGCGGGGCACTGGTGGGCGGTAGCACATGAAGCCTGCACCTGTGACATGGGCAGCCCATGGCAGCTCCTGGCCTCGGCCTGTCCAGCCCCAGCAACTGGAGCCACTTGGGGAGTGAACCAGAGGACAGACCGTCTGTGCTCCTCTCTAGCTCTGCCGTTCAAATAAATATAAATCTCAAAAAAAAAAAAAGTGAGAAACTACAAACGGAGTAAAGAATACTAATACAGCTCGTTTATGGTGAATAAAATGAAAGTTGAAAGAACATAACATTAGGTCTTGTTAAAGACAAAATTACCTGGAGCCTCTTTTTGCAGCAGAAAAAAAGGAAAAAGATTATAACACAAATTTGAACGTAAAACAATAGTGAACTATCTACTACAACCAAGTGTTTTGTAAGCCTAAAGCAGAAGTCTACACTGCATACACCGAAGGTCTGTAACTCTGAGTTTACCATTCCATATAGGAAGAAGTTCATATCCCTCCATTAGTGGCAGGGAAATCAGAAGCAAGGCAAGAATTTCACAGGTTCTAACTTTTAAACTTTAAACCTTGCCATCCTTCATTTTCCTACAGACTATTTATCTTCGTTCACCGGCTTCAGAGGCTGCCTGTGTGGGGGCAGTGTGGGAACCCAGAGGCGGATCCCCCGTTCCCGGTGGGGGGTGTTGCCGGTCAGCCAACACAAAGCGAGCTGTGTTTACGCGGTTTCTGGGGGAGCCGGGCACGGCATCAGAGGGTCACAGATGTCTCCTTCGCCGTCCCGCGTGTTCTCTGCACCTCTACAACATCCCTGCGAATCCTCTCCTAATCGCTTTCTAAATATCACTGTATTTACAGAACACGAATACATTTCATGTATTTCACAATACAGACTTAGGAGCAAAGCGATACCTCCCAGCCCGCCTCCCTCCCTCCACCCTTTTCTTTCCTTATTACTATTTTTTTTAATATTCGCAAGCACATATTTTGAATAGAGCATCCCTTTATAAGCTCCGATGATTAAGTGCTCCATCTAGGCTGCAGGAGTCGAGAGAGGTGTTCATATCCGAGACACAAAGTATCTCCACTTAGTTGTTTTGAAACAAATGACTGCAGAATAATGAAGCCTTCTTACACATCACGGCCTCCCAGCCTCCCCCTCTCCCCCGCCGTGTGATCCTGCAACTGTCACGGTTCCCTTTAATGGAGAAGCCAGCTCTGACCATGCGACTCAGGACAAGACGCTGGCCCTGCGGCTATGGAGAGGGCCTAAGCTCCTGACGGCCTCTTTAGACATTCTAGCACACTCCGGATTCTTCCGTGAACTCATCTCTTTAACCAGAGCATGGATCTCAGCTGCCGTCAAACATCGTCGGGGATGCTAGCTACGCCAGTTTCCATACAACCGGGTCTCCAAGCTACTCTTCTCCCATTCTGTCTCCCAGTTCTTTCTTCTTGCTTCCCTTAAACTTAAAATTCACTAGCCATTTTCTGAAGACTTACCTCACCCTAGAGGGCCCCAAAGAACCCTTTCTTACACATGCCCTGCTACGGGACATACAGTGCCACAGCTATCCTATTGTGATGTTTCTAAACGAACAGATAAAAGATGCACTAAACGAAGCTAAGAGGTTTGCAAATAGTCATTTGAACCACAAGTGTGGCTGTTTGAACTCGTGAGACGTAAGGAAAAAATAATACTAGACCATTATTGTGAACTTGCTTGTACAATAAAATGAAGACTCATAACCACACATTTGTATCTAAAAATCCGACTTCATTTTATTTTCTACCTCAACAAATTGTTAAATATTTTATAGGGAAAACATCATTAGCGTAAAGTATTATACACATCAAAGTGGAATGAAGAGTACATTTTTGAATAAGATATTTTCTTCAATAAAAAACTTACCTTACTACCCCCTGCCTTTGTAAGGAATAAAAGAAAAATAGAAAAACACAAATGAAAATTGATAGTGAAAAAAATGTTGCAGTTTAGTAGACATGATATAGGCAAGATATCAACAAAATTAGAAGCAAGCACAAAAATTTCTAAAACTTAGATCACAAAGTTTTAAACACTTTTACTACTCAGCTGGTTAATTCTGCACCTCCAAGCACTGGAATCCCGTATGGGCACCAGTTTCTGCTCCAGTGGTTTCACTTCCCATCCAGCTCCCTGCTGTGGCCTGTCAAAACAGTAGAGGATGGCCCAAAGCCTTGGGACCCTGCACCCGCGTGGGAGACCTGGAAGAGGCTCCTGGCTCCTGGCTTCGGATTGGCTGAGCTCTGGCCATTGTGACCACTTGGGGAGTAAACCATTGGATAGAAGATTTGTCTCTTTCTCTGCAAAAATCTGCTTTTCTAATGAAAACAAATCCTGAAGAATACTTTTATTATTAAAATATTGAAATTTTGCTTGACAAAACTGGCTACTTCAAGTGCACAAGATTTGCTACAAAAACATTGAAAGAGGCAGATGTAAAATTGCTTGAAACCACTTAGGGAAAAACAACCCACAAACTCATAAGCCAAAAGCAGTAATTATCAACTATCAATGTACATGCAGGAACTTAAAAAAACAATATGCTTGTTTATACCTTTAAGTCTTTTATTTTAAATTTGGGGACAGTGAGAGCGGATGAGAGAGGGGTGAGGAGAGGGGTGAGGAGAGAAGGGAGGGGGTGGGGGAAGGGGATGAATTCCATGCACTGGCACTCCTCCAAGCCTCCAACAGGAAGGGCCGGGCTGGGCCGGAGCCAGGAACTGCATCCCAGGCCAGCTGCCTCCCTCCCAGGGTCTGTATTAGCAGGAGGCTTTGCTGAGGAGCCGGGACCTCCATTCCTGGAGAATTTCCCCTTCTTGCTTTTTTAAACTCCACCTCTGATGTCTTTGTTTTTCCTGGTCTCTTGCTTCTTTACCATTTGTCATCTTTGAATTAAAACACCTCCAGAGCACAGTCTCTTTTAAAAAGATTTACTCATTTTTATTGGAGAGTCAGATTTACAGAGAGGAGAGAAAGATGCTCCATCCGCTAGCTCACTCCCTAAGTGGTGCTATGGCCACAGCTGAGCCAATCTGAAGCCAGGAGCCAAGAGCTTCTTCCGGGTCTCCCACGTGGGTGCAGGATCCCAAGGCTTCGGGCCATCCTCGACTGCTTTTCCAGGCCATAAGCAGGGAGCTGCATAGGAAGCAGGGGATGTCGGGACATGAACTGGCACACATATGGGATCCTGATGTGTGCAAGGTGAGGACTTCAGCCACTAGGCTACTGCACCAGGCTCTACAATTTCTCTTAACCAGTCATCTGCCTCAGATACTAAACGTTCTTTCTCCATATGAAATTTCTCTAGGGGTATTTACTTTTCACTTGCTTATTCTGGACAAAGAATATTAATCCCCACTAAAGGCAAGGCTTATCGTATTTTACCTTTTTTTCCCCCATTAAATACCTGCTGTTTTGGAAAATATATGAATTGATGATGATCATTGATTTTGGACGCAAAGGGGTACAGGTGTTCTAGAATTGAGTTCTGGGCTGGTGCCGTGCATGTTAAGCTCATGACTGGAGCGCCAGCATCCCCTGTGGGCACTGGCTTGAGTCTGACTGTTCTTCCAATGCAGCTCCTTACTCATGTGCAGTGAAAGCCGGTCCAAGCCCTTGGGTCCCTGCACCCTGGCTTCGGACCAGCCCGCTCTGGCCCTGCTCTGGCCGCCTGGGAAGTGAATCAGAGGCCTGAAGGACTCCGTCTTCCCTTCTCTCTCTCCAAATCTACCTTTCAAACAAGAATAAATCTTTAAAAAAAAGAATTGAGTTCTGCCTCTGTTCAATGTTTCCTAAAAAGCACTAGGCATTAGATTGAATTTTTGTCATCTCCTGAACTGCAAAAAATTTATTTATAAAAGTTAACATAAGATCAATCATACTTGGTGTACAAGCATATCTATATACACACATACACATAACTTCCTAAACTTGTTAAGATAGTGCTACTCTCAGAAAGTTTTAAGGACGAACATTTTTCTGAGCGGTGCTGGGAAATGCGTAAACAATATGACTGTCATTCAGTTTCTGCCAAAATCCCACTTGGTTAAATAATGAATTCAAAGGTTAAGATTAGCATCTTTTTTCCGTCTAACTTTAAACCATTACCTCTCATCGACTGAAGGCTCTTTTTGCTGCAGATGAGGCTTGATCCCAAGCATCGGGCGGATGCTTGTTGATAAGGCTCTGACGGTGTAGCGGATTTCATTCTCTCTTGTGACGTCACTGTCATAACCTGATATCAAAACATAAGGGAAAGATCATCGAAATAAAAAAATGAGAAGTGATGCTTTACTTGCTCGGATTAATTACGACTGTGTACACGTGATATAAGGATGTCCAGCGACATGCAGTAAGTCATGCTAGAGCCAATTACGGAATGACACGGTGCCAGCAAGAACGATAGGCTAATGCATGTAATGGTGCCTTCGGAGTATTACTGAGTATCAGATTTAAAAATAAGGCCAGTGTCGCACCACTTAATATTACATACATAAATGCGTATTCACTTCCAGACATATCCCAAATAGGGACAGGTAAAGTGGGAAAGATTCAACTAGAAGGGTTGTATTTATCTTTATTGAAAATTATATTTGAATACTATATTAGAAAAAGTGAAAGATTTAAAATATGAAGCTGGGAAATATGAAATTTATTTAAAATAGGACTGCCTTACATTTCTACATGAAGGATATTTAAGTCATCATTACATGACAGGCTGACGCTGTTTTACAGTTGGTCTTCTGGATTATTTTTATAATTTAAACACACTGCATCAACATCACGAGAACGGACTTTGCGCATTCCACAGGCAAGGTTCTAAAGGCACACTTCCCTCGCTCCCCTGGGCTGTTCTCTCAGAGTAACAAAACCAGATCTAACAGCAGGACGATCTAAACACTGCTGCTTGTTCTGGCTTGCGCAGTTCTACTCTAGCTGTGCTGCAAGTTCCCCGTGTGGTTAGGATGTCTCTGCACAGCATACCCCCATCTTCTTCAGAGTCCACGTCGGACTCCTCGCTGTCACAAGGCCTCTTCTCCTGGTAGCCTTCTGTTTCGTTGGTCCAGACCATTAAAGACATGTCTGCACCTCCGAGGGTCACCAGCATGTTGTCATCGTAGGTCCAGCGGACATTCGTGACATGCGTACTATGGGCCGTGTATCTCTTATACTTTCCAAATTTTCCCTAAAGATGAAAAAAAAAAAAAAAGTTCAACCTTTCTGAGAATTCTCCTTTGAAAATCATTCATTTTGATTTTTTCTTTGTGTAAAGTAAGAACTTAATTGTTCCAAATGCAATGCATAAAGAAATTAGAAAATACTGAAATTCTTATGAATAAGAAGGATGGATTCTAAAGCTTCGTGGAGGACAGGATGAGGCCAGTGCTTCCACACACTCCTGGTCCCACGGGCACAGCTCCTTCGGAAGCCAAGCTGGTATTTTGTGTTAAAAGCAGAAAAATGTTCGTCTCTTTGCATCCCCAACCTTCCTGCTAGAAACTATGCTGACAAAACGGTATTCATGTCAAAGATACCACATGACACACCCAGCTGAGAAAGCACACAGACGCCTGTGCCGAGCACGGCTACAGACGCCAAAGGAATGAGGCAATGTGTGTATATATAATCTATATGCACACACACACAAGATATTTGAAAAGCAGAATGACCGACAAGGAGAAACAGCATGAGAAAGATCTTCCATCTGCGCTTTTCTCAAGGTCTACCGTTTTCAAGGCTGGGCTAGGCTGAAGCCAGGAACCAGAAGCTTCCTCCAGGTCTCCCACACGGGCGGCAGGGACCCAGATACCTGGGCCATCCTCCACTGCCTGCCCGGGTGCACTAACAGGGAGCTGAATCGGAAACAGAGGACATAAGGTTCAAATCGGTACTCTGATGAGGTGGAGGTCACCAGAGGCACCTGCTGTGTCACAACAGCTATCCCTCTAAGTCCCCCACATTTCCATCTTAATTCATTGGCGTTTTTATTTCTGAGCATCATGCATGCACACACACACACATTTTCCCTTTAAATATGAAGAAAACCCAAGTTACAGACACCATTCACTTAAAAAAAAACAAAACATATTCGTTTTTATTGGAAAGTCAGATTTTTACAGAGAGGAGGAGAGACAGAGAAAAAGATATTCCGTCTGCTGTTCCACTTGCTAAATAGCCACAATGGCTGGAGCTGAGCCGACCTGAAGTTGGCAGCCAGGAGCCTCTTCCCTGCCTTCCACATGGGTTCAGTGTCCCAAGGCTTTGGGCCATCTTTGACTGCTTTCCCGGGCCATAAGCAGGGAGCTGGATGGGAAGTGGAGCAGCTGGGACATGAACCGGTGCTTATATGGGATCTTGGCGTTTGCAGGTAGAGGATTAGCCAGTTGAGCCATCACACTGTCTCCAACTCCATTAACTTTTAAATCTTGAATATTAGCACTACCAAATTACGAAAGTAAATTTCAGATCAATAGGTCACTGGCAGGCTTGAAGTGAGATTTTTTTTTTTTCACTGTTAAAATAAGGGCAATCTTGACAACAAGACACTGTGAGTAGTGAAACTGGTGAATTCTCGGAGGGCAAAGACTTAGTAGATGCTGGGGGGGAGGGGGTCTGCTACCAAAGCATTGTCAGAGGGCGGCTTCTCCGGGACTGTGAGGCACTCACTGTATGGAGAGAGCAGGCATCTTGGCTCAGCGAGGGAGGGCTAATGCCCGAGACTCCAATCTCCTATTTCAAATTCACACGTTGGCTCTTGTTGGTACAAGATTATATACAGATTGCTGACAATGAGTTCATCTAAATTCCATACAAGAATTTTATTACTTTTATTTATTTATTTTTTTGGAGAACAGAAGCTCAGGATTTTGTAGTTTGAAGGAGTTGATTCTAAAAATGAATCATCACATAGATTAAGTATCTGCAGAACTTGGTTTCAGCCAAAAAAATTATACATGACATTAAATCAGTGTTGTTTATTTTATAGGTGCTTGAAGCATTGTGTATTTAATTGGTTGAAACATTTTAGCGATATTGTAGCAAAGAAGGTTTGGCTGTATTCTAGACAGGGCACCTGTCTCCAATCCCATCACTCAGCTTCCTGCTAATGCGCCCGGTAGGCAAACACAGCAAAGTAACGAAGCTGATGCTGCCACCAGCCCGGTCCAGCAGCCACCAGCCCGGTCCAGCAGCCACCAGCCCGGTCCAGCAGAGCCCTGGGCGTGCCAGATCCTGGGGGAGTGAACTGGTGTAGGCGAGATCTTTATTTCTGGGTGTCTGTCCCTCAGCCTTTCAAATAAATCTTAAAGAAAAGCTTAACTTATAAAAGTTAGAACCATAAACAGTTTATATTTACTTTTAATATATATTGAAGCAAAAGAAAGAAAAATGACTAAAGTCTGTATTATAACAAAAGGAATATTTCCTTTAAAGAATATTTACCTCATTCTGCATTAAAACACACTGTGTAACTTAAGGCACGAAGTCATGAGTTATAATAGTTCTTCTAATTATATATAGTGTCAAGAGGAACAAATGTCGCTCTGCAGTTTCTTGTTAAGCTACATATTACACGTGTATGATTCATGTTACAACAAAGAACTGCCAGGAAATGGCATTACCTTAACTATTTTCTAACTACGATCATTAGAAAAGTTAAAAAAAAAACACACACACATACTTTAGCAGGATATCTGAATAACTTCACAAATCCCAAGTCGTCACCGGTAGCCAGGACCACTCCGTCACTGGTGAGGCAGCAGGCAGTTATATCCGTGACTTCTCCAATTACTGGCCAAATTCCCTCGCAGCACACACCAAGGACACTTGTCCACGATGCCCAACCAATTTTTTCTACCTAAAAAATGAAAAAAGAAAGCTTAAAGTTTACAACGCACACCTATGAAGAATAATCCAAACACGGACTGTTGCCTTTATCATTATATATACTTTTTATAAAAAGTTAAATTATTAATTTTCTTGGCTTTATAGCTTCCCAGTCTACTAGCTTCTACAGAAAAAGAAATTAACATTATTTAAGACATTGAAATGAAACATTTATATAATTTTTATTTTTCCTTGAGCGTATGCTTATTTTTTTTTCAACCATTTAGAATATTAAAACATTTTAAAATTCACAGCGGGTACCATCATAGGCATGAGTCTGGATACTGCGAGGGATTCCCCAGACCTGTGAGGGTAATTCTGGTATTCTGGTAGCTGATCCTTCACTCTCCTTTAGTCTCCCAGTCTCCGCACACCTGCAGTGCCTCCGAGAACCCTACGAATCATTTTTGAGACTCGCAGCTAGCTTGGACTCTAGGGATTTTGAAACCGCAGTAGAAAATCGTAGAAGGTGTGCGGAGGAGGCTGTTATTCTCACTTCCTCATTCCGAAATATGAAGAAACATTCTTGTACCTCATGTCAGAATATCTACTCATGCATTCTAAGCCAGCCTTCCCCCCCCAACTAATTAGTACTAGAAATCTAAATTTTTACTTAAGAGTCCCTCCCTTTAATAATCCACGTTCACGCTAAAAAATTTGCTGAGTTTCATTTCATGGGCCATGTAAAAAAAAAAACCTTGCTAAGATTGCCAGGCAGAAAGCTGAACAGTGGGGCAGGCTCCTGGCACAGCAGGTGGGATGCCACTGGGATGTCTGCCCCCTACCCCAAAGCGCCTGGCTGGAATCCTCTGCTTGGCATCCCGCTTGCTGTTCGTGTGCAGCTGGGGAGGCGGCTGCTGATGGCTGAGGAGACTAGGAGACTAGCCTGCACTCTGGCCTCCTGGCTTGGGTCTGGTCCAGCCCCAACTACTGCCAGCACTTGAAGAACGGGGGCTGGGACTCGAACCCAGGGACTACGACAGAGGATATGCACAGCGCAAGCACCACGTTCCCTCTTCCACATCCCAGCTTCCGGAATACAGTGTTTCACTGCTGTTGCTTCAAGCCTTTACAAAATGTGTGTTAAAGTTGAGCACATTCCATGTGCTTCACACACACAGTTGTCCCTAAGACCCTGGGCCATTTTCTGCCACTTTTCCAGGAACATTAATGACAAGGCAGCTGAATTGAAAGTAGAGCAGCCAAGACTCGAGACAGTGCTCACGAGAGATGCCAGAGTTTGCAGCAGCTTAACTCACTGTGCCACAATGCCAGCCTGCCATTGCTTTGTTTAAACAGCTGTTGGTCAACAGGCATGTTAAGCACATGGGTTCCAAAGGCTGTGTCAAACACACAGTCCTCCTGTCTTAGACGGCGTGTCCTCCGTTACTGTCCGGAAAGCAGCTGGAGCACAGCTGGGCATACAAGCGCTTCATTCCTTTTCTGAAAACAAAGTTTCTTTCCTTGCTCATCTGAGTATTCTGGCTCAGTAAAATAAGCTTATTCAAAGAATATTCGAGAATGAGCATTTACGTGTGACTAAATGACGGGAATCAGATGCTGCCTACCAACAATACCACAGGTACGATCACCTTCCTACCTCCACACTGGGGATGTTTTGTTTTTTCCCTCTGGGAGCTTCAAAGAATATCTGTTCTTTAGCACCAGTGTTGACCTGTAAAAGCTTTCCTTAAAAAAAAAAAAAAGGAAAATACATATATGAAAATGATACATATATACTATTAGTAAGAAGTGAATATTTATCGGAAAAATGATTTTTATGTAAAAAAACAAAAACATAAAACTAAACAATCAACATTAAGGATATTTTATTTCCTTAATATTCATACAACTATTTATTAAACTCATAAATAGCTCATTTAAAACAAAAAATCCACTTTATTTGAAAGGCAAACCAACAGAAAGAGCTCTTCCATCCACTGGTTAAATTCCTTCAGCAGCTGGCCAGAGCAAGACAGGAACTCCATCTGGGTTTCCCACATGTGTGGCAAGGCCTCAAGTGCTGTGCCATCAGCCCCTGGCTCCCAGCCTCACTGGCAGGAAGCCGGATCAGAAGCAGAGCAGCAGGGACTGAACCGGCACAATGCAATGCAGTTGATTTGCAGCACTACAAAGCCTGCATCCAGTTTAACTGTTGGACATAGAGGTAAATACAAATTATCCATTTTTTTTTTAAAGCCGAGGAACAAATGTTGGAGTATTTCTTAAAAGTCAGTGTAGAGCTGGGTGTTGTGGCATAGTGGTAAATGCTACCTGTGACGCCTGCCTCCCACGTGGGTGCTACTTCATGTCCTGGTTGCTTCACTTCCGCTTGAGCTGGGAAAGCAGCAGCAGATGGGCCCAGTGTGTGGGCCTTTGCCACCCTGGTGGGAGACCCAGGTGAAGCGGCTGGCTAGCCAAGAGCTGGCCGCTGCAGCCTCCTGGGGAATAAGCCAGCACATGCAGGAGCTCTCTTCCGGTCTTTGCCTCTCTTTATTACTCTTTCAAAATAAGCAAGTCTTTTGAAAAAGTCAGTGTAGATATTCTGTTTAACAATAGTTGAAAAACATTAATGATACTACATATATATTTCAATCCAGGAAATAAAAGCTCTTAAAAGGAAGCATTTAAAATTATTTTTTAAACACTGTTGCACACCAGTCTTCAAAAAAACAAAGATAATCAAATTCTTTACTGAACAGTTACGACTACTTTTAGAAATTACATTTATATCAAATGATAGGACAAATGACTTTTAAATCCCAATGAACATTTCTGTCCTGCAAATTTGAGGTTAATATTTTTATGAAATCTATCTGACAAAAATCAGGACACTACCCTGACTAAATTTTTGTCTATTTGAATTCCAGTAGGTAAAATGCTGAAAATTCTAAACTCTATGATGTTGAAGTTCAGATGCAAAGAAAGTAGGACTAAAATCCTACATTTTTCAACTCACATTGTATTTCTGCTTCTTCTGAGAGTCGCATGAAATCGAACGTGCCTCACATGAAGCGTGCAAAGCCTTACCTCTGGCATCCCAGTCTATGTGGGTTATGTAACTGGTGGCGCCTTTGCAGATCCCGACCCGCTTACTGCTCAGGACATTGTAAATGTCGACGAAGCTGTCGTGGGAGGCCACCGCCAGGTACTTCCCAGAACCTGCAACAAAAAACATGTCCGCGTCGCCTTATCTACCTCCGGAGGGTTTCTGTTGTCCAACATAGTGCAATTAGGGTTAGTGTTCTTCCAATTTTTTGGAGGTATCTTAAGATGTCCCACAGGTCGCATGAACACAGATGCGTCAGATCACAAGGACACGTTTTTCCCAGTATAATTTTAAAAATGAAGCACATTTTTACTGAGCAAAATTAGTTCAGTAGAGGGCAAGTGCGAAAAAAAAAATCTATAATTTGGAGACACTTTGTATTTGACCTCTCCTAAGCACTCCAAGTTTGGGGAAAATTGAATTCAACTATATAAGTAAGCTTTCACTTTAATGTTAATTCCCAGGGTACATTAGGTTTGCGATTTAATAAGAAATACTTGGAAATTGGTGGAGAGACATTCATGCAATTTCTAATGACAGTAGTTATCCAATCCTGGATATTAGGAGAAGTGCCTCAACTGAGGCAAGGCAAACGTAGGGATGACACAAAACCAGATATTTGCACTAATCTAACATACATGGCTTTAACCTCCCACCACACTGCTCTTCTGGACAAAACGATAAAATTTTGAGATAAAATACTGCTCATGAAAATTACACATTGATAGTGCCAGACTTGAGTTAAAAATCAAACACAATCTTGATGGAATCTTACCGGGTGAAAACCGAATATCTGAGATAATATCTTTTCTGTGGTGAAAAGATACCAGATCTTCCAGAGTGTCCGCATTCGCCAGCAGGAAGCTGCCATCATTGAGCCCCACAGCCAAGGCTTTGCCGTCAGGAGAAAAGCAGCAACACCTCCCGCCTGCAAGACAGCGTACGTGTCAGGCACTTTTAAAAATGAAAAATGTAAATATATAAAGACTTTTTCATTTCAAAGAGGGGCTGGCATTGTGGGGCAGCAAGGCAAGCTCTTGCCGCGATGTTCATATCCCAGAGGAGTGCTGGTTCCAGTCCTGGCTGCTCCACTTCCGGTCTGATGCGCCAGGGAAAGTAGCAAAGGACGCTCCAAGTTTTTGAGCTCCTGCTCCCACAGGGAACACCCAGATGGAGTTCCAGGCTCCTGGTTCTGGCTATCGCGGCCATTTGGGGGATGAACCAGTGGATGGAACGTATTCATTCTCATTCTCTCAGGAATGAACCAGCACATGGGAGAGGAATCTCTCTCCAACTCTGCTTTTCAAATAAGTAATTATAAAAATGGAGCCAACAAAGTCTTCTATGAAACTCTAAGAACTAAAAAGCTTTACATCTGTGTGTAATAAATACAAGGACTCATTAACCCTAGAAGAATCAGAGCATGCCTTTTTTGGGGGGGGGGGGGCTAGTTTAATAGCTTCTAGCTAATAAATCGGAACTTTAAGAAAATAAGACCTTAATATAAACCTTAAAATCTTAGAAAATTTGACAACAGGTCATTATTAGTTGAACCTAGGAAGATCTATGTACATAAGTTTAAAAACCATAAATAAAAACACACAAATGAAGAAGTGATGGCAATATGATTAACTTTGTTATTAATGAAGTTACTTTTATATATATAAAGCTTAGTGCTGGGCCCGGCGCGGTGGCGCAAGTGGTTAAAGGTCCTCGCCTTGCACGCCCGGGATCCCATATGGGCGCCGGTTCTAATCCCGGCAGCCCCGCTTCCCTTCCAGCTCCCTGCCTGTGGCCTGGGAAGGCAGTCGAGGACAGCCCAAAGCTTTGGGAACCTGCACCCGCGTGGGAGACCCGGAAGAGGCTCCTGGCTTCGGATCGGCATAGTATCGGCCCGTTGCGCTCACTTGGGGAGTGAATCATCGGACGGAAGACCTTCCTCTCTGTCTCTCCTCTCTGTATATCTGCCTTTCCAATGAAAAAAATAATAAAAATAAATCTTTAAAAAAATAAAGCTTAGTGCTGTACTGCTAAATAAAAACACAAATGCAGGCTCCCTCTCCCAGCCAAGAGATGCAGCAGCATATTCAAAAGCTCTAAAACTTCTGCTGTTTTACACGAAACGTGACGAGGAAGGGATGGAATACAGCTGTGAAAGAATGGAAAGCTGGAGAGTGAACTGAGGATAGGCCATCGATCATTTGTTAGGCAGACATTGGTAACGCAGACATCTAGGATATTTCTGAGATTTGAGATTCAACAGATGATGATGGCCTGGAATAAGCTGGCAGGAGGAGTGCCAGAAACTGGTGGAGTTTGAATACATTTCTAAGATCAAGCTGGCAGCACTTCGACCAACCAGGTGTGAGATAACAGAAAAAGGTAAATGTCCATGCTAAGCTGAATGACGACGCCCTTTACAGAGGTGCAAAAACCTGGATGAGCTGTGTTTGGTTCTATACCCTTTAGGGGTGCAGAAAAGAAATCTAAGTGAAGGCATGCAGGAGCTGGCTTGGTTCAGTGACACTTCTCTGGGGCCCGAGGGAGAGCAGGCTAGCACTACACACGCGTGTAGATGGCAGCTACAGCCACGAGACCGGCTAAGTGATGATCACCTTGTGCCTCCCAGCTCCAAGTCCACCCTTGTTTCTCAATCAAAGCTCAGGGATCAATCACATTTTAAAAATCTGCCTGGTTAAAATGCCCTATCTTAAAAATAAACCATATCAAACAATAAAATGCAAAAAAAAAATAAAAATAAAAAAATAAATCTGCCTGGTAACAGAGAAAGACATCAGGGAACGTACTTGTCTGTTTTGGACTGAGTTCCAATTGCATGGGAGGAATCACATTTGAGAACTCAAGCTCAGGAAGTGACACAGGTCTTGGAGTTGAGTTTACATTCGTTACAGGGCACACACAACCCTGGCGGATGAAATGAACTTTCAGTGATTCTGGTTTTACCCCAGACACTTGGAAGAAGGAAATGTGAAATCTCTCTGGGAACACATAGCCTTGATCCGGACTTTATCAAACTGCCCCAAAGTCCGATGATTTAAACTTACTTTTTTAAAAAGATGTTTTTATTTTCATTGGAAAATCAGATATACAGGGAGGAGGAGAGACAGAGAGGAAGATCTTCCATCCGATGATTCATTCCCCAAGCGGCCGCTCAAGAGATGGAGCTGATCTGAAGCCAGGAGCCTCTTCTGGGTCTCCCACATAGGTGCAGGGTCCCAAAGCTTTGGGCCGTCCTCGACTGCTTTCCCAGGCCGCAAAGCAGGGAGTTGGATGGGAAGTGGGGCTGCCAGGACACAAACCAGTGCCCATATGGGATCCCAGCATGTACAAGGTCAGAATTTTAGCTCCTAGGTTACCGCACTGGGCCCGAATATGAACTTTTGATCCAAATTTTAAAGCATGCAAGAAAATGGACCCCTAAGAGGGAGTCAGTAAGAGAGAAGAGAAAGAAAATATTCCCAACCAGAACACCAGCACAATTGGTTTCTTGGGGATGTCCTATAATTAGACTTTAACAAGAAATCTACTACTTTTTTTGACAGACAGAGATCATTGTTAGCTTACACGCCAATGAGTCAACACAGCCAGGGCTGGGCCAGGCCAAGACCAGAACATCACAGCTCAGCCTGGATCTCCTGCAGCGGGGAGGCAGAGACTCGTGTTATTTCAGCCATTACCAGCAGGAAGCTGGACCAGAAGCAGAGTAGCCAGGACTCAGGAAGAAAGTTTTAAAAGAAATATAATTTCTGAAAATGAGCTAGTTGATGGGCAGGTGTGAAGGGCTGTTATAAAGAGAGAATTAAGAGCCAGAATAGGGGATGGCAATGTGGAATGTGGGTAAAGCATCGGCATGCCGTGTACGCGCTGGTTAGTATCCCAGCTGTTCTACTTTCCATCCAGCTCCTTGCTAATGGTCTGGGGAAAGCAAAGATGATCCAAGCATCTGGCTCACTGCCCCCTACGTGGAAGAGCTGGAAGAGGCTCCTGGCTTCAGCCTGTCCTTCCCAGAGCTGTGTGGCCCTCTGGAGAGTGAGCCGGGAACGGAAGATCTGTGTCTTGTTTTCCCTTTCAAATAAATAAATGAATCTTTAAAAGAAAAATAAGTGTCTTAAATAATGCAATGCAATTGCTACACAGAGACAGAATACAGAAGATGAGCCTAGCAGAATGAGTTTGCTGCCCTGTTATGCTCCGTCCTAGAGTTTCCATGGGGAGGGCCCACGCGTCGGTGTTCCTGCCGCCCCACGGGAGAACTGGACTGAGTTCCCAGCTTGAGTCAGGCCATAATGTGCATCTGGAGAGCTGGCCAGCACACCCAAGCTCTCTATCTCAAATAAACAAAAATTAAAACAGAAACAGAAGACCTTTTAACATTCATAATTAATTACAATTAAAAGCTGGAACCAGGGGATACAAAAAAAAGTTAAAGGGGAACCTCCCACCAAGTCATTTAATAGAGAAATTCAGTAGAAGGCACAACCCAATATTTTATCACCTACAAATGTGCTATGCTTCTTGACCTCTAACGACTTATTTTTATAAAACACTGAACCTTAGCAAAATAATTGTATATCCATTTGAAGAAAATAGTATGTTAACTGAATGTCTCACATAGGTATATTTTATAATATTTAATCAAATATGACCTGTTATCTTGTTATTCTCAGCTAGTATAAAACATCTCAAGTTAGGAAAATCTTTTTCTTGAACCAATGATAACAAAAATCAATTAAGGATGCTCATAGAACAATATTTAAAAACAACATACAGAATATGAATTTTCCCTACAACCTGACATAAATATCCAGTCTTAGGAGACACGACCGCTGTGAGACACTTCTCAGGATTGAGAGATGTAAATCCACAGATAAAGCACACAAGCAACTTAGGCAAAATGAAAACAAATAAATGCACACGTGTGAATGATACTAGGAAACCACGGAATGTAGAATAAGGTGAAAGAAAAAAGTAGAAACCAGAGAAATATTATCTTTTTCCCAAACACTTCTGGAGCAGTTGTCAAAAATTAAAGTAAAAAAGTCAAAATATGTCAGACCAGAGCTGTGGGATGCCAGGGCAAGGGCACTAGTACCACGTCACTCTAAGTGCAACAGCGTTAGGTCCAAGTACAAATCCAGCTGCTGAAGGCTCAGGATGCCCGTGAGAAGCACGTGAGAAGCACCCCGCCCCCTGCCTGTGCTGAGCTGCAGGTGCACATGGAGCAGTGCAGGCCACTTCCACCTGGTCTGCACTGAAGGAACTACAAGGAAAAAAGAAAAAATCCTGGTGCACAAGTAGCATCAATAAGTGAAAAAGGAAAGGCAATGACTGGAGTTCGAGTGCTCTAATCTCGAATTTTTTGTTAAATATACAGAATAAATAATTAAAAACTCGGACTCCGCCTGAGAAGCCGACGGAAGAAAAGGAAATTAAGTACTGAATTATAAATGTACACCAACTCGGCCTTTCGTATGGCCAGACGTCCCTTCCTACATCTGTTAACTGTATCATATTTTTTTGAAAAAAAGGTTTCTTTTATTTATTTGAAAGGCAGAATTAGAAAAAGTCAGAGGCCTCTAGCTTTCCCCCAGGTCTCCCACACTAGTGCAGGGGCCCAAGGACTTGAGTCTTCTGCGACTTTCCCTGGTGCAATTGCAGCCAGCTGGACTGGAAGTGGGGCTTCCAGGACTTGAACCAGAGCCCGTGTGGGATGTCAGCCTTGCAGGCAGTTTAATGCACTGCGCCACAGCACCAACTCCTGTTTCATATTTCCTACAGTAGCTGTCCCCAATTTTTTCAACTCAAATTCCACCTGTCATGTCCTTATTCTTTAGCATAACATTCCCTACCACTTCATAAAGCAATCTTCAGCTGCCTCTGTCTTGGTGACTTGGTTCCATTCTACGCCGACAGCTTTGTTTGCCTCATACGATGGTATTCAGTTATGTTCCAGCCTACAATATCCTTCCCTTACTCTTCTATCCTTTTAAGATCTCCTTTCTTAAGTTTTGAATTACATATAAACCGTAATTATTGAGGAGAAAAACACCATGTCTATTTACACCCCACTGTCTTTCTTCCAGCAGGTCAGTGACAATTAGCTCAACTTAAGCATGATCACAGGCTATCCCTTAAAGACTGGGATGATGGGTTTTCTTTATACAACACCAAGAGCAAGTGACTATTACAGCAGAAATATTTTGAAATATTTAAACCTTTTTAAACATGTGCCAACTATTAATTTCTTATGTTTATAATGGTTAAACATTTTTTGACAACTCAATCTGTAAGTGTGAGAGCCTCTTACCCTTTTTCAGTTTCCGGACAGCCAACATACAGTGGCTAGGCGAGAGGTCCCATATCCTTAAGGTTTTATCATCACTCACAGTAGCACAGATGGGCAGATAAGGATGTGTAGCCAAACCCCACACCTCACCTTCCATGTGTCCCTATAAAGGAAACATAGTGAAGATCGGTTTATCCCCAAGTTGTATGTATGCTGATGTGTGTGTAGGTAAGTGACTTCATTCGGAATTTTTGCAACAGTCCATAATGTGTGTTAACAGGTAGGATAATGAATAAGTCTAGCAAAAATAATAATAACTCTATGACTACATTATCATCAAGTTACTATTCAAATTAACTTATTATCAGACATTTACTGGGTGGAGGAAATGGAAACTGGTTGCCTGAAACGTTAGTAACTGTCACACAGGAAGAACTACTGAACGACAGAGTGAGCAACTGCATAGAGACGCTCGTGAGCGAAACTGGCCTGACTTCAAACAGGAAAGACAGAAACGCAACTGCTGGAAGTCTCTGAAACCGTCACAAGGAGACAACAAATGAAAGATTTACACAAGCAAATCTGTTAAAACCCGGGTGGGATCATGGGAGGCCCTCCTCATTTGGATGGACTTGTGCTTCCACCACACACTCCAGGCTCGGCTCCCACCGGGAGGCTAGCTTCCTGTGTCAGATAGGAAGTGAGCATTTTTCATTGTGCCCCCAGCTCTGGGTTGCTGGTGGGTACAGCAGCAGGAGCCGACTCCAGTTTGGTGTAAAGCCACTTGGGATAGGGGGCGCTGGCAGCAACTTACAAAGACCTGAAACTACTGTCCCTGCTCACCCTCAGGAACTTCCTCCAGGTCTCCCACATGAGTGCAGGGTCCCAAGGTTTTGGGCCATCCTTGAGTGCCTTCTCAGGCCACAAAGTAGGGAGCTGGATGGGAAGTAGATCTGCCGGGATTAGAACTGGTGCCTATATGGGATCCTATAATTGATTTCTATATTAGTTTTGTTTCTAATAACTTAACTGGATTATTTAGTTCTAATAATATTTCAGGTTTGATATTCAAAGTATAAGATGCTACCTATACCAAAAATATGAAGGATCCAAGTAAATTGGTATTTAAAAAAAAGATTTACTTAATTTGAAAGGCATGTTTACAGAGAGGAAGAGAGACAGAGAAAGATCTTCCATCTGCTGGCTCATTCCCAAGTGGCTTCAATAGCCAAAGCTGATCCGATCCAAAGCCAGGAGCCAGGAGCCTCTTCCAGGTCTCTCACATGGGTGCAGGAGCTCAAGGCCCTGGGCTGTCCTGACTGCTTTCCCAGGCCACAAGCAGGGAGCGGGATGGGAATAGCAGCCAGGACATGAACTGGTGCTGATATGGGATCCCTGTGCTTGAAGGAGAAGAACTCACCAACTGAGCCATCACACTGGGCCCATAATCTAAGCTAGAACTTAAAAAATAATCTAACTGGAGAATTACAAATAAAGCATTTGCCTTAGGCTAAACAGCTATATTGAAAATAAATAAAAATTACAAAACAAACACATTGAGTTAAATTAATTACAATTGGCTTTATTTCCACTGTTCTGCGATTTTGTAATAAGCAATCACTTCTTATTTTGGTCACCACTCCACAACAATATGCACCTTTGTTTACATCGTCTTTTTCTATATTTTAATAGCATTAATAAACATTTCCCTAATTTAACATCTTTCACCATTGCTAATTTCTGACTCTTACTTACCTAAAGAATCACCGAGACAAAGAATTAAGCATTTCAGATTTTACAATTACCTGAACCAGAAGCGTTATTGGGCCACTTTTATCCACTTCTAGTATTTCTCCGTTCTTTGTGCCAACTAAGATATGACCATGTCCTAGAGATATGGCACGTATAGATGGGTTATCTTCCAAGAGAAGACCTGAAATGTTAAGTGCAGATGTTCAAGTATGAGGTTCCTGTAACACAGGGAGATATGTATTTCCAATGATGCTATTTTACCAGTGACAATCCTGCTAGAATGCTGTTTCTCCCTGTATTTTAAATATTCCAGTAAATGGATTGCATTCCCCCAGTGCATTTATCTCAGAATTCTGACGGATCCTGCCCCAGACCCCGCTGCTCTTCTGACAAGTGTCTCTTGTTCTCTCACATCAGGGACTCCTCATCACTTCCCTCACCTCTCAGACCACTGACTTGGGTTCATTTCCATTCAGCATAAGGCATATTTGTTCCTGTCTACTGGGCCCTGGGCATGCTTCAGAGGTTGATGAACCCAGCTCCTGCCTTGTCAGAGCAGACAATGAAGAAAGCAGACCCCGTGTGAGGAGAGTATTAGAAATGAGAATTTCACCCTTGCATTTTGGGGAGGTGAGAAAAAGGAGAGCCATTCCAGAGGACAGTGCATTTGAGATCTGAAGAGTGAGCATGTGGAGGCAGCAGGGTGGAGGGAGGGCAAATTCTGGGCACAAGCTTTGGCCTGCAGGAAGGCCTGGTGGTCAGAAGCAGGGAGGCATGGGGCCAGGAGGAGGAACTTCACCAAGAGGAAGTGGAGGCCAACCAAAAGCCAACCAGGGTTGGGGCAAAACGGCAGTCAAGTTCCAGCTGTGACACAAGTTGTGCTTACATGGAAATCTTCCGAAAATTAAAGGGTCAAAAATTAATCATCTTGCATCTGGTTAATATTTTGTGTATATCAGAGATTTTAAAAAGGAGTGCAATGACACTGGTACCCCCTGATTATCATGTCCATCGAATAAAGAAGGAAAAATAATTCCATGTGTTCTGCCTCAGTGATCACACAATCCTTTTCCTTCCAAATACACCAAACCTGAGGTCACCTTTGGATCCTGGGGCCAAGGCGGCTCTTTTAATCGCATACGTCTTGAGGCATCGTTCAAAGGTGTCACCCCAGAGCGCAACTACTCCGTCTTTCCCTCCAGTTACAAATCCCTAAAAAAATAAGATTTGTGTCAATAAAGAACTAAATATGAAAAGTAATAACTTGTTTCATATACAAGCTTTTAGAAGAAAGAATATAGGTAAAAGTTATAGCGCATAAATAGGGATTGGCAGAATAGATTATGTTTTTGTAAAACAGCATGAAATCTTCAAGAATGTTTACAGTGACAACAAACTTTTACTTTTACAGTAGGACTTTGTGACAAATGGTTTCTAATTTAGCACAGTAAGTCAGATCTTCCACTTTCAGCAAGTTAAGCAACAGTATAGCGTACTGGAGTCTAACTTCGTCTTTTAAGAGGAAGGAATAAGGGCATCATGTGGTAAGACATGCAACTATAAACTCAATTCTCAGATCACCTTTAGCTGCTGGGGCCAAAGCAGCTCTTTTTTATTACATTAAAAAAAAAAGATTTATTTTTATTGGAAAGGCAGGTTTACAGAGAGGAGAGAGAGAGAGAGAGAGAGAGAGAGAAAGGTCTTCCATCCGCTGGTTCACTCCCCCAGTGGCTGCTATGGCTGAAGCTGAGACAATCTGAAGCCAGGAGCCCGGAACCTCTTCTAGGTCTCCTACTTGGGTGCAGGGTTCCCAAGGCTTTGGGCTGTCCTCGACTGCTTTCCCAGGTCACAAGCAGGGATCTAGATGGGAAGCAGATCAACTGGGACACAAATCGGCACCCATGCGGGATCCTGGTATGTGAGAGGTGAGGATTCAGCCACCAGGCTACTGTGCCAGGCCCTATTGCCAATGTTTTGAGGCATCTTTCAAAGGTATCTCCAAGAGTCACTGCATCATGCTTCCTCCAGTTACAAATCCTCAGCATCATCTCTCCGACACACAGTAATGGCTAAATAAACATCAAGTTAAAAATTTTCAAAAAAAAGTAAAATCTATTGAACTCCGTATTCAAAAGTTTGAGGGGAAAACAAAACTAAACAAGGTCAAGAAGACCCCAGACTATTTTCAGGCAGCCCAGGCAAGCAGAAAACGCACACTTTCCTTTTGAAAGCGCTCCACTCTGTATGATCAAATCACACCTGACTTCGGGTCCGTGTTTGCTCACCTTTTCCAGAGCATGCATGCTGAACACGGGCCCGTCGTGCGCTTTGACTGTTTTTACAAGAAAGACGTCTCTCCAGATACACACGTCCCCCGTCGACGTTCCGGAAAAGGCCATCTCTTCGGTGCCCCCGTACACAGCACACATCATCGTGTCCTGCTTCCCCAGGGTGCCTGTGCAGCCTTTCCTGCCAATCAGTCCTCCGCCTGGCACACACAATCACAAAAGTATCACCCTAAAAGTGTGCACAATTATGAAGAAGTTTCTTTTCCACTGTTTGAGTAGAAAGATAATGTTGAGAGTTGAAAAGAAAAATACAGGTGTCTCTGATTGCACAAAAACCTTGTTTCTATTCTTCTAGGTCAAAGCTTTTTAAAAACACAAGGCACAGGATAAGTCCATTTCCGTCCCTTCTGAGCTTTTTATGATGTTTTATTGTGATCTATACAATGTACAGAGTGGCTGTACATATCCTGCAATCTGAATGTTACTGGAATTTCAGAACTTCAATAAGCTTATTCTTTTCTAATAAAGGTGAAGTACCCCTGATCTGAAATGCACAGTACCAGAATCTTTGCACAGAATACATACTGAGATATCTTGGGGATGGGTTCCTGTCCAACACCTGTTTAGTCTGCAGGTAATTTTTTTTTCACATTCTTTTTTAATAACATTGTGCGTGAGACAGTTTCATGATGTGGAGCCTTCCATACCTGCGATGTCATGTCAGCACCCTAAACATTCTGGAGTTTGGAATATTTCAGATTTCAGACTTTCAGACCAGGAATTTCAGACCAGTTTTTTTTCTTTCTGTATTCACATGTTTCCTTGAAAGACAAACTTATTGAGACTGATAACACACCGTTCAAAATTTTTTTTATAAGCACATTATTCTTTTTGGAAAAGAGACAACAATTTTTATTTAAGAGTGTGAACTTCCACATTTGTAACTTACAGCTGCCAATGACCAAGGTAACAGGACACTCCATATCTATATCATTTTATAACATTAAGATTTTTATACCAACTATTTTCATTTTAAACATAATTTCACTTAAGAAAGGAGTCTGGAACTTCATAATTCTTTTGCAAATATGGTTACTACAAGACACAGGAGAAAACCTTAGATTTGTTTAAAACACACCGAGGTAACAGTGCATCACTGTTTAAACTTTAACTGCTTAGAATGATTTTGGATTTCCAGAACAGCCACAGCTCTAACACAGCACATCTGCCCATCTCTCCTCCAGTCTCCACTGACGGTACCAGCTTGGGTTACCGCAGACCATTTGTTGAAACTAAGGAGCCAACATGTTTGGTATATTCCTATTAATTGGACTCTCTGCCTTACCCATGATTCTATAATATTCTTTTCCTAGGCCAAGACCTAGTCCAGGACTCCACATTACACTTGAAGTTCCTTACAAGTGTAATAATTTAAGTTTCAAAGGAGAAAAAAGGAGCACTTCCTTACCTGCTCTTCGCCAAAATTTCAAATGTTTAATTCCAGCTGTAATTAGTTTATCAGGCACATAAGGATTCATCTTTACAACAAAAATCTTGTCTTTACTTCCTCTGAAATGAATAACAAATGTTCCGGCTTTAAAGAGATGCCCTTTTCGCCGTGACATTTTGCTCAACCCACCATCCTGACCACTACGTTTACTGTGCATTTTTCCTCATTTGCTTCTTAGGTCTGAGCTGCATGACCTTCAGCAGCTTGTTGTTGTTATTTGACTCCATTAACTCTGCTCAACCAACGTCTCCAACTTACGAACTATGAATACTGAATCTCTTAGGAGATGACGAACCTGTAACGTCTACTACCTACTGTGTACACGGAATGCTATCGGTGCCATGAATGGGTTAAGGAAAAAAATTTTTTAAAGATTTTTATTGCAAAGTTAGATACACAAATAATAGAATCAGAGAGGAAGAGCTTCCATCCGCTGATTCACTCCCTAAGTGGCCACAACCTTAAGGTTCTAACAGCCCAAACTGCAGTATCTTGTCAACATGCTATCAAGTGTTGCCCCACCTTGCTAGGGAAAGCTTCTCTCCTTTCTTCCAATCCCACAGCACGATGGTGTGGCTATCGTCTATTCCAACTGAAGCCAGTCGTTTGCCATCCGCTGTGAAAATTAAGCAGATACACACTGGCCATTAACATCCACAGCACTGAAAATGTTAGGGCATTGTATAATCAAAGCACTCCACTTAATGAAACAGTAAGCATTACGTGTTCCCAAAGCTTAAAAAGAACCAGTGCTTCTAAGGGGATGGGGAGCAACAGTTGCCGAAAGCATTTAAACGTCTCTGCTGCCTTCCCACCTGACTTGATCCCATTAGGTTGGGATGGGAGAAAACAATAATGTACTAATTATGTTAATTTCAGAGCTTTAATTACAACATAAAACATACGTGCATTGAAAAATCACACTAATTCAAAAGCACATACAATTATGTTAACTAAAAACAAAAAAAGCGTGAAAAATGAGATTTAAAAGATTTGCTTAGATTAATTCACCTTCAGAATGTTGTAAGAGTTCAGTGACTATAAAAAGTAAGATGAAAACCATGTAAGTTAGAGAAATATATCGTTATTGATATGACTCTTCTAGTGAGCATTAGTCATTCTGGTTGTTACTTATACCAGGCAACAAGTAATGAATATATTAGACAAATCATTAAGATAACTAATGAGGCATGCTGACAGGTAAATAAGACATCTGTAGGCTGTGAAGGTTGAGACCACAGAAAATACTTCCCACTCTGACACTTCTTGTAAGCTTCAGTACTGCTACTGTGCTATTTCTCTTATAGACTTCCTTAGTTTGCCACTCAGTTTGTTGTTCCTGACTGTGATTGCTTCAGCCACAAGAAAAAAGCGATCATAAAATGGCCCATTTTATGACATATTTTTAAAATAAAAATTATATTCAATATGAGTATTGACTAGCCAGAAGATTCATAGTCTCATAGCTTGTTTCAGTGGGATGGCAGTACGCACATGTACTGGATGTCACGGGTCATGTCGGAGCAGCGAGTGGCTCCCGTATGCATCATACCGGGATGGGAAATGGCCTTACCTGAGAAGTCCACAGCACAGACCCCATACTGGTGGTAGCCCTTTAGGACTGACAATGGCTTAATGGTCTCCGTGTCCCATATGTGTATCGAGGGATCCCTACCTACCTAAAATAAAAACAATTCGTTATTTTTATTTCTGTTAAAATGACAGGAGACTTAATAAGTTTCTATAAGGTAAAATGTATTATTTTCTAGTTGATTTTCATCTCATTTCGTAATGAATATGCAAGCTTTTCCATCTGCTGATTCACTCCCCAAACACCCACAGCCATGACTGGGCCAAATGGAACACGTTCATCTCTCTAACCTGAGCTTCATTTGTAAAACGGAGGAGGCCATTTTACTGTCACAGGCTCAAGGCGAGAATTAAACACGTATGTAACAAGACAAGACACTGACCACGGGCTTGCGCCAGGAGACCTGGCCCTTCGCTGCAGGTGTCCTCGGAGTGTGGTATCACTTGAGCATCCTCCCCGTGTTAACACCCGTACTACCTGCTTTGGTAACTATGAATGGGTTCATTTTCACTACAGTTTCAAAAAAAAATTAATGCTCTGATGGAGAAAAACCCCTCACTTCCAAATTCAGATTAAAATAATAACTAAAAACAATAAAGCCGTAAGAAATAAGAGTTGGGGGTAAATTTTGTCTTTAATATATACATACCATTTAAAATTTTCTATTTTTCATTTCCCAGAGCACGGCTTACATAGGTCTATACACACCCAAACACGGATGCACTGAATGAGTGAATTTCAAAAAGTTTGTGGAAAATGGAAATTAAAATATCAGGTTATGGTACAAAATATGCTTAATGTTATGCATTTTTTCGTAATACAGGTTTCCCGTGAACTTCCTGAAGATGCTTCTTACAGATCCAAGCAGGCGATCCAACTTTCAACTCGAACAACTCGTCTTTCAGAGAAACCTACCTGGCCCGTGGCCACGTAGTCCTTGAGAGGATGGAGAGCCAGGCAGAGGATGTCGTCATCGTGCCCTAGGTAAAACCGCTGCGTGTTCTGCTGCCGGTTGTAAATGACACCCACTGCCGCCACGTGGTACACAATCTCACCGATTTGGGTGTAAAACAGATTACTTCGGCAGTCGTAACCTCTGTAACTAATACATAAAACAGATCACTGAGCGTATCCGATCAATACAGGATACACAGAGAAACAGGTAGCCTTTTGGATGTGTCCTTCTAGTTTTACAGGATGTTGGACAACAGAAAATTCCACAGCCTCAGGTCCCACACGCTTTTATGAACTGATCTGATTACGTGTAAGTAAACCCAGATGACTGTGCTGAGCGAAACAGACACAGAAAGATGCAACAGAATACTGTTTACATTAAATCTATTAACTTGTATAAAAATTGTTGCTTTTCTATAAATTAGAGGAGCAAACGGATTTGCACTTTGACATGCATACATATTTCTGAAACTCGGAGACATGACTGCTTGTGTAACGGGGAACAGCACCTGGGACAGGTGGAAGTTTTATTTTCAAATTATTCTTTTAAACATACTTTAAACAATAAATATTTATATTCCAAAAATAAGCCCAACCAATATTTTTAAAATATTTTGTAAGTATGCTTGAAAAGTAGCCAAATCTTTAGTAATTTTTAAAAGTTACTTTAGTTATGAGTTAGAGAGGTGGTTCTCTCTGCACCAGCTCACTTCTTAGACGCCCACAGTGTGTGCGGCTGTGGCCGACTGAAGCCAGGAGCTGGGGGCTCAACCAAAGGCGGCCCAGGAGCCGACCTGGGACTTGAACGCAGGTGCTCCAGCATGAGATCTGGTGTCCAACTGGTGCTCTAATGACCGGTGACACACTCCCACCCTCAATCTGGCTAAACTAGCCAATATAATTTCATTCACAGAAACTTTGCTTACACTTCAAAGAAACAGGATTTGGTGTTGGCACCGTGGATTAGTGCGATAAGCTGCCTTTTGTGATGTTGACATTTTGTATCTAACCATCAGTCTGGTTTGCTCCATTTCCAATCTTCCTACCTGCTTTAATATGCCATGGATCTGAGGCCCTGCTACCCTCGTAGGAACCCCTTTGGAGCCCCAGGGTCCTGGCTTCAGCCCTGGCCCTTCCCTGACCACTGCAGCCCTGACCCTCTGTGGGGAGCCAACAGCAGACAGGAGACCTCTCTTTCCTTCTGTCCCTGTTTCAAACAAATAAATTTACACAATGCAATTATAACACACAGCTGTATTAGAAACATTGCCTATTTTAACGCTATAGAAAAACACTTTTACCGAATAATTATTTTTCAAATCTTTTAAAAACATTATCATGTAAGAAAAAGAGCGCCAGATGAGGAAGGACAGAGTGCACCAGCTGCCACGTGCAGACGCACAGCTGGATCGGCAGGTGTTCTGAGAGAATCCTGAAACTGGATTTCACAGACACACAGCACCAAGGCCAAACGCTCAGGTGCAACGAAGCCAGAGCATCGTTCCACGTTAGACATACTTTGTAGAGATGTTTATTTCTTAACTTTATTGAGTTGCATTTGTTTAAAGAGAAGAGGTATGTCTCGCTAACACTAAATTTTAATAAAACGATTTTTAATTTCATTTAGCAGACAGTTATTTAGTCTTATCACACGCCAGGCAAGACTGAAAGCCACTGCCTTATCAACGTCGCTTCTCGTCCTGCGTGACAGGCGCTCTCTGCTTCGTGTTACACACAGGCAAAGAGGGGCAGGGAGAGGCCCAGGCTCACACAGCCAAAATTCAAATGTCTGAGTGAAGAACAGGGGTGTCATACCCGTGGACAAAGTGTAACCGGATGCTGCTCCCCGGAGCCCGCACTCTCCTTTTGGAGGCCATACCCCTCTGCTTCTCTCTGCACTGCTCCTTAAGCTGAGGTAGATCTTCTTTGTAAACCTTTACAAAGGCACAGAAGCAGGAATCTTAGCACAAACATCAACAAAGGCATTCATGTATCCCGACATGGTGGTTACTGTTGGCCTTTAACAACTGTCTCACACGTAAATACTCGTGAAAAAGAACAAATTCACATTTTCCATCTGTCGCACTGACAAATGCATGTTAAGTATTCCAAGACGTGTGTACTTCCAAGAGAGTTAAGAATGTACTGTGACAAAAACCTCTTAGGAAACAAAACAGACCTATATCCTGTGTTCAATATAAAGCACATTTCACAGAAATACACTATAAAAGTCCAGGAAACTAAAATCGCAGAGGGCAGTAACGAAGCAGTGACTGGCCTTTGCAGGGGAAGCTGTGTGGTCACGGAGCTCACCTGCCGCCGGTAGGTGAGCTGTGTCTCCTGCTCGATCTCAGAATCCAGCTCTGGAGCATCAGACAGATCGGAATCCGACTCATCGCTGTTGGAATCAGCCAGGCTCTCTGGAATTTCAGAACGACATGTTACTTGTTCAGGGGGAAGACATTTTCAACACAGCACTGTAAAACTGACGGGCGGCAGCCCGCGCTGTCAAATGAGACGAGCCATACAAGCACCAGCTGGCATTACCTCACCAAGCGACACGGGGGGAGTCCCATGCTGCACCACAGATAACGGTCCTCTCCTCCCACTGCAAACAGCTCCTTCCCACCCCTTCACCCGCTCCCGAATGACCGCCACACCAAAGCTAACTGTGCAGGTGTCAGCGGGTATAACCTAGAGTTACCATGAAAAGTCACTAAGAGATGCTACATGTCACAGATAAGCTGACATCACACATTTGTTTTGGTTTGGTCTCAAAAAGCATATAGCTGAACCTAGCCACCCCTCTTCCAGTGGATATGTTAAATGCTTGCTTTGCTAACACGGCTGTTTCTTCACCTTATCATTTGATAGAGTAATTTGGTTGCATTTTTTAATCTATTTCAGGCCCTGTGATATCTTTAATTTGAAGTTTCTGCTGACCGGAGTGACAAGACCAGCAGCAATACAGAACTGCTGAAGTATCAGAACCACTTGAGCAGCGCCCTCGGAGCGTGCCCCACATCCGGGACCCTGGGATGGTTGGGAGGCTGGGTGTGGCTTCTCCCCTTATCTCTCCCCTCCCCCCAGATACGGGAAGAAGAAAGGAGAATGTAAAAGCAATGGTCTCACCCACCTTCCTCTAGCCCTTGACCTCCGCACCCTAATCAAATGTGTTAATTATGAAAATTAAACTTTATACAAAAAAAAACTATGCTGTTGATTTGCGAGACTAGACAACACTTTCATAGTGAAAGCGTTCTACTGGGGTCACTGAAGAGTTATTTGGTGGGGAGGCTGCTGAGGCCACGTGCAGTACTCACCTTGGGGTGCGATGTGAACAGCCTCTTTCAGCTTTCTTTCAGGAATAAACTTCCATTGAAAAACAGAGTGATCCGCTCCACCAATAGAAATAACCCACTGATAGTCATGTGACCACCTGACGTTAGTCACATGAGCAGAATGGCCACTGTATTTTCTGAACTTGGCCCCTATAACCAAAACAGATGTTTAAATAGATTTTTAAAAAAAACCCACTTCAAATAAGAATCTCCACACAAGAACCATGGTGGCATCCTTCCATTGTATTAACTGTGATCACATGGGAAAAACCTGCATTTAAAAAACGTTGAATCTACTAATGAATGAGTTGATATCAGGGGATGCAAAGGCTCCCTCTGCTGATGCCTCATTATCTGACCACTTCCAGAAAAACCCAGCAGTCACCGGTCTTCACATTGAGACGTTTGAATGCTCAGGCCGAAGGCCTCTGGCCTCAAGTGATGTTTAAAGGACTCGGCCCATCATCTCCACTCTCACCGGTCTCAAAGCAAGTAGCTACAGGAGCCTTTCAAAATCCAGCATTATTTAACATAACCAGACGGAATTTAAGCCAGGAAAGCAAGCTTGGTTCTATGAGCAGACATTGTGGCACAGCCACCGGCAATACCAACAGCCAACACTAGAGGGCCTCGCTTGAGTTCTGGCTTCTGCTTCTGACTGGGCTTCCTGCTGATGTAGCTGCGAGGTAGCAGCTGTCCAAGCCCTGGGGTGCCTGCCAACTCTAGGGGAGACCTAGATAGAATCCTGGCTCCTGACTTCAACCTGGCCTAGCCCCAGCTGTTGCAGGCAATCGGGAGTGGGATTTGAACCAATGGATAGAAAATATCAATCTCTGCTCTATATTTTTCTTTCCAATAAATATAAATATATATTTTTGTAAAAAGTCAATGCAAAACACCATATCAATTGAAATTTTTAAAAATGCCCAATTCCCCTACAATGTACTTCATGGCTATTGTCTTAATACAGATCTTCTATTGAGCATCTTCCAGCTTATGTTTATCTGATGTTCCATCCCATGTGGGCACCCGTTTGAGTCCCAGCTGTTCCAGTTCCCTGCCAACGTGCCTGGGAAAGCAGCAGAGGACGGCTGGCCCATGCTGAGGCCGAAGGGCCACTGGGGAATGAACCCGTAGATTAAGCATCTGTCTCCCATTCCATCCCTCCCATTCTCTGCATCTCTGCCTTAAAAAAAAAAAAGACAAATGTTGATGCACTAGAAATACACACCACACCTCATATAAAACCAATTCCCTACGAAGGAATTCTTCAAAAATTAAGCATCCCAAGAAACTGATGTTCCCAAATAGTACGCTTTATTTTTTTGTATTTACAATAAAAAAAATGATTTTGTATCCTGCTTTAGTTTTGGTTTACAGGAATTTCAGACTCAAATCTGGAGTGTGACTATTGTCGCTTTAAATCTCATTTTAATTTAGTATCTCCATTTATATGTTCCTCATTACTGATTGTCTATTCTTAACTGTTTCATTGTGGATTTAAAGTTGGGACATTTTATGAAATAAAGCATGAATTAGATGAAAGATTACTTATGTGGCATTTCATCTAATTATTCCCAGCTATGAACAGAATATCATTTTAAAAGAGTTCAAGGGAAAAAGAGGTGATATATAAAATATATAGAAAATAGCAAATGGTAAGACTTTTTTTACACCTGTTATTGAATATAATCAAGGGTCAAAAAAAATGTGTACTAAAGATTTGAACAAAGACATCCTGACACTTGAAAACTCACCAAGAAACTAGTAAGTTCCAAATTGTGGCCTAAGTTTGAAAAGGGGACTATTTTCTCAGAATTCCTGAGAAAAAGACATAAGAAAAATGTCTCCTAAAGGTACACAGTCAACAAGTAAATGACTAAAGGTGACAAGACATGAGGGAACCACTGCAGTCCGACTTGGGAAGCGGCTTAGGAGGAAGTAGGAAGAACACTTCCTTAAAAACAGAGGTATGGCTTACTCACAATAATGAATTTAAAAAATAATTTTTAGTAAAAATTGCACTGTCAAAGATGTGAAAATAAGCTTTGAATGAGCAACAGAAGGCCCTTCAACAATCAGCGTATATTTTTAAAAATACTAAATCCCTTATTTGTCTCATAACTAATTTTCTATAAGTCTTTTTTAAAGAGAGGTTACTTAGTAATATTCTGAAAAAAAAAAGATACCTTTTCTTAAACATGGATATCGAAATAACTTCACTATTCCATAGTCGTCAGCTGTAACTAAAACTTGACCGATATAATTTCCATCTACTGAATTTATATCGTTGAGGTCTGAATACTTGGGCCAAATCCCATTCACTTCAAGGCCAGAGACACATGTCCATGAAGCCCAGTGGACACCTTTGATTTCTTCTTTGCTCGACACTTCCTTCCCGCCTAAAAATAAAAGCAGAGTCTTAAGAACTTTACTCTTTTTTGTTCAAAGTTAACTGATAATGCAGTCAACTCTGAAATTTTAAGTTTTCCCATCCCAGTTAAAAGAGTAAAAGTAACTAGGTAGATAATTTTTGATAAGAGAAAATCAACTATGAGGAATTAAAGAGAAAGACCACTACTGAAAATTATATTGTTGAGACACACACAGAGATTTGAATATGATTCAGCTGGCAACTTCACCCATGGAGAGGATGAAATCCTCTACTGAATCCTATTAAAATAATGACACAGATGAGTCATAAACTGGTAAGTTACAAGAAAAAGAAGCAGCTATGAGAAAATGGCATATCAGGATCGGGTATTTATTAAAAAGAAACCTAAGATATATATTAAGAAGAAAGAGAATAGAAAAAGCCCAGGAAGGAAGGATTAGTGTACAGCACTATATCAGGTAAGAGGACTTTAGTCAACCTTCCTTACATATGGACTGTTCATAACCAAACAAACAAACTCTGGGGGAAGTGATTTAGTTGAATTCTACAGCCGGTCTGATGAAACACCTTAACTGGAAGTTAGTGACTAGGTCACTAAGCCTCGTGTTAAATAAAGGATTAACAGGCAATATTTTGAAGATTCTATTTCTATTTCTTTAAAAATTCTTCAATGAGGACTGTTACAAACTTAGGGTATCAGTTATATCATTAATATTTTCAAAATTTGAGGTAACCACAAAAATTTATGCTCACACAATTTGTAGCAATTATATTTACTTCATAAGTCCATCCACAGAAATGGCATTCTGACCAATATCCACTGGGACTTGGTGATTTACCATTCAAAAGCTATTAAATTTAATATAAAAGTAAATGTCTTAAAATCGCCAAGAAAAGCAGCTTTAATTAAGAACCAAAAGGATTTATTAGGTGGTTGCCAAGTGGAAAGGTATGAGAATCACAGGGGATGTTGGTCAAACAGTACAAAGTCTCAATTAGAAATAATGATGAATGAATAAATTCTAAAGGGCCATCACACAACATATTAACTATAATTAATGATACTGCATTATTCCATGGGTCTGCTTACAATTTGCTAGGGCAGTAGATCTTCAATATTCTAAGTACACATACATGGAACAATACCCGTGCGTGGCACAGAACGTGGTAAGTAGCTGGATAGATAGGACAATTATTTCACCATGCTTATCCAAGCGAAACATTGTATTTTAAAGATACAAGTCTTAGACGTCAACCGTATCTCAATAAAACTGAGGAATAAAACCCAAAAGAATCTTAGTAGGGCACACTTGAAGACCACTGTGCCCAAGACATCTACTCATATCTCCTTTGGCTTCTTAAAATTACATATAATATGCACCACTCTGGTGGAATTCCAACATACTGTCCAGAATTGAAACTATAAAATTGGTAAGTCATTTATTTACTGGAAATTTTTACCTGGCATTCTGTAAAAGAGCCTTTTCCCGGTTCCATCATTCGTCTGTAGATACCTGCTGTCCGAGGACCAGTCCATGTGAGTAATCAGGCTCAGGGAGCCAGCACATTCACCCACTTTCTTGTAGCGCTGAGCGACCCCGTAAACGTCAACTGAGCTGTCATTGCATCCGACAGCAAGGTAAGCCCCGTCGGGCGAATATTTCAACTCGTGAATGGCCTCTTTTCTGTCTTTAACATGTACAACTTCTGTCATATCTCTGTGGAAAAGAAAAAAAAAATGACATTGGATGAGCAAAAGCACATCAGGATTTGGTTTTCAAATGTGAGGCTATGATCAAGTGTTTAAAAACAGAGAGAAATGTAAGACCAGAACAATTATTTTTGCTTAGCAGAAACTTACGAGGTCAAGAAGTGCCAGGCATAGATGAGAAATGCTGACATTCAGCTCCTAAATCATTATTTTTCAAAGGTTTATTTGGAAAGTCAGGGAGAGATCTTCCATCCTGTGGTTTGCTCTCCCATGGCCACAAGGGCTAGTGCTGGGCCAGGAAGAAGCCAGCAGCTTCATTCGAGTCTCATGTGGGCAGCACAAGTCCAGTCCGTTGGGGCCATCCTTCACTGCTTTCCCAGGCACAAGACCAGGGAGCTGGACTGGAAGTGGAGCAGCCCGGACTTGAACCAGCACCAGCAGAGAGGTTTTGAGAAACAACAAGCGCTCAACAGGGAATCAAATTAGAGGGGAAAAGAAAAACATCTGCCAACTTTTAATGCTTAGAGTACCATTAATGAGGATTTTTCAATATGAAGTGGAAAGCAAAAGCCATATTGGAATGACGTTTGAACTTGTAAAGTTTATGGGACACAAAGTTCTTGGAAAATTTTCCTTGAAACAGAGAGAAGGTACAGATGTGTGACAACAGGAGAGGGTAGGTTTATTAGAGGATATGTGGACATACTGAGCATGTGTTAATAGGCTTCATTGGAGGAGGGCAGCCAAAAAATCCTTTGGTGTGGAGAACAATTACAATGGACACCAAGACTTAAACCAACGTGCAATTGACCAGGGCAATGCTAAACGACCCTTTCATGGTTGTTATGACACAGGGGTGAAAAGTGTCAAGTGTTCGGAAGCAAACGGCTAGGCGCTGGCTCAAGTCTGAAATTATTTTAATGTATTTACAGCTGAGCCTACTCCATATCTTGAGGGGAAACCTTACTGTAACCTCACCTTGATTAGCCCTGCTTAAGCAGCTCTTCGCTATCAGGAAGCCTTCCTAGGCACTTAATAGAATGAATGAATGCATGCATCTTCAGGCTTTGGGAGTCATAACAAGACAGAACTAAATCAGAAACTCCATACAAGTAAGTATATAGTTGCCTCCTATTTAAAAATATTCACATGTTTTACTTTGATTCCATATGAGTGTTTTACTTATTTGAAAGCGTTAGAGAGAGGAAGAGGAGGGAAGAGGGCGAACAGGAGCTTCCATTCCTTGGTTCCCTTCCCAGTTGGGCACAACAGCTGGATCTAGGCCAGCCAGGCCAGAAGCTTTTCTCAGGTCTCTGGAAAGCATTTATACTTAATGCAACGAATACCTAACATACACACATATAAATAAGAGGACAAAAGGATCAATAGTTAACAACGAGTCTTACTGTGCAGAAAATGACCGCCTTGGTGCCCTACCTTACTCTGAGCACAGTGAATGAGCCATCCTTCATTCCAAGGGCAAGATGGATTCCATCCACATTGACAGCTGCGCAACGAATCGGTTCTTCCATATTACACCTGGCTATCAATGCATGGTCTACCAAGCTCCAAATCCTGCAACATTTTAAAAATGAAAAAGAAAGGTTCGTTGGTGCATACTGTAAGAAATGCTGACAGTGTAAGAAGATTTTAGTTGAAATAATTTAAGATAAAATGAAAGGCAAGGTGACAGAAAAAAAAAAAAGAAAAAACAAAACAGAAGAAGAGAACAAGAGAGAAAAGATTTTTCATCTGCTCGTTCCCTCCCCAACTGGTGCAACGGTTGGAGTTGGACCAGGTAAGAACCAGGAGCCAGGAATTTCATCTGGGTCTTCCATGTGAGTGGCAAGGACTCAAGAACTTGAGCCATCATCCATTGCTTCCCAGGAACACCAGCGAGAAGCTGGACAGGAAGTGGAACAGCCAGGACGTGAACTGGTACCCCGATGTGGAATGCAGGTGTCATAAACAGTGGCTTCACAGCTGTGCCACATGTCTGCTGCTAGATGTTTTAAACAGTATGCTTTGTGAGAACGAATGCTTACCTATGAAAACAGGATTGTTGTTCATGCTTAAAATGGCAGAGATTGATAGAATATTTTGTTTTCAAGACAATGAAATGACATCAACTTTTCAAAGCTGTCATTTTAGGTGCATGATCTCTGACCTCACCAAAAAAGAAACCTGCATGTGTATATTCTTAACACTAACACAGTCCTTTTCATTTAGAAATAACAGAACAGATGAACTATCAAAAGTCAGAATCCACTCCAGACTGCAATGTTAAAAATTCCCCCCCAAATTCTATAATTTGCTTATGTTCAGTGCAATAAGCCAGTCACAAAAGGACAAATATCATGTTCTGTTATAAGGCAACATTTCTGTAAAATACAAAACAAATGGATATACAGGTAAACAAGTATTTACATATATTCTCACAGAAGAACTGTGTAAGGGAGGCTAGCATAGTGGGAAGTGAAGAGCCACTGTAGGTACATCTCTATTTCCAGATAGGAGGGTGACGCCCAAAGAACCTGTTAGACACACCTTGACACACCAGATGTTCCCCCACTGCCGATATCTACGAGGCCTGGATACACTTAAACAAGAATGGACTTGTTGAAGGACTACACCATTGTAACAACACGGGGAACATGAGGGGGTGGCGAGGATGGGGAGGGAGGAAGAAGAGGTGGAGCCGGGAATCCCTACAACTACAAACTTACATCACGGAAAATACAAAATACAAAAAAAGAGAAGATAACCAGAAAATACTCAGTGCTTAAAAATTAATCTTTTACGCTTTTAAATAATTTAAAGGATAAATACAAATCCTAATGAACATCAGTTAATATTTTGAAGTCAGAAAAAAATGCTTCACATCAAAATTTGTGGAATGTAGCTGAAATGGCTCTAAAGCAGTTTTTGGAAAGTGCATAAATTTTAATGAACACTGTAATTTAGTAAACAGCCACCTACCTCAAGTGCTTAGAAAAGGAACAGCAAAACAAAGTAGATTTTCTCAATGTTTTATAGCAGTATTCGTTTTCAAGGATAATTTTTTAAAATCTGATGGTTATGTGACAGGCAAATTGGATTTTGCATAGGAGTTTCATGCCAGGAAATGTGCATATCCTCTCTGCAAAGCCAACAACGTGTCTGTATTTTCCCCTGGATTTTTTCTACACACGTAATTAGATCACCTGTGAATGCCAGCTGCTCTTTCCAACCCTCCTCTTCCTCTATCCATGTGTTTGCATTTTTGGGTCTTACTGTGTCCACAAGACTTATCTGAGAGTGGAACAGAATGCTCCAAGAGGGCATCTTTGTCCTTTTCTTCATTTCCTAGGAAAGCTTCCAGAGTCCGAATGTCAGCAACAATATATCCGGCCCAGCATGGTAGCTGATGACTAAAGTCCTCACCTTGAATGTGCCGTGCCGGGATCCCATATGGGTGTTGGTTCTAATCCCAGCAGCCCCGCTTCCCATCCAGCTCCCTGCTTGTGGCCTGGGAAAGCAGTTGAGGACGACCCAAAGCCTTGGGACCCTGTACTCGCCAATCCGGCTGCTTGGGAAGTGAGTCATCTCTCCTCCTCTCTGTATATCTGACTTTCCAATAAAAACAAAAACCGATATATCAACTGAAGACTTCCTGCGCTCTGCCACAGGGGTTCATAAACCACGGCCCACCAGCCTCAGCAGGCTTCCTGCTGCTTCTTTCTGTACAGTCTGAGCCCTAAGAATAGTTTTTACAGCTTCTAAGGATTAAAAAGTATGAAATTCATATTTTTTTATGAGTAAAAAAATGTCCCTGTGTCTGAGTAAAAAGGTGCCTGAGTCCAATTTTACAAAAACGGCATGTTGGTGTGCTTCTGCATTGCCTCTGTGACGCTCTCCAGAAGCAGCGACAGTGCAAGAAACCCACGAGACACACCACTTCGCCCTGTCTCCTAGGGCACTGCCAAGGGTAGCCACACAATAGGAGTTGGAATTCCCACGGCTGTGAGTCCTAACATGGTGGCATTTTACCACCTACTGCCAACACCTGCCCATTATGTTACAGCAAGAAGGAAATTAGGAAAGTGAACTCACAGTGCATTTTTAAGGCGCAGTGGCATGAGGGCTGTATTGCTATCAAATGGATGGGAAGGCACTGTGACCTGTCGTGCAGGGACACTGTGGCAGTGGTCAGATACAAGCACATGTCCACATTACAGTTCATCACAGTGTTTCCAATCATGGAAATCAATGGCTACAAAGATTAGAAAATCTGATAGAATATCTCAGCACAGAATTCCTTCACATATTCAAACACTAGACGGAGACTGCAAAGAAAGCAGAGTTCCGAGTGACTAGTTTGTTAACCAAGCCAAGGAAGGAGAGGCGTTTATTAGTGGTGAATGAACCAATCATCCTGGTTGCAGCAGCTGAGCAAGTTCAAAATTATTCACCTTTCAGTGAGAACAACCTGAGACTATTTGGAACAAGACTGAATTTTGACTAGTTTTCTTCGGAAGGCAGCTATGCGCACCGTTACACCACCGCCGCCATTATTGACAAGCTTTCTTTGAATCTTGAGTCAGCAAACACTGCTGAGCCAGTAGTTGTTCACTCGAGGCATCAAAGTCTGAGGTGACCGACTCCTCTGCACACAATGACAAGTATTTTCAAAAACCCTGACACAACACCAACTTCTTCCGATTCAAACTGGAGTCTGTTAATATGCGTTGCGACGGATGGAGGCAAACACAACAAGGAAAAAGCTTACATTTTTGAGAACTGTGTGCACGGGAGATTCAGTGAAATTACTTACAACTCTCACAAAAGGTTGATTAAAAAAAAAAAAGAACACGTTGCTTAAAAAGGGAGAAAAAAGGGCCCAGCGCGGTGGCACAGTGGTTAAGGTCCTCGCCTTGCATGCCCGGGATCCCATATGGGCGCCGGTTCTAATCCCGGCAGCCCCGCTTCCCTTCCAGCTCCCTGCCTGTGGCCCAGGAAAGCAGTCGAGGACGGCCCAAAGCTTTGGGACCCTGCACCCGTGTGGGAGACCCGGAAGAGGCTCCTGGCTTCGGGCTGGCATAGCATCGGCCGTTGCGCTCACTTGGGGAGTGAATCATCGGACGGAAGATCTTCCTCTGTCTCTCCTCTCTGTCTATCCGCCTTTCTAATAAAAATAAATCTTTAAAAAAAAAGGGAGAAAAAGAAAATGATACAGAAAAAATGGCAGAAATGTGGGCAGTTTATGGAAGCAATTCTAGAGAATAATTATTTTCATTATGGGGGAAGCAGTACTTTTCTATCTTGCCTATACAAATTGTATTCAGGATGATCAAATAGTTGATGAGGAGAAATTAGAGAGAGATGATCACTGCCACATGAGTACTAAAGGATAAAAATTAAATATCAAAATATGAAACTCTAAGATTGATTGATTTTTATCTTGGAAAGGCAGATTTGCAAAGAGGAGGAGAGACAGATCTAGCATCTGCTGATTCACTCCCCAAGCGGCCACAAAGGCTAGACTAAGCCAATCTGAAGCCAGGAGCCAGGAGCTTCTTCCAGGTCTTTCGCGGCCTTGGGCCATCCTCTCCACTGCCCTTCCAGGCCACAGGCAGGGAGCTGGATGGGAAGTGGAGTAGCTGGGACATGAATTTGTGCCCATACAGGATGCCAGAATGTGCAGGACTCAGTGAGCCCAAAATTTGAATAGATACAAGCTTAATAGATTCAAGCCATGCACTGTCAACAGGATAATCCTGTCCCAAAGGGATGAAAAAAAATATTTCAGGGTAAAAATTCCTAAATATTGCCATGTTTGTTCTACAACGACATGTGTTACAGATGCACAGTTATCTGTGGTATCTAACTTCACAGTTAAGACCACATGAGGTGGGAAATGTCTAAAAATATCAATAGAAATAGTGGAGAAAAAATTTCAAAACACTAATTTACATACCAATAGCTGTTTATATTTTAAAAATATACCATGCATATCAAACAGGTGCACATTAACACCCAAAAACTATTCTAGACAAAAACTGATCATTGCATCTCATCAAATCTCTAGATGCAACTACCAGCTTACAAAATATGGGGCATATAGAATGCATTAAAATATAACACTGGCATGCATTTAGCCAAATGTTCAAATTTAGGAAACTCGAGTGTGAAGACTTAGTTTTCCCAAAAATAAACTTTAGGAAGAAAAAAGGAAAAGTAAAGGAATGAGGTTGTAAGAATGGAAGTAATTAAAAGTCACGTCAACAATTACAATACTAGACCTTCCTGGGATCCTAACTCCACACAACCATAAAAATGTCTGCGAGACAATCAGAAGGATTCCTACACTGGCTGGGCATTTTCTTAGCTACATGAGAGGAATGTTATCTGTTAGCAGTATTGCAGTGATACTTAGAGTTATCTTTTAAAGACAGACTAATGCATTCACGTGTTGCGTAAGGACAGTTAGCAAGGGACTGCACATACCACGGTCGCAATCCAACTGCCTCAGGATGCACTTATCAGAAGGCATTCCTTTGTTAAACAATGCACAATTAGATTTATGGATGATATGTGGAAAAGGAGCAGATGACAAACTGGAAAAACCAGTGGCTAGTAGTTCTCAAACCTTATGAACTTGCTAAAACAAATTCCCAAGTTGCTGATATTAGGTTCCAGAAAAGGCCTGATAATTTGCATTTCTTCCTAGTTGCCAAGTAGTGCTGATGCTGCTAGCCCAGAAATCACACATTCAGAACTACTGGTCATAGACAAAGAGCCAACTGCTTTAACATGGAGACAAGACAGGTAGTTTTGCATTCTAATTTAAATCAATTAGAGAAAAAAACCAATACATTAAAGAAGTCATTTAAAAATATCCTCCAAGTATATAAAAACATATACTACTCCTCAATATGTTTTACTTCTAAAATATTTTTTGTTGTGGTATTACCTAGAACTGGCAATGGTGCAAGGAAATAGGCACTGTTATGTTGATGATAGGAGCTGCCTTGGTGTATGGCATGGAACAGATACACAGTCAAGACTGTTGAGTGCATATATTCCTTGAACACTGCCAAGTATTTATCATTCACATTTACACAAATACAAAATGACAGCTGCATGATGATTAAATGTACAGAAGTATACCTAAATGTCCATCAGCAGCAGATTCCTTGAATAAACTACAGTATATTAATACACTGCCGTTAAGAAAGCAGAGGAGGGTCCGGTGTGATGGCTCAACTGGCTGATTCTCCTCTTGCATCCACCTGGACCCCATATGGGCACCAGCTCGTGTCAGAAATGCTCTACATCCCATCCAGGTTCCTGCTTGTGGCCTGAAAGAGCAGCTGAAGACGGCCCAAAGCCTTGGGACCCTGCACTCAGGCAGGAGCCCAGGAAGGAGCTCCTGGGTTCATCACTGGCTCAGCTCTGGCTGCTGTGGCCATCTGGGGAGCGAACCAGCAGAGGGAAGATCCTTCTTTCCTTTTCTCCTTTTCAATAAAAATCAATAATTCTTTTTTTAAAAAAGCAGAGGACACTATGTTCTAATATCACTTCTTAAGAGAAAAAAAATCCTATTAATAGTTGTCAATTATATTCATTTTAAGTAACCATTAATTTGTTTACTTGTTATACCCCAAGGTATAAAACTGAAGTCAGGGTATTTACGTTTTATTTACGTTTAACTGGGGATAATTCTAGACTATGCAATTTAGATTTGCTTACCTGACCGAGCGATCATCACTTCCAGTCACAGCCAGAGGTTTAGTAGGATGGACAGCAAGTGCCCAGAGTTCACCTTCACAGTGCCCTTGCATAATCAGGAAAGGTTTATTTCTTTCATGTACCACAATCTCAAAAATCTCACTGTCCTGCGTCCCAACTAGGATGTGGTCACCTCGCCAACAAACACTCCTCACTGACAAACCTGGTAAAAATGAATTGCGTTTAATATCAATGAGGATCTTCCCAAACGGAAATTAATGTTTGCATTTGTTAATGCCTTAGGTGAAGGCCCGCACCCACACCCTAACCTTCACTGTTGTCCATGTGGAATAACATTTCCTCACTTTAACACACCTAACTCCTACTCTTTCTTGTTGTTGGAGCCCAGCCATATTCAGACTACCTCCTCCAGGTCCTGGTGCGCGTAGAGACTGCAGAAAGCATGAGAGAGAGCAACCTTACAAATTTCACTGTTCAGTTGTGCAGATTTGATACTAACAAGCAAAACATATCAAACTAGTGCATGAGTTTAATGTCTAATATGTTCAGCAAACCTAATGAAAACAGAATTACAGTTATTACGTGCCAGACATTCTTCTAACCATTTTATAAATCTTAACTCATTTAGTCCTATGAGATATTAGCCTCAGTTTATTGCGTTTACAATGCTGTCTAGACGCAGCCCTTGTTATCTTCACTCCTACTCTGATGTTGTAGTGTAAAAGTCAACACATTCATTTTTAGAGCAAAAGACCATTTTATTACATTAATCATTTTTAAGAGCTTGCAAACGAATACCTTCCAGTTGCTGATGACTTTGGATAAAGGGAAAAACATACCGGCAAATATTTAAAACCAGTCTGAACAAAAGTTCCTTCAACCTTCAGCATTATAAAAGTTGATTTGCCAAACAATTATATTTAACATTCCAATAGTAAAATATTTTCAAAATGCAAAGTTACCAGGCTGCCTGTCACATCTCTCTGCAGGGCTCATTACACAGGCATCAGTTGTTAGGGAGAACTTTTGTCACAGCATTGGATCTAAACCCTGTCAGTTAAGTATCTCAAAGGATTTCAACTGAATGTGCACAGGAGGAAGAGCTAATGTACATCTTACATTCACCGAAAGAAACAGACCATCTTGTGTACATTTACAATTTCTCTGGTAATGAGGAATTTGTTTTGCCATTACCTTTGTATCCCTGGTCTGTTTCCCTGAGGTCAATCACAGTAATTGGTTTAAAACTTAAATCCCAAAGACGGATGCAGCCATCTCTGCCACCAGTAGCGAAGCCTTCCTCACAAGCATTCATGCTAAAAATGCCTGCCTGAAGAAGGAAATGAAATAATTTAACAACATATATGCAAGTAGAACTCATTTAACACATTGTATGACATACGAATAAACCGATGCATCAACAGGCCAACGTGGCAGGGCAGGTTAAGATGTCCTCTGCAATGATGGCATTCTGTATGGGAGCAGGTGTGAGCTCCAGGTGCTCTACTTCTGACCCAGTTCCCGGTCAACGCACCTGGGAAGGCAGCAGAAGATGGCCCCAGGACTCCTGCTGTCGAGGCAGGAGACCAGGATGGAGTTCCAGGTTCCTGGCTTCAGCCTGAGCCCGCCACTGTGGTCACTTAGGCAGTAAACCAAGAGATGGACAGTCCATCTCATTCACTCACTGTTGCCCTGCCTTTCAAATCAACACATATAAAAAATGCTGTGTGTAGGTAGAAACTCATTGAGCAATAGAACAGTAGAATAAACAAATACATCAGAAACTACAAAATAAAATCTGGAAATAAATCCATACAGGCTTGACACAAATACAAGATGATATCTAATTACACCGACATAAAAGAAAGTAAACTTTTTAATTTATATAAAAATTCATGATATATGAGCAGACTCAAAATTCCAAATGTAGAAAATAAGAGATGCAGCTTTTAAAAAAGTTGTAGTAACAGTCAAGCCTGCGGTGACACCATAAGATCCCATTTGGATGCTAGCTTGCACCCCTGCTGTTGGGCTTCCTGTCCAGCTCCCTGCTTTAAGTGTCTGGGCGAGCAGTGGAAGACCATCCAAGGGCTTTGGTTCCTGTCACCCCTGTGGGAGACCTGAGTGGAGTTCTAGACTCCTGGTCACAGCCGTTGGGGAGCAAGCCAGAAGATGGCTGTGTCTATCTTTGCAATCCTGCCTTTCAAGTAAAATTTTAAAATCTTAAAGATGAACTTCTTTGATGATAAAATATACAAATAGATGGCATAAATATTTGTCAGAAGGCTTACATACGTAACATGAACAAACAAAAATAGCTACCATTAGGGAAAACAAAACAAAAGAGTAAAAGTTCAGCCAAACAATTATATTAATAGGAAAGGAATTGAAGTGGTCAATAAATTGAAGAATTCTCAGAAACAGGAGAAGCTCACCAAAAATAAAGTTCAAATAAGAAGATACAATTTTCCACATGGAAGATAAGCTGAATTGTACAATATCGGTCCGATCTTGAGCTGACAACAGCGAGGAGAAAAACAGTACTTTTAAATGCTGATGTGAGAATGTAAATTACATTGATTTTATTGACAAAAAAAATCTTATTTCTGGCTTTCAGATGTTTTGTTTAAAGCAGGGATCTTATTGCAAGCAATGTGACAGCTCCATGCTGTCTAGCCAGCTCCCTGTTCTTTGTCAACGAGACCTAAGTGCTAAAATATTTTTTTTTTTAAAAAAAATCACTCCAAAATTTCTCAAGTAGGTAAACAATATAAAATTTTTTTTTAATCTAAAATAGAAATTCACTCTAAACATTTTCTGATCTGACACTGATGTACATGGAAACTTCGTTAGGTACAAAATTAAAGGATTTCTCCTTCAATCAATGGAATAATTTTTTCTAGACCTGTACCCAATGTCCCACTGATAAATAAGAACACTAGCTTTACTTTACTATGGCCATCTAGATTTCTTTTAGGTATAAACAATTTTTTTTATTAATTACATTGTATTATGTGACACAGTTTCATAGGCTCTGGGATTCCCCCAACCCCTCACCCTACCCTCTCCCCATGGTGGATTCCTCCACCTTGTTACAGTATTACAGATCAAATTCAGTTGAGATTCTTTCATTGCAAGCATATACCAAGCAAAGAGTCCAGCATCTAATTGTTTTTCAACTCCCTGCTAAGACACCATGCTAGTGCAATTAACAAGATACTAGATATACAATTTTAATAATCCATGTCAAATGCACGTTTCTCTGAAACAAAAAAAAAAAACCAACAAAAAATGGAAAATTCAATTAGAGTAACATTTCACAAGCAGTTGAACCCATCAGAAATGGTATGGTATGTTATACGAGCTGTTCAAAGACAAGTAGTAGTTAACATCCTGAAGTGTTAGATACTTAAACCCACTTACAGTATGGGCTCCTTGTATTGTTCGCGTGAGATTGATTCCTTTCCAAACATAGATGTCTCCGTTGAGTGCACCAGAATACGTTAACTCATCCCTTGCACAGGCCAGGCACAATATTGTCTGAAGGTCACCCGTCTTACCAAAGACACCTCGTTTTGGGGTCAGAGCGTTTCCACATAAACTCCAGAACTAAAAAATACACAGCATGAGCAAACGTCCACAGAATGCTTGTTAATTAAAGTACAATATTCTGAGGCTATGCCAGAGCAGCTGAGATTTATCTAAGAAAATGCCATGTAATATGATAAAATTCAATTCTCTTCTCATCTGAGTATAATCAAAAGCTATGTTATAGTAAGTAAGTCACATATTTCAACCCTAATCTGTAAAAATAAGGTGGTGAAATAGATTATTTTAAAAAATACTCATTTTTTTCCTGCATTTTCTGAAAGCAACTACATAAAATTTAGGATTAAAAATTTGGGAACCGGATAGCAATGGAAACATTATAAATAAGAATGAAATTTAATAGTAAAACCGGTGGAGATAGGAAAGTGGGGTGGGGCATGTCTAGTATGTTATTTCTGGTTGCTAGTTTCAAAGCCAAGCGATTTCTTCATCTAAAGATTGAAATAAGACAGATTTCCATCTAGAATGATTTACTTATTCTTGGGAGAAGACAGGGAAAGCAAGTATGAATTATAACCAAGGATTTTGCTGGTTTCAGGTGAATTTCCATTATTTGCAGAGGGAGAGGAAAAAAAAGAGGAAAACCAGGAATGTATGCATTAAACAGTTCTACATGGAGAAATTAGGCAAAGGGATTCAATTCAAACGAACAGTAAATGAAATGTCCTTTAAAATAATGTAGTTTTTATTTATGGCTTAAAACCTCAAAACTCAAAGAACTATGAATCATGATACTTAACCATTAAAATTAAGATTAATGAATGAGCCATGAAGGGTTTCAAGCTTAAAATTTTAGTAATTTCAGTGGCAGAGTAGGCTCAACCTTTGACACCAGCATTCTGTATGGGAGCTGGTTCGTGTCGTGGCTACTCCACATTTCATCCAACTCCCTGCTTATGGCCTGGGAAAGCAATAGAGGATGATCCAGAGCCTTGAAACCTGCACCCACATGGGAGACCTGGAGGAGGTTCCTGGCTTTGAATTGGCTCAGCTCTGGCCAATCTTAATCTTACTTTCTAATGAAAATAATAAGTCTCTCCCCCCCACCCCATAGAAAGACATACTATGTTCATGCATTGGAGTACCCAATGTTGATACGATAGCAGTTCTCCTTGAACTGACCTATAGATTTAACACAAACCTGATTTCAATTCTTAAATACGTGGGATAGCTCAATTCATTAAAATGAAAAACTGTCAAAATTCTAAAATTAGACCAATTTGCTACTAGAGTGGTATGTATTCAGCCCTGGAGACCTGAGCACGGCTATTACAGAACAAAACCTCCTCGTACCTTGATGTGCTTTACGCCACAGCTGACAAGTTTATTTGGCTGGTACAAATCCCAAGAAATATCAAATATCTGCGAACAAACAAGAGTCATGGTTATAAAACTTTTTTTTGAAAATCATTTAAGAATGCTGTCCAAAAGAACAAATGATTCCAAGCTATCATAAGTAATCAGAAATGCACACTTCTAAATAGATAAAATTTATAACAATATGAACATAAATCCATTTTTATGAAGCAGGTAGTGGAGCATAATTTAACACTTCTATTTTTAATTTTTAAAGCATTTAAATTGAAAGAAAGAATTATTTTAAATAACAGGAACGGCTCAACAAAGGCAGAGAATAATCATGCTTGAGTAATTTCTACAGGGGAGTGATTCTTAACAGATTATATAAAACACTTAGCAAAAATACGGGTGTTTCAAAGTCAATCACGCAGAACCACTTACAAAAAAGATCCAAACATTTAGTTCATGTTCTTATTCTTTAGTTCTCTTATTGTTTATGGAAGAAAATTGACTTCTAAATTTTGAAGGCCCAAGTATTTATTTAATTCCAGTTTTTTTAAAGTAAAAAAAAATTTCTAAATCTCCTCGGTAGCAGTTTAAATAATCGATGCATTTACTAAATTCAAAGTACTAACACAAGAAGTGCTCTGCTGCTCTGAGAGCATTGTAGGTGGTCTATAATTTGAGAGGCAAGGCTACAGAGACAGCACCAGAAAGGAGGACTTCCATTCAGTGGTTCACTGCCCGACTGTGAGCAACAATCCGATTAGGCCAGGGGCTCAGCCTGGGCTTCCCAGCATGGCTGGCAGGGACCCAACTCCTTGACCCATCATCACTATCTCCCAGGTCTTCACGAACAGGAAGCGGGAACTAGGAGGCAGAGCCCACGAATTAAACGCAGGAAGTGAATATGGGACATAAATGTTTAAACAGGCATCTTGACTGCTCAACTCCCAATTACACGCAATCTCTCATGCAAATTGTATTTGAGAAAACTGAAAACCAAATACATTCTCCAAAATGCAAACATGCAAGATTTTCAGCCTATCTTTTCCAGATTAAAAAAGCTTCCACAAAACAGAATCACCAACTATGCCTCAGTGCTGTTCCGGGTTAGATTCATCACATATGTGTGTGCACGTGTGTCTCTGTGTGCACATATACAAATCAGATATTTACAAGAATTTATGGTAAAATGTTTTTATCTATGAGCATAAAAGCAAAATATTTCATTTCAACACTGACTGCAGTCTTTATATTATATTAGCTTATATAGCTTTAAATAAAAATATATATGTTTTAACAAACTTCTGAAATAAAAATATTAGGCTTCCAAAATTTAATGGTAATATTTAGATTCACACAGGCAGCATAACTTTTACTATAGTGCACAGCAATGAATTCACAATAAATAAAACTAACAGAACCCAAGTACAAGACATCCAATTCAAATTGAGATTTGAATAAAGGATATTGGTATATGAACAACCTCATCAAATAATACACACTAAATATATATGCAGTCCTTACAGGTTAATTTTAACTTCAATAAAACTGTCAAGAGAAAAATGCATAATATTTGTTGAAGTAAACACTGGTTTAAAAGTTCTCTGCTGAGGTTAGAGCCGCACACAGTACAACTGTGAAGCCACCAATCATGACCTCCACATCCAAATTCTGGGTTGAGTCCTGGCCCCCTGCTGATGCCACTGGGAAGGCAGCAGAGAATGGCTTGGTCCCCTGCCACACCCATGTGGGAGACCAGGGTGATGTCCCTGGCCCCCTGACTTCAGCCTGGCCCGGACTTGGCAGCTGCAGTCATTTGGGAGGAAGATTCAGAGGATGGAAGACCTCTCAAATGGTCTTTAAAAAAAAATTCATGCTAACACTATACATGTGGAATCATTAAGTCCTATAACACACATGTGCTCTAAGATCAGTATTTATAATTACACATTAAAAAAATTTTTAAGTAGCTTCATTGAGCTTGAAGTCTAGTAAACATACAATTCACCTGAAGAGTACAACCCAACAGTTCTTGGGATGCTCACAGAATTGTACAATCAACACTACAAAAGGTTTTAGAACATTTTCATCACCCAAGAAACTCAGTAGCCCCTTAACTAGTCTGATCTTTCATAACTGTACATTTTTTTCTAAAATAAATGATGGAATCCTAACTGTCCATAACGTAAGTGGCAGTTAAAACACAGAGGAATGACAATCCCTAACCCACCCTCGGCCCCGGCCCTGTCCCATCTATTACTCATTAGAAAGCGCCATCATAAATACTTACTCTATCTGTGTGACCAGGAGCCATAGATAACAGTTTTCCCCTTTTCCAATCCCAAACACAAACTGTGTTCTTTGAGTCAAGTCCAACCGAAACCAAACGCTACATTAAATCCAGGAGAAAATGAAAAGGCAAAAAAAAAAAAAAATCAAATTATATATGGCAAATAAATTTTATTTGTGGATGTATAAACATCAACACATACACATTTGTATTTTATAGATCTCACAGAAAAAGGTTAGATGTATTTCATCTTAACACTTCAACAAATGTATAGCTATTTATAATAAAAACACACTGTCAGTTCTAGTAAGAATGACATAATATACTTATCTTCTCTCCTTGCTGCCCCAACCAAACAGCAACAAAAACATCAAGAGATTACCGAAGGCCCTCAGGAAAAATTAGTGAAGCTTCTAATACTTCTGCAAAATATTATATAATCTATAATCATGTGCCAAAACTCATAGGTAAATAGAAGCATATAACTGACAAAACTGTAAAAATTTGATTTTTCACTCTAAACTATCAGAAGTAACCACAACTTAGATTTTATTAAGTATGAAGAATGTACTTTATAAATTATGTTTGTATTTTTGAGACAAAATATCAATTAAATTTCCCATCCACCTACTCCCCTCCTCTCACTTACTATAAAATTTCAGTCTGTGACGTAAATGTGTGTAACTAGCCTTTTCAGGTCGATTGTCCTCAGTAAGCCGACTGATGCCAGAGTCTGCATGGGGATTCACTTCATTAAGGGGAAAACCTCTGGGAGAAGAACTCTCCAGCATTGCCACAAGCTGGGAAACTCATTACTGGATAAATCTTAAACGATTACTTAAAATTTCAAATCTAGTTAAAAATGCAAAAAGTGTACACCATATCTTACTTGATTTCCCATAAACATTTTATAGACATAAAAAATAGACATGTTCTCTTAAATATAATTCTAAGGTATTGTCTCATTGACGTCATTTCGGAGCCACTCCTAATTTCATGTTAAATTGTAGCCATTCCTTACTCTTTAGCTGTACTTAAAAGTGGACGAATTCTTGTTGAAACGTAAAGAACCGCTTCCTAAGTTACACCCTCCAGAGGCAGTAGGGCTTCAGAGGGTGACTGGCCTGGGGTCCGGCTTTGGCTCCACTTTCTAGCTGTGCAACCTGGGGCAGGCTATTTAACCTCCCGGCCTCAGTTTGTTTCTCTGTAACACAGAGATCATCACAGTATCTCTTGCACGGGGTTACTGTGAGGCTGGAAGGACGCAATGCAGGCTGGGCACAAGGCCTGGGACCTTAGAATGAGCTCAAGATCTTTTTTAGTTTAGTATCTTACAGGTTTGTTTTCATAAGCTTGGAATTTTAAGTAGCATGTTCTCTTGAAGATTTCTGTAGATAAAAATTCATATATCCAAGACTTTTAAGATGTTTAAAATAATTTTTAAATTAAAGGTTTTCAAGAACTAAAAGCTTGGAGCAGGAGTTCTCCTGGGATGGATGAAAGAAATTTCTCAGCGATGCAAGGAAAGGAAAACTTCCTTTTCTGAAAGGAAAACTTTAAGGCCGGGAAGAAAGCTATTGAAAGTCATAAGACATCTATTAAAATAGCTTGAATTCATGAAATTGTATGTCTCATAGTACTTTCTAATCTTGCGAAATAAAGATTGCATATTATTCTGTTTCTTTGAAAAAGAAGAGACTTGAAAGACAATAGTAACAAAGGCACATTAAGTTTCTGCTACGGCTTTAGAGTGATATCGACTTAGGAACGCATTTTGACAGGAGGATCCAGTAAGGCCTCTACAGCTCGGTTCTCAGAAAGTCACCTCTGGTTAGAAAGGGACGATCATTACTGCCACCCAAAGCAGCTATGTCTCAGAGGAATGGACAAAACGACAGCCGCTTCTGTAAAACCCAATCTCCAAAACCAATTTTAGGTCTTGGAAAGCAGACAACTAATTTTTTTTTCCCTGAAAATTAGGATGATTTTAAGGTTTAATTTTAATATAAAACTTTTAAAAGACTATGAATTAACCACATCCTCAAAAAACAACTTCTCACCACTCATAAAACATGTTCTGGTTGTAACAATTTCCATGACAAAAGTAAACAAAAAAAAAAAAATAGAAGAAAAGCCCTTGTCTTAACTTCTTAAAAGGCAATGTCTAGAAGGAGGAGATGCTCTGGATTAGTCAGTGACGTGATTATTACATCTTTGACACTTTATCTTGTATAAAAATGATTCATAGAAATCTTTTCAATAGGATTTTGATCAATAATCTATAATGAAACCAAAGACTAAAATACAAACAGGTCTCCTCAGAAAGACAATTTTCCCAAGATATCTTCTATCTATCCTACCAAAATACCCCAGCTGGCAAGTTATGAATGAAATTACATATAAAATCACAAGCAGGTCATAGGTCAGTCCTCAGCATTTCTCTGGCTTTCAAGGTTTCTAAAAAGGATGCAATAAAAATTTCTGTTGCTGTTTTTTTTTTTTTTATATATATAAATCAACCACCCACTCCATCTAGCCTCCTTCACTATTGGATGAATATATCATCTGCTTTCCCATCTACTCCATACCACACTATTTTCAAAAACGTTCTTCAAAAAAGTTGCCACCTACCTGTCCATCTAGGTCGAATGCTAAGCAAGCTATGCCATGCGTATGAACATCTTTTAGGACTGAGACGGTCTGCACAGTGTACGAATCCCAAACACAGATGTAAGGCTCTTTCCCAACTTGTCCCGTTGCCACCAACACTCGTTCAGGATGCAATGCAAGGCTGCAAAACAAATAGTAAGACACCACTGTGCTTAGTGAGGTAAGCCCCTGAAGACAAACAGCATGCTCTGTCATGTGTCCAACACAGAATACAAAAACAAAAACAGACAAAAAAAAACACAGGAACGCGATGGGCATCTTGAGATTTGACTGCTATTTTTTTATCCATTGTTTGTATCCTTGTGGAATCACTGTCTTTCTAACTGGTTGAGGATTACAGTTAGTGGTGCATTGAGGACATGATTGTAGAGTGGACGGAAATTATGCCTTTCACAAAAAAATCAGAAAAAAAGCAAGGAAGGAAGGGGATGGAGGAGGGTGAGAGGAAGACAATGAGGGGGAGGGAGAGTGGGTGAGAGGAAGCAATGGTTATTGTCTAAGAACTGTACCCACAAAATACACGAAATCTTTTCATATCAATAAAAACTGCTTTTAGAGCTTTTGATATACACAACCTATGTGAATGTGAACATTATACCTAATTGTTCATTTATTTAAAGCTGGACTTAAAAAATTTCTGTAAAATGTATGCTAAGGTTATCATCTTTGTCTTTGTGAAAACAGTGATACACCAACTATACCCTCCAGACTCCCCAGAATACATGCAAGTGTTGCAAGAAACAGCCTCCCAAAGCATCCACTGCACGACAGGAACAAGTTAACAGCCTACCACAAGTCAGCTCATCCTCCATTCACTGTTAAAGCCCTCTCCTTCCACCTTCCTATTCTTGAATATAGCTACACCAAATTTTAACATCTCAAAATAGTACTTAGTAGCACTCTTACTATAACATTAACATCTAAAGTACAAGTTCATTTTAAGAAACTGAAAGGTCACATGGAATTGACACTAAGTAACCTAGGAGCCTTTAAAAATACAATCCGCCTGTTGGTAACAGTACATGTGGAAAAGGCAGAGAACATCTGATTTACTTGCTTGTAAGGTCGTTAAAACATACTCTACATCATATTATTTTTTTCTATGCTGATGTGACCAAATACCATAAATTTAGTATCTTAAAACAGCACAGCTGTGTTATTTCACAGTCAGGCAGGAACGACAATCTGGTTACAGTGTGGCTCAGCTCTGTCCTCTGCTTATAGTCTCACAAGTCCACACTCAAGCTGTAAATACAGATCTATTCCTTTCTGGAATGTCTGTGTGTGACTCAGCTTCCAAGTTCACTCACGATGTTAGCAAATTCAGCTAGTTAAGGACTGGGCGCTGCGTGTGTAAAGCTCGCCCCTACTGTCAGCAGGGAACTGCCTGGCTTCCTCTGGTCACCAGAAGTCCTCATCAAATGGCCACCTCCACCTTCAGCCGGCAATGGTACACCAAGCCCTCAAGTTGGGACTCTGTTCCCGTCTTGTCATTGGGCTGGATAAAACTGTTTTTAAGGGCTCATAGACTGGATTGGCCCCAACTGGGAGATTCAAGATAGCCTCCCTACCTAAAGGTCCATCTTAATTGCAAATACAAGTCACTTTTGTAAGGTTTAACTTCCCAAATTCACAGGTTCCAGAGATGTGCATACATTACTGTAGAGATCCAGAAACTATTCTTGATATCCATTCCTGTATTTCAGTTTTAAATATCCTATTTGTCTAGGTTTTTTTTTTTTTGCTAAAATTTCTACTGTTTTGCTTATTTCAAGAATGTCTTCCTTTATATCAATGATATTCAGGCATAACAAATGCTTTAAATTCTCGGATGATTCTAACACCCTGGTCATCTTGGCACCAACAATCGTCGTCTTTCCTAAGTTATTGAGATCTCCTAATGCTTGGGTTGTTTCTGGTAATTTCACATTTTGGAAATTCGAGATGCTATATGATGGGCTCATATTAAGATCTTACAGAAAATGTTGACATTTTTGTCCAGCTGGTAAGCTGTCTAATTAGGTTCAAGGCAAATGCCCCAAGTCCCCATCTGTGGTTCCCTTCACCACACCCACACATATCACAGGGAGTAAGCTGCAACTTCAGTGACTGAAGCTCAGTTCAAGACCTTTGCTCTGCTGCTTCCAGGCAGCTGGATGCGTGGATAGCACAGCAGTGAGTCAGGGATACCCAACACGGTCTTACATTGATGTCCTGAGCACCATGCACTCCAATCTCTCCTCTTCACTTCCCAAGGATCCCCTTCCTTTGTACTATGGTTAGAAGCTGAGGATATGATCCTTCAGGCAATGTCATATTTCCCCACACTGGCTCTGCTTAAAATCCTTTTGCTTACATTTAAAAATTTTTATTTTTAAATTTTATGTATGAGACCGCATGAACGAACACACACACACACACACACACACACACACACACACACACACACACACACACACACACACACACAGATTCGCTGCCTAGATGCCTGCATCAGCCAGAGCTGGAACTAAGCTGGACCTGGAAGCCTGAGCCTCAATCTGGGTCTTGCAGGCAGACCTAACCACTAGAGTCACATCTACCATCTCCCACAGGACACAACCTGCGCATCTTGGTTCAACTGGTCCTGTGGCCTGCTGCTGGAAACCTGGATGGGGCTCTCGATCCTGGTAGCCATTCTGGGCAATTGGGAGAGGCACCCACAAGCAGAAGCTCTGGCTCAGATGTTTTAAAATGTAAAGAAATCATCATCCCTATCAAGAACGCTCAGTTTCGACTCAAACTCTGTTTTGGTGACCTCGTCCAAGACATTCACCACTGCCGTATTTGACATCAGTGGTTCTCTTCCTCTACTTTCATTAACTTGAATTCTGCCATGAGTAAAAACTTTTTTCCTCCCCTATTCATTAATTTAACCTTCCATTTGTTTGTATTAGTATGTACTCCTAGATTTTTTTTTTAAGGATTTACTTATTTTCATTGGAAAGTCAGATTTACAGAGAAGGAGAGACTGAGAGAAAGATCTTCCATCTGCTGGTTCACTCCGCAAGTGGCCTCAACGGCTGGAGCTCAGCGGATCTGGAGCCAGGAGCCTCTTCCGGGTCTCCCACGCGGGTGCAGGGTCCCAAGGACTTGGGCCGTCCTCTACACCTTCCCAGGCCACAAAGCAGGGAGCTGGATGGGCAGAGGAGCAGCTGGGACAGGAAGCATGGGATCCCGGCACATGCAAGGCGAGGATGTTAACCACTAAACCATCACACCGGGCCCACTCCTAGATATTTCAAAGGGAAACTAAATTTTCTTTAAAAGACAGTAAATACTTTTTGTAGTTTTTGTCACAACTACTCAACCAGGTTGTTGTAACACCGAATCAGCCACGTGTAACACACATTCCCAGCGGGGCATCATCATCACCAGGGGAAAATGCTGGTACAGATACACATGCAGCACAACAAGTGACACACAGTGTATCTGTGGTATTAAATATTTGTAGAATGCATACCTAAAAGGGTTCCTTAGGAGAACAATAAGGAAAAAGCCCTTGCAAAACACAGATGTGGGTAAGCACTCATATCTGCTTTCCAATAAAGCCTTAGTTGCAAAAACAGGTGGTAAGCCAGATTTGGGCTGCATTTCTCTGGTTGCTAACATTTATTTCACTCTGTGGTAGTGGTGGGCAATGATTTGATCTGACTCTGCCAAGGCAACTCTAGGTAGAACGCAAAATTCAATAATCAGCAGATTGATTTTGAAGCTGACAACTTGGATGACCTGTCAATGATATTTTAAGTACCCAAATGGCCCTTGACAGAATTAAAAGATTCCCTATACTGCTCCATGGGTTAAAAAATCAATATTATGATTTATTTTACAATTCAAATTGTTCCACGTTTTAGAGGGTCTTGAATCAGCCTCCATATTCAACAAGCTACCATCTCTTTTTGAGCACTTACTTTATTGTATCACAAACTATTTCAGTAATCTTCCTACCCCAGTTCCACAATCACCTACTTCTCAATGAAGCCCTTGTTCCTTTTATTAGAGAATATTTAAAGAATAAGACCTGGGACCTCAAGTGGTAACCCAAAGTCCTCACCTTACATGCCCCGGGATTCCACATGGGCACCAGTTCATGTCCCTAGGTGCTCCACTTCCCATCCAGCTCCCTGCATGTGGCCTGGGAAAGCAGTTAAGTGGGGAACAGTCATTTGTCACAATGATGATTATATTGCTTGGGACACCTACTTTCCATATCAGAGGCTGGGTTCAGGTTCTGGGGCCTCTCTCCACTCCAGCTGCAGCTAATTTGCACCCTGGGAGGAGCAGATGATGGTTCAGGAGGTGAGTCCTTGCTGTATCATAGTGGCCTGGATAGAGTTCCTAGCTCCTAGTTTTGGCCTGGCCCAAAGATGTTGTGTGTATTCAGGGAGCGAATCAGTAGGACGAAATCTGACTTTTTGCTCTTGAAGTAAAAAATAAAAAACTTCAAGTAAATGGGAACGTATGTGTAGGGAACGTATATATGTTAATGCTAGTCTACATAAGGGAATTGGGCATCTATGGGTTTTAGTCCCAGAGGATATTGGATTCAAACCTCCAGGGATACCAAGGGTTGATATATTCTGGATTCAGAGACTCTCTCTGCCTCTATCTATACATTAAAAAAAAAATGAATGAAAGCTCGAGGCTGGTGACATGGCACTGGTCTCCCACATTGGGCTGGTCCCATGCTGCACTTCCAATCCAGCTCCCCATTCTTGGTCTGGGAAAGCAGTGGATGATGGCTCAAGCCCTTAGATCCCTTCACCCAAGTGGCAAACCCAGAGGAAGCTCCAAGACCCTGGCTTCAGCTTGGTTCAACTACAGCCACTGCAGCCTTTTGGGGAGTGAACCAGTAAATGAAAGATCTCTGTCTGTCTCTAATTCTGTTTTTCAAGTAATAATTTAAAAAATCACTCAAAAGATTGCAGCTCTCATCTCTGATTCAAATACAGAAACAGGATATTATCTTTTCCTTATTTATAACCTGTGCATCCAAGAATGAGAGACTGGGCTCTCACAGCTTATGCTCTATTTATTTACTTCATTTGGGTATACACACAGACGTTTCAAAATTGCTGGCCCTGGAAGAAGTAATTTTTATGTAGTGTAGAATTATATAGAGTTCTTTTTGTCTTTAGTCCTACTATATCCAGCTAAAACTTTTTTCTACCTTTTTAGTTATTCATATTAGCTGCTCTCTACACAGCTTAGCAAAATAGGAGGAAAGAGCTTGGGAAAATGCCATTGGGATTTCATTCTACTTGATCGTTTTGCAGTTTTTGTAGTTTTTAATGATGCCGTGGCTATGGTTCGTATAGAAAGCTCATGATCATGAGATTTCGTCATTACCGTCTACCTGCCATTGCCTTAGTTACCTTGGAATCTACAACTGCTTTCATGAGGTTCAACTTACAATTTCGCTTTTTATAAGTAATGATTTTTGTATCCCATTTCCTAATTTTTCTTCTAGAAACTTTATGGCTTTGGCTCTCATTTAAGATATATGGTCCAAATGCAGTCAAATTTTGTGTGTTGCTTAGCAATACCTTAAGGTTAATTTTCGACTTGATGTGGATACTCAGTTGTTTGGAACGCTAATTGTGGGAAAGACTTTTTTAAAGCACATTTTACATGCGCACAGGAATTATCCAATGCAGAGCAAAATACTGCTGTGGGTGATAGCAAGAATTTTAGCAGAAGACAAAAAAGTAGAACTTTTGTGCAGGTGGAGGAGGTCACTGGAGGTGTAGGCCGGCTGCACTGCTCCTGATGGGTGGAAACCTGAACGATTTCTGTCTACAGCTCCAATTTTCTTCATGAGAATGAGCGCATGAGTGTTTTTCATGTATCCTTAATACCTTACAGCTAAGTTTTACCTACAGAGTGCCTGGTAGATTGCTTAACTTATAATAGAGCTCAACAACACTTGGGCATTCGTGTGGGAGAGATGAAGAAGTATTCCTATTCTAAAACAGTTAAGATAATTACTCATCCACATGATGACACTATTATTTGAAATATACAGAAATAATGGATTATTAGATTTTTTTTCTCCTAGTAATACTTCTGAGTAATAGGCATTAGCTATGAATACTGCCATCTAATCCCACAGTTATGCATTAAGTTGTTTCAAGTTACTAATGTCTAAATTTATCATTACCGTAAAGTAGTACCATTAAAACTACATAAAGAAAGCTGTCATCTTTGTACATTTCCTTTTCTACATACAATTATATTAGTAAGGGTCTCTTTATCTCACACATTTCAAATAAGCATTTTACACTCTTAGATCACCCTATTAAACACTTGGCTGATAAGTATGTGTTCCTTTGCTCAACCTCCAAATTCCCTAACATAATCCCCCTCTACGAATCCACCTTGCAGCTGACAAGCCTGCCTTGTGCTTAAGGAATAATATAGATGGAATTCAAGGAGAGATTTCACTCCCCACAAAATTCATCAAATTGAGCAGCAACTGTATTGGTATACTTCTGTGAAAACGGAAGAAATCTCTATTCCTTGAAATCCTCTTACTTTCAAATATTTTCCATCTAGAACTAACTTTCTGTAATTACTGCTTCCTTCCTGAAATACTCCCATTAACCTTCAACTATGAGCACATCATTTTAAAAAAATAACCTCCCTTTTCCCCTAGCCTGTCACCCCATTTCTCTGCTTGTCATTCGGAGCAAAGTTCTCCAGAGTTGTCTCATCTTTTTCATTCCCTTTGTCATTAACATATTCAAGGTCATGCGTCATCTTGCCAGATCCCATGATTAATTGTATGTCATCATTTTCTTCCACTTTACAATAGCGTTGAGACAACTTAGGTGTCCCAGTTGTCTCAGTCCCTTCTGTCTCCTCAGCTACGGCTGAACTGTCTCACCTGCCCAGCAATGGATGTCAGGGGCCCAAACACTTGGGCCATCTTTCATGAGCAGTGAGCTGTATCAGAATTAGAGCAGCTGGGACACAAACCAGCTCTCATATGAGATACTGGCATCCCTGGCAGCGGTACAACACTGTCCACAGGTGCTTTCATCCAATCTCAAGGCGTTAAGCGAATCTGTATCTCTAGTCCAGAGAAAAGGATATGTCAACTTAGCACGTCTAAAGGAAAGTTTACTCTGTTTACTCACCCTCCTGGTTTGCTCCTCCTCACCTTAGTGTAAATGTTATAAATATACACTCAGTTGTTAATCTCAAGAACTTTTTTTAAAAAACAAATATCTGTTTTTATTAGAAAGTCAGATTTACAGAGAGAAGACACAAACAGAAAGATCTTCCATCCACTGATTCATTTCCCAAGTGGCTACCATGGCCAGAGCTGAGCTGATCTGAAACCAGGAGCTTCTTCCAGGTCTCCCACATGCGTACAGGGTCCCAAGGCTTTGGGCAATCTTTGGACGCTTTTCCAGGCCACAAGGAAGAAGCTGGAAGGGAAGTGGAGCATCTGAGGACATAAAGTGGCACCCATATGGGATCCTGGCATGTTGCAAGGTGAGGATTTAACCACTGAGTCATCACACCAGGCCCTTGAACCCTAACTTCTAACATGTTCCCACTTACTATTCTCCAGCCACTTTAGCCTTTCAGTTCCTCACAAAGCCCAAGCTCACTGTGCTAAGTCCCTGTATAAAATAATCTCCCAAATCTCACTCGATTAGTTCCAATGTAACTTGTTCACAGGGGACTTCTCTAACATTTCTCTCTAGTCAAACATGTTCCAGCCATTACCCTAGCTCATTTACAGTGGTCACTATCCGAAATTACCTTATTATCACTTATCTACTTGCCTCACTAGAATATATACTCCCATTATATCCCTACATGCCTACAGCAATGACTGGCACATGGAAAGTATTTGGTTATAATGTTTAAGTGAATTTCTAAAAAAAAAAAAAAGCTGCTGCCAACTTTAAGGCAGTTTTTTTTTCGAATAAAAAATCTTCAGTATAGAAGACTGTACAATTCTTTTTTTTCTGCATCCTCTTTCTTTAAAAGATTTATTTACTAGGACTGGCATTGTAGCATAAAGGGAAAAGCTGCTACCTGCAATGCAAGCATGCTATATGGGTGCCAGTTTGAGTCTTTGCTGCTCCATGCTAATGTGCCTGGGAAACTAGTGAAGACGGCTCAACTTCTTGGGTGACTGCACCCACATCAGAGACCTGGAAGGAGCTTCTGGTTTCTGCCCGATCCAGCTCTGGCCAGTGCAGCCATTTGGGGGATAAACCAGTAGTTGGAAGATCTTACTCTATCTGAGCATTTCAAATAAAAACAAGTAACAGGGGTGAGCACTATGGTGTAACAGATGAAACCTCTGTCTGCGGTGCTGGCGTGCGTCCCACATGGGTGCTGGTTTCAGTCCACACTGCCTCACAGTAAAGAAGCAGAACACTGAACATAGAAAAATCTGCCATGTCTTGGATTGGCAGAATATCAGGATGTACTTACTATTGAAAGCAATGTACAGATTCAATGCAATCTCAAAATGCCCATGGCATTCTTCTCAGATCCAGAAAAACGACACTAAAACTCACATGGAACACAAGAGACTCCTGAGAAACGAATGCAATCTTTAACAATAAAGACAAAGCCATCAGAATACCAGACCTCAGGATGTACTACAGGGCAGTTGTAACTGAACTGTTTTATAAACACAGACATGAATTTCAGTGGAACAGTGACCCCAGAAATTCTACACATCTACAGCCAACTAACCATTGACAAGCAATCCACAAATCAATCCAGGGAGAAAGGACAGTTTCTTTAACAGTGCTGGAAAATAGGATCTATGTGTGCAGAAGTGTGAAACGACCGACTCTCACCTTACACAAAGATCAGCTCTAAATGAAAGATCTAGATCTACGACCTGACACCATCCAATTACTGGTGGAAAACATCAGGGACACTCTGGAAGACATAGGCAAACTTCTTGGAAAAGACCCCAGAAGCACAACTTATAAAACAAATGGGATTATGTTAAGCTAAGAAGCTTCCACATTGCAAAAGAAACCATCAACAAAGTGAAAAAATGGCCAAAAGAATGAGAGAAAATAGTTGCAAGGTATGTATTTAATAGAGATTTAATACCCAGGATCTTTGTAACAGGTCAAGTAGTTGAACAAAACACAATCCAGCTAAGAAATGGGCAAAGAATATTAACAAGTATTTTTCAAAGAGTTAAATTCAAATGGCAAGTAGACCTATGAAAAATGCTCAGCTCCACTAACCATCAAGAAAATGCAAGTAGAAACACAATGAGGTTTCACCTCACCCTAGTTAGAATGGCAATCAGTAAAGAAATCAGAACCCAATAAATGCTGGTGAAGGGGGGGGGCGGAGTATCCCAATCACACTGTTGGTGGGAACGTAAACTAGTGCTACTGTTATGCAAGACAATAACAGAGATTCCTCAGATATCTGAGAGAAAATGCGGTACTTATGCACTGTGGAATACTACTCAGCCATTAAAATGCAAAATCTGGTCCTTTGCAACTAAATGGATCTGGTTGGAAACCATGATGCTTAGTGAAGTAAGCCAATTCCAAAAAGAAATGTCAGGTTTCCCACGATGTGTGGTAATGCACAGAGTACAAAAAGAAGCGTAATCTTTGTGAGACTGACATTCCTCCCAAAGAGTAGAGCTTTCTTTATTCCTACTGCTATGTGTTGATCTTTCTATTTGATGGAGTGTCAAATCTGTGATTGCAAAGTCAAATGAAAATATGTCATTGCAAACATTAGAGGAAAAAAAGGGCAAGACAAGGAAGGGACCAGAATGTGGGCACGAGGGAGGTGGCACTATGCTCCTGTATCTGTACTGACATTTATTCACTTCATAGAAGTAAAAAATAAAAAGCACTTCAAAAAATATTTGAAAGTCAGAGTTAGGAAGGAAAGCCTTTCATCTGCTGATTCATTCCCCTGATGACTGAAACTGCCAGGACGGGACCAGGCCAAGGCTGGGAGATTCTTTTACGTCTCCCATGTGGACAGCAGGAGCCCAAGCACATGTGCCATCTTCTGCTTTTCTCAGACCGTTAGCAGGGAGTTGTGTCGGAACCGGAGCACTGGGAACATGAACTGGTGACCTTCTGGGGATGCTGGCACGATAGGTGACAGCCTTACCTGCTCTTCCACTGTGCCAGCCCCTAACCTCACTATAAAAATGTGACAATGAGGAGGTTAGATTTGATTGCATCTTCTTGTGGCCAACTAATACTACAAGCATCATCATACTGAGTAAGATGTGAAAAAGTCAAGAAAATCTGCTATGGCAATTGCCATTATCTCCCATCTATTGAAATGACTAAGTGACACGACCTTCCACACAGGTCCAACTCCTGACCAATAAAGGCCTTTCAAAGCGACAAAAAAGTTTCCAGGGCATATTGGGCAGAAAATGAGTGTATTCTTGGGATGGGAAATGAATACATAACTCTCAGAAACAGAAGAGTGATAAAGTTTTCTTGACAAGACCACCAATGGCAATCAGGCATCTCAGTTCTTCTAAGAGACCTGGCAAACAGGTGAGAGTGCATGCTTTTCCTGCCATCAGTGCATTCCTGGGCCTTTGCTTTCAATTAGCTGCCCCCTGTTCTGCCACACATTCCACGCTTCCTGGAGAGACAACTTTCTTAGAGTAACAATCCAAAGGAAGCCAGGATTAATGTCTGTTTCACGCTTGATTCCAGGCAACTGCAGCTGGAGCACGCCGTGCATACGAGTACTTGTCCTGACCAGATCTACACCAAGGTGCTATTTTTAACTGTCCCTGAGAAAACACCACTTGAGAACTTCACAGGAGGGGATAATCTGTCCTCATGATAGTTAAGCCCTATCCCACATTAACATTGTGGATGTTTGGCTGGTTCTGACTAGAGGGGACTGCTTCTGGCTTCAACGTCATGAAATTTTCATGACACAAGCCATTCCTCCAAATCCGATGGAAGTAGCCCTTACGTCTGTTCAAGTAGTTATCTGAGACCAGGCTAGGGTAGATCTCGCTAGGTATCATGCAGAATGCTTGTACTCATACATATAACTGGACCTTCCAGGTATCCAGTGCGTGAGAATTTTTCTAGATTGATGATACAGGATGGGTGCGCCTTTGTTATTTCAGTCCAACAGTACTGCATTGATCCAGAACAGTCCTTAGGTCATATTAAGGATGCTTCTCTTAATAAATCCCCACACAGCCATGTCATCCCAGGGGGTAACAGGGACCTTGGACAAGAGGCCCAAGATATTTAAGAGTGTCTTAGTATTTAGCATAATTTTCACACTGCTATACAACTCTAATGTATAATAGCAGGGCAGTAAGTTTGGCTGATCTTAATTTTTTTTCACATTCATTCCTAGACCACAAGCCAAATATGGATTACTACTATATCTAGAGCATATTGGAATCATTTGGGAAGCTTAAAATTAAAAAGCAGAAAGGGCCCACAACAAGAAGACACCTGAACCTCACCATAAACACACTGAATCAGAATTTCTAATGGTGGGGTGTTGTTTTATTTTTAACTCTCCATGGGATTCTGTTACAGAGCTGTAGCTCAGAATTAGGAATCTAGAGCAGTGATTTTCAAACTTCAGACTGTGTAACATCACTTGCAGGGATTAAAACCAATGGCTGAACTCCAGAGTTTCTAGCTTGGCAGGTCTAGGATGAGACCCCAGAATTTGTATCTGTAGGAAAGTTCCAGGAGATGGTAAATTTCATGTACTACTACTAGTAACATGAGTCATTTTGATGACTTCTTGCTACCCCCTTTTTCCTATTCACCTGGACATCCAGAGCAAAAGTCTTGGGGTTATAAAGCAATCCTTACAGGACAGCCAATACCTCCACTAAGACAATACAGAACATTCCTTTTTCCCTCTGCACTCTCTTGGCCCCACATTCTCTGAGATTCCCTCCTGTTTCTCTGATCATACTTTGTACTCTTCCTTCCTGCATTAGTCAGCTTCTTGTCACTATAACAAAAAGCCTGAGAAAACACATCTTAAAAAAGAAAAGTTACTTAGCTCACTGTTGCGGAAGTTCAAGTTCAGGATTGGACAAGCCCCTAGGCTTGGTGTCAGATGAAGGTGGCAATGGTGGAGCACAGGGCCACACGGAGGATCCCATACCAAGCTAGCAAGCAGGGGGAAGGCTGGCAGGCCTTTTTATAACCAACTCTCCCCGGAGAACTACCTTCCAAGGGCATAGGCTAAAGAACCTTGACCCGCCTCCTGAACACCATAATTGGGCTGTTTCCACTATCTCCCCATTAATGTAGGATTTTGGGGGTTAAACTGGAGCATGATTTGGAAACCACAATCCCTACTCAGATCACAGCAACCTCCTCTGCATTTAAATGTCAGAGTGCTATTGGCATCTTTTATTTAGAACCTTTCTCTGTATTCACTCCCTCGGTGATCTCATCCAGGTTCATGGCTTTAAATATTATCTGCATGCTGAGCACCCAAATTTATACCAGCCCAGATTGCATCTGTAAATCATAGGCATGTTTAACTGCCTAATTCACACCCCACGTGGCTGTTAGGTATTGCAAATGGATTCTTCTACAACACAGCTGCTGCTAACTCCCCACCTCCTAAATAAACAGAAAACTTGCTCTTTCAAGTCACCTTCCAATACGGTTATTGGCAATTCTACTTTCCAGTTTTGACCAAACACTGAGTAAATCATCGTTGACCTTTCTGTTCTCTCACAAGTTACATCTCATCCATTAGTAAGCCATGCCACCTCTATCAGATTCATCCAGAATTTGACTGTTTCTAACTACATTTCCTGTTACCATCCTGGATTAATCTGTTTTCCCTTGACTGGATTCATGCAGCAATCTTCTAAGTAATTTCCCTGCTTCTGTCTTGTCCCTCCCCTTCTGTCTGTTCTCAAGATCCAGAGGGACTCTGCTAAACTGAAAGTCAAACACAATCGGATCTCTCTCAGTCTCAGGCAGGTAGACCCAAATCCTCTCACAGGCCAGTGTCCTACACAGACCTTTCTTCTTACCAGTGTCCTCTGAGCTCACTTCATCCCAGCCATGCTAGCTTTATTGTTCCTCAAACACTAGGTATTCCACTTTCAGATTTTGTCACTCGGTAGTCCTCCAACCTAACCCATCTTTTCTTCAACAGCCACATAGTACCTTCCTTATTTTCTTACTTCTAAGTGTCTACTCCAGGCATCACCAGAAATGCCTGTGACTACTCTACCTAAACACCTGTCTGAACTCTTGCCAATAATCCCCAACTCACTTTCCTCCACCCCTTTTTTTCCCTTAAACTAACCCCCACAGACACAATCTACCTTGCTTATTTCATACTCTTCCTTCCCCCACCAGGAGATATCAGCTCCACAAACACGAGGAATTTCATTCACTTGATTCGCTGTCATGAACCTGTAGTGTTAAGAATAGTCCCTGGTGGCCCAAGCCATGGCATGGCAGGCTAAGCCTCCACCTATGGAGCTGGCATCCCATACGGGTGCTGGATAGTGTCCTGACTGCTTCACTTCCAATCCAGTTCTCTGCTTATGACCTGGGAAAGTAATGGAAGATGGCTCAAGTCCTTAGGTCCCTACACCCATTTAAGAGACCTAGAAGTTGTTTCTGGCTTGCAACTGGCTCAATTCTGGCTGCTAAGGCCTTCTGGGGAGTGAACCAGAGAATCGAAGACTTCTGTCTCTCTTCCTCTCAAAAAATCTTTCAAATACTGTGGATCCTCATTATTTTCTTACAACACAAGACCGTCGGTACAATGCTACTGCTTCATTCCTTTCTTCTACTCTTGGCATTATACTCCTTAAGAGCATCATTGTGAAGTCTCATGAATCCATGTACATTTAACAGGTACGCTAACACTAACCTTAGTACACAAAATACCAATTAAATCCAATATTAAAAGTTATTTTTAAATTTAAAAATAATTACAGTAAGAGAACTTCCATCCGGCTGCTTCACTCCCCATATGGCTGCAATGGCTAGAGCAGTGCCGATCGGAAGACAGGAGCTTCTTCAGGGTCCCCATGTGGGTGCAGGGGCCCAGGACTGGGGCCATCCGCCACTGCTTTCCCAGTTCACAAGCAGGGAGCTGGACTGAATTGCAGCAGTCACAACACCAACTGGTGTCTATATGGTGTGCTGACCCTGCAGGCAGAAGTTGAGCTTACCACACCACAGCACCAGTCCCTAAACTCGGTATCTTAAGGCAGAGACTCTTATAGAACACATATACTCACAAACATTTCTTTGATGAGTGAAAAACTTTGACATAATTAAATTTAACAGCTACTATACACTTATTAATCCATATTTTTACCTTAATATGCACCTAAAACATCACACTTTTTATTTATCTGCATATCTACACAAAAGACATGAAAAAATTACAAAGACTAGATATTACATACATCTAAAAATCTGGCTTTTTCCATGTATTTAGCCAACATGTTCAAGGCATTTTCACCATAATTCTACATAACACAAATTTCCCTAAATATCTTTATATCTTAAAATGTATAGTATCTGAAAAGCAAATAGCATTAATATTTTGATAGCAACACACAAAATCATTATAAAATCTAAGAAAGCTATCCCCCTAGTTCTAGGTACTTAAACACAAAGACCGTGGATTCAATCTACATGTAGTTTAATGTTTTTTTGAACACCTTTTACAGTTATTAGAGAATACTTTAAAAATTCTGGTCCCAGGCCTGGCACAGTAGCCTAGCAGCTAGAGTTCTTGCCTTGCAAGCACAGGGATTCCATATGGGTGCTGGTTCTAATCCCGGCAGTCCTGCTTCCCATCCAGCTCCCTGCTTGTGATTTGGGTAAGTAGTCAAATACTGCCCAAAGCCTTGGGACCCTGCACCTGTGTGGGAGATCTGGAAGAGACTTCTTGCTCCTGGCTCCAGATCAGAGCAGCTCTGACTGTTGCAGCCACTTGGGGAGTGAATCAGCACACTGAAAGTCTTCCTCTGTCTCTCCTCTCTGTATATCTAACTTTCAAATAAAAACAGATCTTTTAAAAAAAAAATTCTGGTCCCAAGCTCAAGTAGGAGAATTTATGTTCATCTCCTAAACTGTTTATATAGAGAATTCTAGGAACAGGAATCAGAATGGCAGTACCAGCTGAAGCACTTAAAAATAAATGTGTTGTCTTTAAAAAAAAAAGCCACTTATAGAAGCAGTTAAATATTATCCCAACAAGCATATGAAAGTACTACAAGTTCCTAAACATAGAGCTAACAGACATGGCTACTTTTGTGCAAAACAAAAGCAGGAAGTCTATGCAGACAGGCGTCTTCCAAATATTTCTGGAAAATGCATACTGTGAAGAAATTATGAATGGCTTTAAAAAAAATCTTTGGTTTGAAAGAGAGACAAGGAAACAATTGTATCAATTTGAGATGAGGGATAAGAAAAAAGATGACTCCAAGAGTGCTAGATTAGAGATACAAGTATTTCTCATATTGAACTTATTTTCACAGTCAGCAGAATAAATGCAAGCAAAAATATGACATACAAGCCTACAAGTCACCTTGGGAGATTAAGAAAATCAGACAACGCATGGGCAGGCACTTGGCCTGGTGGTTAAGGCTCACGCATCCCATTCTAGCGAGCTTGGGATTGGGTCCAGGCAGCAGGTGTTCTGCTAGGTGTGTCCGGTGAGGCAGTGCTGGCGGCTCCAGCTGGGTTCCTGCTACCCATGGGACACACCCAGATTGAGTTCCCAGCTCTCCCTGCCTGCGTGGGCACGCGGGGAATGAACCGGCACACGGAGTTCTGTCTCATAAACATTGTTTCAAAAGCTAATGCACATCCCCACAAACTTCTTGAAAGCCAGTCGCCTTTGGCAAAAAAGACAAGCAACAAGCAACACAGAAGAAGCCATGTCCTATGGCACCAACGGCGGCAATCCCGGACAACAGGAACCTTAGGGGAACAGTCAGCAGCTGCCAGACTGGCCGTGACTCATCCGCCACAACCTCCAGCAGCACCCATGCAGTCTTTTCCCAAGCACTGAACGGGTGAAGATCACTCAAGCCTTCAAAATCCTACACACCTGCACGCAACCCAACAGGCCGAGCGTCGGCAGGAAGGCACAGGCGCAGCTGCTGTGAGCAGGTGAGGCTAGCTTGCCTGCTACTTCCCGAGACCTGACCCATGGGGAAGAAGGGACCCCTGAGGGGCTTAGGGAGGAAGGCAAGAAACCCACGCCTTGAGGTGGGCCATTATTACAAGACGAACCAATTCTGTGTGTGCTTGCGCTTCAGCCAGCCATTTGGACTCTACCGGTACATATGCGCTGGTGAAACACAAAGAATCCTGGCTTGCGAAAAAACGAGAGGATTTATCCCTTGTCTTGCCAAAGGAATGCATTCAATGCAATCTCAAAGCACTCCAGCGGGTGTCGAAGGAAAGCAAATCCTTTCAAAAAATCACCTCCCTGTCCTATGCTAGGATTTCCATTTCTGCTTGACCGCTTCTTGCCTTACCGTTATCTGTCCTCAACCTTTAAACTCCCTCTAGATACACAGACACACAAGGCAGAATTCCTAGCTATGTGATTGCGATCAGAGCTTCCTGTCTACACCCAGGTAAGATGCTGCAGACGAAACGCCCCAAACCTGTGGACCACAAGTAAGGGAATAAGACAGAATAAGGAACACCAAGTTTATGTTTCAAAACCCACAGCAACACACACACGTTCCTCTGGAAGGAACAAAAACGCTGTGCTCGAGGCAATTATTAGAGGACTAGCACAATTTCTGGGTCTCCTAGCTTTGGCAAAAATCAGTTCTGACACAGTGACTGAATATGGCATTTCAAATATACCGCTCAGCCAAGACATTCAGACCAGCACTGAGACCAACTTCAAGATACTGCTTGAGAAAAACCAGAAATATCAAGACACACAAAACCCAAAACCACTACTGTGATTTAAGTTTAAAAAAAGAAACTGCAAACAAACAGGAGTATTCTAGTGAAGACGCAACTAGAGAACTGGAAAAAAAGTGGAGTCATTTTTAGCAGCTTTTTTTTTTCAGCCCAAACGGATCCCAAACAGCCTACAGGTGTGCGAATTTTAACATCCAAGGACTTAGCTCTTTGCTAAGAGAAAGTAACACAGTGAAACCTGAACTCAATAACGGCCTCAATGAACTCAATGAGAGGCCAGAGTCGTCCCCACTCCCCACCCGTGGCCTCCAGGCTTGCTGCACTTGCCTCGGGTCAATTCTCTTAAAGACTTTCCCCTCACTGGTGCTTCAATGCGTTTAATAACTTAAAACGTCTCCCGAGATGTAAACGAATAGAGTGCCACCAAAATAACATTTTCGCAGTTTCCGTGATTTTTTGATGGGGGAGGGGGAAGAGAGGAGGATGCAAAAATTCCAAAGGAACGGATCTCGGTCTCACTGCACCGATCCGAGACAGTGTCCCTACAGGAAGATGTGCGGGGTGCTAGCCTGCGGGACTGGGGACCGGACAGCTGCGGCTTCCTCTCCAGGGCCCTGCTCCCCGCAAGGGGGGTGGAGAGTCCAGACGCGCCCCCCAGGGTCGGCCCGCGCCCCCTCCGCCAGCGGCTGCAGGGGTGACCGCGGCCTCCACCTCCTCACCCCTTCCTTTGGGTACCTGATGATGTCGTCGCTGTGGCCCCGGTAGAACTTCTGCCGGTGCTCCCGCGGGCTGTACACCACGCCGACCCCCGCCACGAAGTACACGATCTCCTTGGCCGCCGTGTAGTAGAGGTTGTTGCGGCACTGGTGGCCCCGGTAGCCGTACACCCACTCGAGCCGCAGGTGGCAGCTCGGGGCGCTCCGGGCCGCCATGTCGGGGCGCCCACCCGGACGCTCCGGCTCGGGCCCGCGGCGGTGGGAGGCAGCGGCGGCTGCGGGGCGACGAAAGCCCTCCGGATGGCGGCCCGCACTTGCCGCCTGCTGCGTCTTTTAAGCCGCACCCGGCAGGTGCATCTCGTTGGTGCAGCGGCGAAGAACGCCGCCTCAGCCCACGGGCGGCAGGGAAACCCTCGCCTCGAGGAGCATGCTGAGGGCCCGGGGACGCCGGCGGCCGTCCAGTGGGTGTCCCAAGCCCTTCTGCCCGCCTCGGCTCGCCCAGGCCGTGAGCGGAGCCGAGCGGCGGCCCGCTTCCTCCAGCCTGCGGCGCCTCTGCCGCCGCCGCCCGCGCGCCCTGCTCCCGGCCCGGGTCACCTGCGGCGCTCGCGCCCCGCCGCGGCCTCGTCGCCACGGCGCACAGGGCCCGCGCAGCGCGCTCGCGACCCCAGCCTCGTGCCCGCCGCGTCCGCTCCGCCCCAGCCGGAGCTCGGGCTCCTCCGGTCCCCCGCCCACACCCTCCGCAGCCCGGTGCCTTCCCCGGGCGCGCGGGCCGCTGAGCCCTCGCCTGGCCACGCAGGGCCCACGCTGACCCCCTCGGCGACCCCCAGCCGGCGTGCTTGCTGGGGGAAGCACCGGCTGGTCCAGCGCTGGCCGTACGCCCGGCCTGGGTTGTATGGATTCCCAGAGAAGGGAACCCCAGGATGCTCACAAGCCCCATTTTCCTCCCCCTTCCCCAATACTTTGTGTGTTTCCTGCTGCCTAATGGGGCCCTCTGGCCCAGACATCGGATGGGAATAACGCCTGAATTCCTAAGTGCGTGTTTTCTTAGTTGTGTTGATGACCTCACAGCTGAAAGCAGTTTAGATCATAAAGTGGCAAGGTCGGCTCTATTTCCCAGTTGCAACGTACCTGGTGTTGTCTGTTTTTACTTTACTTACTTATTGAGCATCATCGATAACGCTTCATTAAAAGAGACTACTTGCGTGGTGATCCTGAAGTCAGGTGGCTCAGGTGGAATGCGCTTGCACTCCTGGCGGTGTCATTGCCCTTTCTACTCAACCGCCAAGTCTGTCTAAGTGATCTGAAGGGTTCAGCATTGTGGCATAGTGTGTTAAAGTGCTCCGAGCAGGTTCTAGTCCTGGCTGCTCCACTTGCCGCCCAGCTTCTTGGAAATGGCTGGAGTGCTTGGGCTCCTGCAGCTGCGTGGGAGGTTTAGGTGAAACTCCTGGCTCTTGGCTCCCCTTCCCCCCAACCACCTCCCCACCTTAACTAGTGTGGCCATCTGGGGAGTGAAATAGCAGGTGGAAGAGCAATCTCTCTTTATCTTCTTGTCCCTTTAACTCTGCCTTTTAAATAAATAAATCCCTTTTAAACCCTGGAAACCCACAATGAAGAAGTCGTATGTTCAGGGTGACAATCACAAGGTTTACAAGAAGTATCTGTCCATGATACAGCGATGTGAACTGTTGTTTAACAATTACCCTTCTGGCCTGGCGTGGTGGCCTAGAGGCTGGAGTCCTTGCCTTGCACGCGCTTGAGGGCTTGAGCCAGCCTCCACTGCTTTCCCAGTAACCTGGATTGGAAGTGGAGCAGCTGGGACCCATAAGGGCACCTATATAGGATGCCAGCACCACAGATAAAAGATTAGCTTGCTATGCCCTGGAGCCAGCCCCTCCATTTTGGATTGTGACTTTTAATCTACATGTAGTCTAAATGCAAGTGAAGAAGGACCATCTCGGAGGAAAGCATCGACACACATGCCGTGAAAAGTAAACACTGAAGGAGTTTAAATTCTCAGCAGAATCTGAAAGCTAAAAAGATCTGATTAAATTTCTGGCACCTGCTGTAAGGACAAAAAGAATCAGACTCACAAAGGAGTCTCTGGACAAAGATACCTACAATGTCTCTTCAGCAGCTGCAGGGTTTGTTTTTAAAAATAAGAATATGTTTGTTAATGTTTGAAAAGATGTGACATTTTCTGGCTATACACTTATGATGTGTTAATTACTGGTTATGTGTAATTTTATGAAGACATAGAAGAGTCCTTTTATGTAGGATATAGAAGAATAGGAAGTACTTTTGTGTGTTCCTGATTTTTCACACAATGTCTTATGGATCCCTCGACACACATGTAAGTACTCACATGATAATATTGAACTTTAATTTTCCATTATCATATTTTTCCACTGCAGTGTTTAATGACCCAAGGGTAGAGTGTGAAGCAAAAACATGCTTAATGAAACTTTTCTCAACTGAGGAGTCAAGGCCAGAAGGGATGCTGTGACACAAAGGGGACTAGAAAAGGAGTCATTCATAAATACGAGAGGAAGAAGAACCAAGCTGTCCTGTCCTTTCCTATCACAATGACATATAATCCATTATTACTAGTGTCACATCAGAAATATCAAGCTTTTATTGCTAGATGAGATTCCATCAGCTTTGTCTTTTGAAAGTTAATACAAATACAGATATTGGAGAAAGGACCCCCAAATTCTACAGATTAACAAGTGGATATTTCTTAGGCATTTGAAACATAAGCTACAGCACCTCCTTTGGTAATGCATTTCCTGAAATTTGATTTCCTGGTATGGAGTTTTAAATACTTGGAATAGTTTAAAAAATCAAGCAGGTGATTTCTTCGTTGGCTACTGCTAGTTACACACCAGACCTATGCTAGGTGATACCCTTAGTCTATAAGAGAAATAAAGGGCAAAGCACAAAAACCAGAATTCACGCTGTTCATTCTAGCTAGTAAATGCAGTCAAGTTAGGAATAGTGTGGATATTTTAACAAATTGTCCATTAAAACACATCATTGACACACTGTTAGCCTATTTTATGCACAGTATAACACAATGCCTGGCACTTCAGCCGACACTCTATATTTTTTTTGTCAGCAATAAATATAAAAGAGAACATTGTATAGTCACAAAATAATTCTGATATTTAATGCCATAATAGTCAGAACTTCTTCAGCTCTATATGGCAAAATGTACAAAATTCTACATGGCAGAAGACTAGGCAAAATGACTTGGTGGGGGAGAGAATTTTAGTATTTCATTAAATTGAAAAGTCCTAGAATGGCACCAGTGGACTTGGGTCTTAAGGCTTAAGCGATACTGTCAGAATCAGGACATCACATTTGACTCATTTTTATTTCGGTTGACTCCATTGCTAGAGCAGCCAAATAGTAACTAGAGGACCAGTCGTACCATCCTATTCTTTTAGTAATTCCTATGGAGAGAGTTTTTCTCAGAGCTCCCCTGGGAAACCACCAGACTTCAGTCATATTGTCTGTGATTGGGTGACTTGAAGTATGGGCCAGTCTTTAAACTGTGGAGTAACACCAGTGGGAGAGGATCTTTTCAATAAGAAGGGTTAGATAGCAGCATTGGCCACCCAGGGCTAACCTGGCTGCTTTAGCATTCCCTAATCTCCCAACACACCAAACCAGATATGCAATTCAATATCAAACAGGTGTCTGGTAGATGAATGTAGTAACATCAACACCGGGCTTCTCCTGACACTCTCCTGTCTCCTTCTTCCCACTAGTTGACGTTCACCTCCTGGGGAAATAGACTTCATGCCCACACTTCCAAGTTGCATCACTCAGTTTCCTCTGGGTCTCAGCTGTTGGTTCTCTATGTCCCAATTCCCATAGTGACACAGTCAATTGCATTGCAAGAGAGGAATCTTACTCGGTCCCTGGGAACCTGTCTGCTCTTTGTCCTGGTGGGGAAAAAGCTATTTTTATTAGATGGACACCAGGCAAATCTGATACTCTCTTTGTCTTTTGATATTGTTCCATACACAAATATCCTTGAAAAACATATTGCACAATGGCAAGCCATTGCTGTTATTTATTTATTTGAAAGAGTTACAGGAAGAAAGGGAGAGACACACTTGGAGAAAAGGCAGATTTTTCCATCCTCTGGTTCATTTTCCCAGGGACCACAATGGCCAGGGATGAGCCAGCCTGACGTCAGGAGCCAGAAGCTTCTTTCCATGTGGGGGGCAGGTGCCCAAGCACTTGGACCATCTTCTGCTGCTCTTCCAAGGCTGTGAGAAGTGGAGAAGCCAGGACATAAAACAGCACCCATATGTGATGCTGCTGTCAAGAGCAACAGCTTTACCTGCTATGTCACAACACTGGCCCCCACAGTCTGGATTTTTTTTTTTAGGATTTCGAGGAGGGAGAGAAAGATATCTCATCTGTTGTTTCACTTCCCAAGTGGACACAACTGAGCCAATCTGAAGCCAGGAGCTTCTTCCAGGTCTCCCACGCAGGTACAGGGTTCCAAGGCTTTGGGTCATACTCTACTGCTTTCCCAGGCCACAAGCAGGGAAATGGACTGGAAGTGCAGCAGCTGGGACACAAACCGGTGCCCATAAGGGACCCTGGGGCTTTCAAGGGAAGGATTTAGCCACTGAGCCATTGCGCAGGCCCTGGAATCTTTTTTTTTTTTAATGGTAATACTCTAAGCAAATCAAGTGCACATCTAATTTGCTGCCCTCATGTACATGTATATGAATATTTTTGTGGTAGATCAGAATAGCAGGTAAGGATATAAGAGTATTTTGCATAAAGCATTTTTTAAAATTAGAGCTTTTATTGCACATTTTAAGTATTTGTAATAGGAGTCTATATTTGACACATGAAAGGGAGATTTTGGTTTAATTGAACTGTTATCACATTAGCTAAAATATCAGGCCTATTTTTCTTTTAAAAAATCATTTTGAAAGAATCCACCATGGCCCCTTGCCACCAGAGTAAAATAGGCATGTTTTCATATAGCATTCAATCACATCAGGGTAAGATGGAGTCAGAGGCGGTTGTCATATAAATAGAATTGATATCAGAAGGGTTCTAGCTTTCTTCAATGCTTTAAAATTAATTCATTTTTAGACCTCAGCATCTGATTTTCAGAGTGCAAGAAGCTTGAGAAAAAGCAATTGAGTGTAATCAGCTCTCCTTATATGCTTCGTTTAAAAGTGTTCAGGCTGTCTTGTATGATCTGAATCAGAAAGCCTTGATAAATATTCCTAAGAATGCCTAGGTAGATCACCTTAGTGAACGTGTAATTGCCTGTGAAATTCAGACTTTAAACAAGCAATTTTAGAATGAAAGGGGATGCATAATCCTTGCATTCACTAAAATTTTTGCCACAATAACAGGTGAGAACTTCATTGGAGAGCTACAAGAGGAAAATAGATCTTGGCAGATGGTCAATAAGTTAAGGTTAATGGAATGTAGCTCAAGTGCAGAAATTGAGGGATATTTTCTTCATTTTCATGGAAGTCACTAGTTCATAATGCTTTGGGATGTGGGGTTTACTGAGGCAAATAGCAGAGCATGTCTCACCAGGTAACAAAACATCATTGCTTAAGTACTTGAAATACCAGTAATATTGAATTGCGACCACTTTACAGTAGTTTTTCTGTGAATAAAGTTCACCTAAGGTTGAAGATGAGAAGAATGTGAATAGCTACAGAAAGTAAAGCTTTTGATCTACTCACAAATATCGACCTCTATCAATGGCACTGACTAGACAAGGCAGAAGGAGTATATTTCGTATATGCTAGAACTAGCACACAATGATTCACAATACAAAACAAATTGTGAGACTAACAATATAGATGTATTTTTGTACATAGCAATTTTCTAGAAAGACAATTACCTGCAATTGAGAAGTAACAATGTTGGCTCTGCCTTCTCAATAGTCAAATCTCTTAATTCTGTTAACTGCATTGTCTGGAATGTTCTAAACAACATTAAATAATAATAATAATAATGCTAGCATAGCATATTCCATATTTGGAGTCGTCACCCTGCTCGTTACATAACTGCAGCCTTGACAGCTTAGGAAATGCCTGCACAGGTAGGCAATCAATGAATGCTTGTTGATAAATAATAAATTTCCCCCCAAAGGATTATGTCATGGAGACATGTGAAGTGTCAAGGAAATCATGTGGAAAGAGTTGAGTACCAAAAAATAATGTGGCTTGCAATATTGAAATTATGCTTGTAATATCTATTATATTCTGTATGCTACATTCTATTCATGTATCTATTCCATGCAAACGCTCACCAAATTGCAAGAGTATTGTTATAGTGGAGAAGGATTATCTGGCAAAACAGCTCCTGGGCACTTTTCTTCCTAAAGCTTTGGGTACCTTCCCACTGACACTTATAATAAGCATGATAATATTGTTCTTTGGTCCTTCAGAAAGCCAACCAACAAAACGCTTGAGCATCCCAGGAAACTGTCGCCGTGCTGTTTGTGTTTATTGCTCCAGTTTTGTTTTAACAGAACCGCTTCCATCTCTCGGTAGCCATTGATTTTGGCTTTTGCCTTGTCTTTGGGATCACGCTGCTAAAGTCACGTTTTGTCTCCATTTCAGTTCTTTGAAGAGCTGCTTGATGATATTGATCCCACTTGTTTAACATTTCCAGTGAAAGCTCTGGCCTTGTCTGCGGCTGATCTGGCACAACAGTGTTGGCACTCACAGAGCAGTGAGATTGTTACACTCTTCGATTTTCAAGGTTGTCTAGGCTGAACCCACTGAGACGTCTGTAATGTTGCCTGCTGCTTCTGCTATTGGTCATTAGTCCTTTCTCATTTAGGGCGTGGACAGAATGGATTTTTTCCTCACAATTGATGTGGATGGTCTGTGGGCTTCTTTTTTTTCCCTATTTTTAAGATGTATATATTTATTTGAAAGGCATTGTTTCACACACACACACACACACACACACACACACACACACACACAGAAACGTACCATGCATAGATTCACTTCCTAAATGGCCACGCAGTCTAGCTTGAGGCAGGCCAAGTCAGGAGCCAGGTGATTCCTCTGAGTCTTGTACGTGGGTGCAGGGGCCTAAGTACTTGGGCAATCTTTTGCTGCTTTCTCATGCACTAGGCGTTCAATCAGGGCTGTCATCAGTCTGCTGAATGTATTTGTTCCATTGCTTTCTTTGTCGTATTTCCTTGTCACTTTGTAAGATTTAAAACCATTTTGAGGGGCTGGTGCAGTAGCACAGCTGTTATGCTTGCGATGCTGGTATTCTATATGCATATCAGTTTTTTGTCCTGGATGCTCCACTTCCAAACCTGCTCCCTACTAATAATGGCCTGAGAAAAGAAACAAACAAAAAGGCCCAAGTATCTGGGGTCCTGCCATGTGTCACGTTGGCATTTAAAGTCTCTCTCTCTGTATGTATATGTATATTTATTTATATTATATATATATATATATATATATATACATTTGAAGGTGGGTGGGGAGTGTTTTTATCTGCTTCTTCTCTCACTGATTACCTGAAATGGATGGAACTGGGTTGAAGCCAGAGCCAGGAGCTAGGATCGTAGTCCAAGTCTTCCATGTGGGTGGCAAGAACCCATCACTTGTGCCATGACGGCCCCGGCCAGAGTCGGTCTTGATGGGAAGTTGAAGGCAGGAGCTGGAGCCAGGGCTAGGAAATGAAGCGAAGCATGTCGTGTGGGAAATGGGTGACTTAAGCAGAGGCTAAATGCCTGTTCCTGGTCTTTGATTTTAAGCTGCAGAGATGTCTAGTTGCTGGAGAATAAAGGATACGGATCGGTGCACTGGGATCTTTGTGGCACTGAGCCTCTTCAAGGGAGTCAGTTGTTTCCCAAGGCACCATTTTCTCCAGGAGGAAAACAATCCTGGTCTTTTTTTTTTTTTTTTAAGATTTATTTGAAAATCAGAGTTACACATAGAGAGGGAGAGATTGAGAGAGAGATGATTGAGATCTTGTCTTCACCGATTCCTTTTTGAAATGCATACAATAGCCAGGGCTGGACTAGCTTGAAGCCAGGAGCCTAGAACTCCGTTAGGGTCTCCCACGTGGGTGGCAAGAATCCTAGGCCAGGGGCTGTTCTTGGATGCTTTCCCAGGCCATTAGCAGGGAACTGGATCGAAAGTGGGGCAGCCTGGATACAACCAAGTGCTCATCTGGTGTTTCACTGCTACAGGCACAGGATTAGCACGCTATGCCACCTGGCCAGCCCCAGAGCATCTGTGGTTTTAAGAACTCTCTACAGAAACACCAAACTAGTCTTCTTAAAAACTGACAAAGTCAGCATCTTGAAGTCTAAAAAGCTGTCAGACCAGAGTAGGTGAAGGAACTAGGGTGTCGGAATTTACGGTGGTATCTTCAGTGAGATCTTGGAACCGAAGTTTAGAAGAAAACTACTGACTACCCCAAAGGCTGAAGTGGATAGTCGTGTATCAGCACCTGTTTCTTAGCTGTGACAAATGTGCCGCAGTAATACAGTACCGTGTTAGCACTAGGGAGACTTGGGGGAGGAGTACATGGGAACACTTTTCCTTAAACTTGAGACTATCCTAAAATAAGTTTAAAATATCCACGTTAGAGGAAGCCAGCTTTGAGAATCACTTGCATAAGAATCTGTTTACATCGTGCCAGGACAGGAAAAGATTGTGTGAAATATTGAGCTCAACTGTTGATGGCCGGCGCATATGTTCCTATAACCTGAGCTGCACAATTACCATTTCTAGAAGCACTTCCAGGGGACACACAAGTAGACTAACTGTAATCAACATTCTTGTATAGATATATATATATATATAAAAAAACACATCGATACAGACTGTTTTCTACTTTAGAAGAAACTCATTCTATGTTTAGAAATGAGTTTCCTTTAAATATAGGAAAAATATAAATAAATGGATTAAAAATATGCTGTATGTTTTACCATCCTAGTGGTCTGAGAAAATTGTGAATGATTTCACTCTGCCAAGAGCTGTTGCTAATCCTTCTCCTGTTCTTCTTCTTCTTTTTTAAATAAGGGAGACTTAGAGCTACTCAGGACATCATGAAGTATTGGGTTAATTTTTTCTCACCTGTCCCTCCCAGAGATCCCTGAGTTTTCCATAATGAAGTCTACGTGGATTAATCTCACCACATTCTTGTCTTTCTAACCATTGCCTTCCAAAATATTTGCCAACTACGTAAATCCCTAGAGGAAAGTCTGCCTCCTACTTGAAGAAAGCACCTTGCACAAATAAGCAGGGACCGAACAGCACGTGCCTGGATGACAGTTTCCTAAAACTTAAAAGAAAAAAATTTTGTTTGCATACATTATCTATTTTGGCGAAAGAAAAAAAAAAGTCACCAAAAAATTGGAACTCCAAGTCTCTACGCATTGTTGAACTAGCCAACGCTATTAGCAGCCTGTTGCCAGCCAGATTCCAGAGCCAGTCCAGCTCCCTAACAGTTCCACCAGACGTTAGGAAAACCATTCCTCTTCTGTGAGCCTAGCTCAGTCTTCTCATCTGTGTAATGCATGGACGAGATTAAACGATCGCCAACGTCCAGCATGGCCTGGACATTGGGCGGGGTAGTACTGGTGAAGAAGCTGTTAATATGCCAGCTTCCGGAATGGGCGGAGTGAGAAGGATAGAAAACAGAGAAGGCAGAGCGTTCGGTTGCTAGGCAACAGCGCCTCCTGGTAGACGGAAGACCCCAGATAAAGGCGTCTAAATTATTGCCTCTTGATTTACACCAGACGTCTTCTAGACATTAATAGAATCTGTGACCTGTACAGTTGCCCCCCCTTTTTTCCCTTTGCAGTCGACGTATGGCAATCGCCGTAGCGGAAGTCTGCTCGCGGTGGTTTCTTATGTTTCTGTTCTCAGGCGCGACACGGGCACCTCTCTCTCCAGCAAAGCCCAGTCTCCAGGGCTGGGCAGAGCCCATGGCCGCGGGCTCCTTCCTTGCTGCCCACCGCCCTCTCCGCCGTTCCCGGCCCCGGCCCCGGGTGTCCGCGGGCCGCCATGGGCCCCGAGATGGAACCGCTGCTCCTGGCCTGGAGCTATTTCAGGCGCAGGAAGTTCCAGCTCTGCGCCGATCTGTGCACGCAGGTGCTGGAGAAGTCCCCCTATGACCAGGTACCCTGACGGCCTCATCAGCCGAGGCTGGTGACTCTGGGGGATGCCCGGTCCTCGGGCGGGAAGGACGGGGAGGTGGACCCCAGGCTAGCCACCTGCAGCAGGAGCCCTCGGCGCCGTCCGCGCGGGTCCGCGCGCTGACAGCATCCGTGCCTCTAAGTGCCCCTCAGAACTCCGCATTTCCGTCGGTGAAAAAGCCTGATAAGTCATTGATACTTACACAGGGATGGGCTCAGCGTGTGTTTTAATTCATTTCTAAAAGAAGAAAAGAAGTGTAAGCATCCATTTGTGAAGCGCCACTCCCTCTTTTGGATCAAACACGTGATTCTGGTACCTCATGGCCTACCTAGTGCAGCTTGAGGCTAATACGCAAGTTATGGGAATGAGAGAGTATGGGAGGAGATAGATTTATGATTAAATAATGACCTGAGCATAGTGAGAGTGAGATGCTGTCGTCCTGCTGGTAAGCGGTAAGGCCCGATAGGCAGATCTTGGAAGAAGATTCGAGACTAGAAGTAGAGCTGTCGTGGTTTATTCTAGTAAATGCAGAATATCCCCCATGCTTGTTGCCCCCCAGCTTTTCCTTCTAATAGCGTTGTCCTGGAGATGTATGAAAAAGGGGAAGAACTGGGGGCAAGTTATGAAAGCAGAGGCCTGGGAGGGAGCATTTTGACTTGGTTCGCTTTGGTGCCCAGCCGGCAGAGGGGTCATCACCCGTTGGACGGCACATCTCCCCTAGCACAACCCAGTTAATGAGGGCGCCGAGCCGGCTTATGTTCATGTTGGTTCATGTTCGTGAGTAAGACCATGTTTCCAGGTGGGTTTCTCAGCACGCTGCTAGTAACAAATCAAAGGGAAAAAATGGTTTACCCTCTAGGCACCTTGTGACTCCTGAGGGTGTGCCAGGCTCAAACCAGGAGCCAGGAACTCCAGCTGGCTGTCCTGTATGGGGAGCACCTGCTGGAGCCACCACCTGCTGCCTTGCTGGGTCCTCATTTCCAGGAGTTGGAATCAGGACCAGTGTCATAGCTTGAATGCAGATGCTCAGATCCGAGGTACAGCCATCCCAAGTGACAGTTTTAACTATCTAGGCCAAATAGCTGCCCCTCTGGTTATTCTCAATTCATTTCAGCTTTTTAGAGTCAGCTTAGAAATTCTGCCTCGAGTGTTTCTTGTAGTTATGGGCACTGATGTTTCCTAAAGGACTTGGTTGGGTATTGGTGGAGGGCTTCTCAGTCTGTGAAGTGCCAGCTGAGACGTGATGACAGTGGAGCAGGATGCCTTCAGCTCCCCAGGGAGCTGGTTTATCTTCATGCACTCGGATCCTCCTGGACATTTACTGAGGCTTCTGCAGTTTAGACTGCGATTGTAATGGTCATTCCGGTGCTGCCACACTGGATTGAGTGGTAGGAAAAGTGACTTGGAAGCAATTCCCAAACACCTCGAAGACCAAGGAAATCAAAGTATTGCTTCTGAGTGTCAAATATTCTTGCTTTTTTTTTTTTTAATTTTCCGCAAACATAAGATCATTTTTCTTTTTAACTGTTGTCTCACCTTTGTTTTTGCTTGTTTTTTCTCCCGGATGCAGAGACCTTCTGATTTGATTTTTGTTAATCTTATAAGCTGGTCTGGGCACTGCAGAAACACAGCATGTTGGGCCTGATCCATCAGCCTATTGAGGTGAAACCCACCTACAAGGCTATTTCAGCTGGGTTGATTTCCCTTAGGTTCTCTGGGTTTTGTTTATTTTCGTCTCTTTCAAAAGTCAGAATAGTCAGAAAGCAATAATACACTAGGGAGAAGCAGATTTTCTTAGACAGAATGTATTGGATATATTTTGAAAAAAAAAAGATGTATTCATTTCAATTGGAAGGTCCGATTCAGGGAGAGAAGGAGAGACAAAGATTCTCTCCTGCTCACTCCCCAGGTGGCAGCAACAGCTGGAGCTGAGCGGGTCTGAAGCCAGGAGCCAGGAGCCTCCTCTGGGTTTACCACGCAGGTACAGGGTCCCAAGGCATTGGGCAATGCTCCACTGCTTTCCCTGACCACAGCAGGGAGCTGGATGGAAAGTGGAGTGGCCGGGACACGAACCTGCACCCACATGGGATGCCGACACATGCAAGGAAAAGACTCCAGCCATTAGGCCATTACATCAGGCCCTGTATTAGATATTTCAAAAGTGCATTTTATGTGGCTACAGAAGGACTAGAGGGTAGGTTGAATATATTGATAGAGTGTTTGGTAAGAGGGAAAGGTTCCTGAAAAACATGGATTCAGAGCTGTTCTTCCCAGACGCATAATGGTTAAGGGGGCAGAGAGCATGGGCTGTAAACATGGATATTAATGTTCAGATGTTAAAGAGTATTAACTGGTGAATTTATTACATTGCCCTATTTTTTAGTATAATATATTAATAGTCAGTTGATAGTGAACATTGCATTTTTTCCCCCAAATGTTCCTGTGTTTGAACCAGTGAGAAGTTGCAGGCTGTCCCAGGAGCAGGTGCAAAGCAGTCCTCCAGGAGACAGCAGGATGACCTAGAGGGAGCGCTTGCCCCGGCGACCCAGCAGTGATTGTCCCGATTAGTTGTGTAATCTGATTACTGTTCTTTGTGTTCCATATGCCAGATTTATCGCTTTGAAATAAGTCCTCACTTTTTTTTTTTTTTTTGCTCCATTGTAATTAAGTAGTTCATATAACTTGGATTTTTTTTTTCAGGCTGTGGAGTTTTTAACAAGACAGTGTGCTTTTGTTAATGGGGTAGGTTTCTGATGATTAAAATCAATGAGCCTGGGGAGGAGAGCTTTGATTTTATATCAGAATGGGAACTAGTATTTCTCACATTCTCCTTGCCTGCCTGCAGCCTGTGCCTATACCAAGAGGTCACAGAGGAGTGAGGGTTCTTGTGAGTTGAAGGTGGAGAGAAAGCTGGAAATCCCTGGTTTTGATGAAAGATAGGGGACCAGGGTTGCCCAGTAAGCTGTATGTCAAAATTTGTTTGAGAAAGTGATCCAAATCAAAACACATCTTTCTGTATGGCTGATTGGCCTCCTCCCTGTGGGCAGTTTGTTTTCTGAATTTGCCTTCTGGCTGAATTCTACAGAGCATGTTCCCATTTGGCTGCTAGATCACTTGATCTCCCCAGTCTTCCAAAATCCATCATTTCCATGTTCTCTTACTTTTTTTTTTTAAATCTCCCCTACTTACTGCATCCTGAATAACAACTTGGCAGTTTCAAGCAGTACTGAGTCAGCTCATTAGCCAGGGTGAGTGTTGGTGACAATTAGTTGCATTCAGAATGATCAGGGGATTCAGTTCTCTGAGGCGAGTACAGCAGTCCAAGAGAAAGCTAAACCCGGGGGAGCAAAGAAGGAAGCAAGCTTATGAACTCAAGTTGATGCCAACAAGACTTTGGGTGGTTCTCGGCAGGGACACTCTGCTCACTGTGTCTTAACCCACGTTGAAGGGGGCTCGGAGGGGAGTTTTAGTTTCACCTGCAGTAACCGGGAGTCAGTTCTGCGTTCTGAGAAGCGGAGTGATAGGTGGATTGGTGCTTCTCTGGTAACCTGGTATTTGGCTAATTGTAATATATGTGAAAGAATGCTGACAATTGTGTGTGTGTTTTAATGGATGGTTTTATTTTGAGTCCTTAGAACTATTCCTAAGGCGTAGGCACATTAGCTACAATTTGAGAGGGAAATAAAGATTGCATGACTTGTTCAAGTTCGTAGAGCTAAGTAGTTCCCTTATCAAGACCAGGTGAATTGACCCTAAGACAAGGTTGAGCTTAATACCCACAGAATTACTTCTGTGGAACAAGTGAACTTACCTGTGGTTCCCTACAAGGGTGGATTCATTTAAATCACAAAACTGTAACTGAGAAAGGCCCAGAGAGAGCTGAAGTGATTTTCCAGAATGGGACTTTCCCTCTCTGAGCACTGAACCCTGGGAACCCTTCTCCTTCCTAGTCCTACGGCAGAACTCTCCAAATGAACCAGGTCTGTCCTTGCTCTCCGCAGAGCCCCCAGGAGCCTGCTCACCATCCTTGCTGTCATCACAGATCCTGAGAAGCACATCCTCCTGTCCAGGAGTGTTTAGGTTCAGACACTAGCTCTACAGCTCGACCCCAGAATTTTCTCATCTGTAAAGTGGAGTTGATGATATATAATTACTTCCAAAGGTCATTGGGAGGTTTTTGTTAATATGAGGCCGGTGATCAACAATTTTAGCTCCTGCTATTGTTGTCTCCCTAGGGACAGCATAGTACTTTGTAGAGAGTCTTCAGAACAATGGAATTAAAAGATAAGCTTCTTTTGATGCAAAATAGTTTGAAATTAGACATAGTTTTTTTTCATAATATTAATTTTTCATGAACTTCCTGAAAAACCCTAATATTTGCAATTAGGATTCTGTCACTTATCTATTTTCTGAAAATATTGTTGGTAATTTTGAAAGCATTTATATTTGTGTAGAATAGAGGGGCATATATTATTTGAATTTTGCTTCTCCTCAATGTTTTAACTACCATAACTTTATTTTTGAATGTATGGAAATGATGCCTTGATAGAGTTTTAAAAAATCATTCTATTTACTGAGGTATTGTTTTTATTAAACAAGTAGTTGTGGTATCTGTTGTGCTGTAAATGAGGATAGATTACTTGGAATTTTCTGATTCTAGAAAAATACACTCTTCAATGTGTACTAGTTTAATGGAATTCCTGAGCACATTTGTAGAAATACAGCTAACAACTGAATCTGTTTTGAATGAGTTAACAATTTGCCTACAAATAGTCATTGACTTGCTCTGAGAAACTGAATTTCTTAAAAAGTGTTTACTGCCGTCTTCATGCTTCCCAGGAGCCAGGTCCTGAATTGCCAATGTCTCAGGTAAAGGTTTAGCTGCAACCTTTAGTTTAGAGAATACTGGCTTAGTTGTTGCGGTAGATTAGAAGGTTCCCTGTAGTGTTATAGAATTAGCTGTGTCTCCCCGTTTTGTACCTTCTTAGATAAACAAACTATTGTTATTTCCAATACTTTGGTTTGCATGGGTAGCTTTGTAGAACTAATGTCGTGTATTCATTAAGAGTTGGCAGTTAAATAGGAACGACCAATGATGACCAGAAGGATGAGAAAAAAGTAAATGCAGGAAGGACAGCCCTAGGCTTGGAAGGGCAGGTGGGGAGTCGGCAAAGGCAGGTGTCTGGGACATGCCCTCTGACGGTTTGGATGCGAGGTGGGTGCTGAGAGATCCACCCCTGCTCAAGACAGTCTTGCATTTAACTCAACTGGCAGCTCTAGGTAACAGGAGTTTGCTACCGCGAGGAACCGTATCAACTTGGTTAGAGATGGGAACAGCCAGAGAGACCTGCTAACTGGAAAAGCCTCGGAGGAGTGGACTGGGAAGACACCCTGCAAGAGATGTGGACAGGGGAATGTGAAGTGAAGCTTTTAGGCCGGGAGGGTTTGCAGGAAGCCTGTGAGTGAGCAGAGGGCTTGTGGAGGGAGGGCTGAGAATGAGCAAGCTTGCATCTTGCCCTTCCAAGTAACTTAGCATGCTAATGGTCATTCTTAGGTAAATAAGCAATTTGAAATTCATAGGGGATTTATAAGTAATCATCAACCCTTGTAGATTAGAAAGCATTTTATAAAGTAATCATAGGGAAATCTGTAATATTAAACAAACACCATAAAAAGGCTAAAACGCAGCACTCTGATCTCTAAGTGGATGGTATATGTCATTTGGTGTTCATAATCTTGATTTATAAACTGATAGATGGGGAGAAAAAAGCCTATGATGTTTTCCTATGTGATACATGTACGAATAGTTCAAGAAGGATCTAACCTATAAATTAATGTCATTTGTGTCCTCATTTTGGAAGACTTTTTCTAAAAATTCAGTGAAGACCTTCATAATTTGCACTGTAGTTGTGGCTGAAGCACTGTGAAGGGTGTGAAGTTTCGCTGGGCTGGAGCTTCGTGAGGAATCTGTGTGTAGTCTTGCTTTCCTGCTCCGTTTGGGCACACTCAGTGACCTGCCGGGAGTGACCTCAGAGGGGGCAGGGCTCACTGGATTCTTTGACCTCATCCTCACACTTTCCGTTTTTTTTTTTTTTTTTTCTGCAACGGAAGCCAATATTGCACCTAAAGTTTTTATTCTCATAGGGGAGGCACAGTGTCGGCTGTTACTGATTTTTGCTGCGATGCCTGAGTCAGGTCCGACAGTCCGTTCTTGCAGTATCCCCTTTCCTGAGAACCTAGCAAAGTTGTTTCTTTCCTGCTGTATTAGGTGAAACGGAGAAATGTTGTGCATGTTTTGTCTGGTCAGAGGAGCTTTATTATTTTATTTTCCTGACTAAAACTGGCTTAACCTCACAGCAGGTAGGACAAGGGAGTCCGGTTTTTCTGATGTCACCTGGTAGTCTTTGCCTGAGGAGCAATGTCTTAGAGACCGATTGGACAGGTGAATGGAAGGAGATTATGTTTCATGGACATAAAGGGAAATCCTTGTGTGACGATTTTTCCATTTAATTTGAAATAACCTATGCTTTTTCCCTTAAAAAAGTCTCTAAGCATATATATATTCTTATTTTTATTGATTGTATAGTACTTTTAATACTCAAATATGTTTACATAAACAATCCTTTTAAAAAACTACGAGACTCATTTACTAATACATGAAAATGTATCCGATAAAATAGACATGATTTTATTCATATACAAGGAGTGGTTTGGGGATTACTGTATTGCTTTGCATATGTTTTATTTTAATCACTGATTAGTTTTGAATTCTTGTTTAAAAAAAGCAGAGGATTTTGGGACTGTAAAACATACTTGGCTTATTTTCAAAATAAAAAAAATATTAATTTTGAAAAGCCGAAGCCCCATCTGCTGCTTTCATTAAAATCTCAAGAATTATACACATTGCCAGGAGCAGTTCTCTGAGTACAGTCTGATGCTTAATCAAGCAGGAATATGTGAGTTTCAAGGTCATTTTTGGTAAAGTCAGGAAAATTGATTTTCTCAAACCTGATTAAATCTGAAATTGAATAAGGGCTTAATTAGATTTTACTGTGCATCTTCACGTATCAAAAATTCTCACCATTTCTATTTCTGAAGACTTAGAGTGTAGAAATTTAGAAAGGTATATAATGTATGTTTTTGGAAACATGGATTGTTATATAATAAAATAATTTTTTGAAAGTTCCTGTTTGTCTTGTGATGAAAACAATTTTTTTTTCCCATTTGGTGGGGAGGAGAGTGTGGATTTACTTTCCCGTGTTTGACTTACCTTAATGGAAACGGTTTACACCTTCCTAGCATTCTTAAGGTTAGAAGAGAATGGGTGTGAAGAGCCATGCTGATCAGATCTTGAAAGAACAGTGTGTTAGAATGGAATGTGTACAGGACCGTTACAGACCTCTGTCAGTGATAGCATAGTTGTAAATGCTCGGCTTTTCAAAGCTTGATTTAAGGGAGGCTGGGAGAGCTTAGCTCTGAAGCCTCATTAGCTCCTGATTTTCAGGGTGAACACCCTGCACACTGCCCTGCAGCATACAGGATCCACCACCCAGGCCTGCCCTGCTCGCTGGCTTCTCTGCTTGACCGGTGCCTGCTCTGGACTCTTCTCTCTTCGCTCTTCCTTCCTACCCAAAGCTGGGTGCCTCTCCTCCAACCTTCTAGAACATTGTTGTCACGGTTTCCCCATGACACTGACATCCTTTGAAGCTAGAGCCAGAGCCGTCCTTTGCTTATCTTTGCATCCCCAGGTACTGACACACACCAGGTACTTCCTGGTGATCTGAGAATGAATCAGGGGACCCCATGTCTTTCATTTTTTTAAGCAGATAATGCTGTAGTCCTTGCTGTCCACCAGCCAGTGCCGGGCAAAGATGACCTTTTCAAAATCAAAGCCGCTAGATGACCGTCAGGGCAGTGTAAAGTGTGGAAATTTAAGATAAAGCAAGATTGCCTTTTTTTGTGTTTGTTTGTTTTTCATCTTTGAAATGAAATTAAACCATTAGTCCTAGCCAATGATGCCTTCTTGGCCCCTAGGGATGGCTGTATAGATCTATTATCTTTCTTGATCTTTTATGAGTGAAAAATCTCATTCTTACTATATTTTAACATCTCCCACAGTAGATGCAGTTCCAATTGAAATTGATTTGTTTTCTTTTACAAACAAACTAGTTTTTTTTTCTACTCCTTTGATTCCTTTAAATCCACTTAAGATGCTTGAGTCATCTTGTTACACGTTATCTGATAAGAATTCAGTAAACCGTAACCAGGAAAATTAAAAGCCAAAACGCCATCCATCTGACTGCATGTAATTTCATTGCAGGAACCTCACTGTGTTGTGAAGGAAGCCTCCTTTATTTCCCCCAAAAGGAACGCATGGCATCTCCTCTGTGCATACATCCCGGTCACCTTAGCACACAAAATTCTCTCTGTTCCACTTTCTGTGAAACTCCCACTTGTCATCTGTCACACACCACTCTGCCTTGTCCTTTAATCTAGTAGGTGACATACATTTTCAGCGAGATTGGGATCCATGCTTTCATCTTCCTGCATTTCCATCTCAGGGCCTCCTTCTGTGTTGCTTAAGTAGGAGCAGCTCAATAAACAAAGGCTGACTGATTGAATGTGCCTTCATTTCTCTACATGAGGACTTTAGGGATCTTGTGGAGCATTCCCCTGTACTCTGACTGCTTCCTTCCTTCAGCTGACTTCATGGCCAGGTTCCTGGTATACAACACCAAACAGTCCTTCAGTCCCCCTGACTCCAGAGTCAGTTCTGTGCTGCTGCTTTAAGAGTTGACTCCTGCAACTGGCAGGTTAAGCTACCACCTGCAGCACCGGTATCTCATATAGGTACATTTCCAATCCAGTGCCCTGCTAATACACCTGGGAAAGCAGTCAGAAGATGGCCCAAGTTCCTGGACCCCTACCACCCATGTGGGGGATGTGAGAGAAGTTCCTGGCTGGTTCCTGGCCAGCTCCTGGCTTCCAAGTGGGAGTGAGCCAGTGGATGAAAGATATTTCTCTGTCTCTTCCTTTTAAAGAAATATTGACTTCTTCCTGAATCCACTATAGGATACCAAAGTTTATTGTTTTATTCTATGGTAAGGCAGCAAGGTAAAATTCTATTTCTGTTAAGGGATTGGCATTTGCGATGACCCTGTCACTTTAGAGTCATTGAGTCCAACTCCTGACCCCAGTTTCTGACTTACAGCTTCCTATATCTGCAGACCCTGGAAGCAGGAGTGATGTTGACTCAAGTAGTTGGATTCCTGCTACCCATCTGGGAGACCTAGATTGTATTCCTGGCTCCTGGCTTCATGCTTGTACTTGCAAAAAAGGGAATGTTTGCAAGCTACCAGATGGTTACTGCACTTTCACATACTAGGTAGTTGCTATATGGGTCGTTTCTTGATTAGTAATGACCTTGCCTTCTTGTTTTGTTGTTCTGGCAGAGCTCTTTCTATTAGCAACAAGTATTAAGTGGTGAATGATAAAATGAAACAGTAATAACAGAGACTGGCTAGCTCCTACAGGCTAGGTAGCATTTCTCACATTTTAATAACTGTTTTATTTATGCATGGCTTTTAGGCAGCCTGGATTTTAAAAGCACGGGCACTAACTGAAATGGTGTACATAGATGAAGTTGATGTAGATCAAGAAGGAATTGCAGAAATGATTCTGGATGAAAATGCTATTGCTCAAGTGCCACGTAAGTATTGATTTGCAGATATGTTCATGAAATGTCATTAGGAGCAAGAATACTAAAGAAACAGGAAAGGTAGAAATAGATGGATGGATAGCTATGTGGACTTGCCACACGCACTGTTTACAGAACATGGGGACACATGAACGCGAGTTTTCTTCAAGTAACGGTGTTGTCTTGCACTATGTAGAAGAAAGTCCTTCTGCAGTTCAATTGTTATTATCTGAACGTGTGCAATTGATGTATTTAGCTTGCATAATAAAAGCTATATTATGCACATAAAAGTTTATAAACGTGTTCTGTTGAAACCACTTTACTATGTCAGAAGATTGTTTCCTGGGAATAGAAATGCAAGCAACATCCAAGCGGCAGAAAGGTTCTAAAAGAATCTTAAAATCAGTTGTTTGAAAGCATCACTTCATTGTAATTACAGGTGGTTTGTTTAATGCTCAATGTGAGGTAGGGAAATGCCAGGCTTGTCCCAGAGGCCCAGTCCCAGCTTGCAGGGATGATGTTACGAATGGTCCTGGATGATCACCGTGCTGGTAATTTATTAATTATAGTTTTCCACCACACATATATTTTGGAAAGTAATTGCCCTCTTAAAATTTCAAATTGAAATGGAGTAAAAACATGTTTTCTGTTAAAATATCTTTATTCTCATCGTTTTGCTCTTTGTAATGTAAGACATTCAAATTCCAGATATTGGAAACAAAGCCTTTGATGGAAAAAGTTTTAATGAAAAATACTTCAAGTATGAGTATAGAGCTATCATTTTGAACTTCAAATTCTGGTTGTCTTGAGTTTGAATTCCAGCTCTAGTAATAGCTTAGCCTGCTTACTTAATTCTATAATCCTTTGTTATATGAATTGATGTGGCCTGACATATTGACAAAATTAAATGTGCTAAGTGACTTGATGGATGCTCATTGAGTATTGATCTCAAGCATATTCTGTAAAATACATTTCCTGACAATACATTACCAAGCCAGTGTAACTGTGAAAGTTGTGTTAGCTGACAATTTTTACAGATTAATGAATACTAATGTGAAATGAATTTGCATCTCATCTCTTAGGCCCTGGAACATCCCTGAAACTGCCTGGGACGAGTCAGACAGGAGGGCCCAGCCAAGCTGTCAGGTACGCACTTGGATTTTATGCCCTCTGCCTCTAACTATTGATCATCCCATGTGGGGGTCTTTCACGAATGAACTTCTTTGTGCTCCACCAATTTACTGTCTTCACAGGCCACTCACTCAAGCTGGGAGGCCCATTACTGGTTATCTCAGGCCCAGCACGCAGGGTGGAAGGCCGGGTACAATGGAACAGGCCATCAAAGCACCCAGAACTGCCTACACAGCCCGCCCTATCACCAGCTCCTCTGGGAGGTTTGTCAGAATGGGAACGGTAAATTTCTTCTGCTTTCCTATAACCTTATATTACTAAAGTAACCTTGTGTTAGAATAAGCCATTTTCCACCATTGTAACAGTGAGTTATATATAAACTTTTTGAACTATGTTAGCTATGTTTTCCACATACTTTTTATGCACAGTAAACTTATGCTTTGGGAGAAAGTCTCAAATTTCTTAATTCTGTTATTTTCCCCCATAGGCATCCATGCTTACAAGTCCTGATGGGCCATTTATAAATTTATCTAGACTGAACTTAACAAAATACTCCCAGAAACCTAAATTGGCAAAGGTATGCACTTAAAATGATTTTAAATTTTGAAATGATGTTGAAAGTATAACTATAATGACTTATTTTAGTCTGGGATTACTTAATGAAGTACTTGTACCATTCCATACTTCAGGAAACTTTTCTGTGGTGAGGCGAGTAGGTAGCAGGCAGCGTCCTCGCAGAATAAAGCATAAGAGGTCATCTGTCAGTATAATCCAGGTTGTTGTTTACGCTTGTCTAGACCTACAACTGAGTGCCATGAGGCACGTAGATAGCAGAATGTTAAACTTGCAGCTGTAGCTAAAGGACTATTCTGCTGTAATCATGTGGATGGGAAATGATGCGAGGAGAAAATGAGGAAGGAGAATGGGGAGAGAAAGGGGGGAACGCTCTACCTACAAAACTGTATCATGGAAAATAATAAAAATAATTTAAAAAGAAGAAACAAAGAAATGTAATACATTTTTTTTTAAAGTAAGGCCATCTGTATGTGTGCCTATCTCCTGTTTGCCTGTTCTTCTTGCACCTGTCTCAGAAAATCTGTATCCCTGTCGGATGTTAGGCATCTCAGTAAAGATAATTCAAGCTGGACCGTTCAAACCAGCTACATTAGTAATGCTAATTACTCCAAGATGAAATGCCCCTTTATATTAGAAGGAGGGAGAAGAGGAGGGGAGAGAGTGAGAAGGGTGTATGACTATGACCTTTCTAGAATAAAAAACTTGGGAGTGAGCTTGAAATAATGTAGCTAGGCGCACTTACCTTCTGGAAAGTGGTTTAAGCCTAACCCTGGTTTTCAGCTGGACTTGAGCGCTGAGCCTATTGCTAATCTCAGTTCTTTAAAAAAGTTTTTTTTTTTTTTTTAAAAAAAGAATTATTTATTTGAAAGAGTTGCAGAGAGAGGAGGAAGAGGTCTTCAATTTGCTGGTTCAATCTCCAGATGGCCACAATGGTGAGGGCTGAAAGTGGGCTGATCTGACGCCCACCTGAGATGCTGGCATTGCAGCCTGTGGTTTTTGCCTGCTTCTCCACAATGCTGGCCCCGCTAAATATGTTTAATATATTTATGAAATATCAGACACTCTAGGTCAAATAGAAATAGACAGCAGCCACACAGACTCAGAGTTTAAGTCTAAAAAAGAAACGTCATAGTTAGGGAATGAATGAACCAGTTATATTTTGTGACTTCTGGCAGTCGAGTCACTTTCATGAAGCAGAATTATAAAGCTTTGCGGACTGCTTTTTATGTGAGTGGAATAGTAAAAGTAACTTAGGGGCTATCAGGAGCTTCTTCCAAATCTCCCACATGGGTACAATGTACCTTGGGCCATTCTCTGCTACTTTCCCCTATGTGTTAGCAGGGAGCTGGATCAGATGTGGGGCATCTGGAACTAGAACCAGCGCTTGTATGGGATGCCGGCACCAAAGGCAGAGGATTAGTGTACCATGTTGCTGTGCCGGCCTTGACTCATTTCTAAAATCAGCATCACTTGGAAATGTTCATGGTGATGCTCTCAGGGTTGTAGCATCGTTTTCATAGCAGTAGTAGGACCAAATGCACTCTTGATTTTAAAGGAGAAAGAAAAAGAATCTATTTGAAAGAAAGAAATAGAGAAAGCTCATATCTGCTGGTTCACTCCCCAAGTACCCACAGTGGCTGGGCTAGAAGCCAGGAACTTCATCAGGCTTTGCCGTGTTGATGGCAGGGCTCGGCTTGAGCCTTACTTGGTACTGCCTGCCAGGGGCACATCAGCAGGAAGCCAGAATCTGGAGCAGAGCCAAGGCTCTCACGCAGACTCCCTAAGTGGGGTAGGTTTTGTAATCACCTAGCGGCCAAAAGCCCGCCCCACTCTGAGGCTTCTTTGCTGATAGCCTCGGTGTCCTACAGGGATGCTAGCCTCTGCAAGTGTACAGTAATGCCATGGTGGGCAAAGGGGGTGCCCACATGTGGCCATCCGGGAAGTATCAGCTGAGCTGGATGGATTATTGACAGCGGTTCTCAGCTCTGGCCATATATCGGAGTCATCTGGAGGCTATTAAAAAAATCTAACAGGACAGTGTCACTGGCTCCTTGCCTGAGCCCCCATGTGGTTCCAGTGTGCAGTTATGTCGAGTCATGAATATCCTGTTAAAGAAACTCGAATGATCTGAGCATTCAAGTTCCCATAAATACCATAAAAGGAGAAATAACTGTAAAATGAAGCAGAAACAGCAGCTGACATTATACTTAGAAACTCTGTTTCGGAAGGAACTTCTTAATTGTCATTATTAATATCGTAATCACGCAATAACAGTTGTAGAGAATAGGGGTAAATTGGCTGATTGCGTGTGACAATCCTGAAGTTGGTCCTTTTTAAGCAAACTTGGTATTCATCTCTTTCCAATAAGATAGCAAGCATAATGTGTGTGTGTGGGGGGGGGGGAGTGCATAATTCCTTAACTTTTTAGTGTGTACTCTAAAAGCAAGAATTAATTGTACATAGTAATATGTTTAAATTAGTGAGTGTAACAGAGGCTGACTTGATTCTTGTGAGTTCCAGGAACTGTAGAATAGCCTGTGTTTTTGATCCAGTTGTTTCTGGATTTTGATAGAACTATAGAGTGTGTTTGCTTACAAATCTAATGTATTTTGTAATTTTTTTTTCTTCACAGGCTTTGTTTGAGTATATTTTTCATCATGAAAATGATGTTAAGACTGTAAGTTGTGAACTCGTGCTACTTTATTTTAGTTTTCTGATTTGAACAGTTTAGACTTTGTACTACTCATAATATTTATTTATTCGGTTATTTTCATTTTATTTGAGAGACAGAGACCCAGAGAAAGCTCGCCCATGTGCTCGTCCACGTGTGTGTGTGCAGGTCGGGGTGGGTCAGGCCAGAGCCAGCACCCTGCAGCTCAATCCAGGTCTCACACATGTGTGGCAGGGTTGTAAGCACTTGGGCTGTCACCTGCTGCCTTCCCAGGTGCCTTAGCAGGGAGTTGGGTCAGAAGCGGAGCAGCCGAAACTTGAACCAAACCTTTGACATGGAATGAGGGTGTCCCAGGGGCAGTTTAACCTTCCTATTCCATTTTGGATGAGATGGTTGAGAAGATAAAGAGATATGAAGAAAGATTTAAAGAGATATGAAGGAAGGAAGGAGCCACACAGTTGTGTGTGGGAAGGGCCTCTCAGCCAGAGAGGATTTGACCGCAGAAGCCTCACTGTGGAACTTGCAGAGGCTGTGTAAGGGAACCAGGAGGAAGCCCCATGGCTGTGGGTGGAATTCCAAGGGAGAAGCACAATAGGTCAGAGTTCAAAAACAAAACACATCACCTGCTGTGTGTAGGTTCATCGTGAGGATGCTCTAAGTCTGGATTTCCATAGTGTTGGTTAGGAACAGGAGTCACATTGACCAGAGAACTTATTCTAGAGAGATTCCAAGAATGAGCAGGTTTTTCACCTTGTTATGTGAAGAGCAATATAGAATGTTTTCAAAGTTCTTTATATGCATTGATTTTTAAAGTTAATTAACAAATAAAGGAATGACTCAAACTCTTTATGTAGGCAGCAAAGCTTTTTCTTTTTCTTTTTTTTTTCCAAATGAAATCTAACCCAGACTCTCACAGATATAAGTGGAGCTGTTTGAATGGGAGCAGGGATAGCAAATGTTAACATGCCCCCTGAGCCACCTTGCTCCTTCCACGCGGGAGCTTCTGCCCCTACTCACTGGTGGGGGAGTTGGGCTCTGGTCCTGGATTATTTAGGGAACAGAGAAAGAGCTGTTTTAGCTCGTTGGACTCAGAATCTTCCAGCGGCCACTGCTGAATCTGCTGGTAACCAAAGCTTTACAGGTGTTGCCAGTTTTCAGCCAGGATGGGGACCTAATGCTATGGAAAACTAGCTTGAAAACTCTAGAAATGTTGGCAAAGATATCTTATAATGTGGGAGACTTATAATGTGGCTAGGGAGTGTTAGCAGGCTTTAAAAACCAGAAGTGCTGCGTGACTGGGAAATAAGATGAGGCGTGCTTTGTCTCCGGGACGGAGCTCAGTGTCCTGAGTGCAAAGGGACAAGAGAAAAATGACTCTCAAATGCATCTCAGCAACAAGGAGATGACAGAAAATACTCCTGAGAACCGGAGTCCCCCTATATGCTGTTCTTAGGAACAGCAGCGCTCTTCACACACTGGAAATAAACCCTGCTGGCTGTAGCGCCGGACTCCTGTTGAAACAGATCTTTATAATTGATTAGCTGACACTTGAGAAGATTTATGCAGGGACTTCCTTGTAGATATTTCATCAGTGAAGAATTTAAAAGCATTTCAACCAGCCAACAGCAAGATCCTTCCTAGATTTGATGGGGTTTGTGAAGCCATCTTACTCCTCTGTGTGCAGAGTCTGTGTGGTGAACAGAAACCAAATCAAACGTGCAAAGGCCGTTCAAGGGGGCAAGGTGCACCTCCAGGGGGATTCCAAACTGTTAGAGGAGTTTGTCATATTTAGGAAAGCTTATCTGAATTATTAAGATTGTTTTAAATGAAAACAAAAGCATCCCGCATAGGAATGAAGAGAAAATGCCATTAAACATGGACATTAGAAATGTACTTTACCACTAAACACTCCCCAAAATGTAAAACACGGATATTTTTTAATTCTGGGAGAATGAAGCAAATTGTTACATATTATTAAGGATATTGTTGATGCTAGTATTGCGGCATAACAAGCTAAACTTCTGTGCGGGGTGCCAACATCCCATATGGGCACTGGTTCAAGTCTGGGCAGTGCCATTTCTGAATGGCTCCCTGCTTATGGCACAGGAAGGCAGTGGAGAAGAGCCTGAAGCCTTGTTACACTGCACCCATGTGGAACACCAGGAGAAGCTCCCGGCCCCTGGCCTCAGGTCGGCTCAGTTCTGGTCATGTGGGGAGTGAACCAGTACACCGAAGATCTCTCTTTATGTCTCTCCTATTATAACACTGCCTTTCAAATTAAAAAAAAAATAATAAGAAGAAATATTGTTATAAATGGTTCAATAATTTGAAAAACAATATAATTTAAGTAGGTAAGCCATTAAGATGTTTATTCAGTGTGTTTTATTTCACTTATCAGGAAAAATTGGGAAATTTCAGGGAAAAGTAAGGTACGCTATTTGCCATTCTAGCAGAAATACTTTGTAAAGAATCAGCGTTCAAGGATAGACGATGGTTTTGATAATAAATAGCATAATGACATTTTGTGTGGTCATTACAAATTCTGCTTACAAAAAGTAGCAGAAATAGAAAAAAATGTTTATTTTATGTGAAGGAAAAAGCTGTGCTGTTCAATAGAGTTAGAACTTTAAAAGTATGTATTTATGAGAAATACAAGAAGGTATTACATGTAAAGAAAAATAGTAGTATTATCAGGTTAAAACATTCATTCCTCAGAAGTTTCTGGCATGCCTTGCATCAGGCTAACCCTGGGTTAGCACCATAAATAAAGTAGCTGTACACCATGGCATGAAGAGATTAATTTTCCCACCTTTTTTTCAACGTTTTTAAAAGAAAGGCTGTGGCAACTTTCACTTTATAAATTTAGCCACGTTTTCGTGGCAGGAGTCAACTACCCTGCTCTTGTCACGTGTTCCACGCTGCTGCTTCCGCTCACCCCCAGACCACCATGCTTTTTGGTAGAACACAAAGTAAAGCCATTGGTGTTGTTTGGTTAGTGAAAAGCACAAGTCGTTGCTTCTTTTCCTTTTTATGAACTAATTCATTTATTGATTTACTGGCTAGACAATCCTCTAAATGAATAATTACCGAGTGCCCGTTTATCAGTTGGTGGCGTTTATGAAAGATGCTAGGAGGTGTTACTTGAAGATGCAGACAGGTGTGCGAGAGGCCATGCTGGCTGCTGGATGAATCGAGTAGGGCAGTTCTCTGACTTTCTCATGTTCTCCTGGCTGTGTTACAGCGCTGCCTTGGATCAGATCACGTCATTAAATTTGTCACTCTAGATTTTGCCACACATGTTCTTTTCTGAATAGAATGATTTACATAAAGAAAAAAAAGCATGCCATTTTTATAACATATGCATTTTGCATAATAACTGGGAGGGAGGAATTTGTTGTTTAACATGCTTAAAAATCAGAAGTGATTTTTTTAAAATAATGACTGAGTGGTCTTTGGATTTCTCTTTAAATATTTTTCTGTAGGCATAGAGAATATTACAAATAACATGAAGAATATTTGAAATGATATTTAAAGATAAGAAAGAATAAAATTGTTCTTCCATGGAAAACCATATTTCTATTTTGAGTTCTTAATACTTTCAAATTTAGGGCAACATTGACAAAACTAAAGTGACATGTGCTGTGTGTTGGTGATTCTGTATTTGGACATAAAATAAAATATTATAAGTCACTTTAGGGAATACTTTGACATAGTACTTAAATGTTAAGAGGAAGTGGTGTTGCTATAGGGAATACTGGATATATGCCTTTGAGTTCTGAATAATTCCCTTTTCTTACCCTTCCCTCTTTGGACCATATTGGCAGTATTGACAAAACTGAAGGAGCATGTGGGCTCATGATTTTTGGAATCTTTATTCCCATATGCTCTTTAATTTCATCATCCTGATCTTGTCACAACTCGAACAGTAGTGCAAGGATGATGGTTTGTTAACCCCGAGGGTGGATGTACTCATAGGCCTTATGTTCTCTGGATCTCGCCAAGATGCTTTCCTTTTATTTTTGCACTTCCATAACCCCTGGCTTTGAAAAATTACATTCTGGGCATTTCCTAATAGCCAGATACTGGTTTTACTAAATTATTCAAAGATCCTTAAAAATAAGGAATATAGTCTTTTTTTTTTTTTTTAAGAAAAATTGGGAGCGACTAAAGAACTACGGATCTCCCATCACCACTTTGATTTCTAAAAACGTTAGTGGCCTCTAGTTAGGAATCTTGTTACTATGACAGTTTTATTTAGCCCTTAAGACATTTCCAACATAAATCAGAAATTGAGGCTGAACGGAACCCAGTCAATAGTGTCTTCTGTGAGCACAGCGTTGTTTCCTAACCGTGGAGATGGGACAAAGACTCTGTGGTGGGGACCCTAGGATTCACTCGAAATGGTTACAGATATTGTCCTCTAGTGTAGTTCTCATGGGAAGCATGATCATTAAAACAGAATCTGAAATCGTTTTTATTCTGCATCAATAATTCATATTCATTTCCTGAATGAGATTAGCACAGACGTGGATGGGACACTTGTCTCAGCACCACATCTGAACAAGCCAAAGTCAGCAGCCTGCAGCATAAACCTCCCCTTGGGCGGGCAGAGTGTTTATAAACGTTTTTGAATATCTTTTTCTGGAAAAAAAAAAAGGAGCTTTGTGTTTATTAAACAGAAAAGTCATTATTTCTTGGCCTTTTAGCTAAGCTCAAGCATATATTAAACAGGCAAATGAATATGATCTAATCGCTGGGAAGTCTTTTCAGATTACGTTAAATTGATACATTCAGGCGTTTACAATGCCTGTTTGAATCAAACTGATTGAAAACTATTTTCCTAGCATTTCTGGAGAGAGCGTTAATTGAAGTTATACTTTTCATTCTTTTGCTTTCATTTTCATTTCTGGCTGGAAAGGAAAAAAGGAAAAGGAGCAGAGCATGGGAAAGTCGTGTATAGCTTGTTCTTAATTTCCGTAGCTTTCAAGTAGAGATGTTGATTTTTCGAGTCCATTAGAGGCTCAGCATGGTGACACCAATCTTTTAAGAGGTTTGCATATTTAGAGGTCTCCCCTGGAGCAAGAGAGATGGGGAACGCCAGGAAAAGCAATTAATTTTGCAGCAGGAGATCCAAGGAACTCTCCTGGTGTTCATTTCAGAAAGGAGTTAATATTAAGAAGTGGACAGTAATGTGGGAAGCATTTTGAGATAATAGAACTGAAAATTCAAGAGTTACTTTCACCAAGCTGTTGGACATCATGATTAATCATCACTGGCTAAAGAATGAAGCATTTTCAGCTTCGAGAGAAGAGATAATAAACATGCAGTAAGAGCTCTCTCTTATTTAATAAAGTTCTCCCAAGTTAATAAACCCAGCTTCTATTCACCAGATCTTTAGGGGAGCTTCAGATTTCTTTGTTGTATTAATTTGTTAATTAATTCCTATTTATTTGATTAAGAGAGAGAGAAAGAAAGAGGACAGACATCTTCCATTTGCTGGTTCACTCCCCCAGATGGCTGCAAGAGCCAGGCTGGACCAGGCCAAAGACAGGAACTAGGGACTCAGTCTGTGTCTCCCATGTGGCTATGACAGGAGTTTAACTGTTGCTTGCTGCCTCCAAGGGTGCTCATGAGCAGAAAGCAGGAACTGAGGCTTGAAGCCAGGCATCCAGTGTGGGTTGCAGGCATCCCAAGCGATAGTTCGGCTGTTAGGTCAAAGACCTGCTGTCAGGAGCCTCAATGTGTGTAAGGATTGATTTGCTTTTATCATCACCAAAATGGTTTCTACTTCCTCTATGTAAAACCTAAATTCCTATTCAGTCATGTCTTATTTAATCTTTTGTAAGCATTAAAAGGAGCAAACTGGAAGATATTAAAGATGTGGGATTTGAAGAGTTCCTTGTTAGTCTGCAGCCAAGGCTAGGATAGTGTCATAATAATGAAATGAGGGTTGTTGAAGATAGCAGCCAGCCCAGTACTGCTTGTGTTCGTCATGCTTTAGTTTCTCGTTTTCTATATCCTTACTTGTTTTTGCTTAACAAAGAGGGACACACAGAGACAGTTCCCATCTGCTGGTTTACATCCTGATGCCTGTAGCTGAAATGAGGCTCGAGGAACTCAACCCAGGCCTGCCTCCTGGGTGGCAGGAAGCCAGGCACCCCTGCCACTGCTGCTGGCCGCCAGGGTCCACATTCGCAGGACAGCAGAGTCAGGAGGTGGAAGAAGGTGTTGGACCCAGGCATTCTACCCAGCCTCCCCTGTGCCAGGCCCAGCGCCTGTGCCTACGTCTGTCTCCCAAGTCCGCAGTCGGACACGCCGTGCACACCGGAGGCTTGAGGCGCTGAGCTTGGGAGCGTGATTTGAATCTTTAGATGGCAGATAAACAGTGGGCAAAGGGTACACACGCCTAAGGATTTAAAAATATCCGTTGTGCCTTGTGTATTCAAATACTTTATGCATGTGCTTTCTCCCCGTCTCCTGCGCTGCTAGCCCTCTGGGCTGGAGCTGATTATTTAGGGGAAATTGGCAGGGCCATCTGGGAACGTGGATGACCTGGGTCTCTTCTGCCGATTTGCAGCACGTGTTTTGCCTGATCTTTCTGTTTAACGTTAGCTCAAAAACAGCCCTCATTGAAGGTGAATTGTTTTCCAAGGCTCTGGACCTGGCCGCCCTCTCCACGGAGCATTCCCAGTACAAGGACTGGTGGTGGAAAGTGCAGATTGGAAAGTGCTACCTCAGGTGAGAGCTTTGGCCCACACACCTTACAAGTGGAGATGTATTTTCAAATCTCGAATCCATCCTCTTTCTGGGGGGTGGGCGGTGGGTATATTGCTCATACCAAACGAGAACCACTTGAGAAAGCGTTTGCTTAATAATCGCGTGATGGCAACAAAATTGGATACTGAAGGGTGGAGCTGGGAGGGGAAGGCTTCAAGGTCATCCTCCAGCTCCCTTTTTCAGATGAGGAAGGTGAGGCCAGAGAGTGGGCTGCGGTTTCCTGTGGGAGCTAGTTAGAGTCCCTGGACCGGAACCAAGCCTGCGGCCCTGGAGGTCCTATCCTCTTGACTCTGAGTCTTGTTTGTATTTATACTTCACGTTTGTTTGTTTTGTTTTGTTTTGTTTTTTTAAATCAATTTCTGTTCTATTCTGGCTTCATATGTGTTCTTATAATATTTAAAATATTTTTTGGGGGGAAAAAACTCGTTATCAAATAAAAGTAGATGAGAGGGCTTTTAGAAAGTTCATGGATTTTAGAAAAGCTATGCATACATTTTAGTGTTTTGCATGAAAATAAACTTCTCTTTTAATTTCATTCTCCGTGAACTCTGTAGACTTCCCAAGTGCCTTTTGCAGATTGTCATGGATACTTAACAGTCGTGAAATCCCGTGACTGTGCTTCAGCCTTCACATGTTGAAGACTAGCATGCTGAAGTGATGTGTTGTGCATTAAGACATGTTTTTTCGGAATTGAGAGTTCTTTCATGATATTTTAAATTTGTGGGACCACAGGCCCGGCACGATAACATAGTGGTTAAAGTCCTCACCTTCCACGCACTGGGATCCCATAAGGGCGCCGATTCTAATCCTGGCAGCTCCACTTCCCATCCAGCTCCCTGCTTGTGGCCTGGGAAAGCAGTCAAGGACAGCCCAAAGCTTTGGGACCTTGCACCCAAGTGGGAGACCTGGAAGAAGCTCCTGGCTCCTGGCTTCGGATTGGCTCAGCTCCAGCCGTTGTGGCCACTTGGGGAGTGAATCAACAGATGGAAGATCTTCCTTTCTGTCTCTCCTCCTCTCTGTGTATCTGACTTTCCAATAAAAATGAAATAAATCTTTTTAAAAAATAGATAAATTTGTGGGACCTTTGAAGAGGTAGGGACTTCTACACCGTCCCACAATGTCTACCTTTAGGCTGGTCTTTAGGGAGTCACCTTGAATCGCTTTAGTTTCAAGTCTTGCAACAGCTGTTTGGATCCAAATCACATCCATGCTTAAGTTCTTTGAAAAATGTATAAAGCCATTCTTTAAAATTGTTAACGTAAAGTTACACAATGGAACCCATTGTATATTATTCTCATTTCATTTGACAAAAGAAAGCATTATTCCCCCAGTGGCTCTTGGCTGACTAGTAATGAGTAACTTTGAGGGAGCCTAGCAGGCTGCACCGGTCGGTCTTCTTGTGTTGAAGACAGGCTGAGCTCGTGGGCTTTAATAATCAGTGGTAACAAAATATTTCCCGGGCAGAAAAGTGGGCACCGTCCTGGGGGCAGTCATGTGTGGGCAGGAAGCAAATCTCAAACTCACAGGCTGGGAAATCAGTATCAGATACCTAGAAAAAAGAAAGAAAGTTCTAGAAAAGTAGCAATTATATGTAAAAAAATAGTTTTAAGGATAATTTTTAAGACATGGACTTTTGTCTCAGGGCAAAGAATATTTTCCAAAAAAAAAAAAAAGTCATGCTCTGTTCTTCCTGTTGGGTGGAGATTCTAAGCGTTTATTCAGGTCAGTTGCCATCTGCCTGGCTGATCCTAAGCTCTGGCTGGTGAACTGATGTGACCTGGCTTACCGCAGCTATTAGCTGTGCCCGCTCGCTGGCTCCTCCCACCCAGTGCTGGGGTGGGTAGCCACGGCCAGCCCACGTAGCAAGTTCACTGTGTGAGTGGGCAGGATTACGTAAGAACGAACAAACAAACAAACAAAACCAAAAAATAGGCCTGATGGAGTGTTTTTTTATTTTAAGTTGAATGTCTAATTTGTTGCATGGCTGTTTTTAGATTGGGAATGTATCGCGAAGCTGAAAAGCAGTTCAAATCTGCCTTGAAACAGCAGGAGATGGTAGATACATTTCTCTACTTGGCGAAAGTAAGTAAATATTTTCAACTTGAGTGAAATGTGACTTCTCAGAATCAATATTTACATTCAACGGTTGGCAAGTTGTTACCTTCAGATTTGACCTCCCTTTCTTCACAGCCAGGGGAAAAGCGAGATGATGCAGAGGCTGGCGGTCTAGGGAGAAATTGATCACCATAAGAAGATGTGGAAACCCCTTGGCAAGCTTGCCCCGAGTACAGAAGGATACGTCCTAGGTCGTCCCTCACCACATTAGGTGGCAAGCCCCAGAGAGGCCTGCCTTTCTCCAACACACCTGCCTGCACCTGAGCCGGGTGTACGCAGCAGGGCCTGTTTGTGTGTGGGCCACAATTCCTCAGCTCCGAGTAATAGTAAAAATAACATTTTTCCCCCTTATTAAGCCCCTGCCAGTGTAGGGCATTGGGCCAGGTCTATTTTATAGGCAGTTTTATTTAACCGTCACAATAACCCTGCAAGGAAGGTCTTATCTTTCCTTTGTACTCTCATGGCAAATGAGACTCATGAAGGTAAGTCAGTTTTCCAGGGTCAGTTGGCTGTTGAGAAGCAGCGTTCAGGCTGGGGTCTCTGAGGCTGCCTAAGCTCGTCAGTGCCACCCCCAGTGCCACCCCCAGTGACACCCCACAGCCACCCCCAGTGCCACCCCCAGTGACACCCCCAGTGCCACCCCAGTGCCACCCTCAGTGCTACCCCCAGTGACACCCCCAGTGCCACCCCAGAGCCACCCTAGTGTCACCCCAGAGCCACCCGCAGACACGGAGGGAGTGAAGGAGCCTCTTGGTGTCTTCATATTAGGATGAAGAAGTTAGGTCTCGACACTTACTCAGGCTACTTGAGACAGAAAACCACTTGATGAAGTGTTGTTAGGAGACCAGCTTGCTCTATCTGTAAGAATTTTTGATTCTATTTTTAAGATTTAAAAATTCATTTTCATTGTATTTGAAAGGCAGAGAGAGAGAGAGAATGCACATTCCTGTTTGCTGGTTCTCTGTCTGAATGCCTAAGAGGTTGGGCTGCTGTGGACTGACTCCAGGAGCCAAGAACTCAGTGTGGGCTCCCGTTCGGGTGTCAGGGGCTCACTGTCCAAGCCATCGCCTGTGTGGTCTCCCAGGGTCTGCGTTAGCGGGAGGCCCAGCTTCCCGCCCAGTCACTCTGATGTGGAATACCAATGCCCAGGCAGCATCTTACTGCTAGGTGATGGTCAAAAGAAAATGAGATATAAAAGGAAGTGCTGCTAGTTTCTAAACAGACTAACAAAAGTTAGTTCCCCAGACCTGGCACGGTAGCCTAGTGGCCAGAGTCCTCGCCTTGCACCTGCCCTGGATCCCCTGTGGGCACTGGTTCATGTCCTGGCTGCTCCACTCCTCTACCAGCTACACGCCTGTGTCCTGGGAAAGCAGTCGAGGACGGCCCAAAACCTTGGGACCCTGCACCTACTTGGGAGACCTGGAGGAAGCTCCTGGCTTCTAGCTTTGGATCAGCTCAGCTCTGTTCATCATGGCCACTTTGGGAAGTGAACCAGAGCAGATGTGAGATCTTTCTCTCTGTGTCTCTCCTCTCTGTAAACCTGCCTTTCCAATAAAAATAAATAGATCTTTTTTAAAAGATTTATTTTTATTATGTTTTTTTTTTTTATTGGAAAGGCAGATATACAGAGAGGAGAGACAGAGAGGAAGATCTTCCGTCCGATGATTCACTCCCCAAGTGAGCGCAATGGCTGATGCTATGCTGATCCGAAGCCAGGAGCCTCTTCCGGGTCTCCCACGCAGGTGCAGGGTCCCAAAGCTTTGGGCTATCCTCGACTGCTTTCCCGGGCCACAAGCAGGGAGCTGGAAGGGAAGCGGGGCTGCCGGGATAGAACCGGCACCCATATGGGATCCCGGGGCGTGCTAGGCGAGGACCTTAACTACTTGAAATAGATCTTTTTTTAAAAAAAAAAAAAGTTAGTTCCCCAATAAAGTAAAAGTTATATCATAGAAAGTTAGTATACAAAAAAAATAAAACTGTAAAACTGTTTATCTGTTATGTATTAACCTTAAATTCTAGTAGAAGTTTCTGATCACCCCAGGTAGTAGACTTTCTGAAAGGAACACTTGAAATGAAGACATATTATTTTTCCTTTGTTAACTGGCCATTGATTGGCTGAAAAAATGGTGCTTTTATTGTAAATGTTGTTAAACCATGGTTTCATCTATTTTTCAGTAAACTGATTTGTTTAAATCCATTATTACCTACCTGGCTTTTTAGAGCGATAGGTTAACTTGTTTTCTTTAAAATATGGAGGAATGATTATTATGTAAAAGAGATACATAGATTTTTTTTTTAGGATTTTTTTTTTTAGTATTTTCTTTCTTGCAGATTTTAGTTGCTAATTAAGATCATTAAATACTCTATATCACCAGGCACATTAATTTAATCATTTATTATATTTTTAAAAATGATGAAGAAGTGTATAAGGTAAAAGGCCAGCGTTTTCACCAAATCCTGTCCCTCCAATCTTATACTTTAGTGATAAATGCTATTGACAGATTGATGTGTGTCCGTGGTTAGAAAATGAATCTGCAGTCATAAAAACAAATATAACCTTCTGTTTCCATATGCATAAAATCACAGTGATCTGTGTTGAAGGCATTCCTACTTAGCCAGTGGCTTGTCCATGCTGGTGTCTCAGTTGCTCATGAGGTGGAGCTAGCGGGTGAATGGGTGTTCACCAAGCATTATCTGGTTGAGCACCCTGACCGCAGCCTGCTCACGCGCTGAGGGGTCTGTGCGCCCGCCTCTGCCCTGCTGCTCTCGGTCCTCGTCCCGAACCGTCGTTCTTGCGCTGGCATCTTCCTCTGCTGGCCCCTAATTGGCCCCTTAATGCCATCTTATAGACATCCCTTAATGTCGTGTCTGCTCTGCCCTCAAAAGATTTTCCCTTCATCCTTTCCTTGTCTAGTTGCTGCCCAGTATCTTATATTGCAGGAATAAATGAATGAATGAATGCCTCTTATGCAACATGTGGAAATAAAACTATAGAATCAATACTGGACATTCAGCCTCACATTTCTGAGTTTTGTTTTGTTTTGTTTTGCTCGTCCTATGAGATTGTTAGCCAGTAATTACAAGCTCTCTTTGTCAAATACTGTCATTTTAAGAACTGACACTTGTATGGAAATGCATCTTGCTTTTTAGGTTTCCATTGCATTGGATCAACCTGTGACAGCTTTAAATCTTTTCAAACAAGGCTTGGAGAAATTTCCAGGAGAGGTAACTCTACTTTGTGGAATTGCCAGGATCTATGAGGTAACTTTCATATTATTTTTTAAAGTTGATGTGAAATAGAGATTAAATGCTACCAAGAAAGCTCGTGGACTCTTGAGGTTCTAGCAAAAAAAACAATTTACAAAATTATTCTTGTTAGCCTTCTGGTGTGTCTGTGGAATATGAGATTTTTGTGTATGCATTTGGCTGAACTAAGTTTTCATTGTGAAGTATTTCGGACTTACAGGAGAGAGTAGAAAGTGGCTGGATAGAGATTTAAATTCTTTCTTCTGCGTTAGTAGCATATTTGTTACCCCAGCATATTTGTGGATCCTTTTTCAAAGTCTCCAGGCTCAAATATCACTTTTTTCATACATGATAAATAAATATTTTAGACTTTTGTGTTGTGTTCTGTCGATCTGTTTATCCAGCCTTGTTATGCTGTCAATGTTATGCTGCTTTAATTACTTTATAATGTATCTGGTGGAATTCATCTTCATTAGGAGTGTCTTGGCTACTTTAGATATTTACTTGTTCTTATCAATTTTAGAGTCATGTTCTAGCGAGCCGTGTCTCCCCTGCTGCCTGATTAAAACGGCTTTCCAGTAAGTCCTGGAATTCCTGGTATCAGGTTGGGCAACCTCCCTACCTTGCTTTTCTCCGCAATTGATTATTCTTGGCTCTTCCAAACAGATTTTAGGAATGACCTATCAAGAATAATTTAAGAAAATTCAGTAGGGATATTGATTGAGACATTGATTGAGGATACAGCTCAATGAATATATTTTGCAATTATTTCCAGGACCATATTGTATCCACATAACACTAAACTCAGTAATTTATCAAAATTCAGTGTATAGTTGTCTCATGGCCAAGATTTATTATTGCACCAAAAAAATACAAAGTGAACTTAGGAAAAGATTCATGGTGCAAAATGCAGGTGGACCAGGTGCAAGTTTCCAGGAATCCTCTCCCACTTCCTTCTTGTGCAACAGGTTGTGACCATGTGGGAGAAGCACTGTCTACCAGGAAAGCTCAGAAGGGACGGGGCACATGGACACTCCTTGCCTACTACATGTCAAAATTGCAGAATCACAGAAATGAGCAGATGCTCCGCACAGACAGCACCTTATATATAAACAGTGCAGATGTAGCAAGTTACTGTTATTATTTGGGGACAGTTTTATATTAGTGAGGAGAACCAGTCAAGCTGAATCAGAAGGAGCGGCTGGGACATGAACTGGTGCCCCAAGGGGGTGCCAGCGTTGCAGGTGGACGCTTCACCCACTACACCTCAACACCACAACCATGGCATCTTCAATGCGGTAGTTGCTGTTCCATTAATTGCTGAACAGAATTCCTTCCAAAAGTTTATTATAGTCACTCCTGTGGTGTCAGGGATATGGAATCGCTCTGGAGCTGCCTTCCTCCTCCTCTGTTCATGGTTGATTTGTAACAGAAAGGAAGTGTGGAGGACAGCAGTGGGAGGGCCAAGGCAAGGACATCAGACACAGATGGGGAGGACAGCAGTGGGAGGGCCAAGGTGAGGACGTCAGACACAGATGGGGGCGGACAGCAGTGGGAGGGCCAAGGCAGGACGGCAGACAGAGGGGATGATCGAGCAGCCAGCAGACGTGAAATAGTTAGATGCAGTATTATTTCCCTTTGGATTTCCCTAGTGAATTTCCCTGATGCAGTTGACCATGCCACTTCAGATCCCTGATGTATTCTTGTCCTCCTCACGTGACTGCGGATTGGATAGAGGAATTTGCTCCTTAGCGTGGCAGCCTGCACGGTGCTGGATGTCTGTAGGGATTTTGCTGTGTACATCACGCTTTTCCTTGGGGGAATTCTCTTCCTTTTTTTGTCTGCTGTTTATTTATCACTTTCATTTTGGTACTGAATCCTAACGTTTCCCATTTTAAAATGAACACGTTTTTCCTGCCAATGGTTCATTGCCTTTTTTTTTTTTTGGTACAGACATTTGTTTAAGAGGATTTATCATTGCTTGGTAGTTAGAGGCATTTTGTTTAAAAGATAGATCTGTATTTTATCTGTTCATTGTTGAAAGGTGTTTGAACAGAAAGGCCTTTCCCTAGAAGTGTTACTGTAGGGGCCCCGGAACTTTGTAGTGTGTGAAAATCACCATGGGAGATGGTACAAGAAACATGTTACAAAAAAAAAAAAGAAAGAAAACATAGTCCGTTCCTCACCCTGCTGAGTCAGAAGTCCCGGGAGCTGGGACTTGAGGTGTGTGTGTTTTAAATATTTATTTAAAAGACACAGAGAGAAAAATGGAGAAGGAGAGCGAGATCTCCTGTCTGGTTTGCTCCCCACGTGCTGCGGCAGCTGGGGCTGGGACAGGCTCAAGCAGAATGCAGGAACAACATCTGGGTGTCCCTCGTGGGTACCATGGACTCACCCACTGGAGTCATCCTGTGCTGCCTCCCAGAATGCCCAGTAGCACGAAGCTGGGTTATAGGTTGAGTTGGGCCTTGAACCCTGGCACCCTTGAACCCTGCCCACCCTGGAAGGTGGGCATCCTGGATGGGAGCTGCTGTCCACACGCCTTCCCTGTGTGTATACTTTCAGCGAGCTCACTGGGGGTTTCTGCTGTAGAACAGACCAAGAACCAGGACAGCATCCACTTCCTTAAGTTACTTGCTATTTTACTTCAAGTAATTGAATATCTAATTATAGTTAGTATTTTTTAATTTGTGCCAAAAATAACCAGTGTAAAAATCAATTGCGTGATTCCAAGCTTATTATATAGTTGGAATGACATTTATATAGCGGAAAGTGTTATTCTAAAACACATTAATAAAATCTATTCTAGAGCTGGTATAATTTAAGTAATTCTGATGCAGGAATAAGTAAAGGGAGCAGAATAGAGCTGACATATGTTCATGCATATGAACATTGAGGACGTGGTAAAAGATGCCTGTTAAACCAATTGAATTGAGTGATAGACGCAAACCTGAGATGAATGAAGAACAAACCTTTTTCAGATGCAAGAATTGGAACAAGTGGCCACAAAAACTGGACAGCTTCTATCCCTGAGTTAGACAGAGCCAGCTTGTCACAGGCATGGCTGTGCAGTCTGCAGACCTTCTTCACTCAGGAGAGCCTCTTATTTTTCACAAAAACATGCTATGAGATTGATAGATTGGATGTATTATTCAGAATGAAGTAATAGACATTTGAAAATGTCAGTTCAGCTTATGATATCGATAGATATGACATAAATGAAGCTGTTTTAAGATTATCAGCAGATTTTAAGTGTTTAAAGAGATCTTGAGTTCAGAAAACTTGAGTGTCTCTGTTACAGTAGGAGTGGGGTATAAGAACATTTTAGAAACTTTTATTTTTGCTTTTGAACTTTTCAGTAACCAGAGGCACTGAATTAGATGCCAAGAGGACAAATTATGTGATCTTGTTCTTAGGAACTTGTAGCACTCCTATTTCATGGATTCTGTAAGACTTTCATTGTCCACATTTTGGGTGTTTTTGGAATTGGGGTGCATCTGAAAGTAGACAGGGCTTTTGATCTCTGAGCCAAGGGGCAGCTGTCACGGAGCTATTGGAACCTGTTGGGAGTTCTGGCAGCATGGTGAACTCGTTAATGATTCCAGACTGTGGCCGTGGTTGACACCTGCTGGTAAGGCTCAGAAAGCACAGGCAATGGCTGTCTCCTGGCTGCAAAGAAGATCCTAGCGACAGCAGTGAGCGGCCTTTAGCAAATGCTGAGCGTGAGTGTGAGTTCTCACTGCAAAGAAGTGATGCGCGCGAGAGGCCATGGATGTATGAAGTAGTCTGGCCTGTCCATTTCACATTGAAAGGTCTCATCTCATAAATATCTAGTTTCCTAATTGTCAGTGAACATAAGAGAAACAATGGCATTGCCAACAAATGGAACAGTATTATGTGAAATAGTGTGTACTTGGGCGACCAAGTCAAAAGTGATGCTGGGACATTTAGGCTGGGAATTAAGACTCCCTCATGGCATACTCACCATGGCGGGCGGGGGGCGGCCTGTGATTCCCCACTCCTACTGTGACAGAGACACCTGCTGCTACCACCTTGTGGCAGTGTTCAACCACGAGGTTCTGGTAAAGCAACCAGGACATAAAGTGGTGCCCCTGTGGGATGACACTGTTGTAAGTGGCAGCTTCATCCACTATGTCACAACACTGACCTCCTTGCTTCTTGTAATTAGTGGAATCCAATATTTGATAAAGAATGATTAAAATGTAACAAACCAGGAATCCTCACAGAGTGAGAAATAATGCGTGATCCACGTAATGAATGTCGTGTAAGTTGAGAGGCAGAGAGAGCAATGTGGAGTGAGGGGTCTTGGGAATACTTTTGAAAGGATGTGGATGGAGGCTGAGGTGGACCTTAAGGTGAGTTTCAGAGAGCTAACATTCACCCATTACATTTATTTACAATGAGCAGTATTTTAGAAGGAATATATAGCAACTCTAGGAAATGCTTACTTTTTTTGTTTTTTTGGGTTTTTTTGGTTTTTTTTTTGGCTGATTTCATTCTTTTTATCCTGGGCTCTTGGTCTGCCTGCTCCCGTGCTTCCCTGCACTTAGCAACCAAGATATTCTTCACTCTTTATCTATTCCTTGGGGAGGCAAACGGCCAAAGCTCCCACACTGTGGTTCAGTCTCCAAAGGCACACAGTGACTGGACCTGAGCTGGGCTAAAGTTGGGTGCGGGGATTCAGTCTGGTCTCCTGTGTGGCTGACAGGAACCATTTGCTTGAGCCAACGGTGTCACCTCCCAGGCTCTGCCTTGACCTGGAGGGAGGAGCCAGGCCTGAGCCTGATTCCTGTGAGATGGACACAGGCACTTACAGCAGCACTTAACCAGGAGGCCGACTACTCATCCCTCCCTCCAAAATGTTCTTTTAAAGTTGCCGACATCGTGCAGTTGCATTCATCTTCTGCTTTTAATCCTCTGGCGGCTTTCCTTCAGAGCAACTTCAGAAGGAAATCTGAGGTTCTTCCTGGGGTTGACCAAGGCTCTGGTGCCTCTTTGTTCTCCTTTTGTGCTCCCGACAGCCCTCTCTCCAACTGCCCTTGACTTCTTGTGTTCCGTCCCAGGCTCGTGCACTTGCTGGGAGTGTTCATTCTGTGTCCTCGGGGCCTGCCACAAAGCCTGGCACATGATAGGCTCTTAATCAATATCTATGGAGTGCATAAACTTTGCCAGAAAAAAAAACTCATGACCAGTATTTATTAAGTATTGTGTTTTTTTGTCTTGATGGAGAATAGGAAATGAACAATATTCCCTCAGCGACCGAGTACTACAAGGAAGTTCTGAAACAAGACAATACTCATGTGGAAGCCATTGCATGTATTGGAAGCAACCATTTTTATTCGGATCAACCAGAAATAGCTCTCCGGTTTTACAGGTGTGCTTTATAGCCAATCTGCACAACTGCTTTCCTGCGAGACACTATGCAGCAGTAGCAAAGATGGGGCCTCAGTGTCAAGAAGTACCAAACTGAGATGTTATATGAACATTAAAGTGACAACCCAATAACTGGAAACATACAGATACTTGGTATCTTGCAGAAACACAACTGTATAATTGACTCGGTTTTTGATAGCATGTCATTGTCTGAGCGGCCATTTTGTCGTCAATCAGCAACTGTTTGAATATTTCTAATCATCGTTGCCCTTGTTAATGGCACCAATCATAAAGACACACACAGAAAGAGTGAAGAGATTTGCAAAGAGCAGTTAACTGCATGGCTTGAAAGAGGGTCACCTGTTTATGAAAGATTGTCAACTCTTGTCCAAACATCTTTTCAAAAATAAATACATTATATCATGGGTTCTCTTTAAGCACATGCTTATTTTATGCTTCTGGAATTAATTTTTTAAGTTATGGGTATCCTTTCAGCCTTGGGGAATATACAAAGAGATGATTGGCGGCTGACCAGAGCTCTTTCCAAATATATCTGAAATGCAATAATGCAAATGCATTGCGCATGCAGTCTCCTCCTGCCCCCTTGAAGGGGATTTGAGCTTTCTTAGAGCAGCTGGACTGGATTTCCATTTGCCTAATTGACCTTACTTGTCCTGTGTCCCTTGGATTAAATAATATCCAGGAGGAACATAGAGCCCTTGAGCTGCGCCGTGAAAGCCGAATGGAGGGCAGATGGATTCTTCTCCCAGTGGAAGCTTACAGACAGAGCTTTACCATGAAGTAGTAGAGGGCAGGATTCGAGAGTGGGATTCAGCTCCGCCAGGCCTGAGGAATGCACCCAGGGACGCCAGAGCTTTGCAGCATTTAGAGTGTGTGGATTTGGCCTGATGTGGCATTTAGTTCTTACGTTAGTGCTCCCACTAACTTTTTGGAGGGAAAAGCTTAGATTACTTGCGTCTGACTGTGCCCCTGCACATTCTGTACGACGGGCACCATTGCAAAAGGAGCATCTTTGTATGAGGTGGTGGTGGTAGAAGCAGGGTGTTTAAAAAGCTCCAGAGTCATGTGTAGCCAGAAAAAATTCCAGAGATTTCAGGTTATCACATCAAAACAAGCCTATCTTTTAATTCCATTTTCCAAGAATTATTTGAAGCACTCTTACATTAGCTTTAGTCTTTTTGAATTTACTATAACACTGCACTTCTGTTCTTTGAGAGTATTTACATGATACAAATGAGTTCATTTCTAATTTGGTAAAAGGAAAATGCATGTTATAACACAGTGTTGGCTTGACAGTAAAATGTGTGATCTCTTTTTTTTTTGTTTCTTTTTTTTGAAAAGGCGACTCCTGCAGATGGGTGTGTATAATTGCCAGCTTTTTAACAATCTGGGGCTGTGTTGTTTCTATGCCCAGCAGTACGACATGACCCTCACCTCCTTTGAACGTGCCCTTGCTCTGGCTGAACATGAAGAAGAGACAGCTGATGTGTGGTACAACCTGGGACACGTAGCTGTGGTACGCTATTTTCCTGATACAATTTCTGGTATGAAAAGTTGGAAGAAATTTCTAGGTATTATATATCCAGGTTTTGTCACAGTTTTCTGTGGCAGTTTAGAGGCATACAGGAGTCAACCATAGTTCATTCTCTGTCCCCAAGTCAGACTCCCCCATATGGAATTCACGCCTGACTTCTGTAATGGATGCTTGCCACTTTTTCTATAGTAACAGGAAAGATTTCAATGAGGAAAGATGGGAGGGGGGCTGGCAAAAGGAAGCGTATGGATTCACGTGTGCGAATTGGTGCCTCTCTTACAGGGCATAGGAGACACGAACTTGGCCCATCAGTGTTTTAGACTGGCTCTGGTCAACAACAACCACCACGCCGAGGCCTATAACAACCTGGCCGTGCTGGAGATGCGGAAGGGCCACGTCGAACAGGTCAGGGACCTAGCCGCAGCCCAGCGGGCACTCTGCTTTCTTCAAAGGAAAAGTGTCCTCAGTGGTGATTGTTATCTAATTTAAAATGAGCCCTGGAGGTAAAGACGCCGGTGTCCATGTTGGAGTACGTGGGTTCAATACCTGGTTCTGGCTCTGGACTCCAGCTTCCTGCCAATGCGCATCGTGGGAAGCAGGTGATGGTTGAGAGAGCTGGGCCTCTGCCACCCTTGTAGGAAACTTATATTGAGTTCTGGACTCCTGACTTCTGTCTGGCCCAGACCTGACCATTGTGAACATTTGGGATGGAAGCTGTCTTCCTTTCCCCCTCTCTCTCGTCTCCTTCTCTCTGCCTCTCAGATAAATAAATACATCATTTTTAACAAGTGATATATAAGTGGGTTCTGGATGTGAATCGTAGCTTTGTCACATGTTAGCTAAGTGAGCTTGGACAAGTTACTTCTTTAAAAAAGAAGGAGAAAGATTTTATGAGAGCAAACATGAGCTCCTGTTCTTTCCTGCCTTAGTGAACTGTAGTGCTGCTCAGCACCCTCTGCTCCCCGCCTGGCAGCTCAAGCTGACGTCCTGGGAGCCGCTTCCCCCAGACACCTGCACCTGGTCGCTTTCCCTGTTCCTCTCACCTTTCTCCAAACCACTCCTGTCTTCTTGAGCTGCTCCTGGGCCTCCATCTGGCATTTTGTTCCCATATGCACCTACCCTACCAGGTAGCCTCCTCAGAACTACCAAGTGAATCTGCTTAACGAACCAGATTCTTAACTTCTTTGCTTAAAACCCTCCAGTGCTTTCTCCTTGCCCTTGAAATAAAATCTGGAATCCAGATTGTAGGCTCCAAGGCCCTCGATAACCTGGCCCCCAGTTCTCTCCTGCACCCCACCTTGTGCCACTTCTTTCCCACTGACTTCTGAACACATAGCCGCCCTGCTCAGCAGCTGTGCGGTGTGCAGTCTTCCGGCAGGGCCTTAGAATGCTCTTCCTTCGCGTCTTGCAACAAGGTGGGTTTTTTGTTTTTTGTTTTTTTGGTCCTTGTGGTCTTAGCTTAAATACCACCTCCTTTGGATGGGCCTTCTCAAACATTCTAAAAAACCTTGATGTCATGTTTCTTATTTTCCTTTCTTCTTACTTTTAATTTTACCGCATATTTTCGTAGTTATGGGTAGAATGTGGAATGTCAGCTGTGTGAAAGCAGCGGTCTTAACCTGTCAAGTAACTTCAGTGTTCCCAGTGTGTGAGATAGTGCCTGGCCAGGGTAGGAGCTGGGTGATGTATGACCCATAAATCCACCGACTGAAGGAGTTGTGTGAGGCTTAGCATCATGCGTAAGCACCTGGCGTGGTAGAGGTACAGCAGTACACACATGGCAGGTGCAAGTTACATACAGAACCAAACTTTTAGATGCTGAATACATTCATATCTTATTAACAACAATCCAAGATAAATGTTATTACAGTCTCCAGCTTACAAAGATGAAGACTGGAAGAGGGTGAGTGACTTTTCCAGGGATCCTGGACATGGTTAAGCAGCATGGCAAGACGTTGGCCTCTGCCCTGGCATCCTGAGCAGAGGGATGAACTTTTAGCGGAAACAAAGGCAGACACCTCATTGGACAGTCCTTTGTCTCATCACCACTCCCACAGGAGTTAAGGTGGATTCGCATGCTATAAACAAAAACTAGTATAAAATGGACCCTTGCTCTGGCATGAACTTTGGACTTTAAAATGCTTTACTATCCCTGAGTTATTTTTCTTGCTATTATATTAGAGAACAATAATTTGAACCTGCTAACTCAACCAACAGCAACAAAATCTAGATTTCTAAGAAGACTTTTTTTTTTTTTTTTAGTATTGAGATAGCATTTAACTTGCAAGTCATATTGAAATACAAACTTTATGAGGTCAGTAGTTCTCAAACAATCTGAAGACTACTCCAGACTTTCAGTTCTCTTATTTTCTCTGGCTTTTGAAGCATTTATGATCAACATAGTTTAGTAAGACATCAGTAGTCAGTTGTATTTCAGTAAGTCCTATTTCACGAGGCATCATCATCTGTATTCATCACGAGAACATGTTTAATTAAATCCCACCCTGGATAAAGAATTATTTTACAGAACAAATCACAGATGCAGTGCTGACGTATGCTCGCACGCCTTTGATTGTTCCTTTTCTTTGTTACCCAGGCCCGAGCACTGTTACAGACCGCGTCAGCTTTGGCTCCCCACATGTATGAACCACATTTTAATTTTGCAACAATCTCTAACAAGGTAATCTCTTCCTTTCTTCATTTATGATCTGATATTTCTTTTTCTTTCTTAGCTTAAAATTTAAGTCCAGATATCTTGCTTAGTAGTTAAGATGCCGGCAAGCCCGGGTCCAACCCGTCCCTCTTGTCAGCACGGAGGATGCAGCCATCAGTAAAATGGGCAGAAACCATCTGCCTCCTATTTGGAGTCCCGAGGCAGTGACTGTGTGTGGGTTCGCGGCCAGCTCCCGGGAGGCCTGTGTGTGTCCCGCCATGCTGTGCTACCACAATTAAGCAGCAAGGAAAGTGTAGCTGCTTTCAAGAACGGCATCACATCTTACTGAGCTTTTGAAACCACATATGTTCTCAGCATTGTGTTGGCACCACTTAGAACCTCTCAGAGCAAACTGTGATATCTGAAATACAACCCTTTTTCTTCAAATTTGTCTTTCTAAAGGGTGACACCTTGATCAAAATAGGTCCTTGCGGTTTCGCGCAGATGGCTTGCTGAAGCTGACAGCACTGCCTGTGCTGGCTTGCAAATGCTGTCTTCTGTTTCAAACACTCCCGATGTCCAGGAAAGATACCCGTAGGCTTCTGTAGGCCTGACCAGGCAGCCATCCTAGGCTGTAACTTATCTATATCATTGGTTCTTTATTTTTATGACCTATGTCTTAGATGGATTATGATCTAGGTGAGGGAATTCTAAAATCAAAGCAGTGTCATTGAGCCGTGTACCTTGTGGGATCCTCCGAGTTCCTAGCATATACAAGTGGGGCGCTAGTTTTTTTCTGCCTCCCCCCACCTGCTTTCTGCTGTAATTTCTTACAGATCGGAGACCTTCAGAGAAGCTACACTGCCGCTCAGAAGTCTGAAGCCGCATATCCAGGTCACGTGGACACACAACACTTAATTAAACAATTAAAGCAGCATTTTGCTATGCTCTGATTGTTCCATAGACCCAACAGGTTCTTATGAAAGAGCATTGCACAAAAGCAAGAGAGCATTATGTGCTTCTATATCTGTGAAGCCGGGCTGGGCTTGAAATGAATGAAGGTGACATGGAAAAGAGTTGAAACCAAAAAAAACAGAGTGGAAACTGTATAACTGTTTCTGTGTATGATATTGGAAAATTGTGATGGATGTTTACATTTCCTAAGCAATTTTGATGCTTTCTGCAACTTTTTATAAATGTATATTTTTATAGTGCTTATACTATTAATACTTACATAGCTTTAAGGGGTCTGAAATCAGCACTTTAAACTCCACTTCTCTGGCTAAAAGTATGTGTATGCTATCTTCAGACTCTATTTAAACCTGAAGAATTGTACTTTAAACTACTTTTTGTCAACTACTTTGTGGCTATGTGCTGTGCTTTAAAATAAACCAGTGTATAAAACAAAGACACTACTGCTGTGGCTTGGATGTGATTTGAGTGGCCCCTAAAGCTTTATGGATTGAAAGTTGATCCCCATTGCAAGGTGTGAAGAAGGGTGGGAACTTAATCAGTCTTTGAGATCAGAGAGGGCTATTTGGGGGATAATTAATAAGTTCAACACACTGGAACCCCAGTGACTGAAGAGTGACCAGAGATATGTAAGATGATCAGAATGGACCACGGAGTCCTGGTACGGGAGACTCACCTGTGGTCTGTCCAGGGTCAGGCTGTATGAATCTACAGGACGGTGCGGGTTCGGGGGGAGGCTCTCAGCCTGCCTTGTTCAGTGAAATACCCATCAAATCCTCTCATGGGGCATGCTAATGGGTCAGGGCCCCTCAACCTCAGTTTTGGGGATCCTGACAACCATTTTATAGATATTATTTATAATCTCTTCAGGCTTTTTAGATATATAATTATTACTACTTAGCTAACACAGCAACAGCAAAAAAATGAAGTTCAGGGAGTTATGACTAGAGGTGACCGGAGGTGACGTCTGAGAATGTGCACCCTCCTCATGGTACCACGCAAGGGCCAGAGTCGCCCCTCTCCTGGGTGGTGACGTCACACTGGAACCCACAATCGCACCTCTGAGCAGACTGGAACGTTTCCTCATTCTGCAAAACATGACTGCTCACTGAGCTCTTGAGAATTTGCTCAAGCACCCTTGGGTGCACTAATACTCTGCACCCAGTGTTTAGATTAACATTTGATCATGTCAGGCATATTCTAAGTTGCTAAAAATTATATGAGTGAATAGTAAGTCCTGGCTTCCACTGAGGACATCGTATGTCCTAAATGTTTCACGTCAGCTCATTTCCCTCCTGCTGTGGTCCTGTGTGTCCCTTTCACTTAGGAGAAAGCTGAAGCATGGAGAAAGGAAGGTTCCGAGACTGGTACTTGTTAGAGCTGTGATTCAGACACAGCATGGTCCCCAAGTACATGCCCTTTACCATCGTGGGAAATTGCATCTCCTTTCTTGCCTCTAAATAAAACACTTGTCATTTAAAATGAATGTTGTGTGCTTGAGTAAAGTTGACAGGTAAGAGAATATATTCCTAAAGTGGTCCGAGGGAGATGCTGTGTTAATTCAGTGCGAGCACCAGTGCCAAGGGTACCAGGGTGATTGAGGGCAGAATGAGGGCACTGGTAACACCGCATCAGGAGCTACATGTGTGCTTGCAAAAAATACGTGTTTGTGGAGTACGTCACCTCTGAGATCTGCCAACATTCTGGAGAGAGCCCGTTAACCATTATCACATAGCAGAGTGATTCAATGCACAATTCCAAATTGTCCAAAAGTCGCCTTGTTGAGCTTTGTTCTAGTCGATGAAAATGAGATCTGACAAGAAGGCTGCACTGAGTAACTGCTGACATTGGAAGCTCTCCTTTCTCTACAGATGTGTCACTTTCGAGCTAGTTCTTCATGAATGCAATTCTTCCGTTGCTTTTCTGAATGATATTAGCAAGTACCAGGGTAGCTATTAGAATCTAATGAATGGCCTAGAAGATTCATGAAGATAGCACATCACTAACTCATTTTCCAGCAGCAGCTCTACAAGTAGAAGGAACTTTCTGTCAAGAACCTCTCCCTGGGATAGCTGAAGCTCTCAGAAAAAAGAAAATGAAGATTTTAGAAGGGCTGAGAGGGGACTCGGGAGAATGGTGAACCTTGAAAATGGGTTCAGGAAAAACCTGTCATCAGAAATTTTTAAGTTTTAACAAGTGAGTCAGCTAGAATGTTCCATGGATACATTCTAGAGTTTCAAAATGATTGACAGGGCTCAGATTTTAGGGGAGAAACAATTCAAAAAGAACTGGTTTCATGTCCTTCCATGTTGATGGCATCAGTCTTATTTTTGGCCGAATAAAAACATTTTTTGAGAGTCTGTCCTTTCACTTCTATGAAATCAAAGACGGTTTCTGAGGTCCATGAATGGGTCCATTGCTGAGATCCCTGCAGACTGCAGGCTTTCTTGCCAGGTGGTGCTTTTCTGGTCTCTGGTCAGGCTGTTGCCAGCCTGTCTCTTGACTCCTGGTTCGTGTAACTTTCAAGTGGAATTTCCGCTAGGCTATCTCAGAGACACTTTCATTTTTCAATGTCAACGAGAAAGAGGAAATTTTCAAAGTAACCAGGGGAAAAAACATGACATTGTATACAGAGGAACATCTGTATACCAAAGGAAGACAGCAAATTTCTTGGCGGAATATAAACAAAAGGAGTGGAGTAACTGTTCCACAGATTGAGAGGGAAAAGGCGTCCTCGAGTGTTCTATACCTACAGACGACATTTCAAAAAGAAAGCTGAAATAAATGTCATATATATGAAAGCTGAGCAAAATGAGTCACGGTGCACCACCATTGTCAGAACTTTTAAAGGAAGCTGTTTAGGGACAAGAAAAATGAATCCTGGTGGCAGTGAGAGTCAGCATAAAGGAGCAAAAGGCATCAGAATGTATAAGCTATCTGAATGCATTCAGGTATTTTCTTGTTTCATGTTTCTCAGCAAAGCTTACTGTTTAAACACAAATAGTGGCAATGCAGCGCAGAGGTTATAATGCACAAGTAAAACATATTACGATAGTATTAAAGTTGAGGTGGAAGAAATGGAAATCTATTATTTTAATCTTCTCACCCTACGCATGAAGTATTGGAGTTTGACTAACTGGTAGATTGTGATGAAAAGTGTAGATAATAAGCTAGCAAGAGAAACAAAGAAGAAATGGCACAAATTCAGAGTAAATCACATGATGTTTAAATGTAACCATGGAGTGGACATTTGGGATAGTGGTCGAGTCGCTGCATGGTGGTGACATTTCATGTTGGGGTGCTGGCTTCAGTCCCAAATACTCTGCTTCTGCTCCAGCTTCCTGCCAGTGCACACCCCAAAAAGCAGCTGGTTCCTGCTCCTCATGCTATAAGCTCAAATGGAATTATGACTCCTGGCTGTTGCAGGCATTTGGGTAGTGAACTAGCAGATGAAGGATTGTTCTCTGTCTGTTCATCTATTTGCTTTTCAAACAAAATGAAAATAAACTAAGATTTAAACCTAACCATATCAACAATTCTATGAAATGCAAAAGAAATGTGACTTTGTTTGGCAATTAAGATGAAGAAAATATTACTAGGGATTTAAAAAAAAAACACTGTTTGGGCCAGGCGTGGTGGCACAGTGGTTAAGTCCTCACCTTGCACGCCCGGGATCCCATATGGGCGCCGGTTCTAATCCCGGGAGCCCCTCTTCCCTTCCAGCTCCCTACCTGTGGCCTGGGAAAGCAGTTGAGGACGGCCCAAAAGCTTTGGGACCCTGCACCCGTGTGGGAGACCCGGAAGAGGCTCCTGGCTTCGGATCGGCACAGCACCGGCTGCTGCGCTCACTTGGGGAGTGAATCATCGGATGGAAGATCTTCCTGTCTCTCCTCTCTGTATATCCACCTTTCCAATAAAAAAAATAATAAAAATAACTCTTTAAAAAAAATAAAAAAAAACACTGTTTGATTCATAAAAGTTTGGGACCCTGACCGTGTGGGAGACCGGAAGAGGCTCCTGGCTTCGGATCGGCACAGCACCGGCTGCTGCGCTCACTTGGGGAGTGAATCATCGGATGGAAGATCTTCCTGTCTCTCCTCTCTGTATATCCACCTTTCCAATAAAAAAAATAATAAAAATAACTCTTTAAAAAAAATAAAAAAAAACACTGTTTGATTCATGAAAAGGACACAAGAATCCTAAAACTTTGCACCTAATAGTAGGGCATCAAAATTTCCAAAGCAAGAAAACACAGAAATCCTCAATAGACTTGCTTTTAAAAACTTATATTCCAGTTAACTGAAGCATACTAATACTTACTGACACTGTAAGTACTGTGAAAGTTGAGTTCTACAAATGTTTGTGACATGAACAAGTACTGAGAACATATGGAAGAAACCACTGGCTCATGTCTTGCCTTGAAGAATCAACTAGAGGGAAGAGAGACTATGGTACAGTCATTCGAGCAGGGATGTTTCTCTGGGAGCTGTGAGGTTGTGAATTAGTGTGGATGGAAGCTGAGCCCTAGCAATGGAGACAGGCAAATCGTGAGAGCTAGTGTTTAGGGGCAGAGAAGGACTGATACGCAGGTTTTGAACCTTAAGATGAGGAGGTTTTTTACTTGAAGGTTAGGAAGAGCAGGTATTTTGTAAGAATTCATCTTTGGACAATACTAAAGATCAGAAAATGCAAACTTGAATATAGATTTTAAAAATGAGTTTCCTAGGAAGAGTGTGAAATGAATATATTTGTACTAAGCAACAAATACAATTTTCTCAACCACAAAGCATATGCAATCAGAAAGTTCATGCTACACTTTTGCTTGATTACACCCTTTTTTTCTTCTCCCTCTGTACTACAAAACACAAAGTTTGCCTAGATAGTCACAGCTCATGCCAAACACTGAATGTCACAGATGGCGTTTCATTAATGACAGTTGGAAACAAATAGTTTCGCAAGAAGATTGTTGTCTTCTTTAAAATGCAACACTACTAGCTATGTAATGTTTTTACATTTCATCAAACAACAATTCAGGGAAAGAAAAACATAAGTAATCATCCCAGGCTATAGTTTTTCCCATTGTTATCTTTTTTTAATGGCTTATTTATTTGTAATGCAGAGTCACAAAGAGGGAGGGATGGAGCCGGGCGGGGAGAGAGAGAGAAACAGGGCTATTTCATCTGTTGCTTCACTCCCCAGAAGGCCACAATGGCTGGACTGAGCCAATCTGAAGATCCAGGAACTTGCAGTGGTCGAATAGACCTCCAACAGCCCTGAACACATTTGGACAAATCATGCTGAGTGAGCATCGAGCGTTCTCAAAGCAGCCAGAGAAGATCTCTACTGGTCCTGACAGAAATGGGCTGTCTTAATGTGTTCTGCTCTCTGCCCCATCCGAACTTGCCGTGTGCTTGGCTCTATCATTCCAAAACTCTTTCTCGAGCACCTTAATGGAAAGAACGTGGGTCCTTACTGCTGTATAGCAATACGGTCTTAACCTGCTCCCCAGAACAAGGCTTCTTAGCTTCATAACCTTGAAGCTTATTTACCTGCAGCTCCTTCGGCGACATTCCCTAACAGAAGCAAGCAAGGGGACAGAGCTGAGAAAATCTGAGATGTCTGGGTCCATTAGAAGTGTGATATTTGAACTTGCAGTCTCTCTTTTTTCCTCTTTAAAATAGCCACATGAATCCTACAATTCATCACAAAGCAAGCCTGTACTTGCTTTAACATAACAATATTGTATTTCTAGGGGTGAGTTTCATCCTAGAAGTTAAGACACCAATACTACCTCTGGCTCCTCACTCCAGCTTCCTGCTTACTGTAGACTCTTGACAGGCAGTGGTGACGGCTCAAGGGATTGGGTTCCTGTCACCCCTGTAGAAGATCTGGACTGAGTTCTTGACTCCTGGCTTTGGCCTGGCCCAGCCAGGCTGTGGTGGGGGGCATGAAACAGCAGGTGGGAGCATGCAGATCACCTGTTGCAGGGCAGAGGTCCCTGAGTGTAGCTGTGCTTTTCCAACAGCAGCAGTGACGGCAGCAACCACACGCTCTGCTTGGTGCCTTCCTTATCCATGGCCTCAGCCACCTTCCCCCCTGTGTGGGGGCCCTGCCCAGCAGCACCTCCTGATCTTTATCTTCCTCACCTAGTGTGCTAGTTCTGTTTCCATCTTCCACAATGATGCCACATCACAAAGGTGGGTGGTTTTGTGTGCGTCTTCCTCCTAAGTAAAGGACTGCAATGTTCACATGGGGTTTCAGGAATCATGGCAGATGCATGGACAGATCTTTGGAGATACGAGGAGCCTTGTGGCATCCCTCTACTCATGCCACGGAAATAAGCACCTTGCAGGCACGTGGGTCATGTACATCACGATGTGGTGAGAGTGGTGGCTGATGTTACGGGAACTGATAGCCAGGACATTAAGATCCTTTTTACTCAAGTAGCCTTTTCAGGCTTTCATCATGGGTTGCTTGGAAGTGTACTTGGGATTTAATTTTTCTACCTTTTGGAGAGACAGGACAACAGTGACATTGGGATTCAAAGAAAGGGTGACCTTGACCCGTGCTGGTTTCCAGGTTTCTAAGAGAGCTGACAATGGGGGCTGTCCTTGGTTTCCTGTTTGGGAAGCCGTTGCTCATTGAGGTTGGCATCTGTTTGAGATATGTCCTGTTCTAACTCTCAGGATCTGTGCCCCACGGGTAAAAGTGTTAATTACATTTTCCAAGCTGTGAACTCCACGCAGTGTTTTTGGAAAGCAGTGGGAGGATGGATGAGAGTTTTAGAGATGCTGTCTGCCCTGGTTTGGCTCACACACCCATTTCTGCCTACGTTGTGCCCCGTAGTTTGCACTTCTGGGGTTTTGTGGGGGTGTTTGCTTTGTGCATTGTGTGTCTGTGTACCCACATGTAGGTGTATGTGTGGTGGAAGGGAGTATGTTGCTTTTTGATTAACTGCAGATTAATCTGCAAATCCTGAAAGTTTCTGTGTAGATACCATTCAAGAAGTCAAAATTCAATCAATGCTGAGGCAATCCGCGTATCCGTTGGAGAATCATGTATGATGCATCCATCTACCACGTGAGCAAACCTCCTATAGTGCTGGCTGAGCCCATTCCCTCTGTAGAAGTGTGTGTTCCCTGTTCACAGTCACTGGTTCGACATTTGCTGTTCCAACCACTCCAGCCACACCTGGAGGGACCAGGAGCCAGGGCTTCCTTAGCTGGGTTCATGCTGAGGATGTGGGCTACCGTGGAGAAGCAGAGAGGAGTCCAGGGGGCCCTGGAGAGGAATCAGTAAACATTCCTTATAGCTCTCCACTGATTTGGAAGTTTTTAAAATCTCTTTTGGCAGCTTTTCTTAATATTTAAGGGGGCTCTTCAGTTTATATTAATTTAATATTTTTACCTTTTTCTTGTATAATTCAAAACCCTGTGATTTTTGCAGGCTAATATGTAAGTGCTCACCCTGCTTCCGTGTCTCTCAAGGCAATCGTTTGTTACTATTGTTGCTAATGCTTTTGAGATTTTCCTTTATTTCAAAATTCTGTATTCATTGTCTGTCTTGAGACTAGCAGTATTTTGTTATGTATTCTCAGAGAAACTTAATTTACATTTTGGCTTATTATTCTACGCACTTGTCTCCTTATTATCTCTTTTTTTTTTGAGCATTACATTTGTCAGATTCCAAAAGCAGTGTAACTGACAAACTATCAAACCAAATTTTGATTAGCATATTAAATAAAATTATGTATGTATAAATAAAAAACATTGAATTCCATGCTTCACTATAGAGCCAGGGACAGAAAGAGAGAAAGCTTTCACTGGTTCACTCCCAAGATACTTGCAATGGCAGGGGCTGGGTTGGACAGAAACCGGGAGCTGGAAATTCAGAACAGGTCTCCCACATAAGTGATAGGAACCCCATTACTTGAGCCATCACCATCATCTCCACCCAAGACAGAACCCGGATAATGACAGGTGATGTGGGTGTCTCAGCAGCCGAATGCCCTGTCCACGCTTTTGGTGACCTTCCGTGCTAGGTGCTACAAATCTCAGAGGATTGTGTCCTTTCCTTAAAATACTTGATTGTGGAAAAGTTCTATCACAGTCCTGGACATGGGAAGTCTGAAATCGTGGTATTCGCAGGGCTTTTCTGACTTTGGAGGCCCCAGGGAAGACAGTCTACTGAGCTTCCCTAGGTTTCTGGAGATCCTCGGATGGAGTTCTGAGTTCCTGGCTTTGACCTGTCCAGCTTTGGCTGCTGGGGGTTGGCGGGTGGGGGGGGCGGAAGTAGTAGGAAATGAGTGAGCAGATGAGACTGCCCTGCCTGTCTAGTAAGATGAAAATAAACACAACTAAAACAAAATACGAATTCCTGCATCCTACATCTGCCCTGAATCAGATCCTGAGGAGGAGTCCAGAAATAAATATTTTACACATACTCTACTAGTTGCATGTATCCTCACTAAAGTCTTAGAACTGTTTGTAGAAGAGATGGAGATTTGTCACCCTGGCAACCAAGGAAGCCATCACCTGAACTGTATTCCGAATCTCGTTATGTTTATTGTCTTCTGCTTGAGATGATAGATGACAGAAAGAGAGAGGGGAGAGAGAGAGAGAGAGAGAAAGAAATAACAAAGGGCTGGTCAGAAAGTCATCATTTATTCATTAACACAACCTCAAGTCTAGAAACAACGTGACCTGACAACTTTTCTGCCTTGGTTATCGTCCCTGCCAGACAGCAGGCTGAGGCAGACTAGAGACGAGCTCGTCCCTGAGTGGCCTTGTCAGGGACATGCTGTCATCCCGTCAGCTTTGCCAACATGAGAGACGTAGGATGCCCTCCTGCCGGAGCTGCCGCCCGCTGATTCTACCCAGCCCCTCCCCTCATCAGGTATGAGCATCCGTGAGTCAAACAACAAATGCAGTGGGAGAAGAAAAAAGGATTAAGGACAACCTTAGAAAGAAGAGAGATGGATCATGTTAGAATTCTAATAATAAAACACAATAAAAGAGGAGGAAGAGTGACAATATGAATTTTCCATCTTCCATTTTTCTGAACCCTTTCATTCTTGATAAATCAGTCTGGAAGAAAGCTCAGGTGAAGAGACTTTGGTTGTCATGGCAACTGCTCAGCTGTGTGCAGCTGTAGAGCACATCTCTAGGTGGTTTTTTTTTTTTTTTAACACGGCAACACACCCAAGGTCAGTAGAGGACACGGAAAGCTTATCCCAGACTTCCCAGAACAAAGTTGGACTTGTCTGCCTGGTGCATGACCAACATTTTTAGAAAATTCATCCCATTGTTAAAGATATTGATGATTCTTTTATCATAAAATGAGTCCAGTTGGAAAGGCGGTATACAGGATATGCAATTCTATTTTTAAATATGACTCCTGACATCACTCCAAACGGTTATGGGGCACGTCATCAACCAGGCTTAAAGCTCATCCTGCTGTCTCAGGGCTGCACCAAGGTGAGCAGTGGGATTTGTTCACACCTGGGCGCTGGGAGCGGGCATGGGCACACTGAGGGACATTCTCCTTCCTTTCCAGGTAGCCTCCTTGGCTCCTCACCTCATTTGAATCTGGCTCTTTCTGCAAAGATGTGGCACGAGGGCATCCCCACCAGCACCCCTCCCGGGGCGGGGTCTTCGGGCTTCCTTGGAGCTGTGTCCCTGGGGTATCTCCAGGACTCACCGAACTCTACCTTCATCATGTCTTTTCAATTCCTTCAAGTAGTTTGATCATGGGTGAATGGAGGGGAAACCTTTTCTCTGTCTATACACTGTTCTTTCTGCTGTCCAGAGGTTTTGACTTACAGAAAGCCAGCAAGACCATCTCTGCTTTCTGTCTAGCTGTGTTTCTTGAAATGTTCAGTCACTAACTCAACACATACTCAGAGTGTCTACTCTAAGACACCAGTTCAAGTTTAGCTGCTCTGCTTCCAGTTTAGCTTCCTGCTAATGCACCTGGGAAAGCAGTGGAAGATGGTCCAAGTGCTTGAGCCCTTGTAGTCATGAGGAAGATACAGATGGAATTCCTGGTTCCTGGCAGTGATCTGTTGCAGTCACTTGGCGAGTGAACCAGCAGATGAAAGATCTGTTTCTCTCTCCCTCTGCCTTTCAAATAAATGAAGTCAGTCATTTAAAAATAATAAGCAAATGGAGTTTGAAATTCTGTTGGTTATCCAATGCAGATGTGAAGGAAGCAACTCAATGCAGTGGTTGGGAATCAGAAGAAATGTCTGGACTGGCCCACTTGGGATTTGTCAGTGAGAAGATGCCATTTAAAACCATTCAACTGGATGACATTATTTGGCCAATAGATATTGACAGGGAGGAGAAGATGAGTGTATCCTCCAAACTTTGGAGATGGGAAAAACCATAAAGGATACTTCACTGCAGGCTAAGCAATGACCAGTAAATATGGAGGAAACCAAGAAAGAGGCTGGATGTTTCTAGAAGGAAGCTGCTAAGCTATGTCATGTAAGTCCACTGATGGCATAAGAGGAGGACCCAAATTTAACTGTTGGGCTTAGAAACCTTTCATTGTGCTGGGAGGGATGAAGTTTGCCTTGTGTGGGATCAAGAAAGAGAAAAAGGAGAGTAACACTTGTTTTTATTCTTTTATTTTGCCTTAGCTTTTTAGAGAGGCAACAAGAGAACTTCCATCTGCTGGTTCACTCCTCAAATGCTCAGAATAACCAGACGTATCCTCGTGAAAAGAGCCAGGAAGTCAATTCTGGTCTCCTACAAAGTGGCCAGGACCCAAGGAATTGAGCCATCATTGCTGCTTCCCAAGCACATACTATGAGAAGGGATGTGAGCATAGTAACAGGCATCTTATTCCTAGGTTAAATACCATCCCTCCACTTTGTTTTTAAATAGGCAGGATATATCTTATATGTTGATGGGAACTATAGATTCTTTGATTATCAGTATTAAAAAGGGCTCCCACTACATGTCTAAATGTGAATATCAGTCCTGTGCCAATTAAGCCTACTACATCCTGGGCTACTGTTTAGGTATCGTGCACCAGTTGCCTGTCGGCCTGAGTGCGGTGAGGCAGACAAATTATGAGCAGATTTACTACTTACAGCTGGCAGCAGGAGACAGAAGTTTTGGGTCCATTCTGATCAGCTAGAGCTCCAGAATCTTTCCAGCTGCCAAGGTGAACTCTTGGGTTCATGTATTCCACTTTTTAGGACAGCTACAGGGATCCTAAAAGGCAGCCCATGCTGGGTTATCAACCACAAGGACCACAAAAACACTAGACCCAGTTTTGAAGGACAAGCTCATTCTAGGGAAGAGAGGAAAGAAGTCTGAGTTGCTATAGCCAATCCCTGCTCACCCTATGTGGTTATCCTGGAGAACAAGCAAGAAAGGGCTTGGCCTGTGGTCACCTGCAGAAGTGGCCAACGGGGAAACCTGGTGATGCAGGAAAGCGAGGGCCAGAGGAAGCATTCGAGTGTTGGGCTCAGCTTCAGTTAGGTGCTTGAGCTGCTCTATCCATAGTGATGGAAGACAGTGAATGAGGTCTAGACATCACCGTCTGCAAAACATGGCGATTGGAGCAAATGCTCCTCTCCTTCAGACATGGGGTACGTCTGGAACCACTGCCCTAGATTTTAAGGCACAACATGTCAAAATGTCTAGTTGATATGCTATGTCTGAACCCACATTTTAGCACACCACCTTACAGAGGTATTTCCTCTTCCCCCAGGAGCCTTAAATACCGCCTTACAAGCAAGCTGATTGACCTGAGTTAGCTGTCTGATTTCATTAGACTATTAAAGACCAACTGCAGGATGGAAAAGTGCAGGCTCGATTTCGGTGCCAACTCATTGCAAAACTAGCCCATAGAGAATATAATTAGGAGGAAACGAACCCACAATCCATCCAAATGGAATAAAAGAAAGGGGGAATAGGTGGAGGACCTAGGAGCCAGGGAGGTGCCTCTCAGATGGGCTTCTCTGCCTGTCATCTCAGCCAGGGGCAACCCCTCCAGAGCCTCAGCCTTAAGCAAGGACTCTCTCTGCAGAGGCCTCGGGGCCACGAGGCAGGAATCCTGAGCCAGAACCCAACCTCCAGTGTCGGTTGGAGAGGGGTGAGCCTGAGGCCCCGTGTAAACCAAGGATGAATCACAGTGGAAGCTTCTCCTACATTCTCTCCCCTGCGGCTTCCAGAAGTTTGATCCCATGCAGAAGCAGCTTCCCCGCATGTCAATTCAGACTTCAGAAGAAACGGAACAGGGCTGTGTAGCAGCGTTCTGGGTTGGCAATGGCAGCCTGCAAGGCACAGCCCGCAGCTGTCCCACGGAGCTGGCTCAAGTGACAGCCCCTGACACAGCACAGGGATAAAAGGAGCCACAAGGGAGCTGGCCTGAGGACTGCCTTCCACCGGACTGCTTTCAAGGCCTCAGGGTGCTTTCCCCACCCCTGGCTCTCAGCACAGGTGACCACCCCGTCGTCTTCCTGTTCCTACTTCCTGAATGTTGCTATGGCAGGTGCAGCCCATGGAGGGGGATTGTGGGGTGTGACAAGTGAACCCAGGTTTCCTTTGTCTCTCCTACACGTCTTTGATATTCAGTTTCATCCTCATGGAGCAAAATGAATCCAGCTGCTTTGAGTACAAAGGAAGCACAACTTTGAGGTAACCGTCAGATGTGTCCCATGAGTTAGCAGAGCAGGTTTTAGAGCTGCGAGTTCATTCCTTCCCTGATATCTCATCTGGCGCTAATGACCACTCTGTTCCAAGCCATGGAAGGATGCATTTCAAAATCATTCCCCAGGGCCCAGTGCAATAGCGTAGGGGTTAAAGTCCTCGCCTTGAACACACTGGGATCCCACATGGATGCCGGTTCTAATCCCGGTGGCCCCACTTTCCATCCAGCTCCCTGCCTGTGGCCTGGGAAAGCAGTCGAGTGCGGCCCAAGACTTTGGGACCTTGCACCCGCGTGGGAGACCTGGAGGAGGCTCCTGGCTTCGGGTTGGCTCAGCACCAGCTGTTGCGACCACTTAGGGAGTGAATCATTGGACAGAAGAACTTCCTCTCTGTCTCTCCTCTCTGTATATCCGCTTTTCCAATAAAAAATAAATAAATCTTAAAAAAAAAAATCATTCCCCAGTGGCTGCTTCTTCGTGTCAGAGTGGATCCTCCGCAGAGAAGGGGGGCAGGTTTCCCAGGTTGGACCCCATGGCAGGAAACTAAGAGAACAAAGCATTTGAGGCTGCAAGACAAGAGTTCTTTAAGTAAGGTTCTAAGTTGCTGTGAGCACCCTGGAGTGCCATGCAGGTTCTAGGCTTTCTGCCTTTAATACTTTAATACAGAGTAAAAGTTTAAGCTGTTCTCCATGAGGGAGGGGCGTAGTATGGTGTGGTGTAGTGTGGTGTGGTGTGGTGTGGTGTGGTGTGGTATAGTGTGGTGTGGTGTGGTGTGGTGTGGTGTGGTGTGGTGTAGTGTGGTGTAGTGTGGTGTGGTGTAGTGTGGTGTGGTGTGGTGTGGTGTGGTGTGGTATAGTGTGGTGTGGTGTGGTGTGGTGTGGTGTGGTGTAGTGTGGTGTAGTGTGGTGTGGTGTGGTATAGTGTGGTGTGGTGTGGTGTGGTGTGGTGTGGTGTGGTGTGGTGTGGTGTGGTGTGGTGTGGTGTAGTGCATGCCAATTTCTGTAGTGTAAATATTCCCGCCCTGATTACTCTTCAGTTTTCCGTGTGAGATCACTTTGTGCGCAGTTGGGGGATAATGATTGCTGCCCATTGTGACCTGGTGAGAGCTGGTTCCAGGGTTTTTCAATGTTTCATTACCAAGCTGGATTATTTGCATTTAAACTGTGCTAGGGATGTAGCAGGGATAGAGATGCAGACCTTGAGGAGTCAACCAGGGATGCATTTCTTGGTATAAAAAGGGACACATGTTGAGGCTGGCACTGTGGTGCAGGGAGCTAAGCTGTAACTTGTCATGCCAGTATGCCATGCTGGAACATTGGTCTGAGTCCTGGCTGTTCTGCTTTGCAATCCAGGTTCCTGCTAATGCACCTGGGAAAACAGTGAAAAGTAGCACTTGGGTCCCTGCCACCCACGTGTGAAATGCAGGAGTTCCTTCTTCTTGGCTTCCCCTTGGCCCAGCTCAAGTTGTTGTGGCCATCTGGGGAGTGAACCAGTGGATGAAAGATCTCCCTGTCTCTCCTTACGTCTCTGTCATTCTGCCTTCCAAATGAATAAACAAATCTTTTTACAAAGGAGAAATGTTGGGAAGATCTGTGCAGTAGCTGACCAGAAAGGGAGAGGTGGAGACAGACGCATCATACAGGGTGCTGATTGAAAATGGGGAGCTCAAAACCCATCTTTGCCACTTACTACTTGTATAATTACAAAAGGAAAAAAGAAATATTGAAAAGTGCTCTGTGATGTACAATACAAACTTCCCTTTAGCATCCGGTAAGAATGTTTGGGCTAATGCTTTACTTAGGGTTATTTGAGTGTGCTGTGATGGGAACAAAATGAAGCGTTGTGTTCTGTTGTGAGGCTGTGGTAAGATAAAGTCAGAATCTGCTTATGAATGGACGGCTGAGTCCAAGTCCATTCAAAAAATTATTTATTCAAATCAATAGTGAATAGAAGGTGTCTCTGAAGACAAGGATCATTAAATCTGGAAAGTGCTCAATGAATGCTGTTTGAAAGTTGCTGCATGACTTTTTAAACCTCTCTAAGTGCATAGCGGAGCACAAACCAAGAAACGACCTGCACTGAGGGGACTGTTTCATATGTGTCGCTCGTTATGGTAGGACTGTGAACACTTAAAAGCGTAGCACCTACAATCAACAAACCAGCTTTTAAATTTAATTAAATCAAAATGACCAAATGGAACCGAAGACACCATCATGGATAGCACAGCAAGCATCGTGCCCTTCAGACTGTAGCGTGGGACTAGCGGGGTTGGCATCCCCTGGGAGCTCATGAAGATGTAGTCTCGGGCTCCACGGCTGGCCGACAGAAGCAGAATGGACACACCCAGCCCATGTGTTGGTACACACCCCCAAGTTGGAGGAGCTCTGCTCTACCAAACACTCAATGTTTTCACATATGTCATTTCAGTTGGTCCTTATGTGAGAGCGCCCACGTTGTGTTGTAGAGGAACCGCTGAAGATTACGTGAGTTCCTTGAAGCTACAAAGTGGAGAAGAGAGACTAGATGCACAAGTCTTGTACTTCTTCACTTCTCTCTCTGAACTTCTGGGATGAGAAGCAGTTGGTTAGGGTCAGGTGATTTCAGCACCATCATTTCTTCTAGTGTTGTTTTTAGATCAATCAATCATTAAGTAATTTTTCTTTGAAAGTCAGAGGGAGAAAGAGATGGAGAAAGATCTTGTGTCTTAGTGTTCATGCTCAAATTCATGCCGTAGGTGGAGCTGAGTCTGGAACTCAATCTAGATCTCGCATATACCCAGTACTTGGACTATCGCTTGGTGCCTGGCAGGGTGCACATTGTGAGGAAGCTGGGATGGGATGAAGGCAGGACTCTGAGCCCAGGCCTGAGCTATGTAGTGTTGGCGTCCCTCACGGACTCTTTACTGCAGCACTACTCAGTGCTGTTTTTAAATGGAATGAGAGAAGCATTAGTTTACTCTTAGCAACCTGAGTTACAGATATCCATGAGACAAGATAGGTTCTTAGCTATGGCCTGGCCCAATCCTGGCTTTTGTGGCCATTTGGAAAGTAAACCAGGATAGAAGATCTCTCTCTCTCTCTCACTCTGCCTTCTAATAAATAAGTCTTTAAAGTCTGAGTACAAGGTACACTTGTGCATTCTAATTATGTTATCTAAACTTGAACATAACCATCTAGTCTTCCACTTGTGGCACCAGCATCCCATATGAGAACAGGTTCTAGTCCAGGCTGCTCCACTTCTAATCTGACTCCATGCTTCTGGCCTGGTAAGACAGCAGAAGATGGTTCAAGTACTTGGACCCCTGTATCCACCCATGTGGGAGACCCAGAAGAGACTGCTGACTCCCAGCTTCAAACCGACACAGCTCTGGTAATTGCAGTCGTCTGGGGAGTGAGCCAGCGGAGGGAAGATCTGCCTCTTTCCCTCTCTCTATAACTGTGATTCTCAAGTAAAAATAAATAAATCTTTGAAAAAGAATAAGCAAGATCAGCAACACAAACCATATGGATGAAGAGATTTAGTTTCATTTTACTTCTACCAATGGGTAGAAGACGGCGCCTGTTTGACCATTTTAGCTCTCTTCTGCTCCCCCAAAGAGTGTCCTAGCCTTATGAAGTCTTGTGATCACAGAAGAATCGGCCAGGAAGAAGTTTCATGCTGTCAAATAATTTACAATTGCTCCAGCCCACTTTGAAAAGTTCAGAGCGATGGGCCACGGGGCACGATTCTAAGCAGCTTTGAAGTCTTAGTGCATTATTCCTATGTAATGCAAATTGACAAGGTGTCTAAATTAGGCAACTAAGTAGAAAATCAGGTCTGAAAGCCGGTTTTATTAGCAACAAGGAATCACAACTGAAAGACTTCATCTGTTTGTGGTCGGGGCATGGGTGGGGAGTGCATTTTCCACACAGGGAATCAGGATGATGGGAGGAAAGGGTAGCAGGTGGTCAAATGGGAAAACCAGAAAATAGTGATGGGGGTTGAACGTTGTTCTGGATTTTACTTAACAGAAATTTTAGAGCCCTTTCAATGGGTCACTGTCCAAGATTGTACTGTGAATAATGACTCAGTGATGCCAAGAAACTCAGGAGGCACAGAGGTACATGCAACTGGCTGCAATAGCCAAGACTGTGCCAGACTGAAGCCAGGAGCCTGGGATTCCATACAGTCTCTCAGGTGGATGGCAGACTCAAGTACTCGAGCCATCTTCCATTGCTTTTCCACGGGCATTCGCAGGATGCTAGATCAGAAGTGGAGCAGTTGGTACTCCCATGTCATACTGATGTTCCAGGTGGCTTGACTCACTGTGCCACAGCATGGGCCCCCAAGTCCTGTTTCATAACACCAGACTTTGCTGTTTGTCACTGAAGGGGCAAGCTGCGATGGGAAGCTTGCTTAGGGAGCCTCCCTTCTGGCTCAAGACCCCAGCACGTGGTCCTTGTTGCACTCTTGCTGAACCCTGAGCTTCCATGAGTGATCTCTGATCTCTTGGCAGAAGTGGTCTCCTTTCCTCAGCGTTGCTTACAAGCCCCACTTCCCTGAGAGCGGCACTCCGTCTCACTTTCTATGGAGGCCAGAATGCCAGACTGGAGGCCCTGAGAGAGCAAGAAGAGAACCCCAATGGGGGTGAAAGCCACTTTCTCTGATTTCACTGTCCTCTCTCCATACCATGGGTCATTGGCCAGCTAAGGCTCTTTGTGTCGTCTGTCTGTCACTTCCAGATGTTTGAGTCACTGGTAGCTGCATGGCCTCAAGCAGGCGGGATGGCTTGACAGTCTCCGTGATCTTAGAGACATCAGGCACTGTAAGTCCTAACTCCTTTTTCTCAGGAGCCCTTGCTGTGTCACCCTTATTATTCCCAATTACTCACAAAGACAATGAGGCTCAAGAAACTTTCCTGGGTTACCGAGGGTCACACAGTTTGAAGGTGGCAGCTCTGTGATTAGGAATCACATTTCTGTCTTCATTTGTAATTTAAAATTTTTAACCTCTAAAAGGTGAACAAATTTCATGGCCAGAAATCTAAGAGCATCATGGTGCTAATTCCCCAGCCCAGTCCACATGTCTACCCTCCCTTCTCTTCCTTTCTTATTAAAAAAGAAAATTTAGGATGACATACAAAGAATTCAAGTAGTAAACAGAAAGCCACTGTTCCTAAAGAGTACAGACCAGGGCTGTAACAAGGACCCACACTTCAATGGATCTTGACGGAGCAGCAGGGGAGAGTAAGGGGCACCATTCAACAAGTTTTCTTTTTCATTGTGTTCAAGTCCTCATGTCATCAAATTTATCATAAAGCATATATTTCAGTAACGCCAACTGCATTCATACTGTTATTCAGTCATCCTCCAGAACTCTTCTCATCTTGCAAAAACCAATACTCTGTACTCATTAGGCCACCTCAGCCACTGGCAGCCCCCTCCTCTCTCTGTATTCCTGAGTTTGATGACCCCGGGGACCTCTTATAATGGAGTCACACAGCACTCATCTTTTTGTGATGAGTTTATTTGATTTAGCATGGCATTCTCAAGGTCCATTCATGTTGTAATGTGGTTCAATTTTCTTCTTTCATAAGTTGGCATCATGGGCTGGATGTGATGGCTCAATTGGTTAATCCTCCCCCTGCAAGTACCAGGATCCCATATGGGCAGCAGTTTGTCTCAGTATTCCCACTTCCCATCCAGCTCCTTGATTATGGCCTGGAAAAGCAGAGGAACATGACCAAAAGCTTTGGGACCATGTATCCATGTGGAAGACCCAGAAGAAGCTTCTGGCTTCTACCTTCAGATCGGCTCAGCTGCAGCCTTTGTGGCCCTTTGGGGAGTGAACCAGGGAATGGGAAATCTCCCTCTCCTTCTTTCTGCAAATCTGCTTTTCCAATAGAATAAATATTTTTAAAAAGTTGCACCATATCCCAGTGTATGGATTTGGTATGTTTTGCTTCTCAGTTTGTCAACACATAGATTCCCTTCACATTTTGGCAGCTATGAATAGTGTTACTGTGGATGCAGGCATGCAGGTAACTTCAAGACCTTTGCTTCAACTATCTTGAGTTAGTAGTTTAAAAATCACTTATTTATCTTGAAAGGCAGAGAGAGAGAGAGAGAGAGAGAGAGAGAATCTTCTCTCTACTGATTAATCTCTCATCCTACACCCAAATGCTTGCAACCCAGAGTGTGGGCTACACTGAAGCCCAGAACCAGGGCCTTACTCTAGGTCTGCCACAGGGATGATAGGAATCCAGCTACTTGTGCCACCATGGGCTGCCCTCAGGGCATGTAGTAGCAGGAAGCTGAAATTGAGAACACAGATGGAATTCAACCATATCCACTGCGAGAAACAGTTGCCTCAAGAAGGCTTTTTAAGATGAAACATTAACATGAAAATCATCCAGCCTGTAATGAGAAAAACTGTAGAGAAAGCATTATGAAAACCAGGGCCTTATCATCATGCAATCGAGCTTGTAGGGATTAGAACGAGAGATCTATGGGAAGGTGGTCGCAGCAGGGCTCATTCCTTGTTCCGTGTTTGTGCCTCTGCCCTCCAACAGTACAGCTCCTGTTGTTAGACATGCTCTTCCTCGTAGCAGCAGTGGGTGCCACTCAACTCAGCACACTTTGCTCTGAGTACTTTGTCCATCTAAAGATGTAGTCCGGGTTACCAAGCTTCCCTGCATTTTCCGGCTGTAACTTTCATTCCTAGTTGGCCAGCCCAGGGAGCCCAGTCTGTCACCCATCACAGTCCACAGTGGGGAATCACAACAGGGGACATTCCCTCAGTGTAGACATCACAGAGCACAGCCAGTTGTGCCATTTGGCCATCCCCCCAGGTGAACAACCTTAGAATGGCTGTTGGACATAGCTTCACAAAAGGGAGAGAACAAAAAGAATGATTTTGCCTGGCCTTATATTGTCTATAATAGGCAATTCCTAAGATTCCTGTTAGATACTTCCCATTCCGGCTGTGGCCACTGTGACTTTTTTGGCATCACAGGTTTCATCTGTCAAGGAGCAGTTTAGCCACAGTAGGGATGGAGAGGGAGGAGTAGGGATGGCTCAGTCCCCACCTGGAGAAAGCCTAAGACGCACACTCTGCTGAAGCCTCCAGAATGTCACAAACATGTCATCTGCTGGTTGTGTGGACATGGTCTATTTGTGAAGGCAAGGGGCACACTTATTTGGCACATTGTATCTTGGGCAGGCTGATATTTCTATCTTGTCTTAGAATAAAACCGTCTTGATTGGTTCTCAGCAAGGCCAGCGCACACAGTCTGCAGAGCATGTCTCTAGCTTCAGAAGTCCAGCACAATCACTTTTAGTGCGTTGATCAAGGCCTGCTCTTTGATGTACAAAGGCTGGAGAAATTAGGCCAGTGTTCTGCACTTCCTTTCCCTCCAGCTTTTGTAATGCCTCAGAAGTGAACCCTGAAGAGTTCTTTGTCCAGAACAATGCCAGAGAACCAGAAGAAGGGCATCGTCTGGTCACGCATGAAAGAGAGGGGCATCCACAGTTTTTGCATCATCACAGCAGCCGGGCATGGGGCCCTATGTCCATCTCTCCTGTCTTTCACACTGTTCTTTTCTGTAGTGGAAATGCAGCCATTTGGAAGCTCTTGATTCGATAATGGGCTGGAGAAACATGCTCCAGGGAGCAGCTGCACTGTAGGCTCACCTTCCGGCAGATCCCTGTGGCTCTCACTCGTTGTCTATTTTAACTTAAAGACCGTGGACAGTCAGACCTTGAATGTGTGATATCAACAGCTCTTCCCCAGCAAAACAGAAGTAACATTCGGGTCAGGGAGAGATGGGGCTTCCGCATAAAATGGAATTTAAATAAAAGGAAGGAAAAAAAAAACTCTGAGAAAGGGCACTTTATTTTTAGAAAAGGAAGGAATTAGGAGAAGATAATGGTTGCCATGGCAATGGTGGAGCCTGCCTATATGCCATAGGCCTGACTTTACGTGCCATGCAGGGAACAAAACGGATTCCCTGGTGACCTTCACAGAAAATGCAGGGTTGTCCAGAAACAATGTCTCATATTAGTCCTCCTGCCATTTCTCTGGCTTCCTCTTCCATAGCCTTGGATTACCTTAGAAATCCATGTGATAATTTGGCAAGATATCCATGTTAAATAAAGTTCCATTTTATTCTTCTTCACCGTCCCTAATTGTGCATCAAAAATGAAATGGGGTGAGCCAAACCAGCAGCACACCCTGAAAACCCATAATTCTCTATTTGAAGGAGGCGGTGGTAGAGGGAGTAGCTGCTGGCCTTGGAATTAACCCAGAAGGACTAGAGGAATTAAAGTGTTCACACACCTGGAGGGTGCACAGAAAAAGATTTCTGCATTCTCTCGACAATGTAAGCATCCCAACCATTCTGGCCTTTTATTATTTATTTATTTATTTTCAAGGGTTAAAAAATCATTCATGGCTTATCCACATCCTGGTCCCTTCCTCTTGAGCCTAATCCACTTTGGATCACTCTCTGGTCTCCACAGCCACATAGATCGAAAAACCTTTTCAAGTTTTAGCTGTCATCCTTTCATTCAGAGCAGTGCCTTTCAAACTTGAGTGCTTGGAAGACTCTTGCAGGTGTGGTGGCTTGGCATGCCTGCAGAGTATCTGCTTCCCCAGGGTGATGGGCAGGATGGAGAGCTGGCGTGTCCGACAGTGTCCAGGGATGTCTCTACTCCTGGTCTAGGGGCCACGTTTTTGAGACGCACTGCCCAACACGAATGCTTCCTACACTTGTGTTAAGTGGAGACCACCCACCTTTGCCACACCCACCTCTACTTTGGTGATATTCCTCAAGGAAACATGTTGCAAGTACTGAAAAATGGGAACAGCTGCTCTTTGTTGCTCATCAGAAGAAGAGATTACCTTTGGGGTGGAGAGGGAGACCACTTGCCCTGCCTAGTAGGTTGCTGGCCAGTTTGCCATCGCTGAGATTAAGCAAGCACACAGAAAGGAAAGGATATGGAAGAGGGAAGCAGAAAGAAACCCTCCCAAAGGTATATGTGGGAGGAGAGGTCTTAGCTGGTGAGCTACCTGTGCGCGAGTGCCACGTATGCATAGTGTGAGTGGACTGTGTGTGTGTGAAATGACAACGCCACAGAGTGACACAGAGTGATGCCAAACACTCACTGCCTCAGTGCTTGTGTCGGCAGAAGCTGTGACATCAGCACAGGAACTCTATCCGAGGGACGTCAGGCTTTCTCAGATCACTGATGCAGGCATCTATAGTTGTAGCCAATTGGTTTCATGTCTCGTGTCCACAAAAAAATGAGAACAGGGACAAGGAAGAGCGAGCACATTTCGTTGGAGCCAAGGAAAACTCCCACAGTGTAACCAGAGGGGTCTTTGGAGCAGGAAGGCGGTGCAAGGGAGGTGGGGAGGGCAGGGTCTGGGGCCTTACATGTTTCCAGACTAGGAGAAGATTAAATGCAGGGGTCTTTCAGGCAGTTATTCCGTACCCAGGTGTTGTCCCCTCCTGCTGTGATCTCCTGTTTCCGTGTCTCTCAATCCTCCCCTTTGGTTAGTCCCCAGGCCCAGTATTCAACTCCAGCTCTCTTTATCCTGTTCATTTCCAGTCCCCCTGTCTTCATGTCTTTATAAGACCTGACTTTCTGCACTAAGCCCTTTGTCCCTTAAAAGTTGAACTGTCTCCTGTCTCTATCACCAAGAAACAGGGGGCCTGGATAATCCCCTCAGATCTCAGAGAAGGGAGACCCCAATTGACACAGGCATTCTGTGTGATAGATTTCAGCTGAACTAAAGTATTTTATTCCTTTTACCCATTTTGATCATCAAAGCAGTGGATGGTGAAGAATTCAAGCTTCCCTCCATGGGTGATAGCATCCCAGGTGCTCTTAATTCTAGAAAGAAGCACCAGCAGTGGCCCAACAGCCTTTTAGGTAGTCTGCTCAGGTTTAAAAAGGAAGACTCTTTGTTGGTCTTTTCTGGAAATATATGTGAAAACTCTAGGATGCAAAGATTTCCATTGAAGATCTTTGGGAGGCTGGAGATGCTTAGGACTGCCTCCTGAGAAAGCATCTGATCTGACATGAAGGGGATGATGGGCCCTTGGAGGGCCATGTCACGGGCTTGGTCCAGAAACATTAAAAATGAACACTTTATCAGATGTTTCCAAATTTTGATATCCATGGATATGGCTTTGTCATCATATGCATTTTCTATAAACCCTTAAAATGACCCCCCCCCCCATTTTATTTGAAAAGCTAGTGATGGGGTAATAGAGACTACCATATCCAAATGTGGAGATACAATGCATATGCATTCCTGCTTCCAAACCAAAGATGGACTCCCAATGAAACTGTTGAAAATGTGCAGACAATGGGATGCTGGACTGTCTGTACCAGCAATGTCGGGGCACACTTAAATGACAGACTGATGGAATCATGACTCCTTATGAAGGACTGTACTATTGTAGCAACATGGGGGAAAATCTTTTGGGGGGAATTCCAGTCTCTACGAAATCCTATGATAAAATTCAAACATTCAAAATAAAAATTTGACAAAAAGAAAATCAGAGTGGGGAGGAGCATAAACAGAAAGAGCTCCCTTATCTGTTGGCATCTCCTCCAGGGTCCACACATCTGGGGCTGGAGTAGACCAGAACCAGGACCTTAAAACTTGGTTTGAGTCTCCCATGTGGGTGGCAAGGACCCAGCTGCTGCTCCCGAGGAAGGAATGAGCAGGAAACTGGAATGGACCACAAAGCCAAGACTCAAACTCACACACTTTGATACAGACTGCAGTTTTCCCAAGTGAGATCTGAGCCACCATTTAGGTTTCTTCATTAAGTCCCCATCTCCATATACATGGATTTCACAGACTTTTTGAAATAAAAATAAGCTGATTTTTAATTCCACCCCTCAAGAATGTACTCTCATATATTTGATCACATTTATGGAAGCATTACATGAATAGAGGCCTCTTAATAGCAGTCTATTTTATTGAGCACATACTACGTGCCCAGTGTTTTATGTACAATTTAACATTTAATATTCACAATAACCCTGGAAGTAAAGATTGTTATCACCATTCTACAGTGAGAAAAATTTGCTCAAAGAGGTTTAATGAGTCTTCAAATGTCATTCGTTAGTAAGTGGGGGAGCTGGGGCTTGAACCAAATTCTGTAACCCCTCTACTGTTCCTCAAGGTAAGGGATCGTCTTTATTTTCACCTGCACGGGCTTTGAGTGTGACAGGCAATACCTGGCCTCCATTCATGATTCTACTTTCTTGCTACTGCAGTAGGTGATGGTCCAAGTTGCTGGGTCACTGTCACCCACATGGCAGAGCTCCTGGACTGGGCGTGGCCCAGCTCACTTGTTGAGGTCATTAAGGGAGTGATCCAGTGGATGAAAGATCTCTTTCACTCTTCCTCTCTTCCTTTAGAATAAGGAAAATAATAAAATAATAGTAAAAATTTAAAAATGTAAATTTACACCCTGGCTTTCATCACTCCCTATGTGGCATCCTGTGGTCATGCCCCCGTTGACTCCTCCAGTTGTGTACCACATGTATTCCTGAGTTCACATGCTGTGGAGAAGCCAACCTGGATCATGCCACTTTCTGATCATACCTCCCTCCCGCCTACCAGGAATGCGACATGAAGTCCTCGGTCCTTGGGTTGGTCTGCCAGATGCAGTCTCACTAAGTTCATGCCTTACTACCCCACCCCCTCTTCTCTCTGTTACCCTATTTGGCCACTCTGGTTTCTGCACAGCTCCAAGCCCACCTCTGGGCATTTGCACTTTCTATTCCCTTGACCTGGAGCAGCCAACCCCCTGATACTCAGGAAACTCACTCCCTTAGCCCCGGCAGGGTCAAAGATCAGTTACCAAAATGGCAACTCTCATCACTCTGATTATGATGATGATAACTCTTATCACTCATCTTTCATCACTCTTAGAAATGCATGTCTACATATTGCTTATTTTCTTACATTATAACAATGCAGGCACCAAGAGCATTGCATCCCTTAAGTGCAGGCTATCCTATACGTGCCCATAGTGAAAGCGCACCTAGCATGTCTCAGGTGAATGGATCTCAACCCATACTGCCCTCAACACGACGCACACTACTCAATGCAGAGTGCTTAACAATCCCCAGACTTGTTACACGGTTGGTTTCACACTTGTGTAACCTAAAAACAAAATTGAAGGCAAAACTTTAAGTGAACTACACAAACATTCATGGCCCAGCTTGATAAATGTGTGTCTGCAAGCCATTCACAGGCATCCAATGTGTATCAAGGGGCAGGACCTTTCCAGCCGTCCGAAGGCTCCATGGAGCCCCTCTGCACAACACAGTCAGATCTTTATCACTGTCTGTTAGTTGTATCTGCTTGAAAATGATCCATATACTGCTTACCTCGATGGTCACCAGGGAATCTCCTTGTCACTGAGTGGGCGAAGTGACCTGGAACTAAAGGTCAGACAAGGCCATTGGCCTATCAAGCTGTGGGAGGAGACTGCCTAATTCCCAATTTTAAATGCCAACACACCCGTGTGAAGCTGAAATGGGCACTGCCAATTAAATCTATTAGCATGTGAGGTGGCTAATACAAGTCAGAGGGTGGAATTGATATTCATTCCAGCCACCGTAGGAACTCTGAGTCATTAGACAGAGTTTGGTAATTTACTCCCTTAGTGTTAATCTGCATCCAAGTTGACCCATTGATAAATATCTGGCCATTGCAGCCTTTAATCATCTTTTTTTTAATGCTTCATGTCATTAGAACAAATCTCTATGGGCTTTCACTAAATTATATGACTGCCAATCTCTGCTATAAAAATATTTCCCTAGAGGTAAAATGTTGACAATTGTTTCTGCTAAATCAGATGGTGTTTTATTCCAGAAGAAAATTCTCTGCAAGTCCAAGTCAACCAGGCAGGAACAGCCAACTGTGGCGAAAGGCCTGCTCTCCCTCCAGGGAGGAAGGAAGGAAGGAGCTGAAGTCTTGGGTGCTGTGTAACACACTCAGCTCTCACTCATGTCATTTTTGGAAGCACACAGCATCTGTTTTCCCTATTATCTTCTCTAAGCATCTCCCCACATCTCTGAAAGAGCACTCTAAACCAATTACCTTCCAAGTATTCTGCCTCTGCAGACATAGGTTATATTTATGAAAACAGCTTTCATAGACTAAAAGGCTTTCTCTACGATGTGCCAGGAAATCATACCACAGTCTTGCCCAAAGAAGCTTCTAGAAACCAACAGCACCTGAAACCTTTGAGCCCAAGGTTCAGGTAGGTACTGGCACCTGACCCATTTCTGTATTTTGAGAGCCCATTTTCTGTGTTGTGATTCAAGAATCATTTCATCAACTGAAACTTATCCAAGCTGCCTGCTTTGTCCAGAGTCTCAATGGCTTTGGCAACGTGCGGAATTTGTGAAAAGTTCAATTGTGTTTGCATGGAGACCTTGCCCAGTGAAATCCTGTTATCCCAAGAGCATTTCCATGAGAATTAGTGTGTGCGTGTGAATGACTCAGTGTCTGGAGTTATTTGAAGGTTTTTCTTTTTTTTTTTTAAATAGACGCCTCACTCCAGAGATGTACTTTGTGAGTAGTGAGTGGTGACACGGTTGGCTGCTTCCTTCACTCACTCGTCTGTGAGGTACCATGGGGTCCTTTTCTGATTCGTTCAGCACCTGTGGCAATGAGGATAATGCTCTCACCACTGGGCTGCCAAGGGGACCATTTGCAGGTTTAGAGAGTCGCTTTAGAAATGCCCAGAAACTCCTGTGAGAAACTCTAGAGGCACCTGCTGGTGCCAAGAGAGGACAAGAGGCTGAGAGATGGAAACCATTTCCGCTAAAGAGGACGTGTGGAAGCAATGATCTTATCTACTTTCCTGTAGCCCTTGGCCCTTTGTACCCTAATCAACTATGTAAGATTACAAAAAAAGATAGACCACCCTCAACAGATCCTCCAAAATCTATTGATGTTTCAATACTTCTATATTACTTGGTAACCAAATACTTAATATTACCTATATGAATCTATCTGTTGTTAGTGTCTTAAATGTTGCAGGGGAATGGTTAAGTACTACCAGGAGTAGTAGACAAACCAGAAAATATCGACAAGGGATAGTCTCCATTTTCTTCAATGAAAACATTAAAATATTTGAAAAAGAATCTAATGAATATTCTATCACATGCATAGACCTTTTCCATAAGACCTTATTGATATCATTCACCTGCAGAGAAAAATTATTTCTCAGAGATTAAACCAAGATAAATACCAGCTCACTCGCTGTCCAAAGTGTCAGAAATTCTCCATCAGTGCACTAATGAGATTTAATGAACCCCAAATGAAGGCTCATAGTTCTTTGGATGGAATCTTTCTTTGCTCTCTGCCCTAAGCCTTCACACTCATCTTCACAGGGAGCATTAACAGGAAGCTATAAATCACAGCATGAGTGTGGTTAAATTTCATGAATTAAACAGAAGCACTTTCGCAAAATGGTAAATTCAATCAGGAGAACAGATATTTTTCTTTTTCAGTCAAAACAGGGACCAAATATTTCTCCAGACCTTGACATTTTGGTTCTTAGGATTATTGAGTGTCATGTTTTAAAATATCTTCAAGTTCTGCTTTGAAAACAGGGCCCCATACTGTTTTGCCTTCTCTTCTTTCTTCTGGTTCCCCCAATTCACCCAACAAAAGCCCTGCATGTTTGGGGGGCTCTTTGGCCACCAATGAGGGGACACTCATGGCTCTCGTTGTCAAATTGTAGGATGCAGTGCTCACATTCCGGATTCTCTGAGTTCAGTGAGAAGTACCAGCTTGGAAATCGTTTCTTCTAGTCACTACAGGTTTTGCAGGGCCTTGGCAATCAGAACCGGTAGCTCACTGACAGCATTTTAAATGACCTACATTTGTGGGGAACGCCACGTGGCCCAGCCCAGCAGGATTAGAAAGCGCAAAGATGCTCTGGCACTGATTGCCCATCCACACAAGCAGGCCGGATCCTGCCTGCTTGGCTCCGCTGTCTCACCATCTGTGCCACTGCTGATTCATTAGGCAGCTGTCTCTCGTGCCACTGGGAGGGATATTTGCTCCCTGTAATTTGCCACTTTTCCAGGTGGTTAGGGGAAATTGGACTCTTTGCTGGATACTAGAGGCAAGCAAGACTGGGAGTGATGTGAGTGATTCATGCCAGTCCTCTGTGTAAATGCCATCCATGGGGTCAAGGCTCGAATGGAAAATAGTTCTCCAGCTAACTTGGACTGACCACCTACAGGATAACCAACATCTGTCATGAAAATTTTGGAATGGGTCTAATTTAAATGTTGTATCCCGTTGTTTACATATTGATCAGAGCATGTATTTTGAATTTTGATCTAGAGGATATTGTCATTGCTCAGAGAATGTGCCTTAAAAAATATTTGCAAATCCCTATATCAGAAGCTAGGAGGCTACAGAGCACAACATCCATATATTTCCAAGGAGAGTTCGGAATGAAAACTTCCTTGCCTTCGGCAGAGTCCTAGTGAGTACTGTTAAGTTCTTCTGCCCTTAGCATGGCCCAGGGTCTCCTAGTCACCTGTGGTTTTCTTCTGCTTGACTTCTGCTGTGAGGGCTTCCTCCCAAGCTCCACACAAAGGGGCATGACAAAGATGAAGCAGTCATAGTACCTCTCATCCTGAGATATGGGGATTGGAAAGAGATTATAGAGTCCTGCTCATTGCATGAAGATACCTTTTGTTAGAATAATTGCGTGCGGCTTCCATTCAGAAAGAGGTCCTATTCTGTGGGTTGGCTGGGAAGATAGCCACGAACCATGTGTTGTGAGGTGGATCACATAGGTACCATATGCTCTAATAGACACTCTTGAAAAGAGTTGACATCCTTTTGTGCAAATGTAGTGAATCTGTCTTGTCAAGGTTCTCTGCTAGTAAGCATGGTCCCTAAGATGGCTGGACTGTTCTTTAGAAACCATTTCTGGCTTACAGTGCGAGCACAAATGTCTGGGATGTAGGTTTTCTGCAACAGCAACAAAAAAAGGGACTATGGTCATGTCAACTTAAGAGCATTCAAATCAGCACTATTTCAGCCATAAGAACAAGGCTGATCATTGAATGCCTCATATCAAATTCTGTGGGGTAAATTGATTACAAAATTTGTAAGGACACAAATAAATGAATTGCTTTTCTGTTTGGAGTGGAGAATTGTAAATTGACCAAAGATTGAATATTCACCGCAAAGTTAATGAATTAACCAACACAATTGGCCTTACTCTGATTGTTACTGATCACAACAGGTATGTCAGGAGACATTCCCCCAACCGCCCCCCCCCCCATGAGCAACTTAACTGGAGACAAAACTCTGGGACCCAAAGAGGTGGCGAGGCATTTCCTCTGTATGTGCGTTCACATCTGTGTCCTTTACTGCATGTTATGAATTGTGATGCAAACAAAATTATAAGGTCGATGCCAAAGATGGCTAGGATTTGGAAAGCTTATGAGTGTGCGGCAAATGGGATATTTGTCTTTCTTGATCAACTGATTCGATGCTTTAGCTTGTGATTAAATACTGATAGCTGCAAAGCATTTTATTATTGAAATTCCTGCAGGAAATTTAACTTTGTTATTGTGAGCCTTGAATACCCTAACTCAACCCCTTTTATCCTTTTATCTCTCACTGAATTAATTGGTTTTATAATTCAATTTTGATAAAGTACTTTTCTTAGAAACCCAATTATTTTTTTTATAAATATCAAAGTATTTAAAATAAATATACACATAGAAGTACTTAAAGGAACAATGTAGGAAATACAGGAATAAGTAACCCAAAATAATTCTGTCTGGGGAGGTGTGGATGATTGAAAAGAGTGTTAGAGGAGGTTGTGGGGGAAATGTGACAATTGAGTAGGAGGTGTAGGAATGCATAATTCCTCAAGTAGATAGAATGGGAAAAACTTGCTGGCAAGAAGAATGACTTGCATGTACAAACCACAGAGACGTGTAAGCAGGTGTCAGAGACAGGAGCTAGTAACTGGCAGGTGCAGTTAACACTTGCTTAACAAATATAACCTGATGTGGAGCAGGTGCTATGCTAGGCAGTGGGCCCTGACTGTGAAGACAGGGACCACTGGGAAAGGTGGACTGGCGCAGGCAGATAGGTTGGAAGACCTTGTGTGCCATTTATTTGAACTCTACTTCTGAACACAGTATGAAGTCCATAGTGGTTTTTCAACATAGCAAGCGCAGAACAAGAACTGCAACAGGAGCAAGAAGGAATTCCATTGTTTAGGATAGAGCAGTTGTAGGACCGGGGAAGTCGTAATTTGTGATTTTAATGAGTCCCATGGACATATCTGGCCCTCTTTCCTGGCACGTCCAGGAAAGTTCCCCAGCTTCCCAACTCTGCCTGGAATCATCTGCTCTAATTTGCAAGGAATTAAGAGGGGGGGAAAAAACCTTTAAAAGCTAAATTGGACTCTCTACCAGAGCTGAAATTACTTTTGCAGAGATAATGGCTCCTTTTAGTTTGCAGGGTTTCATCTTCTTTTCCAAAGCTTAAAAATAGAAAACAGATTAAATCCTAAAAAGGATTTCTAGTCCCTCCCTGTGGGTGATGAGTTTAAAGGGCCCTATGTAGTCTGCTCCATGTAGTCTGAAAAAAGTCATATTTATTTATTTTTACCTGTTTGAAAGTGAGAACTGGAGCCACAGCAAGAGAGAGAGAGTGGGGGGGGGGGGAGAGACATCCTCCCTGTCGTGGCCACGTCGGGCATGAATCAGCAGCTGCATTCTTCATTAGTTGAACCAACAAAGACGTGGCCATGTGCTCTTTCACAGGATGGGTCAGTGTTGCTCAGCAGGTTCGTTCTGCTTTGCATGGTACTCTGGCTTCTAGTCACGTTCATAATTACCTCAGATCACATGGGGTGAGCTGGAGAGGCAGGAAAAGAGTGGAGACTTCCTTTAGCTGCTGTTTTAAGCATGGACTAGTTTCCAATGAAGATGCCTGTTCTACTGGATCCGTTCCTTATGGCCTGGCTGGAACAGCACGATATCTTCCCATGCCTAGGAGGGCTTTTCTGCCCTAGAGCTGGAGCCCACTTTGAGCTACCACCTGCTCTGCAGGACCCCACCCTAGCAGAGGCTGCTTGGGGACCACCAACCCCTGGCTGGGAACTCTGAGTAGGCATCGAGGTTTACTCCAGTTAGCCAAGTGGGTTGACTAATCGAGTCTGTAAACAATGAAACTTTGCTCCCAATGACTATCTAACCACCTCTCCTAAGCTTTCCAATTCCTGGATGTAGCGACATTAACTAGGAGGCAGGGGTGGAGAGGAGTGCAACTGAGGCTCTGAGCCACTTGGCCTGTGTGCAAATCAGAAAGTGAACTGCTGTGTACTCCAAGGCCGGGGAGGGGAAAGGGCCTCTGAGGGCAGGTGTGATTTCTTGGCTTTCCGGTGAGAAGTTGGCCCGACTCTGGAGATGAAATGCTTCAACCCCCCTTTCTCGTCCTTTCCAAAATAGCTTATAAAACTCTAGGCTCTCATTGTCTGTAGCCTCAAGAAATTGTTCCAAAAAATAATTTATCACTGATTTCACCTTCCAAAATTCCTCCAAGAAATCTTTTTACTGTTACTTTATATAACCCCAGAGACATTTCCTCACTTAGGATCAAAGTGGGTTTTTTTAGGGCTAAAAGATCATCTCCTGGGAATTGCAGTAGTAATCTGTTACTTCTCCCTACTGGTAACGCCCCTTTGCCTCTGTGGCAGCTGATGGATTCCTGCTTTTGCTTGGAGAAACATCACACCACCACCACACATTCCTCTCCATCCCTAAAGCACTTTTCAAGCTTTCTTTGCTAATAAAATTTAATCCTGTTGGGGAACAATGGACAAAATGCTAGCTCACTCAACCTCTCTCTTAGCTAGAGGTGGGTGGTGACACCATTCTGTCCCATGAGATCTACATGGAAGTCTGCAGACGGCTTCCGGGAGAGCATTCGCAATTCCTGCTCAAAGAGGACAGCTGACCTGGAGCAAGCCTGTGTGCCCTCTTCCCTGCTTGCACACAGACATGATGGGTGAAAGTGCAGGGTGCTATCTGTTGGGAAGGGCCCACACAATCCTTGTTAATGGGCCCTGGACTGTACAGTCAAGGCGGCTCACTACTTACCTCTAGATATATTATTATGTGGAAAAATCAGCTCATGCTTGCTTAAACACTGCTAGCCAAACACTCTGTTACATGAGGATGAATGCGTTTCTAACGGATGCACCAGAACTTACAGGAAATCAGCTGCTGAAGGACTCTATCACCCACAGTCAGCATTGAGAGTTTTGCTGCCAAGATTAGGAGAGAGGCCACAGATAAAGCATCACTAATCCAAAAATCCAAAATCCAGTATGCTCCAAAAGCCAAAACTTGGACTATTGAGACATTGTCACTCATAGAAAAGTCCACACCATAACACTTTTCCTTATGCACCAAATTGTTAAAGTATTGTGTAAAATTACCTTCAGACTAAGCATTTGAAGTGTTCATGAAACAAAGGAATTTCATGCTGAGACTGGCACCCCATTTCAAGACAGCCCATTATACAAGCATGAGCTTATTTTTCTATATATTCAAATATTCCCAAATCTATATAACCTCCAGATCTGAAACACTTCCAATCTTAAGCATTTCAGATAAGAGATATTCAACCTGCTGAACTGATAGAATAAAAACTTGCAATTATAAATAGGCAATTTTTTTTACAATGTTTGGTAAATATCTGCCCAAAATCAAACTAACACAGAAGAAAGAAGGATTAAGACTTGGTCGTGTTGATGATAACATGCGCTCTTGGATCCAGCTGACTTTCACTTGAACCTTGGACTGCTCAGTGTCACGATGCAATAAAGCCCCAAATGGTTTGAGGTAATCTGAGTGGTATTCTTGGTTGTTTTGCAGCAGGAAGACTCCACTCTAATGGATGATCAAGTTTCTTGGCCTTATGTCACAGAGACCTGATGTGAAATTCATGAAAGGTAGTGACTTGCCAAAGATCACGTGGCTGTTACTGGGAGAAACAGTTCATGTCGCCTGGCTCCTGGGATGCACAGTTTTCCTGCTGTGGGTTAGTTAAAAGAACCACAACTGTGAGTGTTCATAGCGAGAAGGGCTGGTTCCCAATCAGGATGAGTAGGGACTATTTTACAAGGAGAAGAGCACAGAAGTTGGGAAGAACCTTGAGGATTTAGATCAGTGGCGAGATGGTGAAAGGGACTCTGGAACAAGGGGATGAAGACATGTGGGGCTCGGGGGAAGCCTGAAGGACTCTAGGGAGGAACAAATGCCACCTTTCCTGGAGTGGCATTTGCCTGGGGGAGTAGTTTATTCATTCCCAGTGAAACAGAGAGAGAGAGAATAACAGGAGGAAAAGAGATGAAAAAAAGACAAAGACAGTGAGGGTGAATGAGAATGATCAGGGCTGGCCTTGTGGATTACCACTTGGGACATGTGCGTGCCGTATGGAGCTGGCTTGAGTCCTGGTTACTTTACTTGTGATCCAGCTTCCCGTGTGCTCCAGGAGGCAACAGTGATAGCTCGGGTGCTTGGCCTGTGATATCCACGGGAGAGTTCGTGTGGACTTTGCATTTCTGGCTTTGGCCTGAATCAGTCTGAGCTATTGTAGGTATTTGGGGGAGTAAACCAGTGGGTAGAAGATTTTCTCTCTCTCTATTTCACTCCCTTTCAACTAGATGAAAAAAAAAAGGAACGAAAGAGAGAGAGAGAGAGAGAGAGAGAAGTACTAAATCAGTTTTAGACACTGGAACAGTTTAATTGGGGCCCAACGGGACAACTCACCCATGGATCATGAACACAACAAAAAGATGGCTCTTTTAGAGCACCATGTTTGTGTATGATGTTGTCTGGTAACAGGTCCTATAAGTGAAGCATCACCAGACTTCCTGGAAAGAAGGACACAGAGGAGATTTGGAGGGGAGTCTCCATCTGGGAGGAAGAACATCAACATCCTTGCACTCCTTGAAATAGTCACAGACCCAAAAGACTGAATGAAAGGTGTAATTAGAAGCTAGCTCTCCACCCGCACCCTCACACCCAGTAATGCAGAGGAACTTGGGAAGGAGGACGCCTTGCTGCAGGTGTCCCTGGCAGAGCACGGGGGTTGTGCCATCTCCCTTTTTGTCATTTTGGAAGCGCCTTCTCCCCTAGCTTCCAAGCCAGTGCCTGGGTGGAACCCCAGTCTGTGGCTCCAGTCTTTTGGTTAGTTGAGAAGGAGAGGCAAAGACTTTGCCTCTCCATCTGAGAGTAGAATGCATACCCCCTCACCAGCCCTCCCCACACCCTAGGCTCCTTCAATAAGCAGCAGGGATGCTGAGGGCATGGGGAGAGAAGGGATGAGCATGGCAGACTCCCGAAGAGAACTTCTCTGCTCCAAGAAGATGGGGTCTTGGCCATGGACACTGCACTGAGATCCTGAGCAGAGGTGGGAAGGGAATGTTACCCCAATAAGGCTGTCAGAATGCACTTACACCTCTTCTCTTCCTGACCCAGAATGCACTGAATCCACTCAGCGATGGCTTAGCTCTCAGGTCATGGTTTCCTTTCTTGAGGTGTGTGTGTGTGTGTGTGTGTACGTGTGCATGTGTGTGCTAAGAAACATTTGGATGAAATAATAGGATACCTGAAGGTTGTTTCAAAATAATGCTGCAGGAGGGAGTACAGATGCTAGACGACTGGCCACAAACTCGTCAGCTGTTGTAAGGAATAGACATGTACTTACTTACAAGGCCATAAGCCACTTTCTCTGCATTTGTGTGTGTGTGGAATTCCCCATGTTAAAATGACCATCCAAGCTTCTAGGCAAGGTGGGCAGGACCTGGGAAGGGCCAGAACACTGGAAGCAGTGACTTTTGTGGTCTCCAGCCCCTTGCCTATCAAAAGGGCTCCTTGTGTCCACTCCTGCCTCCACATGTATGAAAGGCACATCTGATGTAGGCAGGTCAGGGTAACAGAAGCCTTGCCTCCTTCCTCCACATCCCCTTCCCTCCGCTTTCCCTCCCTGCTCTCTAGGTTCTACATGAACCTTTTTTCAAAGTCTTCCAACTCATCATCTTCTCTCTTGCCTCAGGGCCCTTGTTCATGCTGTTTCTTCTTCTGAAATGTTCTCCCACTCTTCTTCACTCACTTCACCCCTTCTTCTTCTGTTTCCATTGAGGCATGATTGGCAGGAGGATGGCCTAACCCTCCGAGCCTGTGAATCCATCACCTTGAGCTACACCTGGGGCCAAGGGAAGACTCTTCAGATGAGAAGATGATCCTAGATTCCCTGGGTAAGCCCAATGTCGCCACAAGATGAAGATGAGAGAGTCAGAGAAGGGATGATAATGGAGGTAAAGGCTGCAGCAATGGGGTTCTAGATCTGAGGAAGGAGGGAGGCCCCAGCAGAAGCTGGAGAGGGTGAGGAACGGAGTCTCCTAGGGGCTTCCAGGGGGAAGACCTTGCTTTCAGCTCAGTGAGACCCATCCAGGACTTCTGGCTGCTAAAACTGTAAGAAAATATAACTGTGTTGTTTCAAGCTCTTAACTTTGGTGTTCATTTGTTATAGTAGCTTCAGGGAACCTAGAACATTGGGGGAAGGTTCCCTGGCCACTGGCCCTCCCTCTAGCCCATGATCAAAGCCCTCATTACAGTCAGCAATTGCTTCCTGAGGTGATCATTTATGATTGTGGTCTTGACCCCACTAGACTGAACCTCAAGAAATTGGGAGCCCTAAGTGTGTGCTCACCATGGACGGCCTAGATGGGCCCGTGCCTGCCAAGTGAGCCTGGGGAGAGGGTGGCTGTGCACAGCATCCCTGGTGACCCCAAGACTGCAAGTTCTGGCCACTAGACTTCTCCCCTGTGTCTCCAAGCTTTGGCTCCATGTATGCATCCATTCCTCCCAAATGAAGTCGCCTCTGTTTCTCCAACCCCTCACTTTAATCTGGACTTCCCAAGGACTGCATTCTCGCACCTGTGGCCAGGAACACATTATGAGGAGACCTCAGGATTGCATCAGCCTGGTTTGAGTCATGACTTTGCCACTTATGAGCTGTGCGAACTTGGGCAATTTCCTCACCTTCTTGAACTTCAGTTCCTTAACCGATATAGTTAAAATCTAGGATAACCATTGTGGATTAAATAAGAAAATTGAAGTAAAGCATCTAGCACCAAGCCTGAGTGGGTCAGGTTTTTCCCTTTTCTTGATACTGTGTACCTGCTGGTGTTACCATATATTGCCCCATAATGTAATTCTGCGTGATTCCTTTCCTTCCCATACCCTATCCCAATTGTCTACCCAACCCAAGCCTTCACTTCTCTCAGTCCTCCAGTGGAAGAGTAACCTTTCTCTTCCAGTGTCCATCCTTCAAATCTTTAGAGAGACTGACTGGACCCTGAGCTAGTCATGGGGAGTGGTGTGTGAGAGACAGTGACTAGGGGACACTGGCTCAGTTGTCCCTCCTGTGACTGGGAATGGAGGGGTACTAAGCCTGATTTGACTCCAAGATACACAGGCTCGAGAGGAAGCAGTTCTCTGGTGCTAGGGAGATGTTGGGCACACTAAACCTAAGTCCTCTTCAACCAAATCCTGTCCAACCAGGGTCTAGCTCAGCACCTGATACATGTCTGTTGATGGCATGAATGAAAATCCCATTGGCCAGATTGATAGTCGCCCCTCTGACCACACACTGCGAAGTCACTAGTGCTTATTTTTGACAGTAATGTACCACATCGGCCTGGAATCTGCCTGTCTTAGGGCTGAACCAGAGACACTCCTCATCAGAGGCTCTTTGCCCAGGAGACCATTTTCCCATGACAGCTGGTGTGGCCACGTTTTCCCAAAGGATTCTGAGGTGCAACATGGCAAAAGATAAAAAGAATGAAGCATCCCACACACAACTTGTAAGGTTGCTCTGCCTTCCACAGTTTTAGCATAGGGTTGTTAGTGTTATTCTTTAAAATATAACTACCACGTATTTTATTCTTTTAAAAACGTTATTTAAAACAATGCATGTATGATTTAAAAAAAAATAAATGACACAGAGTGATACCTGACAAAAGGTGAAAATTCTCTTCCCTGTTTTCAGCATTCTGAGATGTTGCTGTTACCAATTTCCCATCAACCCTTTTAGAAAATTTCCTCCATGTAACTGCGTCTATTTAAAAGATTTATTTATTTTCATTGGAATGTCAAATTTACAGAGAGAAGAAGAGACAGAGAAAGATTTTTCATCCACTGGTTCACTCTCCAATTGACCACATCCAGAGCTGAGCCAATCCGAAGCCAGGAGCCAGAAACTTCTTCAGGTCTCATACTCAGGTGTAGGATCCCAAGGCTTTGGGTCATCTTCTATTGCTTTCCCAGGCCACACTCAGGGAGCTAGAAGGGAAGCGGAATAGAGGGAGAGTCGAACCCGTATGGGATCCTGGAACACGCAAGGTGAAGACTTTAGCCACTAGGCTACTATGCTGCCATGTGTATCTAATTTTTAAGAATATAAATGTGATCACAATACATATATACTATGGCAAACTTAACTACGTTTAAACCCCTGCTTGCTAAGATTATTTGCATGGAAAATTTTTATTAATACATCTATTAACAGTCTAAGAAGCAGCAGGGGAAGTACTAAAATTATTCATAAAATAACTTCTACTATGTGCCTGTGATACAACTATAAATAGAAAATCTATTCCTATCCAAATACTCAGTACGTGCTGAGGGAGTCAAAGTTAAAGAGTATAGAAGCAGTATGTAAATCAGTATGTAAATGCATGGCATATGGATTTTAGACAGTGATTTTTTTGTGTCCATAGAGAAAGCAGGAGAAGCTGTTGGTATTAGCTCCTGGGTAAGCTCCTGGGTAGGAGTTCAGTTAGCTGCTTGTTCCAGGAAGTAGAACGTGATCAGTGGTCAATGGGTATTCCAGAAAGAAGGACCAGTAGATACAAGAACAGTGTATGGAGCCTGTTGCAGTAGCCTAGTGGCTAAAGTCTTTGCCTTCTATGTGCTGGAGTCCCATATCGGCAGTGGTTCATGTCCCAGAGGTCTTGCTTCCCATCCAGCTCCCTGCTTGTGGCTTGAGAAAACAGTTGAGGATGCCCAAAGCCTTGGAACCCTGGAGCAATGTAGGAGACCCAGAAGAAGCTCCAGGCTCCTGGCTCTGGATTGGCTCAACTCTGGCTGTTGCGGCTGCTTGGAGAGTGAATCATCACATGGGACATCTTCCTCTCTGTTTTTCCTCCCCTCTTACATCTCACTTTCCAGTAAAACGAAATAAAATTTTTTTTAAAGAACTGTGTATGTTAGGGATCAGCAAGATCTCAGTGTGGCTGCAGAAGTCCAGAAAAGCAACGGAAACCAAGGGGTGAAAGGAGTAAATTTGAAATTAGGGCTTAGCAAATGCCAGCTGATGCACAGTCGCTGAATTTTGTCCAGGAGATCATGGTGTAACTTGTATATTCAAGAGATTAATCAGATCCTAACATGAACGATGCACTGGAGGTGGAGTGGACCTAAGGCATGGAGAAAACTGGGGGATCTATTGCTATGGTACTGGTCTAAGCAACAATGCTCACGGTATTGGTAATGGAGAAAAAGATGCTGGGTTGTAGTGGAGGCCTCTTTGGGATGCACAGCCAGTAGCACTTGGAGACAATTTTGAAATGAGATTCCTAACTGAAAAGGAAATGAATAGTGTCACCATTAGCAGAAGAGATTACAGAATGCTGAGAGTGATGGTGTCCCTATCGTTAGAGACCCTTTGCTTCTCTGAGCGCTCCTAAAGAGGATGCTGGAGGGCAAGACCCAAGAGGGACAATGTAGATCTTCGAGAATGTTCAGAGCACAATTAGTGTGTGTCATCATGTAATAAATGAGGGACATGGTATGCTCATTTTCTAAATGGTCAGAACCAATGGACCAGGATACAATGACTAGATATGAACCTGAACTCCTACTTCAATCAGCAATGCCTGGTATGACCGGGACTCCCTGGCTGACTTCCTATTCTACTGCTTTCCACCTTGATGAACCCACCCCACCCACATCAGCCTGGTGCTACTCTTCCAATGTCAGATCGCTTCTTCCCGCAGAGACTCTGAAATGACTGTTCCCTTCACTTGTTAGATCCTTTCCTTACATTTTCATATATTTTGCTCTGTCACTGAGGTGTTTCCTACTTTCCCAAATGCAGTGTCCCAAATACACCTAACTCTTATCCTGCTCTACCAGACATCTGCAAAGAGTTTGTGGAAAATGCACGTTATATAAAAACTGCACAATTTTAAAAATGCAAAGCCATTTTCCAATAATGTCTGGAATTTCTCTTGTATATTCATGGAACTTCTCATACCTGGAATTATGTTTCAGTCAAATGTTACTTAAGGATGATATGCTCTGATACGTTCTTCATTGTGTAACTATCACAGCGCATGCACAGAAGGCTAAGAGGTGCCAGGTGACCTCTTGAAACGATCCAGACACACAGTAAACAGGTTGTGAGAGAGCTGCTGGCAAAACACAGCAAACTAGTTTATAGCAAATTTTCTTCTTTTTTTTATAAGAGATGGAAAACACTGTAAAATTATGATGCAAAAGAGAGTGTAGCAAACACATAAACCAGTAACACAGTTGCCTTTTGGCATGATTGTCAAGTGTGATGTACTGCACATAATTACACTGCTGTACTTTCATACCAGTGACAGCTCGGTGAAATGTTTGTGCCAGCTTCACTACCCACATGTGTGACTAACGTGTAACACAAAGATATCATGACTTTTACTATGTCACTACGCAATACAAATTTTCAGCTGCATTGTAATCTTATGGGACCACTGTTGTGTTTGTTGTCTATCACTGACAAAGTGTTACGTGGTGCATGACTGTATATATCCACCATTTAATTATCTCTCTCTCTCTGAGTGTTGTAAGGAGCTTGTTCTTACTCCTGCTGTATTTCTGAGGCTGAAACAGAATATGGCATTCACAAAGTAAAAATGTCAGCTCAACGAGTGCCTCCCCGAGTCTTTTTATTTCATTTGTGCCATGCTTCTTGCAGTGCCTTGTGCCCCCAGGTCTGCATATATTTATAAAATTGACTGCAGGTTAAAATCTGACACTAGGAAATTAAAACAAAACCTTGAAATTTACTATCTGTGTGGTTTTGCTGTTTATTCTTATTTCCAAATAGCACCTTTTCTCTTGACTCTTTAGGAAATATCATCAAACAGGAGCCAGCACAATGACTTATTTGGCTAATCCTCTGCCTATAGTTGCCAGCATCCCATATGGGCGCTGGTTTGTGTCCCGGCTGCTCCACCTCCCATCCAGCTCTCTGCTTATGCCTGGGAAAGCAGTGGGGGATGGCTCAAAGTCTTGGGACCTCGCATCTGCATAGGAGACCTGTAAGAAGCTCCTGCCTTTGAATCAGCTCAACATTGACCATTGAGGCCATTTGGGGAGTGAACCAGGACAGAAGCTCTTTCTCTCTGTCTCTCCTTCTCTCTTCTCTTTTCAACATAAACAATTAAATACTTTTTAAAAAGAATTTATCAAAAAGAACTGGTCCAGTAACCAAGCATTTCCTGCTAGTGAAACCCATCCTGAAAGTCCTGGGTAGGGGCTGAGGAAGAGGGGGAAGGGAAGGTAGGATGCTTGCTTGTGCTTAGTCATGGCTGTTGGCCAATAGTTCAACTCTCCAACAACTGGATTCTGGCATCTGTCTTAAAATTCATCTTTGTCAACACGGCTGCTGTCCTTGGGCTCTCATTTCCATTTTCATGATCCTCCCTTTTTTTCATAAGCCCTTGACCTTTTCTGATCTGTCTCAGTCTATAAAGTTACTTGAGTGTTATTTAGATTGGCTTATCATTCTTGCTCATTCATAGTTTGGTCAGACTTGGGCAGGAGCTTGGCAGCAGTTCCTTGCACTGTTTCTCTACGAGACAGATCTTTTTGGAGTTAAGTCATTCAAGCCAGCTGGACTTTAGTGGGAAATCTGACTCCACTATTTTCTGTGTGGTGTAGGCCAAATAGACTCTTTGATTCCAGTTTCTTGTCAAAGGGTATCTTTTAGAAGCATGATTTTCATCCAAATGTACAGTGAATGTGTATAAAAGACTTATTTAACTCACTAAGGAAGAAAAGTGAAGGCTATTAATGCTAGCTTGAAGAACATTCAGAAGCATATTTAGCCAAGGTATTTAGCCTGTTAGGAAAAGAACGTCACAATAAAATTGTTAAATGATATATAAAAATCATTGATGTCATATAGAACATCAAATCTGTGACCTTGAGGACAGCTTTTTTTTAAAATGTTTTTCTGGACAGAGATGCTTGCTTTGCCTCTCTACTGCAGAAAATTATTTGTAGCTTGCCAACTTTTTCAAACTAAGTCAGAAATTTGCATGGATTATGTCGTAATTTGTAATGGATAGTAAATAGTTGCATTTTTCTCAAGAATGAGGCAGTCCTTGGGAATATCTGTTAGACAGTGTTCCAAATAAGGTGTTAAACAACATGCGAATTCCTTGTCTGGTTTTTTTACAGCTTTTGAATAATTTTACTTAACAGTTTTCTTATAGGAAATAGGGTGTTGAAAGATGCACTGATGAGTGTGGAAGAGCTGGTCTATGAAGCCATACTCAAGGTTCTAGTTCCTTGGTCCAGATATGGAGAGTATATCAAGTTACTGCCACTCTGGATTTGTATTCTGCATCGAAAGCTTCATGGAGCAGGGATGTGTCTCTCTTCTAAGCTTTGAGGTTATGATGTTTCTGCTCTCCCCTTTGCTGCTCCAGCCTTAAGCTTTAGTAACTGCTTCCTGGCATATCTGTCCCCGAGTTACATTTGATGTTCCTTTCCAGCTTTTCTCTCTTTAACACATACTCAATAGACCCCTACTTCCCATTCTCTGTGAATATAGCAGATCTGGTTTCTGTTGACCCGATTTGACCTTGAATATTGGTGGAGAAAAAAATGCACATGCCTTCCAATTCCTGAAGATAAGAAAGTTTACTATTGAAAACATAATGCAACACATAACATCATGTGAGTTGCTATCTTTAGAACTCCTATAATTTCGGGAAGTACCATAAAATTTTTCCTATAAACAATGCACTTACAAAGCACTTTGCATGCATTGTCTTATTTAATCCTCAAAACAAAGCAAGAAGCTATTTATTACTCATATCCTAACTTTACAGAAGAAGAATCTGGGGGCTAACACAGTTGCACAGCACACTGATCTTCTACTTGAGGTGCTGGCATCCCATATGGTGCTGGTTTGAATCCAGCTGCTCCACATCTGATCCAAATCCTGGTTAATGGTCTGGGAAAGTAGTGGAAGATGACTCAAGGTCTTGGGCCCCTTAAACCCTGTGGGAGACCTGGAAGAACCTCTTGGACCTGGGTTTAGGCCCATCCAGCTCCTGCCATTATGGTCATTTGGGGAGTGAACTAGCAGAAGGAAAATCTCAATCTCTCTTTCTCCCTCCCTTGCAACTTCCTTCTCTCCCTCTCTTTAATCCTGACTTTAAGGTAAAAATAAATAACTCTTTTCAAGAAAAGAAGAAGCTTAAGTCCAGAGAGTCTAAGTAGTTTTCCCCAAGGTCCCACTAGCAAGTGTAGGATTTGGGATTCAAACTCACAACACTTTAATCTACTCTCCTTCACAATTTGTGTTAACATAGCATTTTTAAAATGCCAAATTGTTCATCAAGATGGAAACTAAAACAAAGGAAGCTTGTGAGGTTGGGAACATTAGGCAGGCACCATTGGGATCTTGTACCTAGAAAACATAGCATTGTTGCATGTTGGATTATTCAGGACCATGGACAGCAATCTCATCACAGAAGTCACAAAACCATCAGATACTGTGGCAATACAAAATGTGTTTCCTACAGTACAGGGTGTCCTGTATTGCTCACAGGTTATGCTTTGCCTAAGATTGATTGGCTAAGGGGATGTGGAAGGGTTGCTATGTTGTCAAGTTGTGCCACTGGTTAACAGTCTCTGAGTCCCTGGGAGAAGAGCACTTAAAAGTTTTGTCACAGAAGCCGAATGGGCTGTAAGTAATCCTGTTACCATAGGTAATGGTAAAAAGGTTTAAAATTAACCCTAGATGTTTGTACCTGAGAACTAAACCAAACTGGAATGAGATCTACACAGGTCAAATTTTAGTGAAATTTTAATGAATGAAAGATCTGTCTTTTCTTCTTTCTGTAAAAATCTGCATTTCCAATAAAAATAAAACTTTAAAGCTAAATAGCATCTGATTTTCCTTATAAGGTTATTGTGAGAATCAATGAAATAAATAATCAAGGACACAACCTTTATAAAGTTGAAAGGGCTAAATAGCAATTGTTGGTTGTATATTTACTATGGTGCACAGTAATTGAACTATTTTATTTGAGGAGAGGAGAATATATTCTGGCTTCATTGGAAAATAGGAGCACATTTGAAAATCTGTCACTGCAAGTCACAATCCCATACTAAATGAATATAAACATGATATTATGTAAACACATTCCACTTCATAAACACTTTGTGTAACTTAATAAATATAACTTCTGCACTTTTAGAACAAAAGTTTTTTTCTCTTGAATTGTTTATCTCTTTGAAAAGTTACAAGTGGATAAAAAAAGAAAAGTTACAAGTTGACAGTTTCTTAAAATCAAGCATTCAAAACAAGCCTATAAATTCCATCTTCCACCAGAGGATACAACTCCTTGATCTCACAAACCAGGCCAAGATCCTGGCAGGATGTGGAAGTTATTTCAAAGTTATGTAGTAATGTTGAGACTCTGATAGGTGACAAGGAAATAAGAGGAGAGAGAGTGGGTGTGAGAGGGAGAACAATCAGAGAAGATCTAACAGTTCTCTACTCTGTGGAAATTTGGAAGCTTTTCCATTTCAGGAGACCGGCAGTTGAAAAGTAAAATATCCACTTTGAGGCTTTAAATAGATGAGCACCAAAGTGACACCACTGGTGTCACCCTGGAAAACATCCACCCATGAGGCTGATTTTTTTCTGCTGCATTCTTTCTAAAGATGCAAATGTTATTTGTTTCAAAGCAGGAAAGAAATGACAGCACTCCAAGTCACACTTCTCCAGCTATTCATTCTACAGCATAAATTAATGGTCTCACGGTTTGCACTGACAGATCCTCAAAGGTGTTTAATCAGCTGTCTCTGACAAAACAGTGATTTTCAGGCTGGCACATTTACAAATAAAGGAAAAAAACCAGCCTGTAATCCCTCATAAAGTGGAGCTATGATTCTGCTCCATTTGATGACACGCCAGTCTTCTGAGTACCTCCTCATGAATGCTTAAGTAGGGCACCGCTTGGGATGTCCTGCTTCATGCAGAGCATAGATACTGTATGGGATGCATTAGCCAGGTCCTCCGGGGAAGGGCATCTCAACCTTTCCATCCCAGTGGAATGGAGGAAAAGGAAGAGAGTATATCCAAAGCAACAATTAACCAAGAAAGAGTAGAGGAATCAAGAGCCTGACAGTGCAAGTAATAGAAACAGCATTCTGTTGAGTTGAGGTGAATGTCTGCACGTAAGAGACACAGAGTAATTTTACCCCTTTTGGTGTAAGAGGATAAAAATGCTCACATTTTTAATGTTGCCTGTTGTTGGCCTGGATATTATCTGGGGCCCAAGTACAATGCAACAATTATTGAATTATTATTGAACATCCATGGTGTGCCAGGAATGCCAGGGACTGTGAATCCAAAGACCATAAAGATACCAAAGGCACTGAGGAACTCACACTCAGTGGGAACAGACATAGTCAGATCTTTTGGCGCCATTAGAACCCAGTTCTTTAAAAAAACAAATTCATTTTTTATTGGAAAGGCAGATCTGCAGAGAGAAGAGACAGAAAGATCTTCCATCTGTTGGCTCACTCTCCAGCTGGCCTTAACAGTTGGAACTGAGCCAGTCAAAAACCAGGAGCCAGGATCATCTTCCAGGTCTCCCATTCAGGTGCAGCATTCCAAGGCTTTGGGTCACCCACTACTACCAAAAGCAAGAAGCTTGATTGGAAGTGAAGCAGCCAGGAGATGAACTAACGCCAATTTGGGATTCCAACACTTGCAAGGGAGGACTTAGCCATTGAACCATTGTGCCAGGCCCAGAACCTGGTTCTGGTTAATTTAAATGGAGACTGGACTTACAAAGAGGACATTGGCTGAAAATTTATAAGTAGATGTCCTCCCTAGAATGGAATAGGATTCAACAATAATAAGGAAAAACTATAGTTGCATGCAATGACGTGGGTGATCCTAAAATAAGGAAAAATCATGGGAGAAATTAGAAAAGAATGCATGGAGAGTTTAATTTCATTATTTCAAAATCACTAGAACTATCAGAGAGTCAGGAAGTAGATCATGATCGCTTAAGATAAGAAACATGAATGGGACTGGCAGTAAATAGGAAAGTGAATGTGTAGGATTGACTTAAAAAAAAAAAAACAACTTAAAAACTGATTGCACTGATTCTTGGACAACTGAAGACCAACATCTGAAATCAGGCCTCCTGTGTTTCTGTGAAGGCCCCACTGGGCATAGCCATAGCTTATGCCACTGGGACCACTGACATGAACTGCTGTGTGGCTTGAACACCTGCAACTGTCACCCTCACTCTCATTAGAATGTTATACCCAGAATTCATACCTTGTGGTGCCACAAATCTTTTGATCACTCCTGGGGAAGGATATCTCATTAAACTAGTGTGCCCTTGGGAAGGCAGTTTGGGGAGAGGATTGGTTGTAGAAGCCAAATTGAATTCTCATCTTGGCTCACCACACGAGACATCATCATCACCACCCTCCTGCCTCACCTGCTGGTCATCCAATGGAACTGTCTGATCTTGAACTTAAATCTACACAACTGTGAGCTAATCAACGTTGCCTCCTTTCAAAACTAGTTCTGTCAAGAATTTCATTGTAGACACAGATGTCTGACTAATACAATCTTTTTTTAAATTGTTTTTTTTGGTAGTTTAGTTGGTGCTGTGGTCTCCCTTCTCCGTCCCCCAAGTTCCCTCTCCTCCCTTCTGTTCTCCCCTCCAGTCTCACAATGGCTGTCTTTCGTGAATTTTCCCAAGTCCATCATGCTGCCGATGGAGTGTCTCCCAACCATGTAGAAGACTGTCAGTCGTTTCATTGTGAGTTCATTCCTGTATCCCAGGCCCTAATGTAGGTACAATGAGGACTAGATCTTTGTTATTTATGGGAAGTACCAACAACAGTGATAAAAAGGACATTGACCATCTCAAGTAATTATAAACAAGCAGCCTCTAATGGATGGTTGATTAATGAATTCCATCACAAGATCTTATTACATCTTATTACAGAAAGTACAGATAAATATGAAGTGACATAGAGTAAGATTCACATGTAATATCCTTAGATTTGACATCATATTTTATATTACAGCAAACATATGATATCTGACCTTTTGAGAGTGATTCATTTTCCTTAGCCTAATGGTCTCTAGTTTGGCCACCTAATACATCTTGAATGCTAGGAGGTGGAGTGTTGCAAGGCGTTGCTGATCTGCCTAGCCTTTAGGTGCCTCTGATCTTTGCCCTCCTGTTCCATGTGCCTTGCTTCTCATTCACCCTCCCCCTACCACCACTTTCCATTCCTCATTCCCTGTGTCTCCTGCATGAGGGACATTTGTCAACTACATTAAATAGATTCCTAAACCTTTCTCTTTCTTCTCTGAGCTCTACTAAGCTGGAATAAAAATATTCAAACATTTGAATCATAAATCAAAGGGAAAAATACACATTATAGATTCAACTAGGTATCTTCTGTATGAGTAAGTTCATTCCTTTCCAATGCTCTCTGCCCCTCCTTGAATGATTGCTAATGCATCATTTTATCCCTTGCTCTCAGAGATGAAACAGTCTCTGCCTTCCCCAGTGACAAAGGGAGTTTTGTCCTCAAGAACCAGAACATTTCCTTAGGACTCACCCTCCAGCCATTCCTGCTGTCCTTCCTGCTTCTCCTGGCTTCTGCTGGAAAGTACTGCTGGTTGGGGGAAAAAAAGGGAGGTTGGGAGCCTATTTGGTTTGAGGGATCAATGGGTCAGCTGTGTAGAGATGCCCACCAGGCAGTTGGATCTCTAAGAGTTTAAGAGGTTCAATTCTTGGTTCTGTTCTTAACTCCAGCTTCCTGATATTATGCACCCTGGGGCAGGTGATGATTCAAGTACTTAGGTTCCTGTCACACCTGTGGAAGACCCAGATTGGGTTCTGGGCTCCTGGCTTTGACCTGGTCTAGCTTCAGTTGTTGTAAGCATTTTGAAGAGTCTTCCAGCTTTCTTCCTTTAACCACGGACAGCCTATGTCAGCTCCCTACGAGAGCTCCTTAGCCCAGGCTGTCTGAGATGTGTTATCACATTAGAGCCATTGGGAAGGCATCTGGCTTCCTTCTGGGTTAAGACATGCTGTCATCCTGGCAGTGGAACAATAGGACAAACCAAGTTAGAAGTCTCCACGACAGTCAGGAGGTGGACCCTATCCTGGCAAGACTTAGGTATGTCAACAGGAACACCAATAGCAATTATGACAAGAAAACGAGAAGGTACCATCATGGAACACACAAACCATGTGCCAGGCTCAGGGCTAGGGACTTCACAGCCAGCCTCACTAAGCTGATAGCCCATTCTGTAAATCGTGGGCACCTAGAATGTCTCAGATGGAGCAGGAAAAAGTTTGTACTCAATGGTTCTCTTTTGTTCTTGAGTTGCAATTGCCTCCAAATGATTATCCTAGGAATTTTCCTCTCATGCTGGCATAATGTCAAGGCAGAGAGCTGCGGACACTCGGGGAGAATTCCAAGGAGTCACCTGGAGGGCATGGCAGCCAACGAGTCAGAGAAGGGAGGCAGTGGCTGGCACCAGCATGCCATCCTGACTGCATTAACTCCTTGACCCTGTTCACGCCTGGCCTGTGTGGCACGCCAGAAGTAGAGAGGCCTGATTTAATTTCAGCCAAGGTGGTGCCCTTTGTCTCCCTGTGACAAAGCCAGCAAACCCAAGCCAAACTGAAATCTTCCCTGCCTCCCACCCAAAAGCCATTTGTTGTCCTCAAGGACAGCCTCGCACTGCCCCAGACACAATAGTTGGTGAGGATCACACATACTTGGTTCCCAACCTTGTGGAATCCTTCATCTTGACCAACAGTGACATTTGCCATCTCTCCACGTACTACTCCATCTGATGTGCTAGGAGACTTCCTAACCAATTTGCCAATAGGATGATTTTGCAAGGGAAGGGGTTGGATAACCAGATAGAAAGCTTCTTGAATTTTCTTTGTTATAGTCTATTTTGCCTTCTTCATGGAACCTTGATGTCAGCACCATTCAAGAGTCACTTCTCTGGTATAAGTGGGAAGGGATGTAGCTCCCTAACTGAGTCCCTTGTTTTAATCCTTTCTGTCCAGTACCCAAACCTCACCTTGGGTTCACTTGGCTGGAGCCCACCTCTATCTTCCCAGGGATACATGGACTCCATGCCAAGTGAGCAGCTGCCTCGCTGATTGATTAGGAGGAGTAGAGAGACACAGCAGACACAGCAAATGTCTAAAAAAGTGAGATAGTATAATGCCATCTGAAAAGGCCAAGGACTGTCATCAGCCAAGAGTCTTGTGGAGTCAAAACCCTTCCGATCTAGAGGAAATTCACCTCCCTAAAGATGCAGCTCTAGGCAGTCATGGTTGGGCCCTCTGTCTGATAAGCAGCAGAATGGATATGCAGAGGCAACCACAACCAAAATTCATTTGATAGGATCTCTTTGCTGTGTTTGTGTATTCTCAGATCTCTTTGAGTTCAGAGGGTAGGGATGAGCTCAGTTGTCCATCTTAGGCAATTCCTATATCTGTTACTCAGTGCAGTGCTCTTTACAAAAGGAATGTTTTTCAAGCAAGGGAAAGACCCATACTGAGCAAGTACATGGTGCTTGGAGACTGTACTGTGAGAACAACACAGCTACTCCACACTGAGCCATGCAGCTAATGGGACAGAGCTAGGTCCCTTCCACTGTGTTGTTTCAGCCAGCTCTAGGATTGCAGCATCCTCTCCGTTCCATGGGGAGTTCAGGAAAAGGAGCCAGAATTGCTTGGAGGAGGTTTGCATGGGTCATAACTCAGGCTCAGAATCCAATCACATGGCCACATGTAACTCCAAAGGACGGTGGGAAATATAGTTGAAGAAACCTAGAAATGGATGCTGGTGAGCTCCAGCAGTCCGTGCCATATTCTCATAGAAAAATTGGAAAAGAAATCCAAGTTTGAAAAGAAATACTGACACTTTGATTTATGGGAGAATGGCCATAAACAGAGGCCCCCTGGATATTTTTAAGTATACCTCTGTTGGAGTCAGATACAAAGGCATGGAGAGAAAAACATCTGCGTGTTAGAAACAGCACCAGTGAGTCACTCTCAGTTTAAGTAAAATTAAACATGGCAGTCAAATCATTTTGACAACTTAGCATCTTACTCCCTCTCCCCATTGTCCTTCAGACACAGCAGAGGAGCTGTCATTTATTCTCTCCTCTCTACTTGCATCTGGAAAACCTACCTTCAAAGCTTGGGAGGGACTGCATTCACCCTAAAATAAAAATAAAAACAAAAATACAAATAAAAGGCCCTTGTGGATACACAGTAGCCTAGTGGGAGGAGAATGAATGTTCTCAGCTATCTCTTGCCACTGGGGATGTGAAGGGAATATAAATAAACATAGACAGTGCAGTTTGCTTTGCTGAAGCATAAAAATTACAGGGTTTCAATCTACAGAAAGACGCAGAAGAGCATTTTGACACTAGGTGAGTGTATGTGTGTAGCTGGCTCCTGATTCTTCTAGAAATTGAGACTCCCTGGAAGGCAGGCTTGATGAACAGAGAAAAAGCTTTAAGAAGGCGGCCCTTCGTGCTCAGGTGCCAGGACAGCCAGAGCTGTAACTGCTTCCTTGCCACATATTTTCAGAAGGGCCGTGGGGAGATAAGGAATGACTGGTCATACCCATGAAAGAGGCATTTGAATACAGAGCGAACTTCTTTCCATGTGGTGCTTCTTGTAAACAACATCAGAAACTAGTAAATCATGGTTTATTCCTAGGGAAGAAGCCACCAAATGTTGACTACATGCAAAGAGATCTGAAAGACCCTGAATGATCCTGGATCCCTCACTGATTTCATTTCCTCCAGTCTTCCCCCTTTCCAATGTGTCCAGGGCTATTGGTACAGAGCTACAGATCACACTGAGCACTCTTCAGGGAATGCCATTTCCACAGTCCAGAATGGAATGCTGCCTACAATGTAGTTATCGGTTACCCATCCTACAAGGCAGTTCAGAATGGAGTTCTCACCATGCCCCCTTAATGCATACTCTTAAAATGAGCACATTTGATGTGATGCTTCCTGATTAAAACCACCCAGTGTCTCCCTACTGGCCTGAGGACCATGTATAAGTTCTTTATTTTTGCTGAGGGAACCACTTGTAATCATCTCTGGCACTTGCCAAACTCACCATCATTTTCTCATGCCTCTATTTATCAGGGAGCCTGTAATAGTTCATTTTAAGTGTTCACCTGTCTGGACCACAGAGTACTCAGATAATCGATCGAACATTGGTTTTGTTCCCTTGGACAGCTTTAGTAGATTCAGATTTTGCTGCTGTGGGTAAGATGCCACAGCAAACATTTATTTCCTTGTACTCCTGGAAGTTGCAAGTCCAAGACCAAGGTGACAAAGACTTGGTTTCTGATGAGGCTCTAGACAGCTGCCATCTTACCGCATCCTTCCTTGAGCTTTCTTCTGTGTGCAGCAGCTGTCTTTCTTGATTACCTGACTTCCATCCGAGTGGACAAAGTGCTTCATCCTCTGATATGATTTAATCTGATCACTTCCTTCAAGGCCTCATGTCCAAATATTGTCAAGTGGGAGTTTAGGGCTTCAACCAATGAATTTAAAAAGAACAGAGTTCAGTCTGTGACAGATCTGAGCTCTTCCCACGCTGTGCACTTGCTCAATACAGGACACTACCATGCATCTTTGACTCTAAGGTTACAGAGAACTCTTCCAGGGAGCCTTCCCATGAGCACCCTTCTGTAGATCCAAGTTTGAGATTCCCCTAATAGGTTTTCATACCCCTGCCATACACTTCCACTCACTTATCATGTTGCCTTGTCCTCCTGGTCTGTTTGGTCATGGTTTTCTGTTCTTTTTTGAAGTTCTAGAATTTCACATTCAGCCTGGTGCTATGATATGTGCACAATAAATATTTTGTACATTTAAGTTGGAAAGGTAGAATAAAGATAAATTGAAGGCTGTAACTGCAACTGTGTGAAAACACTTGAGTAATGGGAAAATGCTGAGAAATAGTCACATAAAAATGATGACCGTGGTGGTATTTGTTGATGAAATTTTTGAAGGCTGGATTTGTTTTTATTCCCACATGCATCAGAACATTTTCATTCTAGTCCTGAGCTGGCTTGCTGCAAAGATTTCCTGTAACAAAAGATTCAGAAAGATGCCCTGGAGTTGCCTCTAATGGGATTTGACCTGTGTGCTGTTAATTGGGGGGTGTGACCTCCTTGGAGAATGGTTCTTTACTGCTCCGTGGGGTTTCAATAATGAGCACAATAGTCTCTGTGGCAGGTAGGAATCCTCCAGATGGCTTGTGTGCCCTGGGGAACCTGTGTTACAAAGGTGTCCCATAGCTCCGGAGTTGGAAGACCAGTGAGGGTTGGATATTTTCTATTGAGGTGAAGCTAAGGCATTATCCGCTACTTCTTAGCTTCACTCCAGGGGAGAGAGGAATCCAAACACCTGAGGATATTTATAGTCACCGTAATAGTCTCTCTGGACCTAACAAGAGTCTACACTTGCTGGTGTTCGTTAGCTGAGCATCTGTGTCTTGGGAGAGAGGACCATTCTGACACTGATGTAGAGTTACTAAAGGTAAGGGATAACGGGGTGGTTTGTAATGGTGGGACAAGAGGGGAAAGGACAAGAGCAACTGGGTTATACTGAGCTCCGTGGTGGCTAGCCCTGGCCAGGGGCCTTTCATTTACCTTCCTGACAGCCCTTACCATCCTTTCTGTCCCTGCCGCAGAGCCACCTACCTGCCTTTGTAGAGAAGCCGAAAATACCAGAAACCTACTTCCTCTTCCTCAGGCTCCGATGCAGTTGGAATCTATGACCCCCATCTTGGCCCAGGTGACCCAATGAGAAGAATGTTGAAGGCTTCTGGGAAAGATATCCCACGGACAATCAAATATTGCAAAGGGAAGAAGTGTTTTCTTCTTCTTTTACCAGATATTGCCATGTCTACATGCAATGCCTGAAACTGATATAGCCTGGTATGGACCAAAGTCCAAAGACCCAGGGGATGATGGTGGCACAGGTGAAATCGAGTCTGAGCTTTTGATGACACTGTGACTACACTAAGCCAGAGAATTCCCCACCCCTGAGATTCTGGCCCTGTTCCGTTGGGTCTTATTTTTAAGACAGATGATAGAACAGCCATAATGCTCTTGGAAGTGATAAAGGCTGCAGAAAATTGGAATGCAAGTACCCACCTAAGGATGTGTGAAGTTAACTCTGTGGGAAACAATACCAGGAAAACCACATACAGATGGAATGCAGGTTCCACAACTCTCAGCCAAGAGACTTCAATCATGTTTGGTAAATTAATGAATGAACTTACAACTCTATAACTGATTCCCTGCCCGCTCCAGGCAAATTCTCTATGCAACTAGTTGCCTTGCAACTGAGGCAGAGAAATTTTCTTATGAAAATTTGCAAGACAGAAACTGCTGCTGACCCTCCAGTGTTTTCCAGAAATTCTCTCCCAGCCCAGAAGAGAGGTAGAACTACCTGTCCTGGGTTACAGGTACCCTCACCTGATGTAGTCACTCGTCTGTGGAAGTAGAGTGAAGGGATATTTTGGGGGCAGAGTGGGGAGTGATAGAGTGAGCACCAAAGGCCCGCCCCCAGCACCTGTCACCAGTACCTAGCTCAGCTGATGGAGGGATCCCTCCCAACTTCCAACTGGGAGTTAAGATGGTCTCCACAAAACGCATGCAACTGGTTAACCTTTAGTCTTCACACTAACAAGACTGAGAACTACCCCTGGTGGCTTCTGAAAATGTGCCTCAAAGAAAGTCTTTCCATCACTGGGGGAAATGCCCTGGAAGGGTGATCGTCCTGAGACAATTGGTTCTTTGACTTCAAGTTCTATTCAACTGCCCTCTCTGCTTCTGTTCTCCCTGCCTGCCATGAGCCAGCCTCCACCAGCCACCCACCCAATCCTGAAGCCCCCACAACTGTGACTTGAAATAATTCTTTTCTTTGCAAAGAAGCTTCTGTCGGGTATCAAAGTCACAAAAAGCATACTAATGCACTCCCCAGAAACAGACGCTGCTGCTACATCTCCCTATCCCTCAGAAAACTCCCATAGGTCTCTGCACAAAAGTTGTGAACAGGGCTTTACAAATATTACCACACCATGAAAAACAAGTCAAGTCAATGCTAGTTGAATGGATAAATCCAAGTTCTTGTGCTGTAGCCAAGTATGAGCAACTCTTCTTTTCCCTGAGATTCCTACTTTTATGTCCCCATTTCACAGATGGCACAAACCTCATTCTCAAGAACTTTGAGTCCCACTTGGTATCCACCTCTCCCAGGGCATCGCTTGTTGGTCTGCACCAGATCTCTCTACCCACTAGGATGGGTTCATTTCTCCTTTGACCCATGGCCCGAGTCTCCCTCTGGGCTTTGCTGTGACCTGACTGAGCAGCCCCTGATGTCAGCACGCTGCCTATGCATTATTGGCTTTGAGCTTCAGCAACCATCCTCTCAGCACTCTTGGCTCTGTGGCAGAACCAGATCACTGTCTTTGCCCTTGTTGGACAAAGAAATCATTCAATTAGCACAATTTATCCTGCAATAGATTCATAAAAACTCCTGATTGTCTGACCTCTGCTTGGCAAGACCTTATAGACCTTAAGCCTCATTAATTCTCATTATAACCCAGAGAGCAGTTATTTATAACACTTCTTAAGTACAAATTTGCCAACATGCGGGTACACAAGTATTTTCATGCTTGGATGAACAAATGATGTGCGAGAACCAGCATCTAGGTGTGGAGATGAGCAGGCGTTCCATGCTCTACTAACCTCCCATTACAGAACTGGAGAAGGGAGGTATCTCTTCTTGTTATTATGATAGATAAGGAGGTATCTCTTATTATTGGAAAGAATCACAGGAGATACAAGTAGAAATATAAGTAGACCCTCCCTAAAGTGCATGAAGCCAGGGACTTTTGTTTTAGGTGCCTCTGTAGGCCCTGTGCCTGGCACCCAGAAACATCCAGCGCACGAGGAGGTCAGGTGCACTGTCCAGGCCGCTCAGCGCGTGAGAGTGCATCCCGGAGTCGGGATGCCCAAGCTTCAGGCTGAGTCCTTGGGGTGCTGAGCCTCACCGCAGTTAAAACCAATGTCTGTTTGGGTGGCCAGAAACCCAAGAGGCCTGTGATTGAGAAGATTTTAATCCCCTAGGAGTTCCAAATGCTGTCTCCCTTCTGGCAGCATACCAAGCAAGCAGAAGCATTTGGGGGCTAAAAACACTTAGAGATCTTCACGAGACATCTGCATTCATTTACCAAACATTAAGACCCAACTTGTTTTCCGCTGAGAATGAGACTTAAGTGTCCCTGTTATAGCTCTGGGAACCCACCGAATCCTTAGTGCAGGAGGCAGGATTAGGGGCATCATTTGTGCCCATCGCCCACTCAGGGAGGACAAGTTTCAATAGATCTTTCCTTGGGCTGATCCAAACATCAGATGACTGGTGGATTCCTGGGCAAGGAGTGCCACGAGGCTGAACCCACTATCACCTTCTCTGCCTCCACTTCTCTCAAATGTACTGACCTGATCAAGCCACACCACTGCCTATCTGGAAGACATCACCACTCTCCTGGTAGGTTTCATTATTACCTTGTTTCCATTTGTTTCTTCCACAGTAGTCACAGGGACCTGTTGTGAATGAGTCCATGTGCCACCCTTCCTTGCTTAAAGTCCTCCAGCAGCTTCCCACCTCCGGGCAACCAAGTTCCTAACCTCTTCCTATGACCCAAGAAGCCTTCCGCAGGCTGCTTTCTGCCCCTTTCAACCCATTTCCGTCCAGTCACACTGCCTTTTCTTCAAGCCCTTAACACCCACTTGCTTTCCTTTTCCCATAAGCTTCTTCCTGCAGATCCCAGCACAAACGCAACTCCCCACCAACCACTGCCCTTCTGGAGCTAGACCCCAACGCAATCTGTTGTCATCCAGTTTCATCCATTTGTACTGTAAGGTCCCTGGAGGAGGATTCTTACCTGGTCAGGTTCATTCCTTGCCCCATACCTGGGACAGTTATGCCTATCACAGACATTCAGGGAATCGATGCTGAATGAGCGGATTCTCCAGGGATTCCACTGTATCACAGGTCACCATGTGCTCTCCCAATTTCACCTGGCAAAAATCCTTCAAAGAAGCAATAACATCAACACTGATGATGATGGTTGTGATTGTCATCATGGCAGAGACAACATGCTCACTGAACATTCTACCTAGAGCTAACACCTTGACGTTCAGGGATTAGATTGGCAGTCACCTGGGTCACTCCTCAATTATGGCAATGAAAAGTCTGGGTGGATTTCTCCTGTTTTTTTTCCCCCCACTGCTGCTGCACAGTGGTTCCAGTCAAGGTGGTTCTGAGGCTACACAAGGCTTATGGAATACAAAGCCCTCTAGACCCCTTGTTCCACTGACCCATGGGGAGGTCACAGCTTGAGAGAGAAATCAAATTCATTGAGTAAAGTAGTGGGATTGGAAGCTGAAATGCCACTGCGCCCCACCTAGCCTGACCTGACTAAAGCAATGGCTCGCACGTGATGTGGTCTTGCTGCACGTGAAGGCCTTTGCATGCATTTTCTCCATCACCCTTTACACTATGTTGTTAGAGAGACAGGATGCATATTCTCCTTTTACCCATGAGGAAACCAAGAAACAGGAGTTGAACAACTTGCCCAAAGTCACAACAGGGTACAGAACAGGGTACAGGTAATGATTGGAGTCAGGCATCCAACCCTGGAGCCCACACTTTTCATCATTGCATTCTACCCAATGCCTTGTGAAATATTCCTCCCTGCAGTACAGCTGAACTATAAAAGCCTTACTATTTAGAAGTCTCTTCCTCATGGTTATCTCAAAAATATCTTGGCGATAAAACCAATTGAAAAAGATGGTACTCCTGGCCGGCCTTTCTTTGTCTGCTAATCAGCACTAATTGAATGATGTTGCAGGCATAGGCAGCTTTATGGAGTCAGACTGTCATTATATCAACGCATTGGACTGCTTCAGACCTGGGGCCATATTGATTCTGCAGTATGCACCACTAATTGCTGAGCGCCTGATGCTAAGAAGAAAAGAAAAGAAAAAGCTTTCATGTCAATATTTGTTACCAACCTTGACAAATAAACATTCTAAGCGATGGTGACTTTTTCCTCTTTTAAAGCTTTAATTACTGGCTTGCACACACTGCAATCATTTTGTTCTTGTTTGCGTTTAATAGTCTGTAATCCATTTTAATTACATTCTTTGCTTATCAAGATTGGACTCCTGAACAAGGATAGGACAAAATTTCACTCCTGCCTTTTCCGTCTCTCTCTTTATCCAGAGCCTGAAAAATGCTCGGAGATTTGAAAAGATCTTAAAGGGAAAAATTTCTCCTTAAGCTTAAAGCAAACAAGCAAAACCATTAGTTTCTTTATTTTTTTTCCCCACTCTGCTGGTCTATCCAGGGCAGGAATTGGATGCACCTGTTTCTTCTATTAAACATGGAATACTAGACTTGTCAGGCACTGTGAGTGGTTGCTAGGGAGGGGATGGGATGGGGCAGGGGACAGGACACCTACAACAAGAGTGATGTTGACTTTCTTGACCGTGGTGGTAAATTTCTTCACTGTGCCTCTTCCTTTTGAGCACCCTTCCTTCTGTGTGTTACATTTCTATAGAAACATTATAACAGTGAACTTTGCTGGGCTTTCGGAGTTTGGCTAAAGGACAATCATGTAAAGGTAGCCAAGCTCATCTTTTTGACCACAAAATCTGGCTAAGAATATTTTCATTTAGATCTGAAGTCCTGGAGTAAGAATGACCAGGAACAAAGCCAGTGATGAGAAAAGGTGTCACCAAATTGTTTTTTTTTTGCTTGTGGAGAGGTCCAGGGTGGAAGAACTACCACATCAACTCGGAGGTCAGACCTGAGCCAGCAATGCAGATCTCGGAGTCTCAGCCAAGCTGAGACCAGCCTGGAGCAGAGATGTCCCCAGACAAGTCCTGGGCAGGACAGCCCTGGCCACGCCCAGTCTTTGGCTTCTGGAGGGACTTAGTCTCTAGCCTGCCTCAGTCCCTGCAGCTCAACACCAGTTGCTTCTTGAGCCCTTGGGAGCTTTTACAGAGGTTCTAGCAGGGTGGAGCTACTTGTAGCCCTTGACTGAAGACCAGTCCTCCTCAACAGGGGAAGGTGGTCTTGGAAGGACACACATTGAGAATCGAGGGAGGATGGGAATGCCTGTCTAGCCAGCCAGATCAGTCCAGTCAGTCCTAGTGGTCAATGGGGTGACAGATGTCCCAGCCAGGTCACCCTCACGTCAGCAGTATCTTCTTGAAAAGCTCTCTAAAGTGAACACTGGTGCATGGCCACAAGAACTCTGTAATGGGAAGGGAAACATTGGGCTCTGTCTTGGTTTGGTCTTGGCAGCTGTTAAGCCCCCGTGGCACATTTGAACTTGTGCTACGAAGCCATGTTAGACTTCCCTCGAAATGTGAGATGTGTCTGAGTCATTGTGGAGTGGTTTACATTTTACTCCCCAGCACTTGTTCCTTCTTTTCTGATAAAAACTCTCATCTTTGTATGGATACACAACCCTGCCTCCTAGCCCTCACTCTGAATGGTTTGGCTGGACCCCCATTTCCCCCGCTCCAGCTCCGTGATGTCCTATATCCCAACCAGAGCAAAGGTTTCAACACTGGGCACATGGCCCAGTCAGAGTCTTATGCCAAGCAAGCTGCCAGGGGCTGCCAGAGGGTTGACTCTGAGAGGATGCAGTGCTGCACCTGGAGCTGTGTAGCCATCTTGCTCCCTTGAGGGGAGCGCATGGAACAGCTGAGACCCCCACGAGGAGCACGAGCACAAATCCAACAAAATGGAGGGGGAGTCAGAGCATGATGGAAAAGCAGGTCTGTGTCCTAGCCCGGCATCTATGTTCTGGCCCCAGAGTTGGACTCCTCAGTTACATCTGCCAATAAATTCTCTTTTTGCTCAAGCCAGTTGGAGCTGGTTTCAGTCCCTTTCAATGGAAAGTGTCCTCACTCAAGTTCAACCAGCAGACTCAAAGTACACTCAATTTGGAAATATTTATTTTCACTTTATTTATCAGAGTCCCTAGAGTTAGCCATCCAATCAGTCCCAGATGGTTAATTAACAGCAGCCAAATGCTTTCAGAATCAAATTGGAAAACCAGCATTTTTATTTTAATTAAATCCACACAGGAAGGGGCCCCGTTTCTACACTCCCCTAACACAAACACACAGAGTTTCAAAACTTTGACCTATACTTTGTCTGAGGTTTCCCTTTCACAAAAACACAACAGGGCTGAGCTGTTTTCAACTTTGTTTCCAAAATGGACTCTGACTCCTGACATTTCTGCTCTCGGGATCCAGCCCTGAGCCAGGCAGGAAGGGGTGGTTCTGTCAAACTTGGACTTGACAGTCTCCAGCTGGTGTCCCCAGCCATGAGGCAAAAAGGCAGACACCTTCCTACACCCTGTCTGGCTCTGTGTGTGTGACTCATCAGTTTCCTGCCGAGAGAAGGTCATGCAGGACTTCTCTGGAAATGAGTCAGCAAGATTGAGCCAGCAAAGGCCACCTAGCATGGACCACTAGCCTCCTCAGCCATATGCCCCACTGTCCCATGAACTGCCCCATGCCTTTCTCTCTTCTACTCCTCCTCCTCTTCTGCCTCCTCCTTTATTGTCTTTCCTCTCTCCTTGCTACTCTGCAACAAACATGGTCATGCTGCCATAAGCCTTCTAGACCCCTGTAATAGTCCTCAGGTCTAGAAACATGACACAGCAATTCCATGGAGAGCCCAACCTGCTGTAGTGGCACAGCAAATCCAAAAGGCTGCTAAGCTGTGTGAAGACAGATTGAGCCAGCAAGGACTTTTCTAATATGGAAGATAAAGGCTAAATTGGTGACATGAAGCACAAATGGATGGGTTATTAATGATCTGTTTCTGTGAAAAATTGCCCCCAAACTTAATGGTTGTAAGCAAAAATACTTATTATTTGCTATTTCAGGGAAACAGAATCAGGAATCTGGACAGTGCACAGTGGGATGGTTAATCTGTTAGTCTGAGTCACCAACTAGACAACTCCAAAGTCACATGATATCTTGCTAACTCTGGCACTTGCCTGCATTGTTTCTCTGTGGCTTCTCCCCATTTCCTGGGCTTCCTTGTCATGTGTACTGGGTCGGAGGGATAAATACCAGAGACAGAATTACACAGAGAGAGGCAGGTGCAGATACTGTAGTGCAGTGGGTTAAGCCATCCCTTGGGAAGCCTGCATTCCATTGGAGTCCCCGAGACTGAGTCCCGCCTCTGCTTTTGATAGAGCTTCCTGCTAGTGCACCCAGGAAACAGGCAGTGATGGCTCAAGGACTTGAGTCCCTGCCACTTCTGTAGGAGACCTGGATGGAGTTCCAGGCTCTTAGCTTCAGCCTGGCCCAGCTTGTGGGAATGAGTCAGCAGAAGGGATTTCTCCCTCTCTCTCTCTCTCTCTCTCCTGCCCAACATTGGTCACTCTGCCCATCAAATACAAATTTTTAAAAAGAGAGCTACAGGGCCCGACAGTGTGGCCTAGTGGCTAAAGTCCTCGCCTTGAATGCACCGGCTCCACTTCCCATCCAGCTCCTGCTTGTGGCCTGGGAAAGCAGTAGAGGACAACCCAATGCTTTGGGATCCTGCACCCACGTGGGAGACCTGGAGGAGGTTCCTGGCTTCTGGCTCCGGATCAGCAAAGCACCAGCCGTTGCGCTCACTTGGGGAGTGAATCATTGGAGGAAGATCTTCCTCTCTATCTCTCCTCCTCTCTGTATATCTGACTTTGTACTAAAATAAATAAATCTTTAAAACAGAGAGAGAGAGCTACAGGGGAAAGCAAGAGAGGGCCCTTGGCACTTTGCTTTCGGTGTCCAGTCCTGGCTCTGCAGACCAGCCAGAATTCACCTGCAGATCCATTGGCAGAACTCTCAGGCCCCTTAGGCAGCAGAGGACCGAAGCCAGGGACAATGGGGGCACAAGGAAAATCCTTAGTGCCATTAAGTAGATACCTCAGAGCCAAAGAACCTAGATTGGAATCCAGATTGTGCTTTTAGAAAATTCATTGTTCCCTTGGTCCCAATTTCCTCATCTGTAAAATGAATGAATGTTCCTATAATACTCTTCTTGTGGTGAGCACTGCAGGAGGATAAAGAAGCACTTGGGAAATGGCAAAATACAACATCAGTGTTGGCTACTGTCACCTGTTGTAAATAATAACCTAAGGAATGAAGTATAATAATGGATGATCAGTGTAGTCCTTCGGCAACAGTCACATCCTTCCATTTTAGCGTACCATGGCATCGGATGTGTAGGCAATGGTAGAGAGTCTAGTCTCCTATGTCAAGGTATAGTTAGCAGTTTCATTGGGAGTCTTCTTTTTATTCAGGAGTAGAGATGTGTACTGACTTCCAATGGCACTGTCTGAGCTGGCAGACATTAGATCACACACTAAGGCCACAGGGCTTTCACTTGTTTGGGTAAATCCTACAGTCCTCTGTGTTCATTATCATAAGGAGACCCAATGTCACATTACTTCAGAACATGCAGGTGCTCAGACTGACAATGAAGGCATGCTTTGGTTGAATATTTTATTAAACAACAGCAACAACAAAGGTAGACAGATCTGAGTTACCTTAGGCGGTAAGGATTACTAAAGGGATAAACCTAGGTAAATGGCAAATGGGTCAGGCCACATAGCAATGAGAATAAAAGCTGGTAAAGGAAAGAACAAAAGCTGGTAAATCGTTTCAAACACAGGCGGGTCCTTTGGCAGTGACGTGTTGGCTCTGAAGGCAATAGTCCAGGGAATAAGAAGAAGGTGTGTGTTGGACTGCGTCAAAACAGAAAGGACACCCACTTATAGAGAGGAAAGGCAACCCACAGAACTGAAAGAAACATTCGCAACACCCGTCTGTTAAGGGGTTAATAGACAGAATAGATAAGAACTCCTATAATCTAATAACCAAGAAGCAAACAACTCAATTTATCTTTTTTTAAAAATGGGATGGAGGACAAAGGACTTGAGCAGGCTTTTCTCTAAGGAAGACAGATAAATGGTGACTAAGCATGCCAGGATCCCCACATGACCCAATCAGCCCAGCCCAGGGCGGCGCTGTCATGCAGCAGAAAGTACAAACATCTGTGACCTTGGATTTGACTATGATTCCTTTGATAAGACATCGAATTATAAGCAATAGAATAAAAAAAAAGTAAATCAATAAGGCATCATCAAAATAAACAACATTCCTGCTTCAAAGAGAAGCCATCAAGAGAGTGAGAGCATCACTCGTGAGATGAGAGAAAATGCTTGCAAATCATATAACTGGGAAGGCACTTATGTGCATAATATGTAAGGAACTCTTCTAATGCAATAATAAAAACTCAATAATCCAATTTAATAATACGATCCAAATAGATATTTTTCCAATGAAGATATACAAATTACCAATAAACATAGACTTAACTTCATTCACCAACACAGAAAATTAAAGCTACAATAAGATACAAATTGACTCACATTCATTATAATAAAAAGGACAAACAATGCAGAACATGGAAAAATTATAGCCTTCATTCATTGTTGGTGGAGATAGGAAGTGGGGTAGCCACTCTGGAATATTGTCCAACAGTTTCTCATAAGGTTAAGTACAGAGTTATCATATATCTCTTCCTAGGCAAGTACTCAAAAAAAAAAAAAATAACACATTCATAGGCTCACACAAGAAAATGCAAGTGCGGACCCAGCATGGTGGCCTAGTGGCTAAAGTCCTCGCCTTGAATACGCTGGGATCCCATAAGGGCGCCGATTCTAATTCTGGCAGTCCCAGTTCCCTGCTTGTGGCCTGGGAAAGCAGTTAAGGATGGCCCAAAGCCTTGAGACCCTGTACCCACATGAGAAACCCAGAAGAGCTCCTGGCTCCTGGCTTCGGATTGGCATAGCTCCAGCCGTTGCAGTCACTTGGGGAGTGAATCATCGGACAGAAGATCTTCTTGTCTCTCTACCTCTGTAATCTATAGAGACAAAAAATATATTAGTCGGTTGCCTGGGGCTGGAGGGGGTGGCACAGGTAGAATTTTTTTTTTAGAAAAAAATTCTTTTTGAGATAATTTGAATGGCTATAAAGTTGATTGGATAATGGATGGACAACTGTTTATACTAAAAGATCACTCAGTTTACACCTTAAATGGGTAAAATTTAAGGTATGTGAGTTACAGGCCAATAAAACTTTCAAAAATGGCTATTTGGCACATAGTATGCCCTCTCCTGTCCCCTGCCAGCACAACGCTCCTTTGACCCAAAGCCCTCTCCTAAAGAATGACGCAGTGTAGTCGTGTTGCTACTTCTGGCCAGTAAAATATAAACAGATCCTTTCCGGAATTTCACAGAAGCTACTTCAGAGAGATGGAGGATTGGGATGCTTGTTCTTTTGTTCTCTTCGTTTCTCCTGCATCTGGCGTGGGACTCAAACGTGACGCAAGCAAGTATTTGGAGTTGTGAGGATGCAAATCAGTCGCTAACGGAAGTAGAGAAAAGTCGGCAGCCCGGATGAGGCTGTGGAGCCCCATCAGAGTCGGGGACAGCTCATCTCTTGACCTTTTGTGAGTTTTGTTTTTTGCGTAAATGAGAAACAAACTTGAATCTTGTGTAAGCACCTGCTATTTTTAGTTTTCCTCTTTCAGGAAAGAGTTTTCCTGATCCTCGCTGTCAGTCCCATCCTAACTTACCCCTGGTTACTGGTGGGCAATGGTAGAGCCAAGCCTTCCCCGTCGCTCCTGCAACATGTCCGCATTCTATAGACCTGATGACTTGAGGTTCAGAAGTGAGGAAATAATTTTGCGAGTTTAAATTCAAGATGGCATGACATTAGGAAAAAAGAACAAACCTTGTGGGAAGGCACCCGGGAGATGATGGCAGGGGAATCGGTGATAAAGGCTGAGCGACCTCACAAACTGAGATCATCACCATTGTGCAGGGCAAAAGCCAGGGAATGCCAGGACGAAAGGAGTGCCCGGGAGAGATGAAACTACACTCCACGAAGTGGTTAGTCTGGTGAAATCTCCCTGTGGAAGAAGAAAGAACATCACAAGGAGTCATGAGTCTAGCCATGAACTGTTCCGGCATTGCCAAGTCCCAGCAGGCATGCCCGAGTCAGCTCTCAGAGACTGCCCCAGGAAGCCGAGCGGAGCAGAACGCGCACGGGGGCTCAAGTCAGCTTCTGTCTCCTTTTCCCTTCCAGCCTGGGTCTCCACACCCCTCTTCCATCACCCATTAAAAAAAAAGGTGCACACCTCTGCTCCTTTCCAAGCCATCTGAGTGGAATCAAGTTACTCAGAATATGGAATTTATACGGATTAATTGGTTGTGACAGAAACGGGTCTGCGTTTGAATGTGGTTTGTTCTCTGCCAAACTCTTGCCAAAACTGAATCTCTTTTATGTGATAGTAAGAGTGGGACCAAATGGGATCCCTAAAAGTGCCTGGGAAGAGAGACTATAAAGCAGTTTGCCAGTCTTCAACGGCTACAGGAGCTGCTGAGGCTCATCCGGGTGCCAGAACCGAAACCAAAGAAAGAGCATTCTAACTGCTGCAGAAGCCTGCCAATGCAATCGGCCAACCAGCTCCAACACGGTGTCCAACCTGTCGCTGAGACGCAGTGGCCTCCCTGTCCCCAGGGGCATTCAGGCTGGCAGCTGTAGGACTGCTCACGACTGCGGTGGACCCTCCACCTTCAAGTGGTCTGGGAGCTGCCAAGGGCCTTTCTACCAGAAATCCTAAAGAAGACATGAAGGAGCTTTAATAGACCAAAACCCCAAGGTTCTCTGCATTGTTTAGAACTACAATGATCTCCTAAGGACTGAACTGGCTTACAAGCAACTTTCCCAAGGCTTTTCCCTCCCTCTTCCAGGTGAGAGTCCATTAAGGAACTGCTGATGGGCAGGTCCCCCTTGCAGAGAGGAGGACCTACATCTGTGGAGATGATTCCTTGCAGCTTCCCAAAGAGAAGGAGACCCAACACTCACGGCCAGGGTGCTGGAGACCAAATGCTGAGGAAGACCCAGAGAGACAGACGGCTGGCCTGGCACAACCCCTGCAAATCAATTCTTGTCCAGGCAGGCCTTGCCAGTGCCAACTTCCAGAGGGAGCCAGTGATCCTAGTCCAGTGAGGTCTGGGGCCAGGGCAGTGGCAAAGTGGGTAAGGCTTCCTGCAGTATCAGAATGCTGCTTGGGCACCAATTCCTGCCCCAGATACTCCGCTTCCCATCCAGCTCCCTGCTTGTAGCCTGGAAAAGCAGTTGAGGACAGCCAAAAGCAGTCACTGCAAGGGACCAACATGTGCCAAGTCCAGATTTAATCATGAACACTGCCTTCAGGAGAGCCCCTCAGAATTCTTCCAGAAGATCAGATCATTAAAGTCTGGGAGGGCAAGCGGTGTCCTGAGCCACTCCCTGTCTGCTTCTCAGCCACTGGGAAGCAGGTGCACCTGCAGGAGGCACAGGACGACTGGACCTCTCACTTGGCAGGTCTTCCCACAGGCCTGGCTCTCCCTGCCCTGCATCCCAGCCAGGTTGAAGATGGGAAAACACAGGGACCCCGAAGGCTGCCTCCCCTCCCAGGGGCCCTGTTAACTGGTGCAACCTGGTGCAAATTGCTTCCTCTCTCTGGCTTCATTTCCCTCATTATACATGATGCAGTGCATGCGGCACAGCCGGATCTAGAATGATGAGCCCCAATAAACAGAGACTTGACAGATGGGGGCAACCCCACAACAGGCGGGAGACCTCCCAGTCTTCCAGATCCCCAAGTCCCCTGAGGAGCCGGGCCGAGCCTGGCCTAGAGGCCCATGCCTGCCAGGCTAGCGCAGCGAAGGGAACTCCTTGCACCTGGCGGCCCGAGCAGCTCCACCGAGAAGAGCGGAGTGCAAGAAAAATGGGGGCGGATGGAGGCTGGACGAGGCTCCGCGCTCTCCACAGCGTCGGGTTCTGGGTCCCGCAACCACGCCGGGCAAGGGTGCTTGGTGACCTGGGAGTGGGCGCAGCCGGAGCGCTTTGATGTCGCATGGCCACGCGGTGGCGCCGCCGCACCGCCCGCTGGCCGAGGCTGCGGGGCGACCTCCACGCTCCTGCCACGCCCGCCACTGGTCACAGATCGGACGCCCGCAAGGTGGACAGATCGGCTAGGGTGGGGCCGCCTCCTCCTCCTCCGCCTTCCCCGACCCAGCCTGAGCCCCTTACAAGGGGTGTACACACAAGTGCTTTCTTTTACAAGTGGGGAAACTGAGGAAACCAAGAATCCCTAAATCCCCCCTTTCCTTCTTTTCCTTCTATTTGAAAGGCAGAGTTACATAGAGGGAGACACACAGAGAGAATCTTCCATCCAGTGGTCCATTCCCCAAATGACCACAATCGCCAAGGTTGGACCAGGCAGTCAGGCTTCCCACGTGGGAACTGCTGCGTGGAAAGTGGAGCCCTTAGAACGGAAAACCAGCGGGCAGATGGGAGGCCAGCGCCACGTGCTGCAGGTGCCACCGGCTCCTCCTTCCTCCCGTTACAGTACGTTTTCCATGTTCTTTCTTTCTTCCAGGTCTGATGTGATCTGCTAAAATGGTATCACCGCTCATGAGTGGGCCTGGGGTCACACTGGCAAGGTCTTCACAGCTACTGTCTGAATTCCAGCGGCCAAAACCAGCGGGCATCCAGCAAAGGAGAGGTGCGGGGAGACGGGGCAGGTGCGGTGAGTCACCCAGAGAGGTTGCTGAGGATTCGGGCTTAGTGTGTTTGGGGCTGGGCCTGAGTCCAGTATCTGTAACAGGTTCCTCAGTGGGGCTGCCCACCCCACAAGCAGTGACCCAGACTTGCCCACAACCTACCCATCAGGCGTTTCATAATACAAGCCACCCCAAGACCAAATTCTGCTGCATACACAAACATCTAACAGCAATTAGGTCCAGCTAGTTCTGCGTGAGGTCCCTACTTGCTTCGGCTCTGAGGTTAAGGATGCCTAGCGTCTCCCCCGGAGCAGGTGCTGGGAGCCGGGGACCTCACTTCCCACTGGCATGAATGTGGGGAGAAAGGTACCCCCCCTCACTGTTGGTGGGAGTGTAGGCTAGTACAAACCCTAAGGAAGTCTGTAAGGAGTGTGCTAAGAGAACTGAAAATTGATCTGCTGTATGACCCAGCCATCCCACTTCTGGGAATAGATCCAAAGGAATATGAAATCTTCAAATGAGAAAGTAACCTTTGATCCTATATTTACAGCGGCATGATCTACAATAGCAAAGGCCTGGAAACAACCCAGATGTCATCCAAGGAGGAGTGGTTAAAGAAACCGTGGCACATCTACCCAGGACTCTTTCAAATAAATAAATATATAAATAAACATTTTTCTTTTAAAAAAGAATCTGGTTCTTAGAAAGTTCAAGATGATAAGTGTAAATTGCAGTAGATGTTTTACCAAGCCTTAGAGAGGCCAGGACAGGGTAAGATTAGCTGCTTTCAAATTGGCGTCTAGAAAGCTGCCACGTGTAACAAAAATGCAAACCCTGCTTGGGAAAAGTTCTCACAGCGACGGCATTTGAAGTTGGGGGCATTGAATTTCTTCTTTATTTCCGGTTCCACTTTTCTCCCAAACCTATGACTACAAACCGGACTACAAGCATCTTATGTATTCCACAAACTGATCTCCAGTAACTCAACTAAGCAGCAATTAACGCTCTGTATTTTACATACACACACACACACACACGCACATACACACACCTCCGTAGGGACCCAAATGTTCCCTTGGGTACAGCGACACGCCTGATTGCCAGATTAAGCAACAGAAATTAATTATTACAGTAATTACCAAATATTTGAATGCTAGAGCCGACGCGGCCATCCTGGGAGGCACCCCCACTCCCTGAGAGCATTAGGACTGACAGGCTGGCTCATGCCAGTGCATGCTAAAGCTCTGTTCTTAGCGCACTGTGTGAGCAGGTGCTTTTGTTTGGGTCGGTAGGGGCTGCACACCCTATGCCAGCACCCATCTCTCCAGGCCTAAAAATTAGAATGTCAGGTCTTCGGGGCAGCCATTCAGCAATGGCACAAAACCGGAAAATAGCAACTAGGACTGTGGCAGCCCCGCACTGATGCCCCAGGAGGATGGGGTCTGCTGGTTGCAAACCCTGAAGCTGGGGATGCCATGCCAAGGGGCCTGCAGGAGTCCCGCCCATCTCTTCTGAGCCATCACCTTGTATTTTCTTTCTTCGTTGGACGCTTAGCACATGGGCCCGGCCCCTGCGGGCATCGCCTGCCTTCTTGGTGAAGTGTGGATGGAGAGAATTTCCTTAGCACATATACGTAGGTCCAGAATGAAGATATCAAGCAGCAGCCTTGTAACGGGTCTCGTTACTCAAAGTTCTGCCTTTATTCATCAGGTGCATAATAGCTCGTGTTGCTGAAGTTGGCCCAGATGGTTCCAGAAGTGAAATTACAAAATGAAAACATTTCAGCCATGTTGTTCCTTTTTCCCATTGGGGAACAGTCTGAGCCTAAACCAAAAGGAGGTGTCTGCACAACTTTTTGCACTTTCTTCCTTAATCCCTCAGTTAAACCACCTTGCAAGGACATCTGGGATTGGCAGGTAATTCTCCCTGTCATGTTACCTTTGTTCTTGCTTGCAAACTGTCAACTCCTGGGGCACAGGTAAAAGAAGCAGATGTGGCTGGCCCCTTGATGCACGGAGCCACCCCTCCACAGCCTAAGAGCCCAGCGCATGGTGGAGGCTTATAGAAGGGACCTCAGCACACAGTCCTCTGCAGGAACCTAGAACAGGATGCTCCCAGGCCCACACAACAGTCCTGCAGAAGTGTTCACCTGCCTGCTTGGACCTTCATGGCAGGAGGGAGGCCACAGGCCCTGGTCTGCTCACATGAGGGCACGCCCCTCTGAGAGAACAGCCCCAGATTCCCGTAGAAACTGGGGAAGCCAGGTTGAAGCCTCAAACCTTTCCCCAAATGCATGCTTTGGAAAATCCCGTTGGGCATTTTCAAAATGTGAGCCTATTCAAATCCTGCCTGTCTGACCCTCCCTCCGCCAAACCAGCCTGATCACATCCAAGGGAGCTGAAAACAGCAGTGTGTTCCATTGCCCCTGGTGTTGCAACTGACAAGAGGTAGTAATTTACACGACCGATTAGTGGGTGGAACTCTTTGCCTCATAATCATAATAATAAAGCTGCCGGTTTCTCAGATTTCAGGAGAAATCTTATTCGTTGGCAATCAGACTACTGTGGCCGGCTCAAATGACAAAGCTGCCAGGAGCACAGGGGCGTGGCCTGTTTCTATACCACTTGAGTGGGTGCTCAATGTTTTACTTCCTTCCCTCTGCCCTATTTAGTTCTGTTTTGGATTGTTTGTTTTAAATAAAACGTGGGCAAGTGGAACTCTAAACACTTGTCCCTGTGAATCGCGGAAGGGTTGGCCTTAGATTCTGGGGAACTGAAGCTGTGACCTTGCACTTCACTCTCTATGTCCATATTCAATCCGTCTTCACCTTGGGATGATGAGAAGGCCAGAGCCGCACTCTTCACCTCCTCCACTGGACTGGCCGGGGCAGAAATTAACTTGAATATTAGAAAGTCCTGCCCCACCCATTCATTTTCCCATTGACCTTTCTCTCTTCTTGGTAGCCTACTCAATAAACATTCAGGATCTTCTCCAAGCCAGGAGCTGTGTCAAGGGTTGTGCCAAGTCGTTGAGATGTTGTGGCAAATAAGAAAGCTCCAGGCTTCCTCCCATGAACCTTCTCATTTAGCAGAAAGGAGATGTTATGCTAATAATTTTACAAAATAATTGATCCACTGGGGATAGAGATCAGTAAGGAGCGTATCAGGCGCTCCGTGAGCCTGTAATGAAGGGATCCCACCCTGGGGTGGGGGTACCGAGTGGTACACATTCAAGCGAAGTGTGTCGGCAGAGCACAGGAGGAAAGCAAGGGGAGGGTGAGAGATGCAGGGAAGAATGGACTAGGGTCAAGCGAAGGGTCAGATAATGTCCAGTGTGGGTAAAGGGTGACAGCCAAGAGGACAAAAGTCGGACAGGACAGGCTGGAAAGGGAATGCAGGTGACTTGCGGCATTCCCACCTCACGCCTGTCATTCACATCATAAGCCTTTGGGGTCAGCCAAGACTGAGGACGGGGACGGTGTGTGCCCTGGCCCTTCAGTGGCCTCCTCTGTCATCCTCCCGGAGTAGAAGTGGGACCACTGCGGCATGGAAGGGCACGGTGGCTTAGCCTCCTTACAGGCTGTGCCCGCTCTAGTCGTCCTGCCAGGTCAGGTCTGCACTCGTGGCAGACATCACCAATCATTCACAAACTCTGCACTCGTGGCAGGCATCACCAATCACTCACAAACTCTGCACTCGTGGCAGGCATCACCAATCGTTCACAAACTCTGCACTCGTGGCAGGCATCACCAATCGTTCACAAACTCTGCCTCTGCTTGTATGTAGCACACCTCCAGAGTACTCGGTGTGGGGCCTCCTGGTCTTCCTTTGGTGGGGAGTAAGGGGTGTGTGTTGTGATTTCTCTTGACCCTTTCATCCAAACAGCCAACCCTGGGAGACCATTAAAGTGGCTATTAGAGCAAGGATTCACACCTCTAAGTGGGCTAACCTCCTGGTCACCATAAACAATGGTTACCAATTCTGGTCAAGGTTCCCATGTCTCTTTATGCCACCTCCAACTCTGTTATTTCCTTGTGTTAGTTTCTCCTGACAATTCCAGACTCATTTTCACCTTCACTCAAATTCTCTGCCACCTCCTTTAAGAAAAAAAAAGAGATGGAATAGAAAAAAAAAATGCCCAGGCTCCAAGGTTCTTGTGCCTTAATCGCCTCTGCTTCCCCTAGTCTGTCTGCTGCTCTCAGAGGCCCGAGTGCCCCTGTACCCAGGAAATGCTCAGACACATTTCCTAAACAAGGATATGCTGTTATTTGAATCGCAGAGAGACCAAGAGAGAGAAAAAGGTAAAGACACAGAGAAAAAGATCTGCCATGTGCTAGCTCACTCTCCAAGTTGTTGCCATGCCCAGAGCTGAGCCAGGCCCTGAAGCTGGGAGCCAGGTCTCCTATACAAGTGGTAGGGGCCCAAGTACTTGGCTCATCTTCTGTTGTTTTCCCAGGGACATTAGCAGGAAGCTGCATGACAAGCAGAGCAGCCTGCATGGAACCAGCAATCTGATACGGGATGCTGATGCAGCAGGTATCAAATTAACATGCTTTACAATACCAAGTCTTGCACACATTTTAATAGCAGCAGCCCAATACTCGGCCTCAGACCTCCCAAGTGTCTTGGTTCCACAGTGATGTGACTTTTGCCCATATCAACCCCCAGGCAAGTTTGTCCTGTCGTTGCTTGATGAGACAAAGGTATTTTTCACTGCTTCATCTTTGCTTCTGCTCAGTCAGGGAGGAGCCAGAAGTCTCTGGTTCCACAGCAAGCTCAGAGAGATGAAAGTCAGAGCCAAGGATGGATGAGAACTCAAGAAGAGCACTTGCTAACGTCCTGAATGGAATGAGGATGCGTGAGAGGCTCATTCAGACCTCTGATTCAGACCTCAAGGAAACGCCCCAATCCCTTGCTTGCAAGACAACCCCACTCCCTTAGCACTGCTGAGAATGGGTTTGGGCTCCGGTATACACTAGGGGGCGCAAACGGGCTTGTTATCCAGGATGGCTGTCGGAAATCCTTCCGGGTGTAGGGGAGAAGAGAGGGTTTGGCTCTGCCAAGAGTGCTGAGGGCAGAGGGGTATTTGGGAATGGGATCTATCTCGGGGAACAACATCCTCATTAACTTCTTGAAGCTTTTCCAGAGCACACCTCGCTCCCGAGAACTGGGGAAAGGGAAGAGGTTACATAAGGCACCTGGGGGATGGCAGCCAAGGGTGGCTCTTTCAAGCTGCTGCCCGTGGCACTGGGGCTACTGTTTTGGCCCAGTCTTGGGCTAGGGTGACAGGAGTAAGTCACTCCCGTGGCTAGTGCTTTGCTCTCTCTCTGGCCCAGAGTCCATGCCCAGAGCCTCAGGAGGTGCTTCCTGCACTTGTGTGGTGGCCTTGGGGGGCTGTGGGGACACAATCGGCCGTTTGCCTAGAAGCCCTCTGTCTCCTTGGCCTCTTGTTAGGGTGGAGTGAAAGGAAGCCAGGTCGAGAGGGACAGAGCCATCCTGTCCTCGCCGCTTGGCTAGAACCTTCTACAGGGACTGGTCCTCCTGCGCTAGGGAACTGCCTGGGCTGACCCTGCGTTTTGCAGCCTACCAAGAGGAAACGGGTTGAGGAAACCAGCACGGGGTTTTTATTGCCAAATATTTCTTTCCCGAGGAGGACAACGCATTCAAACGGCTGAGCGGAGGCTGGAGTTGGGCCAGCCATAAACCATCTTAATGAACACTAATAGAGCACTGCAATTATTGTTGACTTCAGAATGCAAACAAGAACTTTAGCCGGTGATCCCTGGCCGCCACGGAGGCCAGCTCAGAGGCTGTGCGTTGTTTTTGCCGTTGCTTAGCAATGGAAAATGAACTGTTCCTGTCCCTTATCTTGGAGGTAGAGGTAGGACAATGAGCTTTATTGGACTGAATAGGTACAAAATTAGTTTATTCTTTTTCACTTGGAGAAGGCAATTGGCAGCAAACAGAGTCCCTTGGGCAAGGGGCATTTTAAAGGTAAAGGAGCACCTTTTCTTTCTGGTTATCGCAGTACATTCTAACCGCCTCTTGCTTTCCCTTTGCAGATAACGTCTGAACTTTCCTCGGGAGTGTCTCTCCAGTCTCTCATTAGAGAGAACACACACACACACACACACAGAGAAGCAGACTGGTGGAGACACGGGAGGAAGGGCAGTGAGGCCTTGGGTGCAAATAGAGTGGGATGCCCCAAGTCTCAGCAGTGTGCATAACTACCAGGCTAAGGAAATATTTTCTTAAAGTGAAAATGAATCCTTTGCCCCCCCCCCCGAAAAACCCTATGGTGAATAAAACACAGACATTTTAAATAAAGTCAGGAATGGTGTCGTTGGATGCTGCTTTTGCTTTGGCCTCGGATTCTGACGCGGCACAATGGAATCGCACCACAGTCAGGACTTCCTGCATCACGAATATGCAACATGGCCGGCCTTGGGGGCTGCTTCTTCCCGCAGGCGAGCATGGCCGAGGCCATGTGGAGTTTCTTTCTGTTGTCCCACGGTGGGAGAGGAAGGGGCTCCAGGGAGGGAGGGTCCGTGTATGCTTCTGGATGTGTCACAGTGTGTCCTACAGGACAGGAAGGACCCAGGACCCAGGGCTCTGCTTACACTTACCGTCGGCTGGAAAGCTCCTAAAACATTGTTGCTAAGACTACAAGGACAGCCCCTGGAGCCAGCATTTCAACATGAAGATCGTAGAAAACCAATACATATAGCTTCGACCTATAAAACCAATGCATATCACTTCATCTGGCATGTGCTAATTGTAACAGACTGAGTAAGGGACTCCAAAGATGTCCAGATGCTAATTCCTGGAGTCGGAGGAATAATAGGTCCTATGGCCGAAAAGACTTTGCAGGTTTGATGGCGTTAGGAATCTTGAGATGGAATGGCTCTTCTGAATGATCTGACTGGGCCTCCTAGGCTGGGGAAGGCAGCGCTCTCACCTTGGAAGCTGAGGGACGAGGGCAGGGGCCCCAAGCCAAGGACTGCTGGCAGGCCTTTCTCCTATGCAGTCTCCAGGAACACCACAGCTCTGCCAGCATGTGGACATCAGCCATCTGAAACTGATCTCAGACTTCTGACCTCCAGATCGGAAGAGAATACACTTGTGTTACATGAAGTTGCAGGAATTCATTACACTGAGTTACAGCAGCTATAGCTGGGATATATGCACCATTTCACCAGAAACAGACAGATGTACAACACGCAGAAAGTTAAAGACATAATTGAACTCAATAACACCATCCAGTCAACTTGATATGATGAGCCTCTACAGACTAGTTCATTCAGCAATAGTGGCATAGAGCATTGACCAAGATAAAGTGCCTCTGGGTCTGACAGGAAGGCTCATGGTGAAATCTTCACCTTGCAAGTACCGGTATCCCATATGGGTGCCAGCTTGTGTCCTGGCTGCTCCACTTCCCTTCCAGCTCTCAGCCTGTGGCCTGGGAAACAGCAGAGGATGGCCTAAAGCCTTGGGACCCTGAGCCCATGTTAGAGACCCAAAACAAGCTGCTGGCTCCTGGCTTCAGATCAGCTCAGCTCTGGTGCTTGCGGCTACTTGGGAAGTGAACCAGCAGATGGAAGATTTTTCTCTCTGTATTTCCTCCTCTCTGGAAATCTGCCTTTCCAATAAAAATAAAAATAAATAAATCTTTTTAAAAAATGTAGATTACAGTCTGGCCCATGAAACACACATAGAATTTATTCTAAAAAAATAATAATAAAGAAAGAAAAACAAATCATAAAAGGTTTGCTCCCAAAACTATAATGGAAGTAAGGTAGAAATCGAAGAGAAAGATAAAGGAAGATGGAAAGAGAGAAAACTGGGGAATCCTCATGTATGGTAAGATTAAACAACACAGCCCCAAATAATATAGGGGTCAAAGAAAACAATTTAACATTATTAAAACACAATTTATCAAAATTTGTGAGATACAGGCAAAACAGAGCTACAAGGAAAGGATTACTTTCTTTCTTCCTTTCTTTATTCTTTCTTAGCAAAGACAATTTCATTTTCTTTTTAAAAAATATTTATTTATTTGAAAGTCAGAATTACAGAAAGAGATTTTCCATCCATTGGTTTGCTCTCTGAATGGCCATAACAACCACTGTTGGGCCTGTCTGGAGCCAGGAGCCAGGAGCTTCTTCTGGACTTCCCATGTGGGTAGCAGAGGCCTGAAGACTTGGGCCATGTTCCATTATTTTTCTCTCTGTGTTTCCCTGATTTTAAATAAAATAAATATAAATAAATAACTTAAATGACAAAGTCATTACAAGAAAACTATAAACTAATATCTCTCATGAACATAGATGCAAAAATCCTCAACAAAATATTTACAAATCCAATTCAACAATACACATAAGAATTACATACCACAACCAAGTGGCATGTAACACAGCTGGCTCAGTATTTACAAATCAATCAATATTACCCATTATATCAAAAGGCTAAAGAAAAAAAAACATGATTATACTAATAGGTAAAGAACAAAGCATTGGACAAAATTCAATATTTATGATAGATATTTCCAGGAAATTATGAACAGAAGGGAGCTTTCTCTTTTTGGTAAGAATATCTATAAAAAGAACTTACAACTAACATCAAAGTGGTGAAAAATTAGAAGCTTTCCAATAAAATCAGGAACAAGGTAAGATGCTCCATTTCACCAGTATTTTCAACATCAAGCTAGAATCGTAACAAACACAGCAAGAGTAGAAAAGCACATGAAAGGTGGGTGTTCTGGAAGCAAGGAATAAAAGTGTCCTAGACAACTTAATTTTTATAGAAAATTCAAAAGCATTGACAAAAGAAACTTTTGTAATTAATACGCAATTGTGTCAAATTTGTAGGAGACAAGGTTATTATACAAAAGTTAATTGCTCTCCTGTATACTAACAATGACTGAGTGGAATTTGAGATTGAAAATATACCATTTACACTATTACCATGACCAAAATAAAATACTTAGGTATAAATCTAACAAAACATCTACCATGTCTGTATGTAGAATACTATGAAATTTTAATGAAAGAAACCCAAGCGCTAAGTAAATGGAGACATTGCCCGTGTGTGGATAAAAAATTACAATTGTGTTGGGAGGTCTGTCCTTTCCAACTCAAACTCTGTAATACAATTGGAATCAAATTCCTAGAGAGTAAGTTTATAGATATTGGCAAGCTGATTATAAGAACACCATAGAAAAAAAAAGAACATCATAAAATCATAAAAACATTAAAAAACGGGAACGAAATTGGAGGATTGACATTATTCAACTTGCTACAAAAATTAGGAGCTTGATATTAGAGGAAAAACAGACAAATAAATAAATTAAACAGAATCAAAACTTTAGAAACAGATTCGCATAAATTCAACTGATCTTTGACAAAGGAGTTAACTCCAACGTATTGGAGAAAAAAAGCCATTTCGATAAATGATGCACATCACACGCAAAGACGAGTCTAAACCCAGACCTTGTAGAACTCCTAAAAATGAACCCCGGATGGGCCAAAGACCTGACAGCCAAACACAGAACCACAAGCTTCTGAAGACAGCACAGGAGGAAACGGTTCGAAAATGATTTGTCGACACGTGAGACCAAGAATGCAATCCACAAAGGTATTAGTAAGCTGAATTTTATTAGAATTAGCCATTTCTGGAGTGGCGTTTGGCACGGTGGTTGGACTGCCACTTGGGAGACCTACAGCCCATATATTGGAGCACATGGGGTTAATGTTTACTTCTGTTCTTCATCCCAGCTTCCTGCTCACATGAACCCTAGGAGGCGAGGTGACGGCTGAAGCAGTTGGGTGCCCGGCTTCGGTCCAGCCTGGGATGCTGCAGGCTCCTGGGTGGTGAAGTAGTGATATGAGGTCTGTTTCTCTCTACCCTCTCTCTTTGCCTTTCAGAAAAATACATACTAACAATAAATTTAAAACATTTAAAAATTTTCTGTTCTGTGGAGAATAAGAGAATAAAAAGACAAGTCACAAAAGTGAGAGAAAATATTTGCAGAAGACATATCTGCTAAGGACCGTTAACCAAAATAGACAAAAAAAACTAATAAAGCTAAAAATAAGAAAACACACAACCCAATGAAAAAATAAACCGAAGACCTCAACAGACGTCTCACCAAAGAAGATAGAGATAGCAAATAAACACCCGAGATGTTCTACACTCTGTGTTATCAGGGCGCAAAAGGCAAATTAAAACAACTATGAGATATTACCACACACCAACTAAAATCCAGAGCATTGGCAATCCTCAATGCTGATGAGCAGTAGCAACCATGATGCACCATGGGAATAGCAAGCTTTGAAAGTCAATTTGGTGATTAATTAAGCATAAGTTTGCCGAATAACTCAACCATCATGCTCCTTCGTATTTTCCCAAAGGAGTTAGAAACCTAAATGCACATTGCAAGCTGTCCGTGGCTGTCTCTAGCAGCTTTGTTCATAATTGCCAAATCTTGGAAGCCACCGAGATATCTTTGAGCACTTGAGTGGATAACTTGGTATAGCCAATGGAACATTCGCCAGTGCTAAAAATAGTAACAAGCTATCAGGTCATGCGGAGATGCGTATGCAGATTGCTAGGCGAGCAAAGCCAATCTAACTGTACGATGCTGGGGAAAAGGCAGAGAGGGTAACACAAAACAAGAACGTGCCTGTGGCAAGGGGTACGCACATGGGGCACAGGAGAGTTTTAGGGAAATAATAACACTATAATAATAATACCGTGCGCCACACGGTAAGGGTGAGCCCATAACCTTATACTCCACTCAAGCCCTGGAAAGCAGAACGACAAGAGTAAATCCTAATGTAAATTGGGAGCCTTGGGTGATGCTGATGGTGTGTCCATCTCGACTCTTCAGCCTCAACGAATGTCCCCTCTGACGTGGGATGTTGACAGTAGGAGAGGCAGAGCGTGCATGGAGACCACTGGCTCCTCAGGGCTGCTTCATAAATATTTACTAAGTAAATCATTTCATTCATCCAACCCCCTCCTCCAATCCAAAAGAGGTAGATGTGGTTCCCTCTTTTATGCAGATGAGTAACCCAGGCTCAGGGGAGTTAGGTGACTTTCCCAGAATCCGCCATCTGGTCGTCATCTCCAGGGACAGCAGGGTCACCGCTGAGATGAAAGCAGGTGCCGAAGAGGGCTGGCCCCCGTTCTCCATCTCCAGATTCCTTCCAGATGCTGCCTCATCACACAAGTGCAAGGCCCCTGTGAGCTCTTTAGAAAGAGCTGTGGATCTCAGGGCAGAAGCCAGGCAGACCCAGCAGCCAGCAGCAGCAGGAGCTGCTCATCTACCTCTCTCGGAGGCTTCTGGGGCTACCTACTGTGGATGGGGAAGTTGGGGTGTCTCCATTCAGCACTACATGTTCCAAGTGCTGGAAAGTTTCCCAGGCTCAGGAATCAGGGCTGATTGCTCATCCACCCTTGGTCACCGTCTGTCTTCACGTGCCCTCTGCTGCTAAAAATAAAACACCCGAAGCTGGGGCATGTGGACAAGAAAGAGGTTTCCTGAGCTCATCCTTCTGGGAGTTCAAGAGCAGGTGCTGACGTCCGCTGGGGGCTCCTGGACTGCGTCACGACACAGGGGAGAAGCGGAAGGGGGAGGAGGTGGGGGCAGAAGGGATCCTGGTGAGCAAAGGAATGAGAGAGCTAAGGAGGCCAAATTGGGTTACGAACTGAGTAGATCTGAAGCCAGGAGCTTCTTCCGGATCTGCCACGCAGATGCAGGGTCCCAAGGCTTTGGGCCGTCCTCCACTGCTTTCCCAGGCTGCGTGCAGGGAGCTGGATGGGAAGTGGAGCAGCCGAAATACAAACTGGCGCCCATATGGGATTCTGGTGCATGAAAGGTTGAGGACACTAGCCGCTGGGCGATCACACTGAGCTGGCCCTAGCCTCTTCGTAAGGAGGGACACCCCCCATGGGGGGTTTATTTCACCCCCTTCAGGCTTCTGCCTCCTGTCACCTCTGCCGAGAACCATCCCTGTCCCCCAGCCCCGTTGTGCTCCCCAGCCTCCTGCTCGGTGAGTCACTTTGATTTGCTTTTGGTCTGCTCCCTTACCTAGACTGTCAGCTCCTCCAGAGCCAGATTTGGCATCTCAGTGGCTGAGAGCAGCAGCCGGCACATAGCAAGAACTCACAAAATATCTGTATAAACAAAAATCTCCAACTTTTGAACAGTATGGTTCTAGTATTTAAACTAGTGAAATAAAGGCATCGGTAAGCTTTAGCGCCCCCTGGGGGCTGTGGGGAGAACCCATTCCTTGCCCTTGACCTTCCTTGGCTAACATTGCTACATCACTGCCATAGAGGCGGAAGGGTGAGACACCGTTCTTCCCCATCATGAGTCATGGCTGACACTCCTATACCAAGAGACAAGGTGACAAGAATAAAGCAGGACGCGATTACTCAGTCATAGTTTTAAGTCACACAGTAGCCTTCAGAATAAAGAGGACAAAGTGTCTACTCTTGGGTTAGGTTGGATGAAGTGTGTGCTTGGACAAACAGGAAATCTTCCAGTCTTGAGAGACTGGGAGGAGGAACCTGGTAAAGCCTGACTCTTCTGATCCTTTTTGGCCTCTGTTATAGAATTTCTTGCTCCCAAATACAGGGTGTGAACTCTGTAATGAGGATCTTCCAACCCTACCATCAGACAAGGGTGGGTCACACAGTGCCTCTAACACCGCTTCGTAGGCAGAATGGGGTGGGGCTGGTTACAGGGATAACTCTATCTGGCTTCTCAATCCTGCCTTGCAGAGTAATGAGATAAGTGGGCAGGAGGAGCCCGAGCCCTTCCCTTGGCAGCTGCTTTTGAAGTCTTCCAGCATCCATTAGTTTAAGTGATCCAGTCTGCCCAGTATACCCTTACTTTGGGGTACTGTTTTCCGAGCCCTAAGACTCTAGTGTCTGCATTCTTTTCCGTGGCACTCCAACCTCCTTCTTCCTCTCTCATGAATCCACGTGACTGCATTCAGAGCTCACCCTGCATATCTAAGGTGATAATCTCCCCCATCTAAAGATCTTTACCGTAATCCCACCTGCAAAGCCCTTTAGAAAAACATTTAAGATAACGCATGCAGATTAGGACTTGATATCTTTGAGAGCCATTATTCAGCCATTAATCACACTAAATAAAGAGGAACAGGGACATGCATGAAAAAACAATGCATATCCATTTAGGGTCATTTGGAGATTTTCACTCTTTTTTGAACTCAAATGGGACTACAATGCCTGGATTTACAACACTGAAGAAATCCAGAGTGTGAAAGGCTGACTCCGTCCCTATCAGCCCACAGGGGTTTGTTTAGCAGTCATAGCAGGAATTTCAGGTTGCGGGGGAGCGGGTCCTGTACAGTAGAGGCAGAATTGTTGAAGGACTCCGCAGGCCAGGTGGAGCCATGCTGGACCAGGAGGGTAGGAGTGACTGTCTCAAAGCTCGGATGACAGATTCCACTGCAGCTCACAGTACACAGCGTGTCCCCCAACTTCCTGCTACTCAAAAGGCAACACTGGAATATTGGCCAGTGGTAGACTTTTCTGCTGTTGAAGAGGAGAAATAAGATTTTAAAGTGTGGCTCTAAGACAGCCCGGGAGCCAGACAGTGCAGCAAAAGGGCCTGGGCTAACAGCGAGTGGCTGGAATTCCACTGGGTACTCTCCCCCACTCGGCCTGCTGATCGAAATAACAAAAACAGCATCACAAATCCAGGGGGGGGTCACAAGCCCCATTTCCTTTGTGGCAAGTTAATGTGGCCTAGTATTTGTCTAAAGTTCACGTATACTCTTAAACAAATATGTTAAGTCACTTTATCTGGCAGAGTTTTAACAAGTGTCACACATCCCTAATGCCTTCAAGCAATAAATTAGATAATTTCTCTCCCTCTCCCTTTCTGTCTGACAGGCCACAAACTTTTCCAGAAGACTCACTGGCTCCAGGCAAGACACCGAGGTTCCAGGGTGAAGGAAGTGTATCGTTGTCTCCCAGGCTCTCATCGCCTGGACCAGACCAGGAGTCCCCACAGCTGACGCAGAGGTGTCCGGAATCTGGCTCTGGGGGAATCCTAGAAGTGGGCAGCACTTCTTTGTACGAAATAGAGTAAGTTTTCTGATGGGCTGGATAGAAGAAACTGGTTCTTTAGACAAGGGAGGCGCGACTGGGTGGTCCAAGAGATAACAATCTTGCTGGTTTTAGAGACAGCCTGGGCGGCAGTGTCCACAGCCCTTGGTGTGGCCAGCTCCCGGAAGCTGGAAAAGGCATGGGTTCTCACTGGAGCCTCTAGGAGCTGCACAGCCCTGCTGACACCTTGATGTTAGTTTCATGAAACTCATATTGGCCCTCTGGCCTCCAGCCACCAAGGATGACAGATTTGTATTGTGTGGAATTAAGATCCTGCATTTGTACAGCTGGTTAGGACCATGATCACAACTGATCAATGACATTTGTAGTGCAAAACAACATTTTGGGATGCTGAAGGGACCACCCCAGTCCCACTCACTGAATTACACTATCTCAAGCCAAATGGGGGTTCCAAGAGAACGCCTGGAGACCAGAGTGGCTGCTAGAAGGAAGCCGAGGCTTCACATATTGGCCACAGGCTTCTGAGCTGCAGCAGCTTGAAGACCTGTCATCAGGCCACATGAAGGCAGTTCTTCAGCGAGTCTGTTGTGTCTCCAGGAGTTCCTGGCGCAGTTGAGTGATAATGTTGGGAAGCTACACGAGCCACCTGTGGACAGAGAGAGTAGAGCAGGCGGCCAGGCATGCAGAACCAAAGGGTTTCCTGGAAGGAGCCATCTTGAAAAGACCCTTCTAATGGCCACTGCTAGGCTAGGAAAGCTTCCCTTAATGCCCCAGGGAGGGGGATGCAGCAGAGAGGAGTGTGAGGGTACAGGAGCCAGGGGGAGGGTGCATCAGCCCGGAGCACAAGGGAGGAGAGATTCAGGGAGCTGGATAGAGTGAATTTTTGGTCGTTACTGGACCAGTCTTTTAGTGTCTCCCAAACAGAGCTCTTCTCATAGCTGAAAGTGGCATGCACTATGGGTCTGTGGGTAAGTATTAGGGAGAGGAGAGCCACTGTTGGCACGCAGCAGGGAGTAAGCAGAGCGCTGCCTCCCGTATGCCATGGAGCTCAGCCTTTGGAGAAGCTGCTTTTGCTGCAGCTGAGTGCTGCCTAAGCTTAAGGATGGATGCATCTGTGCTCTGTAGAACACGCAGGGAGTTACAGAATCTTCTCCTCTCATTCTGTTAAGTCATTTTCAAATTAATTAATTGGTCTGAGAGAGAATCTCCCATCTTCTGATTCACTTCCCAAAGTTTCCCCAGCCTCAGGCTGTGAATTTTTGAGGCTGTGAATGCTTCAGGAGTGATGAATGCCAAACTGGGTCTCCCACTTGGGCCGCAGGGACCCAAGCTTTGGAGTCATTGCCTGTACTTCCCAGGAGGCACATTAACAGGAAACTGGAATCAAGAATGAAGTGATGGGGCTGGCACAGTAGCTAATCTGCCCTGTGTACCAGTACACAAAATGGATACCAGTTCATGCTCCAGCTCCTCCACATTTGATCCAACTCTCTGCTAATGGTCTAAATTCTTGGGATCCTGCACCCACAGGGGAGACCCAGAAGCAGCTTCTGGCTCCTAATTTCAGCTCAGCTCAGCTCTGGCTGTTGAACTAGTGAATAGTAGGCCTTTTCTCCCTGTCTCTCTTTCCCTCTTTCTCTGTAAATCTGACTTTTCAGGGCCTGATGCAATGGCTCAACTAGCTAATCCTCCCCTTGCAACCACTGGAGTCCCATATGAGCACTGATTTGTGTTCCAGCTGCTCCACTTCCCAACCAGCTCCCTGTTTATGACCTGGGAAAGCAGTAGAGGACGGTCCAAAGCTGTGTACCTGCGTGGAAGATCCAGAATAACTCCTGGATCCTGGCTTCGAATCAGTTCATCTCTGGCCATTGTGGCCATTTGGGGAATGAGACAGCAGATGGAAGATCCTTCTCTTGCTGCCTCTCAAATGAATAAATTAAACTGTAGCAATAATCTAGCACCAAGCCTGAGCCACTCTCTTGACCGTAGTGGCTCAGAAGAAAGCAGTGGCTGGGAGCTGAACTCCAACTTGCCGCCTGTACTGAGGGTGAAGGGATTTGGGTATAACATCAGTATGGGTCACCTGGATAGGAGGATTTTAGATAGATTTTACATGGAGTTTTTCTTATGAACATATTTTCTTTTTTAAAATGGATTCTCAGTATTTAGCAATACCAGAAGCTGGGAAATAAAATATTCATTTGGACCAATAATTACATTCCCAGGAGGGCATCCGAAGGATACATCCTACTAAATACATAATGATCACATTCCTAAAATTACAAAAATCGCCTTGCTTAAGGAGTAGGCTCAGAGATCTGTATATGTGAAAAACGAGGTAAGTAGGTCCCACAAAAACTTATATTCATAGTAAAAAAATCTCATGTCCCTTCAGGAATTCTTTATGATAATAAAATATATTTTAGCTCTGTGAATTTTTATTATTGCAAATTAAGGCAATTGATAAGCCAATCCCTCCCCACGAAAAAAATTAGTTGCAATCGCTGAGCAAATCTAAACACACAACATAGGTGATTGGAATAACTCCATTTCTAGATCACTGACACTCATACTGGACCGTGCATTTGAACACTGGGGAGCTTGGAGGTGATGTGGATGCTGAGCCCAGCCCTAGGAAGGCTGTTTTAGCCCATCTGGAGCAGGGCCAGACAGCAGTATTTTTAAAATACATCCCCTGATGATTCTAATGCTTAGGCAGAGTCGAAAACCACCAGACCATTGAAATAAACGATGGCACAGCACCTAATTCATAACTGTCTTTAAAATAACTGCCATGCCAACAGAGCGATCAGCATGCAGCACCGCCTCATTCTCCCACCGTCAGCTGGACCCGCTTGCTTTCTTTTCATCTTCTTGGGAGTACAGTATCCATACAGAAACATACACGCACCGTGAGTGCATTGCTCCATGCATTTTCTCCCCGATGTCAGCAGCACTAGATCAGGTGGCAGAGCCCCTTGGATCCGCCCAATACATCATCGAGTTTCCCCTCCACATGTTTGGCCCTAATTCATATCACGTCTTTGGACCAAAGCCATAATGAGCCCTCTAACACGGATAATCTTCCTTCATTCATCCACCTGACATTACATCTAATTTGAATTATGGAAACTTTATACGGACAGGAGGAAATAATTGTGGACATGTGTTTAACCCTAAAAAAATTTACTAAATATCTATTCATAAGATCCAGTTAAACTAATTAGCTAATATTCATGTTTGTATGCCATGGTATTAATAAGAGGGAAACTAGTATTTCATAAAAACAAGCAAACATACAAAACAACTGGTTTATCCTCTCAGAACTCTTCCACCCTCTGGTTCACTTCCCAAGTGGCTGCAATGGCCAGAGCTGAGCCAAGCAGAAGCGGGGAGTCAGGTGTTTCATTTAGCTTTCATTTAGCTTTCCTGTGTAGGTAGCAGGGACCCAAACACCTGCTCTCCCAGGCCATCAGCCAATGCTCCAGGCAGTGGCTTAACTTGCTATGTCGCAGCACTGGGCTCTGGGGGAGGAGGGGTCTTTCAAGATCCCCCAACTAATAGAGAAATGACGTGAAGCCCTGACCCTTCCCCGAAGGCCCCTGGCTGTGGTGTGGATGGAACGGGGCATCCCCAGAGGCTGAGCTCAGGCAGGACTGCTCTTGATTAGGCAAGAGCAGGTGCACCTGAGGAGCCCCTACCATTGCACCTGCTGATGTGCACCTTGCAATGCGGACTATGTGATGACTAATTTGCCATTAACCAAGATAAAGGGTCCTATTTGAAGGAGCTCTGCATTTTTATTTCTACTACCCTCCTGTGGAGCTTGGTTTGGGGATCCTCCAAACACAAACACCCATTGGACCATCCTCTGCTTCTGAAGCACTGTCTTCCCACCCCACGTTCTGATCCTCTCAGGGCTGTTTGGCCATGGCTCTGGAGTTTCCAGGCCACGCTCCTGAGAGGCCGGGAGTCTGGGAAAGGGAAAACTCGGCCTTGCCTCGTGGGGGAAGAGGCAGCTGCTGGGCCACATTGCCTCTGCCTTGCTTATTCTGCATTTTTGGGTGAGCTGTTTTTGTTTAATGTAAGCAGAGCAAATCCATCCATAGCAAAATCAGAGAAAATAACTTGTTGATGTGTAAACCAGGATGTCACAAATAACCCTGCTTGTTTAATTATAGACGGCTGAGGGACCGCTAGCACAAGAGCGGGTGGCGGTGGCAGCACTCGTGTGTGTGTGTGTGTGTGTGTGTGTGTGGTGTGTTTGTAGGCAGGGAGTCAGGATGCTGGCACAGGCGGTCCAGAGCCCTGTGGGTGGAACCAGGAGAGAAATGTGAGCGCCTGGAGCCACGTGGATAAACTGGGGCACATATGGTGCATGAGTCAAGCTCAAGCGAGTGGGCAGAGAGTGTTCAGTGCTAATGGGAGCTTGCTGGAGAGCTGCTAGACAGAAAAAATTAAATCATAGGTGAAAAGGGAGGAAGGGAGGAGGTATAGAAATAGTAAGGCTGAGAAGGTAGGGAATTTCAGCATCATGAGGAAATTACTTTATGCAACAAGTTTGTTCTTCCCCTGAAGTATGCCGATGCATAGAGAACCCTGGGCACAGAAAGGGGCTTTCCCAGCCCACCCTACCTACCCTGGCATCCCTCCAACCCCTGTAACCCTTCAGGAAGACCACAGAAACAAGGACTTTATAAAGCTTTATGGGGCAGTATTGTGCCATAGCAGGTTTAGGCACCACTTGAAATATTGGTATCCATGGTGCAGCACTGGTTAGAGTTATGGTTGTTTCATTCCAATTCAGCTCCCTGCTAATGTGCCTGAGAAAGCATCAGAGGACAGCCCAAGCAACGGGGCCCCTGCCATCCATGTAGGAGCCCAGGATGGAACTCTAAGTTCTTGGCTTCAGTCTAGCCTTACCCTGACTGTTACAACCATTTGGCAATTGAATCAATGAATGGCAGATTCTTTCTCCAAACTGGAAGCTGCTGAAACACCCAACAACAATTGACTGAATAAATAAATCATGGTATACACTTGTAGCACTAACTATAAAGCAGATAGTCTAAAAGCAGTAGCCAAGAAGCTGGAGATATTGCACAAATGCAATGTTGAACCAGAGGCCACACACAAAGGATGATAGGCAATGGGGTTCAGTTACACACAGCCCAAGCCAGGTAAAACCATCTGTGATGTTAGCAGCCAGGATGAGGCATCATGGAGCATTCCGCATCCTAGGGGCTGCTTCTTTTGTCCATGGACACTCAGATCCCCATAATAGACACTTGTGATGGCTACAATCATCCCCTAGAGTGTCCAGAAAGTCCACTGCCCTTGGCGGAGTCAGGTGCTGCAGAGGGACTTGGGAGTAAAAGTGGAACAAGACAGAAAGAGGATTGTTCTGCAGCAGGAAAGAAAAGAGAGCTAAAAATTCAGATCTCAGGAGACAAATCAGAGAGACGGGGAGGTGAGGAAGAACCCCGAGAAAAGCACTGGGAAAATCAAGACCGTGCCAGATGGGCTGTGGCTGGGCTGCGGTGGGCTGCGGTGGGCTGCGGTGGGCTGGTAGCTGCCAGTGTCAGGTTGTCCAGATTTTTTGAGATGAATATGCAGTTTGAAGTTGCAGCGTATTTACAAAAGGTCCCCTTCTGTGACCCTTTCCCTCAAACCCCCCATAAAATCTGCCACAGGCACACAAATGTATTTGTCAGCTTTGTGTTGCTATAATGAAACCCCCAAGGCAAGCTAGCCTACAAAGAAAGAGCGATTTCTATCGGCTCATAGTTCTCAGGTTCACAATCCAAGCTTAGCACGTCCTAGTGGTTTGTCCTCTAATGACGATGTCCTTGATAGGTTTGCACATGACATCACCTGGCAAGAAACAGAGAGCACGTGCTATCTCTCTCTCTCTGTTTTCCTACAAACCCACTAGTATGCAATCAAGGGGGCTCCACTCATTGACTCCATCATTCACCACAGCTCGCACCTCTAAAATCCACACTTGGACTGTTTCTACCCTCTAAACACCACTAACCTACAACTTTGGGTTTTAAGCTCCGGTGTGAATTCAGAAGTCAAATCCTATTGAAACCGTAGCGTGAGCCACTGAAATTGAACTTGAAGGTAAAGTTGCTAAGCCTCTCACTGGGTGGCTCCTGTGTCAGAAAAATATCTGACAAGCAGACTCAGCAGGGACTCCACTGGCCTCGGATCTCCCAGGACTCCTCTCTGCTCCTGGAGGTGGGTCTGTCTTTGCATGGCGCACAGACTGAGAACTCAAAGCAAGTCTTAGGTAGATTTTCTGCAGGGAGATCAAGGCTGACACCAGAAGCATGTGTTAGCACAGCTAAGTGGCTAGTAAGTGTCTAAATTTCCTTACTTAATGACAAATCCCTTGACAATAGAAGCTGCATGTGTATCGTGGTGACTTCTAACAGCCACATTCCAAGGTGCTGCAACATAGCAACCCTGAGGTGGTTACAATGCAACCCATAACACATGTGACACAGAGCGAAGCACCAGCCCCTTGTGCCTCAGTTCCCTACTTCTACAATTAAGGATAAGGAACAGGTGTTCACCATGGCATCTTAACTAACCATTCTGTATCAGTTTGGGTAGTTCAGATCCCAGTTATTCCACTTCCAATCCAGCTATCCTGCTAATATTCACCTGGAGAGGCAGCAATGGTGGCTCAAGCCCGCCACCCACCTGTGCCACTGACATTGAGTTCCTGACCTCAGCTTGGTCCAGCCCTGGCTCTTGCAGGCATCTGGGGGAGTAAACCAGAGGACGGAAGATCCCTTTCCATCATGAAAACAGAATGAGTGATAATCAGAAGAGATACAGGGGACAAAGGCTATGAAAGTCCCTGGCACATAATGGTTACTGCCAGAGCAGGAGTTCCTAGAGCGTTGGTTCCCCCAGCAGTGTCTGCCAGTAGCAGAACCCAAAACCCCATGCTGCCCTCCCACTAATGGCTTTCCCTCCCTTCCTCATCCTTCCTGCCCAGCAAAGCTGACAAAGTGACTCAGTCTGAACCTACACATTGAATCTATTCACTAGAAGGAAGTTGACCATGGAAGCCTTTTTGGGGACATGACTTTTGTGCTCCCGGAACTGTGACACATTTGTGACCCCCAAAGCTCAGCCTCACCATGAAGATAAAGGATGTGACAGTTGTGTAGAGGGTGACTGCTTTTCAAGCACCACTCTGGACTCTCAGCACAGCCACATGAAGAACCAAGGCTGCTCTTTCTCCCCACTTCACCCCCTTCTTGTCGGCTTTGATTCACAGGCTGTGTAATTCAAGTCATTAATTTTTTCCATTCAGTGCACTGCCAATTTCTTCTCATTTTGTTCCTGGAAATCTCTTGTGTGCGTCTTCTAAATTTAAAATAAATACGCTGTACATAATTGGATGCTAACCAGACAACACTGAGCAATCATACTTTTTCATTGATTCTCCAGATGTATTCGCCTCCAACATGAGTGCGAAGGCCTTTGGCATGTTTCGGATGAAATATTAAATGGGACAAGATGCCGGCACCATCTTTAATATCAGTATGGGCCTTTGAACCACTCCCCAGTTACGGTTACCAGAAACGAACTGTGAAAGATTCTTGCTTCCCCAAACAGGCATCCAAGTCATTGAAGTGGTTACCATCTTGTGCTCACAGGGTTGAGTGGAAATAACCCAAGTATAGGCCCTGTGAGAGCAGAGGTCTGGCTGCAGGTGGATCACAAAGACGGTACCTGTGGCATGACCAATGAGTGCTGACATGACTGACTTCAGTATTTTCAGCTGTGCAATTAAGAGATGGACTCGGACTGTTTCCTTCCCCTGAAGTGTGGGATGCATCCTTCAAGTGGACTCAAAACACTTCAAGGCATGGGATGGACTGGTAGTGGGATGCAGTGGATTAAGTCACTGCTTGCAATGTCAGCATCCTGAGTATTGCTTCCACTTCTGAATGTTTCACTTCCAATCCAGCTCCCTGCTCACCCACCGGGGAAAACAACAGCAGAGTTCCCAGGTGCTGGGGTCCCTGCCACTCCTATGGGAGGTCTGGATGAAGTTCCTAGATCCTGGCTTAGTCCTGGCTATTGTGGTTATTTGGAGAGTAAAGTAATGAATGTATCGCTCGCTCTGTGTGTGTGTCTTTCTCTCTCAAAACTGAAGCCAATAGCTAGGAATTCTCCCTGAGTTTCCTATGCGGGTGATAGGGGTCAACACGCTCAGGCTGTCCTCTTATGCCCTCCCAGGCACATCAGCAGGGAGCTTTACTGAAAGTAAAGTTGCCAGGATTCTAACTAGATCCCAGGCCTCATAGGCAACTACTCAACTCATGATGTCACCATGCTGCCCCATGCCCACGTAACTAATGACCAATGAGATGTAAATAGGCTTTACATATGTTGCCTCCAGTCTGAGATGTCCAGATGCACAATCTTCTAAAACATTTATTCCTTAACCAACAGCACTTTGTATCGTAGCTGACACAGCTCCGAAGCGGTTAGAGCCTTCATCAGCCCTGTGCTGCGTGCCTGGGTGGAGGTGAGTCCCTACTGACCTGTGCAGGACACTAAGCAGAAGTGAGAAATACGTCTTGAATATGTTAAAGACACCGAGGTTTTAAAATAGAGTGTATAACAACCCAGTCAACAGTAATCCTGCAGCAGGAGAGTCGTTTGCTTTTAAGATCTCTCTCCTGATTTCATCAAGGAGGAAGTCTGTTGGTGATGGGGGGTTTAAACATTTTCTTACTCTCATCAGCTCACTCTGTCAACCCAGAGGGTTGGAGCTCAGTTACATCAAATCTGATGTAATTTTTTTTAAACTCATTTGTGCATCAGTTTGATACAGTGGTCATTAAACGTCCTGTGGGTGTTGGCTATTAGAGCAGCTATAGAGTCAAATGGTTAGTGCTACAGGAAGAAGGGAAGTTGTTTAATTCTTGTTGAGAGAGCAGGTGAGTTTCTTGAAGATGGTGACACACCACAGGCTTAGGACTTCTCAGGCACATGCAAACCCACACATGACACATTTAGTCTCCTCATCCTGGACTCAGTCGTGTCAGAATTTTGCACGTGTGTAGCAACTGCCCAGGAGAATCTAAAACTGCAAGAGGAGAAAGGCTAACTAGTAGCAGAAGGAAAACATGCGTAAAATTCAGGACTCGTATTCAGGGCTGTGCTTTTATCCGGAGGTTATTTTAAACACATTTGCTTTTCTCCCTGGATGAAGAACTTTGTGTCTTCCAAGATTCCACTTGTCTGATGTGAAATGCAGCTTGGAAAAACTTAGTCATACTTGTGAAAATCTGTTTCTTCATCAAATGGAGCCACAGTAAACTGCTCTGAGTAGAGAGCTTATTTGGCACGGGATGGTGGGACATTGGCTCAGAATAGGATGGAGAGGGGAGGTGTCTGCGTTAGATCAGGTGGCCAGGAACACCTCTCCAGGGAGATGAGATTTAAGGTGAGGTCCAAGGGGCAGGATGGAGCCTGAGAGAGGGCGTAGTCCCCAATCCACCGTGGCTGGACACCTGGATGCGGAGGGCACACGGGGAGAAGGCCAGGTGAAGGTGGTAGTCAGAGCGATGCCACTACATGCCAGGGCTGGGCAAAGACTGTTGCCAACTAGCAGAACCCTGTGGGGAGGCTCGGAAGAGCCTTGCCATTGTCTTGCTTGTCCCCAGAACCAGGAGATGCTACACTGACATGGGAGCCACCCAACAAGAGGTGATTTGCTCTAGCAGCTCTAGTCGACTTGGGCAATGCTGTTTCAGACATGCAAGCCAGAGGATTTCTGGGGTATGGCTTGGCTCTCCCGCTGCAGCCCAGGAGCAGCTGCAGACAACACACAAACAAATGAGCACAACCATGTTCCAACCAAACTAGGCGAGTACACACGTAGCGGGCAGGCTGCTCTCAGCCTGCGACCGGCAATCAGCTAAGCACTGTTGGACAAAAATGTCTGCCTCATTTCACCCGTGGGGCTGGGATATTTGGAAATGACATAGAACCTTTACCATGGAGACCTTCACCTTTGGAATTTCATAATTATGATAAGATAATATTTACAGAGTGCTGGACTACCAGGCCTGTGCTAAGGACTTCATGGCAATGCTTCTGCTTGATACCCTTCGATTGCCGAGTAGCACAGGAAGGAGTGTTGCCAACTGCCTCTTATGGATAAACAAATGCAATACAAACAAGTTGACCAAATTGTCCAAAGTCACTCATTTGACATGCTCAGAGCCAGGATTCAACCCTGTAGGCTATTGCTCCAAACACACACACACACACACACACACACACACACACACACACACACACACGTGAGGGTGCTTCAAGTTCATGCCATGATATGTTCAGATATTGCAAAGTTAAGCTTGCTACTGTGAAGTGAACAAATATGCAACTGTAATAATTTGGAGAGAAAAGCAAGTGTTAGGAAGGAGACAGGGAGGAATAGAGGGGGGCCCCTAATGCTTCTAAATCTGAATCATGAAAAACATGAAATCGACACATTTTATGTAACTAAAAACAAAAAAGTTCAAGCTAAAACACTGTGAAATCCACGTGAGGCATCTTAAGAGAGCTTGTGACATGTATATTATAATAACAACAACAACAAAAAAACCTATGCATGGATGTTAAATTTTCAGTTTTTCCAAAGAACATTTTAAAGCATTTTTTTTTCCTTCTCATGCCAGTTTCCAAGCCTTTGACCCTCTTTTCTGGCATCAAAATATGTCTTGGTAATGTTCCCCTTCAGCTAAGATGTGCATTTTTTTTTCCATACCCTAAAAATGGATTTGAAGCATTTGTCTCATGTCTTTTTTTTTTTAAAAGTATTGTTTATTTATGTGAAAGGTTGAGTGGCAGAGAGAGAGAGAAAGAAGAGAGAGACGAGTAAGAAAAGGGAGAGAAAGGGAGAGAGAGGCCTTGCAGGTACTCCATCACCAGCTGCCTCCCAGTCACACTGGCAGGAAACTGGAGGAGAAATGGAGCTGGACTTGCAGGGGCATTCCGAATTGCCATTCAGGTGTCCCAAGTGGTGACTTACTTGTGTCACAACATCGGCTCCCATGATCTCATCTGTAATTCTTGGAGCAACTTATTCCTTTTCCCTTCTGAGCATGATTTTCAAAACAATGCCTAACTTTCATAATCCTGTTAGGCTTGTTATTTCTGCAAGGACAAGGTGCTGATGGAGGCGTAGGAGTGATCCAGTACGTGGTGCCTGTGGTTCGGGAAGAGCAGTTGATGAACTAGCAGTGGTGGTCTTTCACTGATTTGGCCCCACTAAGTCGTCTGTTTTTCTCCATTCCCACTGGCATCATCCCATGGCTGGATTGTTGCAATAGTTGGTTGCCATGCCATTGAACTGGCTTCTTTTTTCATTTCTTCATATGATGCTATCCAATTCATCTTCCTAAACCACCTGTTCGGTTCCGTCCTTGGCATGCTCCAGTGGCTCCCTGTGGCCCCCACATCCACCCTAGTCAGTGCCTATGCCTGGCCCCTATCCTCATAGACATGGCCTTTTTAGATTGATGTCAGTAAACAGGGGATTTCTTTCAAGGAAGATGTTCCACATTCCAGCAAAATGCCTCTGGTTTGTGTAAAACATTCCTCATGCTAAAACTGTCAGCATCACCCGTAAGAATATGTGAAACTAGAGAAGCAGAGTGAGTCGTGTATTGAGGCAAGCAGTTCCAGCAACCTTCTCAATCAGGAGTGACACAAGCACCCACCTAACATCAGTCCCTTCTACCATTGCGTAGAGTGAGCCCAGGAGTCAATCACATGATTCCTTCTAGAAGATTCCTTCTAGCTAAGAGGTGGACCGCATGCACGTGCACATGTGAGCACAGACAACACGGAACACATTTTAAAAATATGTATTCTATGAGTCAGGGCAAGATAAATGTTGGAACAAATGGGTCTCTAGATAGGCAGTGGTTTGATGTGACAGTTCATTTCCGGCTCACATAATGAACAGGTGTTTCAAGGCAGGTATTTGTGGTTGGCGGACAGTTCTCTTCCTCTTGGTAAATCAGGACCTCCTTCCCCCATGAGAACTCAGCAACACCAGCTTCAGCATTTAATAAGGTGGGAAGAAGAAGAGGTCAGTGTGAAGAAAGTGCATCTGCTTCCTGAATAATCTGGTCCAGACATCGTGTTCATCCTTAGGACTCCAAGGTAGTGGACTCCACGGGTGGCTGGGAAGTGAGTCCCTGTGGAGCAGCCAGCAGAAGCTTCCAACTGTGGCAGGTGCATCAAGTTCCGTGGTAACTCACTACTTGTGTTTACTCTGCACCTAAGCTGTTCTGGCTATAGTAGTCAGGCAGAATCTAAAAAAACACAAATCACACATTTTTTCCCAAAATTACTTCTGAAAATCATCTACTGACTTATTTATATGAAAGACAGAGATGGATAGGGGGAACAGGACTCACTCTTCCACTGGCTCGTGTGTTAACTGTCTGGAAGAACTGGTCAAAACCAGGATTTAGGAACTCAACCCAGCTCTCCCACACGTGCGGCAGGCATCCATGCACTGGCGCGTAACACCAGTGATGGCGACATGGCCATCTTTCTACTAGATGCTACAATCCACAAGGGCAGACAGAACCATGATTTCATTTTTTAAAGATTTATTTATTTTTATTGGAAAGTCAGATATACAGAGAGACAGAGAGGAAGATCTTCCATCCGTCGATTTACTCCCCAAGCGGCCGCAACAGCCAGAGCCATGCTGATCCGAAGGCAGGAGCCTGGAGCCTGCTCCGGATCTCCCACACAGGTACAGGTTTCCGAAGGTTTAGGCTGTCCTCGACTGCTTTCCCAGGCTGGAAGCAGGGAGCTGGATGGGAAGTGAGGCTGCTGGGATTAGAACTGGCACCCATATGGAATCCAGATATGTGTAAGGCGAGGACCTTTGCCACGAAGCTAACATGCCAGGCTCAACCATGTTTTTTTGTTTTTGCTTGTTTTTTGTTTTGTTTTGTTTTGTTTTGTTTTTTTGTTTTTCTGCTGCTTCATTTCCAACATGTATGCAGTAAACTTTCAATAAATAAAAACTATTGACTGGAGAAATTAAATGTCACTTGTTCAGTGTGGAAAAAAATTGGAAATGCAGGTGTATAGAAAGAAATTGAATGCAACAAATTATACATGTGCTCTAATGTCAGTCAGCTATTGCTGAGTTCCTGCTGGGTGACAAGCCTTCCTCCTACACCCAGCGTCTTCAACAGCAAATGTCTATTTCTCACCCGAAGGTCTGTGAGTTGGCTGTGGTATGACCTTAGGCTTCAGGTTCAAGTCCACTCACATCCACCCAACTTCAGTTTTTGGTAAGAAAAGGTTTATTGTATTTACTTGAAAGTCAGTTACAGAGAGAAGGAGGGAAGAAGGAAAAAGAGAGAAAATAAGAGAGAGGGAGCGGGGTTGGGGAGAGATTCAGATTGCTGATCTGCTGAGTCACTCCTCAGATGGTCACAATGGCCAGGGCCCGGGCAGATAGAAGCCAGGAGCTTTGTTCGGGTCTCCCAAGTGAGTGTAGGGGCCCAAATCCTTGTACCATCTTCTGTTGCTGTTCCCAGGTCATTAGCAGAGAGCTAAAGTAAACATGAAACAGTGCCCATATGGGACGCAGGCATCGCAGGTAACGGCTTTACCTGCTATGCCACAATGCCAGCCCCTCAGTTTACATCTTTTGCCAAAATCTATAAATTAGATTTATAGGCTGAACATTCAGCCAGTAGCTGGGGCAGGTTCTTCTTGTACTATTAGGAGTTCCAGTGGTCAAACCAATCCCCGTGAAGCACAGTTAAGGTCCCTGCTTCGATGGGATGGGTTTGTTCACTATTCACATTGTACTGACAAAGTAACATGGCTGTGGGAGAAGGTGCACAGCTTGGCTCCGATAAGCCTACACAAGGATGGGGAGGGTGGAAGAAATGTGGCAAGATAGGCTCACCTTTCATATTCCCATCTGACTTCGTGTTCCATATCTTTTTAAATCTTATGTGTATCTGTGGACATTTGATAAAGTTTATGGAAGGCAGAATTAAAGATAAGCTCATTTTGGTACAAAAAAGTGAAATCCAAGCATGATTTTTCTTGTAGTGTATATTTTCTATGAACTCTTTGAAGATCTCTCCTGTATGAGAGTCAGCCCAATTTTACGGTTCTCTGCAGGAAGAATATTTAAAGTTAATGAGGTCCTAGAGGGAGGAAAACATTGTCAATAGATGAGTTTTAATGTATATTTATAGTAGTTTATTAATTGCTGCAATGTTACCAAAAAAGTTTGCAAACCCTCTCCATGTAGGTGGTGTTGGAGCCATGTCCTGGCTTTATTTATAGCTCCTTTCAGAAACACATGAAATGTGACTGATTAGTAAATGCAACGTGAATTACCAAGTTGAGACTGGCTGCCTGCTACGCCGAAGCCATGGTCAAAAACACAGAAGCCGAGGCATTGCATCAGCTCTGGTTCTTGGAGCTTCACAATCCTCAGTGGGCAGTGCTCCTTTCGTCTCCCAGCAGTGAGGTCTGTTTTCAGTAGACATAGAAAACACCAGATTTCCCCCTTCCATGGCCATTTTCTTCCAATCGTTTTTATACACCTCATGAGCAACAGAAGTTGATTTCTTCCACAGACTAACAATAACCAGGTACTTAGAAGTCACTCTGTCTGGCAAGCTCTTGGTGTATTCAAATCCCACGGACTTAAATAAATCCTGACTTATTAAATAAGAAGGGAATGGTTTCCTGTCATCTTAGGAGGAAGCTGCTCAGTTGTTAGGGTGAAATGTGAGTCAGAAAACCGAGGAGAAAAGACACTTGAAATGCCTCCTGGCTCATTCTCATCCAAAGGCGGGATTCTCCGTCTCTACTTGGACCAAAGGTAACAAATCCCATAGGTGGATCCTTCTACCCTAAGTTTTCCTGTGTTATTTTTGATATATTTTATCTTGAATTTTAAAAAAGCAACTGGCCATCCCTGATCCACACAGGTGGGATTTGGAAGGTCCGCAGTGGCCTTCCCTGGCCCTGGCCCCTCGCCCCTCGGGCATGTTTCTTGTGGGCTGCGTTCTCTTCTGGATCGGATATTCCTCAGAGTGACACCACTAAGCACTGGAACTTGTCAGCCATGTTTATCCTCCCAGTCCATTCACTGCCATTTATCTTCGTTTTGAAGATGGTAAAAGCATGTGTTTTGTGAGTGCGTGCATGCATATGTGTTGACATATGTATGTGTGTTCATTGGGGTATATAACAAATGATAAAACAGGACGGAACTGATTTGAGGGCTAGGTGACAAGTAAACCCATATAAGGCTACAAATTCTGGAACTTCAGCTATTTTCAGAAGCAATGCTTATTAAATCTATAAGAAAAAAGGAATCACCAGAGACATGAGGGCATTTTTAGTCAATAATTAACATGGTCTACTGGTTTGAGGGACTGTGTTCAGTGGAAAACATATTGCAGGAAGAAATTCCCATCTCATCGCCCTTCTCATCAAGCCGATTAAGCTAATGATTTTATTTTAACAATGGCTTTCCCCATAGCCAGTCTGTCTTGGGCATAGACTGATTGGCATGGTTACTAAACACCCAGAGACTGAAGCAATTATAGAAAATGCTATTTTTAAGTCCTTTTATAGAGTCTCTTGGGTAGTAAGCTGGCTATTAGCTGCTCTACACATTCCAGCTGTGGTTTTCTTCAAGTGCTTCTGGAAGCTGCTGCCCAGGATTCATCCAAGAGCTGGATCCCAGGGAAGAACTGACCTTGATGGAGCGGAGGGCCACCTATAGTCCAAGAGTATCTCGCAGGAAAAGGAGCAGAGGCCTTTGCCCTGGCAAGAGGCCCTGCCCTTCTCACCTCAGTGGCTCTTGGGCTGTTTGCCCACATGTCCTGGCCTGGCCCTGCTTGTGCTATGTGTGTGAGGTTTCTGAGCTAGGGGAAGGTCAACACCTTTTTTTTAAAAGATTGATTTTAATTTGAAAAGCAGATTTTACAGAGAAAGAAGGATAGGCACAGAGAGAGAGAGTTCCTCCATTTGCTGGTTCACTATAGCTAGAGCTGAGTACATCTGAAGCTAGGAGTCAGGAGCTTACTCCTGATTTTCCATGCATGTGCAGGTCTTGGACCATTGTCCACTGCCTTGCCAGCATAAGCAAAGTGCTACATCAGAAACGGAACAGTCAGGACAAGAACGGACATATTGGGAGCTGGCACTAACAGGCAGGGGATTAGCCCACTATGCTGCCATACTGGACCTGAAGGTCAACACTTTTAAGAAGACTTTGCAACAGAAGAGGTTATTTATAGTGCAACATCACTTCTCACGGGGGGACCATTCTGCACCTGCTCTCCCAGCAGCCAACTCCCCTCATGCTCTTCCAACATCCCCACTCCAAGACCATTCTTCTATCTTTAAAGAAACTTTAATTTTTAAAAACTTATTTGAAAAGCAAGGAGAGGTTAGGAGGTAGGGGGTGCAGAGAGAGCGTCCATTTCCTTTCTGTGAATGAACCATCCACTGGTTCATTCCCCAACTGCTAAAACTGCCAGACTGGGTGGGGCTGAAGCTTAGGGCTCCCCTGTGGGTGGCAGGAGCCCAACTACTCAATCCATCACTTGTGGTCTCCACGAATCTGCCCTAAAAGGAATGCTGGAGTCAGGTACCAGGAACTGAACTCAGATTAATACAAGGTATGGGCATCTTTCCGAGTTTTTTTATTTATTTGAAGGGCAGAGGAGAAAGAAAGAGAAAGAGACAAAGAGACATATCCTATGCACGAGTCACTTCCCAAATGCCCACAATATCATCTGAAGGCAGGAGCTAGGAACTCACTCTGGGCTCTCCATGGACCAACTCCTGCTGCCTCAGCCCCTGACCCTCTTCTTTCCTGGGAATGCATTACTAGAGGCTCTGCCAGCTGCAAATATTCTGCAAGAGCATCCCTGTGGCAGCCCAGCACCTGAGCTGTGTCCAGCACATGGGAGACCCTTCCTCTCTATCTGCAGAGTGAACCCATAAGAACACAGGCATATTCTGATCACCTGCTGGAAAATGACCATGACTCAGGCTCTCGCCAAGTTCAGAACTGCCCAGGGAGGCACCTGAGCTGACAAGTTTTCTCCACTCTACAAGGTTCAAGACAACAACTCTTGGCGCAGAGGATGCTGGGTGAGTGGATAGCCCAGAGTCCTGCCTACCTTCTGGGTCTGGGCTCCGGGCAGCTGTGAATCCTCTTGGGCCTCCAAACTGCCCCTCCCCACACCAGGTCCCCAGATTGAGCTCAGGAGGTCAGGTAGGCGCTGACTGTGCGTGTAACCTTGAACACACTGATACTCTCTACATCCCATCTGATCGGTTCATGTTGCTCCTGCGAGCGCTGACATCTGCCAGGAAACAGAGCAGTTATCTGCTTCTATTCGCTCTTCTTTTCCTTTTCTTTTTTCTATTTTTTTTTCGTAAGTCACATTCAGAAGTGTTTTATTGGCTGTTGAAGGAAATTATTGCCACAGCAATCAGAGTTCTCTGTGTGAGACAGCATCAACAGGCCACGGCCTCCCCCCTGGGGGGAGAGGGACATTTGGATGTTAGGATGCCACTGAGCCGCATCTGCCAACGAGCAGCCACTAATCACCTCGGAGGGCAGCAGGGACAGACCTCAGCTCCTCTGCCCGCCAGTGCCTTCAGAGGCGGCTGGCAGCCAGATGGTGGTTTCCTAAGCAAGGACAACAGAGAAGGAGGAATAAAGAGGTGGCAAAGGGCCTGAAGAAGGCCCAGCCCAGAAAGAACCATTTGTTCATGCTCGCCATTCCGGATGACAGCGGACTGGCACACCTGGCGCTCTGATTTGCAGTGAAGCGGTGCATCGGAGGAGGCATGCGGTCTTCTCCTCGGCAGTTACGCTCCAAACGATAAATTCTTTCTTTTAAAAAAGAAAAAAGAAGAAAGTGATGCTGTAAGTTGAGCAGTTGGGTTGGGCAGGGCTGGGGCTCCACTCCAGCTTCTCCCTCCTGTGAGTCCAGGAAGCTGATGCGCCAGGAGGGCTCCTGCATGCTCAGCCTCTCTCTGCAGGTGGGCCAGGGAGTTCAGGAGGGTAGCAAGAGATCATCAGAGATAATGATATTTATCAAATAAAACAGTCATTGACCAAGCATGCAACTTGGAGCAAGAGCAAACATGCATTGAGCGTTTCTACATGCTAGGCACTGCTCTAAGCATACTGCACCTGTCGGTCCCTTTAACAAGCCTACGTGGGAGAGGTATGACTATCTGGATTCCCCCAAGAGAAAGTCAGTGAGGTACAGAGCAGGAAAGTGACTTGGCTAGGATCTAAATTCATCATCACTGTTTCACTGTTTAGCAGTCAGGGAACGGGTTTTCAGATGATTTTGTTCCTGCCTTCTTTGAACTCCCTGGACTTCCACTTGGCTCACTTGGTCTAACTCCCTAAGAGGCAAAAAGAACTCCTTCTGCAAAGGGATCACTTCTTTCCCATCCTCATGCCTCCTTCCACTGCCTGTCTAGCCTGGTGTGTTCTCACACCGGGAGTTCAGGAGGGAGAGGGGAGAATCAAGCCAGGACACAGCTCATGCTCCCTGCTGAGCCTGCGCCCTTCCCTTCTCTGGAGCTCATTTCACCATCAGACAGCAACCAACCACGTCCAAGGAAGATTCAGTGTGGCAGTCTCCCTCTGTTCCACGCTGCTGGATAGTCGGTTTCCCCAGATCAAGGGATTCTGTCTATTCTGTCCATGGCTGCATCTCTGGGCCCTAGAAGCACATCTCAAACACAGCAAAGACCACAACAAACTGTGAAGGAGTTGAATAGCAAGTTCCTAGGCCCTGGTTCTGCGAGGTGAGTAGAGCCCTCATTCAAAAGGCAGGAAATGCAATCCAGAAGGGGTGCCCAAGTCCATGGGAGGAGGAGTGACTCCCGGGGGAGTGGCATTTGGCCTCTGAAACAGAAGTTGAATCTCTCATGATTTCTGCAACCCATATGAAAGCCAACCCTCGGGTTCCCACCTCAGCATCACAGCTGAAGCAACTCTCCCCATTAATACAGCGCTTAAGTGTATTATATGAGTAGAATGTGTATAATGTATATATTGTGAGTAGACTGGCTCCTTGCATGCTGGACCCCGCCCTGGCTCAGAACATCAGGGATGGACAGAGATGCTGCTGTCTGGCTCAGGCAAGCCCAGTCCCTTTGTTCCCCCCACCTCAGCCTTTTTAGTGCCTTTTTACATGACAATCAATAGAGGCTGGGTTTTGGGGGCAGCACTGACTACAACCTCTAACACAATAATCCACAGGGTTATGGGCAGCATTAGCACATGCCGGATGAATTAATTCAGTGTATCAGTAAGCGCTTGGAAGCCAGGCACATGGCTCAGCTTTTGAAGCTTAAGCCCTGTTTAGATTACTTGATTAAAGTGGGCCCAAAGCTTGGTCGATCGATATATTTTGCTTAAGAGAGGTATTGTTGCAGAAAGAGATTGCATGGCATCGCCATGCCCTGCCTTACGCAGAGCTCCCTGGATTATAACGAGATATTACTGGGCCAAAAATGGAGGCTGGGAGCTAGAAAGCTGGGACAGTTGTTAAAGCCGCCAGCCTGGGAATGGAGGGGACACAGATTTGCAGGATGTTTGCATAAATAATCCCCACAGATGAGAAGCTGGAAAAAAAAAGTTAAGATGGCAATTATTGCTTCTGAGATATTGGCATGCGACCCAGAAGGATATCTCGGTTATCTGGCTGCTTGGAGGAGGGTTGCCACTGGGGAATCTTCAAATTCTACTCATGTGGCAATCTTAGGATTCCGAACTGGCACTTTAAGTTATTGCAGAGGTTGACCAGTTGGCACCAGCAAGGCAGAGGGTGGCTCTGCTAGGTCAAGTATATAAGATTAAGTTAGAAGTCTAGAATGTGGTAAGAGGAGAGGAAATAACTTATTTTGTTACTACTGCAGCTAGAGTTGAATGCTTTTATTTCCTTTCATTGCTAAAGCAAAGCTGTTACGGTTTACAGAGGTTGGACTGGTCCTGAAGGAGGCAAATGCCAAATCTGGGTTTTGCTGACTTTCGCACGCATGCTCTGCACCAGGTCCCGTCTCCGTTCAGCCATTGTCTGCCCGTGTGAGTGTCTGTAAGTCGCTCAACAAAGCTGGGCCAAGAGCTGCTTCTGTTATGAAATGAATATAAAATGTGTTTCCCACTACTAACGTCGTTATGGGACAGGCGTCTGTCCCAACAGTTAATGCACTCCTTGGGACGCTTGCCTTCCTTAATGGAGGGCCTGGGTTCGAGTCCCAGCTCCACTCCCAATCCAGCTTCCTTCTAATGTTCACCTTGGGAAGCCAGCAGGTGATGGTTCAAGTGCTCAGCCCCTTCTACCCACGTTAGAGAAACCGGATGGAGTTTCTGGCTCCTGGCTTCAGCCCTGCCAATCCTTTCCAGTTGTGGGCATTCAGTGGGGAATCAAGTGGATGGAAAACCCCTGTCAGTTGCTGCCTTTTAAAAATACAAAGATAATTTTAAAGCCTTTGGTCTAGACTATTTTGGCCCAGAATTGATGGAGTTTGATCTTTGCAACATCAACCAGCCATATATATGGCTAGTGCACTCCTCACCCTTCTCTGTTGCACTTACCCATGTTCCATATAAACCAGGGATCTGATGCGATGATGTGGCAAGCTACTCTACCTGCCACACTGGCATCCTGTATAGAGGCCTGTTCATGTCCTAGCTGCCCCACTTCCGATCCAGCTCCCTGCTTATGGTCTGGAAAAGGAGCAGAAGATGGTTCAAGTCCTTGGGCTCCTGCATTTATGTGGGAAACCTAAAGGAAGCTCCTGGCCCCCACGTTGAGCAGCCTAGTATTGGCAACCAACTGAGGAGTAAACCAACGGATGGAAGCTCTCTCTGTTACTGTAATTTTCAAATAAAATCAAATAAAAATCATTAAGAATTTAAATCAAAAGCGCTAGAAACTCAACTCCTTCAGAGAAGTAAGAAGCTGGGCCATCATGCTACCCCAGGGGACAGAGCAGGGTGTGGGAGGTGAACTCTCAGCCAAGCCATCCAGGAAGGTTCTCTCCCTGGTACTGTTCTGGCTCCTCACAGCTTCAAGGAGCTTCCTGCCACAGTTCTGAGTGCTCACTAGGGCTCCTGGGTCTCTGCAGCTTTTCAGTCCGAGTCAGCCCAGATCGCTTCTGGATGTAGACTGGAGTAGAAGGAGGTCCTGCAGAGAAAGGCAGGGAAGGGGCCACAGCGGAGAGACTGCGAGCGCCGCCAGCAGCTTCCTGCACAGGCCGTGTGCGCCCCAGAAGTCCTCTTCCCCTTAGCAGCTTATGGCGACTGATAGAGCGTGGGGACGCCCGAGGCCTCCACTCCCGCAGTTTGCATGGAAAATATTTTTATTTGTGTTACAACAACATGCCACAGCGCCATATGCCTATGATTCAGACCAAGTCTAGAGCCTGCAGAATTCTCTCCCAGTGGAGCTGAGCTGAGACCAGGCTGCAAAAGGCTAGATGGAGGATACTTAACTCGCAAGTAGCAGGTGAAGGACCCCGGCCTTGGATCCTCAGTTCCTTGGATAAGGGTAGGGGAAAGGACCGATGCTTCCTAGGACCTCGTCTACTCTCCTTCAGAGTTTCCAGAACCTTCGATTTGGCCATCAAATACCGGAATCCTCTTTCAGAGTTGGGAAACTCACCACCTGTTAAGTAGTGGTGGTGGGCAGTAGGGTGGTATTATGGTACCATTCGTCGTTCTAAAAGCTGTGATTGGGAGACACTTGCTTTCCTAGCCTCCTTTGCAGCCAGGATATGTCAATAGGATAAGTCAATAGGCTTCCCCATCAGGTGTACCCAACCCAACAGCATAAGGAAGAAGGGACTGTAGAAGAGGGAGCAAGATGGAGTTGAGGAGACAGTGGCCTGGGGCTAGGTTTGGGTTTGATGCTGTTGTTGATGCTAATGGATCAACTGTTGAATTTGGTGCAGAGTGTGTGTCCCTGCAGGCCAGTTCTGCAGCATGATCGTCCAAGTCATGACTCGGTGGGTTCTCCAGTCTTGCCAGCACTTCACAGGTTGGAGACAGCACTGGGAGCTGACACGGTCTCAGCCTCCAAAATTAGAAAGGGCTATGATCAGAGCCAGTTTGGCGCTCTCTCTCTCTCTCTCACACACACACACACACACACACACAGAATTTATAGCCCTCCTGCCTTCTGCCCTGGGATGACTCAGTGGATGTAGCCCCTTTGATCTTGGACTGTCCAGTTTTTGGAGCTGTAAATTCATGTTCATTATAAATCACCCAGCCTCAGGTGCTGTGTTACAGCAGCCCAGAAGGGACTGACACACATTCCTTTGGGTTTCATTTCTGCAGTCTCCTTGCAGTGTTGCAAATTGATTGATCCTATCCCCCAAAATGAGTTAGAGGCAGACTCTTAGAAGCTTGGGAGTGTTTCTTTACTGGCCAATTGACTGTCCACACCACAGCAAGTGCAACAGGGGAACAGCTCCGAATGGCCACCGCAGGGGTTTTTAAGCTCACATTTGCATGAAAAACTATCCAATCAACTACATTAACATTGGTGTAGGCACAAAATACTATCGAATGAACTGGGCTAACATTGGCGCAGTGTGATGAAAGGGGAACTGTCAAGAATTCTTGTCTTCTCCACGTTGGGCACACTTTCCTCCCAGGGTCGCTCTTGGAGTCTTATCAGATGCATGGGAACACCCAAGCTCTGAACCAGCCAACTGGCTGGTAAAGGAGATGATAAACTCACAGAAGACCTGTGTTTTGGGGGAAACTTTGTAGCTGAATGCTAATCAGGATAAGGGGAAGGTTGACCATCAGCAACTCAACCGCCAGGCACTATTAAGCCTGTGAACTATGTTATTGTGTCTCTGTAATCTCTGGCAGGCCTGGGTCAGGATGTGACTTTCAGAGGCTCTGCCGGACCAAAGTAAGATGCCATCCCAGAATGAGACATTTTGTTGAGATACACACTCTTCCCCCCCTTGCAAGGGACTCTCGAATTCTCTGCTAGGGTGCTCCTGCTGCCCGGCCCAGACAAGCTGAAGGGCCGTGCTCAGGGGCCCAGCTTTTAAGTGGTGGATCCCAGGGAAGATCCCCATCAGAGAATTCTCTGCAGAGAGCATGCCTTCCCCATCAGAGCTGTTGGCTGAGGGCACAACTCCACCACCGGTCTCAGGGGTTGCCTAGCCTCGTTTAGAATCCAATAAAGGCTGAAAGAATAAATAAGTTGCAGAAGGGCTTAGAAGAGCTCACATGAGTGATAGAGCCGAATGAGTTATTGCAAGGCAAGTCAAACAGGTTCACCTCGCTCACCTTTAGAAATTGACTTCACCAGGGGCAGCTGGTCTGATCTTCCCACAAAGTGTCTCTCACTACTTCTGTCAGAGGCGGAACAAAGTGCCAGACCCAACTTTCCTCTGTTCTCCTTTCGTGAGCCTTACATTTCAAAGGCTCCGGCCTCTACCTCCCTCAAGAAACAGGATGCAAGGGCATCAGAACCTACAGTGAGGACGCGGCTCCCTGCGAGGATGGAAGCTCGGTCAGGGAGCAAGAGATTGGCCTCCCAGGTGAGTGAGGCAGACACAGACTTTCCACCTGTGGGCTGGTGCGCACAGCTCCGGAGGCACAAACGAGAACAGAGAAGGAGGTGGCCAGGACATAAAGCCACGTGTGGCAGGGCCTCACCATCACCATGGCAACAGCCACATGCCCCGGGGAAGCTGGGCACAGGAAGCTCTGACTATTACCATTTTCTTCTCACGGTCTGAAAGGCAGACTCAAGGCCTAGGGAAAGTGGGAGAGCCCCCGGCTCCAGGCTGCCCAGGCGTGCCCCCGGCTCCAGGCTGCCCAGGAGTGCCCTGCTCTTTCACCTGACCTCAGCAGAAGTCTCCTTTCTTCCCCTCCCCCAAGCCAGTCAACAACCACCCAGTTTTAAAAGAACCTATCACTTTCCAAAATATCCCTCAGGGGTCATCTACCTCAGACCCCTCGCCAGTATTTGCTAAGAGGCCAGGAAAGCCAGGTCCCATGTCTTGTCCACAGAGGGCCAAGGGCAGAGCAGAGCTCCCTGGCCAAGGTGAATGTGAATTGTGTTTGCTTTGGAAAGCACTGGCAATCATCTCTACAAGATCCCATAATGTCTTATTGTAAACCTACCTTTAAAAAGAAAAAAAAAGAATGTATTTTCCAAAGTAATGGATGTTCACCACATAAAATTTCAAAACTTTGAAAGGAAACAAGGAAGAAAATGCACAAGAAAGACCTGCCATCCCACCTCGGTTAGTCAATGCGACACTCTGGCTTAAAATGTTAATCCTGGGGCAGGTGTTTGGCCTAATGATGAAACCGGTGCTTGGGACGACAGCATCCTCCTATCAGAGTGGCTGCCTGTTGAGTTCTGTCCCCGTTCCCAACTCCAGCTTCTGGCTAATGTGTCCCCTTGGAGGCAGCAAGACATGGCTTAGGTGATCGGGTTCCTTCCACACATGCAGGAAACTTGGTTTGTGATCATGGCTCCTGGCTCTGGCTTGGCCCTAGCTGATGCAGGCTTTCGGGGAGCGAACCAGTGGAGAGCACCTCTCTGTCTCTTCCCCCAGATAAATAAATGAATAAACAAATTCGATATTGTTGATATCGCAGGTGTGTGTGAATGTTTGTGCATGGAGAGGGATATGTACACACACACACACCTTTAGCTTTTTGTTGGTGCTTACACATTGACTCAGTGAGATGTAAGGCTGGGATGAAGTTTCATGTACCAGGCAGGGAGGTGGTCCCTTGGAACAGCCCCTTGCTTTGATAATGTTGTTCTTTTGTGTCTAGGGCTGTTGAGTCAGAATCACATTTTAACATGTTAGTATTTTGGTCCATTGGCCATAGACTTAACATAATGTGGCCGTCCATCTGTATCTGTGGGGGACTGGTGCCAGGACCTTTCTTGCAAATCAAAATCCATGGATGCTGGGTCTCTTATGTAAAACAGCATAGTCTGCATATAAGCCACACCCATCCTCCCAGGTGCCTGAAGCCTTTCTGGATTGCTTATAATACCTAACACAATGTCCATCATGATGGGTAGGTAATTTTATCCTGTATTCTTTAAGAAATGATGACAAAGAGACAAATCCACATGTTGCGTACACAACTGATGCTGTGGTGTGGGAGAGCAGGGCTCTTTCACCAGCCTGAAGAAGTTTATGTTAGCACAGCTTTTCTGCAGAGATTTTTGTCAATACATACTAAACACTTGGAAAAATACATATGGCTTTTATTTCAGTCATCCCACTTAACAAAATTATTTTAAGAAAACAGAAAATACGGGACAAAAATGCACATTTAAACATTCATTATAATAACGAGGAATTTAAAATCATTTAAATATCCAAAATTATGATGGAACACAACGCTGCCATTAAGATTACCAAGAATGTCTTGCGGGAGGTTAACCCACTGTCTGCAATGTCAGCTGCTCCACTTTGGATCCAGCTCCCTACTACTGCATCTGGGAGCGCAACAGCTCATGGCCAAGTGCTTGTACCCCTGCACCATGCTGGAACACCAGCAGGAACCTGCTGACTTTGGCCTGGCCCAGCCTTGGCCACTTGGGAAGTAAGCCAGGAGATGAAGATCTTTCTCTTTTCTCTCCCTCTCTGTGTAACTCTGCATCTCAAATCAATCAATCAATCTTAAAAATAAACAAGAACAGCTAAAGATATCCAAAATACCTCCACAAAGTTTACATAAAAGCATTTTGTGAAAAAATTATGTGGAATTCACACTTTTTTTGCATCAAAATAAATTTACTTTTTAAATTCCATCCTCCCAAGAGCTTTTTGCAGTATCGTCATGTTACAACATGCTGATAAATAACAATGTGTAGATGGTGACGGAGTGTAGTCAGGGCGATGTTGTCTGTTGTGTATGAGTGTGTGTCTGGAAGGCTATGCTTGCATGTGTGCGTGTCTGTGTGTGTGTGTGTGTGTGCATGTATTAGAGGTGCAGATCTCAAATGCTCAACTTTCTCATCAACAGCATGGTGAGATTACGGAGTGTTTTTCTTTGGACTTTTCTGTATCTTCCATCTTTTCATCAATGAATATGCATTATTTTGGTAATTTGAAACTAAAAATGTTGAAAAATGCACCAGCTCATTTGCCACCTGACAGATGGGAAATTGCTCAAGTGCCTAGAGAAACAATTCCTTTAAAGTTTTAAAATCAGAGTTAATATTTTAAAAAAAATTAAATTTGGGTCTTGGCTCACTTTTTAAAGTGAGCTAGTGACAAGTTAATCAAGATGTCCCTGTGGTTTCAAAAGTCTATTACCAAGCTCAACTCATTGTTTGCTAAAACAAATGTGTTGTTAACCAATTCTTCAGATTCCGAAGCACATCATTTTCACTGAGTACCTTGGCTGTTCCCTCTAGCTGCCCCGCCTGCCATGCTGCCTGCCATGCTGCCTGCCATGCTGCCTGCCAGCTTACGCACACAGCCCACGAAACTGGCCAAATACCTGATAAAGTGCAGCTAGCCAAAAACCTTCATTAGATGTTTTCAATTTGTGTTTTTAGGAGAACAATCAAAAGAAAGAGAAAATAAAGTATAGGGTCCCCCAGAAGGTGATTGGAAAATGCACATTATCAAAAGCTATGCATACAATTAAAAATTGTTTTGTACCAAGTAAGCTTAACTTTTTAAAAACTATATTAGGGGATGGTGTCATGGCTTAACAAGCGAATCCTCCACCTGCACATGCTGGCATCCCATAAGTGTGCTGGTTCTAGTCTCAGCTGCTCCACTTCTGTTCCAGCTCCCTGCTTGTGGCCTGGGAAAGCAGCAGAGGAGGGCCCAAGTCTTTTGGCACCTGCATGCACATGGAGACCCAAAGGCAGCTCCTGGCTTTGCCTGGGCCCAGTTCTGGCCACTGCTGCCATTTATAGAGTGAACCAGTGGATGGAAGATCTGTGTGTGTGTGTGTGTGTGTGTGTGTGTGTGTGTGTGTGTCTTTCTCTATAAATGAGCCTTTCAAGATAAAAATAAATGAATCTTCAAAAAAATATATGTGAGAGATAGAGAGGCATTGAGACATGGAGAGAGCTCCCATCCTCTGTTCACTGCTTAAATGGGCACAGGAGCAGAGGCTGGGCACGGCCAAAGCTGAGGCAGGGGTGCATCCAGGAGCCCCACCACCTGAGCCAACAGCTTTGCTTCCCAGAGCACACATCTGCAGGAAGCTGAGGGCTGGAGCTGCGCAATGGAACCCAGACACTCAGCTCTTAACCTCGAGGCTAAATGTCTGCCTCTAAACTCATCTTTGAATTCCATGTGTTCATGAAGTACACTTGTACTAGGGGCAACAACAACAACAACAAATACCAAAACACGACTTAGTGCCCATGTTCTGTGCTTGCTCCACTTGCTGGCTGAGCTGAAAACCCAAGCAAAAAGAAAACTAAAAACAACCCAGAACCAGACAGAAGGAAACTGACATTGCCGACGTTGTCATCACCTGGCTTCAGCCACCTGTTATGCTTTTGTCCATAGGTTCTGGTTTCTCTCTCTCTCTCTCTCTCTCTCTCTCTCTCTCTCTCTCTCTCTCTCTCTCTCTCTCTCATACACACACACACACACACACACACACTCCCCAGATCGTAGGGTGATGCTGGTCATGTTGCCTTCCACATGAAAGTTTGGTAGTAGAGTTCCAACACTTCAACTATGTTGACAACATCTTTCTGTGGGTGGAGACATCAGTTTTCCTTTGGAGTAGCCTTGATTCAGGAAGAAGTCTCTGGCTGGGATCACTCACCCACGTCAGGCCATGAAGACAGCAAGGTCACTGGGAAATGACTGGTGACGCTGGGACTCCTGAACCTTGGGCTATCCCTGAGTCTCATGACGCCTATCACAGGGAGTTGTGCAAATGCAGACTTGGGTGGGGCGCTCCGTGTTCCCAAAGTTGTGTTATTACCAGTGACATAACCGGCTTTGGGAACTGGGCTGACAACTATTCTTGGGGTGTTTTCCAGGTCAGAGAGGTTGCAATAAATCCTGGGTGTCTGCTGTGGGGACGTGTGTCTCTGGGTGGGCTGAGTCCCCTGATGGAAACATCTTTCCATCACCCTGCTAGGGCATGCTGGCCAGCTCCTGGAGCAAGCCAAGGGCTGCCTTACATCATTTGCTTTGAAAAAGGGCTGGGCTGGTCCCTGTCCTTCTGGGGCCTCCCAAGCTCCAAGCACAGAGCCTAAATGAGGGCAGCTTTGGGCCTGCAGTCCCCCAGGAATGTACAGCTCAACTTGTCACACATGCACTTAGCAAAAATTGCTAAACATCTGAGCTAGCATGGAGGCAAGTTAAGGGCAACTAAGGCAGCAAACAGCCCAGAAATGAGAGTTCCTCCTTAGAATGGCCTGAGGTGACCTGCAAAGCTTTAGATCACACTGAATCCTGGCAAGGGTTTCTGCAGGCAATGACAGCAAGCAGGTCAGACGAATGGAAACCCTCTCCCATTCCCCAGAATGTTCCAGAGTCAATTGGCAGGAAGACTGGATGTAGGGTGATCCTCAGAGTGGGACGCATAGAATCACCATAATTCAGAGAGATGAAAGAAAAATGTAGGGGCTGGTGTGGGGATGAAGTCACCACCAGCAACTCTGGTACCTCGTTTGAGTGCCAGTTTCAGGCTCAGCTGCTCCACTTCCAATCTGGCTCCCTGCGAATGTGCCGGGGAAGGCAGCAGGGCCAAGTGCGTGAGCCCTTGCAGCCTATGTGGGATACCTAGATGGAGTTTTAGCTCCTGGCTCGTTTCCCACTTGTGTACATTCTCTGTCTCTGTCTGTCTGTCTGTCTGTCTCTTTCTCTATAACTGCCTTTCAAATATGTAAGCAAACCTTTCATAAAAATATTGAAGCTAATTTTGTTCTCCAGTTGGGAAGTTTTTTGGTGGCAGGTACTAATGGTATGCCTATCTTGTTTTAAAAAAGGAATAAGAGGCACCCAATGCATTGTGTTACAGAACCTGACTGTTTCACTTGAGAATGTCATGCAAAGTTTCTTAAACAACCTTATTTTCAATGGCTTCTGCATTTTCTCCCGTGTGAATGTGCTATAACTGAGTAGCCACTTTCTCCCCAGTTGTTCTGATGAACAGGCTTATGGGAATAAACCCATATCCTTCTATTTGGCTTCAAGTAGAAATCTTTGTTAAAGGACTTTTTTTTTTTTTTACAAAATCTTGATTAAAAAAAGGTTGCATTTCCACCAGCACCCCTGAACTCTTAGTATTACTGGCTATCATTACTATTAAAAAAAAACAAAACACAATAAAAAGATTTTGGGGTGGGTGTTGGGCTCCAAACAACGGCTTGCTTCAATTCCCAGCTCTGGCTCCCGCTTCCAGCTTCCCACTAATTCGACCCTGAAAGGCAGCAGTAACAGCTACGAGGACCTGGTCCTTGTCTCGCACGTGGAAGCAGCTTCTGTCCCACCCCTGGACCTCGCATGCCCAATCCCATCCACTGTGGGCATTAGGGGAGTGAACCGGTGGATGTGAACAATCTCAGTCTTTTTTTTCCCTCTCTCTGTCTTGAGAAGAAGTTGGTGACTGTTGACGGCAACATTAAGAAGCCATCTCCTGGTGGGGTACACATCTGCCTGCATGCAGGCAGTCAGCCAGTGCATTTGTTGTGAATACAAACGCAAGAATCAAATCTCCCAAACTTGGTCTGCTTTTTATTAGCACCATGTGTCAGCACTACGAAATATTGTGAGTGATAAACGCTCCTCTGAAAGTATTTGTTCAGTCTGAGGGCTAAACATTTGCTGTGGTTATCTTAATAAGATATAGGTAACCTTGACATGAGTGCATTTTTAATCTAAATTGCATTCAGCGTAGGAGTTCATTTGGAGACTAGCAGCTACGCCGTCACCTGCAGGATGAAACTTCAGTGGAGCTAGTCACTCCAATCCTTTCAAGATGAAGTTCACAGTGGGTTGAAATTATTCAAGGTTACTTGGGGCATAGTTCATTACCCACCCACTCACCCCCACTGGGGACCACAGATGGTTGTGTTTAAGCAGAAGTGTTTGAAGTAAACAATGATTTGAAAAAAAAAATGACAGCCTGGTGATTGTCATGGCAAAGAAGCAGAGCAACATGAAGACTTCAGGAGACGAGATCATTAAGGTTTTTTAAATTTACATCCAAATTTACAAAACAAACAAACAAACAAAAACAAGTATAAGCTTTGAGATGCAGTCAGTGTTTGATTTTTGGAATGCCCATTTCATTTTGTGCCTGAAATAATTTACTTAATTTAAGCAAATATCATCTTCAAGATTGGAATTTGCTCTTTTAAAATTGCTGATGGTTTAAAAGCCTAAGAGCCATTAAAAAAATTCCAGTATTGCACAGTTATTTTCATAAGCTAGTACTGTAACATCATTATGGTCTGCATGTATTGTCACTTGTATCACATTTTTTTTTTTCCTTTAAGAGATTTATTTATTTACTTTGGAAGAGAGAGAGAGTCTTCCATCAGCTTGTTTTCTGCCCAAATGGCCATAACAGCCAGAACCGGGAGAAGCTGAAGCCAGGAGCCGAGTTTCTTCCAGGTCTCCTGCGTGGGAGGGAGGGAGGGACTCCAACACACGGGCCATCTTCCTCTGCTTTTCCCAGGCCATTAAAGCAGGGAACTTGATTGGAAATGGAGTAGCCAGGACATAAATTAGTGCCCTTAAGGGATGCCATCAAGCTAGCTCTCACCCTAAACTTTCTATTTTGAAAGCCTGACTGCAAAGGTAATGGTGTCAGGAGGTAAGGCTCTGTCAGGATTAGTGCCCTTAGAAAAGGCCCCACGGTACCTGCAGCATGCCTCAGTTGCACACTGAACAGACACGACATAATGGTAGAGAAGGTGCTGAGTAACAGGTTCCTGTATCCAAGCTCCTAACGCCTTGATAGGAACATTCCCCAGTATTCTGTGGGACAACAGTATTCTGTAGCACCACCTGCTGTGTGTTTGTAATGCATGTCAGGGGCCTGAAAAGGGGCCTACATAAAATTCCTGAAAAGATGGATTAAAAAAAAAAAAGAGCATATTTTGTTGCCCAAAATGACTGAAATCCATATGTGGTTAAAATTTTGTTTTGCATATGAGAGAGAAATGGTTCACTCCTCGAATGGCTGCAGTGGCTGGGGCAGAACCAAGCTGGAGCTGAGAGCTTGAAACTCATCCCAGGCCCTTGATGGGATGAACAGAATCCCTAGCACTGGGGTCCCCACTGCATTAGCACCACACAGAAGACCGGAGCTGGAGCCAGATCCGGCGAGACAAGGGCATCCCAACCAGTGCCTTAGTCACCAAGCCAAATACGTACCCCCTCTGTGCATGACTTTGCCATAATGCACATTCCCACGCGTTTTTGGAGTCCCCTTGTACTTGTTTTTTTTTTTTTTTTTAAATGTAGTATCTTTTTTTTTTTTTTTTTAAAGATTCACTCCCATCATTTTCTTCTATTGGAAAGGCGGACACACAGAGAGGAGAGACAGAGAGGAAGATCCTCCGCCCGATGACCCACTCCCCAAGTGAGCACAACGGTCGACGCCATGCCGATCCGAAGCCAGGAGCCTCTTCCGGGTCCCCCACGCGGCTGCAGGGTCCCAAAGCCCCGGGCTGTCCTCAACTGCTTTTCCGGGCCGCGGGGCTGCCGGGATAGAACCGGCGCCCATATGGGATCCCGGGCGTGCAAGGCGAGGACCCCAACCACTTGCGCCACTGCGCCGGGCCCTGTACTTGTTTTTGTTTTGTTATTTGTTTGAAGACTAATACAATTATCTTTGCTTTTTGTTTCCCCAAATTCCATTTCTTTAGTACAACCATCTTTAGCAAATTTGTCTTTTCCATTTCTTTAGGTATTTTAACCTTCTGTAAAGAAATTTATTTGAAAGCAAATGTGAAAACTTTTCTCCATCTGTTTCTTCTTTACCATCTCATATTTTGGACAAAAACAGGAGGCTCTGGATGCTTAAATACACATGACATGCTAGACAAAGGGATAAGTACTGAGAAAGGAGCAGGTGCCCAAAGTAACCACATTCAACTTCTCAGTTTCTTTCGCTCCTTCTCTTCCTTCCTCTTTTTTTCTTTGAAAGGAATCCAGTTATTTCATATGCATTCGACTGCATTTTGAGGCTAACTATGCACTGTATGGCAGTTCCCCAAACAGGTCTGCTTACAGGAGGAAGAAATACTACCAAACACTGAGCTGAGATTTCTGGTTGTACACAGGTGCAGCAGTACCTACACACCAGCAGTCCACAGTCTCAACGCCACCCCTTGGGCAAGAGTCTTGGTTGGAGTGTTACAAAATGCTTTGTAAGATCTTGGCAAGGAAGCCAGCTTGGGTTCACTAAGGCATGTTAAGTAAATGAACGAATGAATTGTGACTTCTTTTAATACATGGAACATTTTCCTTAAGATCTCATGTAATTCAAAACCTGCATAAATCAAGACTAATTTCCCCATAGGAATAAAGTAGGATTTACATGATTTCAAGTTGTATATAATAAACGAAAGCCTATTCTTTTCCATTGCCTGATTTCAAATTTGTCTAATTCTTCTTAGCATAGAGTATGACATTATTTCTTTTCTTAGAAAGGGAAGACTATGAGTTTAGACTTGGCAATCAAAGGATCTATTTGATAATTTTTTTTTATTGGCTGTAGAAATACAGGCAATTCTCTCTCTCAGAAAGTCAGGTGCATGCATAATAAGTAGTTGAATGGTTGACCACAACAGTGCTGACTGAATTGAGAATTTATCTGCACTGGGGATCCCCAGAACTGTACAACATGGCTTCTGCCTTTTTCAATCAATATACAAAGAGTAATCATCAAATTTATGATCAAGCAGTGCTTGGAGGCAAGGGAAGTGTTTCCGTTTGAATAGTTTGTCTCATCTGAGAAGCATGCTAGAATTTAATCTCCATTATGAGAAATTAAGACGTTAGACCAGGCAGGCCTTTTAAGAGGTGATTAGGGCTCTGCCCACATGAATGGATTAATCCATTGCCATGATCAGTGGATTAATGAGTCACCGGATTATGTGGAAAATATGCAGTAAAAGTCTGTTGGGCGGGGGGGTCTTGCAGTCCCTCTCCTGCCACAGGATGGATGCCCTGGACTGCCTCCGAACTGCCAGCACAGACTATGACCTGATGTGGCCCCTAAATTCTAGCCCAGAACTGTTGTTTTTAGCAACAGAAAATAAGCTAAGACAGCAGGTGTTTGGATGACAGAACCAGGACCTTTCATTCCCAGCTCACTGTCAATCGGAGCTGCTCCAACAATGGGCCAACTCCAAACAGGTGGAACTCCATAGGCAATAAAGTCCTACACTTTGACGTGGAATGAATGTCTAGACAAGGATGTCATCAGTGAAGACTTTCCTTAGGAGTATGTCCAGTGCGAATCGGTGATTTGATCACAACGAACATTAGAGTACTCTAAGTAATTCATGGATAATGGAAATGAAAGATAAGTTCGTTTTGGTGTAGAAAGGCTGGAGAAATAGGTACACAAGGGGTCTTGCAACAGTTCACAAGAAATGTATATTACAAAAAAAATTATACATGATTTCAAAAAACTTCTGTGTTGAATAAAACTGACTTTTTAAATTCTGTTTCCTATGAACTGTGTGAATCCTCTCACACAGAATCTAGAGTGGAGGTGACAATTTCTTAGCATCAGGCTGTATCTGGAATTTGTATTTAGCTTCTAGTTCTGCTCATTTACTGGAGAGTATCCAGAAGAGAGAAATGGCAGGTGGAAAACACAGGGAGAAATTTATTTAAGTCCATAAATGGATGCCATACACAAGATGATTTCAGTCTGCATTTTTGTGGCCTTCTAGGTGGATTGAGGAACCTTCAGGTGAAATTTTTGGGGAGACCCTAAGTAAGCACAATCAGGGGTGTCTGAAAGTGAACGGCCCATCCCAGGGCAGGTGGCATGTTGGCCATCATGGACTCATCAGCGACGTTCAGATAAGAAAGTAATTCTATATCCTTCTTCCAAACGCTCAAGGATGCAGTTCTAGATGATTCAGGAAATAGAAGATAATTGGAAAATATGTGGGAAAGAATCTACCTTTGCTAGTAATTACATTTCAAGTGACAACAAAGTATTATATTGACTAGCAAATATCAAGGATGAAAATAACACCTAGTACCTGTGAGAGTGCAGTGAAATTAGTGTTTGCTTTTATTGCTGTTGACATGGAAACTTTTTGGAAAGCCCTTGTGTCAGATGCTACACCACTGATAAAACTTTTGTTGCAACAGTCCAATAGGCTACCTAATCAAAGGACAGGTTGAAAATTTACAAACTGCCATAGGCCTGAACACATTCATCATAGTACAACTCATCATAGAGAAAGCACTTAAAATAGCTGATCCCTTTAGGAGTGTTTCTCATGATAGCTCCATGCAAGTACATAGGATAGGATGTTTAATGTTTATGCCAAAATTGCCAGTTGTAAAATATGAACAAGTATACACCATGAGGGCTCTTCAGAAAGCCTATGGGAGACGTGCATTATGGAAAAAGTGTGGATCTTATTATTTTTGCACCAAAATAAGTTTCATCTCTTAATTCCATTTTCCCATAAACAGTCAGACGTTGTGTCATAGATGGAAATAATAGTAAGACAGGAAATAATGCCATTTGTGTCCAGCTCTGCTACTTGCCTTGCCATCCCAGGCAAATCCCTTTCTGTGTGTGGGTGTTTGGTTCTAGAACGGGGACTTTGCACTCACCACTCATGCTCATCCCTTTGAGTTTTCTCCTGGGGACAGTATGGGCCCATGCGATGAAGAAACTGTCGCAGAACAAGGAATGAGGCTGGTCTCACTGTCACTCTCCCTGTCGTGGGGCACTCCCTCCAGGCTACACACTTTTAGGAGGCTGTTTGATGTGTAGCACATGAGAAAAAAAGAATTCCTGAGTCCTCTCAAATTGCTGTATTGGAGAGATTTAGCCAGACACTCTGAAAAGACTTTATTATGGAGTAACATAAAAAAACACTTCTCAAGTTGCTAAGACGATTTTATCCGAAAATGCCTAAGAAGGATTTGAAACTCAGGTACTACTACTTACACACATTATTTAAACACATGGTTCCAGAAGGATGTATTTATACAAAACAAAGGGCCAACACTGAATAAACAGATTCAGTCACTTGTAATTGAATCTTTTAAAATCTGCCCTTATCCAGCTCACAACATTTCTGGTTTTCTATCATCTGTGTGTGTATGGGGGGGGGGGCCCAAAAGGGGGGAGCTGTTCAAAATGAACCTACACTTGTGCATATGTAATACCTTGTAATTCTCAGGGGACCTGAGAAGAGCGACAGATACAGCCTTTTAGTTTGTAAACTGAAGTCTCTTGGATGTATCCAGACTTCTCTGAAAATGCCCTCTTTGTTCAGAACTTTCTAGAAAGATTTTTAAAAGTCATCAGGCCAATGGTCAGAAGAGGAAGCAAAGCTGGGGAGGAACAGCGGCCTTCACCTTTGCCCAAAGCCCTTCGTGTGTTTCCAGGCTAGGTGGTCTTGGAAGAATGTTGTCACATCCGAATTCAGGCAGGCCCACGAGCACCCTGGATCTAACTGGAGGCCCTTCCATCTGCCCTGGGGACGGCTTACAGTCCTGGGTCTGTGTTGCATCACGGTAACCACTTCTGCAATTTGACCTTAAGCATTACCCAAATGGGCCAATGATCTGATTCACCAGGTTTGGCACCAAATGACTTCAGCTCTTCATCTCAACAAAATCTACTGAAGACTTGTCATTCAGGAGGACACACGACAGTTCTGAAGGTCATTTCCACGTGAGAACAGGGGGAGGAAGCAATAACAGACCACACAGCACCCTGAATGTCCTGGGGCTATGCAAGGCCTTCCTGGGAAATCACACCAGGAAATTCACCAGGTCAGGAGACACCACCTGAGCATTCTGGAGGTGGAGATGGGGCCAGCAAATCCAGGGGCCTTCGACAGGCTCCGATTACTGCTGCAGGTGCCTGCGGATAGGGCATTCAGGAAACCAAAACGATCACCCAAGGCATGAGAAGAAATCCCGTGTGTCATCATTCCCTCAGACCCAGGGCTTGTTCTCAACACTCTCCCTGCCAGTTCTTGGAGTGTGTTCATGCACAGGGGATGAATTGGGTCCCTGAGTGGTAGTGGAGTTAGCTCTGGCAGATGAAGATATTAGGGTTAGGAACATCATCGTAAGAACGCCCCCCCAAGAGCTAGGGACACTCTGGTTCCAAAATACAATGGCAATTTATTGGTAGACACCTTCCCGTTGAAAGACAAGCTTCCCCTGACACACAGATCCTAAGACAGGAGGCCTGCTCGCCAACAGTTCCAAGGGACAGAGTTCTCTGGACTCTCACAGGTAAGCCTGGCTTGTGGACAGATTGTCAATCCAAGCGTGGATTGCTATTGTAAGGGCAGCCAAACCCTCCCAAGCAACACAGCAAAGAACTGCATGCCCACACTCTGCTGAAACAGGAATGGTTTTTACTGCTTGGATTCTGCATAGGGAGGCACGGCACACACACTACCACATACAGCTTCTCTTCAATTGATGCAACTCAGTCATTTTTTATTGCAACTGGAAGACAATACATCACAGAGACTTTATGGTAGGTCTGGGGAAAAGTGTTATTTACAATAAATGATGAAATAGTTTGTCTTTGGCAATATGATTACACATGAAAAATGCAAGATGCAAGTATGGATGCCTCCGAAGCAACACACCGAGTCCCTAGGGTTCGGCTGCTGGCACCTGTCTGTCTCCACACTGCTTCTTTAGGTTAACACAAACAGAAGTGAGCATCACGTTCCTGTTCCTTTATGGTTCTCCCTTTCTATTCATGATATTGGCAGTTTCATACAGAAAAAAAAAATTATTGGCTTTCAAAAAACATGATTACTCCTGTAAATTTACTTGGCCACATAGGTCTATTGGCCAGCAAAAGTCAGATGACTCTGAGCAACAACAGTAAACCTCTTGGCCTCCTGATTGCTTTATCACTCTTTTTTTTCTGTAAAACAAAAACACAACTTAAGAAATGTTACAGAGTCAGAGTATAAAAAAATGTACAAGTGTATATGCTTCCCAGACACACGGATACTTTTTTCCTCCACATTTTCACCATGGCAGTATAAGTAGTGAGTGTGATGACACGACATGGAACTGGTTACTGAATCAGCTATGAGCTCAGATGGTCTCAACAACACTCAACAATACTCAAGAAATGCTGAATAGTTACATAACTGAAAGTGTGCTAAGTTTCATCTAAGACGGGTAAGGGGCTGGGGAACTGAGGCCACAGTCATAAGGATAAAATAGGATTTCTAGGTTTGATAGGTTCACCATATCGAAGTCTTTGAGAATCCAATATGGAGTATCAATTATTTGCAAAAGTGGGAGATGGCTGTTCTCCGCTTTTGCAAATGCAATACAGTGGAAACACACACTGTTGTATAAGTTCCAAATAAATAGTCGGATTTCAACGCTAATAACAAAATGACAGGAAGGGTACTTGTGAGCATGTCACAGTCAGAAATGATCTTTCACATGGGTCTGATTTCAGAAATACAACAGCAAGAGGCAGCACCATAGACACATCGGTTTCGGCCATTAGAAGATGGATTGTTTAAAAACATTGTGTTCTCCTTCGGTAATTTTTGGTCAGTGAAGCTAGCACTTGTTTGCTGAAGTGTGGAAGAATTGCAAGGTCACACACATTATTCATGATAAAGCAACCGAGCTGATGAGTCTGTGCTTAATTCAAGAATAACCAGTGAGAGAGAGAGAGAGAGAGGGGAGAAAGAGGAGGGGGGGGGACATGGGAGTTAACCACCATTGCTGGTGCTCTCTCAAAGAGGGCGTAACAGATGGATTCACAAAGGTAGGCAGATCTATACAGAACACTGAATGCCATGTGTAAATCCCCATGAATCTCCAGAAACGAGAACACTACACAATGTATATACTTTGATTTACACATTCCGTTACAAAAGGAAAGAAAAGACACCATTACAACAGGGTAACTGCGTCAACTGCAATAAGAAACCAAAGTCCAGAGGTTGGCAGGTAACTAAAAGAGGGTTTATCACTTAGGTTATATAGCAAAAGTGTTGATGTATATTATATATAGTAGTATAAATAATAAAAAAGTCTTATTTAAATTAGATCACAGTGCTGCATTATGTGCATAACAGTGTTTGATATAGTATCGGCGGGCTGGGACCTGTGACACGAAGGACTAACTGTCAACACTGCAAGTCACAATCAAGGGGACACAGAGTTCTGATGTTTTCTTTTGGTGGCAAAAAAATATCCTCAAGAGGAAAGAAAAATACTTCTCTACAGAAACAGAAAAAAGGAATCACAACATCTGGGCAGCTGTGACCCATCAGAGAGAGAAATGAGTCCCAACCTGCATAAAGTTTAAAGGGAAAGAGAAATCACATCGAATTTAATCCAACCATATAAGGAAAACCCTCTCATTTAGGTCACTTGAACATAACTCTGGTTCCTTCAGCAATGAGCCCTTCAGCGAGAGGCTGCAGATCCACTCACCTGGAGCGGAGTGATTGAACCTTGAGTCGGGAGCATCTGGCATGGAGAAGTCCTGATGGGTTGTAGGACTCTGGGCTGGGCACAGAGGTCACCCGCACTCACGCTCCACAGCCCACTCTCCTCAATGCCATGACCTCCTCCCAGAATGCCCCATGGTAGCAACTGCCGTGCCCCCCGCCACCCCTCCAGCAAACAATGGACACAAAAGAAGTCCATTCTTGGGAAAGGCATCCAAGTGTATTCTTTCTTAAAACCCAAAACTCAGCCCCAAGACGGAACCTGCCACTGTAGTCTTGGCCATGGCTTTCTCAAACCACCGTCCACATTTGGGTTTGGTTCATTTTTCCTTCCAGATGAACGGCTTGCCCAAAGAACTCTTGAAAGCATAGTGAGTGAGAGGGTAGGGAAATAGGAGCTTAGGATATAAGGCTGGGAAGAATCCATGATGCAAACGCTTCCACATAGCACTAGAAGGCTGAAGACAATCACAGAAGGATGAAAAGAAGCTGTCGATGCGTAGATCACTTAAGCAGAAAGAGCTGCAGGGTCTCTTTCTCTTACATGTGTCTGAGGACTCGATAGCAAGCCACTGGCGATGTCACGGTGCTGATGTGTTCATGGTTGTTTCCCAAACATCTTTAAATATTGCTATAGTTCCCCACCCCCTGCCCCAGATGAGGATGAGAGATACTGAAATGACACATGAACCACTACTTCTCCCAGTGGGAGAAACGCAGCCACAATGGCCCACCCCTAACGGTACTCAGGCGATTGGTTAGACTAATGGATACGACATGCTAGTTTGGAAGCTAAAAGAACACCTGACGCTTGGGAAGGAATTCCAAGACTAGAGTGAAACACACTTAAGCAAAATATTCTTTCACAAATAGGCTTGTGCTTAAATTATCTACTGCTCTTGGAGGAGGGGATAAGAGAGGGTGCCTCGTGCCCCTTGGCTTGAACAAAGTGGACACCTGGTTCTTGCATGGATTCTGTACTGACAGCCACATACACAGATACTTCTTGTTCTCAACAATCCAAGTACGAAGTTCAACACAATTGAGCCATTTGTTTTGGTTATGCATAATGTGTATGCCTCCAAAAACAGAAGAAAAATAGAAAAAGTACCCTCACTGAAGTCTCCCCCGAAAAGTCTCCCAAGCACATCCCAGAAAGGTGCCACAAGAGACTCGGGAAAATACTTAGAAAGCTGCCCGATGAGGTATTTATGCAAAAAGAGTAGTTTCGGAGTTAAGAACACACTTGTATAAGATATTTATCTATTTCTCAAAGAGATCAGAAAAGTAAATCACACACATTGCATCTTATTATTTTCTAAAAGAAGCCTCTGCCCCTTTAGAAAGAACAAAATGAGGGGAGACAGCCCACTGTGGGGGTTTTCACTGGAAGAGGTCCCCTGCCAGAAACAGCCCTGAAGGTTTCATCTCTGCCTCCCAGGAGAGAAAGGCTGGAATCTCCTCATCATGGAGGGATGGGGAGGAGGGTAGAGATGGGGGGTCCTTTGGGGTTTGGTCAGGTGACAGCATGAACCAATGATGCTTGCTCAGCTTCCACGGCTGTGGGATTGGATGGATCTCCGGGTGCCAGATCTCTGGCCAGAGGGAGCAGAGAATGAATGAAACATGCCAGAAGTCTGCAGGTTCAGGCAGAGTCCGACCTGTTGCACAGGTGTACTCTCCCCCCCCCGTTTTCTCATCAGCACCCCAAAGATGAGTGACTGGGAATGCACCAGTTATTCCCACTGTCCTGGCTGCTGGATTGGCTTTGGCCCACAACTGCCCCCATTGAAATCAATCCGTGATGGCCACAGCTTCCTCGCTCTCGCCCACCATCAGAACCCACCTTGGTGGGTGTTTTTGCCTCCACATTCCCACCCATTAGGATGTCAGAGTTCTCTTTGGATCTCTCTGCTGTTAATATTTTCAGGCAAAGACAACGGGTTTTCTGGCTTACGGGACACCGTGTGGTCATCTAAATTCAGCTCTTGAAATCTAGTGGTCTTAATTCCTGGCTGGTTGATGTGCTGGGGTGGTAGACAAGGCTGGCCCTGTTGCAATAAAGCTGGCCTTCCTAACCCCTGGGCATCACTTCCTCCCTCACATGTACCCCATCTCCTACCCTCACCTAATAAGGCCCATTAGCAGGTTTCTCCTTCTCCTGGCAAATTTGCATAAGTATTTACTGCCTTTTTATTTATTGTATTTTTTCCTAGAACCCAATCACGGGAATTATTTTCTCTCAAGTCAGCGTCCCATAATTCTCTTGATTCTATCATACACACTCACTACTAAGTTTGCCCTCAAATTATTGCGTCATGTTAAAACACGTACAGACAAAGAGAAACAACACACTTTCAACAGAGAATCAGAGAGGGGCGGGGGCTGAGTGCGGACAAGGCAGCAGAGTTCACCATCCAAGCCCCTACCAGAGCATCGAGATATTTTTTATATTGCAGAGTAAGTTCCCCAACAGTCAGAATTTGTCCCTGAAGAAGGTTAAACCTTAAACACCTGCTTCAAAAAACCAAAACAAAAGAACCCGGGGGGGGAAAAAAAGAGGGGAGGAAAAAAAAAAAAAACCCAACAAAAAGTAAAAGAAAGAAAAATGGAAAGGAAAAGAGGAAGAAAACCGAAAGAACCTCAAAGCCCAAGGGCTTACAAATCAGAGGAGTCTTTTCTCTATTGTCTATATTTATATGAAAATAATTCATGCGTCATGCTAAATACATTATTTACCGTACAAGAACTTTGTTATTTTTGAATAAAAAAAGTTTGTTTTCGTGATTTTTTTCTTTTTTTTTTTGTTTCCTTTTCTCTTCAAAGGAATCCATGCATTATGGATCATAAATTTCTGCCGGCCACACGGGCTGGATGTGGAAACCACTGAGTATTGCAAAGATGAACCTGGCATTAATTTCGAAACTCCATTTTGAGGGCAACATGGGAGTAATTTTTTTCTTTTTTGCCACATTTAATTTATTGATCTTATCTGTCAATGTGCCTTCACTCTTTTGAAAAAAAAAAAAATACACCAGAATAGTAATTGCAGGTCCTGGGAGTTTGGTTGTTGTTGTTTTGTATTTTCTTTCTCCCCCACTTGGATCAAAAAGCTTAGACACAAGACGACTGCTACCATTAGTTCCTTCCTTGACAGCTCCTGCGACTTCACAACCGGGATTGCTGTGCCTGTGGGCACTTCAGAAGACAGCGCATGCTATCAGCATCCATTCTGCTCTCATTTTGGTGTGTTGTGTGTGTGTGTGTGTGTGTGCGTGTGCGTGTGTGTGCATGCGCGTGCACAGGGCCAGCCTTCAAGCTTATGGCTTTGGGGGACATCCTCATCCTCCAGAACAGGTGTTGGGAGGTGTCTGCCCCGGGGCACTGTCACCAGGCCTCAGGGTTACGTGGTGCAGAGGCCTGGGGGCCACGTGCCTGTGCTGTGGGCAGTGCCAAGGGCTGTCCTGGCATGGTGGGATGCCCAGTGCCATGGGTTTGGTCTGCTTCTAGTGGGACCAATGGATCCCTTTCTGCTAACCGCTTTCTTTTCCTCTCCACACGGAACCCGCCTGGGTGGATGTTCTGACTCGGTAAACCTGAGGGCTGGGCCTGCACGCTGGTGGCTCTGCTCACGTGCCTTCTGGGTGCTGCACGTGCACTGCCGTGGCATTGCCGTGGACATCCCTGGGGATTCAGCCACGTGTTTCTGACAAGCTGCAGGAAGCAATGGTCATCGTTTTGGCTTTTTCGGTTTTTGTCTTCAGAGAATGAAAAGCTTTTGTAAAACAGCTGAGTGTCAACATGAGTTCTATGGCTTCAATCTCCTTTAAAATAAAATTCTTAAGGGTCCAAGATAAAGGAAAAGCGGGGGCAAATTAAATGAAAAAAAAAGGAAGAAAAGAAAAGAAAGAAAACCAAACAAACAAACAAAAAAAGTTACTGATATTGCCACAAATCATTAGAAATCTCCTGACATGCTGAAACCAAATGGCCGTAAGTTCAAAACAAATCAGTGACTTGTTTTTCAATTTTTTGTGGTTTCCTTTTGCTCCTTCTGCCCCTTTGCCGTCCGATTGGTGATGTTATTCAAACAGGACCTGATCCCCGCCAAGTGCAGGAGCGAGCCGGCCGCCTCCTTCATCTCCTCATCGTCGCTCTCGGGCGGCTTTTCCGTGCGTCTCTTTTTAAGGGGCAGCGTGTCGCTGGGGACCTTCCTGGCCTTGGCCACGTGCGGGCGCTTCTTGTGCTGGGACGCGAAGCCGCCGTCCCCGCCAGCATCCTTAACCTCCTTCTGGCCCGGTTTCCCGTCGTCCTCTTCCGTGTCGCTGGGGCTCCCGTGGCTGTGTAAGCTCCCCTCGCTGCCCTCCTGGCTCCCCTTTGTGGCAAACTCGTAGTGGTCATCGGCCGAGGAGGAGGAGGAGGAGGTGGAGGAGACGGAGTCGCTGGTGGGCGAGGTGCTCCGGGCATTGGAGGACTTGGCACTGCTGTAGTTGTGATCTTCCTTGGGGTCTCCGCTGACCACGGGGGAGCCACACGACGGCTCGCTCTCGGTCCTCGTCCGGCAGCTGCCGAAGGCGTTCCTGCGGGGTGGGGTGGGCGAGAAGGGGGGGACACGATTACACAGGGTCTGAGGACCAACCTGGCAGCCCACCTGTCTGTGCCCATCGGCTCGCCAACTGCGGGCCCATCCCTGCTTACTGATGGCAACTCTACTCAATGTGTGTGGGGGAGCCATCCAAACGACACGTTCTCAAGTGACAGCAGCGTGTCACCTTTTACATTAAAGCAGGACAATCAAGCTGTCCTTGGGTCTGTGGACCCGCAGGGCTAAGGAGGCACACAGTGCCAGCTGGGGACTTCAGAGGAGGAAACAGAAAAAAAAAATCACAAACACGATGCTCTTTTCTCAGGCTGCTCCATCATAAGCAGACTTCTCACTGCGCATTCTCCTTCCTCAGTCCTTCACTGAGCACCTGATAGAGGTGCAGTGACCTCAGGGAGGTCAGACAGGCCTGTGGCAGAGATGCCACCACGTGCCAAGGAAGCAAGTCACCCCAGGATCACAGACCAGTGGTGAGCTTTTTTGGGAGGGTGCCCCCTGCTGGTGCCCTGCGCAATCAGCCTGGATGAATGAGCTGACGTCCACAACTTTATTTTTATAGTGGCCGAGAGTGAGGTCTGAAAAACTTTCTTGACTTCCTTACCCACAATCAGAATCAAGGCCTGACTCTCAAGTTCAAACTCTCAGCCACTTATCAGAGCCCATAGCATGCACACTCGCCAACTTCCCTTGTGCCTCCCAGGGGCTTAATGGGAAGAGCGAACCATCCCCGCATCACAGAGGACTGGTGTGCCGAGGAAAGGAGTTTGTGCCTGTAAGTGCTTGGACCAGTGATGCCCAGCAGGAAGGCAGTGAGCACCTGCTGCTGGTCAGGCCCCACATTCTGTGTAGCTGGGTCTAACAGCTCTATTTCTGATATGCCAGGGGTAGGTGGGGCAGAACGGTCACTCAGAGCTTGGAGGGAGAAAGAGGGAGTGTCCTGCCCTTGGCCATGAGGTGGACAATCTGGGTAGAACTGAGAGATGTTCTACTGTGCCTCAGCGGCTGTCTGCTGTGAGCCCGCCCAGCTCGGCACACTTCCGGGGACGATGGTAGCACGCTTTCCCTGCAGACAGCACGTTGCACCATCCTCATGAACTGAAGACTCATCTGACATCTGTACTTCCTGTCAGGGTGTCTTTATGACGTCAGGGTCCCTCCTGGCCAGCACTGTACTGGGCGCCTGGGGGAGTTTCAGCGTTTATATTGAAGTGGGAGAGTAGGTGGAATCAAGCGGAGGCAAAGTGTGGGGTTCAGGGAATGAAGCCAGTCACCAGACCACTCTGGGGGTAGGGCAATAGTGCTGAGAGCCACAGGCTCAGGACTGCTAAGGAGATCAGGGCTTTTTTCTCCTTCCCAGGGTTCCCCGAGGCTCGGGGAGCTCCCAGTGGCAGCTGTGGTGAGAAGGAGAGGTTTCCTGAGACAAAGGGTGCATGCAGCGGGAGGTGGACAGCAGGGAGCCTGTCTGGGGCTTCTAGCACCGTGACAGCCTGCCGAACATCGTGGTGTGAGAACACGCAATGGGATGCCCACCTGCAACATGCGCATAGGGCCAGTACCCAAACCTCATCTCTGCTGGCTGCCTCAACAAATACGACCTGCGCTGGGTTCTGGGGGCGTCCCAGCTCGTGTCCCAGCTCCCACGGCAGTGGATCCATAGCGCCTCCTCAGACCCCTAGAGAAAAAGCCTGGCTTTCATGTTCCTGGGACTGCACGCTGGTGACTCTGAGGTATGTTTCACCTCTTGCAGCCTTGGTTTCCTCATGCGAGGGTTAAATAAAAACCCCGCAGCACCCAGTCGTAGAGAGACCATCACTCCTCCTCCCTTGCCCGCTCTGTCTTTGTCAGAACCGTGTGCTGAGCCTTCTTTGTCTTCCAGGGTCAGGAGGTTTTTGAGGAAAGCCCCGCAGAGAGCACAGGTTCCAGGGCCTCGAGGGGGGGGATTCCTCAAGCACCTGCCACGGAACACAGCCCCCTGAGCTGGGCCTCCGCGCTATCCACCTGCTGCTCGCTCCTCAGCTACGCCTCGGGAGTAGGAGCGACTGCGGGAAGATGGCTTTGAGGTGCTCCCAGACAGGAAACTTGGCAGAGGGAACCAATCTCTATTGAGAGTTAATGAAAGCAAATGAAAATGAAAGTCTCGTTAGGTTTTCCTTGATCTCTGTTGCTGAAGGTAACTGCTGTAAAATGCAAAATTAATTAACCCACTGAACTGCAGTCCAGCAATTTGACAGTGAACTCCACCACATGAGCAGGAGTGAGTGGGGCTGTGCCTGCCTTGGAACAAATCAATTCAGTTCTGAATCCCTGTTTTCTTACAGTAACTTGGGGCTTACGATTCCCTTCGGTGCCAGAGGTCAGCAGAGCCTGGTCTCTGCAGACAGCAGGGCAGGTCAGTGAGAGACCAGGAGTGGGCGAAGGATGGCAAGGGTGCTACCGCGCCAACTCCTAGTGTCCCTGGGCTGAAGCGTGAGGGGTGTTCCTTGCCCCCTTCCTCCTCCTTGGTAAGTCTTTGGAAATGAAAGGCTGGGAGAGGAGGTGGTGGAGAAATACACTAAAACCAAAGCAATAATATTAAATCTTGGATTCACTGCCACAAGAAGAAAATTTTCATGCCTGAAATTCCTTTCTGTCTCTAACAGGGGGGGAAAAAAAAACCAAACAGCCTCAGAGAGAGATGCTCCAGACCCACTAGACCCAAACTGGAACTTTCATCTTCAGGAGACCCCAAGAACGAGAGAACAGCCCGCAAGCCAGTCTTGCGCCCTGCCACCACCCGGGCCCAGGCTGTTTGGAATATGCCTGGTTCAAGTACATTCCAGAGAGAAGCTCAGAGGACACCCAGGTGTATCCAAGGTGGCCCCTGAGGAGGAACACTGATTTCAATGTGTGTATTCCTGGATGCACCAGGAGATGCAGATACAACGGTCAGGAGAGAGAATTCAGAGTGGCATCTCCTCCTCACTGGTGAGATCGACTTTCCTAGAGATTTTAGCATGGGCTCAAAATCCATAAATTGCACACAACGCTCAGCGAGAAGTGACAAGCCCCTTCAATGATTAATCACTTGGCGCAGTGTGATTCCCGATGGCGCAAGCCAGCAGCACCGACTCGCTGTCCAATATGTCCCTGTGCAGCGGTTACTATGAAAGGAACCCACATGCTTCAAAGCAGCCAGGCATCCCAAACATGTGGGAAGGTGAATCTGTAACCACTCCTGAAAAATCATTCATTAACATGAACACAGAAGACGTGGGAAACACCTGCCATTTGTCAGTGTTGGATGCATTTATGGATAACGATACAATTATCATAAATTAAAGCCAGCTGATTTTACTAGGCCTTTTGAAAGTTCCAAGCACGTGGCTTACTCAGACCATGTGCTACATAAAAGCTGGTATTCATTCTCTCTTATCAAATAGATGGGAAATAACAAGCATAAAAAGTGAGAGCTCCCATTAGTTCAAGCCAAGAGTGAGTGATACTTGCAACAAATGAGCAACCATGCAAGGGAGCTGTGCCCCCTCTGCCTATCTTTTGCCAGGCATGCAAAGCAGGAGACAGAATTCATGGGGATGTGAGCCAAATGCGACCTTTCTGTCCCAAACCAACTCCAGTAAAAAAGACCAGGTAGAGGAGAGGTGACTGGTAGATCCTGCTGACAGCTGAGTGGCAGACAGGCACATGGCTGGTCCTGTGTCCACGAGTACACTGCAACCTAGAGCAAGTAGGGAATCCCACACGGTCGGTCACCCTCATGCCCACAGGCCTCCGCACACGTGAAAGAAGCAGGTATGATCTGAAATGGGAGCAACAGGTAAACCGAGAAAGCCTAGCAAAGGAACAAGAGCTCAGACACATGGGGGAGGGGAACAGGGAGCAGCAGAAAGACTGACTTCCGGCTGCTGGGAGATTCCTCTGGATAACCCCCAGGCGTGAAAGTGGCCATCAAAGCCAATCCTGTGTGCACCCGAGTCACAGAGAACATTCTAGAATCTCAAGGAACACAGATGCACCATAAAATGTTCTTAAAACAAAAGGGAAATGAACCACCACTAGCAAGAGAGGGAAAAACAAACAAACAAACAAACAAAAATAGACACCCGTCAAAGATACCAAACAAAAATACCAAAGAATCTTAACTGGAGTCATGGAAAATAGTGAAATAGACATAGAATGTTAATGTGTGCATACATGAAGATGATATTAAAAAATATTGGAGAGGATAGATAGATTGTACAACAAAGCAGGTAGAATTTGGAAAGCATGAAAAAGCATTCTGAGAGGAAAAATAAAACTCTGAAATGAATTTTCCTCACCCAGAGCCGAGCAGCTGAACATGATACACCGGACCTGCTCCTTTCTCCAGCTTCCTGCCAGTGCAGCCACGGAAAGCAGTGGGACTGGTCAACTGACTGCCTCTGCACGGGGCTCCTGATTCCTGGCTTTGTCTCGGGCTGGCACTGCGAGTAAACCAGCGGAGAGGGCCTTTCCTTCCCTCTGTCTTTCATATGTATGAGTAAACATTTTCAGAGAGAAAAGAAACAAATCAACTATAAAAAAAGAGGGAGCGAGTGAATGAATGAGTCAGCATAGACGGAAGGCCGGCTCCATGGGAGCACAGCGTGAAGGCCAATGCAAGCTGAGCCGGAGCTGCAGAATGCAAAACGGGGAGGCTCCGTAAGGGCACCAAACTCCAGAGTCAGCATCCAACTAAAGACACTCACACAGAGAGGAAAAGCCCTACCCAGACACACGCCAGCGAGCGTCAGAGCATTAAAAACAAGATGTGAAAGCAACAGAAGGATCCCTCAAGGGGAGTAAGCTTTAGGGTCAAACAAGCGAGGGAGATGAAGGGGAACACATTCTCAAAGTGAGAAAAATGTCAACCTGTAAGCTGACATCCAGTAACACCGCCCTCCAAGTGGGAGGGCGCATGTGCGAGCGGGCCTCAACTCACGGAGAATTCATTTGACCATTTTCCACCAACTTCTTGAATTCCTCCTTGTCTTTTCCTATAGGAATCTGGAACGTGCACCACATATTCCTACTATAGAACTTTTAAAGAAGGTACTTCAGAAAAAAAAAAAAAAGAAGAAGAAAATGATCCAAAAAAAGGAAGGCCTGGATGTAAATTCAGTGAGAAGTACCCCCCTCCACATTAACACAGTAACAGTGAAGATTAAGGAACCTACAAAACCAAACCGAACCAAAACAAAGCAACAAAACCACAACAGAACCAGAAGGTCAAACACAGCCCATCTTCTGAAAAACACTGAGCAAAGTACTCCAAGGGCCCCATTGGATGAGATTAGAAATAGAGCTTAAACTCAGAATATTTTAAAATGCTCGGACTAAAAGTTCCAGGAGCCACATGAAAAGAAGAGAAATGGAACGTCTGACTTTGACACCATGAGAGGGGAAAAAAATGGAATGAACAATGGGGGACACTCGGTCAATTTAAAATAATGCTAGAAAAGCAAAGAACCTGGGAAAAGTCAGACAGACTTTCAGTGTCAAATAAAATGACAGGGAAGCATCCAAACATGTCAGTACAAATTGAACTACAAACCTTCAGCTAAAAGGCACAGCTCACTGCTGTGGATTGGGGAAAAGGCACACACCTACAAGAGGTAAACATCAAACAGAAGGACAAAGAAAGGTTAGAAGGAAGAAGCTGCGGCATGCTGGCCTAGTGACAGGAGAGGGAAGTAAGACTGAAGGCAGAAATCATTACTACAGATAAAGACAAGACCCTGAGCAGTCATCGAGGCTCAACCAAGCAAACGGCTTCAGCATACTCACATTTAGAAGGAAAAGGACAGAGAGAAACAGGCAAATCCACCTTGTAATGGGATACTTCGACACATCATTCATTATTCATGCTGATGAACACATACACAAAACTGTTGAACACACATTCTCATATACAAAGGGTTAGTATGGAGAGAATCTGACCTGATGAATATACAAATAAGAAGGAAGAAAAAGGCATTTGCTTTGGAAGCACACACGGATGTATTTGTAACAAGACTCATATTCGACTGAACAGCAAGCCTCGACACGGGAGCTAGCACTGGTGAAGAGACACATTTTCTGACGACAGTGGACTCAAGTTTATGCTGTGGAAGGGGTAAACTTAAAACAAAGAATAAGAAACAATCACCTGCTGTCTGATTTGGAAATTCAAAGACATACTTCTAGAAATATCCATGGGTCAAAGAAGATTTAAAGTGGAAATCAGAAAATTCTTACTTAATGAAAATGAAAAGACTGAATCATGTCTTCAGCGGTAATTTGAAGGCAATTATAACTTCTGACTTTTATAGAGAAAAAAAATGGGTAAAAAAATAAAAGTATTTAATCTAGAACAAGAAAAGTAGCATAAATCCAAATGCAGAAAGTAATTTAGAATTATCATAAAATGCAATGAAGAGCTAATAAAGCCAGTTTGCACTTTGAGGGAGGGGAATCTAGCAATATCAATCCAAAAAAGCAATGATACAAACGAAATAAAGGAAGAAAATAAAGACAAGATACAGTATGAACACCTTTATCCCAGTATAGTTGGAAACTCAGGGGAAATGGACAAAATGCTAGAATAACAAAATGAATCCAAAAGGAAATTTGACAAACCCAAGGTTCTTGTAACTATTACAGACGAACAGCTCCACCAAAGACTCCCACAAAGAAAACGCCAGCCCCACCTGGGTCTTGCAAGTAAGTTCCATCAAACACTAGACAATGGAAACTTCAGTCTTCTAAAATGCTTTTCAGAGAATCTAAGGGCAAACATTCCTCAATTCATTTTATGAGGGTAATGTAAATTTTATTACATTACACAATATATATCATACCATATACCACACACATGCACACGATTTACAACAGCAGGGACAGATAAGAGAAGCCAGACTACACACAATAACTCTAACTGCAGATACCTTTAGCAGAAAAAAAATCATAAAGCTGTAACAGGAGACACTGGGCCTAACCACATACATAACAGGTTCACAACAGATTCTGGCGGGAGTATTCACCCCTTACAAGCTGACCTAACAGGTTAAAGCCACTATAAGAATGTTTCAGGGCCCAGCGCGATAGCATAATGGTTAAGGTCCTCGCTTTGAATGTGCCAGGGATCCCATATGTGCGCCAGTTCTAATTCCAGCAGCTCCACTTCCCATCCAGCTCCCTGCTTGTGGCCTGGGAGAGCAGTTGAGGATGGCCCAAAGCCTTGGGACCTTGCACCCACATGGGAGACCCAGAAAGAAGTTCCTGGCCTCTGGCTTCGGATCGGCACAGCACCGGCCATTGCAGCCACTTGGGGATTCGTGAATCATCGGACAGAAGATCTTCCGCTCTTTCCAATAGAATAAATAAATCTTGAAAAAAAAAAAAGTGTGTTTCATTTTTCTTTGTGTCCCTGCTCCCTTTTCTTCAATCCATCAAGCTGATTCTAAGTACAAGGGGCCAAGAATGGTAAAGATAGTTGAAGAATAATGAAGAGAGAGATTTTGTGCTATAAGACTTAAGACTTACCAGGCCTGGTGTGGTAGCCTAGTGGCTAAAGTCATTGCCTTGCATGTGATGGCATCCTATATGGGCAATGGTTCATGTACTGGGGAAGCAGTAAAGGATGGCCCAAGGCCTTCAGACCCTACATCCGTATGGGATAGCAGAAAGTCCCTGGCTCCTGGCTTTGGATCTGCTCAGGTCTGGCCATTGCAGTTACTTGGGGAGTGAACCAGTGGATGCAAGATCTCCACTCGCTGATTCACTCCCCAGATGGCCAGTCGGAGCTGAGCTGATCCAAAGGAAGGAGCCCGGAGCTTCCTCTAGGTCTTCCACATAGGCACAGGGTTCCAAGGCTTTGGGTTGTCTTCTTCTGCCTTCCCAAGCACAATCAGGGAGCTGGAAGGGAAGGGGAACAGCTGGGATATGAACCAGCGGTCATATGGGATCCTGGAGCATCCAAGGCGAGGATTTTAGCTAGTAGGCTACCATGCTGGGTCCAAGAGATACTTTCAAGATACCGGACTTTATTAAAAAAAATAGATAAACATGATTAATAAGCATGAGACTAGTATCTCCAGCTTACCAAAGCAACTACTAAATAAAAAGGTCATCCACAAACTACAGTCCAGAAAGAATTAGCACTCAAAATACAGAAAGCTCTCCACAGAGAAAAGAGAATCCAACAGAAAGGCAGAAAAATGTTGATGAGATATTCATTAAAAAAGCAATTCAGACAGCCAAGCTTCTCTCTGGAGAGTTGTGCAGCAGGCTCAGTGACAGCCCGTGAGATCCTGGTCTCCACTGCCGGGATCGGCTGGAGTATCAGGTGCAACGACACAGACAGGGGCAGGCACTGCTGCATCCTCCGATGGGAGTGGCCTGGAAAACAATTTGGCATTGCCTTGTAAGGCGGCCCAGGAAACACAGCCTACAAGCCAACACGCTCACTCTGGTATGCCTGGAGATACACAGGAGAGTTCCCAGGGCAGCATTCCTGTAATCACAAAAAGTTGTCAGTGCTTTAAAGCATTACAGGTGCTGGGTGGACAACAGAGCAGCTGGGGTGTGAACCCAGACGTGGGCGTTTCAAGCTGCCAGTTTGACCATCATGCCACCTACCCATCTCTCTCCATGTTATTCATCTGCCCAACACCTGCATGACCCTTCCTGTGTGCCAGGTGGTGCACAGCTGTGGATGAACCTTAGCGGTCCATGAGGCAGTCCAGGTTTTCGCATGAGAACCCCGGGGACAGGAAGTTTTGTTCCTGAATTTCAGCTTGTGCTGGGCTTTCAGGTTGTGTTGCTATAGAATGGATTCACCTTCCATCCACTCTGTCCCAATCCCTTCTTTGCCACCTAAGAGACCACATGGGGCAGGAGGTCAAAAAAGGGGGCTTAACATTTAACCTGTAGGTGGTCTAGATGTGGGCAAGCAACTACGGATGGAAGTTGGAAGGCAACCCAGAAGGCTACAAGCTCCAAAGACATGGGCCTCCTGTTTGCTAAGCAGGCCAGAAATTCCACTGGGCTTTAACTACGTGTTCCACTTCATAAGATCCCATAGGGAATTTCATGTGGGAAAAGGAGCACAAAACACAGGCATCAAGCTTTAATACACAGGAGCAACTATTCTGAGGCTGACAGAGCCTGGAGACTCTATGCCCAGGCCCATTTAAAAGTAAGCGGGTTCCCAATGCCTTAAGGATGGGCCAGTCACTGAGATTATTGAGTTAAAAAGTCAACACGGTAAAGTCAATTATACTATTGACAGATACTCTTTAGAAGATTTCACATCATAATTACATGCAAAGGAACCCAGCAAATAGAGCTGTGTAATGATCAGCTAATAAAAGGAACACTTCATCTGGGTCAATAACAGTTGCAGCGTTAAGACAAACAAACATGGCCTTTGCCACTAGGTAGAAGGGGAGAAAATAACCCTGGAGACAAATATTTTCACTTAAGGAAAAGTCACTTGGAATCACACAGAAAACCTGTCACACAAAGGAGAGGAGGAAACTGGCCTTCTGTGGGTGTCAACGAGTCCTTTGCTGTCCTTTGCCCAGCAGTGGCAGCGACCCCTGCAGAACCTGGTGCACCCACGGGAGTGCATGGGCACCATCACATTGTATGGCAGTGGATGAAAGGGTGGCTCCAGGCTCCTCTTCCCTCTTGCCCTGGGCTGAACGTAGGTCCAACTGACCCCCCAGCTAAATCAGAATTTCTGGAGAATGGAAACGGTTCTGAGAAGAGCAGCACAGGCTGGGTTTCTCCATCATTTCCTGGGTCTTCCGCAGATGCTGATTCTGTATGCGCCCACATCGCTGTGCTGATGTCACTCTTAGATGCTTTTCTCCCTTAATGTCCCTTGGAGATGATCTCCACTCACGCCAATGGCTTTCTGTCAACCGTAGCTGCACACTTTGCAAAAAGTGATTTGGTTGCAAAGTCCCATCGTGGTGAGGAGAATCATTCTTTGACCATGACTACATGTGCTCTTGCAGTGGACAGACACTGAGCAGGCTGCTTTGTTGTAAACCTCTGTCATCCAGCCTCAAACCCACCCTTCTGTACCGTTTCATGGGCCAGGGTCAAGGCTGGATGGTCTGAGCCACATTTGGCTCATTTGGCTCTACCAATAGGGAGCACCACAGAGACAGAGACGGTGGAGGAGGAAGACTGGATCTTCTTCTGCCAAGGATGCCCCAGCCACGTATCTTTGCTTCCGTAGCACACACATGTAGCAGCCACTGAGTCCAGGTGAGAGCTTTACCAACACTTGTAGAACCACATCGCCTACAGACATGAGCAGGTGTCTCCTCTGCAGGCAGGATCCCGGACCGGCACTCTGGAAAGCTCTCCCTTGGTCCCTTTAGCTCTCTAAGTGGCAGATGCCCCCTCTGATACGTGGAATCCTCCTTTCCCTTTGGGGTGCTGCTTAGTAAGTTCCTATCTGTTTAACAGTTCTTTATATTTCTCTTTGTGCAAATGCCTGCTGTGGTGTCTTCCAGAATTTTATTTATTTACGTATTTATCTATTCATATTTGAAAGGCAGAGAGAGCGTGGAGAGAGCTTCTATCTACCGGCTCACTCCCCCAAAGTCTGTAATGCTGGGGCTGGAACAGGCCAAAGGCAGGAGCTGGAAGCTCAATCAGGGTCTGCCTCAAACACCAGGAGAAACTCAACTATTTGGGCTAGCATCGCTAGCTCAACCAGGAAGCTAGAAGTATAAAAGCAAAGATGTGCCTCAAAACCAGGCACTCCAACATGGGATGCGGGCACCCTACCTGCTGCGACTTCTGGTTGCTGAGTGCAACTGCCTGATTCACAAATCCAGTCCCAGAAACAGTTTTGTGGCCTTTTACTTTGCAGGTGTCCAATGAAGGTGCCCCACTGGATCAGATCAACAGCAATACTTTAAACAGAAATAAGACCCATTATTTCATTGTGGTGCCCTATTCTCTAACCAGAACATAACCAGGGGGAAAAAAATCAGTGCCTTAAATAATCCCTCCAGAGGGCCCTCATCAGCAAAATCCGTGATAATGTAAGCCAGAAAGTTAGTGATTGGCTGGGAGGCAGAGCCTGTTGAAGCCCAAGCTGGTATATGTCTGGCTATTCCATGTTCTTCTAGAAGGAATGGCTGGAAGGCACCCAAAGAGTGGTCAAGATGGTGAAGACCTGCAGGTCTATATTTAGAATCTGCCATGGAAATAGACTGCTTGTGGCAAGTGAAAACACTCTACAATCTAGAAGTCTTCTCAACCAAAAAGACCATTTAGGGGGTGACACAGCAAAGAGGTTAGGAAGCCCACGGAAACCAGAACGCATTTCTTTCACGAGGCAAGACAAGGCAAGGCAAGGCAAGGGCGTGGCTATTTGGTTTCATGGAAGAAATTATTCATGAAATCTAAGAATTTTTTGATCTTAGGAAAGTGTTGACAACAACAAAGACCCTTCCCGGGTATTTTTGGAAAGTCTCCCTCATGAGTGCAAGTGATACTGAATTGAACAACTAATTGACCATCCTAATTTCTACCAAAGTTCCTCCTCATCAGATCCTGGGCATCAGGGTCTGCCCTGCAGATGAAACAACATCTACTCTGGCCAAAATCAACTGATTTCCTGCAACAGTCCCAGGAGTTACACAGGGAAGTCTGACCATGCTTTTCCCCCAGGCACAGTTCATCACACTTTCTAGGACTTTGGTTTCCTTTGGTTCCATGTCAGGAGAGCAAAACGGCCCTTTGGGGGCCGGCGCCGTGGCCTAGTGGCTTAAGTCCTCACCTTGAACGTGCCGGGATCCCACATGGGTGCCGGTTCTAATCCTGGCAGCTCCACTTCCCATCCAGCTCCCTGATTGTGGCCTGGGAATGCAGTCGGGGACGGCCCAAAGCCTTGGGACCCTGTGTCCATGCAGGAGACGTGGAAGAGGTTCCTGGTTCCTGGCTTCGGATCGGCGCAGTACCGGCCACTGCGGTCACTGGGGGAGTGAATCATTGGGCGGAAGATCTTCCTCTCTGTCTCTCCTCCTCTCTGTATATCTGACTTTGCAATAAAAATAAAAAAGTCTTTTTTTAAAAAAAGAATGGCCCTTCAGTGCAGACTTGCATGCTGAAGACAGCCACAGGCCAGTAACTCAGTGAGTCAGGTCTTCTTGGGGTGAAGCCCCAGTACTGGGCCATGAATGATGAGACATCAGCCAGCTGAGAGATGGCTCTGGACTTCAAGAAACAAACCAATGACATAGAAGGACACACACACGGAAGAGACATTGCCAGCCAGGGTCACTCATTAAAGGGGCCCACAGCTGCACGAGGCTGAGGGCCCAAAGGAAAGGGGCATGTGTCTCTGGAGCTGGCTCAGAGGCCAAGTGCATGAAGGCATCATGCTTGGGATGGGCCTAGATGGGCGTGCTGCCCTGCAAATAGGGGCAGGAGAAGGTTGACACGGAGGGAACAATGTGGATAAAATGGGCCAATACCAGGCATATCCGTGGGGCAAACATATCCAGGGGAAGAAACAATGGCAGATTTGGGTGGTGGGAGGGCAAGACACCGCAGAGATCTTGTGATGGGAACCCCAGCAGGTGCTTTGCAGATAGTTCCAGAGATACAACTTACATCACTGTGCAGGCTGGGGAGAGGGGGAGACGGGGAAAGGGAGAGGGAGCCGGGTGATGAGGGGGCAACGAGGGGAAAGGCAATGTTTAAGCAGATTAGGGCTGACCTTAATCTGCGGGTTGGCAGTGGCAGAACGGAGGAAAGAAATTTCCCCAAGGAAGGTTCCTGTGGTTTGGCACTGACCTGATTCTGCAGAGCTGGTGAGTGATGCTACCTGCTATTTATAGAGCGCTTACCAAAGGCCCTTTACCTCGTGATTCCTGCAACCACTCCTCGGAGGCAGAGGAGGAGGAAACCAAGCTCCAAAGAGGCCACTCGGCACCGCAGAGTCACAGGATGCCAGAGTGACAGGGCTAGGCCTGGAGCTGGACCTGTTAGCCTAGTCTCTAATTAACAATCCAGCCACGAGGTCCTTCTATCAACCTTCCCCTGCCTTTGTAGAATAAAGACACTTCATTTAATGTGGCCCCATCCCTTCATTTGCAAAGAAGCCAGGACACTTTGATGGCTTGAAAAGGAAGAGGTGGCGTTTGGACTGTGGGTTCTAATCAGGTGGGTGATTACTGTCACCAGTGAAAGACTGGTCCCCTCTGTCCCACAAAGGGCTCCCCCAGTGGGACAGAACGAGGCCTGGTGAGCTGCTGTCTTACCTCATGGCTGCTGTCATCCCGATGGGAGTGATTGGCAGTGGCCGGACGCCAGGAAACAGCCCTCGGCTCAGAACCCGCGCTCCATTCTGTATCACTCCTGGGGGAACTGAAAAAGCAAAAGGGGAGAGAAGACACCACATGTGGATTCCATTGCAAAGATCCCTGCTCCGCGCCAGAAATTTTGGACGCACCAGAAAAAAACAAAAACAAAACAAAACACAAAAACCTTAGAGACATGGACACACATCACACATATACTCACTCACGCAGGAAGACAGAAACCCATAGAGAAGGGAGCAGAGTGGAAAGAAAAGACACCTTGGTTGGCCAAGTCAGAACAACAGCTTACAACCAAGTTACTGATGTCTAGGTTAAAACAGTCAAAGGGTGGTGGTAGTGGTGCAAATTCTAAAAAGAGAAGCTCAGAGATTCTTTCCCTGCATTCATTGACTATAACCATTTTCACCAGATCCCAACAACACTGCTGATACACATAGTAGGGTAGCAGGTGACCGAACAACAGCAATCTCCTCATGCTCTTCTGGCCGTGGTCTGTAACAGAAGCTGAAAGCATCTTTCTCTTCTGAATCCAACAAGGGGGGAAAAAAAAGACTCAAAATCACAGACGAAACTGATTTTATCAGCTGCTTCGGCACTACATGCTCAAAATGTGGTCCCTCCTCACCTTGGCCTTGGCTTCCTGGGAAAGGCAGGGCAAGGGCAGGGAAGGGCTGTGCCCATGTGGTGTCCCATGGAGCCCAGCGAAGCTCCTGGGAGTCCCTGCCCCTTTGCCCCCACCTCCTGACCACACCCTGGAGCAGCCTGATGCCTATGTTTCTGCAGCAATCATGGCAGGCGCATCCTGCCACTGTTCTGATTTTGCCTGTAGACCTACATCAAGGGGAAGGGCAGGAAGCTCCCCTACTTGGCCCGTTTGACCTCCCAAACAGTAATTTTTTCTGGTCCAGGGCCCCCTTTTGGTGTGTCCACCAACCTCTTCCGTGTGTCTGTTGCAAGAGCACACAGTCACCTTAGCTTCTCCTGAGGGGCTCTGGGTAAGACCCCGAGTCTGCACTTGCCCCTGCAGACAGTCTCCTTCTCAGAGTCCTTCTGGCACGCCCCAGAGCCCTGGCTGTGCCCAAGGCAGCCCCCATAGAGTACCATGCAGCAGCTGAGTGGGCAGTTTGCCTTTTCAAACAAAGACTACTGGAAAGTCTTCGGAAATGATACATTCTCAAACGAAACCACTTTGGTGATCACACTTGGAAGGCAAACAGTGTCTGTGGAGAGTATCTCTTAGCGAAGCTGCTATGTGGGCCAGCACTGCACTGCAGAGTCAGGCTGCCGCCTATGGCAACTGGCACCCCAGATGGGCACTGGTTCAGGAATCAGCTGCTCCACTTCTGATCCAGTGCCCTGCTAATGCACCTGGGGAGGCAGTGCAGGATGGCCCAGGTGTTGGGCGCTGCCACCCCTCAGATCTGGAAGAAGCTTCTGGTTCCTGTTTTTGGTTAGATGTAGTCTTGGCTGTGGCAGCCATTTATGGGATGGGGGTGGGGGAAGAACCAGCAAGTGGAAGATCTTTCTCGTCTCCACTTCTCACTAGCTCTGCGGCCTTGGGCAAGTGCCTTAACCTTTCTCTGCCTCATTCCGTTCACTGGTAAAGCATGCATAATCAGATCTTACATAAACTGCATAAATCTCTTAGGTCAGCGGGTGGCCTGTTATATAAGATCGCCACCATTGCTGTCATTGTCATCCTCTTCTTCCTCACTCCACCACTCCAAGGCATCCCTCTAGTACCCTCTTTCATAATTATCCACAAGGCACAGGGCTGAGTGGGGTCAGGACACAGCCTATCATGCTTTTAGAAGTTATCCCTAACCGCATTCACCCAGTAGAGCAGCCTTCTGATTAATGAACTGTTTGTTCTTCACAGGGAATCGCACAAAGCTATCCTCCAGCATGAACACGCCCGCCCCAAGCTGCTCCCTGACCCTTGCAAGACTTCTAGCCCATCAACTGGTTCATCATCCCAGGCACGCACCCCCAGCTCCTTCCCCAATGAGCCACAACCAAGGCTGTGCTGCCCACACCGGCACTCCTCCACCCTCGCCACTGGCTTGTGATGGCAGGGAGATGGCAGATGTATTTGTTTGCTCACTGGCTGCCAAAAGCCAGCGGGGATGATCAACTGGTCCCCCATCTTCCTTCCTTTCTGTCCCCACTGCTAGTGTCAGTCAGAAATGTGCTTTCTGGGAAACTCAGCACAGCTGGCCAGAAGTGACTCTTCCAGAGAAAGGTTGGGCGGACCCACGGCACACAGCTTTTGAGATTACAGGGCTCGGCAGGGGCTGGAGTTCATTCCGCAGCTCCATCCACATCAGTGCACCTGAAGTTACCCTCCCTTTTATCTTATATGGTTTTTCCTTCCAAGCACATTCAAACGCTCAAAGACCAATAGCTTTACAACCTATCCACCTACCCAAGGCACTAAACACAGCCAGGTTCTACCCGGGTCACAGACCATAAGATGAAACTGGACATTCCAAACCAACTTTGCATGTGGATTTGTGGCTCTCGACTGGAAGAGGCACAGGCCTCCAGCATCTGCCTTTTCTGTTCCACCAGCAAACTAAGCACCTTTTGCGAGAGAAAAAGCACGTGTGTGAGGTTCGGGTTGCTGGGATAGATGCCAGTCTTGTTCTTGGAAATGAAAGACTCCAAACTTTCTGGTTTTTAACTAGCAAAAGAAGCAACCCTCACACATAAAGCCAGGGCCAAATGAAGCACAGTATTCACTGGCTCACGGAAGATGTGATAATGCCATCTTGGGAACCTTAAAGAGAGTCCACAGCATAAGGCAGACTTCCCCGAGCACCTTGTCGTGCCTCAGCTTCCTCCTCCAAGTTTAGCTCCCCTCTAAAGTCACCCTGAGCTCCTATGGCTGCCTCTGGAGGGGTGCCCGGCTAACTCCGTCCCAGGCCATAAGCTGAGCAGCAGGCGATTCCGACAATCCTTCCCTTTCCTAAAGGCAGCCTTTCCACCTGCTTACTTGGAAGCGGACTGAGGAAGAGGGCTGGCTGAGGTGCCCAAAGCCCATTTCCTGGTCGCCTTTTTCCTGCTGTGTCTGGTGTGTCTGATGGCAGGGCATGGGACAGGTCCCCCAATCAATCCCTCCTTCCATTGTTGTTTTGTTTGTTATGCAGAGTTGTTTCTGGGACTGGTCCAGCGAGGGATTACATAAGCCTCTGAAAATGAGTAATGGTGATCTGGCTTCTCTCGACTTCATAACAATTCCTCTGCTTCCAGAGGACTCACAGGGGCGGGCACTGCAAGTCAGGTGCTCAAGGGATCCCAGAAGCGGACGGGAACTACATGGCCACTCTTTTTTGGAGGGCCTGGGTGGGTGGATGACTCAGAGAAAGAGCATAGCCCTATCCTGTGCCGACTGTTCTGGAAGCAAAAGTCTGTGGACTGGGGAGACTTGCTGGCTCTTTGCAGAATGTTTCTCTGTTCCAATGTCATATGCACTGTGTGTACCGCTGGAGGGACCAAATGCTGCTGGAGGTTAGTGCCCCACTGACTGCAACAACTCCAGTCCGAGAAATGTGTGGTATGCTGGGTTTCTCTGTGGTCATGTGGAACTCTCAAGAGGCCTGCAGTGACCAAAAAACATCTACTTGAAATACACTCACACACATACACCCAAGATCTCCAATCTGCTGGTTTACTCTTAAATGGCCCTGCAACAGCTGGGGCCTGGTCAGATTGCAGCCAGGGGCTGAGAACTTATTCCAAATCTCCCTCCTTGGTGGCAGAGACCCAAGGGTTTGAAGCAACCCCTGCAGCTTCCCAGGGTGCACATTAGCAGTAAGCTGGAATCAGAAGGAGCCAGCCTAGCAACTCAGGCATTCTGATGCAGGATGTGGCGGTGTCACAAGCAGCACCTGAACTGCCATGCTCAGTGTGTGCTCCCTGCCAGCTTTGTCTTATTCCCTGACCTGCATCCGGTGCCTTGGACCTGGGTAGCTCTGCAGATGCTGAGCGAGAGAAGGAAGAGATGAACAGATCTCAATGGCTGTCCTCCGGTAACCTGAGGGGGAGTGGCCACACAGGATGACGACAAAGGATGTCCCAAGACATCAGGCCAGCCTCTGATGACTGGGACTACGTTGGCATTTGGTCATCAAACTGGACCTGCAGCAGCCCAGGAAGTGGACACACAGGGTTGCTAATGGTCCCACATAGCTCTACAAATACAGTCCGGCCACAGTGGCAGCCCTGGGAGAAGTTCTCGGAAGCCATGCTTAGCATGTGTGGGAATCAGCAGGATGCTGGACTAGAGAAGGTTGTATGCATCCATACCGGAACCTGCACACACCAACAGCACCGCCCAGGCCACCACAAGCCATCACCATGACTGGCCAGCTGTGGCTCAGGAACCGCCTCTCACTTTTTCCAGGTCTTAGACAATGCTTGCAGGGTAGGGGGTGGTGGCTTCAACACTCTAGGTCTGTAATGCTTTTCTCTTAGAAAGGCAAGGTATTGGTGTCTGGCAAGACGGCTCAATTAACTAACCCTTTCCCCTGCAAGCACTGGGTTCCTATATGGGTGCTGGTTCATGTCCCAGCTGCTCCACTTTCCACCTACAGCTCCCCATTTGTGGCCTAGGAAAGCAGTAAAAGTCGGCCCAAAGCCCTGGGGCTCTGCACCTGTGTGGGAGACCTGGACGAAGTTCCTGGCTCATGGCTTCAGAGTTGCTCAAGTCCAGCAGCTGCAGCCATTTGGGAAGAGAACTAGCAAATGGAAGATCTTTGTCTCCGACTCTCCTCTCTGTGAAGCTGTCTTGCAAGAGCTTATCAAAAGCAGGGACTGGCTGAAGGAGACAGACATCCATGGCTATGTTTGAGTAGGTCAAGGATAGGCCAAGTGCACAGAGCAGCCAATGCATTGCACTCCTTTGCTATGGTTCCCTTCTTAACCCCAGCAACCATCTTACCAGGAAAAATCTAAAACTAAGGATCATTGTGTACCATGGCCAGGTGCTAAGAGGGGGTGACCAAACCTTACTTGGCTCTTACTTGACTTTCACGATAATGGATCATACACCTTGATTTTAGGAACCATTTTACCTTGATGGCAGTTCTGGGCTATACCTTTTCTGCATTGCCACCCAGGAGTGGAAGTTTAAACTTCTAAGTTTCTCTGAAGCTTAAAACACCACTTAGAGGGTGGCTTGCTAGGAGGCTGTTGCTATGGTATAGTACTTCGGCCACTTGCAAGGTCAGATCCTGTGTGAGTTTAAGCTAAAGCCCTAGCTGTTCCACTTGTGATCCAGCTCCCTGCTAATGGAGTAATGGAAAACAGCAGAAAATAGTCAAGAACTTGAGCCCTGCCACACATATGGGAGATATGGATGAAGCTCCTGGCTTCGACCTGGTCCAGCCCTGGAGGTTGTGGCCACTTGGGGAGTGAGTCAGTGGATGAAAGATTCAACTCACCCATCCACCCATTCCTCCCTTCCCCTTGCTAACTCTTTCAAATAAACACTGCATAAATTGTCTTTTAAAACGGGCATCTTACAGGTTAACTCTAACAACAGATCTAAATCAAGCACATGTTTGCTTAGCAGTGGTGTTTGTTGAAGGTGTGGGCTGCCTGGCATTTCTTTCCTTTTTTATTTGGATTTATTTTATTTTTATCGGAAAGTCAGATATACATAGAGGAGGAGAGGCAGAGAGGAAGATCTTCTGTCCGCTGATTCACTCCCCAAGCAGCCACAACAGCTGGAGCTGAGCCCATCTGAAGCCAGGACTCCAGAGCCTCTTCCAGGTCTCCCACAGAGGTGCAAGGTCCCAAGGCTTTGGGCAGTTCTTACTTGCTTTCCCAGGCCACGAGCAGCGAGCTGGATGGGAAGCGCAGCTTCCAAAGTTAGATCTGGTGCCCATATGGGACCCCAACATGTATAAGGCAAGGACTTTAGCCACTAGGCTACCATGCTGAGCCATTTTCTCTCTTTTTTTTTTTTTTCAAAGACTTACGTATTTTTATCGGAAAGGCAGAGTTACAAAGAGAGAAGGAGAGACAGAGAGATAGTCCATCCACTGGTTCACTCCCCAAGTGGCTGCAATAGTCCAAATTCCAGGGTCAAGAGTTTCTTCTGGATCTCTCACATGGGTGCTGGCCCCACCAAGCACATGGACCTTCTTCCTCTGCTTTTCTAGGAAAATTAGTGGCTGGATTGGAAGTAGAGCAACCAGGACTCAAATTGATGCCCATATTGGATGCTGGTGCCACAGGAGACTTAGCCACCACACGGTCCCCTGGCTGCCTAACATTTCCATAGCTGCCAATTTGAGTTAACATGTTAGGAACTGGCCATGGATGTGCCAGGCAAGGGAGCAAGTTACCCTGAGGATGCTCAGCTGTATCTCTTGGAACTTGAAGAAAAAAAAAAGTGAGCAAGAATTGGGTCCAATTTCCTACAGGTGTCAGGAAAGCTGGCACACACACAGGGCTGTGAAGGAAGGAGGGCGGGTCCTTCACATCTGTGCCCCAGGACACCTGTTAGGGGAACATCATGCTCTCTAGCCATACAGAGTTCACTTTGGCCAAACAGCTATGTGGCCCTCGGAGAACCACAGGCCAGCAGGAGCTGAAAGCCCAGCTACAGGCGTTAAACAGGCAGGTGCCAGCTCCCAGCAGGGTCTGCTGCTTCGTGCCATCAAAGTCCTTTAGTGAGCTGGGCAGAACCTGGCCAAACTGTGGCCCTTCCGTGCGTCTCTCCAACAGGGCCCCTGCTGGGTGTGGGACGTGAGCAGTGGCACGGTCAGTAAGGGACAGACACTGGATGGCCACTTTTTAAGAAATCCCCTAGGAAGGAAACCATTCTGAGATTACAGTAGACTGGATCCAGAGATGGGACTGCGGGCGGGAGAGGGGAAGGAGGAAACCTCAGATGCTGAACAGAAAAGTCCAAGGAAAAGCCTCAAACCTGAAACTGTCCAATGGCTGACAGAAGGCAGAGACAAGAGCCCCGGCTGGCAAACCTGCCCTCCATCCATCGCATCCTGCAGGCGGATGACGCGAAGAGCCACCAAGGCTGTGCGAAGCTCCAGCACGCAAGGCCACTTCGTTCAAATGGCAGCTTGGTTCTCATACCGTCCCCAGAAGGGAGGGCCACTTCCAAACAGGGGACCTGCTCCTCTCCCTCCTGCCCCCATCACCTCTGCCACAAACTCCCAGAAACTCTCTCCTTGGCCCTCACTCCTGGCTTTGCTTCTCTTTCCCCATACTTGCCATTCTAACAGAGCTTTCTCATTGTGGAAGTAACACCTCTGCATCCACTCACACCTACGCATGGGTGGTGGGTAACGTGAGGATGCAGGGACCATGTACTTCCCGAGGGTTTCAGGTGACCCTCCCAGGGAAGGTCTACTTGAGCATGAGTTCCTCCTCCGCTCTGTTCTATAAATGAGAAGGTTAAGGTCACAGACTATGGCGCTTTAGGCTATAGACGTATCTACTCACAACCTGCTTGTATCTCAGGGGGAGTATTCAAAAGCATCATGGCACTGGCGGCATCAATGTCAGGATCTGGAAAAATCAATCAATAAATAACATTACTTACAACGGGGATGTGTGTGTGCATGTTGTGTGTGATTCCCCCTGCCTGTTACAGTTTATGAATGCAACAGAGAAGAAGAAAAAAAATTCCAGGAACTGGATGAGCTACCTGCAGAGTAACTTTCAGCATGGGACTGAAGGACTGTGATACTGAGTCTTCCAACAGAGGAACTTGGTCTTGCCTCATTGTATTAATTTCATAATTTACGCTGCGCGTTCCTAAGCTGCGGATCTGTGTGCCCCCACAGCCTTCAACCTGGGGTGGAGTACGAGGCCCAGTAACAGCAGTTTAGCAACAGGAATCTTTAATGAACTGGGGAAAGCTCTGAGCGTTACGAGAAAACACTGAACACACCTGCACCCTGTGAGATACAAACAAGACATTTTGGTCATTTCCATTTGTCAGCAGAATGTCAAGTGTATTTTATGAGATGCTGTGTGTGTATACTGCAGTGGTGCAAGTGATAAAGGCAGTGAAAAAAAACCAGAAGCAAGCACTTGAAATACAAAGAAAAAACTAGAAAGTTCTGATGTTCAGGGCACAGAGTTGCTAACATATCCATTACTGCTTTCCACAAGGGCCAAATTTAAAAAAAAAATACTCATTGCTTCATTGCTATTAATTCTTAAATGGTTTCTGAATCCCAAATGATACACCAGTTGACAGATGGCAGGTTACACGGAGACAGAGAAAAATATTATCCTTTTATAACTAAATTCATTTTCCTCTGAGAAGCAGCGGCTCTGTTGCTATGGAAATGGAGGTTACCATGGCAACGGTAAACAACCCCCAAGAATGGCCACTCAATAGGCTGAAAAGAACATCTGCCCCAGCACAGGGTTCCAGCTGCCCTGGGGGGAAATTCGCTAACAGTGCGGTGACAGTGGCTGCCGCCTGTGCCCTGTCCAAATAAACGGAGTGTGCATTGAAGTCGACATCAAAACGCCTGCCCTTGTAGATTACCGCCTCGCCAACTGCAAAACCCAGCGACAAACCATGGGAGAAAGGGGGCAGGGCACACATTTGTCAGGTTTTGCACAAATGACACACCCCAAAATTAAATTTACTACCGATGGTTCCAAGGCACTTGATTTTGGAAATTATGCGAAAAAAATAATCTTTTTTTTTTTTTAATGTTTAACAAAGTGCATTTTTCATACTTTACATTCTGAGGGAATTTTGGGATGCGGTAGACAGCCCACCAGCCATTCTTGACACAGGTGGGGCTGGCTCAGATAACACAGTCACGGCAAGACACGCTACAGAACGGCAGAGGAACCTCCCTCTGCCTGCCTTTCTTTCTCTTGTGCCTGTAGGAGGCCTGTGACTTTTTGGAATCAAAGTTTATTTTTAATAAGTGTATGGTCTGAGAAAACAGGTAAATTAAGTTATCCGGCAACTCCTGGGGTGACATTTCTACAACAGTTATTGCTCCCCACTGATAGGAAAAGATCTTAACATATTAGTTGCATGATGACCTGCGAGTTCTACTCCTGGGCTTGGCCCCCTCCCTGCACCCTGACTCTTGTGGCTCATGGGCAACCAGGGGGACAGACTTAGTACCACACAGGGAGTTCAGGTAGTCTCGCCCTCAGGGAGAAGCGAGACAGCCTTCTTCATGCAAATGCTACAGGTGACCCTTGTGCTGGGCTAGCTGGACAGCCCCGCCTCCCCAGGTGACTCCAATCACTGGCTGTTTTGTGACGGCTGACTGACCAGCAGGCTACCTGGGATAACTAGAAGCCCAGGTTAAGAAAACAAGAGGTTTTTTTTTTTTCTTATTATGCCAGAAAATGAAGAGAAGTAGTTTGATTCTTCAAAAGCCTACTGGACCTCAGGAGAAGGTCTGAGGGTCAGAGGGGCAAAGAAGAAACAATGAAAGGAAAGCAAAAGAAGGAGAAAAAGAGAGCGAACCATCAACACTCATGCCAACGGAGGAGCTTCCCAGGAGCTCTGCAGACCCCCACAGCATCCTCCCGACACCCTCCCCAGGCCTGGTGAAGCCAGACAGACACATACAGTAAGCACAACAGTGACCTGCACGCTAAGTCCCCCAGTCTTCCCATTTAACCAGATCCACCACGCCCAATGCTTCCATTCAGAAACACTGTGATGTTGCCAGGAACGGCTGGGTACTTGGGGTGGGACCGCCACACCCAGCCATCCCAGGATCTCACCCTCAGTGAGAGATCCAGGGTCCATTCTTTTATTTGTTTTTATTAGAAAGTCAAATATACAGAGAGGAGAGACAGGAAGACCTTTTGTCTGCTGGTTCACTCCCCAAGTGACTGCAACAGCTGGGGCTGAGCTGATCTGAAGCCAGGTGCCAGTAGTTTCTTCCAGGTCTCCCACACAGGTGCAGGGTCCCAAGGCTTTGGGCCATCCTTAACTGCTTTCCCAGGCCACAAGTAGGGAGCTGGATGGGAAGCGGCGTCCATATGGGATCCCAGTGTGTACAAGGCCAGGATGTTAGCCACTAGGCTACTGCACTGAGACCCAGGGTCCATTCTTAAAGGGCTGCTTCTTGAGCAAGCAGTGAAAGTCTTTTCGGTCTGGAAGGCAAGGCATGGGATTCTCTCCCTTTGAAGTGTTGGCAGTCAAAAGAAAAAACCAAAGGCAGACACAAGAACTAGAGATTGAATGACAAAGTATAAAAGGCCTTTGCATGTGTGTCTCCTCCTGCCGCCCTCCCCAGGAGCTACAGATGCGCCACCCACTGAAAAATCAACTTTAAGGGCAGGTGTTTTCCTGTAGCAGGCTACATATCAGTAGACCAGTTCAATTCCAGCATTTCTGCTGCTTCTTTTTATAAATTTTATCAAGAGAGAGAAATTCCTTCTGTCTGTTGTTTCACTCTCCAGACAACCACAAAGGTTGAAGCTGGATTGGTCTGAAGCCAGGAGCCTGGAGCTTCTTTTGGATCTCCCATGCGGGTGCCGGGGCCCAAGGACTTGGGCTATTTTTTGCGGCTAAATCTAGCAAGGCAATGGATGACAGCTCAGGTAGTTGTCCCCCGCACGGGAGACCCAGGATGAGTTCCTGGTTTTAGTCTGGTTCAACCATGGCCTTTGCAGCCATTTGAGGATTGAAGCAGCAGATGAAGATTCTCTATCACACTGTCTTTCAAATAAATAACAACATTCTTCTTAAAAAAAAAAAAAAAGAAAGAAAGAAAATAAACAAGGAAAACTATTGAGTGTCACCTCCCCAGCTTATGGAGATGGTTCCTTCTTCATTTGGAGCCTTTTTCTTTGTGGACAGACAGGAAATGAACCTGACTAAGCATGAAGCTCCTTGGGTTCAAGTTCTGGGTCTGCCTTATGATTTTGTTTTTGCTAGGCCTGAGTTTACCCATTTAACAGATGGCCGTTAGCCGGCTGCAGGCTTGGGAGAGGCCAGCTGGCTTTCTCATCTCCTTGCGCGTGGATCCTTAGCTCGCCCTGTGATGTTTCTGGACTTCCTCCTGTCTGATTCTTGGCTGCCAAAACTACGAATTTCAAGGAGCACCTACCAAGGGGGACATCTGCTCCGGAGCCTTTGTGGGCGGCTACCACGCTCGGCAGGGCTGGGGGAGCACACCATGTGCTCTGGGAAGCTGCAGCCGGTCAGGATGTGCACCTGCCAGGTCCATGTGGGAGGGATGCGTGCAGCCTAGATGAGTGTTTTGTGGGTTCCTGGTGTGGCTTCTGTCTGTGTTGATGCTCCTTCTGAGAACTAACTTGGAAAAGCCACCATCTGCTTTAACAAACGAAGAGCGTGAAGGCAGGTGGGTGATGCCCCTCATGCAGTGCTCGCTGCTGTAAATCTACTGCAATTATCTAAGTGTTATCTTTCATCTCTGATCTGCCCAACCTAACAGAACGATGACAGCAGAACATCTCCCATATGGAACATCTAAGGATGCCGACCACCAGCTCCCTAGCAATGACTACTTTCTATAGGGTTACTGGATCTCTCTCCTTTGTCTTCATCTCTCACCTGAAGCATTTTCCAAGACGATGAAAGGTTGTTGTTATACAACTGAACAGAACTTTAGAGAAACATGAAAAGACCAAGTAACAATGACGTGCACCTGGAAAGAAACTGCCAGGAGCACAGGTGTGCATTCCATCAGCTCCACATGCTAGTAGCCTAACGTTCTTTTCCATTTTGCATTAGAAAGAGAGCCGGCGACAAGAGCTCCTCTTCCCCTGCCCTGTGTACTACGAGGATCACAGTGCCCAGCAAAGTGTTTGGAACGTAGGCGAGTGTTAAACAAGTAGTTGCTGGTTGAGAAAGTGGGTGGTTTGTCCAGTCTCTCAGGGGACTGCCCGGTTAGGGGGGCTCAGGACCCGGTGAGGTGCGGTGAATGTCTTGCGATCCTTAAGGCACCGGTGGATTTCTGTAAGGACTTCAGGGCAACAGGCTCCACTCTAGGTAACACCGCATTCTGTAGAAATTCATCATGGAATTCTACTATATAGGAAAGGTGAAGGACCATGTTCTATAGAAAGTCAACGATTTTGAACGCATCCATAGTGGCTCACTAAGACATGAAGAAACCCTTCATTCCACCTCTTGGCTGTAAAATTTCTCTATCCGCTTCAACAACTTTGTATGAGAATGATTTGTCTAAGTTCTAAAAAATGGAGGGAGCAGGGATGGGAAACTCTGATGGACTTTTAAAGTCACAAGGACAAGAAAGAGATAAAAACAAGCAATTAAGCAATAAAGGCCCAGGTGAGTGCTGCCTTTCCTGGGAAATTCAGAGTAGGTATGCACACTTTCATTTCTGCACATCCCAGACACCAAATCAGTGATGCTCAAATGGGAGACACTCAGTATCCCCTGTGCCCTGGCACTCCTGGAGACAAGTCTGACTGTAGCGATTGCACAGGTGAGGGAGGGTGCTCCTGCAGACCAGTGGGTGGAGGCCAGGGATGCTGCCCATCATTCCACAGAGGACAGGGTGACCCCAGAATGAAGCAATGCAGCTCCAAATGCTGAGAAACCCTTCTCTAAAGTTAGAGATGTGTGCTGTGGTCAGGAATCTAACAATCTCAAATAGAATCCATCAGGAGTGAAGCGGCTATGATCTTTCCCTTGCCGCTCGTTTTTATGAAAATCTCTAGGATCAGGTTGAGAGAGACAGGATATCTCCATTTGCCACTCTGAGATCACCAAGGAGCCTTACCCTCTGACTTGTGCTGTAGTCCATCAAGGCCTCTATAAACAGCTGCCTCGGATCTCCAGGCCATAGATGGGGCAGGGGTGCTGTCAGCTCTGCTGACGTCGTTTGCTAGGAATACTTCTTCCACTTTCCTTTTGGTTGAATGTGATTAAGAAAAAAGTCGCCAGACATGAGTTGTAGCAGGGGTGACGTGGGAAATGGGGGAGGGGTGGAGATGCACTGTGGACATCTCAGGGATTCCTCTGGCAGCCAGACGGGAGAAAGGGACACCACGGGGTCCCATGGACCAGCTTCAGAGCGGGATGGGGAAAACCTTCCACGAAGATGGCCAAGTTGTAGATTCAAACATAAAGAATGCCAAGAATGGTCTTTCTTCTCTGCCACACTGAATTCAAAGAAGACCCAAAGTGTGGTGCTCTGAAGGGATAAGGTCAGTTAAAATTCACAGTTAAGCACATCAAAACTATGGTTACTTGTTAGAACAACAAAATGGACTGAACCAAGCAGTGCCAGAGGAAAGTGGCCCCTGCTGCCCAGGCGGGAGGCTCAGAAGAAACTCTAGGCTCCTGGCTTTGGCGTGGCCTGATGCTGGCCATTGTGGCCACCCAGCGAGCCAGTGGATAGAAGCTTGCTCTCCTGCACCTTCTCTGTAACTCTGACTTTCAAACAAATAAAAAAGTCCCTCCCCGCCTCCAAAATGTCCAGAACTTGAAGGTCAGGACAAAGTTATGAATGTCCTGTGAGTCATTCGGTGCTTTAGTTTCATCCCCTTTGATTTCTTTCCTTCCTGTTCTTGCCCGTGGTGGGTGTAGGGTTTAGCCTTGTAGCTCCCTACAGGTGAATGAGGAACTGTGTTCTGAAGTCCTTTCTCACCCTGCACCAGGTGTCAACCTCTACTTCCTGCAGGCTCTGATTCCTGCCTCCTGGAGATGCTGTAGCTGACAGCCGTGAGCAAGGAGGTACACTGGGACACTGCAGAGGTAACTCCTACCCTGGGAGTGAGCAGAGAGGAGGAGGAGAAACGCTGAAGCACTATGGGAGCTGTGTCCCCCAACCCCCCGAACACACACACTGAACATCTCCCACTTGCTCCTGACTTTTTCAACCTGGAGTTTATCACCCAAGAAAGACAAGAAATGGGTCTTGGGTGTAAGGTGCTTCCATGGTGCAGGAATGTGAAGAAAGGACACCCAGAGAACCACAGGGCCAGGGCACCCTGGAGTCTGGAAGGAGGGATGTGCTGAGTCCAGAGGCCACAAGAGGACATCCAGGACAGCAGCTCAAGCCCAGTCACCCGAGCAGGACAGGAGAGGGCCAGCAAAGACCAGCAGGGAGTGGGGACCAACCGAGGATCTATCTGTCATACATTTCCCCATCTACTCACCACCAGCTCACCTGCCCCGGTGACTGGCCCTCCCCAAGCACACACAGCTCCCTATGTCCTGGAAGATATGCTCCTGCCAGTTGACATCTCCAGAAGCCACTTCCTTTTCCGGATAAGGGCTTGGAGCTGAGGCAATCCGGCACCAACTCTCCCGCACCTGCCGGGCTCCTGGAGTGGCCTCACCCTGCCAGGCACTGCAGTCCATGTTGTCGCAGACGATTGACCATTTCCACCCACCCATCTCCAGCAGCTGTCTTCAGCTGGGCACAGTGCAAAGCCTCTTTTCCAGAAGCAATGATTCCCTTTCAGAGTGACACCAGCAGGTGCACCAGCAAGAGGAAGCATCACTCAAAATGCTGGCCTCCTCCAGTGACAGTCACAAGCCTGTAGGAGAATTTGCTAGGACAACATGGGCGCTTACATAGTGTTTGAAGATCGTTATGAAAAGCTGGAAAGGAAACAGAACCAGGCCTTTTCCTACACACAGAAACAAAGGGGGACCTGCAAAACATTTATGGAAATAGAATTAAAGTAAGTTTACCATGCTACCCCTAAACCCTAAAATCCATGCATAGTTTTGCCATAATACATATTCTTCATGGAACTTTACCTTAAAAAATATTAATTAACTTAGGTTCAGTGTGGTAGCCTAGTGGTTAAAGTCCTCATCTTACGTGCGCTAGAATCCCATATGGACACTGGTTCATGTTCCCAGTGGCCCCACTTCACATCCAATTCCCTGCTTGTGGCCTGGGAAAGCAGTCAAGGATGGCTCAAAGCCTTGGGACCCTGCGCCCGCACAGCTGTCCCTGAGGAGACTCCTGGGTCCTGGCTTTGAATTGTAGCAGCTCTGGCTGTTGGGGCCACTTTGGGAGAATCAGGGGTAAGATGATCTTCCTCTCTGTCTCTTCAAAATATTGGGGATCAACTGCCCCAGAGGTGAATATGTTCTTCATCAATAGAAACAGGGCCTATGACAAGGAACATGAGGTGTCCTGGTGTTCTGGGAATCTACCAGGATGAACGGGCTAGGTCTAGACTCACTAAAACTTCATCTTACTCTTGAACAGGAGTTAACCTTGACTTTCTGCTCTAACAAGCATTAAACAGGGGCCAGGTCTGATGCTTAAACAGCAAGATCAACGCAGCAGGCCCAATTTTGTGCATGTGTGGATGGGGTTGGGAGGGGTGGATGGAGGCGGGGACAGATGTTAACACCCGTCTGACCCCTAGAGGCAATTAATTTATACTTCCAAGCAGGAGGTACCATTATCTTTAACTCAGCAGGCATAACTGTACCTAATTAGAGCCCATAATTATGGTTCTGTTTGTAAAATGTGACCACAGTATCCAAATTGACCTCTGGTGGCAGTGGTGGTGGCGGCAGGGTCTCCAAGCTGGAAAGCACAAAAAGGACAGGTGACAGGCACTGCCCGCTGGCATAATAACAGCCAGCTACTGTCCCCAGGAAGCTTCTGAGATCAGCATCCATGCTTACTCCCTGGGGAACTTCCAGCTGGTTGGGTGTCTACTAATTATTGTTTTCATTGAGAAGTATCTTACTTCTTTCCACAGATGCAGACCAGTCTCAGCACCACACTGTCTTTTAGACCATGGGGAAAAGGCAGAAAGTGTCACTTAAATGTACCTGCCAGGTATCAGGTGCATCTACTGTCCAAAGAAACATGGAATGACAAGGTGGGAAAGATTCATTTCTGACCATTTGTCAACTTGCCACAGGGATTCGATTTCACTTTGAAGGCACTGATTGATTATAATTTTATTACATCTTAGAATTGGCTCTATCCCAGCAATGTTTGTAGTGTATACTGTCTGTGCCATGGGACAGAAGGAACAGACCAGAACTGGCCTGTGTTCTTTTCCTACAGACAAGACTGCTCTCCATTTTGTGCTGCTTTGCAAGTGCCTCATTCCGAAAAGGTGTGGGGCAGGTGCAAATGGAGTGAGAGGCACCTGCCCGAACCACCTGGCTGGCAGGGGTTTCACAGAAGCCAGGAGACAAATTCAATCCTCCACCCATCACTCACACATCAAGGAGACTCCGACCTAGGCCCAGAGGATGTTCAGGGAGAGACCAGGGAGTTAGTAGGATTTCTTTCGCAACAGTATCAAATGCATTCACTCAAAAGTCTTCATTCCCAATCAAAGACAAGAATCCTAGAATAATACAGGGCACCCACCTCTCCCTCCCATGGATCCTTGGAAGAGCAAGCTCTACGAGACCCTGAGACACTTGGGAGTTCCTGGGTATGCCAGAAATATCAATGATTTTGACAAATGTGATGACAGAAAACCTTGGGGCTGAGAAGCTCTCAGAAGTACTGGAGGACCAACATGTCATTATTGCCTTATTCAATCAGTTCCAACACAGAGACCAAGCCCCAGCCTTGGGTGATTCCTCACGAGTACTGAGCAGCTCTTTCTGCACCTTGCACCACTAGCTGCTAAATTATCATGACAAATCACTGATTCCTTTCCAACCTGGTTTTAAAGATGCCGGTGCCACACACATAGGGAGGAGGGGTATGGCAGCAGCAACTAATATCTTCCTGGCTGAAAAGCAGGAGAGAGAATTGCACAGTTTGACAGAAATAGTTTCATAGACAATATTAAAGAACAATATCTACACAGCCCAGTGCTGTGGCTTAGGGGGTCCGAGTCCCTGCTGTTCCACTTCCAATCCAACTCCCTGCTAATGCGCCCAGGGAAAGCATGCAGGACTTGGGCAGCTGCACCTATGTGGGAGACTCAGCAAGAAGCTCCAGGACCCTGGCATCAGATCGGCTCAGCTCTGGCTGTTGTGGCCAACAGGTGGAAGATTTTTCTCTCTCATTCTGCCTTTCAAATAAAGAAATAAATTAAAAAAAAAAAAAAAAGGAAGTAGTGTTTACCCATATGCTTTCCTTGAATAGGGCAGCTTGGGAGCGATGATGGTTCTCTATATTGATAAATGCTTCTTTACACAGAAAATAAAGACTTAACCACTATCCAGGGATGTCTAAAACCAGAGTTTAAGTCAAAGAATAACTGCCATCCTGCTTTTAGAGGCAAGCCAGTTCTCAGAAATAAGACTTCACTATTATTTTTTTCAGAGGATCAGTAAATGAAAGAAAAGTAAGGAGTCACAATACATCCTAACAAACTAAGGAAGTTGCTTGGGCATCTCAAGGTGGTCATTACAGCATCAAGCCTAGATCACATTCACCCTAGGACAGCAATGACCCAGAGGGAGCTTTTCAGTGGCAAATTCTCCAGTTTACATGATTTATTCACACATTCCGTGTAGTAACTTGGCTGAGAAACTCCAATGGGAGCTTCCCAAGTGTTTTACAAGCCCTCTTGCATCATGCTAGAACTGCGGCTTGATGCAGCATCCAGACAGCGTTGCCACTCAAACAGAAGAGATGGACTCTCCAGAGCTTGACTGCTTCATTGCTCAGTAAATCACCGTCCACCACACTCATCCCCAAGTGTCTTGGGACTGTGCTAATTCGTACAAACAAGCTACAAATTAAATACCCTATTTCCTATTCCAATTACATCTGGGTTCTGAATTACACATGTTATTTAGTTACTGGCTGGCATCTGGACAACCTCAGGATTCGGTGATGGAAGGGGTTAAAAACAGGGGTGCTACTGGGTCAGGACTCCTGGCTTTGGGGTGGTGTTGCTTCCCAGTGAGCAGGTGTAAAACATTCCATCCACAGTGGAAGATCTTAGCATCTGCCGAGTGGTGAATTCAGCTCATTCCATTTTGCTTCATTTTATTCTCAAAAGAAATGCTACAATTCCAGCGGTAGAAGGCAATGAGTGTTTCCATTTCTCCCCAGCCCATTTTTCCCATCTAAGCACACTGCAGAAAAAATAAATCCCCACACAGAAGATCTAATGAATCCAAAGTGGAGTTAATTGTATTGATTCCATTTCACATAAAAAATGCTCATTTATCTGATTTCTTTCTTTCTTTCTAATTTCATTACCTTCCATCTGGAATGTGTGTTGTCTCATCCAAGCCACCTGATGTCACTATACATGGTGTACTCTGCTCTTTTCACTGCTGGATGGATGAGAAGCCCAAACCTGCAGGACTTCTGCAGTCCCTAGCAAATGCATTTTTATCACAACCTCCATGTTCCAAAGTGGCCGAGCCCTCTCGGTCATGTTTATTAACTACAGATAATAGGAAAGATCTGAATCGAAGCTTCAGAACCGCATAAGCTAGTTCCCTCTGGAAGGTGCACAGATGGTTCTTGGTCCTAACCACCGAATCACATGGCCATGCTCGACATAATTGGGTCTCTCACACTGAGCACAGAGCAGGGAACAGTATGGAAGGAGGGATCTGGGGCATGTGGCCAGTCCCTGGGAGGACGCAGATGGCCACTGTGTGCACGCTTACACCGCTGAGAGGTACCTCACACAGCAAAGGGTGTCGCTGGCTTCAGACTCCATCATCAGAGATCAAGTGTCACCCTTGAAGGCACCAGCAGAGATTTAGTGCTCTCCCTTTTGCAAGAGGAAGCAGTACCAGGCTCTGATCCGGGATGATCTTGTAGTTCTTCAGGACAGTGAAAGACGCTCTGACACGGATGGCGTCACTGTGCCAACCTGATTCTAAACGGAAGCCTCAGCCTCCCAAAGGATGGCATTCAGAGACGAGGTCTTTGGAAGGTGATTAGGGTTAGAGGAGCTCATGAGGGAGATTCTAAGGATGGCTTTAGCAGCGAGAGATCTCCAACACTTAGTAAAATGTGAAGTGAGGATGCAGCCAGAGAACCTGGAGGAGAGTCCTCACTGGAACCAAGCCAGGGCAGCACTTGCAGCTTGGATTTCCTCATCTCTAGAACTCTGAGAAAACCCATTTCCGCTGTCTAAGGCACCCGGCTTGTGGGGCTTTTGCTACAACAGCCTAAGCGGGCAGGGCCACGCTCGGTGACTGGCGTGGTACACTCAGAACGCAACAGTTGACAGCCACTGAGCAAAGTGGATGCTGCGGATAGCTCAACCTCTCTCAGCTCGAAAGGCTCCAGAGTGAGACTCTTCATCCTCCAGACTCCCTCGCAGCTGCTAGGGTGAGGAGTGTGAGATGAGCAATGCTGTGGACACACTGGGGATCTCTACGGGGCATTCCAGTGCCCACTCTGGTGCCCAGGGTGCCAAGGGGCCAAGAAGCGGCAGTGTCTCTGGGCCAGAGCCATGGTTTTCTGACTTCATAGCTTCAGACATGGTAGCAGGTCCACCTGCATTCCTCTTTTTGGCTCTTACACAGTCTTATGAAACTTGGCTCCCATACTGCCCCCACCACCGCCACCCTTTCTGCTCCAATGGTTTGGCACACTGGTCATTTCTTGCCCTGGATCGCAGGCCACAGTACCCTTGGGGCATCTCCTAAAATACATCCATGTCTGGAGGCCCAAGGAGCTGTGTGCCTTGGGGAAGGCTGGGGAGTGTGCTTTGCTTGGCTAAGTTAGGATCTTTTCTGACGCAGCTAAGGAGCTGTCACTTTCTGGAGTGCTCTGGGCAGATCAATGGAACATGAGTATCTACAAGGGATCTTCAAAAAGGTCACGGAAAAATGACACGGTGAGAAAACCATGCATCAATTTCAATGTTTCGGCAGCAAAATAAATGTACCTTTTGATTCTAGTTTCCCACGAGCTCTCAGAAGTCCCTTGCACCTGCTAGCTGTCTATCCTCCCCCTCCTTCCACATAGCGTAGTCTTGAGACCACCTCAGCTCAGCCCTGGACAGCAGGAGGTCCTTGTCTTTGGGGAGCATTCCTGCAGCTTTTGCAGCTGTCCTTCAATCCTGTTAAAGATAGGATTTCCTACCTCTCTCCTGAAGCCCTGGGGCTCACACACCCTGTTCTGCGGGGCAGTCATCTCACTGGTGGGTGCTTGGACCAGAATGAGTGCACTATTTCTCTGCCTTTTGCTGCTAGGAGACTCAAAACTGGGTGTTGAATCAATCACCCCTGTCTGCTGTAACTCCTGCACAGCATCCCTCTTGCCATATGTACAGCTCCTTAGCAAAGATCCCATGTTGAAGACTAATGATTGTACTGTTTCTAGCAATTTTATCAGAAATCACTCTTTTTGGAGACAGGTAAGATATCTAGAAAAATAAATTGAAAAAAAAAATTGTTGAGGGAAAGCCATTGGTCTAAGGATGCGATCTTGCCAGTTCACCTACATTCTTCTAGGAAGAATGTAGAAGAAGAAAATCTTTCTATAAAGAAAAAAGGGTGCTTAATGCCAAGCTTTGTGGCACAGCTGCTAATATTTCTAATAATGTCTTAGGTGATTGCTTCTTTTAAATTGTACCTTCCCTCTAACAATAACCAAAGCAATACTACTCGACACATTGCTGCCATGTGGGTCTTATTCAATGAACTTTCTCAAGGAGCCTTGGAAATCTCAAAATCTAAGTCTCCTGGGGCAACCTGTAAACCAAAAAGTAGCAAACTCACGTTGAGAAATTTAGAAAGCTCTTAGGGGCAGGTGCTTGGGCTGATTGCTAGCACCCTTCATCAAGGGGCCTGGGTCTGCTCCTGTTGTCAGCTCCTCACCCTTGCGTGTCCTGGGAGACTCAGCCTGGCTCAGTGGGGCCCGGCCAAGGACCTATGCTCCCGTACCTGGTGGGTGCTGCCAGTGGCTGTAGCGGCCTGGCTGCATGAACGGGGCTGCCCATGTCGGCTGTGTGCCTTGCTGTTTGGTGACTCTTCACATCTATTTGTTTTGCTGCCCCGACAACTCCACAGCAAACAAAGGCCTGGGCTTCAGGCCATGGCCTCCAAAGTGGGAACCTGCTGATTTTGTTTGCTTTGGGCCCCAAGGAAGGAACAAGCAGTAGCCTTTGCAAGTCATGCTGGTGACATTCTGCACTCAAGGACAGCTGTGAAAGACAGAGGGACAGATCCTGCCCAGGACCACTTCAGGCCGAGCCCCGCATCCAAGCACTCTTCTAGGGGGTGGAGCCCCTGGAGGGACCCAGTGCTGATGGGCAAGAAGCACGTTCTCCGCATTTGGTCAGAGGTTTTGTTTTGTCTTTTAACTCTCAGCCCAATGGGGACTAGGTAATAGCGCGTGTATCCAAGCACACTGCTTTCTTAAAAAGGAAAGACACAGGCTCCGTGTTCTCATGTCTGTCACAGAGCATTCCCTGTGATTGCAGAACTGTTATCGGGCAGGGCAAGCCGAGTCCCTTAAGAAAGCCAAAGCATTAAAAGAATCGACCATCAGACAGTTAACAAAGAAAAGGGAGAACGGAAGTGTGACAAGTGGAGTGTGTTCAATGCAGAACGATTTTGCAAGGCTTCTAATCCAGGTTACTGTAAGATCGGTTGGCTAATTATGCAATTACAGTGCAGCCAGTGGTGGGCAGAGTCCTCTATCTTTTGAAATCCAAACTAGTTATCCCAGCTGTCCTCAGGAATGTTTAGAGATTCTGCTTGAGGAAGATACCTGATTTTTGTCAGGGTCAGAGGTTAAAAAACAAACAACAAATAAAGTGCTGCTTTGCAAGCTTTGTAGTCGCAATGCCATCCTTCCTCAAATACCGTTTTGGTTCCGTTTCTTCGGTTAGGAGTTTTTGTTTTGCTGTTTCTTTGTTTGTTTGTTTGCTTTTTAATTGGCACAAAGCCAAAGCAATGTCCCAGCATCCCAGCAAGATGTCTGATGTCTTCACAGACACACAATGCTTCACATTTGATTTTGATTTTCACAGCAGAACAATTTTCACATCATTATATAAAAGGCTTCCACCACTTAAAATGTCATTTCCAAATTAATTTTGTACCCTCAAGGCGGAATGCAGTCGACCACCGTGGAATTCTGTACATTTAAGTCAGGTGGACAAACTTCTTAGATGCCCTGAGAATTTCCAGTCCTGAGAGACCAAGAGGTTCGAGTCAGCCCTTCCTGGAAGCTTGGTTGATATTTGGTTTTAAAGGCATGTCTTCTACTCCCATCAGTGCAACTGTAGGAGGAAATACAGCTTTCCTGGGCAGGTTCTGCTGGGCAGCAGTCAAAAGAATTTGCTAGACCAAAAGATCTCGAGCCACCTTCAATCCCTGTCTGTGGTGGCAGCAATGAGACTATGAGACTGCTGAACAACAGGCTGACTTGTTGGCTTAACACGTCAGCAGCAGGGCAGATGTTAGAACTCATCTCACCTTGAAGATGGACTAGCATCCTCTTTTTTGTTGTTTTTAAAGATACTTTTTTTTTTCATTTATTTAAAATCAGAGAGAGAGAGAGACAAAGAGAGACATCTTCCATCTGTTAGTACACTCCCTAGATGGCCACAATGGCCAACACTGGGTCAGACTAAAGCAAGGAGCCAGGAGCTTCATGCAGTTTTTCTTATCTGGGTATAGGGCTCAAAGCTTGGGCATAAGCTGCTTTCCCCAGGTGCATAAGCAGGGAGCTGAGTCAAAAGTGGAACAGCTGAGGCACGAAGCAGTGCCCACATGGTATGCTGACATCACAGGAAGTGGCTTACTATGCATACCACAAGGCTGGCCCCAGACCAGCATCTTCTTAAAAACAACAACATTGGAGCAGGCAGTTAACATGCCTCTTGGGACACCAGCATCCACACTAGAGTGCCTGGATTTAAGTACTGTTCCTGCTTCCCACTCCAGCTTCCTGCTAATGTGTGCCAAGGAAGGAAGCAGGTGACAGTCCAAGTTCTTGGTCCCCGGCACTGTCTTAGAGATCCTGATGGGGGTTTGTGCTCCTGGATTTAGCCTGGCCTCGCCCTAGCAGTTGTAGACATTTGGGGGAGCGGGCCAACAGATGGCAGATCTATCTCTGTGTTTCTCTCTCAAAAGAAATGAAAACAAATTAAGAAAATAACCTCAAGTTCCCTGGATAAAGCTGATGAAGTTTGCTGAGAGAAGCTCTAGAGACCTGCTAGCCTTTCTGGATTGGATGTCGAAAGTAGAGTATTATTGCCATGGAGCTGAGTGGTGAGATGAGCAGCCCAGCGTCCCACCAGGCCACTGCCATCAAGCCTGGCTCAGACCACCACCAGCACCAACGCGGACACAGTGCATCGATACACACGCACTGCCTGGGTCTCACTGGGGTAGACCCACAGGCTGAATTTGAAAACAGAAGGGAAAGGTGATGACGTGAGGGTGGATAGCACTCAAGTGAGGAACGCTAGTTTGTCAGATAACAAAACGAAGTGATTACAAGACTCCAAATTTCACCCAAGGTAGAGAAGTCTGCAGGGACAGGTCCAAGGGGGCGGGGGCACTGTGCTGGCAGCTAAGCAGTTTGTACCACAATCACAGCACAGATGCCCACAGATGCCCACCATCCCAAGCTCCTAACCTGAGTGCCCATCAGCAGATCCCAGGACCTGTGCTGCTGCGCGAACCCAGCTCTGTCCTTGCCCATCTCTTCATGGGGCCAGACTTAGGCACCGCTTTCCTTTCACGTTCCCTCCAGCTCTTCACCCCATAATACAATGGCCCAACCTTGTCGCCTGGCATTGATATCCAAAGGACAGGGTCCCCTCGCTGGAGCAACACTGGCCCTCCAGCCAGCTGTGCCACGATCCCAGTCGGGCCTGGCTTTTGGCACGGATATTTTCATTCCTGCCACCACTAATTTGAAATCCCTTCCCAGCCTTTCTTCCAAAGGAAAAATGTATTCATTAGTCAAATTCCAAAATCCACACTGTTGCCTATTGTGTGGAGCCAGCCATTCCCCCTAAACTTGCACTGCTGATTTCTCAGTCTTTAGGACCTCCCAACCCAGCCGGGTACGCGCTGAGGGCAAGAAGCATTGAATCAGCCTCTTGCTGTTCTTTGCTTTTTTCTTCTCCCAGCCTGCACCTGTGCTGCACTGGTTTTGTTGATGAGAATTCTTTCATTTATTAACAAATGGGGTGTGGAAATCCTGGAAACTGCTCCCAAAAGAGACACTCAAAAATACAAGGTATGAGATCTCGGAAGGGTTTCCTGTGTTCCCTGCCTCCCACACCCACCTGCTAACACAGTGTGACACTCCTACAGCTGTACTCTCTGGGGGCTCAACTTCATCACTGAGTTGCTGGGTGACTTTTCAGCAAAGGGGCTTCTTCTCTCTGAACTTGGCTTTTCTCCGATGAGAACCATATCCCACGGGTGATAAGCTAGTGATTAAGATAAGTAGGGGCCATCTTAACAGAAATGCATGGCTTGTTGCTTTAATAATGCTAGTTCCCCATGCTCACCAACCTGTCCCAATGCACTACCAGAGGAACAGAGCCAACCCCTGACCCCAAGGCGGCACCTCCCCTCCCCTTCTCCTGGCAGAACTCTCCCCTATGCTGCGCCTGGAGCAACGCCGCAGGCCCTGGCTCTGTACTGGTGGCTCCCCAAGGTGCTGATGCACTCAGGCAAAATGAACCTAACATCTGTATTCTATTTGCTAATGAGCAATCATCATTTGTACCTTTCTCCAGCCCGGGGTTCTGGTGCTTGGAATACTAATGCCATCAGAAATACATACATTCACTTCGCAAGACCCTGTTTTAACTCCTTGACAATTTTACGGTTTCTGGGATTCCTTGGCTAGCCTGATTAGGAAGCTCTCAGCTCCCCTCTCCCCTGCCTGCGAGTCTGCATCTAGCTGTGCGCTCTCTCATGTCTGGGTGGTAACCCAGAGCACAGAGACCGAACAGATCTACACTTGGCTTCTCCAGCTTTCTCAGTGTATAACATCAGATGAGCCGATGGATCTTTCCTTCATTTTTAGGTTTATTTATTTTGAAAGTCAGAAGGAGAGAAAGGGATCTTCCATTGATTGGTTCCCTCTCTGATGGCTACAAAAGCCCATGCTGGGTGAGGACAAAGACAGAAGCCAGGAGCTTCTTCCAAGCTTCTTCCAGGTTTCCCACATAAATGGCAGGGCCCAAGTACTTGGCCCATGCTCTATTTCTTCTCCCAGGACCATTAGCAGAGAGCTGTATCGAAAGTGGAGCAGCTGGGACTCTCCCTGGTGCCCGTACGGGATACCAGCTGCAGTCACTGGCTTTATTTGCTATGCTGCAATGCCTATACAATACAACACTTTTTAAATTTATTATAAACTTTTATTTCTTATGTTTAAAATGGGAGTTGGGGGGAGGGGAATCTCTGGGCCTTGCCTTTGCGATTTACCATGGGTCGGATGGAAGGGCTGCCAGCCACGCCCCTACTCCCATCTGGGTGTTGTCGAATTAGGAGCTGGCATCCAAAGCCTTTGCTTCTGCACCAACTCTACTGCCAAGTCAGCACTGGCTCTAAGGTTCCCCGTAAGCGTCTAAGATCTCTGATAAGCTCAGCTCATTTACACTTAGCTTTGCTTTTCTCTGACACATTCGATTATTCCTGATTTTACATCTTTGTAAACTCCACTTTCTGCTCCACTTTAGCACAAGACAGGCCTCACTGGAGGGGTCGGAGTCACCACTGCGTGCACGTCTGCATGGAGGTCAGGCCGTCTGCATGCTCAGCTCTAGAACCCGCGGGCTGGAGTGGTGCGCTGTGCACGGCGGGCACTTAGCCTAGCAGATGGGTGACTGCTGTTGTCACCACACAGTGGGAGCGCGTCCCAGGGGGTGGCGGTTTCACCTCTCTGCATCTCGGTCTCTGCACCCACAAACTGTGGAAAATCCCTTAACATTTTCCAAGAAATAAAATATAACCAAACTGCATTATTCTGGTTTTTGGTTTTCTTCAACTCAGTTGTAAAGAACTTGCCAACTTCCTCACTGAATTAGAAACCTCTGTCTCTGTCTGGGAAGTCAACTATTTCTTTAATAAGATAATTTTCTCTAATATGTGAAGATTTATCTCTTGTAATATCTGCTGTTCTTCAAGAATGCAATATCTATTTACTATGTATTTATTCGAAAAGGTAGAGTAACATGGCGGGGGTGGGAGAAGAGAGAGAGGGAAGGAGGAAGGGAGAGAGGGAGGGAGAGAGAGAGAGAGAGAGAGAGAGAGAGAGAGAACGCACGATCAATCTGCCACCCATTGATTTATTCCCTGAACAGCCCCAACAGAGGCTGGATTAGAATGAAACGAGGAGTACAGAACTCCATCCTGGTCACTCATGTGCATGGAGGGGCCCAGCACCTGGGCATTCCTCTGCTGCTTTCCCAGGACCATCAATGGGGGTTGTGCTGGGAGTGAATTAGCTGGGATGCCAAGGAGTACTCCAGGGTGGGCAGGTGAGGCATCGCTGGCCATGGGTTCATGGTAAGAGCCCCATGGAATTGCTGTGCCTTCATTCACCCACCACGGGAGCCATGAAGACAATGGGTATGGCTTGGGTGGGGCTCAATGTCCACTGCCAGGGACCTCCTCAGGGTAAGGGCTGCTGGGAAGCCTGCAGGTACCCCCAAGTGTGGCCCAAAAGCTGCGCCAAGCATGCGCTGGACCCCACCCAAGATTCCTGGCAGGATGGATAGCAAGTGCCACGCTGAGAGTTGCCGCACACAAACTTCCCTTCAGATTATCTAAGAAGGAAGAGGCGAGTTAGGCCACCTGGGAAGATGTTTCCCATTTTGGATCATTTCCCCTAGGAAATTTTAGTACAAAGTATAGAAATGTTTAACAAAGTCATATGGAGGTAGGCACCCAGTACAATGGGATCAGATGCCATCTTGGGTGCCTGCACCCCATGTGGGAGTGCCGGGCTGGAACCCCAGGTTCTCTGTCGTGTGTGGTCCATCTTCCTCCCAACCACTCCAGGGCGGACAGGAGGGAGGGCTCCCGTGCATGCACTCACATGGGAAACCAAGGTGGAATTCTGGGTTCTGGGCTTTGCCTACTGCAGGAAGTTGAAGAAGGGAACAGCTGAAGGAAGCTGTCCCTCTCCTGGAGCCCCGACCCTGCCGCTCTGTCTCCATTGTTCTGTCTTTCACTAAGCACACAAGCCAGAAAGAAAGAAAATGAAATCTGTAGAATTCAAGTTTTACATAAGAAACCAATGCAGATCTCGTAGTTTCAGTCTTTGTTACAGTGAAAGGAATCGGTTTATCACAGTAACAAACCAGCCTGTGCATGAACAGTTGGATTTGAGCTAAAATCTCACTAAGGTCATATGCAGTACAAGAAAATTTTCAAAGAACATGAGGTGTAACACACTTATAAGCTTAATTAGATTTGTAAGAATTGCTTAAGTGCTCTGGGTTGTTTGTCGAGTCAGGCGATTGAGTATGTATAAATTTAATAAGTTCGATTTCCTTTACAAATGCAGTTCAAAATGTTTAAAGGAGTTTAATTAACTAAGTTTGCAAATTAGACCAAACATTAATAAAATGCTCCTTTCAAAATGACTATTACAAACTGCCAGACTTAGAGCCGGAGTGACACTCAACTGGCTAATCTACTCACAGGGCAGTAATTTATGTCCTGGCTGGTCCAGTTCCCATCCAGCCCCCTGCTCCCAGCCTGAAAAAGCAGCCAAGGACGGCCCAAAGCCTTGGGACCCTGCACCTGTGTGGGAGACCTGGAAGAAGCTCCTGGCTCCTGGCTTTGGATTGGCTCATCTTTGGTTATAGTGGCTGCTTGGGGAGTGAATTGACGGACGGAAGATCTTCTCTGTCTCTCCTCCTCTCTGTATATCTGATTTTGCAATAAAAATAAATTAATTTAAAAAATAGATGTATTAAAAATTAAAGAGTAAATATAAAAATAAAATCTGCTGTACTCCCATTGAGACTGTAAAATATATTTTGTCACTGGAATGCTGGACTTAATACCATAATCTATACATACCTATAATAATTAATAGTAATAATTAATAGCATTTACAATACTGAAATAGCAGAAATGACGTACCATGACTGCTGTGGAAGGACTATGCTATTGTTATAATACAGGGGAAATTAGTGCGGGGAGGCTTATGGGGGAAGAATTAGAGAGGAAATCCTTAGGCCTAAGGAACTAGATCATGAAAAGTAAAAAATAGAAATAAATAAATAAATCTTTTTATGCCCCCAAATGCTCTGAGATACACAAGGCAATTGTAAGGTATTTGGTCTTTAATAATAATATATTCAGGATAAGCCTCGTTGCACAGCACGTTGAGTCACCGTGTGTAATGCCCACATCCATTTCAGAATCCAGGCCAGGTCCTATTCTGGCTAACCCACTTTCAGTCTAGCTCCTTGCTAATGTACCTGCAAGTGCATACCATCCAAGTGTGGGGGTCCCTGCCCCCCCGACAGGAGCCCCGGATGGAGTCCTGCATTGCCGGCCTCAGCCCAGCCCCATCCTGGCTGACATGGGCAAATGGGTGGGGAGAGTAAACCAGAAGAAAGATGTTCATATCTGTCTGCCTTTCAAAGAAATAAATTTGTAAGTAAATACCAAAAATAATTTATAGATGTACCTACTGTGTATCATATATTATGCTTCAGGAAACTAATATGCCTGGCCCTTAAAATCTCCTGTCAAGGGAGCTAAAGCCACTTACACGAGTTACTGCTACATGAGCAAGCAGGTGACAAGCACCCAAGGCAGGCATGCGATGGGAGGGTGTGGCAAGGGAAGCAGGATTTCAAGTCCACGAAGTTTGGGGTTTGCTTTTTAATAAATGCTTGCGACTTTTCCTCTCATCACTCGCTCTCTGAGTGTGCTTGGTGCACACATTTATGCTTCTACATGTTGGTTCCCTGGAAACTTGGCTTCTAACGCTTTGTTGGAGCTTGTGTGACATAAGGGCCACCAGGATGCCAGTCCAGCAAGTTTTCTAAGAGTTCCTCTCATGAAATGTGCTACAGCCTCTTTGCTGAGAATTCTGCTTCCTTTATAATCTTCCTCCCCCCACGCCTCATCCTTCCAAGTAACAGGTGGCATTACTAGATAATTGGCCTGTGGACAGGTGTTCTATCCCCAGAAACAGGTTTATAATGGACCAATTTTAGATGCTGAATTGAGAAGACATTTATTTTCGAAATTAAGTCCAAAAAGTACAGATGACATTCGCATGAAGAAGCAATAAATTCCTGATTGAGGATGGAGGGAGGGTGTGTGTGTGTGTGTGTGTGTGTGTGTGTGAGCAAAGTTTACCTGTTTCAGATGATCGGTCAAATGAGGAAAACTTATTTCCTTGTTAGAATAATATGACGACCAGGAAATTTCAAACAATTCTTCATTGAGTCTGAGGACTGAAGCCTGTGCTGCTATGTTGAAATCCTAGTCATGACCTCAGCTTTGACCTTCCCTGCAAATGGCCCCACTGCAGATGTAATTAGTTGAGGTGGTGACCCTGGAGTAGGGGGAGCCCACAACTCCAGTATGACCCTTGTCCTTTGAACGAAGGGAAGCTTGGGTGCAGAGAAACACAAGGACAATGCCACATGCAAACACAGCTAGGCTGGCATGAGCCAGGAAGCAAAGGCTCAGGGAGAGGCCTGGAGCAGCTTTTAGAGCAGCCATGGCTCTGCCTGTGTCTCGCCTCCAGGGCTGCTGGGGTGCAGGCCACTCCACAGGTGACACTTTGTTCCTTTGGTCCCAGCAAGAACACATGAAGTCAATGGAGTGAGAAGAAAAGGCAAGTTTGGGAACGGCCCATCTGGTTCTCACACAGGCATACTTCATGCTCAATGGCAAACAACTTGATAAATACCAAATTAGGGCCTGGTGGCATGGCCTAGTGGCTAAAGTCTTCACTTTGAACGTGCCGGGATCCCATATGGGCGTCGGTTCTAATCCCAGCAGCTCCACTTCCCATCCAGCTCCCTGCTTGTGGCCTGGGAGGGCAGTCGAGGACAGCCCAAAGCCTTGGGACTCTGCACCCGTGTGGGAGACCTGGAATAAGCTTCTGGATTCTGGCTTCAGATTAGCAAAGCATCGGCCATTGCACTCACTTGGGGAGTGAATCATCGGACGGAAGATCTTTCCCTCTGTCTCTCCTCCTCTCCGTGTATCTGACTTTCCAATAAAAGTAAAATAAATCTTTTTTAAAAAAGAAGATAGATGCCAAATTAGATTTCAAATAAAATAAGTATAATCTTGGTCAACACCCAAGATGGGAATTTGAAGGGTTGGCTGCCTTTCCTTTGCCCAAAGCATGACTTCCTAGGTCTCAAAAAGCAGAGTGAGTGTGGCTGCACTACTGGCATGCCCAGTAAGGCAGGGGGTCTTACTCGCAAACTGTCTGGAATGTATTCTCCCTCATTCAATTCTGCATTGGCTGCACTCCGACCAGATCAGCCGTTTGCTATGTGAGCACACAGGGTTCGTTCCTATGGCAGTATTGGGACTATTCCATGAGCTCTATGAAACGTGTGTAAGATGTCAATCAGATTGCTTCCAAAGGTTTTAGAGCTGAGATTCAAGGGATTTGGGTTGTGGTTGAGAAACGCTCACTAATGAAGACCTCGAAGCACCTCCCTCCTCCAGAACATGATAGAACATGAGACTGGCACAAAGTGGGCGACAGCCACTCCCAAGACTACATGACAGCCACAAGGCTTGGGAGCAAATAGGTCTTCTAGAGGCCTGGATGCTAGCAGAGGGCTGGGGGCCAGAGGGTGGGGCAGCGCACAGGCATCACAGGGAAGTCCAACAGCTAAGAGCACAGCTCCCAGCTGACAGGCACCCAGAGAAGAGGACCTGTCCACTGCGGGGCAGTGAACCCAGCCAACACACACAGGGAGAGCCTGCGAGGACTGAGCAGTGCCCGAGAGGGGAGCGCAGCTCAGCTGACCGCAGGCCCAGGCTCGTGAGCCGAAGAACCCAGCATTGTAGTAGACATGTGTTGTTCCAAGCTGCTGCTTGCAGCCATTTGTTATGCAAGACAGAAAACCAGCGCCATGAGGGTGTCCTCTGAAATCTTGCATTAGCAAAGCTCTGTGAGACGCATGTTTTGAATCTAATTTTAGAGATTTGTCAGGCCTTCCAAATTCATCAGTGAGCCCCAGGATACGTTCCTGGACATCAGTGGACCTTGCTTTGTCTATCTAGTCCAGAAAACCTCCTGTAAAACCTGTTAACGCCTGGGACACTAATAAGGTCACAGGAGATACAGATGGCCTGCTGGTCCATCTCAATAGTTCTAAAATGGCAAGGTAAGTAATTTCTGTTTTATGTCTAATCTGCAAGACAGAGCTGTGTTTTAATAATTCATCATCTTCAATTTGTTTAGAGTGATTAAAAAAAGCACAGATTTGAAGAGAAGGTAATTTCTTATTTTATTAGAATATCTTCAAGACTGCCTCTTTTAGACTAATTATAGGGAGAGGGGAGGACTTGGCTTGTAGCAACCTGGGGACAGCTGAAGTGTTTTCAAAAGGACATGGTTACGAAGACATGCTTCACTCATTTACTTCACAAAAGAGAATGTGTTCAGCACTCATATAACACTTGGAAGAAATGCATTTTCTAATCCAAATGTTTTTGAGGGTGATCAGAAACAAGCAGAATCTGGGCTTCAGTCCTTGTGCTGTGACTTCCTAGCTTATGTACCTTGCGGAAAGTCACCTTATTTCCTTATGCCATAAAATGGATTATTTTGAGGATAAGATGAAATGCTAGTCACTCTAGAGCACTGCACAGTGCCGGGCCTGGCCGGAAGCACCCCAAACCACCCCCATGGCCCTGTTAAAGGTGACTCATTCAACTGACCCAAAGTAGGAAAGTGACAGGTGACACACAGCACATATTCCTTTCTCGACTTGTGCCTAAGGGAAAAGCAGGGAAGGTTCGTCCAGGCTACAGGAATGAACCGATACACTGTGAAGATCCTCCAGGACAACCCCCAGCAGGTGAACACTGAGCCGCGTGGCAGGCAAGTCAGACTGCGGCAAGGATCTTCTTGGACAGCAGTAGGAAGATAAGCACAACCCTAAACAAGCAACCCTATCGCACACAGGGACTGATGATGTCCTGGGACTTCCAGCATGGGATCAGGGCTGCTCCTGTCCCGGTGCCTATGGGAATGCATGAGTGGGACAAAAGGAGAAAACCTGCCAGAAGACAAGACAGCACTTGCTTTGTCAAAGCGCCCAATGCGGTGGCACTTGGTTGGGAAGCTGAACAGCTGCAGAGCCAATGTGCTGCCATCTAGGTGGGGAAGCTAATGCAGCTGATGCCTGACCAGTAAGAACCAAGATGCCCGGGGCTTGTCTCTGGTAGGCAAGCATCTTTCCAGGCTGCCCCATTTCCAGCTGGGGGGTGGGGTGGATGGCACTCTAGGGGAGCTGGCACAGGAAGCAAGAGCTGAGGGCTGTGCTGCTGTGAGACACTCACCAAGGCCAATGAGATGCAAGGGGGTAAGACTCTTCAAAGAGCCACAGCACAGGCACTGAAGGAACAAAAGGATGCTACCCGGAACCAAACCAGCCCACAGGGGCAAATGGAGATCAGCCCAGGAGGGCTGGAGCCCCAGGGCCCTGTGGCCCCAAGTCTAACCAACACAGTCAACAGCAACATGGGCCTCTGACTCCGGAGCACCCTGAAGTGGCACAGGCTACACCCACTGATCGGCAGCATCTGGGAAGAAGGAAGCCGCTCAACACATCCAGCACTTTTCCGATATGGTTATTTGTGCTCGGCTGAGAAACCACCCAGAGCCCTCTCCCAGGAAACCTTGACTATTGGATGCTTTACTTTTATGTCTGAGTTCCTGCTGGCTTCCGTACTCAAGGACAACATCTCTGTCATTTCGTGGTCCCTGGTATTGAAAGAAAGACCAGCACAGAGCGAACCTAGAAAACATCCGCAAAGGCACGGTTTCCATTCCTGCACCGTTCCTTCACGTCCACAAGCTTCCACCTGGCGAGCTTTCCCCTCCGGACAGCTGACATACACAAGGGGTTTAGAACTATAGCTCGCATCATATAAGCACTATGTAATTGCTAGCAACTGCTAACTGCTGTTTGGTTTTTTTTTTTTTAACAACTACTTACATTTCCTATGTATTCTATTTGCTCTTTCTCATTTTTCTTCCTCACTTGCTTTCTCAGGGGTTCTGTGGAAGTGCAGATCTGTTTATTCCACTACTGACTTCCAAGCACCAACAAGTGTGCCAGGCACATGGTGGGCTCTGTACATATGAAATGGATGCGTAAATTTCAGTCCTTCTGTTGTCTTTAATCTCTAGATTAAATTATAGTAACAGTCTTCCACAGTTCTGCCTTGTCTGTCAACATTGTTGAAAAGTTCTCTACCTTTTACTGAAAATAATAGCTTCCATTTGTAAAGTACTTTCACATCTATTTTCTCATTTGAGCCCGGCAACAACCCTGTAATAAATCCCCACGGCATCTACTGGAGTGGTGCACACCCAGCAGCTCTGTGAAAACACTAGGGTTGAGGCTGATGAGAAAGATGATAATGTCCCATTCTGTCTCACCCGTGAACAGCCATTTATTACTTGATGAGAATGTTTTTGCATGGGTTTACCTTGGGTGATTTTGTTGTTGTTCTGTTGAGCACAAAGGATGCTTTCTCTGTCCCAAAGATCTTTCTTTGTCCCAAACTGCTAAGTGTAAAAACACTTCCCTTTTCAATTAAAAAGCCCTCCACGTTCAGCGGCAACTGTTAATGGTTTTGTCAACAGGGTTGTTATTAGCAGGTTTTATTGGCAGCACTGGCCACATGGCATTCTGGGAGTCAAAAGCAACCCAAGTTGGAGGCACTGGTAGTAGCTAAGAAGCCAGGGGGTCTGGCATGTTGGGACAGACAGAGGGGATATACAGCCTGATCTGCCTGACTGGCTCGGAACAGCCAGGGTGGCCTTCTTGATGCTGTGGACCAGAGCTTTGCTAAAAAGTGGCACATAGGACCAGCTGTTTTTCACATGGTCTCAGCCAGGAGCTTTGCCTTAGAGAAGGGAGATGTGGCAGCCGTACTGCTTCCCCGTGCCCCCAGCCCCGCCCCCCACCATACTATACCCTGCCTTGCACCTGCCCCAAGGGGACCTCCAAGCCGGGGCACAGGGCAGATGTGCTCAAGCTTCCATCCTTCCAGTGGGACAATTCAGAGCTCACTGCTTTCTAGGTTTCCTCCATAACCACCACGCTGGCACTTGTAACAGGCGAGAGCCTCTAAGACAGAAGCAGGTGCCAGCAGCCAGCTGTGGCCTCAGGGACAGGAAAGCCCCATCCTCACAGGGAAGCAAGGACCAAAGTCCCAAGAACGCTACCTGACCTTAGGGTGTACAGCTTCCTCATTGTTATCTGCGCCCAGACTGGGAAAACTCCAGGAGCTGTTTCTCCGAAGTAGCCATAAAATTCATGACTTTACAGCACTCACTTTTCCTTATCTGTCCTGCAGTTTCTGGCCAGCAAGCCACAGGGGCAGAAACCAGAGGCCTGTCTAAGCCAGAACCTCGAAACTTAGCTCTTTCAAGCTGCACATCTGTAGGATGATGGATGTATCTGCAGTTCGTTTTATATTCTTCAAACAGTCCCAGTTTTCAGATACGCAGTTCATCCTGCATCTAGCATTACTGACAACCCACAGATCCCCTGTACTTTTTATCAATGAAATCACCTGCCTTGGCTATTTCAGGATACGGTGAGATCCTGCTATCTTCTGTTCCCCATTTCAATCGACATAAACGAGGGGAAGAAAACAAAAACAAACAAAGCAGGGCCCCTACTTATATATCCAGGCAGGATCACACAACATAGGCCTGAAGGTACACATCTCTGGCGAAGTGTCCCAAGCCGCCCAGAGTCCTGCAAAGTCTTTTTCAACAGTTTTTTTTCCCCTAACAGATCCCACCCAACTAGTATTGACAAACGTTTCCTGGTCTTCGGATCTTGTTTTTTCCGTAGTCCTGGGTGGGGCAGTCCCATTCCAAGGAAAACAAAAAGAAGAGGGTCCATTTCTTGGGGAGGATGGCTGCCAAGGCCCAGCACAGCAATGGTAATTTTGCAATGCTGTTCAGGCCACCTCAGTGGGGCGGGACACTGATGCCTTGTGACAGAAGGCATTTGCATCAAGAGACACTTGAAAGCCACACTGCCATATCTTTGTTGGAACAACCCAACACACAGTAACAGCTACAACAAAAAACACAGCCTCCTCCTCCTCTTGCTTTCAGCATGTGCTGCCAAGCAAAATGATTCCTCTTCGCGTCTTCTTTATGCCTTCCCGATGGGAGCCACATCTGAGGGCACCTAACACAAAGGACGTGCGTGTAGGCTTTGTGCCTCGGGTATGACACTCTTTGGAATCCTTAGGAGTGATATTGATTTAAAGCCACCACGAAGTTGTGCCTCCCATGACCAGCCCAGGCGGCATTCAGCACCCGTGTTTTTCAAGCCCGTCTGCAAAGTACGGATCTAATTGAAACCACACGTGTTGCTTTTGTTTCACCCTCCAGAAGCGGCAGCAGGTCAGGAGGAGGCCCGGAGGGATAACCTGGTGGTGTCCCAGGGCCTGTAATGGCTGCAACTTGAAACAGCCCCTCCTCTGCCACGCTGCGTGTGTTGAGTCACTACGCGAAACCAGCAGCTGGAATCTCTCATCCACGAGGGGAAAATTATTTTTCAATGACACATAGTAAAACTAAATGGGATTGAAAAAAAGAAGCCACGTAAGCTTAATCATTCTTTCAAATCCCTTTCCCAAGGGCCAATATGTTCCCCTTTTTGCTTTCAAAATCTCTTTTCCCCTCTTGGTTAAAACAGAATAGTTAATGGTTTAAGATAAACTTCTGAGCCCAGAAGAAAACTTTCCGAGGCAGAACCACGGTATCAGACACCTTCAGAAACTTCTGCATTCTGGAAGTGGAACTCGGGATCCAAGCTCCAGTTTCAGCTCGGCTCCTGGTAGTGATCTCGGCCTCATCACATCTAGCTTCTCACCAGTTAATCCCCAGCCAAGAGGAGGAGTTGAAATGTGTAAACTCAACTTCTGGAATTGCAGGTTAGCACTCTGTTTTTTTGAATGTTTGTTATTTAAAAATATATATAGAAAGAAAGAGAGATCTGGCTCTGGTTCTCTTTCACGCGCGGCAGGGACCCAAATAATCCCATCCACTGGTTCACTCCCCAAGTGTCCAAGTACTTAGAGCCATCACTGGCTGCCTCTAGGGACATGAGCAGGAAGCTGGAATCAGAAGTGGAACTGGGACTCAATGCCAGACACTTTGATGGGGTGACCCTGTGGCAGCTTCATGCACCGTGCCACAACACTCTGCCCCTACGTCACAACCGGCTGTGACAGGGGATCCCTGGAAGAATCAGAAACAGTGTGTGCCCGTTCTTTCTGTCCTTCTGTAGCTCATTCACTCCGTCCTTCATACAGACCCACAGACCTCTGCCTGAGGGTCACAAAACCAAGGTAGCTTCCTGTCCAAGGACCAGAATCCGCTGCCAAAGGCTACCTAACAGCTACTGATAAACCTCACAGGCACATCTGAACTCGTCCAACAGAGCCAGGCCGTCTCGGGAAAAATCCAAGCAAGGTTCCCCTGATACATGCTAGGTGTTTCAGCACCCAGGGCTACCTAACAACGCCACTCTGACTGAGTGGCTTCAAACATAATATGTATCATAGCTTTGGAAGTCAGAGCCAAGAACTAGGCTCCCTCTACAAGTTGTAGGGGAGAATCTTCCTGCCTCTTCTGGGGTGGGCATCAATCCTTGGCCTTGTTTGGCTTGGGCCTTCATTCCAGCAATCTATGCTTCCACTGGCACTTGGTCTTCCTCTTTTTGAGTCACTGCCCAAAAGTCCCTCTTCTTATAAGGACATCAGTCATACCGATGATGACTTCATCTTAACATGACTACATCGGCCAAGGCCCTTTCCCCAGACAGGGTCCCCACCACAGGGCTGGGAATTGGATAGGACTTTATCATATTTGCACAGAGGGAAGGATTCAACCTTAACGTAAAGCAATCACAAGGAATGGAAAGGTAAAGACAAAGGAAAAATCTAAGTAATGTGACATTATTTGACAAAAGAGTGGTGCTGGAAACACCACTTTTTGCTCAGTTGAGCCCTGCATACTTCAAGCGGTGTCCACCTTGATGGATGTCCCAAGTCCTTGTTACCGGCAGTGCCACCAGCCCATACATTGCAATCTATTCACTGTGACTCACAACCCGTTTCACACCATTCTCGCAGCTCCTCAACCTCCCTGCAACAAGGAAGTCATCTACCTCTGACCTTCGGTGCTTTTCAATTGCTCCTGGATTACACTTGAAACTTGATGCCTTGACCTATGCTCAGTAGCTCTCTGCCTGCTGACCACTCCCTAACAGCAGCAGCTGCATCTCTGCTCAACCCCGGTGCTCATGGCAGATTCTTGCAAATATTAGCTAAAGTAAATGGACAGGAAGATAAAAGTAGAGAGAGATATCTGCTGCTTTTGAAAACTTCACCATGGAGAGGGACCTTTGAAACCAGGAGCTATTAGAACCTTCTGGCCTATTGATTCTCTCCCTGAATCCCTGGTGATCTCCAGCCTTGTGCCAGATGTCTTTGAAGTCACAGGAAACCCAGAAGATAAGCTTGTCATTGAAAGAGCAGAAATGTACCTGTGTGAGGGACTTAAGCTGGCACCAAGTGGCAGTAGCCATTCTTGGAAGCTGTCGGCTCTTGAGAATGGGACGGCTTCCAACAGAGGACAACACTCCAGTGCCCAGCAGGTCTTTGGCATGGAGGGATGTGTTAGCTGGTGGGGTTCATAAGAGACTGGCTGGCAGGACAACGTGTCCCTCAAGGAGGCCCACACCTCCATCACCAGAACCTATGAACATGAGGTTATACATAGCTACGGCTACAGCACGGCGGGGAGGAAGGCTGCAGGTGGAATTATAATCAGGAGACTCTTCTGGATGGCGTGGGCAGGTTCCGTGGACTTACACAGTCCCTACAAATGAAAGGCCATGGGGAGATTAGTGGTTCCTCGAGGATTTCATGGGAGAGGAACTGGACTTGCTGTCGTTGACTCTGAAGAAAGGGACCAAGAGCAGAGCACAGGTGGCCTACAGGAGCTGGGGGGGCGCGGGGGGAGGGGAAGCAAAGGAAAAGAAAGGATTCTGCCCTAGGGGCTCCAGATGGGATGCAAGCTTGCTAATACTTTGATTTTAGTTCCCTCAAGACCCATTTGCACTTCTGACCTCTCAAACTGTAAAACTCACAATTTATGTTGTTTGAGGCCACTAAGCTTGTGGTCCCGAGTTAAAGCAGGAAGCTAGGGCAGAGACAGACCATCTACTCCTGCATGTGGTTGAAAGCGAAGCCACAATAGGCTAAGAAAGAAGTCTTGCCTGAAGTCCCACGGCTCATGACTGGCAGGGCCGGTCTGGGTGCAGCATCGACAGCTCAAAGTCATGTCAGCTGTACTTTGCTGATGTGTTCACCTCTTGGCACACCCAGCCTGGCGAGCTCAGGGGCAGGTCAGCGCCCTAATCCTTAAAAAGTTCTACTTCATGATGAATTCCACCGTCTGAGCTCCATGCATGGCACGCTGATGCCTGAAGTTAACCTGGGACTATCCCAGTCCTGTGCACACCATTACCCAGCTCTTCCGGCCACAAAGAGGCCTCCATCCTCTCTACCAGGCACCTGTCGACAACCAGAAGACAAACTCTCCCTTGGCCCCCTCTGACACGAAATCATTTAGCACACAACTGTGATAAGCAATTGTCAGGATGCAAAAGACAGGTCTTAGAGTCCCTTTAACTGGTAAACAGCACAGCTTATGGGGAGTGCAATGTAAACGATTCTATTGACTTCCATGAGAGCTGATCTAGTGTTCTGGACACCCTGGTGATGCTAAGCAGGTTCTTTGTTCTACCAGAGAGTCCAGAGGTGGTGGGGGAGGAGAAGAAGCGCTTACACCTCTCTGCCCAGCCTGAACCTCCTGGCTCAGCTTCTTTCAGAATCAAACAAGATAAACTGCAGTAACCTCGAGGAATGTGCTTTATTCATGAGACATGAATTCAGACTTTTCTTCTGGTAGCAGATTCTACAGCTCCTTAAAAATATAAATAAAAAAGGAGACCATCTGAAAGGCCTTCTGCTTCCAGGAAAATACAGTAGATGCACTTTTCTCTGTGTGAATTATAGCTGAAACAAACCTCTGGGCATTACCCAGGAAATGAACAGAACAGCCGGCAGAAAGGCTCAGGAAAGTACAGAGACGGACACGCTCCAGACCGTCACGAATGCAGACACAGAAGACCTTCACGTTAGCAACGCTCGCTTAGGAACACGTACATAGAATTATTTGTCAAAACCAAGTAGGGTGGATTCTAAGGATGCAGTCAATTCACATTAAAAAAAAAAAAATCAGTGTAATCCATGATATCCACAGTTATCAAAGAAAGATCCATCGGATGATCACACCAGTTGATAAGATTTAATTTGATACAGAAAATACACAGATTGCAACTGGCAAAGAAAAATCGTAACAATCACGCTAACACTCAGCAAGCTAGGAACTGGAGGGATATTGTTCCCAACTGGCCAAAGAACATCTATTAAAAAAGCCCAATGGCTAACACCAAAACGCAGCGGGAGAGTCTGAACGCTTTTCTCCAGTGGCCAGGAACAAAGCAAGGACGTCTGTTCTCACTGCTCCTGCTGAACAGACTGCTGCAAGTTCCAGCCATTGCAACAGGGCACGAAAATGAAATAAAACGCCTACAGATCAAAAGGAAGAAATATAACGGCCCCTGTTTGGAGATAGCATATTCAAAAAAACCTAAGGAAACTACACACACCCAAGTCCCAGGGCTTTGCACTGAATATTGCTCTTCATTCAGGAAGGTTTCAGTATGTCATATAAACATGCGACATCCACTGAATCTTTTATATGACAGCAATGTGCACACCATAATTTAAAGAGATATTCCTCAAAAAAGCAAAATGTTTAGCGCACATCCAGCAAACCAAGGAAGACCTCTCCCTTTCTGTTACTCTGCCTTTCGAAAGAAATACAGTAACTTTTTCCAAGGGGGGACAGGGAAGGAAGACTTTCAGACGTTCATTACTTTGGTGCAGAATTAAAAAAAAAAAAATCGACGCATGGTTTCCTGCTTTATTTAGAAAAACAAGAATTAAAATAGATCACTAATCCTCACATCTCTCACAGAAAGAATGAACTGAAACTAAAGGCTGGATTTTAAAGTAAACATAAATTTTTTTTAAAAAGATGTATTGCTTGTTATTGGAAAGGCAGATCAGATATACAGAGAGATTAAGAGATGGGAAGAAAGATCTTCCATCTGTTGGCCTACTTCCCAAATGGTCGCAATGGCCAGAGCTGAGCCAATCTGAAGCAAGGAGCCAGGAGCTTTTACTGGGTCTCCCACTTGAGTGCAGGGTCCCAAAGGATCCTCTACTGCTTTCCCAGGACAGAGTTAGATGAGAAGTTGAGCAGTTAAGACATGAACCTGCGTCCACATGGGATCCTGACATTTGCAAGGTGAGAAGTTAGCCACTGTAGTAGGATCTTTGGCAAAGCAAAGGAGTTTTAATTTTAATGATCTAATGTATCACTTGTTTCTTTTAGGAGCTGTACATTTGGTGTTACTTCAGAACCTTGTCTAGTTTTAGATTACAAAGATTCTTTGTTAAAAGTTTTATGTTCAGAGCCTGGCACAATAGCCTGGAGGAAATATTATAAACGCTGTATCTGATAAAACACTAAAGATATATTAAAAAAAAGTGTCGGGGGGCTAGTGACATGGAGTGGTAGGCTGAGCCTCCACCTGCGGTGCCGGCATTGCAAATGTGTGTCACTCTGAATCCTGGCTGCTCTGTTTCTCATCAAGGACCCTGCTGATATGCTGGATGGTCAGCAAAGCATGGAGGATCCATGGAGGACCATCCTCAGGTCCTCGGGCTCCTGGTTGTGGAATGGCTCACCTCTGACCACTGTCGCCCTTGGGGGACGGACCCGTGGGCGGAAGATCACTCTAACTTCAGGAGTATTACACTGTCCAGCAACTCAGGAAAACAGTGTAGTACTTAGCAGAAAAGTAAACCTTCAGCACTTGCATTCCAGGACATGCCACATAACAAACTGCCACTTGGGAAAAGAGCAGAACTCATGCATATCACACCAGATGCGTCTCAGAGGCGCACACAGACTCTGCAGCCAATGCCCAAGTGTGTACAGAACAGGCTCCCATATACACAGCATCCTGAAATGACAGTTACCAAAGGAGAGAACAGAGGTCAGGGGACAGAAGTGAGTACACTGCTTCTCTCTGCACTATTTCTCACGTGCACACATAATCCTTCAATCATCTTAAAATAAAAGCCTTGATTGAAAAAAAAAAATGAAAAGACTGGCTTCCTCTTCTGTCAGTGCTGTCCTCTGATGTTGGGGAGCGAGAACAACACAGGAGGAAGGAGCGGAAGCTGACTGCCTCTGCACCCCGCTGCTCTGCAGTGCTCTTCAGCGCACGCCATCACAGGGCATTGCATCCCATGACACCTGTCCACCTGCCTGGCTGTTGGCCTTGTTTCTCCCCTGAAATGGAAGCCCCCCACGGCCAGGGCCTCTGTCTTAATGCCTCTGTAACAGAATAAAGATGGGGAAACGTCAATATTCTGGGTGCTATATCCGTGTATTTCCACCTGCCCCAAATCCAATCTCCTTTAAGGAGTTGCTTTTGGCACCTGAGTTCTGGTACGCTCGTACACTCAGTCCCAGAACCAAATCCAACACAGGCATCAGTTCCTGCCTCCGGAACTTCCTCTGGGGGACTGCGTTCCTGAACCTGTCTCCTAACCTCAGCCCTCTTGGACCTGCTCCCTCAGAGATGACCTGTTTTGCACACAGACCCACAGACACCTCTGAATTATGTGTCTCAGCATGCTTTCACTGCCAGTCTCATAGTGTGGGACGCAGATGGCAAACAGGAACTTGAACTGCCAGGAGCTTGTAACTTCCTACGCTGTTCCTCGTCAGTGCAGATCAAGTGCAGAGCAGGCTAGGGGACACATACACACACTCAGGGTCAGTAGGCAGGGTCCCCTGGGCAGGCCTTTCAGTTGCACAAAAAGCTTCAGAGTATTCTATTTCTGTCTAACTTACTCAGGGCTATGGCCTACACTCGTAGCATCTCTTGGATGTTCAACAAGTAAACCAGAATCCTGTGTTATTTTTCTTGAGTTGGAAGCCAGTGGCGCTTCTCAACTTAAAACCCAATGCCTACTGTCAGTTAAAATTTAAAAAAAAAAAAAAAGGATTTACTCAGCTACACCCAATGATGAGTGTCAGTAACAATGCATTTACTCAGCTACATCCACGGCTGTGAGTGAAATGTATCAATTTCAAAATGGATTGGGTGGGAGATTACAAATTAAAACCTTGCTATTGGGAGAGTGCTGGCTTCCCACCCTTACTGCAGCAGCAATGACAGACAGACAGCATAATTGCAGGCTGTGGATAATTAACATGCACCCGGTATCGCAAACATGAGCATTTAAAATGAACAATTATATGCTGAAAAAGAGACTGCAAACGATCGACTGAGGTGGAGGGGAAGCAGAAATCTATGAATGAGATGGTGTTAAACAGTTAGCTGTAATTCACTCCACTCTCTTCTCCCCAAGAGCTTTTTCAGCACGGAGCAGGGAGCGTTTCCCCGCGAAGCCAGCGGAAACACGGAGCTGAATTGCTATTTGCAAGCAGGCAATTTTCCTAGTTGTAAATAACCAGCAGCTTGGTGGGAATCAATTAGGAGTTTCCCATCTCTTCTTTGCGAGACTTATTTCACTCTATTTATCTTCCTTTGTTAATTTCCTAAAGCTGGGCTTTAAGGGATCCTGAGAGAAAGATCTATTTTTCTGCCCCTCATGTTTCCTGGGGAGCAAGACGGGGGTCATTTTTACATCTTCCCCATTTAGAATTCAAGTAGAGCGCTTTCGAGTCCGTCTCTCCTTTCAAGGCTGGCAAACTGGAAGGGATTTATGGACTTTGTCTAGCAACAGAGCTCCGAGCTCTGAAAGGGAACGATAGACTCACCAGGCAAATGAAATCGACATTGATGCAAAGAAGCTTTCATGGCAGAGCTGCACAGAGCCCTGGTGCCAAGAGAATGAAGGCTACCTCCTGAATCCAGGGCCGCAGACCATGCCCCTGCTGCTACTTACTCGTGTGATGGCAACACTGACAATGACAACAATAATACACATGCTAGAAGCCATCAATTACCGGAAGTCTACCATGGGCTGGCTACAGAGTATCTGGTCCTTCAATTTTCAATTGCCCACAACAACACTGTAAACTTTTTCTTTTTTTTTTAGTGTGCCAAGGCAAGATTTCCTGCCATAGTGACAGGAGGGGGCTCTAAGGGAGGAAAAGACCCCTCTTATTTTATAAGTGAGGGAAAATTCAGGTTTGGGGCTCCCGTGGGTCATAAATGCTGGAGCCAGCGCATACGCACTGTACTTGGCATCCAGGGTTAGTTGCCAATAGTCTTATCGTGGGAGAATGCGTGCTGCTCCCTGTTGCTCGGCCAGTGGATACCAGCCTAGCCTCTACGCTGAGTAAGTAGGTAGCTCCCTTTACTGAGTCTCAAAGGCCGAGAATGAAGTTGGAGAGGAATCTGGCCTGGTCCCACCTTGACAACCCAGGGAAGGGGAGGAAGTGGTAAATCCAGTCAGTCTCCATAGCTGGTGTGGAGCTTTGTGCTGGGCACCCTGCCTTCTCCATGGACACACAGTGGCTTTCGGCAAACATCTGTCACACCATTCTCCCCAAACAACCCTTGAATCATCTCTTTGAAACAGGAGAGAGTCCAGGACATGAACTGAAAATACACCGCAGAAATAAATATGAATAGCCCTCAAACTCTCTCAGCAAAGGGAGCAAATAATGACTTCTTAAGCGATAATACTGGCAGCGACTGCGCAGGGACAGGTGCCTGGGACTGGTCCCTGCAACACTGTGTGCAGAATGTCCCCTGCTAGGGCGGCGTTAATGCAAGGGACACAAGGCAGAAAACAATGCTGCAGGGTCCATAAAAAGGACGGAGTAACCCACACGCACGGACACACTTCGACCTTCCTGCCAAAACCGGGGGGTGATGGTCTGAACAATGTGCCACGGGATGTGCCCGCCTGCATGAGGCACTCCCATCCACAGCTGTGTCAGGCTGAGGCTCCCAATGCTAGAAACTAGTCAGGAGGGTCTCTGGGGGTTAGAACTAAGGGCTGTACCTGACGGAGAAATGACCGATTTCCCCCTGGACAGGGCTGAGCAGCCCGCGTCTGAAGAGCTACGGGAACTTCGGACTCTCGACATTCAGAACATTTGCGTGGACTTACTGGTTGGACGGCCCTCATCTAAAAATCTGAAGTCGAACTCTGAAAGTTGAGTGTGGATCTGATGGCTCAAAAAAGTCGTCAGGGGACAGTCAGGTAGGCCAGTGGGGAGGGCACACCCTTCCACAGCCAGAGCCTGTCCACCCAGCTGCTGACTCCAGGGAGCAGGCACGGAAAGCAATGGGGGCACATGGAAGGATGCAGAGAGAAGGCCTAGGTGCTGGCCCTGGCCTAATTCTAACCCCCACCCCACCCCTTGGCAACCTGGAAGCTTCCTATCCTGAAGACTCCCTGCTACACACCTGCCGTGGAGTCCTGAGACCACCCTCCCGCCCCACCCCTGCCCTGGTACTGTAGCACAGCAGATAAAGCCATTGCCTGCAGTCACTGTTCCCTGTGGGTGTGGATTCTAGTCCCAATCCAGGTCCCTGCTAAGGAACATGGCAAAGCACTTGCCTCAAGTGCTTGGGTCCCTAAGCCCACATCAGAGACCTGGAGGAAGCCCTCAGATCCTGGCTTCGGACCAGGCCACCTGCTGCCATCTCAGACACACGGGGAGTGAACCAGCAGATGGAAGATCTCTTTGTTTTTCCCTTCCTCCTTTGGTAACCCTTTCAAATACATAAAATAAAGCTTAAAAGGAGACAGACTCTCAGGGCTGCCCTGCATAATTATTTTTTCCTTAAGCTACTCTGCTTTCTGTTACTTGCAACCAAAGCAACCCCAAATCTCCCCAATCCCACCCCTGAGGCTCTCGACCAGCGTCTGCCAGTGGCCTGCAGATGGCACCTTCCATTCGGAGACAAAGCACTACTCCAGAAACACGGAATCTCTGCCATTACCTTTATTTTGCTTGATTGCATTACTCAAACAGAAAGAGCTATGAATAGTAATAATAATAAAGATACCATTAAAGTAAAATATTTGACACTCACAAGATTAAAAGCTGAATACAGCAATCTTCTCCTAATCATCGCGGGATATGCAGCACTTAATCAACAATTACCCGGGGAACCTGCCCGAGACTCCATGCTGAAGAAGCAGGAAAGGGCAGGGAGGACGGCAGGAAACTCAGTGCCACGAGCAGGCAGCGGATCCAAGCTCAACACTGCACGCACTGTGCTAAGATTGCTCTGACGTTTCCCTATCCATGCTATGCATAAAGACAACCCAAGAACACACATCCCAAACCAAAACACTGGCGAGAAAGCACTTTTTAAAAACCACTTGGAGTAGTCACACAATGGGGATTGGCCAGTTGTTGGGGAGCTTTATTGAGGTATAGTCTACACATTTTGATGCCAGTCTCTTTCCCCTCTGAGGAGAGACAGGCAGAACAGTTCAAGCCAGGAAAGACTCAGTTCAGGTCAGCTTGGAGAGGAAAGGATACAGCTTCCTTCCCTGGGGAGAAGGGTTCAAATCCCCAGAGGGTCTACCAAGATGTGCAGGCCTGTATCTAGGACACTTAATTAAAAAACAAACACACACATATACAGAGATGCACGTGTGTGCATGCTCGCAAAACACAGCAAAGCCCAGAAGTCCATTCAACGCCCCTTGACCCAAAGGAGGCAACTCGGTAGCTTGGGAAATGAGCAGCCACTTAAACCAGCTTGCAAACTTCTGGTTACATCAGATTTTTTCAAGTGATTTTTAAAGGAGCTAATTCTTCATTCAGGATTCACCCAAGCCACACACACACACACACACACACACACACACACACACACACACACACACGCTACGTTACCAACAGCCTCTTCTCCAAAGGGCTGGGAGAAGAGGGGTTTTTGTTAACCAAATACATGGCTTTGACAACCCGTGACCTCTACAAGCCGGTCTTACTGTGTTATTTTCGAGGAATGCCCCCCAAGGTGGCTCAGACAATAGCCAGCGAGGCCACTGAAGGACTTGGTGGGCACATAAGGACACTGGCCTTTCATTTCCGATGAGGGTTTATTTTCCGCCTTCTCAGGTAAACACAGTCAATCTGGCATCAAGGGATACAACTGAAGTGGCAAATGATCAATGTCAACGGCAATAACAGTACTTCAGAACAATCACCTCGACGCTCCTATTTCTTGCGACCTATGGAGGTGGGAGGGCACCCGACAGCTGAGGGGGAAATCGAAACAGCCCCGCAGCCACCCACAGGCCCGGGGTGCTCTCGGTGCAACGCGGGGGTCACACAAGGCTCCCGGAAGCTCTGTCTCACGGAGGAAAACGGTGAAAAGTTATATCCAGCCCTGGCTACACAAGAAAAGCTTCCTGCTTTGATGCTGAGGACACTCAGGAGAAGGGGTTAAAAGGTGCCCCCACCAAGCTCACTCATAGTCATGGGAGGCATTTACTCTTAACACTAAGCATCTAGAAATCCTTTCATATAAAAGTGAACAAAATCACACCCAAACTCCCCACCTCCAAGAAAACAAATTAAAACTAAGTTTCTGTACTATCCAAAATATTCTCTGAGGACATAAATATTCTATTATCAGTAATGGCCCTTAGTGCCCTTAAATCTGACCTTAGGATACAAAAGCTACCCCAGGGCAAATTCCTACAATAATCCAGGAGGTTTCATTTGGTCCTCTAACCTATGTCTTCCCTAAACAGAGACTCAGATTGTGCCCTGTGGTCAAACGAGCTCAGAGTTCACCCACTGACCATCACAAAAACTTTGCATAATATGAAAAGGCAAAGTTATTAGTCTTTTTTTTTTTTTGGCTTTGGTTTTGTTTTATTCTTAGGGTCTACTGTCTGGTTTCCTATAGGGTCCGAGCACATGTTAATGTTAACCTAGAAGCTGAAACACACCTACAAAAAGAAATCTGCCCTCCAGGAAGAGACATGTGGAAGAGGTTCACTCCAGAGCCCACGCGGTAGCTGAGTACCAGGATCCCATAGGGATGCCTGTTCACGTCCAGGCAGCTCCACTTCCCATCCAGCTCCCTGCTTGTAGCCAGGAAAGGCAACTGAGGATGGCCCAAAGCCTTGGGACTCTGCACCCCTGTGGGAAACCTGGAAGAGGCTCTGGGCTCCTGGCTTTGGATTAGTACAGCTCTGGCTGATGTGGCCACCTGGGGAGTGAACCATCAGGCAGAAGATCTTCCTCTCTGTCTTTCCTCCTCTGTATATTTGACTTAACACGCGAACAGCTCCAATCGGGGTGTGTGCAAATCTACTCCTCTCCTTCACACACACACATGCAGAAATACAGCAGAGGAGTTCCCAGAGAGTGGCAATGAATGGCCTGGTCAGGATACCGTCAGACTAGGAGTGAGGCCCTTCCCATTGCATCAACCAAGCACCCAGTTGGACCTTGCTCAAAATACTGGAATGCAGCAGCAAAGAAAGAAGAAGGCGGCTGCTCTGGGCACTTCCAGGTGTGTGAAGGGAAGAGAGTACTGTCAGGAGAGGACCCACGGCAGGTGCCTCAGGAAGACTTCCACAGAAGACCGCAGCTTTGAGTAACGATGCTAGCTGGAACAGCGCGAGGATCACACAGCCTGTCAGGGGCCTTCCATGTTCTATGCAGCCAATGGATGCTGCAGCAACTAAAGACACGTGTGCATCACATTCTGGGAGTGCACCTGCAAAAGACACGCATGGTGTCTGCATCCCCTCTCCATCTCTGGACAGCCGCTCTAACTGCTGACCATGCTGACATTCGCCTGTTACACTTGAAGTATCAAACGCAGTGTTCCTGAGCACAAAACACCCCGCGGCAAGAAACGCTTTCTTGGTTCTAAAAACCGACAAGCAGCGCTTCATTGTATTTTATTTTTTTCCTTTTACTGTCTTTACAAAAAAAGGAGAAAACAAGAAGAAATGGGAGTTGGGTTTCTCCAGTTTCTTTTTAACCTGATATTCTTGCAATATAACTCTTCACCCATCTATAGCTCCTCAGCCTCAGGGTTCTAAACCACTTAGGAAACAAAGGAAGGGAGAACCTCCCCATCCCTCAGGTTCATCACTTGGGAAAGCAGTACATGGGCAAGAAATCTCAGTACAATGCTTCAAAATTCACATCTGTTCATCCTTCCAAAAAAGCTTTTCCTGTCTATCTTCTGTAAACAGTCTGGTAAACTAACAACTAAAAATTAATTAAATAACAAGGACAACCTGTATGGGAGGCAGCTCGGAGACACATTCCAAGGCGGTGGACAAGTCACCCTACTACTGCCCGCCCACAGCGCCTCTTCCACCTGCTGCAAAGTCGTTGAGGGCTTAGACTCAGAACTCGTGCTCCAGCAGTTGTACTGCCTACAAACTAACATGTCATCATTTGGGGAGAACAGAGGCGACAGCTACAGGGTACAGGGTTTTTTTTTCCCCCCCGGGTGATGAAAACATTCTAAAATTGATTTTGGCAATGGTTACCAAAACCAAAGAATTGGAGACCTCCTACAGGCGATCGAGTGGTAGGCAGAGATGTGAACTGTACCCCAAACTCCTCAAGCTATCACATGGCTTAGGACCTTTCTCCTCCTATCACCCTCACGGCAGAAAGTTATACCTGAGAGCTGCTGTGTTACACCTTCAAGTTCAAAGATCTGTTTTCTCTGAACATGACTCGCCCCAGGTCTGGATGTCATACAGCAAGTCCAAGGCCTACCAGGAACACAGTCTAGGATTGCACAGGCTCAGTTTCACAAGGCCACAACAAGGGGCAATCACAGCGGGGTTGGTGGGGAATGGAGCAGTGCAGAAAAAGAACATGGATCCACACTGCTACGATGTCTGGGAAAGATGAGATTTGAATGACCGAGACAATCAAATTCCATGAACACAGCCCGATTCAGGGGTAGGTAAGAGGGACAGACTTTGTGTCCTCCGCTTCTCCACTTCCCTCCCGTTATCAAACATTCACCCGATCCACCCTGCTCATCTCTCAAGACCCTCCCGTGCAAAAGTGGGAAGACAAATAACATGAGGTCTGAAACCACAATGCACCACACAACGTGGTTACTGCAACAAAACAGAAGGTGGAGTGGGTGTTCCATTGAGCAGTGAAGGCACTGGCCAAGCCACCTGCAGCTCACACCACAGTGCCTGGGCTTGAAACCCACTCCACATCCTGGCTCCAGCTGTCTCTGTTGCAGATCCTGGGAACAGGGTTCAGGGACTCAGGGAGCTGGGTCCAGGCCACTCATGTGGGAGACCCTGATTGGTTTCCCAGCCCCTTGTTCAATCAGCCCCAGCTGTTGTGGGCATCTGGGGAGTAAACTAGAGCAGGAGACTTCTCTCTTTCTGTTTCATTAAAAAACAAAAACTCACGAAATTTTTCCCATTTTTACTGTTCTTTCCCAACTCCAGATAATGGCAACTAAGAAAATTCTGACCAAAAACCCGGGTTGCTAATGGAGATCTCTGGAACGTGAGAGAAGTAATAATTAGAAGACATCAGATTTGCTCTCCCTCCTATGCTCCAGCAAGCAGCCAACTGAATGTCCCTCCGCTCTAGGCCTGAACTCGTTACAGGGACACCTGTGGTGCAAGAATTCATGGTACACGGCCAGTCCTGGTGAAGCCACCATGACCCTTAGGTAGGTTCTTATGACTCTCCGCATTAGCTTCTACTCCTGCTCCTCCTGCATCCTCGCTCACCTACCACTCCATGACAGCTGCCCTGGACGTGGCCAGCAAAGTCCAGTCCAATCTCTCGTTCATGACTTACCGTGACCCGGCTCTGTGCCTCACTCCCATCTTCTGCTTTCTGCTTCTGGCTCACCCACGGTACCTTGGCCACTTTGTATGCTTTTGCATCCCATCCACAGGAGCAGATGACGGACACTGAACACCCTGTAGGGGAAGACTGCGGCTTGGCTGTGAATACTTTCCCAGTGGCTGCTTTTAACCAACGCTGGCTTTGAGCTTCTGCAGGTCGAGGCCCTAAAAACACAGGAGCTGCCTGTGCTTACTGATATGATGCCCTGGGGGTGGGGACACAGGGGTGGGATCAGAGCGGAGAGGTTTGTTCTGGAAGGAAAGATAAGCATACACTTCTGTGAGGCGCTCTGACCCATTGATGGATGGACCCCACACGACCCACAGGAACAGAACTAAAACTTCAACGGCAGAAAGGATCTTGATTTGATGTCAAATGAAAAGGCAAAAAACTTCAATTAAAGAAATCTCAAGAGCAAATGATCCAACAAAGGGGTGAATTAAAAAAAAAAAAAGCCATCCTCGTGGTTTAAACAGCTTGTTCAAGTAGAATACTTTAGAATGCCAGGAATTCAACCTCTTGATTTAAGAGCTCTGGAATTCAAGTGCTTCAGACTGAGACCATTCCACACACGCAAATGGTTGTAATTTCTTCTTTGTGCATCTTGGCATTGTACTTTTGCGTGTACCAGCAGAGCTGGCTTCCTTGGGTGCTTTGCACCTCTCTCACTCGGAAACTGGTACAAATATCAACCCAGCCGGATGCCACCCAGCACTCCTTCGTTGGAACTGTAAGGAAAGCTCCTGCCTTTAAATTACAAACAAGGCATAAAGTATTTCAAGGGCTCACTGAATGGAGTCCCAGGAGAGCCTAAACTTGTCACAGATGCTGTACTCTCTAACGCCAGCCATGGGCACAGAGATGTTCTAAACAGTTTTGCATAGCCACACGGCGTGTTTATGAACACCTGCAGGAGAAGAAGGTTCCTTCACTCAGCACTCCCCTGCCCCTGCACCAGACTGCTGGGTTGCACTCAGACACACAGAGAACTCCGAGCTGGGGGCTGCCTGAGGGGGAATCTATTAAAGGCATCACAGCCTTCGGAAAGTCGGGAGGGCAACTCAACTACACGGATGTGGACACACCATCTAATACTTTGCCATATGGATCTAACCAAGCAGACGTAGCATTCATGGAAAGAAACAATGACCTCCCAACTTTTCATGAAGAACCAGACATCCTGCCGGTGGGAGAATGGCTAAGACACCGCTGAGAGCGTTCTCAGCGCCTGCAGCTGGTCAGTAAACAAATCCGATGACACAACACCGCCATCAAAGACGCAACAGCGTGTAGGACATCAACATGAACTTGGGTAAACTCCTACACCTGTGGCTAACTCCAGAGCTGAGTAACTGCAGCTTCTGGGACACGAGCACGCATCCAAGGCCTGGGGGACGGCAGGCTGCATTCTATTTTTGACATGACTGAAAACAATAAAAAAGAAAAACATCTTGGGACACGAGAACATGATCTGAAGCATAGTTTCAGGTTGTCCACACACGGAACGTAAGCGGACACTGCCGCTGGCTGCACACAATCCCGGTGCCGGACTGTGCGGCGTGGGAAGCCCACGGCATCCCCAAGCTGGCCCTTCCCAGGAGAGAGGTTACTGAGCCCTGCAGCGACTCCACTGAATCACAACTGAAGGCTTCCAGCTTGTTTTTGATAGTGGCAGGCGGAAACACATCAGACACGTCTAACTGCAGTCTGTCATATGATCACTGGCCATGGGACAAGGGCAAGAATTCCCAAAGCATGCCGGGTAGAGAGGAAAGCGGCCTCCCTGGACTCCTGGATCAACTGTCACGTTTTTGACTTGAGGAGGAGCCAGACTCTGAGAAATCAAGCTGATCTGCCAGGACCATGGGGACTGGCAAGGTCAAGGAGAAAACACCTCTACCATTACCAGGTCCGCTATGGGCTAGAAAGAACTAGAATGAAACTGTGTAAAGGGGCGGGCGGGAAGACTAAGATTTGATGTGCTAGGCAGATGTTTTATGCTTTTCCAACAACAACTTCCTCTGTGCCCTGGAACCAACCATGTCCCTCTTATTTGGTCTCCCTTACAGAGAAGCTGGGATTCAAAGCAGGTACTCCATTACGGGAAGTGGGTATCCCAAGGGGCACTCCACACTTAGCAGCTTAAATGACCATGTGCAATCCCCACCACAAAGGAGTGGCTCCTACACCCACTGCACGGATGAGGAAACAGGTTCAACATCCTACGAAAAGTTGCTCAGCTCATCACTTGGTAAACTACATGCCAAACCCAGAGCTCAGAAGCTAGGATTACATTTGCATGAGCTGCTCCAAATTGGCTGGACACAAGGGGTGAGACAAACCTAGGAAGCAAGATAAACTGACACATTTGGGCGTAAGAAGGTAAAAGAGGGCCCAGCACTATTTAGCCTGGTGGCTAAATTCTTGCCTTGCAAACACCAGGATCCCATATGGGCACTGGTTCGTGTCCTGGCTGCTTTACTTACCATCCAGCTCCCTGCTTGTGGCCTGGGAAAGCAGTGAAGGATAGCCCAAAGTCTTGGGACCCTGCACCTGTGTGCGAGACCTAGAAGAAGCTCCTGGTTCCTGGTTTCTGATTGGCTCAGCTCTGTCCAATGCAGCCACTTTCTCCTTCTCTATATAAATGCCTTTTCAAAAATAAATTAATTTTTAAAGAAGAAAGCAAGAAAATATTGCTGTATTAAAGTATCCAGAGGAGGCAGGTGCTTGGCATAGCAGTGCCGATGCCACTTGTAATGCCCAACTTGGGTTGTGCTCCTGCACTTCCGCCTGAGCTTCCTGCGGATGCGCACCCCGGAGGCAGCAGATGAGGCCTTAGGTGTAATCTTGGTTCTCGTCACCAACCTGGGTCAGCTGGTTAAAGCAGCAGGATCCTGGCTTTGGCCTTTGAGCCCAGCCCTGGCTCCAGCAGGCATCTGGGTGGCAAATCAACAGGTGGAATATCTACCCCCTCACACACACCCACTCGGCTTCTCAAATAAAGACAGACACAGCATAAAACAGGCTGTAACGCTGGCACGGGTTTCTGGTGAGGGTATGGGAACCAAAGGCTGGGCACAGAGGCAGCCACCTCATAGACAGACAGAGGTCAAGGTCAGCTGGGGAGCAAGGGCACCACGCGTCTGGTGTTGCCTTTCCGCGTGCATCTCGGCAGGCCCCGGGGCGAAGGAGAATGCGCTGCCGCAGTCGCCAGCCTGCGGCCATGACAACTTACTATAAACAGCTCCTCTCCCGTCCCAGGTTGTCAGTGCTCATCAAGGGCATCGTGGCAGATGGCCAGGGCCCTAGGGGGACCAAAAACTGCAACGTGTGTGCACCTAGAGGTGTCCTGCGGCCCTGCTCGTGGAGGCGTTCATGGGTCCCACTGGAAAAGGGCCTCTGGCAAGGAGATGGCAGTCGCTTGGGGCATCAGGGTGATGCCAAGGAACTCCCCGGGGAGAGCTGCCATGGCCGGCACAAGGTGGGTGTACCCGCCGCTCCTGTTTCCCTGCCATCACTCACGTCATGAGGTGTGGCCTCGTCTTTGCATCCCAATGCTGCCCACCTGCGAGGTGGATGGCTCTTTCCCAGGAAACAGACTGAGTGGAAAAAAAACTTGTTATGAGAACAGAAAAAAAAAAAATGCAGATTTTCCTACTTCATTCCCTGAGGCACTTCTTGAAGCAAAAGTTGGGCTGGTGGGTGCAAATCGCTCCAGGGAGAAACAGAGAAATGTGTGCCTGACTGGCAGAGTGGAATTAAAACCCAGTCCTTCTGCCAGGTCAGTGGGCACACACTCATAGAGGACATTCGCGTAAACCTCTCCACCCCTCACCAGTCACTGTGGTTTGTTTGTTTCTAGAGCCTCTAACCTCCTTCTGGAAGTCCCCCAGGGTTTCCGAAATTCTGCCTCATGTAGAAGAGTTGGCAATAAGTGCAAATTTTCAGTTACTCGTTGGCAGACCGCGTCCTTACGCGCACCATGGTGGATCGGTGCCCAGTGCTGTGCGACCATGTGCTCTGCCTGCTGGGGCAGGATGGCTGATCAACCTGCCCCCAAGAACACGATGCCACAAGGCCTTCCCAGGTGGCGCCTAAGGCTTCTTGCCCTTGCCCTTCGGCACAGCCAGGGCCCTCAAGGCCACCTTCTCTGGCCACACCCCGATGGCGGTGGCCCCGGCACAGTCTGCGGACCTGCTCCCCACCAACAATGCACTTACAGGCACTTAGCAGGGATCTGTTGGAGAGCTAAGTGCCTTAATGACACTGGGGATCGATTCAGGGCTTTTTGTACTCCCCTCCTCGGGGTTTCCTTCATGGATTCCTGGGGGCGGAACTCCAGAGGCAGGGCAGTGCTGCCAGGCTCTCTGGGGTGGAGATGGGAGCCTGCATCCTCGGGTCAGTGAACCCCGCCAAGGCAACAGGAGCTGAGGACTCAGAGTGAATGCAAGTGTCTTTGGAAAGAATTCACCTGGTAATGCTTCTATTTCACTGGGCATGAATCCATGTCACCAACATCTGATCTCATTTCTTCTTTTTTTTAAAAAAAAAAAATGTTTTATTTGAATAGACAGAATAGGAGAGGAGGAGGGGACAGTACCTACTGTTTACTATTTTACTTCCCAGATAGTTGCAGTGACAGGGGATGGACCAGGATGAAACGAGGAATCAGGAGCTTTAGCCAGGTCTGCCCTGTGGATGCAGGGGCCCAAGCCTATCACAGGCATGGCAGCAGGGAGCTAGACAGGAGTGGATCAGATGGCAGCTTAGCTGGCTGCACCACAGAGCCAGCGCCTCTGGTTCCATTTCTACAAACAGTGCATTAGCTGAGGCCCGCACTACCAGTCATGCCTACCAGAGCCGAACAAGGGGCTCCAACCTGCTCCCTACGGGCACAGGCTGCCTGGGATGAGGTGCTATTTGGGGGGTGCATTCACTCACTCAGCCAGCACCCGCTCACTGGGTATCAGAAACAGCAAGAATTCAGTGCAAAAAGACCCAGTCATGATAACAGTGCAAATGCCAGGAGCCAGAGCCTGGCTGCTATCTTAGGCAACCATGCCTTCCAACTCTCCTACCCTGGTGAGGATACCCCATGGGTTGTCGGATGGACACATGTCTGGACACTCAGTCTTCACAAAAGGACTCCCTCTGGTGGCCTTCGCCTCGGCTGGGCAGGACAGGAGAGCAGGCCACGAGGAGAGCTGGACACGAGGAGCTGCCAGTGAGGCAGACAGTACTACCCGGGGCCCCAGTGGCATGGGTGGGCAGCATGGGTCCCAGGCAGACAGGAGCCAGGAAGACAACGCCTTCCGACCCCTTGGCCTCGCCCTGCTCCACAAGGCTAGGGAAAGCAGGCTGTGTGTAGATCTATTTTAGTCACGCAGCTGCAAACATACGATTTATGAAGACGTTTGACACTTGGCTCCCTGGAGCTCTTCGGGCACTGGGTTCTCACTATCCTGGGCTATAAGAAGCTGGCAGTTTTCAGTGCCAGTCCATCCTCCCTGCTGGTCCCCACCAAGCAAGGTGCACACGTTCCAGCCCAGCTTGCTCCCCTAACTCAGGGAGTTAAAGGCTGTGTATTATTGTGTTTGACATCCATTGGTCTCAATGTCTCTATCATCCGATTGCAGAGCTGCCTCTTCTTGGCAGAATTTAGCTTTATTGATTTCTATTTCTGACTCACCCGACGCCAGCTCATTCATTATTCAGGGACAATCTGGCTAGGAGACCACAGCTTGATATCCTGCCAACAGGAGTTGGAGCAGGTGGGACTTCCGCAAGTCTACTTTTCAGAGAATCAGAATTTATAAAAAGCACTAGTAGCTTAACTTTCTCAAGTTATTCACTAAAAGCCTGGACATTCTGAAAAAAATAGATCATTTATTTTTTTCTGTGTGGATTGCAGGTAAGCTCAGTGAGAAGGGGGAAAAAAAAAGAACAATGGCTCTGAGGCCAAAAGTTGACCCCCCCAGTAGAAACCAACTGGTTTAGGGGCAGAGAAAACATGCCCTGGTTTTGTGAGGAAATGAAGCTCCCCTTTGCCATTCATCCCCAGGTACGTGCTGGGGGTCCTGGGGCCAGGACTAGAGCAATCCCCCTCCCCAATTCATCACCATCACCACCTCCACCAGACACTTACATAGCTGTGATGTGGGCTTAGACCCGCTCTACAGCCCAAGGCTTACGGCCCCATCACTGCCCAAGGCCTAAAGGGTTCCAAATGCAATGGTGACACTTCCAAGGTGTCATAAAGTGACGGAGAGAGAGGCTGCCATAGCACATAAAGCTGCCACTACAAGGGTGCTGACCCAGGTCCCCATTACTGTGCCTGGGAAAGCAGCAGGCGATGGCCGAGTGCTTGAGTCGCACACTCTCATTGAGACTCAGTGCTTGAGTCGCACAGTCTCAAGACTCAGAGGAAGCTCCTGGCTCCAGGCTTTAGACCAGCTCAGCTCTGGCTCTTATAGTCATTTGGGGAGTGCACTAATGGATGGAAGATCTCTATCTATCCTTCTCTCCATAAAGAATTTCAAATAAATGTGAGTGTGTGTGTGTATGTGTGTGTGTGTATATATATATTTTAAAGATGCAGAGAATGGAGTCATTTAGCAGTGTCCTCTTTCTGTAGAGGAGATAGACAAGCTGTTTGTTTTTAAGCCATAAGAAGTTAAGTTCAAATCGGAGTGGGAAGAAATTCCTTCCAGAAATTTGGTTTCAAACATACCATTGAAGAAAGGAGTAAAATTAGCCCCTGAAGAAATCCTCTAAGAACAGAACTAATTGCCACCTGTAGGCACCGAGTGGTGCATAATCCGATCGTTTGGGGAGAGCCGGATTAGGAAATCTCTCCAGATCTCCTCCTGGCCTCCCCACCAGGTGGACGCCTGCCAAGGAAAGTTGCAAACACTCACACGTGTCTCTGGGTGAGGCCTGGCTGTGAGCGGCTGCTGGGCCTGGGTCTCTAGTGGACCAAATCCTCATGCCATGTGTAGGGCAGGGTCGCAGTGTCTGGAAGCCCTTGCTAACAGTGACATTTCCTCAGAACACACTGGTGAGAGACAAGGTGAGTGTGACTTGCTTCTTGCTTTCAGCCCCGGGGAGTGTCTCCGCATACCACAGCAGGGCCCTCTCATTCATCCTCCCACGTTTAAGACTACAGGAGACATCACAAAGAAGGAGCACCTGATTACAAACTGGGAACCATCTGTAAACCGTAGAGCTGTGCCAACTGGGACCTAGGCTCCCACTGCAGCAGGCAACAACACAGGGCAGGGGGGGCAAGCTTGTGCCAGGTGCCTCTTGGTCCCCATGCCCCTTAGTTCGACCCCAACATAGAGGAATCCCGATTCCATGTTGTGCTTCAGGAACATTTCTGCCAAAGAAAACCGCCAGCGAGCGGAAAAGGGAGACGGAACGAGGGAAGGCAGCCCCAGCAGTGCTGAGAGTCAAGGACAAGGGCCGAGTTTATGAACGCTGGAACGGACCAATGAGGAACAAGTCCTAGTCTCTGTCATTCTCCCCTTTATTGCCTGTCAGTGACAAGGACACAACGGCAATGATGACAACGAGGACTACAACGCCAACGGCACGGTTATGGCAAGGACCATGAGAGGCCCTGGCAACAGCCACACTTCACGCTCTTAAATGGAAGCGGGTGACTGCTCGTGTCATCTGATCTAGAGATACACAAAGAGCTCTGCCTTCAAATGCCTTATTCACACCACAGTCACCTCCCAGCCTAGGTGGCTCCTGTGGCCTGCAGACACTCTGCCTGCAGAACAGCATATGAAGACCGGGAGGGGTGTGCAACCGGGGTACAGCCAGTTTTTTTCCTTTCTCTTCTGGCGTCTGCCCCAGCCCACACACCCCCAATTCCTGTCTCTCTCACTTCCACCATGTCCCACTTAGTGCATGCCTGGGCTGCTTCTCATTGGCTAACAACTCGCAGATTCCAGTGAGATGCTTCTGATTACAGAACGAGCAGCCCTGACCCCAAGCGCATGGGACCAGAAGTGGTGCCAATGTCACAGTGTTTCTTGTGTTGCAATCTCAGCCTAAACCTCTACCAGCTGAGTACCCCACACCGCGAGCATCCGGTCAGCTTGGAGGCTTTGGGGTTGTGGATTTCAGATGTTTACCTGATACCAAAAACAGAAGCCACCAGCCTGGCTGTACTCCAGAATCACCCCAGCCTTTAGAACCTCAAATTCCAGGCCCCTAACCCAGACGCTGCCGCTCAGACTCAAGGAGCTCACGAACCAGGGCTGTTGGCAAGGAAGTGAATTCAAACATCAACTGCTGTTGCTGTGCCTGCAGAGATGTTATGAGAAGTTGTCTATGAAACTAGGGAACAACTTGAAGCTGTGTTCTCTATTACTAAGGCCGCCGTCTCCCTATGAGGACCCTAACCGTCCATCTCCCAGTGTTAGTGTCAGGGACCTTCGTATTGCCCCAGGACAGTGAGGTCAGTTCGAACTTTCTGAACACTTAACCCATAAGCACGAACACATTTCTTTCTTTGCTCTGGTTAATAGGAAGCTCAGAACCAAACTCATGCCTTTAATTGATACATGAGAACTCACAACTTTAATTGTGTTCATTTTGGGCTCTCTATGTACTGCTTTCATTATTTCCACATTTCCTTTGCAGAAACCTCTGGTCACGAGGCATTTTTGTAAGCCACTGCAAATCCTTTTTGAACAAGGTAGGCTATGTTAGACAAATCAATTAAAGACAGTCAGCGACACGCAGCCCTTCGTGGCAGAACAGCTCTGAAGCGGATCGAACCAAGTGCCTAAGCAGAGAGACCGGGGCTCTGTGGAGACGGCTGGGTTGTGGGGGCCAGTCCCCAGGCAGAAGCCTTCCCTGCGGCTCTGGTTGTCACAGAACGTCTGAAAGCATCTGAACTGCCCAGAAGCCTGCCTTCTGAGGAGGATGGTTAAAGTAAACCTAGAAGCAGCCATACACACTCGAATCCAGGAATCCTGACTGTCACTTCTGAACCTACCTTTCCAGGGCCACCAAGCGGTGCCACCTACGCAGGACACGCTTCAGGGTTCAGTGCCCTCTGACGGTGAAACTCGGCAGGTTGCAGCAGACAACATGGTACAGACATTGTGAGCAGATCGTTTAGATGGTACACGTACAAGAAGCCTCATCCTAAAGGCTTGGGACTAGGGAGATTTCAGTTCTTTGGAAATTTCCACCTGCAAAATGAAGTGCTTGAGGACGGGACCCATATCTCAATGAGAAGTTCATGAGTGTTTCATACACACCTTATAGACAGGGCCTGAAGACAATGTTATGCAATATTTCTAGTATGACTGCATTTAAAAAAAGTTTCATTTATTTTTACCTATTTGAAAGAGTGAGCTTGTTTAAAAAGAAAATCTGCTTCACTGCCTAAATCCCTGTAACAGCTGGGCTGGACCAGGCCAGGGCCAGCAGCCAAAAGGACTGCAGGTGTCACCTGCATTAGCAGGAAGCTGGAGTGGGGAGCAGAGCTGGGACTGAAACCCAGAACCTCCAATTTGGGATTATGGGTGTTCCAAGGAGGGCTTAATGGCTGTGAGCATGCCTCCATTTTGACTGGTCCCAAGGGGTGGGTATGGAATTTTCTACTTTGGATATTCATCAAAAAAGTTTCCAATTTTGGAGTATCTTGGATTTGGAATTTTTAGGGATGTTCAACTGCAGTAGTTCTTGAAGACTCTGGGCACTCCAAGCATCCTAGCAAGTTCTTACACACAACTCCATGCCAAAGTTGACCCAAGGCATCATCAACCCATCAGAAAAACATTTCCCGGCATGTGCTGAGAAGGCACTGAGCTGCGACTGCTTCTAGAGAAGCCAGAAACCCCAGGGAAGCTTAGCTCGGAGCTCTGGCCTGGCAGGAATGGCCATTGTCCTCCTGTGGATGGCTATGCTGATCATGCCCCTGAGAATACAGCGAAGCCCCTTTGCTTGCGAGGACAAACTCAGTGCATCCGTGTCAGGAAAGCAAGGACTGCCCAAAGGACTGCAGACCGTCTCCCGGGGCCTGCAGGCTGCTAAGCTGCAGGCTGCAGGCTTGTTACTGCTGTGCTCACAGAACAAGGAGAGGTTATGGATCTTATCTAGGAAAGTTCAGAGCTCTCAGGCACATGCTCAGGCAGAAGGAGGGATGGTGCAAATGCAGTCCTTATCCTCCATGATTCAGTTTGCAATTATCACTCAGATCCACAAAGATTAAACTACCCATGAGCAATGGCCTGAGGAACATAGAGTAGTGGCACGGAATTTAACTGACTTTATTCTTCTGCACATTTTAGTTCTCTAACCAATACATTTTTAATGTAGCAAGTAAACAGTGAACAAAAGTTGCACAGTTCAGAATGACTACTTGGACGTTTTGTAGCATATGTGTCACACTCTTCTTCGAGTGTATAAAATCATAAGTTAACCCTGGATTGGTGTTAGCCTCAGTCGGACTGTGGACCACACACTAAGCGGGGTGCTGAGGCCTGCCCAGCCATGGCCTGGGCCTGTAGTTTCCCCAAGGGACCCAAAGAGGTAAACCCATTAAATCTTCATGCAGTAGCTTCTCGGTAGGAATGCCTGACAGTGGAACAGGAGCTGAAGCAAAGGAAGCCACGGGAACTGTGGTTAAGGTGTCAGGTGCCTGGGTTTGCATCCTAGCTCACCAGATTCCAGCTTCCTTACTAATGCACGCCCTGGGATGCAGGACGCACCAGGTGGTGGCTCAGGCACGTGGTCTCTCTCAGCCACGTGGGAAGCCTGGACGGAGTTCCAGGCTTTGGCTTCAGCCCAGGCTGAGCTTCTGCAGCTAGCCGTAGATAGAACCCGCAAACAGGACCATTTTCTGTTTCTGCCTTTCAAAGAAAACCAACCAGTCATCTAAATTTTCCCTGCGACCCTTCATGGTGATTCTTGTTTCCCCATCTCACAGAGGAACTAAGGCCTGGACAGACACAAGCACGCTGGGGAACAGAGAAGTTGTGATGCACGGCTGGACAATGAGCTCAGCACTGCGAAAAAGCAAGCATCAATCTTACGCTTCATTATGATAGATGTCTGGGGTTTCTTTTCTCCAATCCTGACTAGCCCATGGAGAGAAAAACGACACCTCTGTGCAAGGAAGGCAGGGAAAGGGAAGCAGGCTGGCCTGGGGAGGGGCTCACTTTCTCGCCAATCAGTCCACTTTCTGCCCAAGGCTGCTTGTCTGTTTATTATCGGCGTGGCCAGCCGGGTACCTAAGAGACTTCCTGGCTCTCTGCACAACGTATCACATACAAACCGGGATGTAAAGCCCTCTGCTGCTCATGGTGACGTCAGATACACAGCCAGTGCAGGGGAGAGAGATGGAGGGAAAGAGACTGTTCCACATGCTGGTTCGTTCCCACAAATGCCTGTAATGCCAGAGACCACTGGGCTGGGACAAAGCCAAGAGCTGGGACCTTAATCCAGCTCTCCCACGTTGAACGTCAGAGACACAATCAGCTGTCACAATCACCGGTGCCTCCCAGGGTCGCCCAAAGCTGTAGCCAGGGATTGAAGTGTCCAAGTCAGAAGTACCATGTCAATCACCTTGACCAGGAAGAACAAGCAAGCTGCTTCTCATCACACTAACGGGCTGCGGGTGGAGCTGGGGGAGTGCAGAACAGAGACTGGGGAAATGGGCCCAGCAGGAAGAACCTGAGTTACACTCAAGGGAATACCTCAAATTAACTGGAGTAAGAAATCATGTTGGAATAGCATGCTAACTCTTTCAGGGAAGGTAGAGGTCCAGCTGGGATTCCCCTGGTCTTAAAAAAGGGTGGAACAGCCTTTGGCTCCAGGACATGCTCACAATGGAACCCACGTTGGAGTACTAACGTGAGAAGGGTACTACCGTTCCATTAACACAACACACTCTTAAGAGACTTGAAGACTTAAGAGGCAGCGTTGCCCACCGAGCCAGTATTTACAAGGGGCTGATGTACGGAGACTCACAGTTTAACTGAAGATGACGAATGCTTCACTGACCTGACTGACCTGAACACCTTCAGCATCCTGACAAGTTCTGCAGAGCAAGTCTACTCCTTTTTTTAAAAAAAGATTTATTGATTTTTACTGCAAAATCAGATATACAGGGAGGAGAGAGAGAGAGAGAGAGAGAGAGAGAGAGAGAGAGAGAGGAAGATCCTCCGTCCGCCGATTCACTCCCCAAGTGACTGCAATGGCCAGTGCTGTGCTGATCCAAAGCAAGGAGCCAGGTCTCCCACACGGGTCCAGGGTCCCAGGGCTTTGGGCCGTCCTCGAGTGCTTTTCCAGGCCACGAGCAGGGCGCTGGATGGGAAGTGGAGCTGCTGGCATTAGAACCGGCACCTATATATGATCCCAGCACTTTCAAGGTGAGGACTTTAGCTGCTAGGCCACCGCACCGGGCCCAAGTCTACTCCTTTCTAAGCCAACTTTTAGGGTATGACAATTACGTGGGCTTTCATTCGAAAAAAGATCTTGGTTATTCTGTTTTCCGCTGCAGATCACTAATCTCAGTGAAACTGGCCTGTTTGGGTTTTAAAAAATTATTTGAGGGAGGGAGAGGGTAGGGGATGGGGGAGGGAACAATGGGAGAGAAAGAGAGAGAGAGAGAGAGAAAGAAAGGAAGGACAGAAATGGTGATTCACTGGCTCCCCTCAGCCCCAGCCAGCCCACTGAGCCTCCCAGGTGTCTGCTGGCCAAAAGCTGGAGGCCGAACCGGAGCCGCGAGCTGTACCCCAGCCCTCCACATGCAACGCGGCCATTTTCACGCCGAAGCTAAACGCTCGCTCCCCAGGCCACCTATTTCACAGTCTCAAAACTAGTCAAGCGTGATGTTCTTCTCCATTAAAATGTTGTCCATAAAACTTCAAAGTTTCAGGAGTGATCGCTAAATCAAAAACTTCATTGGCTTATTTATCTACAAAGATACCATGATGGGATCAGAGACCACTTTTGTCTACATAAAATACTTAGTTTAAATGATTTGCCAGTCTGACTTAGGAAAGACCGTCTCAAAGTTTTGGCTAAGCACTTTTCATTTTCACCACCTTAGTTCACTTACACTGATGTAAGTTGATCTTAAGCTACATTTGTGAACCTAACTTTCTGGTTATAAATTTAAATAAAAACAACCCACTCCCGGTGGGGGGCTGGACTGACATTTAGAAAGCTTTGCCAGCTGCTGTAATCTAAATATTTCACTAACAATATCAACAGCAACAGGCTTGAATTATGGCAGAAATTTTTGTGACTGAATTTTGCTGGCTTTGAATTAGCATATTAATCTAATAAAATCTATGCCAATCCTGTTAAAAAAAATCATGTAAAAATTCTGAGGTTTATGGAGTGCAGGCATTTGGCAGAATAATGAAGACATCACACGGGGTGCCCACGATCCATACTTGGGTGCATGGGTTCGAATCCCGACTCTGCTTCAGACTCTAGTATCTGACTAATGCATCGACAAGGGAGGAGGAGGAAGCAGCAGCAGTCCAGGCACCTGTTGCTGCCAGGGTAGACCTCGATCGAGCTCTGGGCTTCTGGTTACGGGGTACCCTGAAGGCATCTGGGCAGTCAACCACAGGACGGAAGATCTCTCTCCTCTCGGCCTTTTGAGCAAATGAATATTAACCAATAAAATAAAAAATAAAGTGCTCAGGCCCAGCATGATGGTGCAGTGGTTAAGGTCCTCGCCTTGCACGCCTGGGATCCCATATGGGCGCCAGTTCTAATCCCAGCAGCCCCGCTTCCCATCCAGCTCCCTGCCTGTGGCCCGGGAAAGCAGTCGAGGACGGCCCAAGGCTTTGGGACCCTGCACCCGCGTGGGAGACTCGGAAGAGGCTCCTGGCTTTGGATCGGCATAGCATCGGCCTTTGCGCTCACTTGGGGAGTGAATCATCGGACGGAAGATCTTCCTCTCTGTCTCTCCTCTCTGTATATGCACCTTTCCAATAAAAATAAAATAAATCTTTAAAAAAAAATAAAGTGCTCATGGAAGAATGTATGCTATGAAAAAAAATCATGCATGTGCTTCATAAATTTCCCAGTATCAAACTCAGGCTTTAATTCTACTTGCCCATGAATCTTTATTTTTGGGGGTGGAGGAAGGGCATATATCATCCTGTGGATGTCCAGTGTCTCATACTGAGTCTGGTGCAAACCAGTTATTAACGCTTTCCAAGTGATATTTCCTTGTATTCAAACTGTATTTTAACGCTCTGTATTCGAGACTTCATTTTGAAATGACCTGAGGTAGATCTTCTATTGTGTAAGGACGCATCAGCTTAGGAGAGAAAACAATCGCACATCTCATTGAAGAGACTTTCCGGCTTCTTTTGGGGTTGTGACGCCTTTTGAGTTATGCTCACCAAATCCTATTTTCTCCTCTAAAGCACTTATTCTATTAAAAAAAAAATCTGAAAGGTAAAGCAATCAAGAGAGGGAGAGCAAGAGACTGATACTGTTCACTGGCTCACTCCCCAAACGACTGCAACACCCGGGATTGGACCAGGCCGACCGAGAATTCAGGAACTCCACTGGGGTGGTCCCCCATGCTGGTGTCAAGGGAGCCAGGAATTAAGCCATTACCTGCTGCCTCCCAGGATACATTCACGGCAATCCAGAGCAGAAGCAGAGAAGCCAGCTGAGTTGGCTATTCTGATATGGGATGCAGGCACTGCGAGTGGCGGCTTAACCCACAGGGCCACACATTAGCTCTCCGATTCCGATTTTCTATCTCCCAGCTCAGCTCTACATCTGGTGCAAACAGGCTTGGAAAAGATCCCCTCTGTTCACAGGCTGCCAGTGGTAATGAGCCACAAAACAGCAACAGTTTTACATTTAAGATTTCCCCAGTGTTCCCAGGGAAGTGTATGAGAATAGTTAGTTCTAGACCCACCATAACCACACAAGAGCCAGGAACTATGTGGTAGCCCGAGGACTGAGCGAGGCACACTGCCCTGAACTGGAATACAAGACTGGAAGTACTAACGGTCGCTTCCCAAGATCTGAGCAGGACCTGTCTATTCCAGCAGCATACACATTTCAAAAACAAAGCAACAGACAGATGCCAAGAGGCTAGGGCGGCACGTGCGTGCACATACAGTGAGTGAAGTGGGACGTCTAAGGTCGGATTGAGATCCTCCGGCTTGTTCCAGAACACTGCTAGAATTCACGGGTGTTCAGAGCCGCCAAACCCAAAGGCATACAGCGGGTACCAGGGAGGTTACCTGCTGAGTGATGACATCCACTTTGCCTAGCAGAACAGGTGCTGCTGAGACACACTTCCTGGCCTCACTGGTGGTGATGGAGAGCAGGGAAATGAGGTACAACCCCCCATGGCTGCAGGTGAACTGGGAGTAGCCCGCCCTTAGCAGCCAAAGCCGACCTCCTGGGGCCTGACCTCAGCGTCAGAGACACTTGAACAGGCTGTGGAGGGATGAGTCTGCTCCAGCTGCTGTAACAAAATACTACAGTCCGGGTGCTGTCAACAGTTCAGAGGGTGGGAGGCCAAAGGCCAAAGGAGTGGGCAGATCTGGATCTCCTGAGGGCGTCACCTCTGCTCGCAGCAGCATCTCGCCGGGCTGTGTCCTCACACTGTCCTCCCCCCACGCCGTGTACTGTGTACCTGGCTGGTGCCTCTTCCTTTTCTGATAAAGACAGGGTCCTGTAGGACTAAGGTCCTTCCCTATATATCCTCATGTGACCTTAATTACCTCCTTAACAGCTCTGACTTGCACATTCAGTCTCTCTGGGGGGTCAGGCCTTCAGCATACGAACTCGGGAAAGGCACGGTTCATTCCCAAATGGCGGCTTCCTTGCTGTCACCGCCACAAGTTTTGGCTGATTGCCTACACAGGGTGCTCGGTGGGCCTGCAAGGTGCAGGAGGTGGAGACAGGAAAATCTGCGGCTGCAACGCAGACAGCAGTCCGTGGGGGGAAGAAATAAGGGCCAGTCACACAGCCTTAGTCCTTCCTGCCAGGGCATAACGGCTCATTTTCTGGGAGAAAGAAAACAAGGAGTGAGATAAGACGGCACGGGAGCATGCTGCGTGGGCAGTGTGAGGCTGCTGGCACTGGAGTGTCCCCTTAGCGCCCAAGTGAAGCAACTGTGCCTTCTCGATCATAATGTCACTGGGGCCTCCAAACAAAACAGGTGCAAGAATAAAAACATTCGGTTAGCCAAGCTCACAAAGTAACAAGGCCCAAACCAAACGCACGGGCCACCAGCAGGTGCACAGACAGGAAGTCAGCGCCATGCATGTTTGAAAGCAAGGCAGAACTCTGGAACTATAAAAAAAACCTCCATTTCTCTTTCAGGGAGCTGACCTTCCCCCTTGTAGGAAAGAGGGATGAGAAACAGCATGTTCTAAGCAGGCTTGTGGGGAGGGGCTGAATCACGGAGTGGGGAGTGGGTCTGACTCCAGAAGTAGGTTTGAGAGAGGGGTATGGGAGCAGATGGAGCAAAGTCAGTCCTGTAGGCAAACAGGGCACGGAAGGAACGGCGAGGGACTAAGAGCCGATTTCCACAAAGCCTGGAGTCTGCTGGAAGCTGTTCACATCAGCCATTCAAAGGACAAGGTTGGGCAGGGCCACCGGAATGGCAGTGCTCCCAACTGGGGCTGGAGTGAAAAAGACACAAAGAAACAGAAAAAGTTTGTGGACGATGGAATCAAAAAATGTTTTTGAGGAAAAAAAAAAAAATAAAGTATTCAAAAAATACAAGGAAAATGTATATTATGAAAAAAAGCTATGGACAGGTTTCAAGTTTTCTGTTTATCAAAGTACACTTAACTTTGTTAAAAATCTTTATTAGGAAACAGATGGGAGTGGGGAGGAATGAGAGATGTTCTCCCCTGTTGTCCCCATTTCCAAGGTCTACCAGCACTGGGGCTGGGCCAGGACCAGCAGGAGCTGGCCAGGTCTCCCCTGGGTAGCAGGAAGTGAGTTACTGAAGCCACTGCCCGCGGCCTCCCAGCGGGTACATCAGCAGGGAGCTTCACTCCGGAGCCAAGCCGGGCACGAAACCCAGGAACTGCAATAAGGATTAAGGCATCTTCATCAACAGGCTAAATCCCCACCGGTGAGTTGATCTTTCAACTGCTTTTTCCATGAGCCAGTTTTTACTCTCTCAAACAAGCAGCTAAGGACAGGGTGAGGAAGAGGGGCTCCTGTGACACACCCAGAAGGGAGGAGGTCACTGCCTCGACAGGTGTGCCCGGGCGGACGAGAGCAGGGCAGCGCCTCGGACTGTTACCCCAGGCCAGCAGCCTCTGCATTTCTTTCATTACCCAATTTTACTCAGGGGGAAAAAAAAACATAATAATCATCACATCTTAAATCAGTATAATTTGAAGAGTAATTGAGTAATGAAAATCCAATGTAGAACCAAAAATGTAGCCTCTTCAATCTCACTTGCTAGTTCCCAACTTAATTTTTAAAATTAAGACACTTCTAATGAGACTCAAAATTGTTCACAACGAATACAAAATGTGAGAGGAAGATAAGATGCTAAAAGAGAAAATGTGTTCCGTCTCAAAAAAACCATCAGACCCAGAATCTGGGGGGCTGCACAGGGTGGACAGGGCTCTCCAGAGAGGGCCTTGGGGCCGGAAATCACAGTTGCTAGACAGGTGAATTCAAGACCTTGGAGGACCACGCAGCTGCCCTAAAACAGTTTCCATGGTGCACACCTGAATTTGGCACTTGAGGGGCCTGGCTTTAACCCCGAATGTGATTACGCCTCGTTAACACCACATGGCCACACTCACGCAGGTGCACTTGCACACGCACACACTCGCTGCTTGGCTCGCTCAAACACTGGACCGTGAGCCTCTGCGTGTTCGTTTCTGAGATCAGGAAGACAACAACATCCATATGGAGACGGAAATGCACGACGGGTCAAGGCTCTGACACAGAGGGTGAACTTAGGTTTTATTATCACTAGGATGCTTAAGACCAGTTATCATTTCTAGAAAGCTCTCCAAGCTCACCTTAAACCTCTGAGTGGGCCTCCGCGGACAACAGAGAGGTGAAAATGCCACAGCCCAGAACAGATCATCGGTGGCACTGTATTGAGTCAAGCTGCCAGTGTCTTCCAGGTTGTATATAAGAAAGATTTAATTCAAATTGGCTTCACTGACAGGCAGAGGTCAGAAGTGTAGAGTGCAGGTGTAGAGTGCCCCCTGGTCTCTGCTTCTCCATGTGGCTGCCAGGTTTTCAATCATGCAACAAATCAGTAAGGCCAGGGAGTTCCTCTAGGAAGCTGGCACTTCCCAATGGGAATGTGTCATGGAAGCAGGGGAGGGAGACAAAGCACGAGGCAGGTTCCATTAGAGGAAAAGAAGCCCTGAATTGGCCTGACATAGCTTACCGATCACCTGCCAACAGGTTGCAAAGCTGAAAAGTGACAACATTGCTTCATTTCCAAACCATGGCAAAATGCAGAGACTGGAGCTTTGCAGGGAAATGGAATCCCTGGTCGACACAGAATCGGCCCTCTGCGTAGCATCGTCTTCTTGTGTCATCACAACCTTGTTCGTTGTGGAAAATGAAGATACACCAAGGTGCCGGGTTATAGCCTCCCGACCAGCAGGTGTCATCCAAGAAATCTAGAGGCTCCTTGATGCACTTGGTATGAGATGAGCAAGCAGACTGGATCACCCTGACCAGACCTCATTGAAAAAAAAACAGAAAACTACAGCCTGAAAAAGGACTTGACGAGCAACAGGTGCTGCGGTGCCCACCAAGTAGGGAACAGGCTTAACAGGATCCCTTCAGTGATTTCAAAAAAGTTCCTGTCACTCATAGCAAGTGAGGTGGTCTCTGTTGCTCCCTCTCCTCTCTCTGGTCTCTGATACTAATCTTTGCAAATGCCTCAGTCTAATCATACTCTGGCCCAACCGGGGAGACCAAGGGAACGAAACACAAAGACAGATCACAAGCAATTCCCACCCATCCCCAGGAAGCTGCTTCTACTGTCACATCTCCTGCAACATCTTAGTCACTCAAAGAATCAGAGAGCAGAGCTAGTAAGGAAAGTGCTCTTCTCTTCCCAGGGGTATCCCACAAGTATTCTTAACATGCCAGGAAACTTCAGAGTCGAAAAACCACCTTACATATTCCTCAAGGTGTAACTTCAGCTCAACCAGGTTTTTCAAGGCTGTGGTTGTTTCATATGTTGTTTGGGATGGAGGGGAATGGAAGCATCCTTCACAAAAATGCTGTAACAGAGTCCATTTACCGAATGCCCAATAACCACCAGAGCCAGTGCAAGTCTCTCTATGACGTGTTATCTTTCAGTTCTTAGAGAATCTCATGGGCTGTAAGCTAGTCTCTGCTAGACTGGCTAGCAAAGGAGGGCTCAGACAGACACTCAAGGTCACAGGGCTGTGTGTGGACAGCAGAGGTTGGCCTCTGAACCCAAGTTGGTGAACTATAGGGTCCCTACTTTTCTCTTCCCATCACGCTGCCTCTCATGGAGGAATTTCAGGGGCAATGGCACCTACTCCCAGAGCGGAAGCAAAGATGCTACCTAGAAGGGAGGTTTGTTTAAGTATTTATTTTTCGGGCCCGACGCGATGGTGCAGTGGTTAAGGTCCTCACCTTGCACGCCCGGGATTCCATATGGGCGCCGGTTCTAATCCCAGCAGCCCCGCTTCCCTTCCAGCTCCCTGCCTGTGGCCCAGGAAAGCAGTTGAGGACGGCCCAAGGCTTTGGGACCCTGCACCCACATGGGAGACTCGGAAGAGGCTCCTGGCTTCGGATTGGCATAGCATCGGCCGTTGCGCTCACTTGGGGAGTGAATCATCGGACGGAAGTTCTTCCTCTCTGTCTCTCCTCTCTGTATATCTGCCTTTCCAATAAAAATAAAATAAACCTTTAAAAAAAGAAAAGTATTTATTTTCCATTGAAAAGGCAGATATACACAGAGAGGAAGACCTTCTGACTGCCTACTGATTCATTCCCCAAGTGGCCTCAACAGCTGGAAGTGAGTTAGTCTGAAGCCAGGTGCTTCTTTTGGGTCTCCCACATGGGTGCAGGGTCCCAAGGCTTTGGACCATCCTTGACTGCTTTCCTAGGCCACAAGTTGGATGGGAAGCAGGGCTGCCAGAACACGAACTGGTGCGCATACAGTATTCCTGTGCATGCAAAGTGAGGACTTTAGCCACCAGGCTAACCACGCTGGACCTAGAATGTTATCTAGAACACCATCAACCCGCCTAACTGTAATGATAAGGCTGGTTTTATTTTTTCTTTGCATTTTACAGAAACTCAAAAAAAAGTTTTACGAAACTGTTTGGCTAAAACAGCAGTTTGGCATCAAGACAAGGAATAGGCTCAACGCACCAGGTTTGAAAGTTGGGATCTTTTACTTCACACCTGCCGTTACCAACGTGGATGGGAATGCCAGAGAATGAGAAGCAGGGGTGGCAGCAGCGATCAATGCTGTGCCCCAAGGCTGAGTGTGGTGCCAGTCACCCTCACACACTTGCACACACATGTGCATGAACGCACAGTCACTCACACACAACCACAGCCACACGCCCAGTCACATGAGCAGCAGCAGGTACGACTCTGAAACTCAGCCGTGCCTTCTGGTCGTCAAGGGAACCAAACAAGAACCCAAACTTGACCTCTCGCAGGCCACAGGTGAGTGCTTTCAAGCTGGCTTCTGAAACTGAAATACAGACAGCTCGCCGAGAATATATCCTTAAAAAATTTTCCTTCATTAAGTCTCTTGGCAGTTGTATGAAAATATTTCTCAATTTCCATCCAAGTATGGTTAAAAAGAACTTTCCAGGGGAATGATTTTTCCAGTTGTAGCTTAACTAGGAACACTCTGATAGACACAAGCACTTCCGTACCATCTGACTTAAGGCTGCTTAATTTTTATATTTGATGATCTGTTTTTCTATTTTATAATACAATTTTAAAAGACTATAAAAACCCTTAAGTGCTCAAAAATTAACCTATAAGGAAATATTGCTATTGATGAATTAGAAATGACAAAAATCATCTACACCTGTCAAAAAAAGGCACAGGCTAAAACAAAATACTAATTCTCTGAAGCGGGGGTTGATTCCTTTCATTGCAGCAGTCTTTGAGTGAGCCATCTTAGGGTGTCTCTCTTTCTCTCCCTAGCCTTTAAGAACCCTAAGGTGACCTATGTAAAACAACCAAGGGGAGACAGGAGGGAAAATGAAGGCCCTCACTCAAATGGAAGCAAACCATGCAAGCTTTTCATTTCCATCCTTTTGTCTCATCCTTGTAAATTAGTTTTGAGCATTCTAAAGGGATTCTTCCCTCCCCTAGGTCTTCAAAACACTTTGGAACTCTGAACATTTGAAGTGGAAAAGTTGATTTAGAGACATTTCTGTCATTTGAAACCAAAGATGGGTGTGGCTAAGCTCTGGCCTGGACTCTGAGCAGGACCACGCTTTTCAGATCTTATTTTTCCGTTTACAAAAGGGAAGTCAGAAATGCCAATGGCCAGCTCGGACACAAGGAAGATACACTAGATCACCTAGCGTGTGACTCCAATTGGGAAAAGGGCAGAATGGGTCCATCAATGAGGAGTGACTGCCTAACAGCAATGGGGTCTCCTTTGGGGGGCAGGTCAACTACGCTGGCAGTGGGCAGCAGGATGCTTGCACATCATGAGGACTGCAGGAAACATCACTGAGCAGAGACACACTTAGAGCAGACACAACATCCAGATGGTGAAGTTAGGAGTAATACTCATTTCTTACCTTCATATTGTCACTTTATAGCAAACATGTATTATTTCGATAATAAAAGCAGGAGAGTTGGGGGTTGGACGGGGACAATGTTAGAAAAGGGGACTTAGAATAATCCTGACAGATTCGAGCACTCAGGGGCACAGGTGCCTAAAACACTGAAAAAATGTCTTTATTTCAAAGGCAGAGTGACAGAGAGAGGGGCACACAGCTAGAATTCCATTCTCTGGTTTACATCTCCAATGGCTACACCATCCCGGGCTGTGCCAGGCCCAAGCTGGGAGCTCAGAACTCCCTCTGGGTCTCTCCTGTGTGTGGCAGGGGGCTAAGACATCCCTGGGACTTGCTGCTGTAACTTGTCACAAACTCCTTCCTTCACCAAGACACCGCTGCTCCTTCCCTCTTTATGAAACTCTGAGATTCTTCCCCAAGTTCTGATGAAGTGGCTGCTGCTACTCGGGGGAGCCGTCAGTCCTCTTTCTACTGTAAATCCAGTTCTCTGGGCTGTTTTCCTCTTTTTGTTCTGGAGTCCTCTGAAAAATGTCCTAGAAGCCAAACTTTGGTGGTAATTTTCTGGATTTACTTCCCAAACTTCCTGTCCAACTTTCTGCCCTTCCCCAAAATCTACTTCCAGTTTCCAGCCCCTAATAGGCAAATTCAACCTGGAGAAAGATCTCAACACATACACCATCTCAATGTTATACCCTCGTCGGGTTAGGATTTAACAGTGACTACAGATGGTGGCGTAGACAACAGCTGAAATAAACCCCACTTGGACACGACTTAGAATTTTTTGCTTGATGTTGTCTCAGATGCCACACCAGGTTGTAGTCATTGGGAAAGTTGGCATAACTGGAGTTTAGGTCAATTTGGAGTCTCAGCAGGCAGTGAGTAAGAAAAAGACCACAAGCTTCTTTGAAATTTTCTTTTTTTTCAGGGTGATGGTTTAAGTCATCTCTTGAGATGTTCATAAACCATGCCTAGGATCCAATCCCACCTCCACTTCTGACCTAGCTTCTTACTGCTGCATCACCAGAAGGTGACAGCTTAAGTGGTTGGGTCCCTGCCACCTGTGTGGAACATCAGAAATGAGGTCACAGTCCCTGAATTAATGCCTGGCCCAGCTTAAACTGTTGTGGGTATCAGGGGAGTGAGCCAGTAGGTGGATCTCTCAGTCACTTAGTCTTTCAAATTTGTATACAAAACTAAAAAAAAAAAGTTTTCCTTGTATTTTACACCTGACTTAAGGGCAGCTAAGACAAAATTGTACAAAATTCTCAGTGAGCACATAAAATCTAAGAGATGAGAAGCGCTGAGCAACACTGTTTTAAGTCCATGTGGGAATGCAAGTACGCCCAGAGTGACTTGGTGACTGCAGCTACATTAATATCTTCACAACCCAGGGCAGAACAGTAAGACTGAGGGTGCCAAGCAGAAAGAGGCCTTCCCTAAACTCTTCTGCCGACCGACGAAGGAGGACACAAGGCAATCAGGACATGTTTTCCCCCCCTTTTCTGTTAATACCAAGAAAATTTATTAATGGCTGTGGCTGGAGGCAAGCATGGAGAGCTCTGTGCATTAGGTGGCTGCCCTCCTTTGCAAAGTGAACAGAAGAGGCAGCCTGTGGAGCAGCAGAGATGAAAGAAGCCGAACAGCCCCAGGCTGCAGCTTCCACCAAACGGAGAAAGAGGAGGAGGAGTCGGGGCAAAGGGCCAGCCAAATCCAATCAAACCTGGGAGCCGGGGCCCTCACCCAGCGAGCACCCAGGGCCAGATGTGAGCTTGCAGCTCCAGCAGGCTGCTCCTATCAGAAAGGCAGTGTGGAGTGCGAGGTCCTGCAGAGAGGAGAGAAGGAGAATGTTCCTTTGCAGAGTTTTGGCGTCCATCTACCAGGATTAATGTCAGAAATCTTAGGCATGAAACAGCCAATGGCTCAAAAGCTTAGTTTCTATTCCAGTGATGGCAAGGGGTGGGGGAGGTCATGAACTGGGTGTTTTCATGTTCATAATCCTCATTTTCTTCTTCACAGAGACCATATCTGGTCATTTGAATACATGGACACTCAAAACAGAGTCCCAGCCTGGGCCTTGAGGTGCACTAGGTTAAGCTGCTGCTTGGGACAGCAATATCCCATGTCTCCCAGCTATTCCACTTCTGATCCAGTACCATCCTAGTGTGCAACCAGACGATGGGCCAGGAAGTTGAGTTCCTGCCAACCACATAAGAGACCAGGATAAAATTCTGAGGTCTTGGTTTCAGCTCGCTCCAGCTGAAGTTGTCAGAAGAATGTAGGGGTGGGGTTGTGAACCAATGGATGAAAAGATCTTTCTCTCTTCTTCATATCAATCGAAAACAAGAATGCGAGGCCCAGGGTTAGGCAGTTGGTATCAGGGAGGGAGAGATTCCACCCTAGGCTGATGTGCTCCTGAATCCCGGGCCGTCCCACACAGCTAAATCTGCACCTGCAGTGTCTGTCTATATACATTCAGAACAAGGGGCATGCCTTGGTACACCGTTGGGAGCCAGGCCACCCCTCAGGGAAGTTTACCAGGTATCAAGGGGTTCTAAGATGAAGACAGGTACAAATTGTCTTTCAGATTTACATATCAACCAACAGATCCAACCATCCCCAAGTTGTATGAGGTAGGTAAAGCTGCCCTCCATCTGTTCCGAGACCAGTGGCTGTGCAATTCTGCTCTGTGCACTGCAGATGCCTCTTGGAATTTTTTTCCCCCAGCTCAAGCTTGATTGGTGAATGGAAGGTTGGGGAGGGAAAGAGGGAGAAAAGGAAAACTGGAAGATGACTTTCTTGAAAATGAGATGTTACTTAAAAGTGTATGTCAAAGCCAGGGAGACCACAGCACCAAGGCAGGCAGTAGGAGGTGCACCCTGAGTCACCTTTGCCCTGGCCACTCTGGCTGTACTGGGCCCCTTCCCCCTCCTCTCCCCAAACATGGGTTTGCCCCCTGCTGAAGCTCAGCCTGGGTCTGTTGTTCAGAACCGAAGTGTCCTCCTGGCTGCTGAAACTGCTAAAATATGAAAATCACCTCTAGCAGTCTAAACAGCATTCAAAATAAATACTGCAAATGGCTGAAACAACCAATTATGTTAAGTACCCGTGCCTGGTATAATTCAAACCAAATCTTACCCTATTAGCCTCAAAACCAAGAGTGTGGTTCCTCTTCCCCGTGATCCAAAACCCAAACAAAGGTACCACATCCACCCCAGGAAGAGACCTTGACCACTTGCAGTTAATTCCAGCAATTGGTTTTAGGCTAGGGAAAAAAAAAAAAAAAAACATGCACCGCATGTCCACTCAACAGCTCATTAGCCCAACCACCAGTGTATGACATCAGCCGGTTCCTCTTATAATTATTACGTCACTTTAGTTTCAAAGTCCCATTATTTTCTCTTAGGACGGCCCCCACCTTGCAGGGACTAAGCTCATGGTAGGAACTTCTCTGCTCCCATCCTCCTCTACACAATGTGACACTACCTACCATAGACTCACAGCCTAATCCTCAGCAGGGCTCCTCCAGCCCCTGTGCAGCCCAGCGGGGCCAGTCCTAGGGGTTACCTAGCCTGGAGCCCCCTGGTAAGGCTGGCTTCTGCAGGCTGGTCCCCAGGCCCCTGACACTCTTAAGAGGCTCCTGGCTCACCCCTCATGACCAAGCTGCACTCCCTCCCATTTCTAGGAGTGAGTGTTCTTTGACGATGGGCACGCTGGTCCTGCTTGGCCTCAACTCTGATCCCTGTGGTTGGAAATTGTTAACAGAATTCTTGCCTGGTCTGATTACCTAGCAACATGTTCTCCCACTTGCTATAAGGAAAGAGCAGATATACACATTGTCAAGTATAAAGGTGAGATCGTTTATGTACTGCAGGTGCGTTTTCTTCCACGTGATCCTCTCAGTTCCCCCTTCTGCGCATGCTCACAGCTTTACTGTTAAAACCTGTGCTGGCAGCAGTGACCCAATATCAATTGGGAAGGACACTCAAAAAGTTAAAAAACAGAAACCACGCTATCACAATAGGAACGTCTCAAGGACGCTACAGGCAGCACTAGCAAGGAAACAACCAAACCAGCAAGTCTCTGCTCACACGCCCAAGCCCTCACCAAGGCGCTTCTTAAAGGTATAAGAATTGAACAGATTGTATTAACCGCGTCTGTGTTAATCTAACTCTCAGTGCCTGGAACCATCTGGGGACTTTTGGACTCCACCAGGAAGAGAATGCGCTAACGCCACTCAGCTTCACAAACTTTATCAGTATTACCCACGTGTTTTTTGTCCCACAGGAAGAAACAAAAAACTGACATATGAAGAGCAAATCTTGCCTAACATGAAACTGAATGAGTAAAAAACCCCATAAGAAAAGGCGCAAAGCCAAAGGCTCGGCTCTCAGAAGGCTCTGAAGAGGAGCGCTTTTCCCAGCACGGCGGTGGCTCTCACGGAGACATAAAGACGCACGTGACTTTGAAATTCACATGGAAGAAACACAAAGGCGGCTGGTAATCAGTTCCCACTTAACATGATCTAAAGGGAGAACTAACATGGACTTTTTAAATTACATATTAATTTTTGAGAGCGGAGAGAGTCACCTGTATGTATCAAAATTATTAGCCAAATCTACCTGCCTTTTTACTTGTACCAAGCAAAAATGCCAAGAATTTCTTAGTTCTCAATATCACGGGTTATTTAAAAGGACAGCATGCAATGCCATTGGCTATGAAACAACAAAAAGGTGACGGCCTGGGCCCATGCAGTAGCCTAGTGGCTAAAATCCTCGCCTTGCATGCACCAGGATCCCATATGGGTACAATTTGGATCCCAGCAGCCCCACTTCCCATCCAGCTCCCTGCTTGTGACCTAGGAAAGCAATCAGGTACAATCAGGTACAACCCAAAGCCTTGGAATCCTGCACCTATGTGGGAGACCCAGAGAAGGCTCCTGGCTTTGGATTAGCACAGCTCCGGCTATTGCAGCCACTTGGCATGAATCAGCGGATGGAAGATCTTCCTCTCTCTGTCTCTCTCCTTCTTTCTGTATATTTGACTTTCCAATAAAAATAAATAAATCTTTTTTTAAAAAAAAAAGATGACGGCCTCTCTCAGGCCTATTGGAGCTACTATGGAATTGAAGGGTTTCTATCCTTTATCACATTCACACTACCACTTCACACCCAGGGCTGGCCTTCAGCGTGGGCCTCGAGGGCAAAGCGGCATCTGCTATAACCCACCCAAAAGGTCCCAGTCATGTACCATCAGCCCAACACCATCCTATAGCCCTGCTGGAAACCAAATCTACCTGCTTCTTTCCAGCTGTGCCAACCAGAACTCTTGGAAAACTGAGAAAGTTGGCAGAAAACATCAAGATTCTTGCGAGTCAGCTTAGCCATACAGCAAGTCTCCATCACATCACTAACTAGGCTGTAATTTCTAAAAGTATCTAAAATGTGACCTTTTGCTAGTATTAACCATTTATCCTTTTTTGAAAATTCTGGTGACTTCCAACAACACTGCTTAGTCAAAGGACAGAGAAATCACAGCTACATTCCTTGAGCACAACATCTGGGTCCTAGCACATGGCTGCAGATGGGTTGGGAGCCAGGAAAGGGGTCCATTGGCATGTGACACTGGTGGGAGACAAGCGGGGGGAAACCATATTTCACACTGAAGACAAACCAAAGGCTCCTGGCACCTGCGCATGTTGCAGGGCAGCAAGGAACAGACATACCTTCAGAACCGCCCCCTCACCATCCCTGTCGGGATTTATAAAGAGGGTTGTGCTTATGAGCCCCGTAGAAGAACTGCTGCACCCAACTGCCCCATGAATCCGATTGCACCAAAGCAAGCCAAACCCTTTGTGACCGCGCAGACCACCCGCGTAGGACATCCCACGATGCCTGGTTTCGGATGTGCCAATCACAACAACAAAGCAAGAGGCTTGAATAAGCGGAAAGAAATGGACGAACCCACTCAGGCCACACACTCACAGCCCTCTGCGAGCTGCCACACCGACACAGGACACAGGACAGGACGCTTCTGGCTGTCACAGGGCACGGAGGAATCAGAGTGAGGAAGAGGCGCTCCCGGCGACCTACCTTGTAGAAGGGCCCCGTTTCTCTTGAAGAAGGTGCTGCCTGGCCAGAGCGGCGGACCTGATGTGCTGCAAGAGAACAGACACTCATGAAGCCGGTGGCACAAGCTCCGCTGCACTCCCTCCCCCGGCCTGCCGCGCCAGGCCCAAACCCTCCTCGCCCTGGCAAGGTAGGCACTGCCCCAGCCACGCGTGACTGCGGAAAGTGCACCTTAAAAGCCCTACGGTCTGCTCTGTTGTGCAAGGCTCCATGTTTCAGGGTGCAGGGCCAGTCCATGTGAATACCTTGATGGGTATCTTGGATCTCCACGCCCTCAGATACACAAACTGCCAATGTTTATGCAGCTCATTGGCCCAGCTCAGGGAGGAGGGATATGTACTACCTCGCTCAAAATGGCACAAACTTCTGTAGCGTATGTCTCCCGAAGCTGAGCAAGTTCTTGGGCACTTTTTGGAGGCCTCTTAGTGTTTCTAATTCCAGTGTGCAGGTGCTGGTGCTGTGGCATAGCGTGACAAACCACACTCTGCAGTGTCAGCACCCCACACAGGTGCTGGTTCTAGTCTTGACTGCTCAATTTCTGAGCAAGCTCCCTGTTAATGTGCCTGCAAAAGCCACAGAGGCTGACCCAAGTGCATTGGCCCCTACCATGTGGGAAATCTGGAAGAAGCTCCTGGCTCCTCTCTGTGGACCAGCCCAGCCGTGGCCACTGCAGGCATGTGGGGAGTGAACTGGTGGTTAGAACACCTCTCACTATCTCTTTGTAACTTTGCCTTTCAAATAAATAGTAAACAAAGCAACAGCAATAATAAAAAAAAAAAGCCAGTTTGCCTTTCTTGACCATCGCTATCATCAATTCCTTCCTATGCAGAAATGACCTGGATCTGCCGCCACCCTACCTCTCTTCTCTTGGTTTCCATCCTTTTTCAATTTTTTGGCTGAAAATGTTGCACCCTACCCCACCCCCATTTGCATTTGGCAGATAAGCAACCAGCCAGGCTAGTAACAGGAGAGGCGAGAAAACAAGAGGGGTTGACATTACACAGCAGCACTTTGCTGCCCTACAGAGGAGCAAGTTTGCTGCATTCAGACACTCAGTAGAAAACTTGACAAGCAAGCCAGTCTTCGCAAAGCAGCCTTGGATTTGAAAAGTAGGTTATTTTAAATCAAGGGTTGCTTCTGATTCATGTTAGAAAGTAGTTACTCAAAAATGTTACTATATCCAGCCCAAGAGGCACTACAAATTATTTTCACCAAAATAGGACATGAGTAAATCATATTAGTTAGCGCATTATCCAACGTCTTGGACACGGCAGCAGCTGAAAATTACTCTCAGGGATACATCTGGGAGATTGGCACAAACACTCAGAGAAAGGCGGAGGGCTGGAACGTGAACGCTCCACCAGTCGGCAGAGCCCTCCAGCTGTAAAGGACAGTATTCCACGGCTGGTAACAAGCCATGGCCAAGCCAACGACATCCTGCCACCCGAGTTTCATTACCAGAAGGAGAAATGGTATAACGGCAAGTATCATGGCATACTGCACGATCGAGGTGGAGTAGTGAGAGCGAAAAAGCCACTCCCTGAAAACACCATTCAACATCGGTTTGTCTTATGGTGCTCCATGGTTTCTGTGTTTCTGAAGGGCTGCGCAGTCCCTGCTGGCCAAGGCTGCCATCACCAGTCTTCCAACAGCTCAGATGATCAGCAGCAGTTTTTTTTCTGGCCATAAAGTCTTTTTAAATCAAGGTTATAAGTTAGTTAAAGATTTTTTTATTTTATTGGAAAGGCAGATTTAGAGAGTAGAGAGAGAAATATCTTCCATTGACTGATTCACTCCCCAAGTGGCTGCAATGGCCAGAGCTGAGCTGATCCAAAGCCAGGAACCAAGAGCTTCTTCCTGGTCTCCCATGCAGAAACAGGGGTCCTAAGACTTTGGGCCACCCTCAACTGCTTTCTCAGGTCACAAGCAGGGAGCTGGATGGGAAGTGGAGCAGCCTGGATTCAAATCAGCATGCACATGGGATCCTGGTGCATGCAAGGCGAGGATTCAGCCACTAGGCTATTGTACCATGTCCTTGTATGTTAGCATTTACTTGGCCATAATGTTATCACACATTTAACAGACTACAGTGGAAGCAAATGTAACTTTTATATAAATTAGGGGGGAAAAAAATCATGTGACTTACTTCACTGCAATACTCGTTTTTGTTTTACGGGGTTTGTTTATTTATTTATTTATTTGGATCAGAGTGAGGCCAGACTGGCAGTATCTCAGACAGATGCCTGTGGTAGGAACCTTGAAGTTAATGAACCTTTCTGTGGCGTTTTGGTTTGGATCCATTATGCACAAAGTCAACAAGAATAGTGTGGCTCGGCTACAGCGTCAGCTGGCATTGCTGGTGCTCAGCGTTGGCAGCTATGTGCCCCGCCCCCAGCACCCAGGACAACGGAGGACTTGGCCCTCAGACAGCACAACGGCCACAGCAGCCTGGCATCTCTTCCGGCTGGCTCCATTTGGGAGTCCAAAGGCCCAGACATGCATGCGGAATACTGCACATTTAAAAAAAAAAAAAACTTGAGATTCTCTTTGAACAACTCCAGCAACCTCCCAGGACTTTCCCACCTTATTCTTATAACAAAGCAGCCAAACAGCAAGCTGGCTGTTGCCAATAGAAACTCACCTGATTTATAAAGATATTTAAAAACTGAGGACTTCATTATAGAGGAGCTGGCCCTTCCAGAGAATTCAATAATTGAGTCTTACTGTAGGAGCCTGAATATCCAGCTTACTTCCAGCCAAATCCCTTCTTTATCCTGACCTTGATTTGGCTGAAAACTGAGCAGACACGAGGGACGGAGCCCAAGCGGTCAGATACAGCCGTGTCTCTGTGACGCACTCCTGTGCAGGTTTCCACAGCGTCCTGTCCGTGGGCTTCAGTCACTCAGCACTACTCTGCAGCCAGGCCGCCCCACTCACCCACACGTGAGCAGTGGAGCGAGATCTGGGGGACCCAGCTACCACCCTCTCTGGCCCGGCCCCTGCTGCAACCGCTGAATTCTGCGGGATCTCTTTCCGACAGAATAAGTCAGTTCCTGCAAAGCTCTGGTGTTGCTCAGCCCCATATTCCACGCAGGCTCCTGCAGGCTCCCCTCAAAACGACATCTTCTCACCATGAGGAGACTCAGGGACTTATTATGCCTACCGAGAACTGCGCTCGGTGTTGCAAAAGATCAATATGGGGGAAATTACAAACAAAAAATTCCTGATCGCCAAGAAATGAATGCCGTGTATCTCGTCCCAGCCTCCTGTTAGTCTGTCTACAGAGACAAGGCATGCTGCACAGGGGCCGTCGGCCGCAGCCCCGGTGACCGTAGATGGCACACACACACACCATTCTTCTTCCCTCCCAGGGAAAGACATCCTTGGACTGACTGGATCTAGAGCACAAAGTCAACTTAAAAATGCATATACATGAAATTATGTAAGAATACATGAACAAGAACCGTAGCCACTGAGAGAAGAAACTTCTGTCAACGTCAAGAGAAGGAGGTGGTAGAAATGGAGGGGTAGAAGGGTGCGCTCCCCAACCCTATTCATGGAACTGTCGGTGTTTGGTGAATGGTCATTGCCATGGGCCACGGTCACAGGGACCTTCCTAACCGTTACTTGAACAGCTTTCCATTTCCTTAGAATGGCACTCACACAGGACACTGCTCTGCACTGGACTCGGAAACTAACATGTCCAGGGAATCCAGCGATTGGGGTGGAAATCGCCTTCCCCATTCCATAGGTGAGGAGACGGATCCTGGGAGGCGAATGAACTTGACCCAGCCATCACCTGGCAGCTTAGTGGTCGCTCCAAGATAAGACCAGGGCTAAGCAACTGGCCCAAGGCACCAGGGAGCCACATTCTATTCTATGTCATCCCTTTTCCTTCCAGGCTCCTAATGCTAAATCTTGGCCATCCTTCCCAGTGGAAGAGAGCTGTGGATGGCATTTTGTTAGGACTCTCTCCAAGGCAGAGTCCCAGGCTAGAAAAAGCCATCAGACGAACCATATGTGAAAGGCAGGCGGGCTGCTATTAGCAGGAACAATACAATGCTGGTGCCACAAATGTCTCATTTCAATGATTCACTCACAAAAGCTCATGACCTTCAGCAGTGTAAGCCAAACCAAACCTGCGACAAAAGGGCCAGCCTTCCAGGTGGAGAAGGCCTTGCCTGCCCATCAGGCGGCCGGTGAACTGGCATTTGAGAAGACTGAGCCAACGATCGCTACACCCAGCACTGAGCCAGCAGGTCCCAAGCAAGGATGTTTACGGTCCCCAAGAGTCTACCCAGCATCTGCCAAAGACTATGGACTCCTGTCACTCCCTGGCTTCTCACTGCCCATGCTGCATGGCCTGCGGACCCCAAGGGGGCACAATGAGTCAACAGGTCCTTCTGCTCTAAGGTGGCTGTTGGTACAATGGTGGACCTGCAATGTGTTCCTCCTGCACCATGTGAGGGTGCAGCCTGGAGAGTCTGACAAGACCCACACCTTCCCCAAGCTGGACTTTCCATGGGTCTAACAAAAATCAAATTAAGAAAAGCACTGGGCCTGGCATAGTAGCCTAGCGGCTAAAGTCCTCACCTTAAATGCGCTGGGATCACATATGGATGCCAGTTCCAATTCTAGTGACCCCACTTCCCATTCATCTCCCTGCTTGTGGCCTGGGAAAGCAGTGGAGGACGGCCCAAAGCTTTGGGACCCTGCACCCATATGGGAGTCTTGGAAGACTGTCCTGGCTTCAAATCAGCTCAGATCTGGCTATTGAGACCACTTAGGGAGTCAAACATCAAATGGAAGATCTGCCTCTGTCCCTCTTCTCTGTATATCTGACTTTGCAATAAAAATAAATAAATCTTCTTTTAAAAATAAATCTTTTTTAAAAAGAAACAAAAAGAAAAGCACTTTTCCTTTCCATACCCATCTGCCAAGCCTGAACTGGTGTATCTAAGACAGAACAATACAGCACGGACGAACTCCGAAGGCATGCTAAGCAAAAGCAGCCCCAGTGAGGAGGACCAACACTGTCTGATTCCACCCCGGGAGGCGCCAAAGGCACGGACAGAAAGGAGAGTGGTGGTTGCCAGGGCCGTGGAGGAGGGTCTCCTTTAATGAATGAGCTGAGAGGAGCAGTTGTGCAAGATGAAGAGTTCCACACGGCAATGTGTGTGCATCCAACACCCAGGAACAGTTCAGATAGTCCATTTAATCTCAGCTGCTGCACACGCTGGGACGCACCAGGTGATGCGTGCACTCGTGTTCCTGCCACCCACTTGGAGGACCCTGACTGCAGCATAGCAACTGTGAGCTGGTTCTTAGCTAGGTTCCAGCCCCTCCTCATCCACCAGGTGGGCTCCCCTGCTACAGTTCTCCTGCATTCCCACTTCTCATCCTCCTGGTTTCCTTAAGGACATTTTTGGGTCTTTGCTAATCGCAAAGTTCCTCCATCCAAAGTAGCCAATACATGGTTCCTGAAAAATCAATGGGCTGGAAGAAGCAGCTTCGCAGATGCTACCTATTCCAAAGAAGGCTAAAAAAAGAAAACTCCGTGTGGGAACCTGCATCGATCCAAACTGGCAAGCAGACAGGAGACAGGTGGAAACCTACCAGGGCTGGCCCGGATTCAGAGGCTCACAAGGACAGGGGAAAGGAGTAGACAACAGCCCTCCAAGACCACAGCAACTCTCCCTGGGAGAGGGGCAGCGAGAGTTGGATGCAAAATCCCCATCACAGAAAGAAACAGGGCCGCTCGGTCATCCGAGCCCAACAGTGGACCTGCAGGTTTGGCTAGACGTCCACACAGGATCTGCCTGCGGACATGTGCGCATGCCTGCTACCGCCGAGGCCCCAGACACGCTGGGGGCTGAGCCCGACTTCCGGTGGCTGCTCTGGCCCGCACACAATGCTGTTTCTATGCGGTGGTTCCCAGTGTTCCACAGCACGACCACGTTTGAGAACAGCTGCTGCCCTTGACATTACTGACATCTGGGGCAGGTAATCCTTGAACTGGGCAGGGAGTTCCACAGCCTCCTTGGTCTCCCCAGAGACCATGGTTCCCCAGGAGCACCCATCTTACTGTCTGTGACCACCACAACCATCTCCAGACACAGCACGGTGTCAGCTGTGGAAATTAGCTCTCCTCAAGACACCCCAACTAAACTGACCCCAATCTTCTCTCCACCTACCAAATCCTCAATCTCTCTCTACACACATCAGCAGGCACTGCTTCCTCCTCGCTGAATGAATGACACTGCATGCTGCCTGATTCCACACCCCGTTATCTCTACCTACATCGGCACCTTCTTTCTTGCCAAAGTTAACATCTCTACCACCTTTCTTTTCCCCTGAACTTTCCCCTCTCTGCTACCAAAATCAGCAGGTGTTGGAATTCTTCCACATCCTGGAATCCTGGCCACTCTAGGCAAGCCTGAGAGCTGGCTCCACAAGCCCAGCGTTTCTCCTTCAAGTCACTCACTGCTCTGGGACAGGCCACCAAAAGCTCCTTTCGCCAGCTGAACAAGGGTGCTCCTCCCTAGCTCAGCATCCTTCCCTCTCTCTCCAACACACACACACACACACACTTACTTAACAAATACGATCTTTAAGGAGCTGTGTGTCAAGGTGCTTAGGAATGGGCCGTGTGGGGAAGGGTCGCTCCTTTTGGCCCTTCTGCCTCCTACCACAGGCTCCTCCTTTTCAGAGGATGTCACGTACCATCCTGGAAGTAGAGATCAAATCCTCACCCAGGCCGGTGCCTTCATCTCGGACTTGGCAGCCTCAAGAAGTGTGAGAAACGAACCTGTGCTCAGTATCAATGCAGCATTCTGCCGCCTCTCCCTGCCAGGTGCGGCAGCTTCCCAACCCCCCGCCCACCAGCATGCCCTCCCACCCACACTAGGCCCCGACCATAGAAACTGCGTTTTTGACACTATCTCTTTCACAGCCTCTCCACCTGCAGCCTCCCAACCATCTTTCGGCTTCTTCCATCCCCCTTTGCATTCTGCAACCTGGCTCTCTGCCAGCCCTGGCCCCATCACTACAGGCATCTTTCAGTGTTAACCCTCGCCTCTTTCCTACTTACATTCTTTTTACCTCGTGGCAATCCTGGGTTTTTCCCTGTTTCCCCTCTGGCATGTGCCTCCAGTGGTCTGGACAAAGCAACGGGCTGTCCCCCAAGACCCAACACAGGTCAAGGGGCCGCAGTGGGACCTCTAGGGCACTGTCCACACCACCCTGGATTTGCCAGTCCCTGGTCTGCCACAACAGAAATCGACTGTCTATCCGTCCAGCAGGAAGAAGCCAGTGACCAAGGTGGGGGGAGGACCTGCGGGTCCAGGGAAGCTGTTCCTGGCTTCTCCCCAGTTCCTGGTTGCTGCTGGAAATCCCTTGCATTCCTTGGAGTGTCATTCTGATTTCTGCCTTTGGGTTCACGTGATCTGCCCCGCATCACGGCTATGCTGTCTCTTCCCAGGCCTTCCCTGGCTTAGAGGGTCCACCCTACCCTGGCATGATGTCAACTTAGCCATCCACATTTCCAAACACCATCACAGTCTGGAGAGCTATGGGTTAGAACATCAACTCACGGAAATTTGGAAGGCGGCATAGGAGTCAGTTTACTGTTACTATAAGGGAAAACCTGAAGCAACTAATTCTATAAAGAGAACAAGTTTCTTTAGCTCACAGATTTGAGGTTGTAGGCCGAAGTTAGGCAGCCCCTTGGCTAGTGTCTACTGAAGGTGGGAACATGCAGAAGGACCCCCACGGAAAGCCGGCAGGTAGGGAGAGTGGGTGGGCCCAACTGAAACTTTTATTAGCCCCTCCCTCAAAGAATTCACTCTGAGGGCGCTGCAGGTGGCACCTGAACCTCTCCTTATATCCACTTCCTAAACATCATTAACTGCATTAACCGGCTACCCACTTAGTGCCATCAATTTAGGACTCTGGAATTTCTGTTTTCTTTTTAAAGATTTCTTTATTTTTATTTTTTATTGGAAATGCAGATATACAGAGAGGAGGAAAGACAGAAGGAAAGATCTTCCATCCATTGATTCACTCCCCAAGTGGCCACAATGTTTGGAGTTAAGCTGATCCTTTAAGCCAGGAGTCAGGAGTTATTAGGGTCTCCCACATGGGTGCAGGGTCCTAAGGCTTTGGGCCGTCCTCAACTGCTTTCCCAGGCCACCAGCAGGGAGCGGGATGGGAAGTGGAGCAGCCGGGACATGAACTGGCACTCATGGGATCCTGGGGAGGATTTAGCCACTAGGCAATTGTGCCAGGAGGGACACAATTTTTCCTTTTATTTTTTACGCTGTTTAAGGCCTCTGTGGTTTAAACACAAAGCATGAGTTTGGGACCCACACCAGGGCCATGCTGTAACCATTAATAATGTCCCTGGGTGTCTGCCTTCCACATGCTGCACTTGCTCCCCCAAAACAGACACATCTGGGTCTCTCTCCCTGGAGTCCCAATACCTCCTGCAGGAATTAGAACATAGCTGGCACCCATCAGGGGTTCGCAGAGGGGACAGAAGTTGAACTTGACATTGTTGTGAGGTAGGCAGCTAATTCAGAGTCACAAGCTTGGAAGTCACGCCCCAACACACACAACGTAATCACTTCTGCCCACCTGTGAAGTTCGTCTATCATCACGTGGAACCTGAGAGGGGCAGCATTGCACCATTGCGTAACCACCCCCCATAAAGGCCCATGACAGGCAGGGGCGTGCTCTCTTGGTTGCTTGCTTCCACTGCTCCGGCACTCCAGTCTTGGCCTCCCCAGGGCTCTCTGGCTTCCCATGGACAGACTCTGAGGACAGGCAGTCCTGAACACAGCCCCTGTATGCCTGTATTCCTCACCGTCTGCTCACTGCTTGGGCGGGACAGTAAAGATGTTAAGTGTGTCTGGGTTTTTCACTGTACGTCTCTTTTATTACATATTGCTGGGGAAGCTGGGACACAGGTCTTCAGTTTAACAGATGGACTTTGGCATAATGACCATTTGTTTCTCTTAGGTTTTCAATTATTTGGACTTGTGATCTGCTATTTCTAGTGGGGCCTATCATCACCAAGCTTGGTTAATAAACACTACGTAATAGGCCCTACACTTGTCTGCGTGATCTTGCTTACAGCCCACAACAACATTCTGCAGGAATGCTACCTGGTGTCTCAGAATTATTCTGTATACTAAGGATTTAAAGAAAAAAAATCAAGGGTCCCACTTTGGTGCCAAAGGTTAAGCTAACGCCCACAAAGTGCATCACTCCTGGCTACACCACTTCCAAACCACCTCCCTAGCTAACGCACCTGGGAAAGCAGCAAACGTGCCAACTGCTTGGGCTCTCAGCACCCAAACGGGAGATGCAAGTGGAGTTCCAGACCCTTGGTTTCAGGGTGCCCCGAAGAGACCATTGTAGCCATATACAAGAGGATAGAGGGAAAAATACCTTCTGACACCCCCTTTTCTTTTTCTACCTTTCAAATAAATGAATCTTCAAAAAAATTTTTTTTTAAATCTTAGAATTGTCTTACAGTCATAACTCTTCCAAAACAACCAACGTACATAGTAACAAATCTTCTTCCACCGCCACCATCTCAAACTCAAAACCCTTTAAAAATGGAAGCAAAATGATGAATCTCATCATTGATGGTTAAGTGAGACGTAAGGCAATTAGGACTACTCTTTTCTGTGATTTCTTGATTACTTAAGAATATATAAATAACTAGATAAGTACATGTATATTTTTGATAATATGGCATGCGTGTTTTGGTATACTGAAGAAATGCTACTTAAAACCCCGTTTTGATTTCAGATACCTAGAGCTCAAGACACATCCTAGGAACAGATGCAAAGGTGTTTATCATGATCTTTGTGTTACCCAGTTTCTAATTTTACATATGAAAACCAAGGCATCCTTCAGCATAAAGTACATTATTTGCATTTGTAAAACACCCACATTTACTTTTACTGCTTAATGGGCCACTCTACATAAATGGAGCACACTGGTTCCCAACTCAATGGTGCTGATAAGAAAAGTACTCCTTTTAGATGCAAATGAATCCCCTAATCACAATTAAAATGGTGGCAAGGAGGGAAGCTGAGCAGCTGTTCCTAGAGCTACAAGTCCAGGGCCAGTTGGGTTCTGGCTAGGTCTCCAGAGCAGCCTGGGGCTTCCCCAGGGGATACCCACCCAGCAGCTCCAGCAGTAAGCACCTCTGTCTCAAAGGGCCAGAACAGAGGACCAACAGCTCCAGACACTGGGCCTACTGGGTGAACATGGCGGAGCCAAAGGGCAGAGTCAACCCCAACTTTCCCAAAGGCAGTTGTGGAAAGACTGCACTTGTAACGCCAAGGCAAAGTTAAGTAGCATGTTAGGACAGGAAAGCAGTTAATGCCACAAGGTACCATGAGGTAATGCCCATGATGGCAAACAGGACGCCCATTCCTGAAAAACAATATTAAACACAGGAATGAAAGCAGAGTCTCCGTGTCCCTTATTAGCACAGCTGAGAACATGCCGCTTCACAACAGCAAAGAGGCAGAAGCAAACCAAGGGTCCACTGATGGCACAGCTGAAGGAACACTGGCTCTGCAAACGTCCTCTACAGGCCAAGCAAAGGAAGACGTTCTCTGATCCCACACGTCATTCATTGAGACAGAAAGTGGAAGGGGAGCTGCCAGGGGCTGGACGAAGAGGGGCACCAGGCCCTTGTGGGTACAGACAGTCAAGTCTGCATGATGAATATTGTGAGGAGTATATTGGGCCCGGCTTACTTCCTGCTTCCCCTCCCCACCTGCTTGCACCATTCAGACTATGCACCAATGAAATGTAACTTCCTGTCTAGAATCCCACCCCTCAATCTCTCCTGGCCTCTCTTCCTAGTCCCCACCCACCTACCTGTGACTCAGATAATTAGACACCAGACCCTTGGGGCCCAACCCACAGCTCCTCCCACACCTTGCAGGCATGCCTGGGGCGTGGGAATGAGCCTCCAGGAGTGCCCCCTCTTCTCCTGTGCCTCTCCTCCATCCTGCCCCCTTCCCCTGGCAGCACCCATCCTGCCACCATGGCAGATGTGTCCCTTCTAGCTTTCTCCCTCTCCGCCATGTTCCCTTTCCTACTCTGCTGGAATAAAGGACCTACTAATAAGCACCTCCCTGCATCTGGGATTTTGGCTTGCAGTAAATTTATCGTGAACAGAGGACTTGGTTGTGGAATTAGCTGCACATAGCAAAGTAAGAACTTTATTTTTTTTTTAAAGATTTATTTTTATTATTTTTTCATTGGAAAGGCAGATATACAGAGAGGAGAGACAGAGAGGAAGATCTTCCGTCCGATGATTCACTCCCCAAGTGAGCGCAACGGGCCGATACTATGCCGATCCGAAGCCAGGAGCCTCTTCCGGGTCTCCCACGCGGGTGCAGGTTCCCAAAGCTTTGGGCCGTCCTCTGCTGCTTTCCCAGGCCACAGGCAGGGAGCTGGAAGGGAAGCGGGGCTGCCGGGATTAGAACCGGCGCCCATATGGGATCCCGGGCGGCAAGGTGAGGACCTTTAACCACTTGCGCCACCGCGCCGGGCCCCAAAGTAAGAACTTTAAATGCGTTTAAAATCTAACAAATCTTGGGAGATGGAGGATGTGGATGGTTAAACAAGTGTTGAAGAGCTGAATGCTACTGAACGGGACAGTTAAAAATGGTTGAGATAAATTATTAAGCCAACAGACATATGAAAAGTAGCTAAGGATTTTTCGCCACCAGGGAAATGCAAATAGATGCAACTAGTTAGAACTAGCTATCATCCCAAAATTAAGAGCACACACGAATGGGTCCTGTGCAGTGGCGCAGTGTCTAAATTCTTCAATCGCGGTCTCTAGGATTGGGCCTTGTGGAAAGTCCCGAGGTTGCTGGGGATGCTCTTGGAAGATGTTCTCGGGAAAGGATTGCTCACACAAACCTGAGGTTGATCTAGCCGCTCTCTGTGCTGCCTGGCTCTGCCATCATCACCCTCCCGCCCTGGCAAACGCCTCAGTCAATGGGGACTGTGCTTTCTTACACCAAACCTCCAAAACCACTGAAATCACTCTCTCTTCCTTCCTGGGCAGCCTGGCATCACCTGATCCTTCCGCACGACCCTAACAACCCTTCCTTTACTTGCTTATTCTCAAACTGTCCCATGTAACGCCCATCTCTTACATGTGGTCTAGCTCATGAGAGCCAAAATGAAAATGGCTGAACAGCCCAAGTTCACTGATCCTCTTCCAATGCCACAAGCACTACAGGTCATGGATTCTTGTCTATTTAGTTCATTTGATTCTTCTAGAAAAATCCACCCCTCTCATTAAAAGTAAAATGAAGCAAATAAGGTTGCTTAACTTTCACTGACATTAAAATCAAAGAAAAAAGTGTCAAAAACTTCTTGCCATATTTATCCAGGGTATGTGGGGGGAGCTTTGTTAAACAGAGTAGGAAACGGCGATTTTTTGGGAACACTTCCCCTGGAAACGTGTGGCAGCACATTGGGCTTTTTGTTTTATTTTGTTTTGTTCTGCATTTCCCTCCCCGACTTCCCATGGCCCAGAGAATGATCACATATTTGAAGCCTGAAACACGTTCAGGAAAATCGCAACCTCCTGAAACTCAGAAGGAACCCGACCCGCAGGCAGGGGGTGCGTTTCCTGGTACCAGGTCATTATGTTCATCCTTGCACGTCCACTGGCCACACGGGCCAGGTCACCTGGCCTCGGAGTTCCTGAGGACTCAAACCCTAAATGCACCTGCAGGCCCAGTGCTAGGGAGTCAGGTGGGCAAAGGTGTTCACGGCACCAGCATCTCCACTACGCTGGGTTCAGAGGAGTCACAGGGCACGCAGTTAGACTCATTGTCCGAGCCTTTGCCTTTGCAGAGAAGGCACCCTTTCTTGTATAAAACTGCCTCTACTCCCAGATGCAAAAACATACGGTCTCTTGCTAGCCAAGACTCCGCTGTCTAGTTTTGTGTAATCCACTCACTCCCTCGCTTAAAATCACTCCCACCTCCCCGTGGCCTGTGTCCCTTTTCAACTTCCTTCGCTCTGGAGGAAAAACAATAGGCTCAATTTGCTGCAGCCCCATCTACTGCCCTAACCTCATCTTGCACGTTTTTACTTTGAAAAGACCAGTGGCTCAGGGCAGCCTGGAGACTCCAGGATGCTGTTCAGTCTTCGTTCACTCAGGTTCTCTTGCTTACAATGCCCCTGCCTCTTACTCCGTGCATTCTTGAAGACGCCTCTCCTCTTCCTTCTCTGCCCCTGCCCTGTCTGGCCATTCAACACCTGGTTATATGTTTATTCATGAGGATGGCTGACCTTTCAGTCTCAAGCCCGCCATGGGTGGCACAGGGTAACTACTCAACACGTCTGCGACCTCTAGCCCTGCCAACACACCGAGCTGGTACCACATCACCACCTTCATTCTGCAGTTCCAAGCACTTCATGGAGAAAGGTGAGGCCAACTGACAGAGGCTGTGTGGCTGGTACCTTGGTGCTAACGAACAAGACGCCTGCAGAACTTTGAAGAAGAGATTTACACACTCCTTTGTCTCTCCTATAAATGGACTTGGAGAGCTACAGCAACGCAGACATGAGCCTTTCTTTCCACTGTTTGTAGTTGGAAGCAGCCCTTCGGAGCCTCTCGCTGCTGAGCGCGCCGCTAAAAATAGCTTTGATGCTGTCACATGCAGACTGGAGCAGAACCCGACAGCAGCTCCCTGTGAGTCCGGAGCTGCTGCAACTTTAAGAGCGGCAGCTGGTAACACACTCCAGCGTGTTTACAGGATGCCCGACCACTGAGCTTATACAATAATAATAATAAACAACGGTGAAAGGGGGCAGTGCTGGGTCTGCAGTCTCTGGGCACACACTCCCTCCGCCTGCAGGGCTGGGGTTAGGGAGCGCCAGGCAGAGTCCCAGATACCCAGCTTTCTGGGGAAACTGCTGGGGAGCAGGGCAGCGATGCCCTCAGGAGAAATGCCAGACTTCCAACTGTGCTTGAGAGAGGAGCCAGAGGATGGTAGGCACACTGACAACATGTAGAAAAGTGGACTTAAACATGACAAGGTGTCAAAAAGTGGAGCAGCATTTTTGTTTTTGTTTTTGCATCCTGATAAACACACTTTAAGAGCTATTTTTAGCAAATTATGAAAACAAAGTGAAAAACATATTCCATATTTTGACCATGTGGTTAATACCGCGCACTGGTCCATGAGCCAGCCAACTGGCAGTGCTAGATGTTTCCTGCAAGTGGAGGATAAAGCAGGGCACAGGTGTGGGCATGAGAAGGGCCCTGGACTTTCCAGCCAGCTTCTCCCCTTCTGGGCCACAAGCAGCCACAGCAGGGGTCTCTCCTACCTTCTGCACAGAGCAGTGTTAAGCCAGAGAATACCCACGCCCGGTGCCTGGTGTCGTACATGACTGTTAACAGGCAATGACCTTTAGAAAGATGTACCTGGAAGAGAATGCTGGCAGCGATCTGCAGAAGTCTGAGATAAACGCCTATTGTATGCCCACTGAATACATGCACTCTTTTTCTGTCCTTCTTAATTCTGCTAACTCCCAGCATGTTTTCTTATGAAATAAGACTTCCTTATATGAAGTCCCGCCCCAGAAGGCTTGCCCTGAACCCGGCTCAGCGGCAGGGGGAAGGGGCACATCCCACAGCTGGGTGCCTCCTTTCTGTCCTTCTTAATTCTGCTAACTCCCAGCATGTGTGCCTCATCTGTCCACACTGACAGGGATGGAGGGGGTTGGCTTGGGGCTCATGAGGACAAGCTGTGATTCTCACTTAGGAAGCACAGTCCTGAGGCTGGAGCTGTGGCACAGGGGGTTAAACCACGGCCTTCCACGCCAGCAATCCATTTGGGTACCAGTTCAAGACCTGACCGTTCTACTTCTGAATTAACTCTGCGAATGTGTGGAAAAGCAGCAGAAGGTGGTTCACGTGCCTGGGCCCATGCATCCATATAGGAGGCCATGAAGAAGCGCTCGGCTCCTGGTTCCTAGCTTCAGAGTCTGGCTCAGTCCTGGCCATTGAGGTCTGGCGAGTGAACCAGTGGATGGAAGATCTCTGTCTCCCCTTCTCTCTCCAACGCTGCCTTTCAAATAAATCTTAAAAATCAAACACAGACACACACACACAGAGTCCCCTCTTGGGACATTCAGGCTACAATTATAATAATTTAGATCCCACAGTTTAACAGCTCAGGTTCTTTCCAGGAGGCCTTGAGGAAACCACACCCTTGTGACATCACACACACCCTTTGGTGGAGGTCAGGACAGAGGTGAGAAGGCTCCTTATACACTCTCAATTCCATGAGCACGGGCAGGCTATGTTAACACAGAACCGACTACCCAAGTCACAGATATTTGAACAACACAGACTCTAAACAGTGCTGTACCTGTGACACTCAGTTTTTGTTAACAAGACAAAAGAATTTACAGTTGCTGCCAGCAGCTTGTTGGCAACCAACGCCGGGATGAGCTGTTGCCTGGCAACAGTCAAGCCAGATTCCTCCCAATCAGGAAGAGGCCCTGCTAAACGGAGACTCATTACGAAGTGGGACAAATATTTGAAAGCTTTATATTTATTAGAGCTGGGGAAAGAGAGTGAGCCTAATGGGAATGATTGCGTTAAACAGATCTAACCAAATCCAATGTCTAGCTGTCTCTGGTTCATTGCTGTAAGTGGTGCAGGAAAACCAGACATTGGTGCAACTTTCCTACTGCCTAGAATACACCACCCTAAAGCAGTGTGTTTACATTTTGAAGAATCATGTCTGTCTTCTGCCCAAGAATAAAGATTAAAAAAAAAAAAAAACAGGAAGGGGCAGCGTGGTAGCCCAGGGGCTAAATCTTTGCCCTGTATCCACCAGGAACCCATATGAGCACTGGTTTGTATCCTGGCTGCCCCACTTTCCATCCAGCTCCCTGCTGGATAAATAAAAAATTGCTTTTTAAAAAAATTTCTACATGTATCCCATGATATGTACTTTCTATAAGTGTTTCCATCCAAAAATAAAAGCATTTATTTGATTTTCCATGAACTCATTGAAGCAGCCTCCTGTGTTACAATAGCGCTTCTGAAAGAATATAATAAAATAATTAACATACAAAATTTAAAAATTACTTATGGGTAGGAGTTTGGCACAGAAGTTATAACACCAGTAAGAATGCCAGAGCACCTGGGTTTGGGTTCCACTTCCTGACTCAAGCACATGCTATGTGCAGCCCCTGGGAGGCACGGGGTACTCAGATAACTGGGTTCCTGTCACCCTGTTGGGACTTGGGGAAATAACCAGCAGAAGCCAACCAACTCTGTCTCTGACATAATTCAGTTTAAAAATTCTGTCCCCTGTCCTCCTCCTGCAGAATACAGGGAGCTCTCCTGAAATGAGCCTGAATCTCTTGGAATTAGCAAGGGATGGCCTACACGGCTCTTGGCAGGTAAGCTCACTTCCTACGTCCACTTTAGTAAAAACATCATGGGGTGTTTGGAGAACATGAGCAGGCAGAGTGCTCACTAGGGTTTGGATGCCATTGGCCCCTAAAGGTCCAGGCGCAGGCAACCCAGCCCTCGGTGTGGCATTGTGTGGGAGGAGCCGCAGGCTGCGTGACTGGGTCCCTCCAGTTCTCTCGTGAGGGCCGCTGTAGGGGAATGAGCCCAGTCAATGCCTTCCTGCGCTCCTACCCTGCTTATGATGCCACCGGCTCATAACACGATGCAGCCAGGGGACCCCTGCCAGAGCCAGTGCCACCTGCAAAACCGAGCCAACTAACACAGCTTCGGTGTTTGCTACAACAATGGGGGAATGGGGGCCACATGGTGTCGTTTGGTGAACGAGGATCCCTGTGGTCTTCTCTTGCCTCTGGCTCACACTATCCTGACACAAGGAACCAGGTCTGACCACACAAGCCCATGGTGGTCAGGGCGTGCCCTGTGAGCACCTGGGGCATGGATCCTGGGAAACCATGCCTCTCCAGCCCCAGGTGCCCACCACTTCCCTTTTCAGGCAGGAACAGAGAAAGACCCGGAAAACCAGGTCACTGCCGTTTCCACTGCTCACTGCTCTGGTTGCCTCAGGTTTGAGAATTAAAAATTTACTGCAAAAGTAAAAAGGGAAGGGATTTCACAGAGGAGCCTGTGCTTTCAGCCAAGAAAGCGAATTGAAAATATTCATTAACTGGGCGTTGCTAGCCATTACGTCACAGCCAGACAAGCCCGTGCTGGGCAGGAGATGCACTTTAGCCATGGGGGTCTCTGGAGTGGGCTTTCTGCAAGAAATGGAAAACCACCTACTAAATGTCCAACCACAAGCACCAGGACCTCAAACACAGGTATGAACAGAGTATAATGTACACATTGGCAGGGAGGGGAGCATGCTAACTCAGTGGCGAATCCTCCGTCTCCAAGTACAAGGATCCCATATGGATGCCGGTTCATGTCCCAGCTACTCCACTTCCCATCCAGTTCCCTGCAATAAAGGAGAGCCCAAGCCCTTGGGACCCTGCACCCATGTGGGAAACCCAGCGGAAGCTTCTGGCCCCTGGCTTCAGATTGGCTCAGCTCCTGCACCGCTTGGGGAGTGAGTGGGCAAACAGAGGATCTTTTCTCAGTCTCTCCTCTCTGTATGTCTGCCTTCCCAATAAAAATAAATAAATCTTGAAAAAAAATGACCAGAGGGGATGGACAGGGCACAGCAATTGACGCAAACACTTATCACACACACATCCACACGTCAAACACATTTCAAAGACACTCACAGCCGTGGCCATGGCAGCATTATTCAAAGTAGCCAAGAGGTGGGGGCAACCTAGGTGTTCCTCCGTGGATGTCCAGATACCCAACAGGCAGCCTACGTGTACATGAGAGCAACCACAACCTAACAGGAGAAGGACTTTCTGACACACACTAGCGTGGGGCTGAATCTCAGGGACATCTTGCTAAGTCCAGTAAGTCAGTTGCAAATGATAAAAACTGGACGATTTATGGATGCAATGTTCTGCGAGCACTCACATTTACACGAACAGAAAGCAGCACTGCAGTCACTGGCAAGAGGGACACGGCACGTTCATGTTGTCGGTTGTGCAAATAAAGTTGTAAAGATTGGGTGCGTAACACTATAGATATACTTAGCACTCCTGAATGGCACAGTTAAAAATGGGCAAGACAGTAAATTACACATATATTTTAAGCACAATTATAAATTTAAGAGCTTGGGGGGTGGGAGAAAGTAATACGGCATAGCAAGTAAAACCACCACCGGCTGTGCCAGCCTTCCATATGGACCACAGTTCAAGTTCCTAGCTGCTACACTTCAGCTCCTTACCTTTCTGGGAAGGCAGCAAAGGAAGGCCCAACTATTTGGGCCCCTGTACCCATGTGAAAGACCTTGAAGAAGCTTCTGGCTCCTGGCTTTGGCCTGGCCCAGCCCTGGCTCTAGGAGCCATTTACAGAATGAAACAGTGGATGAAAACCTTTCTCTCTCTTTGTTCTTTTAAAAAAAAAAAAAAAAAAAAAACTGCCATTTCCATGTGTTTAGCCATTTAGGAGAAATCCTTTCTTAAAAATTTAAAAGTTTGTTTTATTAAAGTTCTTTACACCATTTTTCACTGAACACTCTATATTGATAAGCAGAAAATGCAATAAAGCTGTACTCAAAAAACATAGGAAAATAATACAGAAAGATAAAGATTTTACTAGGCCAGTAAAGTAAAAACTTAAGGCTCTGGGGTTTCCTCAGTTAATGCCGCCTTGTTTTGAATAATGTATGAATTTAACTTGAGTCACATTTTGTCAGCTGCTGGTTGCTTTATCTCGGCCCCGCCAAAAGAACTAAAAAGACATCAACAGTCATTGTTCTGTGATCACTTAAAATATCTAGGTTAATGCCATAAAAATTACCCAGTGAAGATGCTTTCAAAAAAAATTTAGCCTTCCAGATTCTCTAATTTGCTCATTCAATGAAGAGTCCTTAAGTGCTTAAAAGCAAAACACAAAAACAGAGCCAAGCGGTACAATTCTTGGCTTCCTGGCTCAGGTTGACATGGGGTCCCTGCCAGGCCCCATGTGCACAGGCTTACACACAGACACATGTTAGATAAGCTAGAACCTCCCCAGCTCCCAAGGTCATGAGAGGTTCCTGGACACTGTAGGAATTGAATTTGCCCAACCTGAAACACTTTCATAACCCTAAGTCTAAAAGAAGGGAGATTGAATTAATTCTTCCTCACAACAGAAGTCAACTCACAAGCTCATCAACAAGTCTTATCCTTTCCATCTTTGCCCCAAATGCACCTGCTGGAAACACCTAACAGCTGCATCCCTGCCACTAGTAAAGCCAAACCAGGCAAGGGGTCTTACTCTAGGGTCCAAAGACCACCCACCCATCCATCAATCCATTGTCCTCCTTAACCCTTCCCCAACTAACTCCACACTCCACAACCAGACATCTCCACAACCAGACATCTTTCTGGTTTCAAAATTGTTCCATCAATTCTTATCTCTTGAAATATACCATGAGGCAGTATTAAAATACAGCAGCACAAATGAATTGCTAGCGAATCCAAGAATAGCACCACCCCAAAAGAATGCGTGATTTAAAACTAGATTATAACCCTGGAAGACATCAGACACCATCTAGTTCAGCTCACCCCTCTGCTTGGCCAAGAGCTAAAAGTCAACAGGTAGCAAGACCAGTAAAGAATTTCTGTGTTCAGGGCCAATACTGTGGCCAAGTGGGTTAAGCCACCACTTGTCAAACCAGCATCCCATATTGAAGCACCAGTTTAAGTCTCAGCTGCTCTACTTCCAATCTACCTTCCTGGTAATGCGCTTGGGAAGGCAGCGGATAGTCCTGGAATTATTAGGGAACAAAGAGCAGTGGATTCTGGAACTGCTGGTATTCTTTGAGACAAGCTGGAGCGTGAAAGGAAGATGCAGCTCGGGACCCAGGGCAGGCTGGGAAAACCATGGGGGATTTCAGATTTACTCTTAGAACCATTTGCACACGCGCTCTACAACAGACACGGTGTGGACTTCCTTCCCTACCGTGGCCACTGGACTTGTGCCAATCCAGTCTCCCAGTGGCCCCTGCGGGCCTGAGAGCCTGCCAACTTTTGTGCTGCTGCTGAAGGCAAAGCGAATGCCCCCTGCCTCGGGGCCCAAGTGAGCAGGAAGCAGAGCACCGCTCCCTGCCATCTGCCTGTCCCTGTGGGGGCCTGAGAGTGGACACCACTCCCTTGGTTTCTGGCAAGATCCTACATAGACTTGGCCTTATAATGGCCCAGCACAGTCCTGCTCGCCTCTGCCCCAACCAAGGACTGTGGCCTAATACCTGGAGGGACCAGTATTACAGGAGCAATCCAGAATACACATCAACTGGAGAAGTATCTGCCCCTGGTGGGCTGGGAGCCCCTCTGCAGCCATATGAACAAGCCTGGCAAGATTTCTTAAAGGATGGGATACCCCACAGAGAGAGGCCCCAGCTGGCACAGGCAGCCAGCTGAGGCCCGAATATGCATGGGAGCCCAGCCAACACCCCAAGGACTCAATATGAGCTGTTCCAGGCCAGACTGGCCCTGATGGCTGAGAGAGAAAGCAGCGATCATTGAAGCCGTTTAGCTTGGGTTATTTGTTGCACAGTTAAGTGACACAATGTACTATGCAGGAGAAACTGCCCAACACAGCAAGATCACAAGCTGCAAGAAGGACTCATGCATGGGGCCCTTTCACGGGCACCTAGCTCCCGAAACAAAAGACAACAGACGCAGACATTTCCAAGACACTTTAGGCAACAGAGCCTCCAGGCGTTACTGAGGAGGCTCCCAGGACAAAACTGCCTCGCAATTACCTCACACTCAGCAGCAGCTCACTGCTCCCAATGAAACGATGTGAAACCGGGTACCAGCCTTCACTCATCCCACTCCACCCCCAGACTTCTGGAAGCCACAACGCGGTCACTTCCGAGGCTGGAGTCCAGGGAGGTGGTGTTGGAGCTGCTGGAGAGTTCCTTCCACCTGGGAGAGCTGGGAGGAGAGCTAGACACCCCGGAGGGAGCTGCTAGCAAGTCATTAGACACGGATTATCCCTCTGCTCTCCGTTAAAGAGCTCAGAATGTCCCCCGCGGGAGAGGTGCAGTTCCTCGGGGTGGAGCCGAGGGTACCCCAGGAAGACTGCGCTCCCAGGACTTCCTTAGCTGCAGGAGAAACCCCAATGCTCCCCTGCTTCTCTTTGCAGGATCCACAAGGGGGACCAGAGGGAGCCAGAATAAGCTTGTTCAGCTCCTTCCCCACTGCCAGGTAAGCTCCCTTCTCTGAACCCTTTAGAGGACAGCTCGTCCTCTTGGATTGCCACTTTATTCTTCGAAGGCGTCAGCTCCCCACCCCCACCCCACATAAATGAAGAGGTTCCTGAGGACCTGCTCCATGTTTGAGTCAGCTTCTCTGATTCCTGTACTCTCCCCTTACTCATTCTTAAAAAGCAGAGCCAGACACAGCACCAGAGGAGCTCACAGCCCCGTGGAGAAAGCGCAAAAGAACTACCAAAAAAAAATGGGAAGACGCATTGGGGCTCACCAAGATCACCCCCAGATTTGGTGGGTGCTCAACCAAGATTCAAATTCACAGCTGTGACGTGTAACAGGAAAAAAGACACAGGGCCGCAAGCAGGAGAACCAGCAGCAGACCCAGTGCACGGGAGGGGGGGAGAGGGGTGTGTGCCAAGGGGCCCCAGACCACTCCCCAGGAGGCACCCCAGCATGGGCTCAACATCGCGTCCAAGGAGGGTGGGTAACACAAATCACAGGGCAGCTACAAGCGAAGCACAGTGGAGACGCAGTACACAAGGTAGTGTTTTGTGTGTGTGTGTGTGTGTGTGTGTGTGTGTGTGCGCACTTTATGATCTAATTATTTGAAAGCATCAGAGAAAAGTGGCAAGGACTGAGAGAAAAGGAGAAAGCTGCCATCCTGCCATCCACTGGTTCACTCCCCACCTGTCTGCAATACCCAGGGCTGGGCGAGGTTGAAACCAGGAGCCAACAACATCTGGATGCCATTCTTGGGTGGCAGCAACATAAACATCTGGCCCGTCTTTTGCCGTCTTTCCTGGCACATGAGCAGGATGCTGGCCTGGAAATGCACCAGCCAGGACGTGGACTACCCTCCAAAGGGGAGGCCCAGGACCCCATGTAGACCCCGAGGATCAGCCACACTAGGCCCCAGAGCTACCAGAACTGCAGAGGTGTTCCTTCAACTACACGGTGTACACTAATAAGCCTAGCGAGCCACTCTCCACAGTTCAGGTCTGCAGACATCAGCCTAGGCTTGGCTTTGCAAACCCAACTTTCTGAGAGCTCTCTCAAGCCTGCTGCATTCATTCTGTCCTGCATGGGAGGACAAGAGGTAGCTGAGTCATTACAGCAGTCCACTGTAACAATGTTCAGATGATAAAACTCAGATCTACACATTTCTCCTATATGAACACAACTCCAGCAGGTTCAAGGTTGCAGCTGCTTCTTTCACTGTCCAGTGAAGTGTCACGAGGACACTTTGCAGTTCATTATGAAGCTGAGTAAACATGAGGTCTGCTGTAGAATCAAACACAATTAAAACTTTAATTAACTGGAACCTGACTAGCCCTTGTCTTAAAAAAAAAAAAAAAAAAAAGCAAACCACCACACTTGTGGGCAGCAGGCAGGGGAAGAATTGAGGTTACCTCATTTTAAGGCGAAGTCCAAACTGGGGATTTACTCAACATGGTCATTTCCTGCAGCCTCTGAAGCCGTACAGGTTGTACACACATGTAATTGCAAAGGGATTCCTGAAGGGCAAACCACAGTGACTCCTAACTGTATTTTCTCTACTAGCAGAGGACAGATTTGTTAATTAGGAGTATTTTTTTTTCCAAATAATGAAACATCAAACAAAAGTTCTAATGCTAAATTCTGTAATGGGAGAACTGCTGTGGCCCAAACTTCAAGTTCATCCAGGGTTCCCTGTTCTAAATAGTTGCAAATGTTCTCTGCAGAACCACCACCAATCAGTCCGCTTTCTGGAAGAATAATATGCCTGTGATCCTTCGAATAGTTTAAACCCCCAATCATCACACAAAAATCAGACCCAGAGCTGGCGTTGCAGTGCAGCATGCTAAGCCACCTCTTCCAATCTTGGCATTCTGTATCAGGCTGGCTCAAGTCCCGGCTGCTCTGCTTCAGATCCAGTCTCCTGTTAATGCACTTGGGGGAAGCAGCAGAAGCTGGCCCGTGGGGCTCAACTCTTGGCACCCACATGGGAGACCAGATGGGAGGTTCAGGCTTCTGGCTTTGGCCTGGCCCAGTCCTAGCTGTTACAGCCATTTGGAAAGTGAACCAACACACAGAAAATCCTCCTGTCTGTCATTCCCTCTCAAATAAATAAGCAAATCTCATAACACAACCAACAACAAACTCTACCCAGATCTTATCAGCAAGGAGATGTATTCCTTTTGAGTCTGCTTCTTGCAGTATGGGAAACAGAAGTCCTGCTCTACCACCCGAAAAAGCCACGGTGGTACAACATGTTAATGCTCCACCCTGTAGCATCAGCATCCCACACAGGCGCTGGTTTGTGTCCTGGCTGATCCACTTCCCATCCAGCTCCCTGCTTATGCTCTGGGAAAGCAGTGGAGGATGGCTCAAGTCCTTGGGATCCCGCACCCATGTGGGAGACCCAGAAGAAGTTCCTGGCTCCTTTGGTTCAGTTTTGACTGTTATAACCATTTGGGGAGTGAACCAACAAACGGAAGATGTCTCTTTCTTTCCCTGCTCCCCCACTTGCACTCTGTCTCACTTTTTCTCCCTTCCTCACCCTCCCTGTCTCTGTCTTTCTCTCTGTGACTCTCTCAAGTAAAGAAAAAGAAAAACTATGTGTGTATTTCAAAACTTGTTTGCACCCAGATAAACTTATCTTTTAATTCCATTTGTTCCACCAACTTTGAAGTCCACTCCAGAGATACTGGTTAAACAGAGGCCTTCCCTGTGCTCCTTAACAGACCTTGCGTTCCATTTTGTTGCAAAGCTTTCTTTTCTAAACCTTTCTTCTTCCTTTGTTGTTTGCTTTTTTTCCAACCAACAAGCCAAACAAATCTAACCGGAGATCAACTCCTTCCTAAATACTTGAAGAGCTTTGGGGCACTGAGCGACACTCCAGGCCCTAAACTGGATTGCTTCACTGCCTTTAAGAAAATTGCTAAATTATTGCCTGAACAAAGACAAGGATCTTATAGGTCCTATAATCTCATTTCAAATCCTTTTACCCACTCCCCATTCTCCTGGCCCTGATATCACAATCCTCTTTGGGTAATCCGAGGTCTATTGGGAGCCAAAGCCAAAGCTGTTTTTGCTCCCCCACCTCCCCCGAGCCTCTCTGTGCCACTGTTCGCTGCTGGAAGGGGGCAAGGTGCCAGAGTTCAGGGCCCCATAATGGTTCCCTTCTTACAGGGCAACTGTTAATAATTAGCAAGAAGCATTTTGCCTTTAAATCTCACAGCTTGAACAGTAAGGTCTTGTAGGGCCAAAGAAACACTTAATTCTCCAGGAGCAAGACTTGCTCCCCACACTTTCTGCATCCATCTACTCATTGCATTCAATGGCTTCATCTACCCATCAAGATATTGTTTGGGAGCACTTACCATGCCCAGGAGGCCAAGGCTGAGGCAGGCTAAGGGACATATATATATATGGCAGACAGGGTTCCTGCCATTCCACAGCTTGCAGTCTACGAGGAAGATGGATGGCTACCAGGTGTAGGAGCCAGGGCCCACAAAGGGAAGGACAGAGAAAGGAGGGAACAGCCCCAAGTGAAGGACATTCACTAAGGGGGACTGGCGGGGTAGTTCGGATGCCTTTGAACCTGTTTTCAAGGGACCCGCTAGCCTGAGTGCTCTGACACAAACAGAATAAAGCAGGTGCGTGCAAGCAAAGAGGCGAGAGGGAGAGCGATCCCGAGTCCAGAGTTACTCATTCATTCAGAAACACGAACCTAGAGGCTGGCATCGCGGTTAAGCTCCTGCTTGCAATGCCAACCTTCCAGATCAGAGTGCCAGGGTTCCTCACGCTCCTCTTCTGACCCAGCTTCCTGCCAATGGGCCCAGCAAGGTAGCAGATGATAGTCCAAGTACTTAGCCTGCTGTCACCCATCGCAGCCATCTGGGGTGAGAATCAACAGAAGATTCTGATGCCTCTCCCTCCGTCTTTGTTACTCTTTTAAACACACACACACACACACACACACACACACACACACACACACACACACACACACTTCTATTATGGGCAGGCACTGTTCAAGACTTTAAAGAGACAGCAGGGAATAAAACAAACTCCCTGTCCTGCAGGAGCTTCTGTTAAGAACTCCATAAGAAGCAGGTGAGACCAAAAACTAATGAGAAAAACACAAAGACCAACGCGAGCAGAAAATGCTGGAGGGGAAGGCAGGGATTATTCTATTTGGGATGGGCGCCAGGAAGGGTCTTAGAGTTGTGGAGGAGGGGACCCACTGTCATGGCAGCATGGCCCCCAAGTGCAAGCCCAGTGCACACCCATGATGCAGAGCCGAGGCCACTGAGCGTGCCCTGCGGTGCATTCCCCAGAACCACCGCCTGGGCTCCAGCTTTGCAGCGGGCGTTTCCCAGTGCATGTGGGTCACCTGCAGAGACTGACCGCTAGGGCCTGAAGTGCTACGATGGCACTGTAGTCCCTCAGCAGCCTCATGGTGTCCTTGGCGACTCCTCAGACACCGCTCAACAAGGTGTGTGCAACCTGCTCCAGGTGTCAGTCACCTGGTCCCCAGCAGGCCTGGGAAGCACTCCGCAACGCACGTCCCCGCTGAAATTACTAAACACACAGGCATAGAGGAATCAAACTCCCCACAAGAGTTGGACAACACCACGACCTAAGCAACACCCACATTGGTCAACGCAGTCCAATGCTGGACCTTCATCGGACAGAAATTATTACTTTTCAGGAAGCTAGAAAGACATTGCTCAAATTTCTCTTGAAGAGGAAACATGACTTAGGCTTCTGAAATACCGATCACAAGCCAAGGTGCTGGGAAGCGTTAGGAGAACCGCAGCGGAGCGTTCTGATGGACTTTGGAACTGCGGACAGGGATGCAAGTCTGCGTGTGTGTGTCTGTGGGTGTGCATGCACGCATACACCCAGATCTTTAACCAGTTTAAGGCATAAGAACGAAGAACACCAAAGCTGCAGGGGGTGAATGACCAGATGAAAACAGCTACCATGGGCCCAGCACGGTGGCCCAGTGATTAAAGTCCTCGCCTTGCAGCCGCTGGGATCCATATGGGCACTGGTTCTATTCTCAGCAACTCCTCATCCAGCTCCCTGCTTGTGGCCTGGGAAAGCAGTAGAGGATGGCCCAAAGCGTTGGAATCCTGCAACCCACATGGGAGACCAGAAAGAGGCTCCAGGCTCCTGGCTTTAGATGAGTTCAGCTCTGGTTGTAGCAGAAGATCTTCCTCTCTCTCTCCTCTCTGTATATCTGACTTTACAATAAAAATAATAATAAATCTTTAAACAAACAAAAAAGTACATGGGAATAGAGACATTAAGGGTGTTTATGGGAAAGGAAAAAAAAATCCTGAGGCAAAAGCCACCTAATGTCTTTGATCTCTCAGCCACAGGAATGCACCTGCACGCGTGCACGCACACACACACACACACACGTGCAGGGTGAGCCCTTCCTGCCCACATGTGTCTAACGCTACACCACATCCCAGAGTCCCCAAGCCACTAAGGACCAGGACTAGGAAGCTAACTCACTGCCCCTACTTCCCTACAAGACAAAGAGGCCAAGAGTGCATTGAACAGGATTTAGAGTGAAGAACATTTACCGAACCGTCTCATTCCGCAGCCATCACTCACATAGACTGGCAGGGATTACCAAGAACAGGAGGGGTGATGCTGCAAATCCAAGGGCACAGAGCAGGTGACAGCAGCGGGTGGCGTTGCCCCCCATGTGTGTGACTCCCACCTCCACACTCTGTACCTAGCGCCTGCATGGACTGCACTGGGCATTGCCTGTGCCTCTTAGGGAACTGGTCCAGCCTCCGCTCTGCCAAGCTATACATCACTGCCCGGGCTCTCACACATAGGTACGGGGTGTTACTTCCTAGCATGGAAAACAACCCTCTCCCACACATTAATCATGGAGACTTATTAGAGACACAGGCACAGAGCACCTTTAATCAAGAAAACACCTTCACCCAATGATAAGAGGCAAACCCCACAATTTATCTCCCGTGTTCTCCATCACCAAATATTTACTAAGCAGCTACGCTGGGCCAGGCACTGAGTCAGCCTTGGGGGTAAATAAGGACCAGACCTTGCAGGTGCCTGTGCATGAAGGACACACCTGCTGCTCTAGGTGCTGTCACAAGCAACTGCCTCCCGAGGCCAACTCGCAGCCCACTTCAGGTCTCGGGCTCCTTCAAGCTTCACAAGGGGGAATGACTGAGACACATGAATACTCCCAGGAGCTGTACGGAACCCTCGCGGGCTGCTCTGCGAAAGACAATCATGGAGCAAAGCTGCGCTTGGCTCCAAGTGCCCTCTGGCTCAGGTGCCCACAACCCACAACCCTCTAGTGCCCGGGGGAGCGGGGCACACACTCGCAGGCACACTGGACTTCAGTCCCAAGAAATGAATTTCGTGACAGAAAATTGATCTCCCTTGTTCGTATAATGTAGGACTCTGTTGAGAGAGCAAACAAACAGGGCTGTAATAATTAATTGAAAAGAAAAGTCTAATTAAAATTTTATATTAGTGTACATAATGGCCAGAAATAGTAAACATTGCTCAAAAACAAAAAGGTCAGAGCTCTAGAAGCTCCGACTCGAGCTGTAGACGCTCTGGCTCGTCAGTTACCCACGCTCGGCTCATCACTCCGCAGTGCAAACACGCCGCTTCGCCCAGTGTTCTAACCCAGCAGAAATGGCACAAGGTAGCAAGATTCCAGAAAACCACGAAGCAGTTAACCACTTACAATTTGCTCCAGTTCAGCAAGTACTTACCGAGTGTTGCCCAGTGCCCGATATCCTGTCCCTCCATCCACTCATTCCACCAAACCTTACCAGGTGCTTAACACACATACGTACCGCACGTCCCCATGTCCCCACAGCCCGACTGGGGCCATGAGGTCCTTCAGGGAATTAAGCACAGTATGTACCAAGTAGAACCCCAGAGGCCCGGGCAACTGATTCTGATAGGCAATGAGACATCCATCTCATGCTGACTTCTTGGAGATGGCGGTGTTTACCTGCAAAGCCACAACTGAGCTATCTATAACTACTTCTCTCCCGATATGACATGACATGCTTAACAACTGCAGGTCTTGTGCTTGCTTGGGCACTGTGTGCCATGAACTTGGATGCTGCCACCTGAAGGGTTACCAGCAAACAGGATGGAGAAGTGACAGGCAGGCACGGGGACAAGGTTGACACTGGACAGTGAACCTGTCTTCAGCCTCAGGAGCAGAAGGGTATGGTGAAAAGCTCTTAGTCTCTCCCCAACTGCCTCCCACAAAGGAATCCCCTGCAGCTGGCGGGGCTGTGACAGTCCATGCTGACACCTGTTGCAGTCTTCAGTGGTGTATGCTTGTCAAAGCATCCAAGTCACTCCAAGCGCACAAACAAGCCACAAAGCCATTTCTAAAAGCCGTAATAAACCTTCCTCTCAAAGGCGGGCTAACCACAGGTGCCCTGTCTCTCTAAGCAAGGCTGCCAGAGGGTCAGAAGGAACCTGAGCGGACCTTACCCTACCACATCACTCTACAAACCCAGAGCGGAGACAGGCTGGGATGACCCGATTTGCATTTACTATTACTAGCACTGGCACACAGCTGATCTGTGGCAGGCGTCATAAAAACCCAGGGCTCCAGAGTCACAGACAGGGCTCCCCTGGGGCCACCTGCTACATCTCACCAAACTACTGCATTTCAGTTCCTCAGTACTTAGGGAACAGGCTCAAAACGGGCAGGTTACACCATAGCCTTCTGCTCAGGCCAGGGGTGGGGAATGTCCACTCCTTGGGCTGCGGAAGGACCAGGAAACCATTAGGTTTGGCCCTGCCAAGGTAACCACAGGTGGGACTCAAGATTCAATGCAGCTACAGCAGGCTAGCTTTTAAGCTGATAGTTTTCTATGGTCCATGAATGATGCTGTAAATATCCACATGGCCCTTGGCAGAGAATAAGAAAAAGCTCTCTACCCCTGGCTTAGGTGATGGAAAACAATTCTCCCATTGTATGAGACTGATTTCTGAGTCTGTCTGGTGCACACACACTAATGGCAGAAAATGCAGCTTAGTCACCTGGCCGTCCTGAGCACTTTGCCTAAAGTATGGCACAGGGGAGCTCCAGCAACGTGAGATGAATGGGCAAGGGAGCATTCCCACTAACATGACCTAAGGAGCAGAAATGGCTGCTGTGTTTTTAGGAGGATGTGCTTAGGAATCCATCCAAAGCTCTGGAACCACAGAGAATTTCATGATCTCAAACACTGATGCCAGATGCCATGGAATGGGGTAGGCTCAGTAGCTGCCACATCCCGGCCAACCATTAGATAAAGAACAGAGTGTCTTCCGTTGGGATATGGAGGCAAAGATACAAGAAGAGGAACTAAATAACTTGCTCACACTCCGGCCACGTGACTGGCACAGGCAGGAAAGGAGGGCAAGAACTACTGAGGCACCACCAGTGCATGCTACAGTTGTCTCGGCTTACCTGTGCCTGCTCGGTTTATACCATTCCATCCAGGAAACACAGAGGAAATAAGAGGTCGCAGCCCCTCACCATAATATGAGTCTCCGATATAGTACATGAGAAATCACGACACCCAAGACATGACTAAACCCCCATCATAGGCTATTACATGGGCAACAGGGTCATCCTGGCACTAATGCTAGATATGAATTATCTCCCTGTCCATGACATTTTGCATGCCCTTTATAGCTTGGAGTTGTACACTAATAAAGCAGTAGTCAAATAAAAGGCTCAAGTTCCTTCCCCTTTATCCTTTCCAGAATAAAAATTGACAAAATTTTCAACTGTGAAAACTGAGAACCTCGTAGCACAGATGTCGGGGGCGGTGTGTGTGTGGGGGGTGCTAGTGGTTCTGCAATAGTTCCAGTGTTGCGAATGGCATCTGATGGACAGCGACCAGAGATGTCCACACAAACACAGCACAAGGCAGCCTGGCAACAAAGTGTTCTCCAGCTACAAAAATCACTGGTGCCGAGGCAGAAAGACCACGGGGTGGAAACAACACTGGTAGGGGACTGAAAGAGTTCTGAAGCCAACTTGAAAGGAGTCTGCCAGCCATCCCTGCTTGCCCATCATGGGCAGTACGTATATTTCAGGCTCTTTCTGAGGTTCTTCTGTAGCGTCCAGTAAGTCCAGTTAAGCATTCTCCCTGTTCAAGTTGGAGGTGTGCTCTCTAGGCCCCCTTGACTGCCGATGCTAACATGAGCACAGACACAGCACAGAGGCCAGAAGCTAAAGGGGGACTGGCTGGCAATGAAAAATCTCCCAGCGTGCTTCCCAGGGCCACTGGCAAACCTGGTGTGCTATCTCTTGCATGGAAAGAAATTATCTAGCATTGGGAATCTAAATTAAAAAAACAAACAAACAAACAAAAAACACTTAGCTGATTACTAGGAAGGGACATGCTTCCAACCTGCACAGCCCAGCAGCCCTGTGCCCATTTCTAATTTATTCTGGCTTTTTTGATTTTTTACCCTCCATACCTGCGAAGCAAGAGTACGGAATGGGGCCAGCGTTAATAACTACTGCTGACCTGTGGGCAGCAGCCTGTCACAGAAGCTGCCAGAGGAGTTCAGGAAGTAGGTGAAGCCACTGCCGTCCCATATCAGAGAACCAGTTCAAGTCCCAGCTACTCCACTTCAGATCGAGCCTCCTACTGAGGTGCCTGGGAAGGCAGCAGGTAGTGGCCTAAGTGCTTGGGTCCCTGCCTGCCAAGTGAGACCTGGTGGAGTTCCTGGCTCCTGGCTTTGGCTTAACTTAGACCCAGATGTTATCAACATCTGGAAAAGTGAATCAGGAGATGGAAGAGCTCTCTCTCTCTCTCTCTGTCACTGTGTCTTTCAACTAAGTTTGCAAAAAATGGAATCAACAGATACACACACAAAGGTAACTGAGGTGATATGTAAACTTAGCTCAAGTGTGCTGCAATATCAGGCTGCTTGTATTTGTAATATGCAACTTGTATTTGTCAATTCTGTTTCAACAAAGTATGGGAGACAAAAAGAACGACAAAGCTTCTCAATTTTTTCAAGACTAACAGGAAAACAATCCAATGATCTGGCACATCAATTTCGACCTATTCTCTCCTCTCCAATTCAATATTATTCCTGTTACAGATACTGAAAACATACTCACAAGTCACATTTATCCCCAACCACTTCATTCAACCCGGCAAATGCCAACGAAAATTATCAATGGTAGATCTGCTACCTACCATCTAAGTCTTAACTTAGCAAATAGATAAGATTAATGTTTGAAAAAAACAACAAAAGTAAGGAATAGTTTTTGCATCCTGATACTTATCCAGAGCTTAATTTTTAGATGATTTTTTAGAATAGATTTCATGCTTTTTTAAAGAAGATTTATTTATTTTATTGGAAAGGCAGATGTATAGAGAAGAGGAGAGGCAGAGAGGAAGATCTTCCATCCGATGATTCACTCCCCAAGTCGCCACAACGGCCGGTGCTGTGCTGATCCAAAGCCAGGAGCCATGAGCTTCTTCTTCTGGGTCTCCCCTACACATGCAGGGTCCCAAGGCTTTAGGCCGTCCTTGACTGCTTTCCCAGGCCACAAGCAGGGAGCTGGATAGGAAGTGGAGCTGCCAGGATCAGAATCGACAGCGTTCATATGGGAATCCCGGCGCATTCAAGGCGAGGACCTTAACCATTACGCTATCGTGCCAGGCCCCATGCTTATTTTTTAAACAAAGCAAAATCAATTCTGTGCCTTTGTCTTATAATTTCAGTGTCAAAGGATATTAATTATATTTGTTCATTTTTATTTCATAAATATTTACTAGATTTATACACCAGTAGAGTTTTAAGCCAATAGGTAGAAATACAAGAACACAAACAAAATATATGCTTTAAAGCCTGATTTTTTTTTTTTAATACTCAAACTAAAGATACTTAGCAATTAACACTGCATTCCATGGAGGCATATGTGGATCCAATTCCCGGCCCTGATGGCTGACTCCAGCTCCCTGCTAATGGATATTCTGGGAGGCAGCGAGTTCTCATCACCCACATGAAGTCCGTCAGTTGAATCCCCTGCACTTCAGCTTGCCCCAGTCCCACCTGTTGCAGGTCTTTGGGAAATAAACCAGATGGAAACTCTGTCTCTTTCTCCTTCTCAGACGTTAGTTTTTTTAAAAAAGTCTTCAACCCGAGAAGTGGTTAGCAATTGTCAGTTTTCTCCCATGAACATATGTAAGACATACAAGAAGTGACTAACAAGGCAGCTGAAGCACGAACATTCATAGCGGAGAAAACAAAACCCTCACAACAGAATTCCTAGACAAGGTGTCCTCAAAAGTACTGTGAGCCCTTTCAAACACAAATTCCATTTTGAGAAAATATTGTCTCTATGCCTCCCACCCAAATGCATCCTTATTTTGCTTTTGCTAGAACACACACACACATCAGGAGACCCCATCACGTCCCTCCCCTGGTCCCTCAACAGCATCTCTGCCCATGGTTCAAGCACACAGATACTCAGCTTTCCTTCCACCTGCTCCCTCCTCAGGTCCCATACGCCTCCCTATGGTCTTCTTCCTTCCTTCAGATCTTCTCTTAATGGCTGCATCTCTCCCCTCCCAGTTGTGCCACCTAGGACACGCTACAAAGGCCATCTTATCTTTGAAAATGTGAAGGGTCACTCTTCCTTTCCGGGGCTGGCCTCTTGCACTCTCAGAGGGGATGAACAAGCTCCCAGATGACAACCATCACAGAGTGGCAAGCTAGCATCTGCAGGGGCAACAGAGCCATTCGCCTGGCGTGGGTCCCAGCTCCGCCGTTTGCAGGCTGCACGACTGACCCTGGCCCCTAATGCTCATGAATGTTACACAGCAGTACAAGGCCAGCTCACCAGAGACCACATGACTGACGTGGGGAGCACTAAGCCCACACATAATACATGTTCAATAAACGCTTCCTTTTCCTCCTCCCACCCAGACTTCAGAATCCTTTAGGGGCCAAAGCAGGGGGATGAAATAAATTTAGAACTCTTTACAATCCTGGGGTACTAAAGAGCTTACTTTCATGGTTCACATCTTAGAAATCTGGGGTATCAAGTGGAAATAGATTTTTGTTTTTGCTCGAGATCAAAGAGTTATATCAGAGAAACTCAGGTTGGTTTTTCTGCAAGTCTGACTTCAAGCACCCTGATGACAGAACAGAACCCGCCACATCTAAGAGGTGAGGGTAAGAGGGGGTGGTGTTGGAAAGAGGGAACTTCAAAGGGCTTTAATAGGAAGAAAATGCACTGGAGTCACCCTACATGATGGCTCCTCGGACAGGCAGACTCTGCTCTGCGGCCTGGACAGTCTCTCCCCAGTCACAGGCAGAGCCCAGGGGCCCACCCCTCAGCATTCCGAACGCAGGTTTTTCAAGTACAGAGATTGGAGATGTTCCCCTTTCAGCGGGCAGGGAAGGCTCACACTTGAATGACTTTCTTCCTTAAGGGATGAAAGCGCAGTGGTGAGATTTCCTGGGAGAGAGCAGATCGGGAGAGGGGAGGAGCTGAGCTTTGTTCTCATAGACGAAAAGAATGCAGGAGAGGGGTGGGGGAACCCACAAAACCGCATGTGTTACTGCCAAGAGATTTAAACATGGACTATTATGGAATCTGGCAGAGAGAGAACATAGCTGACCAGGCCAGCCAGGGGTGGAAACCCCTCCCACCACAATCAAGGCAGGCAGGACCCCATCTTCACCTTCCAGGTGCCTGACCACAGGGTTCCAGACCCTGCGGGAGCCACGCCTGGCCCACAACACTCTCCCCACATCTGTGTTTTCGACAGCACTTGTGCAATGCCAAGTCCTCTGGCAACAGTTGGTGCCTTGGAGTCAACAACATCCCAGAGTCCAGAAACTTCCTTTCCTTTGTGTACAGCGAAGGATACACCAGAGCCTAGGCAGACAAAAGGAGGGCGAGAAGAGGGGGACCAGAAACAACAACGTGGCAAGACGGCCAAATTCTCATTACAGCAAAGAGATGCCTCCCGCTGCACACATCCTCAGACTTGTGACTGTGAAGGAAGAGCAGCCAATGCCTCCTGGTATCCAGTCACCAGAAAACAAAAACACAAACAAATCGTGTGCCCTACTTAAGGAGAAATGTCAGTGCCAACCATCTCCTGAGGAACACCCACATGCAAAGTTGTGCATAGCCAGGGTAGAAAACTTAACAAAAGCTCTGTGCGGGTTTGCTAGAAAGTAAGCAATACAGAGAACACTTTACAATGCAGAACTGTCTACACAAGGGCCAGACTGGTGTGCAGCGTGTGCCAAAACAGGACTGGGCAATTATCAGAGGGGAGCCTGGCCACAGTTAGGAGACACAAATCAAATTCATTGATTTTCTGCAGGCCAGGCATGAGTGTTGAATATCATCTTCGTTATTTCACTTCATTTCATCCCTAAAACCCACTCACTGGAGACAAGAGTGACACAACAGAAGCTGGGTGACTTCAGTAAGTTGTCTAAGGCCACAGGGCTAGGGAGCAGCCCGGGAGTCGGGGGGAGATGGGCTAGGGCTTGCTCAGGACCTGCTGGGACGGTGCACGGCCTGCGGGAGCTGGGCAGGTGTGCAGCTCCAACGTGAGCCAGGGAAGCCCCAAAGTCCTTGGGAGACAGGCCCAGGCTACACAGCTTTATAGACTCCTCATGTGCCAAGGGGCAAACTTCAGGCAGGGGGTTGGTGAGGTGAGATCTGAAATTTTTCCCATCTGGCCGCTTCCTCTCAGTTTCTGCCCCAGGCTGGAACACCCCACCCCCAAAGTGGGAAGAAGCAGGAAAGCTGGAAAAGGGGGGGGGGGTGCTCTGGCAGCCTCAGTTTCCCTCTGGTTGACTCGTTTCCTCTGGGTATGTTTTCCATTTACTTTTCTTGCCAAGGAGAGAAAGAGAGAAAGGGGAAAGAAGGTGTGGGCCGGAGCCAAGACTGACATGGCGGGAACAGTAACTGGTAAACAGACTTCCACCAAAACTTTCCACTCACAGGTAAACACCCAGACTGCACATGTCTCAACACAGACCACCATGATTCAGCTCACAGCCTCACAGCGCACGCAAAGCCCTGCCGGACAATCTCTCCAGGTGACCTGAAAACCAGCCAAAGCAAGCAAGGAAGGCAGAACTTCCGATGTTTTCACACACTCCTTACGCACCTTGCACACATACGTCAGTCTCAAAGACAGCAGGACAAACAATAAGGTGCAATGAGGACTGTCCCCAAGACAAAGGGGGCAGGTTGTGGCCCACGCCTCGGGCCCCCAGCCTGGGCTCCACACACAGAGCAAGGACGCTGGTTTTGCTCCTCCGTGGAGACCGATACCAAGACTGGGTGTTATTCTCATTAATTCAGGGCATAGACAATAGCGGGGAGGGCTGCACGATTTGATGGACAGCTTCTGGAAATGATCTTCTGCTTGGTGAAACACGGTGGCGAGTGCTTTATTCACAGGGAAGGAAATGTGAAGAAGTGTCACCCAAAGCAGGGGAGGTAATTGCAGGGCAGGAATCACGAAGCTGGAGTGCACCGACGGAAGAGTAACTAAATTAGTCCCATCCCGGCCTTGAAAGCTGGACTTCAGGAGGAGACAGGCCCCTCGATTCTGATAGCGCAGCCAGACCCACTGTCACCAAAGCTTTGCTTTCGCTTTAAATCTGGGACTTCAGGGGAACCCAAACACCACTGGGACGGAGCCCACACAACACACTCAGAAACATCTCCAGAGCCAGAAGAGGCAGACTCACAATTCTCCAGCCACAGATAAACTCCTTACAATGATGCCAGCAGCTGGTCAACTGGCTTGAGCTGCATGCCAGAGGGAGCTGGCTGTGCCATCAGCCCTTGCACCCCATGCCCCTCTCCTGTGCACACACTCACACAAGCTTCTGATCTGTCTGGCACCATGGCCCATGCTATTCTGTTACAGGTCTCTTGCCCCTAGCCAGCCAGAACACTTTCCTAATATCTCCAAGTGCCCTTCCCATCCCGCCAGATTCCCTCCAGAGAAGTCTGATCCATGCTGCAAGTGACTACTTCACTACCCATTTACCTTAAGCTAGTATTTTCCAGAACTACCTAGAAAACCCTTCTCACCGACACAGCCCATGGCTGACACACTTACTTCACCTCCTTCCAACCTTGGGAAGGTGGGCTTCTGTTGTCTGTTCTCATTACAGCACGTCTGTGTTTCTTTGCCCCACTTCTTTTGAATCCATAGACCCCTAAAGTGCGAGATGTACTTAGCAGCTGGAAGAAAGGGGAGACGTGGACACGACGTAGCAGGCTTTCCTTTCTGATGGTGGCAAAGAATGTGCCACGCTCACACCACTGCAAGCCAAAGAGCCCACGTCTCCTTTCTCACCCTGGAAATCACCAAGTTCAAGCTTTTTACATGCTTCTTGCATATTTCTACTTCAGAGGTCAATTTCTCCCTCTCTGGGCAGGTGAGGGGTCTGACAACACCCCTCGAGCAGTGCCTGAGAGATGTGCTCCAGGTCTGCCAGGCTCTCCATGGCTGTCTGCAAAGACTCGAGAACCCTGCGGGATCCGTCACCATCTCCACTTCCTTCCAGGGAGGTACCAGAAGCACCTCGTGGTTCCTCACTATTGTGGGAGTTCAAGCAGCAGATGTAAAGACTTGCCAACACCTGGGCTTTGAGAACACACACCAACGCATGAGGGCACCCCGAGGATGCAGCGTTCCCCAGTACCATGGGAGAAAGCAGACAGGACCAGCCTGGCTGCCCAGGCACCGGATTTCCAAAGCGAGTATGAAGTCAGAATGACATCGGATAAATGAGCCCAATATTCACTACAAGTGCCTCTACTCAAGGGCTCAAAGATAACAGGGACCATTTCCCATTTAAATAAAATAATGAAGGACTGACTGGGATTTAAGCATACGATGGACAGCATACTGAAGGCAAAAGGTTGAGATCAAAAACGTTTAACACCAACTTGGAAAATATACTGGAACTCAATAGATGATATAATTTGATATGAAAATTACATCCCATTAATGGATTTTGAAAGTTCATACTGTAAATTAGCATTGTATTAAGAAAGAATGTGTCCAACAATTGGAGCCATTCCTCTTATTCAACTCTTTCAAATTTTTAAAAAAATAAAATTCGTATTTTGGAATATTTTCTTTTAGAAAACCTCATCATTCTTGAGCACAATGAAGCTGCAGATTGATTTTTTTTAATTTTAATATTCAAAGCAAAAGTGACTGTTGAAACATAACCATTTAGAACACATCACACCTCACCTTTTAAGGTCAAACTTACAGAAATGGGTGTATGGAATATGAGGAGCATTTGCAAGCTCACTCATGGTTTCCACCTAATAAGTTACTTACATGCAAATGTAAGCACAAAAACAACGTGACTCATCCACACCCTCGGCTCCTTCCGACATGCTTGGCTGAATTAAAACTTGCAGCGACAGATGATCTAACCATCAAACTCCTTCCGTGCGTGTTGAAACTGATTTTATTGTGGCACTGCAGTCCTTTTGCCAACTATTAAATGCACAACCCTTTGAATAACTAGAATGAAAGATGTCTGCTAAACTTTAAAAAATGGGCCCCTGCCCAAGAAATGCCATGCTGCGTGTGCAAATTCAGCAGTTTAAAAGGCAGAATCAACGCTGTTATGTTAACAAGCTTACCATTGGAAGGATTCTCTAGTCGGATAACTGCCCAAATGGAGGGGTTCCCCATACGGTTCGGGACCTACCCTGTGTCTTCCCAAACTAATTCGCCACCTGTCCGTCTCAGCCGCCCTCCTTCAGTCAAAGCTGACTTGGTGAACAATGACTGATGACCTTGCTAACCGGAATCTCCAAGGACCGCGCTATAACTTCTATATCCTGAGCAGTATTGTTCTATGTAGGCATTGAAACAATTATAAAGACAAAGCCGTGGACAGACAGTGGGCGGGTTAAGAGAAAGCCTTCTGCTGAGTCAGCACGAAAATCAGTCGTTTTCATTAAGAAACTCAATATCACAAAGTCCAAAACCTTCCGAGAGGCCATTAATGTATTTTTTACGGCTCATTAAATTGCTTCAAAAAAGCAAAGAGAAACATAAAGCCTAAATGAAAAGTTTAAATGTCTGGGATTTTCTTGATTTAAAAAAAAAAAATGAAGTGAAAGCAAGGGGAACGTCTCTTGTAATGCTCTGGCTTAGCAAACTTTAGAAAAAAAAATTATCCAAACAAAACAAAATACGCCCAAACATGGGGAGGTCTCCCTCCTCTGGTGTCTCCTCAAACGCCCAAGAGCCAAGGCTGACAAGGTCAAAGACAGGAGCTGGGAATTCAGTGGAGGTCCCCCGCATGGATGGAAAGACCCTAATTCCTTGAGGCATAGCCACTGCTTCCTTTGGTCTACCTTAGCAGGAACCTGGATCTGGGAGCCACAAGAACTGAACCCAAGTACTCACGTAGGACAGGAGCATTCGGTCAGCCAGAAGCTCAGCCACCAAGTCAGACACCCGTCCCTCAGTGAACTAGGGCGGGGGACAACAGAATCCCTCCCTTTAATTAATTATGGCTTCTATCTGGAGCTTAGCTGCGGCCATGACACTGTCTAGATGCAAGCATGATATTGGAATGTGTTGATATTTACCAAAGAAACGTAAACTATCCTGGTTGTGATCTCCAAACTGGGTATACAGTCACGTGTCACGCAAGGATGCAAATGTGCCCTCAGTAGCTAACGTCATCATCACCAGACAGCAACACATACCTACTGCACATACTGTATTTCCATTCTCTAACAACCAATACTCCGGGGAAAGGTCTCTTTAATGTTATTGCTTTATTGCAAAATTTGTTCTTCCTCGTGGCAAGAGGGGATTAAAATTTTGTCCCATGCTGACTTTGGATTGGTGCCTATACCAGGGGATAATACACACACATACATACACACACACACACACACACACACACACACACACACACACACACACACACTTATCTGTTATCTGAAGTAGGTGGGACCGGAAGTGTTTTAGGGTTGGGCTGTTTTCAAATATCTGCATATACATTAGCCTCAGGAGTAGGACCCAAACATAAACACAAAATTCACTTTGTTTCACACACATCAAATCCACATTGACTGAAGGTATCTTTATCCGATATTTTTAGCACATCTGCACTTTGCAACTTGTTGTCTGGTATGGACTTGGAGTGTCACATCAACATGCATAAAGTTTGATTTCAGGGTACTTTAGATTTTGGGGTTGGCAATGCTAAGCGTGAACAACCTTTTGAGACAATCTGTTCTCAGACACATGAGAAATGCCAGGTCAGGAGGGAGGCAGCAGGTGCAACATCAACATCCAACCAGCTCGCACACACCTTTGAAGGGTTACACGCGAATACCCCATCCCTTCTCACCATTTCACTCATCTGGAGGCTTAAAACTGCACTCCAGCATCTGCTTGGCAAAGGCCCAGGAGGCCTGGAGCAAGGGGACTGGCTGGGCCCGTCTGGGCTCGCTGAACTCAGCTAAGGGGACCTCAGAAAGCACAGATGAGCACAGTCCACCTGCGGGGCACAGCGTGGCCCATACCAGCACGAGGCGCAGCACACACAGCGCCCTGGGGAGCAGTGATCTCTCCGTTCTTACACCCCAAACCATCCAGATATTCTAATATGAAGACATTGGGAAAGTCAATTCGTCTGATTTTGGGAGCGGCAGGGGTGGGGGGGTATGATTTTTTTTAAGCTGAGGAGTCACCAAGATAACAGAGGGTTCCCCCACACACACTCTCAGTTCTCTGTCCTGTTAGCATCAAAACATGAAGAAGAGACACCTGTTACAGTTTAGAAACCAGCTGTGACATGTGAAGATAGGCTGAGTATTCCTCACCTGAAAATTCAAAATCCAAAGTGGCCCCAAATCCTATAAATTTCTGAATAACAACAAAATCCCAAATTTTAGATTTTTCAGATTACGCATGCTCAAACATCTCCAAATCCAAACTCGGGCACCTCTGGTCCCAAAGGCTTTGAACAGCAAGAAATGCTCAAGCTGCCTTAACTAGGCCTTGCTGACTACTCACGCAGCACTGGCTTTCCCTAATGTCTTTCTCTGTCCCAGGATACCATCCAAGTGATCAGCATGTTTGGCCCACACATCTCTGAAGCTCCCTCTGTTGTCTAAAGGGTTCTCAGACTTTCCTGGTTTCTGAAAAACTTCATAGATCTGGTGGTTTTCTGGAATCGTTGCCTTGGGGAACAAAACGATCACCTGATGTTATTTGTACGATCAGATAGGGTTATAGGGTCTGGTGCTGTGGCAAAGCTGGTTGCACCGCCACCTGTGCTGCCAGCAGCCCACGTGTTTGCCAGTTCTAGTCCTGGTTGCTCCACCTCCCATCTGCTCCCTGCTTGTGGCCTGGCAAAGCAACAGAGGATGGTTCAAGCACTTGGGACCTGCACCCATGTGTGAGAACTAGAAGTCTCAGGCTCCTGGCTTCAGATTGGCTTGGCTCTAGTTTTAATGATCACTTAAATAGTGAACCACAGATGGAAGATTTTTTTCTCTCTCAATCTTTCAAATAAGTAAATAAATCTTTTAAAAGTAAAAATTTCAAAAGGAATGTTGACAATTACACAGATAAACATCCCCAAGAGCATACTGGAAAACAGGGGCTCCAGCCACGGAAGGAAATACTTAGCCTCATGCTTGGACACCGGTGAGGCTTGGGGGTATTTTGTGCTCCCAGCAGTTCCCAGCCACCTGCAGCTGGGTGCAGAGCGCCTCTTGCCAAGCACACCTGCAGGCACCAGCAGTAACTACCCCCTGGCATAATCACCATCAGCTTCTGCATGCTAAGCAACCAGATCTGGGAGAGGCAAGTGCTTTCCACTCCCGCTCCCCTCTCCTCCCCACTGGGCGATTCCTGTGTCACAGTGAAACCAGCAGACGGTGCTTTTTGGTCCCCCCTTTCGTGCATGGCTTTGTCTTACTCCCATCTTCCCAGGCACAACAACAAGTGATCCAGTGACTTAGAACTGAGCCAAAGACCACATCCTCCTGAGTAACAGCGTGCAGGGCCTCCCAGCTCCCTGCACTTGTCCCCAACTAGAGGAAACCATAGACCTTCGGAGAAGGGACAACTGTCTCCGGGAAAGGGCAGCAACGCGTTCTCACAGAGTGAAGGCCTGGAGGAAGCAGGCTGGATCTCACTCCCCGGCCATGACCTCGGCACCTCGGGGAAGTGGTGCTAACCACACCCCACTCTCCACTCCAGGCCCACTAGGCCTGCAGCACAGGATCAAGTATTTGGAAATTATTTTCATTACCATAGTTCTACTTCCTCTACATTTTCCTACCTTTATTAACACACACACACACACACACACACACACACACACACACACACACACACACACACAACCACTAGGCCAAAGCCAGCTCAGGTCACTGGCCCCAAGACCCATTTGTTCCCCTTTCCTCCTGTAACCCCGCAGAGATCAGCTCTCATCTTTCAAATTACTCAATAATCACTGCGTTTTCCTGAAACAGAGATCCACATTTGGTGACAGAAAACTGGCCTCCGTGAACCACTAGCACACAGGACCCAATCACAGCAAGCAAAGGCATGGGAAATACTTGCCAGGTGCACACAGCAAGGCCAGGGAAGGGTCTGGGAGGTACATGGGGATGGATGAGAGCAGCAGAACGACCAGCCACCATGAGACTCTGGGATAAATCTCAGTGCCCAGTGTCCTCCCTGCACAGCAGCAAGCCTCACCCCAGCCTGACTGTCTCCCGCTGCAGGAGTGGCCACAACCCCAGGGAGAAAGGCAAGCATATGGCTCTGTCCTTCTGGTCATTTTTCCCAGGTTGGCTGGGCTGCTCTGGAAAATCCCATTTTATCTCCTACAGCTATATGACCTCAAGTTGTCATTTCAAATAAAGCATGCTTCCACTGATTTTTATGAACACAGACAAAAGCTGCTACAATCTCTCTTTTTTTTAAACCCATCCCCTCCCCAAACCTTTCGAAACTAACTGTAGTTGCTATGTAGGGTTATTTGTTTCTAAGGCAACAGCGTATATCTAAGTCCTAATGGCCTGTCCTTTTGCCAGGCAACAAACAGCCTTGTGATGCAACTGCACCTGTCTCAGCTACGTGTTACTATGGAGACATTCCCGTTGCTATGGCTACCATCACGCTAATCGCCTAGCAAAGGCAGACATACAGCAGTCTTCCCAGAGAGCCCAGCTGTTCCTCCCTGTCTCTTGCTGAAGACTGATTGTCTGGGGCCCATGTCGGAACGCTTCTCGACTGAGATGCACAAGAACTTGATTAACACCAGTTCAGAGGCTCACTCTGTGTGTCCCCGGCAGAACAGACATCAGACGGGAAGACCGCAACGGGCGCGCTGCAGAACCACTGGAATCTATGACATCATGCATTCCTAATCAACGTACACATATAGTTGACCTCCATCGTGACTCTTGAATGAGTGGCTACCACAAAAACATTTCTGTGTCCTTTCAAGAAACAGCTTTGTAGGGTTGAGATATGCAATTCAAACCCAAGCACTATATACAGATAAAATTCACTTTACAGGGTGCACACTGGCGTGGTGGGCAAGACGCTGACTGGGAGACATACATGCCCTATGGGAGTACCTGAATTGAGGTGCTGGCCCTGCTTGCTAGTTCAGCTTCCTGCTAATGTGCACACGGGGAAGCAGTGGGTGACAGCTCCCACAGGGGAGACCTGCACCGAGTTCCTAGCTCCTGCTTTTGGCCTTACCCACCCATTACTGTACCATTTGGATAATGAACCAATAGATGAAAGATCTACTTCTTTCTCCCCCTGCCTTTTGCATTAAAAAAGAAGAAGAAAGAAAAAGAACAGTTTTTCTTTTTGTTTTAATTTGAAAAATCTATTTGTAATTTGTTTCTGCGTGATCAGGTTCATTCATCTAGTATCATTTGATGTTTTAAAACATGACAACAGGGCCCGGTGCGGTGGCGCAAGTGGTTAAGTCCTCGCCTTGCATGCCCGGGATCCCATATGGGCGCCGGTTCTAATCCCGGCAGCCCCGCTTCCCTTCCAGCTCCCTGCCTGTGGCCTGGGAAAGCAGCAGAGGACGGCCCAAGGCTTTGGGACCCTGCACCCAAGTGGGAGACCCGGAAGAGGCTCCTGGCTTTGGATCGGCATAGTATCGGCCCGTTGCGCTCACTTGGGGAGTGAATCATCGGACGGAAGATCTTCCTCTCTGTCTCTCCTCTCTGTACATCCGCCTTTCCAATAGAAAATAATAAAAATAAAACTTTAAAAAAATAAAATAAAATAAAACATGACAACAGAGTCCTTAACTGCTGCCCACCCCTCAATTACAGACTTGTAAAAACGGCACATATGACCTCACAGTCTCAAAAACAAACAGGCACCTAAGTGGGGGAACAGCTTCCATTGTTCTCCTTGAAGAGGCAAACACCAAGTAACCACAACAAAATGATCCCTTAGCGGCAGCATCTCCCAGGAGACCGGGCAGGACAACAAGCGATGGTCCCTCAGCATCTGCAGAGACTGGCCAGGTCAAGGGAAGTCTGAGCCTTCCGCTCGACTCAGGCCTGTGCTTTCAACCCAAGAAAACACAGTGGGGCGATCAGGGAGACGCTGCAGGACCCACCACGATGCCTCCAGGAGCCACACTCCTCTCCCAGCAGCAGACAGGTAAGGTTTGCAGGAAATCCAACGGATCTGCCTCCTGATGACACCTGCTTTCCTCCCCATGGATCTGAAGGTATATATATATTTTTAAATCTCATACAGCCTATTAAATTCATTTCTCTGCCAAAGTAGCTCACAATTTCAGGAGCCTGCCCACCCTCCCCCAAAGAGTTTGAAAGGCTTACCTTTGATATGCCTGAGGAGAGGTGGGGGGCCTGCTGAGCCCCTGGGAGGGTGGGTGGTAAGGTGTCTTCTTCAAAGCCTGGATTAGATTTTGTCTATACTCTGGGTCTATGCACCATAACGACCCTTTCCCAATACTCTGAAAACAAGATGAAAACACACATGTATTAGTCCAGGTAGAGTAGTCCATGTTTGCAGCAAGCAGATGCAGAGCTGTTCCAGAAGTTACTTAGATGTTTCGTGGGACTGCTGACTATCTCAGAGTCTTAAATACTGCACCGTGACAAAAAAAATACACCATAAAATATTCAAAAAACAAAAATACGAATATTATTATAGAATTATGCTGATGTATCATAGTACAATTTTCAGATCCAAACTAAAAAAGAAAAATAAGACCCCTTTACTATTTTTTTAATACCAACTTGGAACAACAGCCGCGCCCTCCCCTAAGTGTGGGCTTTTCCTATGTCAGCTATTGACGGCCAGAACGAGAAGAGGGCAAGTCCCCCTCCATGCTACAATCCTGCTCTAGAAATAAGTTACACTGATAAACTACATGGAATGGATATCAGTTTACAACAAACAGAAAAGCAATCTACTTGGTCCGTGCGCCTCCCCCCTCCCCATTTCCTTGCTAAAGCACCACGTTCACAGTTCTGGAACAGAGTTCTGTAACAGCCGCAGGCAGCCATGCTGTAAGGCCCTGGAATCCGGGGTTTGTGTTTGGATCCCTTGGTGCACAGCAGGCTGCAGGGAGCTGGAACTTGGGAAGGAAGAAGTGAAAAATGCCAATGTTCCAGGGGCAGAGAGAGCCAGAGTTCCTCTGAGGCATGTCCACATTCCTGTGGTTGGTGGCTTTGGGCAACATCTTTGATAACAGGTGTCTGGTCCCCTGAGGCTTCCTGGCACGGGCAGAGCCTCTTGGGCAGTGGCTGCTTTGCCTGTACTCTTTCATGGGACCAAGCCCACTCACAGGGCTGGCTGAGGGTTGCTGCTAAATACCGACTGGTTTAGAGAGAAAAGAAGTCAAGATGACTCAAACTCATCCCCACCCTAGCCAACAGGCAGAAGTGTTGTCCTACAAGGAAATGGGGGCTGTCTTCCAAAATTCACAAAATATACAAGAAAACTTGTTTAACACAGGAAACCAAGTCCAGGAGAATCTTCTGAAAGGGATATTAAAAGTGAGTTACTCCTAAAATCCTTACATATATTCTATAAATACCTACTTCAGCCATCAAGGTAGAAGTTTGGGCAAAAAACTAATGCAGAGAGCCCATCCCACTCTTCATTGTCAACTTCGGCAAACAGGCTCACAGCAGGTGCACTGAGAGAGGGGATGACTCACGCGACTACCCCAATCCCAGGCAGCCTGTTTATGCTGAACAACAAGGCTCCCCGTGTAATCCTGCAGATGTAAAAGAATCCAACTGCTGCCAAGCTCAAGGCCCAAGTGCAGCCTTTCCTTTCACGCATGTTCATATATTTTAGAATCCAGAGAAGTTTGGGCAGAGGGGGGACTGAGGAAACTTTCCCAAAGAAAGCAGGTGGGCCACCCTCAGAATCCTGGACCCTCCAGCCTTTCCTTGGGGAACACTAACCCACCTGTGCAGCACATTTTTCAGAAGAAAGTCCAAAGCTAAGGAGCAGGAGGAAGAAGGGCAGGAGACCGAGAGAAGGGAGGCCAGGGAACAACAAACTTGAGAAAGGTAAACAACCACAAAGGCTTGTCAACTTGCTCCTGCCCTGCAGGGGGCTGGCCTGACTCCAGGAGCTGGAACCCCACGGGTCCTGGGCCAGGGAGCTGTCCAGATCACCGGTACACAAAGGCACCCGAGCAGCAGGAGCGTGGGCTGAGCTCCAGGAGCGCCGCCAGCAGCCAGCAACCCAAGCTTTCTGAGATTATCTGGGAACCCCAGGGCCTTTGTTTTGTTTGTTTGTTTTCTGTTCGCCTCCCACTCCCCATCAAGGTGGCTTTCAGGGTGGGGTTGCTTAATGTTAAACTGAGAAAAACCTAGAACAAAGCCATGGAAGGACAACGGAACAACAGCAAGCCAAGCCTAAGGTTTCTACAGAGCCTGACCCAAGTATCTCATTTCTTACTCCTCCTGAAAAGTCAAAAAAGTCAAAAGGAGCAAGCCCAAGAACTGTGCCCCCGCAGGAATGGGAGGGCTGGAGCCAAGAACACTTCCCGGGCGGCTTTGCACAGAGCGCGGTGCCACAGAAAGTCCAGGAGGCCTTGCTGGTAGCGTGGAGTGGAGGTGGTGTGAGGCTCAGAGGCAGCTGAAAATGGCCAACAGAGGCCCTACCTGTGAGGCAGGGAACCACTGGTTCATGTCTTTCATGAAATCAAATCTGACTTTTTCAAAAAGATTTATTTATTTGAAAGGCAGTTACAAAGAATGAGGTTTACTCCACAAACAGCCCCAATTGTTGATAATGAGAGGATGAGGATAAAAACAGAACAGGTTCTAGGGTGTGTTTAAATTTTAGTTATTTATTCTGTTTTAAAAATAGGCAGACATAGGCCTGGTGCAGTAGCCTAATGGCTTAAGTCCTTGCCTTGCATAAAAGATGGTCAGATTAATTTATCCCAAAAGCCATCATTCTATGCTTCAAGACTATGTTTTCAGAAATTAACCAACATAGAGCATCATTTCTCCATTTTCCTGAGCGGGGTCAGGACCCCACACCTGTGCTTCGGGTGAAAAGCCCATTATCATCCCTTTCAAAGGATCACCCTTGCTTGGTTGGCATGGACGTGGTTGCCCAGAAGTCTAGGTCCTATTTCCAGTTCCCAGCTTTGGAAGCTCAAGTCGGGTGCTTAACTAGCAGAAGCCTCAGGGTCATCATCTGTGAAATCAGAGGAACTTGCTACCCACTTGGCAGGAGGGCTGTGAGAACGATAAGGAACAGCATGGGGCTTGGCACACAGTGACATGATGGTGGTGGTGGTGCTGTCCCTGATGCTGGGTCCCACCTGACAAGAGCAGGCACTTGTCACTGTGCAAGATGATACAGGTTTCATCCGATAAGAACTGCCTGTGGTGACTGCTGGGACACGTCCTTGGTCCAAAGGTAGCATTTCTTAGGAGATGCATTCAGATGGGGGAGGAACTCAAAGTGAAGAACTGGCCACTGGGAGACACGCTGGGCTCTGGGCATCAAGGCCCCATGGGGTGCCCTAGCACACATTCATGCACTCACACACAGACACAATTACCTGTGTACACCACCCATGCCAGCTCCTCCTGGGGACCTGCCAGGCACCCATATTCCTGGCTTAGTGTAGCCTGTCCAACATCTCGTTGAAATTGGGGTCTCTCCCATGCTTCTCCTCGCCATGCTCCCTGTGTGAAATCTTGTTCCTCAGGCAGTGGCACTGGACATGGTGAGAGGCAACAGCACCAAATCACACCTGCACATCCATGTGCTTGTGAGAAGGGCCAGGGATGCTGCCAGAGCATTCCAGAAAGCACCCTGTTGCAAGGGTGCTGGCTTGCCTGGTCCTTGTCTGTACTGCTGCCCTCTGGGCTCTCTCATGGTTTCCTTGGCAGTCTCAGAGCGCTTACTCTCCTCCCCCAGAAGTCATTTAAGGCTTAAGTGTCCCAGGAGGAATACAGCACCCAGCCCACAAAGGTACCCAATCCATTTCACTCACACAAGCTGTGGTGGAAGTTAGATAACACAGCAAAAACTCAGAACAAATTGCCATGACGTCAGCTTCAAGACTGGTACATGAGAGCACAGGGTTCAAGTTGCTACTTTGGTTGCCCACATCCCATGTTGACAGGTGCGGGGTCTGTGCCCACACTACCCTCTCCATCCCGGGTTACGGTGTGGGGTCTGCACCCACGCTCCATTCTCCATCCTGGGTTGCAGTGTGGGGTCTACACCCACGCTCCACTGTCCATCCCAGGTTACAGTGTGGGGTCTGCACCCACGCTCCACTCTCCATCCCATGTGACAGGTGTGGGGTCTACACCCACGCTCCATTCTCCATCCAAGGTTACAGTGTGGGGTCTGCACCCACGCTCCACTCTCCATCCCATGTGACAGGTGTGGGGTCTACACCCACGCTCCATTCTCCATCCAAGGTTATGGTGTGAGGTCTGCACCCACACTACCCTCTCCATCCAAGGTTATGATGTGGGGTCTGTGCCCACACTACCCTCGCCATCCAAGGTTATGGTGTGGGGTCTGCACCCACACTCCACTCTCTATCCCAGGTTACGGTGTGGGTCTGTGCCCACACTACCCTCTCCATCCCAAGCTTCCAGCAGCTATTTCTACATGGGAAGACTGATCGAGCTCCAGTCAGCCATGGTGGGCATCTGGGAGTAAAGCAACAGATGGGAAATATCTTGCCACCTCTCCAATACAATGAAAATAAACTTTAAAAAAAGAAAGAAAAAATGAAAAACAGAACGATTGCCCCAACCAAGTCAATTAAAAACAAAAAGGTTTCACAGGCGAGTGACTCTGAAAGGCATATTGCGTGTGTGCTAAATGGTGTCATTTCTAGTCTAAAGATACCAGGGGAACCTCTTCAATTTCAATAATATTAAAATAATCCTATAAGAGGAAAGAGACAGAACGAAGTAAAACAAAACTGATGACAAAGATTTCTTCCAAGGTGCCTCATTGTTCATTCCCTTAACAAAATAGGGAGAATGACTCTAGAAGAGAAAAATTAAACTTCCTTTAGCTTACATTGTTTCAAATGTTCAGTCTCACTCTGTTTTTCCCCCAAAAGCAAGAAAAATGAAAAACACAAATTATTTCCTTTTAATAATTTTAGAAGCTTTTATTTTATTTGAAAGGTAGACACACACACACAGAGGGGGAAGATGAGAGATGGAAAGAGGTCTTCCAACTGTTGATTCACTAAAAAATGCCTGCAGGAGCCAGGGCTGGGACAGGCCACGGCCAGGGGTGTGGGACTCAATCTGGATCTCCCACGAGTGGTGGCAGAGAGCCAAGGACTCGGGCTACCATCTGCTGCCTCCAGGGTGCACCTTAGCTGAAAGAAGCAAGCGGAAGTGGGACCTGAACCCTTACACTCCAATAGAGAAGGCAGGTGAACAGTATCTTAATGGCTGTGCCAACATCTACCCTCCCCGCAAATTTATGTGGTCCTGTGTGCCTCCGCGCAGCCCCAGTTTCCGAGAGTGGATCCCACAGGCAGGCAGGCAGGCAGGCCAGCACAGGATTCCAGCCCAGACGTGCAAGACCACCCTGGTCTCTCTGCATCAAGAGCCGGAGACAGAGTCCACATGATCCCACAGAATTATTTCAAATTCACTAGCCACGTGACCCTCAAATGGAAATCGCCTCCACTCTTGCTGTGGATTTCCAGGAATCACAACAGTGTGTGTCCCTTGCGTGACATTCAGACACCTAAGTTCGGGGGACGATCTTAACACCCTGAGCTCTTATATCCTGGAGGTCTGTCTGCTCACCCATTGCCTGTGGATACAGGGGAAGATGGGCCCAAGCAGGTGGGTGAAGAACGAATCCTTCAACACCCATGGCTGGATGTAAGGCTTGTTGTAAATGTTTCATCTACAGTAGAGGTGCTGGACTGGTGTGTGTGTGTGTGTGTGTGTGTGTGTGTGTGTGTGCGCGCGCGCGTGTTGCTCATCTCCCCAGAGAGTCAATAATCTCTTGGAATACCTAAATAAAAACCAAATCACCCCCATGATTTGCCTAAATCCAAATTAATCTCTAGGAGAATCCTGTGCAGCAAAGCTGTGTGGAGGTAGCTGACTGGAAGTCAGCAGGGCTTCGCCTGTGCAGGAATTGCTGCTCCTTACTGAGCCAGGCCTGTCATGTTCTCCTGCCCCAGCCACCAGCGTCTCCTGCCAGGGGCCAGGAAGGCTGCACAAGGACACATTTGGGCATGTCAGGTCACAGACGCTGCCACACTGTGGTTTTGTCTGGATTGGAAAGAGTTAAATTTTTATAGTCTCTGGACTGGTGGTTCCTGCCCCCCCCAAAAAACAGTCAAACGCTAGTACCCTGACAATGCCCAACAATAAAATGACCAACAAAGCACCCGAAATACAAGTAAATGGGGCACTGCAACAAGTTGGAACACGGCATTACAACGCTTGGCTTATTTTGGTGCAAACAAGTCTGAAACTCATGCACAGCTTTCTTCATAGCAGCTATGAGAGAGACATATTCCAAGAATGACTTCATTTTTTGAACACCCCTCTTATACATGGATTTCAAAACGTATTGCACCAAAAAAGACAGACTTCAATTTCAGTTTTCAGGAACTTTTTGAAGTCGTCTTACATCGACACACAATCACAATCAAAACCTAGACTGGTGAATTCTCATGAGACAAAGGCACCCACACACGCATCCACACCAGCATGTGCATCTGTCCTCACACTCCAACCAAGCAGTCAAGAACTAGTCAAAGAACCCCTTTTATCCAGCCTGAGATCCTCTCAGCCACCGCCACCTTGTCCTTGGTTTGCAAACAAGGCTCAACTACTTCCCTCTTCTAAGAACTTCCCAGTATGACCAAAACAGAGAAGAGGTAAAAAGAATTAAAAATACAAAACACACAGGAAAAATCCGACGGACACACTGTAGCAGCCATACTACGCCAGCTCAAACTATTACTCAAACGAACCCAACAGTGCAAACCCACGTATGCAAGCAGTCGTACACGCACAGGATGTGTGACACAGAAAACCCACGAGGCAATGCAGCTGCCCTGCCAATAACAGAATCACACACACAAAGATTTCAAAAAGTCCTGCATGACATCTGATACAAAACAAGTCTCAAAGGTGGTATCAAATTGTCTGAAATGAGGCTGATGTTCCCCTTTTTGTAATAATCACTGTTTTCAATGAAAAACTTTTTTAATATTTATTTTATTATTTTTTTACTTGAAAGGCAGAGTTACAAAGAGAAGCAAATACAGAGATAAAGATCTTCTATCTGCTGGTTCACTCTTCAAGTGGTCGCAGTGGCCAGAGCTGAGCTGATTTGAAGCCAGGAATCAGGAACTTCTGGGTCTCCCACACGGGTGCAGGGTCCCAAGGCTTTGGGCCATCCTGCACTGTTTTCCCAGGCCACAAGCAGGGAGCAGGATGGGCAGTGGAACAGCTGGGATATGAACCGGCATCCACTGGGGATCCTAGAGGATGCCTGGTGAGGATTTAGCTACTAGGCTATCACATAGGGACCTCATTGGCTGCATCTTAAACTGCATTTTAAAAGTAAAATTCAGGGCCTGGCCCTGGCCCTGAGAAAGCAGCAGAGGCTGGTCCAAGCGCTTGGCTCCTAACCTCACACCAACCCAGCTCCCAGTAGTTGCAGCCATGTAGGGAGTAAATCAACAGATGGACAACCTCTGTGTCTCTCCCTCCCTCCCTAACTCTGCCTTTCATGTAAAAACAAAATGCATGGGCAAACTGCAAAGATAGAGAATGAAAGACATTAAATTGCCTTTTATGCATCTTTTAAGTTTAAGGGCAAACTGACTTGACGTTTAAATCAACTGAAGCCACTTATTACACTGACATATCTATGAAATTTTTGTTGTTTGCAAAGTTTGAGGCCCAGCAAGGGACATGAGAAGCACACTGCAGGAAGCGGACAGGAAGCGAGGCTGACCATCACCTCCAGCCCTCCCATGAACCTGCACTCTTTCTAGTAACTGCACCACCTTTAAGGTGACTCCAAGCTGTAAGTGATAACGAATGTTCTATTGGCAGTCATGCAGACACACGTGGCTCTGAACACAGGGCCATCCTGGGCTGGATTCCAAGTGGCCCATCTCATGCCACTGTTGCCGCTGGTTGTCCCTAGTTACTCATCTATTTTTAAATGTTCCAATATGATCTTATCAAACTGGCACACCATTTGATCACCTTATTTCCATAACTGAAAGTTGTTGAAAATACCTGGGCCGGGTGACAGTTCAAGTTACAGCATGCACGCCCTCAGTTAGAAAGCCACGTTTATGACTTTCTGTTTAAAAACAAAAATCAACCAAAGCATGTTCTCGCCATAAAACAAGGGCACTGGGTTGTTTGTAATTGAAGGAGTGGGTGGGTCATTGGGCGGAATAACCCATCAGCCACTCCAAGCCCTGAGCAGCCAGCCGCACCTTGCCTGACCCCCACTTCCCACTTTTCAGGGTAAACTGCATCTAACTCAGCGTATCTGACAACACAGGGCACTCTCAGACCAATGGTGGGTGCACACTGATACCTTGGCATCGAGCTATAAAGATATCGCTGATACCAGCCCTCGTCCAATTTAGGAGACACTGCAAGGACCAAATACCACTGCAAGTTCCCCATCCCTTCAAGCTCTGCTAAGTGTTAGATGCGGCCAGGACCCCAGGAGGCCAGAGCTGGGGGCCAGGGGACAGAGAAGTTGCTAACCAAAACTCCAGAAGAAACACAGGCAATATTAGAGGCGAGGCAGTAAGGACACTCCCATCCCACACTGCAGTCCTGGAGTTGGATCCTAGACTCCAGCTTCCAGCCAGGGCAGACCCTGCGAGGGAGCAGTAATGGCTGTTAACTTTGGCCCAGCCGGTTCTGGCCACTGTGGCATCAGGGGTGTGAATCACTGAGTGGGGAAGTCAATTTCTCCTCTCTCTCTCTTGCCCCCTCTCTGCTTCTCTCAAAAACAAAAACAAACAAAAAAGGGCTCAGAGGGAGGGAAAAAGGAGAGAAGGAAATGGATGGAGAGATGGATCCAGTCAATGAGGTAATTCTGTGTTCTGTGGGTAAGGAAGAGAGAAGGAAGAGAGGACTCTTACCTGCCCCTGGGGACAGCAGTGGTCCACACAGGAACAGGCACTCGCCTCTGGCTGTGCAAGAGGGCCAGCCTCCCCCTCCCAACACACACACACACACACACACACACACACACACACACACACACACACACACACACACACACACACACACACACACACACACACACACACACACACACACACACACACACACACACACACACACACACACACACACGTCTGCTGCCTGGAAACCCTCCCCAGTCATGCTTCATCTCCCAGAGGGCTGTTGCAGACAGGTGCCACCAGTGCTCTGGCCTGTCCTCAGGCCATCCTTGATGGCCCTGGGAGTGCCACATGGGGGAGCTGAATGAGGAAATCCCACCCCACATCATGCAGGTGGGGAGGGGATCAAAACTGCCCCGCTGGGATTCACCTGGGGCGCAGGCACAGGCCCACCAAGCACCTCAGGAGGGCCCTGAGCACACCTGTTCCTGGATGCTGCTCAGCTCACCTGAGCACTTCCTGCAACCTGAGGCAGTGGGATACACTGAGAGCAGTCCTCCAGACCAGCAGGTGGAGGTTCATCCAGGGAACAACCCCAGGGGGTGCAGGGAGGGCCAATCTGAGGGCAGGATAAGCCCAGCAAGGGTCAGGTTTTTGGGTTAGGCCACCAAAGGTAAGCATCCAGCTGCAGGAATCCTTTCTGTCCCCAGGTTCACGACTACTGAACTTGACTTCTAGGAGTCCTCCAACCAACACACCCACATCCCTCTTGAGAAGGAGAGGAACCGGAAGGTCAGATACTTAGGCAAGTGCAAGGATGCTCACCTACTTCACTCTTAGACCACGCTTCGATTATGAAAGTTTGGCAGCCCAAGAAACAGCCCACTCCTGAGGCACCTGGCTTACATCTCCACCCAGCTTGAATCTCAGGCATACGCACACATATGGTGTGGTAGTGAGTACACCGTTGTCGCCACCAATGTCATTAACATGAGCTGAGAAGAGACTAACCAACGCAGCTGCATGACTTCATAGGATTCTCCCAGCAAGCCTAGGAAGTACTAAGACCTCACAAGAAATTAAGGCTAAGTCTGCTAACTTGATGCAGGTCAGATCCGAGCAGTTTGACGCAGGAACCTGTACCCTCACCACAGAAGCACTGCACGACAAACACAACTGGTGAGTGGCCATCCGCCACAACCACTCCACACGTCCTCAGGTCCAATCAGGAATAACTTCCGGGTCATCCAAGGATCTGGATATTGCACACACATGCTTTCTGGTTACCTTGTGTTTCAGATAAAAATCACAGTCAAAAGTTACTCCCGTTGTCATCATTACAATTTTATATTTGTGTTGCCGACATGTGGCAATCGGCTGCAGATAAGAGATCAACTTTCTGTTTGCAGAACAAACTTCTGAGAGTGATCCAATATATCACATGGCCCAAAATAACTTGAGGAAGGACTCTGACAAGCTCCAGAAGGCCATAGAGGGCCACAAAACAAGCTCTGCAAAGGACAGGACTTGCCCATGACAGCATCCAGCCAGGAGGATTCAACCTGGCTCTGTGGGAGGCCTGACTGCAGGTGTGTGACTGGTGGGGGCGGGGAGGGCTCCTGCACCTGCGTGAAGGGTGGTTGAGGATTTCCAGACCCAGACAAAGTGTGGACAACTGGTACACATCTAACATTTCCAAATGGGACACATGGCTTCTGAATCCACTTGACAAGAAGGTTCTGAAAATCCTGGGTGCCTTTAGAGGAAATTTTAAAGACAGCAAGCAGATAAAGGGCTTTGGTCTGGCAGACACATTCCAAAAGGAGTGACAGAGAACAAGGGAGAATCCAATATCTTTCTCTTGCAAAAATTCAAAATTTTGGGGCCAGTGTGATAGCCTAGTGGTGAAAAGTCCTCACATTGTATGTGCAAGGATCCCATGTGTGCCGGTTCGTGTCCCAGTTACTGCACTTCCCCTCCAGCTCCCTCCTTGTGGCCTGGGAAAGCAATGGGGAATGGTCCAAAGCCTTGGGACCCTACACCCGCATGGGAGACCTGGAGGCAGTTCCTGGCTCCTAGCTTCAGATCAGCTCTGCTCTGGACCTTGCAGCCACTTGGGGGAGTAAACCAGCAGATGGAAGATCTCTCTGTCTCTACTTCTCTCTGTAAATGTGACTTGACATTCCAATAAAAAGAAATCTTTTTTAAAAATTACTCTTAAAAATTCAGTATTTCTTTTTTTATAATCTTTTTTTCTGAAAGGCAGACTGAGATCCTCCACCAGCTGGTTCATTCCCCACATTCCTCCAACACACAAGGGTGGATTAGGCCAAAGCTGAGAACAAGAAATTTCACCTGACTTGGGGGGGGGGGGAGGGGAAGAGAACTTAAGTCCTTAAGCCAACGCTGCTGCCTTCCCGAGGTGCACTTTAGCAAGAAGCTGGAATCCAGTGTGATGGAGTCAGGACTCAAACCAGGGACTCTGAGCTAGGCTGTAGGATGTCCACAGCCCATCTCACTGCTACACCAACGCCCAGCTACAATCTCCTTCTTTTGATAATTTACATCAGGGCCCACCACAATAGCCTACTTGCTACATCCTCCCCTTGCTCATGCCAGGATCCCATACGGGCACTGGTTAGAGTCCTGGCTGCCCCACTCCCCATCCATCTCTCTGCTTGTGGCCTGGGAAACAGTAGAGAATGGCCCAAATTTGTTTATTAAAAGAAATACAGCTCCAGCGCAGGGCTATGGTGTAGTAGGTTAAGCCTCCACCTATAAAGGCCAGTGTGGTGGCCCAGCAGGCTAATCTTCCTCCTGTGGTGCCAGCATCCCATAAGGGCACTTGTTCAAATCCTAGTTGCTCCACTTCTGATCTAGCCATTGGTACCTAGGAAAGCATCAGAGGATGCTCAAGGCCTTGGGCCCTGCATACACAGGGGAGACCCAGAGGAAGCGCCTGGCTTCAGACCAGCCAAGCTCCTGTTATTGCGACCATCTGGGGAGTGAACCAGTGGATTGAAAATCTCTTTTTCACACACTATTTCTGTTTCTCTGCAACTCTCTACTTTAAAAAATAAAATTAAAAATTAAAAAAAAAAAAGCTCTAAGTTACACCAAGCCCTTGGGGTCTCTGGGGTCTGGGATGTGCAGAGACCACAGTGACAACATGACGCAAGTTTCTGGTAACCTGTGTCCTTCTGGGGTTCACTGTAAATACTGAAGGCTGTCTCCATAGAGCACTGCTCCAACCTCTGAAGAAAATACAAAGAAATATCCACGGGGCATTCCAAAAGTGGGTGCCCACAATACCAGAACAGGACCCCAATCTTCTACAACGCGTACCCCATGGCAAGCCTAAAGGACAGCTTGCCGTTTTCACTGTCCTCTTTGATAATAACTGGTTTGCTTACAATGTTGAAGCAGCAACAGCTTACTCCAGTCATGTGGGCCTTAGAGAATCGAGGAGGTAGTACCCCCAGAGTCACCCAGCACCGACTCCTCGCACACGCAGAGCTGTCGACACCCAGTGCCCACAAACTCCAGCTCTGTTCCTTTCATCTCTATGGCTCGTCTTGGGGAAGGGATCTCCTGGGACTCTGTGCCCTCTTCCACTGATGGGAGAGTAACTACCAAATGCTGAGCTGTGAAGACCATCAGAACCCAGCAGAAAAGAGCTTCAGGTTCTGTTCAGCCATTTTTAATTGAGAAAGATTCTTAGATACAGGGGGACAGACATGGGACACCTCCTTTTAAGATCAACAGGAGCCTCATTCATGTCTCATGAGCCAGGCCTCACACAAACAAATCCTTCAGATGCTCAAGGTTCGTGGGAGCCACTGCAAAGGTTATTGGTCCTTTCCCAAATGCAGGCTGGGTGTGCTGGGTATAGAAGAGGACTTCAAAAAAATTCATGGAAAATTGGGATTAAAACATATGTATTTGGGTGCAATTAAAAAAAGGTTGAGGGCCAATTCAAAAAGTTCACAAAAACATATACTTATTAAGAAGCAGTTATAAAGAAACTATGCCAGGATTTTTACTTGTTGGCACTAAAATTTCCACAGCTTTTTAGAAGCACCCTCACATTCCACCAGCACCACAGGGCCATACCTGCCTTTTCCCCTCAAGCCCCTAGTCCCAGGAGACTTACATTAGGACATCCACTGGCTCCCAGGCTCACTAACCTACATTCTAGCTTCCCAAAGGGAGACACTGGAGAGAAAATGGGGTTGGGAGGAAGCTGAGGGCAAGGGTGTTACTTCCCTGGCTTTCTGACCATAAATTAAGTCCATCACCCATAAGATCAGCCCCTTTCTCCTCCAAGTTCTAATTCCAAAAATGAGCAACGATAATACAAAAAAACCTCTGAAATCCAAGGCAGATTTTTGGATGAAGGGATGCTCACCCAATAAATATCACACAAATACGCCAGAACCCAAAACGCCACTCTGGTCCCCCTGCATTTCACAGCAGATCTGCATCCGCTGCTCTGGCAGCACCCCTCCTTACCCAGGGGTGACAGAAGCCCCTGAGCACAGGCTGCCACGTTCCACCTGCTGGGAGTACCCATCCCTGGCTGCTGTCCTGTATCCCTACACACTGGGAGGAACGAATCCTTCCGCAAACCCTCCTCCAATATTTCTCTTTGAGAAGCCATCTGTCTCCTGCCAGGACCGTGACTGACGAAATAAAACACAGAACTGATTACCCTAGAATTTCACTCTTGGAATCTACATGCCACAATAGGCACACCATAATTTCCTTGCAATTTCCTAAAGTCATAGAGGATAGCTAACATGCAGGGAAAATAAAGTATGCCACCAATATGCCCCGTGATAATTTACTACAAAGCATACCTTGAAAGGGCAGAATGCATCTTCTTGAAAAGTAAGCTCTGAAACATGAAAACTCAATTACAGTATCAGGAAAGTATGCAGTTGCTAAAAATACTCTCCAAGAATGCTTTTATAAGCACATCATCAATGATCACTATTAGGTTTCAGAGTCCCTCTGACTGCACATAAAAATCGCAAATGGGACAACAGTGTCCAGGAGGCTCTCTGCTTCTTATTCAAAACACTATAGAGAGCTGATAGGATCACATGGCAGGAATTCATTATCACAAGGACACCCTACAATCAAAATGTCCATGAATTTATGACTGGACAGTCAAAGTCCTCAAACACCATTGACATCTTTGTATTAGGTCAGGGCAACCCACAGGAAATTAAGGCAAACCCACTCTTGCAAATTTAACAACCACGAGCTATGTCATGGGAATAAAAATATCTCCAACAAACCTTCCCCTCCCCTCAAAGAACCCTGATAACATACACCGATATTCTATAATCACCAGGTAATCTATTCAAAACTGTCTTTACATCACAATGTTACAAACAACATTTTCCAATTCTTTCTGTTTGAGCACATAATGCTAAGCATTCTTTTATAGAAGAGGCTGCAGGTGGGTTTGGATCGGGGCTCCATGAAGACCAAGGCTGGACCACTTTACCTAAAGCCAGACCATCTAGAGATAGCTTATCCCAGCTTCCAGGGAGAGCTGGGCTCTCCAGTGGGTGCGAGGGCCTCATCTGTCCTGGATGATGAGGATTTAGAATAAGGGACTGCATCCCCCCCCCAAATAGTTACAATAGCCAGGAGACAGAAAACTCCATCTGGGTCTGCTGAGCAGGTGGGAGGAACATAATGACGTGGGCCACCTGCTGCTTTCCCAGCACAGGAGCAAGAAGCCAGCTACAAAGCGCAGCAGTTGGGACACAAGCACCAGCTTACTCTGCTCACTACAAAGCCCAGGAGCAGTGCCTGCTCACTCTCACGACAGTGCCAAGCACAGCACCTGGCACAGTGCTCGTGTTAACAGATTCTCTAATCATTTCACTCATACCTTCCCTAACAGTGTTGAGGAAAGCAAAAGTCACTACATAAATGAGAACACTACAGAAAGTTCAGGAAAAATGAAAAGATAAATAGGGGCACAGAGATAGGACGCCTCTTAGGGTGCCCACACCCCATATGAGAAGGCCTGGTCCCAGTCCTGGCTCCCCCACCTTCACGCCAACTTCCTGTCTGTGCACCCGGGAAGGCAAGAAATGAAAGCTCAAGTGCTTGGATCCCTGCCACCCTCCTGCGAGACCTAGACAGAATTCCATTTCCTAGTTTCAGCCAAGCCCAGCCTTGACATTTGGGGAGTCACGAGTGAAAGATTGTTCTCTCACTCATTCCTTCTATCTCCTCATCTTTTATTTTGCCTTTCAAAAAAAAAAGTTTTTTATAAATGTTTCACATATTGACTATGCTTGTAGTTATACAAGAATACACAGAGTGTTCAAAACACTTTTTTAAAAAAAATGATTTCTCCATTTATTTCAAAGATGATATTACAAAGAGGAAGAGGCAGAGGCAAAGAGAGAAATAGCTTCCATCTGCTGGTTTACTATCCAAAAATGTCAACAATGGCCAGGTCAGGACCAACTTAAAGCCAAGAGCTTCTTCCAGGTCTTCCAGGTGGATGCAAGGGCCCTCATACTTGGGCCACCTTATGTTGTTTTTTCAGGTGCCTTAGCAGGGAGATGGATGGGAAGTGGAGCAGCCAGGACTCTAACCAGTACCCTTGTGGGATGCCAGCAGTATAGGTGGTGGCTTAACCCACTATGCTACATCAAGGGCCTCTGAAAACACATTTTCATGGATATATTTTATGCAAAATATGCCTCAGAAGTGGACTTTTTAAAAAGCAAATCATACATTTACATTTTTTGAAAGGCAGAGTTATAGAAAGAAGGAGAGAGAGATCTTCCATGCACTAGTTCACTTCACACATGGCAGCAAGGGTGGAACTGGGCCAGTCCAAAGCCAACAGGCAGGTCCTTCATCTTAGGCCATCTTCCACTGCTTGCCCAGGCACACGAGCAGGGAGCTTTGGAGCAGAGTGGAGTAGCTGGGATACCACTCGGCACCCAAATGGCAAAGGATAATCCAATGAGAGGAGCGAGTCAGCAACATAACCTCACAGGAAGGAATTCCTCAATACTGATGAGATAGAAGACAGCAACAGTATACAGAAATAGAGCTATTTCTTGTATGTTACAGAAGAGGTCAAATAAATGTTGATGTTTTAAACATTAGCAGCAAAGAGCTAAGAATTTAAAAAAACGGGGGAGGGGGGCTCAAAATCAGTGATGCACCTGCGGACTGAACTACCCATATGAACTCAAGGAGATACTGAGTCCCCGGCCATGAGGAACAAGGTGTCCCCAGAGTGTTTCTGAATTCCGCTTGCCCGGAAGGAATCTGGGCTTTCCCTGGGTGACTACAGAACTGCTTTTCTCCTTGTAGCGCTTGCTGACAATGACCATGAAACAGATGATTCCACACAGGGAAATGCAAAGTGCAGGACAAGCCCCGAACACTCAGGGAAGAGCAGAGAAGGGCTTCAAGGCTATGCGGGACATGGAAGACACCTCACATGTTTCCTTCATCCAACCTGCCATCCTCAGAGCAGCAGAACTGCTCCTGGCACTGATTACAAAACACTGAGCAGACAGCAATCAGGAGACCAGGGCCACAGTTACAGAGTTATAAACATCCCCATTAAAGCAAAGGGGATTACAGCGTGCCTCTTCTAAGTAAAACGTCATCGTTACCGTTCCTCCTTGGGAATTACCTGCTAAGAACAGGATGAGAACAACAATTCTGCAAGCCCCAGCGAAATAATTCAGGTGACAACGGTCACTGGGTACACGCCGGGCGCCACGCCATCTCTTCATGGACTGTTTGAAACGCCAAGGGAAAATGCACTGCACTGGACAGAGCTCAGGCCATCCGCACCTCGGGCGGGAGACCAAGCCCAGGAATGCGACCTGCAGCAACATGAAGGCCTGCACAGCCTCCAGCCTCACCGGACAACTCTTACAACCTCACACCCAAACAAGCTCTGGCCTCCAGAGGGACACTGGAACAGGTCCAACAACATTACAAGGAAACCAGCCCAACTGTGGGAGAGTGCCCAAAGCAACAGAAACAAGCCAATGGGAGTAGAAGGAGGGAAGTGTCTTTCCAGCCCCAAGGCAATTTACAAAGACCTAAAGTTCCAGTCATGACACTGACACCACCACTAGATCCTGATTTTAAAAACAACAAACAAGCAGCCAGAGCAGCCACAGCATGTTACACCCCTGCCTGCGATTACAACATCCCAAATGGAGCCCACATTCCAGCACTGACTCCTCCACTTCCAATCCTGCTCCCTGCTAATGTGTCTGGAAAGACAGCAGAATACCTGAGGCCTTGGGCAACTGTCCCCCAGGTGGGAGATCTGGATGGAATTCCAAGCTCCTGGTTTCTACCAGAACCAGTCCCTGCCACTGCAGCCACTTGGAGAGTGAGCCAGCAAATGGAAAATCTCTAACTCTGTCTTCCAAATACATAAATCAATCTGAGAGAGAGAGAGAGACCAACAATCCAAGGAAAGAGGGCTGGAAAAAACCAACCTTGCTAACACCCCAAAATCGGGAGAGAAAAAAGTCTCTGCTTAAAGCACCCCATCTTGCAAGCTTACTGATGGTGGCCACAGCCCTTTGCCAAACATTCCCACCCATGCCCAAAGCCCAGCCTGGTGCACCTGCAGAGCACACCCTGGCTTCTATCATCACCCTTTGGGGTCCCGAGTCCATGCCTCTATGGCCAGACTGTGTTCTGTCACAGTCTCTCTCCCACAACCCCGCAGACCAAATGCACTTCCCTCCCTGCTGCCTAATAGGCTGTGGCCCCAACCTGACCTCCTCTGGGCAGCCCTGGACCCTTGCTCTCTTCCCTCCAAGACCCCCACAAGAGCAGGTCCAGATCCTCAGTGGAACTCCCGATGCATCACCTGGCTTCCTGCCACACCACCTTCCACTCATGGGTGGCACCTATCAGCAGCTGCCCCTTGTGAGGCCAGCTCCTTTCCAATCCCCCCAGCCTTGCCCATGCCCTCCTCTGCTCTGTTCCCACCAGTGCCCTCTGCACCAGGCGTCAAGAAGTCACTGTCCTAACTCTACCAACAAATGGTACCCACCTCCTTGGAGATGGAGGAGGAGGCACTCAGCAGCCCAGCTCAGATACTGCTCTCTGCTACTCCCAACCTGTGCCATCTGCAGTTGTTTCTGTTCCTCTGAGCCTTGGTTTCCTAACCTATAAAATGGGATGGTGAGCACAGCTTTGTAGGGTGCTGTCTGCAGCAGGGAAAGCTTCGACAAATGCTCAGAGGTCACCTTGAGCAAGACGAGTGAAAGGAACAGAAGACCCCTCCCACCTCACCCCAGCCCAGGTAAGGCGTCCAGCAGGTAGACAGAGGAAGGGCCCATCCAACACCCTCCCTGGACCCCATCTTGCTCGGAACGTCAAAGTGGTTCTGTGTTTAGAACACAGCCTTTTTTTCCCCCTCTTCTTTTTTTTGGCTGGAGTCAGTACCATCTGTGAATCACAAAGCAGAGGCCAGGTTTTCCATCATTTGAATAAGACCTCAGGGAGTCTGAACTAAGCATATGTCCCACAAAAATACAAAGCAACTCATATGCTTTCTGATATTAATTGGGAAAAGGGGCCTTTTATCAATGTCTGCAGTTTTATGAACAGAGACGTGTCATGGCGCATGCAGCTTCCAGCGAGATGGGCAGGAGGGGGCGGCGAGCAGGGGAAAGGACAAACCAGCAAGGAAGGAATGCGCTTCTTTCCAGCTGCAACACACACACACACACACACACACACACACACACACACACACACGAGCTCAAACACCAGGGGATGCCTCAAGTCCTGGCAACTCTACATTTCAGTTCAGCTTCTTGCTGCTCTACCTGGATGATGGCCTAAGACCTCAGGTAACCACTACCCACACAGAAGATCCAAGTGGCAGGGGAGCTCCAGGCCCCTGCCCTCTGTCTCGCCTTACTCCAGCCATTCTGGGCATTTGGGAAGTGAACCAGTGGAAGGACGAGCTCTCTCTGAAACACCCTCTGTCACACTGCCTTCCACCCTGCCCCATATTTATTAACTTGAAATGCAGAGCAACAGATAGAGGGACTGCCCTTCCATCCCCACAGCAGCCAGGGCTGGGCCAGTACTAAAACCAGGAGCCTGGAACTGTGTCCTCATCTCCCACCTGAGTGGCAGGGACCCAAGTGCTAAAGCCACACTCCGCTGCCTTCCCAGGCACATTAACAGAGAGCTGGATGGGAAGGAAGGAGCTGGCACTGAAACTAGCATTTATATGGCCTGGTAGTGTTGCAGACTGTGGTTTAAACTGCCTTGCCACCTACTGTTACCTTAAACACACCCAGAGGAAGCTCCTGGCTTCTGATGAGCCCAGCTCTGGCCACTGTGGCCACTTGGGGGGAGACCCAGCAGATGGAAGATACCCTACTCCCTGTGTGGGTCCCTATTCTTCTCTAACTCTTTCAGAATAAACCAATCTTGTCTTCCTGCAGGCTTCAAATTTGACACCAAGAAGCCAACAGGGCCTACTCCCCGTGCTGACTCTAGGGGAGAACGGCCCTCTGGCCCCTCCCTGGCTCCTGCTAGCTCCCAACAAACCTCGGCATTCCCTGGCTGTGACTGCAGCGTTCCCAGCTCTGCCCTCTCAGTCGCACGGCCTTCGCCACGTGTGTCCCCTCTCCTGTTCTTATACAAGTTGTGGAATTTAGGGCCCACCTGCACTTGGGGTAATCTCATCACGCTCATCACACCTGCAAAGACCCGAATGAAAGAAGGCTCCAGGCAAACATGAACTTTTTGGGAATGGTCCTCACCCCACCATGCAACAGACTGAAGACACTGGGCACTTTTCTAGAACCGCAAGCAGCAGAAAGACCAAGCCAAGGGCACTAAGGAGGCTTCTTGTCTGATACGAAGCCCAAGAGACGACAGGAGCTTCATCCAGGTCTCCCACACAGCTGGTAGGGGACCAAGCACCTGGGCCATCTTTTGCTGCTTTCCTAGGAACATTAGCAGGGAGCTGGATCAGAGGTGGAGCAGCCAAAGACGTGAACCAGCATCACATGGGATGCCAGAGTAGCCAGCAGCGGCTTTTTTAGTCACACCACAGCAGCCCCAGAAAACTGCTTTTCTAACCTCAATCCAAAAGCTTCCCTTTGTACAGTGGTCACACATATGCCACAATGGCAGGATCAAATCCTAGAAACACCTAGCCTGGTGATGAAAGAAGCAACAAGAGAGTGGTCTTGTCTAGATCTCTACTGAAGAGGGGGACCTAGCCCTGCCTGGACAGAGAGGGTCAGGGAGGTCTTCTTGGAAGAGGCGACCATGATCAAAGTCCAAAAGATAAACAGGAGCTTGCCAGAGGCAGAGAAGGGTGAGGTCATGACCAACGCTCTAGTCCACCTTCTGAGCTGCAGCTAAGGCTGCCAAACACGCTGCCAGATGGTACATGGTTCTATGTTCCGTGTTGAACAAGACTGGCACCTGGGGGTTATCTCTTGAACTGACCACAGAAGCAGTTACGTAACCGGCTGAGTTTCCACTTTTGCACTGGCTGCCAGGACACTCAATCTCCACAAACACACTAGCTAGGAATTTGGAATATTTCCTTTCCCTTTCCTCCACAGGGTTTGTCTATTTTCAACTTTCACTTCAACAGCCTGTTTGTAACAGATCTGGTAAGTTGTGGAATAGTCCTTGCTAAAAGGAAATGGGATATAAATTATAAACATGCTCGTAGCACCTATTGATCCCTGTGCATTTATAGGGTCTGCAGGTCTACAAGCCGTAACCCCATCACCTTACTGTACGTTAGACTCTGTGTGATGAATCTTATTCAAAGCCCACATCTATCAGCTTCTGCAAGGCGGGGCTCACTCATCACCAGTGTTGTCACCCGAGCCAGGAGCAGCTGAAACAGATCTCTCTCCCAACACCGAGGCAAAGAGAGTGGGAGCTGCCAAATGTTCCCTTTAGCTTCTCACAGCTGATCGGAGGGGAAGGCAAGAAAGTGGGACTGGTTCACACAGCCCATGTGCAAAGGTGAGCCTTGGGGTACGTGCCCCTCTTACCCCATCGCCCAGAGAACGGGCAAACCGAAGGCGCAGCTCACAAGCCCTGACCATCCTGTCCCGTCTCCTGTCCTCGGCTCGGCAGGTTCAGGGGCAGGCTCAACACCCGGCGCCCTCGCTGACAGCTGACGACAGCTCAGACAAGGAAATGCAGACGAGGGAGATGCGGTGTGAGTGGAAGATTTTCCTCTTTTCCCAGACACCGGAGGCCAAGTGTTTGGGGAAAAAGCTCACCCCTGATACTCATGTTTTAATTGCTTCCTGCGTTGTGGCCACTTGCTAATTGCCCCCAGAGATAAAAAATACAGGAGATCTTTCTTGGCAGCAATGAACACCATCACCTGCTCATCAGCCGGGATCACTGAGTCACAGCTGTGTGTGACACGAGGCTCTGCTTCCAATCCTGCAACAGGCAGGGCAAGTCAGCCACCGAGTCTGTCTCCTAACATGCTCATGTGATGTGAGACTTACACACACACACACACACACACACACACACACACACACACACACACACACACACACACACACACACACACACACACACACGGTGCGCAGTGCAGAAAGCTCATCAACACCAACTCCATCAACTGCAGTAACTAGAATGAAGAGCAGCCCAAGTCACACGGCCCTGGCTGCCTTCACACACTGTGTGCCACTAAGTGACTTGCATGACCACGGTTTGTCTCTCGCATTCCTGGAGGTTGGGAAGGTCAAGGTCAAGGAGCCGACAGGTTAGGTTCCTGGTGAGAATTCCCTGCTTGGCCTACAGATGGCTTCTCCATGTGGGCCCAGGAAAAGGACCCGTGTCTCTCTCTTCTTACAGACCCAGCAGTCCCAGCCTGAAGACAGTCCCATCCCTCCACTGTCCCATGGGATGTACCGTCATTGTCTCATTTCATCGTTGACAACCGCATAAAAAGCCATGATCTTCCCCCTCTCATGGGCAAGCACACAAAGTCCCTTGCCAGCAGTCAGTCTGCTGTCAGGCCCCTGGCTAGAAATCAGCCCTGGCTTACTCTGACTCAGACCCCCACCCACGCTCCTAAAAAAAAAAAAAACCATCAGCATGGCTCCTGATTTCATTAGATGGCAGAACTTATTATTACAAAGTTTATTATAAATGGCATAGATGGGCTGTGAATGCCAATGGCAAGGGAGAGAGAAAGATACAATACAATGAGGCGTAGACTTGATTAAGGAGATGGGTCTGAAATAGAGCCCTGAGAAACAAAGCTGGTTTGGGGCATTCAGAGAAGAAGAGCAGAGGGAAGAAAAAGAGCTAAATGGGTGAAGACAGCTGCTACTGCAGGGCCCAGGGTCTGGGAGGAGATGGGAAACTCACTTCCATGGGTGGCTGGCAAGCGATGGGGAGACCTGAGCTCCAACCACAAAACAGAGCCTAGAGACAGGGAAAGCTGTACCTGCAACCCGGGAATGGACAGGGTCAAACGGCCCCAAGCAAAGTGTGGGAAGCTGCTGTGTGGGGCACAGAGGGCCAGGGGCTGGGCTCTGCTGTTACATGGGATGCTGCCCTGGGTACCAGTGTAAGATGCCCCATGCATGAGGGCAGACTGTATTTAGATGAGAAAGATGGCAAGTGAGCCACAAATAATTGCATGGGTAGACCTGCTGCTGCCCACAGAGAATACCAGGAGGGAGACGTGTCCCTGGAAAGGTGTCTTTAGAGACGGAAACTGACAGGTCAGAGAAGCAAGAAAATCAAGAATGACATGCTGGTGAGGCCAACAGCAATGTCATCAACAGGACCCCAACGTGGGTGGGGGCCAAGACTGCTCGGAGTGGCTCGGCAGTGCCCGGTGCCCTTGTGACACTGACCCTGGATTATCCTGTGACACCAGCAGCACCGAGCTGGTCCTGAAACAGAAGATTCTGGGACAGCTGAAGCTCAGGGAGGGTATACCAGGAGTGACTCTGAAGTTCAACCATTAGATTTTCCGGAAAGGAAACCTTGTCTAGCCCACAGCCCGGGGTGGAGCCGGTGAGCGGGGTAGATTCAGGGAGGTCCTGTCTGGCCTTCCATAAACAATGTCTCCATTCCCCATCTCTGATGCTCTCCTGAACTGTGGAGCCAGTGTTGTGGTGCAGCAACTTAAATCACCATCTGTGCGGTCCACAAGCCATAGGGGTGCCAGTTCAAGTCTTAGCTGCTCCACTTCCAATCCAGCTCCTTGCTAATGAACCTAGAAAAGCAACAGAAGATGGCCCAAGTGCCTGGGCCCCTGGATCAGGCAGGACACTCAGAGGGAGTTATTGTCCCCTCCTTTTCAGCCTGGCCCCATCCTGGCGGCTGTGAACACAAGGAATGAAGATTTTCATCTCTCCATCTTTTAACTCTGCCTTTCAAACAAAATAAAGATATTTTTAAATAAAGCATATAAAGTCAAAAAGCTTACAGGCTACAATACGCATTCCATAAAGGAAGAGTGAGCACCATGGTGCAGTGAGCTAAGCCCCGGCTCACAATGTGCACATCCAGTACAGTACGTAACAGTCCTGTCTCGTCATCCGATCCAGCTCACCTGGAAGATAGCAGATGGTGGCCCCACCACTTGGGTCCCTGTCATTCAGGTGGGAGAGCCAGCTGGAGCTGCCGGCTCCCTGTACTGCCCAGCCCAGGCCACGGCAGTGCAGCCATCTGGGGCATGGAACAGCTAATGGAAGGTATACCTCTGTCCTTACTGCCTCTCCCTCTACTGGCAACTCCGCCTTTCAATAAAATACTCCTGGGCACAGCACGACGGCACAATTGGCTAATACTCGCCTTGTAAGTAAGCTCTAGGATCCCATATGGGTGCTGGTTCATGTCCCAGCTGCTCCACTTCCCACCCAGCTCCCTATTTGTGGCCAGGGAAAGCAGTCAAGGACGGCCCAAAGCCCTGGGAGCTCACACCCACATGGGAGACTCAGAGAAAGCTCCTGGCTTCAGATCAGCAAGGCTCTAGTTGTTGCAGCCATTTGGGGAATGAACCAGCAGATGGAAGATCTTTGTCTTCATAAATCTGCCTTTCAAAAAAAAAAAAAAAACTTAAAAAAAATACTCTTTGTAAAATATTATAAAAGGACTGTGTATTGATAGAATGCTTAAAATGAAACATACACACACACACACAAGACTAGGAGAACTGACACAGTCTCCAGACACACCTCCCCTCTCGGCCTGGAGCCCGCACACTTCCGGCATGGCACACACACGTGCCCGTCCTATTCCTTTGGCACCGCGGGCTCCCACAGGTGCCCAATCAAGGCGGGAGACGCATGCCAAAGGATTTCCATTGCCTGCTCAATTGATGCGTTGGGGAGAATTACGCCCTTCACAACTCTCACTATTAACCTTTTTAATTTGTCATTTTCATTTTGACAAAACAAAGGCAAAGTGCATAAACAATTCCAATGATTGCACGAATAGACTGCACCGTCAGGACAGAGACGGGAACGCCGCGGCAAGGGGGCTGCAGGCTCTGGTGAGCCAAGATGGCTAACGCCCTGCCAAAGCTGACGGACAGGCTTCCGCGCGGGGACCTCTGGGTCAGCCCACACTGTTCACTTGCCCTTTGGCCTTTGAGGGCTGGACTCAATAAGAAAGAAGCACTCTCAAGTTCACAGCTCTATGTAAATACAGACCCTTTTATCGGCTTCATCATAAACTATAAAAAGAAATCCCACTCTGAGAATGTTCTCGGCTGTTTTAAGCCGTATGTGTTTGTTGAGGAAAACTGTGACTTTAAGAAAATGATATAGCGGTGAAATCCACTAATATATTTTTCAATCAGGAAACTATGTTCAAGGATTTTCTCTAAGCTGCTTTTTTTTCAAGAGGAAATCCCAACACACAGAACAGACAATTCGCTTTTTCTTCAAACTGACAAGCAGTATCATTTTGTATTGGAGGCTACAGAATTCTGATTATTGAATGCAACTTTACTGGGTGTGGGGAGCCAAACAAAATAAAATGCCAGGTATTAAAGAAAATAAAATTGGTCAGTAAAAGCTTCCACGTAATTGAATTCGCTCATATGAGCAAGATCTCCAGGAATTCCCGCGATCTCCCATCACTCCCGACACGGCCCAGCTGCTGCACCCTCCCAGCTATTAGGCACCCCTCTGCCCAGCTCTCCAAGGCCGAGTGCAGCCATTTTTTCTTGATGGTCCCTGGACTGACTGCTTAGGAAAAAGGGTTCCTAAAGACAGAAGCACAAAACCCCAGAACGGAAGAGCTGTAAAGTAGTCGTGTCTCTCTCAGAAAGCTCTCTCCGACCACGAGGGTTGATGATGGACGCAGACTGTGGTGGCCGGTGGTCGGCAGGCAAAGAGAACCGGCACCAGGAAACTCTGTTCACTTATGTATGCTTGGCCTCCTGGGACCAATTACAGAGGCTGGAAACTTGGGGAGTAAGAATGACTGAGCCCTCAACACTGGCACAATTGTCCGCCGCCAGCCCCAGATGGACCTCTGCTTTCAGGGAGTGCGTCCTCCTGCCCCTGGAGAAGCCACCTGCATGAAAGATAAAGGTGCCACTCAACAATAAAATGTGGCTCCACTGGGCAAAGCGAAGGTAGCAAGTGAGACCAAGGTCACTCAAGGGTCCTTCACCAGCAGAGCTGACACCCTGGAAGAGGTTCCTGGATCCTGGTTCCCGATCAGCACAGCACCAGCCGTTGCGCTCACTTTCGGAGTGAATCAATGGATGGAAGATCTTCCTCTTTGTCTCTCCTCCCCTCTATATATCTGACTTTGTAATAAAAATAAATAAATCTTTAAAAAAGAAAAAGGTAAAAACAAAGACAACGGTCTGGCTACACCTGCAGCATCGGGGTGGACTGGAAAAAAAATACATAGGCAGCAGCATTGTTCTTCGGAGATGGCCATTGATGGTCCTCGATTCTTCCTGACAAAGGCAACACCCCAGCATGGGAGAGAATGGAACCTGAGTGGGGTGCAAATGCTTGCATCGGTGGCCAAGGCCCTACCCACTCTGATCTAAAATACATCCTCAGAACCCACCCTATGCCAGGTAACCTGCTGGTTTCGGGGGTGCCAAATGGAAAGGACAAGGAGGGGGGGTAGCGAATGGGGGTCACCAGGGGTAACAGGGCCCACAGGAATAATCCCTCCACAGCATGGGTGTCATGGGGAGGGCGCCTCAGCTGGATGCAAAGCTGGTGCACAGCAACTAGAGAAAAGAAGAGGAGGTGTGGTCCAGGCCGAGGCAACAGCACAGGCAAAGGAAAGAAGGGCTGGGATCAAAGACGGGAGCATCCAAAGGCGACTGGGGAAGAGCAAGACCTGAAGAAGTAACGGGGAAGGACCAAGCGGCACAGGCATCCATGCTCTCCACACTTGGGGCTCTAATCTGAACAAAACTCCAAAAAAAAAAAAAAAGTTTTAACCAATAGGATAACTTTTAAGACTAAGTGGGTTTTGGACTTACAGCATAAAGTCAAGGTTAGTTTTGGTTTCAATGTACAGGTGTGTTTGCGGTTAAGCTCAGAGATACACTCTGAATCACTTACAAACACTATGATGGCTGGAACTTACTGTAAAATAATACAGCAAGGAGGAGGAGGAGAGGGAGATGGATTATGTGGATTATGTTAAAGAAACACAGGATGTGTGTAGTCCCAAAGCAGTTACACCACACTTAAACATTGTATCAGTCCCGTTGGCCAGCACTGCTCATTGCATTTCATTGTACAACACCAATGAAACCTTCAGTGACAAAAAGGCCAAGGGAGAGATGTGATCACCTCTGCTGGAGGTCTCTGCTGGTCCTCCAAGCCCTTCCTTTCCAATCACAGCGTAGAGAACTAACTAAACACAGACTCCCAGGTGACAGCACCAGAAACAATTCTCATCCAGTGTATCAAGGGCATGTTATATCAACTTGATAGCTGTAGGGAAGCGCACAGATTCAAACACTTGCACAATTCCCAACGGGCCCTGTAAAAGCATCACTTCTCATTGTCTCCATCTTCCCCTCACACACACACACACACACGCCCTTCTCAGGGTCCCAGACAACCCCTCACGGCCCACCCGACTTCCCCTTTCCCTGTCACCAGCCCTAGCCGTGACCATCCTGGAAGAAACCCACAAAGGTAATTCTGTCCTTGGAGAGTCCTTCCCGTGGCACTGCTAACCCCTACGGATCATTTCTCCTTTGGATTTCCAACCCTCGTAGTTCTGCTCTGACTACCTGCAAGGATGGTGAGGAATCACAGATGGCACCGCTAGGCACGGGAGGGGGTGATCACACCACAGGGGTAGGGCCCCACATTTCAGCACAGCAAGTACGACCACCAAGTGGAAGCCACGTGCAAGAAGATGGCACAGACCTCCCGGGAAACACAGGGACAGACGCTCATGTGGCCACCACAGCCCTACGAAGTGCTCTGTGGCTCTCAGCACTGGTGCCCGGGTCAAAGGGCCACCAGCTGGCACCCAGGTACCCTCAGCAGGCCGGGTGGCTTTCTTTACCTTGCATCCACCTGTGCCCTGATGACAGCATTCTTCTGGAAGCTAAACTTAATAAATTTCACCAGGAAATCCCTCTTGTAATCTATTCCAACTGACAGCAACTACTTGTGCCTGATTTATGACTACTGTAGTCCCCTCCTTCGGGGTGAGGAGGGGCATGGGAGGGCGGGGTCTGCCATCTCCTTTTAAGGAGAAATGGCTTTGCCACCGGCGGGGTGGCCAGTGTGTGCAAGACAACGCCCTGCACAATGCATCTCAAACTAGTCTGGTCAGCTTATCCCTTCCCTGAAAGCCAGGGAGCCGCCACCTCAGTAACTCCGCTGCTAAGGCAACCGCTTACTTTCCATATCAACTGCAAACGCGTTGCTATGGAGACACATATACAAGAAAAATTCCTCTCAGCAACCAGGGACCAGATGGCGCGGAACTGAGCAAAGTCTCGGAGTAGGGGGGCTTGGCTGAGCGGGATGTTAACTGCAGCGTGTCACCCTCCTCACCTCAGCTCAGGGACACAACCTCGCCGAGTGCAGGGAAGCCGCACCCACGCCGCACGCACACGGCCGCACGCACACCGTGAAGGCCCCGCCTGCTCTGCCTGCAGGACTCCAGAACAGGAGGCCAGCCCAGCAACTCAGAGAGCTTCTCCCCTTCGGTTTGAATGCCCCCAACATGACTTCTCAAACTCCAGTAAAACATTAACTGGTCATCAGGACTGAAAGAAGGGTGTGTGTTCCCCCTTTTCCAGTCTGCAAGCTGACCCAGGAAAACCCTCGGGTCTGTACTACCTAGGGTCCCCTATGCCCCTGATTCATCACTCTTCCTCAGCTCCCCACGGACTTTACACTCATATATCAACTCCCTGACAGCTCCAATAAAATCTGCAAAAACTGTATCTAATTTAAGATGGTCAAAGATTATTCTACCCCTAGCCTCATCCCACCTCCCAGCCTGTGCACCTTCACGTGCAACTTCTAATCCTAGTCCAAATCAGAATAATTTCCATTTACTTTAAATTCATTTTAAATAATTATTAATTTTGAAAGAGTTGGGGAGGGGGAGGTTTATGAAGAGAAGGATTGAAACTGAGATCTTTCATTCACTGGTTCAGTCCCCCAGTGGCTACAATGGCCAGTGCTGGGCCAGGCCAGAGCCAGGAGCCAGGAGCTTCACCAGGGTCTCCCATGGGGGTGGAGGGCCCAAGTACTTGGGTGATATTTTGCTTTCACTGCTTTTCCCAGGCCATTAGCAGGGGGCTGGATAGGAAGTGGGACAGTGAGGACTCAAACCAGCTCCCTTACAGGATGCTGGCATTGCAGGTGGTGGCTTCACACACAATGCCACAAGGCACACCTTGAACCAGCCCTGGCTACTACATCCTGCCCCTACTGTCCCTTTAAAGCACCTCGCTCTCCAGTTTCTAAGGCATTTGCTGCATGCTTGCCTTCCACTGCTTGGACTTCCGGAGCTCCGGCCACCTCAGGGCCTCTGCACTTGCTGTTCCTTCAGCCCCGAGCTTCGGACGGCTGCATCCCTCTTGCACATCCCAGCTGGTTTCTTGGGGATGCCTCCTTCACTCCAGGACACAGGCCAGTTTTATTTTCGTCATTGCACACACTCTACCAGGTCTGCCACTTTAGCCCATCCACATGGGGAACTACAGTGTGGCAGTGCGGAGTACGCCGCCTCCTCGCTCATAACAACCCCAGCCAGTGGGGTGTTCCAAAGACAGCAACCAGCAGCACATCTGACAACTCCATAACCGTGTCGCAAATGCTTACAGGATGACGGAAGCACTTCTCAGGACACGCAGCCTTCATCTTTGCTTCGCAGGGCCTCAGCAGCCTGGCTGCACATGCCAGTTCTTGCTTCAAGTGACTGTGCAACTCTGGGAAGGCAGGAGCCCACAGAGTGGAGCACTCCAGGGCACTCAGCGGGATGCAGGCTCCCAGCTCCGGGCCAGGCTGCCTGCATCCTGACTCCCCCTCCGCAGTCCGCTCCCACAGCCTCGAGGAGAGTCAGCATTCACGTGACTGGCCTTTGGTTCTAAAGGCAAAGCAGGTGCATGTGTTCCACTGTCTAACCAAGTTAGTTCAACCGCTTATCGTCCATCCCCAGAGAAAGATACTCAGAGCCTTCTAAGAGGCTCTTCAGGAACACCGACCCCACGCAGACAGAGTCCACCCCAGGGAGGACAGAAGGCAGAGCAGAGCCTGTCCCCCCGAGAAGCCTTCCGCTCACTCTGCCCGTAGTGACTGGCACCTGCTACTTTCACATGCAAAAGCACTCGAACCCACGCGCTGGCACGCACACACACACACGTTACCGTGTTCTGACAATGCGCCTAACAGAACAAAGCATCGAGAGACCCCTCCTGAGACAGACCTCACGCCACTGTCTTTACCCTCAACCATCAAGCTCCTTGCCTGCTTTAATCACACTTGGTCCGACTGCATCTTCAGCTCTATCAAACTACGGCTCTTGAAGATTTTTAAACACAATTTAACTACACTATCTTGAAGCAAAACTCTAATGAGCTGGAATGTCTTAAAACAAAAAACAAAAAGGATCGGGGGGAGGTGCCGTGGCATCTCTGGAGAGGCAGCTAGCCCAGAACACAGGGCTGCTCCACTTCTGATCCAGCTCCCTGCTCATGAGCCCCAAGTCCTTGTGCCAGGTACCACCTAGGGTGGCCCAGAGGACCAGAGGAAGCTCCGGGCCCCTGGCAGGTCCCACTGCAGCCACATGGAGAGTGCAGACTGAACTAGCAGATGGAGAATCTCTGTCTGTCTCTTCTCTTTTTTTCTCTGTAAAATCTGCCTTTTAAACAAAAATTCAAAAAAAAAAGTTGAAATGATAAGTATGGGAAGAAACCATAATTATTGACAAAAGACTCACACAAAACTGCATTAAAACATTATCGTAGCTCTTCTAAAAAGTCATCTATCTTTGCAGGTGTGAAGTCCACTGGGAAGGTAATAACAGTTTCTTTTTTTAAAATATTCCATTCATCTAAGAGGTAGAGTAACACAGAGAGAGAGCTCTTCCATTCGCTGGATCAATCCCCAAATGGACACAACAGCTGGGACTGGGTCAGGTCAAAGCTAGGGGCTTCCTCACATGAATGCAGGGCCATCCTCTGTTGCTTTCCCAGGCACATTACCAGGGAGCTGGATAGGAAGTGGAGCAGCCAGGACTCAAATCAGTGCCCAAATGGGATGCTGGCATAGCAGGTGGCGGTGTAACCAGCCACAACACAATGCCGGCCCCAGTAATATCACTTTCTATTAAGCCTAAAACCTCCCACCATCTTGCCAAGGCTTAACAGCATTAGGGTGACACAACGCTCCACCCAAGAGTACAGATTAAGCTAAAGAACTCACAATTTTTTTTTTTTTTGGTGAAAAAAGCAAAACCCATGACTTTGTAACAGGAGGTCAGCATGGCAACCTCCTATATTATTTACTGCAGGGAATTATCCAGCAGCTAAAGTGATTTCAAAGGGATACAGCAAAGCCCCGTTAGCTCAACACGGAGGGCTTTGAAAACAATTTCTGGTTGGCTGGCTCTCTAGGCAGTGCATCGAGGAACAGGCAGCTGGTAGACCTGCTGGTGCATCACAAAAACCCTACCAAAGACAAGGCAACATTTTCCCATCCAGAAGAACCGGGCTTCCCAGGAGCCTGGCAGAAACTCCCCAGAGGGTCAGCAACACTTTCCTGGGAGGCAAAGTCAGCCAGGAAAGCAACAGTGTACAAGACACTACACACAGCGAACAAAGGCAAGGTCCAGCAAGAAGGAGAATCAGGGACAAGGCTCCCTGGACCTAGAGAAACTCCCAGAGGCCCATCGCAGTCAACTGAACATAAACTGAGCACTCAGGGGACTCTGTCGAATGACAGGGAAAACCGTGAGCCAACAGCAAGAACAAGATGGCAGAGATGGACCCCAGCCAAAGCACTCGATGGCGGGAGGAATCAAGAAGGAGCAGGAGGGCCGGCGTCGTGGTTCTACAGGCTAATCTTCTACCTTCAAGCGCTGCATCCCCTGTGGGTGCCAGTTCACGACCCAGCTGCTCCTCTCCCAATCCAACTCCCTGTACACACCCTGGGAAAGCAGCAGAGGATGGCCCAAGGCCTTGGGACCTTGTACCTACATGGGAGGCCTGGAAAAAGCTCCTGGCTTCAGTATGGCCCAGCTGTGGTCATCTGGGGTCATCTGGGGAGTGAACTAGAAGATTTTTCAGTAAATCCATCATTCAAATAAAAATCAATAAAGCTTAACAACAGCCATAAAGGAGCAGGGTCTGAAAGCAGTCAAGGTGTGTGATGGCTGGAGGGGCCTTGTTGGGCTGAGGACACTACTCCACCTGCCTGGCATGCAATGGGTTCCTATGACCTGCAACACGGCATCTCCTGGAATTGGTGGGAACTGCAGTAAGCTCCTGCCCTGCCACTTAGCAGCTGTGTGATCACCAGCAGGTTGCTTAAGCACTCAATAACTCCCTCTTCTTTTGTCAGAAGGAAAATAACAGGCCCTCCTTCATAAGGTTGTCACAAAGCAAGTGCTGTCAGGGTCCACGGCTGTTCTCAGGAGCTCCTCAGCTCTCCAGGGTCAGTAGCCTCATGAGCAGTTGGAAAACAAAGCAAATAAAATCCTGGGTCCTTTTTTTGCAGAAAAATGCAGCCAACACAGTCACATGCCATTAATTTCAGTTGCTCAGCAAGCGCTGTGCCTCAGCATGGCACGGCTCAGAGTCTGCGGGTTCTAATCCCGGCTCTGCTCAAGACCCAACTTGCTGCTGAGAAGCAATTCTCGGGTCCTTGGCACTCACAGGTGAGTTGCAGACTCGCGACTTCAGAGTGGCCCAGCCAGGCTGCTGGGAGGCATCAGGGAAGGGATCCCTCTCCGCCATTCAAAGCAAGAAACAAACAACATTACCTACAACAAAACTCACCAGCACCCAGGGCCCTTCCAATGCAGACCTCTTTTAGCCAAGACTAACAGCTCTCTTTACAAGGCACAAGCTAACACAGGCCTCCAGGCACTCAGTCCCGAATGGTACACACATGCTTCTGCCCAAGGCGTCCCTTGTAAGGCTGTTGATGACAAGTAATTTTTGTGCAAGTGGCAAGAGAATAAGCAAAGAGAAGGCACCAAAAATAAAAAGGCACATACTGGAGTCGTTACAACCCCATCTATAAGGAAGAAGCGTCCTTCACTTGGCATTTGCGAGGACTCAGACACGCTACTCTCACAGCCCTGAGACCTGTATGTAGGTCCAATGCGCGACTTCAGAACTCTCCCTGGACCGACTCAGGCAAAACTCCGCCATAGACAAAACCCCAGGAGTGGGATGCTACAGAGTAGGAACTGACCCCACGTGAACCCATAGCTCAGCATCCCAGGGAGCAGGTCCCCCAGGCCTGGGGAAGGACCTAAGACCACCTATGGCACACGCTGTGGGAAGATCAGCCTTTAGAGCTTACTGCTAAGCGACAGCAAGAACCAGAGAACAGAGGAAAGAACAAGTTAAAGTGACCACGAGGTGCAACTGAGGCAGCGGAATTAGTGGGAGTCCTCACTGACGGCTCCCTAAAAGAGGGGCAAGAGGGAGAGGAGAGGGAAGGAATGCTGGGAAGGGAGACGCTGCGGAGACAGTGCGGTCCAGGGTCACAGGTAATGCCTGTTTGGACCCCAACTCGAGCGCGGCAGGAGCCTCTCCCAGGGCCCAGCGCCTGGCACCAGTCCTGCCTCTGACTCCAGCACCCTGCCAACATGCACCCTGGCAGGCGGCTCCGACGGCTCAAGGGACTGCATTCGTGCCACCCACATGGGAGACTCCTGGCTCCCAGTTTCTTTGAAGACATTTAGGGAATGAATCAGCAAGTGGGAGAATCTCTTTCTCAAATAAAAAATTAAATGAATACAGAATGTCTACCTGGCAATAATTCCAAAGAATTATTCATTTTGTTTGGGGGTGGGAGATATAGACTCTGGCAAGTACACTGGAAAGAAATTATCATGTTTTCTTGTGCACACAGAAATATATGGAAATAAGATTATATGTAACCTAGAATTTGCTTCAAAATACTTCAACTGGAGCAACAATAAAAATAAATGAGTGAAAACCTCGCCTGGCATGTGCTGGGATGCCATGTGGACACCAGTTCTGTCCTAGTTGCTCCAGTTCCCATTCAGCTCCGTGTAGAGGATGCCCAGAGCCCTGGGACCTTACACCCACGTGGAAGACCCGGAAGAAGCTCCAGGCTCCTGGCTTCAGATCAGCTCAGCTCCAACCATTGTAGCCACTGAGAAAATGAACCAGCAGACGGAAGAGCCTTCTGTCTCGCTCCTTTGTGTAAATCTGCCTTTACAAGAAAAATAAATCTTTAAAAAAAAGAGAAAAAAAGAGAGGTGGGAACACAGCATCTTGGCAGAGCAGGTTAAATTGCCACGTGGGATACCAGCATCCCATGGAGAGGTGCCTGTTTGGAGTCTCAGCATCGCTGCTTCCAATCCAGCTCTGCTAACGTACCTGAAAGATCACCCAAGTGCCTGGGCTCCTATTACCCACCAGGAAGACGTGGGTGGCGTTCCTGGTGGCCCATCCTGGCAGTTACAGTGGTCATTTGGGGAGCAAATCAGCAGTCTCAGGCCCAGCGCAATAGCCTAGTGGCTAAATCCTCACCATGCAACAACCAGGATCCCATAAGGGCACCAGTTCTAATCCCAGCAGCTTCACTTTCCATCCAGCTCCCTGCTTGTGGCCTGGGAAAGTAGTCAAGAATGGCCCAAAGCCTTGGGACCCTGCACCTGCATGGGAGACCCGGAAAAAGCTCCTGGCTCCTAGCTTCAAATCGGTGCAGCTCCAGCCATTGTGGCCTCATGGGGAGTGAATCAATGGAAAGACGATCTTTCTCTCTGTTTCTCCTTCTCTCTGTAAACCTGCCTTTCCAACAAATTTTTTTAAAAAATAAAAAAGATAAAATACAAACAAAAAGTGCCTGCTGCACCCTAGTTTGGAAGAGGATGGTGCTGAAGCAACCTCAACGATGAGAAATTTCCCCCGAAGCACCTGGCTCCCGGCTGCCATGGGAAACCCACCGGAGTTTCTGAGCACCCCATGCCACCCCAGATTCTGACTAAGGGCCAAGAAATGGTCCCTACTTCAATGGTCCCAGATGTTTCCTCATCCAACAGTTGAGCCCTCAGCTGTCCAGCACCATGTGAACTCTGAGCCTCCAGGCACGAGGCCCACACAGGATCCTGCATTCTCACCAGGATGCCCGATCCCAGGGCATACATGTAAGTATTCCATTCTCACCTGTCAAATGCAATTCTCACCACTGTTTTGGGTGCTGTGTAAGCGCTGGCTCTAGGCTAAACCTCAGAGTGGGAACTACGGCCAAGGACAATTGCCTGGGGAAAAAACAACTGTACCTGGAGCACAATAGGGTTGTCACGGAGAGGGGGTGGTGGTGGGGAAAGTGGGGAATCTTCTCAGTTCACTCAGGGAGCCCAGGGGCCAACCCCACATGAATGGGGCAGAGGGGGCAGTGTCCCTCAAGCCCACACAAACACACCTGGAAGTCTGTGTGGCTCAGAGCAGTCACCAGCTGGCCCTGGGGTGACCCCAAGGGAAGAGGCAAAATACACAGCCCTTCTCACAAACACTGCGAACAAACTCCTAACAAGAAAACTGGCATTTGATCAGATAACGTGTCAATACAGGTCTGTACAGCTAAGCAGGCAGAACCCAACATTTCATAATATGAACCACCTCGAGTTCAAGGCCATCCCCTTTCAACAGGTGCTATCACTGTTGATCCAGATTGACAAGTGGCACCTCCAGAAAAGCCGAGTCCCACAATCCAATGCAGGTGGGTAGGGGTGCGGGGAAAGGAGGCAGGAGCAGGTGGAATTCCTTCAGGTGTCAGAACCCCCATCACCTGCCAGGGCTGGCACATGGGTCATCCCCCCACGTTGGTGGCACACTCTGGAGGTGGTCTTGTTTAACATTTCAGAGTGTGCATTGGGCAAGCTCCTTTCTGAGCAGCAGCCTTCCGTCCAACAGAGACTCAGGCATGCGGTAACCTGTGGACTGTTTACAAGTGGTGCTGCCCGGCCTTGGGGGCCCAGCACAGCACTTTCTTCACCGTGTTCTAGGCTGGGCAAAACCTCCCCAGACCTTCTCTTTCTTGTCACAAGAACTCAACGCATTTCAGAAGCTTTTGACACCACCAGCCAGGCTTCAAACACCCAAGGGAGCTACATCCAGAAGCTGGCCTCTAAATGCCCAAACTAAGATGTGGAGGGAAGGAGAAAAGGATGCGGACTGCTGGGGACGGCAAAGACTTCTCCTGGATGACCAGCTGCACATCTGGGTTGTGACAAAACAGGCACTGGGCAGGGGACCTGCACCCCAGGGGTATGCACATCTGCACCACACGAGACAGGCGTCCAGTCGAGCTCCTTCACACCCAGCCACAACAACATTTCATAAGAGTATGAAAGAACAACAGCCCTGCCCTACACCCCCATTTCCGTGTGGGATACAGACTCTCAGTGAACTGCACTGGCAGATAAACCTGAGAAACAGAGCTAGGCCACATCCTTATTCTCATTCCACTGACAACCACAACATCCTCAGGCTCCAGAAATGACCTAGCCAAGCCTCGCACGGCTGTGGACTGCACAGTGGCCCTGGCACCCAACCCAGGACTTCCACACACACAGAAAGTAAACCGCCTGCTGTACATGGCTGCTGCCATCATCACCCCGGAAACACAGGACCATGAAGACACGGCAGAGAAAACTTCACTGCCAGCTCATTCACTGAGGTGACGTCACTTCCCACCTTTCAGATGACAGTTTTCCTGCTCAGACACTAGATTCCGTTTCGCTTGTACCTATTATATTCCAGGTAACAAAAGAGAACAACCAAAGCCATTTCTCCTAGCCAACCATGGAGCACAAGCCACAGCTTTACAAGTCTAGAGTCAACTTTTTTTTAAAGGTAACCTCTAAAGAGAACCTTACCCTGAGCCACCGCTTCCTACCCATGGAATTACAAACTTGCCACAAACACTGACATACCAGGATATTTCAACATGCAACCTGGTATAAATAGGGTCTTGAAATCCTCAGCTAGCTTTTTCACCTTCCATAAACTTTTGGATGACCCCCCTCCTGGGTACCAGGCTTGGTAAAAAGTCACCTGCAGTACACATACTTCTGTTTGCTCTCGCAGCACACACACCGTCCCAGGCTCCCCCCACTGTCACTGCCTGTCAGTTCCAGCACACTGGAGAAGCAGCTCATCTTCAAGTTAGTAAGCCCTCAGAAAGAATGATTTTTCTTTTCTTTTTTCTCTCTTACCAATCTTTGCTGGAGTCTAGCCCTGACAGGCCCCAGCCACCCAGAGGGCACACACCGACCGTCAGTCACACCTGCAGGTCGCTACTCCACGCTGATGGGAACCACACCAACCGGAAACCACCACAAAACCCCGAATGCTGAAAATAGCACCAAACTCCATGCTGTAGAAACAGGAAGCGCGTCATCACCGATCCCCGCAGGAGTCAAATGAAATCCATCTACAACTACTTGCAGCCATTGAACGGAGAGCACTCTGATTATTATTTTAACTAAGGAAAAAAAAAAAGATTACCAAAAACCAAAAACAAAACCAAAGCAAATTCGAGTTCTGGATGCCTCCAGAGGGCTTACCTGACTCCTCTCCTTGTCCACTTTCTTAAAACACTTATTCAATGACAAATTGTGTCTCACTGAGTTTTTCCACCCAGTGGGAGCATTTGCAAAATAGGGAAAATGTTCCAAGATCCAGTTGTAAATATCCTTCACTGGCAGGCGCTTGGTCGGGGAGTCCTCGATGGCCATGAAGATGAGGCAGCTGAAAGAGTAGGGCGGCTTGCAGTTGGGGTTCTGCCTGGCATCGTAGGGCATGTCCGAGCGGGCAGGGGACGGGGGCGTGTCGTCGTCCAGGTCCTGGACGGGGCTCACACTCCTGAGGACCGACTCCCCGAAGCTCTTGAGCAGGTTCTTGCTCTCGTGCAGCCAGTTCAGGTTGGTCAGCTCCTCATCCTCCATGGCCCCCTCTTCGTGCTTGAGGTCAGGGAGCGAGAAGTCCAGGTCATGGTCTTCCTGCAGAGCCTTGGGGAAGCTGCTGCCCCGGTAACACTGACTCAGTCCGCTGGGCACGCTAATTCCTGAGCTTTCTGGCTTCTTACTGGGAGGCATGACTGGACCCATTTACGTGAAGGCTCCTGGGAAAGACATGGCCAAGAAAGGATGAGCTGAGGGAACCCACGAGAGAAACACTGTGTCCTCACTCTCCCACCAGCCCCCCTCTCACCCTCCTGCCTCACGGGAGCCCCATCTCACAACAACCACCCAGAACCACACAAACCCACAATCCCACCACACAGAGGCCCGCTGAAAAGAAAAATCAGCCGGCCATTCGGAAGAGCATGGTGACTGGAGACTCCTTCAAGATCAAGACTGAAAATCCTGCCAACACCTCGCGGCTGGAACTGTGTCACAGTGGGTAAAGCCACTGGCTGCAAGGCAGGCATCCCATATGGGCTCTGGCTTGTATCCCAGCTGCTCCACTTCCAATCCAGCTCCTGGCTGACGCACCTGGGAAGGCAGGGGGCGTTCTCGCCTATGTGAGAAGCCTAGAGGAAACACCTGGCTCCTGGTTTCAGCCCGGTCCAGTCGAAGCCAATGCAGCACTTGGGCAGTAAACCATTCGTGGAAGTTCTGTCTCTCCCCCTCTCTCGGTAATTCCACCATTCAAATAAGCACATCTCTGGGGCCAGAACCACAGCATCACAAGCTAAGCCTCAGCCTGCAGCATCAGCTTCTCAGACAAACAGCACATCAAGTTCCGACTGTTCCACTGCCCATCCAGATCCCTGTTAATGTACTTGGGGAAACAACAGAAGATGCTCCTGCACCCATGTAAAAGGCCCAAAAGAAGCTGCGGGTAGCCCGGCATGGTAGCCTAGCAGCGAAAGTCCTTGCCTTACAGGCACCAGGATCCCATATGGGTGCCTGTTCTAATCCCGGCAACCCTGTTTCCCATCTTATTCCCTGCTCGTGGCTTGGGAAAACAGTCGAGTATAGCCCAGAGCCTTGGGATCCTATACCCACTTGGGAGACCTGGAAGCGGCTCTTGGCTCCTGGCTTCACACTCACATCAATGCAGCTTCAGCCATCATGGCAGCCTGGATCGAAGATCTTCCTCTCTGTCTCTCCTCCTCTTTATATCTCTGACTTTTCAATAAAATTAATCTTAAAAAAAAAAAAAAAAGCAGCTGTGGGTAATCACCCCAGGCCAGTACCCTGCTACCTGGTATGTGAGGCTTAGAGTTTATCACCCAATGGCCTGAGGCTCAGCTTCCAGGACTATAGGCGGGCTGTGACCTCCAACAGGGCTAGAAGGTCAAAATCTGACCAGAAGGTCAAGAGAAACAGACGTGTCATACTGCCAATTACAGTGTCTTTGGTTGGGGGGGTGTCTGCCCTCCTGCCCTTTCTTTACTTGCCCTTTCAACGCTGTAACCTGTGCATTATAAAGCAGACATTCCTCACCAGCTTGTCTCTGTGCTGCTTATGGCCAAAGACCTTGGGGCCTGACGGCAGGCCTAAACCCTGAGAAGACGCTGCGGGCCCCTAGTTTTGGACTGGCCCAGCCCCAGCCATTGCATCCCTTTGCAGAGTGAATCAGCAGATGGAAGATCTGTCTCCTTCTTTCTCTGTAACTACAACTTTTAAATAAAAATAAAATACATCTTAAAAACTTAGAGAACCTTGCAAATACCCCATAAAAGAATAGCAAGTTTCACATGCCTTCACCCTAGATCTATGCAAACCCTCACTGTGACCCTGGGAGGGAATCAACGACCCCCTGATGACTCAATGAAGTGGTCTTCAGGTCTCAGTGTAAATACTGCCACGCAGGTGCAGCGCATAACTCCCGGCAACTTATTCTTGGTCTCACCTGGCTTCTTAGGAGCCGAAAACACCTGCGGATTGAAGTGCAGTTGTTTGGAATGAAGTTCAGCCTTCTTCCAGTGACAATCACCCCAACGGCCTTGGCACGAGAGCTGTAGCCACCCCAAACACCCATCCGCTTCTCATGGCTCCCTCCCGCCCTGACAAAAGGCAGGACCAAAACCTTCAGCGCTGACTCCATCTGGCAACTGAAAATTCTGAGGAATCCAGCTGGAGGAAGCAGTGTGCGCTACATCCTATTGGACACTATACTCAGAAAGAGAAAGCTAATAACTTGAGGCAACGCACTAACCCAGGAGAACAAAAGGGGTGGGTGTGTGTGGTGGTACTAGGATAGCCAGCTAAGCAGGGGATGCCAAAATCTCACACAGGAGCACCTGCAATCCAGCCCCACCTCCAGTTCTGATCCAGCTTCCTGCTAACATGCCTGCGAGACAGCAGATGATGACTCAGGAACTTGGGTTTCGTCCATCCACACGGTGACCTGGAAGGAATTCCAAGCTCCACGATTCATCACGCCATTGTGGCCATTTGGCAAATGAGCCAATGGATGAAAGATCTCTGCCTTTTCACTTTACAATAACCAAAGAATTCATCAAAGGCGTCAGGAGCGCAACTGGTAACTCCAAGACATGAAAGCAAACTCAAGGGAAATCACTGCCATTCCCCACCAGCCCCATTTTTGGCTTATTTGTTTTCATCAAAGAACAAGGAAAGAAGCAATATCTGCTGAGAAAACAAGAGGAGGTAGCAGTTTAACAAATGGAATGACCCCACCCTACAGATACCCAAGCAAGTCCCGTCCCCAAGGAGATACAGGAGCAGTGAAGATAAGCCTCCACCCTCTTTTGGTAGAGCTAACTCGGTATCAGCTTCCAATTTATTTCCCCCAAGTAAGATCAGGTGGTGGACTAGGAAAAAAGAATAAAACATCAAAAGCAGAGACACCATCATTCCTAATCTCTAAATGTCCATTAACACTGTATCTGAAATGACCACCAGCAGGCTAGCTGTGAAAACCATATAGGATTCCAGAAAGCACCACGAGGGGCGCTCAGAGTGTCCATGAAATGGGAAAGGTGGGGCAGGTGTGCTGCTAGGAGATTCTTCCTTCTAAGGAAAGTTCCAAGCACGCCACAGCAGCTTCAGGGCTCATCCAGGAGGGAACTTCCTTGGGCCAAACGGATGGGTGAGAACCCTACAGGACACACGGTATGAAAACAAAACAAATGTAACATCCTTAGGTTTGGGGCCCTCACAGAGTGCAACCTGACCCCTCTTCCAACTTTCACATAAATGAATGGAAGCAAGATCCAGTCCCACAAAGATTCCCTAAGATCCCATCAGAAGGTGTTCTGGGTACTCAGACACTCCCACGGCCCCAGGGCACAACCACTGCTGCCACCAAAGTCAACCTTAACTGCTCCGATTGAAAGTTTCAGGGCTCCTAAGCTTCCCAACAGAAAAATGATATCATGGCTGACAGTAATTTAATTGCACTGTTGCTATGACAACATGCTGCTCTCTTTTTAATTTGCCTTTCTGTCGGTAGCTTCCCAAAGGAACAAACACGCGATTCTCCATGTTTTCTTTTGTTTTAAACAAACACTACCAGCAAGATGCTTTTTATGAGAAAAAATGGCAGCCTCGAGGAGTGGGGGCTGGAAGGGCTCCCGCATCCTGGGTTGTCGTCCGCCGGGGGTGCGGTCCTCACTGCACCCCAGGAATCGGCAACAGGAGGAAGGGCTGCCGAGCACCACACATGCATGTTAAAACAAACAAAAAACACCAGTTTCAGAAACTGCAGCTGAGGAGTTTCCCATTATTATACTCTTAACGACACAATTCGCCAAATCTTTTTTTCCCTCTTATTTTAAAGAGGTATCACGTGAGCCTGCAGTTGAACAAACATCGTTAAGCTGCTGCCAATAGGGTTACTCCACTAGATACGCAAATAGTTATTCCCTGAGCCACCTCCTTACAACTTTTAGGCTTTGTAATTGGTTGATTCGCGCCCCCCCTACACACACACACACACACAGAACCTCCAGTTGCCTTTTTTTTTAATGACTTGCTCGGCTTCCTTGTTTGTTTTAACGGAGGAAAGCTCGGTTTCTTCTATGATCTCAACAAGCCTCCAAATAAACTGACAACGCCGTGAAGGCCCAGCCCTTGGACATGGACTTCAAAAACAAACTTGAGAAATGATGCCCACGCCGCGCCCGGCGGCCTGGAGTTTGAGGGCCGGCGCCCCACTAGCGTCTACTGTACTTGTCAAAAACATTTCAAGGGGACCTGCGGGCGCGGTGATTGGCTGCGCCCCGCGTCCATCAGCGGCGTTGCCAGGCGACGGGGAAACTGCCCGGCTCGGCATATACGGGGCGATCAGAGCTCGCATACCTTCACTGCCGGTCAGATGTCATAAGCCTTTTAGTGGCCGCGGCGCGGCCAGCCCCAACAACTAGATCAATCCGAGCCCGCCGTCCCCCCAACTTGTCCAGAACCCGGGCGGGGGAGTAGAGTGGTTCAAGGGGAACTGGGGTGAGGAGGGGTCGGCCCGGGGGGCTCCGGAGGCGGTCGCCGCCTGCACGGTTTGGCGGCGTATGGGGGGAGGGGGATGAGCTTTGTTAGGAGCCTGCTTCCCCCCGTGGTGTCTCCCCCCACCCCAGGCCTGCACCCCCTCGCCGGCCCGGGCAGCGGAGACCACCTCCCTTTCCTCGCAGATCAGACCAACTCTGCCTCCAGAAAGCAAAGCTCCGGGAAGGGCGCGCACGTCGGGCAGGAAACTCTGGCCCGGGCAACTTCCCCGCCCGGGGGGCTCGAGCTCCTCGCCGGGCCAGGCCCTCTCGCGGCCGCCGCGGGGCTCCCCGGGGGCTCCCGGGCTCCTCCAGGAGCGCCCGGCACCGGGTCCCCGGCGGGGCCTCCCCGCCACGACCTCTAGCCCGCACCCCACCCCCAGCCCGCCGGGGCAGCACGCACTCACCTGGCCGGAGCGGGCGCGGGGGCGCCGCTGCCCTTCAGCGCAGCCGGCAAACTTTCGCGGGCGCCCAGCGGGCATCGCTCGGGGACCCCTGGAGGGAGGCGCGGGCGCGGGGCGGCGAGCCCGGGGCGCCGGGCGGCGGGGGGCGGCCGCGGGCAGGGGCGCGGGGGTCGCGGCGCGGCATGGGACCTGCGGCGTCCGCCGGGTGCGCCGCGCGTCCTCCCGCCGGCCCCGCCGCTCTCCCCGCCCCGTCCCGCCTCCCGCTCGCCTCCGCCGCGGCGCGTCGGGGCCGGGGCGCGCCGAGCGGCGAGAAATTGTTTCCACTGCAAACAAAAAAAGGCGACACATGACCAGGCAGGAGGAGGGGGAAGCGCGGGGAGGGAGAGGAGGGGCGGGGAAGGCCGGGGCGCAGGGGCGGAGGGAGCCGGAGAGACGGAAAACGTGGGCCGGGCCGCTGGCGGCCTGGGGCGCCCGGCGCGGACCTGCCGGAGAGGCCCACTGCGCGCGGCCTCCGCTGCCCGGCCCAGCGCCCGGAGTGCCCGGCTCGCGAGGCGCCATCGGGGCCGACCCGGACCCCGTGGATTCGGCATCCCGCGCGCCCCGAGCCGGAGTGGCCGGGCAGGTGGGGGCTGCCGGCGCGTGGCCGTCCCTTCCCCCGGCTGCGGCGCTGCGCCGCTGGCAACGTGTCGCAAGAACGCTCCTGCCCCGTCCGCATGCCTTACATGGGTCGAAAGTAAAAATAAAAAGAATTACGATGCGGGCTAGGCTCGTAAGGGAGGGTGAGGCGAGGAGATTCCACTTCTCCCCAACTACCCCCGCTTAGTAGCTGGCTGATCCCGAACCCTCCGCGTCCTCCCACTGCCTGGCCCCGGAAAGAGGGACCCTATCTCCAGCCCAGGTGGCCTGTGCCTGCCAGGGAATGGCAGTGGCTAGAGGGGCATCCCCAAGGCCACGCCGGTGGGGGTGGGGGGAAACCCTGCAGGATCCTGTGCCCGACCCACTCCTGGGCCTGAAGCAAGCCGAGTTCTGGACACACCAACTGACACTACTCGGCCAATGGCGAGCCAAGACACCTCCAGAGAATGGCCACCCCCTGCTCAAGGCACACCAACCGGCTGTTTTCCGAGAAGATGAAAGCCAGGAGTCCAACAGGACACCCTGGTGGTGACATAAAGAAGGATGTGGTTGTACACCGCCTCCAGGTAGCCACACGGGGAGACTCCCTGAAGCGCAGCCCAGGGCTCTCGGCCCACCATCCCCATCTGCGCCCACCAGAGCCTATGCAAGGACCACCGGCTGCAAGGTGCCACGTGGCATTCCCCAAGGCAAGCAGTACCACCCAGCTGAAGGAGAAGGGGGAGGGAAAAGCTCCTGAAAATGTAAAAACCGAGGACACCCAATTACCCTGGGAGTCAGGTAGGCTGGCGGTTGGCCTTTTAGCAAGGATCTGCCTCTCCAACTCTGACCAGGCCCTGGCTACTTTCTTTGCAGAGCTATGACAACGCCCACAGGGAGACATTCCAAGGTGGATGCCAGCCCCACCCCTTTCTTTATTGTGTGCAAGATGCGACCCACCCCAAGTCACTAAGCAGAAGGAGGAGGTGGCCACCTGCAGCATCTCCGGACAAAGCTCGGTCTCCTATAGGTCACGCCCCCATCAGCACATCAGCAGAGGCGTGGTCCAAAACCCCTTGCTCTCCCGGAAAGGAACCTTCTGCGCTCTCAACCCTCACACCACAACCCTGATACCACAGCTCTGTGCAAGCATTTAGACTCACTCCAGTGTCTTAACAAAAAAAGGTGGAGGGGGCGAGGCCAGCTTGGGGCCAGAGGGAGCCCGAGGCAGAGGGTGGAGAACAATGAGATAAGCTGCCTTTAATTAGTCTGTCTTAGCCTCTGTGGTGTTTTTGGTTCCTTGTATTTTCATGCCTCTTTCTTAATTTCTCTTCTCCATTACAAAAGCAGCAGGAACTGTGAGAAAGTGTTGCAGGACTTGCCCATCTAAAATGGGAGAGGAGGAAGGGACCCCATGGAGATGTTTGCCAAAAGGAGGGCTCTGAGAAGCTGGGCTCAGGACACGCTCTCCCACCAAAGGCGGCAGGGACCAACCCTTTGAGGTGTGGCCTCACCCTCTCACTTCTCTCAGAAAGTACCCCTGTGTCTTTGAGGGCAGGAAATGACAGGGAAATGAGTTGAACTCTCCAACACGTTGTCTTCCAAACACGGTTTACAGCAGAATCCTACCTGTGCCCTAGAACTCTGGGAAGCAGTGGAAATTTGTAGGGGACCAGTGTGTGACAGCCCCACCTAGGCACTGGGCTGTAGAGCGCAGAATCGTTAGGGCGTGCAGCCACTGATAGCCAGCACCATTGACAGTGGGGAAATGAAATGTGGCCGTGTCCCCTACCCTCTGTCCTGAAGGTGGGTCCTAACACCAATGGACTGTTAATTCCATCCTCAGCCACTTCCCCCTCCCCACCTAGGTATTCACTCCTGCCCACCTGTGACTCACCTATCAACTGAGAGGAGAGGTATTGCATTGTTGTGTAACCACGCCCCCTCACAAGCCCCTTTAAAAGGCCTGTGAAGCAGGGGTTCGCTCTTTTTCTGGTCAGGTTTCTCCTTTACTCTGGCACCTCGACTCTTGGCTGACCCAGGACAGGTAATCCTCTGAGCATGGTCCCCGTGTTCTGCTTAGATGGGACAATGGATATAGCAATGTTGTTTCTGGCTTGTGTACTATCAGGAGTTCCAGGAGAGGTGAGGCCTAGCAGTGATGGAATGTGGGCAGAGAAGCCAGGGAAAGGTGAATGTCTGCAGCTTTGTAAGTGTGTCCAGGTTATTCGTTGCATGTCTCTTAGGATAGTTTATAACAAGGAGGGCTACCAAAAGTCTGTGGCAAGTGGACTAAAAAACAAACTTGTTTTGATGCAAAATTTAAAATTTGAAAGCAAAGCATATGATTTATAGAAAATGTGTCTTAGGGGTAACAAAAGTCACATGAACTTTTGGAGGTGCCCTGGGCAGCCATTCAGTTGGCTCACCGATGGCTGTCCCTGGCTGCCAGCACCACATCTTGCGGTCCCTCTGACCCTTGGCACCCACCTGAGTCAACAGTGTTCAGGTCTTCCAATACTCTGATTGGCCTAGGCCAAGTCAGGTGACTGCCCCCTTCTTCCCTGTCTTAACTGAGATAAGGACTTGATAGAACATCTGGTTCAACAGGCCTGGGCATGGGAGGGGAGGTTACTGTAGGAGGATACACCATAACAGTGGGTGGATGTTCTAGGCCTCAGCTTCTCAAGCCAAGATGCCCATGTGAACCACCTGGAAAGCCACACCTAGAGACTCACAGTCTCCCAGAAAGTAGCCCAGGCACGTGCATTTTCAGAAAGCATCACAGCATGATGCTGTTTCCAAACACCTGTTCCAGGAAGGAGGAATGAATGAAACCACCAGATGTATTACATATGACCTCATTGTGTTAGGGAAATAGACTTATATGTTGAATCAGTACTTACTGAGTGCCCACCAAGTTCATGGCATTATGCTAAGTGCTTGAGACAAGCTCTCTATGTCTACAAATACAGGTTAGTGGTAAGGGGACAAATCTCCTATCATGACACTCCTTGAATAAATGCCAGGGTGATTGGCTTATGATACCCTCTAAGCTCAGATAACAGCGGTGTTCTCTAGCTGTCCCGTGAGCCCAGAAGCTGCACTACATAAAACAGGGTTAAACAGATAAATAGGATGGTGGATCTAAGATGAATTTGGAGAGAAGAGAAAAGAAAACGTAAGACCATTGAAGTAAGCCCAGTGTCAGCATCCTACAGGATGTCCTGGCTGCTCCCTTCCAATCCAGATCTCTGCTTACGGCCTGGGAAAGCATCGGGGTCGGCTCAACACCTTGAGCCCCTGCACTCAATTTGGAGACCTGGAAGCAGCTCCTGGTTTCAGACTGGCCCATCTCCTCCAGCATTGAAACCATTTGAGTAGTGAGCCAACAAATGGAAAATATCTCTCTCTCCTTTTCTCTCTCCCTTTCTGTTTTAACCCAGACTTTCAAATAATAACAAAAATAATAGTAATAAAGTGCACTTTAGAGGCAGGTGCTTAGTGCAAGAATTAAAACGCAGCTTGAGAAGGCCGCATCTCATGTCAGTATGCCTGGGTTTAGATTCCTGCTCTGGTTCCAGTCCAGCTTCCTGCTAAGGTGCACCTTAAGAGACAGCAGTGATGGCTCAGGTAACTAGGGTTCCTGTCGCCCTGGTGGGAGATTCTGATTGAGTTCCTGACCCAGCCCTGGCTGTTGTGTACACCTGGGGACTGAACGAGTGGATAGAAGAGCTCTTTGATGTATGTATAACTAGGAGAAGAAAATGCTAAAGCAGTGATATTTAAATTATGGAGTGACCTCTTTCACCTGTTCATTTTCCAAAGTTTCTGCAATGAATACCCGATACATTTACTGTGTGAGATTCCACACAAGCAGTGGTTATCGAGCTTGAGAGTCCATCAGAATCAACTGGAGAGAAGTCATATTGAAATGAGGCTACCTGCCTGCCTTGCCCTTCTGACACCCCACCCTCTGCTGCTGCTGCTGCTGCTCCTGGCCTGTGGAGCTTGCTTTGTGACCCTTTGAAATACAGAAGGGTCCCTAGAGCAGGGACCGTGAATGCAGAAGAGCTTTCAGAGAAAGAATGAGGATGGTTTGTGAAACGACTGGATATGAGAAGACAGGGGAGAGATTCCTTCACCCTGGACTAGAGATAAGGTAGGAGAATGATCATGGCAATGGTTCAAAACGAAACAGAAAGCACCCTGCTTCCCCTTCGTGAACACTACAGCTGGAAGACCCTAAAACTTGGGAAGTTTTTGGAAAGCCTGGTCAGGCATCCTTTGGGCTCTCTGCTCGCCCTCTCCTGGGGTTTCCCTTTTGTAAATTCTTCTTGTCTACATGACAGATTCTGAAGGGTGGAGCCTGAGAAAAGTCTTCTTAGTACTTCTCCAGCAGGGAACAGAGCCAGGAGGCTTAGAGGAGGGGTGTGGGGCAAGGAAAAGTGTGGAACCGGTGAGGCCAAGTTCATTAGCTCAGGTGCTCTCGCCACCTCTTGTCATGTTGTCTTCTGGAGGCAAACTGGAAATATGGTACCTGTCAACTTTGAACATAAACGTAAGTGCAGACTGGTGATCCGGAATCCAGATGGACTCAATGCACTCAGTCAACAAGTATGTGTTAAGTATCTAGCTGTGTGATGCCTAGTACTGAACAAAGTAGACTAAGAGAGAACCAGGAGAAAGATGCAACACTAGTGCCTCCAGGATGGCATGAGACTTGAGAGCGTGTGTGAAGTAACACACGGGGTCCTGCATTGCGCACGGTTGGGGAGGATGCAGCTTGCAAGGATAGCATTCTTTTCAGGAGCACTCATTTCAGCCCTGGCTGCTGCGCTTCTAATCCAGCTCTCTACTAATGTGTCTGGGAAAGCAGCCGAGGATGGCCCAAGGGCCTATGTGGCTGCCGCCCGTTTGAGACCTGGCTGGAGTTCTTGGTTGCTGGATTCAGCCTGGCCCAACCTCGGCTGCTGCAGACGTTTGGGGGCTGAACCAGCAGATAGAGGATATCTCCCTGCCGCTTTCTGTGTCCGTGTGTGCATGGACACACATGCCATAGCCCTTTCTGGCCGTAGCAACCCCCCCATGCAACCATGCTACTCACAAAGGATTTCCATCAGTCACCAGAGGAGACCAGGAGTGCTACCAGGCAGTACCCAATGCAGAGCTCCAAGTCCTCCCCATGGACTCAAGTGCCCGGGATGCTACACTGACACCTGGCTGTTACCATGAGCAGATGGTGGTTGTGTGTGTTGGCTGCTCTGCTGTCTCCTGCCATCCTACAGGAGGAAATGCAAGGCTTCCAGAAACTTGTTCCTTCAGAAGGAAGTGGTACTAGAAGCATCCTGAATGTAGACAAAAGGAAAACCTTCTCAGTACACACACACACACACACACACACACACACACACACACATGCTGCATAGCAAGACCAGAAGTGGTATAGTGGTGAGACACCAGGTTTGCACTTGGAGTTTGTCACTTACTGGCTGATTGCTTTTGGGCAGAGTGTCACAGTGCTCCTTTCTCTGCCTGATGGCTTCATCCTCAGACAAGACAACCCTTAACAATATCAACTCTGTAAGGTTGTGACAAGGACTAAATGAGCTCAAATCCATAAAGAACATGTAACATGTCCTAGCACTTAGCATGATTTGTGCTAAGTAAATAAACCCCAAATATGACATATTTGACTGCATGATAGTTCGGATATATTTGTAGTATCCTGATTCAGAAATAAAACACAAACCAAAAATAAGATTTTTGCCATTCACATGAAAATGGGTTAACAATTTTATTACTGTCACAACTTCAAGAAGTTTAAAAAAAATCCATCACCCTATTAGGGAAAATTCACAGAAAGAGAAACAAAAAAAAAAAAAAAAAAAAAAGGAAATGTTCCTCCCAACAGATGCTCAACCATAATAAAAATCAAAGGAATGTGAACTAAAGCCATCATGATATTTCACCTGTCAGATTGGCACCGACTTCAAAGGAATCGCCAGGCCAGTGCTGATGTAAATGATGGAATGTGGCTGGGTACAACTGTGCAAAAAGGCAGGCTGGCAAAGTGAATTAGAATTCAAATGAGCAGAACCATCGATCTTCAGTTTCCACTTTCTAGGAAAGAAATCCTAACATGAAGTCAACTTCCCCCGGGCGACCTGTGTGAAGATCCATGCCCTCCCCACCCCCTGCCCTTTTGAAGCTTGATTGATGGATTTGAAGGCAGAATGACAGAGAAAGAGACGGAGAGATCTCTCACCCACTGGTTCACTTCCCAAATGGTTACGACAGCCATGTCGGATCCAGGCTGCAGCCAGGAACTCTATTCTGGTCTCCTACATGGGTGGCAGAGCACAAGCACTTGGGCTAACTGCTGTGGAATGTCAGCAGGAAGCTGGGGTGAAAGCTGAGCGGCCAAGGCTTAAACCAGCTCTTTTCCATAGGATGCTGGCATTACAACCTGGACTCACACCTTTGGTTCAGGAGTGGACAGCCAGCACTTCCCCCAGTGGCTGACCAAAGAGAATGTGCAATATGTATCGGATAAACAATGTATCTAGGACACTGTTTACCAGGGTGAGGATCTGGACACTGCTGAAATTAGGAGCTTCTTACTGCAATGATATGGCTACAGCGGTCCCTGCCATTCCAGCAGGTCTCCGTTTTCTGAACCATTTTCATATTCTCATAGCCTGAACAAAGTTCATAGGAAAATGGAATTAAAAGGTAAGCTTATTTTGGTGCATTTTTTTTTTAAAAATCCACACAGTTTGTTCAAAATACATATGTACTATGAACTTTATGAAGACACCCTCGCACGGGGAGAGCAAGGTGCAAACAATTTATAAAGTCAGTGTCTGGAGGAAAATAAACCCGTTGTCGAAGCTGGGAGGAAAGGATGCCCTGTGCAGCCTGCCCTGCTAAGGGAAACAACGTGAAAGCAATGTCAGTGTTTGTTTGGGGATTACAAATTCATTGGAGGGAGGGGACATATCCACAAATACCAAAGCTGCCAATAACGAGGATTGACTGTGTTTAACAAGCACTTCTGTCGTACTTACTTGTGCTGGTGTTCCAAGACTTTGTAAATACGCACTCATTTCAACCTCACATTAATCATGCGAAGTGGGGACTATTATTAACCTCACTCCCAGTGAGGTCTGGCGACCTGCCCAAGGTCACACAGCCGAGTCAGTGATGGGGGCCAGGAACCCATGCAGCATTTGCAGCCATGTTCCAGGTAGGAACCAAAGGCTCTTCTCATCAAAGGTGTGGCCGACAGGAGCAGCAGGTCTCCAGAGAGGAAAAACTGTGACCCAGGTATAAAGAGGGAAGCAAGAAGGGGGGACTTTTAAACAGAATGAAAATGCACTACTTGTTAAAAAAAAAAAAGTTAAAAGTTCAACTCCTATGTCATAATCAATATAATATCATGTAACTTGGTAACAAATCAACCAGATATCTAATGCCAGATTGTAAGCATACTGAGAACAAAGAACCCTGCCTTATATTATTACATGTGGCACAGTGAAAAATCAAAAATATTGATTGCCTAACAACAATAACAACAAAAAAGTATTCTGTTTGTCCCCTCTGAAGTTGGTGCCTACCACGTTAGAGATGGTCATCAGAGCAAAGCTTCCCCACCAGCCTTTTCCTCCGCCAAAATGTTGAAGCGCTTTTCTTGTTTTCCTGTCTCCAGCAAGTACACCAAGTACCACAGTCTCTTGAGTCTTGGTGGCTACGTCTGCCAAGTCTTACCCACGCCAAGTAATAACTTCTCTGATTTTACTTTTCAGAGAGATGTGAAAAGAAAACAAGCCTTCGCTCTACAATGGCCTTCTAAAACAAAGGAAAAAATGTCATCTTTGATCAAATCTCAGAGAAACAGTCTGAGACTATGGGCTGGCCTTGTTGCACAGCAAGCGAGTTGAGCTGCCATCTGCAATGCCTGCACCCCATGTGGAAGTTGGTTCAAACCCAGACTGCTCCACTTTGGATCTAGTGCCCTACTCACTCACATGGGAAGGCAGTGGAAGATGGCTCAAGTGTTTGGGCCCTGGGCCTAGCGCTGTAGCCTAATGGCTAAAGTCCTCATCTTGCACATGCCAGGATCATATGGACACTGGTTCGTGTCCCAGCTGCCCCGCTTCCCATCCAGCTGTCTGCTTGTGGCCTGGGAAAGCAGTTGACAATAGCCCAAAGCCTTGGGATCCTGTACCCGCTTGGCTGCTTAGAGAGTGAGTCAATGTACAAAAGGTCTTCCTCTCTGTCTCTCCTCCTCTCTGTATATTTGACTTTCCAATAAAAATAAAATAAATATATATATTTTTAAAGACACATTTGGGTCCTGCCTCCATCCTCCTTGTGGGAGACACAAATGGGATTTCAACTTCTGACTTAGGTCTTGTCCAGCCCTGGTCAACTGAAGTCATTTGAGAAGTGAACTGGCAGGTGGAAGACCTCTCCTCTGTCTTTGTAACTGCCTTTCAAATAAATAAATCAGTCTTGGGGCCCGGCGCGGTGGCGCAAGTGGTTAAAGGTCCTCGCCTTGCACGCCCAGGATCCCATATGGGCGCCGGTTCTAATCCCGGCAGCCCCGCTTCCCTTCCAGCTCCCTGCCTGTGGCCTGGGAAAGCAGTCGAGGACGGCCCAAAGCTTTGGGAACCTGCACCCGCGTGGGAGACCCGGAAGAGGCTCCTGGCTTCGGATCGGCATAGTATCGGCCCGTTGCGCTCACTTGGGGAGTGAATCATCGGACGGAAGATCTTCCTCTCTGTATCTCCTCTCTGTATATCCGCCTTTCCAATAAAAAATAATAAAAATAAATCTTTAAAATAAATAAATAAATAAATAAATAAATCAGTCTTGAGGGGAAAAATACATAGCATTAGGTTAAACCACCACTCATACATCGCTTGTGTATAAAGTTCTTTTTTGGAATTCAGCAATGAAAACTTATGGCAACAGCCAAATGTGAAGGGTCTCTTCTACCGTGAGCATGGCCAACACTTGGTGTTCTGCATGCACGCTGCCCAGCCCCCTTCTCCAACTCCTGGCCATCATACTAGTTCTCTCCTGTGCCTTTAATACTGAGATTCAGGTGCAGGCACAAGGTGCCCAGCCATTGTGAGGTGTGGCTGCACGTGACAGCTCAATCACACTGAGGGATGGTGAGGCAAGAAAAGAAGCGGCCACACAGGTAAGTGAATGGCCGGATCTGTGAGTGCGTTTAAGAAGCACCTCACTTCTCAAAGCCCTGTACGACTGACTGGCTCCAAAGATTTGGCCCCCGAACAACCAGGCATCCTTTTTAAGTTGGCATTTCTTCCAGAAAGGAATATGGGCATCTTTCCTACATGCCACACATGGGGCTAGGCCAGCTGTCTAACAATACGGATCCCGGAAGGGGGTGCTGCCCACGGCGGTGATGGCAGCCTTCCGTGCCTGTTGCTCATAGCCAACATCAGAGAGAGCGCGGAGCGGGGGTCTAGGAACTCGGCCGAGACACCCCAGGTAACCATGCCTCCACCATACGTGCCAACTGAGGCTGGCCAAGGACCATAGGTACACATGCTAACAGTGTCCTGGGTTTCCGGAAGGATGAATGTCAGATCTCTCCAGAGGCTGCCCCAGCCAAATTCAAAAAGGGAAATGGACCACAGGACATCCGTTCCACAGACATCCCACCTGCTGCTGGCTACCTGGGATCATCTTCCCCACCTCCCAGCCTTGGGGGCAAGTCTTCAAAAGCACAGCAAAGAGGAGCTACAAAGGTCTGCTTTCTCTTGCTGATCTGGAGTGGGAAAATGAAAGGAAGAGGAAGGCATGAAGACCCTTTTCCACCATCCTGGACCTTCAAGTTGGCTGTGATCTTGAAGGCCTTCTGATCAACCCCTCACCAAAAACAAGATGGTGGTCTGACCCCGGAAGTCTGGCTCAACCAGCTTTGCACCAGCAAGTCCAGCAGCACCATCTTGGTGTTCAGAATCAAACTGTGGCAAGCCTGTTCAGAAACACCCTTCTCCCTCCCAGCTCCCATGGCCTCCCCTTTCTGCAGCACCTGCCACCCCAGCTCAGCTGCTTCACAACCAGCACCCCCAGCTCTTGTTGTTGCCTTTCAGACCACTTGCAGATCCCCCGCCCGGGACAGGGGACCACTACTCTGCCGCCGCCGCCTCTTGAGTCACTGCAAACACCCACCTCATCCGCTCCAATTCCATCTGCAAGGTTTAGTTTTCAGGCAGCCCCTCCCTCCCAAACACAGTTTAAACGTTGTGTGCAAAAGGCCACGTGCAAAGTAAGAGTTCCCGGCCCAGCCCAAGGCTGGAAAAGGGAAGACTGCAATGAAATACCAAAGCCAGCGCAGACCGAAGGGGAGCAGGCAGCCTCCAGAAGAAGGCAGCCAACTGCCAAACTGTCACTTTCCTCGGTGGCTGAACAGAAGGCTCGAGTAATGACAACCACAAAACTCATTTAAAGTCTGAAAAGGTGACTAATGAGCTCATTCATGCCGGCTATAAATTATTCACTACAACACTGATCCCGAGCAAGACACACAGTAAACTTTAAACACAGACACCGCCTGCCTTCTCCAGTGTAGCAAACTGCTGTCTGAGACTTTTTCACAACGACAGGGGTACTGGTCTCTCCCCCAGCTATTGTCACAGTCCTTCTTCCGTTTACTTTTTTTTTTTTTTTTGTACTGCCTTTAATCAAGTTTAAGCAGTCACAGCTGTTACACAATTATTTCTCTGTTGAGTTTTTTTTTTATTAGTTATTATAAGCAATCATGATGCTCTAAAAATAGCACCAAATTATATTCTCTAGAAATTGAAGGTTGACCTTAAAATGAAGCCCAGGTCTTTAGGATGAACATTCATGCGCACATGTTGGGGAAGCAACAGCCAGAGACAAAGGCAAAAGAAAAGCGTAAAGCATTTCCAGGCAGGGAGGAGTTCTCAGCTGGCTTCCACGTTCCCTTTGGCTGCGGTGGAAATAGGGTTGTTTGAAAGCCTTGGCAGTGCAGAACCTGCTTCCAATGGTCATGTTTGGGTTAAGACTTTCATTAAAACTTGCCGTCTTCAGTGGACAAAAGAGGAAATGTCTGCTTTTGGCTTTTTCAGCAGTTAAGCAAGGCAGCAGGTTTGCTGGAAACCCAGCAATTGTTCCCGACGACTTTCAGTTTCCTGTTTAAAACTAAATCAAGAAGTTGAGCTCTTCTGTTTTTGTAAACTGAGCTCTTTGCTGCTACTGTAGTGACTGGAAGCCTTGTAACTCAGAGGGTAAGTCGCCCCATGGTTTCAATACCCACCCCCCCCTTTTTTTCTTTAACTTGTTAGTATCCATTTTTAAGACATCATAAAGAGTTAAGTTTCAAATCTGTCTAATAGGTTAAAAAAAAATAGCCCCCAAAGAAGTACTTACATTATTAGCTCTTGGTCAGATTGCTGAACATTATATATTTTTAAATTGCTTGGAAATGCTTTCAAACGGGGCCAGGGAAGGACTCACAGTTAGGGAGCGCCTCATGCAGGTCTCAACTAAGCAAAAGTGAAAGCGTAAGTCCACAGCTCAACTGCTCCGTGCACACAGCTCCAGACAGCAGGGGACAAATGAATGGTCCCAGGGTGCAGCTCTGGCTCAAAATTTGTGACGGAGTTCACAGAAGGCAAGCAGGGACCCTAGGGCGAACTTCAACCTCATCACAGGCCAAACTCTGAGATTTAAGGAAAATCTCAAGACAGTCTCAGTTTGTTGCTCGTGAACCACGGGCTTGTCCAGCCATTACTGCTGGCTGAAATGCATAGCTTTTTACATTTTTTTTTCTTAAAGTAGAGAAAGAGGAGCCTTGCAATATTAACAGCAAAGGACTTTGCCAAGTACTGACAACAATCTGGCTGATGTCTGTGTGTCTTGCGTATTTTTATTCAGGTTTCAGTATCTATGCGGAAGTCATTCTCTCGGGCCAGTGTGCGAGCATTTTTGCTGCTGTTTCTGATGTTTTGAGTATTTGAGTTTCACAAAGGAACAGGGCAGGATTTCTCATACACCCGCTCCCCCACACGAGATGATGTTGTTTTTGAATCAAACACATGATGTAAAAACTCAATTGCAACCAAAGGCACAGGAGTCTTAGCCCCTCGAAGTTCAGTGGCTCTCTGGCTCTCCAATTACTGGCTCCCCAGCACCTGCTTTGAAGTTAAACCACACATCCCTTCTTCCCTTCCTCCCTCTCTCCCTCCTTTTTGGCAGGGTGTCTGACAGAGTTCTCTTCCTTTCGCATCTTGGGAAACCTGGCATGGCCTGCTGTTCATTTTCCTGAGGAAGACCGGGGTGAGGTCAGCTTTACCTGAAGACATTGCAGGCACCTGCACGACCAACAAAGCCATAAGCACCAGGCACCCAATGACAGCAAGCCAAAGAGTGATAAAACATGCATAAGTGCGGGAGGCCTGGAAGGCTTCCTACCTGCTTGGGCACTGGGCCAAGGGCCTGCCCTACAGTATTCATTTTACCCTTGGGCAGCCTTACAAGGGAGGAGCTGTCACCCTGGTGGCCAGATGAGGACACTGAGGCTTCAAGAAGAGCAGTCACTGGCCAGAGATCAGCAAAGGGCGCTTGTAGGGGCGAGATGAAAACCTCAGGCGCCAGGTCCGTTGGGCCTTCATTGCCTCCTCTCCAGGGTCACACTCTCCTAAGCTATTGACACTCCCCATGTTCTAACTTCCAGGATCCTCCAGATGTGGCCTGCCACTGACAATCCACCTGCTGAGCTGTGGCTTCAGTTCCTCAGTGGTGCTGGAGTTTTCAGCCCAGTCCATCCACACACATCCTTCGCACTCTCACAGCTCCTGATGTTCACCTAGAGGTTTATTAGGACAGACATGCCTACAAAAACACTAAGGTAACCAGGGCAATGGTCACAGACAAGCACTTTATGTCAACTTGGGCACAAAGATTCTGGAAACAGCTCAGGAGAGAGGGCAGCTGTGAAGATGTCTGCACAACCCACTCCTTCTCTGACCCCCATCCTACCAGCCCTGAACCCCACCGAATAAGCCATGCCCTGCTCTCCACTCACCAACGGGGCCAAACGACAGCTTCACTTTGAGTTAATGCTTCCAGAGCACAGGCATGTGATCACACATAATTCTCTGAGTATTTTTTTTTAATATTTTATTGCATTTGAGAGAGAGTGAGCGAGTGAGCTAGAAGGCAGGCTCCCATCTGCTGATTCACTTCCCAAATACTTGCAATGGCCAACACTGGGCTGGAAGGGTTTGAAACCAGAGCCAGAATCTCAATCCAGATCTCACATGCAGCTAAGAGGAACCCAAGCACTTCACACATTGCCACAGTTTTATCCTGTATGCCACAACGCCAACCCCTGTTCCTCTGATATTGATCTACCTCTATACCTTGGAACAGCATTTGGAGCAATGGCTAAGATACAGCCTGAAAAGCCTATATAAACTGTGTCAGAACATGCAGGCTAGAATCCAACTTCTACTCCCATTCCCAATTTCCTATCATTTGTGTAGTTGAGTCATTGAGTCCATGCAACCCATGTAGGACCCGGATTGAATTCCTAGCTATTGGCTTTGCTCTGGCCAAGTCCCAGCTCTTGCAAGCCATTTGGGGAATAAACAAGTGTATGGTACATCTCTGGCTGTCTGGCTGGCTATCTCTCTGCCTTTCAAATAAACAGAATAAACACAGCCACAAGTAGAAAGAATGCTACTGGGCCAGGTGTGATGGGTCAACTGACTAATCCTTGTCTTGCACATGCCAGCATCCAATATGGGCATTGGTTTGTGTCCCAGCTGCTCCACTTCCCATCCAGCTCCCTGCTTGTGGCCCAGGAAAGCAGTCAAGGATGGCCCAAAGCCTTGGGACCCTGCACCTGCACAGGAGACCTGGAAGAGGCTTCAGGTTCCTGGCTTTAGATTGGCCCACTTCCAGCCATTGTGGCCACTTGGAAAATGAATCAGCAGATGAAAGGTCTTCCTTTCCGTCTCTCTTCCTTCTCTGTATATCTGACTTTCCAATAAAAATAATTTTTAAAATTAAAAATAAAAATATAAACATAAAAAAGAATGCTACTAATGTACTAATGCTGTTGGCCCTGACATACTTAATCTAATAAGTGCTATTTATTTACTGATTATATTGTTAGCTCTATAGCACTGACCAGAAAAGCTGTGTGTACTCATTACTAAAACCAATTAATTTAAGAGGAAATAAGATTCAAGGTTGGCCCTAGGAAGGAAGAATGGTGATATTCAAGCCCCTAACTTAATAAAACAGCTGAAGCCAAGACAGGAAAGGACTCCAGGGCACACATTAGAGTGAGCATATTGAATTTCCCCTCCAGGGCATACTCCCCTCCTATCACTTTCCTCAGCACCCCAAATTTCCCAGCCTTGTAGTTGACCTCAGCTTTGGCTCCAGAGACACTGGGCTGGTTCAAGGCTGAGTAGGTCCAGCTAGGACCCAGTGCAGGAGCCAGCACATGTCCTCTGAGGTTTTCCTGTCACTTACAACCCCAAACCATCCCAACAGATGCTCACAGTGATTTGCTGCTGGACCCTTCTTCTTTCCATTTCTTAATTTTTTTACTGATTTTTTTTTTTTAATTTGGAAAGTAGAAAGACACACACACATACAGAGAAGTGAGAGAGTGAGAGAGAAACCTTTGATCTTCTGGTTCCTTCCCCAAATGTCTCCAACAGCTGTGGCTAAGCCAAGTTGAAGCCAGCAGCCTAGAACTCAAGTTGGATTTCCCATGTAGGCGGAAGGGACCCAACGACTTTAGGTATCAGCTGCTGACTCCATATGGATGTTTCCACCACAGTGAAGTGTTTGACATTATAAAATAGAAAACTAGGTTGGGTGTTGGGCGCAGCAGTTAAAGCATCACTTCAGGGCCCTGATGCGATGGCCTAGTGGCTAAAGTCCTCGCCTTGAACGCACCAGGATCCCATATGGGTGCTGGTTCTAATCCTGGAAGCCCTGCTTCCCATCCGGCTCCTTGCTTGTGGCCTGGGAAAGCAGTTGAGGGCAGTCCAAAGCCTTGTTACCTTGCATTTGCGTGGGAGACCCGGAAGAACTCCTGGCTCCTGGCTTCAGAGTGGTGCTGCTCTGGCCATGGCAGGCACTTGGGGAGTGAATCATGGGACGGAAGACCTTCCTCTCTGTCTTTCCACCTCTCTTTATATATCTGACTTTGCAATAAAAACAAATAAATCTTCAAAACAAACAAACAAACAAAAAACCCAAAAGCATCAGTTAAGATTCCCACATCCCATCCCAGGCTGCATGAGTCTGAGTCCCAGGTACACGTTTGATTCCAGCTTCCTGCTGATGTATATCCTGGGAAGCAGTGGATGAGGCCTCAAGGACTTGGCTCCTGCCATGCTCTGGGCGACCTGGATAGAGTTCCCAACTCCGGGCTTTGGCCTTTCTGAGCCTGGTTATTGTGAGCACTTAGAGAGGAAACCAGCATTTCAAATAAAGTGCAAACAAATACATGACAATATTCTAACTTTGTAGAATACGTTTGTGCAAGAATGTTTTGAAATCTATGCACCAACTTTTTGGAACACGCATTCTCCAGGAGTTTCTGAAGTACCTTCCTATTTTAGCTCCCTGCAGGCTGAGTGGTTCACCCTGGGGAGGGGTGGCAGTGGCCACCTCTCAGCCACAACCTCTGGGGCAGCAACAAGCTCCGTCTTTCAGTGTGATGTGCTGACTGTTCAAGACACACATCGGCTTGACCATGGGTCCGTACATTCAAGCTGTGCCGAGGGAAGCAGGGTGACCTCTCAGAGACAGGATGAGGCAGTGGTGGGCATACACACAGGGCATCAGAAACTGAGTGTGAGAGCAGGGCTGTGGCTTCCCCTGCCCTTCCTCCCTGGGCCTCTCTCAGGCTCCAGGCCATCCAAAGAACTCGCCACCGACTCAATTCAAAGCTAATGTGTGGTAGCATCCATTTGAAGTTAAAAGTGATGGAAGGATGGTCCATCACAATGGTTTAACTGGCTAATCCTTCTTCTTCAAACACCAGGATCCTATATGGGCATGTCCCGGCTGTTCCACTTCCCATCCAGCTCCCTGCCTGTAGCCTGGGAAAGCAGTGGAAGATGGCTCAAGGCCCTTCCTCACTCTCAGAGTTTCACGCTGTGCCTCAAGACACCCTACCTGCAGGAGCAGAAAGGGCCAGCCCTCTACAGGGTTAGATCAGCCATCAGAGCCTGGACGACGGTAGAGACTTGCAAAGTTGCAGAGAAATCACCAGGGTGAGGAGACCATCCCACCCCATGAAATCTTGGCCACACATTCAAGGGGGAGGCACAAAAACTGCCCAGTCACTTCCTAACTGGTTAAGAGACCACCAGGAACCTTTTACCTGAGGGTTCCCGCCCAACAAGGAGGGGTCAGGAAATGCTTAAAATCTCCAGATCCTTCCCCAAACCTTTGGTGTCTCTCCCTCTCTCCTTTCAAGAGGCACCCCACCTACTGGCTGCTGTCTCCCCTCCCTCTTCTTTCCACTTTCACCTGGTCACACCACAAATTAAATTTCTCTATCTGATGTAACTGATTTCTGACTTTTAATTTTTATACTAACCTGAGGGAAGAAATTATAGAGCTTTGCTGAAAACAAAATGCTGCATAAAAGATAACCACCTCCACCATTTCCTCGGATCTTTCCTTCCTTGGAGCCCCCTCCTGTCACTATGGCAGGGGACCCCTCTCTCTCTCTTAAATAAATCTCGCCTTGCACACTGAAATTGTCTGCATGAAAATTCTTCTTTCTTGGGAGACAAGAAACAAGGTTGCTGTTGTCTTTCACATCAAATTTCCTGCGACATGAGAGGCAGAAGAAAAATGAGAATTTCTCTGTCGCAGAACAAGGACACAAGCCTTGGAAACAAGACAGCTGCCTGAGAGGGATTCCATACCCCCGGAGTGCTCCACTCGGGAGTATTCCAGAACAGGCGTAGGGGGAGAAGAGGAGGACCCACACCATCCACCGAGACTCTAGCCTGCAGGAGTATGAGTCCTCGGCCCTTTCCTGGGACACTGCCTGGTCTACCAAGTGTGCTCTCTTCATTCTTTTTAAACTTGGCTACTTTACCTACCTCTGCCTCACCTGCAAATTCTTTCTCATGCAAAGATAAGGACCTCAGAACAACAAATCCCTGGCAACAGTCATAATAACCCAATAAAAAACACCTCCCTCCCAGGCAAGCTAGACAGGCAGGCTCTACCCCACTGCCTCTAAAATGCTAGGATACTGAGCTAAGGGAGAGGCCCTGGGCAGCAACGCATCCCTCAGTCGGAACATTCTCCTTGCTGTGTTTCATGGCTACATCGTAAGACCAGAGGCAGCAACAGCAAGATGGCGCAGTACACATTGTTTTGCCAAGCTCTCAGGACTTAGGCAAGTCACCTGACCTCTGTGCCTCCATACACTCACCTGTAAAATGGGTCTACACCACAGATGCAATATAGCTGCTAGGAGCTATATTTTGTAATATAGCTCTTTAAATCCCTAGAGTGATATATGACACAGGGCAACTGCTATGCAAGTGTTTACTAGGATAGTGTCCAATTGGAAAAGGATTAGAATAAGAGTTAAGAACAAACTTAAAGAATTACTTGGAGCTAGTTCAGTGGTGTAGTGGCAAGCTTTCCCTCCACTGGTAGAGGAAAAACATATATCCCATACAGATACTCATTCTAGTCACAGCTACTCCACTTCCCGTTCAGCTCTTTGCTAATGACTTAGGAAAACATCTGAGTATTTCTCCAGGCCTTGGGTCCCTGAACCCACATAGGAGACTTGGAAGAAGGTCCTGGCTTCTGGCTCCAGATCAATCCAGCTCTGGCTGCAGCAACCATTTGGGGAGAGACCCAGAGGATGGATGAATTCTCTAACTCTGGCTTTCAAGCAAAATAAATAAATTAAAAAAAAAAAAAGATTGGCCTACTTCTCATGACTCGTATTTTCTGTCCTAACACATTAACTTTACCCAAAACCACTGGGTTTTCTCATAAGCAGAATGATTAAACGTGTCCTTCTTTTTCTCTCTTTAGAGTTTAAGCTACAAAGAAATTTCTGAAATACTTCCCTGGAATTCATTAGAATTTTCCTGATATTTGCAACTGTTCCCTGAAGACCACAACAAAGCGTTCCTGTTCCAGGGCCTGGATCCCCCAGAAGAAAGACAAATAACACTTATTCTAACAGCAGAACTGGAGTAAATGTGCCTGATCTTAATGACAAAAATCCCTGATTGCAGGCCTGGTTTGTGTGTTCCAGGGCGGGAGTCACAGAAGTGCACAGCTCAAGTCAGCAGGTGGAATGGAAGATGCTGGGATCTCAAGTCTACCTGTGTTCAGCCACCTCGAGAGACACAGATGCCACGTTATCCTGGTGCAGACGGACAGTGTCACTCACTCATGGACAGTGTCACTCTGCCACTCAGGCTGACAGACCGACGACCCATCCATCGGAGAGCTCATGGCGAGCCAGTATCTATCTAGGATGCTTCCTGGGGAACCACATAGATGCGCTAAACAGAAGAACCTGTGGATTCCAGATGGAGACACTGGGCATAATGGAATTCCCTTCTCAGGTGGTTGGTCTGGGAGCTCATGTGCCTTGACTTCTGGGAGCAGCCCCACGGTCACACCATGACTGCCTGCCTGTTCGCTCTTGCCAAGCACAGCCTGTCCTTAAAGATCCACATTTTCCCTTTCGATTCTCACCAGCCTTTGCCAGGTACGATTTGTACCATGAGCCTACACCCAGCTGCAAGTTCAAACTGCAATGGCCAACTTTCCAACAGCAGAAACAAATGCAATCCACACCTGATTTTGCACCAGCAGCATGTTATTGGCACACAGGCCCAACCGTTGGTTTACGCACTATTGAAGCTGTGTTTTCAGCACAGGCAGAGTGACGGGCTGCCGAGCGGTTAGTCTGCTGACCCTTTAATGCAGTGATCTGTGGGGGCCCCAGCTGGAAAGAGGCAGGGAGGACTGCAGAAGGAAACCAGGTTTCCAAGTACTGCATCTCCCCGTGACTTAGCTTTGTGAGGTCAGGCAAGTATTTTCACCACTCTGCTTCAATTTCATTCAGAAAATAGGATTAGTCGTGGGTGGCAACTGCATGGCAAATTATTAGCTACTACCCCAGAAGACACTTTTCCAACAGGGAACAGGAAGAACCCGCTATTGGCCTTGAGAAGGGGCAGAGGCCTCTCTTGGTATAGCTGCGTTTCGCATCCACTGCCAAGTGCATACTGGTTTTTCTGTGGGAATTATGGGAGTCCCATGACAGGAGCTCTTAATGAGTATTTCCAAAAGTTTCTGGAAAAAAGGGAATTGAAAGAGAAGCTGGTGCAAAACACCCTTGTGTTCTGGTACAAAAACACCCTGTAAATCTATGCCTGTTTTTAAATAATATTTATTTCCTGGAACTTTTTGAAGACCCTTTCTACTATATAGGAGACAGCTGAGATCAAACTACAGGCGGAGACAGTCAAGGATTATTTTCATTCTTTAAAAAAAAAGTGGGGGGTGTGGGACTCTGGAGGCTGGCACGGTGGCACAGTGAGCTAATCCTTGGCCTGTGGCACTGGCAACCCCCTATGGGTGTGCATTCAAGTCCTGGCTGCTCCACTTCTGATTCAGCTGGCTGTTTACTGCCTGGAAAAGCAGTAAAGGATGACTCTGCACCCTGTACCCACGTGGGAGACCAGGATAATGTTCTTGGCTACTGGCTTTTGCTCGGCCCAGCCCCCACCGTTACAATCACCTAGGGAATGAACCAGCGGCCAGGAGACCTCACTATCTGCCCCTCCCTGTGTGGCACTCTGCCTTTTAAATAACTAGAATAGATCTTTTAAAAAGGGAAACATCTGAACAGCACCCAAAGGGATGGGGCGAAAAAGGTAAAAAAGAGGAGACAACAGTCTTCTTCGTTCCGTCCCAGAAGAGGCGCTAAAAGAAGTGGGGAAGATCAGGGGCGTACTCACAACAGCGCCCAATGGATGGGTGCATCAGGGCCAAGAGGGTGGTCTCAGCACTCCCAGGGAACGCAGTGACAAGGTAAGGCTGCATCCAGCCAGCTGCCTTGCACAAACCTGCCCTCCCAGCCCACACACGATGAGGGGTCACTGAGTCTCCTAAGGAAGGCAGTTGATGACAACATGGAAACAGTCTTCTAGAAAGATTAACCTGGCCATGGTATGTAAGCAATTAAAAGACACTCATATATAGAACAATTGGACTTAATATAGAGAAAACAGCAACGGTTGCATTGGGATATTCTTTGGATGAGGAAAAGAAACAGTTCTTCCTCTTCATTGGAACACGCATGCCCCCGTCTGGGGGACCCCCGTGTCTCCTACACATCAGACCAGCTGAAGCAGAATGGCTGGCCCCCAGACAAGGTCCGCAGGTGGAGCTCCCAATATTTGCTTTCTTGGGGTGAAAGTGGGATTTGGCTGAAGTAGTCCTAGTCGACCAATCACAGCTTGTCTTTATCCACTGGGACAGAGGCAGCGCCTGTGTCACTCCTAAGTCGGACGCAGAAACTCTCTCCCCTGTTTGAGCACATGACCAGATTCCTGGCAGACCAAGATCCTGGAGACCAAAAGTGCCCAGGCATTGGGGCTTCAGCTGAGCCCGCCTGGCTGCAGTCTTGAGCATTGGAATAGCTCCGGCCCCGCTGGCCCTACAGCAGAAGCCCCTGCTGCTCTCAGAAGCAACAAGCGCTTCAGATCTCAGAATGGGGGCGAGGGTCCCCTAAGACCTCTCCAGCTTGAGTGGACCCTGGGTCTCAGTCAAGGGCTCCCCACAAACACCAGGAGCAGTTGGGGCCTCCCCCCGAGCTCTCCTGACTTCTTTTCCAAAAAGTACTTTTATTTTGGGGGATGACAGAAAATCAGAATGATCATTGGGGGCAAAAAAATCTGGAAACTACAGAAATGGAAAGAAGCCTAGAGGCTCAATGCTCAAAGCCTCTACACCTTCGTTATCCATTCAAGCTCTGCCAAGGATTATCTATAGAACAAAGTGGGATCACGATGCAAAAAACCTGCCTTTTCTTTTTTTCCACTTCACATTGGATGAAATCTGCTTCTGCTACAAAATTGTGGGCTCCAGGTGGAGTGAAACCACATTAACTTTAGCCATCACTATGAATGCCCCCTCCTCTGTGCCTAGTAGGTAGTGAGTATGCGATAAGCACCTATATCCTGAGTGAATGGTGGCACAGTATCGTGTGCTAAAGCCATTGGCTTAGCCACCCACCTCTTGCGTAGTCAGGTTATTTCCGGTATTCTGCTACTCTGCGCCATGGCTGCAGAAGAGTCGTGTTCATACATCTTCTATGGATTGCACTTGCTGTAGAATGAATTCCTCAGAGTAGAATTGCTGGGTCGCGAGGGTTGGCATTGCCAGACTCGGATAGCGCATTGTTCTCCCAGAAGACATCATCATTTCAGTCCTCCACCAGTGACCCAGAACACTGCCAGCCAGATGGGCACATGAGTGAAGCGGGGGGACTGTGCAACCCATAGCAGGTGTTTCCATGAAGAAATGGAGGCTGCACTTGAAGTTCACAGTAACATTCAGCAACCCCACATGGTAGCCTCCACCAGCCTCCCGCCAGCATTCTCTGTTAAAAATACCCATGGAGGGACCGGCGTGATGGCACAGTAGACTAATTTACCTGCAGCAGGGCATCCCATTTGGGTGCTGGTTCGAGTCCTGGCTGCTCCCTGCTTAAGGCTTGGGAAAGCAGCAGAGGATGCCTCAAATCACTGGGCCCTTGCACTCTTGAGGAAGACCTGCAGGAGGCTCCCGGCTCATAGATTCAGATTGGCTCAGCTCTGGCCATTGCAGCCTTTCGGCTTTTTGGGGAGTGAAACAACGGATGGAGGAACTCTCTGTCTCTCTCTGTCCTTCAGTAAACCTGCCTTTCAAATAAAAACTAGCAGAGTCCCCAGCCCCTAACCACCCAAACTGGAACTATATTAGGGAACACATCCCACCCCCTGGTGGCTCATACCCAGTCTGTTTTGCCGAACTTGTCCGTAAACATGTGCAGTTAAAAGTAAGTGTCCAAAGTGGTTTCTGGATGTCGTTTTTCCATGCATACACATGCTTTTTTTTTTTTTTAATGTACTTTTCAGATGTGGGGTTTTTTTAGATTTATTTTATTTTTTATTGCAAAGTCAGATTTACAGAGAGGAGGAGAGACAGAGGAAGATCTTCCGTCCGATGATTCACTCCTCAAATGGCCACAACGGCAAGAGCTAAGCCAATCTGAAGCCAGGAGCCAGAAGCTTCTTCCGGGTCTTCCACATGGGTGTAGGGTCCCAAGGTCTTGGGTCATCCTTGACTGCTTTCCCAGGCTACAAGCAGGGAGCTGGATGGGAAGTGGAGCTGCTGGGATTAGAACCGGCAATCACATGGGGATCCTGGTGCGTTCAAGGTAAGAACTTTAGCTGCTAGGCCACCAAGCCAGGCCCTCAGATGTGTTTCTTAGAAATAGTTTTGTTCTTATTATCTGCAAAATAAGTTCCAAATGGACGTGCATGCCACAGCGTTCTGGTTGACCAAGGTCAAGGAAGTCACTGGTGAACGTGCAAATAGTCGCGTGTAGATGCTGGTCCAGAAGGTGCCCAGACCGTGGCCTCCAGACAACAGGAGGTCACTCTATGGGCAGCAGATGCAGCTCAGGCAGGGTGAGGCTCCACAGCTGCTCCCCTTGCCCTGTCATGCCTCCTTGCAGACACAGTCATGAACCCGACCCCCCAGTCTTAATCCCTCCCGTCTTCCGCAAGGTAGAGAGCCAACTGCCCACGGGAGATCCCTGGTCTCCCCAAGGCTTTGTCAGAGCAGAAGAGATGATATCCTCCAGATAAGTTGCCCAAGATTCCCAACCCATCCCTGATTCCTGTGCCAGGGGACCTCCTGGGACACTGAGTCTGTCTGCAAAATGGGCCGATTTCTGCATGTTCCTCGTGTGTCTCTCACAAAAGCCCTGCAAGGATCTAAGGTATACAAATCCTTCATGTGTTCCTGAGGCAAGAACATGGCTCAAATTCAATGTGTTAGGACATCTATTTTCTTTCCTTTTTTAAAATTATATTTTTTATTTGAAAGACAGAGTTACACAGAGAGAAGGAGAGACAGAGAGAAACATCTTCCAGCTGCTGGTTCACTCCCCAAATGGTCACAAGGCCAGAGCTGAGCAGATCCCAAGTCAGAAGTCAGGAGCTTCTTCCATATCTCCCAGATGGGTGCAGGGGCCCAAGCACTAGAGTCTTCTGCTTGTCCAGGCCATAAGCAGGGAGCCGGAGCAGAAGGATGTGCTATAGGTAAAGGTTTAACTTGCTATGCCACATCACCAGTCCCTACAACCCTTATTTATTTATTTATTTATTATGAAATACAGCTCTTCTATCTGCATCTTCCCCATGCACTTTAGTTTCTGACGACCGTGCGTTCAGGCCACATATACTAATCTTTTAAAGCTGATGTGATTTAAACAAAAAATCCACATGACTGTTTAGAATCAATTAATATTAACTACCACGTATGCTTTCCCTACATACACAGATACGCTCACACAACATGGGAGATCCAATTCTTTCAACTCCAAATAAACCCCACGTCTCCAGGACTCAACGGATAAAAATCTCCAAGTCCATGTTCACATTTATCCATGAAAGAAATGGAATAGTTCAACATGTCACAGAGCAAGTCAACCAGAGGACGGAGAAATAAACACACAAGCTCCGAGACCCACGTGGCCAGCTTCCCTGTGATGTGAACAAGACACAGTTGATGTGAGAAGAAAATGCCAAGGTGACATTTGGAATTACCACGTTTGCGGAGGGCAGGAGGCCAACTTAGAGGACATTTTGCATTTTCTTTTGGAGCTTGGTGGGTGGGTAGGTTGCTAGACCTACAACCTTGTAAGCATACAATTCAGGCAACTCACCATGGGGGGCAGGCAGCCTTGCCCAAGGACTCCCACAGCAAGCAACAAAAAGGGGAGTTTTCCAACCTCTCAGGGGAAGAGGCTGAGAGCCTAGAACCCCCACTGAAGTAAACGGCACATTCCTGCAGTTCAGGTGGAAGGGCCAGAGAGCCAGAGATACACAGACATTACACCCTTCAGCCCACAGTTCCCACCTGCAGGGCACCTTGGTGCTGTGCCACTGACAGTGCTACCTTCACAGAAGGGGCTGTTTGTTGCAGGGCAGCACAGCCAAGGCCCTTGGTCGATTCCATGCCATACCCTTTAGGGGCTCTGGACACCCTCCACTGCAGCATCACCAAGCTGAGGGTGGGGAGCCAAAGGGACTTCTGTGCTGAGGTCCCTGCCTGCCCTGTCCTCCTGGGAGCTCCCTGATTGGCTCAACTCCAGGTCCCTCCTCCTTCCTGCAGGTCCTCCTGAGCCAATCCATGCTCAGTGGGCTCTGGGGCTCTATGCCTGTGAGTGAGCCCTGGAGCTGCTCTGACCTTTGGGATCTTCTTCTGCCCATGGAGGACTCAAATAGCTCTTCCTTCCAAGTCAGAAGCCTAACATTCCCTGGTTCCTCTTGGTTGAGCTTCTGGCCAAGCCCCACTTGCCACATGCCAATTGGAACTCCGACTGCCTGTTTTCCACCCAAGCTTCCTGCCAACACAGCTGGGCAAGCAACAGATGATGGCCCAAGCGCTTAGGTCTCTGCCACTCTTGTGGGGGTCCCACAGGGAGTCCCTGGCTCCTGACTTTGGCATAGCTGTTGCAGGCATTTGGGAAGTGAATAGCATACACAAGCTCTCTCACTCTCTCTTTTCCCCTATCCCCACCATGTCTCTCCCTGTCATTCTTTAAAAAAAAAAAAAAAAAAAATCATTTTTTTTTTTAAGATTTATTTATTTTTATTGGAAAGACAGATCACATTTACAGGGAGAAGGAGAGAGAGACAGAAAGATCTTCCATCCACTGGTTCACTCCCAAAATAGCCACAACGTCTGGAGCTGTGGTAATCCGAAGCCAAGAGCTACTTCCGGGTCTCCCACACAGGTGCAGGGTCCCAAGGCTTTGGCCCACCCGTTACTGCTTTCCAAGGCCACAAGCCAGGAGCTAAATGTGAAGTGGAGCAGCTATGACATGAAACTGGTGCCCACATGGAATTCTGGCATTTGTGAAGGGAGATTTAGCCATTGACCCACTCCAATGAGCCCAACTCTATCTTTCAAAGCAACAAATGAATAAATCTTTTTTTAAAAAATTGTTCTCTATGTGTCACACAGAAGCATCATTCAAGGCTTGCCCAGTGCACTCATCTGGAACTCGGGACACACCAGGGAACCCCGCCAGGGTTGGACTCCCTTCCAGGGCACCCATGGGACACATGCAACTCCCCTGACCACAACTTTCCATCACGACAGCCTCAGTTTTCTCAGCTGTGGTCAGTGGGTAAGACTGGATGGATCTTCAGGGTTCATCCAAAGTGAAGAGTTCAGGGTTCTGCAAGGAGAAATGTCAGGCTAACCAGAAAAGGTAGGGAGAAAAGGAGGCAAGGTCCTGGTAGACTAACAGCCGGGTCAGAGCCCCGCCCCAGCAGCCTCTGTGAGGTGGATGGCACCCCAGAGATACAAATGCCTCAGATCTCTATCATCGACCCAGGCTAGGGTACACCCCAGGGTCACCAAGGCAGCCTGCACACAGTGGCTTCTGTCGCCATAGGCCCTGAGCTTCAAAGGGACCACTTGCCCATTGCCTCTTGAGCAACAACCCTGGAAAGAGAGCTTCCGGACTCTGTTAAAATGTAACAAGGCTGCCCTTGGACTGGCCTTCAGATTGATATGTTTTCCCCTCTTCGTGTTACCTGTCACTAACTTGTCACCTCGCAGATGTCAGCCTGAGAACCAGTCGGGATGAATGGGACGCTGCCACATCTCGGAGTTCACGCTGGAGAATTAGGGAGCTTCAGGGCGACAGTCCCACAAGTTAGATCTTCATCACCCGTGCCTGGCTGTCTTAACACTTCACATTCACTTTTGTATCTCTGACTGTATTCACTCACTACCCGTCTGAAAGTTCTGGAAGGTCTCTCTGCCTGTATTACATGGTTTAAATCAAAAGAGCCTCCCAAGGCACAAGCGTGTTATTGAAAGTCATCATCTCGGCACTGCTGATGGGGGATGGCAGTTCTGCCAGTCACGTGGGGTCTAGAGGATGACATTATCCGTCTCCTGCCCTTCCCGACAGCTCAGTTCCCTGGGTCTGTGGCAAACTCAGGGGAGGGTCACCTGGGACGAGGCAGGAAGCTCAGGCCGGGGTACCATCCATCTACCCCTGGAAACACTCTTTGTGTCTTCCTAATGAGGTTTAAAACAAAAGCCCCTTCCAGCTGAGAGCTGAAAGAAAGCATCATGTCCGCAGTGGCTTGAGGGGCAGTGATGTAGCGCTCACAGGGCTCCCTGGCCAAGCCCCTCTCCAGGTCTCCCTAGCTGCGGTGCAGGCTGGAAGGGGTGCAGCTCAGAGCCCATCAGCCGTTATGGCAGTGGCACTAATGTGGACACGGGAGGTGGGCGCCCTCTCTCCCCAGCCAGGTGCCCGGGCTGACTAGGCCATCTGGGTGAGGAAATGAGGAAATGAGCACTCTCCAGCCTGCTGGGGAAAACCATTTGGAAGAGAGCGTAGATCAAAGTCAGCTTCACCACGTCTCGTTGGCCTGGCCCCGCTAAGGCTGAGAGCTCGGCTATCAGCTGTTTCCCCTTGGGAAACCCCGAGAGGATCCACACACCCACATTCACTAGCCTGTGGGCACAGGGCCAGGGAACACGTCAGCTCCAACACAAAAACACAAACACTGGGAGGCAACTAGCCATGGGGCTCAGGTGCCCAAGCCCTGAAAATAAAAGTCAGAAACGGAAACCTCTATAAAAAATGCCGATCATCCCCATGGCATCCCAAGTGAGTACTGGTTCCAGTTCTGGCTGCTCCTCCTCTGGATGCTCGGACAGCAACAACACATGACAGCCCAAGTCCTTGGCTGCTCACGTGAGAGCCAGATGGAGTGCTGGGCTCTTGGCTTTGGTACGGCCCAGCCCTGACTGCTGCAAGCATTGCGGAATGAACCAGCAGATGGAAGGTTTTTCTTTTCTTTCTGTCTTTTCCTTTCTCCCTATAACTCTGCCTTCCAAATAAAGGAAGACGAAAAAACAAACAAACAAAAAAAACCAAACCCACAAAAGGCCTATTTTAAAAGCCAAATACCATATCATTGAATTCTTTGTACCCTGATAGAGGAGATAATAAATACCCCAAAATGAACTTAAAGTGTACCGGCTGCTACTGCTGTTTTTAAAGCCCAGTGTGGGCGAAGATGGCAAAGACAGTAGCGCTCTCACTGAGTACTGATGAGGGTGTTCATGCGTCCCTTCATATGTGAAGGATAACTGGCAACATGGATTAAAATTTTAAATGTGGCATTGGTTTGGATTCATTAATGCCATTACAGATGTTCATGGCACAGTCACACAGCTATGGGCTGAATGTCTATATCCACCCCCCAACGCCCCCGCCCAATCCTACATGAAAGCCCTAAGTGGGTCATTTGCTGCTGCTTTCCCAGGCACATGATCAGGAAGCTGGATCAGAAGTGGAGGAGCCGGGGCTTGAACCAGCACTCCTATGGGATCTGTCACAGCAGGTGGCAGCTGAATCCACAGGGTCACAATGCCAGAACCCTGATGATTACTTCTGATGTCAGAGTGACTGTGACAGGAGGGGGCGCATCTTGTTCAAACATCAAATGAAAGAGAAGACTGTGGCTCTTGAGTCTGTGCTCCAGCCCCTCCAAGGCCCTTTCCCACAGATCACGCATCCATCGTGTTCTGTGTCCCTGCTTATCTGAATCAGTTCCAGCAGCCTTGGAAACTCTGGGCTTTGCAGACTCGGCTCATCTTTCCTTCAGGTCAGGGAAAGAGGCAGCCTTCAGAGCGGCCCTTGGTTTTGGGTCTGGCACTCTCTTAGGAGACCCGCAAATCCGAGCAGGTGCCGTAAACTGCCAACAGCTGCCCTGATGGGCTTCTCCCAGTGTTTCCTGACGGAGTTCTCAGGAAAATTACCCCATTCCGTGGGCAGCCAGCAGGGGCAGAAAACATGAACAGGGAGCCTGGCTATCCTGTTTGCCTGTAATTTGGGTTTCCAGGGCAGTATTGACATGCATGAGACAAATGACGGCCACCAGGTCACCCAGCTGCCCTCCCTCCTCAGGTGACTGCTTGGTTCTGGAAATGGAGTCCTCTGCCAGTTCCATGGAGGACAGGACCACAAGGACCCTCCCAGTCAGGAACCGCAGCAACAAGTTTTGGCTGATCTTGCCCCACAGCAGATAAAGCCCTTAAATAAAGATTAGCCACGCTCAGTCCAGCTCCACTCACAGCCAAGAGTCAAAGTCGATATTTGCCGAGTGGGAAAGGACAAAGGGAAACATTCATTTGCAAGCTCTCCAAACAGATCAGCCCAAGTCATTCTCTGCCGCTTCCCCGATCTGCCTGCTCTCGAAAGACCAAGCTAACACAATCGTCCTTAGAAGTCATCTCCACACTTTAGTCTCTGAGTCACAAACCAGCTCACCCAATAGGACCTCAACGGAACTATTCAGGATGTGTACCTTAAAATAAGAAAAAATGGGCAGCGGGGAGCGGGCAGGCATTTGACACAGTAGCTTAAGCCACTGCCTGGAATGTGGGATGCCTGACTCCCAACTCAGAGCACCTAGGAGTGAGGCCTGGCCACTCTGCTTCCTGGTCAGCTGCCTGCTAGTGTGCAATCTGTCACCCACACGGGAGACTGGATGGAGCCATGGTTGACTTCAGTCCTGGCTAGTGAAGGTGTTTGGGTAGTAGGGCAGTAAATCAGCAGGTAGAAGATCTCTCTCTCTCTCTCTCTCTCTCCCTCTCTCTCTCTCGCCTCTGTGTATCTCTACCTGTCCAGTAAAATAAAACATTCTTTTCTAAAAACAAGACAACAGGGCCATTGAAAATCGGTTCATTTATTTGATAGGCAGAGACAGAGAGAAAGCATGTTCCACCAGTGGGAAACGCAGTGGGTAGTTGGCTCACTCCCAGCTACCCGCCATAGCCCTGGCCGGGCCAGAACTGCCTGGAGCCAGAGGTCCAATCCCGAGCTGCACCCGAGCCACCCCCTCCCAGGCTCTGCATCTGAGAGAGACTGGAGCCTGCAGTCAGCGCCAGGAATCCAGTTCAAGTACTCTGATATAGAATGTGGGTGTGTCTTAACCACTGGGCTAACTACCTGCTCCAAAACTGGTTTTAAATGACTTTCTAATGACTCAACAAGACAATATTATGACAGTGTCACTACTTTAGTAAAGGCTTAGGAAACCTTAGAAAGGGAACTGTTAAAAGGTCACATTGTATCTTGACAATTTACGAGGAGCCAGGTCACAATAAGGGTTCCTTTAACCAGAATGAATTTACATCTGCACCCAAACCATTAACCTTTCGTGGACCATGACGGCTTCCTCCCATCAGTTTCAGAAGGGATCCTAGGCTCCTCTGGTCTGTAGCTGCTACTTTACAAGTGGGGAAAATGAGGCCCACTAACTGAAAAGCCCGATCTAGAATGCAAGCAGACGGCTGGGCTGGGCCAAGACCGGGGTGTGCCACAAGGCCCCGTGCAGGCAGCAGGGAAGAGCGTGCCTCTGCTCAGTCACGCAGCGGGGCAGCGAGGACGCCTCCCTGGATGAGGCTGGGCTTGAAGCACATTCTTTCACACTCCTAGGGGCCCTGACACCCACTGCAGCAGCTAGCGGAATGCAGAAGCCACATCCGCCGCATGCGTCGGGTAACCCAGAGTCCTCTGCATGGAAGGAGTTGCTGGTTTGGACCAGCGACCCCAGCAGGGAAGGCCAGACTCTCAGTGCGGGTGCTCAGCAGCAGGTGAAGAGTTCGAGGGTAAGTTGAGGCACACACCTGTATGTGCTTGTAATGGCTCAGGACTTGTCCCTCCAACAGCAGGAAGGCAGGAGGAGAAGGCAGCACGCCTTATGCCCACCCGCTGCCCAAGAACGCCCTTGTGCGTCTACTGGCAGCTCGGGCTGTGCTGCAGTTCTGCCAGGAGCTCACAGCGCACTTCTCAGGAATCTACGCTTACAGTTCCCTTTTCTGTACAGTCTAGCTCCTCCTCTGGGGCGGGGAGGGGGAGAGAGGGGGCAGACTTTTTCCTGCATTTTGTTCTAAAAAACAGGGACGTCCCAGTTACACCTTTTTCCTCCCTTGAAGCCTCACAGGCCGTGTCTAACAAGGACACGGGCCGTGTCCCACAACGACATTCTTTAGGGTCAAAGCCAAGTTCTCAGGGCTTCAGCTCAGGGTGTGCACTGTGGTTTTTGGCAGACAGGAGCTGGGCAGCCTGTGCGGATCCTGGTAAGCCAGCAGGGATCTCTCTCCCTCTCCGGGATACTGGTTTCATGACGATCACCAAGGCCAGCAACACGCACACGTTGGCAGTCTGACAGGAAACTCAGCGAGCAGGGGGAGCAAGCTTCACCCCTGTTGCTTCTAGATCTGGGTCTCCCACATGTGTGCAGGCACTCAAGCACTTGGGTCATCGTACACTGCTTTTCCAGGCACTCAAGCAGGGAGCTGGAGCGGAACGGGAGCAGCCAGGACTCGAACTGGCATCTGTATGGAATAGTAGCATTACAGGTAGCAGCTTGCCCCATGATGCCACAATGGCAGTGCCCAGGATATACACTGGAGAAAGGATAATCTCTTCAATAAATGGTGCTGCGGAAAAATGAAATTAGATCCCCACCTTTCACTATATTCAAAATCAACGCAAGATGAATCAAAGATCTAAGGTTAAGATGAAGTTCTTTGAAGACAGTGTAGAAGAAACACTCCCAGATGCTGACATCTGGGAGGAGACCCCCAACACACAGGGAAGAAAAGCAAAGTTAGACAATTAACAATATATCAAACTCGGGCCCAGCGCAGTGGCCTAGCGGATAAAGTCCTTGCTTTGCACACACCGGGATCCCGTATGGGCACTGGTTCTAATTCCAGGGGCCCCGCTTCCAATCCAGCTCCCAGCTTGTGGCCTGGGAAAATAGCCAAGGATGGCCCAAAGCCTTGGGACCGTACACCTGTGTGGGAGACTGTGTGGGAAGAGGCCCCAGGCTCCTGGCTTCAGGTCAGCACAGCTCCAGCCATTGCAGCTAACTGGGGAGTGAATCAACAAATGGAAGATCTTCCTCTTTATCTCTCCTCCTCTCTGTATATTGGACTTTCCAGCAAAAATAAATAAATCTTTTTAAAAATGAATATATTAAACTTTTGCTCATCCAAGGAAACAATCAATACCTTGAAGACACATACAACAGAATGGGAAAAAAATTTGCAAACTTCTTATCCGACAAAGAATTAACACCCACAATATATCAGCAACTCCAAAAAAAGTCACCAAAAAACAATCACATTAAGAAATGGGCTGAGAAGCTCAGTAGACAGTTTTCAAAAGAAATGCAGGGCCCGGCGCGGTGGCTTAGCTGTATATCTGACTGTATATCTTCCTCTCTGTATATCTGACTTTGTAATAAAAATAAACACACCTTTAAAAAAAAAAGAAATACAAATGGCCAACAAATATATGAAGAACTGCTCACCCTCACCACCATCAGGGAAATGTGAATAGAAATCACAATGAGATATGGCCTGGCCCCCATCACCGTAGCTGTTATCCCAAACAGCAATAACAAAACACTGGTGAGGCTGTGGGGAAAAGAGGAACTCGCACACACTGTTGGGGAAATGTGAATTAGTGCGGTCACCATGGAAAACACTGTGGAGAATTCTCACAGAGCGAGAAGTGGACTTGCCACGTGCTACAGCAATCCCTCCCCTAGGTGTACACCCAGAGGACACGGATACACTGTATCAGAGCGGTAACTGTATTCCCTCGTGCATGGTGCACTGTTCACAACAGTCAGAACACGGAACCAACCAGGTGTCCACCCTCGACGAATGGATTAAGAAAATGTGGCACCTGCGCATAATGAAACATGATTCAGCCATAAAAAGAAGGGAATTCTATCCCTTATATCCAAATGGTTGCAACTGGCGACATCATGTTGAATGGCATAGCTGGACACAGACAAATACCATATGGGGGCTGAAGTCAATAGCAATAACGATGAAAAAAAGATAAATGACTGCCCTTCATGTTTGTTACAAATATCCCACTTTTTAAAGATTTATTTATTTTTATTGGAAAGTCAGATATTCAGAGAGGAGAGACAGAGAGGTGATTCACTGAATTTGCTGGTTCACTCCCCAAGCGGCCGCAGCGGCCAGAGCTGAGCCGACCCAAAGCCAGGAGTCTGGAGCCTCTTCCAGGACTCCCATGTGGGTACAGGGTCCCAAGGCTTTGGGTCGTCCTTGACTGCTTTCCCAGGCCATAAGCAGGGAGCTGGATGGGAAGCAGGGCCTCTGGGATTAGAACCGGCACTCATATGGGATCCTGGAGTGTGCCAAACAAGGGCTCTAGCCACTAAGCTGCCATTTTTAACTTTGTTTAAAAAATTAAATACATGCTGTCTCCCGTGCCAAGACACATGGTTGTGCACTGAAACAGTTGCCCAGTGATAGACTTGGCAGTTGTCTACAATTTTGCTGTTACAAGTAATATGAAGGAGCCCTTAGTCACCAGGTTCTCCTGTGAGAAAATCCATAGGACACATTCCAAAGGGTGTACCTGCAGGCCTCTGCATCACAAGTAATAGACCTTGCTGAACGCCCTCCCAGGATGCTCTGCCAAGACACCTGGATACCAGCACTGAGTGGGGACCCTGCTTCTTCACTCCTCCCCAGAACTGGATTGCTTCATGTTTTTTTTTATATATCTGCTTATAAAATCAATTGGCACTCCTTGTTTTTATTTTTGCTCTTTATGAGTGAGATTGAGAACCTTTCATTTACAAATGAGAAAAACAGAGACAAAGGCATTAGCTTCCTGAGCTGTGGCACAGAGAACTGAGAACGCTGGGTCAGGCCTCCCTGCTGGGACCAACACCTGAAGGTGCTCTCACCTCGCAGCACCAGCAGGAGATGGGGCAGGGATCGGTCTTTCCCTCCTGCTCCCTTCTCCAGGGCACACCCCAGCTAGGTGAGCCTAGGACTCAGCACAGGCTGGGTGAGAGCACAGGCCTCCCTGGGAGCCAGTGGTCTGCAGGAATGCCCTCACCAAGGGTGCAGGCCCCTGGGCTGCTCCTGCTGAGTGCACTAGCAGATAAAGAAAGCCCTGTCCTTCAGACTGCCTGAGGTTCAAGGCTGTGCTTCCTCTGGTTTATCTCAAGCCTCTGCTCTGTCTGCCAGAAGAGTGGCTCCTATTGTGTCTAAGTCCTTCAGCTTCCTCCTCCACCTCTACTGGGGACCAGAAAAAACAGAATACTAAAGGTAGGTGCTTGGAGATGGGAGAAACTTCGCTTCAGTTACTCTCTGGGGGCCTTTCCCCCACGACAAGGCATGAGACAATATGGTCTCTGAGAGGGGCTTCATTTTGGCTTTGCTACTCTCGGGGCCCTGCAGCCGTGGGTAAACTCCCTAAGTCTCCTGGCTGCATCTGAGGATGGGCCTGGTCCCTGCACCTGCCTTGCTTGACAAGCACCATCATTCTGATGGTAGGAGATCGTACATGTGACACAAATTAATGATGCAAATTAGGAGCATCACCCAAATGGAGGATCCTGGTGCGTGTCAACGAGCTGACTGCCACTGCTCTATGTGAGACGTTGCTTCATAAAGCAGCCGTGCGGGCCTGCTCCTCCTGTGAGAGATTCCTGAAGTCGTCCACCACCATCCAAGCGTCGTAGAACTCGGCTGATGGGTGTGACCCAGGTGAGTGATTTTTTTGTGATGGGGTGCAAACAGATTTCATTGGTGTTGACTAATGTATCAACTCAACTAGATTTTCAGCATCTCCTCACTTGCTTGGTAGAATTGAGAGATAGGGGCTGGCATTGCTGCCCGCAGCACTGGCATCCCGTATATTTACAGTTTGGAGTCCTGGCTTCTCTATTTCTCACCTAGCTCTTTGTTAATGTGTTTGGAAACGCGGAGGAAAATGGCCCAGGGCCTTGAGCCCACGTGCCCACATGGGAGATGCGGAAGAAGCTTCTGATTTTGGCCTGGCCCAGTGCCAGCCATTGTAGCCATTTGGGAAGTGAACCAGTATATGAAAGATAGCTCCTCTCTCTCTCTCTCTTTCTGACTTTCAAATACATAAGCACATTTTTAAAAAATTGGGTAGCAAACAGTGGCTCTTCAGTGGGATTCTTCCACCAGCTGGTAGGCATCACACAGTAGAATTAAAACACAAAACTGCCTATCTGGGAGGCAATCATCCTGAAATTATTACATATTTCTCACTACTTTCTAAAGCATGAGAGAGCATTAACTACAGTTCAACGTTCCTTATCTCACCACCACCCTCACAAACACTGATTATCTTACCAAGACCAGAATCCTAAGAACCTGTTCCACCACTACAGGTTTGAGATTTTTTTTGACCAATTATTTAACCTCTTTGTGCCTCGGGTGTTTTTCTTTCTTTGTTTCTTTCTTCATTTTTTTCTCTTTCTTTGTGAGTTTTTTTTTTTTTAAGGTAGATTGACAAAGAGAAGAAAGATGATCCATCCATTGGTTCACGCCCCAAGGCGCCGCTGAGCTGATTCAAAGCCAGGTGCCAGAAGCTTCTTCCCAGTTTCCCATATGAATTCAGGGTCCCACGGCTTTGGGTCATCCTCCACTGCTTCCCCAGGCCACAGGCAGGGAGCTAGATGGGAAGTGGAGCAGTCAGGACACAAACTAATGCCCATATGGGATGCCAGGGCTGCAAGGTGAAGGATTAGTCAATGAGCCAATGCATCAGGTCCTGTGCCTTAGTTTTATTATCTATAAAACAAGATCAGACATCCAAATTAGGTATCAATATTGTGGTCTAGTGGACACAGACACTGTCTGTGGTGCCAGGATCCCATATGAGTGACAGTTCAAAACTCAGATGCTTCACTTCTCACTCAGCTCCCTGTCAACGTACCTGGCAATGCAACAGCACATGATCCAGGTGCTTGGACCCTAAACCCATGTGGGAGACCAGGAAGAAGCTCTTGGCTCCTGACTTCAGAATGGCCCAGTTTTGGCTATTGCTGTCATTTGGGGAGTGAATCAGCAAATCTCTCTGTGCCTCTCCCTATCTTCCCCTGTAAGTTTGCTTTTTCAATAAACACAAAAATTTTGGAAGGAAGAAGGAAAGAAAGAAATTAAAGTTTATTAGGAATGTGGTTGCATTAAGAACTGAAAACCAGTGAGGCGCAGTTAGTGTAGTGTTCCAGCTGCCTGCAAACCATATTGGGTTGCGTGGGTTCTAGTTCCAGCTCTGCTTCCGATCCCGTCTTCTTGCTAATTAACACACAGCCTGGGAAGCAGTGTACTTGGGCCCTGCCAACCATGTGGGGAACCTGGATCAAGTCCTGGCCTCCTAATTTAAGCCAGAACAAGTCCTGTCCTTCAGGACACTTGGGAATATCAAACAGCAGATGAAAGATCTGCTTCTCTCCCTTTCTCCTTTTCAAATAAAATGAAAACCAATTAATTAAAAAACTTTTAGAAAAGACATACTAAATGTTTAGTACATGAATTTATAGCTAAGTGTTTTGTCTTCTAAGATATTTTTGCTCCCACCTAACTCCTGGCTATAATTTCACGTTACTGAGTTTGCTGGCAACGTGAGGCTTGTTTCTGTGGACATACATTCCTTTTGGAGCTTTGCAGAAACACAAGGCTCTGGTGGAACTTGTGCCAACAGCCCAAGCCCAGACCCAAGCATTTCATTCCAGAGGAAAATATTCAGCAAGTGCCTTGAACAGCCCGGTGGAGCTCAACAAGGAGATGAACAGCCAAGACCAGGGCAAGGAAAACAGAAGCTTCCTGAACCCTCTTCATGGAAGGTAACCCTGCTTCCCCAGTCACCTGTGAGCAGAGACCTGATGCCCAAATCAACTTGGGGAGTTGGCCTTATGGGAAAAAAGTGTGCAGGACATACTTGGGAAGATGGAACTTAGCACTTCCCAGCCTTTTGGCTAAGATTAAGTGTCAGAAGACGAAACCTTAAAGATGACTTGAAACTCCGTAACTGTCCACAGTAAAGACACGCAGGAAACTAAAAAACTGTCCACTACAGAATTTCAGGGAGGCAATAGCCATCTGGTTGGGGGCGTAGGGGTCCCCACATGATGCTGAACCTGCATTACGTGGATGTTGCAGGCTTGCTTCAGCAGCGTAGAGTTGCTGTGAGTGGGAGACGGTGCTGGGCTCAATTGCTCATTCACCCTTTACTTCGTTCCCTGAAAAGAAGGTGCTGAAGAAATGAAGTAGTTCTACTTTAGGAATCGGTCTGCTTGCCTCAGAAGGATGTAAAGAATTGTCTAAATTCCTTTTTTAAAGATTTATTTATTTTTATTGAAAAGGCAGATTTTATGCAGAGACGGAGAGACAGAAAGATCTTCCATCCACTGGTTCATTCCCCAAGTGGCTACAATGGCCAGAGCTGAGCTGATCCAAAGCCAATAGATTTTTCTGCGTCTCCCATGTGGGTGCGGGGTCCCAACACTTTGGGCCGTCCTCTACTGCTTTCCCAGACCACAAGCAGGGAGCTGGATGGGAAGTCAAGCAGCCAAGACACAACCGGGGTCCATATGGGATCCTGGCACTTGCAAGGTAAGGATTTAAGCCCTAGGCTATTGTTTAAATTCTACTCAATCAGCTAAGCCAGGCTCAATTTCTCTGTCTACCATAGGGCAAGTATTTATTATAAACACCATAGGATCAGTCACAAATATTCCTACTCTCTCCTTTAAGGAACTGGCTATATTACATTTTCCTGCCCACCTGCAATTAGATGTGACTAGGTCTGGCCAAAAAACTTGAGCAGGAGTGGCAGGTGTCACTACTGAATGACCTTAAGGATGAACTCCTGTCTCACTGCTTTCTCCTTTTCCTCAGCCACGATAATGGGAAATGTTCCATTGGCCTCTGTCGAGGAATGAGGGCAAAGATGGCATGGGGTGGAGTTCTGGTCAATCTTCAACGGCCAGGTAAAGTGAGCTTTGCTTTATGCTACTGCGCTCTGGAACTGCCTTGTTACTTCATAAACAGTCAACACTGAGGGACATAGATGCATCCTGTGGTTACCAGAAGTGCTCAGTTGTTACAATAAACCAGGTACCCCCAGAACACACAGCACTGGGGACTCAGTGACTCATTACAGATGTACATACAACTGTATTTGTTTTATTTAAAGACACACAGAGAGAAATCTGTAAACCTGTTGGTTTACTCCACAACCCCCCCCCCCCCCAAACAGGCAGGGCTGAGTGAGGCTGAAACCAGGAACCAGGAGCTCCACATGGATGGTAGTGCTTCAGCTGCCACCTGCTGCCTCCCAGTGAGGACATCAGCAAAGGCAGCACTCCATCCCAGGCACCTGGATATGGGAGGAGGGCATCCCAAGCGAGGACTTAACAGCTGTGCCATAACACCAACCACTCATCCAACACTAGTTCGAATGCATCCTTTCCGAAAGATAAGTTATCAACCAGAGCTGTCAAGTAGTACCCAGCACCAGTGACGAGGCTGGTTTGCCCCAGCTGCTTTCCCTGAGCCCAGGGAATGTGTTGCCAGGGCCAAGGACCAGATGGCAGAACCTGCTCCCAGTCTCCTATACCAGCCGAGGAAAAGGCAATGACTCGGACAAGCCCCACTTACTGATAAGGGAGATTTTCTCCATGACACTCCTGACCAGCACAAGTTAGGGTTACAGATATAGTGTTAGGGTTATATATACCCCTATATATATATAAAACCCTATATATATATATATAAAACCCTATCTATCTATCTATCTATATATATATAAAAAACCCTATATATTTGACATATAATACTTAATATAAAATAACATAATATAAATTTAATATTAAATATATTGTATATTATTAATATAAGTAAAAACATAAATTATATAATGTATAATGTTAATATAAAATATATTTTATATATTAAAGATATATATAATATATAACCTTATGTATATTTATATATATAACCCTATATATATTTAAAGAAAAACACATGAAGTCTAGAATAGACAATTAAACCGTAACCAACAAAAACATCATCATTTCTATAAAATGGGTTCTACAGACACAGCTGTTGTTTACATGAACCCATGGATTCAATCATTTTGGATCAGATTTATTGTGGTAACCATCACTACCTTTGCACTTATAAATCAATACCACTCTAGCATTTTAGTGATCAAAATAGCTACACCATCATATGGTTTCTGATGTTGTTGAAATAACCAGACCAGAGCTACTTCTGGTAAATCAATAAAATGTTTAGGAAAAAATATAGGGGCACAGGTATAATCAAACCAACTGGATGCCCAGGTCAACGGAGCTGCCTACAAAACCACTTTGTAGCCCAAACCTTAAAATGAACCCTCGGGTTGTGATCTGCCAGGTTACTCAGAGCCAACCTTGAAGCACTTGAGCGCATGTGTGGCAGAAACACTCGGATGTAATAGTCAATTAATTATTAATGAAAGAACTATACAAATAAAAGCATCATTCTCTTTTATATGGTGATAATTATTATCATAAGTAACACAAATTGAATAATAAGAATCATCAGGGCAGTTCGATGATAAGCTAACAATTGCCCGCAATCAGATCCAACATCTCTGCTCAAGCTATTTAATAAAATAAACAGTAGCTTGTTGACATTTTTGGTCAGTTAAGCACACAGACATCCAGAGGCTACTTTTATGTGTCAGGTGAAAGACAAGTGGAGACTGAATGATGTGAAAGTGGAGGCAAAACAGTGGCAGTAACTGAGGTGTTCCAGAATCATGTGACGTAATTTATTTATTCATACATGTTCAGATATACAGACACACACAGACACATATATGCACACATACAGCTAATCAAAGATGGTTAGAACTAAGCACAATGCTTCAATTACATTTATATGAGAAATACAGTTACAACAGGCCATCATTAACTTAATAAGGCTAGACCCTTGCCGTTTAGAAGGAGCCACCCAGCATCTCTCTACCTGTGACCCAGACACACGTCACCCTGTGCAAAAGCAGCCAGCAAGCCATTTCCTTCTTCACTCTAGAATCACACAGTTCCCAGACAGACCTGGGAATGATCTGACTCTCAACCAGTTTACCCAAGACCAGCTCAAGGAGAGAATGTGCCCATTCATCAGACCACAACGATCACAGGCAAAATCTAGTCAACACTAAGTGAGTCATTCCAGCCTTCCGCAGTGGCTGGCACCACCTCCCTGCCTCTTGGTTTACCTGGCGCGCTGTGTCTCCTAGGAAGGCAGCGAGGGCCTCATGTAACTAATGTCCTCAGCTTCCAGCAGGAAAAATGCTAAATGTAACAGACTCGACGCCCCAACATCATATGTGCTCAGCTCACAAGCACACACACTTCCTGTCCAGGGGTCTGAATGTCCGTTCCAAGTCCATCTGCCCAGAGGCCACGTGTCCGTGTTTTGCCGTGGTATCAAACCCTCTCTCGAGGCCCCTCCCTTCCTTCACAACATGCTTGTTACATCAAGCAGGCCCTACTGGAATGAATCCCATTCTTTTGCAAGAAGTGCCGATTTTGAAACAGCTCTTCTTTTCACATTGCCCTAGATGCTGTCCCTACCCTGACCCCATGTGTTCTTTGGAGCCTGGTTCTGTCCTATTACACTTCGGGGCTCTCACTTGCACCATGTCTGTTTCACCATAGACGCAGCAAGGAGCTCAACCCAGATGACTCCGTGCCAGGTTCATGACCAGATGCCCATTCAGGGAGTTCCTATGCACACACCAGAGTTAAAGCAAAATCAATGTGGGCACTTAAGTGTGCACACTGCACGGGAAGCGGTACCTGCGGGATGCAGGAACGACAGCCCACCCTCTGCCTTTGCAGGGTTGGAGCCATCTGATTCCCACCAGGAGAGGAACTCTTGGCTGTGTATTCTGAACCCAGACTACTAGGACAGCTGTCCACTCTTCTCTTCAAATGCCTCTCCCCTCTCCTTAAACCAGGAAGGAAGTCTTAATTGCTGACATGTCTCTAATGCTTGTTAATCTTCTTTTTAATAAGAAGGATAAACCACACTCTTTGGACCTCCAGCAAACAGTGATAGGAGACCATGGGGAGGAGAGAAAAGGGGGATGGAGAAGCATCAAGGAGGAGGGGACAAGGGACTCCCACCCCGGGATTCCAGGTCTAGATTCATACAGCAACGAAGTTTCAAAAAGAGTTTCCAGGTCGCTCACTTTTCACTGTGCCAAGTAAAGACACTGAGCTCATTATCTTGAGCTTACTTTCTCTCCTCTGACTTGAAATGGAGGGAAAGTTCATCTTTGAACATTATGTGCGGCCTGGCTGGACTGCCAACTTTAGCAGGCACCCAGGACACACCCGCTGGCTCCTCCAGGAGGTTCCCCGGCACCAGGAACCGCACCAAGGCCAGATTCCTGAATTCTTGGAAGAAGAAGAGCCTGTGGTGGACGGCTTACACAGTGTGCGTTTGCCATGTGTAAATAGACACGCAGTCCATATTAAAGAAAACAATGGAAGGACAGAACCCCTGAGATAGAAATAACCACACTCCCTTTGCCCATGAAACTTTGTATCCGATCTCTCCATCCCTGGTAAACAACTTACAAAGGGCCTCACTCACCAAGAGCCATTTACTGAATGCCCAGAGAACCATGCGTACCTTGTGATTTATTGTTACACAGAAACAGCAAATCTAAACAACTTTTAGATTAATTATAACTTAAGTAGAAGATGCACTTTACTCTCAAATCCATTGGGACTATACATTTAGGAAGGAACAACTGTAATAATTTTCAGAGGGGCTTCCCAGTAGCATACAGTTTAATCCTCTGCCTGTAAGTTCTGGCATCCCTGAAGGGCACTGGTTCGTATCCCAAGTGGCTCTACTTTCTTTCTCTCTTTTTTTAAGATTTGTTTTTTTTTTTTAAGATTTATTTATTTATTTTTATTGGAAAGAGAGGAGGAGATACAGAGATAAAGATCTTCCGTCCATTGAGTCACTCCCCAAGCGGCTGCAACAGCCAGAGCTATGCCAATCCGAAGCCAGGAGCCAGGAGCCTCTCCCAGGTCTCCCACACGGGTACAGGGTCCCACGGCTTTGGGGGCCGTCCTTGACTGCTTTCCTAGGCCACAAGCAGGGAGCTGGATGGGAAGCAGGGCCTCCGGGATTAGAATCGCCGCTCAACAGGATCCTGGTGCATTCAAGGCAAGGACTCAAGCCGCTAGGCTACTGTGCCAGGCCTGTGGCTCTGCTTTCTGATCCAGCTCCCTGTTTATGCACAAGGACAGCAGGAGATGGCCCAAGGCCTCTCTCTGTCTCTCCTCTGTAAAATATGCCTCTCAAATAAAAGTACTTTTAGGAGCTACTACAGAAAGAGCAGCTCCTAGGTGCCAAGCACGTTAATGAATACTCTACAAGAATTACTTCATTCTCATACCACTTCTAGAAGATAACCGTCACTATCCCTATTGCACTAACATAGAAATGGAGGTTCAAATATCTTATATTATCTTCTAGGAATCCATTACTTGGAAATCCCACACAAAGTCATTTCCACAGGAAGAGGAAGTATGGACCTCAAGTAATGATTGTTGGTCTCTGTAGGCAATCATTGCCCCATCTTGGGGATTTAAAGATATATTTTTTTTAAAAGACAGTTACATAGGGAAAAGGAGAGACAGAGAGAGGTCTTGTATGTGCTGGCTCACTCCGTAGATAGCGGCAATGGTTGTAGCTGGGCTGGTCCAAAGCCAGGCGCAGGAGCACAAGGGCTTGGGCCATCCTCGGCTGCTTTCCTAGTCCATAAGCAAAGAGCTGGATGGAAAGTGGAGCAGCCAAGATTGAAAGCAGCATCACGTGGGATGCTACAGCTGCAGATGGAGACTTAGTGTAAAACTTTTCACTAAGCAGTTTGGACAGAGCTGCAGCCCTCAGGACCGTGAACTTCACCCACAATGCTGAGAATTGGACCATCTACTCTCAGCTTGAAACCAGCACTGTTTTCGTTCAGGTTTGAAGCCCAGTTCTCTCTGTTCTCGCTCTCACTTTCTCTCTGGAATTCCCTCTCCTGAAGCCAAGGGCCCTACTGCCAAGCCATTTGCTGCATTAGACAAACTCATTTCTCTCTTAGGATAGTGAGTGCAGCTCTGGAAAGGTTCTCCCTAGGCCTGTATTCTGAACTTGTTGTTAAGTAAAGCAAACTCTTCAAAATCACAAACCCCTCTCAAGGGACTTCAAAAGGGTTTGTGGAAAACTAGAACTTAAAAAGTTCATTTTGGGGGCATGGAGGGGTCTTCAGAAAGTCCATGAGCAAGTGGACAGGTGAGTGGTACAGCAGTTAAGATAACTGCATCCCACCTTCAAGTGCCTGGGGTTTGATCTTCGGTTCCATCCTCCGATTCTGGCTTCCTGCCAATGCAGACCCCGGGAAGCTACCACAGCTGGGCCCCTGCCCTCTCCGTGGGAAGTTCAGTTCCTGGCTTTACTTTGGCCCAGCACTGACTATGGTGGACATTTGAGGGGTGTGAACCAGCAAGGAGCTTGGTCTTTCTTTTCAAAATGTTCACGAATAACGTGTTATTGAAAAGGCTATGCAGAAGATTTTCTGAAAGTTTTGCACCAAAATAAACTTACCTTTAAATTGCATTTTTTGAGGTTCCCTTGTGGCGTGATCATGGTGAAAGGGGGTCCTGTTCGGAGTGGAAGCTACCCTGTGACTTCTGCGGCCCTCAGTTCCCCTATACATAGAACACAAACCCTTCACTCCCTCGCCCGCTTCGTGGAGACAACATGAGCGAGCAGACACTCAGTGAGAGACACTGAACGCTTTCAAATAGGAACGTGTTGACACAGCACAGTATAGGTTGCGCGCTGACCAATGAGAATAGGTGTTTGTAAGGTCAAGGCATAGACCCAGAAACTGTTACATAAATGGGGATTTCCATTGAACTGAGGGTTTCCGGGAAACACCCAGAGCCATTATCACAGGTGCTAACTGGGTAGCCAGTACAAAAACACCCTGTAGGTCTATGATTCACTCCTTACAACAGCTTTTCCAAAAAGATTGATTCATTTATTTGAAAAGCAGTGTGTTGGGGGTGGAGGTAGAGGAATGAGAGAAAAAGAGATTGCTTCCACTGGTTCACGTACCAGATGTCTAGGTCAGGCCAAAGCCAGTGACCCCATCTGGCAAGCACCTGTTGCTTTCCCAGGAGCATTAATATGAAGTTGGGATGGAAGTGGGGCAGTCGGGGCTTGATCTGATGTCCATATGGGATGCCAGCCTCACAGGAGGTGGCTGTATCCTCCATGCCACAACACAGGTCCCTGTCACTGGCGGTTCTGAAAGAGTTTAGGTGTCTGAACAAGTTATTATCCCTAAAACATAGGGCTCAAGAATCTCCTAAGACTCTCTTGCCTACAACTAACTTACACCATAAGAAGACCGTGGGAAATAATCCTGACTTGAGCCTGTTGCCCATGTGCTGCCCACAACCTGCCCAGCTCTTCGGGCACTAGCCTCCCTCTGAACATGAATTTTTTTTTCCCCTTTCCTGGAGTCTCTCATTTTCTCCATTGTATTCATTCAGAGTAGGGGAAAAAAAGACTTCATAAATGTCAGTTCATATTCCAAGCAATTTGCTATAGGCAACTACACCATTACTTTGTACAAATAAATTTACATAAATCATTATTAGAATGTTTTATCTTGGCAACATTATTTGGTTCCCAGAGCACAAATTAAATGCATGCTTAAAGCAGAATGGTTTAAAGTTATTCCTATATTGTTTATGAGACAGGATTAGAAATTTCCATCTAATTTTTCTTTCATAATGGAATTCCTTGAATTTTCTTTGTACAGTTAGAAACCACATGGATAATTTTCGGGGGGTGGATGTTTCTTGAAGCAGGCCATGTCACGATGGATTCATTTTTCAGTGGCTGTTCCCTTTGATTCCATGCGTTTGGTTTTGAACACTGATTAGGGAGGCTGGGAACCAAGGAAATGACAACACAGCCGCACGACTAATGGCTCTTGGCTTCAAATTATTCTGCAAGCAAACTGGTCTTTGGTTGTGGCTGGGCTTCATTTTTTTTTTTTTTTTAACAAAGAAATTTGTAAGTAGACTCTCTGAACTCAGTTCTGCGGAGCTGTTGGTGCTGGGATGGTGCCTGTCTGGATCACGGCACAGCACATGACAAGTCCTTGCTGGCCAGAGATTGACTCCACCCTAGATTTCAAAATAGAGTCTTTTCCATGCAAAACACAGTGCCCAGTTTCAACACAAGCTGCAACTGTCAACGTCAGGGCAGGGACAGGATGGGATGAGGAGTCCTGCAGCCCTCCCGGCCCTGCTCTTTGCTGGGGGCTAAGCAGCAGGGGCAGACAGCCCTGGCTTCAAATCCAAGCTGCTCTCTGTGTGAGCGTGAGCAATTCAAAGCTTTCTGCATCTGTTACCTCGTCTGGAAGGGAGATGAGGATAGCCACGGACCTCAAGTTTTTAGGGTGGGGGGGGACTCAAGAGGGAGACACATTATAGAGCTTCGGAGTCTGGACCTTGGGAAAGACTCAGCAGACAGCAGCTAACACGGATCCGAAAGGAAGATGCGGGAGTCCAATACAACAGCTCCTACTAGGTATTTCCTGTGGGTGTGCAAGGGTCATGTGACAACTTTCAGCCAATGGACTATGGATGGGGAAGTGGCTTAGGGTTTTGCTAGTTTAAAGCATTTAAGGAGAGAGGAGAAGGGTTCTTACCTCCCGACTTGGGCCTGACTTAACCCTGACTGCTGTAGGAGTTGAGGAGTGGGCCAGTGCACAGGAGATCTCTGTCTCTATCTCTGCCTCTCAAATAAAACAAAAATAGGGCCCGGCACAGTAGCCTAGCAGTTAAAGTCCTCGCCTACATGTACCAGGATCTCATATGGGCACCAGTTCTAACCCCGGCAGCCCTACTTCCCTTCCAGCTCACTGCTTGTGGCCTGGGAAAGCAGTTGAGGACGGCCCAAAGCCTTGGTGGGAGACCTGGAAGAAGCTCCCGGCTCCTGGCTTCGGGATTGGCTCAGCTCGTCACTGCAACCACTTGGGGAGTGAATCATCAGATGGAAGACCTTCCTCTCTGTCTCTTCTCCTCTCTGTATATTAGAATTTCCAATAAAAATTAAAAATAAACTTAAAAAACAGGATCCGTTGATGAATGTGGATTCTCAACCTGCCTCTTCTCATGGTGAAGCGATGTCCCCACCCCAAGATGGAAGAGGGACAGGTCCCCAAGCCTTTGTCTGTGGGAAAGACACACTGGCCGAATGAAATGCCGATTGAGGAACACACATTCACGGCATTTGAGCCTCTGAAATTTGGGGTCTGCTTCTTAACCTGATAGCTCACAGCTTGCCTGGTTCAGCCTGCTGGTAAGGCTAGAACCTGTTCCTCCAGTCCTCACCCTAGTTATCATGCACCAGTATCATAAAATCCTATCAGACTGGGAAATAAACATTGCCAAGACTCGATGCCGTAACTTACCCACGGTAGATCTTCAATGCTTAACTGATCCTAACAAAAACTCTGCTTTTTGTTTCAAATAAACTAGCCCAAATCACTGGCAGATAAAAAGCTCCAAAATCAAGGTTACTGCTGATTGATTTCATGTTTTAGTTAATTCCAGAAGTCTGGATAGCTCATTTTAAAGACAATCCTAAGATGTAAGTTCCTGGAATGATAAGACCTAAGTGCTGATATATATTTAATTTAAAGAGGTTGGAATGAATGGGAAAACACAATGAGGGTAGGATCAGCTCACTATCTCAAGCTGGAAACTTCCTCTTGTCTTCTTCTCACTCTAACCCTGCGCATTCTTCAATCCTCCTTTCTCAGTAGGCCCACTCTTTACATTTGGCAAACACCCCTATCATATAAGGGCACTGCAAAAACCGACAGAAGACTGAATTAAAAGGTACGCGTGTTTTGAGGAAGTCACGACTAGGGACACCGGCCTCCCAGCTCCGACTGCCCGGGGTCAGGTCCTCACTCCATTTCCAGTTCCAGCTTCTGGTTAATGCAGACCGCGAGAGGCAGCAGGTGAACACCCAGGTGGGAGGCTCAGGCTGAATTCCTGGCTCCTGGCTTAGGCCTGCTCCGGCCTTGGCTACTGCACGTTTCTGGGGAATGACACTACAGATGGAAGATTTCTCTCCCTTATACTCCTTCTTTTTCTCTGCCTTTCAACTAAAGTAAAAAAAAATAACAAAAATTAAAAAAAATATTTTGAAAGCCATAAGGAAATTTCAAAAGGTTTATGGGAAATGTTTTTATAAAAGAACTGCAGATTAGACTGCACATGTTTTTTTAGACCAAATAGACACTTGTTAGTTACACTTTCCCATAAAGGTTTTGAAGTATTCTTGTTCAAGTGCCTGGACCAGGGGTTGGCAAACTTGTCCTGTAAAAGGTCAGGCTATGAATGCTTTGTGGTTTCTATCGCCCCTATTCCATTCCATCACTCCATCACAGTGGCTGGTGTGACCCCAAATGGATGAATACAGCTGTGTTCCAATAAAGCCTTCTGGACAGAAATTTCACTTCTGTAGAATCCTCAAGAGGCACAAAAATTTTAGTTTCCTTTTCAATTTTTTCCAGTCAGTTAAACCTTCTTAGTTTGCCTGTTGTGGGCCAAGGTGGTTTTCTGACCCCTGGTCTGAGCTTCCAAGGGAAAGGGCCACCTTCTCTTAGGCAATCACGTGAATGGAAGGAGAACACAAATGCTGTCATCCTGGTTCCTTACTTCCTGCTGGCTGGGGATGCTGGGTTGTGACTGCGGCAGACTTCTGAGCCGTGAGCATGCCCAGGCAGAGCGCAGCCAGGAAGAGGTGGGCAATCGGAACAGCAAGAGCCACGGTGGCAAATCCAAGTAGCACCTTGAAGATGCAGGTTAGCAAAAGTCACCATTGCTTTATCTGGCTTGACAAAAAGTTAGAACATCTGGCTCCTCCTCTCTGTGGCCTCTGCCTTGGCCGTGATACCTGACTTCTGTCTTTCAGAATTCTCTTGAGATGCTCTTGGCATCAACTTACAAACTCATGTTCTTGGCTAATGCTTCCTGCCCTCGAGCTTTGCTTCTCAGCTCGGAACTGCACCTTCTGAATTGCTGGGTCCAGAGCTCAGGCAACCACTTGGATCATCCTGGGGCCATGTCTAGCCATGCATGCCTGGTGGAGCTGGGAGTGACGCAGAGATGGGTGTGGAAGAGACGAGTAAATAATCAGATAGACAAGCAGAGGCAGGGTATGGACAAGCCCAGAGAAGAGCCAGGGCCGAGAGATTACTGTCACTGAGAGGAGGCTGCCAGCCAAGGTCCCTTGGTAGCAAGGCAGGTGCAATTTTCCCAGGTGGCCATTCTCCAGGATTCCCTAAGGGATCCAGGCCCGGAAGGGGATCTCCTCTGGTTGGGACCAGAGTAGTGGGATTGTATGAACTCTCATCCAGAAAGCCAGGCCTTCACCACCCAGGTTCCCCGTGGGTTCAATTCCCTTCTTCTCTTTCCTTCTTCTGTCTGTGCAAATGCTATGCAGAGGCCCTCCCAGTCCATGAACTCTTCCTTAATTATTTCCATCTTAATCCTCAAAATGTTTCAATTCCCTGAATCCAGAGGTTTACTTTGTGCATACAGCCCAGCCCCCAGCTGAACACCACCATCTGCCACTTGCTCCTAAGTTAGTCCTGCACTGGGCTAGATTGTAACTTGCCTGAAGATGGGAACCAGTCTTAACACCATTCTATCCCCATCTGCCCAACCACACATCACAGGTACTCAGTAATACTTATAAAGCTCAACTAAGAGGTACAACATTTGGACAATTAATTCAAGTACAGCACAGTCTTCTGGGAGAAAAGATCACTTAAGAGGCACTTAGAGCAGAAGCTGGCTTCTACATGAAAATTTCCAGAGATGTTTCAGTTGCTTTGCAAGTCTACAACACACACACCAGAATTTTAAATAAAGACTGGATTCAACATGTTCAATCATCTTAATGCCTAAATTAGATTGACCACCCTGTCCATCCGGGCAGCTGCATAAATGGATCATTAAGAAGACTGGAGGGAGGCGGTGGGGAGGATGCCATTGGAGGAAGAAACAATCAATTCTGCATTTGCATTTGAATACAGCCTTGCTGTCCCCAGGCGAGATGCGGGGCTTGTGGACTTACCTGAGTCGGAATGGGTCCAGGAAGCCGAGGTCAGCATCGCTCCTTCACAGAAAGAACAAAGGGACCTTCATCATCACCAGAGGATGCTTCTGGGGGCTGGAGGAGAGGAACGGAAGGAAGGCAAGATCAGACCCAAGAGCAGAGAGATCCCTACACACACGGCATCCCAGGGTATCACTTTCTATCTCCAGAAAGTGACATGCGTGAATGGGAAAGTCAATTGCAACGGAACCTCTTTATTTCTTGGATAGTTCTTCAAGGACTGAGTCCTTGAAGATGGAGAGTTGTTGAAATGGCCTCATGGGATTTAGGAGGACCCAATAATTTGAAAATCCATGCCACAGACATTGTGTGACTATCTTTTACGATCCCTGTCATTGAGGTATCATGAACTCTCCTACAGTTACTGCTCAACCACCCTTGCCTATCCACGGGAAAACACTAGCACCCCAACATGCTTTGCAGCGCAGCGTGCGCCTCACAGACTGGCCAGGTAGACCCAGGCCACAGGCTGTAACGCCAGATGTTCTGTCCTACTGTTCCAAAGGCAATTACTCCGGCCCTAGTCCTGGACACTGGCTAAGTAGGGTACAAGTCCTGAGGCCACAGTTAACCAAGAATCTTGGAAAATAGGGAAGTTGGGATTTTACATCTGATGAAAGATTTTTTTTTTCCCTTTTAGTGTAGGCCTAAAAGATGACCAATGAACTCACTATGAAAAGAATGGTATTATGCTATGAGCTGCAGTGTGAGAATGTTAGGAAATAGGTTTGCTAGGTCAGTGGTTCTCGGTCTACGATCCGTACACGAGCAGCACCAACGCTATTGGAAAAAGAATTGAAAATCCGGATCCTTAGATGTGACCTTGTTGTAGGGTTTTGGACCCCGAGTATGGCAGCAACCTCAATTCTTGTCTCGCAGGAAAGAAGAATTTTTGTGTGAACACAATTTAGTTTTAAAGCAAGATTTATTAGAAAAGTTGAGAAGAGAGACTCCTGTCCTAGAGACAGGAGTGGGCTCTGAGATAGGAAGGACCCTTACCCCTTGCCATAGTGGCAGGAGGAAAAGTGAAAAAAGACCCTAGTCCTCTGCCATAGTGGCAGGTGGAAAAGAAGAACCCGTATTAATGGTGGGGAAAGCATCTTTTAAAGGTTTACCTCAAAGATGTTTCTCCATAAACAAAGAAAATTCCTGGTTTCCAGGGTACCTGGCCTTGGGACAAAAGGCCAGAAAGGTGTCACTGGCCAACTTCCTTGGTCCCTTTCTAATGATAAAGAGGCCAGCGTGAAGCCCTCCCCCTTGGCACTGGCTGGAGACAGAATGGAGCTGAGGCTTCAGGAGGGGAAGCATTCCTGGGGATGCTTCTTGGGGAAGCATTCCTGATAAGATATGCACTTGTCTCAGGAGAGACTGCTCTGGTGAATCCAAGACATGGTGGGGAAAATTCTCTTTTATATAAAAAAGTGACTTGGGGACCCAGAATAGCCTAACTGCCTACTGCCCAGTCTAACTCACAAGCTGAGGTTATCTGGTTATCTGTGTTTTAACAAGCCCTGCATATGACTGTTACACACCTTAGATCTCCATCTACTCAGACATCTATTCTATTGTCATAAAATCCACATTACTTTCCCCTACCTCACGGTGAAGCTCCAGTGAGGGACAAGGCACTGAGCTGGGGATTAGGGACGAGTCCAGGGGAAGCAGGGAGAGGCTCTGCAGAAATGTTATCGCCTACCGTGAGATGAAACACACACCGGGCAGTTCAGACACTCACAGACTAAGCTTTCTTCAGACAGCGGGAGGGTTTCCGAGGAAAGCTTTACTTCTGGTTGAAATGGGGATGCTGGTAAGGGACAATGGCCACAATAACGGGTCGATGGAGGCTGGGACTGGAACAGCAACAGCCAAAGCAAACAGGGCAATCGCAGAAGCCAAGGCCTTGGAGGTAGAGAGTGTGAGAGGGCTATCGAGGGCACAGAGGAGCCAGGTCTGGCTGATACCCGAGAGTGAAGGTGAGCTGGCTGAGTCAAGGTCACCTCCACCTGCAGACAAGCAGAGGCCCACATGTGGCTTCTGTTTCTTCGGTAAAGACCATGCAGCCTGCACCCATGGCTTCCGTTTGTTTACAAACCAACTGCAAGATTTCTACCTCCAGTTGGCTCCTCTTTTTTTTCCCCCTTGCGCTGCATTTTCCAAAGTGGAGAAGCTTAGGCACTTCAAGAATTGGCAGCTGAAGGTTTGCCCAGGAGGAAGAATTTGAAAGAAAATGTTAAAGTAGGTGCAAGAGGCTGGATGGCCTCAGGCCATTCTGCAAAGGGACCAAGCAGGACCTAAAAAGCTCCCAAGGCTATTGTGGTTGTACATTCACAAAATAACTTGAGAGTGCTGCTTTTCTCATAGAAGAAAAATGAATTAGTACTCAACATCTCCAATTAAAGGGGAAAAAAATGCACCTTTCATGATCACAAAGTTACAGCTTTTGCCTCTAGAAAACAGACATAAATGGATTTTCCTGATGTTGGTAGATGAGTTGTGGGATACTGAAAACATTTTTGACGTTACACCAAAGTGCTGATCAAAATGAAGCAGAATTTGATATTAGCAATATCAGCTTCTTCATCCCTGATCTGCCACTTAACCCTCTGAGTCATTACAGACGAGGAGCTAAATCCCTAAGCTGTGGATGGCACTAACATAAGGCTACTTTCTCAGAAATCTAAATTGTAAAATAGATAAGGGAGTCTGGGTTAGCTGAGCCATTAAGATACACACTGCAGGCCTGGTGGGATGGCTCACTGGTTCATGTCCTGGCAGTCCTGCTTCCCATCCAGCTCCCTGCTTGTGGCCTGGGAGAGCAGCTGAGGATGGCCCAAGGCCTTGGGACCCTGCACCTGTGTGGGAGACCCAGAAGAGGCTCCTGGCTTCAGATCAGCTCTGCTTTGGCCATTGCAGCCACTTGGGGGGTGAACCAATTGATGTAGGATCTTTCTCTTTGTGATTCCTCTCTGTGCATCTGCCTTTCCAATAGAAATTAATAAATCTTAAAAAAAAAAAAGATCAAATTTGTACATTGTAGGAACAGGTTTGATTCCTCCGTCTGGTTCCTGAGTAGGGCTTCTAGCTAATGTGGACCCTGGCTGGTCACAGTGATGGTTCAACACATTGTGTTCCCCCCATTCATGCAGGGGCCCTGGATTAAATTCCCATCTTCAGACCGGTCCAGCCCTTGCTGTTTTAGACATTTTATAAGTGAGCCTGTGGGTGGGAGCTTTCCATTTGTCTGTTTCTCTTTATGCCTCTCAAATTTATAAAAAGAATAAGAAAAAATTTTAAAGATTGATTTATTTGAAAGGCATTTATAGAGAAGGATTTAGAGAAGTGTTGTGGCCACTGGTTCACTCCCTAAATGGCCACAACAGCCGGTGCTGGACCAAGCTAACGCCAGAAGCTTCGTCCAGGGCTGTCATACGGGTGCAGGCTTTTAACGACTGAGTCATCTTCCGCTGCCTTCCGAGGCACATTAGCAGGGAACCGGATTAGAAGCGGAGCAGCTGGAACTTGAACTGGTGCGCCTACGAGATGCAATCACCAACATGGTGGCTTAATCCTCTACGCTATGATGCTGACCCTGAAAAACTCGTAAAAGTATGAAGTTGCTGAGAAGTTACGAAGTGGAATACTACAGAGACATGTGGAATTACCCTCCTCGTGGAGACACTTGGACGCTAACTATCGCGCCTGATTGTGCTGGCGTTTGAAAATGCTGTGTAAAAGCAAAATGTCCCTCACGCCCTTGAGCTTCTCCTTTTCAGTATTTGCAGATAGAGCAACTCTGAGGAAGAAACCTGGCATCAACCATCCGTTCTCCCAAGAAACATTTCAAGGTACATTTCTTAGTTGAAATTTTTTTTTTTTACTATTATGATTATATTTCTCTGGCCACAAGTGAGCATCAGGGCAGATTCCAGCAGCTGCTACGGAACACACCTCGGTCTGCAGCAACCCTGACATACGTGATGGCATCATTTATCATCTCTGCAGTAGTTTAGTCCCAGCTGGACCATTTCCTAATTTACTTCCATATGTAACTGGCAGAGAGATTAATCGGGCTTCCAACTCGGAAACCTGAATTGTTGTGCTTTAGTCCCTTAATAGGCTGACTCTGGGCAGGAAGAACACGTTGACCTATGAAAAGTGAGAGTTTCTCTTTCAAAAGCCTGTAGCTCTCAGCTGTGCGCATGCACACACACACACGCACACACACACACACACACACACACACACACACACACACACACACACACACACACACACACACACACTCTCTCAACACAGCTTGTTGTTTTGTGAGCTTGGAGAGCTGGCTTGCTCTTCAGAACTGTCCGCCACAACTACGGCCAGAAATGTCACACCCAATCAGGTGCAGTTGCAGCCACGTTCCCCTCCTTGTCTGCAAGGTCACGGTCTCAGATTTCTGAAACTAAGGAGATCTTTTTGCCGCGGCGCCGCACCCAGCTGGCCCAGCTATGCGGTGCCCGGGCACTGGAAAGTATGCACTTTGTTTTTTCCACTCTTTTTAAGGGTCTGAAGTTGACTGAATTTCGCAGCTGCCACCTCTGCAGGGAGGTGATGGCCCATGGATGGTTAGCTTTGTTCCCAATTCTCCTGGGCCCAACTCTCAGTCCACTTGTGTTTTTAATGCTATTCCAGCGGTATCAGCTCTGTGCAACGAGTTGGTTAATGGAACTGTCATCACCCGAGGTGTTTACATACAGAAAGTGGGCTAATGTAAACACGGGGCTGATCAGCTGTGCCTGCCTTCTGTGGAACCTGAACCCAAGGCCAGCACTAGGAAGACTCAACACACAGACCCACGCAGGCCCACGCAGGCTTGCTCGGCCACTCTGAAGCTTTGGAATAGTCCCTTAGTGGTTCGGGTTTAAAACTCCTCTGTAAATCAGTTGAGCTCCTTTAGGTTCCTTTGAAATAGAAATCTCAGGACTCAATGAACAAGAAAAAAAAAAGCAGCCAATCATCTGGCTCCTGTGTTTAGCTGGTGGCAAACGGCAAGTCAGATCTTCTGCAAGTTACTCACGAAGTTCAAGTGCTTGAGGCTGTGACAGACCATGACAGACCCACACTTAGGAATATCCAGGACCCACCCACCCACCCACTGCTCCTTTTTTTTTTTGGAGCAAAGAGGTCAGCACCTACTTTAACATTTTCTTTCAAATTCTTCCTCCTGGGCAAACCTTCAGCTGCCAGTTCTTGAAGTGGCTAAGCTTCTCCACTTTGGAAAATGCAGTGCAAGGGGGAAAAAAAAGAAGAATATATTTCACAAAGTTTTTGGAATCCAATGAAATGCAATCATTTGAAGTGTAGGTTATGGCAAACTTCACCAAAGTACATAGCCACAGCCCTTGTCTTTGAGACAACTTAGTTAAGGAGATGCACAACTCATCTTAATAAAATATGGTCAGTCATCAAAACCAGAGAAATGACTATGAGAATCTGAAGGAGGGAGAATGTATCCCCTTCTCCCGGAAAAAGAAATGAGCCAATCAGGAAGCGGGAGAGGGGGATCATTGGGGTTTTCTGGAGGGACCGCCTTTTCAGCTGCGCCTTGCAAAACAAGATGGGAGTAAAGGTTTCTGGACAGAGAGCAGCAAGAGCGAAGGTCTAGAAACCTCCAGGGGAGGTGGGACACAGCAGTGGCACCGGATGACACTGTGAGAGGCAGCCTGGGAAGGCCTCGGCAGAAGAAAGCCCCGGACGCCAACCATGGGCTGGCTCTGCCTTCGCTCACCGCCCCTGGGCAAGCCCAGAAGGTTGGGCGGTGCAGCCTGGGCCTGAGCGGTGCCTCAGGAAGTTGATTCTGGCAATTCTATTACCATTGAATATTGGTAATAAGATCAGTGTGGACCTTCATTTTTCCCTTATTCATTCCATGCTGCCACTATTTGGGAATCCCTCAGATTTATTATTATTTTTTTAGAAATAATTTTCCTGGCCTGTTGAATGGAAGCAATTGAGTTGCTGCAAGTCCTGCCAGGATTTTCCATGTGAATGACTGGCTCAGCCTAGGGCTTCCCACGGAGGTTTCTGTGTTTTTCTACTCTTAAGGAAGAGCTAAAATAACATGGCACTGACTGAGGTTTGGTTTGATTTTGATTTTATACTGGAAAATACTTCTGGATAATGGCAAAAAAAAAAAAAAAAAGTACACAAATGTGCCAACTGTTGGAACTCCCTAATAGATAAAAGCAGAATTGTCCCGCATGGCTCCTTGAAACGGTCCATGTGGACGATCCAGGGTTTCTAGAAGCTCAGGTCAACCCTGCTACAAAGGGATGACCCCACTGCAGCAGGGGCCAGCACAGGTAACATGATGCACTGGTCATGGAGGGCTAGTGTCCACCATGACAAAGAGGGTGGTTCCTGGCAAGTCAGGACACCCGGACGCAGTTCTGTGAGCCTGCCCCTCCATCAGCCCCAAAGATGGGCTGGTGTCTACAAACTCCCCCGAAGACAGAGTGAGGGTGGGAGGCACAGCTCCTCCTCCGAGCAGCCAGCTGCTCTAGACTTAAGCCACCATAAAACAAATCCACTTTCGAAGACACAAACCGTGTTTCCTGCTTCTGTACTTCCCAGACCACACACGGAGGCCTGCCCGCGACATCCATGTGGGATGGCCTTATAGAGAAAGGGGCCTTGTGCTCCCAACTGGGGTGCTGCACATCCACGCGCTCAAACACGGGCAGCTCTTAGTTTCCCAGAGGTGTTCTAACCAGATCCCACTCCGAGGAGTAACAGGCAGTAGGTGCTTTCAGTTCCCTGTGCACACACAAAAGTGTGTAACACACCCCAAAGGAACCACATGTGCTACTGTTCCTAAAAAGTCCACCTATGGTCAGAAAACAAATTTTTCTCAGAGCAATGGCTTAGCTTAAATTACCATACCATTGTACATTCTCTTCACCGCAACATGAATAATAAAACTACCGAAGAAGGAAAATGCAGGCTCGAACTGAATAATGGGCATAAATAAAAACATTTTGACATTAAAAAAACGGCATAAATTGAACTACAACCTACTTGAAAGCTCCCACAATCGTAACATGCACACCGAAATCCATTAACCTAATATCTAGGCTGCTGTTTGCAAAGTAGGGGTCTGGCACATAAATAAATACCCATTTGAACACTCCTCCTAAATTACTGTACAATTTGGTTGCAAAGGAACACACTTACACAGACTATCATCTTTACTCGGCCGCTCTCTCGCCAACACTGAGGTCATCTGAGGCTACGACGTGCACTACAAACACACAGCGGAGCAGCCAATGCTACTAAGAAGTAGAGCTAATATCAGAAACAGACCCGGGTCATCCTGGAGACCAGAGAGATATTTACATAAGCGTTTAGAAGAGACAATGGAGCCTCGGTCCCCCTCAAACTGCACACCTTTATCCTCTGCTTTTACTCACTACCTAATCATTTTTATATAAAAGCCACAAGGCTGCAAAGCCCTTAGTTGCCATCAACTCAGCAGCCATTCGCGATTCAGTTGCACGTTAGATTTGCCTAAAGATTCAGCTATTCTCAATCAAAGCTTTCATTCCTTACCCATCACGACCCTTCTCATCCAAAAATAAATAAATAAATAAAACCACCCACCCAGCTCCACAGCCATTCTCGTCCCCCTGTCATCTGCCAAGGCCATTTTTTCTTACCTTTGCAACTCATTCACATTTATTTCGTTGGATGATATTTACCCAAGCAAGGACAATTGTTTGCCTGGAATCTTGCAACTTTCAACTTTGCCCACATCTTCTAGTCGAGCGGCAGGGAAATGCCGCAGCACCCCCGACACCTCCCTCAACTGAGTTAATATGCATCCGAATCCAGAGCTATATTTTAAATTCTTTTACACTTACTTAATATAGTGCGTGCCTCCTGTCCACTGATGCGATATCAGAAACCTGCAAGCTACTATTTCTGCAACTGTGTCACTGTAGATAGTCTGAAACATGTACGTAGCTGTTGCCATGGAAACAAACACAGCTAGGGTAGAGTGCCACGCTGTGTTAATTCCTTCACCCATGAACCCCAGGGGAATGCTAACATTCATCTTCTTTCTCCTTTAGTCTCACACTGCTTTAATATATTTTTTTAGCATTATCAAATGATGTACTAAATACACATGGTACACCTGAAAATATAGACCCGGTGTAGAGAGCCTTGCTGGTGACCTAGCTTGCTGGGTGCCTGCCCAAGGCAGTGCAGCTCTGAGGTGGGTCCTCTCCCCAGCTTCTCCTGGAAGAAACAACTTTGTCTTCTTTGAAAAATGATGTGGGGAGGACAGGAAAGGTGAACACCTCGTCTCACCACACAGGAACAGTGCTGGGAACACTGCACCAGGATAAGGATGCTACTGGAAATGGGCTTTCTCAGTGGGTGCAAGGTGCCGGCAAGCCCTGCAAACTTCCTGAAGTGGATCCAAGCTAGGAAGCTTTCTCCTTTCCAACTTCAGTTTGAATGAGGCAAAGGTATAAACCCTCACCGAGAGCTTCAGCCAGACCAGCCCTTGTCTTTCTTCTTCCTAAACCTATGTGAGCAGGTGTTAGAAGGAGTGAGGAGGTAGTGAGGTGGGAATCTTCCATCCTCCAGAAATGAATGTGATTTTCCTGAAATCGGAACATGCTCTTATTTGCTTCAAGTTCCAAACTCTGCCCTCATCAATGCCTACACCCAGGGAGAAAAGTTGTACTCTTTCGTCACACCTCGAAGCCACAATGTGAAGTTATTGGTGCTTTGGGTCACCTTCCCATTGTTCAATCTGATACTTTGCATGTTGGGGTTAGACTCATCACGGCAGACAAAACTAAGCTGTTCGAATGTCTTAACCTTAATTACTTACTACTGTTCAGTCAACACGAAAATGGTCATGTTCAAATCTGCACGTTGATGGGCTTCACTTGAATACAATTTTTTTTGCACCAAACAATTGTAGACTTTCAAAGTGCAAATTCCTGATCCCCAAACTAGTATGTCTTAAAGAAACCACTCGTTTATCTGTGGGGGATGATGGCAAAATTATCCAGCAAAAAAAAAAAACAAAAACAAAAAACCCACATTTTTCCATTATCTTTCCATTTTTTCCATTATTTTTGCTGAATTGAATCACTCTTGGATGCTTACTGTGATGATAACAACAAACTCAGCTCTAAGATTAAGCAAAGCTGATATCCATCTATCCATCTATCTCTATATTAAGGAGATATGCATGCCACTTTTAAAAAATAATCTCAAGAAACCAGTCCAGCATAACACATTGGCTTCAAGTTTTAGCTGAGCAGGTTGGTACTTACCCTTGAACTAACTGACAGCATTTGCAAATTTCAGGAGCAGAGTCAGAGAAGCGACCACAGCAGTCCTTACCCTGACTTGGCATATCTGTATCTAAGACATTTCTCTGCTATTACCAATCATTTTCCACACATTTTTTCATTTGACTGTCACAGGAGTTCCATGAATTGAGTTGGCAGATGCCAGCAATATCATCTCATGTAAGATACCCAAGGATCCAAATGACAGTGACTGGTCCTAGATCACACCTCAAATGTTAGAATCTTGTCTTTGGTTAATTGACACAGTGCTCTGCCCGGGCACCATGCTGCCTCTGTGTGTGTTCACAATGCAGTGGCTGTACAGGACTTAGGACAACCATTGGAACACTACAAATAGAAGCACAGATACTGGGGCTGGCATGATGGAATATCAGGATAATCCTCCATCTGCAGCACTGGCATCCTATATGGGTGCTGGTTCGAGTCCTGGCTACTTCACTTCTAATCGAGCTCCCTGCTTATGGCCTGGTAAAGCAGAGGAGGATGGCCCAAGTCTTTGGGTCCCTATGTCCCTGAAGGAAGATCCAGAAGAAGTTTCTGGTTCTTGGCTTTGGACTGGCCCAGCTCTGGTCACTGGGGTCATCTGGGGAGTGAACCAGTAGATGGAAGTTCTCTCTCTGTTTCTCCTCTATCTCTCCTCTCTCTGTAACTCAGCTTCTGAAATAAAAAGAAAAAAATCTTGAAAACAAAGCACAGATATTAACATAGATTCATGGATTGTGATCAACAGTGGCTAGTGGTTGAAGTTAGGTCTGGGTTTTGATAGTAGCCATTCTATTGTTGTGACACAGCATCTCATTATATTTCAATTTGCATTTCACAAGGATTAGTGATGTAGAGCATCCTTCTGTGCACTGACTGGTCATTTGCACATCTTTGGATTAGTACCTATTCAAGTCCTTTGCCCATGTCGAATTGGGTTGTTTATTTCTTTGGTATTATTATTACTGAGTTTCAGAAGATCTCTGTATAATCTGAATATTAATCCCTTATCAGATGAACCATTTGCAAATGTTTTCTCCCATTATGTGGGTTGCTTTTTTACTTGGTGGTTTCCAAGATACACTTTGCCACCAGATAATCAGAAAAAGATTTCACTGACTCTTTACTTACTATGCCGGAGTTCCTCTGCATTATCTTGGATATCAAGAATTCACTGGATTTGGTCATGGCATGTCTTGGTGAAGAAATTTCTCATTATCATTATTCCTTGTTTTTAAAGAGTTTTGTTTATTTCTTTGAAAGGCAGAGTGACAGAGGGAGAGACAGAGAAAGAAAGATATCCCATCACTCCCCAAATGGCTGCAATGGCTGATGCTAGTTCAGGTAAAAGCCAGGAGGTTAAAACTTCGGCCAAGTCTTCTGTAGGTGTTAGGGGCCCAAGCAGTTGGGCCATCTTCTACTGTCTTTCTGAACACATGAGCAGGGAACTGGATTGAAAGTAGAGCAGCCAAGACTCAAAATCAGAGCTATACTATGGGATGCTGCTGTAGGGAGCACCTTAATCCACTGTATAACGACCCTAGTCCCATACATGTATTCTTAAAAGTGACTTTTCCAGGCCACTGGACTGCTTCCAAGTGAGGTCTTGTGGGGGCACTTGTCTGGGGAAGGAGGTGTTTTCCACATGATGTTTTGGCTCAACAGGCCAAGCTTTGGAAAGCTTTCTAAAATGGCTGTGCAGGAAAACATGGAGTTGGGCGAAGTCCACAGCTCATGGTTTAGCATGTTATAAATATTTTTCACAACTTGCCTGGCATTATGAACCTCTGCATGTTATAATAGCATGGCACTCTCGGAAGCCATCGAAGCGTGGGGCAGTGGGGGGAAGAGGTCAGCGTGCAGCAAGAGGCCCCACTCTCTGGCTTTCTAATCCTTGTATTTACATTTTAATTGTCCCTGGCCTCTCTGCCCGTCCCTGACTGTCAGGGCATCAGCTGGCCTTCTTGCTGCACAAAGTGGTCTGGCTCTCATAGCTCCCTCCTGTTTGAATTCACATCTCATATGCCAGGGGCTGAGAAAACAATAGAGTTGATGAGAATTTCGTCTGAAATAAGATGAATATAGGCCCGAAAAAGTGTCTCTGGGCACCCACATGTGAACTTCTGGTTGCCATCAACCCTGGGTCCATCAGCCTACAGCCAGTCGCCTAATGCTCAATTTGCCTGTAATATAAAGCATTTTTGAGTGTTTGTATGTGAAAATATTGTTTGTTTGTTCTGTCATTTCTTTGGCATTATGAGGTTTTAAAATCTAGCCTTCTAAGTATATACCCAGCTTGTTTTTTTTTTTAATTTTTAGATTATGCTTGATTTTTAAATTAATTTTTGAGATATTGGCAATGAATACCAGAACACTCAAAATGGGAGTCAGCTTATGGCCAACTGGTGAGCAAGCAAATCAATACAAGAACTGATTTTAGAGAATGTTTACATCCATTTTCAGGGTTTTTTAGGCTGCAAAATCTGTTGAAGAAAATGTGACGTCTAGTCAGAGCAGCATGCACAAACAGACAAACAAATTAACCGTTCTCTCTGCTGTCTTGTCCCATGGCAGCACAAGATCTCCCAGTTAAAGTCCCGGAACCCACTGCACTGAAGCCCCCCGCATTCTGTGGCCTTGCTCTTCTCTACTGTTAATGTAATCTGCAGACTCTTAACAGGCGTGTTTCAGCTGGCTGAGCTGCACCCCAACCAGGGCACTCGCCCCATTCCACAGGGAGCCTCCACTGGTGCTTCGACCCAGCAAGCCCGAGCGGCTCCTGCGATCTTTCTCAAGGCCATGCACAGACTGCAGAACTGTCCTGAAGACCCCCTCCTCTGGAAACCCAATTCCTACTGCGATGCATTCCCCAACTCTTGGGTAAAGGCCTAAAGTCAAGAAGTCTCCAGTACAACTGGGACTCATGACACGAGTTCTCAATGCCAGCGAGAGGCCAGGGGCTTTGCAGTCTCTCTTCTCCAAGCCCTTTGAGAGAAAAACCAAACACTGCACCTGCTTTGATGGCTTGGAGCCAAGTTCACCTGTGAGATCGGAAGAAGCTAAGGACTAGAGGGTATGCTCTCATCAGGTAGCACCGGGGACATAAAATGGCACAGGAAAAAAGTTGCAGATGATTCCTGTTTCCCACCTATGGCTCTGACCCAGCCCCTCCCCCAGGGCTGAACCACTGAGCCACACAGCAAAAAAGCTAAGTGGCGTTCCTGCCTGGAGTTCTAAGAGTGTTTGCTGGTGTTTGAGCTCGTCTTATCTCTAGCAGCTGCCCTCTGTTGGTTGTGCCACTGCAGAGGGTCCTGAGGCCAGCTGATAGAGAAAAGAAATTGATCGTGAAGGCTTTACTCTCAGGATGTTCACACAGATGCTTGGCCAAGATTTGGGGAGAAAATTCCCCCAGGAATAGAAAGACCTTCTCATTTGGAAAGTGGCATGGAGAGGTTTGCACTTGAGGCCACCTGTTGGGAACAGAGCCGCTGAGAGTCCTCAGTGCGTGCGAGCCTCCTCCATGTCTGCATGAAGTGGGTTTGTCAATGTGCTCTCCGTGGGGTCATGTCGCTGGGAGACCTGGGCTCTGCCACTGCCAGTGAGCACACTGCTGAATACAGTGTTTTCCATTTTCAAAGATGAAGATGCGGTGGATTGTGTAAATGTATTTGATCCTAACCTTCCCTACTTAAGAAAAACTGGAAGTTTTTAATACCGTAATGCTAGTCATATGCATGATCGAAATGTAAACCACTTGATTTAGTCGGAACTTTCCCTTCCCCCTAGGAAGGGACCAAATAACACCTGTTTATTTACCTCTCCTACAACACCCCACGATGGCAGACATCCTGGGGTGGGGCAGGGATGGGGTCAGCTGGTGCCGGCAAGGCAGGCATCAGAGATGCTTCGGCCTCCATGCTCCACTGTCTCCTAGCACGTTCCTCGCCTTTGTAGCCACAAAGCGCTTGCTGTGACCTTGCTGTGTCACTTTGTTCCTGTTTCAATGAGGAGCAACATGGACGGCTTGCTCCTTCATCCTAAGGAAGAACCCGGAAATGGTTTGTCTCTGGCTGTCTCTCTCATGCTCACTTGGTCAGTTAAAGAAAACACAGATAGCAGTTAAGATTAAAAACTGACAAAACGTGGCATTATCTCCATCCGCCAAGTGCAAGTCAACACATCAGGAGGGGATAGCCACCAAGTCTTCAGCGCACATTTCTCCCTAGAGACTCTCGGAAACAGGTGCCTCTGATCATATGAGGCAGCATCTTCTTCTTAAATAACGATAAATCGACCTGGGCTTGGGATGGACAATGCACAAATCACATCATGTATGACTGTAGCATATTTTAATATGCCTGAGGTGGCAAGAGGAGGAAGGCGCCTCCCATGTGGGCATCTCAGGGTCCATGAAGCCCTGAGGGTATCAACTGATCTGGGAGAGAAGAGGCCCGGGGCGTCACCCCTGGTTTTCCAACTTAGAGCCAAGATTCCCTCTACTTGGGGTCTGTAGCTCTGACAGAACTCATGCAAAAACACACATATGCTCAGACTTAACTTTTCCTGCAGCTGAGCAAAATTCAGCTGATAAAATCTCTCTTTTATTAGTTTTTGAAAAGATTTATTTATATTTATTGCAAAGTCAGATACATACAGAGAGGAGGAGAGACAGAGAGGAAGATCTTCTGTTTGGTGATTCACTCCCCTAAGTGACTGCAACGGCCAGTGTTGCACCGATCTGAAGCCAGGATCCAGGAACTTCATCTGAGTCTCCCATGTGGGTGCAGGTTTCCAAAGTTTTGGGCCGTCCTCAACTGCTTTCCCAGGCCACAAGCAGGGAGCGGGGCCACCAGGATTAAAACCAGCGCCCATATGGGATCCTGGCTTGTTCAAGTTGAGGACTTTAGCCACTAGGCCACAGCACCGGGCCTTCTGCTTTATTAGTTTTGAATGCCTAGGGCCCAGCAGTGTGGCCTAGTGGCTAAAGTCCTTGCCTTGCACACGCCCCGGGATCCCATATGAGCGCCGGTTCTAGTCCCGGCAGCTCCACTTCCCATCCAGCTCCCTGCTTGTGGCCTGGGAAAGCAGTCAAGGACGGCCCAAAACTTTGGGACCTTGGGACCCCGCACCTGTGTGGGTTACCCAGAAGAAGTTCCTGGATCCTGGCTTCGGATCAGCATAGCATCGACCGTTGCGTTTACTTGGGGAGTGAATCATCGGACAGAAGATCTTCCTCTCTGTCTCTCCTCCTCTCTATATATCTGACTTTCCAATAAATAAATAAATCTTTTAAAAAAGTGCCTAGGAATCTCTACCTTGGTAGGAAACAAAAGCTTAAATAGTAAACTTAGCCCCAGAAGATGGGGTTAAATAAATGCTTGACTCCAATTCTTGACAGGCTAAGACACCACAGAGGACGACCAATCAGAGGACGACCAGAGCCGTTCCCTCCATCCTGCCCCAGGACCTCTGCCCAGCCAGGAGCCGTGGCCGCCAAGCTGGCCAGTGTCACCTTCTTACCTCCAGCTGCTGTCTGAGCTGTGCTTTGTGGAAATACCTTGTAGGGAATGAGCGAAGAGCATAGGAGATTGCTGTTCCCACAATACTAACAAGATGCAAATAAGCCACAAAGGGGGGAAAAAATCCATACAGCTGGCTTATCTGAACACAGAATACTATTTATTTTTTCAAAAAAACGTTTATGAAAGTTTTCTTCATTTCTCACATTCAGTTAGTATACATTTGGCATTTTCAAAATTCAAACCTGATGTGGATTTGGAATTCAATGAAGCACTTTGGAAGACATCTGAGTGAAAAAAAATAAAAAGTTTTAGCCATATGCTCCTGGTACATGAATTTGAATATTTGAAAGGTAATCTAGAAATGAGGACGCTTCAGTTCTCCATATCAACCACAGCAATTCCTAGCGTGATAGCAATTCTAGAGAGACAATGGCAGGACTGTCTTGGGCTAGGCTCCCGTCAAGGCTGGGCTCTGACAGGTGTGTGCCTTTCCCAAAATCGCTGAGCACTTCGGCCACTCTTTCTGCTCACAAATGAAGGAGAAATACTAACTGTGACCTCACTGAGCATAGTAACACATGAGAGAGCTTCTAGAAATATTTAAACTTGGCGAAGAAATTGAATGAAAAGCCAGAAGACCACGCACAAGCACTCCCGTGGAACAAGCTCTAACGTCAAGTTCATCAGATTTGCCTCTTATTTCAATTTATCTGCATGGCCAGAAAGGAAATGACCAGAGCCAAGTCCACAGTAGGGCCTCTCCCATCTCGCTCTGATCCTTGTCTGCACCCCCGATCGGGATGGCAGAGTTCCTGGGCCCCAGCTAGAAGGGTTCCCTCACGGTGCCCAGCTAGCCCTGCTCATCCTGTCCCTGTGCCAGGCCTCTAACTAGGTCACCCAGACAGAGAATTTACAAACCAAGTGGTCATGTGCATTACTAATCCACTCACGTGGACATCAACCTGCAGAAGACAAAACGTGGCGTTATTATGCTAGCTCGTTCTTTAAGCCACGTGTCGGAAATCCAACCACGTGCTCGCAGGATGGCAGCGCTGTCATGGGGAGAGTCCAAGGACTAGATGCTCAGATCCCCAGAAGCCTGAGAAAGGCAGGGCTTGTGACAGAAGTCAGCAATCCTCAACGTCCTGGTTGAGAAGATGGGAGAACAAATTGACAGCCTCTCTTCTGGAATTGTCACACAATAAATCATGATGGCTTAATCACTCAGTCTACTCTCTCTCTTATAGAGATCTGAGCTCCTCCCAGGGGTATTGCACATGGCCAGAGTGAAGCGACTTGCCCAGCTCCATGGAGAAGGCAGAGTGTTGTTAGTCTGTCCACAGCAGCCCAGCCTCCAGTGTCTCTACTCAACTTTGCTGCCATCCAGACCCAGACCTGACCCCTGATCAAGTCCTAGCTATAGGAGAAAGCTGAAGAACAGCTTCATGCTGCTTGGGAAAGACCCTCTCCTTGATGTAGTCCTATGCTAAGGTATCACGTTACAATATTACCACTGTCATCCAGGCAAGTCCCTCTGACAGCAACCCTGGTCCATATGCGCAGATGTTGCCACCTTCCCAACCGCTGTCTGGAGACCTGGTACCCTGAGCTCTTGGATCTAATTCTCTCCCACCGAGAACATGCAGCATATTCTTCCTCGATAGGACTGCATGCAGCCCAGGCTCCAGGCTGACCTTCCTCCTGGGCCATGACGTGCAAAGCCCAAGCTCTGTGGGTTGCACCTCGGTGGCCTCAACCACACCAGCCAAACAAGGTGTCCACAGGCACTTGCTGGTATTGTATTGTTGGCTGTAGTTTGAAGGTTGCCTAAAATGATGCAGCTAATAGAACAGGCAAGAAACCCACCCGCACAGGCCACGGCTGCTGAAGCAATCAATCAAGTTAGTCTGGAAAGCTGCCGGCTTGGGCACAGCAGTCAAGACCTGAGAAATTCCAGCCCACAGCAAGCCCAGACCACGGCAAGCCAGGGAGTATTGTGGAATTCCAAGGAGATAAGGTGCGACACAGCACCACAGAGTTGTCCTGCCAGTGGAAAATGGAACAAATTCCAGATTGCTTTTTCCTGGTCCTTGGCGGGCCAGGAAATACTTGAGGATGCAGAGTACATTAGCACTTCCAGTTCAATAAGAACTCCATTGCTGAGCCAGGGCTTTACTGAAAAAGGGCTTCCTATTTGATTGCAAACCATACATCAACTTGCCTTAACTTTATTGTAAGAAGAAATCCAAAACGTATTCCGAAAGAGATCAACCCTAACTTTATTTAGGTCACGCTGTTGACATACACAAATAATGTGAAGTGGGTGACTAATTCAGAAACAGCCAGAAAAGGTCAAGGCTTAGTTTATTTCTTAACCCACACTAATCCATGGAAAACATAAATAGGCATTGGCCACCATCATTCCTAGGCATTAAGTGCACAAAGCAGGGAGATTCATGCAAACTCCTTTTTTTAAAAAATAAATATTTTATTTTTATTGGCAAGTCAGATCTCCCATGCAATGATTCACTCCCCAAATGACTGCAATGGCTGGAGCTGAGCTGATCCGAAGCCAGGAGCCAGGGTAGACTTGGAGCACTGCACATTCCACTAAGAGGATGGGGCACAGAGAGGACAGGGCCTGCAGAACCTACAGAACGTCAACCTGCCAAAGCACCAGCAAGCATAGCACTGCCTGAGCTGTACACCCCTACAGGGTCTGCTGGGCTGGATGGGAGAGCAGCACGGAGAGCGAGGAAACGAGGGGCTTGGGTACAACAGAGTGAGCATCACTCCCGCTTTCTGGCAGGTAAAGCTGTAAGGACATGGAGGCCAACATGCATGTCCTGGCTGTCCCCGGGTATCTAGCTCATAAGACGACATGCTTCCTGCTGCCCCCAGGAGCCTGAGGCTCAAAGCCACAGACACGCGTGTGCCCCTTGCCCAGGACCCGGCAGGCTCGAGCAGGCTTGGTGCTAGGTTCAGACTCTGCATCTCGAACAAGTGCACTCTAGTGAGGTCACATTGCTGCCATGGACTCCAGGCGGAGAGGTAGGACCTTGAGCCCTGCAGCATTCGGGATTCGTGTGACCTTTCCACGCTTCCAAAAAACAAACTGTGCACGCAACAAGCAAGAAAATGACACACAGCAAGGAGTAAGACGACTGCCAGCTTTTACAAAAGACTTATTTTTTCAAAGGACACACACACACAACATTTCCCACCCACTGATTCACTCTGCAAATGGCTCTAACAGCTGGGACAGCCCAGGCTGACATCAGGAGCCAGGAACTGCATTCAAGTCTCCCGCATGGGTGGCGGGGACCGCTTCCCAAGTGCATCCACAGGAATGCTGGACCAGAAGCAGAGGGAGCAGGACTCAAGCCAGTGGTCCGATACGGGAGGCGGCCATCACAACCGTGGTTTCATCCCCTGCACCACAATGCTAATCCCAGAAGTTGGCTCTTGATTGGCCCTATGAAGTGATGTCACACTGCTTTTGTCAACACCAAACCAAGCAGCTTTGACAACATCGGAAGTCCTTCTCCGTTCCCACCCACTGACACCGCTGCTGTTCTGAGCTCATTTCCCACCCTTCCATTCTCTCACTCAGCCTCTGTGCCACCCACTCTGGCCTCCTTGCCATTCCTGGGCTGGCTTGGGCCCCCTGCGGCACCTGCACACTTGTTCTGCCCTCTGCCTGAAGAGCTCTTCCTCTGAATATTCACCTGCCACCACCTTCCCCTCCTTGCTGGTGGAAAGCCTGTCCTGCTGTCCTATCTATCCATCCCCTTTCTGTATCCAACTCTCACCTCCACCAGCAAATGCTACACATTATTCATTTGTTTACTGTCTACCTCCTTCCCAGCATGTTCGCTTCAAAAATGCAAGGATTTGACCATCTTGTCTATTGCTGTATCCCAGCAGGTGGCACATAATAGGCCCTCAAATATTCGTTCAATGAAGGAAGAACTGGTTTTTCTTAAAGATTTATTTATTTTTCTTGGAAAGGCAGATTTACAGAGGAGAGACAGAAAGATCTTCCACCTGCTGACTCACTCCCCAAGGGGCTGCAACAGCCAGAGATGAGTTGATCTGAAGCCAGGAGCCAAGAGTTTCTTCCGGGACTCCCACACGGGTGCAAGATCCTAAGGTTTTGGGTTATCCATGACTTTTCCAGGCCACAAACAAGGAGCTGAATGGGAGATGGGACAGCCGGGATATGAACTGGTGCCCATATGGGATCCCAGTGTGTGCAAGGTGAGGACTTCAGCCATTAGGCTACCACACTGGGCCCAAGATTTTGTTTTTTAATGGCTTTTTTTTTTCTAAGTGCCAACCATCATCCTCAAGGACTCCAATAGATTGTTTGCTTATATTTGATATGAACAGCATTTTCTTTTTTAAATCTGAAGAAACAACTTCATTAAGATTTCAAAAGCATCCGCTGTTGTTACAGATTGCAGGAGATATTTTTATTCTGTCACACACGCCCGGGCTTCTGGGGAGTGGCAATGCCCACATTTTCAAGCTCTTGTTCTCCAATTCAGCCTGACGGCATTCCTCATGATAACTACCGAGCCAGAGAAAGTCAGGCTTTCCCAAGAGCCATTCTGCAGAGGCACTGGAGGCAGCCATGCTCAAGCACGAAGGACTGTGTGTCTAGGGCAAGCCCAGGACCCAAGCTGCCCTCCACCCGGGCCAAGCATGCTATCCACATACACACCCCTTCAACTGCACATTGAGGCCAGCACGCAGGTGGGCTGCTCCGCATCAGCTCCCACAGCATCTGTGTGTGTGGGGTCCCACTCCGAGCAACTAGCACTTGTAGGCCTTTCAGGTGGCAGGATGACCATGGCCGAGTGCCTCACCACCTCTGCCTTTTCCCAAATGCACTTGACTAACCTGGCGGCAGGTGCTCGTGAGCACCCACTCACGCCATCCCAGGGGCCGTGTGAGACTTGCGGAATGTATGGCTCACACTTTCCCAGTTCCTTCAGAGTCTTGTTGGCCCTGAAGCATGGAAGCCGCTCCCCGCAGGCACGAGGTCCTACATTCAGTCAGGCACACTGCTGAGGTTTTGTAGGTCTGACATGAGCAGGGCGGGTCTCTGCAGGCAACAGGGCAGTCTGTCACTTCTCCCAGGATGACTCAACCCCAGTTTCAGCCATTTACCTACAACGAAGACCAAAACACTTGGCCTTGTCACCCCAGGGAGGGGCACAAAGTCAGAGCAAGGCAAGACTGGCCAGGTGCTCAGTGAAAGATCTCCAATCCCATGATGCCTGCGAACTCAACCAGCAAACTTTCTTTGGCAATTTATCTTTTTAAAGATTCATTTTTGAATGTATTTGAAAGAGTAAGAGAGAAAGAGAGAGGAGGAGAAGGAGAAGGAGAGACAAAGAGAGAAGATCTCCCACCCACTCCCATTCCCTCAGTGGTCACAATGGTTGGGGCCAGGCTGCTGAAGTCAGGAGCCCAGAGCTTCTGCTGGGTCTCCCACGTGGTTACAGGGGCTCAGACACTTGGGCCATGCTCCACTGCTCCCCCAGGGGCGTTAGCAGGGAGAGCTGGATCAGAAGTGGAGCAGCCGGGATTCAGGCCAGTGCCCATATGGGATGCTGGTGTTGCAGGTAGAGGCTGGATTTGCTATGCTCAAGCAGCGACTCCTATTTGGTGCTATTTTTATACGGCATTGGGGGATTCATAGAAAGAAGCAAAAACTCCAAGAAATCTATCCAGGAGTCTATATGCCATTTTAAGAGAGGGTGATAAATTGTTGAAACAGGGCAAGATCACGAAAAAAGGGGCTTAGGTAAAGGGTAGTAAAGTGTAAACCAGTGACCAGGGAATCGGAGCGGGCAAACCACGCAAGGTAGGGTTCACTCTGACAAGGCCCGTGCACGCTCACACTGACACCCCATCCAGCGCTGGGAAGGGTTCCCCGTCCCCTCCCGTCAGTACCAGTGCGGGGAGCACACCCTTCTCACGGGGAACGCAGGCCTTGCTCTGAGCTAGCACGGGGGAGGGGAGAGAGCCTGTTTCCCAGTTGCTTTCAGCTCAAAAGAATCCACATGCCCAGAATTGCAAAGCAAGCATTGTCAGGGGGCAGACTTCCACGTCACGGATGACGACAGAACTACGCAGCCTCAGTTTTCCCAAACACAACTACGGGGCTCCGGCGACTTCCGGTATTAGCATAGTTGAATTGTTTTGTTTTTATAAATTTGTTGAAAGATTTATTTGATTTTATCTTTTTTTTTTTTTTAAACTGAAAAGGCAGATCTATAGAGAGAATATATAGAAAGATCTTCTGTCTGTTGGTTCACTGCCCAAGTGGCAGCAATGGCCTGAGCTGATCAGACTCCAGCAACCAGGAGTTTCTTATGGGTCTCCCATGTGGATGCAGGGTCCCAAGGCTTTTCCCAGACCACAATCAGGGAGCTGGAATGGAAGTGGAGCAGCCAGGATACAATGAACTGGTGCCCATATGGGATCCTGGCAGATGTAAGGCAAAGATTTAGCCATTAGGCTATCGCACCAAGCGAGGCCAGCACAGAGGATGCGCCAGAGAGAGAACACTGGTGGAGCCAATGAGCAGAGTGCAGAACGGCTCAGCCTGTCCCGCCAGCCGGGTAACCCAGCAGGCTGCTGCGATCACACGGCCCAGGACCTGCCACAGCAACGGAGCCGCGGTCTGCCACGGGCTGCTTTCTGGCTGCAGGTCTCAAAGGGACCGGCTGGTATAGACGGGTTTGCCCTTGGCCCCGGCATCCATCAGATTTGAGACCTCCGTGTCTGTGCCTGCAGGCTGGTGGCTGTCCTCACCCGATCCGCCAGTGTGGACTGCTGTGTAAATCCTACCTCTAGACGATAGCAGGGTTCTCACAGTGAAGCGTAACTGTATCACCAGGGAAGGTTCCTTGTCCCAGAATCTGCATGCTGGGGTCTTAGACCTTAGGAACACACATCGCTTAGTGCTACCACCAGACCTGACCGATATGAAGGCCAAGGCCCACCGAGGTTGGTCAAGGACACGGGCGCTCTTGGGAGCAGAGCTTCCACCAACTGTCAGCATGGCGCTCTCCGCCACTCGCACTGCCTCGCACAACTACATTTAATTTTAGCTCCTCACACATTCGGCGGTGCTTTCTAGGAATTTTATAGTCCCCACTCCATCTGTGCGTTTTGCCATCCTCCCGGCTTCACTGGAGGCGGTCCCTCCCATGCAGCTAGCTGCTGCATGCTCCAGAAAGGAGAGGTCCAAGAGTTGAAGTTGATGGCCATGTGTTTGTCATTTCAACAGCACTGAGATGGCTAAAACATCCGCAGCTGAGACGGCTCTGTTCCCCCGAAGAGCCCGAGCTGGATCTACAACCGCCCTGCTCACAGATAGAAGAGAGGCTCCTTCTGAGGCCGCAGGACGCTAGGAGCCAGGCTGCCATCGTCAGCATCGGCACCCAATGTCCTTTAGGAGGGTACCAGGCTTTACTTTACAGAAGTGTTTTAAGATACAAGCTAAAAACAACCAGGCAGAATGTACCTACATGTGAAAAACGGTTAAAAGGACTCCATGGGATGAAAAGTTGAGGGCTTGACTGTTCACTGGGGGTGCTAGGTGCTGGCCTGAGGCATTCCTGCAGCCCTCAGCTACCCAAGGGCAGCACCTCTGGCCAGAGAGCCACACACGCTGCCTTTCAATGGCTGCGGGCTGCAGGAATGCCACAAGGTAGCAAAACAGCTGAAACGAAACGAGAAGGGTGGTTTATTTTAAGGACAGGTCGCGCATCGCACGAAGGCAAAGGGCACACACAGCATTCCTCTTCCTAAAGCTCCCAAGCACAGAGGGCATTTTATCTGTGAGCAGGTAGCGCCTCCAGAGATGGCTGCCTGGGCAGACAGACGCTTCGGAGACACAGAGCTGTTGAAAAATGGGATCTGGCGAAGATTTCGCTCTCTGCTGGTTTCATCTTTGTGTCCTTCTGTGGCCCAGGTACAAATGGGAGCTTCCACTTCTCTAAGGTGTACTCATAAATAAATGAGCACAATGTCACTGATAAATACATATTTAATGCACTATAACTAATCTTTCTATTTGTAACAAAAGTCCTGACACTTTTAAAAAAGAGATAGTTGATTGCTTGATCGATTTTGACTGGTTCACTCTCCAAATGGCCACAGCAGCCAGCACGCAGCCAGGCTGAAGCCAGGAGCCAGGGGCTGCACTAGGGTCTTGCATGTGGGTGCAGGGACCCAGGCACTTCCAGGCCATTTTCTGTTGCTTTTCCAGGAACATTAACATGGAGCTGGATTGCAAGTGGAGAAGCCAGAACTCAAGCTGGTGCCCATATGGGACGGCAGCATTGTAGGCAGTCACTTCACATGCTATTCCATGATACTGGTCCCCAACATCATTTACATTTTGTTGTCTTTTTTTGGGGGGGGAGTCAAGGAATACACGTGGAGGGAGAGAGAGAGCTCTCCCACTTGATGGTTCATTCCATAAGCGCCTGTAATAGCCAGTGCTGGGCCAGGCTCCGAGTTTCCCGTGTGGGTGGCAGGGACCCAAGTACTTGAGCCAAGAACTTGAACCAAGTGCCTGCTGTGTGCCAGGTCCCTGCCAGGCTATGCAGGAGCAGGAAGCTGAATCAGAAGCAGAGCAGCTGGGGCTCAAACCAGACACTTGGAATTGGAATGCACGCATTAGAAGCAGAGACTTAACCATTGTGCCAAGACCACCCACCTTCAAATACTGACTTCAGGGATTCACATGCCATTTAAGCTAAGCATTTGTTCTAGTAGTTAAGATGCTAGTGAGGCTTCCTAACATCAGAGTGCCTGGGTTCAACTCCCAGCTCTTAGTTGTAGCTTCCTCAGGCAACCTCATCCTGAGATAATTACATGATTATAAACAGGAGCCTGGGTTGGGTGTTCAGGGGATTTGGGGCTGATCAAAGAAAATGATATAATGACAAAGGGATGGGCACAGGCGGAGTGTGGTTAGTGGTGCTGCTCTGACAGGTGTGTGTGTGTGTGTGTGTGTGTGTGCGCATGCGTGTGTGTGGCAAGGTCTCTCACGACAGGTGTCTGTCAACAGCAGAGGAGGCAGGGAACTCGCACAGAGAAGGGAACTGCAGAGGCACCTTGCCTGTGTCCAGGTGAGGCCTGCCATTCAGCATGGCAAGGAGCCTTGGGTTGGATTGTTGTGAAGGCAGTACTGCATACAGTCTTAGAAACACCAAGTTCTATTTATCAATGGCCAGCAGATGTTGGTTGTAGTTTTGTGGGGATATTTAAAGCTGTCAGGCTCTAAATGGCCAAGAATCTGCTTGCTTTGGCTATTTAAAAAAGAGATGAATGTGTAAAAATTTGAGCTCAGTGCCAGCAGGCATTGGCGCCAACAGCTTTCAGCCTTCTGTAAAGAAATAAACAACCTAGGGGGGGCAAACTGCACAGGCTGCCTTAGACTCACCTCCGTGACACCCAGATTCACCCCTGTTGATTTTTCTAGCAGGGAGGTGGGAGGAGAGGAGGCAAACTTGCCAAGAAGGTAGAAGGGCTCCTCCAGTTGCTCTTCTGGTCCTTGTCACAATTGTCAAAATGCAAATTTTGGGATATAACATGCATCTGTGTAACCTGTCACAGCTCAATAGCCCTGTCCTGCGCCAGGGGATGGAGAATACTAACCCGTTGGTCAGGGATGCATGGGAGGTGGGAGACCCTAGTTGAGCAGAAGACCAGAATCTAGGGCCACAGTCATTTTGAAGGAGAGCCTTGGTGGTGGCCAGGAAGGCAACTAAATGTGCCTGACCCTAGAGGCCCAGCACAGTAGGAGGTCACGTGACCTGGCCAGTCTCTGGAAGCTCTTCCGGCAAACAGGCTAAGATGAGTTGGATATCCAGGTTCACAAACATGTTGGCTACAGCGCCTTTCCCATAGGGTGGACACACACACCAGGGAACACTGAGGCTGTTGGAAAAGCACACAGCGTGCCTGGCATCTGAAGAGGGCTTCAGCACCTGCCAGGAAAGCAGAAGTGAGAAACTCATCCTGGGATGATGATGCCACAGATGGGTACAGAGACCAGAGGGCACAGCTGCTCGAGAGACGGTAGGAGTCAGCGTAGGAATGACCAGGGTGGGGAGTCATCAGAACTCTCTGGGCTGTAGGGCTAAAGGGACATTTGAGACCTGCTGCCAGTGACACAACTGCAAGCTGGGAAAGCAGTAAGTTTTGCTTTTGATAACTGCAGTCATCTGCAGCAGACGAGCACTACCAACCTTAGTTTAAAACACATTCAGTGGCCAGACTTGGGATGTAGCAGGTGCCACTTCTGACACTGGCATCCCATACTGGAGCGCTAGTTCCTGTCCTGGCTGTTCCACTCCTGATCCAGCTCCCTGCTAATGTGCTTGGGAGAGCAGCAGGCTGGCCCGAGTTCTTAGGCACCAGCACCCATGTGGGAAACCCTGGCCTTGGAACACTGCAGCCATTTGCAAGGTGAACCAATGGGTCAAAGACCTGTGTGTGTGTGTGTGTGTGTGTGTGTGTGTGTGTGTGTGTGTGTGTAACTGCCGTTTAAGGAAATAAACATATCTTTTAAAAAGAAGCTGAAGCAGAAGAGGAGGAGGAAGAAGAAGAAAGGAAGAAAAAGGCAACAGGATGAATTAGTGGTTCTAGGTTTTAAAAACATCTTCCCATTAGCACTAAAAATCTACGGAGATCCAAGATCTTGAAGAACCAGAACATGGCATTTGCGGAACCACGGGAGTTAGAAAGTGAGGGCTGGGAGGCCCGGGAAGGAGAACTTGAGAAGGGAAGCCAACATTTTTTGTAAAAACAGCCCAACTTTGCGGCCATGCATGTGTGGGGAAGAGTTTAAGGGGACAGGTTAAAGCTAAAAGAACCAAAAAAAGATTGTGATGGGAGTCAGAACAAATCCATACAGAATCCGGCCACTGTATTATCCATACAGAATCTCACCACTGTATTATCCTGAATATCCAGGTTAGAATCCAAAATGGCTGGACCCAAAAAGAAACCAGAAAATGCAGCCTGTCGTCAAGAGGCAAATCAAGGGCAGTAAGAAGAGATGGCCGGCTGTGTCATCAGCCCCCATTCGGGTTAAAGACCCATTAAAACCAGGCACAGGATAGTCTACTGTGTGACATAAAAAACATAAAGAAAAAAAAAACATTTTTAGCAGGATGAAAATAAAAGCACAACATATTAAAGTTTATAGGACACTGCTAAAGTAGATCCAGAGCAACATTTAAACCATTACAAGTTTACATTCAAACAGAACAAAGATCTTAAATCAATAAATTCGATTTTTTTTCTGCCTTAAAAAAAAGAAAGAGAAGAACAAATGAAATTGAAAGCAATCAGAAGAATGGAAATAACTTACATATTGCAAACAGTCATCAAATAGGAGAAAAATCAATGAAATACAAGATGATTCTTTCAGAAGATCCTAAAACTGATAAACTTCCGGTCAAACCTCATTAAGAAAAAAGAAGAGGAAAAAATTACACATGTCAGAAATGAAAAAGATAATGTCTCTACTGTCTTCAGAAACTAAATCTAAAGATATTAAAAGTGTGAGAAACTGTGCATAAACTTGATCATGTAAGTAGTCAAATTCCCTGAAAAACTAAAAAAAAAAAAAAAATCAATCAAGAAAGGAATAATTTGAATAGGCTTACATCTATTGAGGAAATTAACTTGGAGGCAGGAATTTGGTCTAGCAGTCTAGATGTCAAATAAGGTACTTCCTGACCGCCGGGCTTGATTCCTGGTTCAAACTCCTAATTCCAGCTGTCTTGCAGCACAGAGCCTGGGAAATGGCAGGTGACGGTTCAGGCAGCTGAGTCGCTGCCACCAGCATGGGGGACCCAGAGTAGGTTCCCAGGTCCTTGCTGCAGCTTGGGTCAGGTCCTGGCCACTGGGGACACCGAGGGCCTCAAACAAAATAGGGGAGTGTTTTTGGCTTCTCTCATTGGCTCTCATTCATGTTCCTATCTCTTTGCCTCTATCATAATTAAAAGGAAAGAACAGAATTTAAAGGTGCAAAATTTTTCCACAAGGAATCCAGGCCAGTAGTTTATTTTTATTTTTATTTCTTAAAGATTTATTTATTTATTTATTTGAAAGGCAGATTTTCAGAGAGAAGGAGAGACAGTGGGAAAGTCTTTGTCTGCTGGTTTGTGCTCCAAATGACCACAACAACTGGAGCTGAGCTGATCCAAACACAGGAGCCAGGACCTTCCTCCGGGTCTCCCATTTGGGTGCAGTGTCCCAAGGACTTTGGCAAGCAGAAAGCTGGATCAGAAGTGGAGTAGCCAGGACACAAACTGCTGCCCAAACGGGATGCCAGTGCAACAGAGTGGAAGATTAGCCTACTGTACTGCCACACCAGCCATCCCAACCCAGTAGTTTCAATGATGAATCTTACCAAACATTTAAGGAAATCATAGCAGTTCTGGTTAAATGCTACCAGGAGAGATAATAGATTAACCAGGACTGGTGCAATGGCTGGCTCATTGGCTAAATCCCTGCCTAGCATGCAATAGGATCCCATATGGGTATGAGTTCGTGTCCCAGCTGTTCTACTTCCCATCTAGCTCCATGCTTATGGCCTGGGATAGCAGTAAAGGATGGGCCAAAGTCTTGGGTCCCTACACCTGTGTGGGAGACCCAGGAGAAGCCCCTGGCTTTGGATCAACTCAGTTCCAGCCATTGGGGCAACTTGGGGAGTGAACCAGCAGATGGAAAATCTTTCTCTCTATCTCTCCCTCTTTCTGTAAATTTACCTTTCCAATAAAAATAAGCAAATTATCTTTCAGCATGATAACCTACTGGTTAAATACTCTCCTTGCACTAGCCAGATTCCAATTTGGGTGCCAGTTCGTATCCTGGCTGTTTCACTTCTCTTCCAGCTTCCTGCTTGTGGCCTGGACAAGCAGTAGAGTATAACCCAAAACCTGGTGCCCTGTACCCACATGGGAGACCCAGAAGAGGTTCCTGCTTCAGATTGGCCATAGTGGCCACTTGGGGAGTAAACCAGAAGATGGAAGATCTTTCTGTCTCTCCTTCTCTCTGCATATCTGTCTTTCCAAAAATAAATCAGTAAGTAACTCTTCAAAATAAATAAATCTTAAAAAAAGAATAGATATCAAAAGTGGGGTTTATTACAGGAATACAGAGTTCATTTAACTTTAGAAATAGTTATCAACATTATTCAGCACTGATAATAAGAAAAGTCATGAGATGATCTCAAAAAAGAGAAAAGTATATGATAAAATCCAACATGCATTTTTGGTAAAAATCTGACACTAAAGAGGGAACAGAAAGGACATTCCTTGACTGGATCGGGGCAGTTACACCAAGCAACAACAGCAACAAACCTCAGGTAATACTAGACTTACTGATAAAGATTGAATGCTTTCCCTTTAAGATTAGGAACAAGGTAGTTTTCTGCTTTCCCCATATAAGAAAAGAACAAGAGGTCATCAGATTGAAGTTAAACCGTTTGCACATTATGTCATCATCCTTGCAGAAAATCCCAAAGAATTTACAGAAAAAAATTCCAGAATGAATTAAGTTCAGCAAGATTATAGGATACAATATCAATATGCAAATAGCACATCTAAAAAATAACAACAAATATGGAGATAAAACAACACAAGATTAAAATGATGAGGGATAAATATTTTAAAAATGTAAAGAGCTGTATGCTAAAACGTACCAAACATTACTGAGATAAACTAAAGATCTAAAAAGGGGGGACAGATAAACCACATTCATGGACGGAACACTTCAGCATCATTCAGATGTTAGTTCTCAAACTGAATCAAACATTCAAAGCAACCTCCATCAGAATCCCATCAGGCCTTTTACCATCAGTTGCCAAGCTGACCAACAGTTGATGGGTCCATAGCAAGGACTCAGAACAACAAAAACAACCTTCAAAAAGAACAAGGTTGGAGTATTTACACTGCATAACTCTGAGTGCCAGCATTAAGAAACAGACAGATCAGTAGAGCCGGGACTATATTTAGACTCATGTATATTTGGTCAACTAAACAAATTTACAAAAGTAACTCATTATTTTAAGAAATAGTTCCACAATTTTTCATCCATACCATAAAAACAAATGAAGCTAAATATGTACTTTGTACCACACAAAACTGATTTTAAATGGACCACAGATCTAAATGTAAAACTATAAAATTTTAAAATAAAAACGGGAAAAAATTGTGATTTTTGTACTAGTCAAATCTGTCTTGAATATAAAAGCGTAATGCATAAAGGAAACAAAATAGAGATAAATTGGACTTCAAAGTTAACAACGTCTTTTTGACTCTTTGAAAGGGATAAAAAGTCAGACTGTGATGCCTGCACATCATTAATGTGAAAAATATCAGCTAAATATTTTTAAATGCTCAATCTCAATAATGAGTAAGGAACTACTCTAACAATGTAAAAGACACAAACTTGAACAGCACTTCACCAAACAAGAAAAACTAACAAGAAATAAGAACAAAGCTCAACTTTAGTCATTTAAGAAATGCCAATTAAATCTACAGTGAGATACTACAATGACATAGGTGTTAAAATGGCTAAAACTTAGGCTGATCATTTCCAAGAGTGTGCATGCGTGTAAATCAACTAGAGCTCTCATACATTGCCGGGAAAAAGGTAGGAATCATCTAGGAAGCATTTCAGCAGTTACCAAAAACGAAACATGCACCTTCTCTTTAACCTAGTCATTCCAACCTTAACTATTTACTCAAAAAAAATGAGCGTGAGCATTCAGGCAGAAATCTGAGCACAGATGCTCACCATGGCTGTGTCTGTGATGGCCACCAACTGGACACAATTCAAATGTCCATCCAAAAGTGAGTGGAAAAACAGACTGTGGTATGTCCATACAGAGGAGTACTATTTAGCAACAAAGAGGATAGGGTCTCAATCCACATTCCAACATGGATGTATCTTAACATAATTATGATGAAGGAAGGAAGATATTTGTATTCCCTTCATAAAAGTGCAAGAGTAATTCAAAAGGTTGGCAGGAAAAAAGTGAAATTAAATATGTAACAGTGGGTATTTGGTGCAACAATTATAATACATACGGGATGTCTGTATCCCATATTGGAATGTCTGAGTTGGAGCCCTGGCTCTGTATGCAATTCCACCTTCCTGCTAATGCACACCCAGGGAGGCGGGAGTGGCTGGCTCAAGCACTGGTGTCCCCATCACACATACAGGAGACACAGATTGGATTCTGTCAGTCCTGGCTTTACTTTGATCCAGTTTTGGTTGCTGTATTTGTAGAGCGAATCAGGGAATGGAAGGGCACTCCCTGGCTCTCTGTATCTTTCTTTCACATAAAGTATAATTAAAAATTATTTTAAAAAAGAAAAGCATGTTAATTTTGGTGCAAAAAAATGGAAATCCATGCACATGAAGGATCTTCAAGAAGTTTATGTCAAACAGGTATTGTGAAAAAACTATGCCTGGACTTCAAAATCTCTTTGCATCCAAATTAACTTATCCTTTAACTCTGTTTTTGTACATTTTGAAGTGCTCTTGTACACACTCTATGATTCTATTTATATAACATTCTAGAGAGCGCAAAGTAATCTATAGCGACAGGAAGACTTAGAGGTCGCTGGCTTTCTTGTTGGAGGATGGGAGGATAGAAGGAAAGAAGACAAAAGGAATGCAAAGCTTCTGCAGGTGATGGGTCTTTTCATGGTCCTTCTGTTAGGATCAATCCACATTTGGCTCCCAACTGCACCCTTGAATTTGTGAAGTGTGCCCTACATCAATTGTACCTCAATAAAGCGATTTTTAAAAGATTACCTGATATCTTAAGTTATGCTCCTTACGGATTTCTTGCAGAACACAAAGGGGAAAAAATGAACACTCCGGAGCCTATAACGCACAAGTTGCCAACCCACCAGTTGCCAGACACAAAACCCAACTTGATTTCGTTTCACCCTATGTTTCCAAAACTCAGGCACATATGAATTCCTAGTTAATAAGCAATTGTGTGTTTTAAAACAACAAATAATACTTAACATCAATTGATGGTTAAATTCTATAGCATTCACCTCCTCCACAAATCTTCAAGCTACACAGACACCCCAACAAGAAGACCCCTGTGTCCTCTGTAGCTTAGCTCATCCCAGACCAGCCCAAAGAGGAGTGTAAAATCTCTCCCCAGTACTATCGCAAAGTCTCAAGGTACTTTCTTTTTGTAGTGTTTCTCTCTTCGTCATTCCTCTTTTTCACTTGTAAGTGTTGAACACTGGGATCAAAAATATATTTGTCAGGCCTGGCACGATAGCCTATTGGCTAAAGTCCTAGCCTTGCACGCGCCAGGATCCCATACAGACGCTGGTTCATATGCCAGCCACTCCACTTCTCATCCAGCTCCCTAGGAAAGCAGTGAAGGATCCTGCATCCATGTGGGAGACCTGGAAGAAGCTCCTAGCTCCTGGCTTCAGATTAGCTCAGCTCCAGCTGTTGCAGTCACTTGCAGAGTGAACCAGCAGATGGAAGACATTTCTCTCTGTAAATCTGATTTCGAATAAAAATAAATATTACTAAAAAAAGAAAATGTATTTGACAACATTGGACACTACATCTAAGAATTCCAGCTGTCACTTAACTGATGTGAAACAAACAAAAGACACTTAGCCTCCTCATTTACCCAGGAAGGAGCCAGCCCTGATGCTGAATGACTGCAGAGTCTGTGTTTTTTTCTTTCCATTGCACTGTACAGTGTTTTGGGGTTATACTGATAGATTTCAGATGTTACTGCCAGTCCCACAGCTACAGGGAAAGGCCAAGGAGACGGCGAGGGCAGTGGCCTTCTGAACCCCCCACCAGGTCTATAGGCTCATTTGTCTGCTGCCATTTCTGCAGGATCAACAATCTGTAACTTTAGGATTCAAATAAACATATATTTCATGTTCTCTAGAATTAGGAAATACCTGAAATTTACTTTACAAATTGGAACCAAAACAAACTGATCCAAGAAAATTCAAATATGGCCACATTAATGTCAAAGAAGATGCTTTCAGAAAGATGACCTAAGTTCGTAAGAGTTCTAATTTCTGGAAGACTTTGTTCTCTTGACTCCAGCACTTTTGAAAATCTCAGTACTATCGTCAGCGCATTTGGGATGTACACACAAATCACAAGGGGGGGAGTTCTTGCTCCAGTGGAGATTCTGATTGCATGGGTCTGGACTAGAACCTACAATTCTGACAAACTCCCATATCCACAAATATATGCTGCTGGTTCTAGACCACATTTTAGCCAGGACTGAAACCACAGTAGCTCTCACAGTGTGATAACTAAACCAGCAACAGCATTAGCTGGGAGCTTAGGGGAAAAAAAAGGGTTTCCCAGCCCTTACCCAGGCTCTCACTGTCAGAAATGGTGGTGGTGGAGTCCAGCTGTGTGTTAGTAATTGTTCCTGGTGAATCGGATGCTGATAATCAAGAACCACTGGACGCAGAGAATGAGAAATAATTACAAATGGAGGCTCAGTCTCCCAAGGCACGTTGTTCTCAGAGAAACCACAGACGCTCCAGGAGAAAGCCCCACCACAGAGGGTTATTTTAGGCTAGAACATGTCTATGTATTCCAAGAGACATCATCAGTTCTTTTATTTTTTTATGGAAAGAAAACAGCACGTGAAATACACAAACATAAAAGCTTTCCTGTTGACAAGGAAAACTCGTGTAGACACACACACATACACACACACATCTCACCAGCATAATCATGGGCTCCATTTTTACATGTTTATAATAAACATGTCATAACCACACTTTTAAAAATCCTCTTCCTCTCCAAATTTCATTTATTCTTAAACTATGCAAACCTCAAATAATGTTTGAAAACACTACAAGATGATCAGAAAATCCAACAGACACTGATTTACAGCAGCAAAATAAAACCTATCAGTTGGGCCAACAATGTAGTTCTGGAATACTGATTATAATGATGTTGGCACACTGCATTCCATTTTAACCAACGTTTCCATTATCATCCAATAAGGATGAGGTCAGTCAGGTGATTATTTGGAATCATTCTGCCATTTTTCTACAGATTTTTCTTTTCAAATCACAATTATGGAGGTAATGAAGGCTTAAAAAGTACATCAGATGGATACACAAAGAAGGACAGAAGGTGGACATGCCAGAATTCAATCAAAGTTAAAAAAAAAGACTGACAGGGAATAACCCTAAATTTTATACTCAGGCTCTCATGACGATAATAATGAAAATGGAAAATGTAAACACATGATGAACATCCATGAAAACAGGAAGATGAGAACATGACTAGGCTCTACCCACACCAAGCTACCGGGAGCCACACAGACTCAATGCCAAAAATGGATCACTGTTCTTTGGCTTCGCTCGTACCATGCACAGTCGAAAGCAACATACCCTCTTATCAGTCCATGCCATCTCACTCTGCCATTCCACCACCTACCCTAACAGCCATATCGACAGCAGCAGGGGGGTCTACACTGGCCTGCTCTGTGTGTGTGGTCCAGGGGCCAGATTTACAACACCACCCGGGGATGCACTTGGGCCTCACCTAGACCTGCTGGGTCAGAATCTGTAGTCGACTTGCATCGCTGGGAGGTGTGTGACTTGCCCACCCCCAGGACCTACCTCCCACTGTACTTTAAATTTGTTCCATTATATTCTTAATTTCTGATATATAAGCTTTCATTTGATTAATTTCCTGTGTGACATGTTCCTTAGATTTCTTGAACACCTGTATTACGTGCTTCTCATTGTTGATAAGAAGTTTTATAACAAGTGTTTTGAATTCTGTCCCTCATTTTCTCAATGTCTCCCCCAGTTAACTCTGAGGTTGGCAAAGGCTTTTGCTCCTTTGCAGGAGAGTCTTCAGTAATATTCATCGTGCCTTTGCCTTCTCTTTTGCTCTTGGTGTTTGTATTTCTAGTTATCAGATTCTTCTCCTTGTGTCAGGTTTATAAGCTGTGCCACCCAGAGGTCTACAGTTCAATTTTACTTATTGTAGTTGGCACATGGCTCTTTGTAGTCACTTGTGCCACTCCGTCCAGAGAGTTCCAGGTCTGGGTTCTTATGCTAGCCCCAGCTCCTGGCTCACCATTCTCCACCTTCTATAATCCCATGCTGAGGCTGCACTACTGTATGTACAACCTTTCTCCCACTTCCTGTTAGAGCAGTTCCCAGGATTAGGGAGATACCAAGTGTCCTATATAACTAGATTGTTGGTGGTACTGATCTTGCCAGAACCTGTTGGTTGTTTGGTCTGAGGACCACATGGACCCATTTTGACCCGTACCATGCTAAAGTCGGTATTTTCTGTGTGGGACCGGTGCAATGCACTGAGCTCAGTGAGTTCACTCCCAGCTCAGTGCATGCACAGCTCACTATTGTCCCTGCAGTCTTAAAGTTTTTCCACACTGTACAAAATGGCACCAATGTGCCACTGGTAGAGTTCTTGATCTGCTAGCAATCAGGTGTGAGGGCTACTCAGACCTATCTTGGGTGGATGCCACATTGTTGCAGTTCACCAACCCAGAAACCAGTTCACTCCCAGCTCAATGCAAGCACAGTACTGTCCACAGTCCTTGCCTCCCAATACAAAATGGCACCCGATTCAACTACAGAGGATGGACTGGGCTGTGAAATTTACCCTGTTTGCACACCACCCATCTGGGACCTGCTGCTCTCTCTCTCTGCTCCTGGTCAAATAAACAGACCAGCAGGATGGGCAGTTCTTTGGATTCAACTCCTGTGCTCCTGGTGCTTGTCCCTTCCCACCTTGCTGCTACTGATGGCCCCACACTCTTCACCCCATTCTTCATATGGGCCAGGGATAGATTTTTATCCCAAATTCGGTCATCTAAAGCAGCAACTTCGATTGGAGATAGGTTTTTTTTTTTTTGGTATGTATGTAAAGTTCTTCCATTTAATAAGAAAATTCTTTCTCATTCCTTTAATATTCCTTCCCATTAAAGCATAACCTGCAAACAGCAGATGAATTACACTTAAGCCATGAATAGGAAGGACAGCTCTTTCATCTCAGTGGAGCAGTCTCCCTTTAAGATTCCATTATTTTACTCAGGCTGACATGCCTAATGTTTTAAGAATGGCACAGCTTTGCTTTTGCTACTCTCCCCCTCCCCCTTTTTCAGATAAGGTGAAATTTCAGCTGGAAGTCAACTCTAAAACATCTTCAAGGAACAGTCTATATAAAAACATGGCAGTATTTATTATTATTTTTTTTACAAGCAGCTAAAGGCTGATCAAAACCTTCCTCTCAAGCCACAAAATGTGTAACCCTAGCATTTTTCAGGACTATTTCCTGGCACACTGAACAGAGGTCAAGACACAGAACAGCATTTTATTGTAACCACTATACTTGAGTTTCCTGAATCTTCCAGCAGCAATAGTTAAAGGCAGCCACTCACTGGTTTCAGATAATATAGCCTTTCCCAATCTCATTCTCGATCAAGGAGGGAGAAAATAGAGTGAATGAACTTTTTACCAAAGAGATGCTGCAAACTTGCCCTTGGATGGCAGCTGCCTGTGTGTGAGCCTCTAGACTCTTTCTCAGTCGGTCTTTTCAACAAGTACAGCTTGCTGGGTTTGCCAAGCCCACTTCCCTTTCCTTGTCTCTCCTGCTATGGCAACTCTTCCCGGCAAGCCTCCCCATTCATGCTCTTCCTACACTCATCAATCCACTTCATTGCATCTTCTTCAACTTGACTTTCGCCCATTCACAACACGGGTCTTCAAAGGCGCTCCTTAAAAGGACGGAGTCAGAGATGCCATTGATTTTCTGTTAACACTGGAAGAAAGATTTATGTATATGCCCATAGAAACATATGTCGTTTGTAACACCCAGTTAGTACAAAAGAATTAAAGTCATATATCCTGCTCCATAAATTTGGTTCTATTTAATGATAAGAGACCACATCATTAAAGATGAAGATTAAACACTTTTAAATAGCAGCACATTTGTTTGTTGTTGATCTCATCTTTGTAATGTGTCCATACTCTTTGCTAAGGTCACTGGAGGCAAAATACAGCCACTAGCTGGGATGCTTCAGGTGAGAAACGAGAGACAAATGCAGAGACAAAGCCTGTATCCTAACACATTGCATGATGGCTATGGGCATGAGTTCACATGAATTGGTAGACCTGAGTTCAAATTCTGGCCATTGGCCAGCCTGGTCAGGTCAGGCTGTAGCATTCGATGGCAAAGGATAAGACAGGGGATGGGTTATGCAGAGCTGAATCAGAGCAACCATGGGCACATGCAAAATCTGGGACTGGGAACAGGCCTGGCTGGGGAACTAAAGGACCTCCCTGACGAGGTGGTAGTTCCCACTGGTGATTACAAGATCCAGAATGGGGGTGGTGGTCTGAGCTGGACATGGCTGCAGTGTCCCTCAGCATGACCATGGACAGGGACTGGGGTGCGTCAGACTGAGCTAGACTCCAATATCCACTGATGTTCATGAGAGCCAGGATGGTTATAAGACAGGCTGGGCTAGCTTTCTGCTCCCACTGGGCCACATAAGAGCATTCACCGACTAATTCACTGGTACAGACATGAGCCAGCATAAGGGCAGGTGGGCTGGGCTTTGCCGCTGCATCAGCTGGCAAGTGCTGGGACTGGGGGCAAGCCCTGTCGAGCTAGCCTGTAGAACTACCTGGAGAGTGCAAGACCCAGGGCAGAGAGTGGGTCCAGTGGTGAGACTGTGGATTCCTCTCTGATGGGGTGCAGCTCTCACTGGTGAGCATGAGAATCAGGACTGGGATGGTGGGCGCTGGCTGAACAGGTGGTGGCACCTGGTGGCAGGAGTGTGGGCTATAGGGTGGAGTCAGTTGGGCTGAGTTAGGCTTCAATGTCCAATGATGTATATGAGATCTCAATGAGATATGGGGCAGACTGGACCAGTCCACTGCACATGCGGACAGGCACAGGAATCAGAGCTGGGGAGGCGGTCGGTCCAGTGGGTGTTATTTGGGAACCTGGAGCTTCATCCAGGTCTCCTATTTCAGTTGCAGAGACCTGAACACTTGGGCTATCTTCTGTTGCTTTCCCAGGTGTATTAGCAGGGTTCTGGACTGCAAGCAGAGCAGGCAGGATTTGAACCAGCACTTCAATATGGAATGCCAGCATCATAGTCTGTGGTTTAACCTGCTATGCCACATGCCAACCCCACAATTCTCTTTTTAAAAGGTATAAATGACTGTGCTAGGCCTGTCAAGATTTTTCAACAACTCTCAACACACACAAAAAAAATTTTAAAGAAGCATAAAATCCAAATTCCTTACCATGACATACCCCCATTTTTTTAACCCCTGAAACTCAACCTAAAGTCTGTTCCACTGCAAAGCCCTTCCCCAGAGCTGTAGACAGGGGAGCTCAACCAACACACACTACCAGAGTGCCGTGGCATTTCTCTGAGGGCCTGGGGGTTCACGTCTGATTCCGTACTTTTTTTTTTTTTAAAGATTTATTTTATTTTTATTGGAAAGGCGGATATACAGAGAGGAGAGACAGAGAGGAAGATCTTCCGTCCGATGATTCACTCCCCAACTGAGCGCAACGGCCGATACTATGCCAATCCGAAGCCAGGAGCCTCCTCCGGGTCTCCCACGTGGGTGCAGGGTCCCAAAGCTTTGGGCTGTCCTTGACTGCTTTCCCGGGCCACAGACAGGGAGCTGGAAGGGAAGCGGGGCTGCCGGGATTAGAACCAGCGTCCATATGGGATCCCGGGCGTGCAAAGTGAGGACCTTAACCACTGCACCACCGCGCTGGGCCCTGATTCCGTACTTTCAACAGGAAGTTTTTTTGAGAGCAGGGACAATGGCCTGTTCGTTTTCAGAGACCTCACCTCCAGCCAAGCACACTAGGAGATTCCACAAAACGCTGGCTGGATTACCAAAGCCATGCAGCAAGTATATGTCAGAGCCAAAGCAGACCTCACTGCTTCCAGCTTCTAGCTGGGCCATTGCTTGCGCAGGTCCCCCGCTGTCTCTTTCAGTATGCGAGTGATACACCAGAAAAGCCAGAGTTGTGAATGGGCTGCTCTGCAGCCTAAGGCCTTGTGTTACAATAAGGAAATAAATCATATCACAGCAGGGAAAAACTGCTGCTTGCAATACCAGCATCCCAAAGCAGCTCCCTACCAATGCTCTTGGGAAGGCAGCAGACAGCAGCAAAAGTACCCAGGCCCCTGCCACCCACGTGGGAGACCAGCATGTAGTTCCTGGCTACTGGGTTCAGCCTGGCCCAGCTGTGGCTGTTGTGCCACTTCGGGGAAGAAAACCAACTGATGGAAGATCTCTGCTTTCAAATAAATCAATCATTAAGAATAAATAAACAAATGGCACTGCCAAAGCCAGTTACACCCGTTTACATGTTAGGAATTCAAGAGGGTTTCTACTTAACACCGAACTTAAGGAGACTGCAGGAATTGACGCAGGAGCAAAGGAGACCCTATTGGATATCACTGACAAGTCCTTGTCTGCAAAATGCCTTAATCTAAAACTGTCCCAATAGCAAATATAATCAGGTAGCAATAATAAGACCTTATACCACAATTTATTATAATTTTTTCTTCTGAGGCTCTCGATTGGAACTAAACACACAAGTACTAATTAAATGAGGCAACAGGAGGTAGCATATTCCAAATGGAACCCTAGTGATGTCAATCAATACTGCAGTTTCTTCAAGTCTTCTCTGTCTCCCTTCGAGGGCAAAAAAACAGGGCTGTGTGATGCATATGCTCTTTTATTCAAAATGTGCTTTATCTATGTATTTCTTAAGTAGTCACTGTAGCTGGCATTATGCATCCAAGATATTCTCGAAGATAGAAGGAAGCCTCTCCTGGGGGAGCTTCATGTTCCCACGTCAGGAAAAAGAGTGCACTTACAGTGAAGAACTAAGTCATGGCTAGGGCAGGAGAACCACAGACCCAGGACAGGCGGTCAGCCTCGCAGCTGAGACACAGGTGAAGAAGCGCATGTCTCCTACCGGGGTACCTAGGCTTAGCACTCAGCACTGCCTCCTCACTCCAGCTTCCTGCTCATGCAGACCCTGGCAGGCAGCAGGGAGGGCTCAAGGCCTTGGGTCCTTGCCATTCACGGGAGGAGCCCTGGACAGAGTTCCTGGCTAGTGGTTCTGAACTGCTCCAGCCATGGTCATTGCAGGCATTAGGGGGAAATTAGGGAGCACTCTCTCTCTCTCTCTCTCTCCCTCTCTCTATCTCAGATAAGAAAGTAAAAAGTACAGAATTAAAGTCCTGAAAAGAGGAGCTAAGGAACAAGGGACTCACAGTGTTTATCTTGGCAGAGTCTGGCTAAAGATGAATAATAGTTTGAAAGTAGAGAAAGGGGGAGGCCTGAGAATAACACCATCTTCTTACAGTTCAGTTTTAAGTGGAATACAGCAAGCTCCTTGACTGCCTTTTAATTGAAGCCTTTTCCAAAGAGTGCTTTTTTATTATTAAAAATGCTCCTCAACTTTAATTTTTACGTATCCTATTTATTCATTTGATAGGCAGATTCAGAAGGACGGAGAGAAAGAGAAGAGAAATCTCCCACCCGCTGGTTTATTCCCCATACAGCTGCAGTACCTAAGGTTGGGCCTGGCTGAAGTCAGGGACCCAGTGCTAATCTCCCACACGGGTGGCAGGCGCCCAGCTTCTTGAGCTGTCACCTGTTGACTCCCAGGGAGCACATGAGCAGGAAAATGGAGGTTAGAGCAGAGCTGGGCCTTGAACCCAGGCACTCTGATATGAAATGTCAGTATCCTAAGGGGCTTCTTAACCACTGCCTCAAAGGCCTGCCTGCCAGTCTGTGCCAGGACACTGGGCAGGGATCAAGGTGCAGCCCATTCCGGTGGACCTCTTGTCCCCATGTCTCCCACTACAATACGTTCGACTGGAGTCTAGCTGCAAGAGTGCGGGGAGGCTACGTGGACAAAGAAAAAAGAAACACGTCTAAATGGAAGAAAAGGCTGAGGAAAATTCATCTCAAGCTAGTTTTCAAGGAAATGAGTTTAATATAAAATTACAAATACAGTGCCCTTGGCTGTTTCTACTTTGTATGAAATCTGATAGCCAGATACCACAATGTATCAGGAGAACAAAGAAAATGCAAAGAACAGCAGAATAAATACTTTCACTTGTTTTCTCATGCTGCTTCTTCATGTCGCTCTCTCCTGCATTGGTGCTGGGAGGAAATGCAGCATGCATGTTGTAATCTTATGGCAGATTTCAGGATGCAAGGTATTCCTCAGCAAACAGAAAGAGTTGCAAAGGCCAGACGCAAGCGGCCATGGGAGAGGGGGTGAGATCAAGACCTGGAATGCTCCACGGAGCCAAGTAAGTCCACTTTTTTAAAAAGTCTAACACACGCCTGACACATAAAGGAATTTAAATGGATACATGAGTGGAGGGACAGTCTAAGTGGCTGAGACACAGCATCTCAGAACTGGAAAAGTTCTAAGGTTCCTACCATGGGGGGTCAGAAAAGCACATTCCAGGGCATGGCGCTTCGGCCAAGAGGACGTTGAGTCAAAGGACCCTGCAAGAGCCTAGAAGCAGAGCCTCTTTCTGGCTCTTCCTTCTTCTGCTCTCCTTTCTCCCTCAAGGCAGGCCTCAGAAACAAACAACAAACAACAACAAAACCCGTCTCTGCTGATGCCCTACTCTGATCTTCCACCCATGCTCTGAATAAGGACTGGGTAGAAAGAAGTTCCCCGGCGGCCCCCTTTCTGACAGTGGGTTCCTGAAGGCATCCAGCCCTCAAAGGGTAAGAAAGGCCAGAGAAGAGTTAAGAGGCACCCAAATAAACAGGCCTTGCTCAGCTCGCCTCTCGGTCTAGCACATCAGGTCACAGCCTTTTGATGCGATCACATTTCTATGTGGCTGTCAGTACTTCATCAAACCCCTCATAAAAACAGTTTTCCCTGGGTCTTTGATTCTTGCTTCGGAAGACTCCTGTGTCACTTCTAGCTTTTCCTTGCCATCCCATCTCATTATCGGAGTGGCAGCATGACCCTTGTGATGGGAGGGAAAGGAATCCCACCTGTCCGCCCCACACTACCCATTCAGATTTGGGTTTCCCCACTGTGTGGGAAGCTCACTCACTACCTCACCAGGCAGAAGTCTCCACCATGATACAATGAAATGTGAAGCAATGGACTCCCTTCAGCTGTTCCCATTTTAGATGAGCTATTTCCTGTGAGGACTAAAGGTGCAGGTGTTCCCGGGCTGGCACCTGCACGCCGAGAAACAACACCTTGTTACCGAATTGTCACTGACACTGTATCTTAGGGGAGTACTTATCACAGCCTGTAATTCTCTTAGTTACATACGTCATTGTGGGCCATGGGCTTCTCTCATCTCTCAAGGGGAAGATCTTGACACACTGACCATTTGTGGGGTAAATGCAGAGAACCAGAGTTGTGGAGGAAGCAGATTTCCTTCCTTGGTGCACAGTAAGCATGTCATTTGGGTGGTCCTGCAGTTTGGGTTTTTGGCTCCTGCTCTGCTGTGCTGTGCACCCTACAGCAAGCATCTTTCATTTCTCAGGCTTCCTTATTGTAAAACTGGACACTTGAACTGCAATCCCAGAAGTCTCCCGCATCACTCTCATTTCAGGATTACTGGGGGGAAAATACATCCCCAAATACCCGAGTTATTAGAATTAAAAGTTCAGAATGAGGCTGACATTGTGGCCCAGTAGGTAAAGCTGCTGCCTGCAATGCCAGCATCCCATAAGGTCATTGGTTCGTATTTCAGCTGCTCCACTTGTCATCCAGCTCCCTGACAATGGTGTAGGGAAAGCACTGGGAAATGACGCAAGCGTTTGGCCCTCTGCCAACCCTTTGGGAGACCAGGATGAAGCTGCTGGCTCCTAGCTTTGGCCTGAGCCAGTGCTGGTCAATGCAACCATCGGTGAAGTGACTGTAGACGGATGCTGTCTCTCTTTTTGTAACTAGAATAAATAAATATTTCTTAAAATTCAGAATAAATAAAAGTACTTCATCAATCAGTCATGGTTTTGCCAAGTTACCTCAGTTCTCTACCAAGTCACAGACCATCTCTGCATTCGACCCTTAGAAAGTGTGACACTGTGCAGGTGTTAGTGCTTTTCCACTAAAACAAGCAGCCACCCCATCTCTCCCACCCAGAGAATCCCAGAAGACTGTTTTTCAAAAATTTCTAATTTTGTACTTGAGATACAAGTGTCATTTAAATAAATGGCATTTTTGGGAGACTTTGATTTTTCCTGCCACCAACAGGTTAATCTGCAGGAGGTCTTCCTTTGTTTTACAAAGGGACAAGGAAATGCATTTAGCTGAGCCAGTGCATTATTAAAATTGCATTTCAGCAGTGGCGAACAACTCCAGCCACCTGACACCATGCTAAGACATCATCTTCCCTTGCTTCAACCCGAAGCTATTACATTAAGAGCATAAGCAAAACAACAGGGTGGACAGAAAAGCAAACTCCCCTGGTAGACAGAAGCCATCAATCCATTCAGCGAAGTATTTAGCTACAAAAGGAGAAAATTCATCCTCGCCTGAAGGGGAAGAAGCACGCGGGGTCGGTCAATCAGAGCTGGAGGAGCGACATGCTTGAAGCCGCCGCAGCCTCCACAGCCCCGGGCTCCCTGGGCCCGCAAGCATACCTGGGAAGACTTAGAAAAGCTTGGGATCAAATGAGGTCACAATATGTGCTCCAGGTTCAAGCTGGATGCTTGAGGTCCAGACCCACTGCCAGGGTGAAACTTTCTAAACAATGAGCTTCCCAAAGGGTTGCGGCAGCACAAGACTGGCCTCCTAAGCTACATAAAATGAATAACCTCTAATCTTGGCATAGATGTCAATCAAATGAGTAGCAAGAGTTATAAGGCAGACACACAGTGCTGGGTTATTAAAACATAAACAGAAAACCTTGGACCATCCTTTGCAGCTCAACTGCAGCTCCGGTTCTCTGGGCTAGAATCGTAGTGTTAACAGATTCTGCCTCGACTAAAAAGGGAGCTGGTGGCAGAAAATCTATTCCTCCGGCAAGGTTGCTGGGCAACAAGCAAGCTTTTGGCATGTGGCTGACGTCTCCAGGCAGCCTGGACTACACAAAGTAAGCTCTTCCATCACTTACAACTAACTTGATTTTGATGGATTAAAACTGAATCAAAATGTATTGTAACTCGCTCACTTCCAAATCCAGCGAACAGGGACAGAAAGAGAGTACTCCAGTCCCCAACTGGTCTAACTTAGCAGAAACACTAGGATTCACTCAAGTTCATTCTGCTGGGTGTTATATCTCATGCATTCTAGTATCTAAGTGCTTTTGTTTTAAGGCCAGAATACCCCAAAGCAAAGGGAAATAATAGAGTCCAAGAATATTTGGGAAAATATTTGTGTTACAAAGATAGATCCACAATGGAATGAGGATCAAATGTATGTTTCCAACGCATTTTTATGCCTGGTTCTATTGCACCTGCACTGTCTGGCAACTCTTCACGATCAGAGTCAGTGCTCACTAAATCCTCATGAGACACTCTGAGCTCCCAGCCTCACATTGTGGAGGTTATAGAGAATTGGAAGACTTTGCGCCAGGCCTTATCTAAAATACATTTACTGTTTGGACATAAAGCAAAATGGCTCTTTCTCACCAACTAAGTCTTTCTCCCAAAAGGTTAGTTTGACATTTATCTTGTTCATTTAGGAAAACTGCCTCCAAGCTATACTATCCAAGCCGAAGAGACTCTAAAAATGGTGGGATTGACGGCTCAGATGCCCTGCCTGTCCTCCCCCGGGGCTTGAGAGGAAGCAGAGTCACCTGTCAGGGCATTGGATGTCATAAACCGCACTCAACCTTGACCTCCAACTTTCCTTTCTCTTTGAGAACAACTCCCTTTACAGCACACATGAAGCATTGTCTCCTCCAGTCTCAGCCTCTTCTGATGACTGCACACCCTTATCAGGTCCTCTTGCCCAGCCCTGAATCCGGGGTCTCAGTGAGGGCAAGGTCACCAGAAGAGAGACTGAGAGCAAAAGTAAAGTGAGAAGCCCAAGCCGATGAGCAGCTTGGCCCGCACCAGCTCTGGGCAGGATGGGTTGGATGGAACCAAGTGAGGCCTACTGGCTTCTGTCACACAGAGAACACATATGACCACAAGGGCAACAAGTTCACGTTCCAAGTCACGTCCTGTCTCCTCTTTGACCTTGCCAGCATTACACCTCTAGTCAGTCTCCTTGTTTCTTGGGACAGATTAAAATGAACGGTAGGAGTGAGAGCAGCCTCCTCTGCGACCATTAAGAAGACAAAATGCAACCTGATGGAAATTGATAGATTGTTATTGCACCCTAACAAGACATATGCTCTCAGGAAGCAGTTACTAGTTTTAATATTAGAAAAAGGGATTTCATCCATACCCCCAAGAGCTTATAGAGGGGTGATAGGTGAGTGGGGCGGTCAGTCTCTGCCAGCCTAATGCTTGCTCACCCTTAAAGTCTAGGCCTAATGCCCTCCCCCGGAATTCTTTGCTGAGTCCTTCCCCCAGCCCCTCCATGAATGTCTCCTGCCACCTGTAGCTCTGTTTCCCTACCCAACCTTTGCTACCTTGTATTCATGCTCTGTGTATAATTATCCTTTCTCCCACCATATATATGCTCCTGAGTATACGCAAGTTCAAGACCCCACACACAGAGTGGACAGCTGCCCAGGTTACCTGATTTTGTTTTTCACCAGAGGAGAAGTAAATGGCCTGGAAGCCTTACCCTTGAAAGTCTACATGTGTTTGTAGTTACTAGATGATCTAGCCCCGAGACACGGACAGAAGTTTCTTGGACAGAAGGGTAGGTTGGCCAAGTTCATTCTTCCTGTCTCTTGCTCACTGGAAATAGTTTAGGCAAATGGTGGGTTTGCAACAAAGGAATTGTTAGTATGTGAAAGCCATGAGAGAATTAAGAGTCAATGATTTTTCCTTCAATGGATTCCTTTCCTAAAATAATTTGCTATATTATAATACAAATTTGTTGGCATTAACAACACTCCATCATTGATTATCAAACAAATTTTCTGTTTTCCTGCTGTTTGTGTGCAAAGTAACTTTCTAAAGATTTATTTATTTTTATTGGAAAATCAGATTTACAGAGGGCAGGAGAGAGAGAGAGAGAGAAAGATCTCCATCCTCTGGCTCACTCCAAGTAGCCGCAATGGTAGGGTGGAGTCAATCCAAAGTCAGGAGCCAGGAGTTTCCTCCAGGTCTTCCACTTGGGTGCAGGGTCCCAAGGCTTTGGGATGCCCTCCTCTGCTCTTCCAGGCCACAAGCAGGGAGCTGGCAGGGAAATGGAGAAGCCAGGACACAAACTGACACCGATATGAGATCCTGGAACATGAAAGGACTCAGAAGAGGCTCTGGGCTCCTCGTTTCAGATCGGCTCTGCTCCAGCCGTTGCAGCTGCTTGGGGAGTGAATCATCGGACGGAAGATCTTCCTTTCTGTCTCTCTCCCTCTTTGTATATCTGACTTTCCAATAAAAAAAATTTAAAAATATATAAAAAAACCTAAGGTAGGGTTCAGTGATGTGGTAAAGCAGTTAAGCCATCTCCTGTGGCATCAGCATCCCACATGGACATCAGTTCAAGTTTCAGCTGCTCTACTTCTGATTGAGCTCCATGTCAAGGCCCCTGGGAAAGCAGCAGAAGGTAGCCCACATAGGTTGATCCCTGCAGCTTTGCAGAAGACCTGGATAAAGCTCCTGGCTCCTAGCGTCAGTCTGGCCCAGCCCACTGGTGGGCTGATAGTTGGTGAGTGAATCAGCAGACAGAAGGCCTCTCATCCCTGTCTCTTCTCCTCTCTCTATTAACTTTGCCTCTCAAATAAATGAGCAGATATTTAAAAAAAAGATTGATGTAAAAATAAGCTTTCATCATGATTTTTCTTTGCAATTTATCTATGTATGTCTAAACGTCTATACGTTGTTACACTATGCAGTCTAATAGAATAATTTTCAAATACCTGTTCCCAGACCAACAGTGCTCAGTGAAAAACTTCCGGAGAAAGATCAGCACAAGATACATTAGAATCTTTACAGTCATAAATATATTTTAAAAGACTGCTCTTTAGTTAGAAATTAAATTCTTGTTGATTTTTGGTTGGTTTTAAACGTCCATTGTTTTATAGAACTAAAGTGATAACACATGGCCATTTTAAAAGTTCTTATTTGTAAAAACAAAGCTGCTTGAAGTTTTAATGCATGGAATCTCAAAGTCCGAATTCTGGCAAGAAAAGCACCCACAGACCCACCCTGTTTGAGGGATGCCATCTCAGGACCATTGGGAGAAACCCCAAGAAGGAACCCGAGCAGAGCCTTCCCCGGCTCCTCTTAGCACTGCAGCACCTGCAGACTCCTAGCTGCTCAGCCCCACCTGGGAAGAAACCCCAAGTTTTCAGTGAGTCCAAGTTGGGCACTGGGTGAGGACAGACCTGAATTCACCGTGTCAAAGCAAAGCCTCCATCTATGGCTCAAACATCCATCCGAAAATTGGTATTTCTTTTTCCTGTCTCCAGGCAAGGCCGAGTCCCACAGGCTCCCTTCCAGGGTCTAGTTTTCATCTTGGAGGCCACAACCCCAGCCAGGCTCTCTACGCTTTGATCTGCATGGAACCAGAGTGTTAGAAATATGCTTGCATGGAGCTATCTGCAGCCTGCCTGAGGATATCTGTCGGAATGTGAGGATGCAGCTCAGACTGGGAGGCTCCCAAGTCTTTATTCACCTGATATGAGGTTTTTTTCTTCTTCTTTTTTTCTTCTGGCAGTTGACTAATGTCCCTGCTATGAGGGGCAGCAGTGGGACACACAGGGGTAGCTGATGGCGGAAGCAGACAGTTTTTGTCTTTGTTTTTCAGGCCAGGGACTCAGAGAAGTTCCAGCAAACGCCAGTACACTACAGGGCAGAGGGCTGTCAACAAACTCATGGGAAATACATATAATGATGAGAAGAAAAAAGCATTGCATGAATTGCAACATATTTTTAAAAATGCATTTATTTATTCATTTGTTTATTTGAAAGACAGAGAGACAGAGAGAGTGAGAAAATGCTCCCCACATGGCTGCAACAGACAGAGCTGGTCCATGCTGAAGCCCAGAGCCAGGAGCTCCATATGCACCTCCTATGTGGATGTCAGGAGCCCAAGAATTTGAGTCACCCTCTCCTGCTTTCGAGGTTCACAAGCAGGGAGCTAGATCGGAAGTGGAGCAACCAGGACTCAACCTGGCCCTCTGAGAGGGGCTGCCAGTGTCCCATGCAGCTGCTTACCTCACAATGCCTATCCCGGCAGTATCTTTTTTTTTTTTTTTCGCAGCAAAATAAACACATCTTTCAATTTCATATTCCCACACTTCCCGAGGTCCCTTTATATGCTCTGTTAGCAGTCCACAGCACTGACTGGGCATCTATAGGTCGGCTGTACCGTGCTATGACACACAAAGTGGGCACCATGGTCCTGGGGCATTCAACAACTGTGATCCATCACCCATCTCCAGCGACCGTGACTTCTTCCAAAGACCACATTGCCTCTGTCCCCAGGCCTTCTTCCTAGACTTGCCTTCATGTTCACAATGCATAAATGTATAAACCAAGTCTGATAGCTGGAAGACATTGGAAATGAAAGACTGTGCCATCAACAGCAACCACTTGCAGGCGCTCTGCCAGTACTTCCCTGTTTCCTAGACAATCTACTGAAAATCCTCCACCCATTCTTTCAGAGGTTGAGGGTGGCTGCTGGGCCAAATTGCCTGCTGGTGACAGAGAGAAGCAGACATATTCTGCATTGCCCAGGGAAAAAAATTGAAGAGGGAGAGAGAGAGAGACGAGGAATGTCCTTGACAAACAGCCTCTCTGCAGTACACCAGTGAGACGTGTCACCAACAGACCTTAAACGATGGATGATCAGAGACACAGAGAGAGCAGCTGGCTTGTATTTCACCAAGTCACACCACTCCCAACACAATCCAAAGCAGATCAAGAATTTCTGCATCCTTGGGGAAGTGCTTTAAGCAAACACAGAAACAGTGTGACTGAAGCCCCTGTTCTTGGACTCCTCCAGAAGGAGTCAGCGCCTTCCTGCTGGTCCTATCACGTGCCTTGCATGTCCATCACCCAAAGTACAATGCCAGCTCTGGAAGGCAGAGAGGGGGAGGATGGGTTCTGCATGGTAAGGGGCCTGCGAACGACAGCCTCCGCAGACGTGCCACGAAGAAATGGTCTTGTACTTCACTTTGTAACAATGCTGGGACGTGCACATGGTGGCCTTAACAGACAGGAACTCATTCAGAGAGCAGAGACCGAAATGTCTTATCAGCCTTTGAAGTCCTGCACGGTGACATCCTTTGGTTTCTTGCCCAAGGGTGGGGACAGGGCAGGGTGGGAGCGGTGGAAGTTGAAGATTTAAGAGTCTGTTTACTTGGATTCGCCTGCAAGAACATGTCCTACTTAATGAAAAAGGTGGAGCAGTGGACACAGGCCCTGTTGTAAAAGGAGAATAAGGCAGCACATTTGGTGCTGTAGCAGAAGAACAGACCTAACTGGACAACAACCCCAAACAAACGATGACAGCAAAAAATTTCAGAGAATGGAGCCAATGGACACTGGGAGGGTAACATCATCCTCGGATCGGTGAAATCGGCAGCATTCCAGAACTATCCAGATCACTAGGTCAGAACCCCTAGAATATGTACACAGTGAGACTCTGGGTGGATATGAGGTGGCGGTTCCTCATCCCTGGGGACTGGGCTATATGCAAAGTTGTGAGTGGTATTCCCCTTTATGTCTCCCCTTTCCTCAGTAACAAGAAGAAACAGCAAATTTGGAAGCAATGAATTCACCCAATTTTCCCTAAACCTTGATCCTTCCACCTGATTAATCGTGTAATAATTATTTTTTAAAATAATAAATTATTTTAAAAATGTAAAAGACTATTTACTAAGAATTGTAGAAATATTTTCACTATGGTACAAAGCAAAAGAGCTGATTTCTTTTTATTTATTTATTTATTTTTATTGGAAAGGCAGATATACAGAGAGGATCTTCCGTCCAATGATTCACTCCCCAGGTAGCCGCAACGGCTGGAGCTGCACTAATCTGAAGCCAGGAGCCAGAAGCTCTTCCGGGTCTCCCACGTGGGTGCAGGGTCCCAAGGCTTTGGGCCATCCTCGACTGCTTTCCCAGGCCACAAGCAGGGAGTTGGAAGGGAGGCAGGGCTGCCGGTATTAGAACCGATCCATATGGGATCCCGGCGCGTGCAAGGTGAGGACCTTAACCACTACACTATCGCGCTGGGCCTGAGCTGATTCTTAATATATACATATATTTTTTAGGATTTTTTTTTTTTCAATTTGAAAAGCAGAGTTAGAGAGAGAGGGAGAGAAATCTCCCATCTTCTGGTTCATTCCCCAAATGGCTGCAGTGCCTGGAACTGTGCTAGGCCAAAGCCAGAAGCATCATCTAGGTCTCCCACATTGGTGGCAGGGGCCCATATGTACTTAGGCCATCTTGCGCTGCCTTCCCAGGTGCATCGGCAGAGAGCTGAACCAGGAGTGCAGCAGCCAGGACTCAGAACGCGGCCCGTACGGGATGCCCGAGTTGGAGGCAGTGGGTTTAACCATTATGCCACAATGCTGGCCCCAAGCTGACTCTTTAAACAGCAAATGATATGATGGTGACGTGAAGGTGCCAACATCCTGTGAAGGGGTCATCCCACTGTGCCAAGGGCCTGCCACAGCTGTAGGTCTCTGGCTGAGGGGAGAACCTGCTCTCTTTTCAATCTTTTGCACTATTCTGTTTTGTGAAACTGAAGCCAATCATGGCAGCAGAAGCAGATTCTGAAGTTGTCAGCTTTCCTCTTACCCATCCCTGCTCCAGTCTGTCCTCCCAAACCCTGTCCTTCCTACTTAGCACCAGCCTGATCAACACTTACCTGTCCCAACATCTGTCTTTCCCTCCAACAAACCTCTTCCTCACACCTGTCCTTCCAACACCAATCCTTTCCACCAATACCTGTCTACCCTAGTGACAGCTGTTTTACCAACATGACTCTGCAGCCCCCCCGCATGCTCCCCATTAAGGACACCATCATCAGCTCCCCCTGGTGGCATACACCAGGAGGAATGATGGGTGCTGTTGTCATTTCTCATAAAGTATGCGGCGGGGCAGGGGAGGCCGGAGGTGGTCACAGAGCCCACACAGTTCTCTAGAACACTGACACCCCTAGGGTGGGTTCCAGCCGGCTGGTGACCACTTTCTGCACAAACTGTGCCCCCCAGCACAGCGTTGAGCATACAGCTCATGAGTTGCTTGTGGAGCAATGCCAGATGACTTCCACTCCTAATGTCTCTCTGTCTTTTCTGCCAGCGCTCTGCCCATCTTGGGGTACCCTCTATTTTTAAGGCTGTCATGACTCAGTCCTGGTTTGTTTTGGTTTGATCCTCATGCTATGGTGAAGGGTCTTACGCAACACCCGAGGGTCCTGGGGACTTAGTAAAAGTCAAGAAAAAGTAAGATTATTATGCACTGTCATTATCATGATGTACTGATCTCTGTAAGGGAGCCGAACAGCTGAGGAAATCTGTTGCCTTGAGATTTACCTTCTAAGAAGGCTGCATGGTTGCTTCTAGGGTACATGATGTTAGGATAGGCCCTGGGCCAATCATTGTGAAGAGCAGGTGAAAAACCACTGAGCGTTGTCAGCTCGGATGTTTCATGAAGGCCATCAGTGTGTATGCTTCAATGAGGCTGTCTACTGGAAAAGTCCCGGCAAAACATGAGCTCAACTGGAGTCCCTATCAGCAAATACAGGCCTGCTGTTCCCAGAGGAGCCACGACCGCGTGCACTGTCTCTGTCTAATAGGTATCAATAACATGTAAACAAGCTGAGCCCCATTTCTACAAACAGTTTTAGTGCACAATAGTATTAGAAATCAGACCCTTGGTTAAGTTAGCTCTTAACTAGACACACACACACAGGGAGGCCTAGGGGTGTCTGCACATAGGCTCTGGAGAGGTTCCTCCACACACTACACTTTTGGCACCTGTCCCCAAATGGCCTCTTCCTTTGAAATCCTCTGAGTGACCGTGGCTGCTCTGAGGTTCACAGTGGGCTTTGGAGCACCAAGGCCACACACTTCTCCCTAACGACATCAAGGGGACAATGTGGCAAGGGAAGACTAGGAGAGGTGCTGTAGGGGGTGATCGCCTTAAAAGACAAACCTAAGCAAAAAGCCCCTTGCTTGACTCATGTGAGCAGAAAAAAAAAAGAGAGAGAGAGAGAGAGAGAGAGAGGCTCACAGAGCACAGCTCAGGAGGTTGAGTCAACAGCAGTAACTCAGTTTGCAGTAAACCAGGAAGCTAGAAACAAAGTCACTCTGCAAAATGCTTAACACCCTCATTAGGATGTGTGGCCCCTGAACAGTTCTCATCACCTCGGAGATCAACGCCCCAGCCAGTCCCTGGGCTCCTTGCCAAGCCAGGAAACACGAGTGACCCAATGTGTAACAACCCAGATTTCAGAAATCAAGATTGTAAGATCAAGGGGGAACTCAAAGAAATGACTGCTTGGTTCATTAGAACACAGAAATTTAAAATCACTTTGCACAGTTGTAAGGTGTCAACTCCAGTTAGTTTCTCAGATCCCACTAGATACCCCTGGAGTTTGCCTACTTCCTGGGCCACAGCCTGACCGTACCTGTGGAGCTAACTATAGGCAAGGCTTCTTGGCAGGGCGCTGCTGGAAGGTTTTCTGACTGGGGTGAGGCAGGTGCTAAAGGCACAGATTTAGTTGCAAGCATGGCAAGGTCTTTGACAGTGCATAGAACATGGTATATGATGGGTCCCACATTGTACCAGTCCTCGGCACTACAGCCAATCAACACAAAATAACCAGGAGCAAACTAACTTAAATGTTAGGGTTGGGCATTTGGATACCCATGGAGATGTCCAGTTGGAGTGCCTGAGTTCGAGTCCTGGTTCTGGCTTGTGATCTCAGTTTCCCGGTAAAAAGCAGTAGCGATGGCTCAGGTAGTCGGATCACTGCCTTGCATGGGGTGTCTGGACTGCATTCCCAGCTCCTGGCTTTAGCTCTCCCAGCCCTTGTAAGAATTTTGGGAGTGGTCAAGCAGATGGAAGCTCTCTCTCTGTCTCTTTTTCTGCCAAATAAAGTCTATTAAAAAAAAAAAAAACAACAACAACTAGCATTCCGGAGCATAGCTCTTCTTCATACTGAGTAGAGAATGTGGTCCAAGCAACATTAGTCTTTTTAGCTCTGGATCAAAAGAGTCTACCAGGCTAAGCTCGCTTTCAGGAATCAGTCATGAGCATGGGCCAGGGGCTGGCCAGGCTGTGGTCAGGTTCAGCACTTGGATGACTGCGGAAGGGATGCAAGGAGAGAAGCTTGCAGAACTCAAGTGTGATGCAGAAGGTCTCAACAGCAAAAGCCTAGCCCGGAAATCCACCTGCTTTCTGAACAAAAGCACCTTTTGTCATTGATTTTACAATCAACCCTAGAGGCAGTTCACAAGTCTGTCCCATTGCATTACCATTATAAACCGAAAATAAAGTAAAAGCAAAATATTACTTGCTTTCCAATTATTTTTTTTCAATCCCTGAGTATATTCAAAAGAAAATAAAGCCAGCTACCACTCATTCAATGTGTGTATAAGGGCCAGTTAGTGGGATAAGCACTTTAGCTATACCCATTTGGCTTTCAAAAGATGTAATCCAACTTTCTCAAGAGATTGAGTTGAGGAACAAGCTGATGCTTGTCTTCACTGTTTTACAGCCTCCAGCCACAGCCCATGTCCACATATCTAAAGCAACACTTCTTCGACTCATTGAAAATCTGTTCTGGGCCAACAGTGAGGCATAGTGAGCTAAGCTGTCACCTGAGATACCAGCATCTCATACTGGACAGTGGTTGATTTCCTGGCTGCTCCACTTCCCCTCCAGCTCCCTGTTCACAAGCCTGGGAAAGTAGCAGAAGATGACTCAAGCACCTAAGTCCCTGTCATCCACATGGGAGAATCAACTGGGGTCCTGGGTTGAGCTTGGCCCAGCCCCCGCTGCTGCACCCATTTGGAGGAGTGAACCAGTAGATGCCAGATCTCTTCCTCTTTCTGTCACACTGCCTTTCTAATAAACACACGTTTTTTAAAAGTTGACAATTGAAAAAAAATTGTAGTAACAGCCCTGCCCCATACCCAGCCTGACTGGAAGGATGCTGGCAGAAAATGAAGATAAGAGCATCTCAGAGCCTTCCAGGTGACAGGGGTGTCAGCTCCCAGCTGACAGAGTCACAGGATGCAGGTGTGGCCTCAGCTGAGATGATGGGAATGCAGGACAGCCACTGTGTTGGAGCTCAAGCTGGGGCTGCACATAGGCTCTGGCAGGAAGAAATACAGAGGCAGAGGGCATCTTCTACAAGACAGGTTGGAGTCTTGCAGTAGCTTCACAGGGCACCTTTAGAGGCAATGCCCAAACTGGCAGACGTCATGGAAACCCAAAGACATGCAAAGAAGATTCCCAAGCACCATTGTAGACTGTGGCATCTGTGAGGAAGACATCTACTGTTATGAGAGCTGTCCTTGCTACTCTGGTTTTACCTTTGTGGATGTGATCCGATAGGAACATCAGGGTGCGCGTGTGTGTGTGTACACAGAGGAGTTCCCCACACACATAATCCAGTGCTATGACGTTCACAATCAATCAAGATGACATGATTCTCTTTAGTCCCCTCCTGGGACTTCCCTGGAGTTATACCCTTCTTCAACTTGGGAAGTAGGTGTTTACTATTTTCCCACTCAGTCTTTTTTATCTTCTTTTATGATTTATTTTTATTGGGAAGTCAGATATACAGAGAGGAGGAGAGACAGAGAGGAAGATCTTCCAACCATTGATTCACTCTCAAAGTGGCCGCAACAGCCGGAGCTGCACCAATCCGAAGCCAGGAGGCTCTTCTGGGTCTCCCATGCTGGTGCAGGGCCCTAAAGCTTTGGGCCGTCCTCAACTCTTTCCCAGGCCACAAGTAGGGAGCTGGGTGGGAAACAGGGCCGCCAGGATTAGAACCGGCAACCAAATGGGATCCTGGTGTGTGCAAGGCAAGGCCTTTAGCCACTAGGCTACCGTGCTGGGCCCCCCCTCAGTCTTTTACAGGAAAACTACTCCTTAAACACATGCCATATCATCCATTCTTGGTAAGATTACTCAAATCATTTGTTACAGGAAGAGTGTCAATTGTCAACAGATTTTTAGCATCCGTGCCGTTCAGGGTATCCTATCGGTACACGGAAAGAAAAGAAATAAAATTCCTACTAGCTCTAAAAGGATCTCTATTTTTGTATCAATGTAAAAAAAAAAAAAAAAGTGAAAGTGTCCTGGTAGGAATTACCCAAAGGGGAGGCAAAAGGAATTCGAAAGCTGCATAGGTATCTAAGAATATTTTGAGATGTGTACAAGCAGACCGTGCCAAGCCCTTCAGGCTTCACACGAAAGTTTTACTTCCAAGTTGTCATCTGCTGGTTTCTTCTGTTGCTTCTCATTTATCCACTCTGATTGACTCAGCTTCCCTACACAGGATGGTGGAGCAGACGGCTGCACCAGAAATTTCCTGCCCCAGCATTTGTAGCAAAATTCTGCCTTCCTGTATTCCTTTGCAGGGTTATTGCAAGGACAGCTCATAAACCTTGATGCGATCAAAACCACAGACTCAGATAAATTAATAGTGGAGGTTCCATTTCCAAACATGCCCATTTTACATTCTGATGAGGAGCCATCCAAAGATAATGAACTTGGGCCTCTTTTGGATGGTGGCATCTGCATTACCCCAGCGATTCACCTATCAAATTAATTTAGATTTAGAGCCAAAATCAACACTGCTGTCAGAGAGTTTATTTCTATTCATTTAAGGACTTCCAGGCTAAAGAGTGATTGGTAAGATTTTTAATGTCTTGAGAAGGGGAGAAAAAAATTCTGCAAGAAAGGAATTCTCCTTGGATCTAGCCAGGAATATACCAAGCAGTTACTGTGAGATTCCATCCTACAAGCATGGGAGGAGCTCAAACACAATCCCTACTCTGAATGGGCTTCCCATCCCACCTGCAGGGATACTGATGCTGAGGACGAGGACACACAGTGACAGCTAACCATCACTGACGACTTACCCTAAGCCGGGCTGCACCCTGTTACTCCTCAGGAGGCATTATTTTCAAGAGAGTTCACAGGCGAATAACCAAAGGCATACAAAATAGGAAACATCAAAACAGTACATCTCACAGATGAGTTTCAAATCATCTTCATATTCTACCTCTTCTGATTCAGAATCACAATGAGGCAGGCGATCCCAGGGCTACCCCACAGTTGTATAGAATGGCAATGGCAGAACCACAAGTGGGAAGGAGTCATGGTTTCTAAGGATGGAATGGAAAGGCAGTTCTGTGAGATCAATGAAGACTGGACCAGGATTTCCATCACCCTTGACCATGGAGATTACTTCCTGTGTGAGTCACCCGGACAGCATCCCCAAAGGAGGGTCATGAAACAAAGCCCATGAAGGGGGAGTATGTTCACATTAGGGCAGAGGGCCCCAATATCAGTTGAAAGGAGCAGCCAGAGCACCCCATGGCAGTCACTAGGGACATTTGAGGCTCAGGAAGTGGACCTGTTTGGCTTTGAGAGAGGACCAACAGCATGAGCAGAATATGACTGGGGGCAGGAAAGAGGGTGCAACGTAACCGGATCAAGGATGTTAAAATGGTCAAACTTAGCAGAAGGGGAGCGGAGTCAGGGTACAGTGAAAACACAATGGATACGGAGAAAAAAGATCTGATCACTGAACAAATTATGGAATCCATTACTGTACACTCAAAACTGCAATGATGGTAAACTATAAACATAAACAAACAGAACCTACTTTCCAAACTGAAGGGCATTTGGGTTTTCGTAAGAAAGCAGAGAATCCCTACCCGTGCACATCTCCAAAGCTCATCTTGCCTATGACTTGTTTCTAACTTTATCTTCTTTTATGGCTGAGCCTCAGATTGACTCACATCCTCTCACTGGGAGCTAAAAGGGAAAGCGACACATCATCATCATTAATAATGAATGCAGGGGGACTCAGGTTCCCCGCCCTACCCCCGACAGGAAAAGCTCCCAAGTGCAGCTGAAGGAGAGCAGCATCCATTGCAGTTCACCGTCTGCAAATCGCCTCCATGGAAAACCTTCACCGAACTGTGTCCTCCAGAAAGACAAGCTCAGAGGGAACCTGGCTCGGAACCGGGGCCTGTGGATGCAATTAGACAAAACAAGGTCCTTCTACAGTGGGTGGGCTCTACATCCCAAGAATGCAAACCTACATCCTCAAGAGAAGACATGCAGATTAGACACACACACAGGGACAATGACCTGTGACTATGGAAGCAGAGATTAGAGAGATGCTACCACAAGCCAAGGAGCTTCCAAGCTACAAGACCTGGGATAGATTCTCGCCAAAGTCCTGCTTCTGGACTTCTTGCTTCCAAAACATGCCAAGAAACACACTCCTGTTGCTTTAAGCCACTTGGTTCATGGCACTGGGAAATAAATATCCAGCTTTGTCACCCTTTTGGAGACCTAGAAGCATAAAGCGAAAACACAGGCTCACTTGGGATAGGGGAGACTGAAGGTTCCAGCTCCACACTGCAACTGCCTCCCAGGGCACTCAGCTCTCATCCTGCAACTTTTGAGCTAGATGAGCCTGAGGCTTCTTTGGGGTCTCCAGTTCTAGGATTCCATCACAACACAGCCACAGGTCCACGGGAGGTGAGACTACACAGGAGCTGAAAAAGGAAGACACGTGCAGACTCCAGAAAGCCACAGTGACCAGTACAAGTCAAGGAGAATGCAGAAGGAGGAGTAATTAGCGGTGGTGTTTGCACGGACCATATGCCACATCATCACCCCGTCTTCCCATCAAGTGGGGCCCGCAGCTCTCATGCCAAAGCGAGTTAACACAAAAGAGATGCCAGGAGCTGCTCGAGGACGCAGAAGCAACGCCCTAGCTGGCAGGGGCATCTCTGCAGCCACACTTCAGTTTCCCAACCTGCACGTGCCAAGGTCATCGCAGCCACATGTGGAGAAGAAATGAACAAGATGGGAAAGAAAGGCTAGCCCCTACCTTCTCCCCACCACTCCTCACCCTAGCAATACAGCACACTTTTGCTTACACACGATGCCTGGCTGGCAGGGTCCCTGGAACTGCTAGAAATCAATGATTAGTAAAACAATCCCAATGGTTCCTACTAGTAAAGGCCATCAAGAAACTCCTGTGAAAACCTCGGCCGGATACACACACTCCTATTTTACCTTTCTTTCAAAAGAAAATTGCGGCTGTCACATTGCACCCATTCATTACTGTCATCGACTCTTTCAAGAACGGCTAATCAGAAAAGCCTACAGAGGTATTTAATCAGGCTTTTTTCTTCTTCTTCTTCAAATGACCTAATGTTTTGGTATGAAACTGCTGCCAGCTCACACTGGGTGGGATTTTTAGCACTGTCAGCATTTAATTATTATTTTATCGTGGATTTCTTTACTTTCCTACAGGGAAGAAATACCTTAAAATTTTTTAAAAGCTCAACTCTTTAAAAAAAATTTCATGAGATATTGCTTTTCCTATTTTGCTTTGTGAAAAATGACCAGATTGGGATGCAGGCATGTATCACAGACATGCACTCGCAGGTTTGTGAGCAGTGCTACTACAGCTTGCCTTCAGCTCCCAGGACGACGAAGCTACGAGTGCAAGGGGCTTTCCTGGTGTTAGTCTGGGGGCAGAAGAGCCAACTCAGGGCCCACTCCCATTGGCACGTGTCAGCAGCCTCCTGTTTCCTGTCCCATGATCCTCCAGTGAAGCCTGCAGCTCTGACCCCCATCACTCTCTTCCCCCTCCCTTCATCTTCCTCCTTATTACGCTGCCTTTGTCCCTCTAAGACAGGAACAAGAAAGCAAAAGGAAGAAAAGGATGACCGATAGAAAGAAGGAGAAGGTGTGAGTGTGAACGTATGGCTCCCATCCCCTGTAACTTAAGTTTACTATTACAGAGACCAACAAAGGTGGCCTAAGGGCCAGCGGTCTCATCATGGTCCCTAAAACTAGTTTTTTTTTCAACTTTCATTTCTTCCTCATCATTCATCCAGGTTTTTTTTTTTTTAGGAAAAAAAAAAAGTCATTTCATCACCAACACCACAAAAACACCCAAACTCTCCGTCTGCTTCTCTTCCCCTTTCACTTGATCTCAGAGCTCTGGGTCTCGGCCAGGGATGCTTGATGCCAGCAGGTCACCAAGAGTGCTCCACAAAGCAGGCAGGCAAGCAAGCGACTGTGCTCCCCAGCGGAAGGAAGAAAGCTTAGCATTGATTTGAATATGATGGCAATGACAAGACAGGTCCCAGTGGCTCCCATCTACCAGCCTCAGAAATGCTCTGTGCCAACCACATTCTCCACTTCAAAGAGAACTTGGAGCTGCACCCCCAAGCCTGTCCTCCCACACCCCCTCATCCCATTGCAACCAATGCCACTTTCTGCATGTCAGAACCCCAGGACTTCTGTTCTAAAGTTCTCTTTCCCATCACTACTTCATATGTCACCTTGTTACAGCACAGGGACTCAATCAAAAGAAAGAGTTCGCACCCACTAGTTGGCTCTGCTAACCACACATTAGCCGGGGCTGCTCCGGGCCATAATCAGGAGCCATGAACACAATCTGGATGTCCCACATGGAGACAAGGGCGCAAGTATTTGTGTCACCTTCTGCTGCCCATGAAGCTGAGTACTACCAGGAAGCTGGAATCTGAAATAGAGCCAAGGAACCAGTGTTGTGACGTGATAGGTAAAGTTACTACCTGTGACATGGGCATGCTGTATGGATGCTAGTTCATATCCTGGATGTTCCACTTCTGATACAGCTCCCTACTAATGTGCCTGGGAGAAGCAGCCAAAGATGGTCAAGTACTTGTGTCCCTGCCACCCACTGGAAGACCTGGAAGAAGTTCCCAGCTCCTGGTTTCAGCCTGGCCCAGTGCTGACTGCAATGGTCATCTAGAAAATGAACCAGCAAATGGAAGGTGTGTGTGTTTGTATGTGTGTGTGTGTGAGAGAGAGGGAGGGAGAAAGTGGGTAGGGGAAAGTCACATGATCAGAAGCAGCAATGGGATGAGTCTTCCAGGTCCCCTAAGCCTCAGCTCCTGCCTGTCTTTTATGTCCATCTCTGTCAGGCGGCTGTGCTGTACAGTTCAGCCAATAAGCATGGCTGACTGCTGTGCAGGTCTCGCTAGACTCCCAAGTTAACACAACCCACCAGCCTTCATGCCGCCAGAAAGTCTTGGTCATGAGAGATCAATTCAAGCATGTTTGTTGGAGCCAGACATTGTTCTAATCAATGGAGATTTGTGGCTAAAATTAAATGTAGTTTCTGCTTTTAAAGGACTTTTCAGAGCAGAGTGGAAGGCAGCCATTACACATCAGCCTTACACACATGGCTTCACATGCACCCATAAACAGCGCCACCGCTGGTAACCGACAGGAAGTGGACTTGATGCTGTTGGGACCTGGACTCATTCATGTTTGCAGCCTTCTCTTGACCATCATATTAGTCCCTTTCCCTTACCACCCAGGGAGCTACACAAAAGAATAAAGCCAAGAAGTACTCCAAGCATGACGTGATCAACAGCTGAGCCGGAGGTGAAGCTTGGCCAAGGCATGCTCCCTTGGTCACATGGAGTCACATGGCCATATTGAAGGCACAGTGATCTTGCCCTTCATCACTTCTGGCCCATTTCCTGTACTGTGATACAGGATGTCACTGCTCCACCCAAGAGGAAAGGAGAGCAACTGATGTGTGGTTCAGAAAGGGGTGGGATCCCTGGCAGCAACCCTACAGGGCAAAGAATCTTTCCTAATTATCAAATGAAGAAACAAGTTTGGGGAAGGAAGGAAGGGATTCCAAGCCACGCTGGTAATGCCACCTGCAGCATAGGAACATCACAGGAAATCCACAACCACTACCAGCAAAAGAAAAGCCACTGTTTCTCAAAACGTCAAAGTGCAGCAACATTTTCAACAGTGAAATCTCCAGAACAACCCAGAGATGGAAATAAGTTCAAGGCCCACACAATCAGCACTTCACTCCAAGATTACCCCCTCAAACTTGTGTTCAAGACCAACTGACTCTTTACTTCTAACTTAAATCCAAATAGCCGTGTTGGTCTGGCTTCTTAGCTTCTACATGGATAGACAGGATAAATGAAAGTGGTTCCTGGTGGGAGTGAAAGTGATTGTCATGGAAGTGATGGACTGAGAATGAAATAGAATTAAGTGGAGGTGGACAAATATTTTCTGCAAAGACAGGGATCAGAGTGTCAATATTTTAGGCATTGCACACTGCCTCATCTCTACCAGAACCACTCAGCTCTGCCATGGTGGATCTGAAGTGACCTCAGACAACATGTAAATGAATGAGCTAGGCTAACTGCCAATAAAACTTTATTTGTAGAAATGGGGTGGGTCGGATGTGGCCCACAGGCTATATGGGTTGCCTACTGGTGGAAGGCAAAAAGCTTCAAAGCCAACACAAAGTTAGCAATTTGCAGCCACGTCATAAAGAAACAAATAATCCCAACTTCAAAGGCCCTCAGGACATCTAGCACGGTCCTTGATCACAGAGAATTTCAGAACTGTGAGTAACCCTGAGAGTCTTAGAGTCCAATCCTCATTTTCATAAACGAATATATACTCAGAGAGGTTAAGAGATGTGTGAGAGGGCACATAGCTGACTAATGCCTAAACTTAAATTAGAACTAGAGTTTTGACTCTAAGTTTAGAATTTTTTCCATTATCCCATGGCTATTATTTCAGTCTTCTTGGTAACAATGGAGTGGAGGAAATGATCATTTAATTAAAACACTACACCCTGGAGGTTGTGAACATTCTGGAATCACTAAAGTATACAGTTCTAGATGTTTATAAAGATGATTCTGTAATCATTATGACAAAGGTTAAATAAGGTTTCATGTCCTCAGAGAATGTGGTTTTAAAAGGGCTAAAAATAGTAAATTATAAATTATGTTAAAAATCAATATATGTGGAAATCCTTGCTTTCCTGTGAATGAGAAAATGATGTTACCACCATCCATAGAATGTGAAAGGCTAGGGGGCTGGCAAAAGCTGTAGTAGGCTAAGCCTCTGCCTGTGGTACCAGCATCCCGTATGGGAACCTGTTCAAGTCCCAGCTACTTCAGTTCTGATCCAGCTCCCTGTTTATGAGTCTGGGAAAGCAGCAGAGAACAGCTCAAGTCCTTGAGCTCTGGTACCCTTGTGGGAGACCTAGAAGAAGCTCCTGACTCCTAGCTTTGGATCAGCCCAGCTCTGGCTGTTGCAGCCATTTTAGGAATAAACCAGTAGATGGAAGATTTCTTTCTTGTTCTCTGTGTCTCTTTCTCTCTGCCTTTCAAATAAAAGTAAACTAATCCTTAAAAGTAAGAATGGCTTGTGGTTGTGGCGGATAGGGTTAGACGTGTTCATCAATTCTGGCTGATTTCAGGCCCAACAATCACCCAGACTGGCAGGCTGAGTCATTTCTCAGATACTCGGACATCCCTCATTCATTCAACTGTCTCGTCCAACTAAACGACAAAAGCCAGTCTGTTCTACCTGCCCTTTTCCTTTGCTGTCATTAGCAATGTCTCCTGCTCCTTTTCGGAATTAATTAAGAAATAAAAATAGAAACCCTGACATGTTTATAAAGATTCAGAGCACTGGTTAAACATCAAAGAACAGAGGTTAGGAACACAGAGGTGACAAATTTTATTTCTGTGATGACAAGTTAGAGTCCTCCTGCCAGCTGGTCCTCGCGGTGGCCGGAAGCATGCACCTGTCCACAGAGAAGCCAGGTGGGAGGGGGAGCCCAAGAGGCCCCTGGGGCCTGGGAACTGTCCCTGCCACGCAAATGAGTTTTAATTGGTCATTGCACAGGCTCCTGAGAGCTGGTGGCAGAGCTGGAGTCTGACCACCAAGGAGCACACGTGTCTTTCTGTGCAGACCCCACAGCAGGGCTCTGGTTTGGGGGGCACAAGGGGAAGAGGGAGGGTTCAGAGGAAGAGGGGACAGGGATTGGGTGACCTCAGGCAACTGAGTGACCCCCAGATGCACTTCCTGTTTGTTGGTCCTGCCAAAGAAAACGAGAAGCACAAAGTGATGGGCAGCCCCTGATTAGATCGGCCACCTCAGGGAAAGGTTTCACTAAATCAGGAGCAACCTGGGGCTGGATTTCTGGCAAGCCAACCCTAGCAGATATGGTCTGAATTGGAAATGGATTTCATGGGCAGATAAGGGCTAATAAACGGCAGGTCACTCAAAAATCATATGTCATCAAGCCTCAGACAGTGTAAAGTTTGTTATCAGTAATTGAATGCGAGACAGGCCTAACCCTTAGCAAATATTTAATTTTAAGACACACCTACTGATTTGTTCAGATACGGTGCATACAGTATATTAAAACCATATTGCAAGAAGCCGAAGGCCAATAAAGCTGCACTTGGAGGACTCGTGGGCCCATTGCTTCCTGAACACACTATTGAAAGAGACTAGGCCCTCCCTCTGCACAACCAATCCACAGCAATTCCCAAAAGGCACTGGAGAAGAAAGCCTACCCAGACATTACCCAGATCCTGGCCCAGAGCCCCACCATGTGCTGCGTGCGTAAGAACTGGAGGCAAGAAGAGGCCCCTTCACGTTGCACCTGTGGGGCCTGAAGGCTGCAGGAGGACGGGGCGAATTGACTAAGGAATGCCACTGAGGAGCTAAGGAGAGTCTTGTTTCACGGAAATAGGAGACAGGGAAGTATATCTACGATGCCTGCTGTCATTGCTGCTCTCAGCCTCTCCCTTGCAGTCTCCATCATCCAGGATGCTTCAAAGCAGACTTCCCCCTCAGTTTCCGGTTGCAAGTGTCAGCCCCGGGGAAGGTGGTATCAGGAATAAGGCTTCCCAACGCACATGTCTTTTTGAAAAGGAAGGTTTTTTTTAAACAATGGAGTTAAAAGCACAAGTTTAGGGCCCCGTGTGGTAGGCTAATGGTTAAAATCCTTACTTTGCAAATGCTGGGATTCCATACACGCACCAGTTTGTATCCCAGCTGCTCCACTTCCTTTCCAGTTCCCTGCTTATGGCCTGGGAAAGAAGTTCTAGAACAGCCCAAAGCCTTGGGACCCTCTGTCAATGTGGGAGACCCAGAAGAAGCTCCTGGCTTTGGACTGGCTCAGCTCTGGCCATAGCAGCCATCTGGGGAGTGAATCATTGGTTGGAGATCTCTCTTTCTGTCTTTCCCTCTCTCTCTTTAATTCTGATCTTCAAGCAAAATAAATCTTAAATAAGTAAATAAAGTAAGTAAGTAAGTAAGTAGAAGCTCAGCTCCAGCAAGGACCAATGAAGTGTGCCGTAGACACTTTCCTAACAAGGTTTTGGGTCTCCCTTCGGGGTGGCAAGGCCTGCTGGGTAAACATTTGGTGGCTGGCAAAGAGATGGCAGAGAAGAATGAAATGTTCTTAATAGTGTTCCTCCTGGGAAACACTGAGGGGATGGCATGCTTTGGACAGAATTTGGCTCCCTAAATTCACGCCAATGTCTAAACCCCAAAGCCTTGTGCTGACATTCAATGGTTTCAGAGACCCACATGTGTCTGCAACCCCTCACATCTGTAATCAATGTTGAAATTTAAGAATAATAAAAATAGGGCCCAGTGTGGTAGCCTAGTGGCTCAAGTCCTCGCCTTGCATGCGCTGGGATCTCATAGGGGTGCTGATTCATTTCCCAGTGGCCCTACTTCCCACCCAGCTCCCTGCTAGTGGCTTGGGAAAGCAGTCGAGGACAGCCTGCAGGCCTTTGGACCCTGTACTTGCATGGGAGACCCGGAAGAAGAAATTCTTGGCTCCTGGCTTTGGATTGGCTCAGCTCCAGCAGTTATAGCCACTTGGGGAGTGAATCAGTGAACAGAAGATCTTCCTCTCTGTTTCTCCTCCTCTCTATATATCTGACTTTGCAATAAAAAGAAATAAATCCTTAAAATAATAATAATAATAGTTAACGGACTGATAGACTGAGGGTGGAGACTTCATCTACTGAAGGACTTCAGGATGTAAGCCCAAGAGGGGGACTTCGGGTAACTGGGTTGTTTACATAAGCAGAAGCTGTCTCCTGTGTCTCCCTCTGCTTCCTGACTCAGCAGATGACGGCCCCTCCATCCCAACCTGCTGGCCGGTCTCCACCAGACACCTGACTCATGGGGTCTGCTGCTCTGTGACTCTGAACCTCCACAATGTGAGCTGAAAGAACTGCCCTCTTCCCAAGCCACTCCTCTGGGTATTTCAGTTACAGCAACGGACGGTGAACTAATACACGGACAAGCAAACTGGGAGTTGGAGGGAGTTGCGTGCCAGTCGTCACCTGGCCTATCCAAATGATGGCCCTAAGATGTGACATCATCATCTCAAAGGGACCCTTTAGCAGACGAAGGTTTAGTTAGGGTGCTAGAAAACAGCTTTTTTATATTTTCTAAGGCTAATTTTTTTGGTCATCAGCTGTTTATAAGAGACATTTAAAAAAATAGAAATGTATTTATATATTTGAAAGTAGAGTGACAGAGCGGGAGGAGAGAGAGAAAGAATTTTCTATGCACTGGCTTACTTCCTCAAATGGTGCAATAGCCAGGGCTGCACCAAGCCAAAGGCACATGCCAGGAATTCTACCCGGTGTTCCAAGTACGTGAGCCAGCCTCTGCTGTCTTTCCAAGCACATTAGCAAGGAGCTGGATCAGAAGCAGAGCAGCTGGGATGCATCACAAGTAGCAGCTTAACCCACCATACCACAGCTGTAGCTCAGCTGCTTTTGAGGAGGGATTTCCAACCATTTTTCATTTTCCATCCCTGCACCAGCGCCTTGACGGGAGATGATCATTAATGATCTTATAGGCAGTGGCCAGAACTAGAAAAGACTGGGCTAACAGGCAAAGGCTTGGCTCTTCTGCTTCCTGGGCTTAGCATCAGTAGCCCTAGGCCTCCCAGCCTCTTTCAGCCCTTTAATGATCTTCCCTAGAAGATCCAGATTTGCCTTTATGGCTACAAAATCATGAATCTCTTCACCCTACTGCTCATCGTACCTTCATGGGGACTGAGCACCCGGGATCCTGCAACAAGGCAGTGTGCTGCTGTTCCCCCAGCTTACCCTGTACACAGACATACCTAACGAGGCCTGCAGAAATGTAACCACCTGAGATCAAGCACATAAGAAAAATGACCAAGTCCTGTACGGCAAAAGGAGGTGGGGAGGACAGGCTGCCTGTTTGAGCTGATACTGGTGAAGCCAGCCCAGTCTCAAAGCTTCCTCTTCATAGACCACAATGGTCTGTCCCCTTCTGTGATAAGGTCCTTATCACTGAATCCGCCCAGAAAGAGGGATCCTCAAAAGACACTGACTCCAGAAAGTCAGACCAAAGCCACCCTGGAGATGACCTGAAAAGGACCTTGCCTTCTGGCCAGCTTCCAGGGTCAATCAGTGACGAACAGTGGGCCCTCCAAGTTCAGGATGAAGACGCCACTAAGGGCGCCTGAGTGCTTGTTTTGGGTCAGAAAGCCCTGGCTACAGTGAGAGGCAGTGGAGAACAAGGCTAAATGCTGGGAGAGGCAAATGACAGACTGGGCAGACAAACCACCCATGCCCCAGTTTTACCAAAGGCAGGTCCTCCCCAGGGCTGGGGAATTCTCTGCAAACAAAAGCTCAGTTTGCAACTCATCATTACAGCCGAACACAAAGCACAACTCCAGAGCACAAACCACCAGGAATGCCCAAGTCAGCATTCTGGAGCCAGAAGGAACTGCCATGCTTGGTCCACTGGATGCTGCTTCGGGACAAGTTTTCTTCTCTCTCGTGCACCTACTGATGTGCAATTCAACCTACAACCCTAAGCCAGAGCTCCCGACCCTTTGGGGTATCATCCGCTGCTTCCCAGGAACCTAGAATCAGAAGCGGAGCCAAGACTCAAACCAATGATTCCGATGTGAGGATCTGAAGGGTTGGATCCACACTTGCCTCTCCCACAATCATTTCTCATTTAGGGTCAGTCAGCTCAGATTAGGCTTCTGTCTACTTTGCAAGCCTCTGGCTAAATCACGGTCAAGTGATCAAGTGAACAGGAAAAGAACATGGCTCAGGAGGCATGGGCACACAGCCACCCCTCTCCCTTCCAACGAGTGTAAAACTGCCTGCAGTGGAACCAGGCAAACCACACCAAAGCTGGGAGAAGAACTGGGCTTTGGAGTTCTGCACATGCTGTCCCAGAAGCAAATTCCAGTTTTGACTTCATATGCAATTACTGTTCTGCCTGCTTTTTACACCTCTGAGAGCTTCCAAGTTCACTTTCCAGAAACACCCATCTTAGTCAGCTCTGGGAGCCCCATCGGAAAAACATCAGAAATATCAAAACAGCCACGTGCTCCGGCACTTAGCACTTTGTAGAACAATTTGAATTTAGTGCGCTTAGATCACTTTATATTGACTAATTTAGAAAAATTGGCTTTAGCTGACTTAGCTGGCTGCCTTTCACTGCCAAACCAAATACTCCACTTTAAAATACACCCCTGCGCACTCACGTGATCTCTCCTTTTAGGCTAGGAATGTAATGTTGACATAAGCGTCAAATAAAATTAATGAGAGAATGGGCCTTCCAATGGTGCTCCTGTGAAGGGAGTTTGTTAGGCTGGGCCCTTTGAGATCAAATGTATATATAATTATATAACTCATATGAGGAAAGAATCTGTTAAGTTTTAGCAAATTTATACCTTTCGCAGCAATGCTGTTATGTACAAAAAAAATTAGGTTGCAAGTAAATTAAGATGGAAATACCATCAGACCAGGAGGCTGTCAGAGCAAATGATTGTAGAATTAGATGTGCGGCCCATCTGCTGGGTAGTGAATCCTTCCTTCCCTTATCTATATAAAATTCAGATCAGACGTCTGCCGCCGGCCTCCGTACTTCCGCTTCTGGCTCTGCAGAGAAGCCACCTCCCGCCAGCCCAGCTCCTTTTCTCTCTCCCCCAGCCCCTCCCGACCGGCCACTTAGGAAGCATAAAAATGGCAGTTAGAGCAATAACAGGTATTTTCACTCAACAGTCAAGGCGCTGGATTCTAGCCAAGTGGCGCTGGAAGAACTACTTTGTCTTTTATTTGTAGTCTCCAAGATCTTCCCCAAGCAGAACAGAATCATGGGAAACCACTCTCATCATTGAGAAGAACCGCTCGCTGAACAAGCAAAGCAGCAAACTCTTGCACAGGGAAAGACTTAAGACTTTCCTGGACCTACACGTATTGCCTTGCCCCTCCAAAATAGTAGGCAGGACCACACGAGCATTTATGCAGAGAACCTGCAAGGGTCTAGGGCGCGGGGCCTGATGGGATGCCTGAAGGCGAGGAGTTTCCAGGCGAATAATGATCTTGTTCAGGTGTTCACATTTCACATCTGAGTCCTACACCTTGCATTCCACCTATCACACTTCTCTTTGAGTCTTCCTTTTTCATTGACGGATGTCAAACACAACCATGTTGGAAATCCATGATGCTTTTCCCTAAATAAAATTATAAAGGCCAAGGGGTCCAGGGGAGAGGACGGCAATGTGACGCAGTGGGTTAAGCCGATGCCTGAGATGCTAACGTTGCATGTGAAAGCCAGTAGGAGTTCCCAGCTGCACCACTTTCATTTTATGTGCCTGGGAAAGTAGACGGTGGCCCACGTGCTTGGGCCCTTGCAGTTCATGTGAAGTTTCAGGCTCCTGGTTTCTGCCTGGCCCAAGCCTGCCTGCTATGGCCACTTGGGGACAACTAGCAGATCAAAGACCGATCTCTCTTTCTCTAACCCTCTCTCCTAACTCCCCCTTTCACATAACTAAATCTTTAAAAAATAATAAAGCAATATTATAAGAGTAGGCTTTTATTTCTTTCCAGTCACCTAGACACCTCCCTTTACTAGAAAACCTCTGAAAGTTCTGCAGCGTCATCCTGAAGGTTCTGGAAGTAACACCTCCAGGGTCAGGAATCACAGAGACACCAAACTCCATCTCCATGGTTACTTAGTCTAAGACCTGACAGCCTGAGTTCCTTCCAGAGTCAAGACACCCTTCCCCTCACACGTGTTCTCTAAGAAACTTCACCTGGCCTTTTTGCTAGTGGGAATACACCTGCTCCGTAACTGGTGCAAGTTGAGAACAAGGGACATGATAGTGCTTTATCTCTGGTAGATAAAATTCAATCTGGATTCCAAAGCCTTACTTAATGAAAACTATATTTCCATTAGGATTGCAGGAGCCTCTCCCCATTTCTAAGGTCAGGAGAACATCCTAGGGGCTCACCTGGTGCCTGGAGAACAGGGAACTGTGGTCTCAAGTCTTCAGGGCCATTTACAACTCCCCCCAGCCCTGGTCTGTACTTGCCCTCTTCGTTCCAGACCAAGCAGGTCCCAGGAGATGTTGGTGATGATTCTGGAGGCCAGTTTGGTTTTAAGTTTGGAGTGGCACGTTGTGGGATGCTTCAGGAGGCTCTCCTTAATCTCCCAGTCCACCTCCCAAGGTCCCAAAGGCACAACAGCACATCCTTAATAATGAGCCCTGAGGAATCTGTTCCCAGCACCTGCCTCACCTCCATCCTTGATTTTTACCTAGTTCCCTAGCAAACGTCTGAGCGCCGGCAGACACTCAGGACCCCAAGGAGTTACAGCAAGTCAGTGGCAACGGGGTCCAGATGCAGAACGCAAACATTTCACTGTTTCCTTGGAAAGGGAGAAAAAAAACCAATTCCGTGAGATCTGCTATCACTCTGAGAATAAAACACACACGAATGTGTCCATCAAGTATCACGCCCCCCCTTCTCGCCCTCTTTAAACAATCGTAAGGAACCTCATAGCTGCAACAGTCCTCTCTCGGTGGGACCGGTTTACATCGCGTCCTCCATCCTTGCTCGCTTCCCAAGCCCGTGTCCAGATTTTCAGCTGTCTGCTGAGCATCTCCACTTGAATAACGAAATCATCCCAAATTCTAAAGCTCATCATTTAGTCCCCTGTCCTTTCTTTCACATTCCATCTCCATTAATGGTCACACAGAGCATCTGGTATGTAATCAGCAGACAGTATTTAAAAAAAAAAAGTGTGTCTAAAGCCTGCACTACAGCTCGTTTCCGCCTGTGACACTGGCTGGTTTGTGTCCCAGCTGCTCCACTTCCAATCCAGCTCCCTGCTCAAGACCTGGGAAAGCAGCAGAAGATAGACCAAGCCCTCGGAACCCTGCACCCATATGGGAGACCTGAATGATGCTCCTTGCTCCTGACGTCTCAATAAACACGCAGTTTCATAGAGAATTTAACATATTAGCGTGTCAGTGAAGTCTTTAGATGAGCTGACGCCAACCTCATCTCTTTAAGCAGTTTTACTGGGACATAACTGGTACATTGAAAGAGTACGGCTTGGTGAGTTTTAACAGATACATACATTTGTGGAATGCACACAGGTGTACGCTAAACCCCTCAGCGTGCCATCGCAGGCTCTCCTTCAGCTGGGTTCAGGCCTCACAGGTCACTTTTTATTTTCTAGAATTGCAGATAGGTGGGATCACATACTATATGTTCTTTTCCTGTCTTTTATCCAATAAATTATTTTGAGATTCTTCCATGTTGTGGTGGGAATCAATAAGTTTAATAAAGTCCCACCATACAAAGATATCACAATCACTTTTTCTATTCGGCTGCTGATAAATATTTTCAGTTTGAACTTATTTGAAACAAATATATGCATCTTTTTACATATTTGTGTAAATGTATGGTCTCCTTTCTATTAGTTGCGAATTCTTGGCTAGATTACATGATAGAGGTATAATTAAAAAGTAAACCTTTGGGGCCCGGTGGCGTGGCCTAGTGGCTAAAGTCCTCACCTTGAACATGCCAGGATCCCATATGGGCATTGGTTCTAATCCCGGCAGCTCCACTTCCCTTCCAGCTCCCTGCTTGTGGCCTGGGAAAGCAGTCGAGGACAGACCAAAGCCTTGGCACCTTGCACCTGTGTGGGAGACTTGGAGGAGGCTCCTGGTTCCTGGCTTCGGATCGGCATAGCACTGGCTGTTGCAGGCACTTGAGGAGTGAATCACCGGACGGAAGATCTTCCTCTCTGTCTCTCCTCCTCTCTGTATATCTGACTTTGTAATAAAAATAAATAAATCTTAAAAAAAAAAAAAGTAAACCTCTGGAAGCAATTATCAAACTGGTTTCAAATTGGTTAGACCATCTTACATTGTCACTCAAAATGTATGCAAGTTTCCCCTTTTTGCATACTTGCCAACACTCATTACAGTCAATTTTTTTCAATTGTATCCATGCTAATAGGTGATATGATATTACATTATAGATTTAATTTAATTTCCTTAATGACTTATGACAGTGAGCAGGTTTTCATCTATTTATTTGCTGTCCATACATTCCTCTGGGGAAGTATTCGTTTACTTTGTTCCCCGCCCTTTCTTTTAATTGGTCAACCACACTTTCCACACACTTTCCCCAGTATTCTTTCCATCAAACTCGAGCCTCTTTGCTCAGACCTCACGCTTTCCCTTCACTTGTGTTTGGGTTGCTACTCCTGCTTTAAATACCTTCAGAATCAAGCCAGGGGCTCAGCGCGCTGGCTCAGTGGCTAATCCTTGTTTTGCACGTGCCTGGATTCTATATGGGTGCTGGTTTGTGTCCCAGCTGCTCCAGTTCCCACCCAGCTCTCTGCGTGTGGTCTGGGAAAGCAGCAGAGGACGGCCCAAAGCTTGGGACCCTGCACCCCTGTGGAAGGGCTGGAGGAAGCTCCTGACTTCAGATCAGTTCAGATCTGGCAGCTGCAGCTACTTGGGGAGTGAACCAGTGGACAGAAGATCTTTCTCTCTGTATCTCTTTATCTTTGTAAATCCAATAAAAATAAAATAAATGTTAAAAAAAAAAAAAAGAATCAAGCCAGGCATCTGACTTGCCAGCTCAGTTTCTAGTCAGGTTGCTGCATTCCCAAGCCGAATACCTGTGTCTGAGTCCTGGCTCCAGCTCCAATTCCAGCTTCCTGTAATGCAAACGCTGGGGTCCAGCAGGTGGAAACTCAAGCAACTGAGTGCTGGCTGCGTACACGGGAGCCCTGGAGAGTGTCCGCAGCCCTTGGCTTTGACCCTGCCCCCGACCTGCTCCGTGTGGGCACTTGCGGAATGTAGCAGCAGATGGGCTCTCAGAGAGAAAAGCAAAACCTCATCGCATTCGCCTACGCACTTCCCTATCCCAGCTCTGCTTATTCGTCAACCCGCAGCAAGGGTCTACACAACCCTCACCCTTCCTTGAGTCCACTGCGACGTTTCTCAACAGCGCAGGCACAACATTCTCCCTTCTGCCATTCCTAACTTTCTACCCTTTTCACTTGTTTGCTTAAAAAAGAGAGAGAGAGAGAGAGAGAGCTTTTAAGTATTGTCCACATCTCATGTGCGAGTGCCTGGTTAAAGTTGGGCTGCTCCTCTTCTCGTCCGATGTGTTAGGGAAGCAGCAGGTGACAGCTCTCCCCACCCACATGGGAGACTCCAATGAAGTTGTGGGCTCCTGGCTTCAGCCCAATCCCACCCTGACTGCTGTCGGTATTTGGGGAATAAACCAGCAGATAGATGCAAAATGCCTACAGTCTCCCCACCTTTCAAATAAAAATGGAAAGAAGTAAACCAAAAACTTTTCAAGTAACTACTGTGTGAGGGATGTATGACGGAATAAATGAATGCAGACTTTAGACATGCAGGAGAAACAGCCAAAAATGAAAAGGCAGGTGGCAACAAAAGAGACGATAGCAGCTATCAGATGGAAAAAGCTGAGGCCAGGAGGGAATCAGAGAGCGCTCCCGGAGCACCTGGCACGAGGGCAAGCTCCTCACGGCCCCCATGAAGGATTCAGATTTCTGATCACAGAACCAGTGTCGGAAGATGAAGCGGTATAGGATGCTTAAAAGGGATTAGCCTGAGGCTATTGTAAATTGTATACTCCTTCAGAAATAAGCAACTACACGGCCTGATTGTAACTTCTCCTGATCGGGATTCAGAAAGTGTGCGCTATCACCATGAAAGAGATGGACCAACAGGAATCCAAGGGCCCAGCGCAATAGCCTAGTGGCTAAAGTTCTCATCTTGCACTCTCCAGGATCCAATATGGGCACCAGTTTTACTCCTGGCTGTCCCACTTCCCATCCAGCTCCCTGCTTGTAGCCTGGGAGGGCAGTCGAGGACGGCCCAAAGTCTTGGGATTCTACATCCACGTGGGAGTCCCAGAAGAGGTTCCAGGCTTCTGGCTTGGGCTCAGCACAGCTCCGGCCATTGCGGCCACTTGGGGAGAGAATTAGCAGACGGAAGTTCTTCCTCTCTGTCTCTCCTCTTCTCTGTGTATGTGACTTTCCAATAAAAATAACAAATCAATCTTAAAAAACAAACAAACAAAAAAGAAACCCTCATTCTGTTTGCTCATGTCACTTAGAGTTCCTTACCCAAGGGCAAGAAGGGCAAACAAAAATGCGGATACACGGCTGCCCGGGCCCCAGGCCAGATGCTGGCATCGCCCACCACCCCGCCACGGCGCAGGCTCGGGGGCAACCAGCCTGTATCTGCTCTGGTGAAGACACAGCCTTGGGTTGTAAGCGTTCAAATTGGCGCTCTGAGGGGAGCAGCGTGTGAGCCAGTCACGGTCAGGAGCGGGCGCCGCGTGAGCCGCTCACGGCCAGCTGCGAGTGCCGCGTTTGCTCCTGGGTTCTCTGGCAACAGCTCACCGTGTGTAAGAGAGGATTTCATAAACTATGGAAGACAGGTATTCTAAAAAAATAATTAAGAATGGGTTATTTATTTATTTATGCCAAAATATATGTGTTGTGTTGTACCACGGGGGGTTAAGCTGCCACCAGCAGTCCCCAGCATCCCAAATGGGCCATTAGTGTTCTGGCCGCTCCACTTCTGATTGCGCTCCCTGCTGACACACCTGGGAAGGACTGGAAGATGGTCCAAATGCTCAGGCTTCTGGCTCCATTCAGGCCCAGCAGTGGCCAGTGCAGCCATCTGCAGAGTGGACCAATGCATACAAGACCTCTCTCTGTCTCTCTTCTTTCTGTAACTCTGCCTTTCAAAAAACTAAAGAAAAAAATTTTTTAAAAGAGCCCTCTGGGAATGGGTATTTAGCTCATAAATATGTTTGCATCCCAAACAGTAGTCCTAGCATTGGCTTCCCAGTTCCGGCTCCTGACGTCAGCTTCCTGTTAGCGCACGTTCTGGGAGTTAGCAGTGATGGCTCGAGGAGCTGTCGCCCCAGCGTGGGGGCGACTCAAACTGTATCCTGAGTTCTCAGCGTTCGTTCGCTCTGACCCCATCATGGTACGTCCTCTACTGAAACGGACGTTTAGAGAATAAAGGAGTGCCTGGAAACTCTATTTCTCTGTCATGTAGGCTTTCAAATAAACAGGTTTAAAAAGGAAAAAAAAAATGGAACGGAGCTCCCTAAGGGTCAGGTGAAGTTCAGGAACAGGCCCGACCACCAGCAACCCTCTGAACCTGCCCCGCACAACCAAGTGTGTGTGCGCTGCTGGGTAGCGGATTGGTTGGGACGAAACTCATAGCCAGCAGCTGGCATGAAGCCGTCCTCTGCTGCTGGGTAAGTATCAACACAGATGACTTAACACAGAGCGGAAACACGTCCCAGGACCAATGTCTTCATGAAATAGGGCTTGGCTAGATACAAGGCAAACGGAAGGCTTTCAGGACGCGTGGGCACAGCCAGCACTCCTCTGAGTAAGTGCTGAGCCGACAAACGGGCCCCCTCGTTCCCAGGAGCTAGCAAACTTCCAGCCTGGTACTCGGTCAAACGTGATCGCACACATCCAGTAAAGGGTGTCAGGTGTCTAATGTGTAACTCCTCAGCATGTCCTCAGAGATGAGCGAGTTGCAAGACACACGCCACAAATTAAATAACATGTTTAGGTAGGGGCAGCCACATGAAGGCAGGGACGTAGCAACCAAAAGCAAATCAAATATTTTAAGAATAATTGAACTGCAGCCACGTGTTTCTTTGCAATGCTGAAGTAGAGCTGTTTACCACATCTACTCCCCAAGCGCACGTCTAGAGCCAGGCTGTCTTGGCATGAGACAGTGAGTTCTGATCTCTAGAAAACGTGCATTCCTCTAAGAGAACGCTGTTCTGGCCACCTCGCTCATGCATTTCTAGCTCATCTGGAGGTACAGGCCATTTAACAGCACTAGGATCTGGTCAGAATCCTACAGGGACCAAAGCACTGACCAAAGTCAGATTGGTTTCATTGTAAGAAATCTCCAAGGGCTGAGAAACCATGCAGGTTTCAACAAGTTTCCCGGCCTGAGGAGGGTGGGGGCAGCATGAGGGCTTGATCTTGGTGCAAGGAGCCCGTGCCATAGCGTATCAAGCTAAGCCTCCACCAGCAGCGCCAGGATCCCATATAGGCACCAGTTCCAGTCCTGGTTGCCCCACTACTGATCCAACTCCCTGCTTCTGACCTGGGAAAGCAGGAGAGGCTAGCCCAAGTCCTCGGCCCCTGCACCCACAGGGGAGACCCAGAGGAGGCGCTTGGCTCCGGCTTTGGGTTGACTCAGTTCCAGCTTTTGTGGCCATTTGGGGAATGAATCAGCAGATGTAAGAGCTCTCTCTCCCTCTCTTTCCTTCTTTCTGTGACTTTGCCTTCCAACTAAAAATGAAATAAATCTTACCAAAAAAAAAAAAAAAAAAAAAAGGAATCAGCCAAAAAAAAAAATGAAGTTGGAAGGGGAGAAGGGTATATTTCTGGTGAATTTTTTTGTCAGCCCAAAGCCAACTCTGAGAGGGGCTGTGTGGCTCCTGTCACCCCGCGAAGCTCCAAGGGCTATTTTGAGAGCTCTCTACTGCTGAGCAGAGGGAGAGAATCAGCAATTCAGGGCTTCCCCTCCCTGCTGCCTCCCCTGCAGGCTGGAAGCCAGGCCCAGGAGAAAGCCGATCAGAACCCTGAAAATGAGAATTCACTCTGCAGGATCCAGGAAAGGCTCGAGAATGAGAGAGGCATCAGACTGCAGAAGGAGCCCTTCTCCTTGCACTCTCTCCCTGGCTGCGCATGACCAGGCTGCTGCCAGTCGCACTTCCCCTCAGGCATCCAGATGCATGCTGGAGAAAGTGAAAGAAACCCAGCCTTGGGAACCACAGCTTGGGAGTGCACAGCAGACTGAGTGGGAGGGTCAATGTCACCCTGGGTGCCCTGCAGTCCCAGGATCCATGCCCTCAGGCTACCTGACTGTCCTCACCCCAGGACTCTGGCTCCTATGCTCCTGCAGGAGACCCTGTGGTAACAGTCACCGAGGAAAACCCGGGGAGATCCTGAAAAATCCAGGAAACTGACTCAACTCCTGAATCTCCCAGACGATGAGCTCTTCCTACACGACTTCCAATAACCTCTTCGGAAGTCCCCATTTCAATATGAAAAGAAATGCGAGGATCACAAGAAATCAGAGGGAAGATGAACACTGAGAAAGCCAGACCCGTTGCACCTGAAACACTAGCAACTGAGGAAGAGTTAACTCAGGACACAGAGGGAAACGTCAAAGACTCGAATTAATATTCTCTACAGAAGAGAACGCATGATTTTTGTTTAAAAAAAAAAAAGAAGAAGAAGAAGAAAGAAAAGAACAAAGAACAGAATATTGTTAAAGGAGATACTCGGTGAAAAACTAAAGACTTTAAGGGTTAGCATTTCCCACCAGAGGACGCGTCCTTGGTCCAGTACCTGTGTAGGTTTGAAATCAGTCTCCAGCTCGTGACTTCAGTTCCCTGCTAATCCACACCCCGGGAGGCAGCAAGAATGGCTCAACTGAGCGCTTGCTACCTAAAGGAGTTCAGAGCCCCCACCTGCGGCCTGGCCCAGCCAGAGCTGGATCTGCAGGTGCAGCCGCAGCAGGTGGGTGCTCTCCCCAACTCCTCTCTCTGTTCTTCCACTCCTCAAACAAAAATTATAAAATACACATATATAATGGAAGACCAAAAAATTCAACAGATGATTTAGAACTCAAGTGAACGAAAACATCTAGAAAGTAAGGCAACGAGACAGAGACGACCAGAAGAGAGAGAGGAAAAAAAAGGATCAGTTCAGTATTCAACAAATGGAATTTCTAAGTATCCAAGCAAAAGCACTGAAAAACAGGTACGGAAATTAGCAAATGACAAATCCACACACCCCACAAACCTTCCCTGGAAGAGAATCAGACATCTTCCCAAGGGAAAGACCTGCTGAAATCCACAGATTAATTTACAAAGACATAGAAAAAGTCATGTATTGTAAAATTTTACACCAAACTAAAATGAAAATTCTAGGGAGAAAAAAATCCACTCACACAGAAAAGATGGAACACACAGCATGGCATGTGGCGTCTCACCAGCAGCACTGGGGGCAGGAAGTGCGGCCAGTACTGCCTCGCAAGTCCCCAGGGGAAAAGACGGCTTCCCAGGGATAATCACAAGCTTTGTGGTACAACTGACCAGGAGTGGGGTTAGCGCAAAGACATCTTCCGGGACTTAGTTCCTGGCCAGTTTACCTCCTATACTTAGTAAACTGCAGGGGCAAATTTGCTTGTTTTAAAACGCTATATGCAGCAAAACAAAGAAACCATTGGATTCAGGAAACAGGAATTCAACAGGCAAAAGACGAAAGATAAATCCTTGCACAAAAGTTGTGGCAGAACAGAGAGCAAAACCAAAATGGACATGGTGCATTGTCTGACGTGTTTGGACAAGGACAAAGTTGGACTGAGAGTCTGTTAGAAGGTACAGGAAGAACAGGAAGGAAGGGAGGCGGGGATTACGTTTTTACATATCCCCACAAATCAAAAGAGGACAGAGCCTTTACAGAAAATACCAAAAGTCCTCCAAGAAAGGGTCTAAGCCCAGTGTGTCCTGGACCACAACGATAAATGGTAGGAATGTGACAGCAACAGATCACCAACTCAAAGCAAAGGAAGGGGGCAAGACTGAAATTCTCATGAGAGTCGATTAGTGGGTAATTTTAATTTGGTTAAAAATAAAGGGAATTAGGCCTGGTGCGATAGTGTAGTGGCTAAATCCTTGCCTTGCATGTGCCAGGATCCCACATATATATTTGTCTTTCCAAAAAAATTTTTTAAAAATATAAATAAATCTTCAAAAATAAATAAATAAAGGGAATGATCTTAGTTTTTTTTAAATCTACACTGTTAATATAGCATACAGACCCAGCTATCCCACTCTTAAGAATATACCCAAAAGATGGGCCTGGCGCAGTGGCACAGTGGTTAAGGTCCTCACCTTGCACGCCCGGGATCCCATATGGGCGCCGGTTCTATCCCCACAGCCCCGCTTCCCTTCTAGCTCCCTGCCTGTGGCCCAGGAAAGCAGTCAAAGACGGCCCATAGCTTTGGGACCCTGCACCCGCATGGGAGACCCGGAAGAGGCTCCTGGCTTCGGATTGGCATAGTATCGGCCCGTTGCGCTCACTTGGGGAGTGAATCATCGGACAGAAGATCTTCCTCTCTGTCTCTCCTCTCTGTATATCTGCCTTTCCAATAAAATAATAATAATAATAAATCTTTAAAAAATAAAAGAATATACCCAAAAGAAATTAAAACTACATATGAGAAGGGAATCTGTAATCCTGTATTTACAGCAGCACAAGCTAGAATAGCAGAGACCTGGAAACAACCCAGATGCAGATCCAAAGAGGAGTGGTTAAGGAAACTGTGGTACATCTACTCCATGGAATATTATTCAGCCATTAAAAGAATGAAATTATACAACTTGCAAACAAGATGGTCCCAACTAGAGACCATTATGCTCAGTGAAATAAGTCAATCACAAAAAAGAGAAATACCATATGTTCTCTCTAATATGAGGAATCCATCATGCAAGTTGGAATGTATGGTGGTGGAGTAATGGAGACTATCATATCCAGATGTGAAGACACACTACAACATGCATCTCTACTTCCAAATAAAAGATTGACTCCCAACGAAAGTGTTGGATATCTAGAACCAGCATCCATATGGGATCCTGGCGCTTTCAAGGCGAGGGCTTTAACCACTAGGCCATGGTGCTGGGCCCGGTTGCACCTGTTTCCATTCTCACCACACGTGTATGGGAATTTCCATTTCCTCAAATTGTCACCAGTTCATAGTGCTGTAACTAGATTTTAAATTTTAAGCATTATACAAGACATGCATCTTCTAATTTACATTTTTCTGAAGACTCAGGAAATTAAGCAACTTTCCACAAGTTCATTGGACATTTAGAAATTCTCTTTTGCTGTTGCTTTTTAAGCCTCTTATTTTTCTACTAGACTGTTTCATGTTTTGTTAATTTGTAGGAAGGTTTTGTTTAAGACTTGTAGATTACGGATTGTAAATATCTCCAGTTTGCCTTTCTTAATTATGTGTTTTGATAAACAAAAGTTCTTCATTTTAATATAATCCAATTTTGTCTTTTTCTTTTATAATTTCAGGGGTCATGTGTATAATTCACCTAGAACACATGTTAGTGTATAGTTTTAGCTTAGAGTCAAGTTCTTTTTTTCAACACTGATATTAAGACTGTTTCAGGATTAAAAAGACAATCTGATTCCACTCACAAAAGTCATTTGTCATTAATAGCGTGTTTGCATATATATCTGTTTTAGGACACTATTCGTTCCCACTAGTCTATTTTTCTACCCCTATGGCAGTACCACCCTGCCTCAATTATCCACCTAGCAAAAACAACACATCTTAGTAACTGGCAGAGCAACTTCTCTATTCCTCTCCAAGCGTATCTTACATAATGTTGCTCCTTTGTGTTTCTATGTAACTTTAGAGTCCACTAAGACTTACAAAATCCCCATGAGATTTTTTTCTTTTTTTTTAAGATTGGGAGGGTCACACACAACAGAGCTGATCAGGCCAAAGACAAGAGCCTGCAACTCCATCAGGGCTTCCGGGGTGGCAGGCAGGCACTCCAGTCCTTGCACCACCAGCCACTGCTCCCAGGACACTGTAATAGGCAAAATGGACAGGCAGCAGACAGCAAGCCAGCATTTGAACCAAACACAGGGGTCCCAGGCAGCGATTTAGCCCCCCCCAATAACTGCAGCTGAATACATTCTTTTCTGGTCCTCACACCTTTAGTTCTCCTTCTTGCTTCGTTTATCCAGCTCAGATGTGCTACGCAGCAACGAGTAGACACGGTGACAGGCGGTGTGTTCATCTTCTCTCACAGGGAAAGTTTTGATATTTCAGCCATCAAGAATAATGTCTCCAACTTCCTAATGGGTAGGAGGTTCTGTGGACACCCTTCTGAGGACAAGAAAATGTCTCTATCAGTCTGCAGTGAGTCTTTTTTTTAGTCAGGAATGGATGAGTTACAGCACATACGTTTCTGCATCTCTTAAGACAAGAATGGTTATTTTATTCTGTTAATGTGCTGAGTTAGTATAACTAATTTTCAAATATATTCGTTATCCTTGAATTTCTGGAAGGCAGTCTGCTGGCTCACGATATCGTAATTTGCTGCTGAGTTTACATTTCTAGTTTTTGTTTAGGATTTTTGAACGTATATGCATACATGAACTTGGCATAGAGCGTTTTCCTTTCTTATGTTTTTGTCAAGGTTTAGCATCAAAATTCTGCTGGTTTCTTAAAATAAGCTAGGAAAGTTCCTTCTTTTCTCTATCCTCTGGAAGAGTTTGTGGAAAGTATGTGTTATTTCTTCTTTAAATATTTGTGAATTCAATAATAAAACCATCTGGGTCTGAAGTTTTCCTTATGGGAAAGTTTCCAATTATATATTCATTTGAGTAGATATAGAGCTACTCAACCTGTTGTTTCATTTTTTAAACTTTTTTTTGGTAAATGGCATTTCCTCTTTTAAAAGATTTATTTATTTTCATTGGAAAAGCAGATTTCACAGAGAGGAGAGACGAAGATCTTCATCCACTGGTTCGCCCTTCAGATGACCACAATGTCCAGCACCGAGCCGGTCTGAAGCTGGGCTCTAGGAACCTCTTCCAGGTCTCCCACGCGGGTGCAGGGTTCCAAGGCTTTGGGTCATCCTCCACTGCTTTCCCAGGCCACAGCAGGGAGCTGGATGGGAAGTGGAGCAGTCAAGACTAAAATTGGTGCCCACATGGGATCCCAGCACATGGAATTGGAGGATCAGCCAGTTGAGCCACTGTGCCAGCCACGGTGAACGGCATTTCTAAAAATTGGTCCATTTCTTCTGCAGCTGCAAATATAGTGTCATACAGCTACTCATAATATTCTCTCAATATCTTTTAAGTAGATGTAACCTATTTTCATGCCTAATAATGGTTATTTGTGCTTTTTCTCTGGTGAGTGTCCCCAAGGTTTATGGACTGTGTGTTCCAGGGATCCACAGATGGTGTCTGTGTAACCGCTTGTCTTCCATTTCCATATATTCATCTCTAATCTGTATTACTTCCTTCCTCAGTGTTATAAAAACATTTTGCTGATTTTTTTATCGCACTAACTTTTTTTTTTTATTGTTAAGCCTTCCATCTTTTCTAATGGATAGCTGGATAGATCTACAGGGCTGTCTTCTGAAAGGACTGCCCTAGGCTTGGAGGGCTGGGCTCTGGCCAGTGCCAAAGCTAAACCCAAGGAGATGGGAAAATATGGCAGTGTGGATGTCTAATTATAGACTCACTCGTGTATTTTGCAGCCTGACCCTTCCTGGAATTTTGACTATGCTATTCAGGATACCATTTCCTATTCTTAAGCTGCATATTTAAATGGCTTGATTCAAAACAACGTTTTGGATACAAACAGTCTTACATTTTTCCAAAACACGGGCTTTATCAGCATGTAAAGTAATTTGCCACATGCACCGTGTTTACATCTTAGCAGGTGGAGAATAGATTAGAGTTACTAAGATGTCAGTGTGTTTACCCACCCATACTACAGTGTACTGGAGAAGGAAAACTACTCAATGAAAAAAAAAAACCACAAAATACGATTCCAACTATATTTAACTTAGATTCACACGTTGCTGTCAATTTGCAAAGATCAGTTAGCAACAGAAAATACAAGTGCATCATTGAAAACACTGACCCTAGCAACAAACTAACAAGTTAAACTCAAGGACAGGGTGGCATTGAAGCCCACAGTCTGGGGTCCGGTTCAGCTGACTACAGACCCCGGGAATAGTCAAGAGTGAAACTCCTCCACTTGTTGATCTGCTAGACACTAGCCTAGGGTCAGCGACCTTGACCTTGCATTAGGCCTAAAATGAAAGGAAGGAGAGCATGCTGTCCAACGAAGGACTGAGAGCTTACAGCCTTTTTCAAGCTCCTGTCACACAAATACCTCCCCCCCACCATGCATGTCTACACTCAGTGCAAAGCTCCCTCCACACTCAAAGCAGTTTGCCCACATTCTCTCAGCTGACTCCTGCATCGGGGTCTTATCTTTTGCAGCAGTTTGATCCTGACCCCTCTCCAGGACCAGCACCAGCATTCTGAAGCCCTCAACACCTCCCTCCAGACTGAGGAATTCCCATTCCAAAAGAGACAACCGAGACAGTTTGACCACATGCCCCACTCCCACCCCCGCCCCCACCCGGGCAAGGCCACTACTCTTTCCAAGGCTCCCCTCAAACTCCAGGAGGTTAGCCTTTTTCTCCAAATGTTTACTCCAGCAAAGTTTCAAACCGAAAGAAAAGTCGGACACACGACACAATAAACACTGTGCAGATCGCAGCAAGGCACATGTTAGCAGGTATGGCCTGAGGGCAGGCCCCGTCTCCGGCATCCAGTTTTTCTCTTTTGAGCATACCAGGTGTTCAGAATGGACTGATGAAGAGACAGCTGCAAAAGTCCAGTATTAAATGCACGCCGTTAAGCAACTGATGATGTAGCTGGTGACTCAGTCTACACATATGAGAGTTTGAGATAATTCAATCCTACATTTAATGGTGATGATTCGAAGCGAGAAAGGGGCTCAGAGAAGTGAGAAATCAGGTGGGGTTGAAGGCCCAGAGAGGGAATGTGGTCCCCTGCGCCGACAGCTTCATACTACTTCCCAGCAACTCGGGGCGGGGGGCTTACGTGGCCATGGCATCAAGCACTGGAAAATGGTAAAGAAGGGGGGGGACGATGCTTCACTTCCACACCCTCACGTGTTGTCTTGTTCCTTTTCATCGTTCTGCTAGTGTGATGCAAACAAGCACGGTGACCTGGGGAACCGTCCTGGTGGAGCTTTAAAGTGGAAAGTAGGTGTCTCCCTGAAACAGCACCAGCCACTCAGGTTAGATAGGTGATTAGTCAACGCGATTGTTTTCACTGACCTCAAGTCACCTCTGTTAGGGCTTAAAGTGCCACTGGATATGCGTGCAAAGGGCCTAAAGTGCCACTGGATGTGTGTGCAAAGAGGTGGCACCTTGGCAATAACGACTGTCCCTGCCCTCTGTTGCACACGGGAGCTTCACTCTGTGGGTGAGGCACGTGACTACAGAAGGAAGGCAAGGAGGAAGCTGTTATTCTGGTTGTACAGCACCATAAACACCTGGCCAATTCTTCCATGGAAAACAACCAAAAATGATAGGCAGAATACTTCCTCAGAAATAGTTTGGAGCGGGAATGAGCACTCGGCATAGAGATCACTGCCTGATGCCAGAGCCCTTACCACAGTGCCTGCTTTGGCTCTTGATTCCAGTATGCCGCTTCTACACACGCTCGGGGAGGCAGCAGGTAACAGTTTCAGTGAATGGGACCCTGCCACCCACGTGGGCGATGTGGCCTGGGCACCTGCTTCCCGGATTCCTCCAGGCCCAGCCCAAGCTGTTGCAGGAATTCAGGAAGGAGAGAGGCAGATGGGACGTCTCTGTTTCTTTCTCTGTTTTTCTCCCTCTTCCTTTCAAGTCGGTGAAACGCAAACATTCAAAATTTTAAAAAGAAAAAACGATTTGAAACGGGTCATGAGCTGACAGGAAAATAAGGCCCACTCAGACGCTCATGTCAATTTTCTTCTCGAAGGGATCTGACAAACTAGGAGAACTTACATTTCTGTTTTTGTCACTAAGCAGGACCCAGGGGATGGCAGATAAAGTTGGTGACACTCACAAAACCCCCCAGGTACAAAGCGTAATAAGACTCAAGACAGCTCCAGCTGGGTACCAACACTGCCAGTCAAAGAAACTGGTGTGAAGCAAAAGAGATCATATTTTTACTAAAAATCGATAACCACAAGACAGCCCTCATATAGGTTTGGAGGATGAACATGTTTGGTAACCATCAACTCATTTCACGGGTGGGAAGTGATTCACAGTAAAATAAAAGACACAAATATAGAGGCCAGCATGTGGACTAGTCAACGTAGTCTCCATCTGCAGAGCCAGGATCCAATATGGGCATTGATTCAAGACCTGGTTTCTGATCCAGTTCTCTGCTAATGAGCCTGGGAAAGCAATGCATAACGGCGCAACTTCTTGGGCCCCTCCACTCACACGGGAGACCTGGAAGAAGATCCTGGTTCCTGGATTTGGCCTGACTCAGTCCCAGCCATCATGGCCATTTGGGGAGTGAACCAGTGGATGGAAGATCTGTTTGTCTCTCTCTGTCTTTCTCTTGCTCTCTGGAACTTTGCCTTTCAAATAAATAAAATAAATCATATTGGGGAAAAAACACACATATATACGCAAAGGAACAAGACATCATAAGCGACACCTAGCAGCAATAGTGCACAAACTGAACCCACAGAGATTTTCAATTTTAAAACATCATAAATTACAAATTAAGTATTTAAACTGCTAAGAGAAGGAAATAAATACATCATAAATGAGCAACGTAAGATGAACTAGACAACAGAAACCAGGGGAAAAGACTGAAGATGTTGTCTAGCCTGTAGCACCTATGTATGTACAATATGTATCTACAAAGACAGAAGTCTAAAGACTTCCAAAATATCACACACACACACAAAAAGGAGTTGAGGGGCCCAGTGCAGTGGCCTAGCAGCTGAAGTCCTTGCCTTGAACGTGTGGGATCCAGTTCTAATCCCACAGCTCCCTGCTTGTGGCGTGGGAAAACAGTCAAGGACAGCCCAAAGCCTTGGGACCCTGCACCCACGTGGGAGACCTGGAGGAAGTTCCTGGGTCCTGGCTTCAGATCAATGCAGGTCCAGCCATGGCAGTCACTTGGGGAGTAAATCAGCAGATAGAAGATCTTCCTCTCTGTCTCTCCTTCTCTCTGTATATCTGATTTTGCAATAACAATAAATAAATCTTTTTTTAAAATGGAGTTGAAAGATAAGTTTATCTTGATACAATTTTGAAATCCACATACAGTTTCTTATGATCTGTGTTTCTCATGAGCTTTTCAAAGACTTCTTCATAAGAAAAAGCAGGTGAAAAAAGAGAATACAGAGGGGGGAAAAGTCTAGAACATTTCAGTTGACCATCTGATAGCTAGAGAGAAGAGAAGGAATACAGAGCAGAGAGAAAGAGGCTGAGAATCTTCCAGAGATGACCAAAAAACAGCCATTTCACAAATTCACAAGGCCTCCAACATCCTCAAGAAGAGCAACAAAGCAAGAAATTCATATCTAGATACTGTGTATAAGAATAAAAGAAATCTTCCTTTTTTTCTTCAAATAGCTAATTATTCATTCACAAGGCAGAGTGACTGAGAAAGATATAAAGAGAGATCTTTCATCTGCTACTTCACTTCCCAAATACCCGTAACAGCAAAGCTGGGCTGTCATGAAGCCAGGAGCCAGGGTCTCCATCCAGGTCTCCCACCTTGGTGGCAGGGATCCAGGTACCACCTGCTGCCTCCCACAGTGCCTGCACAGGAAGCTAGATGGGAAGCATGGACCAACCAGGACTCACACAGGCAATCTGATACCGGATGTAGGTGCAACAAGCAGTGGCCTAGTCTGCCTCAACATAACACCTCCTCCAATAAATACCTCTTTAAATAGTCATAAGGTACTCATGAGGAAAGCCCATCTTCAGCACTACCGGCGATGACACCTAGCACTGAAGGAGCAGCAGAAGATGCCATAAAACAAACGGACACCTTGAAGTCACAGAGAGGAAATAACTTCAATTTTATACCTAGCAAAAATATATTTTATATCCATCAAGGTTTCATTCTAAGAACCAGGAAACAGATATTCAGTGGAAAGTGTCTATTTTCTCCCACAGAATATTTGAAAGTGTTTTTTCATCAATTTATCCTCACTAAATGAGACCTGAGAAGTGATGGGGGCGGGGGTGGGTTACAAGCAAGTAGGCATAAGCAAAGCAAATTTGAACAAACAAATATTTTCCATCTAAAATAATATTTCAGCTCTGAGAGAAATGAAACCTAAGCTGAGGGAACAGTGATTGAGAATAAACAGTCTAACCAAATATATCAGATCTTGTTGGACTTTGTAACAACGCGTGCTAAAATTTCTAGAAGACCACTTAGAGCATCAGAATACAGCGTAAAACCTTCACAATACTGTAATGAAATATACTACATAACAAATCTATTCAAATGAAAGAGAACAGAAAATCACAGAAAAGGTAGGAAAGTTGGAAAAGAAAAATAGGATGAGGGAATAGACTGGAATTTCTTGGTTATTACTATAAATTTAATAGATATTTCACTTAAAAGTTAATTACAGACTGCATAAGATATTATCCAGCTATACGTCATACAAAGAATGAAAAACCAAGTATCATCACAAAGTAATCAAACGGAAGTTACTCATATCCTATTACATTCACATCAAACAAAACATGCTTTAGCACAAAAAGTACTGTGACAATTAAAGAGCACCATTTCAGAAAAATAAAAAACGAAATTCTCCAACAATATAGAAGCATTCTAACATCAAATACAATCACTTCAAAATATATCTTTTTAAAATGGCAATCTTTCTTAGCAGGATATTTTAATAAATCTCAATAAAAAATGAAGCAAAGAATCATTATAGATAGAGATTTGCACAATCTTATTAATAAGCTTAATTTCATGTTTAAGAGGTTGGTATTGAGACTATTCTACGGCCAAGGAGTCTATTCTATGACCAAAATGCAATGGCTAAAAATAACTGTCAGGGATACAGTAGGATTTGTTTTCCCTAAAACTCGAAGGAACAATGGAGACTTGATGGGCTTGTGGTGGCCAGGGGGTGGGGCCTTTGCGTCACTGGGGGCATCAGCCCCGGGGTGTTAGCCTCCCCTGCAGGATGGTTCCCACAGCAGGTTTGAGGACTGGAATTCAGGTTGGGCTTAGGTTCCCTCTCTTCCCTGCAGCCCCCTCAGTGAATGTGCCCACATACCTTCTAGCCAGCTTCCATGGGACACTAGACCATGGGACCACTTGCTGCCACAATCTCACTCAGGGGGCTGAGATAAAGCCTTCTTTCCCAAGAAGCTCCCCTTGAGTATTTTAAAGTAACAGTGAATGAATACAATAACAAACGATAACTCAAAATTATACCATAGATTTGGAAAATGGAAACAAAACTCTTTTAAATAAACTGACAGGACAAAGAAAAAGTTATTGTACAAGTGTAAGTTATTTAGAGCTAAACAGTAATGACAAGGCCGGGGGGGAGAGGGGGAATGTTACAAGATAGAACTAACTTGGTACTTAGAAAAAAAAAGTCATAGCTTATACATCTAAACTAGAAATGAAGACTTCAAAATGAATGAACCAAGCTGTCAGGAAGTCGGGGGGAAAAAAAGATAAATACAAAGCAGTAAAAAGAAAAAAGGTACAAGCAGAAATTAAACAGAAAAATGTGTAGACACTGTAAGTTTTTCAGTACTACTAACTAACAAAATTCTGGTGACACTGATTAAGAAAAATGAGCAAGCATAAAAGTGAAGGTAGGAATAAAAGTTGAATAGTGAAGGTACAGTCATTAGAAAAACACAATAAAAGGTTGTTAAAAACAGTCCTGTGTCCCAAATGTTAAAACAAAATGAAATAAATACTTAAAAAGAATGAACTATTGCAATGGATCAAAGAAAAAAAAGAGAGAATGCTAGAGCTGACTAGCAGTTGTAAAACTCTTTAGAAACACCCATCCAGAAAAAGCAGGATCTTCCCATAAATTTGGAGGATTCTGTAACTGCTAATCCCACATAAACTACTCCAGGCAACAGAAGGTGAGGACTCCAGTCTGTTTTATAAGGACAGGGATGCCTTGATACCAAACTTTGATAAGAAATGAGAACTGTAGGACCTTTTGCACATGATGAGGAGGTAAGCATTCTTTTTAAAAACTGTTTGAGAGAGAGCAAGCGACAGGATCTTCCGGCTTACTCCCCAGATCCCACAGACAGGCCTGGGAGCCAAGAGCCATTGGGTGGCGAGGGCTCAACCATCGAGCCACCACTGTTGTCTCCCAAGGTGTGTAGACATGGGGAGCTGCAACTGGAAGAGAGTCAAGACTCAAAGGCAAGATTTCCAACACGGGGCGTGAGAGTCTCATTCAGGACTCAACCACCAGCCCAGAGGCCCGCCCCCAAACATAAAATCCCCAGGAATTATTCTCAATGTGAATTTAGAAATGTAGACAAAGGAAGCATCCTCATAGTAAGTTCACTTATCCCAGAAATGTAGAAAAATAATTTTAATAACTGAACATCCATCCATAACTTACAACATCACTTGGACAACATAGGAAATTTAAAACAACTTCATAAATGTGATCAGCTTCTTTATAACATCTGTATTAAGTGGGTAGTGGAGGGTGGGAGAATGAGAGTGGGATCATGAACAAGGTCCAGGCTCCAACGATCACTGTGTCTCCTCAGGATATACTAGGGGATCTACAGAATAGCACAAAAAGGAAACGAAATAATAAGAACTGCAAAGACACAGGATTGCCAATATTTGCAAACCACATATGTGGTTGAATAAAAAATTGGAAAGAATTGATGATAATATAAAATTATGGTAAGCTAAAGAAATCTTAATTTTCCGCACAAACACATAAGATCAATTTCTTTTTGGCTCATTTGTTTTTCTCGGGTCATCTGTGGCTCACAGATCACAGCATGTGTTCTGTCCTGGTGGGGGATGTGCCCAGCGGGGAGGGGAAGCCCCGCATGCTTGGAGGACCAGCCTGTGGTCCTTTTTTTTTTTACTGAAAAGGCAGATTTACAGAGAGAAGGAGATACAGAGATCTTCCATCCACTGGTTCACTTCCCAAATGGCCACAAAGGCTGGAGCTGAGCTGATCCAAAGCCAGGGGCCAGGAGCCTCTTCCAGGTCTCCCATGTGGGTGCAGGGTCCCAAGGCTTTGGGCCATTCTCTGCTGCTACCCCAGGCCACTAACAGGGAGCTGTGGGAAGGGAATTAGAGCAACCAGGGCATGAACAGGCGCCAATGTGGGAACCCGGTACTTGGAGGCAGCGAATTAGCTTAGTTGAGCTATCACAACAGCTCCAAGATCAAGTCCAGTTTTTAAAATGTATGTACAACTTTTGACACAGCAATTAATTGTTAGGTCCGTTTCCAGCGTATGTTCATTACCAGCACTACGTCTGAATGCAGAAACTTATATCATCTGACATGTATAATAAATATAACAGATGGTACACATATATGCATGTGTGTGCACACGGTATAAAAAATAAAACAGCAGGGGAGAAGGATTCCGCCTAGAAGTGAAGACCCCGGGCAGGATGCCTGAGTCCTGCGTGAGACTAGCGATATTTGACTGCCTCTGACTGGTCCCCACTCCAGCTTCATGCTCACGCAGACACTGGAAGGCGACCGTGACAGCCTAAGCAGTCAGGTTCCTCTTACCCCGTGCAATTCTGGACTGAGCTTCTGGCTGCTGGTTTGGGCCTGCTGGGAGGTTCCTGGCATTTGGGTCCTGGACCAGCGGAGAGGAGCTCTCTATTCATCTTTCTCGCTTGGTCTCTCGGCCTCTCAAGTAAAGAACAAATCATAAGACCAATAAACTGATGTGCCTACCTCACGACAAGCAGACAAAAATGGTGGATAGAATCAAGACAAACACGACAGGTATCATGCATTTGACAAGGGAAGAAATACATATGACCAATAAACCTATGAAGAGGTACTCAATCTTATTAATAACCAAGAAAATTAAAATGGTGTGTCCCGGAAACAATATGCTCAGAGGCAGGGAAGCTGAAAGGATCAGGATGAGCAAGGAGGTGAATACACCCCGAGCTTGGGGCAGGATTCCCTGGACAGCAATGGTAAGTTCATATTAATATAAAAGACTGGAAAGATAGGCCGAGAGGGACAGAAATGTAGGTGGGTTCTCGGAAGATGAGCGACCCAGCAAGCAACATGAACCAAAACACAAAACAAGAAAAGAGCTGCTCTCAGTCGGGTGGTAAGAATGTCACAGATGCGGAGCCAAGTGTGATTTGACCTTCACAATAATCCTTTCAGGATTTCCACATTACTGAGTTTTATTTCCATATTATTGAGTCTTAGGCTGGAATTCACTGAAGGCCACATGGCTGAGTGGCAGAGGCAAGGTGTAGAAACACAAGTCTTATTCCGCGGCCTTACTTCGGGAGTTGGAAGTCAAGGGTGTGGACAAAGGAAGGACCCCAGAGGAAGGGCTCCCCCAAGGGTACGGGCTGCATTCTTGGAGGAAAGCTCCAGAACTCAAGACTGGGAGCTGACCACAAGGTGGATCACAGGGAAGCAGGGGTCAAGGAGTCCAGTGGTCAATGAGACGTGGGGGAGGGAAAGCTAATGGTGCCCAGGTTTTGTAGCCTGGGCAACAAGACTAGTGGTTCTAACAGAAAACAAGACGGGGAGCTGACCACATCTTCTGGCACACTCGGACCCTGCACTCTGGCCACCTCTCTTCTTCCCACTCTTTGTGATGGAAAATAAGCTATCTGTCCAAGATCTTCACGCACTTCAAAAGACTGTTAAAAAGGATGCTTCTTCAAAGATATCCACAGTTCCAGGGCTGTGGGTGGCACAGAAGCTGCTGGCACCCTAGTCTCCACTGCCCAGCGAACACTCTGACCTCTGGTGGCTCTCAACGGGGCCCAGGAATTCCTGAGAACATTCTGACAGGTCCAGGCTGGCACACAGACCTCAAGTGCTGGGATGGTGCTCCTTAGGAAGTGGTCTGGCCAGGTTCTCAGTATGGTCCAGGAGGCCTGGGGCCCAGGCGCTTGAAAATTCCCCTCAGGCCAACCCTGACTTACAGATGACTCAGTTTGCAAGTTTTCCCTTTTTCCAATGGTGCAAAAAGCCTGGGGGCATCTAGTAAAAAATCGCCTTCAAATTCTGAATGTGGATCTTTGCTAGGGCTGGTGCTACGTGGTCCAATTCTGCCTGCAGTGCTGGGCCACAGCAGTGGCCAGCAATGAGTATGGTTCTAGGTCACTGCATGGTCACGGGAGACACCGCTGATGCCCTGCAGTGCCCCGTACTACAGAACTAGGAAGCTTGGGAGCTCACGTGGATTCCACATTTTCAATTGACAATTACATAGGGGTTCATCAGGATGTAACACATCAGGTTGACATCTGTCCAGGATGTGACACCTCCCACATATGTCCAGGTATCTTCCTGGGCCATCTCCAAAGTACCCAAGCCACCACTGCCATTGTGCTGAGTTTGGTTCTGAGCTAAAGCAAAAGGCAGGACACCTCTAGGAGGGAGCTTAAGGTAGGTGTCACCTGACTCCATCTGTATCAGGTTAGAACACTCACTCCCAATGAGCCGCATGTGGAGATGTCTCCTGGCTGCCACTGAACCCTACCACGAGGCAAAGCTCCTGGAATGCCAGACATGCAGAGCAGCTGCATACCAAACGTGCAAAATCCATGTTCCCAAATTTGCACGTATATGTCTTTAGCACTTTGTTTTAATCAATTCTTTACAACAATTTCATCTACATGACATTACACCTGTGAAACAGGAACTAATCCCATCGAGTTCTGATCATCCACCTGAACACATTTCAAGAGCATCAGGAAATATCAGACATATGCCTCCCACAAGATGTCTACATCTGCTCCGCTCTGAGTTCCAACCCATCACGTGGACACTGGGCATGGCAGGGTTCTCCACCGATGACTCGGCTTTGCCCTGTGCTAGTGCAAAAGCAGAGCTGCCTGCGTGGCTGGGGAGGAAGACGGCCTCCTTCTCTATGTGATCTCTGTAAAAACCTATGGGCTTTGTATGACCTAGGAGTAGGGATGGGGGCAAGTTAGAAATCCTGAGGGCTGGCACTGTGGCATAGTGAGCTAAGCTGCTGCCTGCACTGTCAGCAACCTTTATGGGTGCCAGCTGGAGTCCCAGCTGCTTTACTTCAGATCTAGCTCCCGGCTGGTGGCCTGCACAACGTAGCAGAAGATGGCCCAAGGAGTTGGGACCCTGACACTTGGATGAAGCTCCTGGCTCCTAGCTTAGATGTGGCTCAGCCCTGGCTGTTGTGGCTACCTGGGGAATGATCCAGAAGTTGAAAGATTTTTCTCTGTGCCTCCTCTCTCCTCTTTCTTTCTTCCAGTAGCCCTGCCTTTCAAACCAATACATCAAAAAAAAAAAAAAAAGAAAAAGAAAAGAAAAGAAAAGAAAAAAGAAATATTGGCCATTCTGTTCATCTGATGACATAAACCAACTGCTTTTTATTCTGAGAGATTAAGAGAATGTCACTGCATTTGCACCCCTGAGCTGTAGAGCAGTCCATATCAAGTTTTTTTTTTTTTGAAAAGTGAATGTTGTCTAGGAAATCTGCCACCAAAAGTCGAGCCGAATACTTTGGTAGTTTAGGAAAATCCTATTCTGTAGTAAAGCTCTTTGATTTCTCAGATATGCCTGCAGGGAAATCCTGAAGACAGGCACTAGGGGCTGGTGCTGTGGCACAGTGGGTTAATCTGCCACCTGCAACACCGGCATCCCACAGAGGTGCTGATTCAAGTTCGGACTGCTCCATTTCCGATCTATGAGTGTGCCTGGGAAAGCAGTGGAACATGGTCAAAGTGCTTGGCCCTTCAGTTCCTGGGCTCCTGGCTTTGGCCTGGCCTAACACAAACAGTGTGAGAAGTGAACCAGTGGGTGGATTTCTCATTCTCCCTCCCTCATTCTCTCTCTGTAGCTCTGCCTTTCAAATAAATCAGCAAACCTTGAATGAAAAGAAAATAGTCGCTGACAAGGAATCTAAAATGTCCTGGTCAGACATGGGAACCCGGAAGGTTGAACAGCAAAATCCCACTTGTGGCCAGACACAATCCTCCTTGGCTTAGCCTGATGTTATCTATGGGGAAAGATGCCATCTCCTTCTCTTTCTTTTTAAGACTTATTTTGTGTATTTGAAAGGCAGAGTTACAGTAAGGAGAGAGAGAGATTTGGAGTCGAGCGGTTGAGAAGCAGTCGGCTACCTTAGACGACATGGCGCTCGGCAGGCAGCGGCATGGCGTTCAGCATGGGATGGGATGCTCATATCTACCGTCATTAGTCAGCCTTAATACCAGGTTATAGCATATAATATTAATAACAGGTTATAATAAAAAGCACAGAAAACAATTGAGGAAACAATATCTGAAAAGCACATTTTTATATCACTGATAACTACCAAAACAACCCAGAGCCACTTGTTCCTTTTTCCAGAGACAATGTGAAACGCTAAGGCTGGTCAAGGGATACACACATCCATGTCTGTTTAGAGACATTTATTAGCTGATCACGATAGAGTACAGTTGTTGCTCAGTAGTCACAGCCAAGTGATGCCAGGGCTTCCCGGGGATACCACGACCCAAGGAGGCCCAGGTCTGACCTATCAAATAGCATAGCAATTTGCATACCACCTATGCATATTCTCACACATACCTTAAATCACTTCTAGACTATTTATGATGCCCAAAACCATGTAAATGCTATATAAACAGCCATTACTTTGTACTACTGTAAATGCAATAATGACCAGGAACAAACAGCCTACACACACTTAGAACAGATACCATTGTTTCCCAAACACCTTCAACCTGTTAGTTTGAGGCTATGGAAGTCACAGATGGAGAAGGCCAATTGCAATTAGTTTCATTTTGAAGGCTGCAAAAACACTAAGTTTGCTAAATCAGGAAGTTTTCAGAATGTGAAGAGTCTAATAACCTTGCCTGGTACACTAACGTTCTCCAGGGGACTGGCTCCAGGGGGGAGCATTTTCAAAGGTACTGGACCCACAGTGTGTAATTTTTGAAGAATTCTTCCATCCCCAGGTTTAGAAATGTCCTGCTAAGGTACATACTCTGGGTTTCAAACAGAAGAATCCCCAAGAACACACAAACTCCGACCTTACTCCCCAAGAAACATGTTCCCTATCAGCACATAGGCCTTGAAGCAGCTCCCTTGGTTAGCTCTGGCGCTACACATTAGCTCTTCTTTGAAATCCACGATGGAGGAGAAATGAGGTGGTTCAAGCAGCCCAAATGTGACAGCTGCCTCCCACAGAACTCACCAAGCACAAGTCAGCCGCGATCACTTTCATCCACTACCATGGCCAGCTGTTTCATGCTCATGTTAGTTTCATTTTCATAGAGGAAATGTTTTCATATATATATATATATTTACACAGAAATAGATACAGAATACATCTTAAAGATTATGAAAAATGGAATCAAAAGTTTGTTCATTTTGTACCAGAAAAATTCTGAAATCCATGCTAACAAGGGGTCTTCAAAGAATTCATGGAAAATTCCTTGTATGAGTAAAACTATACATAGATTTCAAAATATAAACTTTTCATCCTTTCATTCCAACTTTCCACTAGCTTTTCAAGCGTGTGTGTGTGCACGTGCATGTGTGTGTGTGTGCATGTGTGTGCATGCACAAACTCTTGGAAGGTCTGTGGCCTTCTGAAACCTTGTTGTCTGACCTGCCATCCGCAACCCTGTGCGGGTTGCAGAAACCAGGCAGATGTAAGAGAAGCAACAGGGAGAAGGCAGAGTAGCGTCTGTTCTTCCTACTTGCACGGATTCCCCAACAGCGTGGCCTCCGAGAAGCGATGGCCAAAGCCAGGCTGTGGGTCTCAGGACACACAGCTCCACCACACACATTAGACTGGAGTCCCTGCTGGGTTCTCCTTGTCTGTGCCCCCAGGCACACAGAAACCAAGCAGCTGTGGAAATCAACAGTGGACTGAAGGCGAGTCTTCTACCTGCTCCCCTAGAAAACTCTGGCACGTAAAACTGCCGGCATGGAAAGGGGTGATCTGAGCCTGGGCACAATAGTGTCATTTCAGGACAATTTCACAACAGGGAAGATAATGTGAATATATTTGATGATATTCAAATATCATCTGTGTGTTATCATTTTACTCAACACTCAAAACACGAAGTCTGCCAAGCAGATTTATAGAGCTTGGCAAACTTTCCATTTCATGAATGACACTTAATGTGAAATTATCTTCACTCACTAATAGAATAACAGTGATGGAACAGATCCACGCATTCCAGTAAAACTGTAACCAGTTAACCCCAGACATCTCTATAAAATGCTCTCACAACTTAGAAGAAAGGAGGGTTTGTTTAGTAAGCCCTAAGAACACACCGTTCACTTCTCAGTGTGTACTGGTCCAGGACTCGGCATATCCGCAGCTACTCTAACCTTTTCCCACAGGCAGCTAGACCTCACAGGGGCTATCTAAAATACACCAGATTGGTATCTTCTCCCTGCTTTGCTGTTCACAGGCATCCTCTTAAACTGTGAAGGTAAAAGCGAGGATTAAATTCTTGCATGAGGTTTCATTTGCTGCTAAATACAAAATAAAATTTTGTCTACAAATGAAAATTATGTCTACAGGGCCCAGCCTTGAAGCCAGCAGGATCTCATATGGGTGCCAGTTCATGTCCCGGTTGCTCCACTTCCCTTGCCGCTCCCTGCTTATAGCCTGGGAAAGCAGCAGAGAATGCCCCAAAGCCTTGGGACCCTGTGCCCACGTGGGAGACCGGGAAGAAGCTCCTGGCACCTGGCTTTGGATTGGCTCAGCTATGCCCATTGCGGCAACTTGGGGAGTAAACCAGCGGATTAAAGTTTTTCTTCTCTGTCTCTCTTTCTTTCTGTAAATCTGCCTTTCAAATATACATATATATTACATATATATTAAAATTATTATGTCTACCAAAAGATGTGAAAATCATCATGATTGGTAGTTCTCCTTTTCCTAGTACTCTTGGCCCCTCATCAGGATGTTTTCTGAAATGGGGGAGTAGGCACTGATTTTCCTGTAAAGAAATTCACCTTTTCCCTCCTGCAGAATTTGAAACTTAGGTGAGTTGAAACAATTAACTATGCTTATTCTAAATATCCAAAATATATCCAGATTTTTGCATAGTGAATCCTTTCAAAATATAGGTTTATCTCCTTCGCGCTCCCAGCTGGCTGCAATGCCTCTAAGCCCACTCACCCCCGATGTTAGCATGTACCTGACACGTTCTTTCTGGACCTTCTTCCTATAAGCCAAGAGAAGAATGAAGCTGCCTTTTTCTTTATCTGTCCATACTACTCCAACATCAACATGGGTCATTGGTTGGCAATAGTCATCAAAAAAACACCAGAGGTTTGGACAATATGCGACCACTTGACAACTGAAAATGAACCGGACAAGTGGAGCATGGCAGTGTCACAAGCCAGCTCTTTAACCCTAAAGTCACAAAGAAGGAAACAGAAATACTGAAGACTTGCTAGTGAATTAGTTGCACTTCTCAAAGTGTCCCAAGAAAGCTATTTCACAATGGTGAATGAAGGTAGATTCTAGAAACCAACAAATCCCATTCATTTCCTTCAGTTTGTAAAAACAAGCAACTGCCATGCTTCCTGCCAATGAACACATGTGCAGATAAGAAAGCTCCCTACAGGAAATTCTTTGCTTAAAGAGACCGATTGTGCCATTAAGCATAACCTTCTTCACAAAATCCTAATCCGTCAAGTAGGGGAGCAAGAAGCACAAGAGACATCAGCCAAATGATGTTTTATCGCTTGCAAGGCCTCCAAGGGGGACATGAAAGAAACACTGCTACAGAGGGAGGATTGTGCTTCTCCCCTCCCCCCTGCAATTAATTCATTGATGAAAACCAAGCAGTTAGCTGCTCCTTAACAAAAATATTCTGTTAATTGAGTAAGTTTCAAAATGGACCATTTTCCATTAAGATAGACCAAGAGGGTGCTATAAATTACCATGACTGGAAGGAAGATATTTCTAAGAGACTATCAAGAAATTAAAATTCGTAGACCGGCCCTAAAAAATGAAGAAAGCACAGTCACTGCATTTGCTCTCTGGGTGCCAGGTTCCATGTCCACCCTCAAAGGCAAAATTTAGGAGAGGCCCTCCTGCTCTGTGGTTTTGTTTTTCCTTCCTCAGAGCCAGGAGGCATGTGTGCTCCAAAGCTTCCCCCTTCTTTATACTCCTTGGAGAAATCACCACCAAGATATTGAAAACATCTGCAACTTTGATCTCGGGCACCTTCCAGCCATCCTGAAAATAAAATCACTCTTTCCTATCCACAAAAGAGGAAAGTTTTGTAAGTCAACCAGATAACTGTCCTGCCAGTTTGGAAGCTCACTTCCCCAGTCTTCATTTCCCCCTGCACACACAGCCTCAGGGCACAGTTCCAAAACACCACAGTTCTTTTAAGTTCAATTGCCTTAGCTCAGCTTTGAACCCCTCCAGCACTCCAGCCCCAGGTAAGAGCCCCCTCCTGAAGGCTCCCCCAACTGGGTTCCCACCCGTGGCCAGCGGTACACACAGATGAGCTTGACTCCTCCATGAAATGCTCAGACCTCAAGCCCTCACCCGGGCTACTCAGAGTTAGCAAAAATGCTAAGCAAGCAAAAGTGCCCATCCTGGCTTTAAAGGCTTTTAGCACAAATATTTTCAATAATAAAAAAAAATACCGCTATGCAAGCCGGGAGGCTACATTTTTAGTTGTTGTTGTAAAATGACCTTGATTTGACGGGCGCAGACTCGGGTTTCAACAGACGCTGGGGAAGAAGCTCGGCTCACAGAAGCCGGTATGGTCTCCAGGCATCTGATGACAGGCATGGGGTGCTGGTGGCGGCAGTGGATGGATGTGGAGTGGGGGGTGGGGTTACCTTCCTCGGTTTCCATGACAACCGTGTCTCCACTCCTCGGTTATTAGATACCATCCACTTCCTGTGTCTAAATGTTTAAGCCAATCAGAAAAGTGTTTCTACGCTGAGCAACTTCTGGGACGGTGTTTCAGTCAGGAGGCACTGGGAAGCCTCCGAAGAGGATGGACATGGGCCTCCCCTTTTTCTCTCATACAGATACAGCACCTCACCCCGCTTTACTGATTCACATTTTTCTGTGGTCCAGAACGCCCCTTTTCTTGGAAATGCAAAGCATCCTCCTCGCAGCAGATTCCACAATTTCTGGTAACAGTGCGCACGCTGATTTTGCCTGCTGGAGCTCTCTCTCTCTTCATTGTGTTTTCCTTTCCCTGACAGACTTAGAATCCGATGTGTGAAACACACCAAAGCACGAGGCACTGATGAACAAAATAACCACATGGCTGTGCACCCAGCCCGCTGAGGATGCTCCTTAAACCGGCGAGGGGGGCGGGGAGGAGGGATCGATTCTGAGTTGCACAACTTTGCATCTTACAACTCGCGGGAGCAGCAACCATTGAGAAGGAATTGCAAAGTGGCGGGCGCACTCCTGAGCTGACGTCTGCCGTGAGACTGGCCACCAAAATGGCCTGCTTTATCTGGAGACAAATGCCAACCCCCAGCATTCCGCATAAAAGGGTATCTGGAGCCCCGGCGGCACCCGCATTAACCAATCAGTCTTGCAGAAAGCCTGGACTGCAAAAGAAGGCGTTCGGGGACTGTTTTCCTAAGTCTCCATCTGGCTGACCAATCAGTGGCAGAGGGAAGAGGACTCTGTGCCGTGCTCCCAGCTCCGAACCCTCGGAGCTGCCCAGCCCTCCCCAAGGCTGAGCTGGCGGATCAATGAACACCAGGAACAAAAGGAACAGAATAGGATCTCCTCCTTGGATGAGGAGACCACGATTTCCTTTCCCCCTTCCAGGAACCGGTCGCGCCCGCCTAGGACAGCTCCAACCAGGGAGCTCGGGCAGACCACTGCTGGCCACACCAGCCACCCTAAGTCCCAGCTGCTTGCAAATGTGTCACCTGAGGCACAGCCTGTGACAGGGGGCGGGGAGGCTACACGCGCCCCAGCCAAGAGAAACGCAGACGCCCCACCATTAAAAACACTACCTGTCTGCTCTCCCACATGTCATCCCCAGAGTATAAACAAAGCCTGAAAAATCATCTCTCGGGTCTCGCTGACCAGTAGGCAGGGCTTTCTCCTGGAGATAGGATTCTTGCCTGCACACGCACCGTCTCCCCACTCCCCCGCCAAAAAGAGAAATATTCTGGGTGCCCTCCACGGGGAGCTCGACTCTGGGCATGTCGTATCACGAGAGCCAGCTACAGGACTGGAAAGCCGTAGATCTGACAACACTCTGTTTACAACTGATAGTCAAACAGTTGCGACCAGCCATGCTGTTTAAAAAAAAAAAAAAAAAAACTCCTGGGCGAGCCAAACTACACCTCTCCCACGTTGGTTGCTTGAAAATAGAAGTCAACGCCTGGGGAGCTAAGAAAGTGGATTTCCCCACAAGTCAAGAGCTGAGTGGCACCCATTATTCGCTCATTTTTACAAATATATATTTGTAATTAAAAATTTTTTTGAGAAAATGACTATTAGAAATTTGAGATTTTTTTTTTTTTTTTGGAGGGTGGGTGGGTAATGAACTTACTTTTGAGAGAAAACTAATGAAAATAAGCAACTTGCCAAGCCTGGATCCTTCCCACTGGGGCTACGAGCTATAAATCAATCGGAAACCAGGTGGAAATAAGCCGGCGCGGGGGGGTGTGGGGGTGACGGGACGACGCGGGAGATCTTCTCCCCAAACACCAAAGGGTGCCCCCCAAAATGCAGCAGCCCGGGCGGGGAGGGCTTCGCATGACAATGCTAAACCAGAGCGAGGGGCGGGGAGGCAGGAAATGAGCCCCAATTTCGTTACCTTGGATCGCCTGCCCCCCGCGCTGCTTCTCGCGGCCGCGTCGGGGGCTGCGGCGGCGTGGACTCGCGGCTGGCCCCGCCGCCGGGTCGCGCCGTCTCCCGGCCGAGCTGCAGCCGATCGCGGCCGGAACCCCGGCTCCAGCGCCCGGCGCCCGCCCGGGGTCGGCGGCGAGGCTCCCCACCCGGGCCCGGAGCCCTGCTGGGTCCTAGCGCGCGCCGAGCGCCCTCCTGCTGCCCGCCTGCCGCCCGCCCCACGGCCCCGGCGGCTGCCCGCACGTACCGCAGGCAGGCAGCTCGGGAGCGCCGAGGATCCCCGAGGAAAACCGAAAACAGCCGGCTGCCCCTGGCCCGGGCGGCCACGGGGCGTTGGGTGTGTAGTGTGTGTTGTGTGTGTGTGTGTGTGTGTGTGTGTGTGTGTGTGTGTGTGTGTGGTGTGTGCGCGCGCGGACGAACCGGAGCGGAATGTCACATGCTGGCAGAAGACGTTACCAGGAAGACGCCGGCTTGCAAGTGAACTCCGAAGGCAGATGTTGGTGTCTGCAGCCCAGGCGTCCATGCAGCACTGGGCAGGAACTGGCCTTCGGAGGGGCTGCCCGGTGCACCTGAGACGCTAAGAGACGGAGCTTGCAAAAAAGAAAGAAAAAGAAAAAACCACGCGAAGGAAAGAAAGGGGGGTTGGAAATGTGCCTGTGCTTAAAACCGCCCTTTAAACACTTTGCCCACGCATACCCTCCAACCCCCCACCCCCGTAGCTAACAGGTCCAATTTCCAGTTTGCACTCTTGTACTTTCGAATGCGCTCTTTTAAATAACAAAGCCCCATATGGCGAACCACGTCGTCATTTGATTTTCAAAAGACCTCAAAAATTGCATCAGAATATGCAGTCATGTATCTTCCCAGAAATCAACGAGAAAGAATTAATGGTGGCATATGGTGTGCCGCCTAGAGAAAACTTAATTACAAATTAAAACAAATGCGAAAACTCGCAAAATCCGTAAACTGAAAGTAAATTATGGTCCTGGATGTCTGCGCACATCGGCCCGCAGTGCGATTAGGAAGGCTGCACGTTCTAGGGACTCTGAGGGTTTGTTACAAGAAATCCTGTGCCCCCACCTCACCCTTACCTCCATCCCCACCCCCAGGGAGCTGGCAGTAACCTCCAGGCTCCGGAACTGACCGCCCCCGCCCCTCCCCCCAAAGCAACTTTGAGTCAAAGAGGCCGAGGCTAGGAACCCTTCATTACAAGGAAAAGTGCCACCAAGTCAGAAGGTCACAATTTGGTAAGACTGCTACCAGCGATGGTTGCTGTGGTTTCCAACCAGAAGGAAAACGAAATGCCAAGATGTGCTTTCTGAATTCTATTTTTGGATCAGAAAAAAAAAAAAGTCCCTTTGGAAAGTCCTCTGTTCCCTCTCCCTTTCCAATTAGAGCTCCATCAATCTCTCAGAAGTTTTCAAAAGCGCCTTCAGTTGCCACCTTCCATGATGAAACACTGCATGGGATCTGGTCAGGAGATGATAAAATCCCCAATTTTCAGATGAGGATGTGGAGAGTCCAGATGCACACAGTGCTCTCCGGTTGGACTCTCCACCCCCAAGCTTTCAACAGGCCCGCCTGTCCCAGCGAACCCCGGCTGCCCAACTCCTCTCTTCAAGGCGTGCTTCAGAAGCTCACAGGAAATGGCATGAACTGAAAATTCATTTTGGAGCCCCCCACCACCCCCAAATCGAAAACCCATTCATAGTTTTGGGTTTTTTTTTCTAATAAGTACTCCCCAAGGACTTTTCCAAGACTCCCTCAGAGACATACATTTTAAAAATCCTTTGTAGCAAAATAAACTTTTTAAATTCCTATTTTTCCATGACTGTTTTGAAGCATGCTTTGACAGTGCTGTAGGACACTCAAACCACAGACAGAGTTCTGTAGTCATCATTTCTTACCTGGTCAAAGCAGGGATTCACCCGCAAGGGAATAACGAATCCGGACGAAAATAGTTCAGGTTCTGCTAAGCAGGAAAGAGGGCTGCTCAGACCTAGGCTGCTGGGAATTCTGGGGCTCAGCAAAGCCCTGCTCCTGTACACCCCACACATGGAGGAATGAGGTTTTCCCACGTGGATCGTGGATTTTTTTCCCATCTGCCAGCACTAAAGAGGTTCCCAGGCCCTGGAAACTGGAGGCGTTTCAGATGTCAGGTGGCCTACTGGGGAGTTCTAAGCATGCAGATCCAGACCTGGAGACCCCCAGAGTCTCTCCAGGTGTGAAAGGAGTTAGACTGGGCAGTAGGCAGTTAGGGTATTCTGGGTCCCCAAGTCATTTTTTTATATAGAAGGGTGTTTTCCCCACCATGTCTTAGATTCACCAGAGCACGTCTCTTCCAAGGGACAAGGATGCTATCAGCATATCAGTGCCCCACCTGAAGCAGTGGCCACTACCTCTGGCCATTGTGGGAGGGCCTCAGGCTGATCTCTTTATCTTTGAAAGGAGAGTAGGAAGAAGTGATGCACATCTGCCTAAGTCCTGGAATGTCCTATGTCTGGCACCTCTGTGGCCTTTCGTCCCAAGGCCAGGTACCATGGAAACCAGGAATTTTCTTTGTTTATGGAGAAACATCTTTGAAGTAAACCTTTAAAAGGTGCATTCCCCACCACTGATATGAGTCCTCCTGCAACTATGGCAGAGGACTAGGGTCTTTTTTACTTTTCCTCCTGCCACTATGGCAGGGGGTAAGGGTCCTTTCTATCTCAAAGCCCCCTCCTGTCTCTAGGATGGGAGTCTCTCTTCTCAGCTTTTCTAATAAATCTTGCTTTAAAACTAAACTGTGTCCGCACGAAAATTCTTCTTTCCTGCAAGACAAGAATTGAGGTTGCTGCCGTACTCGGGGTCCAAGACCCTACAACACAGGCAGCCACACTTCAACTCTCCCATACCCATGGGCAAATCACCAGCTAGATCTGTCGATAGCGGCCCACTTCCACCTCCCTCTGCCAAAGAGAAACTTCTCATCTCTCCTGATGCTTCCCAACCCATCAATATACCAGTCAGGTGAGGGACTGGCAGCATGTGACTGAAAAAAAAATTATTCTGAAAAAATGATTCATTGCTTTCTCTGTGCAGTTCGTAAGGAAGGGGCTGGGCACAGCAAGACCATTGAAAGATGAGGGCAGCCAGCCTTCCTGGGGATTAATGCCAAACTGACTTGATGACTTCATTTGATCCCTTTGTTGAAAACTGGCCTAATTACTTTATAGTCACACCATCCATATGGCCTTCAAATGTTGCTAATGCTTGGCTCAAAGTAATCTTAGCACCAAGAGTCGGTGATGAGACGCTGAAAGAAATGTTGGTAGTCAGCAATTCCTTCAAGCTAGGGCTAGAAGAGGTACTGGTCACACTAGAAAAGGTACCAGATGTCATTCATCCATCCATCCATCCATCCATCCATCCACCCAATTGTGTATATTTCAGGTGTTGAGTCAAGTACTATTCTAGGTCATGGGTACGAAAAGCAATATCCTGGAAATATCTGTTATATGGAGCACATGGACAGGTAAGCAAAGTGTTATAGCCCTGTAGTTAAGTCCTGCCTCTGACGCCCTCAGTTCAAGTGCCAATTGTCCCTCATCTGGGCCAAATGTATTCTGAGCTGTTTGTAGCCATGCTCTTTGCCCTGCATTGCTGGGAGCTGCCTCTCACTCAGACTCCTGGTTCAGTTGGTTGAGGGCTGAGGATAGTCTGGGGACCTTAGAATGAGAGCAGAGGATGCCAAGAAGAGAGAGACGCCAGAGGATGCTTCATCTCCCTCCAGTCACGGCAGCATCTGGATGAGGTATCTACAGGGTGATCCTGGGCTCAAATGACATGTCCACTTCATGCTAACACTGGAATTCGTCTCCAGGTAACTTCATTGAGGTGTATACGGGAGTAGGGAGAAGAAAGTCCTCCACCCCAAAGGGCACACCCGAGGCATGGACAGTGGCACGGAGGGATGGAAAAGCAAGACTGGCAGAGTGTTCACGGAAAGCTGTTTGGTAAAAATGAGCTTTCAAAGGATCCCAGGGGCCCGTGTCCACTGGGGCTTGAATTTGACCCTGACCTACACATGGCAAGATCCCCATCCTTTAAGTCTTTATTCAACTGACCCCTTTTCCGTTTTCTAATTTTCCTGATTCTATTGTACTTCTCTTTCTTCCCTTGCACTTACAACTTAGAGCATATCACCATTTACTCATGATTGTGGCTTTCATTGTATTTATCCCCTCACCTCCCTAACCCCAACCACCTGCACACGCATACACCAACAGAAATTCTAGGAACAGTCACTTGGGCAAATAAGCTCCTGGTTAAGGTGCCTGTGCTCCACACCAGAGTGTCTGGATTTGACAGCTTTGACTTTGGTTTCCAGCCTCTTGACAATGCAAACCCTGGGAAGAGGCAGTGATGGCTCAAGCAATTGGACTCCTGCCTCCCATGGGGAACAGTTCCCAGAGCTGCTCCAGTCTAGCCCCGACTCCTGTGTGCATTTGAAAAGTCTCTCTCTCTCTCCTTCCCTCCTCCATGTTTGTCTGCATCTCAAATTAAGAAAACAAAAACAGAAAGCCAAATCCAAACAAAAGATCGAAACTTGACAAGACCAGGAATCTTTGTTCCCTTGGTGTATTTTTTTTTTAAAAAAGATCTATTTATTATTTTGATTGGAAAGGTAGATTTACAAAGAGAAGGAGAGACAGAGAAAGACCTTGCATCCACTGTTTCATTCCCCAAGTGACCACAACAGCCGGTGCTGAGCCAATCCAAAGCTAGGAGCCTCTTCTGGGTCTCCCATGGAGTGCAGGGTCCCAAGGTTTTGGGCCGTCCTCAGCTGCTTTTCCAAGCCACAAGCAGGGAGTTGGATGGGAAGTGGAGAAGTGAGATTTGAACCAGAACCCATATGGGATCCTGGCACTTTGCAAGGAGAATATTAACTAGTTGAGTCACCTTACCTGGCCCCGCTGTCTTCAGTGATAAGATGTAAGAATCTAGAAGTGTAAGAATCATAGTGAAGGTCTAACAAAGGTTAAAATGCATCAATGAGGCTGGTCAATAACAAACTATTTGTATTAGGGTTCTCAGACACACCAAAGCCTTAGAGTGTATTTGGGTGGTGAGAAAGATTGGCAATAAGGACGTGATTCACACAGTGGTAGAGCCTGACAAGTCCTGAGTTGTGCCATCAGCAAGGTAGCAGCCGGGCCAAGCAGATTCCTGCACGAAGGCCAGCAGGCTCAAGACCGAGGAGAAGGGAGGTCCCTGTTCTAGGCTGAAGCTGAGGAAGAGTGACAGCTCATGGCAGTGGTTCCACAAGCGCCTTCAGTTGACTGGATAAGGACCACTCGCATCAGGGAGCGCAAGCTGCTGTACCCAGCTCACAGGCACAAAGCGGATCGCATCCAAAAACTCCCCAGCGGACACACTCAGAATAGGAACAAGGGCTCACCCCATGGCCCATTCAAGCTGGCAAAGAAAGCAAGCCACCAATGTGTTACAATGGAGTCCGTGTCCCACAAGGATCATTCTAGGAACTGCATGGAAGATGATTTAGGTCTGTTGTGGTTTAGGAGGCTCCGTTGGCAAATCCTCCCCTCTGCAAGCACAAGGACCCCATATGGGTGCCGGTTCCTGTTCCCCCTGCTCCACTTCCCATCTGACTCCTTGTTTGTGGCCTGGGAGGGCAGTAGAGGACGGTTCAGAGCCTTGGGACCCTGTGTGGGAGACTCAGAAGATTCTCCTGTTCCTGGCTTTGGATCGGCTCAGCTCCAGCTGTTTCCATCTGGGGAAAGAACCACAAGTGGATGGAAGATTTTTTTCTCTGTCTTTCCTTCTTTGTGAATCTGTCTTTCCAATAAAAATAAATGTTTTTAAAAAGAAGTGAAGGAAGGAAGGAAGGAGAGAGAAAAGAAAAGAAAGAAAGAAGAAAAGAAAGGAAGAAAGGAAGAAAGGAAGAAAGAAAGAAAGAAAGAAAGAAAGAAAGAAAGAAAGAAAGAAAGAAAGAAAGAAGAAAGAAAGAAAAGCAAGCAAGATGGCCTATCTGGAGGGTGTTACTGTCACACTAGCTAGGATGCAGGCCAGAAGGAACTTGTCATGGATAAGCTCAGGTAGCCCTTCAGAGGCCATGGATAAGGGATGTGACACACACTGGGGGCACCACAGGGACACATTTCCAAAGAGCAAAGTCCAGGGAGGGGCAAAGGGGATGCCAAAAGTGCCCTTCGGGTGGCCGCTGGAGGCCCTGACCACTCAGGTGGAATCAGCTCCATGAGCGTCCCACCTGGCTCTCCATCAGGAGACTCCTCACTCCTTCTGATGGTTCTGGCGTCCATAAAGGCAGGCATCTCTGAGAGTGAGCACAGCACTGGCTCCTGGGTGGGTCCTGGTCTCCATGCCAGGCCAAGCAGCAACACTGGGCTCACTGAACTGAAGGGAGGGAACGTGAGTCCTGTCCTGTTGGCTGTGCAGTTCCCTATGGCTGCCAGCAGCCACACCCTCAGCACAAGGGACTGCTAACGACCCAACAATTAGCCCAGGCATGATAAAAGCCCAACAGAAACTGAATCATCCAAACAAACCTTCATGCCCTCCATCACCATAAACAGTTTACAGCAGCCTGTACACAGAGGTCCTGTTCATACACATTCGGAGACCCAGTGAAATTACCTCTCAGCTAGCGACAGTCCCTTCCTGCTCCCACCTTCCGCGTGCAGGGACTGTCAGCTTGTACTGAGATGAGGGCTTCCTGCTTCTTGGTAGCTTTCAAGTCTTAGCAAAATGCCACCTGCTTTCATCTATGAAGGCTCAAAAGCCTTCACTGCCTCCTGGAAACCTGTAGCATCACCTCCTCCTGATGCTGTCTTAGGGGAGCCCGTGAATCAGCACCTGCTGTGATGTCATGAGTCGACCTGTTTTCTAAGAGACGTATTGCCTCCCACAGGTGACAGGGCTAAGCCACCACAGCAAGTGCCTGTGCACTCACTGGCATTGACTCCTCTGGAGGGACCAGATCTGATGATCTGCAGGTGGCCCTGCGTTGTCCCCATGCAGGGTGGCTGGCAGCTCATTGCCTTCTCTGGGCCTTAGCCTTTTAGGAGTTATTTATCTTGAGGTCTGATTGGGGCACGCGCCAAGGAACGCTGCCATAAGGCCCGGAGAAGGAGGCGTGGGCCGGGAGCTGGGCCCAAAAAGCGCAGGATCTGGCGCTCCGCCAAGCAGCTGGCTGCCGCGCCGCAGGGTCTCGGAGCCCTTCAGCCCCTGCTTTGTCTCGCTGGGCCTCTCGTCTCAGCCGTCTCAGCCGTCTCGCCACAGGTCATCGTCCACACTGAGGTTCCCCAGCTCTTTTTACTCCTGAATTTCAGATCGCTTTACACACGGTAATGACGCCTTAGACCACTCCGGAAAGAAAAGCCAGAGGCACGTGAGGCTGTTTGCCCTGGTTGGAGAGCAGGCCAGCTGCGGCACCAGCTCCACTCACACACACCCCGCATCCCCAGGGAGGAGGTTGGGGTGGGGGTGGGAGTCTGCTGGAGATGGGATGCAGGCTTGCAGAGGGTGAGGAGGGCCAAAGCTCACTCCATAGGTCACAGACAAGTCCATCCCCAAGGCCTGGAGGGGTGCATCATTGTTATGGGCTAACGCTGGGGTCACCTGCCATTGGTAGGTCCAAGTGAGCCTTTGGAGAAAGGGGCCCCAGAGCAAGGAAGGGGAGAAGCAGTGTTGGTCCCGCTCCTCTGTGTCACCTCTGTCCTGTTCACAGCCATGGGTTTCAGAACCAGAGAGACTTCCCCGTGCGTGATTGGTAGCCTCAGTGTCACTGTCTTATCTGGACAGCACATGTGATAGCTCCCACCACTGCCTCGACTCCCTAGGTTTCAGGGGGAGAATGGTATCAGATCTTGTGTACAAAATGCTTGGCCTTTGTATGTGGCACACCAAGTGACCCCGATAGAGTCTGTCTGAGCCATTCTCTCTAGCGAACCCCAATCAGTCTGAACTAAGGAAGTTGTGCTGTTGCTGTTTGGGACTCTGAGGCTCAGATTGGTGCAGAGGTCTCTCACCGACAAGGGATAGCAGGGAAGTCCAGATGAAGTCTAAAGGTTAGTTTATAGTTTGCAGCACGGTTACTTGCTCAGTCTTTGGCAAGTGCAACTTGGCGATTTGAAATGTTAACATTCCAAGAAGTCAGGTAAATGGGATACCGAAACTCTGCTGCTCAACAATCTTAAAATACATCATTTTCATCAGTAATGTCTTCGCAGTCTGAACTCCACCTCCCGTTTTAGAGCGTTGTATTAAAACCCTCCAGAGCATTCCTTCCACCTCCCACACTGCTGTCGCCACCAGGAAAATCAGGCGTTTCCAGTGCCTTTGAGGCTTTCCATTACAACAGCCAACACTACCATCAGAAGAGAACTATGGGCCAATGTGGAAGTCATGTTAAGGTAGCTGTTTGGATGTAAGCAATTCGATAGCCTCACCATTTGAACCCACAGTGCTCTTCCTGATCTCACAGGCTCGGATGGCCTTCTGTGCATCTGTTCCATGCTCTCATTTTCCGTGTGCAGCAAGCAGAAGGAATAATCCTGTCAAATGGCACTGTGGGTTAGGTCACCTGCCACAGGAGCTCCATTCTCGAGATGCTCATTGGCAAACATCTCAGCTGTTTTTCTCTCTCTCTAAATTAATTGAGACTAGAGGACTTGAATGCTTTCACTGCTTTATTTTTTAAAATATTGTGCAAATCATGATATACTCTCACTAAGGTGGTTTCGTTAGGAGTTTCAACATATAAGAACTCGTAGATGCTGTAAAGAATGGGGATACAGTACGACTGCATTAGGACACGTGCAGAAAAAGTCCCACAGCAAAACAGAAACTCAACAAGGGACTCCACTCTCCAGGTGAATACTAAGCCATGGGGTGTAGCCCAAGAGTGTGCCGGCAGAGCATTCAGATGCAAAAGCATAGATGGGACCTACTGCCACAGGACACTTAGTCCAGAGAGAGTTTCAGTTCTCAGGTGTCAGAATGGCATGTGTCATTCATTTTCATCACCCAGGATGTGACCCGTCTTATGCCAGGGGAGGGCCCACCCTCAGAAGGCCTAGTCAGCTGCCACTAAAGTCTGGTAATGTCGGAGTCACCATTTCAGGCTCTCTTGCAGTTAGCAGTAAGGGATGGAACCCAGGGTCACCAAGTGATGAGCAGTCCGTTATTTTGATATTGGACTTCCTGCTGCAGCAGTCATGGGTGTGCAGCATTGCCTAAAGCAAGGCCAGTCGGAGCATGACCTCCACCTCTCTTGAAGAGCCTTGTGAGCTACCCATCATCTCCTAGGCAGATATGGTTTCTACTTAGATCAGCCAAATACACTGGTCACTGGTGCAAGAGTTTTGTCCACGATCTCTGTCTTGGGTAACAGTTGCACCATCTAACCATTGTTTTCCTTGCAATAGTGTTGGGTTCATACTGAACCCTTTTCTACCTTGTGCCTCTTGTACCAGAGTCATTGTCACAGCAATATACACAGGGAGCTGTCTGTGGCCATAGATAAGCTTTCACTCGTTACCTTGGCTGCTGTTGTTGAGTGAATTCATCAGAAATCTAAGCAAATGTGGGCCTGGCATGATGGCTCAATGGCTAAATCCTCACCTTGCAAGCACTGGGACCGCATATGATTGTCGGTTCATGTCCTGGCTGCTCCACTTCTCACCCAGCTCCCTGCTTGTGGCCTGGTAAAGTAGTAGAGGACAGCACAAAACCTTGGGCCTCTATACCTGTGTGGGAGACCCAGAGGAAGCTCCTGGCTCCTGGCTTTGGATCAGCTCAGCTCTGGCCGTTGCAGCCATTTTGGGAGTGAACCAGCACATGGAGGATCTTTCTCTCTCTCCTTCTCTCTGTAAATATGATCTGCCTTTCCAATAAAAACAAATAAGCAAACAATCTTTTATGCTTTTCTGCATGGGTAAAATGTGACATGTGTTGTATACTTGTGTCCAGCACCACAGGCAGGGTAGTGTCTGATCTGCGAAAGTAATTTACTAGAGAGTTGGCTGGAAGAGAGACGACAATGACAACACACACACACACACAAACATACACACACACACAAAGATCCAAAACTCTCCATGGTTACACATAGTTACAAGACAAAACATTATTTTTGCTGTTTCTTTCAAACAAGAAGGTAGTTTCAACATCCCGTTCATCTTTATTCAAGCTTCTCTCTTTATCTTGTAGCAATTCCATCGTGGGTGATTCTTATAATTCATCCATTGACACTTCTTGATGATATTGAACTTCACAATAAGAAGCTTGGAATGTGAAATGTATCATCTTGCTTCAAAGAGCAAAGAACTGATTCCTTAGGAGATTAAGAAAACATGAACTTCCATTGATAAAAGCCGGGGCTGCTGGTTTTTACATTCTCTTAACAAGTTAAAAATGGAAGCAGAATAATTTCTGACAAAATAAGAAGGCAGAGATAGCATTTGTCCTTTGAATTACACTACTTTTAGCAACCCTGAAGATAAGGCCTGGAGCAAATGCTCACACTACTGAATGAAGCAGAGTTGATTGGAAAGAGCTGGGTGGAGAGCACCACGCGGGCCCTCGGCTGTGTCATTTCTCAGTCTTTTGTCTTCGGTTGTCCAGAGGCACCGAGGAGAAGGCGGCCCTTTCTGCACATGCATGGGAAGGAGCAGGGCCATGGTTTCCGTCTCCCGCCCTCCCGTGACCTTTCCTTATCAACCTGGCACCCGCTGAAATTGCTCTCACTAATGTGCTAGTGAATTCCCAGCAGCTTAATCCAACCAACTCTCTACGTAGTGACATGCAGCTATTTCTTTTTTCTTTCTTTTTAAAGATTTATTTATTTTACAGAGAAAGATCTTCCATCTGCTGGGCCAGTCCAAAGCTGAGATCTAGGAGCCTCTTCCGGGCCTCCCATGTGGGTGCAAGGAGCTCGAAGATTTGGGCCACCCCCCCACTGCTTTTCCAGGCCACAAGCAGGGAGCTGGTTGGGAAGTAGAGCATTCAGGGTTTGAACTGGCGCCCATACGGAATGCCGGCACCACAGGCAGAGGATTAGCCTATGTGCCACCTTGCTGGTCTGACATGTGGCTATTTTCAGTTTCTCAATGAACTATTTTCTTTCTGCCTTCCTGGTTCAGTCCTTCTGTTTTCTTCCTGGCTCCTTCTAGTCTTCTACCCACTCCTTAATGCTTTTGTCATTGGTTCTTTTCTCCTTTTTCTTCCATACAGTTTGTCTTGAGGATCACAGTCACTGACAGGGCTACCAGTAACACTAGAACCCACAACTAGCACACATGTGACACCCGAGTGCCAAGTCCTTCTCTCTACTAAACTCACTTCCACCTGATGGCTCACTCCCTGGATACCTGTGATAGCCAGGGTTGGGCTGGGGCCACAGTCAGGAGCTCAATCCAGGTCTCTCACGTGGGCAGGAGGAATTGCTAGAGTCATCATCTCTGCCTCCCACTCACTGCATCAGCAGAAAGCTGGAGTCAGGAGCCAAACTCAGGTACGCCAGTGTGTGGAACACAGGCCGCACATCCACTAGGCTAAACTCTCCCTTCCTCCTGCAATTCTGTGGCTTCAGGGGTAGGCACGGTTAGAGGTCTCAGTGCTGCCTCCAATCCCGGTCAAGCGAGGCCTCGGCTACTCTGCAGGCTTGTGCACGGGCGCCTGCCTCACCTCCACTGCTTCCTACTCCTGGGGAAGCTACCTGTGGCCATGTAATCACCTTTTTACCCTCATGTCTCAGGCCCCAGGCCCCAGCCTTTGCAGACACCTCATTACCCACGCAGTCCACGCAGCATTCTTTGCATCTACCACCAAGTACTGCAGGACCCTTTCAGCTTTCAGTACTTGGTCTCTGTGTATACATCATATACATCTTCAGAATATCAGCTATGTAAGACAGGGAAGTGAGGTGGGAAGCACAATGGCTGGATTACTTTTTTACAAGAGTTTAATGGAAGTGAGAATTTCCATTCTCCGTGTCTACTCCATGAATATGAGCTAGAATTCTTTCCACATCTAGAATATAATTCCTAGGGCAAAGCCATCGATACTGCCCAAAACAACAATTTAAAAAATTTATTTATTTGTATTGGAAAGTCAGATTTTCAGAGTGAAGGAGAACAGAAAGGAAAGATCTTTCACCCATTTGTTCACGCCCCAAGTAGCAGCAAAAGCCAGAGCTCAGCCAATCCGGGGCCAGGAGCCAGGGACTTCTGGGTCTTCAGCGTGGGTTCAGGGTCGCAAGGCCCTGGGCCAATCTTGACTGCCCTCTCAGGCCACAAGCAGGGAGGGAGCTGGATGGGAAGTGGAGCTGCCAGCACATGTAAGGTGAGGACTTCAGCCACTAGGCTACCGTGTTGAATCCCAGCACTGAGCTTTTTGAAGCCACTCTCCCTACTTGCTCCCCTGCTCAGTGGCCGTTCCTCTCCCACTGTGTCTTTACAATTATACCGGCTTAGTATTACTTCCCATTTCCTTTAAGATGTCTGTGCTAAAGAATTCATGCCGAGACTTTCCCTTCTTCCTCTCTGGGGATTAGCATTTTTCATAAGCCTTGAAGACTAAAACTAGATTGTAAAAGCCTGTCAGAAACGTGGTGGTGCGTGTCTTACTTCTCATAATTGTCTTGGAATGATTAGGACAGCACTTTGTTGTTGCTGTCCCAGAGTGAGAAAGGCAACTTTTTCCTGCCAGGACTCTGGCTGAGTGTCAAGGGCGAAGTGACCTGTGATGCCTGATAAAATGTCAATCCTCATATTTCTGGATGAAAAGGAAGGTGCAGAGCAGAGAGAGCTGGAGAAGGAAGGAAGGGAGCGCCATGTTGGCTTTGAACATGACTCCAACTCTGTGAAGCACCTTCTCCTCTGGGAGTTTGAGACAACACACATACAGAGGAAGGCACACACACAGGCAGAGGGAGACACACACAGGAAGACAAACACACCCATAGGACATACACATGCACACACACACCTACAGGAAAACACACACAGGAAGATACACACACAGGAAGACAAACATAACCACAGGATACATGCACACACATCCACAGGAAGACACACATAGGAGGATACACACACAGAAAGACAAACATACCCACAGGACACACACACACACACCTACAGGAAGATACACACACACACAGGAAGATACACACATCCACAAGAAGACACACAAGCTGAAGCAACTAAGGGAAATGGTGGACTCTGTGGACATTAGCTTAAACATATCTTTGTTGGGGTCTTCAAAATAATTTTCCTTCCTTCTGTTCAAAATTAATCCAGAACTTCAAGTAGATGGAGCTTAACAGTCCTGTCCAGCAGCAGATAATTAGGTGTAGCAATCGCTTCGCACAATATAGAATTGCAGCTAAAGCATGTGGTATAATTGAGAAGTGCTTCGGGAGAGGTGAGGCCAAGAAAACTTCCTGGAGTATGAAGATCATAAGTTCATCTTTTTAAAAAAAGATTTATTGATTTTTATGTGAAAGGCAGATCTACAGAGGGAAGAAAACACACACACACACACACACACACGCGCGCGCGCAGAGATTGACAGACAGACTTAGAGAGAGATCTTCCATCTGCTGGTTCACTCCCCCAATGACTATATTTTTGGGACTGGGTCAGGAGCTAGGAACCCAGTTCTAGGTCTCCCACACAGGTGGCTGGAAGCCAAGCAACTGCCCATCACGGCTGCCTTTCAGGACACACATCAACAGGAAACCAGAAGCAGGAGTGGAGCTATAACTCAAACCCAGGCATTCAGATACGAAGGCTGTCCACACCGAGGCCTAGTCACTGTACCAAATGCATGCCTCTCATGTTTCTACTGTATCCAGGAACATAACATAGGGCTCTCACGTGAAAGGCTCTCGATAAGTGTCTGCAAGGATGATTGAACATGTGGGTAAACGAATGGATGAAAAAAGATGTTGGGGAATAGCAGGTAATAATGTTGAATCTGCCATGTGGCAATATGTAATATTCAATGCATTTATGTGAAGTCAAATTACATCAAGGAAAAACAAAAAGATAAACCTTGGACTGGAAGAAAATATTAGCAAAGGACATATCTGATAAAAGGACTACTATCCAAAATCTACGAAAACTCTTAAAGCTATCAGAAGAGCAGAAAGAATAATCCAATTAATAAATGAGCCAAAAACCTCACCAGGCACTCCATCAGAGAAGATGCACAGATGGAGAACAAGCAAGTGAAAAGATGTTGCACATCATTTGTCATCAGGAAAAAACACACATGAAAAACAGCGATGCAACATGACCATGGACCTGCCAGCATGACCGACACCCACCAAGAACCGCCCGGAACCGGCAATGCTGCTGAGGGTGTGGATCAACCATCACTCATTTACTGCTAGTGGTGATGCAGTCACTTTGAAAGACAGTTTGACAGTTGCTTACAACACTAAAGCTACTCCTACCCTGTAGCCCTTTAACTACACTCCTTGGCATGTGTCCAGAGGGAGTTGAAGTATGGCTACCTGCAAGTATTCAAAGCAGCTTCGTTCAGAATGGTGCACACATGTGAACCATCAAGCTGTCCTTCATGCTTATGTCCTTCATAAGCATGGCTTCATGTTTTCAGTGCCACAGGTAAGGAACTTGCATGAAAAGGCACCGAGACGCCCACCTTCAATGTATGTTACCCAGTGAAAGCAGCCAATCAGAAAAGGCTGCGTGCCGTGTGACTCTGTCCCTAAAGCTGATGGTCATGAAAGGTCAGGGAAAGGATGGATGAAAAGGAGACAGGGGGAAGGGCAGTGGAATCCGCCCTCTGATACTGTCCTGGTGAAACACTGGCAGAGACCTGAGTGAGCGCACATGTAACCAGCTTTGAACCCAGGCACTGCGTCACAGCTCTAGTCGCTTCACGCTGTCTTTCGGGCATCCAGGGACAAGCTCCCAGGGTCTGGGCTGTGCGGGTCCTTCCCAGCTCCTCAACCAACTTATAGCTCTACCATCCTTCAACATTCTTCCCACCTCCTTTGTCTCGTGTTGGGACTTCCTAGCAGTTATATGAGCCTTCCTAAGGGTTCACTGAACTTCGTGAATCTGTAGGTTGATGCTTTTCACGAGTTTTGGAAAATGCGTGGCTATTGTTCCTCAAATCTTCCGTCCATCCTAGTCTCTTTTCCTTAAATCATCAGTTACTTGTGTTGAATTTCACTGCCTTATATTTCTTTTGCTTTCTTTTTTATGTTCTTGTTTTACCTGCGCTTTGAGCATTTTCTATGAACCTGTTTTTCAATCCTGTATTCTGCTGTCATGTCTGCTATCAAACCCATACAACAGGCTCTTACTATCAAAACAGAGTTTCTCTCCTAGAATTTCTAATTTATTCTTTTTTAAAATAGATTCCAGGTCTTTGACAAAATCATGCATGCTTTCTATTTTTCTGAGGTTTTTTTTTTTACAAGTTCATTTTATATAAAGATTTATTTTTCTTGGAAAAGCAGATTTACAGAGAGGAGGAGAGACAGACAGAAAGATCTTCCATTCACTGGTTCATTCACCAAGTGGCTGCAACAGTCAGAGCTGAGCCTATCTGAAGCCAGGGGCCAGAGGCCTCTTCTGGGACTCCCACATGGGTGCAGGGTCCCAAGGCCATGGGATGTTCCCTACTGCTTTCTCAAGTCACAGGCAGGGAGTTGGATGAGAAGCAGAGCAGCTAGGACATGAACCAGTACCTGTATGGAACCTTGGCACATGCAAAGCTACAGAAGCCACAGCGCTAAGACCTTCTATTTTTCTTAAATATGTTCATCATAGTTATTTAAAGAACTGGTATGACATTTTCAATGACAGGGTTACCTCTAGGCCTGTTTCTACTGGCCATGTCTTCTCTTGGTTTTCATTCATGTAATCCCTCTTTCTACAGGGCTTGGAATCACTGTATCATTTTGTGAGACCCACCCTCTTACAGAAATCCTTAAGAGACATCCAGATGTTTATAACATGTAGAGAGGACAGAAGCTTCCCCCGCCCATCACAAAGATATCCACCTACACACAAACACCTAAGGGAACAAACATTGCTGTCTGACTTACGCCTTCTGGGATTCTTCAGCCTCTGTTGAAATTTCTTTCATTTAACATTCATGCCATATATATTTAAGATCTTATTTGTATCAGCTCTGTTCTGTTTATGTTTTCATGATTTTTAAAACACAAGGTCTCTGTTCCAACAGAACTTGCACTCATTTGGAATACCAGTGTCGCTAGTGGTGAATTAACCTACTGTGCCACAACACTGACCCCAGTTCTGCTCCGAGTAGGTGCGTTATTGCCACAGAAAGCAGTTACTTCCTTTATGATGAATAAGCATGGCAGCAGAAACTTCACCATTTTCCTTACAAAATAGATTCTTTGTTTAAAAATAAGCAAACAAAAACCCCAACAATTTAAAAAGAAAGGTGGAGCAATATATTCCAGGAATGATGACCTAAAGTGAGTCACGTTACATGAACAGTAACTTGATAGGAAAATAAATGTTGTTTTGCTTATAACACTGAAAAGTCAATAAGCAGCAAATGAACTTGAGAGCAGCAGGGCCAATATTCATTTAGATGTCCTTTGTAATTAACAAACAATGCCTGAGCAAAACAAAGCCATGGCAGGAGATGCAATGCCTAGAAGGACTACATGGGTAGGGGGACAAAGCAGTGTATAAATAGATTTGTAAACTGTGTCCACGAGATGTCAATAGCTCATTAATCGGGAGCAGGAGGAAGAGGAGGTACTGCTCTAAATACATTCAATTATTGTAAAATATTGCAAAACATAGTAAGGAACTGGAAATTGGAAAATGGTGGTAAAATATTTAGAGCACTGAATGGGAAAATGGGGGGAAAAAAAAAAGAGTCCTAAGTCTTAGATCTTCATACTCTTGATAATTGTTCAATAAAGATTTAATGGCTTTGATCAGGTTTTAATGCTGCCCATTCTTCACCAGCCTCATGACAGATTCATCTCCTCCACCTTGCCCTTCGGAGCAGCACAGGGCGCTCTTCAGGCAGGCGGCAAGAACAACCTACCGAGAAGGGGCAGCACGTTCTCTTTCAGCTCCTAACTCGGACTCGGAGCCCTTCTTGGTCCACCGGAGACGTGCAGCGGGTTTTATCTTGGGTGGCGACAGTGCCTTTCTAGAGATTTATGTTTAGAAAGTTCTGAGCTCACACTTGTGTTTAGCAGAAGAAGTATGGTTGCCAGTCAAGGATGGCTGCCACAGACAGGAGAGATGTCATAGAAATACACATGTAAGAGCTCGGCTTCCCTGTGCCAAGTCCTGTCTCCACTGAACCAAGAGGGCCTGGGTCCTGCTATATGTCTTTCTTTGGCATTAGACTCCGTTTATTAGGAAGAATAGTTAGCTCTAATACTTGGCTGTGGAATATCCAAGTCTTTAGTTTCTGTATGTGAAGAATAGGAAATGACTATGGGTTTGCTTGTTGGCTGGCTGGTAGGTGGGTTATATCAATTGGGGGAATGATTTAAGGTATTTGAAGACGCATAACACAAGCATACTTTGTTTCTAAGATTTATTTGTTTTTATTAGAGAGACAGATTTTTCAATCTGCTGGTTCACTCCCCAAATGGCCGCAAGGACCAGAACTAAGCTAATCTGAAACCAGGATCCAGGAGCTTCCTCTGGGTCTCTTATGCAAATACAGAGTTCCAGGGCTTTGGGCCGTCCTCAACTGCTTTCCCAGGCCACAAGCAGGGAGCTGGAAGGAAAGTGGGGCGGCTGGGATTAGAACCAGTGCCCATATGGGATCCTGAGTTTGGAGATGAAGGATTACCAAACATACTTCCAATGCAATCAAGACACACATATGGCTCTGTCTTAATGAAGACATTCTCCATTTATCACCCTAACTCCTGATATGGTAAGAATCTTAGACTTTCGAATACATTTATAAAAACTGACAAGAGGTTCTGGCACTGTAGCTCAACAGGATAATTATCTATGTGAAAATACCAGCAGAGGAAAGCAGAGGATAGCGGCCCAGGTCCTTGGGTCCCTGAACCCATGTGGGAGACTGGGAGCAGACTACTGGTCTTGGATTAGCTCACCTGTGGCAGTTGTGGCTATTTGGGCAATGAACCAGCAGATGGAAGATCTCTCTCTCTCTCTCTTTCTCCTTTTCTCTGTAAATCTGCCTTTCAAATACAAATAAATAAGTCTTAAGAAATTAAGGATAGCACGTTTAAGGCAGATAATATAGAATTATAAAGACTGCGACACAGATTGACAGGAAATCTTATAATTCATGGCAGAGTAACAAGTTGTCCACATAATTCCAGACACTTGAAGGAACATTTGAAAAAGTGGAAAGGAGGATGCTTTGTGGAGGGAGGAGGGAGAATGGTACACTCAGATATTCAGTCATTCAAGGAATGCTGGGCCCCTACCCCAGGAAGCTGCAGATCAATATAGCTGGGTGCCTCCATAGACCTGCCCTGTTTGTGGGCAGTGACTAGTCAGTGGATGGTCACTCTTTCTGGCTGCAGTGAGTATGATGCCACTTGGGGTACCCACATCCCATAGCAAAGCCTTTGGATCCAAGTGTCCCAGCTCTGCTTCCCATCCCAGCTTCCTGCTAACGTGCGTCCTGGGAGGGAGACCATTATAGTCTGGGTACATAGGTCCCTGCCCCCCATATGGGAGACTTAGATTGAATGTCCAGTTCCTGGATCCTGACAACCTGGCCCAGGCCCAGCTCACACGGAAAAAAGTACAGAGTCAACCAGCAGATAAAGGATCTCTCTCTCTCTTCTCTGTCTCTCTTTTCAAATGTACAAAAATTGGGACTGGTATTGTGGCGTAGCAGCTAAGCTGCTAACCTGAAATGCTGGCATCCTATTTGGGCAGCAGTTTGAGATCTGGCTGCTCCATTGCCAAAAGCAGCTTCTTGCTAGTGCCCCTGGGAAAGTGATAGAAGATGGTATAAGTGCTTGGGCCCCTGCATCCCCCTGGGAGACCTGGAAGAAGCTTCAGATGCCTGGCTTTGCCCGGCACAGCCCTGGACATTGCAGCCATCTGGGGAGTGAACCAACGGATGAAGGATTCCTCTCTGTCTGTCTGTAACTCTACCTTTCAAATCAATTTTTACAACTTGTTTAACAATAAATATAAATATGTGTATGTTTGTTGATGCACAGATATACAGAAATTTAAATACACTAAAAAGTGCATGCATGTATCAGCTGTTTTACGTTTGACGTCTCTCCCTATCTGCTTTGGTGGTCCTGCCCAAGACCTTGTTTGTGTTCTGGTGAATGAAGTTCCCCCAGAATGTTCCTCGGAATACTCAGAAAAGTGCAAAATAACGACAGAAGCATTTAACTGGAACTTCTTCAGAATGGTGTCTGTCTTACCGCTGCTGACTTCCATGATTTTTAAAGTAGAATGAGAGTTGAAATGGAAACAAATTTACAAGGGTATAAAGGTCATCTGCTTGGTCTAGCCTCTAGGTATGTTCTGTCTGATAGAGCAGCTGCTAAATACATGAGGCATTTCAACACTGCAAACATGGCTGCTCTGAGCTGAAGTCTGTTCTATGTACAAGATATACTCTGGAGTGTGTGGTTTTGTTGTTCTTTGTTTTTGGGGTTTTTAAACTTAGGATCAGACAGAAAGAAACAGGGAGGGAAGGAAGACAGGAGAAAGAGGGAGGAGAGAAAGAGAGAGAGAGAAAGATCGACACTGAGAAGAAGAGGATAACAGAATATTTCTTATCCGCTGGTTCACTCCTCAAATGCCCACATTCGCCCCTGGCTGGGACCAAACGCTAGATCCGGGAGCTCAGTGCAATTCTCCCTTGCTGGTGGAAGAGACTCAACTACCTCAGCCACCACCTGCTGCTACTCAAAACACACAACAGCAAGAAGCTGGAATCAGTATCTGGAGTCAGGAATCGCAGATAGGAGATGTGTATGTTCTAATCCGTGACATAGCACTAGGCCAAACACCTGCTCCTACAGTCTGGCTTTGAAGGCTCAGAACAAAAAAAGAACGTTAAATACTCCATTACTAATTGTCTATTGATTGCATGTTGAAATGATAGTATTTTGGATATGTTGGGTTAAATAAAATATACCTTAAATTAATCTCACCTGTTTATGTTTAATTTTTTAGTGTGCCTATTCTATTATTTAAAACTGCCTAAGTGGCTCATATTATATTTATATAGACTAGAGTTCTCCAGGTAATTCTTTCCTTAAATCATTCAAGATGGATGGTGGTATAATTTATTTTGGGAGATTCACAAAGACAGAAATAAGCAGTTTATGTCAAGTCATGCTTTGAATTCAGAAAAATCCTTTTCTATAGAACAAAATTATATGGTATGGAGAACCATAGATTATTTTTTCTCTAGAGAAATAAATATTATGAGTGTACTTCAAAACATTTGTGGAAAAATGAAATTAAAAAATAAATTTACCGTGGTGTAAGGTATTTTTGAAATCCTTGCAAAATTTTCTCATAATACACATGTCTCCCTATATATATAGATTTCATGTTTTTTGCACCAAAGCCATTTTATCTTTTCATCCCATTTGACCGTGAACTTTTTGAAGTACACTTCTATTTTAAATTCTGAGGCTTAGATGGTTTCTGTCACACTATTCAACTCTGTTATCCTCATGTGAACGCAGCCATCACCAAGACCTAAGAGTAGGACTGTGCTCCAGAAAAAACTTTATTTATAAGCATGAGACATCCATGTAATCAGCATGGATTTTCTAGTATTTTCTAAGTGCACAATTACGGATATGACAAAAATGCTGCATAAAACAAGAACATTCTACACAGTGGTCAACTCTTCTTCAAAAATACATGTTGTCCTACTGTTGATTAGACATAAGCGATGCTGGAACTGAAATCACGAAAAGCCTGCCATTAAATAGGATGGATCTTAGTTCAAAACAAATTTAAAGTACATGTACTCTGTTTGTTACGAAGCTATTTGTATGTGAAATTGTTTAATATTCATAGCTTTTACACAAAAGATACATTTGCGTTCATGATCCCTTACAGTCTAGGCATTTGTCTGTTGTTTCCACACTGGGAGATCATGTGCTCTCAATGAATGAGAAAATACATGCAATTGTGCTTTATTTCTCATCCAAAGAGTGCTGCTATTCTACCACACATTCACCCTCAACCAACTGACTCTAATTAAGTGGGATTTATAACATATACTTTGTGATGTACACACTTTCCAATACTTATCATGTATTCTAGCTAAGAGTTGTGACCGTTTTGTTTTTGAAACTTCTCTGAAATTAATTACTTTGAGAAGCAGAGAAACAGACTGAGAGAGAGGGAATCCTCCTTCACCAGTTCACTCCCCATCGTCCGCAATGGCTTGGGTTGGACCCAACTGAAGGCAGCAGCGAGGAACTCAGTCTAGGTCCCCCGCCATCATCTATTGCCTCTTAGAGTCGGTGTTAGCAGGAGGCTGGAGTTGGTACTGGAGTTGGGATTTGAACCCAGGCTCTCTGGTATGATAGCAAGTGTCCTAATTGGTGTCTTAATTGCTAGGCCAAACATCTATCCCTGAGCTTTCAATAGTGGACAAAAGTGTACATGTATTAAGACAGTTCCAAGGGCACTAGCAACCTTAAGTTTGTGATAGCTTGAGGTATCTACATGGACATAGCTGAGGAAGCAAAGAGTGAAAACCAGCAGTTGTTTCAGATACTCTGAAGCTGTGCAGAGCATGAGGGGCACCTCTCCACCAGAATGGGGAAACTGTAATGTCCCTTTTGGGTATTTGGAGGTGGACATGGGATCAACCACATAGCCATATGTGAAGCTGGACACACAGTCCCACCTGGTTGGATTTTATCAAGCTCTTACAGTAGTGGTCTCCTTTCTATAAATACATGGTTAAACAAGCTCTTTAAAAATTTTTTTTAATTATTTAAATTTTTTTTTATTGGAAAGACAGTTATACAGAGACAAGGAGAGACAGAGAGAAAGATCTTCCATTCACTGGTTCACTCCTCAAGTAGCTGCAATGGCTGGAGCTGAGCCAATCCAAAGCTAGGAAATAAGAGTTTCTTCCGGGTCTCCTACATGGGTGCAGGGTCCTAAGGCTTTGGGCCATCCTTTACTGCTTTCCCAAACCACAAGCAGGGAGTTAGAGGGGAAGCGGGGCTGCTGGAATATGAACCGGTGCCCATATGGGATCCTGATTCATTCAAAGCAAGTACTTTAGCCACTAGGCTACCACAAGGCCTAGGACATGCTGTAACAAATGTATTTTAAAATATAGTATAATATGTACTGTAGATGTTATTTGTCTATTATATGTCTATTTCAAATATATTACATATTTTATTCATGATATAAATTAAGTATCTTGAATTTAATTTTCTAGGCCTCAGCATAGCAGCTTAGTGGCTAAAGTTCTCACCTTGTATGCACCGGGATCCCATATGGGCATCGGTTTGTGTCTAGGCTGCCCTGCTTCCCATCTAGCTCCCTGTTTGTGGCCTAGGAAAGCAGTCAAGGATGGCCCAACGCCTGGGGACCCTGCACTCATGTGGGAGACCAGTAAGAAGCTCCTGGCTTCGGATTGGTTCAGCTCCAGCTGTTTGAGGCTGCTTAGGGAGTGAATCAGCAGATGGGAGATCTTTTTCTCTATATCTCCTTCTCTTTTTGTATATCTGCCTTTCCAGTTAAAATAAATAAATCTTAAAAAAAAAAAAAGAATACAGGCTCATAAATTTTTAAAAAAGCAATCTGTGAGACTATCTCAGACCACCAAATCATGGCAAGTTTTAAATCAGCACCATCGAGAGACCCACTGGTTACACAGCAGAATCTGTCGTTAATGTCTGTGTGAACCTGCTATGTTTTTGCTTAAGGGAAGTAGTAAGATTGTGTTCTTCGAAGTTACGGTTTAAAACCGGAAAGGGATAGGAACCCTTTCAAGAGGATGGTCGGCTTCAGAATGCAGTTTGTGTTCCATTCCGGGTTAGCAATGGTTACCAAGGAGACAGCTAGCTTCATTAGTAGGCTTCTAGGATCCAGAATCTAGTGGGCTCTCAGCAAACATTTGTGGAAGGAAGGGAAGAAAGGAACAAGGAGGGTGAGGGGTGGGCAGGACAAAGGGAAGGAGAGTTCTCCACCAGCCAGAAAATAGCATGACGGGTCATTGCAGGCTCAACTTGGCTAGACCCCAGAACCCGACTGTTTGCTTAAACATTATTCTAGGTGTTTCAGTGAAGGAAATGAACATTTACAGCAGTGACTTTCCGTAATGCGTGTGTGTGTGTGTGTGTGGAGTGGTGTAATTCTGTCAGGGAGGGCCTCAATAGAGAAGATTAACCTTGGTCCCAGAGGGGATTCGCCTGCAGACTGTCCGTGGGTCAAAGTACAGTCTCAGCTCTTCCTTGAGTCCCCAGTCGGGTCACACTGCCTTCTCTCTGCAGCCTGCATCCACGATCTCACGGGTAGGAACTGTGTTCACTTGGAGAACCCGAAGACTTGGGTCCTAGGTGATATACAGGCAGCAGGTGCAGACGGAGAGCTTTCTCAGGGCATCCTGGAGGGTTGGTGGGGAAGGGCACTGCTCCTGGAGTGCAGCACGGTGAGCAGTGCCCCGACCTGTTCCTTCGCTTAAGGGACAACAGACAGACGTGTGACCGTCTGCTGACTTCTGAATCATGAGTGCTTTATCTTGATGGTCAGAAATTTAGAGGGAATGTGGTTGGAAACTTGGTGACAAGTACGTTTGGGGAGGAAGGATATGCCTAGACCTCTCAGGGGTGAAACTATGAGGAGACTTGAGTTTTGTGTGAAATTTAACACAAAGATGAGACTGTAGGGTTTCAATAACAAAGTTAGGGGAAAAACTGATCTACTCTGTATATATGAATTGGACTCTTTCTAACCTAGTCATTATCACCCAATGGACTCATAAAGTCTGATAGCAGGCTGGAAGTTTGGCGTGGCCTCAGTAACACCAACTTCTACTCATCAAAGACTGATCTGGCCACAGTCATTGCTGGGTGTTTAGCCTCCCAACAGCAGGGATCAACACCAAGTCCCCAGTATGGCTCCATCTCCTAGGATGATCAGCCAGCTACCATATGGCAGGTTAATTTTGTTGGACTAAGTCTTGCCAGATCCCTCATCATCCTGAAGCATCTGGTTTGATAGAGTAGTGAAGTGGTCTTTTAAAGACTCAATTTTAGTTCCAGCTGCATGACCTGCAGGGCAGGTAAGGTTCCCCAGGAAGCTGTTTAATATGCTCTGATTCAACACCCACATGCACATGAGCTGCTTCTTTCACAGCCAGAATCCTGGGGCCCAGGAACTTGGAAGTGGCACCATGCACTGTTACTAGTGACCCACTGGTAGACCAGTTGCTTACTTTCTCTGCATCCTTATATTATTCTGGTTTAGAAATCTTAAGTTTGAAGGAAAGATGCTTGCACTAGGAAAGAATTGTAGATTAAGATGGCTTCCTGGTCTCTTGGACTCTCATTTCTTCTGAATCAGTGGGCAAAGGGCCTACTGTGCTGACTGTGTGACAACCAAGGGGATATTGGACCACTGCTCCACAATGGAGGCAAGGAAGAAAATGACCACGCTTTGGATTAAAGTTAGTAACCCAACTCAGGCATAACTGCTAATAGCCTGTTAGGAATAACAGCTAGGGAAACCCCCCAGATATAGAACTATAACCAGTAGACGTGCTTGCCAAGGGAACAGGAAATTAGAAGTGAAAGTAGAAGATGCTTGTAAGTACCAGCTATGACCATGTGACCAGTTACCAAAGCAAAGACTGTCACAAGAATTTCTTCCATATTTTGTAATGAATATTTATGTGTATACATATGCATGTATATGAAATCACATCAAATCTATTTTATTCCCACTTGGGACACCCAAGATGAGCCCTCGGTTTCCTGCTTTGTCTTGGAACCAACCCAACTTGGAAGGTAAACCAGAGCTAGATCTCTTTGTGTCTCTCTCTCTACTTCTCTGCCTCACTCTGCATGGATGCCAAATTGACAAGAGGTAGACTCTCATGCTTCATTTTATGTGTCAACTTTCCTAGGCCATTGTGCTCAGATATTTGATCAAGTTCCTCTTTAGCTGCTACTCCGAAAGTACTTTTCCAATGAAGTTCGCATGTGAACTTATAGGTTTGGGATACAGCAGACACGGTCAGGCCTCAGATGATCAGATGACAACTCACCTTAGGAGAAACAAAGAGTGAAGCGAAGGCGCACTCAGGCAACAGGGTGGCATTTACCACAAAAAGGAAATGAGCTATCAAGTCCTGGAAAGACAGGGGGGAGTCTTAAATGCTTATTACTAAGCAATAGAAGCAGACTGCAAAGACTGTAATGGTGCAACTTTTCGAAAAAGGTCAAAACTTTGGAGACAGTAAAGTCCCTAAACTAGGGAGGGAAAGAGGGATGAAAAGACACAAATGAGGACTTTCAGGGCAAACATTCTGCATGACACTGTAATGGTGGATGTATGTTATTATACATGTGTCCGGACCCTTGGAATCTAGAACTCTATTGTCGATTGCAGAATTGTCTGATGAATCTGCCGCTCATTGAGGCATGGCGGAAACGGCAGAGGCTAGGCACAAGCAGGGGAAGAGGATAGGCAGGAAACTCCGTGCTCTTTGCTACTTTTGCTGTGAATCAAAGCTGCCCTAAAAAATAAAAGTCTATCTTCCAAAAGGATTGGGGTGAAGGTTTGCCATGTCTCATATCACAACCCCTGGGCCTGACACCCGGCTCCAGCCCTGACTCCAGGCTGCCTGCTGATGCTCAGCCTGGGAAACAGCAGAGGACGGTTTAGGTCCTTAGGATCCTGCCATCATCATGGGAGACCTGGTCCTGTTCCCAGCTTTCAGCTCTGTCCTCTTCCAGTCCTGGCTACTGTGAGTATTTGGGGGGAATTGTCTCTATCTCTGAAATATTTTTTAAACTGGGGATCTCCAAAGAAAGGGGGGGATTTGCCTTGAGATTACTTTTAGACACAATTACAACATCAGCTCCTTCTGGGCTTTGGTGTTGAGCTGATTGTTTACAATCTCCCTCATGTTCTCTCTCACTATGTCATTGTTACATGGAAGAGAAGAGAGCAACACCCGAGGCCTGGGAGCCAGTGCAGCTGCAGGTGAATGGAGAGGGAGCAGTCAGGGCCCTCCATCCCCTCGAAAAGATGCAGGATGGGGCTCAGTTTTTCAAATGAAGTGAGAGATGGACTCGAATGGCCCAACCTTGCCATGGATCAGTGAGATGAGAGAGGCTTTCACACTGGGAAGTCCATTTCTTTAATTAATCTATCAGCCTTATGAGCAAATGGAAGGCCAGGAGTTTTGGGGGAAAGTTGCAGTGCTGGCTTGAGAGCAACTAGGATCTCTGATGGGAAAAATGAGGCTTCCAACGATAGGAAAAGAAAGAGATTTCTACAAAGCTTTAAGAATAAAATAAAGATTAAACAATGATTGATAAGACTTAAGGATTAATGAGAAGCGTAGCTCGTGTACTTAGGTATCTATTTTCCTTAGTAATTTGCTCTGTGGGGGCTATCTGCTTTGCTTTTAATGTTTGTTATCTGTTTTAATAGAGATCTCTCTCCTTTGTGAAAGAAATTATAATTAGGTTGTAAAATAAATTAATCTTTCAGTTAATCATACCTTTGGGAGATATGGATTTTTTAGATTGCGAAGCTCTCTGTGAGAATCATGACTGTTGCTGGCCATTGCCCTAACCATACGCAAAGCACCAAGAGAACCGGAATGATCTTCACCACTACAGTTAGAGTCTGACCCTGGACAGGGAAAGAAACATCAGAGAACCAAAGCAATGCTACAGTTACTGCATCTACACCACCTTCAGACGCAGTTCTGAGATCCCGCACACTACCAAGTGTCAACAATGCTCACCATCACAAAGTGGCATTTAAGGCACAAAATCAAGAGTTTCCAACTTTGAGTATGAGGAGTCTTTTAGAATATTCCCAACATTTCTGGGCTAGCCTAAAGAGTGGCAACTATAGTATTGGGTGCAAAATTCCTGAATGAGAGAGAGAGCAGATGTTTGACCTAGTATTTAAGACAACCTTGTCCTATTTCAAAGATTCCATCCCTGGCAGAGAAACTATAAGAGAGACAGAGAGAGATCTTTCATTTGTTGTTCTTCTGTCCAAACACTCACAATGGCCAAGGCTGGTCCAAGCTGAAGCCAGGAGCCAGGAAATTAATCCAGGTCTCCTATGTGGGTGTGCCATCATCTGCTGCTTTCCAGAGTGTGTCTTAGCAGGAGGCTGGATCAGAGGTGGAAGAGCCAAAACTCGCATCAGGCTCTCCAATACAGGTGACAAGTCTGCCTCTTCACCTCTGTGCCAGCCACCTGCCAAGCGTCTCTGAGTCTCTGTGCTCCTCAGTGGACATCAAAGGTGCTTCCACATCCACACCGGTAACACAGCATCAAAACAAAGGCTAACAGCACTTCAATTTTCCTTTCCCTCACCTTTCACAAACACTGCCACGAGGCTCTAAATAACACAGCAGGAGTGTGGCAAGATGAGATGGGGGAGCTTTTCAAAGTTTGTAGATTCTGCATAGTCCATGAGATAAGAGATCATAAGAACAGCTGTTGAGGCCACTAATAGTGGTTAGGCCACTGCTAGGGAGTCCCGTGTGCCCTGTTAGAGTCTCTGGGTTCGAGTCCCGGCTCAGCCTCAATTCCAGCTTCCTGCAATTGCACACCAAGGGAAGCGGCAGTGATGACTCAAGCAGGGGTGATCCTGCTGCCCACATGGGAGATCTGCATTGCATTTTCCTGCCTGTCTCAGTCTTGGCTTCTGTGGGAATGTGGGGTGTGAACCAAAGAACGGTATACTTACATGTCTGTTTCTTTGTCTATCTCTTGGACAGAAAATGTTTACTGGGTCCTAGGACTGTGTGTTACAGTCACCTCTGGAGTGGTGCCTACACACTGGAGAAGCATCTTCAGACATCAACATTGCATCTACAGAGTCAGAGTCCATCATGCCACGGCTGGTACCTATGTGAGGTGCGTTCTGGTTGATTATACATTGACTGCTATGGGATTTTTGTATTTATATTTTCAAGGATCTGGTTGAAGACACCTGTCAATTTTTCTCCTCCCTCTCCCTTCTGTCCTCCTTCCCCTTGCTTCTTCCTTCCTTCCTTCCTCCTGACATCTATGCCTTCATAGTTTAATGCACATTTGTTTCTATATGTACACACACATATGCACATCCTCCACTTGGTTACTTCTCCTGACTTTAACAAATTTGTTTACTCAATGACAGATTCCTCATGCTGCTAATGGCTACCAAACTGCTAAACCTTCGATTAGCATACCCTTGCTCATCACAACATATTCAGCTTTTTAAAGTGTTCTTCAGTCTTACTCATTCACTTACTCAATAAGTGCTTGCAACACAGCAGTCAATGCAATCGTTAGTGTTCCTGACCCTGGGCCTGGCACGATAGCCTAGTAGCTAAATCCTCATTTTGCATATGCCAGAATCCCATGTGGGTGCCGGTTAGTGTCCTGGCTGCTGCACTTCCCTTCCAGCTCCCTGCTTGTGGCTTGGGAAAGCAGTAGAGGACGGCCTAAAGCCTTGGATCCCTGCACCCACGTGGGAGACCCAGAAGAAGCTCCTGGCTTTGGATTGGCTCTGCTCTGGCCATTGTAATGACTTAGGGAGTGAACCAATGGGTGGAAGTACTTTCTCTCTGTCTCTCCTTCTCTATTTGTAAATCTCACTTTGCAATAAAAAATAAAATAAAATAAAAAGAATTCCTGACCCCATCAAGCTTACAGCCTCGCATGTGTGTAGGAAACAGGCATTAAGCAAGGAATTTAACAAATACCTCAGTATTAAGTACAAATCTCCTGAAAGAAAGGCTTCTTATAAGATAGTAACAATCTGGGACTCAAATCTAAATGAAGATGATAGGGAAGATCCAATCAGTTAGCCAGATTCTTCACATCTTTGCCCTTTGCTGGAGTCCCTCCCAAACAAGTGCGGGGTTATGCTTCCCCACCCATTAACTCTGGCTTTGGCCTTGTGACTTGATCTGACCATGGGAGTCCCCAAAGTCCACGGGTCCCTGATACGGGACTGTAGTGAATTCCAGGGTGAAGCAGAACTTCCAGTCCCCTCCCCAGTGACGCGTGTGAGCCAGGCTTACACCAGCTGACCCACTGAGGCACGGGCTCCAATAACACACATTTTTGAGTTACAGCCACTGAGTTTTGGCAGCTTGTTACTCAGTCACAGCTTCTTGATGCAAAGTATCAGGTAACTTCTCCTAGAAAATCACTCTTGGATCAAGACCTAAATATTAAGGAGGAACTACAAGGCTACAGAAGGAAGGGAAGACTGTCTTGGTGGGAGAAAAAGGCACAGAAGAAAAACCTCATTTGGGGAACAGCTTGATGTGTTCAAATGACCTTAAGAAACTCTGGTTTGGAGAAGAGAGTGACCTGCAGCTAGAGGCGGAGACTGGGCTAAGTCATGCACAGGTCCTCGCGCAGGCGCAGTCTGAGGGAGCCAGCCGACAGCAATTCACAATCAACAATGCGAAACTAAGGCGACTGTCTTCATCATTAGTCCAAAGCTGTGTATATATGTATAGGGAACTGTGTATGGCTCGTGGCTTCCCTAAGTTTCAGTGAGTTACAATTAAAATTAAGAGATTAGCTACTCAACTGCAATAGCCTCCGCAGCCCCACATAGCCAGTGGCTGCCTCACAGTCAAAGCCAACACAGAACACTGCCGTCAACACAGAAAACTAGCGGACACATTGTTACTAACGCAGAGAACTCTGAAACACTAGCTTCCGATTGCTCAAAACTAATTACCACGACATAAACTTCTCTCACAGCGGGGCCCCCTGCTCATCAAGCTGAGGGCAAGGTGCAGCCTGGGGTCTCCTCGGAGGCTTAGGACACTCTTCCGAGCTCACTGGTCATCAGTCTATTTTCTTGCAGCTATAGGAACCAGTTCTGGCTTGCAGCTTCTTGAGGTCACCCTTAGGTCTCTGCTATAAGAGAATAAGAGTCACTGTACTCTTCTAGCACAGCAGTTTGTCTCTGGTCCTGGAGGCCAGCAGGCTATGTTATCTCAGACTTTCACCTTTTTTTTTTTTTAAAGTATTCGCATGATGACGCCAGGCTCACCCAGGATGAATTCGCTTTCGATTCCCTTGGAGAAGGCTGACAGCAACCCAGTCTTGGGCATGCTATCCAATTACATTACCTGGTCCCATGCACATGCAGGGGGAACGAATGACACATGGGCCATCTTGAAGGTCATCATCAAATTCTCTGCACCCTAAGCAGCACTGATCCAGAATGCAGCAAAAAAGTTCAGTAAAAGTGGTGGGAAAATTGGGAATGATTCATGCATGTTGAGAACTCTGGGGTGCCATTCAATTTATCCTGACAAGACTAGGGTCTGGCCAAGCGTTTTTGTCATGATCAAGGTTTATCTGTGGGAGCGTCCCTTTCAGGGTAACTCTAACCTCTGCTCGGCATGTGAACACGGAGGAATTGCAGGCAAATGCTCACGGATGCTGCCTTAAGGTTGGGTATTCCTGTATGCAGTCTCCTTGCTGGCCGTGACCTGGAGTTTCTGACCTTATGTTGGCCTTGATCTCCAAAACCAAACGGCTGCTTCTCAGATTAACTGGTTTGCTGGCTTCACATGTCCTGGCTTCCACAGCTTTGGCCCTCCTGACTACCAGCAACTACGGAGTTTCAATCCTTGCCTCTGAAGCCCGCGAACAGCCAGGCACATTGGGGCCCAGCCTCCATGTCTCCGCAATCCCTATTGGTTGCCGCCTTTCTCCCACTGTCACTTGGGGTTAGGGGAGGAGAGGATCCAAGTACTGAGTTTCAGAGAGAGGCAAGCAAGGAGGAAATTCGATTTGCATTTGACTTGCTTGCCCTAAATGTGTAAGCTTCAACTTTGAGAGGCTCATTATTAAAGAAGTGTCCACTGACACTCCTCGCTTTGATAAATTCATATCAACATAATTTTAAATTTCACAAAAATACTGGTTTTTAAATGTTGCGTTGAATGCTTTTTTTTCCCCCTTAAATGCTGTTTCATGCTCTACCTGATTCTGAAATGGACTCCTTGAGTAACACTCCTTAAGAAAAACAAACTTTTTTTTTTTTTACAAGTGAAGAATAAGCGTTTGCATTCTAATCACCATCAGCATTTCAATGGAGTGCAGATATTTTAGTGCCTTTGGTGGGCATTTATTTTCTCACCATCAACACAACAGAATAAAACTGTTCTCATATTAGCATTAATAATAAAACCAAGTCCATTATGCAGACTTTCCTGTCAGTTAAATTTGTTGCAGGCTCAGTTTTGGATTCAATTTCAACCATTTGGAAGTACTTTCGCTGTCAAGCAAATTTTTGTTTTATCATTTTAATTTTGGAAGGGATTTCTTCTCTCTCTCTTCTGTGTCTGAATCACTTTTTTTGCGGGGGTGGGAGGGGGAGATTGGGAAATGGTTCTTCCCTGTGCTATAGGAAGGAATTGATTTGCCAAACAGATATTTTCCTTATGATGTGAAAAAAGGTAATTTTAACAGGACTGTTCTGTTTTAACAGCCTTGACTCGCGCTCTGTGTGTCATGCCAAACAGCTCTGTGGATGATCATCGGCTGATGTCAGCACAGTTCTAGAAATAGCATTTGGTAGTCAACAGCTGCCACAAGGAGCCAGAAGGGGAACACGAGACATTGTGTGTCGGCAGGGTTGACAAGACTCGTGGCTATTGTTTTTATTTATTCTCTTATTGAATTTCTTGACAACGGAAGATGAGCTTGAAATGATCACTGTAGGATTTTCCAACATGACTTACTCTCCTAAGTAGGTCAAGTGGCTCTCAGACCTTTGTCACTGGGATACGTGAGCTAGACATGGTGCTCTGGAATACTACTTGGTTAATTTCACACAGCCTTGACTCATTTCACTGTTGTGTAAGGTCAACAGGTATGGAACCAAAGGGTTATTTTCCTCTTTTGGTCCAAGGGATTCAAAACCTTTTCTTTAAAGAGCCAGAGAGTCAATAATTTAGAGTTTGCAAACCAGACACATTGTTGCAAGCTCTTCTGTTCTGGGCAAAACAAGGCACAGTCGGTAGATAAACAAGAGGGTGCTGGATTTGGACACAGGTCACAGTTTGCCCACCTTTGCTTTAAACGTCAGTGGGCAGGGGGCATATATTTCCATGCAGCATGCCATAAAGGTTAAAGGTACTGAGACTGTCTTATGGGCTTGTGAATCAAGTCCCACATGAGGTCCCTGTAGAAACACATGCAGTTTTTAATGGCCACAGAGAGGTACTCAATTACATACATCTGTGTGTTCTGCAAGCACTCTAATAATGCTGTGAGAGCAACTGAGTGGTAGAAATGCTTTCACCAACCGAGAGGATAAAGATCATGATCTCTGGTGTGCAATGAACCTGATTTTTCTTCCCTTCCTTATTTTATTTAAGTTAATAGCACCCTTAAAGTTTGAATTATCCTGCAGGAAGGCAGGTTCATTAACTTCAGTTCAGCCTGTGTATCATCTTAATGGGACATATTTCGTAATGATGTGCATCACAAAACAGTCCTGAGCTCCAAACGACCTAAATGTTTCACGGAAGTCATTACAGGCATCGCATACTGGGAAGTAAAAGAATTTTGTTATTTAAAGATAACTTGCAAGGAAAAAAAAAATCTTAGAAATTAAAATCAGAGAGAATAGGCTAGTTGTAAAATGTTAGCAAGAAAGCCTTGCTATTGTTATGGCATAGCAAGCTAAGTCTCCAGCTGCAATGCTGGCATCCCTTTGGGGCCCAAGATTGAGTCCTGGCTGCTCTACTTCCCTTCTAGCATCCTGCTTGTGGCCTGGGAAAGCAGCAGAGAATGGTTCAAGTGCACCCTACATGGGCAGCCCAGAAGAAGCTGCTGGCTCTCAGCTTCAGACTAACCCTGGCTATTGTGGTTATTTGGGTAGTGAACCAGCAGATAGAAGATTTCTGTGTCTCTCCTTCTCTTTGTAACTCTGTCTTTCAAATTAAAATAAATAAATAAAACTTTAAAAAATGCTATAAAAAGCCTTTCCATGCCCAATCTGTGCTCACTATTGAGCACAATGAACTTAGTATCATGAAAATGCCTAATTTGCTGAGCTACAAGGCTAGGGTGGAGATGCACCAGTGCCTTACACTTGTGTATCACACATTCTAGAAAATACCATTTGAGCTACTTGCTCCTCTAAACAAAGGAATCGCCTCAAGTCTGATGTCTCCATCATTTTCTCTTGCTGAAGGAGCATGCCTTCAACCGGGTGATTTACAAGAAGAGTCAGTGGACTCCCACTTCCGGAGGCTGTGCAGTCTGAGTGCATGGTGCCGGCACCTGCTAGGCAGGCTAGCCGCAGCCTGGAGCTGCATCGGAACCTCACCTAGCAGGACTGAGCCAGCCTGCCATCTCCCAAGACAAACCACTGAACTATTAGTCTGTGAGTAAATTAACCAGAGCTCTAATGACCCAATCGCCTCTCACCTGTAAATATCACTACCCTAGAGAATAAGTTTTCAACATGTGGATTGAGGGGAACAATCTAACAAACCATTGCACCTGGGGATGTCTCTGTAAATAGTACCGTATTCACCTGCAATCTCCTAAAAAATGATCACTTTCTCCTAACACACCTCTTGCTCCAGGCTACAGTTTAAGAATTGTGTTTTGAGGAGTAGGGCTATGGTGCAGCTGCTGCGTAAGACTGCTGCATCCATGTCAGAGTGCCAGTTTGCATCTCTGTTACTTCATTTCCCAACCAGTTTCCCGCCAAGGTATGCCAGGAGGAGGCAAAGGGCTTGGGTCTCTGCCACCAACATGGGAGATGTAGTTTTTTTTTGTTTTGTTTTTTAATCCTTCTTCTTAGAACGTTGCCCTAGTCTTGTTCTTTCTTGCTTTTCGTACTACTTTCTAGACACGGAAATGTCATCCATTCGGCCAGTGGAGTTCTGAATTGTCTGAACACTGTAACTTCAATATAGGTGTCTTGTAACAGCATAGCATTGTACCATGCTAAATGTAACAATGTTGTTGTTTTATTTAAGGCATTATTCTTACAGCAATTTAAGATGAGTATGTAAACTTTTATACTTTAAGCTATTCTTATTGATGCTGGTAATTTATAAAACCTATGCCGGCTTTCTGTTCTTCATTTTCTTAATTGGGTTAGGTTCATCTGCTGATCTCTTTGGCTCTCGGTTTTCTGAAGGAGGCTGTGCTGTCAGCAATCCTTTTTCAGTTTACTCTCCACACTGTCATGAATAAACATTGCTGGTCACAATATTGATTGCTAGAATCTCACAGCCCTAACTTCTTCATCACACTCTTCAAATGGCATGGAAGCATTTCATGGGCATATTTTTGCCTCCTAAGCCCTTCATCCCATCCCCTAGAATCCTCATTAAGTGCTAAGCAAATTTCCCAATGTCTCTCGGTGCTTTACAAAACATGTCCCTCAGCTCCTAATCACAGCCTCTGCTCCCCCTCCAGGACAAGGATGCTCTTTGGAGAACTCCCAAGCTGGGAGCTGGAGGAGGGTGAGGGCATGACAAGCTCAGCATTCACTTAGCTTCTCCCTGGGGCCACCAGTCGGTCACTTCTCCATTTTTGGTGGTCCTCTCTTCCTGTTTGAACCAACTGCCGTGCAACGGGGCCACCTCTTAGTAATGCCCAGGTCACTGCTGTACCACAGACTCAAGCATGATGGACATTCTTCAGAAGTGGTGGAGGAATTCATGAAATAATCAACACAGCTCCAGCTCATTTCCAGCTCATTTGTCAAAGATGGCTTATCCTTCCCGCCCTGCCCCTCCCCCACCATAAGTTTTAGAGCTGTTTAAAGGGTCTTTAGTGCCCAGGTGGATAGCCTGTCTAAATGTCTTGCCTCACTCTTTTTTTTTGTCACGACCTACTTCCAATAGTCATTCATCCACCTCCATGGTCATAGTCATGCATCGCCTCACAACGTTTTGGTCAACAACAGATGGCATATGTGATGTCGGTCCCAGGAGACGTTGTAGCTGTCTCTACTGGTGTAACTACATTCTCTGATGTCCGCTCACCAAAACCATTTGACGATCTATTTCTCAGAATGCATCCCCTTAAGTGACACACGACCGTCCTTGTTTTACATGATCTAGAACACTATTCTTTATCAGGCCATGGTCATCTTTTCTAGCAAACTGTCTACTACAGTGTTTCTTCGAATTTTAAAATCCATAAGAAACTTTTTTTGGCTGTTTAGAACATGGTGAATTTTGCGATTATGGGTGAGTTGTTTTTCAAGAGATTCATCAAAATTGTAATTGGGCCCATGATTCCTTTGAGGTGGAAATTGGCATGCGAGAGATTTATTTGTGATGAACACCTGGGAGAGGAAGGCAAGGATGCAAAACCAGGAGAAGCAGAAATTGAGCTGTGCTGTAGCCACTATGAGACCTCAGTTGACCCCAAAAGGACCCCCTCTGCAATTGTCCTGAACGGGGACATAGACAAGGATGTCCAGTCACAGGTTGTGCGCTGCCCAGGAGAAGCAATAATGGCCAAGGGAGGAGTAGCCCTCCTTTGCCGCTAGTACTGCTCAAAAAGGATTGACAGCTGAGAGTTGTCAGCCAGCATCCTTCCTGGGAGCTTTCCTGGGGAAAGCATCCTTCAGTCTCAAAGAAGAATCTAGACAGGTGCCTCATAGCATCCTCATCAAAGCCTGGCCAGGTGGCACAGCACATTCCTCATCACCCACTGCACTGAGCAAGATAGCAACACTCGGGCTGGCCTGCAGGGTACTGGTGGTATGAGGAGCCCAGCTCTTTCCTTGCTGCACTAACAGGTGGCAATCCATGTCTATAGAACCCCATGTACATTTCCAGCCCTCATTTTGCACAAAGCCTGCTCTCATTTTGTCCAGGCTTCATATGCTTTATGTTATCTGCTGTTCTCAGTAGTCACTTCTTCAGTTGTTTAGAGTGTTAAGAACACATCATCGGCTATGATTTGAATCTGGTTTGGTTTCAAATTCATGCAGAAGGTAATCCCCAAAGCTTTATGATTTGATAGTATGAGGAGGGGAAACTTCATCCAACTACAGTGCCGAGAGGTGACTCCTTGGAGGAGTCACCTGCTTGGTTTGGCTTGCCAGGGTGCAGCCTTACGGTTGAGACCTGCTGGCTTCCGGGGGACATACAAACACATGTGCACTCGCCGTCTTGTTGTGTGAGGTTCTGTGCTGCCACTGCAAGGTGAACCAAACGGTCTTTTTCTTTACGAAGTAGTCTGCCTTATGTTTCATTATAGTAACAAAATTTATTGAATACATCCTTTTATTAAAGGTGTTTAAGGTCCAGCACTTGGGGCCAGTATCGAGGCACCCTGGCTGAAGCTGCCACCTACAATGCTGGCATCTCATATAGGCATGTGTTTGAATGCTCTAATCCAGCAACCTGCTAATGGCCTGGGAAAGCAGCGGGAGATGCCCCAAGTACCTAAATCCCTGCTACCCACATGGAGACCTGAAAGAAGCTTCTGACTCCAGTTTTGGCCTGGTCCTCTCCTGCCCATTGCACCCATCTGAGGAGTAAACCAGAGCTTGGAATTTTTTCTCCCTCTCTTGCTGTCACTCTCTCTGTGTAAGTCTGCCTTTCAAAGAAATAAGTCTAAAAAAGAAAGATGCAGCAATTTTGAAATCTCTATCTAATAACAACTTTGAAAATTGTATCCTATGCCAAAAGTAGCTATTTACTATTGGCTAATTCCATGACACAATGGCTTGTTTCATTGCTTCTTAAAGTATTTTGAAAAGGTTTATTCTTGACAATTTCGCCTTGTAACCGGAAAGTCATTTTTCCATTCATGCTTGCTAAATCTGTTGTGTTTTTTTTTCCCCTTTTTAATTGATGCCACAGTTTACCACTATGAGAATATAAAGCCAGCAATATGTGTCTTCTGGGTGATAAAGGCAAAGCAATGAAGAGAGCACTCACTCGTGTGAGTGGCTTTTTAAAGATTCCCACTCAAGGCCGTGGTACATCTGAGATGGGAAATTTGCTTGGCATTGGGGTTCATACAGCACCCAGGAACCCAATGAAACACTTTCCGTCTCTGTTTCTCATTTCAGACTGAGAATACCCTCAACTTCTCAGCTGTCTATGCTCCTTTGTATCCGCCTCACATCTTCTCTCTAGATCAGAAATTACTGCAGGTAGGAGAAAAAAATGCGAAGACCTCAATTCCAAACTGTGCAGTGGCAGCTAAGATGGAGGACAGAGACACACTCCTGCGGAGGAATTGGGAAGCTGGTAATAGCAAAGACAGCAGGTGACAAATTTTAACAAATTGCTTAGGGGAAAAATTCCTTTATCAGAGACATCAGTGGATACGGCAATTTAGGTGTCGCATCCCAGCATCTCTGATCTGAAAGGGCATCCTGCAGCAGGACCTTCAAAGCAGATTTGAGATCTGACCACTTCTCAGGCCCTTACCCAGCTTCAGATCTGGGAAAAGATAATGTCCTATGTGGACTACACCCAGCCAGAGTGAGCTCTGCAATACATAAAGCAGATCTTGTCAGTCACCATCCTGAAGACCCATGGAGTCCTGGAAGAGTAAAGCCTGAAGTTCCCAAGCACCACCAAGATTCTCCTTGACCAGGTAAGTTATCCTTAGGCTATCCTCCAAACTTAAATCCCTGAATATACCGGCCCACCTTACATACTTAAAACAACAGCCTTCCTTCCCCTGCCATCTTCTTCCCCTTCAGAGATCACTGCCGGGATCACCCTATGAAGATTTAAAAAGGGACCAGGAGCAAAGAACTGGCTGTGGTGTAGGGCACCACAGCACTACATGGGGCTTGAGAGTGGGAACAGTTGAGAGGACCCTGTGAGACGCAGTTGGGTGGACAGGTGCCCCAGAGCACAGCCAGCCATCCAGAAACCACAATGTATGGACACCTCACCTCCTTCCCTCCACATTGCCTGCCAGAGTGCCCATGAGGCAGGGGAGGGTGGGGAGGACAGCACTGGAGGAGCCAATCGTAGCATCTGACTCAGGCTGCTTAAGCAGATCCAGGTGCCTCTGGGTTCAGGGGCATGGCACACACACTTCCTTCTCTCTGGGTCACCTTTGCCCTTCCTGATTTCCCCCCCCCCCCCCAGTACTCTAATTCCAAAGCACCCTTCCCGGGGAAAGGGGGTCCTTGTGCATGTGCCAGCAACACAGTGAGCAAAACTGTTATCCTATATCCAAGATGGGTTAATTAGCAGTCTGTCTCACATGGGCAGAGCTGTGTGCGTCACTCTGCAGCCAGCACGATCTCTGTTCACATTTGTTGAACTGAACAAAGCAGAACTGCAGTGTTATCTTCTTCATCTCTATTTTAGCCATAGTTATCACACTTAATGATGGATGTGAGCATATAGTCAAATTCTTAGCACATGCTTGTCATCATTTTAATCTATACACTGCCAAAGACAAGGCATGGGGCGCCATAGGTCATTGTTTGCTTCTCTACAATAAAAGGGAGTTGGGCCAGGTAATCTCCATGGTGCCTTCCAACTCTATATCTGGATTCTATGTGAAGGGAGCAAGAACTCCTGCACCTCACCACCTGCATCCGATCCATCTTTGTGTGCCTGGCTCCCAGGGCAGGAACTTTAGAGCAGCCCTGCCTCAGGATGTTCAGGTTCACACCCAGCTCTGCGGCATCCTGGCTGTGCAAACCCAGGCAACCCTTAGCCTCTCTGAGCCTCAGGGTGCCTCTCTGGAAAGCAGAGACAATGATGAGACGGTGCTTGCCAAGAGCCAAGCACAGAGCCCGCTGTCATGGAATGCAGATGAAAGTACGATTCAGTGAATCCAGGATTTTAGAACAGACACCCAGATGACTTCTCCTGTATCATGTCCCCCAGACACTGGTTAACCTGCTTCTATCTGCTCTCTGGTTCATCGAGCACATGGAAATTAGTTCTTTGAATTTATGTCAAACTACTAACTGTTACTAAAACAGTATAGTTACTGATTCCGCAGCCATTGCTAATCCATTTATAGTCAGGGGAATATATTAAATGTATCTTGTACATTTACACATTTATAAATACTTCTCTTCAAGTATTTCTTTAACTTTTTATTATTATATACATTAATATGTGAACTGATTATGTCTACATTTAAGTGAACAGCAGGATGAACTTTCAGTGGAAGATTTTTTGGGGTTAAGAATTTTCCAGTTCTAATAAAAAAGACTCACTTGATTATCTATTGTTACCGAATTATTCCAGAACAAAATAAAATCTGAACTGTTACTGGGTTAAACCAGAGCTCAAGAGTTACATTATCTTGCAAACCAAGTTTCTGACTAGCTCATTAAATAAGAGAAGGTGTACCAACAAGCTTAATCACCAAGTACGACTCACCCTGCCAGCTTTCCCCCCAACTGTAGATGCTGTTAGTTTAGCCCATCTGGTTCTCATTTGAGAAGAGAAATCATAAATCCCACAAACCTTCCACTGACTCCTAATCCTAGAAAAGACTGGAATTACTTTAGCAGCATAATATGTTTTTCTTTCCTCTGGTGAAAATAAATGTGCAGTTTTATCATGGATTAAAAAAGACAATTGAGAAATTTCCTACTATAAACATGTATGGTATCTTAATTTCCTAGTACACTAGCAGGCCAACTAACATAATTAATTATATTTAAAATGCAAATTGTTGACAACATTTCATCTGGTTGAAATTATGTAAGCCACATCCACTCTAAAGAAAGTCCTGCTTCCTGGTTCCTACTATTCTTTTAAACAAAAATAATTCCATATTCTCTCCCCTGCCCTGCAATCTCTTACAACTTTCACGTGATTTTTGGAGCACCATTGCAGCAAGCCCACAGAGACAACAAGGCAAATATAAGTGATTTATATGCAGATTTCAACCTATTTACCGAGCTCAATACTAAGAAACAAAATATTATATGCAAAATGCATTCATTTAAATTTCTGGCCATATCTTTCTGATGCTTGATGAAGTATGTGAGTTATATTGGTGCAGGGGCGGATACATTTCAGAATAGAAGTCTTGAGCCCAGGACGTTTGTAAAAGACCTGGACAATCTATTAATTTCACTCATCTTGATTGACACGAATCACTGCAGTGTGAATACAGTCCCAAAATGTCTGCAGCAAGTCCTGACGTGGCTGAGACGTGAGAGCTCTCAGAGCCACAGTGCTATGGGACTCACCAAGACCACAGGGGTGCCCAAAGATCTCGGAAAAGGGAGGACGCTGCCCATGCATAGTACACAGGGTAGTGGCAGCAAGCACACACACACAGTGGTCAAGCGGACAGTTTCACTGGCGTGTCAGCGTGCCTGACAAGTGGAAATTACGATGCCAGGGATGTTACGCCTTAGGAAAAGATGCAAGTAATTAGTTGTGTAAAAAGAGCTCAATAGCATAACAGCTAAAGTCCTCATTTTGCATGCACTAGGATCCCACCTGGGTGCCAGTTCTAATCCAGACAGCTCTGCTTCCCATCCAGGTCCCTGCTTGTGGTCTGGGAAAGCAGTTGAGGACGACTCAAAGCCTTGGGACCCTGCACCCCCGTGGGAGACCCAGAGAAAGCTCCTGGCTCCTGGCTTCGGGTCGGTGCAGCTCCAGCCGTTGTGGCCACTTGGGGAGTGAATTAAAGAGCTTCCTGTCTGTCTTTCCTTCTCTGTGTAGATCTGACTTTCCAATAAAAATAAAATAAATTTTTTTTTAAAAAAGAGTACAGATTTTGTAATTTACAGTTCCACACTCCAGGTATTGCATTTGGGATTACCCATTCTGGCTTTACAGTCCTTATTTCAGATCCACAGAGAATGAGGATTTTGTTTGTTTGTTTGTTTTCTGAAAGTATAGATCAAAGAGAAATTCAAATAAATTCCCAAGCTATTTGTGTAGTTGATGTTTCCTTTTAAGGAATAGTGGTAGTAGAGTTATCATCTGACCAAAATAGGTGCTAATGAAGGCTGATCTCAATTTCAACTCTATGTAAACAGAGCAATACTGATTAGATACATCCTATTATTCCATTCCCTGGAAATGGAAAAACCAAAGTCCTCATATAGGAAGACATTTCAAAAAGTTCATGGAAAATGGAGCTAGACGCTTAGCTTAGGAGCAGGTGTGTAGCCTAGCAATTCAGTGCTGGGGAAGGCACCCTCATCCCGCACTCGAGCATCTGCCTGGCTTCAGTATCTGGCTGCTGACTCCAGATTCCTAACGTCAACCTTGGGAAGCAGCAGGTGATGGTTCAAGTAAGTGGGTCCCTGACTCCCATGTGTAGCTCCTGGCCCTGGTCTTGGCTCAGGGGACCAGTAGAAGGAAGTTCTTCTGCTCTTGTACTTGTATCTCGCTCCCAATATTATATACACACACACATCTATCTCCCTGCCTCTCAAATATATAATCATTTTAAGAGATCAGTTTATTTTGGTGCAAAAAGACTTTGTAGACAAGATATTTGGAAAAAGCTTATGGAAAACTTGTATATTTTGAAAAACCTACACACAAGTGTCAATATTATCTTGCATAAAATAGATTTACTTGTTAGGTTCATTTTCCCTGTGTTCCGGTGGGGGCTGTCTCCCACTGGGGCTGGGAGCCTCTCTTCCCACCTCTATGTGAACATGTTGACGTCTGGAAATCTTTGGCCGTGGTGGGAGTATCCACACCTTAGCAACTGGCAAAAGCTACAAAGCAGGGAGCTGATTTTAAACAGCTTTGTGCCAGCACATCACATCTTTGAGGCATTCTAAGGGAAGGTGGAAACCAAGCCCTTATAAATGACGCTTGGCAACTTTAAGGGCAAGGTAATTTCGATACTCATAGAATGATTTCCAAGGGAGCAGGTAAGTTACAGCAGGAGGAAAGCATTCGGTTGTGTTTGCTTTGCTTTCTGTGGACTTCTGTGTAACTTGAGCCTTTAAGGAAAAAAAGGTCCAAATAGTCAGAAATGGGTTTTCTCGTCATTCTGCTGACCAGAAAGAAACTGCCTGCAGGTCTCTGGAATGCGCGGATGACAGGTGCTACCTGCTTCAGAAAGTCAGGCTCGGAGACCTAAATCCTCCTGCCTGGGCTTGACATGCGCTCTTCAACTGAGCTCTGCACAGTAGCCGGAATGTTCTGGGTTCTCCCCCCTACCTTGGCGGCCACGAGCCACAGGCAGCTCAGTGCACTTGAAATACAGCCCCTCAGGCCTGGGCTGTGCTCTGCTGGGGAAAATACACCCTGGATATCTGAGACTGAGCACAAAGCAAAAATGTCCGGTATCATGCTCACATGTGTATAGGGAGCCCGTGTTGAAAAGATGATCTTTTAGATAGATTACTTATGAATGAATATAGATCAGTTAACCAATTTAACATATTTCTCTCTACATTTTTTAATGTTCACTTATTTATTTAGAAGGAAAGCATCAGAAAGGGAAAAACAGAGAGGGAGAAAGAGAGATCTTCCTACTGTTGTCTCACTCCCCAAATGGTTGCAATAGCCAGTTCTGAGTCGGGCTGAAGTCAGGAGCCAGGACCTCTGTCCTGGTCTGCCAACCTGGAGGGCAGAGGTCCAAACACCCGGATCATCGCCTGCTGCCTGGCCAGGTGCATTCACAGGCAGCTGGGCTGGAAATGAAGCAATCAGTACTCAAGGCAGCGTTCTGACACGGATGCCAAGCACTAACTTGACCCATCGCACCGCACTGCTGGCCTCTCTTTACTGTTGTTAAAGGGGCTACTGGAATTAAAAATAACGTATGTGACCCACAGGATCTCTTTTCATCTGCGCCACTGAGCTAATTCACAAACTTCCGGATCTGGTGATAGAGAAGGGAGAAGAGTCAGGAACGCCAGGGCAAGGTACAGACACAGGTCAACTCTGCAGGCCTTAGAAGACAATCTTTCTTGTAATACAACCTCCTTTTTCATATTGGGGGTTAGAGTGCCTGGCAAACGTGTAATGACCTGCCGGGCCAGGTCAGGGTGAGAGAGAATGATGCTCGACAGAGAAGTTAAGCCAGGAACAGTGCATCGTATCTAAGGGATCATCTGTTTCCCCTGAGGAGTCACCGAGAAGTTTCCATGGAATTCTTTGAGAAATTAGGATCAAAAAAAATGTTTTTTTTCAATCTTGTTTCCAATATATTTATATATTTTATTTCTAGCCCCAGCAAGAAAAACAACATTGCTGTGTTCGACAGTTCGTGTCTGACCACTACCACCCCGGAACCGCAGCTCCAAGGCATACGAAGGCACAGCACGCCCCGTCCATCAGGAGGGCAATGGGTTTCATTATTTTAATTTCAAGCTTTCCATTGCTCAAGCAGGTTAAGAAGAATCACACAGCAATTCAAATATACTTAAGGTTGAACAAAGACCTGACAGCTGAATACATTACTGAAAACATCTCATGGGGGGGGGAGGTACAAAGAGAAATTTGATTTGAATACTTTAAAAATACAAGGAAATGGGCCCGGCGCGGTGGCAAAGTGGTTAAGGTCCTCGCCTTGCACGCCCGGGATCCCATATGGGCGCCGGTTCTATCCCAGCAGCCCCACTTCCCTTCCAGCTCCCTGCCTGTGGCCCGGGAAAGCAGCAGAGGATGGCCCAAAGCCTTGGGACCCTGCACCCGTGCGGGAGACCCGAAAGAGTCTCCTGGCTTCGGATTGGCATAGCATCGACCGTTGCGCTCACTTGGGGAGTGAATCATCGGACGGAAGATCTTCCTCTCTGTCTCTCTTCTCTGTATATCCACCTTTCCAATAAAAAAATAATAAAAACAAATCTTTTTAAAAAATTTAAAAAAATAAAAAAAATTTAAAAATACAAGGAAATGAGGGAGAAATTTTTTTAACCATGTAGAAATCCACACCTTCAAGCTGCCCACTGCCCACTGTTCACCATCCACCTTAAGCATCCTCCAGCTTTGGGAGGCAAAGGTTGTGTTTTAATTAGAAAACTCAGATCAAACCTCAGTGAGAAAAAAAGTTTCCATTACCTATGTTACCTGCAAAGCCCAGAAAAAGAAAGCACCCTGAGAGGTGGCGTGACTGGAATGCAAATCCATACTCTCACTGCGCCCTCCTTCTGGGACCTGAGCGTTCACTGCAGAAATAAACGCTGGGTTTCAGAAGAAGTGAAAGATGCATTGCACAATGACGGTAAACCACGTCTCCTCGGACAGGATGACTGTGTGCGCAAGCATAAAACTCAAAAGATGGCCACCATGCCAGGCAAATTTATTAAAGAAAAAAAAAAAGCTATTCAAGTCTAAAAGAAAAACGTGCAGTTAAAGCCCTTGAGCCCTTCGGTGGGTCTGAGACTCTGGCCAACCAGTCTGGTTGATTCACATGAAGTCCTTCCCAGCTGTAAATCTCAGGTTGGTTTTTTTTTTTTTTCTACTCACTTTTCTCTATCCAAAAATGGAAGGGTGATGCTTTTAAAATCGAAAGTACTGATTTTTGCAAAAATCTTGTAAGAGGCAACCCTTCCACTTCCTTCTTCCCTCTGCTCCTTGCACATTCCCATTCCCCAGGTCCCTTCCTAAGGTCCCACGTGAACTCTGTGGGTCTCAGATGACACTCTTCTTCCTCAATAACTACTCAGCTGCTAACTTCCTGAAGCATGTAACAGGTATTTTATTAAGTGGCTGGTATTGAGCAAGGCCTGGATGCTGTAGATGCAAGAGAGAAAGGCACAGAACTTTCTAAAGGACCTTAAAGTTTTAGACACATATATTTGGAGGCTGTCATAAAAAGTGTGTCATGTGTCATAATTGTATGACACAAAGCCAGGACCAAGGCTATGTACAGAGAGGATCCAGAGGTCACCCAATGTTCCCTGATGGCTGAGAATGTTTCCAGCTCAGACTGAAGACAGGTGGGCAAGGAGACACCCAGTGGAACTCTGTGTACCCACAGATCTCGAAAGTAGCAGGTGTCATTCCAATGGGTGCTGTTAAACTGTTTTTATGTATGGAGACCACCCATTGCATTTCTAGAAATTTAAAATTAATCCTTTTTTATCATGGTTCTGATCCAGTGAATTCTTTCAGATTTTAAAAGAAAAAGATGTCAAACCAATCAGTGTGGTCTCAACCCTCTTGTCTCCTGAAGTGAGGTAAGGTAGAGTGAGAGACATTCTTGCTTGGATACACCACATAAACATCCTTTCCATTGAGGAACTCAGTATTCTGCAGGAGATAAAGAGGCATCCAAAGCATGAGCCTAGGGGAGGTGATGTAAAAAGACCTATATTCTAGAAGAATCCCAATATCAGTGTGAAGGAAGGATCAGATCTTTTGTGTGCCTCATCACAATGTACCTATTCTCCTTGAGTCAGTTATCAGAGTGCCTTCCAGAACAGGGTATAAGACACCATAATGGATGTCTTACAGCCTTTTTCCAGTAACTAATACAGGTTTCCATTGAACTTCACTTAAGTCAAATCATTCCTAGAAATGCAATGGCAACCCTCTAAAACCCTGGTCTTCCAATGGAGATTATTTCAAGTTCTAGGACAGAGAGGAAGAAATATTTTGGAGAAGGAACTTGTGGTACCATAGGCACACAAGTCTTTTCCACTGCAGCACACCCCCTAGAGGTGCTTGCCGCAGTAGGAGTGTGTTCACAAACAGATTTGCATTTAAAAATATTGGAAACAGGCAGACATTTAGCTTGGTGGTTACGATGCCTGTTAAGGAACTCCTGTCCCACACCAGAGTACTTTTTTGTTTCCCCTCTAAAGATGTATTTGCTTGTTTATTTATTTGAAAGAAAGTTAGAGAGAGGGACAGAGAGCAAAAGAAACCTTCCATCTGCTGGTTCACTCCCAAAATGGCCAGCCACAACTGTTGGGACTGGGCCAGGCCAAAGTTGAGAGTCTGGAACTTAAGCTGGCATGATAACCTAGTGTCTAAATCCTCACCAAGTTTCCTCCAGGATCCCATGTGGGCACCAGTTCATGTCCCGGCTGCTGCACTTCCCATTCAGCTCTCTGCTTGTGACCTGGCAAAGCAGTAGAAGATGGTCTAAAGTCTTGGGACCCTGCCCCCCTGTGGGAGACCCAGAAGAAGCTCCTGGCTTCAGATCAGTTCAGCTCCAGCCATTGTGGCCACTTGGGGAATAAACCAGCAGATGTAAGATCTTTCTGTCTTTCCTTCTCTCTGTAAATTTGACTTTGCAATAAAAAGAATAAAATAAATCTTCTAAAAAAGTCTGGAACTCTACCCAGTTTTTCCATGTGGGTACAGGGGTCCAAGGGTTTCAACTGTTTTTGCTGCTTTCCCAGGCCCTTTAGCAGGGACCTGGATCAGAGGTGCAGCAACTAGGACTGGAAACAGCACCCACAGGATACTGGCATTGCAGGTAGCGAGTTAAATGGCTGAGCCACAGCACCAGCCCCTGCAGTATCTGGGCTTGGGTTCTGGCTTCCCATTCAGAAATGCTAACATAGACTCTGAGAGCAAGCAGTGATGGCTCAGTGATCGGGTTCTTGTCACCCACATCACATGTGAAAAGCCTGGAGGAAGTTCCGGAGTCTGGCTGCAGCCTAGTCAGCCTCAGCTGTCGCAGATATTTGGAGAGTGAACCACTAATGGGGAGCACAGGTTTCTCCTCATCCTCTCGCTCTGTTCCACTAGACAAAATAAAGACTTAAAAATTGAAGTGAGAGACACAATATTTTCTGTGGTAGAATTCAGGAAAACGTAGCACCTACTCCATTTAAATCAAGCTGCCAGAACTGTGTGCTTGCCTGTGGCTCTCAGCCCTTCCACCTGTCACAGTGTTAACAGGGACTCCGACCCACTGAGTGTTGCAATGCACCAGTGGACCTGAAAACATGTGGGGAAAAAATGGAATAAAAAAATGTTGCAGGGGCTGGTGCAGTAGTCAAGTGGCTAAAATCCCCACTGTTCATGCACTGGGATCCCATATGCACACTGGTTTAGGTCCTGGCTGCTCCACTTCCCATCCAGCTCCCTGCTGTAGTCTAGGAGAACAGTTGAGGATGACCCAGTCTTGGGACCTTGCACCCACATGGGAGACCAAGAAGAAGCTCCAGGCTCCTAGCTTCAGATCAGCTCAGCTCTGGCCACTCTGGCCACTTTGGGAGTAGTGAGCCAGTGGATGGAATATCTGTTTGTCTCTCCTTCTCTTTGTATTATCTGACATTCCATGAAAGTAAATACATCTTTAAAATAGGTTAAAATGTGTTAGTTCCTATCTGCAAGTCCCACACGAGTCTTGAGAACTTTGTCTGTGACTTTCAGAACTGATGATAAACCAGGCAGCTCTCTGGGGAGTGGCCAGACATTGATTTGCCTATGTGAGTCCATTTTACTAGTTTAAAAATCCTCATGAAATGAAGTACCTATGATGTTTATTCATTAAAGAAACACCAACTACTGTATATGATAATTATTTTAAAACCTTGTAAAAACACAATTATTGTGATGTTTTTCACCCTCAGTCTATACTAAAAGATTCATAGCCCATATTGATTTTTCCCCCTAAGGACAGCTCAGTTTTCAATAAGCCTTGGGGCTTCCCTCTTTCCATACATTCATCTTTTCTCTGCTAACTCTCGCCTCTGGCCATCTTCCCAGGCAATCTATTTTCCAACTATTGTTATTGTTTTTTTTAAGTTTAGTGACAATGCCCAGTTTAAGATATTTTTATTGCTCTGCAGCTCTGTGAAGCTGTATTGGAAATAGTCAGGAATAAGGAGATGATGGGCATCTCTGCTCATGGATAGAGCTGAACCTACTGAGCATGATGAACATGGGGGAAGGAAGGAAGAAAGGAAAAAAGAAAAAGGAAATGAAGGAAGAAAAAGAACGGTTGGAAGGGGAGTCATCAGATCTATTTTTTGACAAATTAAATTAAATTATTTGAAAGTCAGGGCATTTGAAAAAGAGGGAAGGGATGGGAAGACAGAAGATATTCCATCTGCTAGCCCACTCCCCAACCGCTTGCAACAACCAGGGCTTGGCCATGCTGAAGCCAGGAGCTAGGAACCCCTGGTGAGTCAACTGAGCTATGTCTTGCTGCTTTCCCAGGCACAGAAGCAAGAAGCTGGATCACAAGTGGAGCAGTGGAACTCAAACTGACACTCAGAGCTGGGATGCTGTAGACAGCAGCTCTGCCCACTGCACTCAGTGCTGTCCTGCGACATGTTTTAGAGTCTCCACAGTGAGGGACCAGCCCTTGGTGCAGAAAGCTGATCCCTCCTTTCAGATGCCCACATTCCACACCAGAGTGCCTGAGTTTGAGGCCCTGATCCACTCTCTGCTTTCATTCCCTGTTGATATACAACACGGGAGCCAGCAGGTGAGGGCTCAAGACCTGGGGTTTCTGCCACCTGTGTGGGAGACCAGGATGGGGTTTGAGGCTTCTGGCTTTGACCAGATCCAACCCTAGCTATTGTGGGCACATAGGGAGTGAACCAGAAGTTGGGAGATCTCTGTCTCTCTTTTTGCTTTTCAAAAATTTAAAAAATATTTTTTAAAGATTTATTTATTTTTATTGGAAAGGCAGATATACCGAGAGGAAGAGAGACTGAGAGGAAGATCTTCCATCTGATGACTCACTCCCTAAGTATCCTCAACAGCTGGAGCTGAATCAATCCAAAGCCAGGAGCCCAGAGCTTCATTTGAGTCTCCCATGCAGGTATAGGGTCCCAAGGCTTTGGGCCATCTTCGACTGCTTTCCCAGGTCACAAGCAGGGAGCTGGATGGGAAGCAAGGCTGCCAGGATTAAAACTGGTGCCCATATAGCATCCTGGTGCATTCTAGATGAGGACTTTAGCTGCCAGGCCCTCCTCCAAAATACTTTTTAAAGACCTTTAAACTGTATTTGAAAAACATAGGTACACACACGCACACACAGTGGAAGACACAGAGAGAGATTTTCCGGCTATTAGTTTACTCTCTAAATGGCCAAAAAGCTAATGCTAGGCCAGACCAAAATCTGGAACCTGGAACTTCATCTGAGTCTTCCACAAGAATGCAGAGGTCCAAGTACTTGGGCCATCCTGCAGTGCTTTCCCAGGCATGGTAACAGGGAGCTGGATCAGAGGCAGAGCAGCCAGGACTTGAACGCGTGCCCCTATAGGATGCCAGCATTGCAAGCTATGGCTCTATCCACTATAATATAATGTTTTCCCTGGTAAATAAATTTTAAAAGTATGTCCAGAATGAAGCACAAAGAGCTGAAGCTTGTTCGCAACCCATTCTCATGTCACTGCTGGGTATCATTCTGTCTTGTTTGGTTAGGAATTTTTGTTCCCCAACCCTAAAAAGCTAATCATTTCAGGGAATTCACTTTGTTCCTATCATGTCAAGGTTAGAATGAGAATCCTGAGAGGGCACAAATAAAGAAGGAAAAAAAAAAAAAACCAGACCCACCAGCACAGAGCAAAATCTCCTGATGTACTGGCAATGTGACTTATTTATCCCCCCCACAACTGGCTTCTAAGTGCCTTTGGTGTATCGGCTGCAGAGATGAGACAATGAATGTTCAGAATACAGGATATGAATGCTATAACAGATATAGGCTTGTAGTGCAAAAAACAAGGTTTTTTCTTTTAAATGAGTTTTGTGTGTATGATTTCATTTCCTTCTCAAGAGGTAGATTATATCATGTCCCCATTACACAGATGAGGAAATGGAAGTTGGGGTGGCAAAGCAGAGATGCATGACTTACCATAAGTTATACACAGCAAAAGCTGGGCATGAATTCTAACTGCCTGGCTCTAAGTCCATGTGTCAGATTTTAGCCAACCTGCTTTCCTGTGTCTAGAAGAAGACACACTAGAACTTGGCCAGGGACCACCCGAGATGCCAGCATCCCTTGTGTGTGTTGGTTCTGGTCCCAGCCACTGCTCTTTGGATACAGCTCCTTGCTGAGGGTTTGGAAAAGCAGCAAAGGATGGCCCAAATGCTTGGCCCCCAGTCACTTGCATGTGATACCTGGAGGAGGCTTCTGTCTCTTAGCTTTAGCCTGGCCCAGCCCTGGCCATTGTAACATCTTGGGTGAGAACCAGCAGGTACAGGATCTCTCTCTCTCTAACTTTCAAATATATAAATAAGTCTTTGGAAAAGAGAGAAAGAATGGGAAGAAAAGCATCTTAGGCAGAAGGACACAGACAAGAGCACCATGGTTGGCTTGAAGTGCTACAAGAGCAGCATGTCAAGGATAAATCTGGGGACTCTCAATGTTTTAAGGGAAAGGGGGAAAGAGAAACCTGTGTAGGAGTGAGCCCTAAGCAAGGGGTTCTACTGAAGCTAAGAAGATGACACCTGCCAGCAGGAACAATTGACTCAGCAGAGTGAAGGACTGGGAAAGGCAATTAGGAGCAGAGGCGTCTCCTTGAACATAAATGGAGATCCAATGTGTAGGGGCCACTCCTTTCTCCCCCACAGCATCCAACAGAAAGGATGGACAAGGGGTGGTGTGATCCAAGGACAGAATCACAAATGTTTGAGATGGGCTGTAAATTGCTCATCTCATTTTCCACGAGAGGAAGTGAAGATTCAGGATTCTCAGTGATTTTTTTTTCCTTTTTTTTGCATAGCCAGTTAGAGACAGAGCTGTGATTCGAATTCAGATCACCTGACCATCTCAAAAGGAAACATTGCACATAGGTATTCCCTGCAAGGCACATGAATGCACAATCCACAAAGGCAGTACAAATGTCCAAGGAATGTGGGGAAAAATAGTTCAGCCTCACTTGTAATCAGTCTTCCAACTGTATAGGGAAACAAACACATTCACATGGGGCTGAAAGAAATCTCAACTGCAAGAATCTTTTTTGGAAGATATTTTGGCATTGAAAAGTAAGAGTAGGATATTAGCGATTAAGAATGTCAGCCTTGAAGGTACACAGACTCAAGTTAAGTGCAAGGTTTGGCAGCTGCTGTAGTGAAAGCTTCAGTGTCCTCTTAAAAATAAAATTAGTACTTATCTCACAGATTTGCTGGGAGGACCACAGGAGATTATATCTGCAAAGTATTAGTGCCATAATAATCCAAAGTCCAGTAAGTGGCCTTAGCATGATCATTATAAGCAAAAAGTTGTAAAAGCATTCACGTTTGTGGACCCAGCAGCTTCATGTCTAGAAATGATCTCTAAGATTGATGTCGATGGATATTCATCACAACATTATTTACAATAGTGAAAAACTGTAAACATGAATGCCCAACAAAAGAGATGGTAAATAAATGATGGTTCATCTTGTTGATGGAATACCATGTGGCCATTAGATATATTGTGTTGCAAAAGAGCATTTCATCATCTGAGAAAACATCCATAGCAAGTGACAAAAGCAGTCCACACAACAATGTATCAGCATAATGCCAATTTTATAATAAAAGCCATGTGCACGTATATGTCTAGACATAAGGAAATTCTGTGTGACAGTTTTGTGAGAAGTAAAGGAGCCACACAACCCATCATCTGTGGGAGCCCCTGTTCCTGAATCCAGTTAATGCATTGTGTTGTACAGTCTATAATCAGACAATAAAAGAAGAGAAATAAGATCCTTTTTCTGATACTATCAAAATGATATAAATATTTAAATTTAATGAGCCATTCACAATCTCCCAAGTTTGAAAGGTCCTGAAAGGAAATCATATTTTACAGTGGTAAATTGATCTCAGCATGTTAGGGTTTCTGTATTTAATTTCTACGAATGCTTCTTGAAGCCAGTAGGAACCATGGAACTTAGGCAATCTCCCTCCATTTTAGTTCTTAGAGGAACCTGATTAGGCCACAATAAATAAATAAATAAATAAATAAAACAAAAGTAGGCAATGACTCTTTGGACTAATACTGAAAAAATAATGCAAAAGTTGACTTGTCTACTATTTTCTTCCTTTACCATCTCTTCAGAAACCTAACAAGGGATTAGGGTAAAAGAGTAAAAATAGAGAGCCCCAAAGAATGACTCACCATTTTTTCCTCACATATGATTTCACATTGTTCACTTGAATAGGCTTTGAAAAGACTGCCGCAGGCATTTAAAGCTGCAAATCGCTTAAATCATCTTTTTGCTTGAGACATATTTGTGCTAGGTCTACAACAGACACACACCAAACAGGTCCTATGAAGGCAGAGTTCATTATTGCAGTTTTTGTGCTATAATTTATAACATGGCTAAGTCATAAACGTGTTCCTAAGAATGTTCTCTCGGGAAAGTCACTTCACCTAGCAAATCCTCAGCCTCATCATTTGTAGACATGCAGGGCTAAATAAAATGAATCCTAAAAGTCCTTCTCCTCTACAGTAGCGTGGCACAGGATGGCACAGAAAGATGAATTGCATTTTAAACATCACGCTTTTCCTGGGAAATGAGTTGGTTTTATTAACAACCCAACATAGATTTGTTGCAATAAAACATGTATGCTAATGTTTTTGATGTTGAAGAGACAAGTTTCTGAGGATTATATACATTCAAATTCTGATCACCAGAACATTGTACATCAGTTATAAGCAAGCTTTAAATTATTCAAGTGATGTGCAAGCTAAGAAATTACTCTTGTTCCATTCTGTGGACCAACAATCTGTGCAAGTACACCTGCACCTGTGATAGGAGCGCTATTTTTGGAAAGATTCTGTCTAGCATATTTTTACATACTGTTTCATCTGAAAATCATAACTAATGGATATGCATATCTGCTATTGTGTCTTTTCTTTATAAAGATCACGGCTTTACTTTCAGGTCAGCAATGAACTCCCAAAGGGACTGTTGGATAAGTCTTGACAACGGGAATCTGAACTATCTGCCATTGTCTAAACCAGCAACGTCAGGATACACTGAAATAACAGAATGATGCACTAATGACTGCTTGTGAAAGACTGTGCTATTGTGACAATATGGGGGAAATCAGTCAGGGGAAGGAATTTGGGGAATGGGATAGGGAAATCCCAGGCCCTGAGGAATTGTACCATAAATTAAAAAAAAAAATCACAGCCTAAACAGTTCTCCCCACAAAGTGTAGTTACTTGAGTCTGGAGCAGGGGGACCCCAGAGTGGAGCAGGTAGACAGGAGGAGGCTTGTATCCCAACCCTGAAGACTCCCAGATCCTCACCAAGGACTATCAGTACAAGCACCAAGGTCTACATCCCAACTGCCAAGGAGACCACGGGGAACTGGAGTGCCTTCGGAGGCCGAGAACTCTGAGGTCACCCACCCCCATTTGGGTCTACCACATGGAATGGAAGAAGCCCAAATCCTGCCTTGCAGGATCCAAGGTCATCAGAACAACAACCAGGAGTACTGAATGGTCGGCAGAAACAGAAGAACAGTAAACTTCCTTCGGGACTAGGGAGAGGAGCTTTCTCTGATCCTTGCCTGGTTCCGACTTTGGGTCCCCACCCTCTCTTGTAATGACCATCAGGATCACTCCAGAAACCCCTCAAAACAAACAAACAAACAAACAAACAAAAAATTTAGAACAGATAGACAACAATAAGGAAGGCTTGGAATCAGACAGGAAACGGCCAGCGGGGATGCACTTATAACTCACTGGGTGGGACGCAAAGATTAGTTACTCCTCACTAGGGTATTGAAGATTTCTCTACACACCCCTCCTAAAACTGTTCACTTAAACTGTTGACATATGTCTTGTTAGAGTTATAGAGTTAGACTACCAGAAAGCAGCCAGGTTCAGCAAAATCATGCTTCAACGCTATAAACTGCTAAGTACTAAAATTAAAATAGACATGAGACAGCTGAATAGTAATCTATAGCCATTTTAAGGTGTATAGAACCCAGTTGTGTATAAACTAATAAGTGAAGTGTCAATGTAGAAGCCACAGGATGTGGTTCAGAACTTGCATTCTTTTTTTTTTCTCTTTTAACATATTGGTTACTCAATACTATGTCAACTAATTCTATAACGTTATAAATTGTTACTGATGTAATGTCAGGGCTTTTAATTGATCTGGATGATACTCTGCCGGCTCTACCTTCAGACCAGAGATGGTCTCCCCAAGAAACCGTTGAACTTATCTGCACAATAAGATGCTGGACTTTATGCTTAGTAGATGTTTGCAATGAAAGAATCTCAACTGAATTTGAACTGTGGTAATGCAACAAGGTGGAGGAATCCACCGGGGGGGGGGTGTTCGGGGAGGGGTAGGGGAATCCCAGTGCCAATAAAACTGTGTTACATAATGCAATGTAATCAATAAAAAAAAAATGTAGTTGACACTCAAAACAAAACAAAACTAGGTCTGGAAAGCACATCTCCAAACTGCAAAGGCCATCCTCTTGCTGCAACAACACATGATCTCCTCGGTCAAGTCTACAGTCCTCCAATGTAAACTTACAGAGACCGCCGAGTGTGGCTGTGTGCACAGCAATGCCTCTGGGGTGGTTATGCTTGCTCTTGTAGTTAGGATTTATTAAGGCTATAATTTTTTAAGTGTACACATTTAAAAATATTTGATCTTGTAGATGAGAGGCTGGCAAGCTACCATATATGGGCCAAATCTTGTTGTCTGCTTATTTATGTAAAGAGTTTTAGTGCAATAAAGCCTCACCTATTAATTCACATATTATCTTTTAAAATTATTTATTTTTTAAAGACTGATTTTTTTTATTGGAAAGGTAGATATACATAGAGAAGGAGACAGAGAGAAAGATCTTCCATCCTCTGGTTCATTCCCTAAGTGGCCACAATGGCCGGAGCTGGATCAATCTGAAGCCAGGAGCCAAGAGCTTCTTCTGGGTCTCTCAAGTGGGTACAGAGTCCCAAGGCTTTGGGCCATCCTCGACTGCTTTTTCAGGCCACAAGCCAGGAGGTGAATGGGAAGTAGAGCAGCCAGGACACGAACTGCTTTCTTATGGGATCCCAGTGGCGTACAAGGCGAGGATTTAGCCACAAGCTGTTGTGCTGGGCCCTACATATCATCTTTGTTATGGTGCTAGAACGGCCAAGCTGAGCAGTTGCAACAGGGTCCACAGCATCATAAAATATTTACAACCTCCTGTAAAAGGGCTGCTTAAATCCAATTAAAATTGCCGTTTTTTTTTTTTTTTTAAAGAGACAAAGAGACTGCTGATGGAAACAGAATTGTATCTGCTGGTCCACTTCCCAGATGCTCACAGGGGCAAGGGCTAGGGTCAGCTGAACTAAATCTAGGAGCTAGGAACAATCTATGGTTCTCACTTGGGTGCTCAGAACCACCCAAGCACTTGGGCAATCAGCGCTATCTTCTGTGGTCTGCACTGGCAGGAAGCTGGGGGTAAGAGCTGGAGGCAGGCTTTGAACCTAGGTGTTTCGGCATGGGATGTGGGCACCTTAACTGTTGGGCTGAACGCCCTACTCCTCCTTTAAACATTTCCAAGCACATGCACATATCTGGAGCATTGGATTTCCTTTTCGTGTAACTCAAGTGTAAATCTTAACAAACAGAAAACCCCCTGAGTATGTGTATTAATCTTGTAAATCTAATGGACTATGTTGAATTTTTAACTATCTATATAATTTATAAATGCAGCTATAATTTCTTTATTACATCAAGTCCTCTCTCTTAAGTATTCCAATGCTTTGTATCAATGTGAAAAGATTCCAACTTAGAAATCATAAACTGAAATCAGGTATCATTTTTAGAGTCACAAGACTGACTTCTTTATCCAAGAGTCATATTAAACTGCAACTAACAGATATGAACAGATTGCTTTTTAACGTTAGATATGATAGAGAATTGATCTTCCATGGTTCCAGTCTTAAAAATCAATCACCTCCAGGTTGCTCTAGAAGTCTGGGAACTCAAGGGAAACTCATTCTCAATAGGAACTTAAGGTTTCACTAGGCTGCTGGGTTGAGGCTGTCGGCTAGGTATGGAGTTCCTCATGTTTACTCCCAAATACCTGGGATAGTTGCAGCTACACCTTGAGAGCCATACCGTCTCTGGAGTATCTCTTGGGACTGTCATATCCAGCAGCAACGCTAGAACTTGGCCACCTCAGCAATGGCATTTTACGTCATGTAACCAAGCCAAGAAGTCCAGCCCTCTAAGCAATTGACCTGGGAGCAGTGATGTCATGGAGTGAGCAGGATTTAAAAAAGGAAGTTAAAGTGTGGCCCACGACCTGTGACCAAGAGCAAACACAAAGGCTGCAGTTGGCCACTTTTATTTTTTTCTTACTATGGAATTTACTTGTATTACCTGATCACTCTCCTTTCAGTTTCTTGCCTCTTGCCCCTGATGTTTTCCCAAAGGATTCTAGTCATAACTTGTTAGGTATGAGACAGATCATGCCAGACAAGTCTAAAATGTATTGAGTCTTTATTAACCAAGCTTGGTGATAACAGAGCCCACTAGAAATTAGCAAATGACAAGTCTATGTGGCAATTCAGTCTGAACTGAAAGTCCGAGAGGAACAGATGGTCATTACCCTGAGTCCATCCGTTAAACTGAAGACCTATGTTCCAGCTTCCCCAGCAATTTAAGTTATCCCAAAAGACTTGCCGTAAGCAATCTGGACACACTTACAAAGCTGCAGACATTCACCTTTTCCTGGTTTCTCTGCCCACATTCCATTACTGCTAGGCCTCTCCTCTCCTGGAACTCTTAAAAGCACACAAATTAGAAATACAAAGCATCTTAGCATTTGCATTAATATCTTTACTTACTCGCCCAAGCAGTGAACAGGGGATGAAGAATATAGACATACAAGTCCGTGCTCAGGGGCTACCTGCCCTCAGAGTCTGTCCGACTCTGCCAGAAGCTAGAGAGCAAGCAGGCACTGGAGAGACCAAGAGTGGGAGTGCCAGACCGATGGACACACACGACCAAGGGAGTGACCTCCCCCCTATCACGGGCCTTTACAGGGGGTTGCAAGGGGAGTGGTTTTTCAACAGTGTAATACTGCCCCTCTCAGGTTGGCATCACAGGTGGCCAGAAAGGACCACATAGATGGGAGTGGCTTCCTAGTTCATAACCCTTAACTAGCTGCCTAGGATCACAACAACTTACTAAGTCATTCAGTCCACAGGTAGTAGGGACATCAAAACTGCTGTGATTGAGCTAAGGGGAAAAATAAGTATTAATCTAGAGATGGACACAGACAAGTGTTGGTCTCTGGGGAGTGGGCACGTGCCCTGGGAAGTGAGTGACATAGCTGATGCTATGACTCAGAAGCTTAAATTCTGGACAAAGTATGCACTAGACACACTAGACAGACAGGCAGACACACCTATTTATTTGAAAGGGTGAGTTACACTCACACAGAGAGAGGACGTGACACAGAACTAACTTCTATCCACTGGCTCCTTCACCAAATGGCTGCAATGGCTAGGTGTGAGTCAGGTCAAAGCCAGGAACCAAAAGCTTCTTCTAGGTCTTCCAGTTGAGTACAGGGGTTCATGTACTATATCCATTTTCTGCTGCTTTCCCAGGAACATAACAGCAAGTTGGATAGAAATGGAGCAGCCAAGATGCAAACCAGAACTTACATGGGATTCTGGCTTGCAAACAGTGGGTTAACCAAGACACCATGCCAGCTCCAAACACTGCCTTTTACTGAGATCAGGAGCACTAGAGAGAAAACATTAAGAGCTAAGCAAGAAGATAACACACTTTGTGTACCACTACCATTTCTGTGGCAACAAAATAGGCACGTTGGCCTTTTTCATTGTACTACAGAAGAAGTGAAACTAGGAAACACAAATATTTAAAGAAGGATAAACACCTATAGGTGAATGAGAAAAAGTAGAGAGAAATCAGGAAAAACAAAGATTAGTTTATTCTTACAATAAATAAATTTCAGGAGAGTCCATATTATGATAAGCATCGATAAATGCTGTAAATGGAGTTTGATGCAGGCTGAGGAGCAAACGCTGGCTGGCTGTACTAATGGTAAGACCTTTCAAGCCTAAAAACACTGATGATTTGGGGGTGGGCAGAAGAAAGAGGAAAGGTGAATCTAGAAAATGGGTCTCATGTTTGATAAATATTAGGTTCCCAAGGTAACAGTAACCCTCAGTGATAAGCAGAACCCTGTAAAGCCGGAAACGCACTGTAAGAGAGCTCTATGAACATCACCCCACGTAGGAAAACCAGGGAGACATCCCTGTACTACCAACTACCAGGAAGTCAGGCAACCCCGCAGAAGACCGCTGCTCTCCCGTCTACTGCTCAGAAGCGGGCAAGGGAGTACCAGGGACGAGAGCCAGGCTTCCCTGGTGCGACTGAACTTGTAACCACAGAGAACCACCCAGCGGCTCCAGAGCTGGCCTGGGCAGCTTCAATCGCCAAACATGGGTGGCACCTTTCCAACATCCTGCAGTCAAGTTGTGCTGAGCTCAAACGGATGAAGAACTTTTGTGAAAAAGAGCTTTTAGAATAACGAATGAACAATTAGAGTTTTGGAACATTACCAAATAGGAACTAATGTTTGCAAATGCTATGATTTTATGACCAAGTTGTTCTGGCCTCTGCTGTTGGAACACTTCAACCAGTGAATCGTAAGCTCACCCGTGGATGTGTGCTTTGTGCAAAACATCCACCAAGAATACAGCGTAAGACTTGTTTTGTTTCTTTTTCAACAGCGCTACACATAACACTTAAGTTGAGGCTCCGTACTTAGTTTTTAGGTTTATTTTCTACTCTCCACCACGCAAATTAAGGGTTTTATTTTGAAAAGTCATCTAGAAGGATATCTCTCCATCAAAAACTTATGTATGATCGCCAGCCCAACCATGGTTACATTCTTAAACTACAAAGCAAAGTGTGTGAACACGGGTTTGCAAAGAGGTTAAATGCTCTGGCAAAATGAAAGTCGCCAAGTGCCAAGGGAATGAGCCTTTGGAGTGGGGAAGGCGGGAAGTTAGTTGGGAAGCTGCTTCTCAAACACAACCACGGAAGATGCTCTTTTTAGGAGGAAGGCTTTTCTTGTCTCCAGGTTCAAGCGCCGCTCAATCAGCAAGGTGCTCAGCTCGTATTGATTGCGGCACGCGGCATTGCTGATCAAGAAAATGCAGTCTCTCAGCCCAGACGCACTCACAAGAGCGTTTACCATAAAAATGAAGGTGAAGAACCAGAGTTTTGATTGAAATTTCCCCCGTTGCGGCTATGAAGAAAAAAAAAAAAGACATAGGCAGAAGAGCCCAGCTGAAAAGCTCTGATTTAAATAAACGCCAAAAGAGAATGCCTCTCTAGGTACCTAATGTTGTCTTGGAATTAGATGGCAGGTTTTGCTCGGTCAATTTGATTGAAATCACAAATAGTGACGACCTCGGCTTCAGTTAGAAATACTTTTAGGACGGGAGAGCGACTGGGAGGCCATGCCTCTGTCCTGGCACCGCGGTCCCTAAGCTAGGTGGTGGAGAGGTATCTGTTTAGAGGCAAGGTCTGCCTCCCAATGCTGCAAACACGGAACTTTGCGGAAATCACAAGAATGCAAATCCGAGTCCTGAATCCAGACCCGGCCATTTTCAGCTTCAAACGACCCTGGAGAAACACGATCCTCATTGTCAGAGTGGTTTTAGGGAAGGCACATGTTGGAAGGAGCTCAGTTTTGTGCAATCTTGTTTGCACAAGATGAAAGACACACCAGGTGGACAAGACGGCTAGGCCGCAGACATGAGGGTCTGCAAAGCCCACCGTGGGTGGGGAAGCCGACTGACGGGTTTCTGAAACAGAACAGAACACTCCCTCAGCTGCGATGACCACGCCAGTCCCCACGAGGCCGACTGCAAAGTTTCCAAGCCCTTAGCTGACCCCAGTTGGCGAGAAGCAGGCCAGGCCAAGCACCCTGGCGACTCGGTGCCTCCACGTGGCCACAGGCCAGGGCAAGGCTGGGGCCCTTGCAGAGACCGAACCAGATATGGACGCCACTCGCTAGTCCACCCAGGCCCCAGGGCCCCGGCTTCCTGCAGACCACGCCGGCGTCGGCGTGCAGCGGACGCGCTGCCATGGCAACGGCGGCCTGTCCCCTGCTTCCCGGCGCCGGCGCGCCACGCGGGGCGGGACGGGCGTTGCTAGGAAACCGGCGGCGGGCGTCCGCCTCCGCGGCGCGGTCTGCAGGCTTCCACCCTTCACCTACTTCTGCCTTGCCGAGATGGAGGTGGCGGAGTATGGGGACAGGGGTGGAGAAACCACATAGTGGACGGGGATCTCGGGCTGCCTCCTCCTCAGCGTCCCGTCCCTTCCGGGGGGAAGTGTGCTGGCTTGTGTCCAAGGGGGAGCACCCCCTCAGCGCCTGGACCGCAGGACGGACTGGCGCGGCGTGGTCGCCTGCCTATCCACCCCAGGCGCTGATCCGCCGGGGTCTTGGCCATTATCCGTCAGCGGTGCCATCTTCACGTTCTCAATCCTGTGAGCTAGTCACTAGTAAAAACAAAAATTTTTTTATTTGCACATGAATGAAGTGTGGCCAGGGTTTTACATGGCTGGGGTGGAGCCAGGATTTGCGGTTCCGTCTTGTTTAACTGCAAGGTCCTTTTTTTTCCCGCAGTGCTCTGGCTTCATGTCCCCAGCTGCCTCTTGGCTAGCTCATTAGTCTCTTCCGCAGTCCAAATACACAACACCCACGCCAACCCGGCTGCACCGACTGAAAACCCGAAAGCAAGGAAACCCAAAAGATCTGGGCTCCCGCCGTTTACGCTAATGTTTCATTGAGTGAGCATGTGTGGATGTCGCAGGCTGAATCACCCCCCTGGGATCTTAGAATTCTTACTGAAGGCTGTAAAGCCACTTCCTGCTAAGTGTCCCCCGCTGGGCTAGATTCTAAATTATTTTGCTTCCAAAGGGCATCTGTGTCCACAGTGAGTTTATTTTCTACTAGGGAGCTGTCTTCAGGTTGCCACGGATGTGTTAACAAGTGATTTAAGAAGGAAGCGCTTCCAGGAGGACCTAGGAAGGCAGAAAGGGAGGCTGACTGGGGCAGGCAAGGCAAACCAAGAGAGGGAGCAATTCAGTTGAAGTTTCAGCCACGGCTGCATCCCGAGGCCGCTCTGCGGCAGAAATCACACAGCGAATCTATCTGTATCAGGGAGCCGGGCACCGGGCACTGACCACCCCCGTCCCTACTGGAGCCAGTGTGGGACGCAAGGACTCAGAATAGCTGGTCCTGGGACGAGTCTGAGTGAAGTGGCTCCTGGGACTAAAGGGATCAGCAGCCCGGAAGCCAGGAGAGGGGTGCCTGAGCTGGTTTGGGTGATGTGGGGAGCCGAGGACTGCCCACACCCAAGCCACACACACCATGCAAATCTCATCTCTCACCGCGACTCCACAAGGCCAGAAATGCACGCACTTTGTGCTGCTAAGCTTCACTCTCCACCAGATACCAGGACACCCTCCTGGAGACCACCACCTGTACCGCAGCCCCACTCTAGCCCCTGGGGTCTTAAGTCAGGCACCGCCCTGAGTACCTCTCCCTACCCCATACTAAGACCAGCCGAAGGAAGCCTAGCTGGGGGATTTCCAGTCCCACCGCATCATCTGGGGCTCCCCACCTCAGGGAGTCTAAAAAGATCTGGGCAGGCACTAACAGCACCTACAAGCAGGTAAGCCAAATCCATCTGCAGCGCTCAGACCCACACACCTCTCACGCAATGTCCACTTCCTCTTGTTAGCAGCTCAGCCGAGATTCAAGTTGGTCACAGGTCTAGTGCGACAAACCATGGGCTGGCTTTCTCTGGAGCATCAGCCCTCTTCTATCAGCCCTCCTCTCCCCCTTCTCCTCGGCTAGGAACCCCAGAACGTCATCCTTGAGGGATCTGAATTCATTTCCATGTGTTTATTGGGTGGTGCTTGCTACGACTGCCTGTTTATATATAGTAAGAACAGGGCATGAGGGCATGAGCCAGCACGTTCCTCCCTGTTACATTACATGGCAGCAGCCCCGCCTCCTAAGGAAATGGCAATGACGCTCTTCACCTCCAGGGAGACCCAAATCAGGCCTATGGGGCGAGGACCTGGGTGGCTGAAGGCCATCTGGCTGATGCCTCCTGTGCGGGTCACCCTGCCCACCTGAGTGCTTCATGCCTCTTCCTTGGAGGGTGTCCTAGCAGGCATTCAAGGGCAATACAGATGTTCTCTTACATGTTCCTATGCTCATAGATCATTTCCTCCAAATCTCCTTTCTCTCATCTTTCAATCCTTCCAGCTTTGTGACCAATCCGTGGCATCACGTGCCGCTGCCCATGAATCTCTAGATCCCTACCTGAACCTCCTGTTTCTCCGTACCTGGTGGATGACCAGGTGCAAACCTGGGGACCTCCCTGTCACAATGTTTTGGTCTCATTGGTGACATCTGTGTGGGGCTGCAGGACAAGTAGCTGTCCATTTTCCATTATACCGATGTGCTGAGCCAACTCACTTGTGGATCAAACCTGGGCCTTAAGGGATTCCCTGGAAAGCCATGGGTATGAGCGGATGGAGATACACTGGTCTGTGGAGCGAGGCTCCAGGCCCCCATACTGTACAGCTTCCTTATATGCTCAAAGCCTGGCAAACCCAACCTTACCCAACCCCATGCTGCTTATGCTTTCCTGTTTCTTCTGCCAGAACAGAGATGTGTATTCCCTTCCATCAGAATCTCAGCAAAACTCACCAACAGTGGATGTGCCAGTAAGTGCAATGAGACAAGCATAATGCCACAACCAGTGATGGGTGTGGAAAAATCCTGCTGTTTAAAAAAGTTTTGATTTGTATTTGTTTGAAAGGCACATCAAGGAACAAGAAAAATGGAGGGAGAGGAAGAGTGAGAAAGAGAGAGGGAGAGAGAAAGAGCGAGAATATCAATCTTCCTCCTGCGGGTTCACTCCCCAAATGGCCACAACGGCTGCGGCTGGGCCAGGCTGAAACCAGGAAGAGGAAATCCAAAGTAGGTCTTCCACACGGGTGACAGGGATCAGATACGTAAGCCATCACCTGCCATCTCCCCTCACGTGAGCAGGACACTCATCCCAGACACTCTAATAGTAAATACCTGTTCAATTCTCAGGCATTTCAGCTTCTTAGCCACATGCCAGCCACAGGAGGGCAAGTCATGCTGCAACTGACATGAAAGCCCATCAAAACATGCATGTAATGGAACCCTTAATAAGTTGATTCCGTGAGTGAATGAGAGTTTGGGAGCAGGATGTGGGGTTGAAGTTAAAGAGGAGCATGTTGAGTTTTCTATTTCTAGATATTAGAGCTGCAGGGCCACGTAGTCACCCCACACACATTGATGGACAGGTGCGACTGGGCTTAGCTCTCCTGGTACTCATCTTAGCATGAGCTAGAGGAAAAAGACGTGTTTTTTCTTGATTTGGAATTGAGAGCAGAAATAATTCATAAGAGGCCAGTGAAGCAGAAGGCGGTCATCGTCCCTAACAAGTGGGTCTGCTTCTCACTGGTCTGCACACACAGTGTGCGCTCCGAGAACCCTGGATTGAGCTCATTCTGCATTTATAGTAGTTTATTACCTGCAGGGATAAGTAAGGTTATATAATGGGCTGGTTCAAAGAATGAGCTTGCTTATATATGCAAATATCTGTCTAAATTGCTTAAAATAACAAGTTGTTTAACACCCTAAATGGAGGGAATTTGGTTTGAAATGTTCAAACATCATCCCTCATTAGGCTTGCCTACTCCAAGCACTGAGCGATGAAAGAGGATTCATTTCTGTGCCAAGTCCCTCAGCCACACGTGGTTCCAGAAGAAGGGAAGAAGCTTGAAATACAGCTCCTGCTTGTCTTTCATTCCTGCTGCAGGTGCTGGAGTCAGGCAAGACAATGTGATCTATGAACAGTTTTTAGGATGAGATTGTTTGGGTTTATTTCTACAGGCCCAATACGTTTACTAGAATTCCACTAGCAACACAATCATCCTTTATTGAATAAAAGTGTACTCGGCCATTTTGGGAAGTGAGGTTTGCTCCTAGGGGGACTAGGCAAATAGCCTTTATTTTCTTACACTTGCTAGCCCCTTACTCCTCCCTCTTACTGCCCCTTGCGGCTGCTATTGCTTGATTGTGGTTTGTCTTCCCAGTGTGCATGCTGGGAGCTTGGACTGGAGTGTGGTGATGTTGGGAGATGCTGTTTGAGAGCTGGGGCCTTATGGGAAATCCTTAGGCAAGTTGACTCTGTGCCCTTCAAAGGGATTTAAGATCATTTCCCCTGGGACTGAGGTGAGAGTGAGTTGGTAGAAGGGCCTGTGTCTGGCCTCTCACACCTCCTCTCCTCTTTCCAATGCTCCTGCCAACCACCCAAAGGCCTACAAGGGCCCGCATCAGGCTGCTTGGACTTTTAGCCTCCCAACCAGCAAGCTAAATCAGCCTTTATTAGTAGTAGTAGTAGTAGTAGCAGTAGCAGTAGTAGTTTGTTTTAGGTATTTCATCACAACAATGCAAAATGAACTGGATAGCTGTGACACTTAATGCTAGTTGAAACCTTTCATTACAAGACCAGTGGAGGTGTGGTGGCGCGACAGGTTAAGACACTGCCTGGGATGCCATACTCCATTTCTGATCCAGCTCCCTGCCAATGAGCCTGGGAAAGTAGCAGAATATGGCATGAGAGCTTGCGCCTCTGTCACCTCTGTGGGAGACCCAGATGGCATTTCTGGCTTCTGGCTTTGGACTGGCCTAGCCTTGGCTGTTGTAATCAGTTGAGGAGTAAACCAGTGTATAGACGGTCTCTTCTGCCTGTTTATCTCTCTGTCCCTAGCTCTCTCTCCTTCCCTGTTACTCTGCCTTTGGAATAAATAAATCAACATGAAAAGCAAACCTTTGGCTGCCTTCCTCAGACCCCTAAAGACAAACAAGCACATTCCTTGGTCCTGATCCCCAAGGTCTTGCGGTCCAGTCTCTGCCCTCACCTCTCAGAGGTTTCCCATTCTGCAGTCACCAACCTTCTGTTCTATTTTAGTTCTCAAATGTTGCATGATCTCCAGGGCACTGGGTCTTTGCCTGTGGAATTCCTTCTGTTTCTCTTGCCCACTGCCCCGCCCTCATTGACCCTGGATTCCTGTTAAGAGGTTACTGCCCCAGCAGCATCACCGCTGGAGCCCAGTGGCTCTGGGTGCCTAACCCAGCATGGTGCCAACACAGTCACCAAAGCTGACCCCCAAGTGGACCAGAAGGCCAGGAATTCCCAAAGGGCCAGGACTCTGTGTCATCTGTCTGGTGTCCTGGCAGCTAGCACAGGGATCTGGTTCACAGAAGAAACTGATAAAAATAGGGAAGAGAAAAATTTCTTTTGAATGAATGCTGTGCTTACTTGTTTGTAATTTTTGTCTCTCTACTTGCACAAATCTTAACTCCCCAAAGTTTGTGTAAGTAGTAAATTTCATTCCAAATGAATGACAGTTTAAGTAAAACAAAAGCTGTTGGCACAATAGAAAATATCTTGGAAAGAAAATTAACGTTTTGCAATGCAAACCACATGAAACTTGTTGCTCTTATTGAAGGCGCAAATTTGAAAGTCTCATCCTTGACTATCAGATGCTGGTCCTGCCTTGCAATTGACCTGGGTTCAGTTCTCACAGACCTCAGAGGTATGGAAAGCCTTCCTTGGTCAGCCAGCCCTAACCTCCCTGGTGAGGGAGGGAATGGGGCTACAGGTGTGGACTTCGTCCCCCTTTAGTGAACAGAATGATAAACACCATAAGATGGTGCTTCAGGCCGTGCTAGTACAGGCCAGACAAGCCTGTGTTCTAAAAGAACTCTTCCAAAATTCTGTTTTATGATCAATACTGATTTAATTTAGAACAAAATTCTTGCTGCACAGGGCACACTGTTGCCTTTGGAAGCTCCCCAGCTAGGATCAACAGCAGTGATGGGTGAACCAAAGACAAACAAGACTTGAAGAATCGAGGCGTGTTCCAGTTGGACACCACTGCCCTTCTGCAGGCAGGAGGCTGTACCATGGGGAGTGAGGCTTGGCAAAGTCATGAATTCATCTTTCTTTTAATGTTTCTGATGAGCTAGACACTGCTATTGGGAGTTTTGTTTACCATGTCAAACTGGCTTCCTTGTTTTGAATTTTTGGAGACAGGTAGCTTCTTAGTTCTCCTGCAAAGATATTCCGTAAGAGAGTCGGGCCATGAGAACAAAGGGAAGAGGAAAGCACAGCATGAAGAGGGCTGTTTGCTGCCAAGGGATGCTGGGACAGATGACCACACCTTGGTGGTACAGACAGCAGAAGCCCGTTTGCTCATAGTTCTGGAAAGTCCTTTGGGCTTCTGGTGGTTGTCAGGCATCCTTCACATTAGAAACACTTGTAAATGCCTTTTCCCAAGCTCTTGCCCTGTCTTCTCACAGCCTTCCCCTCCCATGATGTGTTCCTCTCCAGCTCTCTGATCACCCTCTCCTCTCAGATGCCTGACACTGGATTTAGAAATCCCCTACATTCAGGAGGACTTGTGCCTATACTTGCAAGGACCCTATTTCCAAATGTCACTTCACAGGAACCCTGACCTTGGTCTTGATTTAACCCATTACAGTGGGAGATTCATCTAGGTCAGACTCCCTCCTGCTGTGGTATGTACTGAAGTACAGTGGGTTAAGCCACCCTCGGGATACCTGTATCCCATGTGGAAGAGCCAGTTGGAGTCTCAGCTACTCTACTTTTTTTTTTTTCTTAAAAAAATCATATTACCATCTTAAAAGATTTCTTTGTTTGAAAGGCAGACTTACAAGGACAGAGAGAAATCTAGATTTTCCATCAACTGGTTCACTCTCTGCCCACCTGGGCCCTTCTGGAAGTCTCTGTGGAGAGGAGATGGGAAAGGGTCGAGTTCCTGCTCCCAGTCCTAGACTCCTAGAGCAACCCAGGGCCTTCATTCAACAATCCGATTCCTGGGTTATTTCCTTTTCTCCTAGATCTAAATGATGATGGTAGTGGTGTTGATGATGGCAGTGAGTATCATACAACTCACATTTATGGAGCACCAGGTATTTTGGATTTATCAAGGCACCTCCTTTTCTCAGCAAGTCCATTCTGAGCCTCTGAAACTTAGGAAAATTAAGCCATGTAAAGAGCTAACAAGAAGAACTGACATTAACCGAGCACCTATTATTAGGTCCCTAGGGCTTTTTCTGGATTATCTTCTTTGGGTTTCACACCAGCCCCACAATGCAGTAGCTACACTTATCAACGCTCCATAAAGAAGGGAGATTTAACTAGTTCACTCTGTGTCCCTGTGTTCATCAGCTTCTCATCACGGCTACAAAATACCCAAGACAGCCTAACTTCACAGTGCTGGAGGCTCAAGTCCAGATTGGTTGACCCAATTGATATGCCTCCTGATGAAGGCAGCTGGTGGCAGGTGGCGGCAGTGGTGGGGCATCAGGCAGAGGAAAGATCATGTGATGAACCAGAAAGCAGAGAGAGAAGCATAGAGGGCCCGAGCTCGGGTATTTATAATGACTGTCTCCTTCCATGACCCACTTTGAATCATGGCAATTGGATTTTGCCATCCATCCTCTTAGTACTTCTGGCTTTGGGGTTTAAAGTCCCACATGCATTCAAAGTAGGAATGACAGAAACACCACAGCCTTTCTCCAATCCCAGAGCTCCACCAAGAATGGACTGCTTCTGCTCAGCAGCTCAGAGCCATGGCCAGCTTCAAGCACCAGAAGGTCAAGGCCAAAGCTGCACTTTGGAAAAATCAGTTGGCACTGGTGTAGGAGACAGGCTCTCCATGCCTAGCCCAGCTGACCCCAGAGCCAGCGAGTGGCAGAACCTGGGATTCAAACCCTGAATCAGCTTCCAGCACCCAAGTTCACGACCTGCAAGCCTGGCGCCCTGCCGCCTTGGGCCCCACCAGCTCCCCTTCTTGGCTGTGGCTGTTCTGGGGCCTTACCTCCTCACTGCACTTTCTCTTGTTGTGGACCCCTTGGTTGGCCCATCTCAGCAGCAGAAAGTTTCTCTGAAAAGAAACTGCTCCGAAAAGCTAAAACCCACCCGCAGCTGGAGCTGGTCATGCTGCAGTATTTCCTGTTGAATGGGTGGGGAGAGTAGAAACCACATGTTATTTATACCAGGAGCTCCTAATTCAGGGTGTTTTACAAGACACAAAAGGGACAGTCCCCAGTCTTACCGAGCCAGCAGACCACAGACTTACATGAACAACAGAGAATAACAGCCCCTCCCTGGCTCCTTACACCCCAACTTCCTCTCTTCCTCCTGGGTCGCCTCCACTGCCCCTTTTGTTTCTTTTATTACCTTCCTCGGAGCAGTCTTATTATGGAAATAGACTCCTAATTAACACATCAGGTTTCTCCTTTTCCAAAAAAGTCTGAAATTTGCCTCCTCCATGATGCTGTTCTCTCAAAACACCCCCTGCTATCTTTGTTTCCTTCGGCTTTTCATCCAGGCTGGTATCATTTGTTTCTTTGTATTGAAAGCTTGTCAGCTCAGGGGACCTGGCACATATTAATTAGGAGGTTGGTCCAGCGTATGGCACAGCTTGATGGAAAGCAAATCTGAGTGGGGAATTGGGCAGAGAGACTCAGAAACAAGCTGGAGCAAGCAGGCATGAGGAGAGTCAGTCAGACCATGACCTAGTTTTTAGACCCCACCAACCAGCTGGATCCTGCACTACTTTATTCTTCTTTTTTAAAGACTACTAAAAAATTTTTATTGGAAAGTCAGATTTATGGAGAGAAGAATAGACAAAGAGAAAGATCTTCTGTCCACTGGTTCATTCCCCAACTGATCACAATGGCTGGAGCTGAGCTGATCTGAAGTCTGAAGCCAGGAGCTTCTGCTGGGTCTTCAACACAGGTGCAGGGTTTTAAGGCCATCCTCGACTGCTTTCCCAGGCCACAAGCAGGGAGCTTGAAGGGAAGTACAGCAGCTGGGATTAGAACCAGTTGCCCATAGGAGATCCTTGGCAGTTGCAAGGTGAGGACTTTAGCCATTAGGCTATGGCACTGGAGCTCCCCTTCACTTCTGCTAAGCCAGCCTTACATTTGTGCCACAAAACTGCATGGCAGCTGTCACCTCTGTGTCTTCGCCTAACTGCTCCTCTCCACCCTGATACCCTTTTTTCTCTTTTTCAGCACCTATCCCAATTTTGCTGGTTTTCAAGGCCAAAAACAGCCTCACACAGCTCCTCCAGTCCTGATTAGCTCCCCCATCAGGGATGTAATGTATTTGCAGCACACGATTTAGCCCTTGATGTTATAATCTGCTTGATGAGAGCCCTATCCTGGTCTCACCAGGCATTGGTCAACAGAGGAAAAAGGTCCAGCACAACCTTGGCTCATTAAGAGCCTTGTTCCTTGCTTCAGGCACAACAGCCCTGCACCCTTCACTCGTCCACAAGCAGCAGCGACAGAGAACCACGTGGAGTGGAGCAGGCACCCACGATCATGCCCATGCTGGCCTCCCAGCCCGACCCAAGAAAGTCAGCACCTCTGGCTGAAGAGTGGCCGTGCCTGTGCAAATTCCCACCGCTCCCAGACACACAGAGCCACCCCTGTGAAAAGCAGCACAGATGTCAACCGCTTCCTGTGGTCCAAGAGTCTCTCTGTGAAATGCTGTTCTCAGATCTGAAACAGCCCTGTCTGAGCTGCCCACAGGTCTTATTCCATGTAGGGAATTTTCCTGGGGGGCCGGCACCAGACCCTTACCATTCTATTCTGGATGTCCTTCTTCAGGGAACTTAGATGCTGTTCCTGTTCATGGATTCGGCTTGCAACCATCACTTGTCTGGCTGTGGCTTCTTGGTTTACTTTCTTTCCCCTTCTACTTCTCTGCTCTCTTTTCCTCCTTATCCAAGGCTGATTCCCCCGGGGTCATTTTCTCCACAACTCTTTGCCCAGGGGTGCTCCTGTCCAGACCTGTTTCTGAGAACCTGACCTATGGTCACCCATAGGCAACATCTCCTTCTTGACAGTCATGCCCGCTCAGCCCACATTGCAAACCTGGTTATTGAGTCTGCATTTTATTTCCATGTTTTAACTCCAGATGTGCAATCCAGGACAGTGGAGATCCACCCACTCCTTCCTAGATGATGTGATAACACACAGTCAGAAACTTCAGTTTTGTGTATCTAGATTACAAATTATTTTTAAAGATGTATGTATGTATCTGAAAGTCAGAGTTACTGAAGAGAGAGACAAACAGATATATACAGAGAGAAGTTTTCCATCTGCTGGTTCACTCCCCAAATGTCTGTAAGAGCCATGGGTGGGCCAGGCAAAAGCCAGGAGCCAGAACTGTCATCTCAATCTCCTATGTGGGTGGCAGGGCCCAAACATTGGGCAATCCTCTGTTGTTTTTCCCAGGTTATTATCAGGGAGCTGGACTGGAAGTGGAGCAGGTAGGACATGAACTGGAGGTTATATGGGAAGCCAGTGTTACAGGAGACAGTGTAACTCGCAAACATCACAACATAGGCCCCAATTACAACTTACGATCTTTCAACCTCCTTGCAAACTGTGTGCTCTGGATGCTGCCAAGCAGATAGATTCCATTCATCTTTCTACATCATGTATTCTTGATATTCAAATCAAGAATGCATTTGTGCCACTGGCCCAGCCACAAATACTTCTGATAGTTTACCCTGAATAAACCACACAAAAGGAAAACAATGACCTTTCTGTCTCAGGTCACAAATCACTAAGGCCTCGTGCCCTAGCACCTGACACAGCAGGGCCCTTTGCTGCTTGAGCATTTGTACTCCTTGCATCTCCCACCCCCCAAGCTCAAGACCAGCACTTGTACTTCCTTGTTCCTCTGAGGGGCTCAGCACCCGGCCGGAGTCACACCTGTCAAATTCATCAATCGCATGGGAAATGGAAGTCCCAGGTGACTTTGAATCAAGCCAGGTGAAGAAGTTTGTATAAGACTTCCTGGGTCCCGGTACCTTTGCAAACTAGAGCCTGAATTGGCAACTGAAATGTGATTTTCTGAAATGCAATTTCTAGAACTCCTTTAGCTGGCTGCCCTTGGTGCACTTGGCTTTTCTTTCCAACTTGATTGTTCTGTAACTTGATCCCTTCTCCTACTTCCATGAGAAATTCAAGTTTTCCTGAACTTCAGATTTTTAGTATTTTTAGATTTTAGTTTATTAGGAAGCTTAGTGCTTTACTAAAGTATGCCACATGCCGACTACATGGGATTCCTTCAAACTCTGTTCCAAGCACGGGCTCCAGGAGTTAAATGCAACAAACTCATCAGTATGATATTTTAGGTTCATTCTTCCTACCTGGATTGGAGTTCACATTCAGGGAAAACAAAACTTCCCACCCCTTACGAGTCTGTTATTATGGGAAAGCGCTTCGGTGTTGTCAGGCCTTTGCAGACGTGCTGACTTTTTACAGTTTCAGTCGGATAATAGCGTCTAAATGCCATGGGCCGCATACCATTTGGGATTCAACTCCACGTCTGGCTCTCGTTATGTAGACGTTTTCGGAACACTGCAGCTCAGCTGTGAAAGTACTCTGGCTTAAAGCGAAAATGCAGTAGAACCTGGCTAATCTAACAACTTAATAACACTTGCCACCCCTTCCCAGCAAGGCCTTAATCGTGCGATGCAGAGCGAGGCCTCGTGTTCTCAGAATGTGCAGGAGCGTGCTCTGCCGCTGTCCGGCCGTAACTCATCTCTAACTTGACTTATTAAAGGGTATGCGGCAACAGCACTTTCACAGCCCTAGCCTTTGAATTCAGCCACCAAGCGTAGCCTCGAAAAAACAGTCTGGATTCTGTTTTCTTGCTGTTCTTCAGTGCAAGAGTGTGGAGAACAGGCTGTAGTTCTTGAGCATTTGGGGTCTTGAGCTGCTAAAGAAGCTTTTCCAAGGAAGCTCCTTGACGTGCTTTACATGCAGATTAACACACTTTGTGAGAGATGGTTTTTCCAAAGACTTCATTTGCACATACATAATTCTCCTTATTTGGCCAGAATAAGGTAGTCCTTTTTCTTTCCCAGTAGGGTATGGCAAGGCAAGCTTTTACATTCATATTAAAGTTGTTTCTGATGGCTTCCAAATGATACTAACTCATATACGTTTTCTATATACCACATCCCGTTCATAAAAACACAGATACTGTGCTTCTAAGGCTAAAAGGTTCTCTCTTGATATTCCTGGATTTCAATTCATTGTCCTTCAAATTTTACTTATTCTTTTTTTTTAGTTTAAGAAGCAGGATTTATTTAGGAAAAGGGGCTTCTGCCATTGTAGCAGGAGGGGGTTCCAAGGAAGGAAAAGTCCCCAGGAAAACACCCCAAATTTTACTTATCCTAATTAGGGTATCACAGTTGAAATGTCTCTCTTTCTAATATTATTATACTCTTCTATATGATGAAGTTTTTATAGGTCCTGGAAAGCAGCCCAGTGTCATAGATATAAAAAGTTTAATGGTGACACACAAGGAAAAGTTGATTGCATTTATTCATTCCCGTGAAAATGCCTACCAATTCATGCAATGAAAATGTTTTCTGTTGGACATGGCACTTGTATCGGGACATAATATAAATACTCTGTAAAAAGTGGACACTACTGAATTGACTCATTACTTAAGTTGCCACTGGGATAGCCACACCCATGTTGGAGTGCCTGTGTAGAGTCCTGCCTCCTTCACTCTGACACAGCTTCTTGCTAATGTGTGCCCCAGGGAGGTAGCTGGAGCCATGTCACCCAGAAGGAGGCCCAGATGGAATTCCAGACTCCTGGCTTCAGCCCGGCCCAGCCTTGCATTGCAGACATTTAGGGACTGAATTAGCAAAAGATCTCTGTTTCTCTTTCTGTGTCTTTCAAATAAGATGAAAATAAATACAAACATTTTAAAATGGCATAACCATTAAAAATTTTTAGTGTCTTTTGAAAAAGGCAGATCAGATTTATGGAGAGACAGAGAGGAAGATCTTCCATTTTCTGGTTCATTCTCAAATGGTTGCAATAGCTGAAGCTAAGCTGATCCCAAGGTAGGAGCCAGGAGCTTCTTTCAGGTCTTCCATGCAGGTGCAGGGTCCTAAGGGCTCTGGGTCATCCTCCACTGTTTTCCAAGGCTATAAAAGCAGAGAGCTGCATGGGAAGTGGAGCAGTTGGGACACGTACTGGCACCCATATGGGATGCTAGTTCTTCCAAGGTGAGGATTTTAGCCAACTGAGCCATTGCACTGCGCCCAATTTTAGTATCTTAATGGCTTGTGATATATGATCCAGTATCACAAAGACTTCCTGAGCACAGAGCTTTGGGGTTCAGAGTAGGGTTAAAGTGTGATGCGTATGAACTGCTATGCGAAGATCTTCTGACAACAAATTGTTCAAAATGCCCAAAGTTTGTAATTGTTATTCATCCTCTTATTACATCATAGAAATATAGACAACTGTACTTGTCATAGGTAAGGCACTTCAAAGTTTGCTCTGAGCCAAATTGTCCTGAGTGCTGCCATTTTAACAACATTCCTAAGAAATAACTATGGGCCAGGTCATCATACCAAAGCTTTTCTTCAAGAAAAGTGTTCCTCTGTAGATGAGAACGGAATCATGAACTTCTTTTCTCATAAATACAACCTCATCAAATGATGCAGGACAAATTTTAGAATGATCCAATATCCTGGACAATCATTAGTTGATTCCTTAAACCTCAAGGGAAGGAATGCTTAGAAAATCCATAGAGAGTAACCAATGGGGTGAACATCTTCACTGTTCCAAGAAAACTTTGAGCTTGCCTGATGTCTCCTGGAAGTTTACAGAAGGGCTGTTGTAAACTTAAAAAGTGTCCTTAAAAAATCTGTGTGAAAAAAAAAATCTGCATGAGATCATTTCCCTAACATTCTCAATACATCCCAATGACTTCTCCAGACGTTCCAAGAGAGAACTCGGCCCTTGCCACGCTCCCATGGTTCTCAGGAGCTGGCTTCCACCATGGTATGTGCTGTCCTCATCCTCTTTCCTTACGGGCTGGCCTCCATGGCCTCCTGCTCCTCGTCCAGATGGAGCCCATGCACTCACTGTCCTCTGCTGGGAGTGTTGTTATCCCAGCTGATTTTCCTCACAGCCAATACTTGTTCCTTTATTTGGGAGTATGTGACCTCATGGTTGAGATGCTTGGATCTCATACTGGAATACTTGAGTTCAATTCCTGCTTCTAGATTCTTGCTAAGCCAGGTTTTGGGAGATAGAAGTGATGGCTCAAGTGACTGTGTTCCTGCTATCCATGTGAGAAACCTGGATTAAGTTCCCAGTTCCCAGCCTCAGGCCAGGTCCAGCTGCAGCCCCAGCTTTTGCAGGTATTTGGGGAGTAAACCAGTGGATGGGAGCTCTGTATATATTTATTGGTCTGTCCCTCAAATAAATATATATTTTAAAGTCTTTTAGAAAAAATTTTTTAACCGTCTTAGTCCATCTCAGATTCATATGTTGAAGCCTCACCACCCTATAACTCAGAATATGATTATGTCTGGAGAGCACACATTTAGAGAGGTAATAAAGCTAAAGTGGCTTCAGCAGCATGCACTCTAACCCAGTATGATTGGCATCTGCCTAAGAAAAGGAGAAGAGGAGGAAGAAATGGGGAGATCAGACAGGCGCTCAAACACAGAAAAGGCAGCCTTGTATCAAGGAGGGAGATGTTGGGAGAAGCCAAGCCTCCCAATACCTTGGCCATTACTTTTGGGCTCCAGAGCTGTGAGACGGTAGATTTGTGTGTTTTCAGCTATGACAGCCCTAACGGGCACGCCAAAGAGTCCCACTCGAAGAGTCCCTCCCCTGACTCCACTTCCTGTCTTACTTTACATCTCTTCACAACATATGACAGAACATACCTTTTATCAGTTCATTTGTCATCTTTTTTGTCTACTACAATGATAGGTCCTTGAGAGCAGGAACTTTGTTGTCTCTACTACTCTCAAATACCACCTGACTTAGAGCAGGTATTCAATAAATATTCAATTAATTAATTCTGAATTTTTATGAAATACTGCTCCATAGCCCATTTCTAGACCGGGAGGCTTGAGCACAGCATATGTACACAGATACTGACGTCCTGTGTTTAAATCAAATGAACCGACTTATTCCCTAACTGTATAGCAACTTGTGCTGAAATGACTATAATCCTAGCAGGCACCTCGTAAATGACATTGAAATGAACCTAATAACTAGAGAGGTACTAAGTGGAAGCTGTGAATATGAAATCAAATTCAAGAACATAAAATGATTTCTTTTTCTGCTTTCATGGCCATTATACTATATTTGGAATAATTAGGAAAAAATACACCACAAAGAAGCTAACGTTCAAAAAGCAGAGACACTTGAAAGTCTTTGAACACCTCGCTAGAAATAATTTAACCAAACACGATTAAAATTCCAGATCAAAGGTAGCAAAAATACAGAAAGGGAAGAAAGGCAGTGGCGAGACTTCCCATTCCCACACTCATTTAACGCCATGCCTAATAAATGTGGGTTCCCGTAGCAAATAATTTCTGTTTTTAGCATCTGCAAGGCAGAATGTGATATCATTGTTCTTGGAAATAAAGCTGGTTGTGTCCATCCACTCATGATCTGATTAGTGTAGGAGTAAACAGGAAAGTTAATGATAGGGAAAGGTGAGAGCCCAGTGCAATAGCTTAGTGGCTAAGTCCTCACCTTGCACACACTGGGATCCCATATGGGTGCCAGTTCATGTCCTGGCTGCTCCACTTTCCATCCAGCTCCCTGCTTCTGGCCTGGGAAAGCAGTCGAGAACGGGCCAAAGCCTTGGGACGCTGTGCCTGCGTGGGAAACCCAGAAGTAGCTCCTGGCTCCTGGCTTCAGATCAGCTCAGCTCTGGCCATTGTGGCCATTTGGAAATGAACCAGCAAATCTTTCTCTGTCTCTCCTTCTTTCTGTAAATCTATTGTTCCAAAAAAAAAAAAAAAGATGATGATAGGGAAAAGCGAGTCTCTACTATCCCATACTAAATTAGCAAATATATGTGGGCTAGCTATCACTATGTGAAACTCTGTCTATGGTGTTATATGGAAACCCCACATTATATGCAAAAGCTTCATGTGACTGCACAGTCCAGTAAACCTACTGGAAGAAGCCTTGGTGGATGGCTAACTGGTGTATGACAATGACTCACCTCTGCATGTCCTGTGTATACTGATCCACTAATAGTTATTGAACAAATAAATGAAATACCAGTGACTTTGTTTCTTTTCTTTTTTTTTTTTAAATAATTCATTTTATTTTGGATGATATTTACATAGTTGAGAGGAATGAATAGCCATGTAGACCACCACTGGTTAAGGTGGGGAGGGTTGAGAATTGGGGGCAACATGAATAAGACAACTGTGTCCAATCTCCTTTTTTCTCCCTGTATCTGGGAAAAGTGGGCAGAGATGGGCAGAGGGCCGCTCCCAGCAGTCCAACCACATCAGTACCCAGGGAAATGGCCACCTGATGTCATCCACAGTCAACTGATAATGAAACAAAGAGCAAGTGGAAATAAGGATGTCTCCATCAGATGTTCATTTTGCAGACCAGTTGCCCACCCAACAACTCAGCATTTAGGTTCAAATATAAAAACACAAGAAACTCCCAATTCAACTAAAATTCTCTTTCTATTATCTTGGTGGCATGGGAACTCAAGAAAGTAGTTCAATGAATAGATATTTTTGCACCTTGAAATCAATACTGGTGATATTGTCTAACTGGGGAGGCAGGGCAATTTCATGAGTATAGGAGATCTGACACTGGCTAGTAGATGCTCTAGAAAAATCAGTGGGGGAGCAGACACTTTCTACAGAACATCAAGGTCTTTCATATCTGTGGAAATGGAACAGACATCAAGAACGGCCAATGACCTTCCGGCAATATTATCTAAGTTGGTTAAACCTTTACGATGTGCCTTAAGAAGCTAGCTGGTAGAATAAACAAACCTGAAATTTAAAGAAGCTAACAACAATGGAAGTTTAATTCATATTTATGTATCAATTTGAGAAGCAGGATCCCCGTTGCTACACGCTGACTTCCACACAGTCCTTCAGGGATCCAGGCAGCTGCACCTCCCCAGAGCAAGAGTACTGAAACAACCATTGAGGGAATCACCGGGAAGTGTGGCATCTAGCTCTCACCCACCCAGTGATTCCTGAGTCCCACATATGTATTGAGAAGTTCCCTGTTCCATCCTTACAATAACTGTGCTGTGGAAAAGCCTGATCCCCACCTGGTGACAGCAGATTCTGTTAGACTTCTAAGCACTCTGCTTCTTGATGAATGTTGATGTTCTATTCCTGGGAAATGCCTATTCATTCCAAAACATGGAGAGCAGAAATGAATTTTCTTGCAAGATATGAGAGGAAAGCCAAGCAAGAGAAATGCTTTCCTAGGCTGCAAAACATTCCAGTTATGTAAATGGTTTCGCCATGTCGCATTAATATGAGCAGTAAATATACAGTTTATAGGGGAAAATGGAAATGTATGAAAATGAACTCATAGAATAACAAGCAAAAGGCAGCAGCTGACTGACTGATGGAGCACTGGTCCACTATAGCCTGCAAACACTAGTAGGCAGGTCTTCATTTGCTACACTACAATAGTTCTAATGTGTGAAGTCTCTCATCAAATACCCCTGCTGCACTTGGTGCACCTGCTGAAAGTTCTTTACAGCCTCTTAGTGGGGATGCAGCATACGGCCAAAGTCTGTGATTGTAACAATCAGGAGAAAACCCCGAACCAGTGGGTGCAGGCACTACTCTCAACACCTGCTGTGACTCATCCAAGCCTCATGTTCACCCAAGAACAGCTTCTGTTACTACCCCACTCCATAAGGGTCTAAAGGCATGAATGGACTAACTTCTTACGAGAATTATTTTGATGTGTCAACATGGCTGGGCCAGGCGCCCAGATATTTTAGCTATTTTCTATGACGGTCTGGAGGAGATTTACATTTAAATCAGTGGATCTTAAGTCAACCAGGTTGTCCTCCAAGCCGTCGGTGAGCCTCATACTATTAGCTGACGGCTTCAAAAGAATAAAAGGATGGTGTTCCCCTGAGCAACAGAAAATTTTGCCAGCAGACTGTACCAGTAGACTGTACAGCACCAGTTCTTCCTGGTTGATCAGCAGAATGCCTTTGGACTTGAACTGCATCTCATCCCTGGGTCTCTGTCTAGCTTGCCAGTCTCTCTCATCAGATTTGGATTTGATAAGCTCCCACAATCACATAAGTCAATTGCTTAAATTCTCCCTCTCCCATCCCTTCTCCTTTCTCTCTTATTGGCTGTGTATCTCTGTGGTACACACTTGCCTAAGGTTGCATGGTCAGTAAATGGTAGGACTGGCTATAAATTCTGCAGGCTGGTGCCAGGATCCATACTCCCGATGAGGGCTATCTTGTTAGTCCTTAGCAGCGCAGCAGAGAATGTCTATCTGGGGCCAACCAAGATAGCTTTTTCTTATTTCTTCATATTAACTGACACATGAGTTAAAATTATGCAAAGCATCTGAGAAGCTGAAAAAAACAGACTTCATCTATTAAAGCCAACCCCAACGGGAGCTTCTCACACATTTAACAGTTTGGTAGGAGCCAACCTTGTGGCCAGGTGGCTTCTTCCACACAGTTATTCAGGGACCCAGGCTGCTGGAGGCTCTGACACCTGTGAGGTTTAACTTTCAAGGTCACCTGCAGCTCTACTCCAGCCAGCCAGAAAGAGCAAGAGGGCATGGAAAGCTTTCATGTGCACCATGTCCCAGGAATTTGGTTCATTTATTTAGTTATTTTTAAAAAGGCAGTTTAAATTATATTATTCTGAAATTATTATATGCCCATCTGTGAATGTTTTTGTAAAGTCTAACTTTCCTTTCATTTTATTTCAACCTCCTTAACTTAGCAGAGTATAGAGAAAGTAGAGTCAAGTTTAGTCTAGCAGAGAAAGAGCTCCAGCTCAAATCTCAGAGCACCTGGGTTAGATTCCAGCTCCCTGCTGTTGAAGAAGCTGGGAAGTAGTGGTGATGGCTCAAGTCACTGGATTCTTGTCACCCTTGATGGAAGCTTGGGTTCCCAGCTTCAGCTGGGGACCAGCCCTGGCCCCTGTGGGCATTTGTGGAAAGAACCAGCAATGCAAGAACTCTTTCTCTTTCTCCCTCACTTTTTCACTCCTCCATCCCTCGTTCACTTTCTCATAAATGAATATAATTTTTTTCTAAAGTTTAGCTTGGTGCAAAAATATTTCAAACTCCGTGCATATAAGGAACCTCTACAGTTCATAGGAAATGTGTATTATAGAAAAAATACAGAGATTCCAAATTTCTTGCACCTATTTTTTTTATTCCTTTTGTCATGAACTCTTTGGAGCCCCCCTGTACTAATAGAAAACAAGACACTGTTTATGCTGGTAGTCAGCTAGAATCCCTCACTAGTTGAGAAACTTAGCCCTACCCCAAGATTGGCCAGCACCAAGATGGACAGCAGAGCCAGAACTGCGGAGGCACCTCCTCTGAAGACAGAGGGCAGTGGCTGTGTGGGACTGTCTGGTTCAGGCCGGCAGACTCAAATTCAAGGCTACCAAAATACAAAACACTGTGTATTATAAGTCTGGCACTTGTAAATAACCGAAACCATTCACACTGACCATAGAGAAATGTCTGCAAAATAGTAAGTAAAATGACAACATCACTGCCTTCTCTGGGTACTGAGCCCATGTGACTATATGTGTGTATAACAGAATAGATGTATACAGAATATATGTATTTTCCTATTCTCCACTGCTACATAATAAGCCATCTCAAAACTGGTTTACATCAATGAGCCATTCTTCCTGTTTCTTGCAGTTCTAGAAATCAACAGAGCTACATATGTCTCATCTGTGGTTTTCCACAGTTGTGGTCAACATGTGAGTGGAGCTAGAATCATTCTGAAGGCCTCTGCACACCCACACCTAGTGCCTGGACTGAGAAATCCCATAGAAATGTCACTGGAGCTGGTAATGAGGAAACTCCTCGAGCACCTCTGTTTTATCCATGTGTTTGTTCTAGTTCAGAGCCAGGGTGCCGAGTGACTGCTTCAGTGTAGCCGGGCTCCTCCTACTTGGCAACTCGGAGCTCCAAAGGCACACAGTGTAATGAGAGGGAGTAGGATTGCGAGAGCGAGAGAGAGAAATTACCAAGCTGAGTTCTGTGCTTTTCCATAATCATGGGCATTCCTTGGCCCTTCCTGCCTGCCCTCCATTGCTTAGAAACAAATCAAGGTTTGAATACAGGGAAGTGGCCACTTCAACCTTTGTCAGCTGCATTTCATGGCATTAGATCATGTGCTTTAAAGCACACAGGTAGTTGGCAGCAGAAATGAGTTGTACTCCCCCACATCCAAATCTGCATCCAGCCTCTATAGACTCAATGACTGTACCTGGGGTCAGGAGCAGTCACATTTCCTATTTTAAATGGATCCATTTCCCTCTGTGTTGTCAATGAGAGTCTGGGCTTCTCTCTTGACACTGATGGAGTCATGCTTCTGTGTTTGCAAAACTGAGGGTCAAACCCCAACACAGCAGGCTTCCTTGCAGCAAAGCCTCCCCCACCAACAAAGCTTCCTGAGGGCCACCTGCTGCATGGTACACCTTCAACTCACAAAAACACACAGAACACACTTGGAGAAAGAGAGAACAAGACCTTGACAGAAGATGTCCTGGGTGTATCTTCAGGTCAGAAGCACATGGAAAAGGAACAAATGGGACATGGATAAACGGGAAACAACTGGGAAAAGTCCCATAAACACTGGGATTCAGCCTTGGAAGGACCCCAGCAGCAGCTGATGTTATACCGTATAATGGGCTGAAGAAAAAAACTCCACATCTCTGTAAAGATGAAGGAAAGCTTAACCAAGTGCAGCTGCCATCCTCCCAATAATTAGATTTGGAGGATTATTGCTGAGATGAATGGAAGATATCATATGGCCACTGCTAGAAATATTTGCTATCCCGTCTAACTACGCTATTAGACACTAGGATTCTTAGCAGACCCACATATGTTTGTTTTTAATTAAAATGTGCTGAATGAACCATAGGCTGCAGTGAAATAATGAAGAAAAGCAACACAAGACAAATCGGCTAATTGACAATTCCAAACATTCTATTTTATATCCTTCAGTTATGTTAATGGAGATTTCCAATATGTTCTAGCTGAAATAATAATTACCCAAACACAGTTACATAATAACCTAAGAGGTAGATAAAAATATATTACAAACAACGACAGCAGCAAAAACTGCAAATGGGTCAAAAGATTACAGATTCATTTTCTCAGCCTTTTTATTCCAACAAGTATTTATGGAGTGCTTACTGCTTATTAAGTGCCAGGCTCTCATGGGCTAACACCAGTGATTGAATCATCCCAGTGTTTCAAAATGCACATTTCTGTTTAAGATCACATGTTCTACGGGTACTGGGGTCTATGAAGCATTACACCTTCTATTACATGACAAGACAGACCAATAAATGATTCTTGAAATGGAGACACTGTTGCTTTATGTCATTCCAAAAACTGGCTGATGTGAAGGCAGACAATTTGGCCAAGATCTCAACCAAGTTAGTTTTGTTTGATATACAAGAGACTTGCACAGCTGTCTAGAGGAAAATGTGTTCTGGGACAGGGTGCACAGTACAAGACCAAGGGGCAGCAACAGACCAAGTGGAACTCAAACAGAGGCTATCGGAGCCCTTCTGCAAAGACTGTGCCAGAACTTACACTGTGGGGTAACCTGAAATTCTGGCCAATCTCAGAAGTGAAGTTGTGAAATGTCTTTGGTATTGTGTGGTGATTAATCCTTTGGTGAGGCATCTCTGGGGAATTGAAGAAAATCAGTAGCAGTCACTAGGCGCCCTGGCTCTCAACTGGAGGGGGCAGTGTCTCAATGAGGCAAATAAACTCCAGTGCCTTTAGGATTTATTTACAACTAAACCATCCAGCCTCTATCTCATCCATATTCAATCAGAAATGATTGTGGCTTATCCAAGGCAAGATGAAGATGCGAGCCAAATTTGGGATGAGGCGAGGGGTGACATCATCTGAAAGGGCTAGAAATGAAGTGTCAATTAGGAGATCATCTGTAGATAAGTGATGATTAACGCTGTGAGACTCCAGACGTGCCAAGAGGCAAAGTCAATAAAAAAGAACAGTGTCCCAAGCCACGTGTTATCTCTGCAATTGAGATTTGTTTATTTATATTTAATGTGGTTGGGTGATTTTCTTTCTTGAGGCATCGTTTCAAAAACAGGGATCACCTGCAAAAGCAGACTAGACGCTTCTGGAGATGGTCACCAAATCAGGTCGTGCCATGCAGAGGGCTTTGCTGTAAGATTTGTGCTCCAAGGAAGTAAGTCATTCCATCTAGATGGAGAAAGCACCACTGCTCTCCAAATAGATGGCTTGAGTAAGACAATCCTCCATTCAAGCTGACACGCCAATGTCATTTTCAAGTCTGGTATTAAATTCAGGCAGGAAACACAAGGTGCTTTTATATAGATGCTTGATGGCTGCATCCACACAGGGAAGAAACATTTTATTTCCTCAACTGTGCCTGAACATTTGAGCAGTGGAGCAACTCAAGGGAAATTCAAGGAATATGTGACTTGAATCACACAAAATAGAGACTAGCCCCTAAGGCATGATTCTTCACGAGAAGGGCAGCTGTGGCCCTAAGTGTCCCTGTATATTTGTAACTTTGGATTCTTTCTAGTTTTGACAATCAGATGTATTTCTAGAGTGTGAAGCTTCTTTAAAAGACAAAACAAAACAAACCATGCTCTTCAGTAGTAGGGCTGGACATGGAGTGGGTCGAAACATGCATGACGGGTGTTAGGAACTGAATCGAATTCAGTGGAAATCCTGACATCCCCTGAACCTCAGCGCGTGACTATATTTGGAGAGTCCTTAAAGAGCTAAATAGTTTGAAGTGGAGTTATTCGTGGCTGGTGCAATGGCTCAACTGGCTAATCCTCCACTTTCAAGTGCTGGTATCCCACATGGGTGCTGGTTTGTGTCCTGCCTGCTCCACTTCCCTCTCAGCTCCCGCTTATGGCCTGAAAAAATAGCAGAGGATGGCCCAGAGCCTTGGGATCCTGCAACCACATGGGAGACTTGCAAGAAACTCCTGACTCCTGCTTTTGGATCATCTCAGCTCCGGCCATTGTGGCATTTGGGGAATAAACCAGTGGATGGAAGATCTTTCTCTCTGTCTCTATTTCTCTTTGTAAATCTGCCTTTCCAATAAAAACAAATATTTAAATAATAAAATAAAACAAGGCTATTAGGCAAGGTCCTACTCCAGTATGACTGATGCTTTGTGACATGAAGAAACGAGGACACAGACATTAAAGTGGGAAATGTCAGGGAAAGACCCCAGAAGCATACAGCTGGCTACAGATCAGGGAGCTAAGCTTCAGAAGAAGTGGACACCTTGGACCTCCAGCCCACAGAACTGATAGAAAATAACTTTCTGTCATTTAAGCCGTCCTGTCTGCAGTGCAATCATAGCCCAAGCAAGCACACTCAGCGAAGGAAACACAGTAGCACCAACATATGTCAGAGCTTTCCACGGAAGTCCTTTCTTGGATGTTTCCTCTTGTTCTAGAAATAGAGTTCCCTAGTAGATCCATTTATGTGTCATCCCTGGCAAACAATTTTTTTAAAAACTCCTCTCAGAGCTTTAGTTTCCTCATTTCTAAATTGGGATGAAAAATAATTGGTTCACAGTATTATGACATTGGAAGTAGATTCTCAACAAATCAGCACAAACTCCCCTCCCTTCCCTCTTCTGTGTCTCGTAAAATCATAAAATACTATGGCTCTTGTGCTGTTATTTAAAAAGATTTATTTTACTTGAACAACAGTCTCTCTCTCTCTCTCTCTCTCTCTCACACACACACACACACACACACACACACACACACACATCTCAGAGACCCAAGTCCTTGGGCTGTTTTCTGGTCCTGTCCCAGGTGCGTTCCTAGGGAGATGTGTTGAAAGATCAACAGCTGAGACTAGATCCAGCACTCCTATATGGGATGCTGGCATCCCATACAATGGTTTAACCTGTTGCATCACAATGTCTGCCCCCCTAGATACCTTTTATTGTTTAAGTTATCTTTGTCCAGTTGTTTATTAAGTAACTGGACAAATTGCTTAAATTCATGGCTCTTCATAATCTGCTCCCTAAGGTTGTGAAATTAAAATCTCCAAAGACAGTTATTTAAAGTCTCCAGGCAAGCCGAGATGAAATAATCTACCTCTAAGTAGCTTTTTCATTGTTTATCTTTACCCAAAAGCAAAATCAAAGTATCTCTAGAAAGGCACAAGTTGGCTATTCTTTTGATTTTTAAAGTTTTTTTCATGAGGACAACATACAGAGAAAAAAACATTTCAAATGACAAATTCTCTTATCATCTACTAATTGGAATTAGAAAATGATCACATTGCACCTTCAGTTGCTTTCAATACTTTCTGAAGAAACCAAACATCACAGTCAAAGCCTGTTGAACTAAACAACACGGAGGCACGCTTTGAGTTGTGCATCCTTTCAGAGCATCTAAAAATTTATATAGGAGGGGGAGTCTTCCAAAAGTGAAAGTAAAAATGCATATTATGAAAAACATTATGCATGGATTTCAATTTTTTTGCTCCAAACTTAGCTTTGAATGCCAGTTTTTTTCCATCAACTTTTTGAAGTACCCCCGCAGGAGATACTTGGCAGGTTTGTGTGGATGTTTTATGCCTGGAATTGATATCAATCCTGTGTTCCATAATGGGTCCTATTCTCTCTACTCAACATGGTTTTCTGAGCTGGAGACTTATTGCTATAATGGTTCTCACACATTCCCTGTAGGGGCTGCGTTGTAGGCAAAACAATACCCTGTCCTGAACTTTTACATTGACATCCTAACCCCTAGGACCTCAGATTGTCACAGTGTTGGGTTAGAATGGGGTCACCAGGGCAGGTCCTATTCCAAGATGACACAGACACCAACGTGTGAAGACACAGGGAGTATGTGGTCGTTTATAAGCCAAACAGGGATTATAAACAGACCCCGAATAGAGATCAACCCTCAGAAGAAACCAACCCTACTAACACTTTCATCTTGTACTTCTAGACAATGGGACTATGAGAAAATCAATGGTTATTGTTTGAGTTACCTTGTCCATATTCCTTTACTATGGCAACCCTGCCATGCCAAAACAGGCGACAAAAAAAAAAAAAAAAACAAAAAAAAAACCCACAGAATCCCAACCCCACAGTGTTGTTCAGCCATTCCCTTTGGTGAATGTTTAGACAGAAAGCACAAACACATAACCTTTCGCATGGCTCCTTGTGCACACCTGGGAATGTTCCCCTAGCGCTGAAATCACCGTACTCCAGGGGATGCGCATTGTTAAATTTGCAAGATGCAGCCCAATCTCCCTCTGATGTGTCTGTATCAGTCGATGCTCTCAGCAGTGACTGACAGTGTCAGCTCCTTTACAGCCTCACTGACATTTGAGATTCTCAAACTTAAACAGTTTTGCCAACATGAATGGCAAATAAATAAATAAATAAATAAATAATCTGATTGTAGTTTGAACCACATTTCTTTAATTATGGACAAAGTTGAGGGTTTTTTTTTTTTAATACACACACTGCCTCTTATTTTCTCTTCTATTGAAATTCATCATCTGTGTCCTTTGCCTGTTTTTCCTTTAGATTGCGTATGGTATCTATCTGACTTATGGGAGTTATACCCATTTTATAATGATCCTCTCTCTGCCAGATACTTGGAAAAAACCCTCTTCCAGGCTACTAGTTATCTTTTCAGCTTGTTCATGACGTGCTTTTGACCAGAGCTTTTTTACGTTAGATATAATCAGATGTATCTCTAGTTATAGTTTATATGTTTGGTACTATCTTAAAGATGTTTTCTCGCTAAGATCCACAAAGGTGTTCTCTGATTATTTATTGTAATGGTTGTAAAGTATTCCTCCCATGTTCAGATGTTGAGTGTATCTCTAACTTATCTCTGTAATGGAGGGAGGCCAAAATGTCTGAGAGTGAACTGTCCCAATACCAGAAGCTAAAACCTCAAATACTCAAGTTTTCAGAAATTTAGGGAAGCACCTGCAGTCAGTCCCATTTTAAGGAATATAATTCCCTGATAAATCCTCTCTAAAATATTAGCAGAGAAGTATTCCCCAGGTAAGTAAACAAGTGGGACTAACTGGATATTTGAACACGAGCCAAACAAATGCTGGCCGTTGTCTGCCAAAAGGCGGTTTGGGTATGAGCAGCGTGAATGCTAAGCCCTTCTTCCTGACTGTCATTGGATAGCAGGGCCAGGTGCCCTCGGAGCCACTCCGAGTTTGTGATGACTCAACCACATCAGTGGCATTTAGAAGTCTTGCCCTTCCATTGTCCCTGCCAAGGGAATGTGCTGCCTGTCCATCAGAATAGCAGCCCTTGTACAGAAAACTGTGGTATGATGTGCTAAAGTCAGCTGCGGTGTTGTCTCCAAGGATGGGTTCAGGGAGGTGTTTGTGGAAGGCTCGTTTTCCATTGAATTCCTCTTCTTTAAGTCTTGTGATGTAAAGTAATAAATAATTTTTAAAGCACAAAAGATTATTTTTCTTAAATCTCAGTATGTCACTAAGACATCAAGTAAGACTGGGGTGGGGTGGATCCCAGTGTTATTTTGCTTAAAAAAGGAGCAGAGAGATGAGAATTTGGGGTTTGGAAGGTTCACCTAGAGATTGATTACCCTGTACTCCAATTGTCTGAATGATTTAGGACACCATTCTCCAAATATTTCTTAGCCACAAAATACTTTATGCACCATGAGTCTTTCTCAGAAGACCAACATGCAAGATGAAAATCTTTCTGCTAATATTGGGGGCTCTCCAATATTAGCAGGGGTCCCTTAGGGGGCCTTATGAGATCTACTCCCTGCCCACCAGCATTCACACTGAAGACCTTCCTTACAGTCAATGCATTTGTGAGTCAGGGATAAGTTTTAATAATTCTTTGTACTTTCTTCATGCATGATGTCATACTCCATCCTGGAATTTATGGCACATGGTGTTCACTTTCCTGTAAATATTTCTTCAGCACCTCTCTCTGCTTTCCAGGCCCTGGGACAGGCATCAAGGAGGAGAAAATGAGAAGTAGTGAGGTCCAAGCACAAGTTTGGAGTATAAGTGACATGGGACAACCAAAAGTCAGGGAGGGCTCCCAGGCCCAGAGGATGGCTGGAGGAGGTGGAGAGGGAGCCTAGCAGAAAGGGACTGAGGGCTCAGTGCATTGAGACACACACAAGGCATCTGTTGGCTACAGCAGGTGCTGAAACTGGAGAGGCAGGAGAAGAGAGTTATTATTGCCTGTTGGACCTTTCTAAGTTTGGACTTGAAAGTCCATGGGGATATGGTGGAAGGCTTTTAAGCAGGAGATCGACACAGTCATATATGTGTTATGCACAATCACTCTGGTCAAAGGGAATATTGAAAGGTGACTTGACTAAGTGCAGGGAGACTAGGCAGATCACTATGGCTGTCCTCACTGCCCTGAAAACAGGCAGTGGGAATGAGGCAAAGAGGCCAACCAAGATGGAGTCAACTGGATACTGGTGTAGGGTGAAGGGATATAGCCAGGGGATTCCTGGAGTTGGGGATTGTGTGATTGCGTAGGGTGGACAATGGGTCTCTTCCAATAGAGCAAGGAAGAGGAGAGAAAAGGCCAATGGTAACACGATGAGTTTCATTTCAGGGAAGGTTTTGTTCAAAGTTCCAATTGGTCATTGGCTCCCTAGGACTTAGATCTGGGAGGTGGATGAGGAGCCTAACATCACCCTCAGGGAAGCGAGTATAGTCTCCCATCCAGCCTGGGAGAATGTCCCAAGCAGGCAAAGAAAGAGCCCCATGAAGTAGATGAAATTATCAGCAGGATGGAATGCTATGCAGAGAAGAAACTCAAGCACTGGGGAGCCCACTAAATAAGGCAAGTGGCAGTTCACTGGGGGATAATGATGAAAGGTGTTTTCCAGGGACATGGGCTTGGGGGAGCCACACGACAGAGCAAGGGTCAAAAATGGCCCTGGGAGTGGAGACACTTGAAGGATGATGACTCATCCAAGCACTGTGATAATGAAGAAACTGATCTAACCTAGAGGTGCACCTGTTGCAACACTCTAAGGAATGATACACAGGATGGCCAGACCAGCAATTCTAACATGCAACTGCAGAACAGAATCACCTGGAAATTTTTATTAACAACAACAATAAAGCCTACACCACAGATTTAATTGACCTAGGGTGGGACCTGGGAAAGGATAGATTTTAAAGCTTAGCAATATGGTCAAATGTGTAGCCTCAGTGGGAGACCATTATCCCAGTTATTTTCAGCAACACAAGATTGAATCAGGTTACCACAGGAGATGTCAGATGACAGTCAGCTCTCTCCATCCTATTGGGACACAAAGGAAATAGAATACTGAGAAAATGTGCCTGTGTGGACATGGCTCCTTTCAGTAGAGATAAGCTCTGAAATGGCAGCGGAGAGAGGTGGTCAGGGAAGATGTGCTCTCCATAAATTCAATTGTATAACTTCACCAAGCTTTCCCAGACCACAGGAGAGAAGTCCTCCAAATCACTCTTGGTCTACACTTGCCAACCACCTTGATAATTATAATTAAGCTTTGAGCCAGGTGTTTGATGCGGTGGCTAAGATGCACACATCCCATCCCATAGCAGAGTACCTGGGGTTCACACCTTGGCCCTGTCCTCTTTCCCTGCTTCTTACAAATGTGCACTCAGGCAGGTAGCAGCGATAACTCAGGTGGTGGATCTCTGCTACCCACAGGGGAGATGTGGATCGAGCCCACTAGGCTTTGGTCTGGCCCAGCCCTGATGTCTCAGGCATTCGGGAAGTAAAACTCAAGAAATGGCATTTAGGTTATTGTGAGTAGGCAGCTGTTGTTCCCAGCAGGGTTGAGGTCTGTTCTGGGACCACTCTTGGTGACTCAAAGAACACTGTTCCCAGTAGTGTGGCCAAATCTGTTCTTTTATTATATTCCAGCAAATATTCGAAATCATAGTCCATTTTAGCCTGTCTTTATTTGGACCATGAATTTTCTGTACTTTTCTGAGTTTTTCCAGGACTTTCCCATAGCACCTATAGTGGACAGTTTCAGGATGGGCAGGAGGAGCTGGAATCCTAGGAGACAGGACCAGGGTGCACAATGAGAGCCAGAAGGGGGGATAGAACGAGATGCAGGTAACGACTGCACATGTTAGGATGCGGTGGGAGGTTGAGGAAGGCTAATGATGGCAGTGAGTCTAACTTTTGGAGAAAATGCTACATTTACTTCTCCCCTATTGTACATGAATCTAGAGAACAGGGGCCAGGGGTTGGAGCTGAACTCCGACAATGGAACTGACAATATATTTTGGGCTAATCAGACTGGCAGTGGTGCTTGCTACTGATCGCCTTGAGTAATTTCAAGTTCTTCTTGACTCCAATTCCAATTACTTTATGTAGAATCTGAGCTACAGAAAAGAATCTGGGAGAAGAAGCCAGTTTTGAGGCCAGCATTACTGATTTGTTAAAAGTAAATTCAGCTAAAACCAAATGATAGAAAATGCCAAGGAGTAATCAATTAGGCAAGTATTTTTCTAATATAAACAAAGTATACAAGTCAGCAGAGTGGAGACTGTCCTGGTGGCTTTGTGACCATCAGAAACCCTGTCTATGCTCTTTCCAGCAAGGATGTCCGCATCAGGCTTTCAGATGGCTGCTGGAGATGCAGCCTTTGCCTTCTCCAAAGAGGAAGAACAGCATTGCCACACTGAGCTTCAACAGAGACGGTGACCATGTGCTGGCTAGAATTTGAGGTTCCAATAGAAGGGAGAACAGGCACTGGGACCTACCAGAAGTTTCATCACACTTGCCTGCTCCTGCCCAACTCTTTAGGAAACCAGTGCCCACCCCCATCTGCCAACTCGGCTCTATTCTGGGGTAAGTATCCATGCTTCTGCTGCAGGCAGTCCCCTGACACGTCTGGCTCAGTGTCCCTCCCTGCACGCCTTGTCCTCAAGGACAGTCTGTCAGCATCTTGCCAGGGCACTCTCAGGAGACCACTGTCTCTCCGACATGCCTCCCATCTCTCCAGATGCTGGGATAGACCCACCTATAAATGGACCTGGGGCTTCCAGGATCATTTTCGGCCTGGCCCTTTGCCTCACTTCTCCATCCCCCTCATCTCCACCTCCCCATCAAAGCATAGCAGCTTTCCACTAGCCTGAGTGAAATAATATTTTTGTCCTTCAAGCAGTCATTACAAAACTCAACTTGAGGACCTCTATGTATTTTTTCTTTCAAAAATTACTGAGGGGTCTAGCACTGTAGGCTAGCGGGTAAAGTCCTTGCCTTGCACGCACTAGAATCTCATATAAGTGCCAGTTCTAATCCCAGCTGTTCCACTGCCCATCCAGTTCCCTGCTTGTGGCCTGGGAAAGCAGTCGAGGACAGCCCAAAATCTTGGGACCCTGCACCTGAATGGCAGACTCTGAAGAAGTTCCTGGCTTCGGATTAGCTCAGTTGTGGCTTCTGTGGCCTCTTGGAGACTGAACCAGTGGATGGAAATTCTTTCCCGTATCTCTTCTCTCTGTATATCTGATTTTCCAATAAAAATAATTAATCTTAAAAAAAAAGTGACTGAGGGACATGCATGCCTTTGCAGTTAGATCACTGGCTTTGAGAAGTGTGCACAGCAGTCTCAGTGTTCTTTTGCCAGTGGTGTGACCTGGGCTTATACCTTCCTAACTCTCAACCCTTATCTCCCTCATCTGAAAAACTATTCTAAGAGTAGCACCCCACTTTCAGAGGTGATAGGAGATTGAGGAATATGAGATGAAATGATCAGGGCCAATGGGTTACGGCCCTGCCAGTTAAGCTGCGGCCTTCAACACTGGCATGCCATCTTGAAGTACCAGTTCCCAGCCTAGCTGTCCATCTCCCAATCCAGGTACCTGCTAATGCACCTGGGAAGGCAACAAAAGATGGCTCAAGTGCTTGGGCTCCTGGCAGTATGCAGTTCCTGGCTCTCAGTTTCAGCCTGGAGCAGCCCAGCCCAGTGTGGTCATTTAGGGAATGAGCCAGTAGATGCAAGATCTCTTCTCTCTCTGTGCCTTTTTCTCTGTTAGTCTTTCACACATAATTACGAATAAATAAATCTTTTTTTAAAATGAGGTGATCACATAAAACTACTGGCACACTGCCCAGAACAGAAGCACAAAATAATGTTATCAATAACAATAAATCTGATGACACAGAAATGCATTTTTCAATATAAACCACGTGTGGAAGTCTGAACAGCACAGGGGCTGTGCCTGGTTGCTTATCAATCAGCAGGGGCTCAGGTTCTGCCCAGCTGCTGTGTCTATCTCTTGGTCTGAGGGTTTTGCATTCACCCCAGAGCAACAGTTATTATTATTGAATTGTAGCTATGGGAAGATTGGCACTGGTGTTTTAGTTATTAAGATGCTACTGCTTGTACCTTTGTGAGAAGCAGTCAGATAGAGTCAGCTTCTGATATTTCATTCTGAAGTTCTGTCTAATTCCTGGCTTCACCCCTTCTCTTGTGGACTCTAACTGTGGAGATCCCAGCATGCCTTGCACCAAGGAGGTCACATCTGGTTCCTCTGGGCAAATGCAAGAGCCTGCTGCTATTCCTAGCACGGTTGATACATTTTCCCAACTCATCAACTCACAGACCTTTGTCCTGGCCCAGCCCATACACACTGCCCTGTGTTGTTCACGTTACAGATGCCACTTGAGGGCCTGGTCAAGTAGAGAGCTTGTCCTCTGGGGCTGACATGCCACTGTCCCCTCACTCTTTCCTTCACACATACGGATTTCTTTCTGCTGTCTCATCTTATTTGAGTCCTTTTCTCTTTTCCTACACAATTATTCCTTTTTACATCTTCAATAAGGAACATCTGGTTCATTCTAAAGATACAGAGAAGCAGGGAGGGGGGAAAAACAAGCAAGCAACGCCTCCACCTTGGAGTGTACACTTCCAGAATGTCTATACATTTATAAGATTTTTGTCTCCATGGAAATAAAATCACAAGCAACAATGGTGGTTCTCAATCAGGGAGACTGTGTCACCACAGAGGATACCTGACATTGAGAGCAGTTTGGAGATGTCAAAACGGGGATGGGGCACAGTGCGGTGGCGCAGTGGTTAAGGTCCTCACCTTGCACGCCCAGGATCCCATATGGGTGCCGGTTCTAATCCTGGCGGCCCCACTTCCCATCCAGCTCCCTGCCTGTGGCCTAGGAAAGCAGTCGAGGACGGCCCAAGGCTTTGGGACCCTGCACCCACGCGGGAGACCCGGAAGAGGCTCCTGGCTTCAGATTGGCATAGCACCGGCCGTTGCGCTCACTTGGGGAGGGAATCATCGGACGGAAGATCTTCCTCTCTGTCTCTCCTCTCTATGTATCTGCCTTTCCAATAAAAATAAAATAAATCTTTGAAAAAAAATGGGGATGGAGGTGCTACTGGCATCTAGTGGTAGAGGCCAGAGATGCTGATGATAGTCTACGATGCACAGCACAACCTCCTGCCCAACCCTTCCAAACATTAGCTATGCAGAAGTCCAAGGGACCAAGGTTAGGAAACAGGTCTAAGTCAGGGTTCAGCAAACCACAACTGCGGCTGCTGGGTGGCTTGTTTTTGTAAGTTGTTTTATTGGAACACGGTGATGCCCATTGATTTATAAGTTGTCTAGAGAAGCTTTTGCCTTACAAGGCAACTGAGCTGTTGTTAACAGCTGTGAGGCCTGCAAAATCTAAAATAAATGTGGAGGTGAACATCTGGCTTGGCTGTTCAGATGCTGTAATCATGATGCCTACTTTCCATATTGGGGTGCTTGTGCTTGATGCCTGGCACTAGCTCCTGGTTCTGTCTTCTCTTCATACAACTCTTGGGACACACCCGTGAGGCTCAAGTGGCTAGGTTCCTGTTATCCACATAGGAGACGTGGGTTGCATTTCCAGCTCCCAGCATCAGCCTTGGCCTAGTCCTGGCCCACCTCTGGACATCAGGGTATCTGAGCAGTAGTAAACAACCAGAGATGGGAGCTCTTTATCTCTCTGCCTCTCAAATAAATCACAATTTTAAATAAAATAAATTTGAATCACAACTGGAATGTTAAAAAGCTGAGGAAATTAATTTCAGTACCATGTCTGAAATATTATTTCATCCTTACCATTAGTAAAGACATTGTTAATGAGATATTTTATATTCTTTCCCATATCAATTGTTCACTCACAGCACTTTTCAGTTCAGACTGACAGCATTTCAAGTGCTCATGTGTCAAGTGCCTACTGAATTGGAAAATGTAGGTCTACACTATTATAAGCTGCTTTTTTCCCCAGGCAATGTAAACAGAAGTCCTTTCACGTTCATTGTGCATTTAACACAAACAAACAAAATTATACACTTGAAAGTCAGAGTTGCAGACAGAGAGTGACAGAGAAAGAGAGCTCTTTCATCTGCTGGTTCATTCTTCAGATGGCTGCAATGGCTGGGGTTAGGCCAGGTAGAAACTAAGGACCAGTTACTTTATCTGATCTCCCACATGGGTGTCACAGGCCCAAGTACTTAGGTGGTCTTTTACTGCTTTTCCTAGCCCATTAGCAGGGAGCTAGAATTGAAACTGGAGTCAGCACCTATATGAGATAATGGTGACCTAGGAGATGGCCTTACCCACTTTACCACAATACCAGCCCCAACTGTACAATTTTTAAAGACTTTTAAATTATTATTCTTACTGGAAAGTCAGAATTGTAGAGAGAGAAAGAGAGGGGCAGGGCAGAAGACAAAGAAAGAGAAGATCTTCCACCTGCTGCTTCACTCCTCAAATGTTTGCAACAGCTAGAGCTGAACTGATCCAAAGCCAGGGGCCAGGAGCTTCTTCTAGGTTTCCATGTGGGGGTGTAGGAGCCCAAGGTCTTGGACCATCTTCCATTGTTTTCCCAGGCCATAAGCAAGAAGCTTGATCAAAAGCAGAGCAGTCAGTCCACTGGTATGTGCACTAGCTGGTATAGGTGATGGACTGAACTTGATCTTGCACTGGCTGGCGCACACAGGAGTCAAGTCTGGAGTCACTTCGAGCGAGGTTTCTTAGGGGACTCACCTACTAGACCATTGGACTCAAACCTTGGACAGAGGGAAAATCACAATATATGTGATCTGACGTTGGGGTACATGTGTTGCTGATGTCTGACAGCCAGATCACTTAGGCCAGTAGAAGACAATAAGTGTCTTGTCAGAGGATGGAAAATGGAACAGGTTGGATCACTCTCCAGGCCAAGCTTTGCAAAGTGTTCCTGGGTCCGTGGGTCTGCGGGTGCACTGAGGTAGACTTGGTCAGCCAATAGACCTTGGAAAGATTTTCTAAACCCTGGTGCAACAAACCTGAAGATGTCTCAGAAATATCAAAAACACTCAACACCCTTGGAACACTATTCTCTGCATTGGAGTCTCTAAGGCGTTATCAAATGACTACTCCTGGGACTGGTGTAGTAGCCTAGTGGTTAAATCCTTGCTTTGCAACCACCAGGAGCCCATATGGGGCCAGTTTGTGTCTCAGCTGCTCCACTCCCCATCCAGGTCCCTGCCTGTGATCTGAGAAAGCAGTAGAAGAAATGCCCAAAGCCGTGGGACCCTGCACCTGCATGGGAGACCTGGAAGAAGCTCCTGGTTCCTGGCTTTGGATTGGCTCAGCTCCAGCCATTGTGGCTACTGAGGGAGCGAACCAGTGGATGTAAGATCTTTCTCTCTGTCTCTCCTCTCTGTAAATCTGACTTTCCAGTAAAAATAAATAATTTTTAAAAAATGACCATTCTCCATCCCTGGGTGCTAATGTAATTTGACAGCAAGGAGTGACCCCCCTCCCTTTGCCTCCTGGTGGACACAGGAGGAATAAAAAGATTGGAACATTTGTCCTACCCACCTTCCTTGCTCAACCTTGCCTACCTTAATCAGAGACTCAAATGTGCATGTATTCCTCCTAACAATGTAAACCAAAGTTACAATAAAATTTTAAAAAGTAAAAGAAAGCATATTGTTTTCCTGTATAATTAAATAACTTAATTCTGTCAATCATGTATTTAAAAAAAAAACGTAGAGTAGCTACCAGGACATGACACTCATATAGGATTCTGGTGTCGCAGGCAGAGGATTAGCCTGTGTGCTGCCCCCTTCCCATACATTTTTAAATAACTTTTTTGTTTTATTAAAGAGACAGAGAGGACCAGACAAAGGCACAGACAGACAGTACTCCCAACTGTTGGTTCACTCTTCAAAGGCCTATAGTGGACAGTGTTAAGCCAGACTGAAGCCAGGAACTGGGACCTCAATCTAGATTTCGTGTGTGTGTGTGTGTATGTGTACATGTGTATGGAGGCAGAGTCACAGCTATGCAAATCATCACTGGCTCACTAGCATCTATATTAGCAGGGAACTAGAATCAGGAGCTGGAGCTAGGAATCAGAACCAGACACCCCAGTGTGGAAAGTCGGCATCTGAACTGCTGGGCTAAACACCCTCACACTTCTTTTAGACTTTACAAGCCACACAGCAACTGGAATTGTGAGAGGAGCTGGAATTTGGATCGAGGTAGGTACTGCCATATGGGATGTTAGCATTCCAATGAGCAGCTTAACCACAAAGCCCAATGCCTTCATATCACTTTTAAGTGATTTAATCAATTTGAAAGATCCCTGTTTTTAGTTTGACTACATTGCTTCTGAGTTTTGCAATTATGAACCAACATACCAGTACAAATCATGCTACTCATAAAACTTCAGTGGTTACCTTAGGATAAACTCACAGATGTTGTTCTGATGGCACATACAACTTTCGATGTGTTTGAAATATAAATTTTTAATAATACTATCTCCCTATAAGATTGTTACAACGATTAAGCAAGCTAGTACACACAAATCAATTTAATTCAGGTAAGGTTCATAAAAATTGAAAAAGCAGGGTCTGGTAGACAAAGGTACTCTATAAATATGCTATCTGTTTTTCTTATTAGTATTTATTCTGAATCCCATTCCAGGGCTGCTGTTCTATTTTTTTTTTTTAAGTGGAAAGCCAGATTAGGTTTATGGAGACAAGGAGAGACAGAGACAAAGATCTTGCAGCTGCTGGTTCACTCTCTAAGTGGCCACAACAGCCAGAGCTGAGCCAATCCGAAGCCAGGAGCCTGAAGCTTCTTCCGGGTCTCCCACACAGGTGCAGGGTCCCAATGCCGTCCTCGACTGCTTTCCCAGGCCACAAGCAGGGAGCTGGATAGGACGTGGGGCAGCCGGGAATTGAGCCAGCGCCCATATGGGATGCTGGCACTTGAAAGGGTAAGATTTAACTACTGAGTCATCATGCTGGGGCCCTGCTGTTCTAATTTCAATCCCAATTAGCAATGTCTAGCAATGGCTATTGCTCATGTAACCTGTCCAGTCCCATGATTTTTTATAACTTTACAAACTGCACATGCAAAATTGACACCTTATTATCACTGGTTTAAGTTTATTATGGTTTCCACATTGTCTTCTATTTAGGCTTGGTTTTTCCTGGAGAGATCTGATTCAACCCACACGCATGTGGCCATTTTTCACTGAAATGTTCAGAACAATTAGTGGCCATTTGCATCTGTCAGATTTCTCTATGCTATGCCCTTCACTATGTTATGACATTGTAATAAATGACCTTACTGTCTCCCTGGCTTGAGATAACATGCATTTCCTGCTCCTTTCACAAGTGAGAGTTGAGGGGGTATTCGCCTGGTAGACTGCAGGAACAAATGGGCAAGAGAGGGTAAGAGTGAAGCCATGTACAGCCTCTGTGCCCTCGGCTCATAGTGCCTATTGCTTACAATTCATTGGCCACAGCAAGTCTTGGTATTGACCTCAATGTTGTGTCAATGTCTGGAAGAGTACATTTGCCATAAGAGACACTGTAAGTCACAAGTCCTATAGGCAACAGGAATTGATATAGGGGCTATAGTAAATGATTGGATCAACAATACAAAGGACCACACTGATCAACGTGATTCAGTAAAGGGACCACGCTGGCTGGCTGCCTCGGCCCACCTGAGGTGAGGACTCCCCTGGGGGCATTCACTGTGGACCTTGTGGATACTTTAGGTCTCCCACTCTTAAACAGATGACAGATGCTGAACCGCTTCCCCTGTGCTTTAGCTAAGGACAGAGGAGTCCAGAGAGACAGCTTGAAGCAAACGTAAGTGCATGTCTTCTACTCCCTGCATCGGAATATAGACTTGCTGCTGGCCAGCAAGAAGAGCTTTGTGCCCAAATGAAGTCATTTCATTATCAGACAACGGGGAAGCAAGAGATCCCTGAATGCTCTTACCGCTATCAACAACCCTGATTCTTTAGGAAACAGGGCAACAGTGCCCTGAGAATGAGGCAGAATGGAGTTTATATCCTTCTCTGTATCACCTGTAACATTAATGGTTGCTGCAGTACTGACACTTCCAACCTGTGAGAGATGAAATCACCATCATAACTCTAAGCCCAGCCAAGAGCAAGCACGCTGGCCTGGTCAACCTGAGCTGGCATTTCCACACAGAAGGCAGGAGCTCTGTAGGAAGAGCTGAGCCACAGGATCGGAAAATGACGAAGCTATTTAAAATTCTGATGTGTTCCTAAAGTCTTCACGTTGGACAATGTTAAGAATTAATAAATGCCTATTCTGTATGTAATAAATGTATTATAAGGCATATATTAAAATTGTAAGCTCCTCCACCGAAAGAAACCCTTCTAGGAACATAAAAAATGAAAAGAGGGTAGTGTAAATTTCCTAAGGGAAGTCACCTCCTCTTTGAGTCAGTAATTTACATAACAGGGCTTTCTGGACCAAGGGAACTGCCAGTTACGCTCAGCAACCTTTCTCCAAGACGAGAAGTGCAGCATTTTTGTGTCTGCCACTGATTGTTAGTGATGGAGACTTTTGTCTGTGCCCGATTCATTTTTGTTGGGCTCTGGAAGGACTTGGCTCTCAAACGCTGACACTCTGGGTCCCAAACCATCAGCATGATTCTTTACACCCCAGTGGGCTATGGAACCTGCATGGACCTTGGAGAAGGGCTGGCAAAGAAAGTACTGTGCTTTCTTCTCTAGACATTTTTTAAAAAGATTTACTTATTTTTATTGGAAAGTTGGATATACAGAGAAGAGGAGAAACAGAAAGGAAGATCTTCCGTCTGCTGATTCACTCCCCAAGTGGTCACAATGGCCAGAGCTGTGCCAATCTGAAGCCAGAAGCCAGGAGCCTCCTCTGGGTTCCCCACACGGGTGCAGGTTCCCATGACTTTGGGCCATCCTCAACTGCTTTCCCAGGCCACAAACAGGGAGCTGGATGGGAAGCAGGACTGCTGGGATTAGAACCAGCATCCATGTGGGATCCCAGTGCGTGCAAGGTGAGGACTTTAGCCGCTAGACTACTGCCCGGTCCCTTCTCTAGCCATTTTAAAACTCTGGGACTTTCAGGTCCCAGGCTCAAATACCACCCTTCCGGGAAGCTATGGCTAATCATCCAGGTGGAGAATGGGCTACCTTCCCCCTTGAAGGCCAATGGTGACTTCCTGACTTTGGCCCCTCACAAGTTCTGTCCAGGTTGCCTCACGAGGTTGGTTAACTCATCAAGTGGACCAGAACAGCCACAGCTGTTACAGGTTCATGCTAACCCCAGAGTGGTTCCGGGAGTCAGTCTGTGACTGCTGCAGGACCACTCAGCATTTGCTCTGTGTGATTAAACACAGGGCATGAGACAGAAGCTCCTGTCCTCTTCCGGTTCATGAACTTTAAGGAAATTGTAAGCCTGGACTTTTTCAAAGCTGTCTTCCCTCGACTCTTAAACCAGGCCAGAGCTGAGACACAGAGTTGAACAATATCACTTACATATTTGGGTCCAGCTATGCCTGGAGCCCTTATCCTAAACATGCCAATAGGGGGGCAAAATAGAGGGCATCCCTTTTCTGCACAGGTGGATTTGCATTGTTTTTTTCGTCTGCAGTGTGAAGGACTGGTATGCTCACTTAGAGCTCGGTAAGAAAAATGACGCCTCATGGTAAGTTCTTGGGACTGCAGCCATAATCAGGATCTCTTTCATCTTGCTTCTCTGCCCTTGAAATTGTACGCTGATGCTTGGCTGCATCCAAATTTGGTGGGAAGAAAAGAGCACATGGAAGAGCGACAGCTGTGTCCAAAGGTGCAGCACCAGAGCTGACATGAATCCTTGTCCTCCCATGCATGTTCTGACTGGTTGGTGGTAGTACCACACTGAACGACATGGCAAGCTGGGACATGCCATCTGCCTAGACAGCTGTGTGTCCAGCACAACTCTATTTTTGAAAGAAACATCAGGTGCTGATGCTTAACTGGTCACGTAAGCTGCTCCAGGCATTTGCAGATTAAAACAACTGAAAGACCAAGCCCACCGTTAGTGCACACAAGGCTGAGAGAAGTGCAAGTGAGCAGAGCTTCCCCTAGTACAAGGACTACTGGGGTGGTCTTAGGTTATATCACTGTAGCCAATATATTCTGGAGTTTCCAGTTAGGGTTGACCAAGAGAAAAATTAGCATGATGCTCAGAGGAGGACATGAGGCAGCGGCCTTGATGTTTGAAATCCAGGGCAGACTGTCATCGTTACTGCATCCTTACTTCAGCTTGCATGTGTTGCTCCTGATTTGTGGGCCCATCTGCCTGTGAGGGCAACAGCCAGGCCTGAGAACTCTAAGCAACTGCCTCCAGTTGGCTCCATCAGCTTCATTCTCTCCTCAGCCAGGTGCAAATGTAGTCCTGTGACAAAGCACCCAACTCCTTCTCAGGTGGCCCCGGTCACGGAGGATGGGAGAGATGAAAGACAGACATGAGCTCCAGGGCTGGGCACTTTCTTCACCTAAGAGTCAGCACTCCAAACCGTTTGACATAGAATGTTCTTTGTCATGGGGGCTGCCCTACAGATGTGAGAGTTTTAAGCAGCACCTGAGGCCTCTGCCTACCAGATGCTAGTAGTTGCTCAAGTCATGACAATGCTGTTTCTAGATGTTGCCAGATGACTTCTGGGGGGACAAAATTGTCCAAGGCTGACCTCCGCTGACATTACATCCAGCTTTTCCGGCTGGTCCGCCCATGATGCTGAAGTATATGCAGCCTTGCTAAGACCTGAGCCCAGCGCCCACAGTTACAGAAGCAACTGCTACAGTACAACCCCATGGCGTTACTCAGAGCCACTGTGCATGGGATGAGGTTTGCCTTCTGTGGACCAAGGCATTCATGGACCCCTCCCTGCCATTAATAAAAACAGTTAAGAATTAGGCCAGGTATGATGGCTCAGTTGGCTAATCCTTCTGCTGCAAGTACCAGGAACCCATTCAGACATCAGTTTGTGTTCCTGCTACTCCACTTCCCATTCAGCTCCCTGCTTGTGGCCCAGGAAAGCAGTGGAGGATAGCCCAGAGCCTTGGCCACCTGAACCACATGGGAGACCCACATGGGAGACTCACAAGGGAGACACATGGCTCCTGGCTTCAGGTCTGCTGATCTCCAGCCATTGCACCCATTTGCAGAGTGAACCAGCAGGTGGAAGTTGGAAGGTCTTTCTGTCTTTCCCTCTGCCCCTCTGCCTTTAAAATAAATACATCTTTTAAAAATACTTTCATTTGATAATCTCTCATAAAAACAAATATTGTCTGGGTTCAACAAATTATTATGCAATCAGCCTTATACTCATGTTTATCCTAGAAAAGATATTAAGAGGAACACTTGTGTGGCCCCATCAGCTGGCATCACGGTGTGTGCTTCCTGGGGGAAGTCAGCTAGCAGCCTGGGTGACACAGGTAACTTTATAATCAGAGCAAAAACACACGCACATGACACGCCTGTTGTACAGCCAACTGGAGTGGAGGAAAATAACTCTATTCACCTGATGCTATGTTCGGTGATGGCACAGCAAAATGGGACTGAGCCTCTCTCTGAGTTGGCTGGGAGTCCTGGCTGCTGTCATGGGTGACTGTCCCCTTCACAACTGAGGTTGGAATGGAGCTGCAATTGTGGCAGAGCTGAGACCCAGGGCCTCTCAGCAGTGCTTAGCTCACAAGGTCACTGCGCTCACCAATGCGCTCAGGCTGCTCTCTTGGCGATGAGTTATCAGGGAAGTGGGCTTCTGATTAAAGGGGTAAGTTCAGCTCCCCGGCCTCAATCTTTCTCATCACGGGATACTTCCACCATATTGATGACACAGCAAGAAGATGCTGTCTCCCCAGCAGTCTTGGACTTTTTTTTCTCTAGACCCATGAGCCAGACTTCTACTGTTTTTTAGGGACCCAGTGTGGTGTTCTGTTGTTGCAGCAGCAAACAGACTAAGACAGCATATAAGGCATTCAGGGGGAAAGACAAGTGGGAAAACACATCAAAGTTTCAAAAACACATCAAAGAAAACAAGTATGTCTCAAAACGAAATGCCAGACAAATGCTTTCGATGGGTTTTCCATTAGATTGTTAATAACAGGATGTTAATCAGTGAGCAGTGTCAGTTGGACCAACCTCAGGTCCTGTCTCCTACCAGTGCTGGCTGTTTCTGATTAGCCTGGAGCTCCCAGCTCTGGGGGACAAGGAGCACCTCTCTTGGTCTGTGGGGGACATGAAATTAGCCAGCAGGCATCTTGGCTATTATTCTCATACTTGCTTGAGGCTGTAAATCCATCAAATATGAAAGGGAGAAAAACATAAATTGGACAAAGCAGAAGGAAGCTGGAGATGCAGCTGTGTAACACATTCCCCCGCTTCAACAAATCCGTTCACAAATGCTGGATATCCACTGCAGAATAAAACCACCTGCTTTACACCAGATGCTTAATCAAAGGGTACTATTGTGAAGGTAGAAAGTTGTATTCAATCCCTTCTTTAGCAAGAACTCCCCCACTATCTTTTTTTTTCCAAACAATATCAAGTAGCCATTGTGCAGCTGAACAACCAAACCAAAGGCAAAGGAGTTTAAGATAAATGTTGTGAAAATCACATAAAACATTATATCAAAACCCTTGGCAGTGTCAAGAAGCAAGCTTTCTGAATCCAGGGAGTAGCTAAGGAAGAAAATTCAATTTCATTTTTTCACTTTGTCTGCCAATTTTTATAGCACTTCATTTAAAATGGAATTTCTAAAGAATCAATTCAAATTAGCTTTACAGTTTTCCCCCAAAGAATCCGCTTTAAAATAAATTGAATTGAAGCATGTGACATAATAAGTGAGCATAAAATTCATGTTAACTAGTCCGAAGGAAAAACTTCTCATAATAAGGAAACAAATAATCTCAAATGACTGAGCTAAAAATAGCCTTTTAGATTGTCAGTTCAGGAATGGAACAGAAATAGGGACAGTTGTTATAATAATGATAGGGAATATGTCTCTCTAATGAAATGGCCCTTGAACTTTGTAATAAATTACAAGATAAATTATGGAATGAATTATATAAGAAATTACGTAAAAAAAAAAAAAAACCAGAAGAGGACCCTGTGGGGCAAAAGAAGATACCAGACATGAGTTGTTTTCATAAACAAAGTGACAGTGACAGAAATACCTTCCAACTCGGGCCAAGCAGCTCCAGCTTTGCCACACAGTGGCTCCACCAGGGATGCCAGGGCAGAGTAGTACCAGAGCAGGTGGGACCTACTTATTAGTCTGTGCCTTCTGGGTAGGAAACAGCTTTTACTTTGGTTTTGATCATGTTGCTGTAACCTAAGTATTTACTTAGTCTATTTATAAACAATGTGAAGACTCGCACGTTCTTTGAGGTCATCAGAAACATCTTACTGGACCATGTAACCACCCAGTACCTGACACACAATAGAAATTCCAGAAATGTTTGAGTGAGGGACATACTATAGGATAGATCAATAAGAAAAATGTATTGTTCATATCTCATTAAGCTTATCTTTGGGTTATACTTTCAAAATCCACCATGCATTTGGGAACAATATAGTCAGTTTAATTAAAAACGGAGTGTTACTTATGGTTTTGTCCCCTTCCACTGATGTCAAGAAACAAGTACTATGATTTTAGCACAGAAGTTCTGGTGTGGATTCCTTAAGATGCTGCTTGGGAGCAACTATAGAGGAGAAGTTGACCTGAATGGACTCAGTGTCTTAGAATTCAGCCAGGTTATGAAGTGTCAGCCATCCGTTCTTCCTACCTGAGCTTCCTTGCCTTTCCACTGTGCCCATTCCACGTAGCTTGCTAAAGATGAGGCTTTATTCCTTGCCTCTTTTTTTTTTTTTTAAAGATTTATTTTTATTATTTTTTCATTGGAAAGGCGGATATACAGAGAGGAGAGACAGAGAGGAAGATCTTCCATCCGATGATTCACTCCCCAAGTGAGCGCAACGGGCCGATACTATGCCGATCCGAAGCCAGGAGCCTCTTCCGGGTCTCCCACACGGGTGCAGGGTCCCAAAGCTTTGGGCCGTCCTCGACTGCTTTCCCAGGCCACAGGCAGGGAGCTGGAAGGGAAGCGGGGCTGCCGGGATTAGAACCGGCGCCCATGGGATCCCGGGCGTGCAAGGCGAGGACTTAACCACTTGCGCCACCGCGCCGGGCCCTATTCCTTGCCTCTTTAACCTATCCTCCATTTGTCAACCCATCCATCCATCTGATCATCTATGCATCAAGTACATATGGGTCTGGTGAAAATAATCACTGCGAACATGTACTGAATCCTTATTATATACCAATGACTGTTAAGAATACTTTATGCTAATTGGCTCGCTTAACAGTTCCCCAAATTCTATGAGGGAAGTGCTATTATAATCTATATTTTACATATAAAGCAACTGAAGCATAGCAAAATTAAATAAATATCTAGTCCAAGATGACATCATTAGGAAATAGGGAAATCAAGATTTGAACCTCAAAAACAGACACCCAAAGACTTGAACCCAGAGCATCTGGCTCCAGAACCACCAGTTGGCTGTACTAATTAGACTTACGTATCGCAGCTGTCATAGCTTACACTGCAGTGGAACTTAAACAATCAATTGCATAATTTTAACTGTAATGACTGCTTTTGAGGACAGTACAGGGTGCACATGGAAACAGACACCGAGTTTAGTCTGAGGCAGTTGGGAAGACTTCCCAGCTGGCAGTCCTTGGATTGACGTAAAGAGCATGGGTTTCACAGGACGGTCACTGAGAACGGCACATGCAGGGCAAAGAGCCACCTGTGTTGAGCAGCATAAAGTGGCCACAGAGCCTTTTGGGCTTACCAATGTCAACAGGATCAGAATTGGCTGGGGACATAGGCCCGGCATGGCATTGTGTAGACTTACACTTACCCCTGTCTGGAAATCAGAATCCAGGAGATAACCTTGTCATCTCTCTTGCCCAGCATCCAACATCACTGGTCTGTCTCCAACTCCTATCGCCCAATGACCAAATGCATCTATTCAGTTTCTCCACACATCTAGCAATTCAAGTCCTTTTTTGCCAGTTCCAGCCCATCTCTCGAAGCCAAACCATCTTCACGTTTGGCTTGGATGCCTGCAACATTCTCTTGTATCTCGGTCTGTGTTAGAACATGCTCCAGGCCCTTGTAGGTCTGCACTCTAATCCATAGTCAGACTGATAACATCCAAAACATAAATCTGCTGCAGCCACTTCTACTGGAAACCCTGGATGATCCTTCCTTGCTCTGGAAACAAAGATTCTGCAGTGCTTAGCCTCTACCTGTAATCTCAGCTTCATCCTCGACCCCACACTCCCAGCACCACACCTATCTCTTTCTGGTCTCTCCTACGGGCCCTGCCCTCTCACTGGAGGAGTTTGGCACATGCTCTTCCCTCTTCCTGGAACTACACTCTCTCCTCCTCATGCAATATCCACCTCCTCATGCTTAGATCCCCACTGCATCCTCAGGGGAACTCCTACTTTGTCCCTGTTGGGCTATCTCACATGTCTTCCTGTTAAAAATCTGTCAAGATACCTCACTATGGAAGCTCCAAATTCACGCTGAAGCACTGGCTACTGTTTGCAGGAACGGGCTCTACCCAATCTGCCTGATATCCTTTTACGGACAAGACATTTGGATCCAAAAAGAAATGTCAGTGATGGGTCTACACAGAGGAAAAACCATATGAGCAATGGGAGAGGCCTTGGAAGAACCCAACTGTTCATCATGGCCTTCCAGTCTCTAGAATCATGGAAACTCAGCGTCCACTGCTTAAGTCACTTGGTTTGCATTTGGTCTTGGCAGCCAGGGCTGATGCTTGCTCCATACAACCTCCCTCTGCAATCTGAATTATTATCTCATTGCCATCTCCCTGATGAAAACACCAGTGCTGTGAGGACAGGAATTGGGTCTACTTTTACTCACCCAGGAATCCTGAGAGCCTCACACAGTAGCTTCCACGTAGCAGATGCTCAAACACATTAAGAGTCTTCAAAAAGTTCATGCAGAATGTACATTATGTAAAAACTAGGCACAGATTTCAAAACTTTTTTCCTTTTACCACTAAAATGCATCTTTTTTTAATTCCATTTTTCCATGAACCTTTTGAGGTACTCTCCTGTCAAGTAAATGGATGGACACCCATGAAACAAACAAGTGGGTTTTATTTCTCCATGGTATCTAGAAGCAAGGGTACATTTTATTAGCCAGAATGAATGTTAGAGCATGCATATATGCAATGTCACTAGATACAGCAAGTTCCTGGAATTTTAAGATTTTTCAGTCACTTGGAAAAACACTAAACAATGAAATTTTTATCTCACAGATCTTATTTTTAAAGAGGCACACACACACAAAAGATCATTCTAAGAAGTCTAATTCCAACATCCCTGGACAAAAATACAAATGTGAGCAAAATGATCTCATTTCTCTGTCACCATGCTGATGATTAATGGCACACTGGATTTCAGCCTTGAAAACACTCTTGTTTTCTTTCACAGGGGCAAGACTCAGCAAGAGCAGTGTGGACTTGTCACGCACGCGGCAGGTGGAACCCATGAGAGACTGCAGATCCAAGTCTTCAGAGGAGGCCTCATTTCCAACAAACTCATTATTCACTTAATTATTCATTCTGTTTATTTACTGTATAGTTATTACACATAAATATGGTGCAAATCCCCAGAATCCTCAGACACCAGATGCCAGTTTCCCTCTGCAATCCCAAAAGACACAGCCAAGCCATCACTGTGAGAATTAAAACAACAACCAAAGCCCAATTAAAATTATGCCAGCATTTTCATTTCTAAAGGAAAAAACCCTGCAAATGAACAAGCTTCTAGTCACTTTTCCTGCTTGCTTCTGTAAAGAAAGAAACAAACAAAAACCCTTTAACCTAAAACGAAAACATCATTGGGGTTTGAAACCATAGCTATGTTGAGCTTTGCATATGCACACAGAGCGTTAGGTCAGCTTTATACCTACTGTTCTCCCATTTCTTGAATCAAACATTGGAAGAAAATGGTTTTTTGCTTTTCAAGCCTGCGGTGCACTTGGCAATGCCCAGAGACTGGAAGCTAGGAAGAGCCAGGAGGTGACACAGCATTACTATTAGAGGCTTGGAATCCTTGGATTACATAACCTCTTCCTAGATCTTACTGATCTCAGAGCAGAGGAAGGCAGATGCATCTCACCTACCATGACTGAGTATCCTGAACTCTTTGAACAAAGTGTGATCCAGCACAGGTCATCAGCCATAGCCAAGGATGTTAAGTCTCCTACAAGACATGGGAAGGGGGTGATGCAGTTGGCTAATTCTCTTCTTGCAAGCACTGGGATCCCATATGGGTGTCAGTTAATGTCTTGGCTGCTCCACTTCCCATGCAGCTCAAAAGACTTGGGACCCTGCACCTGCATGAAAGACCCAAAAGAAGCTCCTGGCTTCATGTAGGCTCAGTTCTGGCGGTTGTGGCCACTTGAAGAGTGAAGCACCAGATGGAAGATCTTAGTTTCTCCTCTCTGTAAATCTGCCTTTCCAGTAATAAATAAATAAATAGTAAAAAAAAAAAAAAGAAATAGTCAGGGTGCAAATAGCACCCCAGCGACCCTGGGCATTGAAAAGCTGACCATAGGATGCCTGTGAGATAGGGCTGTAATTGCTTACAGGTGCCCCATCTGAGGATGGCATTAGCTTCATGAAATACAAAGTGGCTTTGCACAATGTGCAATGGTGGCTACCTCTGGTAGTGATTATCAAGTCAGTGATTCCATTTGTGATGATGCTTGAAGTTCCTGGGGATTAGACAGATACCTGCAGTTTCCCCAAAGCCTGGAGCTCTGACCTGAAAGGCAAGGACTTTCCATTCTCAGTGTTGGGGTCTGAGGATGGGCTCCAGGGCCAGCTGGCCAGCTTCATTGCCACCCCATGCCCTCATTCCTTCTGCTGAATGTAAATACTGCCTCACTCTTTTAGAGTTACCAATAAGCATGAAATGCAGTAACGCATGCAGAGCGCTGTGAACAGTGTAGACCAAGAGCAGGCAAACCATAAATATAGGTTTTCAGTATGACAGTTAGGAAATTCCCAGGTGACCATTCAGCACAGCACAGGACTAAGCTTGGCAGGAATGCGCTTCTATCTATTTTTTATTTTAAAAGTAGAATTACTTGTTTTACTCTCTAGCAACAAGAATGGCATCTCAGATTAAGGTAACCTCATCATCCTTTACCCCACAATGCTTCATGGCTATTTCCATCGCATGTTACCTGTTGCAGTTTCTAGTCATGTGGCATAATTTGGGCCTCTCTGCTGAAACAGCAAAATCATTTTCTGATCTATTGGGCAACCACATTGTAAAATATCAGACCCACCAAAAACAGACAAGATATTCATTAATAATACATGGAACAAGGGCTCTGTATATTTCATTATTTCTTTCTTACTAGCATAATCTGTTGCTGCTTTAAGAATTCATGTGTAGGAAAGCCCAGTAGATTAAATCGGGGCTCAAATTAGATGTATTAAACAGTGACACCCATGATACCATGAAAGAAACATGGTAGAACTGGAAAAATCAATTTTGCATTAACATAAAATCGCTCTGACTTCTGCTTTGATTTTTTTCCATGCAGCTTCTCTTTTCAAAGAGTGCTGACCATGCTTCACTCTCAGAGGTCAAAGTTAGATTACAGACATCCAAGCCCCTTCCCTCTAGAAAGCAGGGTTGCTCTTGGTGGGGTGGAAAGTGGAAGCAGGGACTGCAGAGCAGGTGATCAGCATGATGTGTTTGTGGCTCCAGCACTACTACAGGTCATAAGGCTCAGCGCCCAGCTTCATAAAAAACACCTGCAGCTGGAGGAGTCCTTTGAGCTCAGCTAACTGACCATTTCCCAAGCCATGATCCATGGAACATTAGTTCTTTTTGATGACTCTATTTACAACACACATGGTTTCCTGGTGCAGCAAGTAAATCTAAGAAATTTTGCTCAATCCATCCATTTATTGGAATGCCATCATGGGCTCAAAACATTTTAAAGGCTCCGCTAACCTGCACAACTAAAAAATAAGCACCGATAACAATTTACCACGTGTTTCCCCACTTTTGTTGGCCCTGACACCCTTTGTTTTTATCAATTGACTGTGTCTCCTTAGAACACACGTGTTAGAATCTAACGCCCTGTCTAGGAAGAGGGGATTGTAGGGGGTTCGTCGGGTCATGAGAGTGAAACAATAAGCTTACTGCCCTTGAAAGGGGGGACCCCAGAGGACGCTCTTGGTCCTTCCCCTCTGGGTCAAAATGGTGACAAGGCCATCTAGGAGCCAGGACGTAGGCCCTGGATGAATCCTCAGACGCTGAATCCTTTGTACCTTGACTTTGGACTTTTCAGTCTCCTTTGAAAAATAAGTGTTTGCTATTTTAGCCACCCAACCTGCAAGTACATGTGTACGTGTGTGCGTGTATGTCGGGTGTGTCTGTGTGTGTGTATTTGAAAGGCAGCAGCAGTGAATGAGAGCTCTTCCCTCTGCTACTTCATCAACAAATGGCTAGGGCTGGGTCAAGGTCAAAGTCAGCAGCCAGGAATGCTGTCTACCTCTGCACATGCTGGCAAGGATCCAACCTCTTCGGTTTTCACTTATTTTCTCCAAGGGCCTGTGATGGCAGGAAACTGGAAGCAGAAGCTGCAGCTGGGAGTCAAACCAGGAACTTTGATGTGAAATGTGGGCTTCTTTTGTTTTTAAACAGAATTGAAATGTTGTTGAAATACATAATTCAAAAATGGTTTGATTATGTGCTATATGATAAAATATTTTAAAAATGCTAAAATAGAACATACTTGCTAATCACAGTGCAATAAAATGGTCAATAATTTTCTAAAATCATGAAACAGTAGCAATAAAAAGCAATTAATGTGCACAAAATTTTAGGGGCTGATTTCTAATATTAAGCTGTTTCTTTGATAAGAAAATAATATGAAAATAAAAGAAGGGAAAAAAAAACCTGTTAGGCAGAATGCCTGCCCCTAGGGCATTTTTGTTACAGCAACAGATTATGACAAATGAGCAAGGAGCAATTTATGTAAGTCAATCTCCTCACTGAAATTTACCTCTAAATAAAAGAAGGAAAGATCTTTCACCTATTAGACACTCTGCTTTTCAAATAAAATGATAACCAATCAATAAAAAAAATCTTTAAAGGTTTTAAAAATAACGAGTTGGAGACAGAAACAGAACAATTTCAACCATGCTTTAACAAGGGTAGTGCTCTGAAGAGACCTTAGTGAGTCCAGGAGAGAATGATAATCCTCTGCAGGAGTTACGACAGATTTTGTTTTGTTGTTTTGTTTTTACATTGATTTATTTTTTATTGGAAAGTCAGACCTACAGAGAGAAGGAGAGACAGAAAGATCTCCCATCCACTGGTTCACTCCCCAAGTAGCCACAACAACCAGAGCTGACTCAGTCTGAAACCTGGAGCCAGGAGCTTCTTCTGGGTCTCTTACAGAGGTGCAGGGTCCTAAGTCTTTGGGCCGCCCTCTACTGCTTTCCCAGACTACAAGCAGGGAGCTGGGTGGGAAATGGAGCCAGGACACTGGTACTCATATGAGATCCTGGCACATGCCAGGCGAGGATCTAGCCACTGAGCCATCACGTCGGGCCCAAGTTAAGACAGTTTGGTGCAGTTGTGTGGCCTTCAAGAAGCCAAGGGTTTGAATGTCGCCTCCAACACTCCTTTGAACTTAGTTCTCGAAGTAATAGTATCAAGAGAGGTGATTAGACTACCAGGGTTCCTTCTGCATGGATTCACACAATTGTCGTGGGAGTACATTGTTATGAAAGGACAAACTCAGCCTCTTTCCTTCTCTCTCCCACCCTCTTGCCCTCTACCATGGATCAACACACCACAGAGGCTTGCATCAGATGCCAGACCCTTGATCTATTGACTTCCGGCCTGTAGAAGTGTTGTTTCTCCTTTACCAGGTCTCGGGTACTTTGTTAGAGCAGCACAAACACAAAGGGTGACCAGGCACTTGCCAGGCAGTGTGCTGCATAGTGTTGATTTCCCCCAAATCCTTTCCTAAGGAGCTCCCACAATCTCTCCTTTCTTTGGGGGTACTGTTTATATAAACTACCCTACAAGTTCCAAAGCCATGGAACTTAGTAGATGAGGCCAAGACTGGTCTAACCTCAGAGCAGCCGACCAAAAGGCTGGCCAGCACCCTACAGGGATATCTGATAGGTATAAGAATTGTGGTGTTACAGGCTAAGCAGCTGCCTTTAGTGCTTGCATCCCAAATGGGCACCCGTTTGGGGCTTGGCTGCTCTACTTCCAATCCTGGTTCCTGCTCATGTGCCTGAGAAAGCAGGAGAAGATGGCTCAATTCTTGGGACCCTGACACCCATGTGGGAGAGTCAGAAAAAGTTCTTGGCTCCTGGCTTTAGCCTGGACCAGCCCTGGCCATTGCAATCATTTGGGAAGTGAACCAGCAGATGGAAGAGCTTTCTCTTTGTCTTTCCACCTCTTTGTAACTCTGCCTCTCAAAATCTCAAAACAAACAAACAACAAAAAAACCTAAAATACTTTTTTAAAATAAGTAAATAAGTAAGTGTTAGGGGATGCTTTCCAATGCAACGTGCCACAATGGGGTGAGAGTATTCTGTTTGGTGCTTTTCAATATGAGTCATCCACCCCATGCAGTTACTGGACACTTGCTATGTGGCTATTGTACATGGTTAGCTGGTGAAGGACTGACTCATAATCTTTGTTTCATCTTAGTCTGTTAAAAATTGAATTTAATTCCCCTTGTGTGTAGGTGGCTATGAAGTTGGACAGCACAGTTTCAGAGTGATGAACAGACTGACTTAGTAATTCCAATTTAAAATGCAATTCAGTTTAGATTTATGATTACAGCTGAAATTTAAAATTCTAAAAATATTGGAATATTCAAGCAAGTGAAGATTTAACAAATTAAATGATTTAATTTCATTATTCTGAAGCATTTGTTGAAATACATGGGAAGATGTTCATTAGAGAATGAAGGACTCAAAAGAGAACTTTAAGGATTTGAAAATATTCTGAGTAAGTCCTCCAATCACAATGGAGTTAACTAGAAATCAATTAAGAAAACTAGAACACTCACAACTTTTGAAAACTGATTTCTGAATAGCTCATGTGTCAAAAGAAATTATAGCAGAAATTAGAAAATATCCTGCAGAGAATGATAATGAAGATAAGACATATTAGAATTTGTAAGATGCGGCTAAAGCACTGCTTAGTGAATATTCATAGTCTTAGATAAATATTTCAGAAAAGAAAAAGCTAAAAGTCTAGAACAAAAGAGCAATTGTGAACGAAGAAGTAATAATGATGATGATAAGGGCAGAGACAATGAGATAGAAGCAAACAAAATAAAGCAACACACCTACAAGTTTAGGCTTTGAGAATATTAATAAAATCAATAAGCTCTTAGGAAGACAAATCCAGAAAACCCAGCGGGGGGCAGGCATTTGGCAGATCAGTTAAGACACTAGCTGGGAGGCTAGGCCTGTGGTGGAGAGGGCTAAGCTGCCGCCTGTGATGTCAGTATCCCATACGGACGCCAGTTTGAGTCTCAGCTGCTTCACATGCCATCCATCTCCTTGCTGATGTGATTGGGAAAACAGTGGAGGATGGCCAAGTGCTTGGATCTCGACTACACGCATGGGAGACGCAGAGTTCTGGCTCCTAAGAATGCCTGGCCTTGCCCTGGCTGTTGTGGCCCGTTGAGGAGCGAACCAGCAGATAGAAGATTTTCCCTCTCCGCATATTTTAGAGATGCCCACAGTGGAGTGCCCAGGTTGGAGTTCTGGCTCTGCTTCTTTTTCCAGCTTCCTGCTAACGCAAGCCACGGGAGGCAGAAGATGATGGTTCAAGGAGTTGAAGTTCTGCCACCCACTTGCAAGTCCTGGACTGAGTTCCCAGCGTGCAGTTTCAGCTTGGCCAAGGCCCAGATTTGGTGTGATTAAGGCAGTGAACCAACAGATGGTTCTCAAGTAAATAAAACAAACATATTTAGACATAATTATAAAAATGTAACTTCATTTTTTTTATATTTTCAATTATATTTTTGATGAAAATGTAAAAGGCACCTTAGAATGAAGAATATATTTTTCTGGATTTATAAATAGCATTATGGGAAAGAAAATCTTGAGGAACTAGCCTTTTTAATGACTGTAACTTCCATGAATAAAGCATTAACTTTGTAAATCTGAACTCATCCCTGGGTGGTCTTGCCATGATCACGCATGTGCCAAGGCAAGGCTGAGCACTGTGACTTCAGAGAGAGCAAGTGTGAGTGTGAGCAGGGGTGAGCGTGAGCAGGGGTTAGTGTGTCCTGGCATGCTAGTTCACTCTGCCCATGGAGGGGCTGCAAGCAGCCAGGCGAAGGTCTAGGAACTCCAGCTTACCAGTGGATGGCAGCCTACAATGCTCTCGGGCATCAGGAATCAGGTGCACAAGAAGTCTAACTGGCTTTCTTTCCAATAGAGTCAAAGCAGAGGGATTTCTTTCCCTTGAAATGTATACTGCGAGCGGAATAATAGAAAACTGGGGATTTTCTTCTTGGTCTTTTTTTCTTTTTTTTTTTGAATACTCTGAAAAGTAATTCAAAAAAACAGGTGCTTGAAACCCTTAGATCTCTTCTCTGTCAGAAACCTGCAGGACTGAAGCAGGCAACGAACAGTCTTCTAAGAGCAAGGGACACAGCCCGATGAGCCAGTGTTCAGGTTCTGACCAGAGTCAGGCTGTCACTCAGTGGTGGGCTGCAACAGGTTTTGTTTTGCTTTTTGTCGATGTGTCCCATAACATAATCGGAAAAATTAAGTAGTCCCTTTGCTGCACATTTTTAATTGAAGTTGTCTTAAAAATTTAAATAGTGTCAGGACTAGAATTTCCACCATATATTCAGATCTGAAATTTTAGAAAAATATATTTTTTATTTGAAAATCATTTTAAATTTACAGAAAAAAACGTAAGCATAAAAAAGAGAATTCCTAAATCCCAGGTATCCAGTTGTATTAATTACTGACATCTTATATCCGAATGGAATATTTGAAACAATTAATGAACTAATATTAATTAAGTATTATTAACTGAAATCCATACTTTATTTAGATGTGCAGGGTTTTAATTTGTCCTTTTTCTGTCCTTGTTTTGATGACCTTGACAGGTTCGAAGAAGATTGGGTGTGTATTTTCCAGACTACCTACTCACTTACAAAAAAAAAATGGCAAATTTACAGAGAGGAGAGATAGAGACATTTGCCATCCACAGGTTTACTCCCCAAGTGATCTTAACTCTTGGAGCGGAGCTAATCCGAGGCCAGGAGGCAGGAGCTTCTTCCAGGTCTCCCACATGGGTGCAGAGGTCCAAGGATTTGAGTCATCCTCCACTGCTTTTCCAGGCCATATGTGGGGAGCTCAATTGGAAGTGGAGCAGCAGATGGCTCATGATCCAGCACTTATACGGTATGATGGTCCTTGTAGGTGGAGGATTAGCCTATTGAGCTACTGTTCATTTTCTTTTTAAAGAATATATCTTAGTTACTTCCAGTTTCTGATAATAATGAATTACTATAAACCTTTATATGTAAGTCTTTGTATAGATATTGTGTTTTTAGATCAACTGAGTAAACATCTAGAAGCTTAACTACCAGATCACATTGTAAGACCATCTTTTTTAAGAAACTGCTGAATTGTCTTCTAAAGCGGACAGAGAGGAGGGACAAAGGGCATGGAGGAGGCAGCGAATGAGAGGCAGGCAGGTCAGATGGCATCTGGATATAAAGTATGCACAACTGGATTCTGAGAAGAACATTCTCTTTACAAATGTGGTGCAAGAGGTACATGACAAAATAGTGGCCAAGAACTTTCCGTTTTAATGGCTCGGTGTGTGTAACAGAATTAATGGATGTAATAAGGAGAAAAGCAAAGAAGGAGGAATGAAGGGGTGATGATAGGGAGAGGAAGAAAGGAAAGAAAAGAAGGAAGGGGAAAGGAAATGAAATGGAAGAAAAGGAAATGAAAGGACAGGGAAGGAGGGAAGGAAGCCGAGGGAGCGGAAAGAAGAAAATGAACACAGCTTTCCATGAGTAGTCCGATATAACGGTAGCAGTAGGGAAAGCCTGGTAAAGAAATTGGTTCAAGCACTACCTCTGACACATTTGACCTTAGAAAAGTCATCTAGAATCAAGCTCGGCTTCCTTATTTGAAATAAAAAAAAAAAAAGCTCAAACCTCATTTCTACCTTACAATAACTGTTGCTATGACAATACACGTGATATTTCCAGTCCCTTGGTCAATTTTTTTCTATAAATTCAATATTGTTGGAAATAGTCTTCCTGTAATTCAGCCAACTTAACTGTTTTGCTCTCCTCTGGGTCTCCCACCCCCCACCCCAAGGATCAGTAACCCATAAAATAGAGAGTTGATTTGAATTTCAGTTTGTGTTTTCATACAAATTAATCTGCATTTCTCTGAAGTTAGAATAACATTATTTTCCATCCACATTTCTGAGTATTTTGTCAGCCTAATAAACTAAGAGATGTTGATTGGCCACTCTATATTTTATCATGCTAAATTGCTGAAGCTACCTTTCAAACCACATGGCTAACACCATTTAAATCTGTTTTGTAAGAAAGGTCACTTTGTGAGCTGCTATACCCAGGGTCAATGAATTTCAATCTCTGTGTATATCGATATAGGCAGGTTAAATTTTGAGCTGCTTGATTTTGCAGTTCCAAACAGATTTCTCAGAAGTTACAAACGAAGAAAAAGGAAAGGAAACAGCAGTTTGTTTTCATTAACCCTAAATCATAATTGTGTAAGTGAAGTATGAGCAGCAAGCAGAGTCCCTGGGGAAATATCCTATGCAGCATCTCTACACACACTGATGGGGGCTGCCTAAGAGGAAATGCATACCTATTTCCAGAATGTTTCCATTGTTCAGATCATTTCTAGAACTCCCCTTTGAATACTGCCTTGAGAGTCTGCAGCACACTGAAAGTGGGTTAATTTAATAACTTGGTGTAATTTCGGTTTTGTTTGGTGATTCAGAAGACGGAAGGTAATTCTGAATCCTGTGTGTGAGACATTGGACTTGGCGTGGCCAATGAGTCTGGAGAAGCTCGTTTTGTGTCAGAATACAGGGGGCTGCCTTTGTGGCTCAGGGGGTTCAACTGCAACCAGAGTTTCTGGCATCCCAGAAGAGAGTACCAGTTAAAGTCCTGGCCTCTCCATTTCCAATCTAGCTTCCTGATGGAGTGCCTGGGAAGTCAGCAAAAGATGGCCCATGTGCTTCTGCCTCCGTGAGCCATGACGAACTGCGTGGAGCTCTGGGCTCCTGGGTTTGGCATGGCCCAGTCCTGGCTGCTGTGGAACATCCGGTGGGTAAACCAGCAGACGAAAGATATCTTACAGAAGATGGACCAACATCAAGGATGATTTTCCCTCTGTGGGAAGTTGTAATGGTTCTAACTAAAAGTTTGTGGAAAATGTAATTAAAGCTAAGTTGATTTTGGTACAAACTTAAAAAAATAGAATCTATACATTGTCTTCAGTGTACTCTTTAAAAAAAATTATGCATTGATCTCAAACTTTTTGCACAAAAATAAACTTATCTTCTGAGTTCAGTTTTTGCCATACACTCTCAGAAGTGCCTGCCTGTATGGTATAGAGGAGAGGAGTTTCAGTCTGGGTGGAAGTTTGAGCCATCATCTGACCACTTTTCAACAACCTCATTACCACACGGACGGGGCCTCCTCACCTGTGCAAAAGGCTGAGGTCTACCTCAGTAGAGTCAGCAATAAAATAAATAAAACAAAATTAAAATAAAATAAAAAAGTCATCCTCTCTTACGGGCAGGTCTTTCTTTCTCTCTCTTTCTCTCTGTTTTTGACTTGGGTCTGAAATATGAAGTGTAAAATTCTAGATATAAATCATTCCTAAGTTTCAAATGCTCTTTTCAGTAATAGTTATTACTGTTAGCTTCTTACTCTGTCTAGTTTATAAACTAAACTCTGTTATTGGTATGTAGGCATAAAGAAAAACATAGGATATATGTTGGATTCAGTATTATCCATGGTAACAGGCAACCACTGGAAGTTTGGGGATGTATTTTTCCCTAGATTCGGGAGCAGCTATGATCATCTCCTGTTCTCTCTTTCCAAGATGGTAACTGTGAAGGAAGATACTGTTTTTTTAAAAGGAAGTTTTAAAAACAATGTTTATCAATACATTAGAAAGGCAGAACAACAGAAAGGCAGTGGAGCAGGGAGGCAGGACAGAGGGATGGAGAGAGACAGAGAATCTCCCCAAATGGTTCACTTCCCAAATGGCCCTAATAGCCAGGCACGGGGCAGGCTGAGGCCAGGAACTCCATCCAGGTCTCCCATGGGGGTGGCAGGCCAAAGGACTTCGGCCACCATCTGCAGCCTTCCCAGGTGTACTAGCAGGGAGTTGGAGGGCGTTTTGGAGGAGCCAGACTTGAACTGTCACTACAATCTGGGATGCTGGGGTCTCAAGTGGTGGCTTAATTTGCTGTGCCACACTGTTGGTCCCCCAAATAAGTTTTACTTTTCATGGTTGCATTTACCATCAGTGTGTCAGATACCAATTCATGGATCATTTGTAACTTTTCTGTTTGAGGTAGGAAAAAAGTCCCCCACTTTGGTGAAGGGACTACCATGTGTATGTACCATTTCATCAGCTGTGGGGTGGATAGCAGAGGGAGCCGTGAACAATGCAAGTGGAAATGTAACTTGGTTCCACGTTCCAGAATGTGTTGAGAGGCACCTCACAGGTCAGATGTCATCCAGCAAACAGGGCTGTTGATACAAGGGACTGGAAGAAATGGCTGGGAGGGGCATATGGCTAGGGGCAAAGAGATCAGGGTGGAATGGGAGAAAAATGTCATGAATGTTCTATAGAGACTGCCTCAAAGGTATCCAGTGGCTGGCTGGGTGCTGGGGCTAAGGAAGATTGGCGAGATCTGGAGAGAACTCTGAGGCAGCTGGCGTAGATGATGGCTGGGGCATAGGGGAGAGAAGTTGCCAATAACAAACAGAAAACACAGAGCGGGAAACCGATTTTGAAAATTAGAGAAACAATGAGTCTGATTTTAGCTCAGCCAGTTAGCAGGGAGGCGGAAATATGGGACAGGCAAATGAAAACACAGGCCTTGAGCTGAGCAGAGGTCAAGACTGAAGATAAAGATTTGTTTGTGGAGTCATTCCCATAAAGGCCATGGCCGAAATCTAGGCAGTGGATGAAATCATTCTTAGGGAATGTGTTGATCAAGAAGATTGGCCGTTTCCACAGCCTTGGGGGAATACTGACACTTGTGGGATGGTTGCAGGGGGTGAGCAGCATGGGTGGGAAATGGGAGCAAAAAAACATGAGACCTGTGTCGTGGTGGGGAGAGAGGGCAGCTAAGGCGATGAGAATATTCAGAGGTGTAGAGCCAGGAAAAGGGGAGCAGCAAGCCCAGGTCTTGGAGGGGCAGAGGAGCTTGTTTCTCAGTAGCTCATGGGTGACCTCTGTGAGAACTGCTGCAACACAGATGATCAGAGCTGGGTTCATCAAAGAGAAGCGTGCGGGCCTGGGGGCGGGAAGGTTGGGGAGGAGATCTGATCTCTCCAGAGGACATTTCTCTGCTGCCCCTAAACATGTTCCTGTCATCTAGGACTGTGTCCTTGGCTCCGCGCTTGCACAGTGAAGGCTCTCTTGGTTTCAAATAACAGAAAGCCACTCCAGCTGGCTGGAGCCGAAAGATTTATTGGAAGGATACAGAGTTACCTCACAGGACCCAGCGCCTCTGCAAGCACTGGGGGGCCTTTGTTGCCTCTTCTCTTGCTCCCCTCTAGGTGCCTTTGAAATCTTTTTTCCTCTTCCTCTGCTGTCATCACAAAGCAGCTGTTTTCCAAGCCACGTGGCACAAAACACGCCTGTTACCCACTCCTGAGTCATGGTACTCACAGGGTCACTGAGAGGGTCGCTGCTGGCCTTGCTCCAGTTAGTCAGCCTGGGGCCATTTCACTAGAACCAGGCCAGCAAGGTCAAGCTGCACATACACCATCACACGGACAGGGGACAAGGCTAGGCACTGGGATCCAGCAGTGAGGAGAAGACAAAGCTTACAGACCGATGTGGTTGGGCCTTGGCTAATGACAGAAAACAGAAGGTAATGCAAATTGTTTTTCATCTCCCTTTTTTTTTTCTCTTCAAACTCCTAAGAGCCAACCCTAGCAGTGCTCTCCCACTTAGCCACACTGTCATCTTCTAAGAAAGGCGCTGGAACAGCTTTCCAGATCTTATCGTTTCCTCTCTCGACAACCAGTCCTCAAAATACCTGGGCGAGGGCCCAGCGTGATGGCCTAGTGGCCAAGTCCTTACCTTGCAAGGACTGTGATCCCATATGGGTGCCAGTTCATGTCTCAGCTGCTCTACTTCCCACCCAGCTCCTGCTTGTGACCTGGGAAAGCAGAAGAGGATGGCCCAAAGCTTTGGGACCCTGCACCGGTGCGATCAGAAGAAGTTTCTGGCTCGTGGCTTTGGAATAGCTCAGTTCCAGCTACTGCAGCCACCAGGGAAGTGAACCAGTGGACAGAAGATCTTTCTCTGTGTATCTCCTTCTCTCTCTGTAAATCTGACTTTCCAATAAATAATAATAATAATAATAATAAAAAGTACACCCAAGTGAGTCCCCTGTGGCCAGGCCCACAGTCCCCTCTGGGTGAACCATTGCTGATGCCTTGGTTGTGGGGGGCACCCAGAGCTCCTTTTTGGGTTCCCTGATCTTTGGGTTGGATCAGGAGCTACCTGGGATATTCCAAGGCTGTCAGTGACTATGGGAGTGTGGAGTCTACCCATAGGTGCTAATGCTGCTGGCTCTAGCTATTCTGAAATGTCAGCTGTGTCCCTGCCCTTCCTCTGTTGGGTTCCATAAGGCATCCCAGTGTTTTTCCATAAATTCCTGGGCAGTCTCAGTGAGTATGGGTGGATTTTTGTCACTGAGCCCAAACAGACTCAACTGATCCAGGATCAAGGGAATTTTCCAATAGCTGTTCCCAACGTGGCCTCTTGCCTCCCACATCCACCACAGGAAGAGTCTCCCTTCTCCCTTGTCACGCTTCCCAATGAGGCCTAAACAGCAACCACAATTCAACGTTTTGCTGCTATGAGTTGGTGTGAGATTTAAATTTCAATATTTAAAAAAGCCTAAAATCTGCATCATTTATGTTTTGAGATCGGGATCACTTATTTAATTATTCTATTTATGATAAAAATGTTCGCTGAACAAAATTTCTCCCCAAATCAGAAAGGGCTTTCCATTAACTGGCACAAAAACACACAAAACACACAGGCTACAATGACCTGCTTCACTTTAGAAATAACACTTCGTTCATTCACCTTCCTGGTTTTTGATGTTTTCTTCCTTTTAGATCAAGTTTCACTTATTTTAAAATAAGAATTTATTTGTTTAGGAAACTTAACTTTGGAACAGTTCGAGATTTCTAGGAAAACTGTGGAAAGAGTCCCCAGGTATACCCCACCAACTGGTTTCTCCAATGATTAACCTGCATTTGAGCTCTGAAAAACTGTTACAGCTAATGGGCCTATGTCGGCACATTATGATCAACTCAAGTCCATTGCTGATTTCTTTTCATTTGGTGGTTCCATCCAGAAAACCACAATACCTTTAGTTTTCATGTCTCTCGAAGGGCTCCTCCTATCTCTGACAGTTTAAAACTTGATTTTTATTACCTGCTACTACTCTGTATGAGAATGATGCTTGTGTCATGTTTCTATTTTCCCAAATGACATTTCTCCTTGACCTCTAAACATTTAAATAGATTGAAAACATGAATTATAGGAAATAGTGTTTTACAGATGCTGGTAATGCTATGAATCCTAGACATTCGTAAATAAAATCTTAGTATTGATATGATTCTATTGGAATTATTTTAAATAAATGCAAGGCATGGAGAACATGCCCACACGGTGCAGCTGGGATGGCCCCAAGCTGAGGAGGGCTGGGCAGCAGAGGGTTTGCTTCTCCGTAGTGGGAATGGCAGACTCAGGCTGCTGTGAGGGTGCTGCAAGTAGGTCCCCTGCCTGCCGAGCACTGTCCTCCCTCTGTGTGCAGCCAGTGAGGGATCATCTGCATTAGCCCAACCTGGTTTCCTCTTTTGTACGATGAGTGTCCTGGGGCCACTTTGCCATGAGCACTTGGACTCTGAGTCCACTACTGTGGAGAAGTCTTATGTCTTCATTTTCCCAGCAATATATTGCTTCTTGCTTGAAACACAATAAGCACTCAGTACTGGGTGAGTTAAACATGATTTGTTTAATTCAGGTTGAATGAGTGAAGGCCATGGGCACCACTGGCAGGAAAAAGCTGCTCTTCCCCAGACTTCAGAAGCCTAGATGAGTCCGGGACCAGGGACTCAGCGGGGTGGGCAAAGGGGTGGACACTGAGAGAGGTCAGTGAGTGCAACACCCCAGTTCTCAATGTGGCCAGGGCAGACAGGAGGAAGGAATACCAGGAGGCAGTGCCAGCAGCCACAGCCTGACGCAGGGCAGCATCCACCAGGCCCAAACTGCCTCCAAGGATTCTGAGATGCAAGGATCACACCAGCTTCCAGAATGTTCTACTTCCAGAATTTAGTCACAAGTCTGTAGCATTCCATCATCAAGAGTGGAGACTGTGCCTCTTACAATCTCCCCAGAGTTGCCACCAGAGGTCTTCAGTGATGGTCAGGCTTCATCTTGTCCATGCTTCATGGCATATTCAAAGTCTCTAAAGCTGACATGACCATCAGCGTCTTGATCCACTTCCCTAGAAGATGAAACAAAACCTCACTTACACTCGGTTGTTGACAGTGCCTACACATCGCGAGAGAGGAGCCCAGTTTATTGACTTGAAGGTTGGGATCAATGTCTCTGTAATTTTTTTCTTATGTTGATAACACCAACAGTGGGGAAGAATATAAAGGTATTTATTTCAAAAACCAGCAGAAATAATATGTTTATCATACTTCAAGGAGGAAAGCCAAATGCACAGGTTATATTAAAAAAGGAGGAAAGAATGTTTTTCTGGTTATATCCTGTATCTCTCTTTCCAGAAGATATATCAAAAAATACATAGTTGCTTGTATACGGCTACAGATGCCAGAATCCATCCTGCTCAGTCCCTTTTATAAAAGGGGATAGCATCTGTGATATGCTATGTACATCCTACCACATATGTTAAATCCTCTCTAGGTTCCTCACAACACCTAGTATAGTGTAAAAGTCAGGTAAACACTGAGTACAGTTTGGCACAGGTGCAGCTTTTTCTCTCAGGTATTTCTGATGGACAGTTGACTTTGTGGTCGTGGAACCTGCCACTCCAGAGAGTTGACTGAATATTCATTATGCAGATCCGGCTAAATCCTCTCCTTGCAGGCCAGGGAATCCCATATGGGCACTGATTCGTGTCCCAAGTGCTCCACCTCCCTTACAGCTCCCTGCTTGTGGCGTGGGAAAGCAGTCAAGGATGGCCCAAAGCCTTGGGACCCTGCATCTGCATGGGAGACCTGGACAAAGCTCCTGGCTCCTGGTTTCAGATTGGCTCAGATATGGCCATTGTGATCACTTGAGGAGTGAACCAGCGGATGGGAGATCTGACTCTGCTTCTCTCTAGAAATCTGCCTTTTCAATAATTAAAAAAAAAATCTTTAAAAAAATTCATCTGTGACAGAAATGTAGGAGGAGATGAGAAGGGAAAAAATGACTGCCTCTGGCATAATAATGCTTTTTATTCCATGACTCTTTGAATGTTGGTACCAGTGGACTCATTTCACAGACAGACACTGAGCCTTAGATCTTCCATTTGCGGGTTCACACCCAGCCCAAATGATTGTAATGACCAGAGCTGAGCCAGTCTGAAGCCAGAGCAACTGGGCTGTGCTCGGCTGCTTTCCCAGGCACATAGCAGTGCAATGATTCAGAAATGGAGCACTGGAGCTGGAATCTGCTCACGTGGGATGCTGGCATCGCAAGCTGAAGCAGTTTAACCTGATGCGGCACCACACCAGCCCCAGGACTGTTAAATCTAAAAGTAGAGCTTCTTTCTCTATTTCACATTTCCCTGCACAAACAAGACACTCTTGAGAGAAGTGATTATATTGCAATTTCCACATGGCCAACTCTGGTTCCAGAAGTTTCCGCTGGTTTCATTCAAGGCCTCAGAAGCTCTGTTAAATCCCCACAAACACCTGATAAGCTTTTCTGACTCCTCGGAAGAGTAATGAAGATGTGAGTGCCTGGCTGCTCAGCTGAGGGTGCGGTGGCCCCAGCTGGGTTGTCCCTTTGTGTCCCTGGAGCTGCTGAGACAGGGGCTTTTATCCCCGGGCAGAGAGCAGAGAAGTGGCACCCAATCCACACGGCCAAGACAACAAATGTCAGAAGGACAGAATCGCAGCGTAAGCAACGAATTCCATTCATTAGCAGCAAAAGCCCTGGGCATTAAGAAGCGGGTTTGAAAGGATAAATGCTGAGCAGCCACCACAATTCCTCTAGGCGGGGCTTTCTGAAACGACGCCCTGCACGACTCCGACTCCGATGCAGCTTCTGTAGCTCATGGTTGATGCAGATGACACTTGGTTGAAACAAAGGACGTCTCCCACAACACGGGGCTTTATGAAGCCAAGACTGGCCTGCGCAAGAGAGCCACTAATCACTGTAATAGTTTTAAAGCAGGCTTTTAAAATATTGAATTCTAAGATAAACTTTCTGAATATTTCATGCCAAAGTCTCTGAAGTCTATAATGGTTCTGGATAAAGTGATAATTTTTCATTCTTTTGAAGTAGAGAAAAATCTGTGCTTCTCTGCTCCAGGGCAAATCCATGTTGCACTGTGTTCATATAAAATGATTGCAGGCGCACAGGCCATTATTCTTGCTCCTTCTTTTGGTAAAATATACATGACAATTTCATGCTATACAGGACCAAAAGCATAATGTCAGATCTCTTCTAAGGGATTAGAAATAATCAGTACCACACGTTGCTGACTACAGAATATAAATCACTCCTTTTATTAAATTAGGTAATTGAAGATTCTTAATATTGCCTAAGTATTTTTTTTTCCCAAGGAATTGGATTAGATAAATGGCCTTTTTTCTTTCCAGTCTGAACTGGTATGGTTGAACTATAAATCTCAGAGGGTGAGGGGAGTGAGTAACCTAGAGGATAATGTTTAGAATAAGCTACTGTGTGCGTGGGAGCGTGTGCACACGCATGCGTGTTTCTGTTCACTGATTGAGATGAGACATGTTTACACAGAAGGAACACCACTTGCCTGGTTTCCTCAATAAAGAACCTTCACTGTCATTGTGTCGACTTCCAGTTTTTTCTCACTGTCCTCCCCAACGGACACAGGGTAGTCCAGAAATGTTACCATGGGAAAGTTTACACACCAACTGTGGAGCAGCATCCCATTCATACGAAGAAAGCAGGGACGATGTGTGTGTGTGTTTGGAATGAGCCGTGGTAAAATACTTCAGGCCTTCTGACTTTTCTTCCCCATCCCCTATATATGAGCAGATCTGGTTCATCTCAATGAGAGTGAAGAGGAAATTCAAGTCTCGGGGTTATAATTTTAAAGGCTAAAAATCTATGTTGTTTCGCTGCAGACAGAATTATTCTGAAGAAAGAAGATTCCATAGCACCCACATCCGTGTCACCATGGGATGGAAGATCAGATGTGGCTGGTGGGCAGAAGACAAGGTGCCAACGAGCCAGAGAAAATGGCATCGGGAAAACAGCAGAAAGTGTCATTATTTCTGTTCATCCAGCCCTGGGAAGAATAACTCTAGTTCTGAAGCCAAAACCAGTTGTTTTGTGTCACCTATACATTGGAATAAAGTAAAAATTCTGCCATGTTGTAATTTGTTTAAAAGATGTACCTCTTTTTCTGAAAGGCAGAGTTGGGGAGAGTGAGACAGCACTAGACCATCTGCTGAGTCCTCCTCAAATGGCCGTGATGGCCAGCACTGGATCAGGCTGAAGCCCAGAGTGCAGAACTCTGCCTGGGTCTCCTACAGGGGTAACACAGTCTCAAGTACTGGGATCATGTTTTGCTGCTTTCCTAGACACATTAGCATGGAGCTGGACTGGAATGAGAACTGGAATGCAGTCCAACCTGCTGCATGGCAGTGCCAGCCCCAGCACCCTGCTCAACCCACAGCAACCAGTGAACGTCTGTAGAGTGAACGAGTACAAAGAAAAATGAAAAAATAGAGGAAATGGTTTAATAGATTTCACTGCATTAAAACAATAGAATAATCTGGGTTAAATGACATACAGGTGATAAAAGTAACATTTTTGAAAAAATTTTAAATTTGTTTGAAAGGCAAGTGTATCAGCGAGAAAGAGAGAGAATTATCTTCCATCTGCTGGTTCACTATCCCAACAGCCACACAACCAAGTCTGAGCCAGGCTGACTCCAGGAGCCAGGCACCATCTGGAACTCCCACATGGGCAGCAGGGGTGGGTCACCATCCACTGCTTTCCCAGGCACACCAGCAGCAAGCTGAATCAGAAGCACAGCCCAGACAGAACTTGAGCCAGCACTCCATTTGGATGTCACAACTGGCAGATTAACCCACTGTGTCACAACACTGGTCCCAAAAGTGGCATTTTAAAGTAAAAACAAGAATTTAAACTGGCATATACATGGAAATTACAATATTAAAAATTTCTAAATTAATTTGAGACAGACATATTTTAAAAATTATTTGAGACACACATCACACATGCGTACACCTCACATATACTGACTCACTCCCCAAAGGCCTGCAAGTGGCAGGGACTAAGCCAACAGCAGAATCAGACACTGGGGACACAATCGAGGAGTCTCATGTTGGTGGCAGGAAATCACCTTGAGCCATCACTGCTGCCTCCCAGGGTTTGCCTTGGCAGAAAGTTGGAGCCAGAATTTGGGCATTGAACCCAGACACTCTGATGTGGGATGTGGGTGTCTCAACCCCAGGCTAAATGCTTGGTTCCATACTTGGTTCCAATTTATGTTCATTTGGGAGGAAGTTGAAGGCTATATGCTAAACAGACAGTTGTCTCATGAAAATGATAGTTATGGATAGTTGTGTTGTAATGTTCAACTGAAGGAATATTTCTTTCTTTTTGTCTGAAGTTTTCTAAACAAGTGGCCTTTATTGCACACTAGACCAGTTTGTTCACCTCAGCCCTACTGACATCTTGGATAGGGTAATGCTGTTTCTAATAGAAATGTGATGTCCTGGGCATCCTATGATATTTAGCAGATGGAGTTCCAGGCTCGTGGCTTCTACTTGCTGTCAGTAGTGTCTACTCCCCGCCCAGGATGACAACCAAAAATGCTCCCATGAAATTACCAGGTGTTCCCTGGGTGGACAAAATCATCCTTGGTTGAGAAGCACTGAGCTGGAGGAACCATAGTTTACTCTATACTTCCTAATATAATGCTTTAATACCATTTTAAACAGGCAAAGTGATTTCAAGGTAACTAAGGCACACCTGTTGCCAGAATGAATTGTGCTGGTCATTGCCCCAACACCATCTGATACACAACAAGGTTTTTTAGTTGGCTGGTTTTGAGGTGAGGGGAGATTGAGAGCGAGACAAGTGCAGTCCCTGTGCTGATCCATTCCCCAGATGCCTGCAGTGGCCAGGGCTGGGCAGGAGCTGCAACCAGGAGCCTGGAACACAATCCAAGTCTCCTGTATTAGTGGCCGAACACTAGGATAAAAGTCAGCACTAAGATTTCAAATTGGTTCCAGGGAAGATCCACCTGACAGGTGAGATCTTGCTGCTGCCAGCATATCTGTGTTCCCAGAAAACACAATGACACACAGACTGAGTCCCTGTGAAAGTCACCTGGGACCCTGAAGGTTGATACCAGGTATGATTCAGCTGAATCATGAACAAGAAGCGTTAATGTGGACACAAAAATTTCAAGTACAAAAGTTTTCCTGGTAGAAGATTTCACAGGGAGAGCGAGACTATTGCTCTTGCTGCTTTGAGGAATAATCTAAAGTCAAAACTGCCATTACCTTATGAACAAAGCCAGCACTATGACTGAACAACAGGAGAAACAGCACTTGCCAAGGCTACACATTGAGAATCTGGGAGTATGGCCTAAGGACTCTATTCTTACCCCACTAGTGCCTGCCCAGGGGAGCAGCAGAGGGTGGCTTGAGCATCTGGGTCTCTGCCACCCTTGGGTGAGATCCACATGGAGTTCCAGGCTCGTGGCTCAGTCTGGCCCAGCCCTGGCTGTTGTGGGCATTTGAGCAATGAAGCAACAGATAGAAGATTCCTGTCTCTATCTTTCACATAAAATGAAACAAAGAAAAATTACCCTCTGAGCAAGGAGCTCCACTGGGGATGGGAGGACCCTCCAAGGGGAGACAATGAGATGCCTATTTCTGCCACAGCCACCCTGTGCTGGGCAGCTTGTCTCTGCATCAGAGAGAGCCCTGCATTACTGAGAACAGTCAATAATGTGTTTACAAACTGTACCATGTATGAGCATATGAAGAAGAGCCACACAGATACACAGCACAGATTAAAAAGACATGCAGATAACTTCATGTTCTATGCTGCTATGTGTAATCTATATGGTGTATCTGCTTGGATTTTAACATCAGTGTGGGTTCTGGAACCAACTCCCACAGACAACAAAGGATGACTCTATGAAAAAATAAATAGTTAAGGAAATGGTGTTGTGTCATAGCACGTTAGGCCTATGTCTGTGACACCAGCAACCCATATTGAGGCTGGCTGGAATCCTGGCTGCTCCACTTCGGTGCATCAGCTGGAACCTGGATCAGAAGTGGAACATCCAGGACGGCAATCTATGTCCACATGGGATGTCAATGTTGCAGGGGAAGCCTAACCTATGTACAATGCTGGGCCCAGCACTCTTCTATTTACCATGTAATACACCTATCTTAGAATATATAATCTGTGAACAACAAACACTATTATTTACGAGGACAGTATATTTCTGAATGCAGGATCATTATTGCATCATTTTGGGTACAAAGGTAGTAAACTTGTGAACAATAAAATGATGTCAAGACCATGACAGGAATAAAGAGTAACACAAAAGCCAGTTTAAAATAACATCAGTTACTTTAGCACTAGACTTGGCTCGTAAGGCTAATGCAGCAGAGGCTGCTGGTCCCCTCCCCAGCTCCCATGCCTGTGCTCTGCGGCCCGCAGCAGCTGCATGATTTGCTTGGAATGGATGCTCACTCCAAGTTCCAGAAATACAATCTGTACAGCCTCAGCCATGCAGTGCAATCCCACCCTCCTCACCACAGGGACTTAAGCCAACTGGTAGATGGCATTCCTCCCCTGACCTCTACTGATTGGTAAAGAGTTGTGCCTGACATCACCAAGCCTGGGAATTTGGTTTTCAAGTTGATGAACCTTCAAACTCTCTCAGTACGGACTCCTGGGCCGCAGAGGTGAGGCTTAGTAATGCAATAGCCTTTTCTACTACTAGGATACAATTCCTGCAAGAGTCAGATACCACAGAGGTGTACTGATCTAATGATTCGTGCTCAATGCTTTAAAAATATTTGCTTATATTTGATAGGCATACACACACCTACACACAGAGAGAACTAGAGAGAGAAGGAGAGGGTAGGGGAGAGGGGAACAGAGAGACTCCTTTCTGCTGGGTCACTCCCCAAATGCCAATGATGGCCAGGACTGGGCTGATTCAAATCCAGAAACTAAGAACTCAATCCCACTTCCACACGGGTGGCAAGAACCCAATTCCTGAGCCATCCCCACTGCTTCCCAGGATCGTCATGAGCAGGAAGCTGTATTCAGGAGCTGGAGACTGGTATTGGAGCCAGATATTCTGACATGGAATTCAGGTACCTTTACCTGGCATCTTCAACACCATGCTAAATACCCATCCCCCTGGGGACTTGTCAGCATGACAGAGCTCTAAACAGCAAGGGGAAGAAGCAGATGAACAGCACAGGGAGGCAGAGCCTCTTCAAACTATGCTAGATGCCTGCCCTGGGTCAAGACTCTTACTCCCTGACCCAATACAGTTTTTCCCCTAAAGAATAACAAAATAGATTATCCAGTCCGAGACAAAAACAAAAAAATGGATGTGAAATGCAATCACAGCTGGCAAAAGTGATTAAGTGTAAATAATAACTTTTTCCATTTGCTAAGTTTTAAAAATGAAGAGTCTAATTTGAAGCCAGACATGTTTTAAATGGAGGAAAGAATGCAATTTGAAAATGTCTTATTATTGACTGCTTGTGGACACGTGGGTGAGTGCAGCCTTCAGAGGGTCCCACCTCTCATTTCCGGCAAGTAGGCTGATACTCTTGTATCAAGTATTTTAGCAGAGCTACTAATAAATGGTGAAGTGATCTTGTTCTCTCTGGAAGAGAGATTACGATGCAAGAAAATAGCACAGAGCAGAGAGCCTTAAGGATAAAGAACAAAAGGCAGAGTGGCCATCTTTGTAAAAATCATAAAAATGTGCTTCCTCTGCTTTCGGGCTAGCATGCTGTCCATCCCCTCAGAGTGTGTCATTCCACTGTGGCGGCCAGGCAGCTGGGCCCAGCGGGAATGCCCCAGAGGTGTGCTGGACTCCCAGAGGCTGCTCCAGCTTTGTGGCCTTGGGCAAGTCTTAGCTGTGATGCATTTCATTTGTCAGGTCGAATGGTTGTTCCAGATGATGGTTGGGATTTGATCCAGCTCTACATTTTGATGAACAGTAATGGGATCTGAGTTACACACCAGAAACCTGAAAAATGCAACCCAGCTGCTGGGAGCCATCTTTAGCCTTTCTAGAAAGAATAGTTGGAATCTTTGACCCTGAAGACAGTTACAAGGAGCTATCAACACACAGACACACACACACACGTGCGCACGTGTGCACACACACATATATGCATACACACATATACATAGACATAAATGGAAAGAAAAAAGATGCTGCCTTCAACTGTGTGACAAAAGAATGCAGATACAGCCATTTCTATTTCAAGTATATAATCACCTCAATGGAGATCTCCAGTCTCTTCTTGAACTTGATTACGAGATAAAGGAAATGGACAGAGATGGCAATCATATAATCTCCTATGAACAGCTTTCTGAAGAGGTTCTTGTCCTATCCTCAATACATTTCTAGCAGGTTATGATCTGGCTAGTAACAACGCATAATGATGAGGCAAATTATGCTTTCAATAACACCCCCTTTGACAGTACAAGTCCTTCCACAAAGGAGGCAATAACATGAACTCTAACCACTTTAACAGATGGCATAATGGCTCAGTGCATAGGTGCCGTTTCTCTGAAAGCAAAAACTTCACATCCTTGACTGGAGCCTTAGGAACCTGCTGAACTTTCAAGTGTAACGCAGAAAAGAAGACACGCTTTCCAGACCTGAAAGCCGAGTCTTAGTGGGTCCCAACGCTTGGAGCGATGCACTGGAAGAATGCAGCTTAATGAGCTTCATTTTGTTAATGCAACAAATAAAGCTGAAGTTGAAATGTGAACTCTAAATATCAAAGCATTTGGAAGTGCCCTGCTAATAACACTGTTAGCTACTGTTGGGATGGAAGCTTGCTTTTTAAAAAGCACACTTCCTTGGAGCCAGATAAACACCAATCATCACATAATGTTTATTTCCTAGAGTACTATAATTTTATATTTTATTTATTTGAAAGGCTGAGTTACAGACGGGGTTGGGAGGTGGAGAGGGAGGGAGGGTGAGAAAGAGGGAGAGAAACAGGGGGAATGTTTCAAAAACTGGTTCACTGCCCAAGTGACTACAATGGCAGGACTGGGCCAGTTCAAAACCAAGAGCCAGGAGCTTCATTCACGCTTCCCAAGTGGGTGCAGGGACCCAAACGTTTGGGCTATTTGCTGCTTTTTCCAGATGAATAGCAGGAAGCTTCATCAGAAACGGAACAACTGGAATTTGAACCAGCACCCATGAGGTTCCACTGATACAAGTGGTGGCTTATCCCCTACACCCCAAAGCCAGCACCTAAATATTTTTAAGTGGAATACAGTATATTATGGTGAAATTTTAGAGTCTTTTGTTCATTTACCTGTGCTGCAATAAATTTTTACTTGATAAATTAAATTAAAAGTTGATCTGAAAAATAAATATGCCAAAAGATTCAGAATTTAAAAAATAGTAATATAAAAAATACAAAAGACTTTAGTAATTAAAACAGTGTGACCAGGATTCAGGGATCAGTAAACAAGAACAGTGTCTACTTTCTGTATGTGGAGAAGTACCTCTGGTTCTTTCAGCATTTTGTTCAAAGGAAATAATACAAAAATCTCAACATGCAAAAGTCTTGTGCAGAAAGTTAAGGAAGGGCAGAGGACCTGCTTGGCTGCACCAGCCCACCCTTCATGAGGAGGGGGACTCAGGAGGAGGATCACAGGAGGCAGGGGAAATTCAGACCCTTGCCATGAATGCCTAGGCCAGGAGGCAGAAAGGAAACCTTGGAGGAGGTGACTTAGCCAAGCAACACTCGCACGAGGCATGTGGACCCTGAAGAAATGACAAGAGGAGAAGATGAGTAGGAAAGGCTTAGGAGAAAACGCAAGACGAAGAAGCGAGTGTGCAGTGGCTGCTCTGGAAACAGAGGCCTTTATGTGGCAGCTGTCCTTAGCCTCTGTGCTCAGGCCTTCACACTAAACACTGCCCTCTCCTTCCTTTCTGATAGCATTTGCTGAGGTATCTTCTTCTTCTTCTTTTTTTTTTTAATAAAGATTTATTTTTATTGGAAAGTCAGATATACAAAGAGAAGGTGAAGAGACAGAGAAAAACATCTTCCATCCGCTGGTCACTCCCCAAGTGGCCGCTATGGCCGGAGCTGAGCTGATCTGAAGCCAGGAGCCTTGAGATCCTCCAGGTCTCTCAGGTGGGTGCAAGGTCCCTTAGCCGTTCTCCACTGCCCTCCCAGGACACAAGCAGGGAGCCGGAAGAACCTTCTACTCACCTGAGGGGCTAGAACATGGCTAAATGCCAAAAGCTCTTCTTATAATTCTGCTGGCAAAGATTTGGTAGTAACTCAGGTGATTCACTCTAAATATGAGCTGTTCAAAAAGTTACTGAAAAATGTGTAGCATGGGAAGACTAGGCGTGGACTGAAACTTTTTTGTATCAAATAAATTGATTTTTAAATTGTACTCTCTCCACGAATTTTTTGAAGTACATTCTCATCCCTGGCTTTAGCATAACATTTTTAGATTTTTTTTTCCCACAATACAGACTTATACACATAGGGGATTGATCCTCTCTACCCCCTCCTTCTTTCCTATATTCTCCTATTACTAGGTGACAGTTATTTTAATATTCTACAGTTGTTTTTTCCCCATGAGCGGAGAATGCAGGGATTCATATAAATCAGGATTTTAAACAGTTTGCGGTTTAGTTTTAAGTAATCCACTTGGGAAACTAAGATTTTTACATCTCAACCCATTTCTCACTGATGTGCTTCACTGAGCCAATAGAAAATTTAGCTTTCGTTTAACATAATTACAATAAATTATTTATGTTTTCATTTATAGCATGCTCCCAGCATTTAAAGCCCTTGGGTCTGCAGATGATAATAAAAAAGATTTTAAAAAAAAAATAAGCAATATGTCATCATGAAATAACTTCCTCAAATTATCAGAAGCACTCCACTAATAAAGTCCACCTATAATCAAAAAGTCACACCAAATGGGGTGACCGTAAGGGCCTTTAACAACAGGACTTCAGCCTGACGAGACGGAGGTCCAGAGGGCACCTGCAAACATTTAGGAAATTACAGAATGCACAGAGGAGCTGAACACGACCCCATCAATCAAATCCTAGGAGGAAACCAAACAACTCGGTGTGTGAGTGCAGCGGGGACGTCAGCCTACTGAAACCTGGATGTGCTGCCTTGTAGAGCAACCGAGGAGAACTGATTTCAGGTCCTCAGGCTGCCTGTGGGATATTGGGAGACAAGGAACACACCCCTGTGTGCGCCTGGTCAGACTGTCAGGCCTGTCCTCTCCTGCCCAGCACCACCTCTGCAGGGGGATGATTCCAGAGGGCACGGCCCTTGGGGCCCTGGGGAGTACATGGCCCTTGGGTATCCTGAGGGATATCCACCAAGTGCCAGTTGCTGAGGGGCAACAGAGATTTGGGGGGCTGTTCCTACCTTGGGGGGAAGCTGCTCTCTTGTAAACTGCCACACTCAAGCAGATTTCAGGGATTCAAATTACTGGCCCGATCTAGCATGACATTTTCTGCCTGTTATCCACTTTCTCCTGCCTGCAGGCAGGACCACTCACTGATTACAGAGCACTGCCAACCACTAAAAAAGATCAGCTCATCATTAAAGGCCTGCATTGATCTGTGCTGGCTAAGTGACTTACAAGTTCACGCCCTCCTAGTAACAGTTCCAAGAGGCTATTTATTTCAGGATATTTATTAAACAAATTAAGTATTTACATTATGCTCAAGTACAGAGCTACAGTGACCAAGTCCATGAGTGTAAGAAGATGAAACCAAGGTAATTTATGCACTGAATATATGCATCAACTGTTGTGGTCATTTTGCCACTGTTCCTTTTGATCAGCATAGGGACTTATGGATCCTGTTTTAAGTGGAAGACAAAAGGTTTTCACAATTGTGATATTGTGCATCATTTAAATTTTTGATGGCTCAAAACAATTTTTCAAGTGGATTTACAATAATTTACACACTGTTGGACTTGTGAATTACCCCATCTTTTCATTTTCAAGAATGTGTCTATAACACATTTACTAATAATTTTTTTTCTTAGAAAGGTATTTCTAGGTTGATCCACTCCTTTACCAGACACACCCAGAGCCCACTCAGGACCAGGCACATTCAATTCTCAAGCAGCAGAGCTGAGCAGGAAAGACAAGGGGTCCACTCACATTCTTAGTCCAGCCAAGGACAGGAACAGTCCTAGCAGCAAAGCAAGATTATCCATGAGCCAAGTGCCCTGATGGGCAACAAGTGTGTGTTACGAGCAGGTGGGATGAAGGAATACAACTGAGTGAAGGTCAGGGTACCACTCCCTGAAGAAGCGGTCTTGGGCTGAAATCTGAAGGATGAGCGGGAAGCTGGGTTCATCAGGGAGGCGCAGGTAGGGGAAGAGCCTTTTAGAGGGGTGCAGTAGCCTGTGCAAGGGCCTTGGGGCAGAGACAGCAAGATGCATTCAAGGAATGAAAGGATGGCCAGATGATGACCACAGCACAGAGTGAACATGCAGACAAATGAGGTTGGAAAGTGAGCAGGATAACACGCTTAGGACCCAGTTGTCAAGGGCTCTTGTCATAATCCAAAGAGCAATGCACAGTCATCAAAGTGATTTGAGGAGGAGGCTGTTACACGCGTAAATTTTGCAAGTTCACCCTGCTGTGGTAGGTTGAATAACAGAGCATGTTCACCCCAAAGATATCAATGGAACCTGATTACTTGGAACCTGTGAGGATGTTACACTGCATGGCAAAGGGATGCTAAGGTTTACACTTGGAATGGAAACTGCTGACCTCAAAACAGAGAGATCATTCTAGATGATTTGAAGAATACTGTAATTTTAAGGGGCTTTAAAACTGTAGAAGGGAAGTTAGGAGTAAGAGTGCAAGTCAGGGAGGTGTAGGAGGAGAATATAAGAGAGAGAGAGAGAGAGACTTGGGGCTGCCAGATTTCAATTTTGAGGAAGGAGCCAGGAGCCTCCAGAGGCTGGAGAGGGGAAGGCATAGACGCTGCCTCCTCAGCTTCAGCTCAGGGAGAACCAATTTGGATGCTGGGCCTCCAGAACTGTAGGGGGATGACTCTGTGCGTGTTTTGTAACTCCACTAAGTGCGTCATAATTTGTGATCAGTTGCAGGAAGAAGGCTACGAGTCAGGTCTTGGCTATTCTGCATGTTTTGTGGGCCCTTGACCCAGAGAATGTGGCTCTCTGCATGTGATCATCTGTAGTTGCTCCTCCAACAAGTGGCAGGATCTCTTGATAAAGCATTTGACTTTTCATAACGTCAGTGTTAGCATATAAAAAAAGAGAACATATTTCAGGTTGCTTCCAGTTCCAACTCTCTGAGTTTATAATCTTGGAAAAGAACAAATACACTTTTCACTGAGATTCCTGTCAGTATTTGGCAATCATCAGGGAAAAAGTGATATTAAAAGTAGTGAACTGAAGGAGAAAAAGATTCCATTTTTAAAAAGTACCCAAAATACACAATAATCTGGAAGTATCTTAATAAGAAATGTGTTGAACTTATGTAAAGAAAACTACAAAATCCCATGGAGACATCTAAAGGGATATTTGAAAACGTGGCGGAACACGCTGTACGAGGCTTCCTGGATGGGAAGCCCGAGCGCTGCAACGAAGCCAGCTCCTTGTTAATAAATCCATAGGCTAAATACAGTTTTCCCCAAAACCCAACAGAAAGATTTGGAGAACTTCACGAACCTGATTCTTCCATTCATCTTGGAAAAGAAACAAGCAAGAAACGCCAAGAACAATTTGAAAATAAGAAAAGACCAGATTTTAGGACATATTCTAAGTCAGGGGTGGTGGTGGGGCAGTCTCTAAAGTGCCAGTAAAGAGACCAAGGGAGCGATGGCCAGCCTTTCAAGGTCTCCTCACAGGAGAAACTCACTACAAGGTATTGTAATGAAGGCATTCTCCAGAATACAGCAGCACTAGACAAATGAGAATGGAAAAGCTAGCAGGATGATCTCAGGCCAGGCACTGAAATAAACTCCAACTAGATGAAGGTGCTAGGCTTAAATGAAGACAAGGGAAGTTGGTGTTAACCTTGTCTCTAGAGGCGGAAAACTTAAGTACGAAAGTAATGGAAGAAATTGTGCAGTGAAAGATCACAGTCTTGTATACATGAAAACTTAAAAGTCTCTGCACATAAAAAATCACTATAAATATAAAAAAAAAACAAACCCAAAAAAGGAACTGTTACAAAAATATAAACAGGGAGATTCTGTCACCACAGAGGGAAAAAAAATGGACAAATGACAATGTATAGTCATTTCACTGAACGGAGAACAGGAATAGTTAATAAACACGAAAATGTTGGGGCCAGTATTATAGCACAAAGGATTAACCTGCCACCTGCAAAGCCAACATCCCATACTGGTGCCAGTTTAAATCCAACTGCTCCACTTCCAATCCTGCTAAGGCACTTGTGAGAACAGCAGAATGGTCCAAGTGCTTGGACCCTTGCCACTCATACTGGACACCGAGATGGAACTGCTGGCTCCTGGCTTTGGCCTGGCCCAGCTCTGGCTCACACAGTTATTTGGGGAAATGAACCAGTGCGTGGAAAATGTTCCTCTGTGTCTGTCTCTTCTTTCTCTGCGATTCTGCCTTCCAAATACCTAAATAAATCTTGTTTGTAATAAAGGTGCAGTTACTAATTTCACCAGTTGAAATAAATAAAACCTCTATTTTAAAAAGAAAGTATTCAATATTACTAGCAAACAGTGAAATAAAACAGAAATATGCTTTTCATCTAATTAGGTTAGCATGGAATTGAACAATAAATAACACTTAATCTCTGGTGAGAACATGGTAAGAGAGATACGTGCTGCTACGAGGAGTGTAGTCGGTTAATCAAGCACCTTAGTCAGAAGAATTAGGAACCACAACAATGAACTGAGACCACACCCTCCACTAGGATATCCTGACACTTAGGAACTTCTGCCCCACAAACGGAGTAGGTTAGTTGTAGGGTTATTTATGAGGTGAAAATGATAAAACGAATGAAATGCATGATATACAAAACCTTAACTTATCTTAAAAAAAAAAAGACATGGAGAGAAACAGGATAGAGAGCAAAGCAGTAACAGGGATTCTGAGTTGCTCCAGGTAGAGTCAGTTTTTACTTTCTTTTCACGCCTTTCCCTGTTTCCAAAATAGTCTCTGAGGCTCATTTATAATTTTAATCTGCTCTTCCCTCCTGCCCTCTGATCCCCATCACTCTTCTCTGTTTTGCCAGCTGCCCATTGTAGGTCCTCCACAGCTGGGGAGAATTCATGTGCGATAAAAGGGGCGGCCAACAAAGCAAAAACACTTAGCATTACAAGGCGACCATAGGTGAGTTTATGGGGAAGGAATGAAGAAAAGGATGCTAGGAGTGCGTAGGACTCAGCAAGGAGCAGCAGCACTGGACTGCCAGGGTGGAAGGAGCCGCTGTGTCTGCACACACCACTGTGCTCCAGGTTCTTGTGGTGATTAATTGCACAGGCTGACTGACTCACCTGATGCTCCTCAGTAATACATACACCCCCAAGTGCAAGTTTTACTGTGAATAGCTCTGGGGTGTGGGGTGGGGACAAGAACTCTTACTCTTCCTTTTAAATAAGTAAATCTTTAAAAAAAATCAGCGAACCCCCTCTTTCTATCATGCACATGAGGAAACCGGGGCTCACTGGCATAAAGCATCTTTCCCAACCAGAACAGAGTCTGGTGTCGATTCACACATGGCATGCCCCGTGCTGATCGCACAACAACTTGGGGTTTTCTGAGAGCTGTGGGCCTTTGTCAACAACCCGTGAGGGTCCGCTTCAACACCGAGGGGCTACTTGAGTGGTAGAAACCTGCTGCCATCTAAAACTGTGCCCACAACTACAAGTGCCAAGAAAAAGCTGGGACTCCCTGTTTCCAACCAGTTGCCATTTTTGCCTAATGGGAGTATGGAACAAGCACCAAGATTATGATCCCTCTGCTATGTAGTTAGCCCCAAGCTTTTCTTTCTTCTTTTAAGATTTATTTAATTTAAAGTCAGAGCTATAGAAAGGAGGAAGAGAGAGAGATATATTTGAGCATTTGGGTCATTCTCTGCTGCTTTCCAAGGCACACTAACAGGGAGCTAGATCAAAAGTGGAACTGTTGGGACTTCAATTGGCACTCATATGGGATATCACAGACAATGGATTTATCCACTTTCCCACAATACCACCCTGATTCCAAGCTTTTGAAAGCCATATAGAATGCTGGGCTGATGGAGGTGTATGGATCCTGAGATGTATTCAGCAATCACAACCTCACACTGAACGTCCTCCCCAGAGCTCCCACCAAGACAGCATGCATTCCAATAATCCAGGCGCAAACATTTCAAGTGTGAATGCTTCAAAATTATGTAGCACATTTGAAATATTTCCATTAAAGCTCTTAATTGTCCGCCCCTTCTTCCCACAGAAACTAGGCAGTGTTTAAGAAAAGAGCCCTCAGCCAAATTTGCTCTTAATAGAAGCACTGGTATCATAATGAGAGAATTTCAATATTAAATCTTTTTGAATTAACACTGCATAGATAACTGTAAATTGGAGTTTTGAGCAACAGCAAGGAAATAAACCATTAGTGAGTGCCCAGAAACCCGAAAATTAGAGCTTTGACTGATTTGATGTTTTAATTTGAGGAATAAAAACTAAGAAGTAGAAAAGCAGAAAGCAGAACGAGCAGATTAGAGCCAGAACCAAGAGGACAGAGATCCGAGTACCACAGGAGCGCTGGGCTGAGGCGGGGGCAACTGAGTCTCTTGGGCAGAAGATGAAAACATTTCTAAATCAAAAGGAAAAAGGAAATATATTCTCACAATACAGTAAATGCTGGCATTTTTTTTTGTATTAGGGAGTTTAGAAGGGAATTTTATAAAACATATATTCTGTTCTTCATTTTCTAAAAAACACACCAAACTAAACTCATGAAATAAAAAGCGAAGACTGTTCTCAATGGACAGAAATATATCTATGGTTTGTTTTCTATCTCTATCCATTTCCTTTAGTAAAGATTCTGAGAGGGTCTTGCCATGGTCATAAAGTAGGAAAAAAAATCCCAGAGGAACAGAATTCAAAGAAATCAACAAATAAGTTCAGAAATAAACTAATACAGGATTATTATATAAAGCAATTCTAAAAATAATAGCATTCCTGCTTTAAACAATAACAGCAATTTTGTTCTTTCAAAATTAGATTCCTTATAACCAGGACAAAACACAGCCACATTTAATATACATTTATTGTGTATCTAATTTGGTAACTAATCTAAGGAGGGATAGATCAGTCCAACAGGAAATAAAACCATACATATTTTGTAGGAGAAATTAACATATTATAATCAGGGAAATACTTCAAGCTCATTTATAGATTTAATGGACTTTCAAATAAAATGTTATTTTATTACACAGAAATTCTAAAATCCATAGCACAGATTAATACGGATGGTGAGAAGGAACTTGCCTAACGAGACATCAGGTGTCCGCACCTGGGCTGAGTGTAGAAATCCTGACCCTGGGGCATGAGAAACAGGCCGGAGGCTGTGAGAGAGCCAAAGAGACAACAATCCCCAGGCTGCAGACACAACAGATGAGAAATTTTTTAAATGAAAATCTTCACAAATAGTAACTTTAAAACAGCTAGTTATTTATTTGAAAGGTGGAATTACCTACAGAGAGGAACACACACACACACACACACACACACACACACACACACACACACACACACATCTATCTGCTCATTCACTCCCCCAAAAGGCTGTAACAGCTGGGCCTGGACCAGGTGAGGCCAGGAGCATGGGATTCACTGCATCTGGACCTCCCACATGGGTGGCATGGGCGCAAAGTATATGGGCTATCTTGTGCTGCTTTCCCAGGTGATTAGGGATCTGGATAGGAAGTGGAGCAGCCAGGATTCCAAATAGTGCTCATGTAGCATACCAGCATTGGAGGCAATAGCTTAACTTGCTGTGCCACAATGCTGGCCCCTCAATGTTAAGAAACAGAAACCTTGGGCCCGGCGCAGTGGCGCAAGTGGTTAAAGGTCCTCGCCTTGCACGCCCGGGATCCCATATGGACGCCGGTTCTAATCCCGGCAGCCCCGCTTCCCTTCCAGCTCCCTGCCTGTGGCCTGGGAAAGCAGTCGAGGACGGCCCAAAGCTTTGGGAACCTGCACCCGCGTGGGAGACCCGGAAGAGGCTTCTGGCTTCGGACCGGCATAGTATCGGCCCGTTGCGCTCACTTGGGGAGTGAATCATCGGACGGAAGATCTTCCTCTCTGTCTCTCCTCTCTGTATATCCGCCTTTCCAATAAAAAAAAATAATAATAAAAATAAATCTTTAAAAAAAAAGAAACAGAAACCTGGATTCTTACTTCATATCTCAAATATAATAACATCATAAAGGGAAAAATTTAATATAAATTTCTCAGATTTAGAAGATAACAGGATATTTTCCCAAATGAGCATTTGAATTTAGTAATTAATGCATGGAAGAAATTAAAAATAAATTATATATTAAATAAGGGAAGCCTAATGTTAAAAATAAATGCTGATATAAAAATATTTGTGATACAAATTTTATATCACTTTTGATGCTTAACATTCTTTTAAAAATGTTTATTTATATTTATTGTAAAGTCAGATATACAGAGAAGGAGGAGAGACAGCAGAAGATCTTCTGTTTGTTGATTCACTTCCCAAGTGGCCCCAATAGCCAGAGCTGAGCCGATCCGAAGCCACGAGCCAGGAGCTTCTTCCGGGTCTCCCACAAGGGTGCAGGATCCCAAAGCTTTGGGCCGTCCTTGACTCCTTTCCCAGATCACAAAACAGGGAGCTGGATGGGAAGCAGGGCCATCAGGGACACAATCAGACACCATATGGGATCCCAGTGCATGCAAAGTGAGGACTTTAACTACTAGGCTAGCTACTGCACCAGGCCTTATGTTTAACATTTTAAAAAGTGCTTGTAAATCTGCAGTAACTACAAATTTTCCAATGTCAGATGGTCAAAAGTTACCATGGAGAAATTTAAAATACACCGAATTTAAGTAAGTATTCAACTTCCCAGGTAAGTGAGGTAAACTAAAACCATAATGCAACACTTGACAGTCACCAAAGTAGTTAAGACAAGTGAGAAGAGGCAATCAGCCAGTCTCCAAGGAACACCTTATGATCAGTGACAGTGCTTCTAAACTCTGGCAGACAGAAGCAGAGAGCAAGTATGAGGCAGAGATGGAAAATATCATGCTTTTGATCATTAATCCTATTTTTAAGAAATGTACTCAAAGAAAATATTTTTTTAAAAAATGCTCATTTATTTTAAAATCAGAAATAGAAAGAGAGATAGACCTCTCATCTGCTGGTTATTCCCCAGATGCCTGCAAAAGCTAGAACTGGGGTTAGGCCAAAGTCAGCACCCTGAACTCCAGCTTGGATTCCATATGGATAAGACTCACCCAGGCAGGTGGGTCATCAACTACTGCCTTCCCAGGTTTAATAGCAGGAATCTAGATTAGTAGTAGAGTACCATGGACTTGAACCAGCACTCTGATATGGACACAGTGAAATACATTTTTAAAACCTTTTGGGGGGTAGGGATGGTGCTGTGGCATAGCCAGTTAAATTTCTGCTTAAGGCACTGGCAATCTATATGGTCACCAGTTTATGTCCTGGCAACTCCACTCCTAACCCAGCTCCCTACTAGTGATCTGGCAGGCAGCGGAGGACGGCTCAAGTCCTTTGGACCCTGCACCCATGTGAAGGACCCAGAAGAAGCTCCTGGCTCCTAGCTTTGACCTGGCTCAACTGCAGCCTTGGTGGTCATTTGGCAAGTTAACCAATGGATGCCTGTCTCTGTCCCTTTCCCTCTGGGGGGGCGAGGGTGGAGAACCTTTTGGGATCAGGTGTTTGGTGCAGTGGTTAAGATGCTGCTTCGGATGCCTGCAATGTCTGGTTGGAACAACAGCTCTGATCCAGCTGCTAACACGCACCTAAGCAAGAGGAGCTGACGCTGCCGACAGCTGAGCCCACCCATCCCGGAGACCCAGATCTAGTTTTCAATTCCTGGCTCAACCTGTCTGGGCTGTTGCAGGCATTTTTGGCAGTGAGAAATTCTGTCTGTTTCTGCTTCTTTCTCTCTCCCCTTTTCAAATAAAATGAAAACAAAATTGTTTAAAGGTTTAAAAATATTTGTTTTTCAAAAGGCCCTGTTAAGGTAATGAAAAGGACTAAATAGAAATCTTTGCAAAGTAAATATCAGAGAAAGCAATTCTCTGCCACACACACACACACACACGTGCATGCGCGCACACACACACAAAACGCAACTCTCAAAGCTCTACTGTAAAGCAAACATACAGTGCAAAGTAGGTTAAAGATTTGAACAGACATTGCAATAAAAAAGACATATGGATGGAAAAATAAGTACAAGAAAAGAGAGTCAACATCATTAGTCATTAGGAAAATACTGACTAAAATTACAGCGTTACATAAACAACCACTAAATGTACAAAGAGCAAGCATCTATGGGGAGGCACAGCAAACGGAAATTTCTTTCACTTTTAAAACAGGCACAGTCGCTTTGGAAAATTTGGCAGTATCTTAAAACATTAAACATACATCTACAGTGTGTTCCAGCCATTCTGCTCCTAGTTATTTATCTAAGGGAAAAGAAAGCACACAGACATTCCAACTTTCAATCCTAAGGAATGCTCTCAGTTGCCTTACTTGCAAGAGCCCAAATTAGAAATAATCCAACCATGCACCAGAATGCAGAACCCTAATACAGTAGAAATTACTCAGCAGTGATAGAGAAATGAATTATCGATACATGTCATCACATGGAAACATCTCAAAATATTCTGACTCATGGAACTCAGACAAAAAGAGTGCATATTGATATAATATTCTAGAAAACGCAAGCTAATTTGCAATGTCAGAAGGCAAGTTGGTTGTTAACTGTGGCGTGAGTAGGGAGTATGCAAAGGGGCATGGGGTAGGAGCAATTGCAGAGAGAGGTTTTGCTGGTGACGGACCCTGCTATGGTTTGAACACAACATCTCCCCTGCAGTTTCAGGACCTGCACATTGGGTTCCTGATCTACGTTGTTGGAGGCTTTGGGAAGTGGAGCCTATGGGGAGTTAGTCAGATCATGCAGCCACCTTCAGAAGGGATTAATATCCATCTCTGATAGCAGGTAAGGTCTAGTAGTGACTGGATTAGTCACCACAACAGCAGGTTGTTCTAAGGTGAAGTCACTCCATGTGCCTGACCCCTTCTGCATGTGCCTGGGTCCCTCCTCACTTCTCTGCCAAGAGGTCACTGCCAGATGTTGGCTCCAATTTTCCAGCCGTCCCTTGTCTTCATTTACTACTAACACCTGGTATTTTGTTACAGTAAGATGCAAAGGACTAATATTATCTTTGATAATTGACTATAGTCTTTATTTTTTAGATGTACATTTATTAAATTGTATACTTTAAATATGTGAAGTTTATTGCATGTTCTTTATACTGAAATAAGAACGTTAAGAATGCTTTAGGTAGTACTTCGGTCCCAGGATTGTAGCACTAGCTTTTTTTTTTTCTCTCTCTCTTTTCTAAAACAATTTATTTTGTTTGCAAGGCAGAGTTACAAAAAGAGAGAGTGGGAGAGACAGAAGGAGTGGTGTTCCATCTGTAGTTTCACTATTTACTAAATGACTTGATTTGTCCAGGGCTCAGTCAGGCTCTCGCCAGCAGCCAGTAAGCAGGAGCCTCTTTGGGTCTCCCACATGGGTGTGGGAGCCTACGCACTGGGGCCACCTCTGCTGCTTTTTCCAGGTCATTTGCAAGGAGCCAGCATCTACAGAAACTGGTTCTCAAACCAGCAGCCATATGGGATGCTGGCATTGCAGGTGGTAGCTTAACCCATTATGTCACAACACTGACTCTACAACCTGGCTTTCACTCAAGCCACCAGCCTGAAGTCTTTCCTGTAGGCTGTAGACTTCCCAGCCCCAAAATCATGCTAGCCAATTCCTTACAATTAATTTTTCTCACCATGTGTACACACATGTGTCATTCATTCTATTTTTCTGGAGAACCCAAATACCTTCTGACTCCTGCATTTTATGGAACTTCCAGGCAAGCCAAGGGAACAGGAATATAAGCAAGTAATTAAACCCAATTTAGAGGATGTCATACTAGTGATTCTACCATACACAAGGAAAATACATATTTTAAAAAAGCTGTCATACATTGGACAACAGAGAACAAGGCCTATGATGCCTAAAAGGAAAAACTAACGAAGCAAGTACTGGGATGAGCATGGCGTTCTGACCACTGCAGGGACACGGAAGGGAACCCAGCAAGAGGAGTGGCCTCGGTGAGCTGAGACGGCAGGGATCAGGGTTGGCAGCTCACAGTACCTAAACATTTCACATGATGGATCTCTCTTTCTCTTTTTCTCTCTCTCTGCCTTTCCAATTGGGTGACAGAAGGCTTCCACTTGCAGATTTACTCCTTCTATACCCTTAATGGCCAAGGCTGAAGGTGGAGCCTGGAACTCAGCCATTTAGGTAGCAGGGACCCTATACCTGTGCTGCCTCCGGTCTGCACTGGCAGGAAGCTGGAGTCAGAGGCTGGAAAGGAACTGGGTTCTGTCATGTAGAACACAAGCATCCTAACCTGTACCCTAACTACAGGCTAAAGGCTTCTTAAAAAATCCTCTTTTTAAAAAGATCAAGACATTTTATTTGAAAGGCAGAGAGATATATAGAGAAAGAGACAGACAGACTGATTGACTGATTTTCATCCACTGGTTCACTTCCAAAATGCCTTGCAGCAGCTGGGGTTGGGCTTGGGCAGTCAGCAGTCAGGAATCCAGCCCGCACATCACATCTGAGTGGCAGGAACCCACACACCTGAGGCATCAGTGGCCACCTCTCAGGTATGCATCAGCAGGATGCTGGAATGGGGAACAGATACAGACTCCAACCCCAGTTCTCTGAAACATTTGTGCATCCTAGCAGCACCTTACCCACTGTATCAAACGCCCATATCACCTACCCTTTTAACATACCTCTTCTTCTACATAACAAAATCATTTGCAGCAATAATCATGCAACATAGCAAAAACCATTATTTTCTTGATCTTTCCTCTGGCTTTCAAAGAAGTTATCAACAATGCAAAAACACTTTACAAAATATTCAAATTTAGCAAAGTAGTTCAGGTGTAAACTGAAATTCACACTTAACAAGCATAAACACCACAGATCAGTTTCCCACTGTTGCATTATTTCACATTTTAAGCACAATGTAAAACTCACAACTAGTCATGTAAGATGGTAGAATTTACGAATTCAAGCTTTCTTTATCTTTGCAACCCCTGCACATCCCCTAGCAATATGGAGTCCATTGCTTAAACTCGAATTATCAGCACAAACTGAGCCTGAAGCCAGTTCCCATGAGTGTACACTGTCATAAGCATAGTCTCAAAATGAGCACATGCTACTGTTTCTTTCATTTCTGAAATAAAAATGTGCAACTTGAGTTTCACATGCGCATTTACTAAAACTCAAAAGCAACCTGAGCTATTGTTCTGAAACATGCACCAACAAAAGCTTCCCACTTCTCTCCCTATGGGTGTGTATTATTGATTTCCCAGACTTCCAGATATGATGGTAACTTAAAGATAGACTTCTGTTAATTTTCCTAATTGTCTCAAAGTTCTCTTCAAGCAGACATCCCCATACTTTCAGTAGATGGATTGCTCCTCCAGGCCTAACCTTGGAGTACCACCTTGGGGTCTGGCTTTTATGGGACACAGCACTGGGGGGAAAGGAGTAAGGCAGAGAAAGCATCCAAGAAGTCTGCCTGGGTTTAACCCGAGTTCAGCCGTCTAGGCTATGTCTGAGCAGAGGATGGGAATGACACATTTAGGCAAAAAACTTCCAGGTGGCTCAGCTGCACAGTCACGGGACATCACACAGGGGATGCACGTGCTGGGGTTCCAACCAGCGAGAGTAGAGAGACTTTGTGGAACACTCAGGCTACTGAACACACAACAGGAAGGTCAACCCTCAAAAGCATGGCTAGATCACCCACAGAGCCAAGAGTGCTCTTGAACTATCCCAACAAAGCTTATAAACAAGTTGAGACGATTGAAAATTGATTTATAGGTAAATTAAAAAAAAATGTGTCATAAGAAATTTCAATACTCTTTAAAAGACAAAATGAAAATCCTGGTACTCAACATTCTTAACTGTGGTATGCAGGATTTCTGGAATAATCCCTAAGATTTTCTATCCCTATCTACTCAGTATGTATAAAGGCTTTAGGACATCACTGCTGTGATCATTACACTAGGCCAGCAGTGCACTCAGGGGGCCTAATTGAATCCCATAACAACTTTTTCTACATAGGTGCTAGATGTATCTGCCTCGTTCCTCACCCCCCCACTTTTTTTTTTTTTTTAACATTTCACCAGGTGATCCTTACTTACAAGCATCAAATTTTGACACTGAAGCTGGTCTAGGTTCAACCACAATTTCCTTGTTCAAAATAAAGACACTGAGAACATGTCTGGGAGCAGGAGAAAATTTGTACGATAACTTACTTCCGAGGGTAATGTTTTAAAGAAAAGCTCCACCTTACAAAACAGTGTTTTTAAATTCACTGTAGAAAATGATACTTTTTAACAAATTTCTACTCCCATGCAAGTTGATAACTTGAAAAAATCAAGAAAATTGCTAGAAAAATGATATTTAAGAAAATCCACCAAGTAAAAGTTGCAATTTTATGTTACTAGCTCAACAAACAAGAAATTGTATTGAAATAAACAGGAAAAACAATATAGACATTATTGCTGACTGAAATTGTACATAGATGTGCAAAACATAGGCTCAATAGTACACTTGTATTATTTAATATCTTTATGTATACTTTGAGTGACCTCAGTATACAGGAAAATTTAAAGCTTTAATGTGACACTGAGTTGCTTCTTGCTTGATAATTTATCTAATCTACTTAAAACCGCCAGTAAAGAAGGCCTCCTGCAGGGAACAATCTCTAAACTGTTCCTAGGCTTTATTTTAATAAAGGACTCAGTCCCACAGAATAAAATGTTAGAGGACATTTTAGAGCAGCTTTGATGAACTCAACCCACTCCTTATGAAATTTTCTGTAAAACAGAACAAGTGCTAGCATGCTTCAAAGACCTTCAAGCTTTCAACACATGTCAATTGCAGCGATGCAGCCTGTAAGCTACACTGAAGTTTAAATTATCATTTGATGAGAAAAGTGGATTCTGGATCTATGAAATTACCTTTAGGTATAGATTTTCCCATGACAGGAAATAAAATTCAGAATGCTTTTATGAATCTTTCAGGTGTTGGTGTCGGCTCGTTACAGACATGCGGTATCTGCAATATCACCAATGTCACTGACTGTCGCTCCACGGTGGAGTAGGTGTCACGGTGATCTTTAGAAACCGTTCTTTCAAGCCTTTCACTTTCATTTTTGTCCTCTGATATTACCTGTCACTGAAAAATATGCTGCATTTCTTCCTTACAGAGAAGTGTTAAGATCATTAAAAAACTCTGGAAGTATCAGGTGCATAAGCAATTCTGGTTTTTGTTTGTTTTTCTTTCTTCACTCTGTATCATCAGCAGGTTGGGACCAAACTATCTTCTTTTTCAGAGACTTTAGGAGTGTTCTGTAGTACAAACCTCCTTAGCCACTTTGCCTCCTGATTCCCACCAAACACAGCACACAACAGCATCTCCTTACGATCTGCTCCCAGGGTATCGTACAACACAAGAGAATAATTGTGAATGGGACACCCCTGCCCTTATCTCATTCATGAACTGTACTGCAACACTGAGCTAAATGTTACTTCACCAACATTTCTTTTTGCTAGCAGGACTTTCTCAGGCGAGAAAACACAATGTATACTGCAGGACAGGCTCCTTACTTAGAAAAATTGTCCCAGGACCTTTTCTGCACTCTCAGATCATACTCTGTACACAGCACTGAGACTCCAAGCCACATTTATTGACAATGTCATCCTCCACTGTTGTATGCAGTACAGCTTTAATTATGTGTATTAGTAACCAAGTTGGAAAAATTTTTAAAAAATGAATTTGCTTTTCATATCATTATCATGTTCGAATTGCACATAAACAGGAATGTGAGTGAAGCGATCGTGCTGTAATCAAAAGATGCGGCAGGTTTCATTGCTCTACGAGTTCATCTTCTGTGTCATCAGCTAGTCCCAGAATATGCTGAGTCATGCAGAGCCCGGTGAGCAGGAGTGCAGCCGCCCTTCCAGCTGCAGTTCCACCCAATACCTTCGGTACGGTCCTGTGCTAATGTCTCAGGTGCTGTGCACGGATTGTACTCCTGGCAAGCTGAAATGCAGCTTTATTAAGAAGTCTGCAAAGTCCCAATGTTTATACACAAAATATCGAACATCTACTTCAGTCAGCTTTTTAAAAAAGACTTATCTATTTTGTATTGGAAAGTCAGATACACAGAGAGGAGGAGAGACAGAGAGGAAGACCTATACACTCTGATTCACTCCCCAAGTGGCAGCAACAGGTGGAACTGAGCCAATCAAAAGCCAGGAGCCAGGAGCCTCTTCCAGGTTTCCCACGTGGGTGCAGGGTCCCAAGGCTTTGGGCCATCCTCGACTGCTTTCCCAGGCTACAAGCAGGGAGCTGGACAGGAAGCGGGACTGCCGGGATTAGAACAGGTGCCCATATGGGGTCCTGGCATGTGCAAGGACTTTAGCTACGAGGCTACTGCACTGGGCCCTTCAATCAGCCTTTTAATCCAATATTCTTATTTTCAAAAAATGTGTTTTTTTAACTTCATGTTTGTAAATAAACACTCTAAGTCTTGTTGGCTTCATTTCTTCCTAGCCAGTACATGTTAACAAAAAACTGAGCACTATGCTTTTAACATGTCAACATCAATTATAGCTAAAAGTGGAACTTGGTATGTCGGGTATCACAAGTTCTAAAGAAAAACCGTATAAACTCCTGGCATCTTCAGAGTCACTTCCAGCTACACTGGGAACAAGTGTTTTCTCATCACAAAAGGGCCAGGGAAGCTTGTCTTACCTTCAGCAAAAGGAGGGAGAAAATAGCAAATAGAAATCTTATTTCTCTAATTAGCTAATAAGGATAAACCAGGAGAAGAAAATTTCTGATTAAAAATGAAAACTGATAAAAATAAGTTTTAAAAAAGTCAAACACTTATGTTTGTCACAGATTTTTATGCCTTTTAGGGTAGGACAGTTTACAAACCAATGGTAAAATGTCACAGCTCTAAGGTTCTACTGGTTTTATTACCATATACCACATGTGAATGTACTTCTAAAGCTCGTGGAACCATGGAGCGCAAGGAGTTCATTTTTTTGCACAGCATGCAGTGTGACGAACCTTTTGAAGACACTTTGTGTGGTTCACCACTGGAACCTGCCAACATGCCCTGCTTCATGAGTTCACGCGTGTGCATTTGTCTGCTCTCGTCACGACAACACCAAATTGTTATACAGCTTCCAACACTTACTACCGATTTCTAACCTAACTTGTCTTAACCTAGCAACGAACAGTTCACAGACCAGACCAGATGACCACATCGCAAGAAGTAGTGTCATGAAATATCACAGGTAAAAAATCGACAGCGCTTTTTAAAGTTTTTTTTTCTAAAAATTTTATTTCATTAGTCAAGTGGGAAAGAAACAGTAGGATCCTGTATACTGGTTCATTCCTCACAATATCCACAAAGACTGGGCCTGGGCTGGGGCTGAAGCTAGGAGCCAAGAATGCAATCCAGGTCTCCCGTACAGACAGGTGGGTGAAACCCAGTTACTTGAGCCAATACACCTGCAGTCCAAGCTCCACATTAGCACAAAGGTGGAGTCAGGAAACAGCTGGTTACCAAACCCAGGTATTTATATTTCTATTTGGTATGTGGGTGTCTTAATGAGTATCTTAACTGCTATGGTAAATGCCTGCCTCTAAAATCAACAGCATCTGCCAGTAGATCACATTCGAGAAGGAGAATGAAGGGGCGCATAAAAGAAAGACAGGATTAAAAGGAAGAGCCTCAGCAGTTTCTAGCTCGAGTCAATCTGCAGATGGTGATGCTGCCTACTGAATCTGTACGGAGAAATACAGTTGGATGTGTAGGAGTCACCTGTGTGGAGGTGATAAGTATGGATGGGTCTGCGATGTGTGGAGGGTACTCAGGTCCAAAGGCGTAACTGTTTACATGTCACAACTCTGCATGAAATCATCACGGGAGAAAATAAGGGCTGCAGGAAAGCAAGGCTCGTCAAGTGGAGATCAGAGGAGGTGCGGAGAGCAAAGGCAGGGAGGGCTTGTGGGGTATCTATGTCTCGTGTGCATCCTTCATGTGCTGCCCTGGAAATATCCCACAGTGAGCTAAATCAGGGACTACATCCTCACCTTTGTTTCCTTAAAATCCCTTACACAGCACTCTGTGTTCAGAAGAAACTTGATAAATATTCAATGGATGAATCACTGTGACTATCACTGTACTTCTCATTCTGGTATTTACATTTCAGGGAACTTACATTTGACAGAACACACCTCTACTGCTATCTTATTCCAATACGGCTACTTCCTGTTTTTATACCAAGGACCATTGTGGCCGTCTAACATTCTGCTTTTAATTGCATGAAATGAAACCAGTTGTGTTGAAGCAGTTATCAAATGATTTTAAAAAGCAAATGAGTAATAATGTATCACAGGTATTTCTTTATTACTACATCAGGTACACAGCAAAATGAAATGACATTGTGGAAATAAGTAATGAGATAAGCAATCTCCCTATTGTGTTTTTAATAAGATGGCTACATCATTTCTGCTGCTAACAAATGCCCATATAATGATATGGGTTCCCCCTCTCTTCCTGAGATAGATTCCAATGAAGTAAGACATATGTCTTTTGTGTTTGGAAATGTATAATAAAAAAAAGTCTGCGGGCCCGGCATGGTGGGTGACCTAATGGCCAAAGCCCTCGCCTTGGACATGCCGGGATTTGGCTCTGGTAGCAGCTCAAGTGGCCTGTGGCTCAGCCAATGGGTAACAAGATGAAGTCTGACCCCCAGCTTAGACCTACTGAGCACGACCTGCAGATCTGTCATTTCATGGTGCCTGTGCACTAAGCTTCTGTCTGTGCTGACTCACAGTCAACACAGGTACACTCACATGATCCATGTTAGAAATCTAGAGATTCAGCCAGGTGTTTGAAATAAACACCAAAGCTTTAGATATAATAAATATTTAGTATGAGGCTATAGACTTTTGAATCTACAAGTATTTAATGGGTAAATATAAAGAAACTACATGAGGCATTTTTATAATTTCAATTGCTTCATATTTTGCATAATTAACCTCAGAGAACAGATTTTGGAGACTACTTAACTGTCCCCCAGTGGCAATCATCTCCCTTGCATCGCTGGATTGTTTCTCCTGATGCAGAGCATGGCGTGTTCAGGTCTTACGGGGCTTCTCTATCAGTAATGACCACTGAGAAACAAACATCAAAACATGCAAAGACCAGCATCTGCTTGCCTATGAATCTGGACCATTAATTATGTAAGACAAACATGATGTATCCAAGAAAATAGTAACCCATTCATCGGCTTTTTTCAAAATGGAAAAGCACTACATTTAATTTGAGGTTCTCTGCATTTTAAATAGGTAACTCAATGAAGCAATAAATGTGCTCATAATGAATAGATTTTTCTATGTAGGGAACTCTCCAAGGCAGTGGCATAACTGAAGATTTAACCTGGTGAGCATAAAAATAAACAACAGAAACACATAAGGACAATTTGAATTAGCCAGAAAATGATCTTTCAGTTTCTCTCTCTCTGTTTTTGTTTTAAAGAGAATACATTTTAGGTGGTAATGTAAATGCGACATTGTGCAAAAAGAGAAGCTTGTGGCATTAAATCAGCATCTGCGTTGAGCTCCAGCTGTCTCCTCCTGGCACTGCCATGCTTGCTCACTCTGTCTACCTCTGGCCTTCCACCTCCCAGAGCTTCCTTGTGCAGCTCGGGTCTTACTCCTCTGATCTAAATCCCAAATACTGTCCCCCTCCCAAGTGTTTCCAGTGACAACTTAAATTAAACTGTCTGACATCCTCAACTGCACCAGCCAATGCTTATTTCAATTTCTCTCTAGACTGGAAAGTGGTTCTTTGTTGAACACGTGGTTCCCTCCATGTTTTTCCAAATCCCTTCTCCTCCTGCTTCTTGTGGAACATTTCATTCTAATGACTTAACCTTGTCTCTTGTACCTTCAGCCTTTTCTTTTTACTGGTTCCTTTCCAAAGAAAGAAGTACAGTCATGTTTATTATCTTCCTCTCCTAACCTGCCTCCAAATTCCCATTCTCTCCACTTCCTCTATCGCTTACCTCCTCCTCTTGCTCATTCTTTCACATGCCTGGTCCCACCTCTCAAAGGACAGCACTCTGAAATAGCTGATGCTGACCCAACTCCTGATTGCCTCAAGGGGAACCTGGGCACTGTCAGCTCCTCTCCTTCCTCCCTTCTGGAAACTCTATTCCCTGGATCCAAATGACTAAAAAGTCTCTGGATCCTCTTCACCCTTTGTAACCACCACTCTCCACTCTCCTTGGCTTTGGTGATCCTGTAAATTCCGGGCAGCCCTCTTTTCTGGTTAAAACCTTAGTGCACTTAGGAAGGGATCTTACTCAACCCATAGGTTCAGTTTTGATCTCTACGATGAGGATTCTCTAAAGCATCTCTAGCCCAGATCTTTGTTTTCAGTTTGAGAACCACATGGCCAAGTGCCAAGTGGGAATCTCCTTCTGGATACCCAACAGGTGGTGCTCATGGAATTCCCGCCTCCTTTCTAAACCTGCATGCTTGTGCCTTCTGTCAGAGAACTTCATCAGTACCGCCAGGTGCTAAACCTGAAACTGGGATTCCGTCTTGATGCCTGCCCCTCTCCCTTTAATCACAAAAAAATACACACTTAGATTGGTAAATGTCACCACACAGATCTCCACTCCATCAGTCATATTTTGGTCTGGCTATTTGATGGCTACTCTGACCCCTACTAGGTTTCCCTGCGTCTCAACAGCCAGAGGGCTCTGTCTAAAATGCAATCTGCTATTCCCAAGGTTCCCCATTTCTCCTGGGAGGTCTCCATTCCTTATATTCCAAGCCCTTCGGAGCTGGCTGCTGTCCTTGAACCTCTGTTTCTACAGTGAAGTCACAAGTTCTTGTATGTATACACTTGGACTGGTTTTCCCACACACTGAGTGTCATTATTCTTTTTATTTGCACATCTTTGTCCAGGAGTCAGCAGGGACAAGAATTACCCCTGGAAGTTATTCCTGAACAGGACCAGGGGACCGGCAATGTGCTTCCACATCACTTGTTCTTCTCCCATCCCAGCACTTCACACTCTGTGGGAATTTTCTGTTTAATTTTAGATCACTATTAGTGTCACGGGCAAGACCCACATCTGTCCAGTACTCTATGATGTCCCTACACTGGCCCAATATGTGGTAAGATCTCTGTATGTACAGCAGAAGCTTTCAAACTTGTCTTTAAATCAGACTGGAAAATTTATTTCCAGAAATAACTCCAAAGTCAGGGTTGTGTAGCCCTAAGCTGGAGTCAGGAACTCCATCTGGGTTTCCCACATGAGTGGTAGAAACCCAGGTTCTTGAGTATCACCCACTATCTCCCATAATGCATCAGGGACAAGCTGGCTCAGAAGTGGAGTAGCTGGGATTCAAACTGGAATCCTGACATGAGATGTGGGCATTCTAAGTGTAAGCCCACTATGCCTATACTGCCCACTCCTGCTAGAGTTTTGGACATGAGTACTCATCCACTGTTCTTACTCTAATACTTACAGGATACCATTAGGAGTTCATCAAAATATGAGACCTTGGCCAATGCATCATTGAAATGTGAAAGTTGTAAAGAGAAATGCATCAGACAGGTATCATTTTTTGAAAAGAGCCAATAATTTAGAAACAAATTATTATGATTTTCAAGGTGGTCTTTTCCTATGGAGTAATTCACTTTTATCATTACAAGAAGATGCTTTTTTTTTTCTCTCCATGCATATCTTACTCTTCTGGGCATGCTTGAACTAAGGTTTCCACATCAGCTGCACATCTTCTTTATATTCAGAACAGACAAGCAGCATCGCAGGAACAGCTGTGTGAAACAATCTTCTCATATTTCCAAGAATCAGGGACAGAATGAAATGCCTTCATGCCACTGCTTAGCTCTCTTGCAAATTGAACCCAGAGGTTTAACTTCTTGGAGTGCTGGGAAGATGCCTCATTCTGGCCCTGACAGTGACAAACATCATCTTGGGAAAACAGTACTATGTAGGAGACAGAGTCCTTGCGAGGTGTCCTGAGTCTGTACCCTAAGGGAGATGCGAGCTGGGAATGAGCAATGGGGAGAGGGAGATGCAGCCAGGAGCCCCAGAGCATTTCAGTGGGAAGTTTCAAGACAAGAGGTCCCGGGGTGGGCACCATCCACTCCTGCACAGCCTTTGAACACGGGGATAATCTAGGCCAGCCGTGGAGAAACAGTTAGTCGTAGTTTGAATCTTGAGTAGTATAGGAAAACTGCCTGGATTTGAGTGTTGGTTCCACGAGTGACTCTGGGCAAGGGACTTAGCCTAATCATTAGAAGCCTTATCCACAAAATAGAGACAGAAAGTGGACCCATCTCATGAAATTATTTTAAGGTTATGAGAGATGATCCATATGAGGTGCATAGCACATTGGCTGGCATTTCAGTAAGAACTTGACAAATGACATTTATGACTATTATTAGCATTATTTTTCTGAAAGCATAGCTTTACATCTCCTGGAAGGAGAAGAAATGGCATAAGGCTTTTGTATTCTTCTTCTACCAATCCCAGGAAGAAGATTATAAGAAAAACCTGAGCATGGTATCAGATTTTGGGGGGCATTAATTAAACAATTCAGCACAAAGAAATATTTCCACCAAAACTGGAAGAAATCTCTTTCCACCTCACTGGATCACTCCTCAAATGGCTGTAATAGCCAGGCTGGGCCAAGCCAAACCCAGGAGTCTGAAAATCCAATCAAGTTTTTGCTAAGGATGTAGAAGCCCAGGGACTTGGGCTATGTCCACTGCTTTCCCAGGAACATGGAGCTAGACTAGAAATGGAGCAGCTGGGACTTGAACTGATTCACTGCCAGCACTGCAGGCAGCAAGTTAACCAGCTGTGCCACATTCTACCCCCAAATGTGGATTAGCAACCAACTGTTCTAAAAACATGTAGTCCTGTTAGATAGGGACTCAAAAAGGACACCTGGCTGAGGTCTCAAATATAATTCTTTGCTTAAAATTATGGTCTCTGGGCCTGGCGTTATGGCTCAATAGCTGAATCCACACTTTGCAAGCACCAGGATCCCATGTGGGTGCCAGCTCGTGTCTCAGCTGTTCCATTTCCCATCCAGCTCCCTGCTTGTAGCCTGGGAAAGCAGTAGAAGATGGCCCAAAGCGTTGGGACCCTGTAGCTACATGGGAGACCCTGAATGGGCTCCTGGTTTTATACCTGTTCAGCTCCAACAGTTGCGGCCACTTGTGGAGTAAACCAGTGGATGGAAGATATTTCTCCCTGTCTCTGCTTCTCTGTAAATCTCATCTGCCTCTCAGATAAAAATGAATAAATCTTTTAATAAAAAAAAAGAATATTGTCATCTCAGTTCTGATGGTCTTTACCTTCTTAGTGTTTCAAAACAGACCACTGATGGCTGGACGAGAGACTTTGTGTCACCTACCCAATGTCAGATTACCACGCATGATCCCCTACTCTCACTCCCCTACTTTAATTGATTTAGCGCTTCTTTCAACATCTTTGAGAATCCCTCCCAGGATCCTGACCATTCTACATCATTTTTTTTTTTTCTCCACTGGTCTGAGGCCCATAATGCTAGGCCTTTGTCACACTGGCCATCATCTGTGTTTTTCTGCTTGTCTTCTTGTTTTTCCATCACTTTCAACCTATAGAACCCAACTCCGAAATTAATGCAGTCATATATCTTCTACCAGTTTTGGATTCCATTCTTCCCAACAGACAGACATCCTGAAGTAACTTCTAGACAATCCTTCAAAAGCAATTCCATGAGTTCTGTCTACTTCCTCATCATCAATCCACTCCTTAACACAAAGCAATCTCTGCCCCCATTATCTTTTTCAAACTGTTTGTGAATCGTCAATGTTTTTACATATTGTCAAATCCAAGGAATCCTTTTTCAATTTTTAAGTTTCACAATTTTCTCCTGGCCTCTGAACCTGTTGGTCTCTTCTTCCTTCTGTAAACTTGTATTTCTTCTGGTGAGGTCAGTGGTAATACTAAAGGCTGCAAACTTGCCCTATAGGCTTCTCACTCTATAAACCCATTCAGTAGGGACCCCAACAAACCTAAGCCTCAACCCCTAATAAGCTTCATAAATCCACATCACCTATCGCAGATATCTCTACTAAGTGTAGACCCCACAGGCAAACTGGATAGAAATATGGACTTTAATTTTACAAACTTAGCTTCCAAATCCAGTCACTGCATTTCAGTTATCTATGAGGAAAGAACTTAAACCTAACCTATTAGAATAGGGACAATTATATCTCTAAAATCTACCTATACAATTGTTTCAAGGAATCAATACAATAATGCATGCTGATGCATGTAGCTAACACAATCTCTTAACTACAGTTGATACTAGATCCTCTACCTAAATCTCCCAAAGCGATTTAAACCTCACAGAATCTAACACAAATAACTTAATGCCCACCTCTCCCATCTTCACTGTAGTAATCTACCTAGTAGCCTCTCTCCCTCAAGAATTCACTTCCACAGCCTTCCTGTAGGTTCCTTTCAGCGGCACTATCTCACAGGAGTAAAAGGAGGCTCACAGAAGTTTACCACTCTGACGGGAAGGGCAGGGAAATGGCCATTTCCAAAGCTGGGTTGTCTGAGTCCAATGTTCATGCTGCCTTCCATGATATATGATGTGGTATTCAATTCCTAAGTCACCAGGACACTTACTTTGGATTCCTCCCATTTAGTGTATGCCAGAGAAGTGGCTCTTTACAATCAATCATTCAATGAAAAGTTGGACAGAACTGGCTTGGCAGCAGGCATGAGCTGGCTCCAGCACACCACAGGGTGCTGTCAGACCCCAACACTGTGAATCTGGGCCCTGATCATTTGACTTAAAGCCATTTGCCAAAAACTACTTAGTCCAAATCAAGTCAGTGACAATAACAATGTGCTTAAAAAATCTGCTTGAAAAGGAATATTATTTAGTAATAGACTGTTGCGATTTTTCTCCTTTTTATTTGCCTTTTTTGTCTTTTTTTTTTAAAAAATTATCTATTTTTATTGGAAAGTCAGATTTACAGATTTATCTGCTGGTTCACTCCCCAGGTAGCCACAATGGCCAGAGCTGAGCCAATCCAAAGCCAGGATCTAGGAGCCCCGCTCAGGTTCTCCCAACATAGGTGCAGGGTCCCCAAGGCTTTGGGCCATACTCCACTACTTTCCCAGGCCACAAGCAGGGAGCTGGATTGGAAATGGAGCAGCGGGACACAAACCAGAAAACCCATATGGGATTCTGGTATGTGCAAAGGAGCCATAGTGCTTGGCGTGTGTGTGTGTGTGTGTGTGTGTGTGTGTGTGTGTGTGTGTGTGTGTAAGATAATTTAAAGAACACAGCAAGTGCAAAGTATTATAGAACTGAAGCTACATGACACCTTCAGGGATATGGATTTTGCATCACTAGAGCAAAAAACTTGCTAGAAGAAGCTCATGACATCAGATTTGGCTCAGCTCTAGCCACTGCAGTCACTTGGGGAGAAGATTTTTCTCTCTGCCTCTGTTTTCCTCTGTAAATCTGCCTTTCCAATGAAAACAAACAAGTCTTTAAACACACATATGATAATCTTTGCCTTGGCATTTTGAATGTCAATATTCTGTGGTACCCAAAGTGCAATCTGTTCATTGTTGAGGATTTGATGCAAAAGTTCAGGTTTCACCATGAAATGTATTGAATCAGGAACTCTAAGGAAGGAACCCAGGGAGGATGGTTTAAAATCACTGCAATCACTGTTTTTAAAATCCTATGTACTTAAGGCTTAGAAGAACTGACCTTTGTTATCTGAATGAACCGATAAATGACTAAACACTTGGCACACTTTTATATTTTTTTAAAAACTTACTTCCATCCCAAGCTTTTGCACATGTAAATATACAATTATGTGCACATGAGTCACACACACACACACACATAAAATAATCAACCTAATCAAAATGTCCATTGAAAATTTAATTTTTTATCACAAAATATATAACTTTCTCCTCTTAAAATATGAACAAAGTTAACATGGAATTTCATTCTATAGGGCTTTATTTTAAAATTCATTTAAAATTTGAGAGGCATCAGATGGAGTAAGGAAGAGTGACAAGAAGGGAAAGAGAGCCCACAGCTGACAGTCCATGTCCCAAATGCACACAACAGCTGAGGCTAGGCCACACAGGAGTGGAAAATCCAACCCAGATCTCCAGTGTGGCTGCAGGGACCCATGTATCTGAGCTGTCACTCGCTGCCTTCCTGGGTCTGCACCAACAAGAAACTGGAACTGAGAACAACGCGTGGATCTTAACCCAGGCACTTTGATGTGTGATACGGGCATTGCAACTGATCTCCTCGTTTCCAGGTCTAATACCCACCCAATTTATTATTGGTTTGCTGTTTTGTAATTTCTCCTGAAGCTCCTTAAGCTTCATCTATGTTATTACTCCTAATTTTGGATGGAAGTTAAACATTCTATTTCTTGCTTAGGACCACAAAGCAATTGAACAGGCATTCAACAAACTCTGTATTTAGTCTAGACTTGGCCCACTGAGTCGGATCACTCTTTGAACTTAATTTGGTGCACAGATCTTGGAAGGTTACAGCAAACACTTTATTCTGTGACCAGTTAAATGTATACAGGCCCCTACCCTCTAATGAACATTTTCATTGGGGCAGAAGTGATTTGTTGGTACTGCAATATATAGGCAGGCTTTTACATCTCCTTCTGTAGCTGCTGAAATGTTGGCTGGCACCCAAATGTCCCACTTGGGTTTTGTTCAGGAACAATTTCTTGCAGCTGCTTTATTTGTTCCACGATTACATGTATGAGCTTCCAGAATGTACAAGATCACAAGTCAAATGAAAGGCTTCTGTTCCCAGTTTGCATAAAGAGATAAAATTTGCAACCAAGGAAACAAGACTTGGCTACATGCAAGGCTACATATTAATGAGACTGAATAGTGTTCCCACTAAAAGGTCAACACAGGCTAAAGTGGCAGAGAAAACAGATACTGTACAGTAATCACAGCATCTTTGTGCTTCAGTTATGGTTACAGTTGCAGAGGAGTTCAGACTCCCCCTTTAGCATTTATAATTTTGTGTAAGAAAAAAAAAATCTGATGGAAATGAAAAATTTGCATTTAATAACGTAAACAGACACCTACTTCAAGGCTGGAAAGATTCATCTAAAAGTGATATTTGGGCATCTGGAATTGGCTCACCACTCAAGCTGAAAGTCTGGAAGTCGGGATAAAGAGATGCAGGTCTGAAGGAAGAGGCTGACACAAAAGAAAGAGGGCAGGTGCTTGCAGCAGGTGTGAGAATAACCAAGCCCCACGGAGCTAGAGACCTTCATGTTCAAAGGCACAAAGAGGATGGAGAATCTGCCCAAACACACCATCAAATCCAAAAGGGCATTATGAAATCTGAGAAGCAGGTCTGAGCTTTGTTCCAAAATTCTCAAATGTAAACTGCAAAGTCTGTGGAAGTGGACAGTGGCCCCACATCAGCCAAGCTTCCAACATCTCATACATTCATGAGCTGTGATTAAGCTGGGGAGCCAGTGAGAACACAAGCTTGCTCTGTCACAAACAGGAAAACTGTCACAGGCAAAGCTGAGACACACAGGCAGCCCATCAGAAAATCAGGGGCAAACCCTGAAGAGCTCCTGCTCTGCAGCAATCTGGACCGAGAGCCAATCAGTGAACTTCAAAAGGGCCATGCAAATGGGGAAATCACACACACAAAACCAGCTGCACAGTGTGTGGATGACCCATAGGTGCCAGGAGGGTAAAGCTGGCAGCTTACAGCTGAGAACCTCCTGCAACACCCTCAGCTAAGAGGTTGCTTTTCTCAGGGTGATGGCCCCTCTCTGAGGGATAGCCCCAGCCTGTATCTGGTCAGCACAGGACGACAAGGACAAATGGCTTCAATCTCTATTTCTGATCCTGTGTCTCCTGGGAGTCCAGTCTGATACACATCAGTTCAATGTTCAATTTTAAATTTAAAATAAAAACATGTGTTTGCTTCCTGATATTCTGACTTCAGCCACAGACTTCATCTTTAAAAACTGCTCTATTGATTATCTATATCTGTTGAAAATTACACATAAAATCCATTGCCTATGATTTTCTGTTTTGGTTTCTGGAAGCATAAAAACTTAAAGACCATTGGAAAACAATCTAGATTTGATTTTTCTAAAATCTCCCATTCTACAACTCTCTAATGGCTAATGAGATAGATTTTTAAGAAATTTAAACACTGATAAAACACATGCAGTATAATGTCCATAATCTTAGCAATTTAGTGGACAGCCCACTGTACTTAGGACACTCTTACTGTGCAATCAGGACCATCATCCATTTTCAGAATTCTTTTCATCTTGTAAAACAAACTGTCCCCTCTAAACAACCACTCCCATTTCCACTCTGCCTCCAGCCCCTGACAACCCCATTCTCCTTTCTGGGTGGAGTCAGCCACTCAGAGTATCTCAGTGCCTCAGCTTTACCAAGTCTTTCCAAAGCCTTTAAAGTTAATTTTTATAGAAAAAGCAGCTGTCGTTTTGTACTTATTCCATCTGTTTGCCTAATATTTAATTAAATTACATAATTACAATAACAAGTTCAGCTGGCATGAATACATCTGGGAATAAATGATACAAACAGGTTTGGGAGCAGACACGATGGTTGACTGGTGTAGAAGAGCCAAGCCAGGTGATAAGTTCATAGCTACAGGTGTTTACCAGGTACCTGGGGCTGCTGGGCCTGGAGAACTTGGAGGCTTCCTTCACTCTGAGGAACTGGCTCAGAGGGGTGTGTATATAATGGGCAAATAGATATTGTTAGCAGTTCATTGATGTTACATCACTCCATACCCATAATCCTGTGAGGCAAGTACTATCACCACCCTCACTTTACATACAAAGAAGCCAAGGCACAGCAAAGCACTCTGGCAATTTATTCAAAGTTGCAGCACTACAAAGTGACAGGGTTGCATCAACTGACTCCAAAGCTCAGTGCCCTCACCTTGCCTGCCACATTACCTCTTATAATGAACATCTACTGCAAGGTGTAACAAGAACAAACACACAGAAATGACTCTGTTTACTGCTGGCATCACACACAATGACAAAATACATCATATCTAATTATTCATAAAAGGCTATCATTTAACAAACAAGGGATGCATTTATATCCTCACAAGAAAAGATGGTAGGTAGCATGATCTATAATTGTTCATTGTTTACACAGGGATATTTCAGTTAAAGACAGGGAGTTAAGCAATATTTGCAAGAAAAGAACTGAATGAAGTCAGACATCTTAATTATGCTCTCAGATTAGCACACACACAAAGAGAGCATAAGCTGAAAACGAATAAGTGGGAAGTTTATAGACCATAATAAAAACTAAATGTGTAACTTGAGATAATTTTTTGAGCTATGGAGATGGAAGGAGGGATAAAAAGAGTGAGCAAGCTAGCCAATACACCTAAAACACTTGAGAGTCAGGCAGCAGGTGACCCTCGAAGAGGTCTCATTCTAGCCATTTGTGCCAGCACTCCTTGGAGGTGTTTTCCCAAGAAAAGAAAGCATGAATTTGTGATTATCTATTAAAAACAAATTTGAGTGATAACTGAAAACCAACACAAACAACAGGTTTTTTTGCTTGTTTTTTTTTTTTTTTTAAGAGGCATTCAGATCCCTACATCACAATGTGAAGCCAGTTCCACATAAAAACCATTAGGAGACTAGGACAGCCAGAGGGCCCTCATCCCAAAAGACAACAGGGTAACAAAGCTCCCTCACCGCTCCCCTCCTACTCCAGGAGGCTGCCACCTGAGGATGGTTCAAGTGATCCTGTACACGGCCCAGAAAGACGGTCTGTACCGCCCAGCTCCTTTTCACGCCAACAGGTAGTGAACCAGACATGTACCTAAGGCCCAAGCTCTACCAGACACCCAAGGCCAGATCCTCTTTCATGGAACCGTCTGACTTTGACGTCCATTTCCAGATGGGTCACTTCTTCTAGTTGACCTACAGACATCTAAACACTTTGATGCACATTCCAAACTGACATCATTGTCAACCTTGCACTTGCTTGTCCTGCTAGGCCCCTGTCTTAGTGAATGTTGCCAGGGCTCTGCAGATTTAGGTATAAAACATCATTGGAAAACATCCTGTTTTTCTATCATGACCTCCATTCAAGGGCTGGATTCTTAGAATAAGATCTCTTCACAGAGGTCAAAGGGTCTTAGTAGTTTATCCAACAGATAGTACAATACAGTCTCCTCATTTACTGAGCTCCACCTTCTCACTTAAATGTTTAATTCTTCCATCAACCTGTGTGGAGACTTGGGAACAAGTGGACAGTCAAAAGGAGACTTTTCCTTAGCACTTCAGTATGAGGGATTTTTAGCATGCCACTTAAGAGAATGAAGAATACCAGGTAATGCCAAAAATTCATCTGTAGTCTGAATACAACAGGCCAGCTTCTTTCCTTTTCAGTAACTGTTAGTATGCTTATTTAAGGTATATAACATCTGTAGATGGCAAAAAGTTATACACTAAAGAAAATAAACAGGGGCCAGTGTGGTGGCTCAACAGGTTAATTCTCGACCTGTGGTACTAGCATCCTGTATAGGTATAGGTTCATGTCCTGGCTGCTCTACTTCTGATCCAGCTCCCTGCTTATGGCCTGTGAAAAGAAAGGATGGCTTAAGCCCTTGGGGGCTCTGCACTAATGTCAGAGGCTCCTGGCTTAAGATTGGCTCAGCTCTGGCTACCACAGCCATTTGGGAAGTGAACCAGTAGTTAGAAGAGCTCTCTCTTTCTCAATCTCTCCTTCTGACTGTAAATCTGCCTTTCAAATAAAAACAAATAAATATTTTATTAAATGTGCTTTAAAGCAAGCATACATATACAATCATCTCACATTGCTATGCTTTTGTCTTTTTGGCAAAAATAGCTAAACTCCACTCATTTGGCAGTACAATGTTCTGTATTGCACTTCTGGTCTTATTCATCCTGTGTATCAGCAGCATCACATACTCTGCCCTACATCTTTCCATTTCTTCCTCCCAGCCCCTAGTCTTGGTAATCACCATTTCACTCTCCATTTCACACACACAACGGTGTGTTCACAGTTATTTCCATATCCTGGCTATCGTAAGCATGTTGTAGACAGCCTTACCATAAGGTGAGTTCATCTCCTTTGGGGATGCACACAGGACCAGCTTTATACGCATAATACCAACAACATACAGGGTTCCCTTTCCTCTCCTCTGGCCAGCATTTGTTACCTTTTGACTTTTTGATAATTACCGTCCTAAGGTGTGAGGTAGTGTCTCACAGTGGTTCCATTTGCATTTCCTTGCTGATTAGTGATGTTGAACACCTTTTCACACAGCTGTTGGACATCTGGTGGTTTCCTTGCAGAAATGTGATATTCAGGTTCTTTGCCCATATTTCAATTGGGTTATTCATTTTTTGTTTTCCTACCATTGAGACATATGAATATGTTATACATTTTGGATGTTAGTCCTTCCATAGCTACAAGGTTTGCGAAGCCCAGCTTACTTCCAAGGTCCTTGTCTCCATGCAACAGCATTTCCTTCTGGCAGTGTCTTACACTACAGTGACTGACGCTGGGCACATGAGCGCTCCTGTGTTCACTGCCCTGAGTCATCTCTCCTGGCTGAGACATGCAAGGATGCTGCCAGGGCCTCCCAAGAGTTCCCTTCTATAATCTTCCTGACAGCATCTGAGTTGAAGCAGAAAACATAAACCTGGCTTTGCATCCCAGAGCCTGCCACTGGTGGTAAGTGAATTGCAGGGCTGCTATCACGTCACCCCATTCCCTGAGTGCCAGATTTCTTGTAGGGAAAAAGAAGGTAACTATTTATAAAGAAGCCGCTAAATTCCACAACAAACAATAAAGATCTACTGAGGGCCAGGTGCTGTCTTGCATACCTGGGAATCGAAGCTGCAAGCCACAGCTCTGCCCTTTAGGCACTCCCAGACTAATGGCACAGACAGAGACCAAAAATTGGAACACAACATGACAAGTGCTATAATCAAGACTCCCAAAGCAAGAATGACTGACTGGGACTGAGCGAAAGAACCAGAAGAGAATCTTCTCAAGCTGAGATAATTATTTAACAACACGATGCTTGATGTCTTACGTCTGGCATTGCAGAACAAATGTCTTTTTGACTGATTTTTGTCAAAATCCCTCTGTGTGAGCTTATGGGTGTCAGGAACCTGGTCTTCCTACAAGTTCACATTTTATGGGATTGCCAGAATACCCGATGGGGCCTGGTTTCAGTCCGCGGCAGCTCTCCTCTGGAGGTCTACTATCTGACATCAACGTTTCTAATCACACATGAATGCTCTGTGATTGCTGCTCTCTGGTTCACTCAGAAGTCGGGCAGCTTTCTTCCTCTCTTCCCACCTTCATTAAGAGGGCTTATCAGAGAGGATACAGTCTGAATTGTACTCTAGACAGAAAAAGTTTGTAGTCTGAAATGCAGAGAGAAAATGACATTTTTGATGGTAATATTTCATGATACTTTTGCCTCTGTACCTCATTATCTTATACAAGAGAATAGAGTGAAACAGACATGAGAAAAAATATAAAGTGGAAACTAGAAATTCTGATGTCAGATTTCTATTCAAGGATAAGAAACTAAATAAGGATCTTGGATCACAGCTGCTTTGGAGCTCTGAACAAAGCACTTAATGCAGCAAACAGTGTTTTGTATCACGGGCTATAGTGTTTTTAAGACATATTCGCATATTTTAAATGTGGGGAAATCTTTGGTGTTCCCCATTTCAAGAATGAACTCTAGAAGCACTCCCCTGAAACGTGGGCCCTGGGGCTTCACTTTCAGGACCCACCCCTAGGGCCATGTCCTGGAGATGTTCCAGTTACCCCAGGCCAGTGGCCATGTGGCAACACCTCTGCAGGCAACATGCACCAGCTCACCAAGTGTGAGCCAGCCCAGAAGTCAATTCTCCAGTACCAACCAAGACTTTTAAGGAGCAGTGCCTTGAGTGTGACTGCAGGAGGGGTCGTAACCAGCCTCAGCCACTCCCAAACACACCAGGGAGACACTCCATTTAACTGTTGGAAACAGCTAAATGTCAGGCTTAGTTGGCAATCTGAAAAGATCATTAAGACACAGACCAATAGGATATTAGCGGTGGGCTCTTTGTTCCTAGGACAGCATAATTTCCTTTGTTGAAAAACAATTCCCTTCATTTTCTCTAGAGCCTTTACATCTAATACACATGGTTGTGGGCTGTGAAGCCAGAGTTAATGCTGGTTCTACCTCATTCTGCCACTCCACACTGTTAACCTCATGGAAACAAACTAAAGCTTAAGACACTAGAATTACAAGACTGAAACAGATGGATGAGTTGGGGATTCTTAGGAAATAAGGGGCTGGTGCAATGGCTCAATGGTTAATCTTCTACTTTTAAGTGCCAACATCCCATATGGGCATGAGTTTGTGTCCTGGCTGTTCCACTTCCCATCTAGCTCCCTGCTTGTGGCCTAGGAAATCAGCAGAGAGTGGCCTAAGTTCTTGGGTCCCTGCACCCATACGCAAGACACAAAGAAACTCCTGGCTGTTGCCTTCGGATTGGCTCAGCTCCAGCAATTCAGCCATTTGGGGAGTAAACCAACAGATGAAAGATATTCCTCTCTGCCTCTCCTCTCTGTCAAATTTACCTTTACAAAGAAAATAAATTAAAAAAAATTTAAATTTAAAGAATTTAAAATAAAGTCTATGGAAAGGCAGTAGTAATGTAAACACACAGCATCACAAAACTGTAAAATCCAGGCAAATAAAGCAGTTTCAGTTATTTTTGTTAGCCAACAATGATCTTTGAATTTTACCAGAACTGATGGTCTGGGCACTTAAATAATTTATTTCATGTATTTAAAAACATAGTTTTGTATGGGCAGTGTGAATCAGTATTTAAAGGTCCAAGGCATTAGATGTACAAACAGAAGAAAGGGCACCCTAATCTCATCTGCTATTTATTACTTTCCTCAAAAGTTAGATTTATTGATTCATAAATATTTCCTGTATATCTAATTTCAGCCAGAAGCTACCCAAGAGCCTGGGAATAAAACATCAGAACTATAGACTGGTCCTCCAGGATCTCACAAAACGTAGATTAGTGATTTGCACAGGAGCATGGCCTTGGGGATATATTCATGGCAGATGCAGGGGCCCACTTAGAGAAGAGCAAATATGAAAGGTGGAGCAGTCCAAGCAGAGGGTTCCCCTGTTGCTAGAATCATCATCGATTCTGATGCTTGTTCAGTGTGGGAAACCACCAAGGTGCATGACAACACAACACAATCCACTTACTCCTTCATTAACTACTGACAGAAAACCAAACCAAACCTGCACCTGGGGAGGCTTGGTATTGGGTAGACCACCACATGCAAAAAAGGGAGGTAACCTGAGGCTGGAAGCATCAGAGCCCGACAAACGGAGGACAGCCAGGTGAGAGTGTTCAAGAAGAGGCCATGACTGTCCAGATGTGGAATCCCACCATGTGGCAGGCCTGATGAGTCAGTGACAGAATGAGACAGTGGGCTCAGCTGCTCTGAGCTTTGACTGGAAAGTGACCCTAACAGATTTCATAAGGTCATCTTCTCATTTCATGGCTGAGAACTGTTAGAAGCTGACTGCCCCAAATCCATGCAGCAAAGAAGGGAGGAGAACCCAGCTCTAATTTACCTTTTTCTTTGACTGCATCCTCTTAAAACTAAAATGTGTCTTCAAGAACCAGAGCAAGGCCAAAGTATATTTCTCAATTAAGTCTAAAAAACGTGTGCTGTTACCACAGGCATGCCATCTTGGGTGCCATCCAAATGGGACTTTTTGAAAAGATATAATTGAGACAGAAAAAGGAAGGTAGATGTGAAAAATGTCTTTGAAGCTATTTCAGTTTTGTCTGCTGGAAACTGTCTGGATTTGAACTCTAATAGGCATAAAATAAGCTCATGGAAAACACGAGTTTTAGAGTCTGAATCAATGACCTAGAAATAAATCTCAGAGAGGGATAAGTGAAATTTTGAAAGAGTGGAATCAAAGAAAAATCAAAATGTTATTTCCAAATGGCTTGTAAAAATAATGCTTTTGGGTTACAATGTGGTAAAAGGTACATTTTAAGATCTGCAGGTATTAATAATATGCTGGCATCTTGTTACATAATGGTAGTCAACTGAGGAGTAAATTCCTTCCACAAGGTTTGTGATTGGATGTGACTCAGGATTGTGTGTTCCAGGCTCACCAACAGAACCAAGTCCTCTCCCTTTTCAGAATGGCTCCCAGATGGTAAACACAGCTACTCAAAGGTTAACATTTTGTCCTCCTCCTACACAAAACCAATCTCAGGTCTCTTAATTACTGATTTATCTGTTTGCCCCGTTGTCTGGAAACACTGTCATCCCCTATCCATGAAACTGGCTTGCCCTTGGCCACGCCTTGTCTGTCTTCCCTCCTCACCACTGATGACCTCTACAGGACCTGCCTGTTGGCTTCTCTATCTCACTGACCTGGGCATCCTGATTCTTCCACTTTCCCAGGCTCCCCTACTTTGGAACCAACTCTGGTAATTCTTTGGGATGTTTCACTGTATCCAAACAGTTATTGAAGCTGATTGCTTTTGCATTAACCTTTCTAAGATATGACCTTCTCTCTCCTGTCCATCTCTTTTCCCCACACAAACAAGACCTCATCAATTAAGGCTTGAGCAGTTACCATGGCTACCATGGACCAGCCTCCTCATTCTCTGGCACCTCCTGCAGTTTACAACCAGATGCAGAAAGACATTTCTCATCAGGTCCTTCCGGCTCAAGAATCAGTAGACAACTCTGCTGACTCCACCTCCAGGATCCTTCCCCTTTGCCCCCTGCATGTTCTCTAAGATCCAACATGAAATTCCTCCTTGGATGTGGTTTTCCCAACCAGAAACCCATTCACAGTAAATTTTACTAGTAGGCAGGTTGGGACTGCACGCTGTCACACTGGAGAAACTGCTAGCAGCTCCTGAAGAGACTTCCGGGCGGCAGGGGCAGCAGAAGGCCGCTACGTTGGACTGAATTATCCCACAGTTCTGCCAGTTTAATTATGTAAGGATTGAGGGGAAAGAGAAGATGCTCATCTTGTTTCAACTTCCATCACTATCATTTTACTTTCTCATGTAGTAATAACAGGGACAGACATCATTTTTTTAAATTAGAAAAAATGACTGGAATAAAATCTTTTAAATATTCTTGTTTTTTCTGCCCTGATACTTAGATGGATCTTGTAACTCTGAAAAAGGAAGTCTTTCAGCATCTGAGCAAGGAAGGATTCATGACAAGGGGCAGCCTCCAGCACGTGAAGGATGAATCATGCTCAGAAAACCCTGGGTCAGGGAAATATTTTCAAAATGGGAAATGTATGCTGACAGGAAGCTGTCTGCAGTAAAGTGAATGAAGGCTTTGCAACACTACTCATCAGGATCCGATTTTTAGTTCTGTTAACTATTCTGAAATACACATGTGGAATCTGTAATACATACATGCTTCTGAAAAGACTCATTATGCAGAAGAGGGATCCACATCATCAAACATGGTAAGGTGTCACGGTTCGAGGTGATCAGTCTTTCCGCCCTGTTTACATTAAGGTGAACTCCAGGCTAGGTAAAATTATCTGCAAGTTCCCCTAGCAAGACACATTGTTCAACATCACGTGTGAGAATTAAAGCACATTGTGTGCTGTGTCCAGTTGCTTCGGCATTATTTCTCTCTATGAGCACGTGAACTGTTTTCACCGGCGCATGGAGCTCTTACTGAACATCCTTTGTGTCCAGGACACTGTCTAAAGCTCTACGGGGTCAGCAATTCCTGTTCCAGAAGAATTAACAGCCAAGCAGGAGAGATCCAGACTTGGTAGGGGGAAAATGAAATTTACGACAGGAATTAATTTTTTAAAAAAGGGAAAAAGGCACAAATTGGAAAATTTTACCTCTGCACTCATTATTTGGAAGACTGTTTTTCAAGCAACTGGGGAAGTATAAAAAAAAAATTATCTCTTCTTCCCTGTACTCTATTTGGTGACAGGAATGTCAGGCCTGAACTCATGCTTTGCTTTTCTTTTTTTCATTTTTATTTTTCACGATGTGGTTCCTTAGACACTCTCCCCGTCAAGTAATGTCTTTAAGAAATAATAATAACAGGGCCCAGCGCAATAGCCTAGCAGCTGAAGTCCTCGCCTTGGACACACTGGGATCCCATATGGGAGCTGTTCTAATTCCAGAGGCCTGCTTCCTATCCAGCTCCCTGCCTGTGGCCTGGGAAAGCAGTCAAGGAAAGCCTTGGACCCTGTACCCACATGGGAGACCTGGAAGGGGCTTCTGGCTCCTGGCTCTGGATTGCCGTTTGCTGCAGCTCCAGCCATTGCAGACACTTAGGGAGCAAAATAACAGAGGAAGATCTTCCTCTCTGTATATCTGACTTTCCAATGAAAAGAAATAAACCTTAAAAATAATAAATACATTTTAGTTTTGATGATGTTTACATAACTGAACCACCAAGCAGTGTCTTAACCACTACACCAAACACCCATTCCTGCTTAAGTATAGATAAGTTTTATTTAAATTTTAAGTGACTTTTAATATGGTCCCAAAGAAGTATAATCTGCATCTTTTTTTTTAAGATTTATTTATTTTAATTGAAAAAGTAGATTTACAGAGAGGAAAGAGAGAGAGAGAGAAAGATCTTCCACTACTGGTCCACTCCCCAAATAGTCTCAACAGCTAAGCTGAGCCAATCTGAAATCAGGAGCCAGGAGCTTCTTCTGGGTCTGTCATATACGTGCAGGTCCCGAGGGTTTGGGTCATCCTCTACTGCTTTCTTGGGCCACAGCAGGGAGCTGGATGGGAAGTGGAGAAACTCAGACGTGAACCAGAGCCCGCATGGGATGCTGGTGCTTGTAGGTAGACTAGCCAGTTGACTATCATGCCAGGACGGGATCTGTATCTTAGTTGAAGTCTAGACTCTGATGCGCTCATTTAGCTCATTTTAAATGTTCGAAATTCTTAAGTTTAAATGCTCTCTCTTTGAACAGGAGTTCTTGTCACAGACAAGAACGTTTGGACAATTGTGCCATGCTTGCTAGTGGCCTATGAACAAGAGCCTAGGGCAAGGCTAGGGTGGGCATCATACATTTCAGGGTCTCCTGAATGGCCTCACTGACTACCCTAAAATCAATTTCCTTCTTGTTTGCTTGATCCCCAGGGCCCTGTGTAAAATGTCTCACTCAGAGGCTGTCCTGGGTCCAGCTCCATTAGTTCTCCATTGTCACTGGTCATAATGTCCCCTGCTCTTCTAGAATGGCAGGTAGAGAAATTGGTAATAATCTAGCTTTTAGCAATTATTTGCTGACAGTTCATTTACCTGTCCTGACGTTAAACCTGCGAGTGAAGCCAGAAGTCAGATCTACTTGTTCATCTTCAGCTTATGGGACCTGACGCACGATTTCAGGTCTCTGTTGGCTGGGACACTATGATTTCTTCTCAGATTGCTGGCATCTTTTAACTTCATTACTCTGTGGCTTATATATAAATCTCTGACCTAAAATCAGTTCACTGATGACTTAAGTCAGTGGAGGTCAAACAAGGACATTTGGCCCCTCCCAAACCTCACCTCAACCAATGGAGCATCCACCTTATCACTGTGCTAACAAATGATCTTTCAGTGTCTAGAAAGAATACAAGGAAGGAAGTGATAAAAGCAGGACTGACTTAGGGGAGCTACCCCCAGGGTGTAAACTTCGCTTTGAGCTGGTCTGTCTCTCCATGATAACCCTACACTTCCAACACAGCTCCCTTTGCTTGGTCTTAAGCTTTGATTTCACTTTATTATTTATTTATTTATTTTAAGATTTACCTGTTTATTTGAAAGGCAGATTTAGTAAAAGAACAAGATATCTTTTTAAAAAGATGTTATTTTTATTGGAAAGGCAGATTTACAGAGAGAGAGACAGAAAGGTCTTCCATCACTGGTTCACTCCCCAAATGGCCACAACGGCCAGAGCTGAGCAGATCTAAAGCCAGGATGCAGAAGCTTCTTCTGGGCCACCCAAGTGAGTGCAGGGAGATGGATGGGACATGGAGCAGCTGGGGTATTAACCGGTACCCATATGGGATCCCAGTGCGTGCAAGGCAAGGATTTAGCTACTGGGCTATTGCACCAGGCCCAACAAAGAGTTATCGTTTATCAGCTGGCTCACTCCCCAAATGGTGCAATGATCAGAGCTGGGTTAGGCCAAAGACAGGAACCTAGAACTCCATCTGAGTCTCCCATGCAGTATTAAAATAAAATACTGAATGCTCAAGTCAAGCAAGCATAAATTATTCGACATATAGAATAAGTGAAATCAGGCCAGCATTGTGATGCCGTGGGTAAAGCTGCAACCTGCAATGCCAGCGTCCAATAAGATATCTACTACAAATGCCTCTGGGTGGATTAAGGAACCATTAGCTATATACATGGAAGTATGAACTAGGTACGTCAAAATACTCTCCTACTAACATCTAACCAAGATTAGCTATGCTGGGGAAATGACAAGTTAAGCAAAGCGGAGGAAACTACTGGTGACTTTGGAGAGAAGAATGTAAAACACAGGGCAGGTAGGCAATGAGGACAGTTATCTTGGAGCCCAGGAAGGCAGGAGAAGGGCTCTCCCTTCTTTCCTTTCTATGCTTTAACACTAACTCAAGCTCCAGGCATTAGGGTATGGAGGAGTCACACCAGGAGTTATAGATGCCTCACAGACTAGCCTGGGAAGCTAAGCATCATTTCACTGTATCACTTGGCATTTCAGGCCAGCTTCTAGATTCAACTTCCCAACCATGCAGGCCAATCCATTCTTTTCTTTTAAAAAATTATTTAGTTACTTAGGCAGAAATACACAGAAAGAGAGGTCTCCCACCTGTTAATTCTTTAAATGGCCATGCCATAATGGTCAGAACTAGGCTGGTCCAAAACCAGGGGCCAGGAGCTTCTTCTGAATCTCCCACTGCTTTCCAAGACACATTAGCAGGGAGCTAGATTGGAAGCAGAAGAGCTAGGCTTGAAACGGCACCCATATGTAATTCCAGCATCACAGGCTTTACCTGCTGAGCTACAATGCCAGTCCCCAATCCACTTTTCATTGGGGACCGTACTTTCTTTGCAATAAAATCGCTGTTTGACAGAGCACTAAGTGTTCAGTCTCATCACCAAACTGAGACCTATAGTCCCTGAAGAGAATCCCACTGAGACGAGGACTAAAGCAAAACAAAGGTCTCTTGTGACCATCTTCCAAATCCCTGGTAAAGTCTGCACGTTGCATGGGTCTGTATTTCCAATTACTCATTATATTTCAAACATTATTTTGCATATGGCATCTTATGTACTATCATGCATAGGACTAGGTGGTCCCCCAAAAAGGGGTATGGTGGTAACAAAACATTCCTATTAAAAGAGAAGCTATTTTGATTCTGTATCAAATCCTACCACAGTGAGGCATCTGTATACACTAAGATGAAATCCTCCTTAGAGTGAAGAAGCAACCATCCTCTGTACAACACTCTCATGAAAACGTCCCAACAGGGGGTCCCAGGTGTCTCCTGCACAGTGCTCAGAGATGCTGCCAGCCTGTGCTACCCTGGGGGAGGCTCCTTCTGCTGCCTTTACAATGGAGTTCATTGTTTCAAGTGCTCTCCAAGGCAGATTAGAGTGGTTTTTTTTTTGACGCTGAATAAAGACAAATCTGCAAGCTAAGGATAAAGAACTCTACACTGTCTTTGAAGCCCATTTCACATTAAGTAACGGAGTTTCCTCATGGGGACCAATTATGAAATCAGCAGGAAAATGGCAGTAGTGCATACCAGAGATCAAACACTGCACATGCCCCGCCTACTTCCCCACGAAAATAAATACGTGCACACACTAGGTCTCATCCTAATACGGTAAAGAAACATATGTACGTTTAATGAAATAACAAAAAATAAGCTCTCTAAAAATAAGCTCCCACCCCATCTTTAGAAATGTTCAGTTGAGCTTACCAAAAACATTAATTATCAAAGTATCAACAACACAGTATTTGCTGGGACAAAAAAGTATGAAATGTGTCTGAAAAGGGGGTTATCAGAGGCACCACAGCAACCCCCAAAGTAGTCTCCCTCCTGCTTGGAGGTTGCAGAGCCTGCCCCACTTATCATTCACTTCACCACCACAACTGGGGAACATTCTGACTTCTGTGAGATTAACAGCAAAACACTTGAGGGTAGGCATCTGGCACAGTAGCCCAAGTAGCTGGGTGTCTCAGCTCAGCTCCTGACTCCAACTTCTCGCTAATTTGCACTGAGGGAGCAGGTGATGGTGTAAGTAGACTGGTTCTTGTCCCCGTGTGGGAGATCCAGCTTGAGTTTCCAGTTCCCAGCTTCAGTCCTAGCCCAGCCTCAGCTACTGTGGACATCTGGAGAGTAAATAAGTGGAGAGCCACTCTGCCAAATGAGTGTTTAAAATGAGAAAAAAATTAAAACTCAATGCACTCATCTATATTACTGGAATTAAAGGATTACCTGACAAAAGATCTGGCAATGTTAAAAGCATGGGTTTTAGAAGCCACAGAAGTGAGTCTGCATTCTGGCTAGAACATCATGAGAAATTATTTCATTGCTCTCTAAGCGCCTGCTTCCTCAGTATAAATTGGGGTGGTGACAGCAGCCAGTTTTGGGTTGCTATAAAAAGTAAGTGACAAAAGACATGGAAAATGTTTGGTTTAAACTGAGTGACAAAAGCATTTATCTAGTGTTATTTATGATGACAATAACATCCTAAGAGACCTCATAAAGAATCTAGTGCCTTAACTCCCAAAGTCAGCCAGACCAAGTAGCCAGCTATCTTCCCCCATTTGATAAGGGTTGACAAGTGCCTTATTTTGGCCAAAAATACCAGTAGCAAGGAACTGCAAATATTCTCAGGGGACACAAGAAGCACAAACTTCTCCCTAGAGTCAGGCCATCTGAGAAGCCATGCTGAGTCCTCCTCTCTCCTGCGTATTGATATGGAACTAGTAAGGGTTTAAATAAGATGGGCTGCCCCATTCCTTGTGGGCAGTGAAGTTGGTGGAGTTGACATAATATTCCCCCAAATATCTCCAAGTCCTAGTTATGTCTCCTCAGCATGATCAATGTAGGTGCTTACAGTTTGCTTTCAGAAATTATAAAAGTTAAATCTATGTACTTTGTATGTTAGTAGTGAGTATTCTAATTGGATATCATAAGGTTCTTAAGAAAATACTATCGTCTACTAAAACATATGTAAAATCTAACAGATGTTATTATATAACATGTTATGTAATTCAATAATTCCAATTATAAACTACTTCCATAAATTGATGACAAAAATTAATTGTGTAATAGTTGACATACAAAAGAGTACGTGTAACTAACAGGTACATTATGGAACATGAGCATAAACTCCAGAATTGTTAGCTATGCCCAACTAAAGCCTTGGGAATGCAGACCTCTTACTGTTGCTACCTCTGTGCTCCTTCATCATTTTAGCTCTGTGCCTTGTGTTCAGAAGTTCTCACTCTCTTGAATTTATCATTCTCATGCTTTTCAAAATATGGTCCATCTTAACACAGCATCTTAAGTGCATACTGTTTAGTATAGCTAACTACTATAAGGAGCTATGAGATGGATCCAAGGTTGGTCTGACAAAGTGCAAACAGCAAGGGCCGAACTATGATGGTGTCCCCATACTTTCTTAACAAGTATTACATACTTCCGCCATCATTCTTCTAAGAGAACCAAAGCTCTAGTTCTTCTTTTGGCTTCTGTCTAGAGAAATAAGGAATTTACCTTGATTCTCATTTAAAATAGGCATTTGTCTGCACCTATGTTGTCTGAAAGGGAGTAAAAACATCTGTCCACCTGGGATGAGTCTTTGCTGTTTCACTGGGGTGGGCTTGAGACTGACCACCATGCAAGTGAGCGGTACTTCATGGAGTGAAGTGAGTCACAGTCAATTGGATGTCTGGGTAGTTGTGAGTCTGATGTAACCGGCTCCCCCATTAATAATAAGCAGAGGACCATTACTGCCTGGTTGATCACAGTTTGGCCAAATTTCCCTCAAACTCTGCTAAGGATTATGATTTTGTCACCCTCTTCCAGAAAGTCATGCCCTAGTTATTAAGAAAGGAAGAAAAAATGTGTTGAAAGGAATTGCTACAAATGTGATCAGGAATTAATCTTCCTGTAGGCTACCCCATCCAAGGCACACCTGTGGGTAGAAGACCCAGGCCTATTAGTAAGACAAAAAAGCATGATCCATAGTGCCATAAGCAGCAAGAGTCTTAACATGTTCACATCAGTCTTCCTTGCTCCCAGATTCTACGGGGTGACCCAGATGAGCACAGATAGATGCATGCACATGCAAACCTGGACCTTTGTAAATGACTAGTAGGCATGTTTACCCTCTGCTGTGCAGGGAGATGGCTCCCTCACGCACGGCTATCTGTTATGCAAACATCTTTGACAAAGGTATTTAGGAACAAACAGCAGTCAGTGCCTCACCCACAAGTCACACAGCAAACAAGAGAGGCCTCTACAGAACAGTCTTCTATCATGTTCTACTTCAAAACCACATTTTGTTGAAGAAATTTTCTATTGTATGACTTTTGAATTCTGCCCTGAGCACACAGTCATTTTTACAGAGTCTTCTGGAGGAATGTGTCTGTGCGTGGCACAGGATTTCCCAAAAGATGTGTGCTTATCAGGGGACACACAGGTGGTTGACAGGGCTGGACATTCAGAGGAGTTGAAAAATCTTTCTGACTCAGCATTCTCCTCTATCACATAAAAATAGTAATTTGGCTGCTCCACAATATTACTTGAAGATATAATTAATAATTGCAAAAGCTTGGAGACCTGCTGTGAGAGAGCAGCTCAAAGGTACTGAGAGTCACACCCAGCACGTGCATGGACTGTAAGCCTTTCTGAAATGAGGTGGGCACACTTCCACTGTGAAGCCCCTACCTCACATTATCCTACAATTTGCACCCTTCCTTCCCAAACGGTCAGCTTCCGCATGTTACTAATGCACTGACCCTGACAGCAGATTACACTGCAATTTATTCCTTTTCTTTAAACCTATCACATGCCCTACATCACTAACACACTGACCCTGCCTGCATATTATCCTGCAATTTGCAGCCAACTCCATCCGGATGTCCCATGTCCCTCCTAATGCACTGACAGCCCACAATTTGAACTGCATTTTTTGCAGTTTGTACTCATTTTTTTTTAAAATAAAAACTTTTTTTTTAAAGAAAAACTTCTTTCTTTTTGTGTGTCTAGAACTAAAAACCTGAGACTGATGTGGGCAAAGGCAGTGACTGCCACCATAGCCCAAAAAGTGATTCTGGCCTTGGGAAGGAGCTGGGAAGTGATCAGAGATGAGCAGATGGGCCAGGACTGGACGGCCACACAAATGATAAAAAAGAAGAGGTGAATTTCTAATCTGTCCCTTTAAGGAAGCTTCTGGGGGTTCCAGAGAATGAGAAAGATCTAGATGAACCAGCTTAACTCATATTACCTTATTCTCTTCTATAGCATTCTTATGACATAGATGAAGCTTCATAATTTAATAGCTTATTCTAATTTGTACTGTTGTTTCTGTTTTTAAAATTTTTTAAAGATTTATTTTTATTATTTTTTCATTGGAAAGGCAGATATACAGAGAGGAGAGACAGAGAGGAAGATCTTCCATCCGATGTTTCACTCCCCAAGTGAGCGCAACGGGCCGATGCTATGCCGATCCGAAGCCAGGAGCCTCTTCCGGGTCTCCCACGCGGGTGCAGGGTCCCAAAGCTTTGGGCCGTCCTCGACTGCTTTCCCAGGCCACAAGCAGGGAGCTGGAAGGGAAGCGGGGCTGTGGGGATTAGAACCAGCGCCCATATGGGATCCTGGGCGTGCTAGGCGAGGACCTTAACCACTTGCGCCACCGTGCCGGGCCCATGTTTTTAAAATTTTTTTATTGAAAAAAAAATTTTTTTATTGGGCCCAGCGTGGTGGCCTAGCGGCTAAAGTCCTTGCCTTGAACACACCGGGATCCCATATGGGTGCCACTTCTAATCCCGACAGCCCCACTTCCCATCCAGCTCTCTGCTTATGGCCTGGGAAAGCAGTTGAAGATGGTCCAAAAGCCTTGGGACCCTGCACCCATGTGGGAGACCTGCAAGAAGTTCCTGGCTCTTGGCTCCTGGCTTTGGATCAGCGCAGCACCAGTCATTATGGTCTCTTGGGGGAGTGAATCATTGGATGGAAGATCTTCCTCTCTGTCTCTCCTCTTTATATCTGTATATCTCCTCTGTATATCTGACTTTGCAATAAAAATAAATTAAAAATCTTTTTATTTATTTGGAGGGCTTTGAGACTAAAAGAGGAGAGAGTGAGAGAGTTAATGAGATCTTTGACCTGTTAGACTTTTGTACAATATAAATTGGATTATATTAATCCAGTATTACAAAGGGCTAAATTGGGGGTCAAGGGAAAAGAGGAAGGATAAGGCAAATCAAAGGGGAGGTGAAAAGAAGTTTCAGCTCTTGATAGTACTGCCTCATTCCCAAAGCTGCAGCAACAGCCAGAGCTGATCCAGGCTGAAGCCAGGAACTAGGAACTTCATCTGGGTCTCCCACATGGGTGCAGAGGCCCAGGCACCTGGGTCATTCTCCACTACTTTCCCATTATGTGCATTAGCAGGGACTGGATCAGAAGTGGAGCAGCTGGGACTGGAAACAGCTCCTGATAGCACTACCACCTGGTACATTACAGTTCCTGCTTGCACAAATCTAGTCTAACACAGATCGTAAGTCTCTCACCTGCAGAGACATGTCTTATTTGTTGCTGTAACCCAGAGCACCCACACAACGTCAGGTACCTAGCAGGAATGCAACCAATACCAAACGGCAGCTCTACTTGGCTGTGTAGAGATCATGGTGCTAGAACCAGGTTTTCATGCCCTGATGTCCAGATCCTGCATACAAGGCATGAAGGAGGCCACTGTCTACACCGCAGACTGACATTCTCTAAAAAGGTAAAGTAGAGGGCGGGCACCATGGCTCAACAGGATAATCCTCCTCCAAGCAACCAACATCCCATATGGGTGTCAATTCCTGTCTCAGCTGATCCACTTGTCTCATCTAGCTCCCTACTTATGGACTGAGAAAACAGAAGAAGAAGGTCCAAGTCCTTGAGTCTCTGCTCCTGCAGGAGCACTGGAAGAAGCTCCTGACTCCTGGCATTGGATCAACTCGGCTTCGACCATTGTAGACATTTGGAGAGTAAATCAGCAAATGGAAACTTTTTCTCTTTGTGTCTCTTTTTCTCTGTAAAATCTGCCTTTCAAATAAAAATAAATAATTTTTTTTTTTAAAAAAGGCCAGAGTAGGCTAAGGAGAGTGGTTTAACTAAGATAGTCAGTTGAGCAATCCTTGTGCTAGAAGTTTAAGAGTAATTTTGAGTGGGGAACAAGGGGGCAAAGGGGACAAGAAAAGGCTTTGAAAAGGCAGAACCATGCAGGCTGCATGCACAGAATCAGTACTTGGTGTATAATATCTGAACAGAATTCAGTGCTAGGTGGCTTGGGCGCACATTACCTTTTTCCATGATGTAAAATCTCTAAACGTGGGATGTACCTTACCGTCACGGGTACCTTAGTGGTGCATCACAATTCAAAGGACAGAATGTATTCCATCACTAGTAGTGCATGGTATGATGGTGCTCTGAGAATCAATGGTGTCTCAGACTCAATAAAACAAAGAGTTTTACTCCAACAAAGAATGTGGCAGCTGTTCTGATTGGCTGCTTTAATTAAAAGCATTTGGGTTTAGTGATAGGTAAAACAAAGTATCTCAAAAGACATCCTTGCACATGGTAAGACATGGGAAGACTATTTTGAGAGGCAGTGGTGCATTTTAATTCACCACTGTCAATCTCAAAAGATTAATCAGTAAACTCTCTCCTTGACAGAAATCACTATTACGCTACATGATGATGAATGACATTTAACTTCCAAAATTCAAGAAGAGTCTGATCAGTAACACTTTTGTTCAATTGTTTCTGTTATTAAGTTTGTGTCCTTTCTTCTGCCACTATGGAATGTTGATCACTTGGGGGAGGTGGAGCGAGTTAAGACTCACTTGCTCCAAAAGACAAGGTCACCAGGAGAAAACTTCAGTTTGCAGATTCATCCTACCAAAAGATGGTTCTGAAGAATCCTTCATTAGATGACAGGTGAGGTTGGTATTGCTTTTAGTTTTTACAAGGTCAAATACAACTCCATCTACTGGAAACCGATTCTATTTTATTCCTGAGGATGGGAGGAGTTAACCTACATGCTTATTTTTAAATGTCTACTGGACTTCAGGAGCTATTATTGATATAAAAAAAATCCTTTGAACTTTACAGACAGGTTGAATGTGAACCTCAGCCCAAACATGGAAAATAAAGTACTCAATATATACAAAATGGCAGCTCATATCTGAAATCAGAAAATGAAAGGTAAAAATCATTGTCAAAGGCTCACATTTTGATAATTTTCCTCAGATTTGTTCTCATAACACTGCATTAAATATTTTCTTCAAATATGAAATCACATGAAACCAAGCATTATTCTTACTGCCTTATGTATAAGGCACAGGGTACATGTGATATAGCTATCCACATCTCTACTTTGGGCAGTTACTTTAATGATTATTATGATTCAGTGTCTAACTTTTCAAAAGCATTCTAAAAGACAACAGTGAATGTGATCATTTATCTTAAACTTCTTTGAGATCTAAATTCACTTTCCATCTTGACTCTTCTAATTTTCACCTTGTGTCTGATTACTTTACAAGGCATATGTCTCTTTCTTCTTTTAATTGCTCTTTGTTCTTCTTTTTAAAAAATTACTTGTTGCTAAGCAATGTGCATACCATTAGGCTATACATTCATTATCTTTGAATATGGTCTACCTGCTGTTACTTTTTTTTACTACTTTATCTTATTTGAATTGGTTCAAACAGTATTTTCTGATCTTTTTAAACCTTTCTTTTGCCAAAATGAATTTCTCCCTTTCTTTCCCTCGATCTTTACTCAATAGCAATATTTAGTCCTGGTTTTTTTTTCTGTTCTGTACTATTTTTGTTAAGCTCTGTTGAGCAGAATGTTACATAATATGACCATTTTTCTCCTTATCTTATTTCTTTTTTTCTGTATTTACAAATAGAAAAAAATACTTCTACTTTTATGAAATGTAGATCAGTGCCTCTTATTTTCCTTTTATTATTTTTTGCTTTTCCAGATGTTGGTTCCTTTCCATCCCTCATCACCTCTCATTCACCTTAGTGATTAGAATATTAACTATGACAAAACCCTACAAAACCACATACTTATCCAATCTATTTTAAACTCACAGCGGAGAGGGTCAAATACTATCACTCCTCATTGTATGTTCCTATGAAGGGTGAAGCACAATGCAAAACGTGTTTGTACAGGTGCTGAGAGTTATAAGTTCAAGTATGTTGTGATGATTCTTGTATAGTGATTTTGACTTTCTCTCCCCAGTCTTTGTCAAAGAATGTAATGCCAGGGGAACAAAAAAAGCTATGAGAACAAAGTAAAGAGACTGTTAAAAACAAAAACAACAAAAAACCCAACACCCTATCTGTGATGGTTTACTTACACAGGTGAAAAACTAACAGTATGTTCCGAACACCTCTTTCTCTCTATCCATCTAATTAGGTTAGTTGGGGGAGGTGTGGGTACAGCACATTAAATTGGTTTTGGGGGTGCTCACATCCCCCAAAAGAGGGTATGTGTTTCAAAACTTCCGCACTTCAGATCCAAAGTCCATGCGCCTGAGCAAGAAGGTCCACAAAGGCATCAATTAAAGAAGGCAAAACCCAAAGTCACCAATTTGACTTACATAGGAGAGAGATAAGCAAAACACATCATCACCCTTTAGTGAAATTTTCTGTGGCAATGAAAATGAATGAACTCATGTATCTTTACTGGACATATCTCAAAAGCTTAATGCTGAGTGCTTGATTCTGTACAGTACCACACCATGTATGAGGGTACTTGAAAAATTTTGAGAATAACTGGAGCTAAAATGTGATTTTGATGAAAAAAAAAAATCTGAAATCCATGCATAGCTTCTTCCTGATATGCATTTTCCATTAGCCTGTTGATACCTCCTTCTCACACTTGAAAATATACTAACAATGTTATTAACAATAAAAAAATTAAAAAGAAATAAAAAAGAATGAAAAAAGAAAACATACTAAACAAGATGATGTATTGTTTGTTAATAAGTACCTATGCAACTACATTAAAACATGCATAGATGAATGAATATAAAAATATAGATGATGGTTCTCTGGATGGAAGGAGAAAGAATGAGTGAACGAGCAGCCGAGGAAGAAGGCTTAAAGGTTTTCAGCTCTATTTCTAATATTAAAATTATGATAGAATTATGGCAAATATTAAGACATGACAAAATTTGCACATTTTACTGTTGAAAATACTTCCAGATAGCACCATCAGACTGAGGTATATAATTAGTATCTTCAAATTTGGCAGGAGTCTCACTTGATTGTAATTTTGATGATTAATAGTAGATACACAATCCTCAGACATAGCCTAGAGAATCAGAAATTTTAACCAAGCTGAAAGATGAAATGTATCCAGTGTTGACTTTTAAATTACCTAATTATTGGCACCTACACCAAAGGTTAATATGGATATTCTCTTCAACTCCTACATAACTCAAAATAATAATAGTAATAATAATAATGTAATACAAACCAAATATCACATCTAACATATGAAAGAGAAATCTTCCACCCACCGGCTCACTTCTAAATAGTTTCAACAGCCAGGGAGGGCCAGGTAGAGGCCAGGAGCTTCTTTAGGTCTCCTACATGAAGCAGGGGCCTAAAGCTTAAGCCACCTGCTGCTTTCTCATGTACATTAGCATGGAGCTGGAGTGGAAGTGGAGCAGCTGGGCTTTGAGCTGGTGCTCACATGAGATGCTGACACTGCAGGTGGAGGCTTAGCCTACAATACCACAATGCCAGCCCCTAAATCTTATTTCAAAAAAGACAGCAAAGGTCTCCAGCAACTAGATGCACAAAACCACACAGAAGAACAATGGATTAGACACAAGTTTTCTAAGCCTGAGAAAATACAGGACCTTTCATGTCATGTCATAGTTTGAAGTTCTAGAATTCTTTAAAAAGTTAAAACTAGAAATAACTTTCTTTCTATATGTGAGTGCTTAAGTAAGTATAATATCTCAGTCATGCAGCATCTATTTCTATGTGGTATATAAGTAAAAAACAGCATTGATATTACATCAAAATAAAATAAAGCTGAAAATAAAACAACAAAGAAACCATAAGGTATTTTTGGAAAGACACTACTGCAAAATCAACATTTTTCTAGCATGCGTACCAACCATTTTGAAAAGAAAACAGACTGTAAATATATTCCTTGGAACAGGTGCTAAGGAATAAAGAAACTAGCTCAGACAAGAATCAGAAAAGCAGGTGACTCTGAACAGTAAAATAATATTACAGCAAGACATTAAACATCTGTATCATATTTCAGCACATGTGTTAACAATCAAGCTTTTCTTGAAGTTACCACGTATTTTTTTGGGAATGGATATGGCAAACAGTGAATTCTCTCATTTCAATCATAAAAACATAATCTGAAGCGCACTTGAAGAGAGGCAAGCTCTTAAGCACAAGCTATATCCCAGATGTGCTTCCAGGAACAGTTGAAGACAACCCCCCTGGTCATGGTCCAATACGCTGAAACCAGCAATATGGCCAAACCAGTCTGGAGCATACCAAGGAAGTACAGAAAGTAGAAGATGTCATCAGTGTGATGGAACATGCATGTTAACCTTTATCACTGCTGACTTGGTAACAGAGATGGGGGCCTTTGGTGGCAAGTGGGTTGTGAGTACTCATGAATGGGATTAGTGTCTTCATAAGGCTGAATGGCCCTTCCACTTTGTGAGGACACAGCTGGAGGGAAAACTTAAGAACTAGAAGGCCCTAGGTTAGATCCGTTGGCTCCTTGCTCTCGGAGTTTTCACCTGCCAGAAGTATAAACAAGGAGCTAGCAACATGGAACAGTGGATAAAGCTGCCTCCTTCAACACTGGCATCCTATACAGGAATTGGTTCTTGTCCCAGCTGCTTTACTTGTGATCCTTAATCGTGACCTGTGTAAAGCAGTGGAAAATGGCCCAAGAGGTTGGGCTCTGGTTATTCACACATGGGAGATTCAGATGACGCTGCCATCTCCTGGCTTTGGATGGATCAGCCCCAACTATTGCAGCCATCTGGGGGAGTGAACCAGTGGATGGAAGATATGCTTCTATATCTAACTCTTCCAAATCAAACAATCTTTTTTTTTTTTTTAGAAAAATGGTGAATGATCAACAAATTTTTTGTTAAGGAAAAACTATACCGTTCATTGTTTTTGTTTATGCAGCCTGGACTAAGAGAGCTACATTGTCTTTGTTCATTGACAGGCCTGATGCCTTCTCTATTGCAGTTCTAATGGGTCAGCTCTGAAGATGTCACAGGAAATACAAAGTACAATGGAAGCAAACTGATGCTTGAAGGGCAGACAAACCTTCTGTAGGACAATGGGGAAACATCTAAGATTGTCCAAGCCAAAAACACAAGGGCTGGGAAAGGCCTGAGAGGTCAGGAAGGGTAGACAGACAAGGATTAGAATGATTTTCCACATTGGAAAATTAAGAGTCATGAGACAACCTTGAAGGTTAACAAAAGCTAAACAAAGATAATGGTCCTGAGGATCCATCAACAAACTCAGACAAAGTCGTTCAATCAATTATTATTTTTAAATTTATCTATTTGAAATGAACAATGATAGAAAGAGAGGAAGAGATGGGGAGACAGATCTTTCACTGGTTCACTTCCAAGGACTGGGCCAGGCTGAAGTCAGGACCCAAGACCCTAGGTCTCTCCTGTGAGTGGCAGGGGCCAAAGTAATTGCACTGCCTTCCCAGTAGGAAGCTGGATTGGAAGTGGAGAAACTGGGACTCAAAACCACACTCTAATATGTGATTTCTGGTCATAACTCATGGTTTAACATGCTGTGCCACAAAGCTGACGTGCTATTATATTATACAAGGCATAAATTATAATAAGAATTTATCTCAACAAATCTTGAAATTAAGTTCTAGAGAAGTAATTTTTTTAGAAATATAATCTTGATGAAGAAAACAGTGATTTATTTTCATAAATAATGTACACAATGAAAGACCTGAGATTCAATGACAATCATTAAATTATATTACCATTTCCTGATACTACGCTCTAACATCATATAAAAATAAGTATTTAGTTTCTTTTTAATGACATGTGATACAAGAATAAAAAGTGATCAGAAGAGTAGGTGTTTATCTCTAAAAAACAACCAAACATATAGCATAATTAAAATGTCAGCACTGCTACACCTTAAAAATGCATTGCTGATTTTATACATTTTCTACATTTCTTTACAAATGAATAACCTTTCCCAACAACACTCAATGAATCTAATCACATAGCCAATAAATCAATATTTGGAAAATAGAATTCAGAAAGAAAAATTCTGGATAAAAAGAAGAAATTCTGGCAACTTCATGTTTGGGGAAGTTCAGATCAGTTTCTCCCATTGAAAAAATAACCACATAGTCCGGAGAAAACACCAGAACAAAACTCTTTTAAAATTACTGAGGAGTTAAAGTGATAATGGAGAACTGCAGGCCAGTAGGTCATACTCAGAGAGGAGTGGAAAGTAGGCATCCCAAATCCACCTTGCCTTTAAGGCACTCCTGTGATGTTCACTTGAGTTTTGGTGTCACAGCTTTGTTGGGGAAGAAGACAGAATTTAAGATCTAGAGCTTGATGAGGCTGGGTCTACTTACAGGACAATTTCCTCACATGAAGCTGAAACCCAAAAGGCTTTGTGAAAGAGTCCCTGCTGGGGGGAAAAAAAAAAGGTAAAGAAAAGAAAAGATAAGCCATTTCTGATGGGTCTGGAATGTTGACTGGTCCTGGTAGAGCAGAACTGTGGATCAAAGCGCACCTTTGAGTGACTGCTGAAATGCCCACCTATGAAACTGCTTGAACATAACCTGTGCTACTACTGCTCCTGGGAGCCTAGCATACACAGACAAGCTACTCCACGGAGGAGTCCTTCATCCTGAGCCGCAGGGATGCTCGCAAATTATTTTTCAAGGTCAGTGAGTCCCAGAAAGTCACATACAAGTTTAGAAGCAAATAAGTCATCACTTTTAACTAGTTCTTCTGTTTAAAAAGAAATAGCCTAGTAAGTCTTTAGGGTATAGGGAACTATAAATTTTGACACAGGTAACTTCAGTTAATATCTTGTTATAGTCTTTCAATCTTTGTACTTTTAATGGATTTGCAGTGCTTATAATCTGGGATACCTTGGTAGAAATGGGAATTTTTAAGCAACAGAAAACAATGTATTTTCTTTTTCAAAAAAGTATTTTTCAGAAAAAGTCTTTTTCTTTATTTAAAAGGCAGAGTTAAGACACACACACACACACACACAAACACAGACAGTGAGAGAGAGAGAGAGAGAGAGAGAGAGAGAGAGAAGAGCGAAAGCTTCTGTCTATTGGTTCACTCCCCAAATATTCACAATGGTCAGGATGATGCCAGGCAAAGCCAGGAACCAGGTCTCCCACGTGGTTTCAGGGGCCAAAGCACTGGAGCCATGTTCTGCTTCCTGTCCAAGCCCATTAACAGGGAGGTGGACAGGAAGTGGAGCAGCAAGGTCTTACCCTAGTGCCCATGTGGGATGCTAGCACTGTAACCAGCAGCTTAACTCATTGTACCACAAACATCAGCCCCCAAAACAAGGCGTTTTCAAAAGCAAGAGGTTTCTGATTATTTATCTTTATAGTTTTAACATTCTAAAAAATCATAGGTAATATTCTACATACAAATAGTAAGATCTTTTGCCAAAAGAAAAAAAAAAGGGGGTGGGGGAGTCTCTCTTACTCACTGCATGAGGTAATGTAACCTTTATAGCACAAAGTTTGCTAGTATCTGAACTGGGATGTATTGCATGTACAGTGCTTAAATTGGTACTGAGGTTTCCTTTCCTGTTCTGAGTATATGAAAAAGATAGAAGCATACCCCAATTAGATTAATAACAAAAATATAAGATAAGGGGATATAGAAAGTAAATACACACATATGTCATTTATATTAGCAGACTGGAAAAAAACAATATCATCTCAATAGACAGGAAAATAGCATGTAATAAAATTTAATCCTTAAATTTTTTTTGATTTTTTAAAAACTGATCTTATTTGTTTCTTTATGGGAAGATAGAGTCTCAGAGAGAGAAGGTCAGAGTGAGATCTTGCCTCTGCTGTTCCCTCCCTAAGTGGCTGTAATAGCGGGGGTTAGGCCAATCTGAAGCCAGGAGCCAGGAGCTTCTCAAACCTAAAAAACATTCGAGGCAGGCAGTGTGGTACACTCAATTAGACTACCAAATGGAATACCTGCATCCGGATTAAAGTGCCTTGGGTTGAGTCCTACTGCCACTGGTGATCAAGCTCTCTGCTAACAAACCCGAGTTCCTGGGTCCATACCAGCTATGTAGGTGATCTCAATGGAGTTATGGGCTGCCAGCTTTAGTCTTGCCCAGCTCTAGCATGCAGATGGAATATGTCTGCACCTATCTCTCTCTGCTTTTCAAATAAACAAATAAAATTTTAAGAAACAAATAACTCCTGATAAACTAGATGGGCACATCTTCAATCTGATTATGGAATCCAACTGTAAAACATCTAAAGCCATGATAAAGTTATGTGATAAAATTTGAATTCTTTCCCCCTTGCACGACAGAAGAAGATACCATCATTATTGGACATCCTAACCAATGCAGCAAGTGAAGAAAAAGAAGTTGAAAATATAAAGATTCGGTACTATTTTCCATAGTATTGTTTATTTTCTTTATAGAAATATACTTAAAATCTTCAAATTTAGAAATGCTGTTGAAATAGGATCAATATGGAAAAAGCAATTTCAGGGGCAGATGTTAACACTTAAGATGTCCCTTGGGATGACCGCATCTCCTGTTAGAGTGCCTAAGTCTTGGCTATATTCCCACTCCCAGCTTCCTGCCAATGAGCGCCCTGGGAGGCAGCAGTCAAGGCTCAAGCAGGTGAATCCTGCCACCCTTGGGAGAGAGCCGGATTGGGTTTTCTGAACTGAGCTTCAGTTTCTGGCTTCAGTGTGCTCAACACCAGCTATTGTTAGCGATTTGGGGAGTAAATCAACAAAGATATTTCTCTCTCTCTCTCAACTTTGAAATACATTTTAAAAAGTAAATTTAAAATACCAATTTTATTCTATAATGCAATTTCAAAATCTATGATTTATAAAAAAAAAGCAATCATAAAATATGTAAGAATAAGTTCAACAAAATAAGAGAAACACTTGCCCGCAATACAGAATAGTGATTAAAGACAGGAACAGGCACCTTGGGTCAGGATCCTGTCTCTGCTGTTTATGGCTGTGTGATCTCCAGCAAGTCAATTAACCTCTCTGCACCTCAGTTTCCTATGTGTGCTGTCTCATACTAATAAGATCCACCTCATAACATTGTAGTGAAGACTGAATATTAAGGAGCAGAATGAGACCTGGCACACAGGAAATGTGTAAGTGAAAATCATTATGTTTATGATGGGAACAGTGGGGGTGTGATGGTACAGAGAAGTATAAACATTTTCTGAAAGGTTTTAAAGAATAATCCATTAAATGGAATTTATTCTATACTTATGAATAGAAGACAGCATCATTAAGACGTCAACTTTCCAGAAATAGCTCTGTAAATTCAATGCAATATTAATAAAGATGTGAACAAGGTTTTAGATTTTTCTTTTAAAAATTATTAATTTATGCATTTTATTTTTTAAAGATTTATTTATTTTTATTACAAAGTCAGATATACAGAGGAGATACAGATATATACAGATATAGAGAGGAGGAGAGACAGAGAGGAAGATCTTCCGTCCGATGATTCACTCCCCAAGAGACTACAATGGCCAGGAACCAGGAACCTCCTGCAGGTCTCCCACGCAGGTGCAGGGTCCCAAAGCTTTGGGCTATCCTCGACTGCTTTCCCAGGCCACAAGCAGGGAGCTGGATGGGAAGTGGAGCTGCCGGGATTAGAACCAGCGCCCATATGGGATCCCAGCACATTCAAGGCAAAGACTTTAGCTGCTAGGCCATGTCGCTGGGCCTGATTTATGCATTTTTATTTTAAAGGCAGAGAGAAAAAGAGAGGCAGACAGAAATCACCCATCTGCAGGTTCACCCTGGCAACTCCTACAAGAACCATGGCTGAGCAGCCCAACTGAAGCCAGAATCATGGATCTTAACCTGGGGCTCCAATGCACAAGGCAGGAACCACAAGTACTGGAGCCGATAGTACACTGCCTCCCTAGGGTGTGCATTAGCAGGAAGCTGGAATTGGTAGTGGAGTTAGGATACAAACCCAGGCAGGCCTAAGAAGACACCCTCTAATGAAATCTAACACACTGTGCCAAATGTCTGTCCCAGAGTTTTAGGATCTTTACAAGCTAGTTATATAATTTATATGGACAATCACAGAGTTGGGAAGAATCAATAAACTGATAAAGCAGAAAATTTAAAGGAGAGAAACTAGCTCTACAGATCTGAGGATAATGCAATATTGGTACAGGGACAGATTAAAGTGCCCATAGAACAGAGCACACAGGAAGGGAGACAGCAGGCGCAGCAGCAGAGAAAAGAGCCAAATGAGAGTTGGAGAGAGCCATTATTTGCACAGAACCAAGGGAAACGGGGCTCTCATATGCCCTGTTATACTCAAAAATTGATTCTAGAAGACTCAAGGATTTAACTGTCAACAGCAGAACGTTGAGGCAAATATAGGTATTAGCTCTCTGAACCTGAGTAAAATACAATCACTTTAATTAAAAAAAAAATTACAATTTCATCCCAACAATATTTTTACTTAGCTACCTAAAGATACCTAAAAAAGGTGAATGGACAAGCCACAAATTGTATAAGATATTTGCTGACAAAATACACATGCATAGGAACATATATCAAGAACACATTTAGAGGAATAAAAGCTGCAATTTAAAAAATGGATGAAAGTCATGCATGAATATGCCACAGAAGAGACAAATAAACATGAGCGATGACAGATAACTCATTACTCATCAGAGAAATACAAATCAGGCCCACCACAAGATTCCAAACACTGGACTGGAAAAGACTGAGAAGTCTGACGTGAAGATCCTAAGAGCTGACAAGGATGCAGAGCAACAGGCGCTCGCACGGCCTGCTGCTGGACACGCAGATGGACAGAGTGGAAGGACCATGTAGCTTTACAATTACAAATCATTATATACCATCTCAGTAATCAGCTGCAAACCTTACGACCCAGAAGTAAGTTTAAAGTAAGTAAGAAGACACAAGTAAGTTTCCTGGCATTATTAGTTATTAACAGCAACAAATATAATTGGGAAAAAAACAGTAAATACCCATCAATAAGAAAACAGATAAACCATGGTTAATCTATACTACAGGATTCTACACACATTTTAAATGGATGAATTATAATTATACATAAAGTAAGAATAACTATTAGAAGAATTATTGATATATGTGACATTTTCCTATTATAAAGTTTCAGGATGAAGAGATTAAATGTTAGGGAGATGTTGAGTATATATAAAGAAGAATGCCTGGGTATATTTAAGTAAGTGGTTATACTGTAGTTATTGGGTAGAATATATCACTTCTATTATTCAACATGCTAACAAATAAAATAAAGGTAGTTATGCACGGAAAATTATGCTTTAAAAATAACTACACACATTTACAAATGTATATCTAGTTACAATCTGATTCAAAGCATTGCACTATAGTTTTAATTTATGCAAACTGTTAATATGCCATTTTGGAATAATTTACCATAACATTTAACTTATTTATGCAACCTACTGGGAAGACTAGCACATAAACACAGTTTAAAATAAGGAAGGAAAACAGTATACATTATTTCCATAAAGCCAATTTAAGGAGCTATGCTGAGCAACTCCTTCAATACTAAGAAACCCAAACAATTCAATCGGCAAAAGCCAAATAACCAAAACCTAGCAGTCAATGAAATCTACCTTAGAAATTCACACCAGCATTATACAAAGAGAGAATAACTCTATATTTCTATAATTCACTGCAATGGCAAACACACTAGGCAGCGGCTGAGGGGCCTGGGTCCTAATTCTGTTCTATGCCCACTGAGATATATACTGCATGTAAAACAAGAGACTGTTCTTTCTATGCATTGGAAAATCTGTGGCCCTTCTCCGAAACTATACTAATGAAGAATTAGCAAAACCAGGAAGTATTTCCTTAATACCATTATCACCACATGTAGTTTCTACTCAAAAATCTTTGGAAGATGGCAATGTCCGAAAACTCTGGGAAACAATGATGTACTAATACAGCATTAACATGCTAATGTGTGGTGAAACCCATTAAAACAGAAAGGCTGTCTTGCACACGGAAAGTTGCCAAAGAGGTAGAAAAATGTGCTTTTTGGGACATTGGAGGTGTTTTTTGGTACAGCCTTTTCACACAATTATATTGAGATAAAAAAAAATCACAGTTTAAGCACTAAGTGTTAAATTCTATAGGTTTGAAAAGTGATGTAAATCTTAGAAAATGATTGCTAAACTGGGTAATCCAGGAAAGAAAGGTTAGTAACTGATCCAAGAAAAGCCAACTACTGCAAGGAGCAGAAAATCCTCAGGGTGCTCAAGTGACCCTGCAGGGGCTCTCCTCTACATAACTCTCAAGGGACATGCCAAAGAGTCTTAAACTTTCACCTTCTGTAAGTTTCCCAAAGCCTCTGGAAGAGTTCATATCCTAGACAAATACCAAAGCACTCCCCCTTACCAAAGAAAAGACAAACCACAAATAGAGGAAGATTTCAGTGACTTACAAATGCGAAAGAATTAGAACTCAGAATATAGAAAATAGCCTTTATGTGGGCCAGTAACATGAACAGGAATAGATATGACAGAAGACCCAAGTGATGGTGAGCTTTACTAGTAATCAGGGAAATTAAAATATAAGATGCTATCTCACACCCCTCAACTGGCAAAAACAAGAATTTGACAGCAAATGTCACTGATGGCACAGAAAGAAGGGAATGCTGATGTGCTGTTAGTAAGAGATCCTACACACCCATGAGAAAAGCAGGTCAAGCCGCTGACATGTGTATGCTACATCACCTGCAGGGGCTCTATAGACCCTCCCACCTGTGGACAGGAGAGACAAGAATGTTCACTGCAGCATCACTGGTGGTAAAAATGAGGCCCATGTGAAGTCAGAAGGACGTGACGGGGAAAGGAATCTGGGGAAAATCTGTCCTCCGGTTTATGTATTTCCAAGCAGAGGGACCAACATTCCAGCCTCTCACTCTTAGAAAAGTGACCTGTCCATGGGTGCCCCCATTTTCCTCTTCCCTGTGAGAGCCACCTGACTGTGGGGGTCATGCACACTGTTCTGTTCCCCATTTCCACAGAGGAGAGGGGGTTCTAGGAAAGCCATCCAGGGTGGTCCTGGAAGGTTAAACCTGCTTAATCTGGACGGCATGTTAGCAGCACGTCCGTCCCTCCAACAGAGCTATCTCACCAAGAAAGCTGCTATTTTTATCAACTAGTCTCTTACACTGGAGTCTGTTTCAGATTCCAGATGGAAAAAGAGGGTCACGACAGAATACTACACATCAGGGAGAACTAATGAAGGAAGCCTGTCCTAAAAACACAATGGTGAGAGATAAAAGTAATTTGCATTTGTTTATGGTTTTAAAATAAGCAGAACAGAAACATGTATTATTTAAAATATGTAAAAATGTAGCATAAGAAATAAAGATACACATGAATGATTTAGAAACTTCAGGATAATTATTATCTCTGGGGCAGAAGAAGGGAGATGCAGCCAGGGAGAGCTATGCAGAGAGATCCAACCACATAGGAGTGGGATGTTCCGCTTCTTAACTTGGGGAGTGAGCACAGATGTTCTTCCTCTGTCTCAAACATACATCCATACCACATAAGCATCTAGGAGAAAACAAGAGCAGAGCTGGAAAGGCTGTGGGCAACTGCCCAGAATGTCCTGCTCCGTCACATTCTGGCTTTGCCAGCTCTTTGTCAGAACCCCCTGCAGCACAGCCAGTAGGAAGAGGCACTGGCCACACTAAGCAGCAGGAAAATCTATCAAACCAAAGAATCAGAAACAGTTAGGGAAAAACAAGAAAAGCAAACATCCAAGGAGTGGAATTGCTATCAGCAAGTCATTGGAAGGGTTATGGAACTTTTGTCCTAATGAAACCTCAACTATTGTCTTTTTTTTTCTCTCTCTCTCTTTTAATAAAGTCTTATTGTTAATTATGCCTGAAGAAGGATTCAATAACTGCTCTTGGCAATGCCTTTCAATGTCTTATAAATCACTGGAAAGTTTAATTCAGTGGAAATCTTTAGTCGGTATATTACAACTACACATGGTCAGAAGCCTCACAAAGGAAACAGTCATTATTGCTTTCTGATCCCTCACCTGAACCAGATCTCCTGAATCACAGCGGGCATGACAGCACAGTCCACAAACCTGCCTCACTCCGGTTTAAAGAAATCATATATTTGAAATTTTCATGTGTTAAACTGCTAACATTTTAAAATTCCTTATTTCTCTCAAAAGAGATATTCAGTTACAAACACACTTCGGTCTGCTGGGTTCCCAAGCCTCAAGATAATTTTCTCATGCCCCATGCCTGCAGTGCAAAGGAACAAATGAATGGTATGCTAAATCCTACAGATCCCTGACCTTAGGTTTGCTACTTGGCCCTGATTATTGCTCTATGATTTTTTTAAAAAGATGTATTTATTTTTTATTTTGAAAAGCAGAGTTACAGAGAGAAGGAGAAACACAGAGATAGGTCTTCTATCCTTTGGTTCATTTTCCAGTTGACTTCAGTGACTGAGCCGATCCAAATCCACGAGCCAATAGCCAGGAGTCAGGAGATTCTTCCAGGTCTCCCAGGTGGTGTCAGGCACTCAAGTACTTGAGCCATCCTCTGCTGCTCTCCCAGACCACAAAGCAAGGATGTGGGTCAGAAGTCGAGCAGCTAGGACACAAAGCAGGACACCTAAGGGATGCTGGTGCCACACGTGGTGCCTTAGCCTACTACCCCATAACACTGGCCTTGTTTTACTCTTTACAACCCAGGGATTCTTAAGATGGCAAAAGAGGCTGGTGCTCACTGAGAGAAACAGTAACTATAACTTAGGAAAAGCTGCTTCATAATGAAAGCTTATCACAACTTCTGCTGCAGTGAGCATATCAGGGTCTTGTGCCCAGCATGTAACCAGCAAGTACAAGTTGTGATGAACTTAAGGAGAACAAGAAACACGAGAAGGTGGTGGGCAGCCAAGCCAAGACACTACAACCTACCAGTATGAATGCTGGGAAGAGAAAAAAAAAAACCCTTCATCTGCCTGCTGTCGACACACAAACATCAATATATAATGCCAATATGTAAGAGTACCCAATATGATAGCAGATACAATATGACATACTATGAGGGAATACAATCAGAATGTAAGAATAACCTAAAATTCTCACTCAGTCTTGCTGTCTACTGCAAACTGTAATCCCAGCAGTATGGTTTTCTCTTAACCGCACAAGCCTGCCACGTATTTCTGAACCTTCTCAGCCTCTATTGAACCTGTTGAACGGCTCTTCTCCATGCTAGCAAGCAGCTTTTCCTCCTTAGGTCTCAGTTCAGTGTTACTCCTCAAAATGGTATTCCCTGACTTCTCTAGCCAAACAATCCTAGGCCAGATGTAATGGCTCAGTAACTAAAACCATCATCTTGCACACCAGGATCCCATATGAGTGTCAGTTCATGCCCTGGCTGCTCCACTTTCCATCTAGCTCCCTGCGTATGACCTGGGAAGGCAGTGGAGGATGGCCCAAAGCCCCGGGACCCTATATCCATGTGGTAGGCCTGGAGGAAGCTCCTGGCTCCTGGCATTGGATTGGATCAGCTCCAGCCGTTGGGCCACTAGGGGAGTGAACTAGTGGATGAAAGATCTTTCTGTCTATCTCCTTCTCTCTGTTAGTCTTCCTTTACAAAATAAATAAATAAATCTTATAAAAGCAATTTTCTGCGGGGGCACTGGTACAGCTGTTGCTGCACAGCTTGGGATGCCAGCTTCCCATGCCAGAGTGCCTAACTCTAGTTGTGATTCAACTTCCTGATACTATGTGTTCTGGGGGGTGGCTGGGCCCCTGCCACCCTCAGGGGAGACCTGGATTCAGTTCCAGAATCCTGACTTCAAAATGGCCAGGTACTGACTGGGTATCTGGGGAGTGAATCAGCAGATTAAAAATTTCTCTCGGGGCCCGGTATGGTAGCCTAGTGGCTAAAGTCCTTGTTTTGCATGCACTGGGATCCCATATGGGTGCCAGTTCTAATCCTGGTGACCCCACTTCCTACCCAGCTCCCTGCTTGTGTCCTGGGAAAGCAGTCAAGGATGGTCCAAAGCATTGGGACCCTGCACCCACGTGGGAGACGCAGAAGAAGCTCCTGGCTATTGGCTTTGGATTGGTGCAGCTCCAGCTGTTGCAGCCATTGGGAACTGAATCAACGGATGGAAGATCTTCCTCTCTTTCTCTCCTCCTCTCTGTATATAAGACTTTGCAATAAAAATAAATTTTTAAAGGAGATTTCTTTCTGTCTCTATCTCTCTGCCTTCCAAATGAGATGAAAACAAACTTTAATAATTGAAAGCAACCCCCTCATACTCAGTCTTTGTCATTTATTCTGTTTTACTTTCACTAGAGCACTTTCTCTCTAACCACGTTAGTCACTGCCTGTCTTCTTCCAAGGGAACTGTGAGCCCACAGACAGCAGAGAACTGCTTTGCTCTTTTGGAGCTCCGGCCTCAGAGCCCAGACATGCATCTGACAGTAGGTCGCTCAATGACCACATGCTGCAAGGATTCATGAACATATACGCCTGTCCATTTCAAATCCCTTCATCTCAAAGCTTGGAAGAATGTAACAAATATACTGCCAATTTTATCAGAGTTTAGAAATCAAACATTGGGTTACATTAAAAATGAGGAAGGGTACATGAAAAAGGAATAACAAAATTAGATAAAGTTATTAACATTACATACTACTCAGGATTGGTACCACTAAGACTGCTGAAGTGAGTGCTGCTATTTAATTAATGTATTTTAATCACTCTGATCTGACCCATTAAAAACTCAAAATAAATCCTTTCACAATTTTTGCAGTAGTCACTAATTTAATCATATTCTGTTAGTAAAGCTACTACATTATTTCCTACCCAAATTGCCTTGTACTTTTCTAGCACTGATATTAGTTATCTCAATATGTCACAAGTATTCTTGCAGTCTGAGAGACAGTAAGAGGTGAAACACAATGTGAACATATTACTGAATAAAACGCTTATAAAATGGGATTCCTCAGCCAGAAAAAGGTGACACAACACATCAGGTTAGTCACTGGGAGTGGAAAGCCCCACGAACAATGCCCCATCTGAGTTCTGCGTGAATCTGGCTCTGGTACACATCTACCAGGATCTGAAAAACTATCTTAGTGAATACACATCTAAAGCAGAAAGCGAGTCCTTGAAAAACAAACTCAAGAATGCTCCAAACACAATTCTACTGGCAAGGTTTCAGAATCTAACTATAGCAGGGTATTTTGTCTCAGTTAAATTTAAACTTCCTCATTTTTCAAGCTAACTAGTTGTAGCTAATAGATTTTAAAATAATGAATAGCCACAGAATTATAAATACTATTCCATCATTATAAAACCAAAGATCATTCTGCCTGATACAAAGTTTCATTTTTAAGGCTATGCAACTGGAAAAAAATTATATAACTCTTGGACAAAAATGGTCATTTTCCATGAAAGAAATGTTACTGGAATATAGCTTTAGCACGAAAGTGAAATAAACATACATTGTTAAGTAAAGGCTACTTTACAATTTGGCAAATACAGTTTGCTTCCAAATAATTGGTCGAAGAGGAGGACAAGGAGGCAACTCCAGGTGTTTCTAAGTTGAGAATATAAAAATGCAGTTTTTAAAGCTTAGAATTTTGAATGTATTAGCCTTTTAAAAATCAAAATTAGGTTTAGATTATGCTCAAAAAACTGTGAGACAAAATTGAAGTTTGGTAAAAGGGCATGTGAACCATCACCATTTGTTGGCCAGCTTAGAGCCCACTTTGAGAGAAGCACAGAATTCTAACCTGTCCTACAACTGTAGCTAAAGGAGCTTCTCAGGCCACACTCAGTATGCGAACCTGGTGGGTCAAAACTCAGCAGCCAATGGAAGAAATGTCTGGCTTCAGATGGGACCCTTGGGTGGGGAGAGGGCATGCACAGGGACATACATCTCTGTTTCTACCTATAAACATACTTATTCCTGCTATGTTTCCATTATACCTGCCCTTAGGTTCAGTCCACCACAGGCTGAGAGGAAAGAACAAGTGGATCTTCATTTGCATGGTGCTATTGAACTTGTAAAAAAGGCTGGTGCAAAAGAGTGTCCAACATCTTCCTGTAGAAATAAATGCTAGTGTGTGATCATTGTTACCCATGGGTAATAATAATACAGTGATAAAAGGAGCATTAGCAATCTTACATGATCACAAGCAATTGGTCTCTCACAAATTACTGCTTAATAGGTTACATAACAAGATCTTATTACATGTGGTAAAAACAAGTAGGAAGTGCAATAAGATCACTTTTTAGATTTAACATTATATGATCTTATATTAAGGTAAACATATGATATCTGATCTTTTGGGATTGGCTCATTTCCCTTAGCATAAAAGTCTTCAGTTGGGCCCATTTGGCCACAAAGAAGTGTATTTCATTTTTTTAATAGCTGAGTAGTATTCCACAGAGTAGATTAACCACAGTGTCTTTATCCAGTCTTCTGTTGATAAACATTTAGTTGCTTCCGGGCTTTTCTTTGTTCGGAGTGCTTTAATTACTGCTTCAATCTCTGCCTCCAATATAGGTTTATTTAGATTTTCTGCTACTTTGTGACTACATTTTCGTAAATTTTCCTAAGTTTCTGAATAATTAAGGCTTGAGGAATCAACAGGAGATTTCATTACTGAAATTACCGACAAATATGTGACAATATGTAACTGAAACATATGAGCTCAATATGAGAGAAACACATGACAGTACCCCTAAAGCCAGTACAGTTACCCTAAGTGTGCATACACACATGGAGGCAGACACAATTGCACACATGTAGGTAACAGCAATGCTCCAGAAGCAACAGAGAAAGACAGTCCCCAACACTGGTTACCACTAAGAGAGAGATCTTAGACATAAAGAACAGGACATCAAAACCAAGCAGGTGACAAATGCTTAGTTGCAGATGCAGAAACTCAAAGTGTGTGACTGGGGCAGGCACTTGGCCTAGCAATTAAGATGCTGGTTAAGACATCTGAATTCTGTGTCAGGGTCCCAGGGTTAAATATCTGGCTCTGGTTCGTAATAGCAGCTTCAGTTTAACGAGTCACTGGGTTGGAGGGAGAGGTGAATCAAGAGAGATGATTCCAACAACTGGGTTCCTGTCACCCACATAAGAGATTCAGATGTTCCTGATTTGCATTTTTGGCCTGGCACAACCCCAGCTGTTGCAGCCTTTTGGAGCATGAAGAGAAGCCCCCACTTACTTTCTCTCTCTCTCATTCTTCCTCCCTCTCTCCCTCCCTCTCCTCCTTGTGCCCCCATCACTATCCCTGTCTCAAAAATACACTAAAAAAAAAAAAGTCTGACTGTGTGACTCAGAACACATCTGAACTCAGTTTTTTGACCTGTAAAATAGGAAGCACAACAGTGTACACTCATCAGGTTATTGTGAGGACTACATGAAATAACGACAGAGCCTGATACGCCAAGCACTTAACGACGAGAGAGACCTCCCACCACTATCATTACCCAGTTTATCATTTGACAAATAGCTCAATAACTCTTTTCTGTCACATTAGCACATGACTACCTGATATTCCTTTTATCAGGATTTGTTTGACTTCAATACAACTGAGATACTTTAAATCACTCTATTCTAATGGCAGTCCTTGTAAATTTTCTACAGCTTTGGGCTCTGGATAATTTATAACCTAGAGAATGCTCCAATTCTATGACAAATTCATTACTGTAACTCATTAAAACAAGTGTGTCAGCTGACCTGTCTGGGTTACAAGCAAACATCTGATGCCTGTGGATTTTCCCTTTATAAAATATTAGTTACATAAAGGGAACAAACTCCTTTATTTACTAAGAGGCATAACCCAGGAAGCTTAAGGACAGAGCTTATTTTTGTTGAAAAAACTGGAAAGAAAAAAAAATCGCATAATTTGATAATGATCTGCAGCATCTAAGAATTTCTTTGAAAGATTTTGCTTTGCTTGGAGTACAGGAAACAATTTAAAAACATCAGATGTTATGGCAAAACTGTGGCCCTGAAAGAAGCCTCAACAATGAAGGAAAGTTGATCTGACACAGGAACTGAGGAAAGGTCAAGCCCAAGTACGCCTGGGAACATAACGTCAAGATTACTGGTGATATTGGACAGAGAAGCAAGCATGCATCTTCTACACAGAAAGTGTAGTTTAAAAACTTGCTCATAAACTTACATTGATGAAAGCCATGACATCACATTATTTGCTTTTTCTTCTCATCTTCATTTCTTACCATTAGATCATTGAGCTATTAATTATTCTTGAAAGAGTAAAATAAGTAAAAATAAGTAGACTATCATATCTAGAGACTATCATATCTAGAGGTGAAGATACAGTGCAGTATACATCTCTACTTTTTTTTCTAAGATTTATTCTTTTATTAGAAAGTCAGATATACAGAGAGGAGGAGAGACAGAGAGGAAGATCTTGCATCCATTGATTCACTCCCTAAGTGACCGCAATGGCCAGAGCTGTGCCTATCCAAAGCCAGGAGCCCGGAGCTTCTTCCAGGTCTCCCATGTGGGTGCAGGGTCCCAAGGCTTTGGGCCATCCTTGACTGCCTTCCCAGGCTACAAGCAGGGAGCTGGATGGGAAGCAGGGCTGCCAGGATATGAACTGGCGCTCATACCCGATCCCAGTGTGTGCAAGGCAAAGATTTTAGCAACTAGGTTACCATGCCGGGGCCATGCATCTCTACTAAGTCAATAATAGATTCCCAATGAAACTATTAAATTTATCTTTTGAGTAAGATTCTGGACTCTCTGCTTCTGCCCAAACCTACAATGTTAGGATACACTTGAATAGCAAAATGATGGACTTACGAAGAATATTATACTATTGTAATGTTATAGGGGAAATCAATGGGAGTGGGACAATTTGGCAAGAGGAGAAGGGAAATCTCGAAGCCTATGGAACTGTATCTTAAAATAATAAAACAAATAAACTTAAAGGAAAAAGAGTAAGTCAACAAACAGCATAGAGACAGAGAACTAAGGTATTTCCAAGTGGGTAGTCCTTTAGAAGAGGAAATGGAGTTGCAGAGTGTAGGCAGACTTGCCTAAACTGCAGGACCCAGGCCTGCAAGAACTGAACACCCAAGGCCCAGTGCGCATCTGGTGCTGGGGAAGAGAATACAGAGACACAAATCAGCCGACTCCGTGGTTTGTTTGGGGGTTTAACAAAAGCATGAAATGAATACACAGATTTGAGCAGCACGGACTTCAATAAGTCAAGACATAAATGTTTCCCATTATAAGATTTATACAGTTCATGACTGTCTAAATATACAGACTTTTTTAGTCATTAACACAGTCAGATTTTACAGTATTGCAGTATGAGCTTTTGGATATTTTTATCAAAAGGTTTTATGACCAATTTGCCAGAAATCAGAGAGTTTTATAAAAAGGACACATACTTCAGTTGAAGTGTTTTCATATATCTGCAACCTTAGGTCTATGAAAAGAGTTATGGCCATAGATTATAACAGCTCTATTTTTCACTAAGAAAATTTATATGCTGTCCAGGTCTTTATTCTATTGAAATTGAACTGGAAAAGGCTCTTAAATAAAATGATTCCATCAAAATCTGTAGTCAGTAATTGATTGATAAAGTGATTCTAAAACCCCTTTCAAGGGTACACTAGAAGAGTGGCAAAAGCAGCAAAGACACAGATTCTATCTTGGGGGACTCATCTGTGTTCTGATCCAGAGTCAGAATATCTGGCTCACAGACAAATTCCATCAGTTAATGTGACCTCATCCAGGTCTTCCCTGGACCTCAGTTCCTACATCTATAAAAACGGAAGTCATCACAGTAAGCTACTTCACAGGGTGAGGCTCAAACAAGTCGATGCAAGGGAAGCCTTGAGAACTGGACACACAGTTAAGTGTTAGCTATCTTTTATCACCCTTTCCCATCTACTTACTCACCTCAAAAGCCTTCCAGCTGGGTAGGGTATGATATCACCATGATGTGTTAATTATTCATAGTGAAGAGGAAAGAGTAGATTAATATCAATTTGGCTGTAATCAATTATTCCCACATTCAAGAATTTTATGTTCTCCTGACACTTTTCTGTGATAAAGTGATTTGTTCATTAAAAAAAAAAAACCCACAAGAAATAGTGAGTGCTTCTTAGTGGCCAGGCAAAGTGTTCTGAGTCCTCCAAACAACTCCAGGCATGAGAAAGCAAGACAAAGAAGAGTACCCTGCTTGACACCTATCAGTTCAACTTCCTTTTTATAGCTTCTCAAATATAGCCATACTGTCTTAAGGGTGTGCCCTGAGGATCAGCTGTAAAGTTTCTGAGACGAACAGCTGCAGGTAGGGAAAAAAGAGCAAGGGGAAGTCCCTCCAGTGCAGAACTAGCTGAGCAAGAAGAAACCATGATGTAAACCACAATGAGTATCAGAGGGCAAAGGACATCACTGAACTCAGGTTAGCCATATTGTTAGCAGAATAACGGGCCCTTTCAGTGGTGGTAGAATGGAGAACCAGTGAGTATTCCAGATGACACAGTGATAGTAGAGCCAAATTAGTCCACGTCTTGGGAGCAGACAGACAGGGTTCTGACCTCCAAGGCAGGATGCTAGGAAAGGCAGCTAGACCTTGGGACAAGCCCTGATGCAAATCAGCAGAAAGCAATAAAGTTGACAATGTAAGCTAGACAGACATTCTGGAGTTGAGTTTAGGAAGATGGTTCCCTGGAAACTATCCTGATAGAAGCTACACTTACCACATTTTAATCCGTTCTCCACCCTGTAATGGGGGAGATAGTGTAAACCACAAGTCTGATCATGTCACTGCCCTGCTCTCAACATCTCAGTCACTTTCCAGTACCCTTGGAATGAAGCTGAAACCTCTCAGCAGATCTTACCAAGCTCTTCATGAATGGTCCCTCCCCAGTCTCATCACTGCATTCATCTTTCTGGTCCCACTGACCCGCCCACCCAAACAAAGCAAGTGTGTTCGCAGCAGACTAGCTGCCCTGAACTGCCCTTTAGGCATGCTGTCCTGCTGAACTCTGCAGATTCACTCCCCTGTCCACCATCCTTTCACTTTCATGTCATCATCACTTCTGCAGTCAGCGTTGGTCCCCACTCTTAGTCTGCAAGATGCATCTTTCCCATGCACAGTTCTTGGTAGTCATCTTTTAGGATTAGCCACCTTGGACTTTAGCTACCTGTTTCTAGCTAGCCATCTACATAAGCCCTAGGGGGCAAAACAGCACCAGTCTGCTGGAAGAGCCTATGGCTCAGATATCCCCTCTCCCAAGACTGGGAAGCAAAGAGCAGATGGGGATGCACCTTGGTCACATTAAGTGTGACAGCAAGGCCACATATGCAGACAGGACTCTGGAGTGGGGGGAATCTGTAAAGGTCTTTAGGCGGTGCCTTCAGCCACTGACTTAGGCAGTCACCAGAAAATGGGTACCTCTAAGAGTGAGTGCTGAGGTCCACTTGGAAGACGTGGCAGTCTGACTCCTTTATATCTGGCACAGAGAAGGATGAAGGAGGGGGAATAAAAGGATTCGGAAAAGTTAAACTCCTTCTATCTTTTTAGAACTGACAAGAGCATTCTGATTAGAGGACAGAGGGAAACCAAGAGCTAAATAAAGAAACCCAGGGACACTGTGGTATATTATTAGAATGTGGCAAAGGACAAACTATAAAAGGCTATTTTACTTTAATCATTAACAAAGGCACACCTAGTACACACGCTATGGATCAGACTTGGGGATGGGAAGGGAGAGAATAATCCAAGCCTGCTCATTTTGTGATAGCTTAAAGCAAACAACTTTTAGAAATACTATGAAGCAAGCTAGCAAAATAAATAGAAATGAAGTCCAAGGGATTTAAACATGAAAATTTGGGGGGGAAAAAAAGCTTCACAAAGCAAAACAGACAAAATACAAGGCTAACCAAACAAAAGCTAAATCAAATAAATAGGCACTGCCGTGTGTCCTGGAGGACTGCCAAGGAGAGTGAATTTCAACAAAGAATGCTTCTGCCACCAGTTTGGAAAACTTCAATTCCAAGGAACACTGCAACCACTGTTGAATGACAAAGGAAGAATGGAAATAGAGAAGCAGTGGATCAGACCTTATTTCAGGCTCTGTAGACAAACACAAGAACCTTCTCCAAGACACATTCAGGCAGCTCACACCCTCCCAATGTGCTCCATACACAGTCCCTTGTAAGAACTGCGTCCAGGTCAGAGATAAGGGACTGCATCATCCAGGAGCACCTGCGGCTGTCTTCGATCTGCTGATGGAGAGACCACAGCAAATGCCTGCTGCCTGCCACGCTAGGGTCCAAGGTGTCCTGACGAAGCAAGGCCATGAAGCCCAAGTCAAACAATGCATTTGGCAGGCAATCTGGTGAACCTGAACCCTGAGCTTTGGGGCTGGAAAGGGTATGGATCAACTGAACCCCTCCCCACCCACTCCATCCCAGGATGAGGGTGAAGTTCTCAGGTTTAACCTGTGACAGTCACAGTAAGAGTAGCCACTGCCACATGACAACAGTCCCCACTGACCAAGCATTTAACTTGTGCCAGGTTCAGAGCAAGGTCTTTTGCACGGACTATCCCCACTGAGTCTCTCAACAACCCATGATAGTCTTAATTTTGTAGCTTCTCATTCTACAGATGAGAAAGCTAAGCAAACTGAGATACTGTTCACATGTCTCACAGTTTATAAACAACAGAGCAGGGATTTACACTAAGGTAATTATTCCAGAACACACCCTCTTTTCTTAAAGAAAGAAAAAAGTATTAACTGTCGTGAAAGATAAAGTGATAGCAAGAGAAAGAAAGCCAGAGACAAAGATCTTCCATCCATTGGTCCAGTCCTCAAGTAGCCAACACAGGACAGAGCTGGTCTAGGTCAAAACCAGAAGCCTGGGTCTCCTGGAAAGGTGGCCTGGAGCCAAAGACTTGGGCCATTTTCCTCTGATTTCCCATGTGTCATGGCAGAGGCCTGGACTGAAAGTCGAACAGCTAAGACTCAACCTGGTGCTCATATGGGAAGTCAGCATCACAGGTAGGGGCCTAACTGCTGTGCCATGATGCCAGCCTCAAAAAAATCCCCTTTCCACCGGGAACAATGGCCAGAGTCCAACAACATAAGGCAGTCCATAATGAACAAACAGTTACTAACTACTGGCACAGTACGCATCATGAACTATGTAGGATAAAACTGGACTAAAGGGCTTCATTTTTAAAATCTAGAAATTATTCTTTAAAGTAAGGAAGAATAAATAGAATTCCTCTAACTTATTCTGTATTTTAAAAGAAAAAACTTCAACCTTATTAGCCTCCAAAGAAGGAAAGATTGCTACTTTTTAATGTCTACCAGGGCAATTCAAACCATTAAGAAGATTAGCAAAACCAAACAAAAGGAGAATTGATTATATACAACTCAAGGACTTCTTTTGGTTGGAAATAAGTCCAAAATGCAGGCTTATATCAATCCAAACACACAGGGGTCTCAACATCTCAAGTTCCTTCAGGTTTCCTTAGCTTAGTATTGCTTTGTGCTCATGTTTCCATACTGCTGTCTTCATTGAAATTTCTATGTATTAACATGTGCTTTTCTTTTATACATGACCTATTTTTCCAATGGGATTGAGGGGGGTAGAAATCACAAATGCATATTTAAAGCCACATGGATATTTAAAGTCTCCCTAGTCTTGTCATACATTTTTAGTACTTTCTGTGTGCAATGGAAGATGAAAACTTGTGTGCATGATTAATTGTAACGATGAAAGAATGCAAGGCAGTTGCTTAAGAAACGGGAACAACAAAGGGATAAACTACTGCAGGCATCACCAGGACTGGAATGACACTGCTCTGTGTACTTGGTTTCCATGGCAACTAGCAATGGGAAGATGAATGTTTCATAGTCACTCCGCTCTGCAGTACACGTCTATAAATCAAACTTGCATAAAGAGCACAAGATTTCTGCTGTGGGCTGTACTTAGAGCTGGTTTATTTTCCTGTTACTGTATAATTATGGAAAAAGAAGCACAAAACAATGAGGTCATTTTTAGTGGGGGAACAAACTCAGGAATTACTAATACACCTGCAGCAGACGATGCCATTCATCCAGCATGAAATGAGAAGCGTGGATGAAGAAGCGGGCAAACACCCTGCTGTGTGGGTGGGAGACCACGCTAGCCATACTTGGGCTCCAGCCATAATACAGGCCTGCTGTGACCTGCCTGCTCTGATATAGGCGTTGAGAGAACCTTCAAGAGTTACCTCAGCTACAAAGTTCTCATTCTGACAGCAGGGCAGAAACAATACCCCATATTTAGTATGAAAGTTTATCAAAGTAGAGAAAGTGTATGCTTGTTTTTATTTACTGAGAATGGCTCAACGTATACAGTTAGGATGCAAAGCAATACATTGGCACGGGACTAGAACACAGGAAACTTGAGTTTTGATCCAGGTCTATGAAACCTTTGGAAAACCATTGAAGTTCATCTGGCCTCCATTTTTTTGGATAGAAAATCAAGAGATGGTATATGCGAATCTTGAAGTTTCTGCCATCTTCCAATCTGTGATCCCATTATCTGTAAATCTCAAAGGTCTAACTACACCAATCAGATCTAAGCAAAGATGTGAGCTGTGCTATTTCCTTCTCTTTTTTTTAAAGATTTATTTATTTTTATTTGAAAGGCATATTTTACAGAGAGAAGGAGAAATAGAGACAGGCCTTCTATCTGTTGGTCCATTCCTCTAAATAGTTGCAATAGCCAGAGGTGAGCTTAGCCAAAGCTGGAAACTTCTTCTAGGTCTCCCATGCAGGTGTAGGGTCCTAAGGACTTGAGACATCTTCTGCTGCTTTCCCAGGCCACAAGCAGCAATCTGGATCAGAAGTGGAGCAGCTGGGACATGGGAAGCCAACACAACACTGCGCCAGCCCCAGTTGTATTATTTCTAAACAAGCAAGCAAACAAAAAACCACTTTACACAGTTTTGTTTTTGCACTCTATTCTGGCTAACACTCCTAATGATTTCTGATTTCAGTAGCACACTGGATTCTCCTTACTTGTATCACAGCCTTTCAAACACAGAGGATGCTGTGGAAAACTGAACAGAACTATCAGAATTTTTTAAAGTTTTTAAAATCATTTTACATACCACCTTACAGCTGAGTATATAATACTATAAAAAATATTTAGATGTCAATGAGTCTCCTAGCACTGGTTACTCAGGGTTTCCAATTAATGACAGCTCAGGTAACTGGTCCCTGCTCATCCACACGGGAAGCCAGGACTGAGTTCCTGGCTTCAGCTTGAGCCTAGCCCAGCCCTGGCTGTTTAGAGTATTTAGGGAGTCAATTGCTGGATGGCAGCATCAAGTTCATTATACTCATTCTTTCTCCCCTTCCTTCCCTCTCTCAAAAAACATAGGGGATTGTAACAAACCAATGGCGCCTAAAAAACAATGTTCCTACTGTTACAGGAATACATTAATAGTAAACACAAAAAACCTGTAACAGCAGTAACACATCAGTATTTTTATAGTTCTTAAATTCAGCAGGTGAGGATCACCAGCCAGCGACCTCTAGATGAGCCTGCCAAAGTTTTTTATCCAGGATGGAGTCATGTCCCACAGCCATTCAGTTTCCAATATGTGCTCATTCACAAGGGACAGCCATAGTTCAGCATACTAAAAATATATTCCACTGCCCCTAAGAGAGATCTGGTTTGTTTCCAATCCTAGAAAATGCAATGATTTGGGTACATATTTTTAGCCTTAATTTTTAAAAAATTGAAAAATTGTTAACAACATACATTGAGCAATGCTCCAGTTTTACCTCATCTCTCTCCAATTAGCTTCTCAATCAGAGTTTTCAGCACCACCAACTGGCTAAAGACAATACTACAAGTGTGTGTGGATCTCCATCTGTTTTGTTCACTGAGAAAGATCATACATTTATTTCACACGTAATTTACAGTTAAGTAATTTATTTCCATCTCTAAATAAGATTACAAATGCCTTTCTTTGTCAGTCAAATAAATAACAATCTACTCTGGCTTTTTCACATAAGAAAAAAGGTATATTTTGGTTAGCAAAAGTCTTCAGAGAAAACTAAAACTAACCACCAAGGTTAATTTGATTTATTCTGTCATAAACTCACACTCAAAAAGCAAGGGATGGGGAACCACAATGAAAATGAAAAGCCAAAACAGAAAGCAAGCTCAGTGGTGTCAAATGCTGGGCTGGCTAACCTGCGTTGTTTGCATCAGATGTGAATTGAATTGGAAATAAAAGTGACTGAGGAAGTAATTCCACATTTTCAGACATTTGGAGCTTTCCCATCGAGACTGCAGTCTCAAAGATGGATATGTCCATCTGACGAGTGCAGACACACTGTCATGTTTCTTTCCTTCCTACAAATGGAACCAACACCTCACAGAGGGCACCAGGGTAGACAGCACAACTGGACCCTTGGGTTTTGACTCTGACCTTGCACAATGAATCAATCTGTGAAAATCAGGATCCCTCAAGGACTAAGTCCATTTTTCCCTCCAGAGCAACCAATTTGTGGGTATCAGTTTTCTATGAAAAGCACACTGAGCCACCTCTTGTCATGACAAATCTGCAACCTACAGAATGAATGGCACAGGTGCTGTGACAATCACTTGTAGAAACTTCCCCACCAGATAACATGCAAGAGACAAAGAAAAAGAAGGTGCTATCCAAAGAATCAAATTTATTTCTGTTGGCAAGATTCTGTCAAAGGCTTTCCAACAGTCTCTAACACTACTGCAGTAATCGCTGTGGTGGTGGTCTATATCTCTATACAAATGGATCATCAACTTCACATATTTCTTCAAAGATTTATTTATTTTTACTTGAAAGGCAGATTTACAGAGAGAAGGAAAAACACAGAGAAAGATCTTCCATCAGCAGGTTTACTCTCCAAATGGTTGCAAAGGCCAGAGCTGAGCCAATCTGAATCCAGGAGCCAGGAGCTTCCTCTGGGTTTCCCACACCAGTACAAGGTCCCAAGGCTTTGAACCATCTTCCGCTGCTTTCCCAGGCCATAAGCAGATGGCTGGGTCAGAATTGGAGCAGCCAGGACACGACCAGGCAGTGGGTGGCCTTGAGCAAGTCCTTTGCCTCTCCAAGTTCTCCCCCGTAGGGATAGAAGAGGCTCCTGTGAAGACTCATTCAGCCTAGTGCCTGGGGCACAATAAATACTGAGAAAATGTCAGCTGCCAGGGGGGCACTACAGTCACTGCCGTTAGACACACTGATGGGGACTGTGCCACTTAAGTCCTAAGGAAGAGGCAAGGCACCTTGTAGGTTATGTTAGCATGATATGGACAAAGTAGGATATTATTTACACATATGGGTAGGGGAAGCAGGAGGAGGAGAAATAGAAGGAACAGCACCTGGCATGGACAAAAATGCTAGTAGAGTGATGAGACAAGCAGGGCAGAATGGTGGAGTATAATGTTTCATCTAGGAAATGCAGGAGACATACCAAAAAAATTCCAAGTTTCTGTGTAGGTTTTGCATGTGAGGTTAAGGAACCTAGACAACATATGGTCAGCAATACAAAGCTACTGAAGTCAGAGACAACATTAAATATAATTTACTGTTGTTATCCTAAATTCAGCTAGAACATATCAGTGATTTTCCAAACTTTAATATGCTTATGAGTCACTCAGGCAACAGCTAAGTCAACACTTGGAGGGGTGTCAACATCCCATTATCAGAGTACCTCCATTCAAGTCCTGACTCCACTTTCGGGTTCTGTCTTCCTGCTAACGGACACCCTGGTGCTGTCCAGGGGATCTAGTGCTAGTTCGAATGCTGGGTCCCTGTCAACCCCGGGAGCTTTGGGCTGAGTTCTAGGCTCCTGGCTTTGGCATAGCCTCACTCCAGAACTGTTAAAAGCATCTGGGGAGTGAAGCAGCACATAGAAGACGTTTCTCTCATAAATAAATGTAAAATGTTCAAACTAGGCTTCTCTTTTATAAATAGAATATGCAATATTACCAAAATTTCCACTAGAAGTTAGCTTTCTACTACAAAAAGAAACACACAAGAAATTGATTCCTTTTTCTATAAAGGAAAATGGCATGAATACATTCATGATGTGCAGCTATTAATAACTTCAAGGATGACTGAAAGGGTTAGCAACACTTGGTCACAGAAAGAAACCGCGGCAGCAGTTTCTTATGTGACAGTTGAATTAAGAGAAAAATGGCCTTTGTGCTATTACAGCATGAACAGCAGCTTCAACTGTATATGCAGATGAGGAATGAGATGCGTTGGGCCACAACACTTGTTACAGTGACATCTTGAAAACGAAACCTGGGGCTGGAGAGCTGTCAGACCCAGCCATTTCCTCTGGAGAACAGCCCTGGTCACAACGACAGACCACATCTGTATTCTAGCTGCAGTGAATTCTGAATAATATCTGTGGAATGCAGAGAAAATAAACAGGACTGCCATGCCACTCTCCGTGATAAATCACCCCACCAGTAAACTCCAGAGGTCCAAGAAGCCTGCCAGATCGTTTACCACAATCCCCTCAATTGAGATGAGGAGAGGATCGGGCACTCATGGAAAGACCAGACCACAGTGGACTTGAACTTGGGACTAAAATTCAAGTGTCCTGATTGCCAGCTGGAGACTGAACTGGAAATCAAGACCCTTCTGTGGTGCCAACGTGGCATCTGGAGAGTAAAACAAAAAATAGGGTAACAAGCCTATTTTCTACAGAAGTCATTCATTTACATAGAATATAGCCATCCCATCACGATCTACAAACTGTGCTATGAGCTGCTGGAGTGGGAGGGCAGTCTCTACCATGCCTGCTCACATTAAGCTTGCATTCTAAGGTTGGAAATAACAAATGAATGGAAACTACCACGTAAATGCATGGAGGAGAAAGACATTTACAATAGGTTTCGTTTAGAGCAGAAGGAAAAGACAATTTCCTTTTTGGATGTTGGAGGGTAGGTGGGTGGCATGCAGGTAATGTAAGTCAGCTTTCAAGGTAAGGAACGGCTTAACAGCTGGGCCTGGGAGGATGAGGAGAATTCGCACCTGGAAGGGTTTCATACAAGAGAAGTACAAAATCAGGACATCTTAAATGTCAAGGAGATTACATATCCCTTCCAATCACATAACACATCCCTGATTTCACAAACTATGGTAGCTTAGCTGAAGAAATCAAAGTAACACCTTCTATTTAAACAACTACAGGATGAAGTCATATTCTTGTCTAGCTGTTGGCTGGTCCAGTTGCTGAGCCACAGTTCCTGCATTACCAACTGTAAATCTCATGCTGGTAAAAGCAGTATCCTCAAAGGCAAGGAAATAATTTTTGTTCATGAGGAAAATTCAATGAAAAGCTGGCATTTTTAAATTATTAGACCATGGTTCTATAGCTAGACTTAAAACTTTTAACTGACATGTAATTATATGTATTTATGTAGCACACTGTGATATTTCAATATGTATATATAATGTGTAATGATCAGAGTAATAGGTATATCCATCTCCTCCAGCATTTATTGTTTTCTAGCACGATTCCTGATAAACAGTTTTATTCAATATATGATACGTGAAAGTCCTAAGAGTCCCTCAGAATGTAAATTTTGACGTCATCTTCTGAAGTCCACACTCCAACTCCCCCATTCCAGTAAATACATCCAAGGGGCTAGTCAGCCAGGGGAAGGGGAACCTAACAGTAGAACTTTGACACACACATATTAATGAAAATAAAAATGGAAAATTCAGGAAGTCCACTGCTTGGGCCATGACTCTGCAGATATAGCTGGTGACTGCTATCAACGTATGGCTACAAAGAAATAGCTTTGATATCTGGTCTTCTTCATGCTTTTCTACACACAGAAGCCTGCAGATACTACAGATCAATAACAATATTCCCTGGAGTAGGTACTCATGATAATAACTGCAATTTTACTGCAGTCACAAGACTCCACTTAAAGAGGAATCACTCTGATGTCGCAAATGATGACTGGAAATCTTCTCTTGTTAGACTTGTCCCAGAAAGTAATATGCAACAAGTCTGCTGCTGGCAGAAAGGAATTTCAGAAGGCTGAAAAACACAGTGAGGAGCAGCATTTCAAAAGAGATGCAAATGATCCGACAAAAATAAATGCTACTTTAAACCTCTTCCCTTAGGTCCTGTGAGAGTGTCTTGCATACAGCATTTCTTGGTTTACTCAAGCTCAGGACAATCCTTCCCTCTATAATGGCTGTGACAGGAGGTATTTGAGAGACTATCCATCACTCCCTTGTACAATTGGATTCCTAAGTCCCTACCCCCCACTAACATACTGACATTGAACGTATTTCATTCAGCAAGTCACGATGCTCTTATTTGGAACCAATTTTTAACACCCAAAAAAGAGTGAGATGCTCCGTGTACTCTGACCTTCCTCCATAAATACAAAGAAAGGGATTCATACACCAAAATACCAGGATATAGCTTTCAATGTCTTCAGCTGTGACTGGCGCACATTTTTGGCATCTCAATATTCTCATTTTACTTTAGTTCATGGTAACTGGCTCATGAACTCAGAATCTTGGGCACTGGGTCAGGGTACAGGCCTTGTGCATGTCCACATTTCAATTCATAGTTAGGAGGCAAAGGAAACTTCCCAAAGCCTTTTGCCAACTGACAGGTGGTGGGAATGTACAAATCTCAGTGCTGACGGTGAGATGGCAAAGGCTCCAAGGCATGGATAAGTCAAGAGACTCAGACAGAGCAAAACACCAGCCAGAAATACCACAGGGGGCTGATGGCGGCCAGAATCAAGAAAGAACATGAAGCTAGTTCTCTGCTGACAGCTGGGGCTAAATCATGAAATGAAAGTGCTCCCAAAAATACAATAGAAAAAAGGACGTCAGAGAGCAATTCATGAAAATCACATGGAGGAGAAAATGGAAAACAAAGCCACATGTGGTCATAAAGCTTCTGGCTGTAGTTTAAAGTACTCTTTACCAGTTTATAAGAAATAAATTAAACCATGAAGAAAACCGTAAGCAAGAATTTCATGTCCTTTGGTATTCAGTCTAAGTGACAATAAACCAATAATTACATATTAACTACAACAATGCATAAGGCAGCAGGCCAGTGCCGTGGAGATTACAGGTGGGTCCATAAACACAGAAGGCTTGAGGTATGCTATGGAGGTGACAATAAACATTGTAGTTTTGTTTACCAAGTGATTGAAAACACACATCATAAATACTGTCAATATGTAAAGAAAGGAAATAAGCTGTTTAAGGCAGAAGGATTAAGGTGAAAAGCGTTTCTGAGTGTGACCTTAAAATTCAAATTTGCATATGTAGGGAGGAGAAAAAAGAACAGCCAGGAAAGGAAAGCAAAAGTGAACAAGTGAACATGCGCATCGCCCAATCACAGGGACACACCAAGGGATTTGGGACTAACGAAGGATGAGTTTGAAAGGGAACCAGATGCTGGGAAGGCAGCAGATGCCAAGAAGCCAGGTTAGCTTGACCCTCCAAAGTCACTAGATTTCTGAACATCAACAACAGCATCACAAAGTTTTCAACAAGTTCTATTAGTACTACAGAGGGAAGTTAGTTCCTATTTTAATCTTTTGGTGCTAGAAACAGTCTAATTAAATTAACATTAATTCTCATGGTCCAAATAGTCCTCTAAAGCTCTATGTCTCTCGAATGCTGCTATTTCCAGAGAATATTGAGAGAAGGGGGAAAAAGTCGTCAAGAAAATAACTTCCTAAGAACCTCTGCATAGTAATGAAACATCATCATCTTTGATATAGCCTCAGTTCACGCTAGTGAATTCTCCTTTCTGGACTCACAACTTCATTTAATACTTTCTATCTATTATTTGTTCTGATTTAGGGATTGCTAAATTATTTTTAAAATATCATTGAGAGCTTAAACAGTGTATGTCCAATCAACTCAAACAACTTGCATGGGTTCTGCTATTGCAGTGGCCTCCAAAATCTGGATCACACAATCTTACTAAGTAGCATAAAGTTAGCAGACATACAATCCACAATAAAATATATGCATTTATACATTATATGTAAGAGGCTAGACTATTAATATGTGTACTTAATATAGAATTTCTCAATAATTTGATGCTATTAATGCCAGCAAATAACATTAGAAATTATTAATAATGTTAAATAAGAATATTACAATTCAATGTTTTTTATTATTTCTGAGCGTCTTGACTTAACCCTTCTCTTGTGACTGAGTGATTTAAAATTCAATTTATTGAAATATATAGTCATAATAGTTGTCACAGACACTTCCGGAAAATATGTGTATCTAGAGGAGAAAAGGGTACCATGGCATAATAGAAAAATCTATTCTCTGATGCTGTGGAAGGTTAGAGGTTTTTCAGTTTTCTTTTGGTTTTTTTGCTTTTTAATTATTGTTTGCTTGCTAACTAAAACTCAACTAATAAACGTTCATCTTTCCCAATAGGGATTAGTTGCTCTTAAAGATGTATTCAAAGCTACTGAAGTTATATATTTAAAAAATTATGTCCTAAAGCCAGTGAAAATGTATTAAGTTTTTAAGTTTCCAAATTAAGTTCTTGAACACAGAGATAGGAGGAGTTTTAACAGGTGATACACATTATTTTTAAAGCAAAATCACATTTCTAAACATCCTTTTAAGCAAAAGTTCTCTCTGTAGAACAGGTTTTATCCAAGTACCATTCACTTTCTCATTTATAGCTAAATCATGTTTTTTTTTTAACTTGAAGGGTAATACTTTAGTATATTGTTCAAAAATATGTACTCTATAAGTATCTCTATAAGGTAGCATCTACTAAAACCATTTTAACACATAAACCTCTGCAAACTTTTGCTTGTCTTTTTTGTAGAAGGAAAAGAGGGGACAGTGTGTAGTTCCTTTGTTGTACATTAGCCTCTGTGTGGTAAGCATACACCTCACTACAATGTATAAACAAAGATGTCACTGTATTTCACAGGACTTAACTTTCATTGAGCCCACTATCCTATAGCACTTCATCCATGTCTGGGTTCAATATTTCTGATCTTCAAAAGAGGACTCAATGGCTTTGATAGGGCAATGACAATGAGGGCAAATCCTTATTCAGATCACCTGCTTGAGAACTTGTACTGAGCAGGGCGGCTGCTGGTCAGAATTCATTAACTGCTTTTATCCCAAATGAGAACAGGTGCCACATGTCCCCATTCTCTTCTTCCTCCTGAGTATCAGCACCTCCATTAAGGGGCATATGACTGCTGCCCAGAACCAAGATTCCATTTTCCAAGCCCCCTTACCCCTGTAGTAATGCATGGCCTTGGCACTAAGATATGGTCCCTAGGATATAAGGAGAAAGATCTATGGCCTTAACAGGCAGAGTGCATCTTCTGCTTACTCTCCTTTTCACAGGCTGGAATTCAGATTGGAGGGCTTCAACTCAAGTAACCATCTGGAGGCAAGAAGGGGAACCCAGGTGTTGAAACAGCCAGAGCAACAATAAAGTGGGGGAGGTGACACTGGGGGCTGCACAGCCTCCCGTAATCCAGCTCTACTTGCCTATGTCTGGGCAAGAAACACATTTTCCACCTTTCTTCTGTTATTTGGAGTTTTTTAGGTCTCCTTGGTGTACTGAGCCCTGACTGACACACCTGGTACCAGAGCTGATGAAGGCTCATGCTCGGAGTGCGATGACAGCTCTGCCACTTTCTCACGTCAGCACTCATGTGCATACTGACTGCCTTTGAGCTGCAGTCTCCTAGCGGAAGCTGCTTTTGAGCCACTTGGCCACTCTGTCAGAACTGCTTCAGAAAACTATATAATACAATAATATTTTAATAAACAACTAAATTATCTACTTGAGAGACAGAGAGAGCACTCCTGTCTGCTTGTTCTCTCTCTAAATGTGACAGCCAAGACTAGAACCAAAAGCCAAGAACTCCATTCAGTCTCCACGTGGGGTGCTCAGCTCCAACCACATAAGCCATCACTGCTGCCTCCCAGGGTCAGCAGCAGGCTAGAGACGGGAGCTGAAGGTGAGCACCAAACCCACATGTTCTGACAGGCATCTTAACCACTAGGCCAGACACCTGCCACACCTCTACCCACAAATCCTTACGTACATTTTAAGTTAGTTCAGTGTGTACTGCAACCTGTGCAGCCTTGAAAGCAAATGAACAAGGGTCACCATTAGCTGATGCCCGTTTTCCTCTCCATATAATCCCAAGAAGCATGTGAGGCCTTGACTAAAATACAGACCAGGGCACAACATTCGAATCCCCATTTTTCTTTGTTGTTCACTGCACAAACATACAAAGCCCTGCTTCCTTCCTGCTCTTGTCTTACTCCCACCAACATGTTTTCATGCGCCTGCCTGGGATATAAGCACTAAATGTATGGATAGATTCACAGATAACTTTTGAGTCCTCGTCCAGATTATGACCCTATGCTATGAGAGGAAAATGTCTGCAAATGAAAAGTTAGCATATATAACTATAAATCTTGTAAACACAAATGGTAAGTCAAAGCGTAGACGCAACTGAAGATGCTGTTGCCTTACCTGAAGACCTCAAGGACAGTCCTCTCGGGTAACCTGGGAGCCACCTCCTGAAAGGCTCTTTTGAAATCTTCAAAAGTCAAAAATCCACGATCTATTAGAAAATAAAATATGAAACATTTTTTTACTTCCACAACTTCAGTGCATTGCTACCACAGCCATAATCTGTGTGTGATCCTTTGCTTTCACAGTCCTTGAAGAATGGCAGTAATGTATCGCTGACTTTACATACATGGCAATCGAAGGGGGACTCCAAGGTGGAAGAATCTGAATGGAGCAACATTCTCCTTCGTGCACTCCTGGGTGACCTTGACGGGCACTTCCAATCCTACCATTTGTTCACAGAAAGGACTACCTGGAGATAAACACTGTCATAACTGTCTATATGAGCTGCCAAAATAATTCAGTCTTCAAAATTCATGTGGTTTTCTTATTTCTTGTTTGGTGTTAGAATTATGGCATATTACTGTCTAGGGAAACATTACACAGAAGTCAAGACACTGAGCTTGGCCTCCTGAGACCTTTGTCCCACGTGTGTGGCACAGGCATCTAAAGGCACCTCCCTCAGTCACATTCAGTGTGGTGAAACAATTCCTCCAATCACATGTGAGGGGAGGCTGAGCCCCAGGGGCAGGTCATGTGGCTCCCAACTTCCATAGGTGGCTTGTGGTCTATATCCCCAAAAGGGACAGTCTCTCAATGTCCATTACAATACAGCTATACTACATAAATATGGAGGTCCAATGTATAAATGCCAAGATTCTTCTATAAATGTCATTGTTATTTGGGGCAGGTATTGGGCACAGTGGTTAAGATGTTGCTTGAGATGCCCAATTACCACATCAGAGAACCTGAGTTCAATACTAGCACTGCTCCTGGTTTGATTCTAGCTTCCTGCCTGTGCACACTTTCATAATCAGCTGGTGATGGGCTAAAGCCTTCATGTGCCTGCTACCCAGACTAGGGTCTCAACTTGGCTTTCAGCTGACCCAGCTACACCTGTTGTGGGCATGTAGGGTATAAACAAGTGGCTGGAAGATCCTTCTTTCTGTCTCTCTATCTCTCTGCATTTCAAATAAATAAGCAAAGAAAAATTAAATATACATTATCTATATAAGTAGTATTTTATTAATGGTATATGTAATTTAAGATTACACCACTACATAAGTAATTTATACCGACACCTAAAGTTAATAATGAATACAGCAAAATGAACCTGGTCTTTCAGATGTATTGTATATTTGATTTCCTGAGTATACATTTCCACTCACAGTTCCTCAGCAGCCATTTTCCAAACACTTAGTACTCTTTTTTCCCCTTTGCAATTAACACTTAGTACTGTTCACACACTTACAGCGAACATCAAAAGCCGTGAAGATGTGTCTTCTTTCATTCCGATACAGTTGGGCCTCCTTTTTTTTCTTTATAATCTTTAAAAACTCTTCAAGTAATATACCTAGAAGTTTCAGGGTGGGAGAAATTTGCCAGAGATGAGTCTTTTTCCTCTTGAAGAAAAAATCGAAACAGAAATGCAAAGTAATAAATACCACAAATGATCAGAATTCATCTTAATTTCAGAGAACAGCATTCACTCCAAAATGTCTTTAAAGTCAAAATGATAGCTTGCTAAGTGCTTGGTAGGTAGATCCAACACTCGCAATCTCACCATCAGTGGTGAACATGATGGATATGCTTGGGGTTCATGAGCTTTCTCAGGGGGTATAGTGACCTTGAAGCGTTGATCGCTCTTCCCTTTACTAGAGGTAAGAGACAGGCTCGAAACTACTTATTAAAGATCTCATAATGGTGCTTTCCTCATGCTCCTTTCATCCTTTTCCCAGCCAGATGTCACTGTGGCAGGGTTGGATTTTTGTTTTTTCCAACTGGGAGCTCAGGTCAGAGAAGCAGTTTCTGTAAAGGCGCTATCAATGGCACACCACGCATAAAGGTGGAGGGAATATGACATAAACAATAGAGCTGGCACTGGCCCCAGCCCTGGATCCACCCCACGATGTGTTCAGCAGCCTCGGGCTCGGCTCCCTGCGACTTTTATAATAAAGGAGCCCAGCATGATAATATGAGATTGGATACTGTGCTTACAATGCCTAGGAAAATGAATTCTAATGTGATCTTTGTAGTAGGTTTAAAGAGTGGAGCCAAGAACTTAAACATTTTAGTGAAGTGAGTACTAAATATGTAAAAAGAGCAGTTCATTTTGCAATTCAGGATTTCCATTAAAAGAAGTTATCAATGTCTGAAAAATAACCTCAAACCACAAATTAACTCTACGAGTCCTTTTCCTTTTGGTGATATAATACCAAACTTTATTTCTTTCCTAAAATAATTCTGATTGTTTAAAAAAATGCAGAAATATTTTTTCTTAATTCACCATGGTTTCTGCATTAATAACTAAAGATTTATACATTTTTTACAAAATCCACCTTTATGTTTTTAAATGATTCTTTGACAACGTTTTAGGACCTACTGTGTGCCAACCCCTGGTGTAAGTTCTGGAAATGGAGAAGAAAATAGAACATCTGTGATTCCAGTGCTAAGGGTCAGACTACCAGTTCAACAGCAAATGTTATCTGAAGTTGCAATTTGAGGCATGTGCAGTGACAGGGAAAAGAGAAGGTTGTGGAAGGATGTCCTGGGAATCCTTTCAAATGGCATATTCTGGTGAAGTCTAGTGCTCTGAATGGGGGGCATTTAAGCTAAGACCCAAGCCAGGAGATGTTACCAACTGGCTAATGGGAAGAACAGCATTCCAGGCAATAAAAACAGCATGTGCTAGGCTGTGGGGTGGCAAAGTAGGGAATGGAAAGAGGCCAAGGTAAGCAGAGACAGAAAACAGAAGACGAGGTTGATGAGGGCAGCCAGAACAAGAAATCACAGGTCCTTACAGAACACAGCAAATAATTTGGGTTTCCTTTAGGAAGAAGATGGAAGGACCCACAGGAGAAGTGACAGGACCCAATTCAGATTTGTAGATCTTTCTGGCTAATGCCTTGAGAAGGAAAAAAAATTATGGTGAAAGCCAAAATATAAATGTGGAAACCAGACAAGAAACATTTGGCAAGAGAGGCAGTTGCTAGGGTGCTGGCGATGGGAATGAAGGGAATGACAGCAGTTTTCCAGTCATGTTTTAGAGCAGAAATGACACAACTTGGTGGAGAATTAGGCATAGTTACTGAGAAGGCAAATGTCAAGAATAATCTCGAGATGCTGGCTTGATAACTTGGTGGTTCAGGGAGTCATTTAAAGGGAAAGAGCAGGGTGATGAGGTGAGGCAACTGGTTCTAACTGGGATGTGTCAAACATTCAACCAAAGAGGAGAAGCTAAGGCGACACAGGACATAGCTCCCAACACCCAGGAGAGTATCTGGCAGGCATTCAATAAATCTTTATCAGCAAGTCATTGCTTCTAGAAACTCCTCCAGGGACCAAAACCCAAACCTTTTCTATAAAACAGTGTAGTATTTGCATAAAGCTTGTGGGCATTCTGCAGGGTACCTTAAATCATCTCCAGATAACCTCTAACACCTAATGCAACGTCAGTGTGACATAGTCAGTGCTTTAACACTCAGGGAATAATAGTGAGAAAAAGAACTCTGTACAATTGTAGTACAACTTTTTTTTTCAAAATATTTTTGACCCAGTTGATTGGATCCACAGACACCACAAAGGATGGACTGCAGACACTGCAACGACCTCCCATCACAAGGAGCATGTTTTCTCCCCAGCAGTAGAAAAGGTTATAGGAATTCAAATAGCTTCATTCGCATCTAATCACCCTGTGACGAGAGGACACAGTTGACAACTCCAAATATCTCTTGTAAAAGTTGGACTAAAGAGTCTTTTAGTGCAAAAAAAGACAAAAATCCCCACCAAACCAACCCTGAAATTTTGTGTGTGGTTTTTTTCCCCCACAACATAATCTTTTATTCACTTCCTGAAGCTCCCTCAGGTTGAAAGCTGCCAGGTGAGGTTCCCACTGAAGTCTGATCATGCCATGCTCTCCCAAGAGTCTGTCACACCAGTTTCATGGACACCAAGAGCTAATCAATCAAACACCATCTAGACTGAGTGAAGTCTTTGAATAATTTATTCAGTGGTAATAGTGTGCTTGAACCAAAATGAATCCATTTGCGCACATGTATCAGAAGACCAAACATCAAAATCAAGGTTTTTTGCAGAGAGACGATTTACTACAAGGTAGCCAAGCAAAGAGTCAAAGAACCATGTTTAAATCTGCCTTCTGATCAGGGGTCTTCAGGAAGCTTTAAGAATTGGGTAGGAGTGGGTCAGTAGTGAGGTGAGTTCTGATGGGGGATTGGAACCAAGCTGGCAAATGGCTGTTCTGAATATTTCTCCTTAGCAAGAATTAAAAACATATGGGTAAAAACATAAGATGGGGGAAGACTTCTAGGGGAAAAAAATGGGGAAGCACAACAAGAGGTTTCTGAGTTTGGGACATCAGGAAGCAGTACTGCCAGTTACCCATGGCACTTACGAGAAGCCCCTGTGACCTGACCCAGTCCACCTCATTAACTCCTCCACCAGTTCCCGGTGCTTCCCCCTCCGCAGGGCAACAGGCTCTACTGGAACTCACACCACTGCCTGCATCACACACTTTCTCCTTTTGTCTTTCTAGTGAATTTTTATATCTCTTTCCAGATGGAACTAAAGCCTTCACTCTTCCATGAAGGCTTCTCTGGTTTCTCTGCTGAATCCCTTTTCTGTAATTCTCTGAGGTTTATGGTAATCCTTTGGCCACATGTCTGCCTCAGACATGTTGAAGGAAAGCAGTGTCATGTTATTCAAAATTTCACCCTCAGTGTTTAGCATGATTCCTACATGTAGCTTATTCCCAAATAAGTAAACACAAAAGGAACAAATAGTAACTTAAAGGATGTTGTTTCTAGTTTTCAGTGCAAAGCATCACATTGTGTGTTTAAAATAATTTTACAACTTTGCAAACTACTGCCCCCAATGGGCCAATCATAATACATATAACCAGCAAAAACACACACATGACTTTAGAAACTCCAATTTATTAATACATAATAATAAATAATACTTGTAAATAATAATAAACATAATAATAAATAATACTTGTTTACCAGTAAAACAAGTAAATTTCAGAAAGAAAGGAAATGGAAGCACATAACTACTTTCCTCATCATTGCATCTGACTTTGAGAAATGATAAGGGAATAAAAGGCAGAATTCCAAGGCATCTGTGTGGTGTGATGTCTTTTAAATTATATGTTCAGGTAATACATTGGAATTCAGAGATATTTTCAGGTGTTTTTTTTTTTTAGCAATCTTATATGTAAAAAGAAAATGTTGTTCAGCTTTTACTAGGTGAAAATGTATGCAGACACAAACTGTATTATTTAATAAACAGTTCAGATTGTTTAAAGAAACAATCTAACAACACAAATAACTGCATGTATAATCAAGTTCTTTCACATAATACTCGTTAAAGTACATTCTGCAGGGATCAAACAGATCGAGTTATTAGACTGCAAATATATCCCTCCCTACCATATCTTTAACTTGCTGTGGTCTTCCAAGCTAACACATGTCCAAATGCAAGCCCTTTTCAGAAAACATTTCAATCAGTTTGGCTCTCATGCTGCACTAACACAACTGCTTTCCAAAGCCAATATGTAACCATATGCATTTCCTGAAGCCTTATAATACAAACACATTAATGTTTTATACATCTTGCTGCTTTCTGAATGCACCACAGAGTGCCCATCACTAGCTCCACCTGCTGTCACAATAATCGAGCCCAAGATTACCACTTCACAAGGACTTTCATATGATTTTACTGGCATCAGATTTCTGACTCAATGAGAAATGCCTTACCTGCCTTACCCTAAAGTGAAAGAATGTGTTCAGAAAACTCTAATTTTAAAAAAACAAAGCTGGGTTCCCTTTGTATGTCATTCCATTAATAACAGTTACTTCCCACACTTTATTGTGGTTACAAATTAGGACAACAATGACATCACAAACCATGTAAGTCTGTTTACCTGCACATATCATGAACCTGTCTAGGGGAGTTAAGTCTGAACAGTATGCAGGTCTGGCTCTTTCAGTTATTAGGAAAGGTTCTTCTTTATACACAGGAAAACCTGGGGCCAGCACCATGGCACAGGGGGGAAATCACATCTTTTGGTGTTGGCATCCCATACTGGAGCACCAATTCAAGCTTTGGCTATGCCCCTTCTGATCCAGCTCCCCATTAATGTGTCTGAGAAAGCAGCTGCCAAACGTGGGAGACCCACAAGTCAGTGTTACCACAGGCTAATGTTAATGTTAGACCCACAGGTTAATGTTATCAGCCTTGGCCCTTGCAGCCATTTGGAGAGTGAACCAGCAGATAAACGATTTCTGCTTTCTTTCTCTGTCATTCTGACTTTCAAATAAATCTTCTAAAAAAAAGATTTTTTAATTTATTTCTATTGGAAAGGCAGATTTACAGAGACAGAGAGACAAAGATTTTCCGTCTACTGGTTCACTCCCCAAGTGGTTGCAATAGCCGGAACTGAGCCGATCCAAAGCCAAGAACCAGGAGGAGCTTCCTTCGAGTCTTCCATGTGGGTCCCGCTTTGGGCCATCCTCCACTGCTTTCCCAGGCCAAAAGCAGGGAGCTGGAATGGGAAGTGGAGCAGCCAGGACATGAACCAACATCCATATTGGATTCCGGCAGCTGCAAGGCAAGGATTTAGCCAGGATTAGGGGTTACAGCTTAAAGATCACAAGGCCAAGGACCTGTAAAAATCCTTCCTGACTGCAAATTTGAACAACTGAAAATGAGTCCTTTAACTTGCAAACCACTTAAAGCATGTGATATGGCTAAGTCATACAGAGAGACAGATCAGTGGTCGGTCTGCCTTCTTTCCCTCCTTTCTTCCCCCACCCCCCAGCCCCCCGTTTTGATTTTTTTTGTTGTTGTTTTTAAGCCATTTCCCAGAACAATCGTCTTTCACCACAGAGACATATACATTCAAAAAGTCCAATAAAACTATATAATTATTTCCCTGAGATCTATATGTATGTGTGTACGTACACACACACACACACATAGTGGTTCTAAGCTTCAAGGTCAATATACATAGAGAAATTCTCTTAAAAAATGAAGTAGCCTGCTGTCTGGCTATCATTGTAAACTCAAATTAGAAACTGCAATACACCTAGGGAGTGTGAAGGAGAAAACAATAAAAATGCCAAGTTATTTGGGCTGGCAGCCTGGTGGTAGATTTACTAGAAAAGAGAGGGTTGATGCTCACTGTGCCATAGATTAGTTTTTTCCCATGGACTGAAAATGCCAAAAATGAGAAAATTAAATAGTCTTTTTAAAATGTGTAATGCATATCCCGTTTCATTTGAGAGATGAAATTCAGATTACGACTTTTGGGAATAGGGAGCAGGATAGGATGTGTTTGCATAAAAAGATTGCAAATACAGGTGAAAGTGACATCAACAATGTTGAGTAGTCACAGCAAGACAGATAAGGAAATTCAAAGGACTAATATTTTCTTCCAGCTTCCTGCAGAAGAACAAGAAATAAAGAGAAAAGAATCTTCCTGAGTGGAAGAAATCAAATTCTACTACATCACTGGTAGGAAGAATGAGCCAAAACAGGTTGCAGTAGACTAAAGGAGGCTGAGCTAACAAAACCTGATTTCTATCTCTGCCTTATTTATTTTCCACATCTCTTGCTCATAAAGCTTCAAAGATCCCTGGCAGTCTCTGGAACTGCAAGCCTCCTCCTTCCTTGGAGACAGAACACTCCTGAACCCCCTTGCCCTCTCACTCCCATCAGCACAGCTTACTCAGCTGCACACAATTCTGCGTCAGGCCTGTTCTAGCTCCTTGGTGCAGGAGGAGAAAATACTTCAAGGATAGTGGATTCTATGGAAGGGATGACTTTGTATTGATAGTACAAAGGCTGATGGATCTGGGTCTGTGAATCTCAGAGGGGAAGGTCGGGGTGCAGGGAAGAAGTGGCATAGAGGTAGATCTAGGTGCAAGAGCTGTCAGGCACCGAGGGTGGAGCCCACAGAGCAGAGAGTCTACGAGAGAAACGCCCCAAGGGTGGTGTACAGGAAGACCCCTTCAGGAGACACTGCTACAGCTGCCTAGCCCAGCTCCACCTTGAAAAGCCGCTCTGCCCAGTGACCAGCAAGTCTACACATTATCCAGTGCTTTTGTGGTGGGGTTTTTTTGAGCATGGGCCAAGCGTGAATCCATGCCAAGTTCTGCACTCATGCAAGCCCAGCAGAGCACAAGACTGCCGTAGAAGCAGGAGACCGCATGCAGCTCATGTCAGCTCTGCATTCACTTGCCACCTCTTCAAATCCCATCCATCCTGCAACACTGAGCGTCAGGCCCATCCACATTTTTGTCCAAAAAGGAAAAGCCACATTCCTTTAAAACTCCTCATCATCTTCTTGCCTATAGAATACATTGGTGTAACATCTGAAGGAAGGAACAGGACTTCTGTGACCATCCTATCCCGTAAGATGTGCACTAGGAATGTCATAGGTCAGTGTCCATCTCCTAATTCACTGCCATCTGCTAGGTGACTCTCTGTAGGTAATATCATAATTACCAATTCAGATAAACTAATAATCTTAATTTCTATGCTATGTCCTCATTGTGGAAAAAACTAAGAGGCCAGCTGAAATCTGAATTTTTTTTTATTTTTTTAAAGATTTATTTTATTTTTATTGCAAATTCAGATATACAGAGAGAAAGAGAGACAGAGAGGAAGAGAGACAGAGAGGAAGCTCCTCCGTGGGATGATTCACTCCCCAAGTGGCCACAATGGCCAGTGCTGCACCGCTCCGAAGCCAGGAGCCAGGAACTTCTTCCAGGTCTCCCACATGGGTGCATGGTCCCAAGGCCTTAGGCAGTCCTCAACTGCCTTCCCAGGCCACAAGCAGGGAGCTGGATGAGAAATGGAGCTGCTGGGATCAGAACCAGCGCCGTATGGGATCCCAGTGCATTCAAGGCGAGGACTTTAGCCACTAGGCCACCATGCCAGGGCCCTGAAATCTGAAATTAAACAAATAAAACCTTCATCTCTACTATACCTTGGCCTTTCTTTTGTAGGCAGGAATGAAAAGCAATGAAACAGACAACAGAAAGTATTTTATAGCAGAACCAAAAAGACTTAGAAAAATGAGAATTTTAATTCAGGAAAATAGTATGTTTAATAGTCAATGGCCTAGCTTAAAGCAAGTCAGACAACACAACAAAAGATAAAAGCATACAAGCCAACTGGTCATTAGCCTAATCAGAAATCATTTTTCAATTGAACTCACACTGGATGGCATACCTGAGTCAAACAGCCCACAATCACTGGTAGGATGAATCAATCTCTTTGATTTTTCCATCATTCAAAGATGAAGGTAAAAAGTAAGTTCCTGGAAAGCTTTTTCAAGTATTAAAGGAAAATATCTCCATTATTTCAAAAGGGCAATGTTGTAAGGAAACACAGGGGAGGGAAAAAAAAAACCACTCAGTCTAAACACTCAGTGGAAACAAAAGACACAGCGTCCCTGCTCTGGCTTTTGCTCTGGGTGAGTGTTATGAGAATACAGGGTGGTAATGGAGAGACAGCGACATGGAGTCAGCAGAATAATGACCACTTGGACTCAGCTGCATTTCGCTATCAGTAAGAGTTGTATTAAAGATAATAATCAATGCCTAGTGCTTATCACACATCTGCACTGGGGAATTGTTTACAAAATAACTGCAGTCACCATAATAATTGTAAAATGCTCTACTACATGTAAAGGTTACCTTATAAATAATCACCCCAATTTACTATTTTATTATTATTCTCTTCTGAATCTCATGGTCTAATGGGGACAGATGACTTTTTTAGACTTTCATGTGCAGTTCTTCAGTTTGTATACTTGGTAAGTCATGCATTGTAGGGGAGAAACTTGAGCTACAATAAATTCCCAGAAAAAGGTACCAATACTGAACACTGGAACCAACCTCCCCACCAACCCACTGTTCCCTCAAACAAGTGGCTAGAGTTTGTTTCTCACGCCACTAAGTTTCCTCAGTCCTAGCTACCTAAGCTTCTACTTTTATCAGCCGGCTTGTTAGGTAACTGACAATAAAAGACATTGCTAGCACCTTTCTGTCACTCATGCTGGCTGCCCTGAAATTTTCCCAGCTTGTACGTTTCTTCCAGCTATTCTACTCTTCTTTCCAGTAATTCTTACTTACTTCATTCTTCTTAATTTTCACAAGAAAGCTCTACAGTAACCATCCGTCTTTCGGGAGGACTGGAATTTCTTGGAAAGCAGGACCTGGGCATCTGGGTATGGGAATTACCCCAATTCCAAAGTAAAGTGGGTACCTTTTGAGGATTGGGGCCTTCCTTATAACAGCTGGATCAGAGGCAAGCCTGGACACGAGTTGGGCCTCACCCAGCATGCTGCGCAACAACAAGGCCCTCCCTCCAAAGGATGCCCTGAGAAAAGGTGTGCTGGAGACCCGACATGATCTTGCCTTGAAGCAAGAACAATTATGGGAAGTAGAAAGAGAATCCCAAAGGCACAGCTACCCAGAACATGCAAAAGTGAGCGACTTGAACCAACAGTTCCCAAGAAGTTGAATCAACATTTCACTCCTTCCAGATCAAAATGTTAAGAAGAGAGATAATATATTTGGAAAAACAATCTCTGCATGAACCATCTTTCCTCAAGAGAAATACCACGAAAATAGGACTCAGTCAATAACAGGGAGATAAAGTAGGCTCCAAGGCCTGAAACTGGTTCAATATTAAACAGCTCTAACAGAAGAACTTTGCATTAGCAGTAATTGGAGTTTCATGGGGACTTCCTGTTTGAGTATTTTACTTTCTTTGGTGATCTTCAGCCTCTTGAGGCTGTGAATTGAAGCTGGTTGGAGAGTTAGTGTCTTGGTTGTAAGTTTGTTCCTTTAATCCTGAACAAAAGGATGCCTTCAGAAAGCTAATTTGGTGTTGAAATCAAAACTGTAACAAAGGTAAGGCCTGGACACTTGGAGACCACATGATGGATATTTGACGGCTAGCTTTCAACAAGGCACCAAGCACCTACATTTGGATCTCATTCCTCTGAATGTATCCTTCTCCTGATAGGTCCCCTGAATTTCTAAGATGACTAACTAACCCGATAGCCTTCTAAAATACATTTAAACATGAATTATTTAAAGGAAAGTAAAGAAGTTTCCATCCACTCTGTCTGAACAGTGAGGCTGTGTGATACGGAATTCAGGGGACAGTTTTGGGAGTTCTCAGCATGCACTGGAAGTGGAAGAGACCATGGGAGAGGCAGCAGACTGCCAACCTTAAGACCTACCTCTGGCCCAACCTATCCTTTCCCAGTCCAAGTCTCCTGCAGTCTTCCCATTTCAATCAGTACCATTTCATTCACCCAGAAAATCCAGAAACACCCTGGGCTGCTGCAATCATAAGCCACACTGCACATTTTTCCCCAGTGGTTTGAAAATTTTCCCTAATAAATCACATTTAGGAATAATTAATAAAATCAAAAGAACCAAAAGCTTTCCTTTAAATAACGAGAAACAAACGTGTACTTCAACCTAACATTTTACGGTTTTTTATATTTGTTCTTTAGCTTTTATGAAAATCTACAAAAGGACACTAAAAATGAACAGTAACTTTCATATTACCAGAAGTGTTTGGATTTACTGAAGACATCACAGAATCCACTTCCACCTAGAAAAGAAGAAAGAATAACAGAACATATAGTTTTCAAAGTACAAATTCTTAATTTCTGGGGCAGGACATGGGGTGTATTTCACGAGAAATCAATTGAATCCAGCAGAGAAATAATTCCACTCAGGAGAACAGTCCTTTTGTTTTTATATTAATATCTGTAAGACACCAACTACACATCTGCTGTGTACTCCACTGTCTCCAAAACTCTGTTTCATTGACCAAAACAGGTTAAGCACATAAAACCATCTTAGGTGTCCAATATGTAACACAATCAAAAACATAACTTTTTGCTTTAGACAAACACAAGTAATTCTTACAACTAGCTCCATGGTTTTACTTTTTACTTGTTCTCCTGATTATAAAAGTAACACATGATGCAAAAAAGAGCAGAAAATACTTATTTAAGAAAATGAGAAGGAAATTTAAAAACTAGCCACACAGGTGAAAACTGCTACAAATAGTTTGTTCTAGTTTTTCTTTCCTGTGTTTTTAAAATTCTGTTTTTTGAGAAGCAGACACATGCAGAGAGAGAAAGAGGGAGAGAGAGAAAGCAGGTGCCCAGAGCTCACTGCCATCCACTGACTCACTCCCCAACAGTCCGCAAGGGCTGGCTGGGGCTAGGCCGCAGCTGAAGCCAGGAGGTGGAAACTGAACCCAGGACTCCCACGCGGGCAACAGGAACCGAGTTCTCTGAGCCATCACTGTGCTTCCCAAGGTCTGCAGCAGCAGGAAGCTGGAAGTAAGAGCAGGAGCCAGGAACCACACCCGAACACTTCAGCACAGGCCAGGGACACCTTGACCAGCAGGCCAAATGTCTGCCGGCCAGCATTTTAAAATGCACTTGAGGACACACTCTAGATAGTCTGCAGACTCACGTGTTCACTAAATATGAAAATCTAAGCCTTTTCCCAAATTGTTCCATTGGGAATGAGAACCTTGGGTTAGAGATTCTGATAAATCTCTAGTTTCATCTTGAACAGTCTGCATTTCCCTGTACTTCCTTGGTTCCTCATGCCCCTCCCTAACAGGTACCACTCTGTCTTCTTGATGAAGGCCCCTGACCACCACTGCATGTTGGCCTCCCTCAAGTTCTGTCCCGAGACACCTACTCTTCAGAGCCGGCATGTTGTCTGGAATGGAACCACCTGATCTCAAGTCTTGAGCACCCAACTGTAAGTTGAGGTATCTCAAATCGAGCTCCAACCCTCACCTCTCCCTGATTCCCAAACGATGAACACCATTGTGGCCTCCATACTCCCATAGCTCTTAACAGGCGGCTGCATCTGGAGCACCTGATCTGTATTGACCTCCCTCTACCTGCTCCTCTGAGAACTCCCTTACTGAGTGGCATCCCTGGTGGTCATGCTGCTCTCTTACTAAACCCGAATCTACTGTAAAAATTCAAATCCATTAAATTTCATGGAGGGGGATGGGGATCTGTGGCACAGCAGGCTAAGCTCTGCTTGGGACACCCACATCCGGTACAGCATTGCCTGGCTCCAGTCCCACCTCATCTGCCTTGAAGCCAGCTTCCCGCTCTTACTCCAGACAGCTCAGGGCACCGGTTCCTGCCACTCCCACAGGAGACCCAGAGCGGGATCCCTGCTTCTTGACCTCCCACCTGGCCCAGCCCTGGCTACTGCAGGCATCTGAAGAGTGAACCAGTGGATGGAAGATCTTTCTCTCTCTCTCTCTCTCTCTCTCTGTCATGCTGTCTTTCAAATAAATAAATCCCTAATAAAACTTTGATCGAAAATACACAGTCATAAAAGTTAACTGTGTACATGACTATTAGGTGATTTTGGTCTACTAGCACATCATTTAGTGTCCTGCCTCCAGGAAATACCCCATTTGCTTAAAAAAATAAAATCCAATCCTTCAACCTGGTGTGAAAGGCAAAGAAGTGTCCATTGGCAGGAAATGTGGATCCAGATGTGACAGCATGACAGAGTGCTCCCGCTAGCCGGCAGCTGTGCTCAGGTGTCCTGCCTCTGGACAGTGTCTGAGCTTGGTCAGTTTCAGTTCAGCGACTTCCTGTGAGGGGTCCATCTCTAGGACAGCAGGAGTAGGCCAGCCGGCGTAGCCGGGACACAGGTGCTGCTCCAGGAGACCAAGAAAGCCCTGGGCACCTCTCTCCCCCACCCATGCGTGGGCACCTCCTTTCTGCAGAGCAAAAGCCAAGACCACGCTAGAGGTACACAGCCCACCGCCCAGAGCGACCCAGTGTCATAGTGCTACAAACATCCCACAATGACATCCACAAGAAAACAGACACACCCCTGTGTGCATACAGCGAGCTACAAAAGGTGCTCATGGCAGTAGTTGTAGGGAAAACAAAACAAAACAAAACAGCGAAATCCAGACAACCAGTTGAATACCATGAAACCATTTTTTTTTTCAACATAGTGGTCACTGTTCTTTTCAGTTAATCTATTAAATAAGAAAAGTAAAACAAGGGGAGGAGTGGGCCTATGTATGTCAGTTAGACAGGAAATTTTGGACCATCATCCGATAAACCATTCATGGTAATCCCTGGCAAGTGGGATCTCCAGTAGGAAGGGAGAGGATTAGTACCATTATTATTATGGGAATGTACTTCTTTTAGAATTTTTTAAAACGGCAAAAAATAAGTGTAAAAGAAAGAGATTGCATGCCAACACCCTCCTCCCAGCTTTGCCTCCTCCATCTTGGCAGCACCTCATATTTCTCATCAAAACCATCAGCCCTGGGGGAGACAGGCCTCCTGGTCTCCAGCAAAACTGCTCTGAGTTGGGCACACGCAGAGCTGGCTGCAGCCTTGGAAGCGGCCACACAGTCCCGGTTCACACGGCCTCCCCACCCCGCTGCCGCCCCCAGCCCCGAGTACACAAAGCCAGCTCTACCTTGGAGGGCTTGTACCCAAACAGCATCACCACAGCCACTTTAAAGTCCTCCCGGCTCAGGTAGCCCTTGCGGTCTTCATCGCAAGCGTTAAACACCTAAGGGACGTAAAGGCCTGGAGTTACTCAGACAGAACCCACGTGCTCTGTTGCTTCTATGATCACGGACCTTAAAAGTCCGAGCCTCAACCCAGAGGCAGCGCCTAGAAACGTGTGTCCCACCTGGCTAATGTCAGTCTCCAAGAGATGTTTAGGGTAGACAAGAAATCTACTCCCCCACAAAAAAGGGAGGGGACAAATAATTTAATAAAATGTGGCTGGCATTTAACCTGAAGCAAATGCAGATTAACTGCTTGAAACTTTTAGGTTAAATTCTATGTGGGGAAAAGATGCAGACTGGAAGGCAGCACTAGCGGGGTATTGGGGGGTGGAGGGATGGCACTTAAAGACCCCCCAACAGCCGACCGGGAGCCAGGCGCTGCAGGTGCGGGGTCAGGACCTCTGAGCCCTGGGAAGGGCGCCCCAGTCGGCTCTGCACCACCACAAGAGACCCAGCGCGAAGCCTCAAGGTCGCCTCTTCGGACACCTACTTCCACCCACTGCCTGCGTTCCGAGGGGCTGGGTTCCCAGGTCCGCTGCCTGGTCAGCGCCTCAGAAAGAAACATAGCGCCACAGCGGCCACCAACACCGCGTCACGCCCGAGCTCGAACACCGGCGGCCGGATGCCCGCGGCGGGAACAGGAGCTCCTATTGGCCGTGCGACTCAACGTCGTCTCCCATTGGGCAGCCCGCGAGCCACTGGCGTCGATCCTTGCGTGCTATTGGCCAGACGCTTTGTTTGACAACGTTTCCTTGGACCAGCCGGGGGCGGGGAGGCTTTTGGACCCGCCCCTAACACCAGACTCCGCCCCCATTCTGAGGCCCGCCTTAACCCCTTGCACCCCGCGGTGCACAGCGACGCTTCCGCGTTTGGTGTCGGTGTGTCGGGATCACGCGTGCTTTTCATGCGCTCCCCATCACGCGCAGTACAGTACTCGGGGTGGTTTCCATCTGCGGCACTATCGGGCCCCTCAGGGAAGACTCCCTCGCACGAGGCCCGGGACGCCAGGCAGGGCGTTCTGAGGCGACCGAGTTTACCTCAGAGCCCGGGTTGCTCTGGCAGCTCGCCGAGAGGAACAAGCACAAGGAGAACCGGGCATTCCGCCTCAGCAGCTGGGCCCGGACGCACTGACCTACCCTGGGCAGCCCACGAGAGCCCACGCGTGTGTGCTCGCGCGGGTCTCCCCGTCACCGCCGCCGCCTGAGCACCCGCGGGGAGGGAGCGAGCCTGGCTAACGAGCTGGGAGAGGAGACGGCAAACCTCCCTCTCCCTGTGACAGACGCCGCTAGAAGGGGCCGAGGGAGAGCGGGGTGCGGGGGACAGGGAGCACCCCGACTTGGCATGGCGAGGTCTTAGGACCCGGCGGAGCACTTCCGGGAGGGGCCGGGCCGAGGGGCGCGCGCCGCGGCCAGAGGGTTTGAACCGCGCGCAGGCGCACCGCGCACGCGGCGGCGGGGCGGACAGGGCGGACGGCTGGTACGTGGGCAGGCGGCTGCGGGCGCTAGCTCTCGCGGGCCGGGTGGGTCCCGCGTCCGGGGCAGGGCGGGAGAGGTACAGCCGCACAGCCGCGGGCTCGCCGGGGGCCGGAGCCGAGCGCGCTCCACCCCAGCACAGCTGCACCTGTTGCGGCGCTGCTGGGACCGGAGGGTCCTCCCCGCTCCTTCCTTTTCCGGCGTTTCTCCTGGGCAGGGGTTCGTGGGGCGCCCTCGGGCCGTGGTGACTGCGGGAGCCGCCACCGAGCTCGGCTGCCCCGTGCCTGGGGCGGTGGTGCAGCGCGGCGTGGAGTTGTCACAGGTGGGACGAGTGTGCAGGAAGAGGAGCGGCGCTCGCCACTGCCAGGCGTCCCCCAGGTGGGCCCTCGTTGTCCCCAGCTCTGAAGCCCCCGCCACACTCTGCCCTCCTTCCAACGCTTCTCTGAGACAGTGACATTCTAAGAAAGTCAGAAGGAACCCAGTACTACTTACGAATTGTTCCCTAACTCCAGGCTTTTCTGTCCCGCAGCTCTCACTTTGTAACATAACGGACAGGATTTCTTAGTCGCGACAAAAAGTAGTGGTTTTGTTATTTATGAACTTGAAACAGACGTCCATTGCGATTCACTCCCCAGATGCTCTTAGCAGCTTGGTGAGCAAGGTGAAACCCAGAGCCCCAAACTCAAATCTGGTTCTCCCAGCTGGGAGGGACTCACTTGGCAGTGCCTGCTGCTGCCCTGGGTGCCCCTTAGCAGGGAGCTGGCACCAGGAGCCTGGGCCAGAGTGAGTCAGTGTGTGGCTGGCGTTTTAACTGCTGTGCAAAAGCCACCTCCCCGCCCCAAGTCCTGCGCGGCACCTCTGCTCTTGCAGCTCACCTAACTCCTCTAGATACCAGGTGCCTGCCAAGCTTTTCGTCCCATCCTGTAGCCCGCTGCTGCCTTTTCGTCCGCCACGGCTCCAGGTGCCCCTCAGCATGCCCCAAAGTTGGAGCATCCCCGTTTTTCTGGCTCACCGCTGGGTTTTTCCGATCTTGACTCTTGAAAATGTTTTTGGGTTGCTGACTCTTCCACGTTGATGGCTGTCTTCTGGGACAACTGTAGACTTATTCCCTTGCTTGGTACTGGATAACTGCTCAGTGAGTGCTGAGTGACTGGCAGCAATGCCCAGTACCCAGGCGAGAGAAAACTGAAGCCCAGAGGGTCATGCACCTGCACAGGTACCCAGGTACTGCCTGTATATGGTTGAGTTTGAAGTTGGGACCCCCAGCTGGCCACCCAGGGCCTCAGCAAGGCAGCCCAGCTTCCGGACTGCCTCCGGGACTTCAAGTCCTGGAGGGAGCAGCTGGAGGCGTGACAGGATATGCCGCAGGTGCAGGTGGAGTTGGGGGGCGGAGGGCGCATTAAGTGCGGTACCTTCTCACCCGACTTGGAAGTCGCTCATGGAAGTGTATACAGGCAGACTGTCTCGGTTGTCATCCTTTCACTGTGATGTGTGCTGGATTTCCATCGCTCACCTGCCTCCCCAAGTGTTCCTTATGGATTCATCTTTTTATCTGAATCCTCTCATTTAAACATACTCTTTTAGACAGCTTTTTCTTGTTGTTAATGCAGTAGCTTCCCTCGATGGGAGAGTGTCAGTGGCGCACGCCCACACCCCCAAAGCCAGACTCGGAGCACTTGGTCCCTCCAGTCGCCAGGGAGGAAGTGGCTACTTTGATCATGTCCATTAGCATCGAGTCCCAGTCACCCCCAGCGTGGGCAAACTGCTGTCATTTCTCTAATTCTTACTGACTGGATGACTTCAGACCTAGGCTGGAAGAGCCACTGCCCAGGCCAGCAGTTGTGGGTGCTGGGCCCCCTGGGCTTTTGGAGAGGTGAAAGGGGTCCTGGCAGGCACGTCCAGCTCTCACGCATTGGCTGCTGATGGCCCTGCCTTTAGTGCCAGGTTCTCCTTGGCCACTGAGGGTGTCAGTTCACGGAGATACTGCTTGCTGGATTGTGGAAGTAGGTGTCCTACTGTAGTAATTGGCGATACTATTACTGATATTCAAATATATGCCCCAGCCTTGTTTACCAAAAAAGTATCTGGAAGTATCTGTTTCAGGTATTTTGCCTTCCAAGAACAAGAAAGCTGAGATTTGTGGCTTGGAAAGGAAGAGTGTTACCTAAACTCTTTCTTTGCAGGTTTGAACATGTGATTTATGAAATGGACAGCAGTGTAATTACTTCTTAAATAACGTGCAGAAGTGACCGTTTGGCATTCTTCTTGGGGACCTTTTTTGCAAAAAGTGGCTTTCAGGGCGATCAGATAAACCTACTTAAGTGCTATGGCTGCCTGTGCTTGAGTGGAGGATAGATGTATAAATTCCAATTCAATCTTAAAATTTTCAGCAGAATTGTTTTTTTTTTAAAGATTTATTTTTATTATTTTTTATTGGAAAGGCGCATATACAGAGAGGAGAGACAGAGAGGAAGATCTTCCATCCAATGATTCACTCCCCAAGTGAGCACAACAGCTGATGCTATGCCGATCCGAAGCCAGGAGCCTCTTCCGGGTCTCCCACGCGGGTGCAGGGTCCCAAGGCTTTGGGCTGTCCTTGACTGCTTTCCCGGGCCACAGGCAAGGAGCTGGAAGGGAAGCGGGGCTGCCGGGATTAGAACCGGCGCCCATATGGGATCCCGGGCGTGCAAGGCGAGGACCTTAACCACTGCGCCACCGCGCTGGGCCCCAAAATTGTTTTTTAAATTGGCCTCAATCCGGAGTGCCTGTTTGTCAGAAGCTCCAGGGTCAAGAATAATTCTTCTGTGTGGTCTTGGAGTTTGGCTCCGGCCCCCTCCCCAGGGTATCTAATGGCACAAAGAGCCAAGAAGGGAAGGCGAGGAGGATTTTTGTTACTTTGACAAGTTCTTGTGGCACATCTGGTACTGTGCCTGTGAACACCTACAGAATAACAGACACGAGTTACGTGGCCCACCCCTGACGAATGTCAGAAGCACAGGGTGTGTGTTGCAGAAACTCATCTGGCCGAGAACTTAAGAGCAGTAGAGTGACGTTACCAGAGAGTCTTATGCTGTTTCTATTGTTTCCAGAAGCGTAATGTCTCAGGAGTGCAGTTACGGGAGGTGGACAATATCCAGCAGCGATGAGAGTGAGGACGAAAAGCCGAAACTGGACAAGCCATCCCCGTCTGCTGTCCCTGCTGCTGCACCAAGCGCCGTCAGTGAGCCAAAGTACACCTGTTCTGAGGCTCGCAGAGCCGCGCACAAGAGACAGGCATCCCCCGTGAGATACAGCGACCCTGATTCGGGTCATCCTCCCAAGGTGCAGAGAAGCGCTTCCCAGGAGGACCTGGGCTGGTGTCTCTCCAGCAGCGATGACGAGGTCCCACCAGAATCCCAGCCGAAGCAGGCGAGGAAAGACATGGGCTGTGAGGAAAGGACCGGCCTCTCTCCCCAGGACAGCACTGCCCAGACAGCTGCAAGTCACAGGCTCAAGGAGGAGGCTCAAGACAGGGATGAGACGTCCGGGGAAGGCCAGGACATTTGGGACATGTTGGATAAAGGGAACCCCTTCCAATTCTACCTCACTAGAGTCTCGGGAATCAAGCCCAAGTACAACTCTGGAGCCCTCCACATCAAGGGTAAGAGGAAACTGTGGATGGGGTGTCCCCCAGTTACCCATGAGTGTGGACCATGGGTCAGAAGACCAGGGCAGCCTGCCGTGTGCCTCTAAAACCTTTATTTAGGATCTAGATATTCTCAGAAGGGAAAAAAAAATTCTTGTAACAAGCTAGTGCTTTAGTCTGAGCAGACCTGCTTGGCACAGGCAACCCAGGGTGTTTCTTGAAACCTTGTTGCTCAGCCCTTTGTAGTGTTTAGCAGCATGTGTACAGTTGCTGAAGTCCAAGGTTAAGCTTGACCAGAAGCCCTGTGGGTGACATAGCAGACATGCAGCCTTAGTCTTCCTTGGTCCCTGGACCAGTAGCAGCAACATCACCTGGAGCCAAGAATACCCCTGACCTTGGATTTACAGGAAGCAAGAGCATGCAGGTTCCTAAGGAGAGCACCTGGTGTGTCCCAAGGCAGAGAGCTTCCTAGAGAGGAACTCGGATTGGTACTTGGTGGGAGTAAAAGTTGGGAGCCCCAGGAAGAGGAGCCTACATCTTGTTTGCTGCCAGTTTCTGAAATTGATCAGTACCGAGGAAGATTTTGGTTTTGCACCGTGTCTTGCATAAACAGTGTATAATAAATATTAAGTAGCCTTGAGAAATTCTTTATTAAATTTTACAAAACCTTAAAGTCTAGCTTTGTGATCACTTTTCAGCTTAGTGTTTTCTTAACTAAATCTTGGTTATCAGTGACTGTTAGTGGGTTGTGATTATTGTGACCAGAGGACTTTTATCAGAGTGTGAATTTGGTTTTTATGTTTTGTCTTCTTAGATATTTTATCTCCTCTGTTTGGGACACTTGTCTCTTCAGCTCAGGTGAGTTTAGAGCTAAACCGTTTTTTCTTTGGGTGAAAACAGACAACTAAATTCTCAGAGAAGCTTGAGAGGTGGGACCTGTGCCCCAGCCCTGGGCAGCATCCTTGAGGGTCATGCACCTTGTGCCAGTGTCATGGGACTCCTGGCTGCCAACAACTGCAAAACCTCTGACTCTGGATTAGGCTGTGAGGGCTGGCCAAGAAGGCATTATGGATGTTCCAGCCTCAAGGCTTTTGTGGACACAGATAATCTCATGGAACTCAGAGCAACCCCCTGGGAAACTGTGTGTACGTGTGATCTAGAAACATGTAGAACTCCTGCCCCTGCCAAGAAGGGAGGAGTCTTGAACATGGGTGCGTGTGCATGTGTGTTTGCCTGGCCACAGCACTCCCTTTGTACTGGTACATCATTATACTGACGCTCCAGGCTTACAGATGAGTAGGGAAAAGGCCCATGTTCCCCAAGAAAGCCAAGAGGGAATAACCTGCAGAGTCCTGGTCTGAGGGGAAGGAGGGCTGTTCTCAGCCACATTGAATTCCTCTGATTAGAACAACCCTTTGTGGGGTTACCCCAGCATGAGCAGGACTCCCCACAGGCAGACCAGTACAGAACTTGTGTTCAGGCTGCCCAGTTTGTGACTGTGCAGTCCCGGACGCCTGGGACTAAGCTATCTAGTGAGTTAAGCTTCAAGGAGAGGTTCCTTTCTTCACATCCTGGGGACATAACCACCTGGGCAGAGGGGACACATTTATGGCCTGTGATTTAAATTAATCTCAGGCCTGTTAGAAGAACTGTAGTAATACAACATGGACAAGTACGAGTGCTGCCAAGGTGTGTAGGGGAAATTCCCTCAGAACCCATTTTCTTGTGCATCTGGCCCCACTTACTTGGATCCTTTTACCATGTATTCCTGCAAGTTCAGTTTTTTAAGTGTGGGGTATTGCAGTGAAGCCACCCAGGGTTGTAAATAATGTATGTCACGCATCATTATTTTAGAGTCTCTTTCCATTTCGTTGTGACCAGCTTAGCTGCATGGCTGATGGCTTAGTTGCTCTTCTTCTCCCCTGTCTAGTTTAACTACTGCTTCGACGTGGACTGGCTCATCAGACAGTACCCTCCAGAGTTCAGGTGAGTTCCGCCGGTGACCGAGGGCACCATGAGCCATAATGGAACTTGGAAATGTAAGATCTGTGCTTCATGGGCAAAAGCCAGCCATCTTTTCGAATATTTCTTTGGAAGCCATTTAAATCTGGCTGATAAGGGGGACAGCATTTTGATTGCTGTCATCTTGCCCATCCAATCACTGATTGTTTCTGCGGAGGTTAGTATTTGCCTGTGTGCTTTGTCCAGAGGTAGAGAAAAACAAATTCCAGTTCAGCAGAACTTCCTGTCCAGTGTCAGCATGGAAGAAGAGATCACGTTCGTATGCTTTCCAACCCCTAGCATGTGATACGCATGAGTCACATGTACGTGCGCCCTGTTCTGTGTCTCTCACATCATGGCTCCTGTGGTTCTGGAGTTAGCTCAGTGGGCTCTCTGTACCCAGGCTGTGTACGCATTGCTCTTTTTTTTTTTTTTTTAAAGATTTATTTTTATTATTTTCTCATTGGAAAGGCGGATATACAGAGAGGAGAGACAGAGAGGAAGATCTTCCATCCGATGATTCACTCCCCAAGTGAGCGCAACGGGCCGATACTATGCCGATCCGAAGCCAGGAGCCTCTTCCGGGTCTCCCACGCAGGTGCAGGGTCCCAAAGCCTTGGGCCGTCCTCGACTGCTTTCCCGGGCCACAGGCAGGGAGCTGGAAGGGAAGCGGGGCTGCCGGGATTAGAACCGGCGCCCATATGGGATCCCGGGCGTGCTAGGCGAGGACCTTAACCACTTGCGCCACCGCGCCGGGCCCCGCATTGCTCTTAAAAGCAGTTCTCTTCTACAGTTTGCCAGACTTGTGCAGGGCGACACAGGCCAAATGCAGATAGCCCTGCGCTGCATCACGTTGCCCACTCCCATCTCTAATACTGCTGTGTGGCGGAATCCTCTGCCAGCAGGCAGGGCAGAGGAATACCCACAAAATCCTTGGTGTATTTGGGGCATCAGATGGTGCAAATCTCTGTCACTCACAGAGGATAAAATGTGGCAACTGCCCAAGCAGCTTTGGCACTGAAGGGCTGTTATTTGACCCGAAACATAAAGGATTAATTTTAGCTGCCTGTAACAGAAAACTAGAAATGACAGTGGCTTAAATAAGGCAAATTAATTTTTTCAGCCTGAGAGGCGCAGATGGTAGGCATTTGTGCTCTGAATTGGGAGTGCTGTTGTGGTCTGGAACTTGCCCAACTCTTTGTGTCCTGGTAGGTCACTTCAGTCTTTGGGGTCTCCCTGTAGTCTAGGGTGGCAGCTAAGGCTCTAGCTTTCTCCTGTGTGCTCCAGATAGCAGGAAGAGGAGAGAAGGGGAAGTATGCCAGGGTCTGAGTGCCCGCTGTGCCTCATGGAACAACCTTCTAGAAAGTCCTCTCTGTCACCCTCGGTCGTTGAGCAGAGTTCAGCGGCATAGCAGGGTCTGGGAGTGTCTTCATCAGCTGGGGATGCCTTGTCCTGAAAGAAAGGAGAGGAGAGCGGGCAGCTGGAGGCAATAGCGGCCTCTGCCGTGGGCTCCTGTCAGCACTAAGTGTCCCTGGCGCTTTCTCTTCTCAGAGACTTTGATGACAATTGTGACCCCTCCAGCACCTGGGTGGGATTTTTAGTGTCTGTCACAGGTTAAATTGTCTCACCCCAAAAAGATATGTTGAGGGTCTTGAACCCCCATATCTCAGTGATCTCATTTGGACATGAGGACTGTGCAGTAGTAATCGGGTGAAATGAAGTCGGTAGGGTGTGCTCTAATCAACCAACGGTGGGAGTTCTAAAATTCTAGAAGCTTCAAAATCTATAACTTTTAAGTACCTGCATGACCACAAAAATATTCTGATACTGGAGCAATGTCCGGTAAAGTGTGTACAGAGTACCAGACTCTGGAGTGCCTCTGGAGCACGCCTGGTCCCAGACGGGGGCAGTGACGTAGTCAGATGTCAGAGGTGGACGTGCGTCTCCTGTCTTCTCACTCTGGCTGCCTTCCTACGTGCTGGAGGGTCACCGTGCAGCACGATTGATGGCGTACGAATGTGGCGGTAGTTTGTCTTCTCTTACTCAACTGCTTGCTGGAGAAAAATCCAATATTTGTTGTGTTGGGAGAGCCTGTAAAAATAAGTGGATTTCTAAGGAATTTTCTCACTTTGTGATAGCTGAAGAAGATAGAGGGTCCCCTGGACACCCTCTTAGTCCATCTTTGCAGAATGTTTCTGATTCCTTGGCATTTGAAAGCACAGCATCTTCAGTGCGGATGGAGCTCTGTTGCATTTGAGTCCAGCAGCCCATTAATGAATCCATATCAAGCCGTGAGCCTGCCCACTGTTGTGTCTGGGGTCTAGCTCAGTATACAGGTCTGAGGCAGAAAGCTTGAGCTTAGTGAATTCAGTGTAGAGTAAATCTTATTTTGCTTAGTCCAAAAGAGAAAAAAAGAAAAAGCATCATATTGTGAAACAGCAGTGGTCTTTAATCTGTTTGAACTTAACTGTATTGACACAGAACTACCTCCGAACCCTTTGGGACCAAAGAAGATACTTGTCGATGACTTTGTAGAGTCATGGTCCCTCTGTGACATAACCAAGCTTCACAATCAGGCCACGCTGCCCCTCTTTAGTGGTGTAACTGGGGAACACACAATATCCGATCACTGCTTTGTGCAGGGAAAGGCTGGGTGGTACGGAAGCTGGCATTCCCTGGTGGGCAGGAGCCCAGGGTTGTGAGGGATGTGCTTTTATTGCTTCTGATCTCGTTTCAGGAGGAAACCAATCCTGCTGGTGCATGGCGATAAGCGAGAAGCCAAGGCTCAGTTACATGCACAGGCCAAGCCATATGAAAATGTTACCCTCTGTCAGGTGAGCGCCCCACTGCTGCTGGAGGCAGTGCTCGGGCCGAGGGTGGTGAGGGTGGGGGACCACGGGCCTTTGGCTGGTTCTCGCAACTGTGCGGACACCGTGTCTCCAGCACCACCAGCAGATATGGGTGGCCTCAGCTCAGCGCTTCCAGGGATATAGCCCCTCCCGTTTCTGGCTATCCTCGTGACTGGAAATGTTTCTTTAAAAATATTTACTTGTTTAAAAGAGGCCCGGTGCGGCAGCCTAGTGGCTGAAATCCTCAGCTTGCATTCTCTGGGTGCCATATGAGTGCCAGTTTGTATCCTGGCTGCTCCACTTCCCATCCGGCTCCCTGCCTGTGGCCTGGGAAAGCAGTTGAGGATGGCACAAAGTCTTGGGACCCTGCACCTTTGGATGAGGCTCCTGGCTCCAGATCAGCTCAATTCCAACCATTTTTACCACTTGAGGAGTGAACCAGTGGACAGTAGGCCTTACTCTCTGTCTCCTGTATGTAAATCTGCCTTTCCAATAAAAATAAATAAATTTAAGGAAAAAAATTATTTATTTGAAAGGCAGGGGAAGAGGTTTTTCATGTTTTGTTTCACTCCCCCAGATGCCCCCAAGGACCAGCCCTGAGCCAGGCAGGAGCCAGGGGCCTGGAACTCCATCCATGTCTCCCACGTGAGGGGCAGGAGCCCAAGCACTTAGACCCTTCTGCACTGCACACTGACCTGGGACTGGGTCAGGGTCAGAGAAGTGAGGACTTGAACTACACTGCAGGATAGGATACCAGTTCTGTAAACAGTAGCTTCATGTGCTGTGTGACAGCACTGGCCCTGGAAAGATTTTTCATTATTTACCTGAAGTGTTGATCCTTTTTACTTCCACCCACCGGTCCCATTTCCTCCTGGAATCACACAGAAGAAATCTTCCCCTGGCGAACATTAGTGTTTCATGCAGTTGATCTATTCGGTCTTCCTGTTTCTTTTACAAATTGGAGCATTCACTTTCCTATCTGTGTTCCACTGTGCTGTGAATTCCGTTTCTTTCTCCAACCTTCTCCTAGTTCTCCTGTTACATTCTGTAGGTCAGTGTACCTCAAAACCTGCATTTCTGCACCCAAAGAGTCTCTAACTGCAGTTCTGTGGCTCTATGTTTCTTTCTATGTGTATCTGTGAGTAGAGCTTAAAGCTGTCATATGACACCTTGTCTAACTTATGTTAATTACTTTTTTACACAGCTGTATCTAAAGTCTGCTCCGTGAGGAGGAGGAGGTGAAGATACAGCATTGTAGCATAGCTGAGAAAGCCATCACCTGTGATGCCAGCATCATGTATGGTTGCTGGTTTGAGCCTCAGCTGCTCCACTTCCTCTCCAGCTGCCAGCTGATGTGCCTGGGAAAGCAGTGGGAGATGGCCCAACTCCTTGCACACCTGCACCCATGTTGGGAGACCCAGATGAAGCTCCTAGCTCTGGCCTGGCACAACCCTAGCCGTTGCAGCCATTTGATAAGTGAACCAATTGATGGAAGACCTCTGTCTCGCTTTTCTAATTCTGTTTTTCATTTAAGCATATCTTCAAAAAAAAATCAAATAAAATAAATAAATAAATACTTAAAGTCTGTGCTGGGGAGACCCAAAGACAGACGTGTGTCAGGAAACTCCCTGTGTGTCATGTGAGCCCAATGAGGGGCAGGAAGCAGACTCATCACAGGTGTACCACTTCTCAAAGCAAGGTGGACGAGAGGCCCGAAAAGCCGTTACTGTTGGATGCAACTGTAATTTAGTCCTAATGCTTTATACTCAGAACACAGAGAGGCTGTTGATTCTTAAATTTGAACCCATTGAATTAAAGTAAGTCCCTGGAAGGATTTTAAGTTTGATTATTTTCTGTAGCTTAGTTATTTATTTCAAAGGCAGAGTTAGCAGCAGAGATTGAGCTTCTATATGCTGGTTCATCCCCTAAATGGCCACAACAGCTAAAGCTGAAGCAGGTTGGAGCCAGGAGACCAGCACTCCCTGAGTCTCCCACACGGATGCAAAGGCCCAAGCTCCGGGTCATCTTCCACAGCTTTCCCCGGTGTGTTAGCAAGGAGCTGGACCAGAAACAGAACAGCCAGAACTCAGAGCTCACGTTGCAATCAGTGGCTTCACCCACCATGCCACACCCCAATCCCTGGAAAGGATTTTAACTACATTTAAATTCTGAGCAAGAAAAGCAAGGATTCAAAAGAATTCCTTTTGCTTAGGATTTCCTTCTCATGTAAAGATGAGAAAACGTGATGAATGTTGCTTGTGTAGCTTTCTCTCTTTCCTTGCCCATAGTTTAATCAAACTGGCCCATGAGTCCCGCCCTTGGAGTAGGTTCTAGGTCGCGCTGCAGGCTGCCCAGGTTCCCTTGCTGTGCTATTTTCTGCCAGCTGTGCCTCCTTCCACATCCACTCAAAATACAAGAATCCCAAGTCAACACTGTGTCACCCATGCAGCTACCAGACACCTCTGTGTATTTCTTTGAAGATTAAAGCAGTGCAAGTGCTCACTCAGGTTCTAAACACCTCACATTTCTCCCGTGGCTTACCCCACTGTGCCTTATGTAGTGTGGCTTCTGCCCAGCCTGCATTTCCATTGTTTTCCATGTATTTCTGGCAATAGAAGTAGGGTAGTTTTCATCAGATGATAAGGGATAGGCTGGCCACCAGAGGGCGTCATAAACCACTTCTTCCAAACCTTGTGCAAGGAGCAAGTGAGTTCTCGGTTATGGTCTGAAATCCCAGAGGATTGAGGCATCATCCCTGCCTAATGAAGTGCATTTAGTGCCTTGTCTATCAGATTAATTCTTGACTTTTTCTACCAACCCTGTCTTTTAAGATGAGGCAGGCAAGTCAAAGAACCAGTGGATATTAGTACTTCTCCCACTTTGCAGAGAAGTAACCCTAGGCCAGAGATGAGCTAGAAATCAGTAGGGGCCAGGGACTGCATGCTGTGGGTTCTGGGCCAGCCCTCCCCGAGTGTGTGAGTCTGTACCCACTGACAAAATGCCCAGGTGGCGTAAACAACTGCCAGTTATCACACGTTCCAGAAACTGAGAAGTGTAAGGTGAAGGCATCCTCCTGGCTTGTGGAAGGCCACCTTGTCACCCCGTCCTCACGTGACAGATGGAGACCATCCAACCTCACTGCTGTCTCTGTAAGGACATTAGTCCTCTCGGGTCTGGGAGCAGTCCCGCTAATCTCTTCTGAGCTCTGTTGCCCCGTGTGTTCATGTCCACACACAGTCAAGCCGGGGCTGAGCCTTCCACGTGTGACACGTGGGGGAGACGCTCAGGTTTACTCCATTCTGAGCTGTCACTACAGCCTGATGGTTGAAGCCAAATTTCATCATGTTTGAGACTGGTTGTCTTTCCTGCTCCTGGCAAGAGAGCCACCCAGAGCTGCTCCTGATTCACGGCCTAACCCAGGGTTCTGCCACAGTATCTGCAGCCATTAATGACCCACAAGTGAAAGAGGAGGGGGTCCTCAAACGTCCACAGCAGAGCCCACGCCCAGCATCAATCTGAAGACGACCTGGGAGAAGCTTCTGTTGGCGGCTCTGGTGCTGTTGCCATTGGAAACCCTGCTGATGTCAGTGTGATGTCACTCAGCAACACTGGCCTGAGGGCCTTGCTGAGGTTCACTGCTGCCACTAGAGCGTCACTTGGTACTTGAGACTCTGGCTGACAAGACCCAGACAGTCTTCTGGGAACTGTATCTCCTGGCGGTGGCGTCGCGTGTGGACCTGCCTGCTGCTGTTCTGTGGGACACAGGCCATCCACCATGCTGTGTGGATGTTGCCATCCCCTGCAACAACACAGGAGCCCACCTGACAGCTCTGATGGCAGTGGGTGCTGGACCAGGAGGTTGTGTGCATCCACGGTCCCATCAGCCAAGAGCACCCGTGGGAGGTCATGCGTGATTGCTGCTTCTGCCTAGATCCTGAAGAGACTGAGAAGAACAGGTCACTGCTGGAAACCAGAATGTGAACAGAATGCACCTGCGCCTGAGTTTGCACATGCACCAGCCACACTGCTCTGATGTCAGCAGGTGCCCTCCATCATGCCCAGTCAGCAGTTCCTTCCTGGAGACCGGGCTGCCGCTCTCACTGCCCAGGCCCCTGAGTGGGTACGAACACCTGCTGGTCTTCGGCTGCCATTCAGTCTCCAAATCAACATGAAAATGAAATCAGCAGAAAACAAACACCAGTTTCTAGGGAGGAAAAAAAGTAAAATGAATTGATAATGTATATCATCAAGTGTGTCAACCTAAAGTTACGGATGTTCTTGAAAGATTAATTAAATTCTGTGGGAACTGTGGGCATTACGTGCATGCGTTACAGTGATCCGTGAGTGTGTGAAGGACGTCAAGGCAATGGAAACTGCCAAGAGACGAAGTGAGGATTACAGAAGATTGTTTTTCCCTTAAGACTTTATTTTTGAAAGGCAGGGTTACAAAGAGAAGGAAGGATGGGGAGATCTCCCATTGGCTGGTTCACTCCCCAAACAGCCTCAGTGGGTGGGGCCAGGCAAGGCTGAAGTCAGGGGCCTGGTCTCCCATGTGGGTACAGGGCCCAGGCACTTGGCCATCCTCTCCTGCTCTCCCAGGCGCATTAGTAGGAACTGGGTCAAAAGTGAAACAGCTGGAACTCAAACCAGCATTCATCTGGAAATTTTTGTTTCCCTTGTATTTTGTGCACAGAATTGCCCTGAAACTTTTTTTTTTTAGGATTTATTTTATTTTTATTGAAAAGTCAGATATACAGAGAGGAGGAGAGACAGAGAGGAAGATCTTCCATCCAATGATTTACTCCTCAAATGACCGCAATGGCCGGTGCTACACCGGTTCGAAGCCAGGAGCCTAGAACCTCCTGCAGGTCTCCCACACGGGTGCAGGGTCCCAAGGCTTTGGGCCGACCTTGACTGCTTTCCCAGGCCACAAGCAGGGAGCTGAATGGGAAGCATGGCTGCCGGGATTAGAACCTGTGCCCATATGGGATCCTGGCACATTCAAGGCAAGGACTTTAGCCTCTCTGCCACCGAGCCGGACCTCTGCCCTGAAACTTGAAGCATGAAGCAGAACTAAGTGTAAAAGCCAAATCTCTTGGGGGTGGCATGGTGGTATGTCAGGCTAATCCTCCACTTGTGGCACCAGTTGCTCCATTTCTGATCCAGCTCCCTGTTTACAACCTGGGAAAGCTCAAGTCTTTAGGCTCCTGTACCCTCATGGGAGACCCAGGAGGCCCAGCTCTGGCCATGGCAGCCATCTGGGGAGTGAGCCAACACAGTTGGAAGATTTCTCTAATTCTAACTTTTCGATAAAAATAGATGAAATGTTTTTGTTGGTTTTTTTCTTTGAAAAAAGAAAAAAGTGAAATCTCTTGACTGATGTGCTTCCTGGAAGACAACCAGTTTACAAAATGGCATTTTCCTGTCGGGGACGTGTAATACAGTTGTGTGCCATTTCTCCTGCAGGTGAGCACACAGCTGTGTGCTGCTCCATGAGCCTCCCCACATACACGTGCAGCAGTGCAGTGGCTGCCCCCAGACACAGCGTCTCTCTTCCTGGTGTCATTTATCTGCAGTAAGCTGTGGTCTAGAAATAGGAAGTAGGGACCGCCAGCAATAGACCATTGATAAGTTTGCACACGTTCCTGAGTAGTGAGATGAAAGCCCCGTCCTGCCTAGGACTTGAATCGCCCCCTGAGCGTCCTGTGCGTGGGGCACTCAGCGGCTGTCCCAGCTGTCAGAGCACCCGCCATGGCACAGCAGTGCTTGCGTCCCTTGTTTTACTTGAGAATGGCTCCAAGGTATCTGAGTGAGGATGCTTCTGAGTGAGGATGCTGGTCATTTGAATCTGCCAAAAAAAAAAAAAAAAAAGCTGTAAATGCCAGCTGTGAGTGAGAAGATGGGAATTCGGTACTTAATAAAACCGTTGTACGCTGAGGCTGCTATGATCTGTGGGTGGAACAGATGTTCTCTGTGAAGTTGTGAAGAAGAAAGATTCTGCCTGATTTATGCCTGAGCTTTATCCTCGGCACGTGTGTGTAGGAGCACAGCAGAGTGCGTGGAGTCTGCCACCAGTTCAGGTCTTAGAAGGTATTTCCTGCAGATGGGGTGAGCACCCCCAGAGCGGGCGTACCCCGCCCTGGAGCGGCCCCCAGCTGTCTGTCACACTGCGGGAACAGAGGGGGGGCAAGTGATAGTAGCATCTGTTGAGGGCTTACTACCTACATCCCCTCAGCCTTCATTTTGCTAATAAGCATTATATATGCATTTTCTAATTGACGCTAACATCTGTGAATCTCATTAACAACACCCCATTTTTAAAAAGAAAAGACCTAGAGACCTAAGTATTTTCCAAGCCATTTCTGATTGCAGAGCTTTTCCTGTGACTTTTAACTCCTTCTTAACACATCTAGTGGCATTTTCTGCTTGACCAGGATGTTGGATGACGCGTTTTATTTTTCCAAGACTAGCTCAATAGCCTAGTGGCTAAAGTCCTCACCTTGCATGCTCCGGGGTTCTATATGGGCACTGGTTTATATCCCAGCTGCTCCACTTCCCTTTCAGTTCCCTGCTTGTGGCCTGGGAAAGCATTTGAGGACTAACCAAAGCCTTGGGACCCTGCGCCTATATGGGAGACCCACTGGAAGGCTCCGGGCTCCTGGTGTCAGCTTTGCTCAGCTCTAGCTGTTGCAGCCACTTGGAGAGTAAACCAGCAGATGGAACACCTTTCTCTCTGTCTTTCCTTCTCTCTGTGAATCCAACTTTACAACAAAAGTAAATCTTTTTTAAATTAAGTTTTACTTTTCCACATGCCTACCATTGCTTAGTAAAGGTCAGTTTTTAACACAAAAATGGATTTAATGTATTATCTTTTTGAAGTTATTGATATGTTTGAAATACAAAGGATTTACATAGTAAGCATTCTAATATAACTATGTTTTACCACACTCAGTGTTTCTTTTAAATATGCTCCGGAAACTTCATTAATATCTAAAGAGTAAATACCTAATTTAAAAATTCTACGTGAAACTTCATTTGTTTTATTAGTTTATTGACAGCTAAAGAAATTAGGTTTCTCATTCCCAATTACTGTAATTAAAAATGCCATATGCAGTGTATCATTGTGGATGATAAATGGCGTGTGTGCGCTCTTGCACATGCTTGCACACACGCTGAGCTGCCCTGGGTCCTCCATAGCAAGCTGCCTTGTTATTCAAGGACTTGTCCAACAGAGGGCAGTAAAAAAATAAATTTAGGTTGACCTGATCCTTTTTTAATTCAGCTACTGAATACTTGAAAATGTAACGACTCTTTTTTTCTTATCCTAGGCAAAGTTGGATATTGCATTTGGAACACATCACACGTAAGTAACACTTTGTGAAATGTGGGAAGCATGTTATTTTAATTCACTTTTTCTTTTTAACTGATGTGTAGAACTGCCCATGTTTATGGGATGCCATGTGATGCGCGGGTACTGTATTCTGTAATGTTCAGCTCAGGCTAAATCTACTTACAGAGAGAACACTCAACATTTCTCTAACATGCAAACATTCAGAATCCTTTCTTTGATTTTTTTTTTTAGTATTATAAAAAATGTGCAGCACTGTGCTAACTGTAGTCCCTTTGTGATCCAGTATGAAACCCTGGACTTCTTGGCACTGTGTAACTGTGACTTGGTCCTCGTTGGCCCCTTGTCGCTGTTCTCCCGAGCCTGTGATTTTTTCTGCGGGAGGGACACTTGCAGGAAGCAGCCTTGGAAGGACTAACGGGCCGGAAACCAGCCCTCCGCAGCGGGTTCTGGGCCACTGTTCGCTAACAGTGTACTCGGAGCACCAAGATTCTGGCTGCCGAAGGGAAATGACGCTCAGGTCCACCTTGTCATAACTCCTTCAGTGCCTTGCTGTGCTGTGTGATCTTTACCGGGTGGCCTGTACCTCCCTGCCTTCTCCTCATTATTCAAACTCTTCCATTACACAGACCTGCAGCACTCGCAAGCCTCCCTTCTGTGTGGAGAGGCATGTCAGGCCTCTCTCCAGCTAGGGTGCCACTGCCACCTAAGCTGCAACCAGAAACAGGTGGCAGGTTGAATGGCCACGCCTCTCATCACTCAGCTCTGTAGCCAGGCTTTCACCACTCTCACCTGAGTCCCCCACCTCTCCACTCCTGTCCCTGCAGCGTGGGTCTCCACCACCAACCCCATGGAAGCCAGTGAGTGATGGCACTTGTGACCCCAGCATGCATGCCCACTGGCTCACTTTGTGACCTGGGAAACCCTCGTTAGCTGTCGTGGCCACCGACTGCAGCTGTGACATGAGGGACTCCTCCTCCCCTGCCGAGCCAGCTTCACATCTGGAAAGTGTCCCTGTGGTGCAGAGCTTACCAGATCGTGGAGCGAGTCGGTGTTCAGAAAGCCTGTACCACTCACCCTTGTCCATCCTTGGGGGAACCTGCGATCTTAACGAACACATACCGTGTTGTTAGGGAAAGATTCATGTGGCACCACTGCGGTGTGTCCCTAATGCTGTCTGAATTCATTGACGTTAGTGTTTGATTCTCCTGACAATTGATGCCTTGATTAAAGTGATGTTTGTAAAACACATATCATGAGCCATAGCTGGCTTATTCTTAATCCCAATCAGCTGTTAATTTGGCAAATGTGTGTGTAAATTTTCCCAGATTACAGAGGGCATGTTTCACAAGGGGAAGGCACTGGCTCCCAGCTGCCATTCTCCAGCTTGGCACTAGTTTACTGTTTGCCGGCTGGGGTTAGTCTCCCGGCACGAGCTGAACATCTTGCTGCCCTTTTGGACGTTGTGTTCTTCCCCTTATCTTTTTCTGCTGACCTCATCCTGCCGGAATAGTATTCAAGTGCTTTGTGCTTTTCCACCTGTGAGCCGAGTCACACCATTAAGTAGCAGTTGGCCTCAGTGAAAATGAGAACAATGAGTCAAGACAGAGCTCCAGCCTTGAGAAATGACACCGCAGCTGCAGAGAGGCCTGACATGCCTCTCCACACAGGAGAGAGGAGCGTGAGGGCTGCAGGTCTGTGTAATGGAAGAGTTTGAATAACGAGGAGATAGCAGGGAGGTACAGGCCACCCGGTATAGATCACACAGCACAGCAAGGCACTGAAGGAGTTATGACAAGGTGGACCTGGGCACGGGTTCCATTCAACAAAATACGCCTTGTACATCGTTCATAGTATCCATTCCCAGCAGTGCCCAGGTCAGTTGATCCTTCCACATTGCAAGTGTGGAAAAGGTTGACACTGAGGCTTCCTCAGAAGCCCCGGGCCTCTAAGTGTCAGAGGCTGGGGCACAGGACTCCTGACCCCGGGTGAAAAGCCCCCATGTGCTCGCCTAGCCCAGTCCTTCTTGCTGGAAATAAAATAGGAGCAATACTCAGTGACTGGAGGCCTCTGGAAGCCTGTGGAAGAAGAGAGGAACTCAGCCAAGACTGATGAGAAATGAGGACAGAGGAGGACTCTACCTGAAATGCAGATAAACACAGGTGACAGGGCAACACAGAAGAAAGTCAGCTCAACAGGAATGAAGCATCTCAAGTTGTTTAGAGTGGCCACCTCAACCACACGTGCATCCCTGGGCCGACAGCAATTTCAGGGACTCACCCCCAGCAGCGTGCTCGCACTGTTTCACATGCTTAAAGAATGCTTGCCGTGACGCAGCAAGAGGATGTGACCAAACCTTGAAAACACTAGACAAGAAGACTCACATTCTCTAGGGTGGAAGCAGGTGATGCTGTGTGAACACTCGGGGGCTAGGCTGGCCTCGTCCGCCGGCTGGGGCACCCTTCCGCCTACAGCTCTATCCACCTTCTGCTGAAGCAGACTCAAATACGGAAATTACAAGTGTTGTAAGTTTGTGTGATGCAGAAGTAGCTGTTTGTGACATTTTTAGGAGACAGGTGTTGCATGCTTTTAAAGTAGTGTTAATGCTTTTGGTCCCTTTCCTGGTTCTGTAGGAAAATGATGCTGCTGCGCTACGAGGAGGGCCTCCGGGTTGTCATCCACACAGCCAACCTCATCCACGAGGACTGGCACCAGAAAACTCAGGGGTGCGTAGGAGCCTGGCACCAGCCTCGCGGTGGTCACTGGGGAACCTGAGGAAGTCCAAACGCAGAGCATTTCTTTTATTCTTTTTATTTGTTTAGTTTTAGTTATAAAAATAACCCACATAGGGCGTAGCAGAGACAAGTGCAAAGATGGTATTCTTGCACTACCCTCCGCCCCCATCCCACCGTCTTGATGTACCCAGAGTATCAGTGTGGTGCATAATCGTATGCAACTGTCTCTGTTGAAAACATAAAACATGAATACAAATATGCTTTTAAAAGTTCCCGGAAAAGTAGGATTGCAAGATAAGTTTATTTTGTTGCAAAAAAAAAAAAAGTAAATAAAATAAAAAGTCATGAGATCATGTAGTTTTTATAATAAGCATTTTCTATAAGCCTTTTGAAGGTCTCTAATATTATATACATAGGGTGAGTTCCCCCGCCCAACCCTGGATTTTACAGAAACGGGATCATACAACAAAGCAGAGGGACAGGATGTGCAAAGGGTCTGGGGCCGGAATGGGCCTGCACAATTGCAGGCCTGAGCCCCGCAGTCCAGGAGGACTTGCTGATGGCTCTCTTGGTTTCTGCGTGCTCTTGTTTTTACCTGGACTCCTGCAAGCCACTTCCCAAGCAGAGGTAGTGCAGGGTGAAGTGAATGACATGGTAAAAACGTTCTCACTTCCCCAGTTTGTTTCCCCATGAAACAAATCTAAACCACTGTTTGTTTCTTTTTAGAACATTTAATATATTAGTATGACTGTTAATCTCTAGGATTTGAAAGAGAAAGTTTTTCCAAGTTTTTTTTTTAGTTAATAATGCTTTGCCTTTAGTACACATATACCAGATCTAGTTTTTTATTCTTTTGAAATGTATTTGAGAAGCAAAGAGAGAAAGAGGCAGAACTCCTACCTGCTGATTGAAGCCTCAGATACCCACAGTTGAGCTGAGCTGAAGTGGGGAGACAGGAACTCACAGGTTGGCAGGGATCCAGTCGCTTGAGCCATCAGCACTGCCTCCCGGGGTCTCTGCTCTGGCAGGAAGCTGCACTTGGAAGCTGGGCCACACTGAATTCAGTGGTTCTGGCTTGGCATGTAGGAGTCAACCACTGGGCCAGAAATGCCACTTGACTCCTTCTTATACAGGTATTTGCTTTGTTTTGTTTTAATATTTATTTTTTATGTGTAAGGCAGATTTTCACAGAGTGGTAATACAGAGAAGGTCTTCAGTCCACTGGTTCACTCCCCAAACGGCTGCAATGACAAGAAACAAGCTGATCTAAAGCTGGGAGCTAAGAGCTTCTTCCGGGTCTCCCATATGGGCATATGTTCCCAGGGCCCTAGGCTAGCCTCTGCTGGTTTCTCAGGCCATTAGCAGAGAGCTGGATGGGAAGTGGAGCAGTCACAACATAAACCAGCAACCATATGGGATGTTGGTACCACAGGGCAGAGGATTAGCATGCTGTACCACCATGCCAGCCCCAGGCCTTTGCTTCTGTTTTTTTGTTGTTTTGTTATTTTGTTTTCTCTACTATTTTATTAGGTGTTTGCTTCTTTAAAAGGGTTGTTGGGAATTTGCTCAGATTTGAGCTTAGCTGTTACTCTCAGTCATGACAAGCTTCACCCTGGTCATGTTACACTCCCAGAACCAAAGAAGCAAAGCTCTGGAGAAATCACTGAGCCTGCCCCAATGGCCCAGCTAGCCAGAGGAAGGTGTAGGCCTTCAGCCCTACCCATATCACGTGATCTCTTGTGCTAAGGGTCTCCAAGTTGGGAAGAGAGAGCAGACAGTGCCACTGTTGGGAGCATTGAGCATTTTAAGGCTGCACAGCCAGCAGTCCTGTTTGTCTGATGCTTCCTTGCCTAGCGGTCACCCTCTCGCTGGTCTGTTTCAAGCCTACAGGTGCAAGGGGAATTGGGCAGTTTCTGTTTTGGGGTGGTGGTTAGAACTGCGGTGAAAGTCACAGGAGCAAGGAAAGCAGTAGCAGCAGGTACTTAGTGCACGTGCTAGTTGCACGCTCTGCCATGCCTCGCATGCATACCTACAGCAGCCCTGGAAGGCACGGCTGTCGGCCTGATTTACAGTTGAGGAACCTGAAGCACCCAAGCCTTGAGGCCACCCTTTTGTGAAATCTTCCATGCAGTGGTTTTCCATCTGTGTGTATAATGGAAATGTTTTGGCTACATGCCTTGTTTTCCTTTGAGGAAAAATAATTCAGAAATGAAAGATGTCTGTAATACTGCCCTACTGAATTAAGCATTTGAACATCTGAGATTAGTTTAATATCGTTTCATTAAATGCAGTGTATATTCACTCAGAAAGCAGAAAGTCTAGGGGAAGAAACCAACTCAAGGTGATTGGAAGCATGCTTTAAGAAAAGGAGTTGGTCTATTGAAAAGACTCGTGCATTCTTCTTAGTATGGGGAACTTTTGATTCTAATTTCTCATTTGGTTCAAGAGCTATAAGACAGACTTGAGTAAACTCTCTGGGCTTCCGACACATGGGGTGGATCGGGAGTAGAATCTGCTTTTGTCACGGCTCAGCCACCTGGAGGTGTGGGGGTGAGCAGAGTAAGGGAAGGTTGGGGAAGGAGTGAGGCGAGGGGTGAGAGTTGGAAAAGCAGACAGAGGCCAGGTCCTACTGGGTCTTAAAAAGGTTCAAGGCGAGGAAGTGAGCCCACCAACATAGGAGTAGTATGATCAAAAAAAATTTAAAAGAGATTTAAATATTTATTTGGAAGAATGAGGGGAGAGACAGATCTTCCATGGACCAGTTCCCTCTTCCAGATGCCAGGGCAGACCTAAGCAGAGCCTGGACCATTGGGGTCTCTCAAATGGGCAGCAGGAACTCAAGTCCTTATGTCATCTTTTGTTGCCTCCCATACACGTTAGCAGAAACCTGGGTCAAAAGTAGAGGCTATGTGCCCAGCACTGTGGCCTAGTGGCTAAAGTCCTTGCTGTGAACGCGCCAGGATCCCCTGTTCATGTCCTGGCTGCTGCACTTCTTTCTGGCTTCCTGCTTGCAGCCTGGGAAAGCAGTCAAGGATGGCCCAAGGATCTGGGACTTTGCGCCCATGTGGGCAACCAAGGGCACTTCTGCCTCCTGACTTTGGATTGGCTCAGTGGGTGAAGATCTTCCTCTCTCTCTCTTTCTTCCTCTCTGTATATTTGACTTTCCAATAAAAATAAATAAATCTTAAAAAAAAAAAAAGGACCCATGCAATAGCCTAGCAGTTAAAGTCCTCACCTTGAATGTGCCAGGATCCCATATGGACACCAGTTCTAATCCTGGCAGCCCTGCTTCCCATCCAGCTTCCTGCCTGTGGCCTGGAAAAGTAGTCACGAATGGCCCAAAGCTTTGGGATCCTGCACCCTCAAGGGCGAGCCAGAAGAAGCTCCTGGCTCCTGGCTTTGGACTGGTCAGTTTCAGACACTGTGGCCACTTGGGGAGTGAATCATTGGAAAGATCATCCTCTCTGTATATCCGCCTTTCCAACAAAAAGAAAGAAAAACGATAGAGATGGGACTTGACTCCAGACACTGGAAAATGGGGTGCCGGTTTCCAAGCAGCAGCTTAACCTACATCTGTCCCAGATTGCTTTGTTTTTCCTAAGACTTGCTTGACTTCCCATGTGAAGATACACAGGGAAAATTCACCTGTTTCTTATGGTGGATGTATAGTCAATACAGAACCATCCTTGTGACCAGTTGTTAAAGCTATGGTGGTGGTGTCGTTTGCATTCCAGGATGTGGTTGAGCCCCTTGTACCCACGGCTTGTCCCTGGAACCCACGGCCTGGGAGAATCACCGACACATTTCAAAGCGGACCTCATCAGCTACTTGAAGGCTTACAACGCTCCTCCCCTGCAGGAGTGGATAGACAGCATCCGTGAGCACGACCTGTCTGAAACCAAGTGCGTGTCAGAGCCCCCTGGTCAGGACTGCTCGGGACGGAGTTTCTGCTTCCAGGCCTGGGACAGCTGGGACGTGGGGCCCCCGGGGCGGTGTGGTGGCGCTGGGGGTGGGGTGGAGCACAGGTTCTGGGCATCTGCCATCTCATCAGCCAGTGGGGCTCTCGCTGCTTCCCATAAGCCACCCACTGAAGCCCTCCTGAGCTGGGAGCTTTGCTCAGTCGCTTGCCCTGTGTAGGGCCAGTCTGCCTGAAAGTGGAGCGAGTGTCAGACACTGCTCTTAGGGAGGCGTCACGAGGTGCCCCAGAACAGTTCATGGTCATAACAGTTGGTGTGTGTAGTTTGTTTCAGGTGATCAAATGCATCAGTATGTTCTGTAACTTACATTTTATATTCTCTTTTAGCGTTTACCTTATTGGTTCAACCCCAGGACGCTTTCAAGGAAGTCAGAAAGATAACTGGGGACATTTCAGGCTTAGGAAGGTAATAGAACTTTAATTATTTTAATATTATTTAAAATGTATTTTTCTATCTTATTTATAATTATAAATTACCTGTATGTTAAGAATCTTTTATATGCCACACAATCCAAAGTTATGAGAGAATACTTTCAGGAAAGAATTATTTGGGTTCCTGAAGTTCTGAAATCCACACTTTGTTCTCACAATCACGCACCAGCCAATGCATGCCGGAGAGGCAGTGGGTCATGACATGCTGTGACAGATCCAGACTGTGTCCCAGGCTCCTGGCTCAGCCATGGCTGTTGCAGGCATTTGAGGCAGTTGCTTTCTTGTCTCTTTGCCTTTCAGATATCATTAAAGTTATTAAAATGAGCGTGATAATGGGACTCCCCTCCAGGACTGTGTAAGGATTAAATGAAACAATGGAAGTAAGCACGTGGTAGATGGTCTGTCAGCATGGCGGTTATTTGTGGACTGATGGCTAGGCTTGGCAGTAGCATCTGCGTGGACTCTGCGCCATTGCAGTCTCAGTGAAAGCTAAACAGCATCTTAGAGTTTTCAGAGCAGCCTTCCCACCCAGTAGGTGATGATGCATCCAGCTGCCTGCTAAGGAAGGTGGGTGGATGCTCGGCGCCTCTTTCCCAGACACACATTACTGTGCAGGGCTTACCTCGGAGTCCTGCTCGTGTTCCATGGAAATGGGCTGCTGAGTTCTGCCTCCTGCACCATGGTGCCCGCAGGCAGAGGTTGAACACCTTGGGCTCTGCAGTAAACATGTGTGTAAATGTTCATGCCTGGACTGTGTTGGTGAAAATAATGCACATTTAATAAAACAGCCATCAGATGATGAACTCCCCTGGGGTGTCTGGATCTAAAAGTGAATTGGTTCCCTTCTGTTAGCTCATTACAGGCATTTGGAACTGGAATGTTAACCGGGGGTGTCAAGCTTCTTTCAAGAAATAGGAGACAAAGGATGTGGTGGTTTTTAACCTTCTAGGAATTGACTGGGTTTTATTAAGCAATTATGATTTCCGGGGGAAGTCCAACTTGATATCACAGGTCAGTTGTTTATCTGAGAGTTTTACTAAAATGAACCTTTCAGGAAATTCACCTGTTTTTGCTCTTAATGCAAATCAAAGAATTTTGGAAAGGCAAACTGCTCCCTCCACTGTATTTCAGAGATATCTTCCAAAGAAGAAAATGTACATGTGAGTGTGAGGTTGATTACTGATACTTTCCCTGTTTCCTTGTTGAGTAGGCGTTCCGAGGGCACGAATCTGTTTAGGTAGCCGTGTTTTTGTTGCATTCTCTGGGTAATTGTGACATTGATCTTTTTTCTGCCACAGCTCCTGAAAGAACACACCTCATCCATCCCCCAGGCTGAGTCCTGGCCTGTGGTGGGCCAGTTTTCCAGCATCGGCTCCCTGGGGGCCGACGAGTCCAAGTGGCTCTGTTCCGAGTTTAAGGAGAGCTTGCTGGGCCTGGGCTCGCCCGGACAACCCGCAGGAACCAGTGCCGCTCCTCTGCACCTGGTGAGTTCTGTTGCTCTTCCAGCTAGTTCACTGCTGTTGCAGAGGCTCTGAGCCTCAGGGCAGCTTGTGGTGGAGAGGAGCTGGCTGTGCTGTGTGGGTGGGAAGAGCGGGGCGTCAGAATCCCCCTGGCCATCCTGTGATGCCACACTGAGCACCAGTTGTTTGTGTGGGAGTCCCCATCAGCTTCCCAACCCAGAGCCACACACCAGCCTATGATTTTCTCATTCTTTTCCTTGGGTTGTCAAACCAAGGGAAAAAATTTGATATAACATGGCCAGTAGACTTGTAAGCACTATTAATTATTTAAAATGCCTGTCAATTAATAATTTTGTATTTAATTCAGTGCAAATTTGACCTTTCAGAAGAAAAAAATTTTACCAAAGCACAATACATTTATGCTTCTGGTAATTTTTTTCCTGATAAAAAAAACTTTATTTTTGATGATATTTACATAGTTAAGAAGAATGCATGCCCATGTGGACCACCAGTTAGGCTGGAGAGGGTCAAAGAATGAGGGAAAGTGGATGGAACTACTGATTTGGCCCACCTCCTGTTCTGGAAGATACAATGGCCTTGCCCAGGCAGCCCATACCCAGTCCCAGCTCTCATGTGGTTCAGTGGGTGCCAAGACCTAGTCCAACCTATCCCAACCTATCTGGTTCTTGTGAGCACCAGTGGGTGCTGGAGCCTAGCCTAACCCAGCACACTGCAGAGCTAGTCCACATTCATGCCAAGGATGCTTCAACCATGACCAGCCCAGTTCGCTTCCCCCATTCTGGCTCTGGCACTCACTAGTGTGATTCACAGCCCAGCCAGGGCATCTGCTTAGCTGCCTAGCCAAGCTTGCTCTCAGCCACAGATCTTGGGCATGCGGATGGTTTTCTTCACCAGCATGACCCATCTCCCATTTGGCCTTTACCATGGATGCTGCAGCCTGACCTGGCCTGGCCCACCCCCAGTCCCAACTTTCACTAGTGATTGCTGCAGGCTAGCCCTCCCTGCCCAGCCTGCCCCATCCTTGGCTCATACAAACTGGCAAGTGTGATAGCCTAGCCTAGCCCAGCATGGCCTACACTTCCATCCTGGTTCCTGTGCATGCCAGTTGCTACATTTTGGCCTAGCCCTGCCCGGTGTGCCCCCACAGAGCCAACCTACACACCTGCCAACAAGTAAAGAAGTCCTGCCCAGCCTGACTAATACCCAGCTAACTCACATGCTCACCAGTGGGAGCTATAGCACACCAGGGGAGTTCCCCAAGTTCCCCCACCAGGGAACTACCAGACTCAGATCTCATGCATGCCTGCAGATGCTAGGCCCTTACCTGGCACAGTCTGCCCCCCAGTGTCAGCCTTTTGGTGTACTGGTGGATGTTGCAGCCCAGTCCATCCCATACCCAATTTTTGGGTGCACCTGCAAGTGCTACAGCCTGGACCTACCCAGCCTGTTTCCAACCCCAGTACCCATGAGTGTTAGTGTTCCATGGTCATGCCTAGCTCAACCCATCATCACTCCCAGCCCTCAAGCAAACCAACTAGTATGATAGTCCCACAGGAGTGAGCCCACAAATACCTTACAGAATCTGTTCCCAGTCTTGGCTCTCTCACATACTGGCTAGTGTCATGGCCCAGCCTGATATGGTCTACCCTCGTCCTGAGACACACTGGCAGATACTGTGGTTGAGCCCTGCCAGGCAGAACCCCTAGCCTTATCTTCCATGTGCCCTGAGGGAATGTAGTTGATACCAACAAGCCCAGCTCAGGACTGCCACCTGGGTGGGTGTGTTGGTCTGGTCCTGAAAGTCACTCTGGTTTCCCTCCTGCAAACTCTCAGCCCCGTCATTTACAAAGTGTATGGCCTAGTTGGTGGAAGTCCCCCAGGAGTCACTCCGTCACATTCTGCCTCAGCGGTCCTTCCTTCCACATATCCCAGACCCCTTCCCTGAGCAATCTTCAGCCCCCAGTGCCCGCAAGCATGCAGATCCGGTGGTGTATTGTGCCACTCTGGGGTCCTGCCCACAACCCTGGCCCCACGCACCTCGGGTATGGGTACCTAGACCATTTTGCTGGTGTGCTGGCATCTTCCCTTCAAATACCTTTAAGAAAAAAAAGAGTAGGCAACTCTTCTGGCACACTGATATAGTTAATACAAATTTGGCATTAACCAGGCCCATATTGTCCACCAACTATTGGCTGCTTTCCTGCCAGTGGTGTAACACTTGCCTAGGTATAATACAACCTGGGCAGGTGCCTGCACTGGCACCTTCCTGTAGTTTAATTATTAGAAGTTAACTTTCTTCAGTAAGATGGGAATGTTTAGAAATTTAAGGCTGGGTTATTATTTTTTTTTTTAGATTCATTTATTTGTTTATTCCAAATTTAGTTCAACCTGTCACTTTTTTTTAAGATTTGTTTATTTTTATTTGAAAGGCCAATTTTACAGACAGGACGAAGGACAGAGAGACATGTCTTCCATCACTGGTTCCCTCTCCATGGCCAGAGTGTGAGCCAGTCCATAGCCAGAAGACAGGAGCTTATTCCAGGTCCTCCATGCAGGTTCAGCAGCCCAAGAACTAGAACCATCTTCAGTGCCTTCCCAGGCCATATGCTGGGAGCTGGATCAGAAGTGAGGCAGCCAGGACATGAATTGGCATCCCTTTGGGATTCCAGCATGGCAGGTGGAAGCTTAGTCTACTATACAACAGTGCTGAACCCAAGGCTTATTTTCCAAGTTTCTAAACCAGGTATCAAATGTTTTAAAATTGTTATTATTTACTCAAGAACCAGGCAAAGGCTCAGTCTACAGTGGCTTGGAGCCTGAGTTAAGAACCAGGAGTACATCCCAGGTCCCCCACATCGAGTCTCCCCTGCTCCCTCTGAGGGTGCTCTTAGCATGAAGTGAACCGGGAACCAGGGCCAGGCAGGGAGCACCAGCCCTACTATGGGACACAGGTATAGCCACTGCACATGCACTGCGTGCTGGCCGTTGGCCACATGGCCAACCCAACACAAGCATCCTTGACCAAGAGTTTCTTAAAAGCTGTTGTCGTTCCTTCAGTTTGATACATTCCAACTTTACTCCCCCCCCCTCTTTTTTTTTTTAGATTTATCCATCTGTGGAAAACGTGCGGACCAGCTTAGAAGGATACCCTGGTAATTGTCAGGGAGACTGTCTCATTGGTGCTCTGTGTGTGTGTGCCATAAATGCCCTGGCAGATTTTTTACTGGTATTGATTAGAAATTTGCAGAAGGTCCTCTGATGCTGTGAGCTGTGCTGTGTTTCGGACAGGCAGTCTGAGGCTGTTATATAATCCTCACAGCACCTCACCCTGTGCACAGTTCTCTTACTGTCACTAATCAGGTAAGCAGCAGCCTGGTTGTCCAGACCAGACATCCAGATACCATTGATTCTCCCTGCTGTTCCACACCTCTTCAGAGCATCTCTAACTTACCTTCGTCTCATCTCTGCCGACATCCTCCCTGCCTGAGTCTGAGATACCATGAGGTTCTTTCACATTTAAATTCCTGATACCCAATATATGAAGTGGAAAATTACTTACCTTTAAAAAAAAGATTTATTTATTTATTTGAAAGAATGTGAGAGAAAGAGAGAAACAGATTTTCTATTCCTGCGTTCACTCCCCAATGGCCACAGCAGCCTAGGACTCCAGCTGAGTAGCACTGGGTCTGCCTACCTATTCCATCTTCCACTGCTTTCCCAGGTGCACTAACAGAGAGCTGGATCGAAAATGAGGCAGCCAGGACTTGAACCAGCACTCATGGGATGCTGGCAATTCACGGGCATGGGCTTAACCCATAATGCCAGCCCCTATATTGACCTTTTCTTTAAAAAAAAAAAAAACTTATTTTTATTTTTATTGGAAAACCAGATCTACAGAGAGGAAGATCCGTCTGATGATTCACTTCCCAAGTGGCTGCAATGGCCATACCTGAGCCAATTCAGAGCCACGAGCCTGCTATGGGTCTCCCACATGGGTACAGGGCCTCAAGGCTTTGGGCCGTCCTCAACTGCCTTCCTAGACCAGAAGCAGGGAGCCGGATGGGACGTGTTGTCACGGAGACACAAATCAGCGCCATGTGGGATCCCGGCACATGCAAGGCGAAGACCTTAAGTACCAGGCCACTGTGCCAGGCCCCTAATTGACCTTTTAATTCCATTTTACCATGAACATCCCAAAGTACCCCCATCCATTTAAGTTCCAGAACTTACGCATAGTATTTCCTTTGGTCCAGCTAGTCCATGGATCCCCTGCGTCCAGGCCATCATCTGCAGATACTGGGGTTTTACAGGCATTGTCAACCCTGCCCTCCATTTCCTTCGTGGCAGTACTAAGCACTAAACTTGTGTCTGGACTTCAGCAGCACCTAGATTGTGCGGTCAGGATGAATTAACTAAAAGCCCAATGGTTATGTACCCCTGGAGAGAGCAGTGTGAGCTGACGTCGCCCGAAAGCCAAATGGCCTTAGACTGATTTAGTTCACTTACTACTTACCAAACTCCACGTGGCCCTGCCAGAAAAATCTCAGTCGTGTTTGAATATATTAGCTCATCTGCTGCCTTTTAATAAATCTAACTCAGACGCTGGCACTTTTATCTTCTTCCTGTACCTCTAATAGGCTAGATCCATTCAAGTGTACTCTTAAAAGGGAAACTCATGGCATTTTCCAATAAAGCTATTTTATAACCGGTTCTAAAACTGAGAATGTTTATAGTCTTTTGTGGGAGGAGATAGGACATGCTTCATTTGATATACTGGAGTTGGTGAAAGCCCCCTCTGGGTGTAGATTACTGTGGAGACGTTCCAGAACACGTCTGGAAAATCACTGATGAATCTACAATGGGGATTTTCTTTCTTTTAAAGATGAACAGAAATTGGCTTCTAATTTGTGTTTCCACTTGTGTCTTTATTCTCTTTGCAAGAACAAGGCTTTTAGAATTCCTTTTTCTGAAACTGAACTATTCACTGAACATTTCTATTTAGTTTCCAATCTTTTTATTCTCTAAGAATCTGTTCCATTAAGTGAGAGCCTGTTGGGTACAAGAGTGTGTGCAGGTGAAGCAGACAACTGAGCCGGCATCCTGAGCTGTCCCGACAAGGGTCGTGGTCCTGGCGGACACAGGCCCCCTGCTGGGATCCTCCTTGTGCCTCTGGGGGTTATTGTGAGCCACAACCCCCTCCCCACATCCCCAGGATCTCTTCCGATATTTCCAGTGTATGCAGCTGTTAAATTACCGCTGCCACGTGATCAAGTTTTACTTTATTATTATTATTGAATAGGAAACATCTGTTAAATGTTTATCACCCCTGAGAAAAGAGACTCCATTGAAAGTACACACCAAATGCAAGTATAGACCTTTTTTTCCAGAAAACTGTTCCGTAAGATGAAATAATGGCAGTGGTGTCTTGTTTGTTTTCTCTTCTAGCATGTTGTTTATTACAGATTCTCTTCCAGGTGAGAAAGTTTCGAATTACATTTCCTCATTGTTTATTGTTTTGTTTTGTTTTTCTTTTTAAAGCTGGGGGCTCTCTTCCCTATAGCATCCAGACAGCAGAGAAACAGAACTGGCTGCATTCCTATTTTCAGTAAGTAATTGGTTCAGCGTGCTGCTGTTGCTGCTTTAGTAACGCGAATGTTATTTATGTCCGTCTGGTAGAGTTTTTTTTTAAGAACTTTATGTAATATAGCTATATTCTTTGGTCTGCATATGCTAGTGATAGAAATAATTTAAAACAAGGTTTTGAAATGTTCTTGGAATAGGTTTTTAATACCAGGGAGTTAAATTTATCTTGGTAAGGTTTCTATTTAAACATTGGCATTCAGAGAAAAGATAAATAAAAGATCACGCTGGGTGCTTTATCATTTACAGAAGCAGAATTTTAGCTCATTTTTTCTGAAACATCAAGCAGAATGCTTGTGTCTGTGGCACCGTGTGACCGGTGCCTCCAGCTTGCCTGGGGCAGAGGCCACTCAGCTGGTGGCCCAGGACAGTAGCCCACATTGGCATGCGTTTAGGGAGTGGTTGGTGAGCTGGATTAGTGAAAGGAATATCCCACTTCTGCCCGCAGCGACAGCACTGGGCATCCTAAATGGTCTAGGCCAGGCTCAGCTCCATGGCTGCTTCCACAGGTGTTCATCACTCTGCTTCACCAGCCATTAAAGCAGGATCGCATTCCTGGAGCAGGCAGCCATAATTCAGTGGGTCATTCTGGCACCTCTGATGCTTCTTGATAATATTTCTCTGTGTTGAGTTCCTTTCTGTGCCTGGTTGCTAAGTTCACTCAATTTGGCCATGGCCCTGCTCTTACATTGTGAAGGGTCCTAAGAAAGAATCATTGCCATGTGCTACAGGCCATTCATTCCTATGGAACCTTAGTTCCACAATGTTGGAAACTTGGAACCAAAACTTATATACAACAGTTGTCAGCATTTGGTAGAAACGTTGCTAGATTTTTCCCCTTGCATTTCAAAATTGGTTCCTGACCCACTGTTTCTATTTGCCTGGCTTGCATTTTGGCCTAGACTCTGCTCAGCAGTGCACCATTAGGACACAATCCCAGCCTTTTAGGAACTCACGGTCCAGCTAGGGGGTAAAGCCCAACAGAAATAACATACATGCACATGTGTGTGTGACAAAAAAGAGGAAGGCTGTATGCTGTAAGGGTGTTGTGGATTATGTGTGGGTAGTGGTCAGTTTTCTTCACGCTTGCACTCTAAAATGCATGTGCGTTTGTCCCATTGTCTGAACAGAGTTTACTAACCTGTCAGGTCACAGAGCTGGGTACTCACCATCTGTCCGATCATGTAGTGTCCAAATTGGGATCAGGGCTGACTTGTCTCACTAATGACCTCCCCTGTCCTGTCGCTAGCAAATGGTCCGCCGAGACGTCTGGCCGCAGCAACGCCATGCCGCATATTAAGACCTACATGAGGCCCTCTCCAGACTTCTGCAGAATCGCGTGGTTCCTTGTCACAAGGTAGACAGTCCTCATGCTCCTCAGGGGAGAGATTTTCAAAATGTGTTTGTAATCCCTGCTCTGAATATTGATTGGGTTACCCAAGAATTATTTGTGCATTGATTGTCATTCATTTAGTGTGTGTGTGAGTGTGTGTACGCATGAGTGCACATGTGCACACTGTATTTAAAGTAGGCCCATGGCTAATCCCTCTGTAGAGTGTGGGACCATCACCTGAATTTATTTGTAAGGATTACATGTTTGTAAGGGTTGTGTGAAGTTTGCTCTTCAGTTAATTTGATATGTCAGTGAGAGATGATTAACAGACATTTGGGGTAATATAGAAGAAATGAAATGTTAAAAATTGATAGTTTTTCCTTTAGTTCTTTCTATTTAGGTGGTTAAATAGGCAATCAGATCTCTTTAAGATTTTATTTTTGTTTTTATTGGAAAGTCAGATCAGATTTACAGAGAAAAGGAAAGGCAGAGTGAAAGATCTGCCATCCGCTGGTTCACACACCAAAGGGCTGCAGTGGGCGGAGCTGGGCCGATCTGAGGTGAGCAACGTTTGCAAGAGAGGATTTAGCCATGGAGCCATCACACTGGACCCAATCATATCTCTTATTTTTTTAAAATATCTATTAAAATATAATTCACATACATTAGAATTGACCCACTTGAAATTTACAATTTAAAATGTGTGTACCACCACCATCATGTAATTTTAGAATGTTTCCACTGCCCTGATAAAATCCTTACCCATTGATATTTTTTACATCTGCTTTTATAAAAGGAAAATGAACTGCTGTGCCTTATGAAAATAGAACTGTGGTTCCTGACGCGAGTCTGAACTTACTCTTTATGATTCAGTAATGTAATTGGTGTCAACAGTGACTAATTACAGTATTTCAGAGTAGAAGTATTTCTGTAGGAACGAGGCAGTTCCCATGAACAAATTCTTAAACAGAAGAGCACTTAGAACTGAAAACCGAGTGCTTTCCTGGTTTGTGGTGAGCAGCAGCTAAACGTTTCACCATGGCTGAGAACGAGGGTGGGGTGTGGGTCAGATGCAGGAGTGGCTTCCTGGCAGCACAATTCATTGAAAAACACCCTTTGGGGTCCTGGCCACAAGAGTCCCAATGCCACTGTCCTGTCACTGACTAGCCGTGGAGCTGCAGGTGGTAGATGTATGGTAAACATTCTATTAAAAAGGGGGACATACGGGCTGCCCTTAGGAGCTGGCTGCTCCTGCTCAGTGAGGGCAAGGGGCTGGAGATGGGTGAGATGCTGCAGCTCCATGGCTGGAGTGTCTCGTGCCCTGGTACATGGCAGCTGGGCTCGCCCTGTTCAGCTTCGCCTCTGCGACTGTGCAGCCTGCTTTTCTCTGCCGTGCACCTTTACACAGAGGAACACTGTTTCTGAAGAGGTAGATCTCCTGAGTGGGAAGACACGAACGACAGTCCCTGGTGGGGAAGTCCTCAGCTGAATCGGCAACGTAGGGCCAGGGAGCCCACGTGTGTACGGCCCAAGGGGCCGCTGTTTGCAAAAGGGGTGCCCAGAACTGCATGGAGTGGGGAACGGGAGGACATTGCTAATCCTCTCGCCCAATAAGCTTGATAAAGCTAAGTTATTAAAATATTCCCAAGTGAAAGTGTTGACAGGTCTGAATGCTGTGCAGGTTTCTATGAAGCTAATAAGAACCTGAAGGGCTTGGGTGTTGAGAGAGACTGCATCCCCGTGTCAGCTCACCTGACTGTTTAGTAAAGGCAGGGCACTGTGTTGTGCATTTTAAAAAACGAGCCTTTAATACTGATCTGCCCTGCGGCGGTCTGTATATTGTCCTTGTTAACTGTGTACTCTGGTGACAAATTAAGAGCACTGGAGAAAATAACCTGCCTGCAAATCTAAAATGGTGTGATTGGAAACATTTTCTCAAAGCACAGTCTCCTCTAGCCCAAGGACTGCTTCATTTAAAGACCCAGTTGTTATGTTGTTTTCGGTAACTTAAATGGTGCATCATTTTCCTCAATCAGTGTACCAAAATTGAATCATAAGATTCAACCCATTTTTTTTTAAATGCTGGTCAAGTCTCTTACTAATATCCTGCACTTTACATAAAAATTGCATTGAATTTGAAGAGTGCACTGCCAGCTTTGGTTATAATTCTCTTAACTGTTCCCTTTGCTTTCTGATTTTCCTCAAAAGGCAGGAAAAGAAATAGCAGTTGTTTGATAAGCAAGTGCCTTTGTGTGACCTCCTTATTTTTTCCTGCTGGGAAAGCTGAAAAGCATGGAGGTGAAGTAAAACATGCATGTCCACGAAGTGCGAGTTTTGTCCCCACAGAGGGAGTAGCCGGAAGTGGGGTTTCTGTTTCTCCTGCTGTTGGAAAGATGCTTCTCCGGAGGTGAATGGTATCTGAGTTTTTGGGTTTGTTGGAGATGGAAAGCCTAGTGCTGGGAACCGAGACAAAGAGCAGAGGCTGATCAAAAGGCCTGGCTTCTAAGACACAAATGGAAATGTCATGTCTGAGACACAGGGAAGATTCTGGGTTCTCTGGAGAAGCAGCAAATGGGGTGTGTGTAGCTGTAGAAAAAAGTCACTCTGTGTAAGACTGAACACGTGCCAGAGGAGAGGGAGAGCCATAGGTGTGGGGGAACTGGCTCCCCCAGCTGTGCAGAAGTCCAGAATCCCTGGAGCAGGCCCATAACCTGGAGAGTGGGTAGGCTCCTCAGCACATCCTGGGGAGGTTCTCACTTTAAGGGAACAGTTGAATTTCAGGTTTCTGAGAGGTTTGCTTCCCCTCAAAGTGCAATAGGAAGGTGGATGTGCTTCCCAGAAAGCGCATGAGTGCCACTGATGCTGCTTCAAAGCCACTGACAGGGTTAAGATGAAAGCAGCCCTGTGAGTAGTCATTTTCTGAAGTTTTTATTGTTCAGTTCGGGAGCCGCCTGTGCTCATCCCTGGGAGCAGGATGGGGGCATGAGCCCTTCAACACGTGTGATTCCATCCCTGTGATTCCATACCTGTGTGACCATCATAAGCTTTATTAGAAAGTTCTAGCCCATTTGGGGCAGAGGCAGGCTCAGTGAGAGCTCAGCTGAGGCTAAGGAAGAAAGTGATGTTTCAAGGTGGCCTGAGACACGTGCCTGAGGGTTAACCAGGGGTTCGGAAGCAGGCCCGAGCAGGGGAGCTGGTGTGGACAGAGGCCACAAAGTTGGCTGAGCACATGGATTTTTCAGGGGCAACTTGAGTGACTCTGTATAGATAAAGAAGGCTCAGATGCCTTCAGGGCAGCTTTTCTAAAACTAAGCAGCACATGTTCCCACAGTCCAGTCGCAAAGCTTCCACTGCCAGATTCTTCGCCCATTAGTACCAATATTTGTCTGTACTGGGCAGACAGGGCACAGCATGGCAAAATACTGCTAGCATCTCCTCATTCAAGCAAGTCCCATGAGGCCAGGATGCAAATTTTATAACAGACCTTCATAAAGTTCCGGGAAAGGGCATATCATAAAAACCTATGGGCCTGGCCCTGTGGCTGAATTTGCTAAATCCTCCCCTTGCAAGTGCTGGGATTGCATATGGGCACCAGTTCATGTCCCAGTTGTTCCAGTGGATGACGATCCAAAGCCTTGTGACCCCACAATGGAAGACCTGAAGAAGCTCCTGACTTCAGATTGGCTCAGTTGTCTATGGTTATACCAACCTGAACATGCCCAATCTCATGAGATTGGCTCAGTTCTGGCCATTGCAATCTCTTGGGGAGTGAACCAGCAGATGGAAGATGCTTCTGTCTCTTCCTGTCTCTAAATCTGCCTTTCCATTAAATGTAAACCTTTCGAAAAAAAGCTATACATGGATTTCAGAATTCACTAAAATAAATGTGTCTTTTAAAAAGAGATTATTATTTGAATGTCAGAGTTGGAGGAGAGAGAGCTTCTATCTGCTGGTTCTCTCCTCAGGTGGCCACTAATGCCAGTGATGAGCCAGAGCAAAGCTAGGGACTTCTGCACGACTCCCGTGTGGGTGCACAGATGCAGTTACTTAAGCCTTCTTTTCCAGACATTAACAGGCAGCTGGATCAGAAGTAGAGCAGCCAGAACACAAGCTGGTGCCCCTGTGAGATGCTGGCCTCTCAGGCGGTTGCTTTGCTCACTATGCCACAATAACCAGCCTCTACATAGATCATCTAATCCCATTTTTCACAAATTTTTTGCAGAGCTTTGAATCCAGAATTAAATAGGACACAGATCCCAGTCTACTCAGGGGCTCTGGGAGTACCCTGTGAGGTTCAGGACGTGGTGTAAGGTGACTAAATGGTGCCTTTGAAGACAGTTCAGGCTGCAGGATGGAGAAGGATCCCTGAGAGGAGTAAGAGTGTACACATGCGGCCCAATTAGGGCAGCATGGACAGATGACCATGCTCATAGAGAGGAGCTGGGAGACTCAGGCTGCAGCAACAGAGTGGACTCCAGAAGACCCTCTCAAGGGAAGGTGTTTGAATGGCAGGAAGAGCGTGGACCCAAGTCCCAATTTCCATATGTATGAAAGTAGCATGTGACGGTCACACTGTAAGTTTTGTGGAGAGGTTTTAGAGAAGTGGTACAGAGCACTGGACGATGCTCAGTGAATGACACCTCTTGTGCCTGCTTAATAATTCTGAATATTACCAATGATTTCTGAGTGATGGTACTCAACAATAAATTAGACATTCTGTTGAAAGCACATGAGACAACCTCTCTATAAAGTGTAGGGTAGTAATTCTCTCCAGTGGAAGCCAACCTGGAAATTCAGAGTGTGCACCTACAGGAGCTCATTACTTCAGGATCTGCTATCAGTCCTTTGGACTGGTCCTTTGGTTCGCAGATTCTTGGTCACCCAGGGGAGCTCTGTCATAATGTCAGGCCCTTGCCAGCACATAGGCGAAAATTGTCCTTTCTGTTCTGAAGAGAGAATCCCCCTTCTCCGCAGGCAGCTACCATGTGGCTGCAGTGCTTGTCTGCATTGTCTCCTCAGTCACCACCAGATGACCTCGGGGGGCAGTGGTGTCCTCTCCTGAAGGTGAGCAGTGAGGCTGCAGGCTTCAGAAAGCTCCAGCAGTTACACTGCCAAGAAGTATCACCCACCATGGTGCCACAGGGCTAGAATGAGAACCAAAATGAGGTTCCTGCTCCCGTGGACTCTGTGCTGGGCTGAGAGATTTATCAGACAGTTCACTATACACTAATTGCAGGAGTGGTGTTTCTCCAGCATACGTGGACACTCCTCCCAGTAACACCTTCACTTCCGGCCTTTCTAGTTCTCCTTTTCAACATCCCTTCCTCTGAGAGCCTTTCTTGCCTCCTGTGCCCCCCATGGCTTCTGTGGCACCCTGGCTTTCCTGTTCAGCATGCTCACTGGTATGAAACCATGAGGTCAAGCCTGCATGTGTCTTATTCAGCAGCTCCTAGGGCCTGGCTGGGTTCCTGGCGTGTCAGAGATACTCCATGCAGATTGCTCATGAGGAGATCAGGGAAGGTCGACAGGGTGGCAGTGAGAGCACTTTGTGGTAACTGAATGAGAAGGACCCTCAGGGATGATTCTCAAGTTGGGGCATGACTACTAGGGAGCCATGGATCGATCACAGACATCAGCACAGTGTAGAGGTCATGAAATGGACCTAGTTTAGGCCAGAGGATGGCTAATGTGGGAGCAGATTGACTTGTGACAGAGACTTTAAGTGGATCTGCTTGTCTGAAGTCTGGTGTCCATGAAATATATTGGGTGTTCTTTGCACTGATTGCAGGCATCATAAACCTTTGTGACTCTTCAAGGGAAGGATATTGCCTATGGATTCCTGGGCACCAAGGAACCTACAGGGGATATGGGATTTGTACTAGATGGGCTTTTCATGTTTGCTCAGTGGAGAAGTTGGGTACAAGTCAGCCCTCTCAGGTTGAAGCAGTACTGGTCACGTGACATGACAATCCAGCGTCGATATACAAAGCTGTATGCTTTCTGTTGTAGGCATCGTGTTTAACCATGAACTCAGCTTGTGTGTGTTGAATACCTGCTGTCTATCAGCCAGCACTTTTCTACATGCTGGGAATACATGATCATGAAATAACAACCCTTGACTGTTCTGTTGCACACCCAAAGGAACAAGTCTATTGAGATAACGTCAAATGGCAGGGGAAAAAAAAAAAAGCTATAGAGGAAAAGCGAAGTAAAGTGATGATTTTGGTACAGTTCCTTTGTGTATGTGTCCTTGGGACATGTTTCAGTATTTAGAATTTAGAAAGATAAGACAATGTGTGTACTTGGTCAGCGTCCCCAGCTCTTTGTGATAAAACAGATATTTTAGAAGCAAAGACGACAAGTAGCCTTGAGGACTCTTAGTCCCACCTCTTGCCACCCAGTGAATTAGGTCAAATTTTACTGTGAAATAGTTCAATGAAAGTTTCATTTTTGAAGTTGGTTCTGGCTGTTGTTTGTAAATATTGAGAGCTCAGTGTCGATTCAGCACACAGTCTAAGCACGTTTTTGGTGTTTTTGGTATCACAGTGTTTGTGTCAGTCCTCAGTGCCTTTTCCAGGTGGAGAAACTGAAGCAGAGTGGGGACACAGGTTGCTGGAGAAGGCAGGCAGACCCGGGCTCCAGTGTCCACACCCGCAGACACCATGCAGCAGGGCTTCGAGCACCCAGGGCAGGCTGGAGGCCACTCATTCTCCGGGAGTCCCAAGGAGGGCATCGCTGATGCAGTGACTTCAGCAGAGACCCGGAAGAGGCAAAGGAGGGATCCCTGTGCACACAGAGCAGAGGGATAGAGTGCTGGGGTAGCAGGGGCACGAGTGTACAGCGTGCTTACTGAGCAGCAAAGTACCACCACAGGGAGCAGGTGGCTGGGCTGCCTTCAGCTGCTTTAGCGGCTCACTTGCCCTTGCCTTGAGGCCTGTGAGGTCTGCTGGGCTTTCTGAGGCTTTATTTGTTGTGGTTTCATGGAAACCAGTCTGCCTATATCTATGAATTTTACATTCTAAATGAATTGGAATAATAAAATATTTTTATGCATTTATTTTCATTCATTTGAAAGAGAGAAGCATAATGGTTCCACTAGCTGCTCCATTCCTCAAATGCTGGCAGTAGCCTGATGTTGTCAGGAGCTTAGGATTCCATCCATGTCTCCCACGTAGGTAGCAGAGACCCAAGTACTTGAGCCATCACCTGCTGCCTTCTAGGATGCTGAAAGCAAAGTGGAGCTGCAACTCTGATATGAGATGTGGCCCAGTCAACCACTATGCCAAGTGCCCAGTGCTGGTGGTGTTTTTAGATGCCTGTTCCATGAGATGGTCTAGACCAAGGCATAGTTCTGATAGAGCTGACTTTTTTAGTTTATCCTCAGTGTTTCTCAACATTTGCATTTTGGTCAAAGTAATTGTTGTGCAAGATCATCTCATGTGTTCTAGGATATTTGGTAACCTGGCCTTCATGTGTTGACTGCTAGCTCAGTGAACATTTAAAAAAAAAGTAGGGGTTGGGGAAGATGTCCAATGTGTTTCTAAATGTTTCTTAGGTTGTTCCAGGGGATGTTCAACCATGACTTGGATTTTAGCCAGGAAAGGGAAATATATCAAAAGCTATCAACCTATAAGTTCTGACTTTAACTTCACAAGGTACTTTTTGGTTTAATAACCTATATCTGCATATCCAAGAAATTACTGTTCTTTTGAAATCTTGACCAAAAATATTGCCATTGCTCATATCTTTGCAAGATCCCCTTCAGAGTAAGTTGATGTGGCACATTTCACAGATAAATGTTGTTTCTTAACCGATGTCCTTTGATTCTGGACTTTGTTGCATGGCTTTCTGTGTCACACATTGCTGCTAAGGAGCTTGAGGGGCCACAGCTTTACCATCCTGTGGTTTCTCTAGACCAAAAGTCTGGGCACAGTGAGCTGGCTCCTTTGCTCAGGGCGCTGTCTAAGGTGGCTGGCACAGTGGGACTTACTGTGACAGTGGGCCCGAGGTGCCCACTTGCTTCCTGTCTGTCCCTGGCAGCCCCAGGTTGTCCATAGCACTTGCATCTTGTGTGCTGCTTCAGTCCGTCAAGAGAGCCTCCTCAGCAAGGATCCAGGCCCTTCCACGAGCATTTCCCTTTTGGTTAATTTGAAGTCAGCTGGTTGCGGCTGGTTCTGTGAGGTTCACTGCTCAGGGGATTGTGCCAGGCCTGAGCACCGGAGCTTCGGGGCCATCCTCCAGCTTCCTTCCACAGCTGTCATGAGTGTTTATGACTCACTTTGTTTCAACCATTGAATTCCCCAACCTTGGCTTGAAATAGCTGCTCACTGTTTGCAAAATTGAGGTTTAATTCTCACAGATAAATAAAACTATTCTTGAATATATCCTTTAAAAAGTGCCTCTTGTACTCCAAGGACAAGTGTGAGCAGGGAAGTTCTACACTTAGGTGAGGCCAGAAGAGGAAACTGAGAGTGGGGAAACGACCCCACCACACAGCCCCCCCAGAGAGCCATGTCCTCTAGGGTGTGCAGTGTTGTTGGAGATAAGGTCTCGCAAGATGAATGGACTCGTGAGAGATGAGATCTCTGAATCTAAAAGAGCTCGTCGTCTCAGGGCTGTGCCTTATTCGGTTACTGTGGTGTGTGCACAATACCTGGTTACCCTGTCCCCTACCCCTCATGAGTGACAGACATATGACTTCCTAATCAAGGAGACTGTTTTCATCCACTGACATTGTATCAATGTGAAAACTGACTACTGAAGGTCATGGATTGGAATCTTAGAGAGAGGCAGCCTTGAATAGTTTTCATCTTCCATTTTACTTACTCCTTTACACAAAAATACACCACCATTCTCATCTCCTCTCCTTCATTATACGCTGGGATTGAGGCCCTCCCTGAAAATGCTTGTCACAGATCCCGGGTCATGTTTTACTAATAGTTGCCATAGTTACCACATCACTGAGCATTGTAAAATTGGCCCTGAAACCCATTTTCGATGAAGTTTGTGTTTATTGGACTCTGTGCATTTGGAGTTTTTGTTCTCGGTAATAAAATGAGCTGGTGATCACCAGGCTTTGCTTCCCACTGGAGCACTCGCACTGCTTGGTGATTGCTCAGAGTCGGTGTCACCGGCCAGGCTGTCGTCCTGGTGCTGAGCTGGGGCTGTGGAGGCCCGGAAGACTTTGAAAAAGTAAGGAATTCCCCTCAATCTGACCACTCTTCCTTTCTGGTCTGCTTCTCAGAGTGTCAGTTTGTTTCCCTCTAGAACAATTACACTTCTCCCCCGAGAGCTATGTCAGGTGTTCCCATTGGAGTGAAATTTTTCTAGCTTAAAAAACATGATTGATTGTTTTTTCCTCTGTGTTTCCAGGGCACTTTTTGCTTGATCCTTTGGGGGGTGGGGAAGATTTTTATTTGAAAGACAGCTATACAGAGAAAAGGAGAGACAGAGAGCCTCCATCCACTGACTCATTCCTTGAATGGCTGGAACAGCCAGAGCCGAGCTGATCTGAAGCCAAAAGCCAGGAGCTCAGAACTTCTTCCAGGTCCCCCACAGGAATTCAGGGACCCCAGCACCTGAGCCATCCTCCACTGCCTTCCCAGACTGTAAGCAGAAGCTAGATCAGAAATGAAACAGCGGGGACACAAAGCAGCGTCCAAAGGGGGTGCCAACACCGTAAGCAGATTAGCCTTCTATGCCACCAAGCCAATCCCCTTGCTTGATCCTTTTTCACAACTTTCTTGTTGTTTCTTTGTGGATCCGTTTGTGTCCTTGGCCTCTGACACATGTTAGAGGCCAATAAATACTTGATTTAGAGTTCTGTTGTGAAATTTTTATTTTCTTGAAATAGGTAATACAAAGGTTACTTGGAAATGGTCACAGCAAAATAAGCTTCATAGAAAAAACTGCAGCATGGATTTCAATGTTTTTGACACCAAAATAAGCTTTTATCTTTCTAATTCCATTTTCCATGAATTTTTTTGAAGTGCTTTTGTACAGAAACACAATATTAAAAAGGGATATAAAGAAAGTTCCATGTGTCCTTCCTTTCCTCCACTGCTGTGCTCCCCAGCTTGTAACCACTGCCGCCGGGGGTGTGAATCAAACCGCTTTTGGCCCCGTCGGACTTTTCTTCTCTCTTTCTTTTTTTTTTTTTAAGACTTATTTATTTACTAATACAAAGGCAGATTTACAGAAAGAGAGAGCCATCTTCTATCTGCTGTTTCATTCCCCAAATTGCACAATGCATGGAGCTGAGTGAGACTGAAGCTGGGAGCCAGGTGCTTTTTCCACATCTCCCTTGTGGATACAGAGGCCCCAGGACTTGGGTCATCCTGCACCTCTTTCCCAGGCCACAAGCAGGGAGTTGGAGCACAAGTGGAACAGCCACAACTAGAACTGGCGCTCAAATGGCATGCCAGAGCTGCAGGTGGAGGACGTGGTTGCTGAGCTAGCGCACCAGCCCTACCTATCAGAATTTTCAGATGCAGGATCTGCAGGTGTGTCGAGCAGCAAAGTGTGGAGCAGGTAATCTGAGATAGGGGCCAAAGAGCCAAGGCCTCATTGGGGATTTCCTTGCCACAAAGACCTTTACAATCTATGCTTCTATTCCATGTATAGAATGCTCAGAAGATAGTGATGATATCTATAAACTTATTGCTTGATTTTTTGTGGTCCACTTGTTAGACCTTGGGATTTAAGCCTGCAAACCTTTAGCTGTGTTGCACATATAGCACATTCTTGTGTAATACGTTACCTAAAGACTTGTCCATATATATGTACATCTCTTGTCTAAACCTTGTATATGTTAGGTTTAAAACTGGTTCCAAATTACTGCATTTATTCAAGACAAGTACATCTAAACAGATACACCCATTCAAAGGAAACTTAAAACTAGCAGTTTAGCTTGCACTTGCATAATATTACATCGGCTGGCAGTTTTCTCCTATGTCTGACTGCTGGCTTTTATGGAGGGCTATTTTTGGATTTAATAAGATTTTTCCTCCCATTTATCTTGATGCAACAACAAAATCATCCCACATTTGATGGGCAACCTGTTGTTCCAGAAATTATTGGGCCATGTTGACAAATAACAGCATTTAAATTTTACCACAGGCAAGATGAGCTTCAGAAGCAACCTTGGCTAAAAAGATTGTGCCCTGATTTAACTGGCTGACGGGAGGAGAGCAGTTAGGAAGGCTGTGCCTTGTGGGAAGGCAGGAAGCAAGGCGGGTACTGATGTGTGCTGGAGTGCTGTTACAGTTGCCTAGCAACTGGGAGCAGTGTGGGATTGTCGGGGATGAGCGGAAATGTTGGTGCTGCCACTCCAGGAGAAAACCAGACAAGTGTTCAACTACAGAATCGCCATGGCCTTTTTGGAGAAGCATAAAAGGCATTCCGTCCTCCGCTTTTCTGTGTGCCTGTATAGCACTTCTTTAATGTCTGCGCCTTTCATTTTGTAACCATCTTTTACTTTTTTCAAAACCTCCTTTGTCTGAGTTTTTTGGGTGAACACTAAATTGGATCTCTCTCCCTCTCTCTCTCCCTCCCTCTCTCTCTCACACACACACACAGAGATGTGACTGGGTAGGCTTGCTTGCCTGGCACTGCTGTGGCTCCAGGATACTGGGATTTGTTGGTATGCCTCATGTGCTTTGTTACAAATAATAGTTGTCATTCTGAAAAATCTATAGAAGATTTTCTTGATGTTCCAGATCATTCCAGCTCATAGCTCCTCCCTTGCTGTCTTGCTTTCTGGTACCAGCATGCCCTTTACCACCAGCCTTAGTAATTCTCATGAAACATCCCTGATGAGGAAAGGCCTAGGACTTCTCCCGCCAGGGACTGGCCTCTAAAGACACCACCCCCACGCCAGTGAATAATAGCAGATTGCCGTATGGTGTTTACTGTGTGCTGGTCAAATCCTTTGTTATACTAAGCCATGTCATCCTCCCAGCTGGAACTACCTGTTCCCCTTGTAGAGATTGAAAAGCTCAAGTGTAGAGAGCTTGAGCAGCGCACTCCCAGTGACCCAGTTGGTAAGTAGGAAAGCTGAAAGGCAGGCCCCAGTAGTCTGGTGTGTTTCTGGCCTAGCATTTGGTTATGGATGATGAATAAGGTGGGTGTGTTGCCTGCCCTGGGAGCTCACACTGCAGTCGGTGTATCCCTCTTGTCCCTCTGCTTTGGGGCTGGCACCGCTATATAAGGCTCTAGGGAGAACAACACATGGATCAGAATCTTCACTGCAGTCCAGCTTCCTAAAGCAAAACCTGCCCAGTCTAACCTCCTCACTGCACACACTGTCAGCTGCTTCTGTCGAGCCAGGCCCCCTGTCTTTGCCCTGATTTCCCAGGCATATGAGAAGGACCTGGATCGGAAGTAGAACAGTTGGGTCTCTAACTGGCATCTATAAGTCTCCAGTCTTTAGTTAGCTTTACATGATTTCTTTGAACAAAGCATTCTTCAAGTTAAATAAAAATTTAACCATTATGAAAATCATTTCCCTGAGCCAATTCTATTACTTAATTCTCTTAAAGTGTAATACTTGAAATAGGCATTTGGCGGCGCTATTAAGACACCACTTGGAATGCCCACCATCTCTTAACAGAGTTCTTGGGTTTGGGTCCTGACTTGTTTCCACTGCCCGATTCCTGGTAACTGTACACCCTGGACAACAGCAGGTGTAACCGGGTAAGCAGCAGCAGGTAATTGGGGCCCTGGCCCTCATGCGGGAGACCTCAGTTGGGTTGCAGACTCTGGCGTTGGCCTCTCTTCGTCCCAGTAGTGGGGGCTCATTGGTGGAGGGAGCCAGCAAATAGGGCATCTTTCTCCTTCCACAACCCCCACCTCCCCATCTTTACCTTCCTTCCCTTTCTCCTCCGTTTACCCCTTCTTCATTCTTGCTTTTTCTTTCCCTCTTTTTCCTTCCCTCTCCTTTTCAAATGAAATTTTTCAATATTTTCAATAACCTTATCTTTATGATGCGCTTTACAATTTACTAAGCACTTTTACCTAAACTGCTTCATTTCATTTCTCATTATAACTCAATACAATGAGCAGATGGTGTTAAATCTGTATAAGCAAAGAAATTGGAGACCAGAGTATATAGCCACAAGGCAACAGACCCAGCAAAAACCAAAACTCAAAATCCTCGAAATCTGTTGCTCTTTTCAAGTCTTTATATTTATTGCCAGGAAATCCCTTTGATTTCATTTACTGAATAAAATAGAGGCTCACTGTATTTCTGCCTTGGGGACTTGGAAGAATTATGAAATCTGTGTTACAATCTGGAAAGTAATTTTAGACTCACCTACCTCCAGAATTTTGTAGTCCTAGGAGGCCTAATCTATCTACCTTCCAGAGAATTCTGTCAATGAGTCACAGCAGTGAAGGACTAAAATCTCCCATAAATTTATTTTTTTCTATTTGAAAAAGATATTTATTTGGTTATTTGAAAGAATAATCAAGAGGGAGAGATCTTCAATTCACTGGTTCACTCCCCAAATGGTCACAACACCCAGTTCTTCTGCTTAGTTTTTGGCAAAGCCAAAAGCCAGAAGCTGTCTTGTTATGTCCCACATGGGCGCCTGGGCCGTCTTCTGCTGTCTTCAGGTGCATTAGCAGCGAGCCGGCCGGATCTAAGCAGAGTTGGAGGAGCTGGAATTAGTACTCTGATATGGCATGCCAGCATTCTAGGTGGCAGCTTACACCTCTGTGGCATAACGCTTGCCTTCCTTTAAATTTAGCAATGTGTTGGTAATGGCAATAAACAACTTTTATTAAACATTATTTGTGTGCCAGGAACCTTACACATCAGGCTTAAGCCTCATACTCAGTCGATGAGTCAAATTTATTACCATATTTACCCATAGCATAGGAACCTGAAGATCAGCACTAATTGTGATCAAAATGCATTTAAGTTCAAATCCTGCACTCACCCACTACCCTACTGTGCCTGCGTTTTGTAGTTGTCCACATCTGACTTTAAGCTTCGATTTTAAACAATTAAATTCTCTGATCATAGTGAACAAAATGGTTTTAATAAGTTGTATCTTCTAAACCATTATGTATTAGCCCCCTTTCTTGTCTCCCTAACACCTGCAAGGCTTCTGTGCTGGGAGCACAGGGGCTGGAATAGCCGAAGCCAGCTTCCCGAAGGCCGTGGAGGACAGGGCTCAGACAGCCATACGTATGGTGTAGAAGGCGTCCTGGACAAGGAAGTGATGCTTGCAGAGCTGTGGAAGCAATGGTAGACAAGACAGTGAGTAAACAGATAATAAGTTGCTGCAGGAGAAGTCAAGAAGGGGTTTGGTCAAATGTGGTGTTTACCCTGTGCTCAAGGAGGATGGTCACTTTGATACTTTCTAAGAGCCATGAGAGGAAGGTGCAGAATGAGGAACCTGAGACAGGCAAACCTTACTGGTTCTAGGGTAGAAAGGGCCCAGATGAGTGGGTTCTCCCTGGAAACAGAGGCCGTTACATGGGTGAACAGCGTGGATAACAGACTGTACACAGTTGCCTATGTCATAAACAAGTCCAAAGTGTCAGGTTTTGATGCTGACCGAACTATGCTGTAGACAGAAGAGAATTCAGGGGAGAGCTGGTTTTCAGAGGAGAAAGCCCATGAATACATTCTGGTTTTTTAGAGTGTCAGGTTTGGGGTACAATTGGAACATACAGATGGAGAGAACCAACTTGTGATTGGGGGTACAAATTTGGAAATTTGATCATGGATCAAAACCAGAAGCTACCAGGACTCTGGTAACCAGGTAACCAGGACTGTTACTAATCAAGTAACAGTTGTGGTTCTTCAGTGGAAAAGTCCCCAAGGAGAGAATGATAGACTCAGCCAGGGATAGAACATAAACCTGAGGGATTCAGGTTGAGGAGAGCAGCAGCTAAAAGAGAAGCTGCACCTGAGAGCTAGGAGAGAACCAGAAAAGCCAAGAAAGAGGGGCTGGAAAAGATAGACAACACGAGGCTTTGTCAGCCATGGCCCTATTGCCACGTGGGGCTGGACAGCTCCTTCGTAGGCCACTGTCCCATGCGTTGTTGGCTGACTGACTACGCCCTGGCCTCTATCTAGGAGTTGGCCATCCTCCACTTCTAACCACTAGAAATATCTCCAGACATTGCCAAATGTTGTTCAGAGGAAAATTCATCCGTAATTGAGAACCACTGGCCAAGAGGAGTACTTCTATAAAGAGACAGTTGAGAGCAGAATTGGGACAGAAAGGGAGGAGAGGGAAGGCAGCCAGGGTGTGGACAGCACCTCTGCAGAAATGGGGAGGGCAAGGCCAGCCTCAGGCCACCTCTCACTCCAAGCATGTTGCTTTTCAGATGGTAATGCTAGTGCCTAAGCAGCTGGAAGTCTTTGGAAAACTATGTTTTAGGGGACAAAAAAAAATCAAGAAGTGTAGACGTTGCTACTAATTCTTACTTAAGAATAATGTATTAGTCTGATACATTTCAAAAAATAGACTGTCTAGTACATACTCTTCCAAGTTCCAGAGGCCTCTGTTTAGACAAGCATGCATAGAGCAACCACTCAATGTAAACCTATTTAAAACAGATCTGACTGACGGTGGGTGAGGTTCCTAGCATCGGAGTTGGTGATGTTAGGGCACTGCGGTGATTGTGTCTGAGAAGCAGATGACGTAGCCCTGGTGTGCCATGGGGCAGAAAGGGACTAGCTGTAAAATAATGACGAGCAGTAGATGTGAATGATAGACTGAGAATGTTCGCCTTGCTTACCTGTACTCAGAATCCTGCATCATGAACAAGCTGCCAGGCAGTTGTTAGAATTTGAGACCTTCTGGAATGGTGAAGAATGGGCTAGAGAAGTTCCCCTAGAGAAAAGATAATGGGCTCTTACGTCAGCCTCACCTCTCATTTAGGGGTACATCCAGGCCTAGAACATACGGGGTCAGGCACGGTACCAGGGCTGGCAGTGCTAGGGGCGTGATTTTGGGGCTGCCCTGTCCACCCTGGATGCGCAGCAGCGAGTCCAGCCAAGGCAGAATAAGACCAACGCACAGGATGTGGGCATCGGGGCTGCTCCAGGAGCTCAACTTGTCTTCTACTCTGTTTTTTTTTTTTCATTTTTACCTCACTGAGTCTGGACTTTGAACCACTAGGACAAATTCTCTCTCCGTTATAAGGAAGTTCATCAGTGCATCTAATTCTTGTACAGTTTTACTGTTTACATGTAGACCTCTGACCCATTTATGATTGTTTTTTTTAGCTTACATGTAAGGAATGGGTCAGATTGTAGACTTTCCACATTGTCATTATCATTTTAAGTCCGTTTTGAACTGCAATGACAAGCTTAGTGATAGCTTTGTTTCCTTTTTTTCTCTAATAGCCTGGTCTTTGAAGCAGCTCGAGCTTATTTCCTCAGTAATTACTTAATTGAAACCCTCTTATTGGCACTGAGTTCTCTGATTTGCTGTCCGAAACTGCCTTTATTTCTGCCCTTTATTTTTTTAAAAAGATTTACTTATTCGCAAATTAAATCTTATGCAAGCATACAAACAACTAGATTCATTTGCAACAAGAATATCTTTTCCCTACCATGTGTGAAACGTTACTGTTTGTCAGAAGAAACAGTCCAGGGGCATTGCAAGAAAACCCTCAGTAAATGCAAAAGCAAAGGCAGCTTATTTCTGTGTTCATCGGTGGCCAGTGTACAGCTGTGAGATTTTAGGACAGGGGCTTAGACCAGCAGTGGCTAGGGGTGTCGGCCCTCTACATTCCCTGTAGAACCCACACTGTGAACCTTCTGTGCCACCTGCCCCAGTCATCTAGAAATGCAGTGGCCAGAATCTGGACCTGTCAGCCACCACTGTGCAACTACTGCCCAAACTCCTAAATGAAGGATGATGAGATGTTTTCTCAGCAGACACATGTTCCTGTAACAGCAGTCATCCCTTGAGATTCATACAGCTTCTAACAAAAACCTCGAAGCCAGCCCAGTCTGCCGCCCTAACACTACCCAAGCCAACACTGGCACTGGCACCTGCTACTATTACCAAGATGGAGACTTGGGAAAACACGTGCAACAGGATGTAGTCCAGAGACTGTGTGGGCAGCCCCCTCTCCTCTGTGCAGCCCCTTTCCAAATATACCTTCACAAACGTTCCCATCAGCTGTCCTCGGACAGAAGATCCATGGAGAAACCGGAAAGCTTCTGTTTCAGGGTAGAAGACATGGCCAGATGTGGCCTGTGTGAACATGGCCACCCGTTATCTTACAGCTTTGGTCTCCTGAGCTAAGAACTCCCATTCTAGAGGCAGGAACCTGAAGCCCAAGCAATGTGGTTTGGGGAGCCAGAGCTGGGAGGCCAGGACCAAAACCTCCACTCCCAAACTGGGCCTGAGGCCCTTCTGCCAGCCTTTGCTTTCTTTTCTTTCTCTTTCATGTCTGCTATATGACACTCCAAGTTCTGCTGAGATTTCTTTTAGGGGTTGCTTTAGCATTGTGTACTAAACATGAAGCTTACTGTGAAGAATGTTCACAGTGGGACAGATCGCTGCTGTCGTGCAGGGGATCAACCTCGTCAGTGAGCAGCCACATGTTATGTGTCAGGCCAGGCTGCTGCGCCAAGGGCCAGAATGTTCACAGTGGGACAGATCGCTGCTGTCGTGCAGGGGATCAACCTCGTCAGTGAGCAGCCACATGTTATGTGTCAGGCCAGGCTGCTGCGCCAAGGGCCGCAGACCAGGAGGCACGCAGAAGCCACAGAAACTCGTTCTGGTAGCACTAGAGGCTGCGATTCCAGCTGCCACTGCAGGCCGTCTGTCAAGGCTGCAGACGCTGCCAATTCGTCGCTGTCTCCTGGGGACAGCAAGAGCACAAGCCTCCTTCACAAGAGTCCCACCCACAGGACATCATTCCCTTCTAGTGGCCCTGCCTCTGGTACTGTCCCGCTCAAGGTTAGGATTTCAACATGGGGTTCATGGGGGACCCAGCACTTAGTCCATAACATGTGATAATGGGTTGGTGTCGCTAGGTTGGACTTCATTTTCCAGAATTCCCTTTCTTCCCTATTTTCAATTAGGATATTTGACAGGCAGAAATGTTCGCTCACGTTCTGTCTCTCTGTTTCTCATACCCATGGCCACTGTATGCTGCTCCCCGTGTTGCACCCTCCAGCTCTGCTAAGCCCTGGACCTCCCTAGATTTGTCTAGCTCTGTGAGGAGGGACCCTGGCTTCTGCAACACCTCAGTGCCAGAGGCAGCAGAAACTGACACAGGCCTGCATCCTCAGGGGCTGCAGCTTCAGCTCGTGGTTCCAGCCAGCTGCTCTCCAGGTCACATCCATCCTCCTCTGCCTCGTGGACTTGGTGTGCAGTGCTGAGGTTGAGACGTCAACTCTGCCAAGACTAACCGGCTGCCACAGATACATAAATACACATATATAAACCGTATCAGCCCATACTTGTGTTTCATTGGCTGGTGATTGGGCCCCAGCTGACACACCCCTATTAATGCAGTTTTACTTTATGAGTGGCTTGGGCTGAGTTTCCGGTGGGAGCTCAACGCTCAGGCCATCGAGTCCCATCCCGTTTAAGTCTCCGTCTTGTGCAGTCACTTCCTGTGTCAGATCATCCAAGGTCAGTTAAACACATCGCCTCCTTAGAGATGAAGGAGCTTTTAACATCTGACAGCAGTCACACGTAAGCCACAGCAAGGGGACAGAAATCAGTCCAGTCTAGATGGAGACAGGAGGAGAGTGGAAGAACAAGAGCACAGGGAACAGCATGGCGGAAAGGAACCCTCTACAGAAGCTGGGATGTGCAGGACGGTGGAACCTGAGTGGGGTCCACAGGAACGAGAAGTCCCATGGGGTAATGGGAACAGCCTTGGCTTTGTAAGCTGCCCTGCAGTGTTCCATGGCTTGTGGAAGGTGCTGGGGTTTCTGCTCTCACCCTGGTATGTTCTCATCCATGCCACAGGCAGGGTTAGTGTTTGGAAATGTGCCCCCAGTCTTCCTGGCTGCCCAGGCACCTGTGACTCAGAGGATTACTCAGTATAAAGCCAAGCACTCAATGTGACATTTCAAGGCTTGTTGAGTTACCGCCTGCACGGCCCACCAGGACTCTGCCTCTCATTTCTCCTGCTGGAGCTGAGGTTGCGGAAGCCTGGAGTTCTGCTAGAAGCCGAAAGCATGGGGGAATTGAGGCCACCACCTGACAGGGGCTCCTCGTCCTCTCCCGTGGGCTTCACTGTAGTCTGCCCCCGAGTCCTGAAATGTGGAGAAGACACAGGCGGGCAGCAGGAGGAGAAGCCTTCTGGAAGGTGCCTCTGACCTGTGCACGCAACCTGGAGCCACAGAGGCGCTGCCCAGAGGTGATCACCTGAGCTGCAGAAAGTCGCCTCCACCGCACACTCACTGCCTGGCCCTTCTGTGTGTGGTGGTGGTTTTTCATTTTCAGCTTTTTTTTTCTTCCCTTTGTTTTACTAACAAATGAGAGATATGAAAGCAAGTTGCTGCTTGGACTTTTAAAAAAGAACATTTGGGCTGTCGCAGCAGCCTAGTCGCTAAAGCCCTTGCCTTGTGTACACCGGGATCCCATATGGGTGCCGCTTTGTGTCCCAGTAGCCTCATTGCACTTCCAGCTCCCTGCTAGTGGCCTGGAAAGCAGTCAAGAACGGCCCAAAGCCTTGGGACCCCGCACCTGCATGGGAGACTAGAGGAGGCTCCAGGCTCCTGGCTTCAGATTGGCTTAACTATAGCCACTGCGGCCACTTGGGGAGTCAACCGTCAGATGGAAGATTTTCCTCTCTCTATAGCTGACTTTCCAATTAAAAATAATTGGAATTAAAAACAATTAAAACAACTATTAAAAACAATTTCTGAAGGCACTGAGGCCCTGTGAGTGCCTTTTCAGATGAACACTTGCCAGCCTTTGCTGCTTTTCCCAGGTGCCATAACCGGAAGCTGGATTGAAAGTGGAACAGCCAGGACTCTCAAACAGACACCTATACAGAATGTTAGCACTATGGGCAATAGCTTAACCCACTCTGCCACAGTGCTGGTTCCTCTTAGGATCTTTTGAGTATATCCTCGCCTTCTTGTCCGTGCAGTGCCTGATTCTAGACACACCATTTCTTTCTAGATACAAGTATCAGTCACGTGCCCTTATAGCTATTTTCTTTACATTTAAAAAATATCTTGTGGGGAAAAAAACTATGAAACGTAAGATACAAGATACCATTCTATAAGGTAACACTGACATGGTTTTTTATTAAATGCTACTTTTATGTACAACAAAACCAGAATTTCTAGCTACACTAAAGTCATGAAAAGGAAAAGGGACTTTGGACAGGAGGAAATAGCAGAGGCAAGATAGTCATGTTAATAGCCGCCTTGGGGAAATGCAGTGTGGGCGAAGCTGTGCTGGATCAGCGACTGGGTACATACCGAGCTTGAGCATGGCTGCGTGGCAGGACAGATACTCCCTTTGGAATCTTGCTGCACTCCACCATGACTGCACCTGTATCGGCTCTGACTGGGACTCCTGCTGTGAGAGTGTGGCCCTCCCAGGGCCGCCTCCCTGAGCCAGCCCTCTCTCTGTCCTGTCTCCACAGCGCCAACCTATCCAAGGCCGCCTGGGGCGCTCTGGAGAAGAACGGCACGCAGCTGATGATCCGCTCCTACGAGCTCGGCGTTCTCTTCCTCCCCACCGCCTTTGTAAGTTCGTACTTCCTGCTGCCCTCTTTGCCCAAGTGTGAAACAGGCTGCACTGTTGCAGGCACCTGTCCAGAAGCAGAACTGAGGCCAACCCAGAGCCGAGCTCTTTGCCTCTGGCTACACTGACTGGCTCCTCCTGGATGTAGCCGGACCCCTGGCCTGAGAGCACTGGCCCACCTATGGCTGGTGGTGCTGCGCACAGGGCGTCATGGCAGTGCTTAAGTGGATCTGGTGAAGCGTGGTATGAAGCTTTCTCATGGCACAGGGGACTGAATGACACAGGTCACCAAAGGAGCAGCCTAGCCCAACCCAAGACACCTCAGTCTGAGGCAATGAGCAGATGCAGCTGGGAGGCCCAGAGCCTGGGCAGAGGCCCTGAGCGGAGTGTAGGATTTGGATACAAGGTGGTTCGGATGCTCATGTCATCTAGAGTTCAGAGAGTCACCAGGGACATGTGTGACCTATCCAGTGAGTCCCCTGCCAAGGCACCATGTTAGAAAATACTGCCTCTGTGATGTTAAGTGTAGCCTAATTATCTGCAGGTGTGTGACATCTCAGGAATTGGCTGAATGTGGGTGAGGACCCAGCTCCAAGATAACCCCTGCCGTTTCCTGGCACTCGCTTCAGATACACATGTACAGGTGGAACAGTTGGAACTGCCTGCACCGTGAGCTAGTTCCTATTTTTTCCCTTTATCCTATTCTGTGCTGTATTTAAATTTACAGTAAACACTCATTGCACATTTCTGTTGGACCAGAAGTTTTTTTTAAGCTTTATTTTTATTGGAAAGGCAGATATAAAGAGGAGAGATGACGAGAGAGAGAAAGATTTTACGTCCACTGATTCATTCTCCAACTGGCCTCAATGGCTAGAACTGAGTTGATCCAAAGCCAGGAACCAGGAATTTCTTCCAGGTCTCCCATACAGGTGTAGGGTCCTAAGGCTTTAGGCCATCCTTTCCCAGGCCACAGCAGAAAGCTGAATGGGAAGTGGAGCAGCCAGGACACAAACCAGCACTCATATGGGATCCTGGCACATGCAAGACGAGGACCTCAGCTACTAGGCTACTGCACCAGGTCCTGACCAGGAGCTTTTGCTTGGGGTACTGGGTATTTTTCATCAGACTTGAGACAGGAAGACACTTGCCACAGCGAGAGTCAGCCCTAAAGCTGCCCGCCTCAGGCTGCCCCCACAGCCCTCCTTCCATGCACAGGTCCAGCTGTATCCTGCCTTTCCTTCACCAGCATCTCTCCCCTTTTTTCCTCTCCATCTTCAAGGCTCTCACTGCAGAACCCTGGGTATGGCTCTTTGAACAACGCGCCCTAAGATTTCAGCACGTTTTGTTTCCTTCTACAGAGGAAAGCAAGCAGAACCCTGTGCCGCTGACAGTAGAGACTGCACTCCCACTGCGCTGTTAGCCTGTCCCATGGACAAGGGGAGACCTTGCACAGCCCAAGGGGTCTGACCCGCTGGCCTTTCCCCATGCCCCTGCTTTCTTGGGCTGCTGTGACTGCTGCTCTGGAAAGCAGTATCCTGACGTCATCCATGGTGGCTAAGAAGGTAGCAGAAGGGACACCCTGCTTTTCCAGGCCCTGTGTCCTCTGAGCCACTCGTTTTTCCTTCAGCTGCTTTGTGTGTGAGAAAAAGACTGGGAATGGTCGTTCAGAATGCTCAAACTGATTTTGTCTTAGGTTCTCGTTTCAGAACTCTGGAAAAGAAAAAGAGCCTCCCAGCAGTGCGTTCAAGTGAGATAGGGATTCCTGTATTCAGAAAGACCATCAGTCAGGAATATCAAAGATGGATTCTACCCCCGCCTGTGCTGTGCCAACAGGCAGGCCCCAACCCAGGTGCCCGTGCAACTAGCAGACTGCCTAGAAGGCAGCAGGCTCCCCAACAACCTGGCATCTCAGGGCTCAGCTCCTGCAAGCATTTAGGGTGTGGGGTTCTTTGCTAATCTAGCGAGGACCCACACACTGCTGCTGTTGTGTCACCAGCCCTACTGTCAGTCCAACTGGCTGTGAGGTGGGCAAGGTACTTGACGTGTGGCACTGCAGAACACAGCCGTGTTCTGACCTTGTCCTCCCAAGGAGTCTGAAGTCAAGCTGGGCCAGGTGTCCAAAGAGTCAGGTGGGCCGTGCATTTGCAGTGGACAGTGGGTGTGAGCCTGAGTGGGCAGAGCCCAGAAGCTGAAGCAGACTTCAGTGTTGTTCTGGTGTCAGTTCGACCGGACCCATGGACAGAGGCAGATTATTGAAAGGTTGCCAGGGGTATGTCATGGCTTCAGGAGTTGTTGAACAGGGGCGCCCTGGGAGGGCGGGGCCTGGCCAGGTCTGAAGGCCTCTGCACCAGCCTTTTCTCTGGGTGGCAGCTCAAGTGCTGGCCATTCTGCCTTGCTAGAAACTCCTCAAGCTAACTTCTGTCACCTGGCCTTCTGGTGCAACAGGAAAGCCTGTTAACAGACACAGGAGGCTGCTGAGAGGTGGCCAGCCCCAGGGATCCACCCACAAGTAACAGCAGGTGCGTATCTGTCAAGTCTGCAAAACTCTCACCATGGCTTTGGTGTGTTGATTTGGTCCGTGTTGTGTGGCCTGGCATGAAGCCACCGGACAAGAACTAGAGCTCCATGTGGACTTCCCAGAAGTGACACCAGTGGGTGTGACTTTAAGAGCAGCCCACCAGTCAGTGCTGGGAAGCACCTGTCATGTTGCTGAGGTGGTGCGAACCCCAGAATAGGCTAGGAGGCCGTGCACAGCAAGGCAGTGGATTCTGCCTCACACATGTCTTGGGTTCATAACTATTGTCCCACAGCCTGGGGGTGACCTCCTCGGTGTCCCTGCAGCTTCTCAAGTACCCCATGGATCCTGGCATGTTCTGGGAAGAGGGTGAAGGGTAGCATGGGCTCAGAGAGGTCCTGCTAAGTTGAGAAAGCTGAACCAGATTTTTACACGAGTTTTGGATGTTCAGATTACAAGGCTCCAAAAGGAGGGAGCACAGAACTGGCCAGGGCATTTGGGAAAGGTGAGGAGGTGAGATTCGCCTGGGTCTTGGCAAGCAAGTCTCAGGAGCTAGGCCCCCTGGCAGAGATGACGACGCACACTGTGTGTGGGGAAGAACCGTCACTGAGCCTGGAATGGGCTGGGCGGGGGGCCGGGCCGCAGGAGGCTGGGGCGTGCTTTGAAAGGGTCCTCCTCTTCTTCCCACAACCTTCTCATCTTGGGGCTGCTCTCACGTCCCGCTGTTGGAGTCGGTGATTCATGCATCTCCTCAAGAAGGAGGGAAAGTTCTCATACCCAGAGCTTGTAGGAAATGCCTACTGGTGGGTGTTGCTTCCTTTACCCTCCTAGACTAGGCCTGCACGGGCCTGGGCTGCTGGAGGAGGAGCCGTGTGCACAACAGTGGCTGAGGAGCTATGATTTTCCTCCTTGTATGGTGCTTACAGTAGGTGTCTAACTATGTCTGCAGGTCATGTTGTAACAACCTGTGCCTTGAACTAGCCTACCTGCCAGTGTCTTGCTGCAATGACATCTCCCTTCCCCTCCCCACCATGAGTCTATTGCAATACTTTTTTTTTTTTTAAGATTTATTTTTATTATTTTTTGATTGGAAAGGCGGATATACACAGAGGAGAGACAGAGAGGAAGATCTTCCGTCCGATGATTCACTCCCCAAGTGAGCGCAACGGGCCGATACCATGCCGATCCGAAGCCAGGAGCCTCTTCAGGGTCTCCCACGCGGGTGCAGGGTCCCAAAGCCCTGGGCCGTCCTCGACTGCCTTCCCGGGCCACAGGCAGGGAGCTGGAAAGGAAGCGGGGCTGCCGGGATTAGAACCGGCGCCCACATGGGATCCCGGGCGTGCTAGGCGAGGAACTTAACCACTTGCGCCACCGCGCCGGGCCCTATTGCAATACTTAAAAATGCCAGTTCTTGATAGCCGTGACTCAGTGTCTTAAAAACTTCTGTGTTAATCAGAATCACAGAGATGCTTACTGGCAAGAGCCCTGTCTGGCGGTCTGGTTTTTTTGTTTGTTTGTTTGTTTTTAGGTTTCCCTCTTAGGACCAGCTGCTCATGCCCTGGAATGTCCATACTTAGGAATTTGCAGGCCAGCTCGCTGTAGCATTTTGCTGGTGTCCCTCTGGTTGGGCATCACCCGGGATCGGGTTTCTCCAGATTAGCCCCATCTACACCTCCCGGGCAGAACTCCCTGTCCACACTGCTCACATTTCTGAGTTATCAGCACCCGGAGTTGCTGTTTTTGTCCTTCACCGTTAGGCCATGTCGATCGCTGTGTTCTGAGTGCTGACTGGAAGCCAGTGTTGCAAATGCTTGGGCAAGGCCTGGTGTCCATTACCTCCCAGGAACCCTGCGCGTCTCTGCTTTCTCATCGCCCTAAGTAGGTAGGACCTGGCACTCAGCCTCCAAGTGGCTCTGTGATGTGACGCTTCTGTACCTCCAAGCTATAGTGACCGGTGAGCCAGCATGGTTCGTTCATAGCAGAGATGGCATCTGTGGTTGATCTGCAAGTTAAAAGTCCCTGGTAATTACTGTTTCCATGTTTTAATTTTCTGTGTATTTTATTTGGATGGATCTATAAACCCTTTAAGATCAGCTTAAGGTCAGCCTGCCACATAGAGCTTTCCTTTTATAACTTTTTTTTTAATTTACATTTTATTTGAAAGCCAGAGAGCTCCCATCTGCTGGTTTATTGCCCAAATGCCCACAACAAGCAGGGCTGGGCCAAGCAGAAGCAAGGAGCTCGAGCTCTGTCCTGTCTCTCACGTGGGTGGCAGGAGCCCAGATCCTTGAGCCATCAACGGTTGCCTCTCAGAATTGTGCCTTAGCAGGAAATGGGATTGGAAATGGAGTAGCCTGGACTGCAACTAGACATTCCAGCATGAGATGAGGGTATCACAAGCATCAGGTTAACTCCAATGCCAAACACCCACCCCAGGAGCTTTCCCTTTGATTAGAGATACTTTCAAGAGCTTTGGAGGTTGATATCAAGATAGGTTTGACTTTGTGTACACTTAGTGATGTGTGGTGCTTGCTAGGTGTCTAATAAATCAGAAACATGATTTCGACGTCTAGTGATGTATCAGCTGTATCGTGTCCCCCAGTAGTCCTATTGCTGGGGGTGTGTTATCTCTGGAAAGTCCCACCTCAGGAGAGAGGGAATGATTTCACAGATCAGTAGCAGTGCCGCCCACCCTGAGGTCTCTGTGTGTGCAAATGTTTCTTGAAATCTTGTTCTTTGGGTGTTATTTCACACTGGAGGGTGCTGATCAGAGATACAACCGAAGAAGCAGCATCTCTAACGTTGGCGTGTGTCCCCTCCTCTCCGTGATGGAGCTAAGCTGCTACCGCAGAGCTGATCAAGGGCCAAGCCAGCAATTTCTCATGAGCACTGCACGCCTACCCTCTCACCTGGTGTTTGATAACCCTATTGTCGGAATTCTCTGGGAGGAGTAGGTGCCTGGCGGGTGCCTTCCTCTGTTGGGTAAATTGCCGAGTGATACCATGGTGATATATAAATAATGATAATTAGAAGACAGCCTCAAATTATTTGACATCCAGATTGAAGGGAAAAATAGTACTTTTTCTCATCCATAATTCCCTAGAATTTGGATCAGAAATGACATTCGGGGAAAAGGCGCTCTGGTTCCCATCAGACGTGAATGGCTCACAGAGTGACATGCTGGGCCAGAACCTGTAGTGTCAGACCTGGGTCTCCAGCACAAAGACCCTTTACCACTCATCATGATATGAACAGCAGGGGAAGAAAAACACAGAATTAAGCTAGAAGCTAGCAAAGTGGAAGTACTTGGGTTTGTTTTGTTTTGTTTTGTTTTTTGCATCAATCCTCATGAAAGTATTTAATAACAAAATTGAGATCAGTTCCAACCTCTAGCCTTTTCATTTTTAAAAATGTCCCAATGATAAGGTTTCTAGAATTTGGTTCATCCTATCTCTGCCTGCCTTGATACTCTTTAAATTCTCAAGCCATTCTCCCTTTATCATGGTTCATGGCATGACTTTGAGCCTGTTTGCTTAGTGGGAGGACCAACATTGGACCAGGAATCAGAAAGAGAGCTCTGGCCTTGACACCCTATTTCTTTCTTTCTTTTTTTTTTTTTTTTTTTTTTTTGGAGGATACAATCCAGGCCTCTCACTTGGGCCTTGAACCCAGGCAATCCAGTTCAGTTTGGGGTGTCTCATACTGCCATGTTAAGTGCTGTGCCATACATCTGCCTGCTTGCCACTTTTAATAACCACAGATTATTAAAAGTGACTGAACCTGTGGATTTGCCTCCTCTGCTAAGCAGAACTCTCTCAGTGCACTTGATTCTCCGAGTTTGCTTCCTGGGGTCCTTGCCATGGACCAGTGGTTATTCTAAATAACTTGTATGTCATCACGACAGCCTTAAGGTTAGGTGCTATGGTTATATTTAAAGGATGAGGAAACCAGGTCCAAGAAGGCTGCAGAAGCTCACCTGGAGTCACACAGTAAGAGGGTACAAAGGGCTTCCTCAGCTCCAGAATGCATCGGAGCTCAGGCATGAGGAAGGTCCCCAGTGGAGCGTGGGGAATAACCAGGCCATGTGGGTCCTTTCTGTCACCCAGCTCATAGCCTGCTAGAGGCCTCGGTGTCCCTGTGCCCTGCCTTCACCTGTCCCTGAGCTTTCTTTTCCTTCACATCTTGGTCTTTGTGGTCACTAACCACATTCTCATGCCAAGTTGCCCTCCCTGTGTGTCTTAACCTCCGTGATAACAGGTTGCGTCCTTGCTGGACCCGACACCACCCTCTGACCCCCTTCCCGTTCGTGGTGCAGCAGCTCTTGGTCTCTCGGCCCCCATCCATCCTGCAGCTCCTCACTGTTTAAGTGAGAGCCATGCTCCTTTCCAAAAGAGAGTGACAAGGCAAACATGGCGGTGAGCCCGGAGCTGCAAGCAGAACTGAGTCTGAGGTCTTATGCCACATGTTCAGGGTTTATTTTTTCTAAGGGACATAAAAACCGTAGCAAGATGAGGCCTTTTCAGCACCCCCAAGTCCCGATGGCTGGGGCACCAAGCCATGCCCCAGTGACACACCATGCCAGTCTGGCTCAAGCTTTGTTCTGCATGTCCCTGCCCAGCCTCTGCATCTTCACACTTGCTGTGCAAGTGTGCCAGCTCTGCCCACCCACAGGAAGTTGGTTCCTCCACTAATGTTCTCAATTATCTCTGTTGACTAGAATTCTATTACATTTGCAGAACCCCACTAAAAATGATTTTAAGATTTATTTGTATTGGAAGGCAGATTTACAGAGAGGAGAAAAAGATCTTCCATCTTCTGATTCACACCCCAAGTGGCCACAACGGCCAGGGTGGAGCTGATCCAAAGCAAGAAACCAGGAGTTTCTTTTGGATCTCCCATCACAGTTCCAAGGTTTGGGACCATCCTCTACTGCTTTCCCAGGCCATAAGTAGGGAGCTAGATGGGAAGTGGAGCAGCCGGGTCTCAAACCGCTGACCTTATGGGATTCTAAGGCTTTCAATGTGAGGATTTAAGCCACTGAGCCATCCTGCTCTATCACAGGAAATGTGCACCAGGCATCACCTGTGTTTCCCTGGACTACTCATCCCCATCTCAGGACTTCCTGAAGTCTTTGCCTGGGCTTCATTACATATGCCTCTTCTATGAAATAAGCAGGGGAGGTGCTGCCGTTTGTTCCCATGGCCCCTTCTTCCTGGAGCTCCTGCCACATGCCCAGAACCTGGCCTCGATTTGTGCTCAATACTGAAGTTAGAAAAGGACGTGTGGTAGGCCTCAGGCACTGCAGACAAGCACCCCACTGTCGGCCGGCCTTCAGCTGCTCTGGAGCATGCCAGGCTCTTTGCCACCTCTGAGTCTTCACAGGTTCTGTTCCCTCAGCCTGGAACACAGTTCTTTCTTCTCCTGCTTGACCAGCTCCACCCTCACCTATTTCAAGGATGTTTTCCTCCAGTGGTGCCTTCAGCGCAGTCTGAGCCCCCATCCTCTGACGGCACTCCTGGACCATTTTTTGCAGCACTCACCACCAGTTGTAATTGTCTCAGTGTTAATGATGTATTTGTTTACGATCTCCCCATCAGCCACATGTCCCCATGCATGATCGAGAAAAGACACAAAGCAAAATGTGTTGAGTGAATCAGAGCATGGGCTGTCTCCACCACTCAGTGGGTGACAGAGCAGATGCAGGACTTGGCCTGCCTGAGACCTTGGTCATGATGACTCCATTCATGGCACCCCGTGCTGTGCCCGTGACCACTCCCCATCCCCCATTTCCTGAGCCACAGTCATGGAGACCTAGGGCCTCTGTTCCCCTGCGTGTAGGCCCCCAGAACACCAGCTCTGTTGGAGTTGTAAGATTTTAGAATATGGAGGATGCATATGTGTTTGGATGGGTGGATGGGAGGAATCCCAGACAAAGGGCAGGCTGTCAGGATAGTCTGGGAGGGAGGTGGAAGTGACTGATGCAGGGAGGCATGGAGTGGGGGTGGAGCGTACTGATGTGCTAAACATTGCTGGAGAGAGAGCCTTAGCTTTTACCCTGATTGAGGTCTAAAATTAACACCTTGTTCTTGAGTTCTTGGGATAAGCTAGGCATCTTAATGGGTCTTTCATTTTCAGTTTTATATTCCCATCACGTTATATTGGAACAATTTCATTATCCATGAAAGCAACTTTTACTTCTTACTCCAGAGCAGGGAGCCCGTTTCTATAGCAATAGTGGAAGCAAGTAGAGGTATTTTTATGCAGTGAGCTCTACAAAGTCCCTGCAGACAATACGCAATACCTGGTAGAAATGAGCTGTGACACCCCAGATCATTGCTTTATATCCGTTATTAAACTTCCACAAACTTTGCCATAGTTGAATTCCAGAAATTTAAGCCTCACAAATTGTTAGGAAAGCAGGTAAGGGGCTTATAAGTGTATTTGCCCATGAACATGGACAGCATCTCTGAGTGGTCGGAATGGTATTGGGGACACCACGAAGGCCTTCGAGGATGCTGGTGGTTGTTTGTTGGGCGCTTGTTTTCTCAGAAAGTGGCTGCAGTCATAAATGTACTCTGTGTCAACAGGGCCTGGACAGCTTCAACGTGAAACGGAAATTCTTCTCCAGCCACCAGGAGCTGACAGCCCCCTTTCCTGTTCCGTATGATCTGCCCCCGGAACTGTATGGAAGTAAAGGTGAGACCAAGAGCGATCCTGGCTTGTGGAAACCTCTGGAAGCTCAGAGGTGCCTCTCCCTGTTTGGAGCCACACTTCCCAGGCTGGCTGGTCTTGGAACCTCTCTGCAATCCTCTGATATTGAGAAGCACAAAGAACTCTACCTAGGGCTCTGTTTATCCGTGCTTACTATATCCGAAGTTATAACTGAAATGCTCAAGTATTTATTGAATTATTAGTTCTAAAGTAACAACAATAAGCCCCTTTAACATGTTTTTATGACTGTATCCAAACTGAGAAGTTACGTAGCAAAGTGGTATTAACATTTTTGCAAACCTCTTCACTGCTTGCTTCCTTCCCCCACACCCACCGCCCTTCTCATTTCTCAGAGCTGCTCTCCCATTCAATCTAGTGATGTCCCATATTATGGAGCCTCTATGTGAAAATGAAAGCAAAAATGACAAATGATGGCTTAATAGTGAAAATCTTTGTGGCCATCCTCCCCCGCAAAGGGAGGGTGCCAGGCTACACTTGGAATCGTGTGGTGTTGGACCCTGGACCATCCCAGCACGTGCCCCTTTTTTCTCCTAGGCAGTGCTGGGGGACTAGTAGGGGGGGAATAGCAGCACTCCCACCCCTGTGGTCTTGGGTGCCTGTGCCTGGCCCCTTCCTTCTGGTAACCCGTTGCTTCGGCTGCGCTGACCTACCTGCCGAGGCTCCTCTGGTCTCCTGGGCCTGGGCCACACCCCCCTCTGGTAGGTGAGTTTGTAACTCTGGAATCATTTGTGTTCGTATGGATGCTCGGTTTCACATGGTATTCTTTTATTATCAGACATGATCTGTAGAGTCCTGTTCACGCACACTCCTGCTACACTAGGAAGGTGCCAAATCAGAACTTGAGGGCATCTGGGACCACCCCACCTAACCCGCAGACCTAGCTGCGGCAGTGCTCAGGGTTTGCACCTTACTCCATGGCACTGGATAGCTCATTTCTTTCTTTGCCTGTGATTGCTCTGTGCTTTACCTCGCAGCCCTCAGCCTTGTCACTGCCCAAGCCCAGAGCCTGACCTCGATTACAACTCTCTTCCTGCTCCTAATTTCCATAGAACTATAAAAACCAGAGTAGAAGAGGCTTAAAGATGTTCCAAGCAAAGCAGTTTAAGCCGTCAGTTGGAATGCCAACGTTGCTTATCCACATGTGCCTAGGTTCCAGTCCTGACTCTACTCCGTTCCAGCTTCCTGCTAAGGCGGAGCTGGGGAGGCAGCAGTGAGTGCTCCAGTGGTAAAGTCCCTGCCACCCGCATAGGAAACAAGGACTAAGATCCCAGAACCTGGCCTTGGCCTTGCTGAGGTCCTACCATTGTGGGCTTTGGGAAGGTGAGCCAGCAGGTGGGAACATACGTGTACATGCTGTGCCTGAGCCTCTCAAAATATGTTTGTTTGTTTGTTCACTTTTCAAAGTCCTGTCCCTTCCCAAGAAAAAGCGTAGGTTTACAACTGGATTATGTCTTGGACTGTGAAATAGTAACTCTTTTATTTGGGTAGCAAGTAGATTGCCTTCCAGTATTTGTCCAAGCAGTTTCTTAGAAACCTTCTGTGGAAAATCCTCTCTTCCTCACTGCCCCGGTAGTATAGAGAAAGAATATCAGTGATTCAGATGTCAGCACTCCTTTGGAGGCAGTAAGGCAGTCACCTCTCTCTCTCTCTCTCTCTCTCTCTCTCTCTCTCTCTCCCCCCCTGTTGTCATTTGGAGAGTGATCCAGCTGATGGACGATCTCTCTCTGTAATTCCGTCTTTCAAATAAAAATAAATAAATAGATAAAATCTTTTTAAAAATTTAAAAGAAGAGCTGGGCTAGAAGATTACTTTGCGTCTTCTGTTTCTACTATGAGATCCCCCTAACTTTTTCCGCAGTTGGGAGAATGGAGCACACATATCCTTCTGTCCCTCTGATGGGTCTTCCATGACCCAGTTCAAGTAAATGCTGTCTGTGTACTGTGCTTCCTCCCCCAGATCGGCCGTGGATTTGGAACATCCCTTACGTCAAAGCTCCAGATACCCATGGGAACATGTGGGTGCCCTCCTGAGCGACCCCGAGCACTGCAAAACTCCATTACCAAGCATTTGCCTATGCTCTGGCTGCTCCACCATGCAAAACTTTTTACAAAGGTCACTCTTGTGCACATGGATGTATATTTAATAGTCTTTATCAACAGGCTAAGAAGGAAAAATTTGTTTCTTTGTAAATTCACTTTTATATGCTTTGAAAAGAAGCCCAATAAAATTCACAGTGTTAAACACATACATGGAGACATTACTGAAGTTGTCCTTGCAGCGACATGGGACCCGCAATGGCCCTGGTCACGTGGTTTCCCTTTGTCCTATGTTCTTCCTCTCCCATCTTGAAAGGCTCCCTCTGCTCACCCGGCCTTGGCAGAGGGGGCATGTGAAGGATTGTGGGTGTTGTCAGCCCCACCCTCTTCCCTTTCCTAAGAGAATCTATGTATCTGGATGCACACCTGCATGGGCCGCCACACTCTGGCAGGTGCTTCCCAGCTCCTCCCTGGAGCAGGCGCTGGGTACATGACAAGTGACTGTGAACTCTCTCCCACTCCAGCCGCAGCTCACAGCTGGCCTGACAGAGCAGCCAGCAGCTCAGACACTCCCACTGAACCTGATGTTAGCAAGCAGGCCTGCGCCCATGAGTTAAAGGCCAGACTTCACTGCCAATGGAGCAGGCTCCTTTCAAGTGGCAATGTCAGAGGCTTGAGAACTGTGCTGTCCTGCAGGTTCTGTTCAGCTCCTGGACTGGAACCCACCAATTCTGTGGCCTTGCTGCATCCGAAGCCTAAAGCAAAAGGAATCAGGCTGGACATGGGGAGAGTAGGCACCATGCAAGGTGCTAGAGGGAGACAGGGAGGGCAGAGGCAGTCCAGGAGATGGAGTGCTGGGTGAGAGAACATGAAGACTCCTCGGGCAGTAGTGGGAGACCAAGGGAGCCACGGTGTCCCAAGTCCTGGAACAGTTTGTTTCTGTACTTTACAAAGTTCCCGGCCGAAACCAGCGACTGCGTTGGAACTGCACGAATTTCTAGGCCACAGGTGGATCTGCTTGAACCACAGCCTGCCCCAACATGGCGGTGCATGTCCCTGCAACCCCAGCTTTGGTGAGTGATTATGAAGGCCTCTGGGCCCACCCCCCACCACCACCATCTTTAGGACACGTGAATAAAGAGAGGGAAACCCTGCCTGCCGTCAGCCCTTCTTCCCAGAGGATAACTCAGCACACACCTGATTGGCCAGCTTGAGTCACCTGTCCAGGCCTGGTACAGCGATTCCAGATCCTAGCGTTGGAAAGCAGGGCCAGCGGGCAGCAGTATCCACACCAGTGGAAAAAGAATCTAGGGGAAGGACCCGAGCACCCAGGAGCCATTTTATGCTTTCCTCTTGAATAATGTGGATGAGCTTGTGGAATTTATTTCAAAGCAAAAGAAAACCAAGCAGAGGGTCCAGCGCGGTGGCCTAGCAGCTGAAGCCCTCATTTTGAACATGCAGGGATCCCATATGGGTGCCGGTTCTAATCCCAACAGCTCCACTTCCTATCCAGCTCCCTACTTATGGCCTGGGAAAGTACTCAAGGATGGCCCAAAGCCTTGGGACCCTGCATGCAAATGGGAAACCTGGAGGAAGTTCCAGACTCCTGGCCTCGGATCTGTGCAGCACCAGCCATTGTGGTCACTTGGGAAGTGAATCATCGAAGGGAAGATCTTCTTCTCTGTCTCTCTTCCTCTCTGTATATCTGACTTGCAATAAAAATAAATCTTTAAAAAATAATAAAAGAAAAGAAAACCAAGCAGAAAACTTTGAAAGATCTCAGGTTTTGGAAGAAATAAAGGAAGCCTTGTAACATGAGTGTCCATTTAGTGGGTCATAACTGGTACTTTTTAATAGAAGAGAAAAAAATATGTGGGGCAGGTATGTTGAGCTTAGCAGCAGAGGAATGCCTGTCCACAGCTCTGGAATCCAGCATCCTGTTGGCAGAGGTGATAGCTCACATTTTGTTTTTGTTTTTTTCATTTTATTTGAAAGAGACGGAAGGAGGCCTTCCATCTAGAAACAGTAAGCAGATGACAGTAACCAAACCGTGAAAATCCTGCAATAGGAAGAAGTCACAAAGGCACAGATGCAGTCCTACGCGGGGCTAAATATCAACACGAGAGACCCTAGCCGCATCACGACATAGAAGTAAGACTAAATGCAGTGAAGGCCAGTTAGAAAAAAAAAATCACAACGTGGGGTCCCACTGGCAGAATGTGGGCGGGAACTTCCTGGGAGGGGCACGGAGACTTCCGCCTGCGGGTCTGTGATTGGCGGCTGGATAGGCAGGGTTTGGCACTCAGAGGTATAGACGTTCATCAGGAGTCCTTGAAGGATTCATTTAAGAATGTACATTTTATTGCCTGTAATCCATACCTCAAAAGAAGAAAATATTGCAATAAAAAATATTGAAATATAGGGTCCGGTACAGTAGGCTAGTGGCGTAAGTCCTCGCCTTGCATGCGCCAGGGTACCATATAGGCACCACCAGTTCATATCCCGGCTGCTCCATTTTCCATCCAGCTCCCTGTGGTGGCCTGGGAAAGCCATGGAGGAGAACCAAAAGCCTTGGGATCTACAGAATTGTGGGGTTCCAAAGTGCTTCCTCACTTCATCATGTGGTTTTACTATGAGAGAAGATGGGGCTCCTTTGAAATCCTTTGTCCCGGGTCCGGCATGATGGCTCAGTGGCTAAATCCTTACCTCGGAAGCATCAAAATTCCATGTGGGCACTGGTTTGTGTCCCCATTGCTCCACTTCTCATCCAGCTCCCTGATTGTGGACTGAGAAAGCAGTAGAGGACGGTCAAAACCTTGGAACCCTGCACCTGCATGAGAGACGCAGAAGAAGCTCCTGGCTCCTGGCTTTGGATCAACTCGGCTCCAGCTGTTGTGGCCACCTGGGGAGTACACCAATGGATGGAAGATCTTTCTCTGTAAATCTGACTTTCCAATAAGAATAAATACATCTTAAAAAAAAAAAAAGATTGCTTTTTATTGCAAAGTCAGTTATACAGAGAGGAAGAGAGACAGGAAGATCTTCCCGCGGATGATTCACTCCCCAAGCGGCCGTTGCGGCCGGAGCTGAGCCGATCCAAGGAGCCTCTTCTGGGTCTCCCACACAGGTGCAGGGTCCCAAGGCTTTGGTCCGTCCTCCACTGCTTTCCCAGGCCACAAGCAGGGAGCTGGATGGGAAGCAGGCGTCCATGTGGGTTCCCAGTGCGTGCAAGGCAAGGACTTTAACCACTAGGCTACCACGCCGAGCCCAGAATAAATAAAACTTTAAAATATATATTGAAATCTAAATAAGGCAAGCAAGAGCGCTGGCGGCAGGGCGTAAGTGTACTAACACCTGCAACAGTTTTGGTTCCTAATTAGATGTGCTGAAGGGAAAAAGGACCCACACAGGCAAGCAGGTGCAAGCAAGCAGGCACATGCTAATTGTGCAGTGGGGATGGTGGGTAGGTGAGGGGTCACCATTAAGTTGACACAACTTTATTTGAAAGTTGTTGTGATAAAACGGACCCAAGGAGAACAGCAGTACTCACCTGGGGTAAGTAGACCCGTCCCTGTGTCTGCTACCCCACAACAGGGAGGAAGACGAGAGACAGCGGGGCTCCTTCGCGCCGTCAGTGCGGGACTTGATTCAACACCATTCCGTTTTTGCGAACCTTTGCGTCTCTGCGGGTGGTGATCGTAGGTGATACGGAGGGTGGGGCGCCGGGCCTGGAACCTCTACGCCCAGGGAAATCCTACCCTGTTCCGGGACGCCCGGGGCTTCCATCTGTTCTCGGGTGGGGGACAAGTGTCCCAAGGGGGCGGAGCGCCCTCTCCTGGACCCCGACCGGCCCTCGCAGGCCTCCTGGGATCGGCGCACCCCGGGGGCGAGCACTGCAGCCCCAAGGTTGGCTGGCCGGGGGCCCTAGCCGGCCGAGGCCGGAGCGGGAGGTGGCTCTCAGCGCGCTGGAGGCGGGCGGCGGGGTGGAGTCGCCGGCGCCGGCCGCAGCGCAGCTCCACCTGTTGCAGCATCGGTGCGCGCCTGCCTGCCAAGGCAGAGCTCGGCGTGGATCTCTGCTGCCCGCGCCGGTCGCGAGGGCAGTGCAGCAGCGGCGAGGGCCCCGGGGGACAGTCCCAGCGGAGCGGCCGGGAGAAGGTGTTCCCGGGGAGGTGAGGGCTGCGACGATGGAGCCCCTGCAAGGCGGGGTCTCGGGGAGAGGATCCCCGGTTTGCTGGTGAGCTCGCCGCGGGAGTGTCGGGGTGAGATTGGAGGGCACACTGCGCTGAACACCCTTGCGGGAGAGATGGAAGTCTCCGGAGAGGGGTGGGGGGCACGGTGGGCTGAACTCCCCTCCGCCCCGAGCTCAGGCCTTGGATGCCTCTTCCTGCACTGGGCCGGCTACCCAGGGCACGCTCCGTCGGGGCCAGGCCGAGCCTCAGGGACAGACGACGCCCCCACGGGGGACTCGGAGGCCAAGGTCGCCTGCCTGGGGGAGAGGCCTCCAACTTCCTTCACGCCGTTGTTTCAACCTCCCTTTCTGATCTTTCTCCAGCTCCTCCGCCAGCCGGATGCTGAGCAACGTAGGGGCCAGGAAGGAGGTCCGAATGCGCGGCCACCGCTCCACACAGTTCTGCAGTCCCGTCGCCTGGACCAGTTCCAGCCGCTAAGTTCTTGTAGCCAGGTTGGCGACTCCGGAGGCCAGCGGGGGGACACCACAACTAGGACCCAGAGGGGTCTTCCCTGTCCGGGCCACCAGGCAGATCACGCGTCCTAGCCGTCAGCGACTGAGAAGCAATGGTCAGCGGGGGGCACACATCGGCGCGGCCTTTACCGGCCGACCCCCAGAGCAACCTGGCCTGGAACTGGGGGCAGATCCCAGTCGGCGGGAGCCGGCCCTGAAGCCGCGCCACGCCCCCTCCCCAACGGACCAGGGTGGAAGCCGGAGTCGCATCCGCTGGCCAAGCAGAAGCGACTCTGAGCCGGTCCCGCCGCTTTAGCGCGTCAAGGAGAACTCCAGGGCGGGAGGGGGCAGCGGCAACGATAAAGAGGATTCGAAACCAGGACTCTGGACGGACGTGGGAGAGCTGGCTCGGCAGCAGCGGCTGTAGCTGTGCTCGGGGGAGCCGCACGGCCAAGGGCAGCGCGTGGTAGTCATGGGTGAACCTGCCGCCCGGTGCCCCGGAGCGGGCTGAGCGCCTGACTCGGCGCTGCCTCACTCGGTGTGCGTGAGTCGCCGGCACCCACGGCCGTCCGGAGCGACACTGTCCCCGGGGGCCGGGCCATGGCCGGCCGCGCTTGCAGCTGCGGCCTGGGCCACTTGAATGAGGACAACGCGCGCTTCCTGCTGCTCGCCGCGCTCATCGCGCTCTACCTGCTGGGCGGCGCAGCCGTCTTCTCGGCGCTGGAGCGGGCGCACGAGCGCCAGGCCAAGCAGCGCTGGGAGGAGCGCCTGGCCAACTTCAGCCGCGGCCACAACCTGAGCCGCGACGAGTTGCGCGGCTTCCTCCGCCACTACGAGGAGGCCACCCGGGCCGGCATCCGCGTGGACCACGTCCGCCCGCGCTGGGACTTCACGGGCGCCTTCTACTTCGTGGGTACCGTGGTGTCCACCATAGGTGAGTGGTTTTCCAGCGCGGCTCGGGATCAACAGGTGCTGAGGCTGCCTTTCCGCTCCTCCGCGCTTCGGCATGCGCCTTAGCGGAGAGCTGCTAGCCAACGCAGGCTCGGCCGGCGAGCTGGCCTGCAATGCACCTCGCAGCGCCCGGTTTCCTATCTGACTCTGGCCCCAGCTTCCTGCCCAGGTAGATCCCGGGAGGCAGCAGATAATGGCTCACGTAATCGAGTTTCTGCACGCCCGTGCGAGACCTGGATTGAGTTTCTGGCTCCACCGAAAGCACTTGGGGAGTAACTGCTTTCTCTTCTCCCCCCCCTTCTCTGCCCCGCCCCCCAAATGAAGATTTTTTTTTTTTTTTAAGTACAAAGACATGCAGCCTCGGGCCTTTCTCCAGGCTGCCAGAGTGGAATTAGCACGCGGGACTCTTCAGAGAACACTTACAAACAGGGATGGAACTAGATGGACATTTATCGACTTCGTGCTGTGCACCAGCTGCTAGTCAATGAAAAGCCAGATTTTTTTTTAATGTTTGTTTCTTTGAGAGGGGGGACACAGAGTGAGAGAGAGCTCTCCCACCTGCTGATTCACTCCCCCAGATGCTGGCAACAGTCAACGCTGGGCAGAGCCAAAGCCAGGAACCTCCCACGTGGGCTGCCTGGAACTGTGACCGCTGCCTCCCCAGATGCCTTAGCAGGGAGCTAGCTGGATCAAAAGCAGGCCTGGGTCCTGCATCCCAAGTAGCCGCTTAACCCCTTTGCACCATAAGACCCAGCCCCAAAGCCCGACTTTCAAAGGACTCCATCCTTGACCTCAGGTTTGTAGAGGGCTAATCAGAGTACCAGTTTGGCAGTGGCAGTACTGCAAGGTGGGAAGTATTTCCGGTAGGAAGAGCTGGGAACAACACGGCCAGTGAGGGTTCAGCATGCTTTGGATTTAAGGATGAAAAGTGTGTTGCCTCTGGAACAGGCAAGAATTGGCATTCAGCAGCTGTGAGCTGGCTGATCCAGTCCCAGCGTACAAGGAGGGCTAGACTGGTGGACGGCCTGAGGGAGTGGAGGGGGCCTTAACTGCAAGAGGGAGGCACTTGAACTGGCCTGGAGGCACTTGGGAGAGGAGTTTTTGAGCAGAGGTGTGGTATGGCTTTGTTCTGTTCCGTCTTTACTCTCCAGGAAAAGGTGTTGGGGGAGTGGGAAGGGTGTCTTTGAACTACACCCCTTCAAGACCCACCAGTCTTGAGGCATGATGCAAGGATAATGGGTTTGGAGAGGATACTTAGACCTTCTGAGAAGAGAGGCGAGTTGTGGCAGGAGAGGGCTTTGAAAGGCAAGGCAGAGAAACTATTGCCCAGTTGCCTCACAGCGAGTGGCCAGGTCCCCAGGAGCAACGATGGGACTCATGGTGGCAGCTGCACTGGATGTGAGTGCCCCAAGCCTGCCAGTGTGGCGGGTGCCCAGGGCGCCCACACATGGTGGTGGTAACAGGTGTTCTGCCCAGAGAAGGAGCACCATGGAGAGAACACATCAGGCTCAGACCGGATCAATCAGTTCAGACTTCCAGGGTCAGTCCAGAAGACCAGGCTGCAGCTGGCGAGTAGGAGGTGGGACAGCACGGGCCAGTACCACCAGGACACACAGGCAGGACCCCAAGTGCTTAGTGCTAAATGCCCTGGCTCACCAGCCCCATGCCAGCCCGAGGGAATGGACTGCCCATCAGTGGGCGGGCCACGATAGTGCCACACCAGCTGGCGATCCAGGGAGAAATCAGTGTGCTCTTTTGATGGCCTGAACCCACAGCCGTGGGGGACTCAGAGAAGGGTCTGAGAGGCAGCTTCTTGCTGCCTGAAATTGAAACTTCGCTTTAGTCAACCCAACTCCATGAGGCAGGTGGAATTAAACCCACTAGTGGAAGAGACAGCTATAGCTTCATGTACTTTATAAAATGAAGAAGAAAAACTTATACCACCTAAATTGGTGTCACCCAAATTAACTGTGACTAGCTTCCTGGTGCGTTTGTTACTGCCCTCTTTCCCTCTGTGCATATGCATGTAAGTGCTCTAAAAGTTAGAATGAAATTCTATCAGTTCTTCGTACCTCGTGCTTTTACAGTAGTACGTGATAGCATTTTCTCCAAAATAAATTCCCCCAGGCTTCGTCCTCTCCTGCGAAGGCTCTAAGGTAGCAGGCAAGAAAGCACACAGTAAGTCACTGAACCTAAGAAAGAGAACTGAACCAGGGAAGCAAGAACAAAAATATGGCATGCAAGTGCAACTGGAGCTTGGGTTCGCAAAGAAGCTGACAAAGAGCCAAGAAGCTGAGCACAGAAAGTGTCCTGGGAGGCACAAGGAGTACAGGCTGGTGAAGATGGGATGTCCTCACGGGACAGGGACAGGAGTGACGCCACAGCCTGTGGCTGGTCTCAGAGCAACAGCTCAACACAAAACTCCTAACTCAGTGCAGGTATTTACACACCCCCACCTGTCATGCTTGGCGAAAAGCTGTGTGGGTAGGAGCATAGTGCCGATTCCTGGGTATGCCGGGTAGTTTTTGTAGTCAGCCTACTGACATAGATGCAGGCGCGGGCAGTTGTTCTTAGACTGCTCATAAGGAAGAGACCTTATGGATGTAGGCAGAATACCAACCAGGGCTTCAGATGTGAGGGCAAGCTTCGTGCCAGGTGGAGTCATGCCCCATGCTAGAGCACCTGCTCTCCCAGAGCAGGAAGGCCAGGCTGCTTCCCAGGGCCTGAATCTCTGAAGCATTTCCCCATAATTGTAGCAGGGGCCATAGCATGAGAGAACGTTTTCTGGAACGTGAACGGGAAATTCCGTGCAACAGATGTCACGTTGAAATCTTTGATTTCAAAGCCAAAGCAGAGTGGAAAGCCATTTCTCAGAAGGTTAAACATAGAATAGCAATACGACCCAGCATTCCACTCCTACATGTGTAGTCCCAAAACCTGAACGTAAGAACTCCAGCGTATTTCTATGCTAATGTTTACAACAATGATATTTATATAGTCAAAAGCGGCAACAAGCAAAGTGCCCATCCACATGTGCATGGATAAACAAACTGTGTTGTATCCACACAGTGGGCCAATACTCAGTCATGAAAAGGAGTGAGACGTGGGTCTGTGCTACAGCAAGCATGAGCCTTAACAATACTTATATTTAGCCCAACACACCAGACACAGCCAACACTGTGTGACTACACGGACAGGGGTACCTGGAACAGGCAGCTTTTAAAAGATTTGTTTTTATTGGAGAGGCAGACATACAAAGAGAAGGAAATACAGAGAAAGATCTTTGTCCACTGGCTCACTCCCCCAATGGTCGCAATGGCCAGAGCTGAACCGTCCCAAAGCCAAGACAAGGATTTAGCCACTAGGCTATTGCACCGAGTCCAAGAGACAACGTAAAAAAATTAAAATTTATTTGTTTGAAAGACTTTCTGTGTGTGTGAGAGAGAGAGAGACAGACAGAGAGAGAGAGAAAGAGAGTCTTCCATCCACAGATTCTGATTCACTCCTCAAGTAGCCAGTGTATGGGGCTGGACCAGGATGAAGCCAGAAGCCAGGAACTTCTTTCAGGAACCCGGGATAGTGAGGGACCCAAGGACTTGGGCTATGTTCCATTGCCTTTGCAGGAGCTGAACCAGAAATGGAGTGGCCAGGTCCTGAACCACACCCCCCTATGGGGTGTGGATATCAGAAGTGGCGGCTTCAATGCTAGGTTTTTGTTTTGTTTTGTTTTGTTTACCATTGGCTTCTTCCTCCCCAGGAGTCCAGCATGTGCCCCAGCAGCCTCCCAGGCTTGCCTTGGGGCTCCAGGGTGCTGTTTTCTGGGGCTCCTCTGCATACCCCTGTTCTTCCACATCACCCAGGAGGGTGGAGAGACGACCTTAAGACTGAGCACCAATAAGAAGGTCCCCTGTGAGAAACACTAGTCGCTTGCACTCACTTGACTCCGCTGCTTCACGGGGTAGAGGGATCAGATCCTCGCGTGAATCCAGCAGAGGCTGCAGCTTGGTGCTGGTGTCCCCACGCCATGCACGGCTAACCTTCCCCAGCACTGAGCCCAGGGGCATTTAAAATATTAGGGAGGGACCTGGCACAATCCTTCACCTCCCAGCGCCTGGATCCCATATGGGCACAGGCTCGTGTCCCAGCTGCTCCACTTCCCAACCAGTTCCTTGCTTATGGCCTGGGAAAGCAGTCGAGGACGGCCCAAAGCCTTGGGACCTGCACCCGCGTGGCGATCCAAAAGAGGCTACTGGTTCCTGGCTTTGGATCAGCTTAGCTCTGGCCATTACAGCAGCCTGGAGAGTGAATCATCTGAGAGAAGAGCTTCTTCTCTGTCTCTCCTCTCTGTATATCTAACTTTCCAATAAAAAAAATTTTTTTTAAAGGCTAGAAATGTACAGTGAAATGTAAAAACTAGGAGCCACCTTAATTGCACCATCCAACAAGAATAGCTGTTAATTTGCTCTGCCTGGTGCTGTATTGAAGCTTAAATATTCTTTTATTAAATCTAAAATGTATCATTATCACACTGTATTATATAGAATACATTTTAGGTACCATTATAAAAAAATAAGAAGAGCTGCCTGTTCCAGTCGGCTGTGCTAACGGTTGTCAAGTGCATCCCAGTTTCAGATTATTAGCGTGTTGAGGTGAGAGGAGGTGGGGATTTGGCCTAGCAGTTATGGTGTGGGCTTGATAGCCGGTGCTGGCTCCTGGCTCCAGCATTCTGCTCTCACAGACGCTGGGAAGCAGTGGTATGGTTCCCGTAATTGGTTCCTGCTACCCAAGTAGGAGGCCCAGATGGGGGCCCAGTTCCTACTCGATCCTTCCCTGGCCACTGTGGGCATCTGGAGATGAGCGAGCACGTGAGACCTCTCTCTCTATCTATCTAATCTCTCTCTCTTCCCCACTTCCTTCCCTGCTTCTCTTTCCCTTCCCAACCCCCTCTCTGGCTTTCATCTCTGAAACACACACACACCCCACAATGAGAAGCGATGTGTCTTCAAGTGACTAAAATGCATCATATTTTGCATCTCATTACTTTCCTTAGCACCACGAGGGTATTATTGTAATTAGGGAACAATGACTGTCATTAGAGTTAAAATTACTTTGATTTATACTAGAGTTGATTATTCTAAATACATATTGAGAGTGCTTGAATTCATTTTCTCTGAATCAGCTAGCTAGTCCTGCCTTGTTTTTCTGCTGTGAGCAGGGAGATGTTGCGTTAGTGTGTAAGTGTGCTTAGTCTTGTATTTAGGGCTGTCAATCTTTGGCCTAAAGATGAAATGTCAGTGTCATGCTTTCTATTCTTTGTTTGCTACTCAGTGTCTGTATTTATTGTTTAGACAGAGAAATATTTTTTGTCTTTCTTTTTTTAAGATTTATTTGTTTGATAGAGAGAGGGGTAGAGACAGAACCTGTTCCATTGATTCACTTCCCGCATGGTTCAACAGGCTGGGGTCCGGGCAAAGCCTGGAGTCTGGAGCCCCAGCCTCATTTCCAAGGTGGGCAGAGGGGCCCAAGCACTTAGGCCTTCTGCTGTTGCTTTCTCAATGGCATGGGCAGCAGGCTGGGCTGGACACAGAGCAGCTAGGACCTGAACCAGCCTTGTGTTATGGGGTGCCAGTGCTATAGCTGGCATATGTCAGCTTAACATATTATGTACAACAGCAGCCAGAGATGTGTTTTTTTTTTTTCATTTTTCAGTTTCATATTTTCTTGAGCTTCCTTCCATTGTCTTTGTACTCAGAAAAATCTTTTCCCACCCAAATCTCATAAGAGTGAAATTTTTTCACTCAATATTTTTCCAGCTACTCTACTCCAAGCATAACAGTCGTTTTAAAGACATTCTAATGTATTTTTTCCTATGAACAATAGCAGGTTCATTTTAGGAGCAGTGCATGGTTGTGAGCAATAAGGAAACGGATTGGAGACTAAGAGCTTGCATCCATGCAGGTCAGGTGAGAGGGCCACCTCCCTTGAGATTCACCTTGAAAATGTCATGAGGAAGTCAGAGTTTTCACTCTTAAGATGCTGTGTTTGTTTAATATATTTTTACTTGAATCTTTAATTATAGTTATATCACCAGATAAAATCCATACCCTCCACTAACCGGCATTCCAGGAATTACATATGCTAATTAACTTATACAAATTTGTTTCCATTGAAAAGGAAGAAAGAGAGAAGTATCTTTGATTGAATAATTCACTCCCCAAATGCAAAGTAGACAGGGCTGGGCCAGGCCAAAGCTCAGAGCCCAGAATTCAAGCCAGGTTTCTCCCATGTGGGAGATAGTGAGCCCAGTACTTGAACCAGGTTGGCTGCCTTCCGGAAGGCTCATCAGCAGGAATCTGGATCAGAAGCAGAGTGTCTGCCCAGGTTAGCGCGTCCTGGACATTCTGCTGTGGCATGAACTTAACTACTGGCTAGACACCTGCCCTGGGCTGACGCACATTCACCTTGTCCTATTGCGTGAGAAATCCGTACTTATATTTATAGAGGATGCTGCTCTTTTTTCTTGCTTCAACATCATTTCCTATTTACTTTCAAGAATTTAATGTATTTTTTTATTAGTGTCGAATATTTACCCTCAGTTCTTGCACTTGGGGTTATGTATTTTTAAAATTGTTGCATAATAAAATTTGTGATGAAGCTTGCTGAGTGTTCACCGTGGGTGACACACGTACATATCCTTGTATCTGATGGCAACCCCTTTGAGTAGGGACCTGCTGCGTCCTCCAGTTGCAGACACTGATGTGTTGTGCCTGGACCAGCACTGGGACAGCGGCAGTTACCGTTGCAGCATCTCAGCTAAGGCTTTGCTGACCAGGCAGCGTTACAGATGGGCTTGGTTGTCATGAGCCCACGTGGCTTCGGGTACAGCGAGCCACCGTGCTGAGCTGTCCAGAGCTCCCAAATGAATCACCAGGAGTCGAACGTCAATACAAACGCACAAGGGCCGTTTATTTGAGCTGGCTAGGGTTCCAGAGCGAGACCCCGAGACAGAGAATTGCAGGGTTTTTATACAGTTAACTAGTCAATCAGAATTACAGTTTTTCACATACAAAAAGCCTTATCTCTGAAACATACTATTGGTCACTATTACTCTTTCGTGACCTTATTTGCATAGAGGCAATGGTTATGGGGACACACTCTGAGTGAGCAAGTCTTATCTAAAAGGCACACCGGGGGTCTTTGCTTGAGGAATGCTCTGTCATCATGACATGTCATAAGCAGGCTGCTAGACCTAGGAGCTCGCAGGAAAAGCAGAAGTTACAAAAGCAGCATAGATTGCAGTTAGCAGTGCGCAAAGGGCAAAGGGTTGGGATTCTGAATCTGAGGTTCCTCAGCTGGAGGCTCAGGGCGCTTGCACGTGTCTGCTGCAGTCACCAAGGAAGTGTCTTGGAGTCGAGTTCGCACATTGGGCCACCACTCCTTTCCCTTCCTTCTGGAATCCCTGATGAGAAGAGAGCTTCTGGGTAAAGAGAGGCTGGCCCCTTTTTCCCAGCTGTGACTAGGGGTGGTACAGTAGGACAGAGAAGGTTTGGCTTGCAGACTCGGGAGTGGTTTGCGGTGACACAGTAATTACACTGCCACAGGTGCAAGGTTTGGGTTGAATCTGCCTATCTGCCGGGACTTCTCAACATCTGTCACAGCTGAATCATCTGCGCATTGCCATGGCAACTCAGGCTGCTTGTCCACAGGGCTGTCCTCCCCAGATAAGACAGATTGGATCCTCCAAGTTGCCTGATAGCTCTTGGTGTTGGCACTAGGATCAGCTGTGTTGTTGGTCTTCCCTTGTAGTAAGCAGCTGATAAAGATCACGCTGCACTGGTTTCACACTGGGCTCCCAGCGGCCCCTAGGGTTCTCTGTGGCCTCCTGGGCACTGCCTCAAGGGCCAAGGGGATGCCTCCAACGGTTGTGAAGTCCCTGTGTGAGGGAGGCATTCAGAAAGTACAGGGGTATGCCTCGTATGAAAAAAATTATGCAAATTGTATCAAAATTATTTTAAATCCATTTCCACTAACTTTGGAAGTACCCTTATAAGGTATATGTGTGTAATCTCTAAAATAGTTATGCTACTTGGCTACCTTTTTGTTGATATAAGTTTGAGTCTGTGTATATAAAAAGACTTTCATGTAGTGTTTTAAATATGCATTCAAACCCTCATGCTGACTAGTATATTTTTCCTATCATTTTTCATCAATTCTCTTTAACTCATTGCAAGCGTTATTTTCCAAGATGGCTGTTTTAAAGTTTTTGTGAGCTTGAAGATGAGAAGGAGAGATGGGAAAAGCCAGACCAAAAGGGATTAGTGGAGACCTGGAGCATCCACACATCTCAGACCTGTTCCATGTCCCACCTGGAGACACAGGCCTGCTGGCCATGGCCTGTGACCAGGATGAGAGGCCTAACACCACCAAGCACTGGGCTGTCCCTGGCAGCAGAGCCAGCCTGGGCTAGGAGATGGATTGACCAGGCAGCAGGCCATGGCTGGTGAGCAGGATCTGAGCGAGACTCAGCATCCGTGAGAAGAATCGGGAATTATAGACACTTGGCCTTGGGACCAGAACCTGTCACCTCATCCTACACATGTGGTCATTCCCAGCTAGGAGGCCTTCACTGTTGCAGCACTTGGGGGTTAAATTAGTGGATGGATCTGCTCTCTGACTTAAATGAGTAAAAAAAATAATAAATTATATAAATTCAGTGGTTGCTTATTCACAGAATTTTGCAACCTTAAAACATTTTATCATACCAAAAAAAAAAAAAAAAAAAGGAAAGGAATGCATAAACTTTGACATGCGCCCCATCCCCTCCAGCCTTAGACAATCACCAGTCTACCTTCTGTCTGGATTTGCATGTTCTAGACATTTCACGGGAATGGAATGATACAAATGGGATCCTTTTGCATAGCATGGTATTTTTTTTTTAAGATTTATTTATTTTTGTATTGGAAAGTCAGATATACAGAGAAGGAGAGACAGAGAGGAAGATCTTTTCTCCAGTGATTCACTTCCTAAGTGGCCGCAACAGCCGGAGCTGAGCCAATCCGAAGCCAGGAGCCAGGAGCTTCTTCTAGGTCTCTCACATGGGTGCAGGGTCCCAAGGTTTTGGGCCATCCTCAGCTGCTTTTCCGGAAAATAAGCAGGGAGCTGGATGGGAAGCGGCCCCACTAGGACACAAACCAGTGCCCATATGGGATCCCAGTGTATGCAGAGTGAGGACCTTGGCCACAAGGCTACCGTGCCGGGCCCGCATAGCATATTTTCAAGCAATCCATGGTGTGACATGTCCTGATTCACTTTTTTTTTTTAAATAAATTTCTTGAAAATTTATTTAAGAGACAGATGGCAGGACTGGGCCTGACTGAAGCCAGGAGCCTGGAGCCGGGAACTGAATTTCTTGAGCTAGTACCTGCTGCCTTGTGGGTTCAGCATTGGCAGAAAACGGAAACGAAGAACCAGGGTCATGCGTTAAACCCAGCATCCCTATGTGACTTGGGGCCAAATGCCCACCCCTATTTCTTTTTATTGCCGATCAATGTAGTTGTTATATTGATATGCAATATTTTACCTGCCACTTAGTTGGTAAGCATTTTAGTTTTTCTGAATAATGCTGTACAATGTTGACTTAAGGTACTAGTTTTCACTAGTGTGCTAGAGCTGGTGAAATTAGTACGTGTTTCACGTCTCTGTGCTTCGGCGTGGCTGGGTCGTATAGCAACTCCACTCTTCACCTTTGGAGGAACCAGCCAACTCTGTCCTGGAGTAGCTGTGCCATTTCACCTTCCCATCAACAATGTGCAAAGCCTCCAGTTTCTCCACATTCTCACCAACAGTCTCGTTCTGTGCCTTTTTGATGCCAGAGGACATGGTGTCTCAGTGTGGCTTTGGTTTGCAGTCTCTGGTGAAAAGTGATGTTGACCGTCTTGTTGTTTATTTGTGAAATTTATATGTGTGTAATACTTGTATATCATCTTGATGTGCATGGCTATTCGTATCCCTTCCCATTGTTCAGTTAGGTTTTTCATCATTACTTTAGCATACCTGTAATTTGCACACATATGTTTCTTCTACACAGTAGCTTTTAGTTGGCATCCTTTGAAGCACCAAAGTTTTAATTTTGCTAAAGTCCAGTATGCCGGTTTTTTTCCTTAATAATTGTTGCTTAAGACTTTAGTATCATTGCATAAAAATCCATTCAGCCAAGGTCACGAAGGTTTATACCCATGTTTTCCTCTTTCTTATGTTTAAGTTGCCAATCCACTCTGAGATCGGTTTTGTACAGGGTGTGGGTTATGGGTTTAGCTGAATTCTCTTGTATGTGGATAAGCCGTGCTCCAGCATCATTTGTTGTAAAGAATGTTCTTCCTCCCTTGAAGTATTTCCACATCCTTGTAAAAAAGCCAGCTGATCATAAACAGGAGGCTTGATTTCTGGACTCTCAGTTCTCTTCCATTGATCTCAATGATCTATGCCATACCTTGATCGCTGTGGCTTAGCAGTAAATCTGAAAATCTGGAAGTCATGATTCTCCAACATAGTCCTTTTTTTTTTCCCCATTCTGAGTCCCTTGAGTTTCCATGTCAATTTTAAGATGAACATGTCGGTTTCTGAAAAGATCAGGCTGGGGAGTGTTGCCATGTGTTTGGTTTGCACCGCCTAATGGAACACCTGTGACTGGGCCATGTACAAATAGCAGAGACTGCCTGGGACAGCTCCCCGTGCTGGCAAGCCCAGGAGACAGCACTGTGCTTTGCAAGGGCCTCTTTCTGCGTCATCGTATGGTAGGGGGCAGAGGGGCAGGAGAACGTGATGGGAGGGAGAAGGGAGAGCCAGACTCATCTTGTCATCCGGAGCCCACTCCTGTGATGCTGGCATTAACCTACTCATGAGAGCAGAGCCCTTGTGACCTCATCGTGCCCCAAGGCCTGCCTCTCAATGCTTTGGCACTGGGGATAAGTTGCCAACACCTGAACTTTCTTGGGGGTGGAAGGAACACCGCCTGAGGCCATCACACCACATGAACAGTATTAAGTTTTACCATCTGTGACCATGGATGTTACCCATTCACTTTGATCCTTTCATCACTACTTATGAAGTTTTGAAGTTTTCAGAGTTTAAAGATGTACGCTTCGGTTGTTACATTTCTGATGCACTCAAATTTTAAGGTGCTATTGTAAATGAAATTTAGAAATTTTTCCTTTGGATTGTTTGTTACAAATACGTGGAAATGGAATTCATTTTTTTTATGTTGATCTTGTATGCTATGACCTCGCTACAATACTAGTTGTAATAATTTTTGTAGCAGATTATTTAGGGTTTTCTTGTATGGGAACATGGTGTCTGAACTGAGAGTGAATCCTTGCCTTCCAACCCAGGTTCCTTTTACTTCTTTTATCTGTTGCAAGGTTAGAACCTTCAGTATGGTGTTGAATGGAAATGGCCCAAGTGGAAATTCTTACCTTACTCCTGATCCTAGGGGGGAAGGGCTCAGTCCTTCTCCATTGAAGGTGAAATTCGTTTTATACATGACGTTTTTCAGGTAGAGCAGTTTCCTTCTGTTCTGCTTTATCGAGTGCTGTTATCTTAAAGGGGTGTTGGATTTGTGCCAGATTCTTGTTATGCATCTGTTGAGATGGTCATGTACTTTTAATCTTTTTACTATAAATGTAGTATATTGTATCAATTAATTGATTTTTAGATATCTTACCAATCTCAGATTCCTGGTAAAAATCCCCCTCCATCATGATATATGCATGTATGTAAGCTCCGTGTTACTGCATTCACTTGGCCAGTATTTTGTTGAGAATTTTCACATCTGCATTCAAAGGAAATATTCACCTATTTTTTTTTCTTTTCTTGTGATGTCTTTGTTTTACTATCAGAGTAATACTATAACACTATAGAATGAGCTGGAAAGTGTTCATTAATTACTTGTATCTTTCTGAGGTTGCCCGAGGATATAAAACCTTGGTGTGACATTCAACAACCTGAATGTTCCTCTTATTATAGGACACAGAAGCTGTTTTTTAAAATAATTCTTAGTATACAAGGTGAGCATTTAGAGCAGGGGTTGCAGTGATACTTGGGATAGTCACGTGACGTACTGCAGCTCCGAATTTAAATCCTACCTACTCCACTTCCAATGCAACTTTCTGCTAATGTACATGTGTGGGTAGAGCAGATGATGACACAAATGCTTGCAGCCCTGGCATTCATGTGGGAGACTCAGACTGAGTTCCAAGCTTCCGGCTTCAGTCAGGCCCATCCCTGGCTTTTGCAGGTATGTAGGGAGAAAATCAGCAGATAGAAGATGTCTTTCTATTTCTCTCTCTCTCTCTCTCTCTCTCTCTCTCTCTGCCTTCCAAATAAAATGAAAAAAAAAATTTTTAAATAAAACTTTACTTGCTAGTGCAATAGGTCTGTAAGTCATTTCTAATTTAATATTTTGATGTTTGTTTTAGACATATAGAGGTACTAATGAATTTGGGGGGAATTTTAACATTATTTTGTTAACCAATTTGCAAAAGAAATCTATACTCACAGCTCCAATATGTTGTATCTTCCTTCCATTTTTTCGGTCTCATACCTAGCACTCTGTATACGTCATCATTCATCCTATGACATAAGACAGTTGTTCCCCCCGTTCTGTGGCAAGGCAGTTCTTCAGCGTGGAAGTTAAATAGCTCTCCCCAGATCACACACTTAGATTCAAGGTTTGTCTGCCATGGCTTTAGTCGGATAGAGGGGTTCGCCCCTGGTGCACTCTATTTTTGCCATCAGTGGCTGTTTTTGTGCTCTATGTTGCTGCTCAGTATTTTTGTGCAGATCCTGGCTTTGAGGAAATGAGCTGCTCAGCGCTTACTAAGGGTGAAGCCTAAGTGTCTTCTGTTTTCTCCTCTCCTTGGGATCCCACCCAGCCTTCATCCCATGCCAAACCTAAAGTGCATTGGTTCAGTTAGACTTTACGGAGTCTTAATGACAAGCTCTGCTTCACCACAGGAGCCTTTCATACGGGCCCAGGAGCAGAGAATTCAAGCCACCTCCATTGGCATGGAAAATAATTCCATTTTTGTGTTGACTGACTTCCAGCCAGCTCTGACGGACTCCCCTCTAGCAGCTCCTTCAATAATGAATGTCGATGACAACCCAGCAGTGGGAGGAGCAGCTCTGTAGTTGGTCACTATTGGAAACCAAGGACCTATTTCCCTTTCACTGCCATCATGACAGGACTGCATCATCACAACAGCCAGCAAACTTGATCTTGAAATGACTTCACAGCAAAGCACATGTTTCAATACACGTGTATTTCAAAGCTTCATGATTATGTCAGGTACAACTGCTCTTGTGAACCGATGCACATTATTTCATTCATTTAAAAAAAACACCACCTTCTAAGAGAGGACCCATAATCTTCCCCACCACATGACCAAAGGCTCCTTGTCACAGTAAACAGGAACTTAGTAAACGGACCTGGGGCTTGCTGAGACTCAGGAGGCAACGGGAAGCTGCACCTGCTGCTGTCACCACTGCGTGTGGGCTTCTGGGGAGCATGCATCCATGTGTTAGCTGCTTGAAAATAAACTTGAGATGCTGCTGTTGCCTCATTTCTGCAAAAATCTCATCTTTTCCTGGTGATTCAACCGTTTCCGGCTGTTGCAACATCTTGAGGGTCATCGCCCAGAGCGTAAATTGGGGAAGAAGCAAGCATTTGGAAATGTCTATTTATAGAGCGCTCTTCCACAGCCGAGACTCGGGGCAGCACTCCCTCCCCTTCTGCTGGTGGTGGTCGTTCTCAGCAGGGGATGGCATCCCCACCTCCTAGCCCACCACATGCCCTCCACCTAACAGCCTCTTCTCCCTTCATCAACATTAACCTTGGAATAGGTTCATCAATAGTTCTTCCATAAGATAGTATCCTTTGTGGTTATTGACCCCCATTTCTTTCTTTAGTGTTTAAATGACAAGTTATATCTCACAGTTCTGGGCAGAAGGAGAAAGGTTTTATTTGGCCTGCAGGTGGCGATGAGTTGATCAATGTCTCAATGTCTAAATGTCTCAATGTCCACTCAGAAAGAAAAGCAGAAGTTCTAATTCATAGTTTCAAGCTGTTTAGATGGTGCAGATATTTCCACAGTGGCTGAATCTGAGGGACGCAAAGCACGAGGCCAGGGCAAGATCTGCATGGGCAGCCAGAACCACTGTGAGTTTACGAGCATTTTAATTTCCTCTTGCCATGGTGGGAAGTTGCCCCAAAACTCATGATGGAGATGAATTGCCACCAATATGCTGCTGAGAGAAGGCTTGTAGAAGGCTCCACATCATGAGCATGCGCTATGATGGCAGAAGTGGGTTGTTCAGCGTTGTTCAGCGTGGGCAAAAGTGGCTTTGTGATGAAAGTGAGCTCTCCCGTGCCCATGTGGTCTTGCCCTCACTCACATATGCCCATCTGTCCGCTGTCTTCTACCAATGATGGCACAGCATCTTGCTGTGCCTTGGCAGAAACCAGTGGCACACTCTCAGACTTTCCCATCTCCAGAACCATGAGAAATTAATCCTTCCCCTTGGCAAAATACCCAGTCTATAATTTTTGGTGACAGCAATGTAAAGTGCACCAAGCCAGTTGAGTTTTAAAAGTGTGACTTCCCAGTCCAGATCTGGATTTCTACTCTCTCTTGGGAGAATAGAAAATCCAGCTGAACTGGACCCACTTTCTACCCACCCACCACTCACTGGAGAGGAGCTTGGGTTGCAGACTCTCCTGGTCCCAGCTCCCTACAGGCTGAAGGACACCTGCCACTCATCCCTGGGGCTTCCCTTCTGCCCCCTGGTTTGGGTCTAAGAGCCGTGTAATCTCACACCTACTTTTTACCAGAAACTTGAGACAGAGCTGCAGAGCAGGGTTCCTGACGGATGCTGATTTTTACATAGCTTCTGGTTTGATTGTGGGGCTCTCGAGTCTCTGCTAGCAGTGTGCATGGAGATTTCATCCTATTCTTCTTGATCTCGTCCTGGCCATCCCAAATCAGTCAGCGAAAGAGCTTTTCTACTTAGGATATTGAATGAGTGAGAAACAGCCAGAAAAAACATGAACTGTGTGTCAAGCTAACATTTTCCTATGGGGAATTAAAGACCCACTAACCGGAAATGATAGGACATGTCAAGTTCAGAGGAAGCTTGGTACAGTGAGTAATTAAAGATATATCAAGTCTGTACAGTAGGCAGCTGACGCAGCAGAGACAAATAGTGCCCCTGCGGTCTTGTTGGATATGGTCCATGTTGCTTTTGGATAATGCTCAAAATGTCTGAAGGGAAAGACTTCTGTAAAACCAAGAATGTCAAACACCCTGCGACACACCAAAGTGACTCCATGGCAAATGCCTCATTATTTATAAGCAGTGAGGGAGCCATGCATCTTATCAGATGTCTGAATAACTTTGTTTCTTGGTGGGGAGTGACTTAGGAAGGAGGGTAGGATTGCAAATGTGACTAAGGCACATTTGGCGCTACTGGCACTGGTAGGAGAGAAGGGAGGGTCGGTCAGAGAAGCCGAAGTACATATGTTAGGAACTACAGTATGGAGCAGCATTGTGACATAGTGGATAAAGCCACTGCCTGCAGTGCCAGCATTCTGTATGGGAGTCAGTTGATTCCAGGCTGCTCCACTTCTGATCCAGCTTCCTGCTGGTGACTAGGAAACAGCAGTGGATGAACCAAGTATTTGGGCCCTGCATTCATGTGGGAGACCCTTAAGAAGCTCCTGGCTACAGTCTGAACCAATTCTGGCTGTTAGAAACAGCCAGAGAGAGATCTTCCATCTGCTTCTTCACTTCCCAAGTGGCTACAATGTCCAGAGCTGGGTCAGTCCAAAGCCAGGAGCCAGGAACTTCTATGTTTCCCATGTGGGCGTAGGTGTCCAAGGACGTGGGTCATCCTCCACTGCTTTCCCAGGTGCATTAGCAGGGAGCTGGATAGGAAGTGGAATGACCAGTATCCAACTAGCACCCACGTGGCATGCCAGCATGGCAGGTGGCTGCTTAATCACCTGTAGTTGATTATCTGTTTGAGACAGAGTTCCCATTTGCTCCCATGTGGCCAGGGCTGGACTGGAGCCAAAGCAAGGAATCTCCGCTACCAGAGACCAGCCTCGCTGACTCGAGAGCTTGCAAAGAAAGCGTGGATCGGCGAGAAGATAAGAGAGACAAAATGTGGACCATTACGGCATGATTCTCATAATGGACAACTCAGAAAAGTTGCCTTCTTTATTTATACATAAATCATCACAAGCTTTTGCACAACATCAAATTGTTTCATTTTTACTTCATTATAAAAGAATGATTACAGAATCAATCCTAAAAAACATTATTAAATTTACTTCAGAGAAAATATTTTCAGTAAGCTATTATTCATTCAAACCTGCAGTGACCAGGCTGAAGCCAGGAACTCCACAGTTGGCAACACATGCAGTTACATAGTGACAAGTGGTTTACTTATATCCAAAATCAATTTTCACTAAACATAAACCAACTAATATTACTTAAAATATCAAGAGTGCAGAATTAAAAGACAAGCTCATAAATGAAAGGAATTTATAAAGGCATATGTCAGATTCTTTATTAAATCTTATATCAATCATGCATTAATTACCATCACCTTCACCTAGTACTGATTCATTTGTTTTTTGTGCTTAGTGCTGATTTAATTGTTTTTTGTTCTTTTGTTAAAGGGCAATGAAAGAGATCAGGGCAATTCAGCCATTCTAGAAACAGAAGACCTTTACAAGAAACTTTCTTTTATCTTTACAAACTGTTTTCTTTCCCTAAATGTAAGTGGCAGTATAAGGTAAAAGTTTTAAGCCATTTGGGGGGTTCACATTTGTCTCCCTTAGAAGATGCCCCAGATACTTTCTACTTTCCATAGTGAGAAACCAAAATGCGTCATTTCATGTGTTGTAACAGTTCGAGGCACATGGTAAACAAACTCTTTGTACCTCCATGATTGCCATCTGTTCCAAGATATTATCAAGCCGTTTCTTAAGGAAAACATTACTTATATTAGGGCAAACTTCAGGACAAAGGTGGGCACATAACAGGATGTTTGGAGAGATTGTGGGCTCAATTATACTATTGTACACTTTTAGCTGTGTGTCATTGCCTTACGTCTCTAAAGATGTTTTTTATCATAATATGATTGATCAGTCTGAGGTGTTATACCAGTTACAGGAATCATTTCACGTTTGCAGAAAAACAACAACACCCTCAGGAGAATTCTGTGAAACATCAGAGAGGTAATTGAGTCCAGACAGTGGGGTGAGGCAGCAATGAGGTGACCAGAGACATCCTGCTGGGACTTGCCATGTAGGCAGAAACTCCTCTGTAGCCTTGCTAACCAAGGAGCGGTGCTCTTCACAGACCCATGCCATCCGACCCAACTGCATGGCTGCCTGCAGACCACTAACCAGGTTTTCCATGTCAGTGGCAGGAATCCAACTGCTTGAGCCATCACCACCCCTCACAGCTTGCATCGGCAAGAAACTGGAGCTAGGAGCCGAAGCCAGGAGTTGAACCCAGGCAGGCACTCTGACAGGGAACATGGGTATCTGAAAAGTTAGTCAAATGCCCGCTCCATGGAAGTTGCGTTTGTTTCTAATTTTTTATGGATTTATTTGAAAGGGAAAGAGAGATCTGCCATCCATTGGCTCACTCCCCAAATACTTTCAACAGCTAGGGCTGGACCAGGCTAGAGTCAGGAGCAAGAACTCCGTTTCCATCTCCCACATGGGTGGCAGAAACCTAAACACTTAAGCCATCACCTGCTGCCACCCAGGGTGCAAATGAGCAGGAAGAGAATCGGTAGCAGAGTCAGGACTCACACCTAGGCACTTTGACGTGGGATGCAGGACTCCCAAGAGGCTTGTTGACTGCCGCACCGAACACCCCCAACAGGGGCAGGTGCCATGGCTCAGCAGGCTAATCCTCCACTCTGTGGTGCCGGCATCCCATATAGTGCCAGTTTGTGTCCCAGCTACTCCACTTCCAACCCAGCTTTCTGCCTGTGGCCTGGGAAAGCAATGGAAGAATGTCCAAAACCCTGGACACTGGTACCTATGTGAGAGACCCAGAAGAAGCTCCTGGCTCCTGGCTTCAGATCATCTTTGCTCTGCAGTTGTGGCCATTTGGGAAGTGAACCAGTGGATGGAAGACCTTACTATCCTTCTTTCTTAAATCTGCCTTTTAAGTTAAAGTAAAGAAGTCTAAAAAGAGAAGAAAAAGAAGGAAAGCTTTGTGATGCATGCTTGTTTGAACACAGAAGCAGTAACAGTAAACAGAAAGACCAAGGACAGGTGTTTGCAACGTCCACTGCAGTTGAAAACAGTCCACCACATCCTGAAGGGCAGAAGAAGGTGAAAAGGAATCCCTGAACGGCAGCCATTGCAAGCCATTCGCACTAACTTCTGTTGGCAAGGAGAATTCACCCCAGATCTAGCCTCCGCCTGTGTCCCAGAGCCAAAGCACACAAAGGGCGGCCTGGGCAGGTGACTCATCTCTCTCCAGCCCTCTGCACCTGCTGGCTGTACCTCTCCTGTACCTAGCTAGTGCTGATGAGCGGTGGGCCCCTCAGGGACTTTGAAGTACAAATTCCGCTCCCCTGGTACAGTGAGTAACACATAACTTCAGGTAGCACATGGAACGTCTTGTAGAAGTTCGTTGTCATTTATATTTACTGAAATGGCACACACACAAAGAAAGTCTTGGACTTGCTCAGTTCTCATGGCTTCAGACAAAGCTGAGTCTAAATCTGAAGGTTGCTGCAGTGTGGCCAGCCACAGTAAGTGCTGGCGGCTCTGGCCTCAGCACAGGACGCACCTGGAGACCAGGGGTTCCTCCTCCAGGTTATCTGGTTCTTTATTCTCCAAATGCCTGCCACTGTTGAGGCTAGGCCAGGCACAAGTCAGGAGCCTCAAACTCTGAGTCTGCTCTTCGTGAGTGGGCAGGGACCCAAATGCTTGAGCTATACAGATGGAGTATTTATCCATCTGTATTTCTATACAGATGGAGTATATAACCAGTATTTCTATACAGATGGAATATATAACCAGTACTTCTATACAGATGGAATATATAACCAACGTTGCAAACAAAATTCTGATGCCCGTTTCTCATTCATGATCCGCTTTTCCTAAACCTTGAATATATGGCTCATGCCAAGAACATGATGTCTACTATTGGGCTCCAAGAAATGTGGCCTTATCTACACAGTGTGTTAGTAGGGAGATGTTTCTGACTCAACAGTTGGTCTTGTTTGAGACAGCTTGGGACAGCTTGCTGAGTGTTGGGGCAGGTGTGGTGACTCTGAGTGAGAGTCATCACCAATACTAAGTGCCATGAACGAGGCAGTAGGGCTGGAGTTAGAACTGACTGCGTGGTGCTAACTGGCCAGTAAGAGACACTCACAGAATTGCTCAGAAGGGTTAGGAACATCCAGTTGAGGGAGAAAGCTCCAGAATCCCACCCTTTCTTTTACCAAATTAACTCAGTTTTCCCTCCAGCAGGGCATGCGTGTAAGATAGCTCCACCATTGTGCCTGTTTGGCCAGGGCATAGCTACACAATGTGCATTTCCTTCCCCGGGGGACAGTTCCAGGGGACACTGGAATCTTCTCTCACCACTGTTCTGGTGGCCCATTACCTGAGGCTCAGGTTTCCCCAGCCCTCCCTTGGCTACTCAGTAAAATGAACTTGGATTTTCTGTGTTAAGATGTATTTATCCAAGGGTCAGAATCAACTTTCCTCAATGTCACATTAGAATTCATAGCATCAGTAATGTGCACCTGGACAGTTGGGGCCATCGTAAAAATGGAGGTATGCATGCAGCCTAGCAGTTAAGACGGTCCTAACCCACCTTAAGTACCCAGGTTTAATTTCTGGTTCTGGTTCCTGGCTTCAACTTCCTGCCTGTGGGGACCCAGCCATGATGGATCCAGGAAAGGGATTCCTGCCACCCACATGGGCAACTTGAGTGGGTTCCCAGACACCTCCCTTGTGTCAGGTCCAGCCCCAGCTATTGCAGGCATGAGAGGGTGACCTAGCAGGAGATGGGAGTTGTGTGTGTGTGTGTGTGTGTGTGTGCCTTTCACATCAACCAAACTAACTGACTAAACGAATCTTGAAAGTGTTTCTATGGGGGCCCTGAGGCTGGCAGGTAAGTCTACTTTTCCACCCAAGACATTCCATAACAGAGGCAGTGGCTGCATTTTTATGATTTTTTTTTTGTCATTGTCCAGTTGTTGAATCTCAGCAGTGCTGGCCCTCATGAAATCCAACCTGGAAATTGGTTCTGTGGGATGAGTTAACACTCCTAAGCCACTTTCTAGCTGGTGCTGGCGAGCTCCAAAGCTGTAAGCCTTTTTCTCTTGACCAGAGAGCAAGTTGCTTCTCCAGTGGAAGCTGCAGGCTTGACAGCCTCCAGACGAGAAGGGGTGGATGAAGCGAAGGAGAACAGATCGTTCCTGATTGTTCCCATAGCTCTGACTGGGCCCCTGAAATGGCAAAATGACTTTGAATGGTCTCCGAAAGAGCATCTCAGCATTAGAGTTTACATCTCTGCATTAGATGCTTGGCTTAAATGAGTGCCTCCGTATTCTTTACAGCTGAACAATGTGTGCCATAGTGGAGCATGCTTCCAAAAGTACATGAGAAATGGAATGAAAAGATAACCCTATTTGAGTCCAAAAATATTTTGAAGTCTATGCATTGACGAGGCCTTCAAAAACTTCCTACAAAATATGTGTTCTAAAAAAAGCTGCATGGATTTCAGTGTTTTGCACCAGAATGTGTGTATCTTTTAGTTCCATTTTTCATGAATTTTTTGAGGTGCCCTAGTAGATGGATTGACCACTTGCAAGGTGCTTCACCTTCCGATGCTTCAGTATCCCCCTCTATTGCACAGAGGTTACAGGGTTGTCCCGAGGAGCAGGCTGGTTGGAAGAGGCATGACGCTCAGAATTGTGGATGCTTGGTAGGGATAAATACTCAACACATTTTAGATGCACTTCTCTCTGTCTCAAATCTTTCCCAATACAAGTGAATAGGAGACTCTGATTTTCTGAAATCTCAGAAGTCCCAGCCTTGATCCCAGTCTCTTGATGCCTTATCCTGAACCAAGGCCTTATCCCAATAGAGCAAAAGCAGCACTTAGACAAGAGGCCAGCGTGTCATATTCAGGGTGCACCAAGCCCCCCCACCCCCGCCACCATGGCCAAGGACTTCTGTGGTTCTGCAGGTGCACAGCGACTCTCTTGGAAAGATAGGCAGCTGTGAGATAGAACTGGAAGCAGTGACAGTCATATAGTCAGCATTTCCCTTGAATGAAGCCTCTTCCTTTGTGGACATGAACAGTGAAGCTTACAGAAGGTGACTTTTCCAGGCAGTGAGATGCCTGGTAGTCAAGACAGTCCACCAGCCTGGAAGGTCACCTCAACTTAAAGCCTTGGGCAACCTTCCTTGCGTGTCAGTTGGACCTGCCTTACTTTCTTTTTGGGTGTCTGGAATCAAGTCATTCCTGGACTTGCTCTCTCTTTCTCAACCCTTTTCTCCCTTGAAGCAATGGCACGCATCATCTTTTTATAACTGCACATCCATCATTACGCAAGCCACTATTTGATGAGTTTCTGGAAATATCTTTGGAAAACACAAGTTCTCTGAAGGTGTTTATCTGTTTCAGCACAGCAAGCAACCAGATGGTGACAAGACACATTGTCCTTGTCACAACATGCCTAGCCATGTTTGGGGACTCTTGTGATTTGCTTGATAATTTTATCTTTTCAAGATTTCTTCCAAGCCTTTATATGATCACTTCAAGAGTTCTGCCAGAATGCCTCATGAGGATGAGCTGCCATCTCTGCTCCTCTCCTGGACCCCTTTCGCAGAAGGGGATGCTGAAGCCAGGGCGGGCTGTGCCTTAAGCAGGTTTGGCAAAAAGGGTGGGAGCCACCTTCCTGGCAAAATATTGCCTTGAACATGGGGGCCACCTGCCATCCAACCTACTTTGTTATTTGCATGCTGGGTGTTGAGTTTGAATCTGTTTGCACATCCAAGGCATTCAGCATGCCTCTCCCCTCATTCACCATGGTCTCCTTCACTTCAGCTCCTTCCTGCTAAAGGCCCTGTTCTCTCAGCTCTGTATGACTCCAGATCACAGTCCTTCAGCCACCCATCCACCTGGTCCTCTCAGAAGCTCTTCCCTGAAAGTGCGGTTGTAGAGGCCAGAGGGGTCCCGTAATGTTCATGGTCATGAGAAAGCCAAAGACAACTGAGCTGATGGCTGAGCAACAGATACTCTTAGCTCATTGGTGACAACAGTTTGTGTAGACAACGCAAATGCATGTGCCCTGCAGCCCTGGACAGCGTGTACAATGTTAGAATCCCAGGCCTTTTTACCAACATCCTTATCTTCCAAATTCAACCAAGTTATCCTAGGGCTTCTCTTGGCTGCTCGTAAGCCCACTCTGAACAGACAGAGCCAAGCAGCCATTTATTTTATTTTATTTTATTTTTCTGTTGCAGACAGAAAAGTTTATTTGCGAAGGGACCAGGTGAGCAGGGAAGGGAGAGGGAAGGGGAAGCACCTCTGGAGAGAAAGCCGGGAGGTGGGGTACCTCTCTAAATGGGAGGGAGAGAGAGAGAGAGAGACACCAAAAGTTTGAGGAAGGTCTTGGGATTTTAAACATTCCCTGATCTCCTCTTTATTGGGCGGGGAATCTACAGGTACAATGTTCCCCACTGGGGGACTCTTAATTAGTTAGGAAATGGGTGGGCAAGGCTGGTGTGGCCAGGACTTCAGCAGGCCTGGATGGTCTCAGAACCCCCTCTTGAAATCCCACATCCTATTTCTGTAGGGGCAAAGGGCGACAATGTCTTCTGGCTGCTTCCTCCAAGCAGCCATTTATGCCCAAAGATAGCCAGAAACAAGGGCCCTTTGTTTTGTCATCTAGAATTTATGTGTCTCCAATGAAATACGTAAAGAAATAATAATCAACAGTCAAGTAAGATTTGGGGCTGATTGTGATGCTGTGTAATGCCACAGGTCTTTTCTAGGTCTTGGCAAGAATAGGGCTAACAGGGCTGGCCCCGGGGACTGCTGATTCCTCTCCTGCGCCCTTGGGCACTGCACTCCTGGGTCTTCAGATCCTGGGTTTGGAATCCAAGTGGTTCTCAGCTCCTGTCATACTGCACAACCTCCCCTTGATATCAAGTGTTTCTGTTGACCTTGTAATGAAATTTTATACAGGAAATATTCAATCACTGTCTTAAAATGAATTTTATAGACCAACCATCTATACAAATAATGGCAAAAAAGGCAGTAGATTGCCCTAATTGTAATATAAAGAAAACACAGTAGAAAGTGTTTTCTAGTAAAATCTAGTATTCTAATACACAACTATCATGAAGGACGTATTAGGTGCCTAAGCCCACAGGTGGAGGAGCACACAGGTACTGATGTGCACATCACTGCATTACTGCCTGCGGCTGAAATTGCCTGCTCTCAAGAACAAGTCGTTCTTTCTTTCTTTTTTTTTTTTAAAGATTATTGGAAAGTCAGATATACATAGAGGAGGAGAGACAGAGAGGAAGATCCTCTGTCTGATGATTTACTCCCCAAGTAACTGCAATGACCGATGCTACGCCGATCCGAAGCCAGGAACCACCTCCAGGTCTCCCACGCAGGTGCAGGGTCCCAAGGCTTTGGGCCATCCTCCACTGCTTTCCCAGGCCACAAGCAGGGAGCTGGATGGGAATTGGAGCCGCCGGGATTAGAACTGGTGCCCAGTGCGTTCAAGGCGAGGACCCTCGTCGTTAGGTCATGGCGCCAGGCTCAGAACAAGTCTTTCTTATGTTCCAAATAAAATGCAGCCATCCATCAGTATCTGAGGAGGGTCAGTTCCAAGTCCTCCCATGGATGCAAAAATCCCAGCATGCTCAAGTTCTTTGCATAAAATGACACAGTGCTTCCATGTAGCAGTGCACACGGTGCTGTACACTCTAAGCCACCTCTGGATCATTTATACTTCAAGGCTAACACGGTTTAAGGAGTGGCTACGTTGTGTTGCCTAGGGAATAATGACAAGGAAAGATGTCTGCGCATGTTCAGAGGGAGGGAGACAGAAAAAAGAGAAAGAGATCTTCCATCCACTAATTCATTCCTCGAACAGCTGCAACAGCCCGCAGTGGGCTAAGCTAAAACCAGGAGCGAGGAAGTGCAGTCAGGTCTCCCATGTGGACGTCAGGAGCCCAGGCCCTTGCGCCACCATGGGTTGTTTCCCAGATGCATTAGCTGAAGCTGAATCAGAAAGCAGAGCCAAGGCTCAACCCCAGACACTCCCAGTGGGATATAGATAAACCAAACAGCAGTTTGACCCACTGCTCTACCATACCTGCCCCACTACCTATTTTTAAAAATTTCCCAACCATAATTGGTGAATCTATGACTATAGTAAGGATATGGAAAGTTGACTGCAAATTCTGACTCTTCCCTCCATTGACATGGCAGTTGCATTCCTGGAAATTTTAGTATTTGTGCAAAAATGGTCCATCTGTAAAACAAGGATCAGATTCCAGGCTCCACTAAGTGCAGGCAGGTTTTCCATATTCGTGAATGCCCAGCGAGACATGTAGAAACCACATAGTCTACAGGGTAATTCTGTAGTGTGCTGCCTACTCAATATCAAATTCCGTGTCAGTCACAAATTCCTGACTGCCCATGGGGCAATGAGAACGCTCTTGAGTAAACCCCAGGGTGTGCTGCTCCAACTTGGTTAATGAGTGTGCAAATGACCTAGAGAGCATGAAAACACACCTGACATAGGAGCTCTGAGGATTGGGGGGTGGGAGGAGGACCCAAGATTTTGCAATCCAGGTGATGTTGCTGCTGCCGGCCTTTGGGTATCAGGGACCTCAAGGATCTGCACAGAACCTTCAGCATTAAAAATCCGGGAGTTCAGGATGTGTTTATCTAAAGGAGAATCTTTGAGAATAATCTGCTGCTGCCGGATCAAAACTGCACAGGTCCAAGAGTATACCTCTTGGAACTCACTGCACCTGCATCTCAGCATGTACCTAACTGCATGTTGCTTTCTCACTACCAAAGCTGGGAAGCCTCAGGGGTGTGTATAGGTGTTTCTGGATCTTGAAGATCTCACAGAACCAAAACTCTGCTTCTCTGAGCCCATCTCAAGCTGTGTGGTGTAAACTGTCCTGGGATGTCTATAGCAAAGATGAAACAATCCAGTGCTCATCCAAGGTGCTGGAAGCCTTTGTTCTTGTCTGGGTGGTGGTTATGTTAATACTCAAGCCTTTCACACATTTATTCCTTTTCTTCCAAATGCATGAGTATGTTACCTGCAGAGAGAGAATGAGCGCAAACTCTTGGTGGTGGCTTTATTAGATGTGGCCAATTAGCCCAGGGAAAGAGCTGGAGGAATTGCTAGTTGCCACTCTAGCCCAGATGCCTTGTATTCTCCCAGCTGTGCCCTTTCTGTTGGCTTTATTTATACAGATCCGGGGATGAGGAGGAGCCTGTGGAAGACACAGCGAGATCTTCCCTTTTCTTGTCCGAGATAATATGTAAAGACACTGACCTGCCCTTCCTTAGAAAAAAGTGTCGGGGCACATCCAGCACCTGTCTCTGGATGCAGAATCTCCAAGTGGCACTCAGCACCTTCCTTCTGCACAAGCACTTGGCTACTGCAGAGAATGCGGGTACCACAAGAAGTTGGAGGGACCATAGACCTAAAAGAGAAGTTTGTATTTGGTGTAAGAAAGTTCTTGAAATCCATGCATAGAGTCATCATAACATGCATTTCCACGCACATTTGAAGACCTCTCACAAGTATAGTTATTTTGTTTGCCTGAGCTATGTTTCTGGAGCCTGTGTGTGCCCACTCTGTGGCCTGACATTGCTTTGCTGGCTCCACTTTGCTCTCCCTACCCCATTGGTCATCTGCACACACTGGGTGCAGAGCGGGCTGCAATCTTGTGCAACGCCAAGGTTGCCATTGACCTGTGCTGTAAGGGCATGCAGCTGACCTGCAGGCATTAAAAACACCTGAATGAAGTGTTTGTTTATTTTGAAATGAAGAAGGTCACTTGACTCATTTGGCCCAGCATTTGTTCTTGCTGTATCAATGTATGCCATATGAAGTGAGCACAAGCAATTGGAGGAACCAGGTGAGCAATGCCATAGCATAATCCTGGATCATAAAGCATGCTGGAAAACTCTGAGAACAAATATTCCACTCTGCCATGGCTTAACTGAAACAGAAATGGATTAGCCATCCATTATACAAGCCATTGCAGAGGCCACTGGTAGAAACAATTGGTACAGAATTAAACTGGCAACAGTTAATACCATTCCTGATAAAATGTATCTCAACTGAGAAATGAAAGTAGAATTGCTGGGTCATGCGCTGATCCCATCTCCCTCATGAGTGACTATCGTCGCCCTGGGGTAAAGCAGACCTCAGCACCTATTCCTTCTGTCCAGCTGGGACCTGCCCCTTCTGGTCAGCAGCTCCTCCTGTGCTTTCCAATTCTTTCCTTACAAAGAGGATATACTTGAGCTGTCAGCAGATAGGACATCATACTAGCTTCCCGTTACCACTGTAACAAATTATCACACACACACACAAATTGGAAGCCATGCCCTCACTGAATCCCATCTTTGTAGGGGATGGCATCAGAGGAGGGCACAAGTAATCCAGAAGGTGCCAATTATCTTGTATCACCTAATTGCAAGTAAGCTGGAGAGGAGGGGACGGAATCTTGTTTTATCAAAGGGGCTGTATGAGTGCACCAAAGGGAGGTTCTGGGAGGTTCTGTTGCTGTGGGCTTTCAAGGTCTAGCAGTTGTGGAGGGGGACACGTGGTGATCTTGGTCATGGCCAGAAATGGACTGACTTTAGGATGACCCAGGCCCCATGCCAATAGGACTTAAAGGGCCATGTGTGACTGAGGGCGGCAACCAATGGACGCCTAGCTTCTGGCTCACGGTGGCACAGGGCCTGCCATGCAGAACCTCTGCAGCATGGGTCTTATCAGAACTACAAGTCTAGGTAAATATTGACTTTCATCGACAGGTTTCTGTTACATTAATTAAGAGTCTGTTTTGTTGGAGGGGATGGGAGGGAAGTTGCTGAGGCAGCACTTGGCAGCGTGGCCTTTACCTCGTGTTAAGCACTGTGACTTCCTTAGGATGTGCCTTACTCTACACCCGGAAAGTCGTCGGGGCAGGGACCTGACTGTGCCAGAGCCGAGTCCCCACAGAGTGCCGGAGGGTCATCTGCGTGCATTGTCATGGGGTAGCTGCATTTCTCAGCAGAATAATTCTGTTGCTCACAGTGGATTGCTTTATGTGAACTCTATCCATTCCTTCCCATGATGAATCTAAGTCAGGTACTCAAACAGTGAAAAGGGAGAAGCTTAGAGATCTGATGTTAGAACTAGTTTTTAAAATATCTGCAGCCGAACTTAGAGACGCAAAAGGCCTCGTGGATTTGCTCTGCAGCTCTGTGCACTTAGCCTGTGCCCAGTGGAGAAGCTCTCTCCCTCTGCATGGGGATCGGGCCGAGTATGGAAGCTCTCAGCAGGTCTCCCTCCACACAGGGTCTTCATCCCACCTTGGGGGTCTCATGAGGTTGGGGCACTTTTCATCTGAAACTGAGTGTCAGGGTAGTTGTGACACAATCTGGGTGGCTTGAACCGCAGATACGCCCTTGCTTTCCATTGTGGAGGCCCAAAGTCTGTGTGTCGGCAGGGCTGGTTCCAGCAGAGGGCTTGCTCCTTGGCTTGTGGATGGCCACCTGCCTGCTGTATCCCACATGGTCTCCCTCTGTGCCTGAATACATTTTCATCTCTTCTAATAAAGACACGAGTCGCATTGGATTCAAGCCCCTCACCTGGCCTTTTAGCTCAGTCATCTGATTAAAGTCTCTGTCTCCAAATATATCCATGTTTGCAGATTCTGGGGAGAGCAGTTGAACTTGAACACGTGAATTGGGAGGGAATACTGTCCAGCCCATGGCAGAAGGTAACAGAGTCAAAAAAGTTGGAAATTTGGGCCAATGTCATTGTTCAACAGGCTAATCCTGCACCCTGTGGTGCCAGCATCCCGTATGGACACTGGTTTGTGTCCTGGCTGCTGCATTTCTGATCCAGCTCTCTGCTTATGGCCTGGGAAAGCAGCTGCAGATGGCCCAAGTCGTTGGGATTCTGTCCCCATGTGGGAAATCAGGAGGAAACTCCTGGTTCCCAGCTTTGGATCAGCTTAGCTCTGGCCATTGTGACTGTTTGGGAATGAACCAGTGGATGAAAGAATCAGGACAGGCCAGGCCGCAACAGCAGCCAGTTCACATTAGAGCCAGGACTAGGGGCTGGCTGGTCTGGGCTAGGCTGCAGCACCCACTAGTATGAGCTTGAATTGGGTGCAGACTGGGCCAAACCGTGTCACAGTACCCATTAATCAATGTCGAGATGAGGTAGGCCATGCCAGACTGAACTGTAGAATTCACCAGAACATGGGAGACTCAGGGGGCGTGGTGTGAGCCTGATAGAGGGCAGTGAGGGCTTTCCTGCTGGGTTACTGCTCCCACTGGTGAGCATGAGAACTGAAACTAGGGACAGACCAGGCTGGGCAGGGGAACATCTGTTGATCTACGTGTGAACTGGATTGGGGGACAGCCAGGCTAGGCTAACTGATGGTACCCATTGGTGCATGCATAAGTCAGAGTAGGTACAGACTGGTTGGACTTTGCTGCAATATCAGCTAGCAAGTGCTGAGACTGGAAGCAAATCCTGTCAAGATAGACTGAAGAGCCACCTGGAGAGGGCAAGATCTGGGGATGTGATTGAACCCAGTAGGGTAGCTGTGGGCACCTCTCCTGTTGAGCTATACTCCCACAGGTGAGCATAAAAACCAAGGCTGGTGGAGGGTCTGGCTAGATAGGCAGTGGCATCTGCTGGCACAAGAGTAAACTGGATAGTGGGGTTGGTTGCTCATGACCAAGACAAGCAAAGTGTCACAGACTCATAGAGAAGGCTTGACCAGGGGATGTGCCTTGGATGCGTCAAAGGACAACAGAGAAAACAAGGTAGTGTAACAAAGTGTGGGATTTAATAATAGCATATGAATAGTAGGGAGAGTGGTGCAAGGTCTAATATGGGAACTCCTTGTGCTCGTTTCATGAATTTGCTGTGACCCCAAAGTTATCATTAAAGTTCATTTTTTTTTAAATAAACACAATCATATGTGCCTTATTAGTGTTTCTTCTATGGAACAGATCTATTCTACCTGCATTTTCTGAAGGCAACATAGGCCCTAGGATCTGGGCCAGCTCCCAGAGCAGTCCTGCCTAGAAAAGGGGCCCTTGGTCCTGCAGGTGGTTTAAAGGCAAAAAGCACTCGACATCTTTCATTTGGCTTACACACTGGTTTCTCTGCTAACCTGTTACAGGCACTCCACTCATGCTGTGTACCAAAGCTATTTATTGCCCAAAGAACATGCTTCATTTGACAGAGTACATTCTGTGACCATTCTAAGTTCATTTTGGGGTCATAGGAGAAAAAATAGGCTCCATCACAGAAAGCAGCTGGAGCATTGGTAGTTCTCCAAGTAGAATGCCAACCCAGTTCCAGCAGGGAGCCATGTTAGTCCAACTCTGGCCCGTGGCAGGAGTGAGCGCTCAGAAGAGCTTTCCACGTGAGTACTACATAGCAGAGTGACACTGTCTGCCCTGGAGCTGAAAGCAGACACCCAACTCTCTAGTCCAGCCAAGACCAATGGGAACCATGTATGTCATGGTTGGACTTTGGAAGTATCCTATTTTCCAATGAAAGTTGATTGCTCCTTCAGGGGAAAATGTGCTGTTTTCCAAACAGCAATTTACTTTCAGCCCTAGGCAGGATTCAGCTGGGGTTTTTAAGAGACTCTGAAGTACTAGGAACACCTAGCTGCTTCAGGATTTCCTTAACCAAGCCTGAGTCCCCCAGACCAACTCCTACCCTGGACTCCACTCTGCCTTTCTGCCCATTGCCATGGTGGACTTGGTGCTGTGCAGCACTGGTGGGCTTGCATCTGTCCAGTGGGGGAATGACCCAAACGAGGGATGGTATCGGAAATGAAGAAACAGCACTTGACTTGCTACCACTGTAGAGATGGGGGTGACCAGGAGGCCAACTGGGTGAGTCTTCAGCCCCACCAGTTTCTGAGGCCACATTCCTTTCTGTTCTGGAGAATTTTCCAGAGGGTTCTTTCTCTTAGATAACAATTTTCTGAGCATCCTTCTAGCCAAATTTGATACTTTACAGAATCCATCTCTTTTTAAAAAGTAGTTCATGATTGATACACACAGAGAATTAGCGTCACCTAAGGATCCTACTGATGAACTGTCACCATTACATCCCTGTGTGTTGTCTTGCCTTCCTCTTCGTCCGTCACCTACCCCGGACTAGGGGACCACCACCATGCACTATGTGGTTATCCTGGCCCTCTCTGGTCTTTGGAAATGTGTACTCTTAACACACAAGAATGTAGCCCTGAGCAACATATTCTCCCATTTTGGGCTTTGAAGTTGACAAAAGAAGCAACATACAGAACATAGTCAACAGTGACTTTCCTCTTAGCCCCAGTATGAGGTTCCTAAGATTCATCTATGATGTATGTGGCCATCTTTTGTCTTGCTCTCAGATAGTATGGGATTGTGTGACTATTGGACAATTTCCTTATTGGATTTCCTGAGCTGGGGTGTTTTTTCCCCAGGTTGGGTCCGTAACGATCAACACCATGTTTAGTGATCTAGGTGGAGGTCTCCATGGTATAATGAATGAGCGCAGTAGGCTGCCATGATGGGGACCTGCACCCCGGCTCCCTGGAGAGAATACAGAGTGCTGGGCCCTGTCCCAGCGCTCCTGACTCAGAATCTGCATGGAGCCAGGACACTGCATTTTTTTATGTTTCCAGCTGCTGCTGGCTGGGAACCCACTTGGTAAAACATTGCCCGGGTCAGCCTCAAGGACTGGGATGACTAGGCTATGTTGTGCACTGTTCCACATTATAAGACAGTGGCCACTATTGCCTGTGTGGTTGTAATCATTTATTTTCTCAGGATGATAGGCAACCACATTGTCGCCAACCCGGGTATTATTCATCTCCTCTCTCTGTCTTCAGTATGACCGAAATAGAATGGAAAAGAAAATCTTGCATGCTAGACAAGGATGCTTTACATCCTTGATGTAAAGATGGAAACTTTACATGGCTTGGACATACTTTCTGGAGATTAGTAAGCAGAAAAATTGACTAATAGTTTTTTTTTTTTTTTAGGAAAAGTAAACCATAAATATAATCCCTATAAATTTAGCAGAGCCTGTTTTTGCCAGAATCAGGAAGGGTGCCAGCTGGTGCAATCACCTAGGTTCATTTCAAGTCACCATAACCAACTGGGAAGCCTGTAGCGAGATAGCTGAAGCCATCAGCAGAGTTATCTTTGTTCTTTTATCAGAGTGCAGATCGTTGCGCAGTCAGCAGCTGCTTCACTTTGAGAAGATACAAACTCAAAGGAGATGTGCCTGACGTTTCACAGGAGTGTGACAGATCCCGCGATTGCTATGGTTTTAATGTGTCTTTCCCTCCCCTGTCAAAGGTCATGTGTTGGAAACCTAACGCCTCATGTCACAGGACTGAGAAGCGGGACTGTTAGAGCTGTGGCCTCATGAAGGGCATAATGTCATATCACAAGAATGAGTTTTTAGAGAAGTAGATTTGGCCTCCTGGTAGCTTTCTTGCCCTTCTGTCTTTTGCCATGGGATAACCTAGCACAAAGAACCTCGCCAGCCGGAGCCTCAGGTCTTGTACCTTCCCATTCACGGAGCAGTAAGAAATGACTCAGTTATGGAGAGATCGTCTTGCCTTTGACGTCCCATCAGAGCAGCACAAAACAGGCTGAGACACTGATCATGGATGGAGATACCATGTGCCAGAACATGAAGTAAAGATGGGAAGCAGGTTTGTTTGTGTGGGAAATGGCACAAGTACTTCAATCCCAGGACTGCAGACCGGAGCATGGCGGAACATGTGTCAGCTTTCCCCAGGCGGTCTGGACTTCAGACTCCAGCTCCACTGGCCAAGCTCTGCTGTGATGACTGGCACATGTGGCTTAGTCTTTCCTGAATCTCCATTTTCTCATGTTTGCATTTGAATCCCTCCTGTTTCCCTGGCGGAACTCCTGAGGTTTGCCAAGGAAAAGCTCCCAGCTCCTGGAAGGGCTCTGCTATAGTTTATCCCCAGTGTGATGGTGTGGAGCCGGTGGGACCATCAACAGGCACTTGGGTCGGAATGACCCTCCCCATCCCCCATGAAGGGATGAATTTCCTCTCACGAGAGTGGGTGAGTTCTCACCTACGTGGGACAGAGTTAGTGACCCTGAGTGCAGAGTGTTGGAAAGCAAGCCTGCTCCTTGTCTCCTGGTCTCTTTCCCTTATACCTAACTGGCTCTTCCACTTTCTACCATGGACTGAAGCAGCAGGAGGCATTCTCCAAATGCTGTCACCAGTCTGGAACCTCCCAGCCTCCCACCCCTAGAGCAAGATGTACCTCTTTTCTTCCTGATTTAGTCAATCTCAAGTATTCTGTTATAGCAACAGAAAAGGGACGGGGACAGGCACTCCCTAAGTGTCATGTGGCTGCCGTATGTGAGCCGGGGGAGAGGGGACTTCCTTCAGGGGTGATAGAAATGTCTGTTGTGGAGACGGCTGTCTATCGCCTAGAATATTCTAAACAGTATTGAATTGTGCCTCTGAATAATGAATCACATGATGTGCAAATTATTATCTCCAAAAAGTTGATTTTAAGACAAAAAGAAAGGGTGAAGAGGGAAGTTAAGGAATTTGTCAAGTGGCAGAGCTAGCAAGCACGGGAGCTAGGATTAGAAGCAGGCACGTTGAGTTCAGAGTCTGTATATCTGGGTTTCTGTCTCCCTTTTGTCTGCCCGCGAGGCCCCTACTGCTCCACTTGGCCTTTCCAGCTCAACTCTGCTCTGCAGGCAGCCTTCACAGTCCCTCACCTGGGGAGCCTGCTCTCCTAAAACAGTTCCCTTTGAACAGTGGGGGTTGAGTTACCTGCTCAACTCCCAGTGTCACCATGGATAATTCCAGAAAAGCAAGATTGGGTTCTTTCCACCCTATACCCATATCCCCAGTGTCTTGCCTGTGTCAGGCACCACGTGGGTGTGTTAAGTCCTGCTGTGACTGACATCAGGAGGCACAGGCTGCATCTTCCCACAAAACACCTGCATCAAAGGAGACTCGCGTGGGCCGTGACCCCTTTGTGGGATGTTTCGGTACAGCATCGGGTCTGATGAGCTTGACTGATGGGCTCTTCACGCTGATGAGGCCTCTGAGGCCTCCGTCTCCACACACAGGTCAAGGGGCTTTGCTTTCTTTTCTGTGATTGCAATTGAGCCTTCACCCCAGGCGGCTGTCTTATCAAGCCTGTGTGTTTGATAAGCTGAGTGGGTAGGGAAGAGTGAGTGGGTGTGATTGGAGAAAAACTGTTAGTGCCTCTAGAAAAACATGCAAGTTTATGTCCGAGCAGCAAGGGTTCAGCACCATTTCCCTGAAACACTTCTGAACTCTTCTTAATGTTTAACCACCCATCTCTCCTTCCTTCCTAGTTTACAGAACATAGAGCCTTAGTCGATTCATCAGAGGCCAACTAAAATTGGACATGGGTGGGAATTTTAAGAAAAACTTGGCCTTAAGAAAAATCCAAAGTTTATGAGGTGATGTTTGTAAACACACATGTGTACACACACAATGACAAGTGTTATCAGCTGCTAAAGTGATTTACATGATACTCTCACTTAATCCTCCTGCGAGCATGTGGAAGAATGAAATTTAAAAATAAGCTTCTCATGATGCAATGTAATAAAAAAATAATAATAATAAAAAAATAAGCTTATTTTGGTGGAAAAAAAAAAGAGGCCCCTGAAATCCATGCTTTGTGTTGGCATAACATGCATTTATCACAGATGTGTGGAAGGCCCCACGTGCTTTTGTCTTGTGTCCCCTGCTGCCGATGGTGACCCTGATCTTCAGCCCCCTTTGTGGGCAGTGGGATTATGGGCGTTCCACTTTCTCTACTTTTCTGCCTTTGCTGATTTCCCTACAGCGAGTGTGTGTTACCCTGGGTTCCAGGGAGTAAGTGTGATTATGAACAAACCTTGTGAAAGGCAAGCCACAGGAAGCAGCTACTGCTGACACTTTCCCAGCTGTTGGGGCTGCTCCGGGGCACTTGAGATAGTGGGTGTGGTCCCACTCCTTAAGGCTAGCTAGCTAGGGCACCTGCAGCTTACTCCGCCCCACCTGCAAGTCACCAGGGAACCCAGCCTGCTGCCTCATGGGGGGGAGGTCACTCCTCCACACCCACTCCTAGGTCTTTGTAATAAAAACAGAGACCTGCCCTGAATCCCCTCGCCTTGGGACTCATTTGTAAAAACAAAGAATGGAGTGGGTTGCATGAAGGAAAACTACCCTTGACGACTTCTTGGCAAAGGAAAGTGGAAATGTCCTCCTTGGGCCTCCTTTAGCTGCCCTGGCAAGAGGGCTGTCCCCTCACCCCCACCCAGAGCCAAGGGAAGGGAGCTGCCGGGGTTCCCTGCATGGTGCAAGGCTTCAGGGCTAATGCAGGGTGCTTGGAATGCCTGTTCCAGATTTCCAAAATGTCATGATATTGAGATTCCATTGTTGGGTGTTTGGTGGTCACTGCCCCCCGCCGTCAGGCCTTCCTCCCACACAGGGGGTGACTTTTGTGGATCCCCAGATGGGCACAAGGGAGAAGTTGACCTGTAATGTCGCCGGAGGATGTGGCCTCCACTAGCAAGGCTGGGCCTGAGCAGGGTCTGGCCTTGAGCGCACAGGTCAGGGGCACTTGGCATGATTTTCAGCTTTAAGTCATGCTGTAGCTGCTTCTAGAAAATTTTCCATGTTTTAATTTGTCTCCTATTTATTTGAGAGGCAGAGAGACAAAGAGAGCTGCTGTCCACTAACTGATCCTCCCACATGCCTGCAATAAGTGAGGCACACCCAGGCTGAAGCCAGGAACCATGAACTCAATTTGGCATAACCCAGGGTGACAGGGACCCAAGTACTTGAGCCGTTATCTGCTGCCTCCCAGGGTATGCATCAAGAGGAAGCTAGAGGGACCAGCATGGTGGCATAGTCAGTTAATCCTCCATCGGCAGCTCTTGCATCCCATATGGGCACTGGTTCATGTCCTGACTGCTCCACTTCTGATCCAGCCCGCTGCTTGTGGCCTGGGAGAGCAGCAAACAGCCCAAAGTCTTGGGCCCTGCACCCATGTGGGAGACCCAGAAGAAGTTCCTGGATCATTTTGGAAGTGAACCAGCAGATAGACGATCTCTCTCTATCTCCCCTGCCCTCCTCTGTAACTCTGGCTTTTAAGTAAAATACATACATCTTTTAAAATAATAATAATAAAGAAAAATTAGAGTCAGGAGTGGAGCTGGGACTTCAGGCACCTTGGTATGAGATGTGGCCATCCCAAGCAGCAAGCAGTTTGACATGAGGGCAAAAGTCGTCCCTTCAGGTTTTATTTCTGACTGCCTGTAAGGACCTGGCATTGCCTGTGGAGTGTAAAAGGAGCTTTTGGGCAAACAGGCACTGCTGTCTCCTCCTATGGGCATGCGTATGCAGCAGGCAGCCTAAGTAAGAGCTAGAGCTGAGCCAGGGCTGGGGTATAAGGTATTAAAAAGAATACATTCTTGGGCCTGGTATGCAGTAGCCTAGCGGCTAAAGCCCTTGTCTTGAATGTGCCGGCATCCCACACGGAAGCCAGTTCTAATCTTGGCAACCCCGTTTTCCATCCAGTTCCATGCTGTGGCCTGGGAAAGCAGTCAAGGACGGCCCAAAGCCTTGGGACTCTGCACCTGTGTGAGAGACCCGGAAGAGGCTCTGGGCTCCTGAACTTGGATTGGCGCAGCTCCAGCAGTTGAGACCACTTGGGGAGTGAGTCAATGGACAGAAAATTTTCCTCTCTGTCTCTCCTCCTCTCTGTATATCTGACTTTGCAATAAAAATAAATACATATTTAAAGAAGAAGAAAAAAAAATTCTTCAAAGTGCCTGAACCGGGGCTAGAAGCACCACAGCACATCTCAGGCCAGCTGCTATCCTGTCATGCCATCTGCAAGACACTCTCCCATGGCCTGGCGGGTCAAAGGCATAGCAGCTGTGCTGTGCTCTGCCGAGCAGATGGATCCAGAAAGCGAAAGAGGTGACCAAGGCCAGGGTGATCTGTGAGTCATGGAGAGTGACCAGGATGTGGCTGAGAACAGACGAACTGGCACAAGAATGGCAGAATACCCTTTGGTGTGCAAGCTTCATGCCTCCAGCCTGCTGTCCCCTCATTCCCTAATCTACTGTGGAGGTCTCCCCTTATCCCACCCTTGGCCACTTCCAGAGGGGAACAGGCCACTGGGACCAGGTGGCTGCCGATTAAAGCAGGGCTTCTGGGGGCTGGGCATCTGAGACAGTGGGCAAATAAATCCTAAAGTCAAGTGAGAGGGGGCTCCTTTACAGAGGGTCTAACAGGCTGACACCTGTAGCAGGAATAAAAGCTAATTAACTTGGAGTAGGAGGATTTCTTAAAATTTTAGCTAAACCTGAACTGCTCAAGGTTTTACTGAGAATAACACCGTCAGTCCAGGGAGCAGTCACTGTCACGGACACAGCCCACGCTCTGTGTGTTAAGCAGGTTCCTTACTCCAACGTCACCGAGAACCCTGAACTCTGGGGACGAGGGCTGCTCAGCCCCTTGTCTTCGATGGCCGGCTGCAATGGACATAGAATGCGTCTCCAAGGTGGACACATGGAGAGAAAGAGGGGTGCTCCATTCCCCTCGCTGAACAGACTGTATCCACTGGCCCCGTCCATTTGGGAGCGGTGAAAGGACACCCCCACCACCCCCCATTAGGTTTTTCAAATTCCAGGGGAATTTCATGAGCGTCTACGAAGTGCCTTTCTCTGGCTGAATGGGGTGGCAAAAGAGAAAAGCAAAACCAAAATAGGGTTGCTAATGGTAAGCTAGACCCTGAAGGCAGGACCTGTAGCTAGCTGATGACTTTTTCTAGCTTTGTGCTCATTGAAGCAGAGCCATAACCAACGCACAGGAAAGGTGGCCAGACTCTCCCTGCCCGGCCGCCTGGTCTCCTCTCCCCTCGCGCCGGGCCCCCAGCTGCTGCACTGCACTTGTTTCCTGCTTGGAGATGCGGTCGGCCCTGAACTAGCAGCCTTCTTCTTTTTAGTTTCTCTGCCCTGTGGCCACCATTCCTACTTTTGTTTAGAAATGACACATTGGGCGCAGTGAGCGGAAGACTGTTGGTGATGAGGCTCTTGCTCAAAATGGAGGGGATAAAGCGACTTGTAGAAAAACGTGAACCTTGTAATTGACTCCCAGCTGTGTGTTGATCACATTAGAACCGCCAGCGTCAGAATTCATTTTCGGCTCAGTGGTGTATCTGGGTAGTAATGAGCTACTTAGCTACACAACTGTGCTGTTAAGAAGCCCGGAACTCTGTCTAATGACAGGGTGGTTCCAGCCAGAGTCTGGTTGAGCTGTTAGCGTGAAGACAGGGTCCGTTCTGCCTCGACGCAGTTGCCATCCCTGTCCACTGTGGAGTCAGATATTCTAGCCACTCCTTGGCCTAGGGCAGCCTCTCTGACCTGACCAGTAAAGATCATTTCCCAGCTTCCTGGCGTCTATAACAGGTGGTTAACTGTGATGTATAAAAATCCTGACATTCAAAACCATTCTTGACTTTTTCTTTACAGATTTTTATTCCATGCTACTCTGTTCCAAAAATCGCTGTCTTGTTATTTTTTTGTTTATACGAGTGATAATAAGTGCTCACAGTAAAGAAAATTCAACAATTCTGAAAGAGAGCAAGTGAAAAAATCCCATGCAAATATAGAATGACTGCTGTGAAGAGCTTCCTGTGGCCCCACCCAGGTTCTGCAGACATACGTAAAGCAGGCTCACCGGGTTAATATTTTCCCCAATGAGTTGCTTTAATTCCAGGTGATACAGACTTTGGGGAAGACCGGAGAACTGACTGCCTCAGCTGGGTCTGCTTGCTATTCACAGCCAAGAAGAGCTGGGGCAACACCAAGGAGATGCTGAGCTGCTGCAACCAGGCAGTGGTTGGCTTTTCCTTTTTTTTTTAAATATTCTTCAGAATTATTAGTAATTTTTTAAAGTAGTGATCATTCTTTTTTTTTAAAGATTCATTTATTTTTATTGCAAAGTTAGATATATATAGAGAGAGGAGGAGAGACAGAGAGGAAGATCTTCTGTCACTCCCCAAGCGGCCACAACGGCTAGAGCTGAACCGATCCGAAGGCAAGAGCCAGGAACTCTTCCAGGTCTCCCACACGGGTGCAGGGTCCCAAAGCCTTGGCACCCATATGAGATCCCAGCGTGTGCAAGGCGAGGACTTTAACCACTATGCTATCGTGCCGGGCCCTAGGGTTCTGTAATTGTTAATTAGGTCTAGTTGATTGCTCATGCTACGCAAGTCTTCTGTGGCCTTGCCGATCTGCCTGCTTCTTAGGCCCTTGATGAGGGATGCCTTGCTCTAGTGGTGTTTACCTCATGTCTTTGGAAGGTCTATTATTCAGTACATGAACATTTAGATCTTTTTAGCATTTTTAATGTGTTTTTTTTAGGAGAGATGAAACTGGAAAATCTTTAATTTGGCATTCAGATGTTGTAGGATGTATTTTCATTTTATTATTATTATGATTTCATTTTATGACACAGTTTCATAGGTTCTGGGATTCCCCTGACCCCTTCTCAAGCCCTCCCCCTATATTGAATTCCTCCATATTGTTGCATTAGTACAGATCATAACCAGTCATGATTCCTTCATTGCGGGCATGGACCATGCAGAGAGTCCAGCATCTCATTGTCCAGATAATTTCAACAGTTTCATTGGGAAGCCATCTCCAGGCTGAAAGTAGAGCTGGCAGAGTATCATCCCCTCCAGTGAAAAGCCACTACACAACTTCAACAACAATTTACAACATCGTGAAGTTGGTCGACATGGTATTGACTGACCAGTTTGTTAGAATATGCAAGTTCTTAACCGCATCCTGTGACTACTTCATTGACAACTCGATTTTAATTTATATACAATTGGCTGCTATACACCTCAAAATAATTATAGGGTACTATTCAGCTGTTTCGTGTCTATTTTCATTTTTATATTTAGGAGCTTATAGTATTCAAGTGTGATTTCTACTGAACTACGCCAATTTTAGGATAGTCCAAACAGGCTTATAACTCTTAACAAGTCATATGTTAAGAACTGGGGAGCAGAACAGTTTTAGGAGGGGTATGCAGAGAAATCTTCAATTCCTTAGTGAGGAGTAACTTTGTCTTACCTAGTAAGTTATATGGGAGTCCAAGCTGACTATTTCTTATCTGTTCTAAGCTTTCCTTATTGGTCTCTGTCTATCTGATTTTTTTTTTTTTTTTTTTTTTTTTTGTGGCTCCGGAGCGACCCTGATGGTCATTGCAAGAAAGGGTGGGGAGCCAAAGTTGGAAGTAAGTTGGGATCAGAGAAAGCTCCTCTCCTGAATCCCACAGGGAGTTTCCTGTTCTGTTTCTGAAGACTGTTCAGGGCTCCTGTCTGTTGTTCCGATGTCATTAGATCTTGTGAGGAAGGATCTGTGTTTCTTCCATCCCATGTTGGAGACCTGATAGGGAATGGTTGACCTCACAGTTCTCGGTCTACAAAGGCACTCCAATTCCCCGTGGTCTCCTTGGCAGTTGGGATGTAGTCCTTGCTGCCCATACTGATAGTCCTTGGTGAGGATCCGGGAGTCTCCAGGGTTGGGATACAAGCCTCCTCCTGTCCTCCTGCTCCACTCTGGGGTCCCCCCATCCCTACTCTGTGCATATGACCTCCTGCAACAAATAGGGCTGGACCAGGCTGAAGCCAGGAGCCGGGGACGCAATCCAGGTCTCCCTTATCTGTGAACCATCACTTGTTGCCTCCCAGGGTTCCTGTTAGCAGGACATGAACTGGAAGTGGAGCTGGCAGGAGGACACAGGCACACAGGTGGAGCTGCCCCTATAATAGTGACATTTGGTGGAACTCTGCTGCACCATCACAGTCAGAATGCTGACACTGGCCTTATTCTCATTTCGGAAATGACTAGTCTTCGTGTGTGTGTGTGTGTTTTGTTCTGCACAAGTTTGCCACACGTGGAGGTTCCTGGGCACAACTTTCAACTTTTTCCATTCTTTGCTTGGCATGTGGTTTCTATCAGAGGTCAATTCTTCCACTTGGTTATTCCTGGATTTGCATTTTGTTCCACTGATCCGGTGAGCCCTATGATAGGAATAACACCCAGAATGGAACAGTTTCCGTTTTGTTTAACAAATAAGCTTGCTCTCCATCCTCCTCCTTTCCCCTGGCCATTTTCAAAACCATCCTTGCTTATTTCATGTACAATTTTCCTGATGAGTTTTAGAATCATTTGGCTAAGTTCCAGAGACAATCTCTGGATTTTGATTGGGGTTGCCTTCTATTTAGAGACTCATTTGGGGAGAAATGACATCCTGGCCAAACTGAGCTCTTCCACCAGGAACACAGTGCATCCATTATGGATTTCTTTTCAAAGTAGACCTTTGCAGAAACAGGTAATCTCTGCCAGTGAGTGTCGCACGGTTCTCGTCACACTGACTCACAGCGTTGGTAGACGACAAGGAGGGAAGGAGCGAATCTTTTTGGGGTAATTTGTCAAACTCCAAATCTGAGGATTGTTTATTTTATTTTTTATTTTTAAAGATTTATTTATTTTTATTGCAAAGTAAGATATATATATGAGGAGAGAGACAGAGAGGAAGATCTTCCGTGCAATGATTCACTCCCCAAGTGACTGCAACGGCCGGTGCTGTGCCGATCTGAAGCCAGGAGCCAAGAACTTCCTCCAGGTCTCCCACACAGGTGCATTGTCCCAAGGCTTTGGGCCGTCCTTGACTGCCTTCCCAGGCTGCAAGCAGGGAGCTAGATGGGAAGTGGAGCTGCCGGGACTAGAACCAGCACCCATATGAGATCCCGGCACGTTCAAGGTGAGGACTTTAGCAGCTAGGCCACCGTGCCAGGCCCGGATTTTTTTTTTTAATTGTAGTAAGATAAACACCAACAAAAAACCCAGCATTTCAGCCATTTTCCTGTAAGCGCACGATCCTCTGGCTTCGAGCTCATTCTCAGCACTGTATATCCCAACACTTCTACTCATTTCTCAGCATCCCAGATGATACCCCTCCACGCGTGCAGCGATAACCACTCCCAGCCCTTCCCCAGCCCCTCTCCTCTGTCCCCCAAGGAGGCTACCTCTTCTGTGAACTACGTGCATGTGGGATCCGGCCCCAGCGCCCCCATGTGTCCAGCTGCTCCCACAGAGCGTGTTTTCAAGGTTCCGCGTCAGGACTGAATCCCAGACTGAGTGACTGTTTACCCAGGGGATGGGCGTGGCTTGCTCCCACCTTAGGTGCTTGTGAACGATGAACACAGGGTCTAGATGAACATCTGAGTGACTGCTTTTGATTGATGAGGGGGTGTGACACTCCCAAATGTGTGTGTGTGTGTCTGTGTGTGTGTGTGTGTGTGTGTGTGTGTGTGTGTGTTTCTAGCATCATGCTGTGTTTTCTTTTTCTGGAGTGGCAGGCTCCAGTGTTCTAAATATTGAACCTAAGGTGCACAGACGTGGTTGTACCCCTGTGACCATCCGGTCAATAGCCATTCCCTTGTTTCTTCGTGGCACCTGCATCTCCCCTCATTTCCATTGAGGCGAGAGAGGAGACAACTGACTCCTCTCATGGATGGACATAATGCCCTGTTGTGCCTCCCCCGCTCTGCAAAACCCAGGCTGTGCTCAATGACCCTGATGTGTTACACACACAGCATGTTGACCTTGATGACAAAGAAGATGTTGGGGAAAGCTGACCTCAAATCTCATTGTTTCTCCCTCAGAAACTTTCTGGTGGGATTAAGAAAGAACTGTTTCTGAGCTTGATTCTAATAATCCATCGGGCCTGCTTATTTATATTAGAAGAGCAGAGGGACAAGCAATAGACAGGCTGACCAAATGAGCTCCCATCCTCTGACTCACTCTACAAATGTTTGCAGCAGCTGGGGTGAGCCTGGAGCTGGAGCTGAGAAATGAGAATGCAAGCCAAGCGCCCCCATGTGGGTGGCAGGAAGCTAACTACTTGAGCCATCACTGCCTTGCAGGGCCTGCCTGCATTGGCAGGTGCCCAGAGCTGGAAGGGATTGAACCCGGCACCCCCAGGTGGGTGTGGGCGTGTTCACTGCTACACTGAATGCCTACTCTGGGTCTGGTTGGTTCAATGTGTATCAGGAAAATACAGCACATACACAATGCCTGCGTTCTGTTCTTGGCGTGATTTTATCTTGCAAACCCCAGCAGATCTAGTGGTGGGGAAACAGGGACTTCAAAAAGTTGTTTGAAGGACTTGAAGAAGGGTCTCAATCTCCAGCTTGGATTTATACCTGTAGAGTTGACTTATTGTGAATTGAATGGAAATGGTTCATTCCCTACAGAGCGTGTCAGCCCTGTGCCACTGTGCCTTCCTTGGAGAGAGCTCAGACTCTGATTTGTCAAATTTAAATCCTGACAGGTGTTCACATGAGGTTTCCAGGTGGTGGTGTATTATCTGAGTGATCACTTACTGTAAAAAGAGAAGAGAAAATTCACTAGAAACAGACAAATGTGTGTTGGTATAAGGTACCTTCTGGGGCCCAGCGCGGTGGCACAGTGGTTACGGCCCAAAGCTTTGGGACCCTGCGCCCGTGTGGGAGACCTGGAGGAGGCTCCTGGCTTCGGACCGGCATAGCATCGACCGTGCGCTCACTTGAGGAGTGAATCATCGGACGGAAGATCTTCCTCTCTGTCTAAAATAAATAAATCTTTAAAAAAAAAAATAAGGTACCTTCTGGTTAGGACCTAGAAGCTATGTCAATGGAGGATCTATTTGGAAATCATTCTCATGCAGTGACTGCTAATCACTGTAAATGCTGCCACTAGAGTTGACACCATAGAGTATATTGCCTGGAGTCAAAATTGTTGCAGATAATTCTCAGAGGAACTTGCTGGACAAGACGAAAGTCTGGCCATTTGTGCTCCTTGTGCCCATGACACCGTAAATGCACCTGCCATACTACCCAGTGTCGAGGCTGAGAAGTTACCCAGGATCAATGATAAGGAAAAAATCTGTAGCAGTTAACATGTTCATGTGCAGAGCTGGCATGTTGCCGCAGCAAGCTACTCCTCCACTTGCAGTGCCAGCATCCCATATGGACATCAGCTCAAGTCCTGTCTGCTCCATTACCCAATCCAGCTCTTTGCTTATGGTTTGGGAGAACAGTGAAGGATGGCCCAAGTCCTTTAGACCCCTCACCCACAGAGGAGCACTGAAAGAAGATCCTGGCTCCTGGCTTTGGATTAGCTCAGCTCCAGCTATTGCAGCCATTTGGGGAGTGAACCAGAGGATCAAAGACTTCTCTCTGTCTCTCCCTCTCTCTCTCTATATATATATAACTCTTTCAACTTAAATATTTTTAAAAATAGATGTCCACGTCCAATATTGGGGTGTCTGAATTTGAGTCCTGGTTCCAGTTCCCAATTCCAGCTCCCTGCTGCAGCAAACCCCAGGGGGCAGCCACAGTGACTCAACTAACCGGGTTGCTGCCACCACATGGGGGACGTGGATAGAGTTCCAGACTTCTCACCCCAACATTGGCATTTGGAAAGTGTACTAATAGTTAGCAGTTTCTTGCTCTCTCCTCCACAAAGTACAAAATCGACATTTTCTGGCCCCAGTCACTGGGAGCCTGCTGTGGGCATGTGGGGAGTTAGCTAACAAGTTGGCACAGCCAAACCAGAGGTGAGTGGCTCTTGGTTTATATCAGGTTCAAAGCCACCAAATTAACCATCACTAAAGCTGCCTGTTCTCTAAACTTCCTGTTCCCTGGGATAAAATATCCTCTTCATGTTCAAGCCGCTTCTATTTATGGTTTCCTTTCACTGGCTGCCAAAAGCATCAACTACAGCATGTACATATATATATAAAATAAAGTTTATTCCTTCATCCAACAAATATTTAACGAGCATGCCAGGCTTGAGCATCCTGCAGACCACTCTCCAGCTCTGCCTTTTTACCACTTAACGTTTTGTTCTGTGGTTGAGAAGTCTTTGGATATATAATTTTTATGACCACTTTATTTAGTCATTTCCCTATTATCTGACATTTAGGTTGCTAAGGATTTTCTTGATTAAAAGTGAAGGCAGGATGAGCATCCTTGTGGAGGATTAGTCACATTCCTCATGATTTGGGGGATGTCTTCTAGAGGGGGAAAAACAACACAAAATGCAGCTATTTTTAAAGCATCTGCCACATGGCTTGGTCCCCAGTGCTTTCCACACAGCTTCTCCCAGTCTTGCTCTCCCCACGCAGCTTTGCAGAATTGCCCTGGCATTGGATGGGACTCTCCTACATGTTTTTCCCCATCCTCAATTATTTCTAGAAAAAAAATAATTGGACTGAAGTCTGCAAGGTGTTTTTTGGACCAACAGTGGCAGAGGGGATTGTTAATGAGACAGCAGAGACAGAGACTCCCTCGACGGGCACACCTTGTGAGGGGCCCACCCTGTGCACATCTGTGAGACGTCAGCGTGGACTGGGCATCAGGTGATGCTAATGAATTAGTGTTCCCTTTATTCGGTGTGGTGATGGCACAGGTAAAGTCTTGTAATGAAGAGTGTGAGCTGGCTAGGACTTACTTTAAGATAATTTAGCAGAGGCCAGTACGTTGGCTTAACTGGCTTATCCTCCCCCTTCAAGTGCCGGCATCCACTATGGGCACTGGTTTGTGTCCCGGCTGCTTTACTTCCGATCCAGCTCTCTGCTTGTAGTCTGGGAAGCAGTAGAGGATGGACCAAAGCCTCGGGACCCTCTACCCATGTGGGAGACCTGGAAGAGGCTCCTGGCTTTGGATAGGCTCAGCTCCCAGCGTTGTGGCTGTTTAGGGAGTGAACCAGCAGATGGAAGACCTCTCTGTGTGTCTCTCCTTCTCTCTGTAAATCTTTCAGGGAAAATAAATAAATCTTTTAAAATAAATAAAATAAGATACTCTAGCAAAGAAGGTGAAAGAGGAGAAGCATGTCCCCAAGATGTGGCTAGTTGCTAAAACCTAAAGGAGAGTTTCTACTCTATTTTTGTCCTCCTCTCTGTTTGGAAAACATGATAATACAAAGCTTGTAACATTTGCTGCCTTGACTGAGTCTTTATAAAGAATGCATAAAAGACTGGGAGCGTGCAGCTCGCTTGTACTCTCTACCCGTACAACATCTGCCTCCTTTTCCCTCCCTCTTTTCCCCATGGTCCCGGTGAGGGGCTCCATGTGCTGGGTTGACTGGGACCGGGCAGTTCCTGCCAGCTCCCTACCAAGCACCCAGGCACACCAGCAAGCCTGGTTTCGCTCCAGAGTCTGCCCCCAAGGTAACAGTCCCGTGTACACAGGTTTAAGGGAACGGATTAAGGGAATGAGACCAAAATAGACTGCAAGCTCCATTGGTTTCTAAACCAATCTTGTGTGCTCAGGGCTTTGAGCAACTCAGCTGCTCCCAGCCTCAGGGTTCGAACAGAAATCTGTCAGCTTCGGGCTTGAAGCACAGGGAACCAATAGTGTGTTGAAAAGCACTGCCTAGGACCAGGAGTTTAGTTTGTGTGCTTATGAAATAAAGGGAGATGAAAAAGAAGAAGAAGAAGAAATAAAAGGAGATGGCAGTGCCTGGGGTATCAGGTTTCCTTGCTGATTTAATTGCATTATTTATTGAAAGACACACAGTATTGGGCCTGGTGGCGTGGCCTAGTGGCTAAAGTTAAAATCATGATTAAAATCAATACTCTGTGTCATTAAACTGAATCCTTGTGACCTCAACCACCTCATTTCCCCTTGTTAAGGGTAGGGATCAAAGATACTAACAAGAAAAAATTCAGCAACACACTTCTTTACAGAGTAAAAAAACATCTAATAAATAAAAACCGACACTGTCAGGAGTTGCCGTGGGCTTTGCTTTTGAAACGAAGCGTAGCTGGGAAGAGATGGTTATGTAATTTTCTCTTTACCACTAAGGGCCCTCACCAAGTGTCAAAAGGGTTGTTTCCTGTCCCTTGATCTTTTTAAACTCAGATCATCACATCCATTGCACACAAGCCAGCTAACTAATGTTAAAGCCAATATCTTCCTCTCATCCATTAGTTACAGGATGTTAATTCCCTACTCAAGTGCAACTTGAATGCTGAGTGGAAAACTAGATGGTCACACAGTACACACCCCAGGTGTTTGGAAAGGTGGCCCCTTGGCTAAAGCTGAGGAACCCAGGACGTCGGAAGCTCTCACTTCTCCAAGTCTGATTCATTCCCTACTGGTCCAGAGGACTGAGAGGCCGCCCCTGGCTGAGCTGCGCCAACAAAGGCAAGCACTGGTGCAGGGCGAGTGGATATAACCAGAGAAGAGGACGAGGAGTACGTCTCTGTGACCTCCAGGAAGGGAAGGACCTGAGTTAGGAGGCAGAACATGAAGATAGAGAATGAGGTTTGATTTGGGTAAGACATTCAATCCAGGGAGGTGTGCCCAGCGCTCACTTCCTACTGGCGTTTGTTCTCAGAGGGAGCCAGGCCCTCTCGGCACTTTGTGCTCTTCATATTTCCTGACTCATTTGCTTGGAAGGAGCTCATGTCTCTCCAGGGGCCGTGAGCTGTCCACCACTGTGCCGCGGTGAGCAGGCTCCCATGTGTCACTACTGCCTCCTGTGTTGCTGATCTTCTTACTGATGACAGAGTCCTGCAGTGTTGGTGTGCGGCAGGGGGAGAGTGAGGAAGCTAAAAACGACCGAGTCAGAGACAGAGCTGGGTGGCATCTTAAGTTTTCTCAAACGATAACACTCAGTGTCTCCCAAAGGACTTTGTCTGAAAGATGAGAACTTTTGAGGCAGATGTCTGCGGATACTGGTGTCTGCTGTAGCAACCCCGTCATGGCTGCTCACCTGAGCCCTTTCCCTTGCCTGCCCGACATCTCTTTGGCTTTTATCCCCAAGTAATCTAAGAATCCTAGTCTAGGCTGCCTTCCCTTCTTAGCACTCCCTGTAGAACCCCATACTTCCTCCTGCACAACCCTTATACCAAGTATAATCATCTCACTGAACTTCAGGATGGCAGGGACCAGATCTGACTTTTCAACAGTTCTCTCACCAACACAAGGATTGTAGAAGAAGTGAATTCTGATAAACACATCTTATCCTTCCCTGTGCACAAACCTTTGTTTATCTCTCTGAACAAGCCTGACTGCTCCAGTTGTGCACTGTGTTGAATATCTAGGAGAGGGCAGGCTGAGATTTGGTCCACAATTTCATCAACCAAGCCGCAGTTTACAGCTGAATCCACCCCAGGACGAGGTACCACTTTCTACTTTTTTCAGTAGCACCAAGCGAGCTGTCAGCAGCTCTGCTCCCTGCAATACTGAGTGTGCTCAGGAGAGAACTCTCTCACTAGGACTGAATAATATTATGGAATTGATTCTTTAGGCTTATTGCCAACCACCAAAGCCAAGACTGGGACCTCCATTTGCATTAAAGACTTCTCTCACTCTCCTCCTCCAATTTTTGTCCCCCGCAGGGTTTGGGATGACAACACCAGCAACAGTAGGAGGGAAAATCTTTCTGATTTTTTATGGCCTCTTTGGATGTGCCAGCACCATCTTGTTCTTCAACCTGTTCCTGGAACGCCTAATCACTGTCATTGCCTACATCATGAAGTCGTGCTACCAGCGGCAGCTGCGGAGGCGAGGGACCCTGCCCCAGGACAGCCTAAAGGACCCAGGCAAATGTAAGGTGGACAGCATGGCTGGCTGGAAGCCCTCCGTGTACTATGTCATGCTGATCCTGTGCACAGCCTCTGTACTCCTTTCCTGCTGTGCCTCGGCTCTGTACACCCCCATGGAGGGCTGGAGCTACTTGGACTCGCTCTACTTCTGCTTTGTAGCTTTCAGCACCATCGGCTTTGGGGATCTGGTGAGCAGCCAGAATGCCCAATATGATAGCCAAGGACTCTACCGCTTCGCCAACTTTGTCTTCATCCTGTTGGGCGTCTGCTGCATCTACTCCTTATTCAATGTCATCTCCATCCTCATCAAACAGTCTGTGAACTGGATCCTGCGGAAACTGGATGGCAGGTGCTTCCAACAGTGCCAAAGGAGACTCTTACGGTCACGGAGGAACGTGGTGATGCCAGGCAACATGCAGAACCGCTGCAACATCTCCATTGACACCGACGGGGTGATGGAGAGTGACACAGATGGGCGGCGACTCTCAGGGGAGATAATCTCAATGAAGGACTTCTTGGCGGCCAACAAGGTGTCAATGGCTGCACTCCAGAACCAGTTGTCTGAAGCAGCCAACGGCTATCCACACCAGGCCAGCATGCAGCCCAGGGAAAGTGAATTCTCAGCGGGGGTGGGAGCCCTAGCAATCATGAACAACAGGTTGGCAGAGACAAGTGGGGACAGGTAGAAATACAACAAGGTCACTGACTGTGGAGGCCCAGGGGAGAAATGAAAGGGAAGGAACAGACTCATTCATGCGCATCAGCTCTGTTCATCAGGGAGTGGTTCCTCAGCCTCCTCCAGCCTCGCTGTACAAATCTGACCTTGGCCCAGGCAGCAGAAGCCACCTGCCAGGGCCATGGGAACCTGATGCCTCAATGCCTTCTCCTTATCTTTATTCTTTAGGTCTAAATTCAGTCTTTTCAAGATGGTCACAAAAGCCACGTAAGATGTGGCATTGTTTCTTTTCTTGCTTCCTCTGGAGGCTCAGCTGCTGGCGGGAGGTAGCAGTTGTTTGATTTCTCTGTTCTCCATCTGGAATTGAAAGCCTAAAGATTCTCATTTTCCACTGGAACTCTAAATACCTGAATTCCCTGTCTCGCCCCACCCTCCCAAAGTTGGGGGCATGGGAACGTTCTTGGCGCTGGACAGCTTTGTCAGTGGTCCTGCTAATGGAGGAAAACCTGTTATAGATGCTTGCTCCTGTTGTGTCTCACCCTTTTCCCTTTGTTAAGACCTAGGCGAAGGCAGCTATGAGACCTCAATGTGGAAAGAAAACTAAATCCAGCTTCAGATCTTTCAGATGTTGCGAGGTAGTGGAGCAGGTCCAGGAGAAGGAGTGGGGGCACTTCGTAGCTGATGGGCACAGCTTGCAGTTTGCTCTCAGCAACTCATTTGTACCAGGGCTTGAGGCGGTTGCAATGGTAGTGACTATTTATCAGTACTGGAAATTTAATAAATCATTGTTTTTATTAACTAAGATTCGACAAGTACTCATTGTAGACAATGGAGGGAAAGCCCCTTATTAAACTGACGTTGGCTGCGCTCGGAGTAAAAGGAAACAGGAAGCAGACCTTCGGGGTGTGAGCGTCACTTGGAAGCCTGGCAGGAGAAGCACTCTAGGCCAGGTCATGGCCTTGGGCTTGTCTTGGCTGATCCAGCTCAGTTCTGTAGCTCAGTTGCATCCCAGGACTGTGACGGGGCCAGTTCTATTGATGTGTAGGGCAGTCAAGCCATCTGAGCTGGAAGCTAAGGCTGTTGACCTCCCTTGTATACGCAATAGAGGGCATCCAGAGGGCATGACAGCAGTACGTGGTGTGCACTGGGGAGCTGGTTTTAAAGATCAAGTGATGTGTCCAGCCCTTTTGGAGAGGATCCCAAGAGACAGCCCTGCTAAGGCACCTGGAGCTCCAATCCTAAGCCTGGTGACCCTGCCACGCTGAGCAGGCAGCAGAAGAAAAGTTTAAAAAGCCACAGCACAATCTCTGTGGTCAGACCAATGATGGATGACAGTTTTCACCACCAAAACCTTGGTCTGAATCCCCATCCAGAGAGTTCCAGGGCTGGAGAGTCTGGACAAGTCTGTCCATTTTTCTGTGCCCAGTCCACTGCCTCCCTGATGTGGAAATACCAGAGTTGGGCCCCCTCACGGAGGTATGGAAAGATCAGAGGAGGTGAGGCCCAGAGGAGGCTGCAGGGGCGCTAGAGACCAGCCAGGCAGTACGTGCTGCTGGCCCACAGCCTGGGCGGGATGAGAGAGGAAGACCTAGGTGCAACTTGGCGACATTTGTTCTTGCACCTGCTCCCCAACTCATTCCATGACGGCTCTTACTTATTAAATGGCATCACTGTTGGTGAAGGTTTTATCCCAGAGCAACCCTAATGCCTTTATCACTGTTCCTGCAGATCTTTGCATATCAGCGTCAGCTGAGGCGATTGAGCCGTTGGGCATAGTACAATATCCCGGAAAGGTTACACCAGTAGCTTGAATCTTGCCAGCATGGTCTGATTTTTTTTAAGGCTCACACATTCATAAATGTAATAGTTTGATCTTCATAACCACAGTATGAAGCAGACGGGACACTTGTCTCCAAACTGCCTTTTTATCGTTTCCAAAGTAAAGGGAGACAGAGTGATTCTGATTTACATGGGAATTAACTGGGATTCAGGCTGACAGCTCAAGGGTAAGTCAATTGATATTGACTATAGTGTTCAAATGGTATTTCTCCCTTTTCCTGATTGATTGATTTGAAAGGCAAGTTTACAGCGAGATCTAACCTCTACGAGTTCACTCTCCAAAAGGTCGCAATAGTGGAAGCTGCGCCGATCTGAAGACATGAGCCAGGAGCTCCTTCAGGGTCTCCCGCATGGGTGCAGGGTCCCAAGGCTTTGGCCATTCTTCACTGCTTTCCCAGGCCACAAGCAGGGAACTGGATGGGAAATGGAACAGTCAGTATGCAAACCAGAAAACCCAGATGGGATAAAAGCACTGCAGTTGAGGCTTATCCTGCCACACCACAGCTCCAGCCCCTTCTTGGTCATTATTAACTGAAATTCGTCTGTGTGGAAAGGTTTTTCCTTTCTTTCCATTGTTTTGAACATGTTGGAGAGATTTCCTCCACATTTCTTGCCATTCATGTTTCCTGGAAACATCTTCTCTTGGTTTCGTCTGAGAACACCTGCTACTCCATGTGTCAAAGATACCTTGGATGGATACAGGATTGATAGGATTTTTACAGAGAAAATGCAGCACTTCAAAGATGCCACACCACAATTCGGATGCTTCTGCTGTGATTTTTGTTTATTTTTTCCCTCTCTGCTCTAGTTATCTTCAAGACTTTCTCATTGTCTTTTGTTTTCTGCAGTTTGAATACGATATTCTTAGCATAAACACGTGTGTGTATGTGTGTGTGTGTACACGCATGCAACACTGAAACAAGAATTACTCCAGGTAAGATTCGCTCATGTATGCTAAAATTAGTGACATAAAAGTTTAAGCAAAGGGCCCACCATTGTGGCACGGTGGCTCAGGCGCTACTTCCAATGCTGGTGTCCTATATCGGAGTGCTAGTTCAATCCTGGCTGCCCAACTTCCCATCCAGCTCCATGCTGAAGCTCTTGGGAAAGCAGGAAAAGATGCCCCCAATACTTGGATCCCTCCTCCCCATGGGAAGGCCCAGATGGAGTTCCTGGCTGCTAGCTTTGGCCTGGCCTCACCTGGCCAGGCCACAATGAGACTATTTAGGGAGTGAAATGGTGGATGGGAGATCTCTTTTTTTCTCTGTCATTCTGCCTTTCCAGAGGAAAATCATGACAGAAAAGATATCAACCAAGTGACCCAAGCTAGCATCACCCTTGGTACTGGCTAAAACATCTGTTGCCTCCTGATATGAGCCATTGACAGACACACCATGTATCGACATCCCTTACAATAACATTGTTTCAGTCTAATTATAAGAAAGCGTTACACCAACCCAGCTGAGAGTCTACTGTTATGGGTTGGCGAACCTCAAGAAGGCACAACAACTTAATGCTACATGGGATGTTGGGTTGGGATCTGGGAGCACAAACAAGGGAAATGTGAAAACTGGAATGAGATCCAATAAGTTTTATAAGGTAGCTAACAGAATTGTGACAAGGTTAAAGTGAGTGTTGATAAGCGTTCCATGGTTATGTAAGAAGTTAGCATGCGGCAAAGTTGGATAAAGCGGAAATGGAACTCTCCATTCTATTTTTACAACTTTATGTAGGTCTAAAATTATCTCCATGTTAAACATTAAAAACATAGAGACCTTGTGAAGAGTGCCCACACAGTCCCACCCTCACTGGAGCTGACACACTGTGTTACCCACCCAACCACCAACAGGTGGTTTAAGAATGTTCTAAAACCACCAGCAGCAGCATCTAGGCACTTGGAAATGCATCTAGTTGTAATTTATCTTGGGACCCAATAGCCCAGGACAGAAGTGAAGAAGGAGACAGAACAGCGAGGGGAGGAGCAAGGTGCAGAGAGCAGGGCAGGGTCTGGCTCCAGCTTCCAGAGTCTGCAGGCAGGACCAGTCTCTGGGCGTGGGGCAGGGGACTGAAGGAGGTGGGATCTCCCAGCCAGGTGGAAGTGAACAGAGAGATGGAACAGGTGGAAGCCAGGACATCCCAGAAGCCGGGCCTGTGGGCCAGAGTTTGAACAGGAAAGAATCCCCAAACCAGGTTTCTCCGCCAAAGGATGCAAGGGAGAGAAAGAGTGGCCAGCCCGGGAGGAGCCAGTGAGAGCGCCCCGGGCCCAGGGCTGGCCGCTGCGATTGTGCTATACGTGGTTCCGAGGCGCCCTCTGCTGGTATGTTTTCAAAGTGCATGCACCTGTCACACGCCCATGGATGGGTACCCCAAGCATCCACCTAGGCCCTTCTTTCCTCCTACTCACAGGACACACACGGACAGTAACCAACAGCAGGTGGAATATGCTCCTATATGTGTCTCTCTACTCTCTCTGTAACCCTACCTTTAAAATCATAAATAAATAACTTTAAAAAAAAAAAGAACTACATCCTGAATTGCAAGGAAATCAAGTTAGGGTTTAACCCACGGGATTTGCCTCATTGAATTATGGCTCATCTCTGGGTTTGTTCTGAAGCACCTTGCAACTTTGGGCAGCCCTAGGGGATGTGGTGGTGATGCAGAAAAGAGGGTTAACAATCATCATTGCTTCCGCTCTGCTCACCTGAGTTTGGTCCCAGGGTGAGAAGAGAGTGGGGGAAATGCTGGTGTTGACATGCATTTTGAAAAAGCTGTTTCCAGTATCAGGATCCCTTACCTCTACTCCATGGGGATGCCCCGCTATGAGGCGCACGCTCACATCACAGCCTGGTAGGACACAGGACTTCTTCCTGCAGGTTCACTCCCCAAATGGCACAACAGCCAGAGCTGGGCCATTCATTCCAAAGCCAAGAGCCAGGAACCTCCTCCAGGTCTCCCTTGTGGGTATTGGGGCCCAACAACTTGGTCAATCTTCCATGGCTTTTCCAGGCCACAAGCAGGGAGCTGGATCAGAAGTGGAGCAGCCAGGACATGAACCAATGTCTATATGGGATGTCATTGTTTCTAGGAGCCATCATACTGACCGTAAGATTTATTTGTTTGTTAGAAAGTCAGAATTACATAGAGAATGGGGTGGGGAGGGAGGGAGGGAGAGAGAGAGAATCTTCCATCCGGTGGTTCACTCTCCAGGAGCTGCAATAACCCAGGTAAGTAAGAGTGAGGCCACAGCCAGGAGCTTCTTCCAGCTCTCCCACGTGAGAGCAGGGGCCCAAGTACTTGGGCTGTACTTCGCTGCCTCTCTAGACCATTATTAGGGAGCTGGATCAAGAGTGGAGCAGCTGGGACTAGAACTGGTGCCTATATGAGATGTAGGTAGCGGCTTAGGTGTGCCACAATGCCAGCCCCCTCATTTTATCTTTCATTATGTTTTATTTTCTATCTCCTATTTTGGAAATTTATGTGTCAGAAAAGTTAAACTAGCCTATGTAGTTCTGTTCTTCCACAAAATACATGTACAGCATTTAAGCCTTTGGTCTTACAAAATTAATGTAACTGATTTTTTCTTACTCTTGATTCCAAATTACACATAAAGACCAAAAAGTAGAATTCAAAAATGCATATATACATATATTTGTCCAAGAATACTGCACATTTTTTAAAGATGTATTTATTTTTTATTGCAAAGTCAGATATACAGAGAGGAGAGACAGAGAGGAAGATCTTCTATGCGATAGTTCACTCCCCAAGCGGCCACAATTGCCAGAGCTGAGCTAATCTGAAGCCAGGAGCCAGGAACCTCCTCCAGGACTCCCACATGGGTGCAGGGTCCCAAAGCTCCGGGCCATCCTCGACTACTTTCCTAGGCCAAAAGCAGGGAGTTGGATGGGAAGTGGAGCTGCCAGAATTGGAACCGGAGCCCATATGGGATCCCAGCACGTTCAAGGTGAGGACTTTAGCTGCTAAGTCACCATGCCGGGCCCAATACTGTACTTTTTAAAAGTTGTTGCTTTATGGCTAACTCATGTTTTCACTGATTATATTACATCATTGCAAATTAGGTAAAGAAAATCAAATATTAATTTATCTTGTTTTATAATTTGTAAAATTGGTGCATGATTTAATTTTAACTGTTTTTGGTCATTTGTCTTGCAAAATGCACTCCACAATGTTTTTCAGTCACATAAAAAATTTTATTAATTACAAGCTAAGCAGTTTACGTAATTAAAAAATGAAGTTAGGTGGCTTTTTTCTCATAAGAAATCAATCTGATTTGGTTCAACAAGATGAAACTGAGCAAAATAGAACATTCTAGAACTCTGCAATGCCATGAGTTTGACAGAAATCTATTTGAACGAGGTTAAATGAAAGTTTGTCTTCTGAAAACAATGGTTATTTTTGAAGGTATGATGAAATTATGATTTTAAAATATTCCAAATGTAGACTGTGAGTGAAGGGGTGACAGATACGGTGGGGTGCCCAGCAGTGCTCCCAGGCAGGCGAGTGAGTGGTTTCACACACGGCGAGTTTCCTTCCTCGGGTGCCACGGCAGCCGTCATTCATGTCGTGAATAACAGAGCTGCAGACCCTCACTCAGTGACATGTGTGCTTAGGACACAGACGGACTTGGATGAATTAACATCTTCATTTCAGCACTCTTTCCTTTCCCATTATGTTGACCAGCCTTCTTAGTCCAACATCTGAAATAAGATCAAGCAGTAACAGAAGTGGGGCAGACCAATGTCATGTTCATCCACACGTGGGTGATGAAGGGAAAGGGTACCCGCCATTCGTTACAGAATGCGTCTCCAGCAAAGGTTCTTTCCAATGCTGTATCACACGTGTGATACAGCCCAGCTCGTTGATCCAGTGTGTTCTCTTCATAACTGATAGTAGCTTGAGATGCAGGAAATACCTTAAAATCCTGACCTATATAGAATCTTTGTAGACCTGTGTAAGAAGGTGATCAATAAACTGAATTCAAGCATTAAAAAAATGTGTGATATGAGGATGCGTAGACCTGGCAGGCGGGATGGAAATACTGAAATCAAGTGGAGAAGAGAAGCAAGCATTTCAGTCGTAAAATAAGAGTGTCATTTGTAAATGGGTGATGTCAGATATAAAGCTACCATGACAGATTTGAGTGTGTGTGTGTGTGTGTGTGTGTGTGTGTGTGTGTGTGAATGTATTCATTACGCTATTTGCATTTGGGATACTTTTGTACATAAGAGGAAACTGGGGTTCAGAGGAGGAGGTGGGGTGCCTGTTGGAATACTAGCGTCCTGACCCCCTTCTCCCCCAGGGTCCACCTCCTACTCTCAGTCCTTGACTGCCTGTTTGGAGCTCTGAGGTCACAGGGTGGACTACAGACGTGCATCAGGCAGCCTAGGGGGCCTCTTCCAGATGGTCTGGGCGGGCCCCCTGCCCAGCGGGAAGGACCCTGCTTGTAGCTGTGAGAGGAAACCAAGCCAGCCAGTGGGGGGTGGAGTCCAGATTCTGGCCCAGGGAGGCTGAAGCCAAACCGGCTCTTCTCTTCACCATTGTTTTTAATTTTTAAGATTCATTTATTTTTTTATTGGAGAGGCAGATATGCAGAGAGAAAGATGTTCCACATGTAGGTTCATTCCCCGATTGGCCACAGCAGCTGGAGTCAAGCCAATCTGAAGCGAGGAGCTAAGAGCCTCTTCTGGGTCTCTCACGCAGGTGTAGGGTCCCAAAGCTTTGGGCTGTTCTCGACCGCTTTCCCAGGCCACAAGCAGGGAGCTGGAAGGGAAGTGGAACAATTGGGATACAAACCAATGCCCACATAGGATGCTGGCACATGCAAGGCCAGGACTTTAGCCACTAGGCTAAGGTGCCTGCCCCATCCCCAGTTGAAATTTTTAAGGGTATCTTATGTCACAGAGCACACGTCTCTTGGTGCTTTCTTCACTGCTTGGTGTCTCCAGCTCCCCACCCCTCAGCTCGCCCCTGGGGCCTTTGCACTGACCAGCCCACCCGCCTTCATCCTCCTTCGGTGTGCCTGTGTCTCTCCTGGAGACAGTGAGCGCTCAGCAGGTGTTTCCGGTAGAATCCCGGGGCTGCCAGGTTGAGAGGTCTAAGGCTGGGAGGGGTGCAGCGGTGGTATGGGGACTGTCTGCAGGAGGGAGGCGGCTGGCTGGGGTCTGCGAGGGGAGTCTTAGGGAGAACAGGTCCTGGGTGAGGGGGCTGGGTTCAGCTGTGGTTCCCTGGAAGACACTCAGGCTCACTTCATGCTGGGGTGTTCGGAGGAGCATGTCCTTTGGTGATGTGCCGACAGCACGCTCGCACACTAGGATGCTGCATCCCAGCACGGTGCAGTCACGCGGGGGCCCCCATCCCATACAGGGTCTGCTGGGGACACGGCGTCCTTCGGGGACGCATCCACACGTGAGGGGGGACACAGCGGACAGGCGTGTGCAACTCGACACTTTCACGAGCACACGGATCAACAGGGTCTTGAGGTCAGGCAAATGAGCAAACTAAAGATATTGTGAGAATATCCAACTAGCTCCTCCCCAACCCTCGCCCCCATCAGTCCCCGGGCTCCCTTCTCTCAGGGAACTCGGGAAACAGAGAAAATGCAGGTAAAACTGAAGAAAGAAGGAAGCCGGTGTTCGGGGCCACGCAATTCTGTCCGGTGCTACTTTCTGCCTCATTTAAATACTTGCTATTTTCACAACTGTCCTAGCTTTTTGACCATGGAGAAGCCTCATTACAGCTCTCCAAAAAGCCGTCTCCCTCTTATTTTCCAGGTAAAATAGTGATAAGTTTCTATTAGGATTAAAATTAAAAAGCACTCCGCCCACCCCATCCCTTTATACGCCATTTGATCTGCGCGGCAAACAACCCCCCTCGGCTTCCGTAGCGCGAACGTAACTTCCGCTTCCGACGGGCCGTAGGGGCAGAGACGCTTCCGGCAGCGGTGGTTGAGCTGCCGAGTCAAGATGGTGAGTGACTCAGGGCTTCGAGGGGTGGGCGGCCGGGGGGCCGGGGAGGCCGTCCTCGACCGTGCTCCTGCCCGGCCTCGTCCAGCTCGGTGGGCGAGGGTCCGCAGGCGCGGGAGCCGGGGTTCGGCTCCGAGGGGCGGACGCTGCTCAGCCGGGCAGCCCGGAGGGACGGCGCCCGTGGGCCTTGGCGATGGCGCGGACGGTCACCGCCGACCCCTGGGCTCGCCCCCGTCTCCCGGGGCTCGTCCCCGCATCCCTGTCCCCGGCCCTGGCAGTGCGAGGGGTGAGCGGACCGAGGGCCACGGCCCCGTGACTGCCGTGCAGGGCAAGGCGAGGGGCGTCTGTCCGCCTGGCTTGAGGGGATGACCCAGGCGGATCGCGAGGGAACCCCGGAACCCCAACGAGGGAGAGGGGCTGGAGGGTGTCTGGCGGGGCTGCCGGCCTCATGTTCTGTGGGTGTGCCCCGGGGTGGGTGTCCCTAGGGCCTGAGCGGGACTCCTGGCTGGTGACCGCGGGTGGTCACTTGGGCGCCCCGGACCTTGGTTCCTGGTAGTGCCCGTCCCCCAGTGCTTGGGGGAATGGAGCAGCCCTCTTCCCTCCGAGGCTGGCCAGTTCCCCGGCCTGTCCCCCGTGGTCCTCGAGCTGAACAACGGTGACCCCGGAGATGCCACGGAGGAGGACGGCCGCCTCCGGGACAGGCTGGCCAGAGCTTGAGAAAGGAGACGCACCTGCAAACAGGGCCATGTGGGAGGGCTAGCCCAGCCGAGGGGTTTGAACCATAACCCTACAGCGCCAGGAAGGGCATGGAAGCCTTTCAGGCGAATTCGGGGCAGCTGTTTGTCGTAGAAGGTAAAGGTAAACCTGCATTGATTGGTAATTGGAAAAACCAGGACAGACCAGGACTCTCCACTGGAGGGCTTCTGTCCAATTAAGAGAGGGTGACCCCGAGGAAGCGGGTGGAGTGCAGAGCTGACAGCACTGGGCCACGGCGATTCGGTTGTTCCCCGGTTGGTGTGTGGAACCGCACTGACCATTGAAAGTCCCACCCGGCCCTTTCTTACAAGAAGTAGCGTGTTACCTGCCTTGTCCTACAGTCAGACACCGGCTCCCCTGAGGTGACCTGACTCACCTGGGTCACGCAGCCCATCGCTGTCCCAGCTGGGAGTCAGGCCCGGGTCTTCAGCTTGATCTGTCAGGTGGCTCGCTAACCCGCTCTGGAGGAGTGTGGAATTAAAGCACTACGCAAGGAAAATGGGGGGCAGAGGTGGGCACATGCGGTGCCCCCGTTGTTGGCTGCACAGCCAGGGACATGGCAGTGTCCGTTTCGGGGTAACCAGTTCTGAGTGTAGCGGTTTTAGAAATGTTTGCTGTAACGGGGACTGCGTTCAGTTGTACCTGGGGGGGACTGTGGTACTCACTGGCTTTGAAACTACTTAGAGCTACCTGCATGGAGCTGATTGGTGGGAGATGAGTAACCTCTGTAGTCTTTAAATTCATTATTAGTCATGTTTAAAATGCCACCGCATCTCAGACCTTCTCTCTCTGCTTGGCTTTGTCTCATAACTTTTTAACCAAAAATCTCAGAGCCTGGCTAAGCTTCACTTCTCGGCACCGAGTCAGCGAGCTTACCAGATTGCGAGGCTCGGCAGGTGGGAGCCAAATTGCTACAAGCAGTGGTCTGGGTCTCTGTGTGATCTGCATGTAAGATGATTCCCAGCTCGGTTCTGGAAGCTACTGGAAGGCTCAGTCCGATTCTAAGGCATGTTAAGCGCCATGCCTTCCCCTAGAGGAGGGCTGATTGGGCACTTTGGCCTGAGAACCGTGCCTGCTGGTCAGTGGCAGTCAGGCCTCTGGCTGCAGAGCCTTTCGGGCAACAGGAAGCTCTGCCATACTAAATGCTTGTGGCTGCTTGCTGCAACACAGAAAGCAAGCAGGTGCGTCCATGGAGGATGGCAAGCCAACAGGGAGGATGCTCCTTTGCAGCGATCATGCTTTGAATTTTTACCTGTGATATTTTTTTCCTTTCAGGGTCAAAGTCAGAGTGGCGGCCATGGGCCTGGAGGAGGCAAGAAGGACGACAAGGTAAGTGACCAGCAGCCCGCCGTGTCCGCGTCGTCGGGAAACCCAGGCAGCTCCCAGGTCACAGCCAGCGGTTCGGGGCCGGGGATGCATGGATATTAACAAGGCAGGTTCAGTAGTTGTTTAAGCAGCCTGCCTGCAGACACACGCTCTTCATGATTTTGGATGTGTAAGAGCAGTAACTTTATAGACTATTAAATTGCTTGTAATTTAATTTAGCGTTTAATATCCTGAGATGTGAAGAATTGCCTCAGAAACTTGAAACAGAATTCACCGGACCTCTCTGTCCCTTCCTGGAGTGTTCTCACTGTCATTGATGTATGTGTACTGTAAAAAGATTAGCTACTTGAAGTAACAGGCTCTTTAGAAGTTGTTTAGATTTTTATTCGAAAGGCATCGTTACAGGGAGAAGTCAGATCTTCCATCTGTTGGTTCACTCCCCAAATGGCCACAAAAGCTGGAGCTGAGCCGATCGAAAGTCGGGAACTTCCTCCAGGTCTCCCACTTGGGCCCAGGGGCCCAGGGACGTGGGCCATCCTCCACTGCTCTCCCAGGCCGTAAGCAAGCAGCTGGGTCAGAAGTGGAGCAGCCGGGACTTGAACTGTGGGATGCTGGGGCTTTAGGCTGAGGCCTAGACCAGCACACACTCTTCCCTCAGTGTGATGACATTTATGGTTTTTGAAAGGCAGAATTACAGAGGGAAGGAGAGAGATCTTCCTTCTACTGGCTCACTCCGCAAATAGCCACAATAGCCACCGCTGAGCTGATCCAAAGCCTGGAGCCTCCTTTGGTTTCCCACGTGGCTGTGGGGACTGAAGAACTTGAGCCATCCCGCGCTGTTTTCCCGGGTCGTAAGCAGGGAGCTAGATCAGAAGTGGACCTGCCAGGACACAAACTAATACCCATATAGGTGCCAACACTGCAGGCTGAAGATTAGCCTGTTAGGCCACCATGCCAGTGCCAATAACATTTGATTTAAAATTACCAGGATGGGGTGGGTGTTTGGAGTGGTGGCTAAGAGGTCACATCTTGTATTGGAGTCCCTGGGTTAGAAACCCAGCCCCACTTCTGATTGGAGCTTGTTCCTGACGGAGCACGCTGGAGGCAGCAGTGATGGCAGAACTCAGTACTCAGGTCCCTCTGCCCTCACTGACCATGAGCTTGGGGCCACTGTCCTTGGCCAGGAGCAGCCTGTCTGTTGCAGGCATTTGGAAAGTAAGCTAGCAAATGGAAGATCTCGTTTCTCTGCCTTTCGGACAAAGAAAACGATCAGTAGAGACCGGCACTGCGTGCAGTGCTTGCAATTCCAGCATCCAGTGTTAGAGTGCTGGTTCGTGGTCCAGGTGCTCGGGACACGCCCGCGTCAGGCTCAGCTCTCGGCCTGGCCGGCCCAGTCATCAGCCAGCAGATGGAAGATGGTCGGCCTCTCCCTCCCATCCATTCTTCCATCCTTTCAAGAAACTTTTTTTTTTTTTTTTTTCAAATTTACAGATAAAATTGCAGGCATAACAGTAATTGTAGATAATTATGGGATATAGTGTAACAGCACAGCAGGGTAACTGATACATCCATCACCTCAGGCCTGTTGTTGTTTAGGAAACTGTTTTCTGGCAGTTCTGAAATTGACAGTTAATAGCTGTTGGTGGTACCACAGAACATGACAGGTTCCTGCGTGGGCAGGCAGTGGGGGCAGCTGTCAAGCCCTCCCTTGGGATGGCAGGGAGGGCAGCTGGGGGCAGCAGGGAGACTTCCAGACTCCTGCCTTCTTGGCCCGTTTCCAGCTGCAGTGGGCATGGAAGGAGTGAGCCAGCGGAGGGAGTATTTTTCAGATACATTCTTTGTTGTTATTTCCGCTGCCCGCCAGCCCACCTGTGCCAGCACGCTGTGCCCTGCGCTCCCTAGTCCCCACCCTTCCTAGGTTCTGGTAACCGCTGTTCGAATCAGTGCTTCTGTGAGGTCAGGTCAGCCTTCCCAGCTTCCTCATGCAAGTGAGGACATGACGGCCTCAGGTCAGCTCTGCAGACGACAGGATGACATTCCGGAGTGTGGATGTGCCACTTTGTCTTGAACTGTCCTTGGTGGGCACCTGCATGCCACGCCTTGGCTGTTGTGAATAACTGAGTGCAGCTGGCTCCGTGGCGTGGCAGGCTCGTCTCAGAGCCTTAGGTTGCACACCCAGCAGTGGGGGGCTCAGCCGCACTGACACGGCCCCGCCAGCAGGCGGCCCCCACTCGTCTGGGCTGCATTCGCTGCCAGCGTCCACTGTGCCAGCGTCCACCGGGCCAGGGTGATCACTCCTGCTTCTGACTTGCATTTCCCTCGAGATTAGCATTGGATGTTTTTTCTTGTACTTGTTGGCTACTCATATTCAGCCTGTGAGAACCATGTGCCCAAGGCATTTGCCCATTTTAACATCAATGTTTGCTCGAGGCAGGGTTAGAGAGATCTTAGTCACTGTTTGACTCGCCAGATGGCGAAATGGCAAGGGGTGGGACAGGCCAGAGCCAGGAGCCCAGAGCTGCTTTCAGGTTTCCCACGTGGGTGCAGGCCATCTTCAGCTGCTTTCCCAAGCACATTAGCAAGGTGCCTGGCACTGCAGGCGGCAGCTTTACCCACTGTGCCGCAGCATTGGCCCAAGAACAGTTTTTAAATAGCATCCTTAAAAGATTACGAAGAAATAGATGGTGGTGTGGTGGTCAGAGTACGTTGTGTTTTAATCTGATTTCTTTTTGATGTTTTCCCTGATGTGTTAACACTCAAGGACAAGAAAAAGAAATATGAACCGCCTGTGCCAACCAGAGTGGGGAAAAAGAAGAAGAAAACAAAGGGACCAGATGCTGCCAGCAAGCTGCCACTGGGTAACAGAGCGATGCCTTCTGGCCTGCTCCACGGGGAGCGCGTGTGCGCGCGGCCTAGAGCCTCTTCAGAGAGACAGGAGACGGGGCAGGGACGCCGGGGCTCTGCAATCCCAACCCCATCCTACATAGCTCATATGGACATTCCTCTGGCTAGGACATGGAAAATTCTGCTTTATTTTAGAAGTGTACATAGCAGCATCCCTGCTGTGTTAGTGGAAGGACTTTAAATTATAAAACGCAGGATCCGGCTAGCTCCGTCGGTGGAGCGTGAGACTCCTCAGCATGCGTCCTGCCAGGTGCCATGCTCTACGGGGGGCACACACCATGCCCGAACTCCGACCCTCTCAGCACCTGGCGGCTAACGTGCACCCTGGAGCGGTGGCTCTCGTCCGTGGGTCCCCACCGTGCCTGTGGGCCAACCACAGTTGTTGCGCTAAAACTAAAAAATATTTTTGAAAAAATGGAGTCAGATGGTAAAGGTGCCATTTCGGCTCATGGGAATTAATTTATAAAATGCTCGCTTTCTGTCCAGAGGCAGTGTGATGAGTTCCCTTATCTCGCCACGCCATTGCTTGTGTGACAATCCGCTGGGTTAGCCTGGACGTCACGTTTGTTCTTATGATTTATTTTATTTGACATGTAGAAATAGAGGGATCTTGGAGTGTCTCTCCTTAAGGAATCCCATTACTTCTCTAAATAGGCAGTTCCTCTAGGGGTGTGTGTATGTGAGAGAGAGAATGGAAATTCAGAAATCGGTTGAACCTTAGGGCAGAATAAACTCACTAGTCAGGAAACCCAGAGACCCTTAAAACACAGGTGTTTCACAGGCTTCTTTGTGACAAATTCCCTGTTACCTGAAATTCAAAACAAACAAAGGAAGTGGAGAAAAGTACCTGCCCTTTGCGGGACAGTTACGATCCCTGAAGCTTCAACATCTCACAGGGGCAGGATCGCTTTGATCACGTACCTGATCGTCTTAGTTCCCTTCACCAGCCAGTCTGCCGTCAGGTCCTGCCTGGCCCCCGCGCCGCTGTGCCCGTCCCTGACCTCACTTCCCTTGCACTCAGGTGCCTAGTTTCTTGGACAGTTACCAGGGTTTGAACTTTTCAGAAAGTAACCAAAAGGAGCTGATTTTTAAGAGCTTGACTTTTTTTCCCCCTTCATCATAGACTTCAAGCCAAGTGTAATATAACTTTGTAATTACAGTGACACCTCACACTCAGTGCCGGCTAAAATTATTGAAGCTAGAGAGAATTAAGGACTATCTTCTCATGGAGGAAGAATTCATTCGAAATCAGGAACAGATGAAGCCATTAGAAGAGAAGCAGGAGGTGAGTCGAAGGGCGCCCTGGCTTTAGTTTTACGAAGAAAACTTCACTTGAGCTTGCTGAGGCTCGTTTTCGTTGACTGTGAAGGTCACGCTGCCGCTGTGTGCCTTGTCGCCCAGGAGGAGAGGTCTAAGGTGGATGACCTGAGGGGCACCCCGATGTCGGTGGGCACCTTAGAGGAGATCATCGACGACAACCACGCCATCGTGTCGACGTCCGTGGGCTCGGAGCACTACGTCAGCATCCTCTCCTTCGTGGACAAGGACCTGCTGGAACCCGGCTGCTCCGTCCTGCTCAACCACAAGGTGAGCTGACAGCCCCTCGCCTGTCCGCCTGTCCCACGGGGGCGCTGCGTTGGACCCCGTGTTGCCGTGGTAACACGTGCTGTTGTGTTAGGTGCACGCTGTGATAGGAGTGCTGATGGATGACACGGATCCCCTGGTCACGGTGATGAAGGTGGAAAAGGCCCCTCAGGAGACCTACGCCGACATTGGGGGGCTGGACAACCAAATCCAGGAAATTAAGGTAGGTGTGCAGCCCGCTCGGTTTTTAGCCTTGTTCTCTGTCCTTCCCAGGGAACCGGGGATCTTGCACGTTTGTTTATTGGTCTGTCCGACAACAGACTTGGCTGACAGTCCCCGCAGCGGTGCAGTGCTGTCTGTGGGGGGACCTGGGGGCCGTCTGCAGGGAGCTGTGCAGAGCTGTCCGCGCTGCTGGCTGCGCCGCTCCTCCCGCCGGCTGCGTCTGCGGTGCTTGCGGGCAGGGGAGGGGGCGTCTGGGAAGGCTGTGGGCCGGGTCTCCGCCTCCGTGTGAGCCAGCTGCGCTGGGACCCTCTCACCCAGCCGGGAAACGGCCCTGGGCGGGAGCAGCGACCAGGAAGTCTCACATCACTCAGAAGAGAGAGCTCAAGGAAGGGAAACTGCTGAAGTGAGATGAGGGACGGGGGCTGGGAGCTCAGCCAGGATGGCGTCCCGCCCCTCACTGTCACACCCTCTTCACTTACTTAATTAATTGATTTTTAATACTATTGCATCATACAATATAATTTATATAAGTATAAATATATATATAGAGAGAGAGAGATTTATTTTTATTGGAGAGTCAGATACACAGAGAGGAGGAGACGCAGGAAGATCTTCCATCTACTGACTCACTCCCCAAGTGGCCACAATGGCCAGAGCTGAGCCAATCTAAAACCAGGAACCTAGACAGTCCCTGTTCTGGGTCTCCCATGTGGGTGCAGGGTCCCAACCTTCGATCATCCTCGACTGCTTTCCCAGGCCGCAAGCAGGGAGTTGGATGAGAAGTGGGGCTGGGATTAGAACTGGCTCCCATGTGGATCCTGGCATGTGCAAGAAGACTTAAGCTGCTAGGCTATAGCACTGGGCCCTTTTAAATTTATTTTTACTTATCTTTATTGAAAGCAAGATGCTCTGATACCAGTGATTGTAAGGCTTTTTTTTACGTGACTCTGTTTTCTTAGGAATCTGTGGAGCTTCCGCTGACCCATCCAGAATATTATGAAGAGATGGGAATCAAGCCCCCCAAGGGGGTCATTCTCTACGGCCCACCTGGCACAGGTACGCTCTGGGTTTGCTCCTTTTGCAGGTGTCCTGTCTGGAATAGTAGCACTAACTAGTGATAATAAAGCCCCAATGTCCAAGTGCATCCTGAAGCTCATGTGTTCATCTCAAGTGTGGCCGAGCCTGGCAGCCGGCAGACGGCTGCGGCTCAGAGACCAAATTCCATGGTGTCCTTTTTCCTGGCCCAAATGATACTGAGCATATTGGCTAAATTAACATGGAAATACATATGGGGTGCTTTAAAATTTACAGAAAGTTTGTATTAGCCTTTATTTTTCTCTCTACATTTTTGGAGTGCATTCATACACTTTTGGTTCATTTTGCAGTAAGTTGACTTGAGTGATTGTGGAGCCCAGCAGATAGCAGTTCACTGCTTGCCCGGGAGGGGACGGTCTGGGCTGAGGCCATCCAAACTGGAGGGAGACTGCCTCTTCCAGCTCAGGAAATTACATTTCATGGACGCAGTGACCAACCCCAGGTCCAGCTGCTCAGAAGTGAGCTGGTGGCAAGGCCGGAGCACAGCAGGCCTGGGTGCTGTGGGACAGTGGGCGGCAGGCCGCCGCCTCTGGCTGTACAGCAGACTTGTCTGCTTCCGGGCTCTAGGACCACATCCGTGCCTCCTGCTGCCACGGTCCTCAAGGCGGGACTGCCCGAGACCATCAGGGTCTGCATTGGCCAGGGAACATCTTTGCCATTGTTCCTGTCATTGTGTGGGTTCTTCCTGCCGCTCCCTAGCCAACCACCTCTTCTACAGGCTCTTGGTGAGCAGCTCTGCCACATGGCACCTGCCCTGCCCCTGTTCTTACCACCAGAGGCCAAGGTCTTCCAGCCCTACAGTTCTCAAAGTGGGTGCCCTCTGCCAGCTCTTGTCTGGATCTGAGAAGCAGGGACAGAGCAATACTGGAAACTCGCGAGACCTCCCCTGAGGTTGAGGAGACTGCCTCTTCCCCAGAAGGGCATGCCACCAGGTGGACCCAATCTGCCGGATTTGCCAGCGCTCCTCTGCCTCATCAAGAGTATCTAGGGGTCTCCACCCTTAGCTTTGTGGGAATGAGGTTCTGGTTACCCATGGACTGGCTAGCTCATTATAAACAACTGTGAAGAGGCCCTTACTGGAATAGTTGGAATAGGTAGGAAGTCTCCCTAAAGGTAAGCCAGTTTATACTTGAAAGATGGATCTTCCACATGCTGGTCCGCTCCCCAGATGACCACAACCAGGGCTGTGCACGGCTGACGCTGGGGGCTTCTTTGGGGCTGCAGGGGCCGACACTTGGGCTGCGTACCAGTGCTTTCCCAGTGAAGCAGGCAGGATGGAGCCCGTGGGATGCCAGCATCTGGGGCAGCAGTTTTACCCACTGGACCATGACATGGCCCCCAGTTTACCGTGCTTCAGTGGGAACCTCTGAGTGTAAGCTTACAGCCAAGTAAAAAGTGTTTTTTGTTTTTGGTGGATTTTTTGCATTATCATGATGAACTTAAAAAGATTTTTCTGCATTTTCTTTTAGCTTTCCAGAACACTACAGACACATCAGTTGTAACAAAGCTTCCATCTCGGGTCCAGCCATGAGTGCTAGCCACACCACAGGAATGATAATTTTCCAGGTAACAGGTCACTTGATTTATTTTTGTCGCTGTTTCCCAAATAGGTAAAACCCTGTTGGCCAAAGCAGTGGCAAACCAAACCTCAGCTACTTTCTTGAGAGTGGTCGGCTCTGAACTTATCCAGAAGTACCTCGGCGACGGGCCCAAACTCGTGCGGGAGCTGTTTCGTGTTGCTGAAGAACACGCACCGTCCATTGTATTTATCGATGAAATTGATGCTATTGGGACAAAAAGGTGGGTTTTCTTCTGCCAGCTTCATGCTTAAAGGCAAAAACCACGTAGCACCTGTGGCCTTTCCTCTGGCCACAGCTCTCGTAGTGTCCTCCCTCGGTTCCCGAAGTGCCACCTGCCCAGGGCTGTGAGGAACTGGACATGAACTGGGTCTTGACTGCATGCTCTGGGCCTGGACCATGACATGCCCAGTCGGGATGTGGGACCAGACACCAAGCGTGGAGACATAGTAAATGATGTCATTTCAAGTACAGAAACTGCTGCAAAGAAATGTCATCTCTGATTTAGTTCCCACTAACCCTAGTTCATTCATGCTGCTCTTAAGAAAATAGCACAGGCTTCTCGGAACAGAAATTTCCCACAGCTCTGGAGACAGTTAAGTGCAAGAGACAAGGCAGGCCCTGGCTGAGGTGACTGCTCAGAGCTGTCGTGCCGCCAGCCTGATGACCCTGCAGTGGCAGCAGAGTAGGGAGGACTGGTCCTTCCTCCCCTTCTTGACAGGCACAGTCCTTGCCAGGGCCCCGCGGGTGACGGGCACAGTCCTTGCCAGGGCCCCGCGGGGTGGGGGTGAAGGCCACGGGGTTCCCTAGAAACGAGGATGTCACGTGAGGCCTAAGCAAAGAATGGTGAGGGACTCTGTCATGATGGGCTCCTGGCTGTGCTCACACTATTGCAGGTCGTTTGGCTTTTCATTCCTTCCCTTCTTTCCAAAGATACGACTCCAATTCTGGTGGGGAGAGAGAGATCCAGCGCACAATGCTGGAGCTGCTCAACCAGCTGGACGGGTTTGACTCAAGAGGAGATGTGAAGGTGATCATGGCCACAAACCGAATAGAGACTCTGGACCCAGCACTTATCAGACCAGGTGACGTGTGCTTTTATTTTGTGCTGGGAGGAAAGGGTGGACTGAAAGAGACATGTATTAGGCAAATACTGCAGTTTACCAAAAACAGGTCCCTGGGAGCATTGTACAGTGCTACCCTCCCCTCTGAATTCGTCTCCAATCTTGGTCTTTCATAAATTTTCCCTATTTTAGGCCAAACAAGTTGCAACTTTTCCATAGAAGACCAAAAAGTGATTTTATTTACATCCAGGTAGCACTAGAAAAAGCTTGGTCTTCTGTAATGTTAAGTGCTCTTTTTTTCATGAAATACGGTTGAACTTTGAGAGGTTAAGGTCAGAGGTGTGTGGAGACGCTCTTGCCCGGCCGGGCTGACCGGGCTGACCGAGCTGCTGTGCCCACAGGCCGCATCGACAGGAAGATCGAGTTCCCCCTGCCTGACGAGAAGACCAAGAAGCGCATCTTTCAGATTCACACAAGCAGGATGACGCTAGCTGATGACGTCACCCTGGACGACTTGATCATGGCGAAAGATGACCTCTCTGGAGCAGACATCAAGGTGAGGCCCGGGACGGGCAGGTGCCACACAGGTTTGCCATTACATCCCCAAAATCAATGGCTTTTTGAGGACATTCCTTATAGCCACAGAGATGAGCCCAGGACTTTGGCCAGCTCAGCTAAGCGGGCCCAGGTCGGGCAGAGTGCCTGCTGGGGGCACCGGCTGGGAAGCAGCACCACTGCACACTGCTAGTCCTACATGGGCTGGTTTTATCACAGGTAGGACAGTGCTTCCCGGGGACCAGCACTCCTCAGCAGAGCCGACAGCATCATTGCAACTTAGAAGGCATGGCCCCCAGCCGGCTGACATGGGTCCTCGCGAGCTGAGTGTGTGTCTTTATTGGGGATACACACGTTTTTAGGGTTAAATGAAATGTCCATACAAGGATTGTTTCAAAAAGTTCTTAGGACATGGAATTGAGAATGTCTGTTCTCTCAAATCATTTTTACACAACCTGCATTTTCATGAACTTTTTGAAGTAAATCGTTGCCTTAAGTTTCAGGCTGTCATTTCCTAAGAACATCACGCCCTTTCTCACAGGTAGAGGTGTAAGCAGCCAGGGAGCCACGGCTTTGATTGCATTCCCTCTGTTCTATTTACTCCTGGCTTATTTTCTGAAAGATTTTAAAGTGACTTAATTAGAAGCATGTACACCTTATTTGAAACCAGTACCGAGGGCTTGTTAGAATGAAGCTGCTGTTGTACCGACAGGCCATCTGCACAGAAGCTGGGCTCATGGCCCTGCGGGAACGCAGGATGAAAGTCACGAACGAAGACTTCAAGAAATCCAAGGAGAACGTCCTCTACAAGAAGCAGGAAGGAACACCCGAGGGGCTCTATCTCTAGTGGACCGCAGCTGCCCCGCCTCAAGGGAGGTACAGACAGGGCTGCCCGGGAGCCAGGCCCCAGCTGGTTCTTATTAGACACCCTGTGTGTCCTCGAGTGTGCACGTTCTTTGCTCGCTCGCTCTGCTGCCCAATAAAGAGTGCTCTTTCCCATACAGCTCACGCTCTGCGGAGTGCCCAGCACCGGGAGGTGGGCCTAGCTTCCGGGGGACAGGAGGGCTGGCTGGGAACAGGTAGAAGGAACATGCTACACCTTCTCATGCAGGGCATATTTAATGGCCATAGGCCTGGTTCTTCATACATATAAATAGTGTCACATATATGATATGTAAACCCCAGCCTTCCAAAACGTGAGGCCTCAACCCAGGCACCCAGCACCTGGCCCCACCCCGCCGAGGTCCTAACCCTCCAGCAGGAGATCGAGCTCTTCCAGCGGCAGGCGCACACGCAGCTCCTTCTCCGTCATGAGGTCCAGCACCTCCTGCAGGGCATCGGGGAAGTACTCCACGGCGTCCAGGTACAGAGCCTAGTAGAGACAGGCCTGGTCAGTTCGTGGCCGACAGCAAGAGGAGAGCCTGGGAAGGGAGCAGGCACCTGCTGAGCCTGCCGCCCTCCTCCGCCCCCGGGCTCTTGGGGAAGACACACTCCCTTACAATTCCTGTGCTCACACACCTGGCTACACAGCGGGCCCCAACACTGACAGCGGCTATACTGAGGCCTGGCGGGCAGCCTAGGGGTACCTGACTATGCTGCGGACTGCCACTCACCTTTGCCCATGGGCACTTCTGAAGTGCTCTGTAGAACACACCTTTGCTTCGGTCTTTATTTCCCAAGGAAACCTGGGTTGAGGAACAAAGATACACAGTAAGTAGCACAAACACGGGGAGGTGACAGATGCCCGCTCCATTTCCTCACAATATCACATGTGGTTTCCTCTCCTCCAGGCCACCACACTGCAGCTTAAATAGAAGCACTGAAAGTTTAAATTCTGGTTTGCTTTCCGCTGCTCCACTTCCAAGGTCTTGATCTACCATCCAGTCTTTGAGGGTCTCTTCATCTTTTTACATCCTAGCATTGTCATCTCAAATGGAAAGGCTCATGAGAATTTATAAGATACATACATTAGACTTGTATACAACAGCCACCACTGTTGGTTCCTGACAAGTATTCTACTCACTAAAGGTCACTTGCATGTGACAAAGCCACCCGAAGCAGCAAGAGGCCCACGTGACTTCCGAAAACACTGGGCTGGTGTTGAGGCACGGTGGGGTAAACCGGAACCTCCAACACTACCACCCCACCTGAGTGCCACTTCAGCTCCTGGCTGCTCAGCTTGCAATGCAGGTCCCTGCCAACAAAAGCCCTGCGGGTGGCCCATGTCACCCGTGTCATGTCGCCTGTGGGGGAGGCCTCATTGAGCTCCAGACTCCTGCCATGTGGCTACTGGGAAGTGAACCAGTGGATGAAAGTTATCTCTGCCTCACTGCATTTCAAATAAGTGAATAAATCTTTTAGAGATTTTTAAAACAGTACACTTCTTGGCAATGAATGGAGCAAATGGGGCCCACTACGCTGCCAGGTCCCCGACTCAAAGCCAAGGCAATTCAGACCACAAAGCTTGGTTTACACGCCGGCTAACCAGATCCCACTGTGCGGGGCTTCTAGGTACACAAAGCTGCCTTGGAAATGTCTTCTTACATTCCAGGCTCAGTCTTTTTTTTTTTTTGTTCATAAGAACCTAGAAATTCCTTAAAGTGAAATGGCAAAGCATTTCGTCTCTCATATCAAAATTCTTAGCCCATTTGCCAAATCACTTAAGTTCTAAGTTCTGTTTCAGAAAAGAGCCCCAAAATTACCAGCAAGTGTCTGGAGTAAACACGCAGTTCATGGGCTCGTTCCAAGACCTCGGAGATCTGCCTTAAGTCCCCCAGGGTCCTGTAAGGGCTGGCTAACAGCGTCAAGATGAGGCCCTTCCCAGCATTCTTATGCTTGGTTATTGCACACCCACACCTCATGGATGAAGAAACAAGTAGGGCTCAGCACAAAAATATAGTATAAATATTTGCTTACCAAGAAACTCAAATACATCCTCCACAGCAGGGGACACTGGCCGCCATCGTCCCGCCGCAGTGCATTCTCGAACAGGGCAGCGAGCCGGTGTGTCACTCCCGTCTCGGGGATCGTGGCGTGGACCTCCCTGCCATCCACCCTGTAAGACAAGGCTTGCGTCACATAAGCACGACTCCCTGCGGCAGCACAGCAGCCAGAGATGCTTCTGGAACAGCAAGCAGCAGTCGCTGCAGCAGACAGCAGCAGGGCACGCCCTGCCCCACAGGAGCACAGCACGGGCAGGTGTGAGGGCTGCTGCCCCATGACCCGCCCATCTAGATAGCTCTGGCTCACTTTCTCTCACACACACTCTTTGCCTCCGTTTTCTAGACACCTACCCTTTAATTCACAGCCCCTAGAGTTCTACTTTACAGGAAGGAAATTGAAGGTGGATGAAGACTCACATGGAGGGAAGAAAAAAGCCCATCAAATGAAATATTGCTAACAAGGCATTTCTGTCTAATTTATAAGGTCAGGGTAAAGCCACAGCAAAGATTCCAGGGAGGATAACGAAGCTGAAGCTAGCAGGCTCCTGAGACTCATTTAACTCACGGATAGCCACCACTGGATTAAGCGTAGGTAGCATTACCCCGCAACACTGGGGAAGCTGCCATTTCAGATGCCCGCCTCAGAAGGCCACTGCGTGCCAGCTTCCTGCTCAGGCATCCTGGGACACAGCTGCTGATGGCTCGAGTGCTTGGGCCCCTGCTACGCATGTTTTAGGCACCGAGGTTCAGGCCTGCTATTGGCAGGCATCTGGGGAGTCAATCAGAGGCTGGAGATCATCTGTCACCGCCTTCCAAGTAGATGCAAATAAGCAGGCACTGAACCATGCCACTGTCACCAGCAGTGACAGGCAGTGGCCAGAAGCACTATGAACTCCCTGTGTCTCTGAACCCCCTGACTTCAGAGTGCCAATCAGGTAGGTTCTTTACTCCCATCTGACGAACCTGGCAGAAAAGTGAGGGGACCGGCCCAAGGCTGCTGAGCAGCAGGTGGAAGGGCTGGCCCTGGACTCCAGAGCACCAACGCCCAGGGCCCATGCTCCTCACCAGGTAGCCCTCACGGCAGCCTCTTGGGTGCTGGGGCCATTCCCCAGCACACACACGTTCTCCCCGGAGTCCGGGGGTGCAGCCCAGGCACACAGCCACCAAGGCACCTAACGAGATGCTGCTACCCTGTACACATCTGCTTCATCTTCCAATACCCAGAGCACCGCGGGTCCGGGCCCCGTGCCTCCACGGCTGTGGTCCTAAGACCTTGTGAAGCGCTCGGGGTCCAGGCAGGTTTGCGGACGCTCTGATTACCTGTGCACTGTCTCCACCAGCTTCCGCCTCATTTGCTCAGCTTCAATTGCGAACAGCCAAGGCTCCAAGGGCTTGGCCGACCTGGTGATGGCAGCAAAGAATCTTCTGGTCTTGCTGGCACTGTGGGACTTATTCTGAATCTGCACAAATGACCTCCAAAGCACCTCGTTGCCAGGATACAGCGTGAGGGCCTCCACGAGGGCCGCTCGCAGGGGAGCCAGGGGGTACACACTGACTCGCATGTGGAATCGCAGCAGACCCGTGTGCATCAGCGTGACGGCTTCAAGAACTCTGCTCGGCCCCGGGGGGCCGGCCCTGTCCTCCAGGCCAGAGCCTTCTGGAAACACAGAGCCCTTCAGTTTGACAAGCACCTGCTCATAGATCTGCACGGCGGCCTCGATCCCTACAGTCAGGTACTGGAAGAGCATAAAGCACCTGGCCACGCTGACGAGGCAGGCGACGGACGTGGCAGCAGCTGGAGCGGAGGCACACACCTCCCCCAGACTGTCCTCCAGCACATGCTCGTAAGCCTTCCGAGCCTTCAGGATGTGCACGGCCAAGACCTGCCCGCCGTAGGCGCTGTAGGGACTGCGCTCGGTCAGGCGGGTTAGCACGTGCACAGCCCGGGCCGTGGCAGACCCGCGCGACTCGGCCGAGAGCTCTGCCTCCACCTCCAGTTGGGCGTACAGCAGACTAAGCTCGCAGAGTTCATGGTTCTTCAGCTCTTTGCTTTCCACCAGGCTGAGGGCTGTATCAAAAACTTTTCTGGCATCCTCTGTGTTGCCAAGCAACCACTCCAGATGTGCATACTGCTTCCAGAGGCAAAAGTTGTTGCGGTTCTCTGGCTCCTTAAGTAGATTCTTGGCTAGTTTTTTGCAGTTCCTTCCCTGTGATTTTAATCTCTTCTTATTTTTGCTGTGCAGGCACCAAATGACCTGTAAACCAAAAGGAAAAAAAAACAATACCTCCAGGGCTGGGGTAGCTGTGAAGCCAGCCCCGTGCTACCCCGAGAAAGCCCTGGCAGCTGAAAAGGCCATGGCATTTCCTCCTCATGTGTTTGAACACTGGTGCTCTGAGCAAGGAAAGAAACGAGGACTTCCGCAGGGCACCCAGGTCGATACCCCAGGGTTTCCATCTGAAATCTCCATAAACAATGCTCTCTGAACACACGTGGTGACCACAATATCAGACCTGTGTGTTTAACCAAAGCTTGACAGTATCAGGTATCAAGAGTCAATACTGATGGTGACCAGCAGAGGGCACAACAGTCGATACAGAACAATTTCCAGCCCAGACAGTGAGAGATAAGTACCTTATTTTATCTATGCTAATAAACCCCTAAATCCTCTAACCCTGTTTAGGCTCAACACTAACTGCTCAGATAATCACAGGCGTCTGTTAACACCAGACTCAACACAACTTAGCCTAGAGTCACTGAGGAGCTGGACCGGCCACACCTCCCTGCCAGGGGCCTACAGCAGACAGGGAGACGGGGAAAGCTCTCTGACACCCACAGGCGCCGCAGAGGAAGCTGCTGGGTTACCTTGGCAGTCTCGTACTGCAGCCAGGAGCTACACAGATCAGACTTCTCCTTGCCTGAAAACAAGGGCAGCACCAGGTGGAAGATGTTGCGGATGAAGTCCTCCCCGTCGCGACTGTGACCGCGGGTCCATCGACGACCGCCCAGCGGGTCCATGTGGCCAACACAGCTGACGCCGGAAAACGGAGAGCTGAGGCACGTCAAGGGCTTTGCATCGTGAAGTCCATGGTCAAAGATGCTGTTCTCATCCATAGCCAGGTAGAGGCAGGAGGCAGGAGGCACGAAGCCAGAAGGCACACCCAGGAACTGGAGAAAGGCCTCGATGAGCCGGAACTGAAGATCGGGACTGCAAAGTTTGATCAGGGACTGTCCAATATCATCAAACAACACCTGCCAAGAAGGCGGAAACGCCAAGTGACCCACTGAGCCAAGCAAAGCTTGCAGTTCAATGTACGGGTGTGAATAATTCAATGTCATGGCATTTTAGATCAGCAGAAATTAAGTTGTCCGCAAAACCCAAGAAAAAGCCAGAGGTGACGTGGCTCTGCCCTGGGCGCGCCGGGGCGGAGGCAGGGCTGCAGCAGGCTAAGCCAACAGCCCTCTAGGCCTCGCGGGCAGTGCTGCGTCGCTTCCCAAAGCACCGTCCATGTGAGCTTGCTCTGAGCCACTACAACTATGGAAGGGAAGATAGGAATGCCACGATTGACAGCTTCTGGGTACAAGATAGCTTCAGGAAATGAGAGATGGGCTCAGGCGGGGAAGCAGGAGCGAGGGAAGCCAGCCAGCCACAGCAGCAACAGGCCTCCCTGCCTGTTGGGAGATGTTCCCAGCCGCTACCGTGTGGCTGGGGAGCAGCCAGGGTCTCCGGGCACTGCCTAGCAGCATGGCCTTCCTGGCGCTTAGCAAAGAACATGAGCACGAAGAACGGACTGCCTGGACTGAACTCGGTCGTCAGTAACCCACAGGTTCTCCACCTTCGTCTTGGATCAGACCAATGACCAGAGCTCCCCGCAGCGGCGGCTGGCTCCCTGAGGACTGCCTAGGAACTCCATGAAATCCCCCACACCGCTGAGATCCCACTCCTCCTTAAACCCTCAGCCTCAGCTACCAAAGGGCACTCCCATGGACACGTCACTGTGCGGGGTTTCCCTGAAGTTGCCCTCTTCCCGGTCCCACTCCTGTGCGGGCTCGGTGCAGCCCAGCTGTCCCATCCCAACTCCTCCCACGGGGCTTCACCCCTGCTCGCATGTTATATAAATGCTCCTCATCGCGCAAGAATGTCACCGGGACAAGCACTGTTGCCAGTACCACCGCAGGCACCGAAGCTCCCTAGCTGCACACAGCCTGCTGCTACAAAAGCCTGCATATGGGAGGCCAGTGCGATGGCTCAACTGGCTAATCCTCCACCTGCCAGCATCTCAGATGGGCACTGGCTCATGTCCCACCTCCACTTCTTATCTAGTTCCTGCTTGTGGCCTGGGAAAGCAAAGGAGGATGGTCCAGAGCCCTGGACCCTGTACCCGCATGGGAGCCCTGGAGGAAGGCCCTGCTCCAGACAGACTCAGCTCCAGATGCTGGGCTGTTTGGGAGGTGAGCCAGTGGATTCAGATCCTTCTCTGTCTCTTCTCCGTAAATCTGGCTTTTCAATAAAAATAACTAAATCTTTAAAAAAGATTTCAAAAGCCTCTGGATTCCTATGTGTCCAACTGTAACATGTCATGTGCTCTGGAACTGTCCCTATCTTGTGAAATTGTGTCAATTCAAGGTAACAAAATATCTCTTCATCCTTCATGCGAACACAGAAACTCTAGAGTTGCTGGCCACTAAACAGAATCACGGAGCCACCAGCCGACCGCTCGGGCCACCAGCAGACCGCTCAGGCCACCAGCTGACCGCTCGGGCCACCAGCCGACCGCTCGGGCCACCAGCAGACCGCTCGGGCCACGGGCTCCACGCCTGGCGCACAAGCTTTGTTCCATTTCTGTTTCTTCAACAACAGGTGTTTCATGAACACCAGCTATCCTTCCACATAACAGGCTAAGCCTGACTGTTCCAAAATGGACTCCACATCCTGTCCCGAGTCTTCTGGAGTCAAATTTAGAGTCCCATCTTTCCAGAGCTAGAGTGGGGAGTGGTAAAGCCGACACAGTGGAAGATCTGGGACAATGATTCCTGTTTCCAGAACCTGAGCCCACAGGTTTCCAGGTTAAAAATTCACAGCCTGCCCAGTGCTCTCCAGCAGGTGCCTGCGCGCCCCCTGGTGGTCAGCGACTGTCACGCCCAGTGCTGGCAGGCTGCTCAGCAGGGCCCATCAGACTCCACATGGCCATGAACTCAAGCAGGCTGGCCTTTCCCAAGCCCACACAAGTTCAGGGAGCCCCGGTCACCTTCACTCAGACCACGACACAATGGGGCATACGTGCCTGCCTCTCAGGGTCCTCACAGTCTTCCTCCGTTTGCTTCTTGGTCTTATCAGGGCGCCAGGGCTGCCAATGCCTCTGTTCTCGGGTGCGCTCAGCAGCAAGCCAGATCTGCCACCTGGGCAGAGTCTTATCTCGTATCTCCTGGTCATCCTCTTCTGGCTCATCATCATCCTCATCTAGACAAGAAGGAAACTTCTAGTTCACCTAAGGGGCAAAAAAACAAAACAAAACAAAACCCACCATCGCTACCCAATCTGCCTGCTGGGTCAAGAACTGCGCGGGCAGCTGGAGGGCCGAGTCTAAACCACGCCAGCCTTCCAGGGCACTCGCTGGCACGAAGGGATTCTCCTCCAGTGAGCTGGGGTCCCAGGAGGAACAGGCAGATAAGCGGATGCCATCAGACAGTTTTTAATGTTATCACGGAATTATGATAGAAATATTAGACAGCCCCCACTGCACTAAGAGATTTTTCTACAGTGGCAGAGCCATCAGCTGACTTTCTGGGTACTTTAACAAGTCATATAGATCGACTACCCACTGGTTTGCCTCCCAAATGGCCACGACCACCAGAGCGGGTCCAGTGCTAGGAATTTGATCTGGGTCTCCCACATGGGTGCTACCTCGGCTGTTTTCCCAGGCACATTAGCAGGGAGCTGGATCAGAAGTGGAGCAGCCAGGACGAGAACTGGCACCCATATGGGATGCCCCACCACAAGCAGACATTTAGCCTGCAACACCACAGCACTGGCCCAAGATTTTCTTAAAACATCAGAATGTTTAGCCAGTGGCCTTATAGTTAATTGTTCACTAGAACTCATTAAACAACAACAACAACAAAAACTATCCCTCCAACTTTCAAATAAATAAAATGAATCATTAACAAACTTAAAAATAAGAGGCTGGCCCTATAGTACTACGCGCATTAAGATGCCAACATCCTTTATGAGCAGTGGCTCAAATCCTGGCTGCTCTATTTCTGGTCCAGATCCCTGTTAATGTGCAGGGGTGGGAAACCGGGTAAGACGGCCCAAGTCCCTGGGCCTGTGCCACTCATGCAGAAGACCTGAAGTGCAGGCTCCTGGCTCTGGCCTGACCCAGGGGAGTGAGCCAGCAGACACAAATTCTCTCTCTCTCCCTCTCCCTCCTCTATTCCTCTCTCTTTAGCTTTGCCTTTCAAATAAATAAAATGAACCCTTTAAAAAAGTCACATCGGGATATACTTTGCAGAATGTGTAAAGGCTGAGTCATCTGTAAAGTGCAATATTAAGCAACAAACAGGGTCCATATAAAATTAAACATGCACTTATAATTCCTACACCCACAGGTTTGTGTAGAGGACAGGACTGGAGACAGAACTGACCCTGTGTAAGCTGACTGGGGTGAGACTGTGCTGGACCCCATACTGGCAAGCACACACAAAAATCAGGTCTGGGATCACCTCAGGTGAGGTTTCTTTGGGGGAATCCCCTAATTGAACCACTGGACTCAGAACTCCAACCATGGAATTGCAGGGTCCACGGTCCAACCGTGGAATGCATTAGTCAGAGCTGGGCCTCCTCAGTGCCTTAGACAAAACAGTGGACAGCATATCCAGGTGCACATGGAGAAGACAACAGTACATTGGAGCCTGCAGAGGACACCTGGTACCGTAACAGAGGATGGAGGACACAACAAATTGATCAACTACCCCAGCCAAGTGTTGGCAATAAATAACTGGGCAAATGGAGACACTAAGGTGGACTATGTCAGCCAGTGGATTCTGGAGAGAATTCATTGTGCTAGCAGTGGCAAGACTGGCAGTAATTCAGAACTGTTGGACTATCAAAACCACTTGAGCAGTGCCCTCAGAGAATGCCCACATCAGGGACCCTGAGATGGTTGGGAGGGTGGATGTAGCTTCTCCCTCTTCCTCCAGATACAAGCAAAGACAAGAATGTGGAAACAATGTTCTTACCCACTTTCCTGCAGCACTTGATCCTTTGCACCCCAACTAAGTACATAAAGATCATAAAAATTTGTTTAAAAGAGCCTGCTACAGGCTCCCTGGATTTTGAGTCCTGCCTGCAGCTGCATTCCCAGGGTCATACCAAATGATTTCACAGTTTACACTCTGAAGGCTGGATGTTCCCATCCTTGTGAAAAATGACTTCTCTAGAAACTCCAATCCCCAGAGGTAGAGTACTGCAGGGGAGGGGACACGGCTGCCGGTTCTGACAGGACATTTACTTAATGTACAGTTGGCATTTTGTGGTTTGCACAAAGTTCTTAAGCCACTAGCAGTTTACAAACCATCAGGAAGCAGTAAAAACAAATCCTACAAGAGAGAGCCACATCCCCCTTCGCTGAGAGTGCCTCACCTGGGTTGATGACCACCCAGCCACCGCGCTCCTGCTGGTGCATCCACGCCCTCCAGCCCCGGGCTCCCTTCTCCCCAGCTCGGGGCTCGCCGCTATCCCAGAAGGGCTCAAAGAATTCCACCTGTTCAAGTGCAGAAAGCAGCAGTTAGGCCTACCTTGTACAAAACTGTAGGGCACTGGACAATCAGTGCTGGTGGGCATATGCGGGGCTAAGGGCTCCTGAAATGTCAGCTGTGAGTCTTCAAAACAGATCCATGACACCCCCCAAAACAGAAAAACATCTGGAGGGGTGAGCAACCCCCAAGAGAATCACCCTCCCTGCATTATGGCATTCACATACAAGTGTGGGCTGGACCTACTGACCCTGACACAACATGGTCACCCCGATGGACCCGATGCTGCCGAGATTACACAACCAGCCATGGAGCAGCAAGAAGTGTCTGCAACAGGGGAGGAAGAAGAGCTCCTGGGGCAGCCTTGTGGCCTAAGCTGCTGCCTGCAACAAAGGCATCCCAGGTGGGTGGCATTGTGTGTGTCCCAGCTGCTCCACTTCCAATCCAGCTTCCTGGCTTATGCCTTGCTCAGCTCCAGCCACTGTGGCTATCTGAGGAGTGAACTCCTTCAAATGAACAAACCTGAAGGGGGATGGTGGGAGGAAAGGGGAAGCGGTTGCCTAGTTTTAATCCTGTCAGGTTATTCTACCCAGAGATGGCAGCACTGCCTCCCCACCCCCGGCCCCCAGGGCCCCGACCAATGACTGCAGTCCGGTGGCTTCCAAGTGTTGATGACGGAAAGGGGATGGAAGCTCACTGGGCCCGCCTGTCAGGTCGCTGCCCTCCTAGCATCTAGCCCAGAGCTCCATGCAGTCCTAAAAGGGAGATACCCAGTGAGTACAACGCTCTGTATTTTCAAGGCTGCCCAGCAAGCTCCTCCTTCACTTGCTTGGACACAGGGTCTGCAGCATGTGGTGGCCATTTGCTGGCAATCCTCAACTGCCCACAGAGAGAACACAGGCAGAGCAGTGAACAAGGACAGGGTCATGTCACCAACCGACAGCAGGACTTCCAACGCCGAGCCAATGACCCACTCCACCCAAGACTTTAAGAAATCTTTGGAAGAAAATAACAGGTTCCAACAGGTGCACCGCAGACTACGAAGCACAAGTAATTCCAGCCCAAGTCTAGACATCACCTGCTCCAGGGAGAGCGCCACCTACAGGGGAGGGTGTGAATGTCCAACATGGTGGGCCTGACTGCAGGTGCACACGGAGGCCTCAGGAAGGGGTCCTGGACAGACCACAGTCACTCCTCATACATCTTGCTCTCGGAAGAGTGATGAAGAAAATGAGCGCCCTCAAGAAAGAGAACTCCATTTCTGTTTAATCATGTGCTAAGTGCTTATAACCAATTGGTTTATTCTACAAAAGTACAGACCAGCAGTATCAAACTGTTATTGATGCTGCGCTACTAAGCTTATAACAGCAATGCCACTCAGCTATTAAGGCGACAAGAACACTGCTCTGTAAGGAGCCTTCTCCAGCTCGTCAGGTGAATGGCGGACCATGGACCTTCAGCACCGTGGTCTCCCATGTGCCACAGTTGCAGGCAGTGCCCTCGCAACCAGAGCATGTCTCAGGAAAGGGGTGAGCTAAGTGGGACCTGGATCCTGAGGCACGCTGCTCCTCACTCAGCTGAGTATCGCTTCCACAGCACATTATATTTTCAAAATAACAAAGCATGCCTTTCAAAAAATTTATTTTACTTATTTGTAAAGCAGAACTGCAGAGAGGGAGAAAGATCTACATCCTCTGATTCACTCTCCAAATGGGCAAAATGTCTTGGACTTGGCCAGGTCAAAGCCAGCAGCTTTATCTGGGCCTCCTATGAGGATGCGAGGGCTAAGGGACCTGGCCATCCTCCACTGCTTTCCCAGGCACATTAGCAGGAAACCTGTTTGGAAGTGGAGCAGCCAGGACTCAAACCAATGCCCATCAGGGGTGCCAGGATCACAGGCGGCACCACCACAAATCCAGCTCATCAAAACATGTCTTTAATTACTTGATCTGACTTATTAATAATCAATCAAATAAACATTAACAATCTTCTGACACAACTTTGTCTAGAGGCACATCACAATAAATCATGTGCTGATGACTCATGAAATTCCACAGGAAGATGAGCTCAGCCTCATCTTCCCAGATTGACCACACGTCACACACGTCGTCTTCCAGCAGAACTCTGCAAAGCTAGAAACTGAGATTTCTTCAGCAGAAAAGAGCAGGGATAGGTTTCTAATGTGCACAGTTCTACAATGAGCAATGTTGGCTTATCTAAAAGACTAACTCTCCATTGAGACAGGCACTGACAATGCACCTATATATAATTTCCAACTCTAGCAACACTCTTCAGAAATGGAAGGGTCAACTGGGGGAAATGACACAGGCCCAACATAGTAACTTGTGGTTTAAAATGTCACAACAGGGTGGGTGCAGTGGGGTTCAGCAGGCTATTCCTCAGCCTGCAGCACTGGCATCGCATATGGGTGCCAGTTACAGTCCTGGCTGTTCCCCTTCCAATCCAGCTCCCTGTTTATGGACTGGGAAAACAGTGGAGGATGGTTCAAGTCCTTGGGCCACTGCAACCCTGTGGGAGATCAGAAAGAAGCTCCTGGTTCCCGACTCTGGATCAGCTCTGCTCTGGCCATCATGTGGCCATGACAACGGGAGATCTCTCCTTGTCTCTCCTTCTCTCTGTAAATCAGCCTTTCAAATTGAAAAATAATACTAATACATCTTTAAAAAAAAAAAAAAAGATCACAGCAGGCACCAGCATCACATCATGGCAGGTTAAGTCACGCCATGCTGCTGACATATTGTATCGGAGTACTGGCTCAAGTCCCAGCTGTTCCGCCTCCAATGTGGCTCCCTGCTCACGTGCTGGAAGAAAGCAGATGACCCAAGGACTTAGGCTCCTGCCACCCACGAAGAGACCCAGATGTCATTCCAGGTTCCTGGCTTCAGCCTGACCCAGGCTTGGCTATTCCAGGCATTTAGGGGATAAACCAGCAGATGGAAGCTCTCCTTTGTGTCTTTCAAATAAATGAACTCAATCACTCAGTGAAGCATCACAACTGCTGTCCTAGTAGCAGCAGCTAGCGTTTAAACTACAAAGTAAGGATGAAAGAGACATCAGCGAGCCTACATTTATGAAGGGAGGATGAATCTCCTTTCACCTAATCCAGATTTCAGTACTTTCACTATGCAACTTTCGTTGGATCATTGGAGTACCTCTGAGAAATCATCTTCAGTACTGGAAAATGGTATGGTAATTCTAAAAATATTGAGAGAAAACGAGAGAGAGAGAGACAAGTAGGTACCGTGTAAGCAGACATGGTACCTGCACTTTGGTGGGCACGTCTCGCACGCTGTCAGGTTTGAAGAAGGTGAAGTCGATCATGGCCTGAAACAAAGAGGTAGCCTTCTCCGAGTGGCCAGCCTGCCGCAGGAAGTGGCACTGCTGAACAAAGAGTGCTGTGACCAAGAGAACACAGGGAGAGTGCGGTTAGTCCCACAGCCAGAGACCCCAACTGCTCACGCACACAACGGCACATCTCTGGCCTGGTGTGACTGCTCTGTTTTCAAAGCTGCAATGCATACATGTCCCGAGGTCAAAGGGGTCACAACAGCATTGCAAATAAAGTAATGTATTCAAGGTCTGAAACCATCAGAGATACAAAAAAAAATCACACAGAAAAAATACAACTGGTCAAGGAATGGTCAGGATGTCAGCTATTACATTCTCAAAGCCCACTATTACCAGCAAAGTTACAGAAATCCGATGACATTACAGATTTCCATCAGGGAACAAAGCTCTCATTCAGTGCATCACCAGATGGCATCACACACCAGCTCCATTAACAGGCTCCGGGTGTGCGACTCTGGGTTCATCTTCTTGCAGCACAATTCCATTTACTAAATAGCATGAAGGTGGAGTGAATGTTAATCTGTGGTTAAGATGCCCATGGCTCACACAGAATGCCAGGGTTCAAGTCCTAGCTCCACTCCAGGCTCCAGCTTCCTGCCAATGCAGATCCGGGGAGGCAGTGTTGGTGGCTCAAGGAACTGGGCTCCTGACACCCAGTGGGGAGTGTGGATCCAGTTCCCTGCTCCTGGCTTCAGCCTTGGTTCAGCCCCAGCTATCTCAGGCATTTCAGGAATGAACCAGCAGAGGGGATTCAAACAAAAACATTAAAAAAATAATAAACAGCACTGGGCCCAGTGCAATAACTGAACTAAACACCTCCTGGTGTTCATATGGACATTAGTTTGTGTCCCAGCTGCTCTACTTCTAATCCAGCTCCCTGCTTATGCCCTCAGATAGCAGTAGAAAATGGCCCAAAGCTTTGGGACCGGGCACACACACAGGAGATCTGAAAAAGCTCCTGGCTCATGTTTCAGGCCAGCTCAGCTGCAGCCACTGTAGCCATTTGGAAAGTGAACCAGCAGATGCATAAAATGTTATTCTAGGTTCCTCTGGGACAGCCAAATGTGTTAATAGATTACATCAATAATGTGTACCTATGCAACGATGGCTCCAGTCAAGTGGGACTCTAGCGAGTACATTCCTGTCTGACACTCTGGTACTGAGTGACACACGCACAGCAATGTCAACAGACGAGGCCATTAACAGCCAATGCAGCGAGAGGCTTGACTGTAGTTCCTTGGTCAAAGAGGAAAACTGGAATGCGTTGTCAGTGAACCCTCACCGTACTGGCTCTGATGGCCCCTACATGCCAGGAGAGCTGGGGAAAGGGGGGCAATCATCAGGATCAAGGTTATAATGCTTCTTGGTCATCTCCTTACCAAACATGGCCTCTTCCGTGCCAGGCAACGCCGGGTGAGATAAGACACTGCCGTCCTTCACAGCAGACAAAGTACTCAGGCACTTTCCATAAAGACTGTGAATCTTCGACACTGAAAACGTGCTGAACTGGCTCTGGCAAAACAGAAGGTACTTCTGCCAAAGGGCTGCGTTATTGGGGTGTAAAAAGATGAGCTTCTGCCACTCTTTGACCAGAGCAGGGGGCTCCCAGAACTCGGCACAGAGCTGCAGCTTGGCCAGCTTGAGCTCCACGCTGCTCGGGTTGCTCTCGATGGCCCGCTCCAGGACAGCCAGCTTCTTCTCCAGGAGCAGCTTCAGGGACTTTCTCCGCTTCTCCTGCTCACCTTCCTCGATGGCATACAGCCCGGGACTCCTGATTACCTCATCCTCAACAAGAAAAAACATGGTGTCAATGCAACTGCGGATTCTTATTCAACGCCTTCACAGACTTACGCACAGCCCCAATGGCTCTTCGACCCCTCAAATGAACTCGGACCTTCTCCATAACCACTTAACAAGTAAAAGGCTGGTTCCCAAGGTGCCCATGTCACGAGGCTTATTTGATCCTGTGCCTCCTTCACCTATTTGCCCATCTACTTGCTGATATTTTAAACCTGGATTTATGTATCGATAATTGGCATATAATCCTTGGAAAGCTTTCCTGAAGGGTCAACCTTACCAACAAAATGACCAAAGGTAGGATAAATAGTGCTAAGTGTATGAGTGACTCCACAGGAGGGTCGAGGACAACTCGATGGGGTACCGCAGGAAGGGGGTGCCCAGCTCCACCCAGGCCACCTCCTGAGCAACCCTCCTCCATGCCCGGTGCATCCACTCCTCTCCCTAGATTCTGTTCCAATGCCCCCTGCTCCTAGCACCCCTCCTCCCTCCAGGTGGTGAGCCACTCCCTCAGTCTGTTTCCAATCATACACAGTATCACTGACTACCCAGGTTAAGGTCAGTCCTTACAAGAGGTTTCTTCATGGGACTGTGAGCACTCAGGGCTGTACCCTAACCATCTGCCCGGGGCCAGGGTTCCTCACAGCAGCTCGAGGTGCTGTCCCAAAGCAGGAATGGCACCCTGAGAGACAGGAACCAGGATGTCCACTCACCTGGAAAGCAACAAATGCCATCCACAGCTGAATATCCCGGGGGTTCTCCCGAATTTTCCTGTTGAACTCCTCAACCTTGGCCTTGAGAGCAGCACTCTCTCTGTCCGCCTGTGAGTCAGGCTGCTTCGACTCTGGCTCTGAGGGACCCTGTCCGTGTAACCACTGCGTGGTTGACTGATCATAAATCCCCAGAGGATTCAGCCAGCTTGCAACAGGAGGAGCCACGTCATCTGCGTCCTTCACTGGGATAAACAGTTCGGGCTCAGTGGAGGGGGGCACAGTCTTACTGGTAATGGCGACACCGTCCAAGTTCATCAAGCCCACATTCTTCTTTGTGAAATAGCGCTCAACGTGCTTATGTGAACGCTTCTTTTCTGTGGAAGCCCCTTCCCAAGATATACACTGCTTCTTGGGGTTGATGCCAAGGCAGGAGTCTCCCTTCCTCTTGTACCTTGTATTAGAAAAAGAGAGTTACTGAGAGTGCAGGCACATGCCTCATGATGCGCAAAAGCTTATTAGGCCCAAACCATTACTTCTATCTTTTATTTATTATTATTATCATTATTATCATTTTATGATACAGTTCCATAGGCTCCTGGGATTTCCCTTATCCCTTCCCCAATTCCCCCTCCTCCCCACTGAGTTTCTCTATATCATTTCTAAGTATAGTTCTCCATGCACAGTCATATGTCCATTATTATGGGCATGGACAATGACAGAGTTCATCATCCTATTGTGATACAGTAAGCAGTTTCATTGGGAGTCCATCTTTAGTCTGGAAGTAGAGATGCATACTGCATTGTATCCTCACATCTGGATGTTAGTGTCCACTTCACAGTTACTGTACATCCTCCTATTCCGCCATCTTGACTCTTCCTAGACCCAAACCCTAATGTGAAAGTGAGCTAACTGCAGGCAGATGAATCTGCCTTCCCTTCACACTGGTCTATTCAGACCCGCACAAGGAGTAGCTGCCTGGATTCACTTCCTCCTCTAGCGCTCCACTCCTAACATCTCATGAACTGAAAACCAAGCCAGTCTCCAGGACGTCACAGAAACTCTTCTGGAGCTCTACAACTAAGGTGCCACTGCCACAACACACAACGTGTCGTCTGACCAGCACAGCTATACGCGACAGGCAAGGCTGAGGTCACCCTCCCTACTGCCACACTGTCTCTAAGGGAGGATGCAGAGATCCTGGAACACAGGGACTCCTGGGGCAGCTGTCTGCAGTTCACTTCAAATGTGTCAGGGAAAACAGACGCACGACATGTGATAAAGCCAGTTCACTAACATGTCAATGGTGGAACACAGGGTGGGTACTGAGTGTGCACACAAAACTGTCCCGGTTTCTGCTGCATATTTACAAGTTCTAGAATAAAATGCTGGGTGAGAAGAGGCTGAGGAATGCTGCCTCCAACTTGTCAGCTCCCAGAAAACACTGCCTCCCTTCACGCCGGGCAGCCATGGCCTCCTGGCTGATCCACTGTCCTTGGGCACCAGCCCTGATCCTGTAAATTTTTAGTGATATTAATGAGTTAGGGCTACTGAAATAGTATTAATTAAGGAGAGAAAAACCAGCTTTGTTTCAAGCTGAAACTTAACAGCCGCATCTATCTAGAGTTCAGTTAAGGTTGCTTTTGACTTGAGCAATGGAATCTAATCATCCTGGGAAGAGCTGGGTGTGAGGCTAGACAGGAGTGGAGAGAGCAGTAACGTGTATGTGAGAAAAGCCTGCCCTGGTGCAAACTTTACTGAGGGCCACGGCAGGATTCGGATCAGCTCAGCTCTGGCTGTTGCGGTCATCTGGGCAGTGAACCAATGGAGGGAAGATCTTCCTGTCTCCCCTTCTCTCTGTAAGTCTGCCTTCCCAATAAAAATAAATCTTAAAAACAACAAAACAAAACAAAACAAAACAAAAACCGTCTTCTTTGGCCTCCCATTCCGTGACTCGGTGCTTTCCAGACCTGAAGACTACCTGGGGACAGGGAGCAGCTGTCTTCAGCCTCACTAGTGTCTTGCCAAGTACTCAATATCTAAAGGAGTTAGTAAGTACAAGCATTACTCTTCAATGAGTTATTTTAAAACTCAGTTAGCTTGAAGGTAGAAAGCTGGGGACACACAGTGTCTAAGAGAGCAACTGAGAGAACTCCCCAGGCACTGGCTCACTCCCCAAACAGCCATCACAGCTGGGCCAGGGGTGGGCAGGCTGCACAGGAACTCAACCCAAGCCTCCAAGGTAGATGGCACGCACCCAGCCATTTCAGTCATCACACGCAGCCTCGCAAGGCACCCACAGGAGGCTGGACACATGGCCTTCCAAGGCGCCCACAGCAAGAGGCTGGACATGCAGCCTTCCAAGGTGCCCGAAGGAGAAGGCTGGACATGCAGCCTCGCAGGGCGCCCACAGGAGGAGGCTGGACACGCGGCCTCGCAAGGCGCCCAAGGCTGGGATGGGAGTGCAGCTAGCACACTACCACCACACTGTAATATGGTATGTGGGCATTCCAAGCATCTTAACCACTATGTCAAATAACTGCCCCTCATGTATTTTTGATTGATGGATCAGAAATTTCAAAAACATTACTGAAGTAAATACCCTCACTTATTTTATCATTATGTATGCTGTAAACTTTAAAAAAAAAATCATTAGCAGTTAAGTCTTTTTAAGGACACACATGGAACGCAGATAAATAAAAGGTCCCATCACTCGTTACTTTGTAAAACACCACACAGATTAGACCAAGTGATTTTTGGACACTCCCACCAAAATTAATCACAAGGTATTCTTGGATCCATTCAATCAACAAACACTGTACCATGCCAGGCACTGAAAGCCAAGCACCAGGAGTAGGCAGAGGCTCCACTGGCCTCAGGCAGAAGCTCTCTCTTCAGGACATGAGATGGAATCTCATTGCTTCCTGGCTTTTTAGCTAAGATCAAGTGTGAGATGAAGTCTGTGTCTCCACACGTGGTCGTTCCTAACACTCAGTAGAACCCAGCCACACCACCACACAGAAACACGTTACTTCCCACCAGCGACAACCAGAGAAATACAATGCCTACCTTGCTATGTGGCCTCGGTAGAGTGACTTGTACTCCCAGTTGGCAGGATCAGGCTTCTTGTCTGTCCTGAAGGTCTCTCCAGTCAGAGCCTGAACATCCTCAAGCCAAACAAGGTGAAGTCCAGGGTCGGCAGCAGCGGCACTTCCTGGGCTGTGGATGCAGGAGGGGACGGAGGAAAAGGGAGAGGCGCTTCAGAACTCTGTGACGTACCTGGCATTCTCAGAAACGCAGGCTAGACATTCCCACCGCACATGTGGAGAACTCCCTAGTCCACAGAAATATGTACCTGCCACCGAGAGGGAAAGAGCTCTTCAAAACAAGCACTCACCACAAAATGACACTTCACCAGAAATAAACCTAAGGTCACAGGAGTTTATTTTTTTAAATATTCATTCAAATGATTCTAACTTGACAGTCAAACAGATCTATATGCCAAGGGTTTCTGTGGGAAACACTTGTGCCTAGGGGCACAGCAAAAAGCCAAGTGGAGGCAGTGGCCACCTTCAGAGGAAAACCAGCAACACTCAGGTGTGTTGGGGAGGGTGCTGTCTCCCCTTCACCCAGCCCATCCCAAAGTGTGCACTGTACTGCAGCTCAAAGCAACAAACAGCCACTGCCCTGACTGGCTCAGCCTCTGTGTGTGGTGTCATGCCCACATCCCGCCAGCCTGCAGGAAGGGAACAGTCCTGTGAGTCCACAGCAGGTTGAGACCCAGCCCACTCACACACAGAACCGCCTCGCTGGGAGTCACGTAGGCAGAGGGTTTGCTGGCTCCTACCATCTCTCTTCCTCTAAAGAAATTTATTTTCTAACAAGAAGCCACCCAGACCATCTCAACACCCATAACTGTTGCTCAACCCTTGCTTCTTAGCTCTGCCCAAATACAAAGAAAGCTTCCTGAAGCTTCTAAATCATTCTTGGCAGAAAATATGGGGCAGTGGCATTGCAAGGACACAAAGCAGTAAAAGGCTTCATGTTAAAACACCATGATTTTAACACACTTATCCTACAACAAACATGAGGGGTTTTCTGTCTTCACGAACCAAAGGGACAAGAAAAGGCAGCAGGGAGAGTTGACCAGAAACACAATGATGCATTCTGGAAAGAACTGGAAAGGCAACTGGGAAGGAAAACCAAAGGGCAGCTGCAGAGCACCTGTGTGGAGTCAGCAAGCCCTGAACCCTCCCTCTCAGGGCAGAGACCAGCAAGCAAGACACACTAGGCTCGTGCGACCAATGTCTGCTCCACCCAAGGTGCACACACACTCAGGCCAGGAAAGGGCAAGCAGGGGCCTCGCCTCTGGTGGAGCCGCCACCTGGTCCCCAGGAACCGAGCCCCGTTAGCGTGCCCTCCTGCACTTACCTGCCCTGACAACACGGAAGCCTCTCAGCTAACTGATACCACAGGCCCTAGCTGGAGAAGCAACCCCCTTCCTGCCCCTTCCTGGAAAAGGTAACAACAAGGACAAGAACGAACTTCAGTGACCCACCAGACTGAAACATGCTATCTGCATCATAAGCCACCAAGAGGTTGTTTCACTCTGAGGGTGAAGCACCGGCTGGCAGGAACTGGCTTCAAGTTCTAATCGCACTTCCTATGTGGTTTGGGGACATTCTTTAAAATCCTTTTCCTCAGCTACAGAAAAGGATAAGTCACTAAAAGGTGAGTTTTCAAGCTATTTTAACTATATCTTCTGAAGTCTCACTAAAAAAATTATTTATAATCATTCTTCAGCAGAAACCCACAGGACGTCTCTGCAGTGGGCTGGCTAAGCGCCGGCGCCACAAGGGATGATTCTGGCCAATTCACAACTGCCCTCGCTCCCTTGCTCCTTCCTAACGGGAAGCTTGGGTTGCAGGACAACAACCACGGGATGCACAGGTACGAACTCTAGGATCCCCGGAGCCACAGGGGGCTGCACCCCACTGCCTACACCCCACTGCCCAGAGGCCCTGGAGTCAGAGAGGCCTGCACCCCACTGCCCACACCCCACTGCCCACAGGCCCCGGAGCCAGAGGCCTGCACCCCACTGCCCACAGGCCCCAGACCCACACAGGCTTGCACCCCACTGCCCACTATGGATCCCAGGAGACCACCACACACAGGACAAAAGAAACAATCTCAGAAGAGTTAGAAACATCTCAACAACATGCGTTTTTTGTAAAGTTTGCCCTGAAGAGGCACTTAAATTTACTCTTGTAACAATAATATGTCTGTAACAAACAATATGTTAAATTATCAGTAACTCAGGGAATTCACCACATATTGCTCAGCTGACTGGTAAGCAAGGCACTGCCCATGGAGGGGAGCGACAGCAGGCAGAGGGAAAACGCGGCTGGCACCTAAGCTGTGACCGCTCTAACAACCTCAGCACGCTCAGCAGAGAGCAGAGTGAAATGTTGGGGAGACACAGCACCCCCAGGAGAGGGAGCCCAACACTGCAGTCAGGAGCTGTTTTACACCTTCAGCATGGCGCTCCTAAACCAGGGAGGGAGGACGGAGGCAACTCCCCAGCAAGGAGTCCCTGGAGGGGAACATCAGCAGGCCCAGCTCCCACCTCTGAAGAACCACCCCACCCCCCAGACTCTTGCTCTCAATCAGACGCCAATATAACTACTACTCTGTTTAGTCAACATTACTCAGTCACGTCCATGGGGTTTTTTTTTAATAGTACTTGTCCTTTTCTTCTTACGTTCCTCTGGAGGTACAGCTCCCTTGTGGCTCAGTGCCTAATGTGGGCCAACAACCAAGGGCGAACCCTGGGATCTCGAGTGCCGCAGCCCCTGAGAGTGCAGCCTACCTTGGCTTCCCAGACGCCCTCCTGCCGCCTCGGGAGGAGCCGTCCTGCTCGGAATCCGAGCCCGAGGCCGAGCCGCTGCTGCCCGACCGCCCACGCTTCCTCTGGGACTTCTCCCGATGCCGATGCTTCCTTCTGCTCCTTCTCTCCTTCCTCTTCTTCCTACTCGCCTGTGTGGGCTTTTGATCGCTGCCACTCTCATCGGTACCCTCCAATTTCAGAGAATCCCTATTTGGGAAAACTAGCTTTAGAATTTTCAAGAGACACTGGGAAAATAATACGTAAACAAGTAAGTAAACAGGCAATAAGGAAAACTCCAAAAATACTGTTTGCCTATTTGCTACAGCATCTACCTGAATTACAATTTAAATACTTTAAAGACTTAACAATTAGATCTAGACAAAAACAAATGAAGAAATTCTTAGTAGTTTTTAAATACATATTTTGCATGTAAATAAGGACAATTCAAAAGTCTGTAAAAACAGAACTAAAACCTAAGTTCTAGGCAAGCCCACATTTCCCATCAGAGTGCCCACTGGAATCCAGTTCTCCTGCTTTCAATCCAGCTCCCTGGTAATGCGCCTAGGAAAGCAGACGGCCCTCGACCTCAGGCCTCTGCACCCGAGACTCGGAAGGCGCCCCACCCAGCCCTGCGACTCTGCCTTCCAAATAAATATACACAAAACCTTAATGTATTTTGATACAAAATTTTCCTGAAATCAACAACACACTTTCATGAACTTTCAAAAAATCTTCATCTTTAAGTGAAAGCATTTACCATTTACTTTATCAAATATAGTATTTTTAGAAATAACTGTAAAAAATCAATTTATCTGAAAGGTAGAGTTACGGGGTGGGGTGGGCGAGAGGAAATCTTTCCTCTGTTGGTTCCCTCCCCCAAATGAACAGAGCAGCGGCTGGGCCAGGCCAAAGCCAGAAGCCTGGCACCCCATCTGGGTCTCCCACACGAGCACAGGGGTCATGCTGTCCCAGGCCCATAAGTAAAGGAGCTGGACTGGAAGCGGAGCAGCTGCGATTCCAACGATGCTCACGTGGGATGCTGGTGCCACGGCGCAGGTGATGGCTTAACCTGGTGCACCACAGTATTGGCCCCTCAAACACAGTATTTTTATAGCAACCTCATAAAAGATTTATGCTCAGTGTCACGTATCATGTTAACATGTCCTTACTGTAAAACAAAGGTTTGATTACGGTCCCTGTCGCGGAAGCCAACAATGAACTCTTGCAAACAGCCTCTTGGACATCAGCTAGTCTCCAGTTCCAAAGGCTCCACACACACCGAGGACGGGGCTTTGTAGGATTCCACCAGATTAACACAACCACAGCACATCTAGTCTCCATTTGTGTGGAAGTGTATTTTTTTAATTCCATGATCTTCCATAAAACCTTTCACAACTGGATATATTCTGCTTACCCCGATGAGAACAATTTTATCCCATAATTATAAGCTCCTCTTATTTCTACAGGAAAGTTAAAAATGTCAACTAGAGAAATACCCGAGCTACAATAAGCACCCTAAGGCCCCAGGAGGTCAGCCGCGGCCTTCACCAGCACAGTGACCCGACTCCCTCGCAGCTCCCACACAGGCGCTAACTGTGGCAGGCCCTCACCAGGGCAATGCAGAGGGAGCCATGAGTGATGGGTACAAGGGAGGTAAAGGGGAAGGGCCCCAAGATCACTCAGCAGGTCAGACAGCGAGCTGACGAGCTCCGCTACAGCGCCTCATCTCAGCCAAGCTGCAGAGAGGGAACAAAGACCAAACCCCAGGTGAGAGAGTTACCTTGTCAACGGGACCCCGCCGCCAACCACAGCTGCCGGCTTCTCAGCCTGGTGGGTCAGCAACGTCAGGCTTTCAACAGAAAAGCTTGGGTTGCTCAGCCAGTCTAATTCTGCACATGCAAAGAGATAAAAGATCAATGAAATTAGCTCAATGTGATCTCTAGAGCAAGAAATCCATCTATCTTATAAAGTGCCGTCTTAATTCGAGGTCGCTATCAGACACGTGGACAAGCACATGCGCTAGAGCACTCCCACCTGCTGGCTCACAGCCACAACGGCCAGGACTGGGCTGGTGCCAGGCCAGAGTGGCAAACCTGACCCAGCTACCCAATGCTGGTGTTGCAGGTGGAGGTTTAGCAGCTAGACCACAATGTCACCCTTCCCCTTCCCCCCACGCCCTTAAAACTGTTGCTGTGGGGCCTGGTGTGGTAGCCTAGTGGCTGCATCCTCACCTTGCAAGCACCAGGATCCCATATGTGTGCCAGTTCATACCCTGGCTGCTCCACTTCCCTTCCAGCTCCTTATTTGTGGCCTGGATAAGCAGTGGAGGATGGAGAACGCATTGGAACCCTGCACCCACATGGGAATACTGGGAGGAGGCTCCTGACTCCTGGCTTCAGATCAGCTCAGCTCCATCCAGCCTTTGTGGCCATTTGGGGAGTGAACCAGCAGACAGAAGATCTTTTTCTCTGTATATCAACCTTTCAAAAAAAAAATATACATCTAAAAAAAAAAAAAACTATTGCTATGTTGTGGCAAGGCTTCAAGGAATGAAGGTAGGAACAGGGCCCAATGTGGTAGCCTAGTGGCTGAAGTCCTTGCCTTGCTTGCGCTGGGATCCCATATGGGCACCAGTTCATGTCCCAGCTGCTCCACTTCCCTTCCAGCTCCCTGCTTGTGGTCTGGGAAAACAGCAGAGGGCGACTCAAAGCCTTGCTACCCTGCACCCGTGGGAGACCTGGAGTAGGCTCCTGGCTTCCGATTGGCTCAGCTCCGGCCATTGCAGAGCACTTGGTGAGTGAGCCAGCAGACGGAAGATCTTTCTCTCTGTCTCTCCTCTTTATAAATCTGACTTTTCAATAATATATATATATCAAAAAAAAAAGGCATAAAAATGGGGAGTTCAGTTCCCTGCTAACGCACCTGGGGAGACAGTGGAGGATGCGCCAAGTGCTCAAGCCCTGCACCCACATGGGAGACAGGAGGAAGCTCCGGCTTCGGACTGGCCCAGACCCAGCAGCCATTGCAGCCGTTTGGGGAGTGAACCAGCAATTGGCAAACCTCTCTACCTATGTATTTCCCTATTTCTTTAATTCTTTCAAATAAATAAAATTTTTTAATCTTAAAAAAAAAAAAAGCAGAGTAAAGTAAAACATTCAAGCACTGAGGAGCTCACAGCTTGGGGGCTGCTGCTCTGGCCATAACAGGTGTACGGTGTGCCTGTCCATTGAGCCCACAGGTCAAGGACAAGCCTTCAGTGCTGAACGAGTAGCCCTCCACACTCCTTCCCAAAGGTGATGCCCCTTCAGCCTTGGCCCAGCTCCAACAGCGCAGAGCAGAGCCCCTCACTCCCCCACCTGTTCCCTGACTTGCCTGTCCAGGAGTTGAACCGCTCCTGAATCCAAACTCTGCACCCACCAACACTAACACTATCTTACACTCTTTAGTAACATGTCAGTGTGAGAAGAAAATACAATGTTTCTATTTATAATAGCACAAGAGTGGAAATGGTCCAAGTGTCCTTAGTAGGGGACCAACGGATAAAGTATGTGACATCCATTCAATGGAGTTCTGAGCACCAACAGAGAAATACATAAAAACAGCTAGATTCAGTACTCTTCTGTCAGAGCGATGTCTAGACTGAGGGTAAAGACAGAATGGTAGGTATTTAAGGGGGCCCGTTGTGATGGCTTAAATGGCTATTCCTCCCTCATAAGCACTGGGATCCCTTATGGACACTGGTTTGAGTCCCAGGTGATCTACTTCCCATCCAGCTCCCTACTCACGGCCTGGGAAAGCAGTAGAGAATGGTCCAAAGCCTTGGCATCATGAACCTGCATGGGAAACCTAGAAGAAGCTCCTGGCTCCAGGCTTTGGATCAGTTCAGCTCTGGCTAGTGTGGCTATGTGAGGAGTGAACCCACAGATGAAGGATCCGACTCTCCTTCTCTCTGTAAATCTGCCTTTCCATTAAATAAAATAAACTGGGCCTGGCACAGTGGCCTAGTGGCTAAAGTCCCTAAAGTTCTCGCCTTGAATGCACCAGGATCCCATATGGGCGCCAGTTCATATCCTGGCTGTTCCACTTCCCATCCAGCTCCCTGCTGGCCAGGGAAAGCAGCAGAGGACGGCCCAAAGCCTTGGGACCCTGCACCTGCCTGGTGGATTGAAAACTTTTCTCTCTCCTTCTCTCTGTAAATCTGCCTTTCCAATTAAAAAAAAAAAAAAAGGCCAACTATTGGCCTGTCCACCCTGCAAATATTTACTGAACACCTACTACATTTGAACTAAGTATGCAACAATGAATCCCGGCAAGGAAAACCACACCACGCTCATCACCAAGGAAATTATTCAGGGCTAGAAGTGTCACCAACAGGCGAGTCTAAGAACCAGCAGAGCACACTGCCACAGCCTGAGGACGCCTCTAGAACTTGCACCCTCCCAGGTCCAATACCACCCAGGCTTGGGGTGTCCACTGACGGAAACCCGACCGGTACAGCATGCATCTTTGGGGCCTGACAGCTGAGCCTCCACCAGACACGGCTGCTGCACTTCAAAGACCGGCAGAGCCAGCTAGAAGGAAGCGGGGACCCTGGCCCGTCGGGACCACTTCCCACGGCCCGTCGACCTGCAGGTCTCGGCTGCTGAGCTCCTTGACCCGGCTCTGGTTCTGAGGACCGTGCAAGTCTAGAATAAAGGGCAGCTGGGCTCTCTACATCGGCTGTCCCCAGGTGGCTTCAGTTTTACCAGCAGCGCTCCCGGGTTGTCAAGACCACCTCCACCTGGAGCCCTACAGGGCTGCTCGAGGCTCAACCAGGAGACAGGATAAGGAGCTCAGAAGCGCAACAGGAAAAGGGATAAATTCCCGGGAGAGCACTTGCAAAAATTTCGCGGACAACTAAGATGACAAGTATCTGGGGGACTAAAAAAAGAAAACTTGGAAACCCGTGCAGCGATAAGCCCTTCCCACGGCCTTCGTGAAGACCCCCGCGCAGGAACCGATCTCCTTCTGCCCCGAAACAAGCCTCTCCGGACTTGCTCAAGCACCGCGGTCCTCACAACACGTCCAGCGGGAGCTGACAGGTGTCTCCCCTTTAAACACAGAGCGCCTCAGGCCTCCACCACTCCGGCAACACCTGGCCTCGGCTCCCAGGCCTCTCCCCTGTCTTCCTCACGCTCCTACCACCCTCCGCGCTGCCTGCCCCCCAACAGAGACCCCCCGGCCTGCAAAGCCGGAACCCCGAAACCTGCGGCCCTCCCAGAAGGCTGTGCTGCGCCGCGGAGAACTCTGGGATACAATGTCCGCACAGGCCCAGCCCCGGGCCCGTGAAACGGCCTCTCGAGCCCACAGAGATAATTCTGCGTTCTTACCTTTCCTGGCGCTCCCACCCTCAGCGGCCTCCCTCACGCCCGCAAACGCCGGGAACAGCGCCATCGCCCCAGCTGGCACAGCAGTTCCCCGATACAGAAATGGCGGCGGCAACCGGACGCCGGTTTGAAGGTTCCGCCGTCACGGTGCATGCTGGGAAACGTGGCGGCCAGGACCCACGGTGGGGGCGGAGAGCTTGGGGCGGGGCCCGCGGAGGGGCGGGGCTAGGAAGGGTCGCTTTCTTGACACTTCAGGCCAGCGATTGTGTGTGTTGTAACAGCAAGTTCAACTTTGAGCCATGCAAGAGACCCACACCAAACGGGTTAGCGGCTCAGACACCCCAGAGAGACGGAAGCCTGCGAGAACTTAGGGGGTCCCAAGGTCTCTTTCAGAGCACACCTCTGCCTGCCTGTAAGCTAAACCTGGGCAAAGCCTTCTACCAGAAATACAGGAGCTTAAGAGCGTGCCATGGCCCGTGGCAGCAGTCAGCCAAAATCAGAATGCAGGAAACTACAGAACGCCAATCACCGAGTTTCTCTGAGGAATTCGGTGACAGTGAGAGTGCAAGACAAACGCAAATCGAAGTCAACACAACAACCCACTGTGATTCTTTGTGTTTAAAATGTGATTTGAAAGGAAGAGAGAGATACAGCCTCTCTGATTTTCCATCCGCTGGCTCACTCTCCGATGGCTGCAACGGCGGAGACTGGGTTAAGTCAGCCAGGAACAGCCAGTCCACCTGGGTGTCCCAAGTACTTGGGCCATCTTCTGCTGCTTTCCCAGGCGCCTTAGCAAGGGGCTGCATGGAAGTGGAGCAGGGAGACTCACCCCAGCGCCCACATGCGCGTGACTTTCCCTGCTATGACGCTAGGTGATTCTTGTTAATTCTGCTAGGTGGAACCATCAAAGGCACTGAGGTTGCAAACTGATTTTTTTTTAAGCTTAACAATAAATGGTAGTTTTGAATAAATCAAATGTTAACCTTTTAAATGAGGGATTGATGGGCAGGCTTTGGCTAGCTAAGACATCGCTTGGGATGAGCCCATGCGTATTGGAGTGCCCATCTCTGCCCCCAGTCTCGGCTCCTTAACTGACACATATGCGAGAAGGCAGCAGGCGATGGCGCAGGAACTTGGGTGCTTGCTGCCCATGCGAGAGCCAGGTGGGGTTTCAGGCTCCCCGCTTTGGCCTGGCTCACCCCCAGGCACTGTGGACATTTGGGGCATGAGACAGCAGAGAAGTGCGCCCTCTCTCTCTCTTCCTCTAATTCCTTCTCAAGCAAATAAGTAAATATGCATATTTAAAGATTTATTTATTTTCATTTGAAAGGAAGATTTACATACAACAGAGAGGAAAGACAGAGAAGTTTTCCACCCATTGGTCCACTCCCCCAAAATGCCTGCATTGGCAGGAGCCGGGCTGATCTGAAGCCAGCAGCCAGGAGCTCTTGGGTCTTTCACATGGAAGTAGAGTATCAAGGACTTGGGCCATCCTCTACTGTCTTCCCAGGTCAGAAGCAGGGAGCTGGATCAGCAATGGAGCAGCTGGGACTTGAACCGGCATCCATGCCGGGATGCTGTTGCTGTAGGCAGAAGCAAAACCTGCTCAACACATTCCCCAATAAGTTTCTTAGATATATTTTTTAGGGGCAGCACTGTGGCACCAAGGCTGAGTCCTTGCCTTTACACCTGCATCCCGTGTCAGAGTGCTAGTTTCAGTTCAAGCACCTGTGCTTTTGGTCCAGCTCCCTGCTAATGTGTCCTCGAGGGCAGCAGGCAATGGCCCAAACGCTTGGTTCCTGCCACACACAGGGCAGGGGAGGGCAGAGGCTCTGGTCCCTGGCTTCCTCCTGGCTCAGCCCTGAGTGTCCGCACCATTTCGAGAATGAACCAGAGAAGTTAAGACCTGTCCCTCCCTCTGTCCTTCAGGTGGGTGGGAAAAAATGAATAAATGTATTTAAAAAGAAAAGGCACATTTTAACTACATAGACTTAAGACTTATTTTCATTTGAAAGACAGATTTGCAAAGAAGGAGAGAGAAAGGGGCCATGACAAGGAAACATTAAGCCTACAGAAGGATCAGTAGACTGAGACCTGGTAGTATCTAGCATCAAAGACACCGTCCAGATGATACAGTGCTGGGCAGCTAGTTCAGGGTTGCTGGGGTCCGTGTGATGGGTGTGGAAGACAGGAAGGTGTGAAGAGTATAGTTCCTTTGCAGGCAGGGTCGCAAGGAACTTCCTGCTGTGTGGCAAGGCCCGGTGGATGTCTCTACAACACCTGAATGCAGCTCTGCCTCCCTTTGCATGGACACCGGACAACCCCGCTGAGTATTCTGTAATCTATTTAGGCATTGTCTGCCTCTGCGGAGTTACTGTTAAACGTCAGTAGGAACTTAGAAGCTAATGTTGCTAGTGCCGTTTTCAGCCAAAGAGCTATTATCGCTGTTAGGGCTGCGTCCTGTGGCAATATGTTAATCAAGAGTGTTAACTCCCCCTTTTTGATCCTATGCTAATCTTTTAGGTCCCTTCCTTCCTTGACTGTCTCAAGACCTAGCTGTAAAGTAATTGTGGTAGGAATGTGCTACTGACTGATATGCATCATCTATTGAAAACCTTTTCCTAGCCAGGCACCAGTTGGTTAACATTCTATCCTTAGGTGAAACAAATGGCAGAGTTATCTTTGGAAACACCCACTTGACCATGACGTAAAAAGTCTGAGCCAGAGTTTGACTGATTTTGTATAAATAAAGCGGACAGCTTTTGTGCGTAGTCCATTATGATGATGAAGAGTTACTAGTGGTCCGTCTCTTTCTTTCTTTCTTTGCGCCTCATCCATGCACCCTTCGCGAGTTCCGAACTCAGCTGGAGCTGGACTCCGGCACAGGGTCATGGGTTTGGAAGTTCTAAACGACAGAAGGAATGAGTGAATGAAGGCATAAGAGGTCATTTGCACTGCCAGTGACACCGTCTCTCCTGCCCAAGGTTTGTCCCATGGTTGGTGTTTTTCAGTGAACTGAGAACATGCTTAAATGGAATAGTTCATCCCTTTGAGGACTGAGGCAGGCATAGAGGCTTTTTAAATTAGAAAATAAAATATAAGTCAGGGCCAACATTATGACATCATGGATAATGCCACCACCTGCAATGGTGGCATCCCACATGGGTGCTGGGTCCTGCCCCAGCTGCTCCACTTCTGGTCCTGTTCCCTGTTAAGGGCATGCAGAAGCAGCAGAAGATGGCCCCAGTGCTTTGGTCCCTGCTACCTGCATGGGAGATCCAGAAGAAGCTCTGAGCTCCTGTCTTTGGCCTGATGCAGGACCCACTCCTCTGGTCATTTGGGGAACCAGTAGATGGAAGACCTCTCTCTCCCTATCTTTGTAACTCCGACTTTTAAATTTTTTTTTATTTTTAAAGATTTATTTTCATTTGAAAAGTAGAAGGAAAGATAGGGAAGGTCTTCCATCCACTGGATAACTCCACAAATGGCTGCAACAGCCAGAGCTGAGCTGAACTGAAACCAGGAGCCAGGAGCTTCTTCTGGGTCTCCCAGATTGATGCAGGGTCCCACAGCTTTGGGCTGTCCTCTATGTTTTCCAGGCATAATCAGAGAGCTGGATTGGAAGTGGAGCATTCAGGACATGAATCAGCACCCATATGGGACACACCACATGATGGAGGATCTGCCTATTCAGCCATGGTGCCAGCCCCTTAATATTTTTTAAGATTTATTTTTACTTATTTATTCATTGAAAGGCAAGAGAGATGAAGCTTTTGGCTCTTGGCTTCAGCCTGGCTCACTCTTTGGGAGTGAACCAGTGGATGAAAGACACTTTTTCCCTCTCTCTCTCTCCCCCAGTTTCTATCACTCTGCCTTTCAAGCAGGTGAAAAATCAACATTTAAAAAAGAAAACTCCAGAAGGAGTCCTCATTTATTGCCAACTTAATTTGCTGCAAATAAGGAAAATCACTTCCAAAGCAGTGGAAAGGAAATGAGCACCTTTTCTTTTCGGGGAAATGAACATACAAATGGGGAAGTTCTTGTTATCGTGCAGAGGTGGGCACAAGTTCTTGCAGGTGTAAGTTCAGAAACATTCACCAACATAGGTTTCATGGTACAGGAATGAGGCCTACCCACCTCCTGGGGCAGAGATCTCAGCAGTAAAACAAAGGGATGGACGCTGCCTTGCACACTCACTCGCACCTGTGCAGGGTCTGGACCGGTTCAGGGTGGCTGGTGGCTGCCTCCGTCCGCAGACCATAACTAAAAACCTGAAAAACAACCTGAGAGAACATTGAGTGCTTTGGAAGGTTCAGGGTCTCAAGGTGGGAATGAGTCCAAGAAAAGATGTGAGTTCCTGGGCACTGGCTGGTAACATAAGGAGCCCTTTGTGCTCAAGGCTAAGCCTGGGATACAAGTTTGGAAAGGTTTCAAAGGTGACCTGCATCTTCTTGGGAGGCTCGCTCGTTAACTAGCACTGCTTCCAAAGTCATCTGAAGGTTCAGCTTTCGTTGGGATGACAGCTTCAGGGCTGGGAAAGCAGTAGAGGGTGGCCCAAACCTTTGGGACCCTGAATGTGCGTGGGAGACCTGGCTCCTGGCTTCATATCAGCTCAGCTCTGGCCATTGCAGCCTTTTAGGGAGTGAATCAGCAGATGGATGATCTTTCTGTCTCTTCTTCTTTCCATAAACCTGATCAGCCTTTCCAATAAAAAAAAAAAAATCTAAAAAGAAAGAAAGAAAGACAACACGCGAAACGCTGATTCAGCCAAGATCACACACCACATGCCGATGTCACACACATGGATTCCAACCAGGAACCCCGAAGAGTCAAGTGCAAAAGTCGTATGTGTCAAAAGACAGCAAATGCAGAGACGTCATCTGGCTCTGTCATTCTGGTGTAGGGCAACACTTCATTTCATATGATAGTGCTACGTGTTCTAACAAGCTGGGGTCTAGAATTCAGTTGTGTGGACAGAAAGGGGCTTAAGAAAGCAGAAACAAACAACTCCATCAGTCATGTCAAGGTGACTCTCCCTGTAAGGGGGGAACAGGGAGACAGAACAATAGAAAAACAGCAGACTGATTAACACCAGGTTACTTTAGCTTTTCCAAAATGATTAAAACAAAGGGAACCTTATTATCATGTCAAGGGAAATGGGTCTGTTCTCTCTCTCCTGGTGTCATGGAAGGTTCCTCTAACAGCTCAGTTTTTGTTTGCTGATGTGAAACTTCAGCATTTTGATTTTTAGTTTGGTCTGTGGGAACCTGGTACAAGAGCTTAGTCCCTAACCATGGCCTCCTGCAGCTTTTAATTGAACAGAGGACAACCAGCAGCACTGGGCAGCTGAACTTGGAGGGCAGGATGAACTTGGCCCTTCCACATCCCCAAGAGACAGACCTACTTGCTCAGTTCTTGACAAAGGAGGAGGAGCTCACTACACAGCAAGGGAGAAACCAGACGGCTGAGGGAGACAGACTGTGTGGAAGCCCAGGTCCCAGAAGAGCGAGCTGCAGTCACAGATCTCCCTTCCTCTCTGCTAATAAACAAGTATTGGAAAAATAAAATCACCAGTATTCAAATCAAGGCTTTCAAATTCAATAACCTCAGCAATGAAAGCCACCAGGTGGGGTCATCCAGGTAAAGCAATTTCACCTGTGGAGTTCTTTCCACCTGTGGAGTTCTGTCCACTTGCATCACTGGTGATGGCTCCACCGTAGCTTGATCGGCCAAAGCAAAAGAGAAGGCAAGGCGGGGGTCAACGGTGGGAAATTCATCTCCTGATTTTCTCACTAGTCTCAAATGTCTAGCCGACTGGTTCCTCGGGACCAGGGAACACAGAATGTCATCCAGTGCCTCAGAAGAGCGGCAAACAGTGGAAGGCAACTTCTCAGCATATGGGTTGCGCAATCCGTGGGGGATTCTGTAGAATGTGCTGCTATTAAGGCTTCCTCCTTGACCTTCAACTTAATTACCACTATTGAATGTTTAGCGTTTAAAAAAAAAAATACACGTCGCTTATTGTGCTCACAAATCAGTCGTTCAATAAATGCCAGCATACATATTAAATTATGTTAATGTTTAATATCTCTCCTGAGCAGTCAAATGTGCATTAAAAACTAAAATTAATCCCCACTTTCTCTCTCTCACACTGTCGTGTAATGTTATGTTACATAGCGTTCTAATTGGCATTTGGGGCTGTGTGTTAATGAACTTGGTGATTTCTTTGCTGTCGTGGGTGTTACTTTCTTCAATTACTGTAAAACTTTCTTAAGTTGTGGATGACATCCTGAGTAATCAGATGAGCAGTGCTGGGAGATGTTTCTGCAAGCGGGATTACATACTGAAAATGAAAGACCACATCAGTACGTGTGACAGGCCACCCTGGGCTCCATGTCAGTGGGCTTCTGACAGTACTAACATGGAGACATCGTCCTGCAAACTTTCACAGCTGCCAGAGGTGACTGCCATGCTTTGCATCACTATGCCTTTGATTTCTTTCACTGTTGATTAAGCACTATCTGGTTCCTAGCTCTGCTCCGAGATGGTTTGAGAGCACTTCACACAAAGAAGACATTCCCCAAGGGGACTTTTCAATCCTCTGGAACCTCAGATCATTGCCAGGAGAGGTGCCCCAGCTAGAACGTGATACCCCAGGCAGCTGGATGAAGCCTGCTATCCAAGTCGCAAGTGGGTGAGGCTGAGCAGAGAAAGGTCAGAGGAGGCCTCACCTGGCAGTTCCCCCAAAGGCTTCTAAGAGCCAGGGCTGAGCTAGCCTCAAGCCAAAAGCCAGGAACCCAATTTGGGTCTTTCCTACGGGTGGCAGGGACCCAAGGAATTGAGCCTTCACAGCTGCCTTACAGTGTATACGTGAGCAAAGCCAGATCAGAAGTAGAGAAGCTGGGATTTGAACCAGGCACTCTGATACGGGAGGCAGGTATTCCAAGCAGTGATTTAATGGCTATACTATACTAATGCCTATGATCTTATTTCAACTAAGATTTTGTTATTTATTTTTATTGGAAAGAGATCAGATTTACAGAGAGAAGGAGAGACAGAAAGATCCCTCATCTGCTGGTTTACTCCAAATGGCCACAATGGCTGGAGCTGAGCCGATCCAAAGCCAGGAGCCAAGAGTTTTTCTTGGTCTTCCATGTGCACGCAGGGTCCCAAGGCTTTGGGCCATCCTTGACTGTTTCCTAGGTCACAAGTGGGGAACTGGATGGAAAGTGGAGCAGCTAGGACATGAACCAGCGCTCATACGGGATTCTGCCAGTGGCAGGGTGAGGACTTAGCCATTGAGCCATTATGCTGGGCCTGAATATTTTAAGATTTATTTATTTTTATTGGAAAGTCAGATTTACAAAGAGAAATATCTTCATCTGCTGGTTTACTCCCCAAGTAGCCACAATGGCTGGAGCTAAGCTGATCTGAAACCAGCAGCCAGAAGCTTCTTCCAGGCCTCCCATACACTGCTTACCAGGCAACAAGCAGGAAGCTGGATGGCAAGTGGAGGAGCCTGGATACAAACTGCTGCCCATGTGGGATCCCGGCGTGTTCAAGGCAAGGACTTTAGGCACTAGGCTATCGTGCTGGGCCCAACTTTGGTTTTGATGCCTGAATAGTGGGATAAGGGTCTAGAGATCTTGAGAGTTGGAAACATCTGTTTGATAGATGTCTGCGTAGAATCTAAAACCTTGGAAAGGAGGCTGCTTTCCAACAGTTTAACCTTGAGACACAAGAGTTTCCCAAGGTTTTTTGCTTTGTTTTGTTAAAAAAAAAAAAGTAGGAAGAACGAAAAGCAGAAAGCAGTCAAGTATTCATTCTCAATTTTTTTGTTATTATAATTATTTTTTAAAGATTTATTTTATTTTTTTGTTGGAAAGGCGGATATACAGAGAAGAGGAGAGACAGAGAGGAAGATCTTCCATATGATGGTTCACTCCCCAAGTGACCGCAATGGCTGGAGCTGGGCCAATCTGAAGCCAGGAGCCAGGAGCTCTTCTGGGTCTCCCACACAGGTGCAGGGTTCCAAAGCTTTGGGCCGTCCTTGACTGCTTCTCAGGCCACAAGCAGGGAGCTGGATGGGAAGCAGGGCAGCCAGGATATAAACTGGCACCCATATGGGATTCTGGCATGTTCAAGGCAAGGACTTCAGCCACTAGGCTACTGTGCTGGGCTCATCACTTGGCTTTTTAAGCCCAACTTTCCTTATTGGTAAAAAAGAACAAATGACAGGGTTTCTAGGAGTAAAACCTTGCATGACACACTGTATACTGCAAAATATTTGCTATTGGGGCCTGGCGCGGTGGCGCAAGTGGTTAAGGTCCTCGCCTTGCACGCCCGGGATCCCATATGGGTGCCGGTTCAATCCCGGCAGCCCCACCCCCCATCCAGCTCCCTGCCTGTGGCCTGGGAAAGCAGTTGAGGACGGCCCAAAGCTTTGGGACCCTGCACCCGCGTGGGAGACCCGGAAGAGGCTCCTGGCTTCAGATCGGCATAGCATCCACCGTTGCGCTCACTTGGGGAGTGAATCATTGGACGGAAGATCTTCCTCTCTGTCTCTCCTCTCTGTATATCCACCTTTCCAATACAAAAAAGAAAATAAATCTTTAAAAAAATATATTTGCTATTATTCTTACTACCACCAATAATCTGTCTAGCGTCTCTATAAAGTTCCAATCACGCTTTGCTACTCATTATTACTCTTAGATCAACCTTGATTTTGTCAGTCTCTACTCAAAACGCTCCAGCGGGCTCCATGCTTCTTCCTGCCTGGAAGGGTGGCCGTGCCTGATGTCGGTCAACCTGAGGGCGGCCTCATCTTTCACGATGTCCCTTCACAACAGACGGAACTGCTCCTTTCCCAGCCTGCTCTGCTCTCGCAGTCTCTCTGCCTGCGTTCCTGGCAGCCCGTCTGTGAGCAATGCCTTCCCTGTGTGCAGCCATATAGGGTGCTGCTGCTCCGAGCCAGCCGATGCCACCTCCTCTACAGAGCTGCTTGGGGTCCCTCTCCCACCTTGAAAAACTGCCACTTTTAGGTTCACGTTACCAACACTGTCCAGCTTAAAATACTAAGTCTTTTAAAAGCCAAGATGCAGATTTGCTTCCGTTTTCATCCCCACAGCCCCTAGGATAGGACCACATTCACAGACAGTGACAAATGCAGAATGATCAATGAAGTATCCATAACACAAGCAAAACCGGCAACAGGAGACCCGAGTGCTGCGAGAGCCCAGCCAAGGAAGGGTTTATCTCAACTGACAGCACATTTGAATTTTGAAGACTTTTGAACTGTGTTGGGCAGAAGACTAAAGGATGGAGGGAAAATGTGAAAATTAAAGTAGAATTCATATAGCAGAAACTTGGATGCAAAGAGTAGGTTATCAGGACCTAACTGGATCCTGAAGGAACTCCTAAAGGGAAGCGGGAAAGTGCTATGGGCTCAGCGGATTCCAAAACTCACTTGCTGGGCCCGGGGCGGTGGTGCAAGTGGTTAAGGTCCTCGCCTTGCACACCCGGGATCCCATATGGGTGCCGGTTCAATCCCGGCAGCGCCGCTTCCCATCCAGCTCCCTGCCTGTGGCCCGGGAAAGCAGTCGAGGACGGCCCAAAGCTTTGGGACCCTGCACCCGTGTGGGAGACCCAGAAGAGGCTCCTGGTTTTGGATCGGCATAGTATCAGCCGTTGTGCTCACTTGGGGAATGAATCATCGGACGGAAGATCTTCCTCTCTGTCTCTCCTCTCTGTATATCCACCTTTCCAATAAAAAAAATAATAAAAATAAATCTTTAAAAAAAAAAACTCACTTGCTGAAGCTTAGACTCCCCTTTCAGAAAGTTAGCCTGAGGACTCTGCTCCCAGGAATGGGGTCAACGCCCGCCTAAAGAGGCTGCACACAGCTGTCGCTGTCTGGTTCTTCTGCCCAGCTCCTGCCCGGGAGGACAGAGCACTCGTCCCCTTCCACCTTTCTCACGTGCCACCTGAGGATGTGGTCACAGGACGCCATCTTGGAAGCACAGTGAGCCTTGACCCTCTGCAGAATCTCCCCGTGCGGAGAGCTGGGCTTCCCTGCCACCACCATGAGACACACCTGTCACACCTGTCCACTGTCTACACCATCCAGTCTGTGGTCTGTGTTTCGACGGCAGTCCTACACTTGGGCCTGCAGTGATACAGTGGCTGCAACACGCTGAGCATTTCTTCTGTAGCCTGTGAACTCGGTGCTCCAACACTGCGCTGGTGCACAGCAGAATGCGGGGGTCAGTTTCTGGCAGAGAGCACCCCCAGCTGAAGCCACAGTTAAGCGATGGGGAAAGGCACACAAGCCCATCATGATTAAATGTTCAAATCAGCAGGATTATGTAAGAGCAGCAACAGTCTGCAAAGCAAAATGAACAGCTAATGGTACAAAAACTAGGGGCTCCCAGGGGCTGGCACCTGGGAGTAGCAGTCAAGCTGCCCCCCAGCATACTGGCCTTCCATATTGGACTCTGGGTTCCAGCACCCGCCCGGCGCCCAACTCCACCTCCCTGCTAATGCGCATCCACGGAGGCAGAAGGTGATGATTCAAATACTTAGGTCCCTGCCACCCGTTCAGGAGACCAGGGAGTTTCCAGCTGCTGCTTTAGCCTGGCCTAGCACCAGCACTTGCAGAATGAACCAGCTGATGGGAGAACTCTGTCTCTCTCCAACTCTCAAAAACTACAACCGATGCTCCTAGAAACTGTTTATCTCTTCGGAAAATCTACTGAGCTTAGTCAGGAGAGAAATGCACACGCCCTTATGTGCGCCAATACTGTTCCATCTTGGATGGAGGGTGGGCACGGAGAGAGCCAGGATAAACCAGGTTAGCCAATTCCAACGAAGAGGAGGGGCGTGGCCTCGACGGGCTCCTTGGCTCACAATCCCCACCCACACCGCCCTGTAGCCATGGCAACGCCCACACCAAGGCAGCTCCAGAGTCTTCTTCCGAGATCCACTGAATCTAAACCCACGCAGCCTGAATAAAACCCACTAAGATATCACCACCTGCTAAACTAAGACAACCACGACCTTTTCCATCTCCCGGATCTCTCAATCAGCCAAGGAACATCATCATCTTTAATTCTTTCACTCATATATCCACCGAGGGCAGGGGGAGTCCTGAACAACCATGGCCCCTTAGGATTAACAAGAGGTCCCGAAGCCCCGGCTTCTCTTGCGGGGGTGGACAGAGACGAATGAGAACCATTTAGCAGTACTAACTAGTGCCTAAAAAGGCAAACAGGCCAATAAGATCAAAATAATCTGCAGCCCACGGCTCCTAGTACGTCCGTCACACAAACTCAGCTTTGCCCCGTGCGGGCCGCCAGTGCCTCTGGCTGGGGCCGAAAAATCGTTTTCAGCACGGCCGATTTACAGTTGGGGGGGAGGGGGAAATAAACGAACTAAACGCACTAGGTGGGTGCGGGCGGGACCGCGCGCTGCGTGAGCCAGGAGCATGACGTATGCAGGAGAGCTTTCCAGAACGGCTACCGGCGAGAAGCCGGCGCGGCAAATCCTTCAGCCTGCAGAAATTCAGTCAAATTGCACCCTCCCCGACCAGCCCATGCGGAGAGGCCGCATTCCAAGAGCGTTTGTTAAAGCGGAAGCTGGAACCGCTCTCAAGGCCTTCCCGCTCCTTCTTCCCGGCTGGCGGCCACTGTGCCGCAAGCGCCTCCAACTCCTCCCACCATTATCTTTACTGCCCTAAAGGAAGAGGGGGGGGAACCCGCAAAAGAAAAACAGTCCCTACAGCAAACTTCTGTCGCAGAGCCTTGCTACACTGGCCAAACAACGCCTAGAAACCCTCCCCACCTCTCAGCATCCGGGGCCAGCAGCGCTGCCACTACTAAAGATGGCGGCCGTGGGCGGAGCTTCTGAGGGCCGCGGGCTGCCGCGCCAGCCACGAGCGTTCACGCGGAGCCCTCCACGCCTGCCGCGCCTTGACGCATTGCAGGTGCGGCGCAGCCAATCAGGCGCCTCGATTCGTTCCGGTCATCCACTGCAGGGTCGCTCTGGCCAATCAGAGCATCCCGGTTCAACTAAATGAGGAGGAGAGAAGCCTCGGCAGCGCCAACTAAGCAACGGGCTTCCGAGCGCCTTTGAGGGAGTGTGTGCAGAACTGCAGTGTGCTCCTCCGCTGGGAGATATAGTGCCGCGGCCCGCGCCCCGCCCGCCGGGCAGCCCGCCCCAAGCCTGGCCAGGGAGCCGATCCTTCCTGTTTAGGGGGCATAAGGCTCTGCAGCCCGGGGACGGCCCTTGCCCATTTCCCCTCTGTGGCTTTCTTATCTCCCACTGTGGAAGGGGCGTGCTGTGGGGCTCGGGGAGGTTAAGCTCAGTCGGAGCAAAAGAGACTGCGAGCCGCTGCTTAGCTCTGGACGGCAGCTTCTTACCTGCCTCTTCACTCCGGCTATGCTACTTCTCTGTGGAAAGGACCTCCCAGACAGAGGTTTTGTTGAAATAGCTTCTCCAATGGGCCCCATCTGTTACTGGAATCAGTGGGAGCGATACCGTGAAAAATCCGTCATCCTACAGAGTCCACGGAGAGCCAACGGTTTGATTAGGCAGACAGGCCTACTCTTAGGGACAGATCTGTCGCCTAAGCTTGTTTCTTCTCTTATAAATCTCCATTTGAGGCAGCCATTAGGGACACGAAATTCTGCAAGGCAGCAGGTGGTGGCTGGCACCCCCATAGGAAACCTGGATTGGATTCCAGATGCCCAGCTTTGTCCCTACCCACCTTTTTCCCCCATGACTTCTAGGGGTGTCAGGGGAGTGAAGTAGTTGGGAGGTCTCTTTGCTCCTCCTTATATTACTGTGCCGTATAAAGATAGAGAGACAGGTGGGTGCTTTGGGCAGTTGGTTTGAATTGATTCGAGATGCCCACATTTCATATTGGAAAGCCAAGATTTAATTTTGGGCTCAGATGCCCATTCCAGCTTCTTGCTAATGCCCACCCTGGGAGGCAGCAGATGGCAGCCCCAGGACTTGAGTCCTTGCCATTGTCTTTGAGGGCGTTTGAGAAGCGAATCAGCAGATGGACAGTCTTCTCTGTGTGTGTCTCTGTTGTGCCTTTCAAGTAGATTAAAACAAACATGAGAGGAAAAAAAAAAAACTCCCCCATCTTAGAGCTGACGCTGTGGGGGTGAAGACGCTTACAAGCATTTGGGGAACTTGATTGTGTAACTGAAGGAAGATAGGAACGGACTAAACTGCTTTCTATGAACACCATTTTCAGACACTGGCCTACAAAGGAAGTTGCAGGGGAGAAATGTGGGCTGGCATATTGTCACTGCTAAGAGGATCTAACCAAGGAAATCAAATCTTATAGATTTCATGAAGCTGCCATTTTGTATAACTTCAGAACATCTGTGACTTGAGGTCCTGCTGGCTCTGACTTTTGTGGCTCGACTATTCCATGTCCACATGGTTAATGGTCTTTCCTGAAGTTTCAGAACTGGTATTAGTGACCACACTACTGCGATATGCAAAGTTGTTCTTCAATCTACAGCTACAGTTGTCAGCTGCTATTTTTGCTACTTCTTCAACTTTTACTCTAAGCCTTATTCAAAGTGGAGAAAAGGCTTCCGTCTGGAGGCAGTTAGTAGACATCCCCAAACATGTTTGCGCAGCAAGTAAATTATCTTGGAACTTCCAAATGGTATCTCTGCATAGCCGTACCAGTCCAGGGGCTGGTGTTTGGCCTAGCAGTTGTGACACAACTTGAGAGAGACCTTGTTCCATGTCGGAGTACCTGAGTTCAGCAGCCGCCTCCAGCTGCCTTCCCACAGAGACCCTGGGACACAGCCATGAAGGCTCCAGTGATGGGTTCCTCCCAGTCATGGGGGAGACCCAGTAATTCCTAACACCCAGCCCAGCCATGGGAATGATCTAGAAGATGAAGGAGCGCCCTCTGTCCCTGTCTTTCCTCTCATAAACAGATATTTTTAAAACTTCCTGCTCTGAATGAACACAATGTCACATTCATTTTGTAAGGTGTGTGGAATGAGAAATGGGTACTGTGAGTTGTATCAAGCCGTGATATGAATCACAATATATAAAAGAGAGATGACTGTGCCATGACCAATTGGGACCTCTTGTGTAAAGCCCTTAGTTCTTGGGGCTTCCATTGTCTAGCCGGGAGCCTGGGAGAGTTGGATTAGATGACTTTCAGATCTGCTTCCAGCCCTAACACCTGATCCCGCTGTGAAGAGACTGAGCATAACTGATGTGTCTTCATATGGAGGCTTACCCTTTGTGTTGACAGTGCTTCAGACTTTGCAGGTCACTTTCACATGGCTTTCCAAGTTTGCTCCATCTTCATACTTGTCCTGATAAGGGGATCCCCATTTACAAAGAAATGTGCTTCACTTCAAAGTCTAAGATTTATCTAACTGTCAATAGGTATGCCACAAAATATTCCTTGGGGCAGATTCCTACAGTCCTGCTATCTACAAAATCTCTTAGTTTCTTTCTTTTCTTTTTTTTTTTTTAATTTATTTTCATTGGAAAGTCAGATATACAGAGTAGTAGCTCTTCCAATCCAAAGCCAGGAGCCAAGAGCCAGGAGCCTCTTCCAGGTCTCCTAGGTGGGTGCAGGGTCCCAAGGCTTTGGGTCGTCCTCAGCTGCTTTTCCAGGCCACAAGCAGGAAGCTGGATGGGAAGCGGGTCTGTTGGGATTAGAAGCAGTGTCCATATGGGATCCCAGTGGATGCAAGGCAAGAACTTTAGCTGCTAGGCTATCACACTGGACCCAAAATCTCTTGGATTCTGGTGGTCAACAAATTAGCTCACTCAACTCTGAGCTCCTTAAGGATGGGCTTATTCAATTCATCTTTATAGTCTCTGTTTAGTGAACTCCCTGTAAGCTTCTAAAAGCACAGTGAAAGTTTTCTTTGAAGATTCATTTATTTGAAAGGCAGAGTGACAGTGACAGATGGAGAGAGATCTCTCATCTGAGGTTCACCCTCCAACAGCCTCCTAGCCAGGCTGAAGACAGGAATCTGAAACTCGATTCGTGGCTTCTGCATGGGGGTCAGGGCCCAAGCACTTGCGCCATCCTCTGATGCCTTCCCAGGTGCAATAACAGGGAGCTGGATCAGGAGCAGAGCCCCCAGGACTTGGATTGGCACTCAAACAAGATGCTGATGTCATATGATTAACCCACTGTGCCATGAAGCTGGCCCCGAGTAGGCATTTAGTCAAGGGATGAATGAACAGCAATTAGGACAATGACAGAAGAATACAGGTTTGAAAGGGGTTGTTGAGTTCTGATAAAATCAATCAACTGATATTTGTTGATTATACGATATAGAATGTAGTTTCTTTCTACAACACTATAGTTTTTCTCTATTTGAGTTGCCTTCATTTCTTATTCTTTTAAAAAGGAAATATCATCCATATGGGATGTTCATAAATCTTAAATGTCAGGTCTTATCTCCAAGCTCCCCTTTGTATGTATTCTATTACATTCTTTGAAGACTACAAAGATTTAGAAGAAATGGATTTTTAAAAACCCGTGTGACTCACTCAGACGAAATAGCTCACTTTCTCTGTCTGTTGCTGCCTTTCTGGTCTTTGTGGTAAGATCATTTTCTCTATTTAGCTATTGATCTTAAAAAAACTTGAAGAAATAAGTGTAAAAATCCATCAGTGTATTTGGTAGTTATGACCTCATCAGTTGTAAATATCTTACGCAGGTGTAATCAACAAAGTGAGAATTTGTTTTTCTTAAGTTCTAAAAAATATGTGACTTTCTTATAAAAATTATTTATATATTTGAAGGGCAGAGTTCCACAGACAGAGTAACAGAGAGCTTCCATCAACAGATTCACTCCTCAAACGGCCGCCATGATCAGGGCTTGGCCAGAGTAAGGCCAGGTGCTTCATCTGGGCCTCCCGTGTGAGCCCGAGTTCCTGGCTCATCTTCCACTATTTTCCCAGATGCATTATCAGGGAGCTGAATCAGAAGTTGAATAGCTGGGACTTTAACCCAGTGCCTACATGTGATGTTGGCATTGCAGGTGGTGGCTGAACTCACTGCTCCACTACATCAGCTCCTATATGAATTCTTCCGGGTCAAGGTCAGCGTGCCTTCAGTTCCACATCTGCAGGACTCTTCTAGTTACTAGGAAATTCCATATTAGTTCACAAGATTCACAGGCAAAATATTTGAGAATCTGGGCCTGGTTGCATGGTCTAATGGCTAAAGTCCTCGCCTTGAACTAGCCAGGATCCCATATGGGCGCCGGTTCTAATCCTGGCCGCTCCACTTGCCATCCAGCTCCCTGCTTGTGGCCTGGGAAAGCAGTCAAGGACGGCCCAAAGGTTTTGGACCCTGCACCCACGTGGGAGACCCAGAAGAGGTTCCTGGTTCCCAGCTTCAGATAGGCACAGTACTGGCCATTGCAGTCACTTGGGGAGTGAATCATCGTATGGAAGATCTTCCTCTCTGTCTCTCCTCCTCTCTGTATATCTGACTTTGTAATAAAAATAAATAAATCTTTAAAAAAATATATTTGAGAATCACAAAAGCAACTCCAAGCTGGGGCAAAGTAGGAAAAATAAATGGTTCAGTGTTTCTGTTTTACAAATAAGAAAATCAGGTCCTAAGAAAAGACTTGCTAAAAACCAGGGCAGGCATTAGGATCATACTGGACAGGTCTCTCCTTCGGCCTTTGGAAAGGCTGTCATCACAGAGCAGTTGTAACCAGGGGAGTGGAGATGGATTATCGCTCCGAGGGCTCCAAAGGGCCATGGAAAATCTCGAGAGGACTTTGCTCTGGACTTTGGCTTTCCGTCTGGGGACCGGCTCTCCTGAATTGTTCTTTGTGCTGTGCAGCCCTTTATCTATATTGCCTTTTTAGCAATCTTTGACCTTCATCTCACTTGTGAACACTTCCTTGCCGTTAAACCTGATGGTAACTCTTCTATCTTCCTTCCTCTTCGTTCCTAGAAGAGCTCTGAGAAGCTTAGTTTCTGAGATGAGTAACTATTGAAGGAAGCTATAGGAGTATATTTCTTCCATCCATCCGTTCTAGAGCATTCCACAGGTACTGCGAAGTACTCCCAAAGAACAATCATGGTTCTGGTGTTGTGTCTGTTGCAGCCCAGAGGCTGGGTACTGAACATCTGGATCTTCTCTGCAGGTGCTGGCATCAGGTAGGACTGGACTAGATTAGGGAACTGTGCTGTTTCACAGAAAGAAGAACTTGGCATACAGCCTCAGCAGCACCAGCACCGTAACCCCCTCCCTGAGCTGGCCGCCTCAGTAAATGCTCACAGGCAAAATGAGCTGAGGCAACAGTGGCTGAGGGTGAGCCTAGGCAATCCCTGTATGGAACACAGGATGAAATGTGTGCTCCAGAACAAAGTATCCCCAAATACTGAGTAGCTTTTAGGAATTCTCCTCCTGTAGGATTCAACAAGTGGATAGTGTAGTGCTTCTACTAAGACTCACTATGTCAGCAGATCATGTAACTTATGACCTCTACGTTTTGCTCTAATTTTAGATTTGTTTATTTATTTAAAAGATGTATTTACTTATTTATTTGAAAGGCAGAGTTACACAGAGAGAGGCACGTGCGTGCGCGCGAGCGCACACACACACACACACACACACACACACACACACACGATCTTCCATCTGCTGATTTACTCCCGAAATGGCTGCATCCGCCAAGACTGGGCCAGACTTCAGCCTGGAGCCAGGAGCCTCTTCCATGACTCCCATGTGGATGCAGGGTCCAAAACACTTGAGCCACGTTCTGCAGCCTTCTCAGACATGTTAGCAGGAAGCTGGATGGGAAGCAGAGTAGGCAAGTCTCAAAGGGGCACTCTCATGTGGGATGCCAGTCCCAAACAGCGGCTTAACTCACTGCACTGGCCTCTCTAATTCAGTTTTGAGGTCATTTCCTAGGGTTCCAACTTTATGTGAAACAGGTGCAGCTCTGGAGCTTTATGTGGCTGTAAGAGCCAGAGCAGTGAAACATGAAACTATAAATCAGTTCTCTGAGTCACAAATCTTTTAGGCTGCTTCAGCAGACATTGATGACTCAGCAGCATGGCACAGGAGTGGTGGGGGCAGTGAGGCTGCTGCGGGCTTCTTGCCCAGGGCGCCAACCTGCTGGGGGCACTGAATGCTGGCAGACCTGCTTGGATCTCCCTCCGGCTCAGCCTAGATTCCAGACTTTGGTTCTGAAATAATTTCTAACCTACTCTATGCCATGGTTAGTAGACTGGCATTTTAAATGCCATAAACCAATCAATCTGACTGGGCCTTTGTTGTTTACAAACTCATCCATATTTTTTTTTCCTTATGATTTAACCCTTACACCAATACCCTGAGGTCTGCTCTTTTTCTTTCAAAGATTTATTTATTTTCATTGGAGGGGCAGATTTACAGAGAGAAGTAGAGACAAAGAGAAAGCTCTTTCATCCATTTGATTCACAAATGGCTGCAAAGGCCAGAGCTAAGCTGATCCGAAGCCAGGAGCCAGGAACTTTTTCTAGGTCTCCCAGGTGGATGCAGGGTACTAAGGATTTGGGCCACCCTCTGCTGCTTTCCCAGGCCATAAGGAGGGAGCTGGATGGGAAATGGAGCAGCTGAGACTAGAACTGGTGTACATATGGGACGCTGACACTAGCAGGTAGAGGATTATTAGCCTGTTGAGGTATGTTATTATTGTATCAATTTTACAAATGAGATTGTTGAATCTTTGTGGCAGTGTGACCATGGGGCAGCCATTTAACTTAGCAAAAAAAAAAAAATCCTATTCTGTAATATCACCCTTTTCTTGGGGAGCCGTCCTAACAGTATTTTTGGCTAAGAATAAAAGTAACAGAGCCTTGAGTAACCTTCATTGAAAAAAAGACAAAATTCTTACCTAGCCTTTTGATTTAGAGAGAAGAATGTAGGAAGGTGGCAGGCACACCAGTACTTAGTTGTTCAACTTGAAAACCCTCCGGCGGGCAAGCCCTTCTAGCGACCAAGGGATTCCGGTGAGTGTTGTGACGCCCAGAGCTGCTCTGTCAGCCAGGGACTTGGAGTCTCTGCTTAGAATGAACAAACTTCAGGACCATCCTCACTAGATTGACAGAGAGCTGGTTTTTCTTTAAACCACAGCTTTCCTGTGGTTATTTTCAAAGTGTGACAAGAAATGCCAAGGATGACAGAGCAGTCCTGAGATACGCTAGATCAGGCCACAGGTCTGGGATCAAAGCCGGACATTCCAGCATGTTCTTGAGGTGTGGCCCCCCATCAAATCAAGGCATTTTGTATTTTGGAAAATTCACTTGTAGGATCCTCTTTATCCCTGAGTGAACTGAGAGCAACACGAATTAGATCTTTGATTGGCATTTAGTGAATCAGGTTAGACGTGAGTTCAAAGAGTATAAGAATACTCTGCTACTATCTGGTCGAGGAGGAATACACGGGAACGGGTAAGAAATGTAGGAATCTGGGAGAGAAGTTCATTTGGAGCTGTGAAACTCATGCGTGTTTGAAAGGTATGGCATTCTAACTGTGGGTGAGGGACTCTTAGGATTTAGGCAACTGGTGAGGGTGAGTAGCATTTGGATGCTCAGGCTGGCATAGAAAAGGCAAAGAAGTAGGAGGGCACAATATTCAGAGGAGAGAATAAGCTTCTTTGTGTGAAGCCAAGGATTCATATTTACAGAATAAAAAAGGATAGTAATACTGCAAAAGTAGGTTGACAAACTATTGAAGGGTTTTGAATGAAGGTAACCATGTTTACTTCCTGCAGGTGTTGGGAAAATCAATGAAGGTCCTTTTGTTAGTAGTAATTATCTATCTATTTATTTTAAAGGCAGAAACAGAGACCTCCCATCCATTGATTCACTCCTAAAATGGATGCAACAGTCAGAGTTGGGCCAGGCCAAAGTCAGGAGCCTGGAACTCCATCCAGGTCTCCTATGTGGGTGGCAAAGACTCAACTACTTCGGCCATCTTCTACTGCCTTCCAGGCATGTTAGCTAGGAGCTGAATCAGAAATAGAATAGCTGGACTTTTAACTAGGGCTCATTTGTGATGCCAGCGTTGCAGGCAGTGGCTTAACTTGCTGCACTGCAGTGCTGGCCACACTGAGGTGTCTTAAACTAGAAACTGACATAAAGAAATGAATCAGGTGGCTGCCTATTGGGTAGATCAGGTGACCTAGCACTCCTGGTCCAGGCAAACACCAATGTTTTCTTTCCTTTTTTAAAAAAAAAAAAATCCCAGAACAGGGCCTAGTGGCTAAAGTTCTCGCCTTGAACGTGCCAGGATCCCATATGGGCACTAATCCCGGCAGCTCCACTTGCCATCCAGCTCCCTGCTTGTGGCCTGGGAAAGCAGTCGAGGATGGCCCAAAGCCTTGGGACCCTGCACCCGCGTGGGAGACCTGGAAGAAGCTTCTGGCTCCTGGCTTCAGGTTGACGCAGCACTGGCCGTTGCGCTCACTTGGGGAGTGAATCATCATATGGAAGATTTTCCTCTCTGTCTCTCCTCTCTGTATATCTGTCTTTGCAATAAAAATAAATAAATCTTATAAAAAAAATCCCAGAACAATTCTGTCCAGCAGAACTTTCTGCAGTGATGGAAATATCCCATACTGTCTAACATGGCACCCACTAACCATATGGGCCTACTGAGCACTTGAGAAGTGGCTGGCAGAACCGAGTAACTAGATTTTCAATTTTAAAGGATTCCAACTTAAAATAGCTACACATGGCTAGTGGCTACTCTTATTATTGGACAGCACAGTTCTAGAAGGCAAGAAAAGGCTATTCAATCTGATTGAGACCCAAACCCACACATTTGTCATAGTAAAATCTCAACTGAGACTGGGAGGCCAGTCCCTAAATGGTGAGGTCTAGTCCCCAGCATCAATTTCTTTAATGACCATTCCAGTTCAGTCTTGTGTGTATTAGCAGCTCAGTGGGATGATCAATTTGTGCCATTCACTAGCTCTGTTCCATCGGCAAATCCTCACCCCCAAGCCTATGATTTTAGCTTACCACTGGGGCCACATCCCCCTTAACCGAGTCATTGTCAACTCTTCTGTAAGCTGCTGAGTGCCTAGTGTTGCATGGCGGAGTCTTGGATGTGCTGTCAGGTTTGTCTCCCACTCGAGCACATATGGCAGGAATGAGAAGTTGCCGGTTATCCTCTGGATGCTAGCTGAAGTTACTTTTGCGCCTGGATTTCAGATTAATGGTAGTTAAAGAACTCTCAAAAATAGTAAGGCTTACAGAATACTTGGCTCAATAGGTCAGCTTCACTTTTTCTTTCAAAACCAGTTTAAATTTGGTGTTAACAACGAAAGCACAAAACTGTAATCAAGCATTTTGCAATGGGAATTGACATACTCTACTTAACCTTTGGGTGCCTATGCAGAGGGTTCAAGCGAATGAGCTATTGAGGTCCACGTCATGGGTTCAGTCTTATTAATGGTCCATTATTTTGGTCTGTCCTGGTTCTGTATCCCTGACCACAGCTTGCTGTGTTACATATTCATGACCTTGGCCACAAGGGTGGCCCAGCCAGAAAGAGAATAGAGGCGTGAAAATCCATCACCACAGCTACACTAGCAAAACAATCACAAGGCCTGTGAACAGAGGGGAAGGTGTGTCCTCTGCTAGACTAGACTAGGAGAATGGCACTGATGACCATCGAGAGCTGGGGCATACAGCAGGACAGCAACTGCGGCCGGGCCTAGCTTAACATCATGCAATACTACAGAGACCCTGTACACACAAATCAATCATGCTTCTCTCACCGTGAGTAGTCTTCACCTAACACATCTCATGTTCTGATGGTAACATACTTTGCAAATGTAAGTGTGCAGTAAGAATGCTTCCTGTACTCCTCAGCTACAGGACTTCTCCATGAAGGTGATGCCAACAATGAGAGATACTAGCAGAACTTAAAATGGAAATATTATGAGGCATCTGTTCATTGATATTTATGTTAAGCCTGTATACAAGTTAATGAAGTATGCGTCCAGGAGTACTTACAAACAGCAAGCAACTGTTTTGATGATTGGGGAAAGTCAGGGAGGCAGAGAATCCCAAAGACTGGACATTCATCAAGTCACAGACAGACCACAGCACAGGAGGGACCACGGGCAGAGGAGGGACAGGAGACAAGAATAATTGGCTGTTGCTTTTTTGTTTTTGTTTTATTTGTCAAGATAGCTCAGGATTGGAGCATCAATTTGAAATTGCAAGCTCCTTCAAAAAAATCCTTTTCACTGTTAACATTCTGAGCATTTAAGCACACACTGACTGTATGAAGAGTATGAGGTACAATAAATAAATGTTAATTCATCAGGACTGGGACTGGGGAGTTGCCAGTCACTGCCTCACTGAGAGGTTAGAACCATCCGCTCAATGATGGACGGTGTGAAAGTCTCTCCTCCACTCTAGGCCTCAGAGGAAAAAGGAGAATTATCCTCCAGCTAGAACACACCCCAAAGTAAAGGTTTCGCCTTGGGTTTTCTTTCATTCCCTGTTCCCTATGTATGCCCTGGGGAGGAGGGGCTGTGAAAAAATTACCAGATTCCTGCGATGTTATTTTAACTTTTAGAACAATTTTTAAAAGAAGCCATCAGTTTTGCTTTTTAAATTTTTTATTTCACTGAGAGACAACAGAAAGAGAGCTCTGATTTGATGATTCATCCCCCCAAATGCCTTAAACAGCTGGGGCTGGGCCAGGCCTGAAGTTAGGAAGCAGCACTTCAATCCAGGTCTGCCATGTGGGGGCAGGGACTCAGTCAGTACCCCTGCCCACCAGGGTATGCATCAGCAGGGAGCTGGAACCGGAAGCAGAGCCGGGACCTAAGCCCAGGCACTGCCATATGAGGTGCAGACAGCCATCACAAGCAGTGTGACGCTTCACTCCTATTAAATGAAGAACACACCGCATTAAGCTGCAGGAGAGAATTATGGCGTCATGCTTGGGCTAGAGTTTGGAGTTTGATCTTAAGTGAGGCAAATCAGTGACTCGTTCAGTGCCTCAGTTTCATCCCCAGGGTGACAACCCTGCTCCGCGAGATGGGCAGGATGAAACAGTGTGTTGTAAGGCCCGCCATAGCCATTACTCAGTAGATATTAAAATCATTCCCATTTGTCCATTTATTCTGAGCTGGATCGAAGTGAAACAGCCTGAACTCGAACCAGCATCCACATGGAATGGATGTATTCACAGGCAGTGGAGTAAACCAGTGGATGGACCATCTCATCTCTCTTTCTCTGTAACTTGTCTTTCAAATAAACACATGAAATCTTAAAAAAAAAATTACAATAATGTGGCTCATGCATGTTGTCAGTCAGAAAAATCAGTTTTAGGAAATAGACAAGTCTCTAACGCGGTACCTTTAAAAGTCTTAGATGCTGATTTCACTGATATATAATCTAATATTAGGGCCCCTGAGCAAGGAGTGAACTCTATGCGGCATCACTGACTCACGGGAAGACCTCAGGCAAGTCACTTGACCTTCTTATGTTTCAATGTGTCAAACTAGCCATAAAACTTTGCGAAGCCTGATCTCATTGTAAACCCCCAGACTTGAAAGCTAAGATGTGCTTTGATATCTTAAAGAATGACCAGAAGAGAGCTCTAGTTGGTACAGCAAGAAGACTCAGGAAATTAGAGTTTATTAGAATGGTTTTTAAAATGCCAAACTGTACAGCTTTTAGCAAGTACAAACATGAAAAACTTTCCAAGTATTTTATTTGGATGGAATAAGCCGAAATGACAGAGGGAAAAAAAATTAGAGAATGGCTGACTTTGAAAAATCATAGAATGTATGGGGCAGGCATTAGTGCAGTGGCTGAGTACCCACACAGGATGCTTATTCTCAAAGACCTGGCTAACTGTCCAACCTCAGCTTCCAGCTAATGTACACTGGGAGGCAACAGTGTGTGGCTCAAGTACTTGGGTCCCTGGCGCCCATGAAGGGGACTAGATTGAGGCCCGGGCTTTTGGCTTCAGCCTGGCCCAGCTCTGGCTGGTATAAGCATTTGGGGGAGCGAACCAGCAGATGGACGAGCTCTTTCAAAAAATAGGCATTTTGAAAAATCAGAAATGATAGCAACCTAACCAAAACAATTACAAGGCAGGCTACCAGAAATTAGTAAATCCTTAAAAATGAAACATTTCTCATTTCCAGAATTTAGAAATGCATTTTATCAAATGTATTTAATTAACAGCTCCATGGGAATCGCAAGAGAAAGAACACAAACCCCAGAACAGACAAAGTAGTTTAATAATGAATTTGGCCAGTTAGATTTGTAACTGTACCGGATTACTGGGTATTCTTCAACTTTCAGCTCTCTTGTTATGGTGTCGTCTATTCCCACTCGGCTTTTCCCTGATGAGTGCAGGGATGGCACTGGGGTGTGGGGAGGAGGTAGGTCTGCGGCGTGAAAAACGAAATACTCCTGTGCAAAGCTGCCTGGGGAGCGGACAGTGCCATTCTCGGGTTCGCTGGCTCCCTGCGGCAGCTCCTCCTGGCTGCAGCGCCCAGAGCATCAGCCAACACAGCTTCACGAAGACTTCATTCCCCCACTCTCTGAAAACTTCTTTCTGCAGAGTTTGTCAAAACCAGAAGCAAACACACACAGCTTTTCAAGCGCTTCCTGGCCCGGTAGGCTGCTGACACACTTTGCCATGGTCTCCGCAAGGGAATGCATAACCTGTAACTGTTACCCAGGCCCTGTAAACAAAAGATCAAATTCTGTGGTCTGCCTTGGCAAGCCAAAGAAACTGCAGCATTCTGTTTAGGATTTTCACAAGCCCCGGAGCTTCCAATTCCCGATTCGAACTGACCTTCTTCTGGTTTCCGGAGCAATAGAAACAGTAAATTCAAACATTATTCTTTTAAAAGGAGTATCCTCAAGATCGCAGGTTAAAACACAAGATCTAGTTCCACAAATCGGCTGTAGATGTCCAGCCATGAACTAGGGGGCTCGAGGTGTTTTCCCTCCCCGCCCTCTTCGATCCTATGAATTTTTGAACAAACATTTGGATCCCTCTCCCACCAGGAAAATTACAAAACACCGAGAGCATGAATTTCAGGGTTTGTAGCAGCAACACAGGTACACTAACTTTAGTAAAAGCGGAATGTGGGTGAATGGTATTTTCCATAGGGAAATGAGGACAAAACAGTAGGGGGGAAATATCCAGACACCCTTTAACAATCCAGTGAGAACCTAAAAACATGAAGACTTGCCAAGCATACGCACACAACACAGATTTACCAGTCTAAATAAGAATGTGCTTCGGATACTTGTTAAAAATCTGAAAAGCAAAGGAAAAGCCCCCCCGAGCGCTGTCTTCCACGAGGGCTAGCACCGTGGTTCCCCTGCGAACACCTCTCTGCTCAGCAGGTGCAGGTGCGTGGTCCCTCTGTCCCTCCCCCCTCCTGCCCGCACCGCAGCTGCGGGACCTCCCTGCCCTGGAAGCAGCCCAGGAGGGAAGCAGGGCCGAGGCAAGAGAGTTTGAGGTGGGAAGGGTCATCCCAGACTGGATGGGGTGACACTAGGGCTGAGGGGCGCAGGGCTTCAGAAACCCCGAGTCGTCACCTCCATCTAGGTCTGGCTAGGTAGGGGGCTCTGTGCGTCGTTCCAGCCTCACTGGACGCGAGGCTGCACCGCTCTCGGTGGCGCACCGGGCCCAAGGGCCATCCATCCCCTCCGACCCCCAGGTCCCTCTCCTTCCCAGCGACCAGGACGCAGGGCTGGGCCGGCGGCCGCAGGGAGCGCGCAGAGGGCGGCGGGAGCGCGCGCGGGCCTCGGGGCGGGGCCAGCGGGCGAGGTCCGGCTCGCCGCAGTGCCGCCGTGCGCCAGGCGGCCCCGCCGCGGCGGAGGGATACGGCGCGCCGTCTATATATAGGCGGCAGGGCGCAGGCTCGCGCCCCGGACAGTGGTGCTGGGTGGCTCGTGGACGCGGCGCCGTTACTCGCAGTCGGGCGGCGCAGGCGGCAGCGGCGGCACGGCGCAGAGCGCACACGGCGCCTTAGCAGCGGCGGCGGCAGCAGCAGCGGCGGCAGCAGCGCCGGAGGCACCCCTTGCCGTCACAGCCCCTGCGCGGGTGCAGCCAGCCTCGCTCCCTCGGATCGTCCTCCCTCCGCTCGCACCATGGTAGGTCGAGAGTGGTCAGTGGCCGGCGTACCAGCTGTTGCTGCTGCTGCTGTCCGGGATCTAACCTCGATTTTTTTGTTTGTTCTATTTTTTTCTCCCCCCTCTGTCCCTCCTTCTTGGTTTTGGGTTCTTTGCTCCCATGCCCTTCCCCGTCCTTCTTTCCCGGGTGTTGCGCAGCATGTGCGGGGAAGAACGAGGCATTTCGGATTTGCATCTTGGTCCTCACGGCCAGGGATCTTCATTTAGATGGGGTTCCCCCCGCCCTTTTCCCGCCCCTGGACGCTGGACTTGGCGGCGAGCTGTCCGCGGGCAGTGGCTGCGGACGCAGCTGCACCAGGGCCTTCCGCATCCTCCCTCCCCTCCCAGCCACCAGCCCCGCACCCACTACATCCAGCGCACCGCACCCAGTCTTGCCTGCAACCTTGTGCCTCGGCTCGGGTCCGGGAGACGGGGGAGGGGTGGGGAATCGGGCGGGGCCGGACGCCCCCCCAACTCTGCGCTGCCCTCCTTGCCGCACCCCACCCTGGCCGCGTCCCTGGCCCCGGAGAATGAATGGGCCGGGGCGAGCTGGTGGCGCACCTTGGTCCGGCCGCGGGGTTTTGGGGGGCGGGGGGCGCTTGTGTTGGGGCGTCCTCCCTCTGCGGCTGTCCCCTCCTTCCTGCCGGGGGGCGCGGCGCGGGCGTGGGCTGGGAAGGAAGGAGCCGGCGCAGGGTGGGGTGGGGGCAGGAAGGCGCGGGGTGGGGGGCGGAGAGGGCGGAAGCGGCGGGCCGGCCGGCCGCCCTTGCACACCCGGGCGGGGCCTGCGGGGCGGTGGCCGGACCTCGCGCCTGCCCCTCCGGGCGCCCCTGCGGGCCCGCACCCCCCCACATCTCGCCCGCGCGCTGCTGCGGCGGCCGAGCTTGCGGGAGCCGCGCCCGCTCCCCGGGCCCCTTCCCGCGGGAGGCTCTGGGCTCACGCTAATTGGGACGGGCGGGGGAGGAGGGAGCTGGCGCGCGGCTCGTTTCCATTAGAGACGCAAAGTTTCAGCTCCAGGAGGCGGGCGGGCGGGCGGGTGAGCTCGCTGCCTGGGGAGCAGATGCGGGTGGGAAGTGGGGGGCGGCCTTGGCCACGGCCTGGGAGTGGGAGCTGGGAACGGGGGTCGCCAGCCCCGCCTGCCCTTGGGTAGCCTCTGGGCAGCCAGATGCGGCTGTGCGCCTCGCTGGGCGCGCGCCCCTCGGCCCGGCTTCCTCCCTGGGCAGGCAGGGCTGACATCACCCGCACCTTCCTCTGGGAGTGGCGGGTTGGGGAGGTGGTCACGTGTGTTCCTCCTCCAAGGCTGGCCCCGACCCTGGATGCTCAGGGTGGCCCCGAGGATGGCCGGGTCTGGTGGCCAGGTGGGACTGTGCCCCTCCCCGGAAGGTGACAGCCCTGGCTGAGGTGTGGTGGTGCTTCCTGTTGTACGAGACAGGCAGGCGTTGCCCTGGCATTACATAAACCAGCGCATCGTCTTCGTGTGATGGAAAGAGAATTCACCTCTCAGTGACTGGGATGGCAGGGAAGACCTGCTTGTGATTTGTTTGAAAAAAAAAAAAGTCATTCTCTCCGCTCCCTCCCCCATGTCGACAGGGGAACTGTGAAAGTTTCCATTTAAGAGAATAAAGCTCCCCCATCAGCCGTCTCCAGGCCAGACTTTGTGACCGGCTTCATTAGGGATCCTTCAGTAAAAAATGCAAAGACATATTAGCTGTGCTGGAGAGCTGCATTCGCCTGGCTGCAGGCGCAGGTTGAGCTGGGGCAGAGACCAATAAAGGCAATTGAGAATTACCTGCGCGGCCATTACCACCTTGAGGAAAGAACGTTTATTACCAGCAGGTCTTAGGTCATTGTTGAGGCAGGGTAAACACCCGCGCATGTTTAATAGTTACTTCACTTGGACCAGAAGAAAGAAGACTGGTCTCGTAATTACCTCGTCGTTTTGTGTATGCTTGATTTTTGCAGTTTTGTAACACCACGGTTGAAAGGGCGGTTCCATTCTTCTCTTGGTTTCTGAATCATAGGATAATTTGTCCAGGGGCATTAGCCATTGCAAACAGTAGGCTCTCAACAAATAACTGCCTATTTGAAACGATTGGAAAGCATGTAATGAAGTTGGTAGGGTAACCCATTTCTGTATTTTTTTTCCTCCCATTTAATTACTTATCATAAAATGGATGTGAAAGTCTTTTAATCCATCCCAATGCCATTATGTAACAACTCTGCCAGTTTGGAGATTTGGGAGGCCCGAAGCAATGCGCAAGGTGCTCTAGAAGCCTGCCTTGGACAGGATCCGGAGCTGGCTGCAGCCGCCGCACTGCCCTGGGTCTTGGATGGAAGCGGCGAGTGCGGCGTCCCTAGCGCGGTAGGTGGCGCTCTGCCCCCGAGCCTCCGCTGCAGCCTGCGTGCTGGAGCCCTCGGAGTGTGTTCCAAGCCCCTGGATCAAGAAAAGGGCACATGTTGTCACTTCCTTTAAAATAGCATAAAGTTATTTCCTTTATCGTGGTAGCTTTCATTTCATGACATGGTTTTAAGACTTTTTATATAATTTTGAAAGATTACACATTGAAAATAAATGCTTCCATTTACTGGAATGATACTGGATGATACTGGTTGCAACCAAAGCGTCATGGATTTAACTAGGACCTTTTTCTTTTCTTTGTGTAGGCTGATCAGCTGACCGAAGAGCAGATTGCTGGTAAGTTGGCATCTCTGGGCAGTGGCCAAGAAGGCCCAAACAGGGCACAGGACTCCTATCCCCACTGCAGTCTTTACAAGGATTTGTAAGGATTTATTCAGATGGAAACTGTAGATGTGTTTCAATCCGAACCACTCCTTGACAATAAAGCAGAGCCAAGGGTAAGGGCCAGGAGCCGGGGCCTCCCTTCCCGCTCCTTGCACTCCATGGTGGCTGTGAATGCATCACTTACTGAGAGCCTTACATGTCAGGAGATGGCATGAGCAACTCAGAGCTGCGACACGCCGGTCCTTGGGTCACCCACTGTGACAGCTCCAGTTCACTGTCTTAAATGGGAGCAAGTGATGCTGAGGGCCAGTGTCCCCGTGACTCCTGAGAAGGGAGTTGGATTGCTTCAGCTCTTTTCACAGTAGCTGGAAGACTTTGAGATGGCTTCATTTTAGGAAGCCACGAATGCTCTTGTGCTCTGCTGACAGTGTGGTGTGGAGAGAATGCGCGTCCAGCAGCTTTGTGAAGTTGCTAGGAAACGGGGGTTCTGAGGGCTGCAGAGGTTTGCCAGTAAGGGGAGCCCAGGCGACACGTCAGCCAGCCTGCTTGTGTGTGAACGTAGCCTGGAGAGCTCTGAGGAGACTGGAGTTTTCCGGATCCAGTTTCTAGGAGTGACCTTTGCTTCACAGTGGCCCAGTCCGCAGGACACCCGTGGTGTCTTGTTTGCAGCAGATGGAGACCCTGGGCAGGGCGGCTCACGCATGCGCGGCAGCTGGCTGAGTGGCAGCGTCTGTTCTGAAGGGTCAACTTGTTCTTCTCCACAGAGTTCAAGGAAGCTTTCTCCCTATTCGACAAAGATGGTGATGGCACCATCACCACGAAGGAACTCGGCACTGTCATGAGGTCACTGGGTCAGAACCCAACAGAAGCGGAGTTGCAGGACATGATCAACGAGGTGGACGCAGATGGTAATGAGCGCCCGTGACGTGTTGTTCCAGTTCCAACGTGCGCAGATGGCCTTTCAGGTCTCAGGGCGGCAGAGAGGTGTAGACTGTCCCCGTGGGGGTCTCCCGACTGAGACCCGCGGGCCCTGCCTTGCACCCTGCTCGTTGTCTAAATGCTTCCTGGATCGGACCCTTCCGTTTTTCTTTCCCTGTCTGCTGTGACCCCGCAGCTCAGCTCTCTTGTCACCTTGCCCAGGAGAGTGTGCACTGAGTCCCGTGGGGGAAGTCAGAGTCCCTAGCCAGCAGAGCCTGCTTTTGAAAAGCTCATTGTCTCTCAGAACTCTCCCGGGAGCAGTGGGGGAAGCGGACTCTGAGCGCCGCGGGAGCTGTGGGTGTTTGCTGAAGGCGGTCATGCGCACAGCCAGGTGCGTGACGACCACAGGGAATGGATGTGCAGGACCCAAGACAAGTGGAGGCTGTGTCAGCTGCTGAGGCGGAAGGAGCCAGCTGTCAGCCCATGGGTCAGTCCTGTGGCCTCCACCTCGGGGGACAGCAACCCTTTTATTTCTCATTCTCACCAGTAAATGGTTACCAGGCTTTCCCACCCCAGTGTGTATTTTTGCAAATAATATGTGCATTAATGCACTCTATAAAGCATAATAGATGTCCTTTCAAATGAGCTGAAAATAACCAGTGTGGGTCTCACCTTGACCTTCTAGATGAATGTGGCGTTGGAAGATAGAGTAGTGCAGTGGCCCTGGGCTGGGGGAGTGGTCGGGCTTATGGCGAAGCCTGCAGTCCATCGCGGTTCCTCCTGAACATGGTTATCAGCCTTCTGTAGAGTTTTGGAGGAAAGTTGTCCCTAGTACTCTGTGGTTGGACTTCCAGGATGGTGAGCCCCTGTAGGAGCAGGGCTGAGTTCACCGTGCTCTTCTGGGTGAACCCTGGGGAATGGTGCCAGGGCTCAGGAGATGGGTGTTTGGCCTTCAGATGCCTCGGAAGCAGGAGGGGACAGTGGCGCTGGGCTGCAGGCTGTAGGTTCCCAGTTTGCCGTAAGGAAATCCAGTGCCTGATCGCCTGTTTGCTGTGTGATTGAGAGACACAGATAGCACTGTGGTGTCTCAGACACCCAGAAAAAGTAGAAGTGACTGTTCTTACAGGTTCTGGTGGAAGTGAGTAATTGAGATGACATTTTTTCCCCCCTGATTTTATCTTCTTGGCTGTTCATCTGGGTTCAGGGGTGTTCATCTGTCTCTTGGAGTTGCCGTTGAAGATGTTGGTCATAAAGACAGATCCCTAAGTGCTCATGATCTAAGCTGTGAACACTTCTGGGCTTGTCATTTAGTGGGAAGTGGTCTGAATTAGGGGGACAAAGTGAACTGGTGACTTTGCCATCATGATGTGGCAGAGATAGGCCCTGGAGAAGACTTGAGGCTTCCTCATGTCTGGCAGAGAAAAATAAATGTTCCTTCTTGTATTCCTGCTACCCTCCCCATCATCTGGTATGTTCCTAGTTTGGGGTGACCTCCCGGGAGAGTAGACACTCGATCTGCAGTCAGCTCTTGAACTGCCCCGCCCAGGCCGCTGGTCGTGGTACCCAGGCTATGCAGTTTACTTCGCAGCTTTCACCACGCCCCGGGGTGCTTGTGACAGAGACACTAACAAGATGGTTTGGTCCAGCAAGTGCCTGATTGTTCTCTGCAGTGATCTTGTTCTGACAGCACAGCAGCCCGAGGCCGGGAATGCTTGTCTTATGTTGAGTTTTCTTTTTTTTTTTTCCACTTGAGGTAATGGCACCATTGACTTCCCAGAGTTTTTGACTATGATGGCAAGGAAAATGAAAGATACCGACAGCGAGGAGGAGATCCGCGAAGCATTCCGAGTCTTTGACAAGGTAACCGTACTTGTGTGTTGTGCGGGGTACAAAGTGTGGCACTTGGGGCTGTCAGGTTGCATAAGCTATGGCATCTCTGGGTAGAGCGTGGCACCTTGAACCTCTGACTTCTCAGCCAGTGTGACTTGATAGTGAAGGAGAGGTTGGATTGGCAGCCTTGAGTTTGTGCTAGCTCTGCCCCGGGTCTTGCGTGAGCTGACTGCATACATACGGTAGTAGGTGGGGGTGGGAGCCGCAGCTTGTGAGTAGGCAGTCCCTTGTCACGGGGCCTAGAGTCGGAGACGACCTGGCCTCTACCACCTGCTAAAGCCCCATCAGTAACAGGCGCCGAATGTTCACAGGATGGAAACGGTTATATCAGCGCGGCAGAGCTGCGTCACGTCATGACCAACTTAGGGGAAAAGCTAACAGATGAAGAAGTAGATGAAATGATCAGAGAAGCAGATATCGACGGAGACGGACAGGTCAACTATGAAGGTAAGGCGACCAGTGTCCGTGGTGTTGAGTGGTCGTGGCCGGCAGCACCTGCAGGCGCGGGAGCTGCCCTGCTGGCCGCCACCAGGAGGAGAGGTGGCTGTGTCCCTTGAGGCTGCTTTGGGAGATAACCGCAAGCTGTGATTGTTTGTCTTTTCAGAATTCGTACAGATGATGACTGCAAAATGAAGACCTCCTTTCAACTCCTTTTTCCCCCCCTCTAGAAGAAATCAAATTGAATCTTTTACTTACCTCTTGCAAAAAAAAAAAAAAAGAAAGAAAAAAGTTCATTTATTCATTCTGTTTCTATATAGCAAAACTGAATGTCAAAAGTACCTTCTGTCCACACACAACACACAAATCTGCATGTATTGGTTGGTGGTCCTGTCCCTAAAAGATCAAGCCACACATCCGTTTTACACTATACATACTTGTACTACCTTAAGGTTAAGGAAGCCCTCGGGGACTCCTTCAGGTTCCATTTGCTGATGATCCATAACACACCGTGTGGGCTGGCCAGTTCGTCCTGCATGAGCCTGATGATGAGCACAGTCAGGCGTTTGTATTAAACCCCCCGCCCCAAGAAAAGGAAAAAAAAAACCCAAAATATAAAAATTCAAAGCTTAGATGGGTTCTAGTTCAATTTGTTAGGCTAAATTGTCACAGCTGGTTCAGTGCAAACAAATGCGTTGAAAATTGGTCAGCCGCAGGACGATGTGCCGTGATGTGGGTGGAGAAGAAGCTGGGGAGAAGCAGGCCCACTGGCTGGATGGTAGTCCTGTAGATCTGTGTGCTTCGACCCAGGGTGACAGTGACACAGCCCGGTGGCATGATGTGTGTAGGTTGGTTTAGCGTGTCTGCCTTGTGTATAGAGTGGCACCGGGTGTCAGGCTGCTGTCAATTGTTGATGCTAATTTTTAATAAGAAACCTTTTCCAAGGGAGCACCTCTGAGGACTCTTAAAAACCTTCTGAAGCATGACTTGGAGCCAGTAGAGTAGGCTGTGGCTGTGGACTCCGGCACACCATCAACATTGCTGTTCAAGAAGCTACAATTTACATCCATTCCAAGTTGTAAATGCTAGTCTTTTTTTTTTTTTTCCAATAAAAAGACCATTAACTTAAAGTGGTGTTAAATGCTTTGTAAAGCTGTAATCTAAATGGGGACAAGGCCAGCGTCCATCTAACAAGTGCCCCCAGCCTAGCTCTGGGCCCCCTCCCCCTCCCCAGGCCTGGACGCCATCTGCTGAGCTGAAAACCATCCCTAAAAACAGCTGTTTGCAGTGGCTTCCTCGTGCTCATGGACATCGGAGTCCAGTTGTACTTTCGTGGAGAGGAACAGGAAGGGGAAAAGCAAATCTGGTGACTTCCTGGTCTGTGGAGCTGGGGGACAAACCACTTTATCTCAAGCGTGAATCCTGGGGGTTCTAGGCTGACCTGTTTGACGAACTGGAGGTTCTCTGGGCTGGAGTGATGGGTGTCCCTGACTCGGTCATTAGCTGTGTGCAACAAGCAGTAGTGCACTTTCCCAGGCCAGTCTTAAGGTCTAAGACGCCACCAGCGACTTTGGACGAGCATACTTAACCTTAGGCTCCTTTAAAACCTCTTCCTTTCTGCTTCTCATCCCCTCCAAGCCGCCTCACACGGAACTACTGCGAGCCTGTGGCTTGGAACTTGCTCCAGCCCAGAATGAATTTTGTGTCTAATTATAAACCTGCAGCCCAGATTTATACACAAGCTGGTACTTGTCTTTGGGATCGGTCTGTGGAAAAAGCCCCTTGAAAATCGGTGGTGTGCTGAGCGCCTTGTTGACGAAGGCTGGCTGTGTGTTGTTGTAGGTGTCAACTGGCTGTGATTCCTTAGCCAGGACCTGGGGGTCACAGGTCTGTTGTGGGGTGGTTTGAATCTGCTGGGGATGAGCAGCAGGCTGCTAGTGTGGCATCAAGAAGCTCTTGGCGTCCATGTGGGTGCCATTTAGGGCTGATTCTGGAGCCGCCTGGGGCTCCTCCTCCTCTCCTACTCCCTGTCTCTCTGGCGTTTTGTAGCTGGTTAGATTTTTCTGCTGGAGGGATGGGTCAGAGCTATGGAGAGGCCCTGGATCTGAGCTTGGGCCTGGGGTAGTGGCTGGAGGAGAGGTTGACACCCCAATTGGGTGGGCTTCCTCAGTTTGTTGAACCTGCCAGGGATACCCAGAGCACCCTGGAAAGACGGTGTGTTGAGGGCTTCCAGCTTGGGTGATTTTTTACCAGGGGTCACGTAACTTGTTGTCAGTGACCCCCACTTTGTCTTTTCAAAAGGAGGGCAGGAAGTGATTTGACTCACTTTAACCCCCTTAGCCTTCTGTTCTGTTCACTCAGTCTTTCTAGAAGCTGGATGAATTCTTTCAACCGTCTGCAGCCTAGCCTTTTGGAACAGGGTTCTTGCAGGAACCCCACCCCAAGCTGCTGCCACATTGGCCTCTGCCAGCCAGCCCTGAGTGGGTTCGGTGGTGGCAGTCTGCAAAGGAGATACAGCTGGGTGTCGAGTCAGGACCCCACAACATTGGTTCACAGCTGCCTGTAAACTCTTGCCCCAACTTTGAACCATCCTATAAATATATACATAGATTTATACATAGGAAGCATCTAGTTCTAACTGGCATCCTGCTTTAGCCTGAGACTTGCCGAGTCCTTGGCAAACCCTTTTTGCTAGTTGTGATGTCTGTCTCTTTGGGGTAGGTGTTAGGCCAAAGGATCTCAAGTCTTCACATGGGGTTTTGAGGTAGACCATTTATTGGCCAGAGCAGGCTTTTGTTTTGTTTTGTTTTTTTCTCTGATTTTCTGACAACTTTTTTGCACACTTAAGTTGGTGTCTTTCAGCAACTTCAAACACATTGAAAAATGAGCTGTTGTACATATTTTTATATTCTCTTTATAAATGCATGTGTGACCGTACTTGTAACCAATGTTGAAATGAACGGCCATCTGCGAGGCCTACGCCTCTTGTCACTTCAGAGGAATAACCCATGATTAGCCCTTCCGCATCCTGGGAACTTTTTCCGGAACAAGGAATGTCAATTTGGTCAAGTCTATACTCTTCCTTCAATCATTTTAAGCGTTTTGGATTATTTATTGTAAATCCTAAATACATCTATCCTTTTCGGCAGTGACTTAGATTTCCACTGACGTGTCTTAAACCTACCCCTTCAGCTGGCAGTAACACTTGTTCTTTTTAAGACTCCCTCTGAGCTGTCCCAAAGGAGACAGAAACCCTTTGCCGTTTGCATCCTCTTCGGAGTAGGAAGATAGTGCCGTGGGTGGCGGGGGTGTGCTCTCTCCAAATCCAGACGGTGTTGGTCCTTAAACACGTGTGTGCGGCGAAGATGGTGGTCCCCACGGCACCTTGGGAAGGCAATGTAACCCGAATGTTTCTCTGTAAATCTCGCGATGAACTGTTTGGAGATTTTAACTGCCTCTCTGATGGGGGACCAACTCTATGGGAAATGTAAATAAGTTTTATTTATAAACCTGGCACTGTATTCAATAAACATTTCTGCAGCCTTTCATCTCTAACTGTGACCCGTGTAGGTTTTTAGCTTGCAGAACTCTCCATCATTCGTGCCTTCTGAACAGGACGTACGTCCGGTGGCTGCTGCCCGGACCTTGCGCCGCAGTGGCTGGGAAACAAAAAATGGCACAGACACATCCACTACAGCTCGATGGGAGCTTAAGCTAGGTTTTTTTTTTTTTGTTTTTTTTTTTGTTTTTTTTTGTCACTTGCTGATTCACTTTCTCAGTGCTGGCAACAGCCATACTTGGGCCAAGTCGAAGGTAGGAGCCTGGGACCCAACATGGGTCTCCCATGTGGGTGGCAGGGATTTAAGTCTTTGAGCTATCGCCTGCTGCCTTTGTGCAACAGCACAAAGCTGGGATTGGAAGCAGAGGTGGACAGGACTCAAGCTCAAACCTCTGAGAAGAGGAGGTGGGCATACCAAGAGGCCAACTGCCTGGCCCATAAATTGATGCACTTCGGTGGTTAAAAGCTGACATTTCAACCCTTCTCTTAGACCATGAGTTTATCCTTGCTTGCTTTTTGCAAAATATTTAATACCATTTATTTTTATTGGAAAGGCAGTTACAGAGAGGAGAAAGGTAGAGACCTTCCATCTGCTGGTTGACTTCCCAAATGGCCAGAGCTGAGCCAACCCAAAGCCAGGAATGCTGCTGGGGCACCCTGCACTGCTTTCCCAGGCCATCGAGAGTTGGCTCAGAAGTGGAGCAGACAGGGATTCAAACCAACACCTAAATGGAATGCTATTGCTGCAGGTACCAGCCCCCTATGCAGAAAATCTGTGTTAGGAAAGATTGATTCCCCCCTCACCTCAGTGTTGATTCGAGTCTGGGGATTGTAGAAAGAAATGAGTTTTAAAGGTAGGACGGGAATTGTAAATGGCAGGCACCCCTAGTGTGGCTCACAGAAGAGAGCAGCTGACGTGGGCTGCAGCTTCGGTCAGCACCTTGGTGCCAAAGCTGTCCCTTCAGCCAGTGCTGCCCATGGGTTGGCAGAGGGATCTTACCCAGAATGCCCCACCTGTTTGCTTTTCCACTTTGCACAGCAACTGTCAGGGAGTTAAAGAAAGAGGGGATGGAATGACCAAGGGGCGAAGTGTGTGTCTCCTGGCTAAAACCATTGAGACACCTGCGGTGTGGGAGGAGGAGCGCATTTTAATCAGCCCCTGCTTTATGCAGGAGCCAGGGTCCTCACTTCCCTGGACCTCTGCTTCCCAAGGTAAAACATAGCTATTGGATGAGATGCTGCCAGCCTGTGCTTTCTAGGCTTCTGACCCACCTGGTGTGGCATCACTTGGTGTTTCCATGGACTGAAGCGGCAGCCCGACGTGAGGGATGCGAGGCAAAAGTCACATAGGAGACTCTGTCCTTTGAGATGGCAAATGAACCTTTTAAAGTCTCCACAGTTCCCTGTTGGAGGGGGACCTAGAGGTTCAGGTTTGCTTTAAAGATTGTGATGTCATTGCTGAACCCTGGTCAGAGACACTGATTGTTCAAGTGACATCCACTCTCCTCCCAGGAAGGAGAGAGGCAGCTTCCCCTTGGGCTCTGACATCATCCGGGCCTTCAGCAGCTCGGCGTAGAAGAAACCACACACACACACACACACACACACACACACACACACACACACACACACACACACACACACACACGTTTCCGATCTGAGCCGAACCTTGCCAGGCACCGGGGGCTGGAGCTGTGACTCAGGATGCCTTAGAAGGAAATAAAACATAACGCTTTTTATAGCTTGCTGCCGCTTCTCTCCCACTGCCCTCTGCCTGCTGCCAGGGGGAGGAGTCAGCCAGTGCCCGGAACTCCTGCTTGGAGTGTTCAGGAGCCGATGGGCTGGCCCATCTCTTGGTGGGTCCGTGGGTGACAGCCCGATAGATTGACGGGCCTCATGCTCCGTGTGTCAGCAGCCTTTGCAATGAGTAGGGATTGACACACTCAGTATTTCACCTGCTGCCTTCTACAGTTTAATTTTCATTTTTACAAAGATGAAAAATCCAGAGCGTCTTTTAACGATAAAAGAAAATGTTTCTTGAACAGTTGGTTAGCAATATCATCTTTTAACGCTGGCTTCATGGAGCCAGGTGGGGTTTACATGGAGCTGGCTTTCCCTTTTTGGCTCTCGGATGTAATGACTTAATTTTTTAGTCACTGTATTTTCTCTAACAAAAGGTGGATTTTTTTTTTTTTAACTTTGACAACCCAACATTTCTCCATTGCCTTCAATTGCTTTTTCCTTTTTTTCTTTTTTTTTTCCCCCCCCGGGGAGCTCTTTCCAGGCATAAGCTGGTTCACCAGGATCCTAACAAGGGCTGTTTGCCACCTGCTCTTGTGCCAGCCAGTGTGATCTGAACCAAGCAGCATCACTTCCATCTCTGCCCAGTGCCTCTGCTGCCTCCCTGTGCTGATCCTGGACATGGAACCCCCTTTCTCCAAGGCAGCCCTTGGGTTCCCCACTTCACCTCACCCTTAAGTCTTTTTCTGGCTTAACATGGATTCCCCAACCCCTTTTTAAAAAATTTTAAAACCAAATTAAAAAAAGTAAAAACATGAAGAGAAATCAACTAGATGCAGTGAAACTTAGCCAGGTTCTATAGTCAAACATCTTGGGTTCAAATCCTGCCTCGCCAGGTGTTGTGTGGCTTGTGGTGAGTGCTGATCCTGTGGCTCAGTGTCTTTATTCGAGAAGTGGGAGAATAGCCTGGCCTCGTGGTGTGCAGCGCTGGCTTCCCTTATCAGAGGGCTGGTCCTGCTTGCTCTGCTTCTGACTCGGCTTCCTGCTGATATGCCTGCGAAGGGCAACGTAAGAGAGCCGGAGTGCTTGGGCCCCAGCAAGCCATGTGGAGAACATGGAAAGGGGTTCCTGGCTTTTGGCATCAGCCTGAGCAAGCTGTGGCTATTGGCAGCCACTTGAGGAGTGAGTCAGCAGAGGGAAGAACCCTCTGGCTCTCCTCCCCTCTCAGCTGCTCACTCTGCCTTTCAGATAAAGAGTAGGTCTTTTAGGAAATGAAAAACGTCTTCCTCCCAAGATAGTTGAGTCAGTGATGGTGAGACCCTCTTGCTTAGGAGCTGGCGGTCTGGAGGCACTTGGGAATGCCCTCTTCTCATTTCACAGGCTCCGAATTCTGTCACTATGGAAGCAAATGAGGCCAGGCTTACGGTGGCATTAGTTCCCCTTGTCCAGTCCATGTTGGTTCTTGGGAACTGTCACTTCCTTTTGTTGCTAAAAGTATACACACTTGCTGTATTCAGCATCCCTTTTCTCATCCTTTGGGAAATCACAAAGGCAGCTAGCTAGCGACCAGTCTTTAGATCCCTGGCACTAACCACCAGGGCTCCTAGTCTCAGCTGGGCCAGGTTCACACGCTCTTCCTTTTTGTGTCCACACGGGAGCATCAGCAGCTTCTCTACGTACTCAAGGTTTGTAAGCTCTGGAGAACGGGAGGCCCCATTCAGTTTATTGGAGGCACTTGATCCACTGCAGGAGGGGTCAGTGGCCTGGCTCCCTTGGTCTTTTGGTCCACATCCTGCTGCTCCCTGCAGAGGCCTGGCTCTTCCTGCTGTTGCTCCTCGGGGTGCCATGAACTTGAGAGGCGCTCGCGTCCTCCAGCCCAGGAGCCCTTTTGGCTGCACCAGGCCCCCGTCTTCTAACCAACTCCTTGCAGCTCAGTTCCTGTCTTTTCTACCAACGTCTTGATCTGCAGCAGGGCTATGAAATACCTCTGGACTACCAAGGCCTTCTGATTCCAACTCAAGGTCAAGCACAGATGTGAGCAACGATGGCCCAGTGGTCGGCTCAGTCTGCGCAGGCTCTTCTCCGAAGGGCTCTGGAAGGAATCGCAGGTCTGAACGCTGCTGTTCAGTGTCAGTCCTTTAATCAGCCATGTAAAAAGCTGTCAGGCCTTTCTAGCCCAGCTGCCACCTGGAACTGGGAAGGATCCCAGAGCATCTCTTGCTCTGTTTCTTACTGGGGAAACGAGCTATTTAAAGGGAAGAGGGAGAGAACTGCCTTCTGATTATCCTCACATTCGATGCCTGCACCAGTGGAGAGCTCTGAATTAGGGAATGCCAGAATATTGAAAGGCATGGACTATCTTTTGGGGGACTCGTGCTGGCTTTTGATACAAAACAGTATTATTTGGCCCAGCATATTCACCCAACTGGCTAACCCTCCACCTTCAAGAGCTAGTGTCACATAGAGCACCAGTTTGTGTCCTGGCTACTTCACTTTCCATCCAGCTCCCTGCATGTGGCCTGGGAAAGCAGTCGAGGATGGCCCAAAACCTTGAGACCCTGCACCCACGTGGGAGACCCAGAAGAAGCTTCTGGCTCTTGGCTTTGGATCAGCTTAACTTCAACCATTGCAGCCATTTGGGGAATCAGTGGATAGAAAATCCTTGTCTTTCTGTAAATCTATCTTTCCAATAAAAATAAATAAATCTTGAAATAATTAAATGTAATTGCCAAGCAACCTGCTGGTGAATAACCTATGCCAACTTAAATATAGAACAACTAATGCAGACATTGTATATAAAGATGTATACATCAAATTTCAGCAGTAATAACAAACCCATCATCATAGAAATTTTAATATTCTTGTGGTAATTGAGAAATGAAGCAGATTGTTAAAGATATGAACTATGTAACAGTTTGATCTTATATATAGAACATACTCGTCAATCAGAGAATTCACATTACAGATTAGTCAATATAATCAATAACTATATGACTAAGACAAATATACTAATAATATTAGTATAAAGTGAAATACATAAATAGGATTGACTACATATTGGTAGTAAAATAAATGAAATAGGTTTTTTTTTTTTAGTGGTATCATTTGGAAACAATGCAATGGGTAGAAAAGAATTGCAAAAATATCTACTTGGAAAAGTAAAATCCATTTTTAATAACACATGCGTCTATAAAAAAAAATCACAATGGACATCAAGAAAATGTTTAGCACCAAATGAGAAAGAAAGATGAATTTCGAAACTAAGATACAGCAGAAGGAGTCCTTAGAAATTCACAGCCTTAAAGTACAACAGAAAAGAAACTAAAAATAAATAAACCATCCATCTAGTTTCTACTATTTAGAGTTGGAAACTAGAACATACCCAAAGAAAGTATTGTAGAAGGGAGATATCAAAGATAACCTCAGAAGTTCACAAAACACAAGATGGATTTAACAGAAAGAAGCTCTATAAGCAAAAAGTCAGCTCTTTGAAAAGACAGAAACAGTACAGCGATTTCTTGAAAAATTAAAAGCAAAACTGCCATAGGGTCCAGCCATTCACTTCCAGGTATCTAATCCCCAAAATGGAAAACAGAACTCAAATAGGTATTTAAACACTGGCATTTAGATTGACATTACTTAAGAGAGCTGAAAGGAGGAAGCAGCTGTGTTCACCAAAGGCTGGAGAGCCAAACTATGGGACCCTGCACCCACATGGGAGACCCAAAAGAAGCTTCTGGCTCTTGGCTTTGCATCAGCTCAGCTCCAACCATTGCAGCCATTTGGGGAATCAGTGGATGGAAGATCTCTGTCTCTGTTTCTCTCTGTAAATCTATCTTTCCAATAAAAATAAATAAACTTAAAAAAACCCAACATCGTTAAATGTAATTGCCAAGCAACCTGCTAGTGAATAACATATGCCAACTTAAATATAGAACAACTAATGTAGACACTGTATGTAAAAACGTATACAAATGTAACAAACCCATCATCATAGAAATTTAATATTCTTAATAATTCTTAATATTCTTGTGGTAATTGAGACTTTTTACATACATGATTGTATATACACCCAATGGGATACACACACAGACAATGGGATGGATGTTCTCTCCCCTTTAAATCTAGAGACAGTGCGGTCACACATCAGCAGTCAGATTCCCGCCCTTCCCCTGAGGAGGTAGCATAGCCCAGCTTCTCCAGGATCAGCAGAGCAGTTTCATTAAAGCTTCAAGGGAAAAACTCCTGCCCCCACCAGCAAAGCCATCCTTCACGCACGAAGGACAGAGGCATTCTGGAGCACAACCCGAACTCAACACCCTGTGGACTTTCTCACAAGAAATGGTAAAGAGAGTTGCTCAAACTGGCATAAAAAAAAGACAAAAAAGAAAAAGAAATGCCAGTGAGTAGGGAGAAAGGGCCAGAAGGCAGGAGAGCAGCTCCACAGGCCCACAGGCTCTGATAAACGTGGCCAAAAAAACCCTTACGTATCTTAAAGATTATAAGGGCTAAGTGTGATGGCCCGGTGGCTAAATCCTCACCTTGCAAGTGCCAGCTCCCATCCAGCTCTCTGCTTGTGACCCGGAAAAGCGATGGAGCGTGGCCTAAAGCCTTGGGACCCTGCATCTGTGTGAGAGGCCAGAGAGAAGCTCAACTCTGGCCATTGCAGCCACTTGGGGAATGAATCAGCAGATAGAAGATCTTTCTCTCTGCCTCTCCTTCTCTCTGTAAGTCTGATCTGCCTTTCCAATAAAAATAAATATTTAAAAAAAGGAAGAAATGACAATAGTAACTACGTTAATATCTTACAAGAGGCAGGCATTATAGGAAGATGTAAAATGGGACATCAGAAATGCCAACCATGGGGAGGAATGGAGTTCAACTTGGAAGATGCTCATTTGTATTTATCTGTTTCTTTAGAATCTATATGAAGTTATTTCAAAGAAGTGCTTTTGGTAGACTCCATGGTAACCACAAAGACGAATCTCTGTGATAGTAAGGAATTGAAGCAGATTACTAGAGAAAAATCACTAAATCACAAAGCAAGATCGTCAGAGAGAAAGCAATGAAAACTAGGACCAGAACGCCAGCAGTAAGACGCCTAGCAAGAATGACAATGCAAATGCTCCCATTTTCCAATTAGGATGAGAGTGGGGCATGCCTGATGGCATTGTGGGTAAAGATGCTGCCTACAGCGCCGGCCGATCCTGCTGCCTGTTCCCACATGCTTGGGCCTCACACTCCTGTGGGAGCCCATGGATGACCCTCCAGACTCCTGACTTTGGCCTTGCTTAGTCCCAGGCACTGCGGCCATGGAGGAGCGAACCAGCAGATGGAAGGTTTCTTGCTGGAAAAAAAGAAGATTGAATAAGAAGCCAATGTCCAGATACATGTGCCTTACAGCAAACTTCCTTACCTCTGAGGACATGTACAGACTGCAGCAGAGAGGGTGTGTGATAAGATATTACAGGCAAGGTAGGTCAAAGAGGTGTTAGTTAAAAGCAGTGAAACCATTTAAGAAAGGTCATGATAAAAATGATAGCAGATTCAATCCAGCACTATGAGATCTCCCAGGTACATAAATTACGTGTTAATACAAGGAGAGAGAGACTAATACCTTTAGAGGCCTTGAGAACTGCATTTTCAGAAACAGAAAGATGCTTCAAGCAGAAATGCAACAAAGAAACAACAATCAGGTTATACCCTAGATAGATCAGTTAAATCGAACATATCTATAGAACCTTCCATATATAACAAACAGCACAGGGAACATTCTCCAGGGTAAATCATATGGTAGGTCCCATGTCTAAACAAATTTTTTAAAAAGCGGACCAGCAGATAGGAAATGGATTTCTCTCTCTGTAATTCTGCCTTTCAAATAAGTAAATAAATCTTAAAAATAAATAAAAAAATTTTTGAAGCCCTATTTGGTATCTCTTCTGGCCACAATGCAGTAACACTAGAAATCAGAGCCTAGGAATTGGAACCGCAAATTAATATCTTGTGCATGGCACAGTGGGTTAAGCTGTTGCCTGCTACCACGCTTCCATCTCAAGTCCAGGTGCTGGTTTGAGCCCTGGCTACTGCCGCGCTTCCAATCCAGTTCCCTGTTAATGTTATTGAGAAAACAGCAAAGGATGGCCCAAGTGCTTGGAACCCTGCCACCCACACGAAAGACCCAGATGGAGTTCCTGGCTCCTGGCTTTGACCTTCAATTTGGCCGTTACTGCCATTTGGGGAGTAAATTAGGGAATTTGAAATCCTCTTTCTCTCAGTCCCTCTCTCCCCTTTTCCCGTTGTTCGGCCTTTTGAGTGAGTAATAAATAGATCTTGCAAAAACAGATAAATTCACTTGGGTGCCAAAAAATGACATCTGTACAGCCTTTTTCATGCTCTGCCTTCCCCATGGAAGTCCTAAGAGACTCCTGTCTGTGAGACAAGCGGCAGCGGTGACGCTTCCATTCAGGCGCTCACCTTCCTGCGCGCACGCACACACACACACACACACACACACACCCTGCCTAACACCACACTTCCTGGCCTCCTGCAGGCAGCTTTCCTCCAAGCAGGCCAAAGCTGAGCTGACTCAGGTGGCAAGTGGCCAGCCTGCTGGTATTGCCCTCAGATCTGGCCTGAAAAACTTCAGGGAAAAACCCACTCACATCCTGAGCCCTCACCTGCCTGCTGCGGGCCTACCAGCTTCCTGGCCCAGCTCCCAGCAGGCAGGGCTGGCAACAAGGAAACGCCCACTCCTCCATTTCACCCCAAGTTCCAGCAGGGTCTTCATGGCAGCTGTGAGTTAGCAGAGCCAGGTTCCACCCTCGGAACCCTGAGCAGGTGCAGACACTGATCCCAAAACAAGGAAAGCAAGAAGCACCCATACCCCACATGGCCGTTACCGATTGCCTCCAGGGCAGTCTCCTGTGGACCAAATGGCCTCACTGGTCAACTTTGTCTTTCAGGCTCTGCCTTTGGCCTCTCTTGACCCCTCCCTTCCCTTCTCCCACCTGGACTCACCTGCCATGTGGTTTAGTGCTAATCCAGACCCCATAGTCTGGGATCGCTGCCCCTGGAGGGATTCTGACATCTTCTGGGCATACCATGTTGTTTCTTTGTGCATTCATTCATCCGTTTGTTGTGAAGTCCTCTTCAAGGCCTAGGACCATTCCTTCCACCCCACCCGCCCTCAGTGCTCTTCTTCTTGTCAGTCCACAGCCCCCACTGTGGTGCCCCAAACACTCTTGGCCAGACACACAGGGGGCATGCAAGGGGCCGAGGTGACAGAGATCATTTCCAAAGGTCATTGTTGTTGCAGCAGTACAGACAAAGCTTCCAAGGGCAGAGGGATAGAAGAACCAAACCTCTGCCCTAAGTGGCTCACGAGGCATCCTGTGGCTTGAGGACACTCAGCTCTGAGGCTCCAGACAAAGGCCAGGGATTCCAGCTCCCCCTCTGCCCTGCACCCCTGCCCCCACCCTGGGATTTGGGGTTTGCCGTGAAGGACAGGCAGGTTCCCTATGCTGCTGTTGGCCAGGAGTAGAGGCTATGGCACTGATGGAGGGTGCTAGGATCCTGCAAGGTTCCAACCCTTTGTGCCCTCATGCCTGGACGTCCACCTCTGTCCAGCCCTGTTGCCAGTCCCAGTCCCCCTGTGTGAACGAGTCTTCTGCCACCTGCCAGGACCCTGGTGATGTACTTACTAAGCTCGTGCATTGCTCAGTGGGTGAAGACCCAGAGAGCTGACGCAGTTTTAGAGGATGGGAGAGGCCCAAAGGAGAAAGAAACCATAGTACAGGAGCCCCCTTGTAGCTGCACTTCCACTTTCCATGGTCTCTGTGACTTGCAATTGATAAGTAGTTGGAAATTACTCAATAGAAAATTCCAGAAGTAAAAAATTATTTGAGAGGCAGACAGAATGTGTGAGCCAATGAATACTCACTCCCATCCACTGTTTCACTCCTCAAACGCTAGAATACACTTAGATCTGAGTGTGGGCAACCCCAAGAAAGAATTGCCTCCCCCTGCATCCAGATTAGGGTCAACTTTTTATAGAGTAGGGGTGTGGCTCAGGGTAGGGTCTGATGGGAGATACAAAAGACAACAGATTGGGGTGGGCTGCAGCACACATGGTGGTCTCCAAGAAGATGGCACAGCACCTGGCCTAAAGCGATGCTTCGGGCATGATGAGGATTGGCTGTGTCCAGCTTCCAGCCATGGTGAGCCGGTATGAGAGATCTGGGCAGTGCACATGGCTTGTGCGTGGACAGTCCTCAGCTCCTTGCCCCTGCCTCCCACACATCACTGCTGTGCCTCCGTTAGCAGTCACACCTGCCCTTGGGTGAGGATCCAGAGGAAAAACAGCCCAGACAGGCCACAGTGTCACGTACAGCTTCAGGCATCCACCATCAACATGCCTCGGCAGCAGGGCAGGGTGGTGGTGGCGGCTCGTGGCTGCATTGTAACTGGAATTTGAGACCCGGTTGGGAAATTCTGAGCAAAACGGAGACTCAGTCCCAGAACTGACCCCTTGAGAAAGCGAGTCTTTCCACCTGGAGTGAGCCAGGATCTTGGGGCCAACACAGACTAGAAGCAGCAAAGGTGACCCAGCCAGGCTCCCAGAGGGAAGAGCCCTGAGCACTGTCCTATAGCCAGGCACACAGGCAGCCCAGGGAGCGGAGGCAGGCTGGACCCCCTGGTCCTTGCCTCCAGCAACCTCCAGGGATTCCGCCTGCAGCTTTGAGCTCACACACAAGCACCTCGGAACTGGACGGCCTCCTCCTGAATCTGGGGAAGATGTGGGAGGCTGGGTGGCATCCACAACATCCGCCAGGGGCTTGCTCTCGGGCCAGCCTTCCTCCCAGCGGGCAGTTGGCCCCAGGGGCGGCCCACTGGACTTTGATCCAAACCTGCTAGAAAAAACTACAGAGAACTGCTTTGCTTTCCCCAGCAAGCCTACCCGTTACTATGGAAACCACCCCAATTTAAAAGATCAATGCAACAATTTAATATCTTAAAAACCCTCCTGATTTTTTTTTCCTCTTTGAAAAACAGATGCAAATCCTATCTTGCTGCATTAGTCTGATGTAGCACTGACCTGGACCTGAAAGGATTCAGGCTCTTAGGGGCCCGTGGTTCATGGAGTGCCCAGAATTCACTTTAGGGTTTTGAGTTAAAACAGGAACACTGGAGATATAAGAGATCTAAATGCCCAGGCTCCAGTGCAGAGAAGAAAGGTGAAAGCTTGGGGCTGGACTGCAGCGGTGGAGGGGCTGGGGGCCGGATTGCAGGGTGTTGTAGGGGCTGGGGGCTGGACTGCAGCGGTGGAGGGGCTGGGGGCTGGATTGCAGGGTGGTGGAGGGGCTGGGGGCTGGATTGCAGGGTGGTGGAGGGGCTGGGGGCTGGATTGCAGGGTGGTGGAGGGGCTGGGGGCTGGATTGCAGGGTGGTGGAGGGGCTGGGAAGAGCCAGAGGCCCTGTCTCTGAGCCCACCCTGCTTGTGTGTAGGGCCTGAAACATCCCCAGAGCTACATGAGGCGGCTGGGGGACGGGGACATGGAACGAGGGTGTGCAGCCCTCTTTCTGCTTCCCAAGAGGTCATTGAGCCACTGCCCATGGGCAGGGCCCACTCCTGCACTATGCTGGTGGTCTCCTCATATGGCCCACCCCGCCCCCCGGCCCTGGACACCGCCCTATGGCAGCCCCTTCCCATCCCTCTCCAAGGCTGCCAGGTTGAGGGCCTGGCACTTGCTTGCTGGTGGCTTTCTGTGTCTTCTGGCCATGGTTTCCCCAAGGCCATCAGGAAGCCATCCACACCCCCAGTCCCAGGGCAGGGGCCGGAGCAGCCATGAGGATTGCTGGGAGTGTAGGCAAGACGCCCAGTTAGGGAAAGGGGCCTCTGTGAGCCAGTGGCTGGGAGAGACCCCCACCTCACGCTGTAGTCTGTGGGATTCCACATCCACAGATTCAACATGCAGGAAAAGAAATATCGCATTTGTCCAACGGGTAGACTTTGTTCTTGTCATTCTTCTCTAGACTGCACCGTGTGACAGCTGTTAGCATGGTGTTCCCACTGTGTGCGGTACTGTAAGTCGCTGATGATGATGGGAGATTTGTAGGAGGCTGTGCCTAGGTGTTATGCAAACAAGTGTCACGCCGATTGTTCGTAAAGGCATGGCCTGGATCCAATCCCCTGAGGACACCGAGGGGTGGTTGTGCCACTACATCATGTGCTAAGTGCTGCTTCTCGAACTTTCTACTCCTTTTCTACTTCTTTCTCTCACTTCCAGGGAGATGTGCTTGGAAATCATCTCCTGCCCTGTATCTTCCACCTGACTCTGTGAAATCTACCTGAACCTCCAGGTGGGACTTGGTGAACCCCAACCATCACCCCTTGGTTTAGCTTTGGAGGACTTATGCTAAACCTCTCTAGCGAGGGCCCCAGAAACCACACCACCATTTTATGCTCATTTCCCCGTTTGGTCCTTACCACTTTCCTGTGAAATACAAGACTTCCATTCCTCTGTGAGAACCAGAACTAGTGCCTCAGTGTTCCCAGGGACTTGCCCACGGTTGCATGTCCCTGCCCCGGCGGGCTGAGGTCTAGTGCTCCATGCTCCCTAGTTCATTCCTCTGAATATTGATAAGATCCTCCGGCGAGAGTGTGTCTCATCTCCCCTCAGCCCGACTCAGCCCTGTCTGCGACACACCTGTCACCTCACGGCTCGGATGGGATTTTCCACCGCAGTTCCAGCTGGCTGCTAAGCAGGTGGCTGTGTGTGCTGTGCAGCCAGAGGCCGGCTGGTCTCATCCTAACCATGTCACCTCCCCACACCACCACCCGGGAGGCCCAACGGAGGGGCTGTGGCACTCTCGATGAGCAGCATAAATTCATGGAAATGTTTTCACTGGGGCGTTTTCCCTCTGCTGTGCTCCATTTCCTTGAAAAACACAGACTTGGAGGTCAACAGTCTCTGCCGCTGCCAGGAAGCAAATGCAGACTTCCTTGCCCACACACACACCGCTCCTCCCCACCCCCTCCCCTGCCTCCCCAGGCAGCTCTGCTGCCACTGGCCCTTTTTCAACACTGTGCAAGGGCCCCCAGGCAGACTGCAGAGGATCAGGCTCCAAGCCAGGGAGAAACGGCCTGAGGTTCCCTGGAGCTCCAGATGCCTCTGTCTCCCTTGTTCTCCGACTACCCCCGTGCATTGCACACTGGGCCCAACGCCCTGCGTGGGGAAGCTGAGATGGAAAGGCGTTGCTGTCAAGAGTCCAAGTGGAGGTGGGCATTTGTCGCAGGGGTTAGGTAGCCTCTTGGGATGCCGCGTCTCCTCTCGGAGTCCCTGGTTTGAGTTCTGGCTCCTCTGCTTCGAAATCAGTTCAAGCACTTGGGTCTTGGCCACCACCCACTGTTGGTGGAGTTCCTGATTCCTGGCTTTGGCCTGGCTCAGCCCTGGTTCTTGCAGGGATTTGCTGGAAGTGCAGCAGCAGATGGAAGATCTGTCTGCCTCTCTTGCAAATGTTCATAATCATAATAGTGAAAAAGATGAAATAAATAAATAAAACAGAGCCTCCATCTGAACAGCGCTAGCTTGTTACATCCCAGGGCCTGGACTTCTTTGTAAACAACACACTGTCAGCTCCATTTTCAGCTGCTTGAAATGAGGCTCTGGGCTAGGAAGGGTTTGCATCTACGTCCTTGGTTGCAGTGGGTAAAGGTATGCCTACTTCTGCTTCTCACTGATTATTCCTTTTTTTTTTTTAAGATTTATTTATTCTTATTGGAAAGTCAGATATACAGAGAAGGAGACAGAGAGGAAGATCTTCTGTCCGATGATTCACTCCCTAAGTGACCGCAACGGCAGGTGCTTTGCCTATCCGAAGCCAGGAGCCAGGTCTTCCACATGGGTGCAGGATCCCAAGGCTTTGGGCCGTCCTCGAGTGCTTTCCCAGGCCACAAGCATGGAGCTGGAAGGGAGGTGGAGCTGCCGGGACTAGAACTGGTGGCTATATGGGATTCCAGCGCATTCAAGGCAAGGACTTTAGCTGCTAGACCACCGTGCCAGGCCCTCTCACTGATTATTCTTAACATGTTTCCCCTGCACTGAGACTCTGGAGGGAGAGCATCTGCCTGGTGACTTGGGATACAGGCTGGCTGGAGATGGTGGCAGAAGGATCTGCGGCACGGAGGGACTTGTTGGCTCAGCACCTTGTCCCTTGGGGTTACAAGTCACTCCCGTGCTTGGACTCATCCATGCTGTTCCTGTAGCTTGACAGGGACAGAATAAGTTCCCATCCCACCCATGTCGAGGCTGACTTTGTGACTTGCTTTGACCGATGGCAACCACCCAGATATGACAGTCTAGACCACGAGAACTATGTGTTTGCTTCCAGTGATTCCATGCACGCTGCCATCTGCATGAGCAAAGGTGACCAACCCCTTTCTCCTGCTCTCACAGTGAACATACCGTGGGAAGAACCTCATGCCACTGACCTGCAGTTCCCCAGTGAGACTAAATGATGGCTGTTTAAATTCTCTGGGCTTGGGCCCGGCGCGGTGGCGCAAGTGGTTAAAGGTCCTCGCCTTGCACGCCCGGGATCCCATATGGGCGCCGGTTCTAATCCCGGCAGCCCCGCTTCCCTTCCAGCTCCCTGCCTGTGGCCTGGGAAAGCAGTCGAGGACAGCCCAAAGCTTTGGGAACCTGCACCCGCGTGGGAGACCCAGAAGAGGCTCCTGGCTTCGGATCGGCATAGTATCGGCCCGTTGCGCTCACTTGGGGAGTGAATCATCGGACGGAAGATCTTCCTCTCTGTCTCTCCTCTCTGTGTATCCGCCTTTCCAATAAAAAAATAATAAAAATAAATCTTAAAAAAAAATTCTCTGGGCTTTAGAGTGCTTTGTTACACAGTATACTGTAGCAATAGCTGACTGCTACAAATACTTCCCAGAGGTTCTATAGATAGTAGGTGACTAATAATGGCACGGTCTCTGGCACTTTGCTTTTTTACCCCCAGGCTGAAGGTATTGTTCCTGCTAGTATTGTTGTCACTGGTGAATGACAGAACCAGCCAGGGGAAGCTGCCAGTCCATATGGGCAGGAAGTCAAACCGGATGTGAGGCCTTGAGCCTGGGCATTGCTCAGCCACGAGTGGACAGAGGTCAGCTCCGGAAAGCACCGATGTGTTTCACATCGCAGGTGGTGGCACAGGCCACAGAGGGAGTGGCCTGGTGGCACAGAGGATGGGGCGGAGGTTTCAGCTGTGTCTGTGCTGTGTTCTCACCTGGGCTTCTGATGCCCTGGGAGGGGTGGGGCTTCCAGGCTGGGCATGGGCTGCCCACCTGCTGTTTCCCTGGGCCCTTAGGCCTGTCTCAGAAAGGCTCTGCTGGAGGCAGCTTCTGACACGCCTTAGGTCACAGCTGTGCAACGCACACGTTACGCCATCACAGGCAATGGCGCTGGACTTGGGGGCAGCAGGCAGTGGGCTGGCCGTGATTTCCTTTTTCAGCATTCACATGCTAAATGCTGTCCCTTGAACCTGTGGCCTGTCTTGGTCTCTCTCCATAACTGTCCTTTTGTGTCTGTATGTGACTGCACGTTCCAGGCATGCTCTGTATGCTCTGTCCATCTGTCTGACCATCTTTCTGTCCGGGTTGCTGCCTCTGTCCCCTCCCTGTCTCTCGGCTAGTATTCCCTCCTTCGCTGCGTGCTCTGGTTTCACACTCGCCACCCTTCCCTTGCTGCCTCGTTCTGACCAACAGTCAAGGACTTCCTCACAGGCAAGGCGACCCTTCTGTTATTCTCCCACACTCTTCCCCTCAGAACAGAAGAGCAGCCATTAGTAACTCATTCTCCAACGCCCCTCCCTTGCCACGGGGTCCAGAGGGAGACTTCAGGGAACTGTGTGGGTGTCTGCGGAAGGAAGAAGGGAGCAGGGTGCTTAGCCTGTATACTCCCCATCGTGTCTCTTCTTCGTGCTGGAGCAAACGGAAGCAGGCTTTTCTTCCGCATGCTCCTTCCCTCCAGGCTGGGCACCCCCAAGGCCCAGGGCAGGGGAGCTGTGCGTGAGCAGACTCCTCACCCTGGACCCGACTCCTGCATGCTGGCGGAAGCCAGCCAGATCCCCCAGCATGTGACTGTTCGTCTCCCTTTCGTCATCCTGGGGCTTCCAATAAAGTCTTCCTTTCATTGAATACATGAATTGTTTTTCATTGTGTTTGAAAGAGAGAAAGGGAGAGAGAGTTAACTCCTCCCATTTTCTGCGACAGCCAGGGCAAGCGAGGCCCAAGGCAGGAGCCAGGAACCTACGTGAGTGTGGCAGGAACTCAGCTTCCAGAAGCATCGCCATTGATGGCCTGCGGAGCTGCTGGCTAGCAGGGAGCTGCGATTGGATCCCAGGCCCTTGGGTAGGAGAAACCAACGTGACAAGAGGCATTTTCTCCACCGCCCCAGACACCTGGCCCTCCAACGTATGAAGGCTAGCAAACAGTACCCCACCTGCCACACTGCAGCCACCACCTGGGGCCGTGCTCAGGAGGGTGGGGACCGCAATCAGAGCTCTCGGCCTCTGCCACTGGCTGCAAGGGCTCAGTGTGAGAATTTATGGAACGATCTGAGGCTGCTAGTCTATTTGGGTTGTGGGGTGGGGATGGAGGCGCGAGTCCCTCCACCCCAGTGGCTTAGGGAAGCCCCTCTCCCAGCCTGTGCACCGAGCTGCTCCACACGCACCATGTCCTATATGCGGTGTGCAACCTACTCTCCCGCACACGGCATCCTGTTCTGGGAAGAAGCTGTCGTGGCTATCCGTGCAGTCAGAGTGGATGGAAAATTTGTCTCTCTTCTCTGTGTAATTTGTCAAGTATACAGATACATCTTAAAAAGAGAGAGACCTGTGCTCTGTTGTGAAAATCTTAATCATTTGCATTTTGCTTTGGGTCCTAAATTACTAGGCTAATTCCACCTCTTCAAAGGAACCCATAGAGCATACCCATTCTACAGATGCCCACACAGAGTCCTGGAGAGATGCAAAGACTTGCACCGTAGTTCCAGCCTTTAAAAATGACTAGCAAGGCTCAGACAAGAAGCTTGCACGTTTTATCAAAACACAGCAAATAGTGTTCAGCCTGCCCACTCTGCTGCTTTCTTGTTCTGGAAGCCACGTGAGAGAAGAGATAAAGGGAAAGGAAGGAAGAGGAAAGGACGCCTCCTTCCTCCATCTGGCTGTTGTGGGGAACACAAGTCCCCAGGCCCAGGCCAGACTGCCTACAACCCTCTGATGGATGAGTGCCCGAGTGCCCTGAGTGCCCTGAGTGCCCCGTGGCCTAGAACTGGGAGAAGCATTGCTAGGGAACTCCTGGCTGCTTCAAGTTGGAGCTGATTTATCCAAAGGGAAATAGGCCACACTTGCCAAGACATCAGGATGACCACGGAAGGCTCCTGGGTAGCTCGTAGATGCTGCTATCCACCTGTTCATCTACCACAGCCAGCGCTCTCTGCTCTTCCATGGTCAGGAGCCTGCAGAAGGCTGAGGGGGCCCAGGGTAGGGGCTGGTCAGACAGCTTGAAAAACTCAACGCCGCTCTACTGCAGAGCTGCCCTGCTGAACACACCGGAAGGGAGTGGTGGGCGGGAGGAAATTGCTGGCTTTTTTTTTTTCTAGCTTGAGATCCAGGGAGTTGGGAGAGATGCACAGACTTCACCCCCAGCAGCTCTAGGCAAGAAGGGGGTGTCGGGGTTCAGGGGAGTGTACCCCTCAGGGCTGGGGCCCTGGTGCTGGAAAGAGAAAATGTTTTTGTCTTCTTGGGCCTCAGGGTTGCCCCACTGTAAAATGAAGAGTAGGAGGCTGCACTGGGCTGATGCCTCCTGGCCTAAACCTTATGGCTCATAAAGCTAGAGAAAAAGGACAGGAAGAGGGGGTTGTGGGGGAGTCCCCAAAGACAGTAGTATTTTACAACTTCTGAGACCGCTGAACCCCATTGTCTGTTTTTGTCTTCATCATCATCGCCACCAAGAATGTCCTAGAAGACACGCAGACAAGGACATGTCAGGGCCAGCACTGGGGTGCAGTGGGTTATGCAGCACGCCATGTGAGCACCTGTTCAGGTCTCAACCTGTCTCCTTCCTATTCCAGCTGCCTGCTGCTGTGCCTGGAGAGGCAGCAGAAGATGGCCCAAGGGCTTGGGTCCCTGCCACCCATGGGAGAGGCCCAGAGGGAATTCTGGCACCTGCCTTCAGTCTGGCCCAGCCTTGGCTCCTGTGGGTATTTGGGGAATGAATCAGCAGATAGAAGATCTCTCTCTGTCTTTCACTCTTTATCACTCTGTCTTTCAAAACAAATCTTTTCTGACACAAGCAAGCATCAAGTGCTATGAATAATTCTAATTGAGATGATTATAAGACCTATGGAGCCAACAGCCCAACTGCAGAGTGGAGGACTGCACGAGGCAGGCTTCCTGAGGGTCCCCCTTCCTCCCCCACTGCCTGCCGTCTCCTTCAGGCACTGCCGACTTCGAGTTCACGAAGACTGTTTACTTAGTTTAAGAAACAGTCCTGTCATTATATATGCATCCCTAAATAATAAAGCTGAGTCTCGCCTGTCTGTGAACTGAGTGTAAACAGATACAGACATTATGTATTATTCATGTCCGGTTTCTTTTACTGAAAAGCATGCTGGTGACATTTTCCAGATGGACACATGGAACCCCAGAGACGTCAAGTGCCACATCAAAGGTCCCAGCACTGACCCCGAGCTCACACTGCCACCCGGGGGGCTCACTGGCGGCTGCCACCTTTCTTTCCCAAGCTTACCTGGCAATTTGGTAACCTGAGGTCAGGAGTGAATGTCCCCCTCATTGAACTGATGTCACAGGCCCCAGATGAGGGGCTCTATGTGCCTGCAATCTCCCTCTGAGATCATATACATGGAGGACAGGCAGTCCCTCTCTACCAAAGTTGGGGCCCTCTAAGAAAGGGGAGCTGCTTGGACCCTATGGTGGCCTAACAATCTAAGCCTCTGCCTGTAGCATCAGCATCCAATATGGGCACTGGTTCGAGTCCCAGCTGCTCCACTTCCCATCCAGCTCCCTGCTGATGGCCTGGAAAAGCAGTGGAGGATGACTCAGGTCCTTGGGCCCCTGAACCTGTGTGGGAAGACCCAGAAGTAGCTCCTGGCTCTCAGCTTCAGCTCAGCTCAGCTCAGCTCTGGCCAGAGTGGCCACGTGAGGAGTGGACTAGGGATTAGATGACTTCTCTTAGTCTCTCCCTCTCTCACTGTAATTTGGATTTTCAAGTAAAAAAATAAAAATAAATCTTAAAAAAATAAAAAAGGAAACTGGGGGAGGGGCGCTGATCATGTGACATTTCAGTCATGTGTCCCTAAACAGAGCTAGCTTACTTTGCATTTTCTGTGCTCCACTCCTCAATACAGGTGTGGAACCCTTCAGAATGGGGTGTATTCTCGGTCCTGGTGCCATGGCCTAGCAGCTAAAGTCCTTGCCTTGAACGCGCCGGGATGCCATATGGGCACTGGTTCTAATCCTGGCAGCCTCACTTCCCATCCAGCTCCCTGCTTGTGACCTGGGAAAGCAGTTGAGGATGGCCCAAAGCTTTTGGAGCCTGCACTCATGTGGAAGACCCAGAAAGAAGTTCCTGGCTCCTGGCTTCGGGTTGGCACAGCACCGGCCGTTGCGCTCACTTGGGGAGTGAATCATCAGACAGAAGATCTTCCCCTCTGTCTCTCCCCAGACGGCATGCCTCCTGCACGTGTAGGTTGCACCTTATCCATACATGCATATGGCAGAGTGCATCGCTCTCAGGTTATCTGCACAAGCATCCAGCACAGCCCGTTGCTCTTAGGGCTATGCTGAGCAAGACAACATGAGAAAACATCAAGCATGTGAGAAAATGACACCATCGTGACACACGGGAAATATGAGATGTTTGAGTCCGCTGTTGGCAGAACCTTGCCTTCTGCTTCATAGTGAACTTTTGTTTCTTACAGGAATAGAGGAACATTGTAAACTAACAATACGAGTATAGTAAACACACGGGCCAGTTACCATGATCACATATCATGCAGTGTACCCAGCTGTCTGTGCTTTACGTAAAAGGCAGAGTCATCCTCCACTGCTTTCCCAGGTGCATTATCAGGGTGCTGGATTGCAACTGCAGCAGCCAGGACTTGAACCAGCACCCATACGGGATGTTGGCGTTGCAGACAGCAGCCCCGGGGTATTTTATAGCAGCCGGATGCCCAGTGATACCGACTTTCCCAGTTCCTGCCTTTAGTTGTTCTTCCAAGCCACCTTGCCTTTGCTTGCCCTGCAACTTTATGCCAAGAATCTGTCTAATCTTGAAAAATACTCCAGGGCAGGCTTTGTGGCTGAGTGCTTAGAACATTAAGAAACAAAATGCTTTGAAAATCAGACTCCTACAGCAGCTTAAACTGGCTCTCCTTGTGACTTCCTCAGTGGTACTCCTGGTAAGCTGGTTACAACCTCATCTGCACACAGGAGCGCCTTCCCCCCTGAGATTTTGGCGCTGGCTGGTGGTTTGTGGGGAGCTTAGAGGGTCCCTGGAGCTGCCCTGTGCACTGAGCCTAGGGGCCAAGCAGGCCCTGCCTTGCTGTTGATTTGGCCTGCTGGGAGCACACCCGAACTCTCCGCCTACTCACCCAGCACCCAGTACCTGGTACCACAGCAGGCACAGAGCAGAGCAGGGAGAAAGCCCTGCCTAGTGGCAGCATCATGCACCCAACATTATCCTGCTTCCCCCACTGCTGGAGCCACATGTTCCCTTCTCCTGCTCTGCCCCTCTCTGAGGGATGGGGGCATGGGTGGCAGCCTGGCAGGTCAGCATGGCAACCCTTCATGCCTTTTTAAGATGCCCAGGTGCCCTTCACCACCTGTTCCTCCTTTCTTTGTGCCTGGACCCTCCCCCATCACCCCTACTTGTGTCTCTGAAGGTTGCAGAGGGGCAGCCTACTCCGAAGCGAGGAGAGAGGGCTGTAAGGAGAGCTCGTCACTGAAAAATACTACTTTACAGGTTTCTACAGCCTGAATGTGAGTGCCCGGGGTTCAAGGCTTCCTATTCCAGGCGCAGACTACAGCAACATGCACTCTGGGAGGCAGGAGGTGGTGGCTGTCACCCACATGGAGGACCCAGACCGAGATCTGACTCCTGGTTTCAACCTGGCCAAGAGAGGACCGTTGCAGGCATTCAGGGGTATGAATCAGTAGATGCTCTCTCTCTTCCCTTCCTTTTCAAACAAGATGGAGATAAGTACTTTTTGTTTTTAAAGGGGAGGGGTATACATGGACAGGTGCTTTACGCATGCCTTGTGCACATGTCATGGAGCTGGTGGAGAATTCTGCACACTTGAGGAACTCCGAGAGGCTTGCTAAGCACAGCTGGTGCATGGCTGAGGTTGGCTTGACAGCTCTAGTCTTGCCTTCAGGTGCTGCGGGCACTCCTGCCTCTGACCAGAGCACAGGTAGGGGCTGGGTCAGACCCAGTGGGGGCCAGCGCAGCGTTATGTGAGAGGCTGAGAGGTCGCCCCCAGAACCTCCCTGTTCTTAGGAAGGCACCGGGGGCGAGCACTGCGGCCAGGCCTTTGCCTTGCTGCTGAACAGGGTGAGGAAAGGACTCCACAGGGTGCCTTGGTGGCCTGCCTTCCAGCAACACCTGGGGCTGCTATTCCAGAATGGGGGTGAGGAGGTGACAGGGTGTGCTAGTCTCGTGGTCCCTCCCTTCCTCAGCCAGCTGCCCTGCCCATTCCAGGTTCCTGTGTCTTGTCTCCAGTGCCCAGCTCAGGGCTCTCTTCCCTGGGGCCCTGGTCCTGAGCTGGCCTTAGGATAAGGCAAACTCCAGTCTGGTCCTGGGTTTCTGCCATAAATGGGGATGTGGCGCGGGACCACCTCACAAGATGGGGTGCAGTCAGCAGTTTGGATTCTTCCAGAACCAAAAGTACTGCAGTCCCTGCCCCCTCCCCCACTCCCCTAGCGCTCCTTATCCCCTTCCCGGGCTGTTTTCATGCCCCCCCCTTTTTTCAAAGGAGACCCAAGTTTTGTGCACTTCCAGGTTGCGTTTCCTCTGTGTTGGATCTAGTCCTGTACTAAGTCCAACTGGGTGTGGAAATACGGGTGCTTCTGTTCCCTCCCAACTCTCCTAGGATGTGCATCCCTACAGAGCCGGCCTGGCCCAGGACGGGAGGGAAGCGGCTGCCCGGCTGCCCCAAGAGGTTGGGGTGCTGGAAAGGCAGCCGGCGGTAGCTGCGGGCTACAGAAGGCGCGGGGAGCAACCAGGACCTCAAGCTACTCTCCATCCAGTTCCGCAGCCCAACACCCGCCTCTGCAGAAAAACCTCCTGCGGGGCCAGGCGCAAGCTGCCTGCCAATAACCGCGGAGGTAGCGCATTACATCATCACCGAAGGCTCCTATTGGTCGAAAAGCCAGGTCCCGCATCCCAACCTTGACCGTGGGCCTCTGGGCGGACTCCGCAGACTCCTTCAAAACTGCGAAACTGCGGGGCAGTTTGGCAGGGGAGGCTGGTGGGGTGGCTGAGCCCCACCCCCCGCGCAGGCGGGAGCCAGAGGTGCCGGCTTTGCCACTCGGGGAGTGGCATGGGCTTCTGTGGCCTGGTCCTCGCCTCCCCAGACCCTGCAGGTTCCAGGCAGTCCACCCCCAACCTTGCAGGCTGTGAACCTGGAGGGGGCAGGGGAAGGACATAGTCTCTGTTTTGCTTCTCTGCATCCCCGCATGCGTAATGATAATGTTAACAGAACTAACTTTTATACATCACTTAGAACTTTCATTTTAAGTGAACAAGAGAAAACTCCCATCCCCTTGTGCTGGTTCAATTGCCACGATGTCCTCAGAGGTTAGGACTGGGGCAGGCTGAAGCTGGGAACCCAGAACTCGGGCCAGGTTACCCATATGGGTGCCAGGAGGCCACCGCGACGGCCTCTTAGGGCCAGTAAGGGCAGGAGGATGGAGCAGACCCAGGCTCTTGACCCCTAAACTTAATGCTGCCCACGTGGCTTTAACCATATGCTTAAACAACAGGCCCCCATGTGGCCTGCAGCCTCACTGTTCTAAAGACAGGCACAGAACTGGTGAAGGGTCAGGCAGGATTCACTCAGCGCCGGAACACCACGGGGACAACGACCAGGCCACACCCTCCCAGCATTCCTGGTTTCAACTCTGCAGCCTGGGCTGCTGGGCTGTCAGTCTGCAGCAGGCCTGACTGCTCAGGGGAGGAAGGCAGCCAGGGTGTGCCACCCCAGGAATGTGTGGAAGTGACCGTGATGGTGGCACCGGATGCTCATGTGTTTCTCTCTCCCTTTCTCTCTGCCCGCTCTGAGCTCTGTGAAACGTGGGCCTCCATCAGAGGCTTTGGGATTGCCCAACTCTAGGAGGGTGGGGATGACACTCTCACGTCCGGGAAGCCTGAGGGACCACGTGTGAGTTCTCTGGTCACGAGGCTATGTATTACGGTTTTGAGTTCTGGAGATTGCCATCTTGGTGGGATTGGAGAGTGTCAGAGGACTCACACCTCTAACCTGAGCTTCTGGGGAGTCATGTTTGGTAACCTCACCCATGCATACGTGGCTCATTTCCCCATAACCTTTGGAGGAAGGGGCTGTGGAAGGGAAGGGCAAGCAGCAGCTCTGGAAGAGGCAGGTTGTTTGGCTAGTGTGGCACAGTGGGTGCGACAACGGTCCCAGGTGGACATTTTTGGTAGGCAGATCACAGCTGAGCCCAAGGGAGCAGTGTTGTGAGAGCGAGCGCCCCTGTCTCAGGGGTGTGTCTGCAGAGCACGTGGCTAGGCACACATAGGAGGTCGGGATAGCGGCGAAGCAGGCTCAGAGGCAGGTGTCTGCAGCCCTGCCTGCTGAGTGTGGATAAGAGGTCAGCATGGTGCACGCGGGGTCATAGGGAGGGGTGTGGACCGAGGGGCTGGAGCCCTCTGCTGATCTTAAGGTAGACCAGAACCCGGCTGTGTAGGCACAGGCTGGGTAGAAGCCTGGTGTGTGTTCGTTTCTTCCTTCAGGATCTGTTTTTCTGAATTATATATAGACGGGCATGTTGCAGAGAAAAGGCAGATTTCAGAGGAAGAAGGGATTAGGACCCTTGAGCACTGAGAGTGGCCTGCACCGTGGCTGTCAACACTGCTCCCTGGGGAGGTGTGCTGGGGGAGCATGTCCCCCTCCAACCCCGGCTTCCTGGAGCTCTGCAAGGGGCCTGACCTCCCCCTGCTTGGCAGGCTTGTCTGCGGGCTGCCATCCTTTCCCTCCCCTCCTCCCTGCACAGCAAGTCTGTCCAGAAGGATGCAGCTCTGATGAGGTTCTGGGAGCCACGTCTCCTAGCAACCTGGGAGGCTGGCAGCTGCAAAGCTAGTCTCCGCCTCCAGCAGCTAATTCCCCAGCCTTACTTTAATAGGGAGCCTGACCACAACGAGGAGCGAAGGGGTGGGCAGCAGCTGCCATCCACAGCCTTGGAGGCAAGGGGGGCCCTCTGAATAAGCCCCCTACCTGTCACCAAGGTCAAGTTGTCAGCGTTCAGAATGCAGCACATTTGGACAGTGGTCATCATCGACAGCACACATCATGCAATGATAGATGGCAGGACCTTGCGTTCTCCACGGGGTCCTAGGTGTGTTTACTCTGCAGGTGTCCTCCGTAGCATTTTAGTTACTCAGTAAGGAACAATAAAAACCTGAGGGAATCTGAACAAACAGTAGAGTAGGCATGAATGAAACTCTCTTTTTTAAAAAACATCTTTAAAAAATTATTTGAAAGATGCACACACACACACACACACACACACACACACATCTCCTTTCTGCTAGTTTATTCTACTCAAAGCTCTCAACTGCTGTGGCTGGGCCAGAGAAGACATTGCTAGTCTCCTACATGGGTGACAAGGATCCAAGCACTTGGCTTATTGCCTGTTGTCTTCCAGGGTGTGTGATGGCAGGAAGCTGGATTCAGGAGCAGAGCTGGGACTCAAACCCAGGTACTGATATACTCTGGTATGGGATGCGGGCCACTCAAGCAATGTCTTAACTGCTGTGCCCAATGCCCGCCCCTGAAATACTTCTATTGGCTGAGGGAGGCTCCCAGGGTCATTTCTCTGAGTACATGGGCTGAAAGAGGAGGCAGTGGGGGTGGGGGCCAGTCCTGGGTGGGCCACAGCGGGAAGACCTGGCTTCAGCCCTGCTTCTCCCCGCAGCCTCCGTAGAGCTCCTGCGCCCATGCACCTGGCCTGTGTGTCCCAGGTGCAGTCCTCGTCTCTGGAGAAGACCCAGGTCATTCCTTTGAGTCCCTTCCTTGTCGAGTTCCCATTTCTCTCCAGTGCTGAGTTGAATCATCTTACCAACCCACAAGGTTTTACGTATTTGGAGTGAAGGCATTTTCTTGGCAGAACACTGCACTGGGTACTTTGGCTGACATCCTGTTTTTGTCTTAAGCTCCCAAATCAGATCACAGCTCCAGTTCTTACAGCTTTGTGATCTCAGGCAAGCATTTAACCTGTGTTCAAGATTCAATTTTTCTACCTACACACTGGGGACAGTGACAGTGCCTAACTGTATAAAGATTTTGTGAAGAATAAGTAAGATAGGGCCCAGCGCGATAACGTAGTGGTTCAAGTCCTCACATTGCACCTGCCAGGATCCCCTATGTGCGCCAGTTCTAATCCTGGCAGCCCCGCTTCCCATCCAGCTCCCTGCTTGTGGCCTGTAAAGCAGTCGAGGACGGCCCAAAGCCTTGGGACCCTGCACCCGCATGGGAGACCCGGGAGAGGTCCTGGCTTCAGGCTTCAGATTGGCTCAGCTCCAGCTGTTGTGCTCACTTGGGGAGTGAATCAGCAGATAGAAGATCTTCCCCAGGGCCCGGCGCGGTGGCGCAGTGGTTAAGGTCCTCGCCTTGCACGCCCGGGATCCCATATGGGCGCTGGTTCTATCCTGGCAGCCCCGCTTCCTTTCCAGCTCCCTGCCTGTGTCCCGGGAAAGCAGTCGAGGACAGCCCAAAGCTTTGGGACCCTGCACCTGCGTGGGAGACCCGGAAGAGGCTCCTGGCTTCGGATCGGCATAGCATCAGCCATTGTGCTCACTTGGGGAGTGAATCATCGGACGGAAGATCTTCCTCTCTGTATATCTGCCTTTCCAATAAAAAAAAAAAAAAAAGATCTTCCCCTCTGTCTTTCCTCCTCTGTATATCTGACTTTCTAATAAGAATAAATAAGTCTTAAAAAAAAAAGAATAAATAAGATAAAGCAGGGCAACAATTTCCTAGTGCCTAGCATGCTGCATGGCTCACTGAGTGGTGGCTGCTGGGGCTGTCGCTCCCACTTGGATCTGAAGCCGTGAGTGGTAAGCAGTGAATGAGGGTCAGCGCTAGGTGTGATCTATCCTAATATCTTTGAGCACTGATGTCGCCGGAAAATCTTGTACTAACCCTTGATGGAGAAATGGAGGTGGGCAGAAACTGTTAGAACCTTCTAATAGTGGTCCCTTTTCCATAGCAGAGCTAAGCCGTCCTGACAGCTAAGCCCGTGTGATTAGTCTGGTCCATGCCATGGAAGTGCAAGTGTGAGGCTGGGGCTCCCAGCAAGGCTAGTTAATAGGAACTGATTCAACTGGGAAGAGAAGCCTTTTGCTCCCATTTGTGTTTGGCTGCAGAAAGTGTTTGGGAAGTTGCTGGGATGAGTTGAGGTCCAGCATCCTCCTTGGAGCCCAAGTTGAGCATGCAGATGGCGGGGCGTGATAGAGTGTGGATTGAAGAGCTCGTCCCTGCGCTGCCTGCCTGTGGCTCCTTTTGTGTGTGTGGGAAGTGCACTTCATCATAAGCTCTCCTCCCCCCTCACTTTTTTTTTTTTTTGTGTTACATTCAGCCGAACCTAATCCCAGGGGTGATACTGAAAATATTTGACAGCCAGAATGGCAGGGGCACTGAGGAATAAATAAAAATAGACTCTGATGTTGCTTCAGCTACAGAAAAATGGATAGGATGGCAGGGGGAGCGGGTTGGGGATTTACCAACCAGAGTGGACGTCTTTTAATGTTTTACCGACCAGATCATCCATGAGCGCCCAACAGCTGAAAACCAGTAGAATACCAACCCTGTGTTAATCTGAACTGCTACAAGGAAAGCTAAGGAGAAGGCCTTTCAGGTCAGAGGCACTGGGTGAGCTCTCAAAGGTGAATATGGTACAGTGGGTAGATGAGCAGCCAGAGCTGTAAATCGACTTAATGGAGTGTGTGTGTGTGTGCGTGTGTAGGTTATAGGAAGGGCTGGGATAGTTGGAAATGACCCCCCACCAGACTGTAGAAACCAGTGAGAGAAAGATTCAGATGTGTTCTTGAGTCTGAGACAGTAAAAAGCACCCATGGGTGTTTTGGGTGAGTAAGGATCCAGTGACCCCTGGAAATGAGAACTTGGCTTTGTGGTGTCAGGGGCGTCCAGCTGTAGTCTGATAAGCATCTCTAAGTCCTTGCTGACTGCAGGGAGAGCAGGAATGGCTGTCACTTCCCAGTTAGGGGAGTGCCAAGGTCACACCATGGGAAAACTGGGCAGGATGGGAGATAGGGTGCAGCTCCAGCTTGGCAAAGGAGGGCTTTGTCCTTGTCAGCACCTGCCTTGCCCAGAAGCCCCTCTCAGTGACTGCTCTTGCGCAGCTGTCCCAGCCTGTTGCAAAGTGCTGGGAGGTTCTCACTACCTTCTAAGTGGGATATGCAGTATGCACCTTAATTATTTATGGAAACCAACTGTATCTTTGGTGGATAATGTCCAAGAAAAAGCTTGAGCACTGAGGTAATTAGCTAATGTAATTGAAGTGAAGGGAATAGTTCAGACGCTTTAGGCATGACTCAACAAATACAGAGAAATGGATTTCTCTGTGGGAGGTGATAGCATTACCATCGCCATCCAAATTCACTGGCTTCCAGAGTGCCCACTAAGTGCCAAGCTCAGTGCTAGGACCAGGCTGAAGATGAAGGTGACCCAGTTCCTACCTGCAAGTTGTTTAAATCTAGCAAGGGAGGAGACACAGCAAATGGACTAAGGGTCCCAATGGGGAAAGGGGAAAGGTGCCACCAGAATGTGGAAATGATTGGCACCATTGAGCTGACCTGCGTTTCACAGAAGGAGGTTACGACCTTGAAGCTTGCCCTGGTGGCTTCCAGAGACTGATTTCAATCAGGGCTGCAGAACCCAGAGATTAAAAAAATTATTTTTACACACAGACACACACACTTGCGGTCGTTGCTTGGTGTCTGTGGAAGCAATTCAGGGCCTCCTGCTGAAACCAAAATCCACAGATGCACAGGTCCTCATCTACAATGGCTTAGTATTTGCACAGAACCTACACACATCCTCCCGTATGCTTTAATTCCTCTCTAGATTCCTTAAAATAGCTAATGTAAATGCTATGTAAATAGTTGTCCTACTGTATTGTTGGGGGATAATGGCAAGAAAAGTCTCTGCACTCTCTTCAGTTCAGATGCAACTTTTTTTTTCCTGACTATTTTTGATATGTGGTTGGTTTAATCCACAAATGCAGATCTGAGGTCATTGGGGGGGGGTAGGAGGGAGGCAAGCAGCCCCCTGGATCTCTTAAAGCCTGGGGGAATTTTCCAATCATATTTCAGGCAATTCTGGGCTATCCAAATTCTAACTTCTCTTGGATCCATTGTTTAAATGAGGCATACCAGATGATCACACTTTAAAGAACATTTTGTATCTTATATAAGTTGACAAAAAAAAAATGTTCATTTTCTTGAAAGCCCCAGGAAGGGATTTTTCTCCCCATTTTCTTGATAGGACTCAGGAAGATCTGCTGCGTTACTCAAGGGCAGGCAGTTAGAATGAGAGCCCAGCTCTGGGGGCAAGTTTTATTTCCCGAGATTATGACTTTTTGTGGTCACCGCACTAAAGGACAAAGACAGTCTTATGAGAGGGAAGGGAAACTGACATGCAGTGAGCAGTGCTGCAACCGGAACCGGAACTGACAGGGGCGGCAAGCGTGCTGCAGCGCCAGGGTTCCATGGCTCTGGCCATCCCAGCAGCCAGCACTGACCGTATGCCAGGTGTTTTCTTGTCTGTGATGCCTTCAAGTCCTCCTCCCATTTTACAACGAGAAAACAGAGGCCACACAGAGTCAGTCACTTGCCCAGGGCCACAAGAAAGCCAGGACATCAGTGAGGGTAGTCTGGGTCCAGGGCTCCCTGCCTCTTCTGTCTCTGAGCCAATGCGTCTTCATGCATTAGTCATTTCATTCAAAATTCAAAACAAAGCCCTTCGCCGAGCCAAGCCTGGGATTGGGCAGTGAGACTCCTGGGGTATTTCTGCCCAGGAGAGAATTAGAAGTAGGCCTTGGAGATGGTGGGGAAGGCCTCATTTTTGGGGTCCCTGATATTCATCTGGCCACCCTGGGTGGACCCCAGCCTTTCCTGCAAGACCCACTCTGAGGAGCAGTTCTGAACATCCACCCCAGCTCCTAACATGTGCCTAGTTTCTAAGCAGGGGCGGGCTAGTTACCACCACCCACCGGACCTCTATGGCCTCTGCCCCCATCTGCCCACAGCCTCCTTTCCCTCCCTTCCAAACTCATTAGGATTTCAGTTCTCTTCGAGCCCGGTGCCTCCTCTGGCCTGTTGATCTCATTGTCCCAGTCAACAGGACCACATGACCACTTGTCTTTCATGAACTCAATACCGTTCTATTATTTGCTAATAGCTAAGTTATTATTTTGATGGATGGAACAAGGCAGCCAGGGTTATGGGCTCCAGCCCACAGTACTTGGTTAAATAACAGCTTCTCAGCCTGGAGAGCTCAGGTGGGGACATGGGGACCCACGTTCCCTGTGTCTTTTGTCCCTGAAGACTGACCGTTTCATGTGGGTTCTTATGGGGTGACAGGAGCTTGGGGTTCTTCCCGGGGACCCGATTGCTGGAGGGATGGATACCCTGAGTGCCAGCTTGGAAAAAAAGAAGAGCCAGGTCAGCAGGAGAGTTCTCCAAGTCAAGAGACAAATGTTCCCAGGAAAGGTTGTGCCGGAGCCACTCACTGTTACTGAATCTTTGGGCATGGTGGCCCTCTGCCATCAGGCTGTGCGCCCCAGTAGCATTTTTTTTTTCTCCTAAGATTTAGTTGTTTCTATTTGAAAGGTCAGGTTTACAGAGGGAAGGAGAGAAAGAAAAGAGAAATAGATTTTCCATCTGCTGGTTTACTTCCCAAATGGCTTCAATGGCCAGTGCTAGACTGGTCTAAAGCCACGAGCTTGTTCCAGATCTCCCATGTGGGTTTAGGAGTCCAAGCACCTGGGTGGGTCATCTTCCACTGCTTTTCCAGGCACATTAGTAGGGAGTTGGAAGTAGAATAGCTAGGACTCGAACCAGGTCCTATATAGGATGCTGGAGGCACACACGGCTTAGCTTGTTATGCCACAGGGTCAGTTTTTCCAGTATCATTTGACTTTTATTCATAGCTCTCATTCAGGGAACCAGTGTAAAGACTTGACAGGGTAGACGATGCCATGTGGAGTTCAGGGAGGCCCTGCCCAGCCTGGCAGGTGTTGTTGCCATGGACTCTTGCTCCCAGTGGGTCGCGTTTGTCAGGCACGTATTCTGCGCTGGCATAGTCTCTGACTCGTTGTTTATTCGTAGCCATATTTCCACTTGCTGGCATCCTCTGGGACTTTGCCACTCACGTCGCCAACTCTGTGGAAGTGTTTACTAGGAGCCAGGCACTGTTTTAGAAGCTGACTTGTTGAGTCCTCTTGGTGACCCAGGGAACTAGGTGCAGTCATTATCCGCATCATACAGAAAGTTCAAGTTCAGAGAGGTTAAGTAGAGCTCTCTGCGTCAGGAGCTGGAGCTCTAATCCATGCAGCTATCTCTCAACCAAGCTGGCTCGGCTGGTCTTCCCATCCCCAACCATTGTCCTTCCCGGATGCTGTGTGTCTGCTGCCTTTGGCCATCGTACAATTTTTTTCAAAAAATATTTCTAAGGGTGTGTGTTGTGACGCAGCTGGTAAAATGTCCCTTGGGACATTAGCAACCTATGTTGCACTGCCTGAGCTTGAGCCCTGCCTCATCTCCAGTCAGCTTCCTGCCAGTGCACCTGGGTGGCAGCAGATGCAGGTTCAAGAACTGAGTCCCTGTTGTCCACATGGGAGACCTGGCTTGAGTGTCAGACTCCCGGCTTCAGCCTGCCCTAGCCCTGGAGAATGATCAGTGAACCAGGTCTCTTGATTTTTTCTGTCTCTCCCCTCTGCCTGTCAGATAAAGTGGAATTACGGAAATATTTTAAGTCCTGTATGAAACACCCACTCTTTCCTCCTCAGACCTTCTGATTTTGCAGCCTGTGGGAAACTCGAGTATCTGGAGCATGCGTGTTTGGCTGTCTGTAGCTTGCCCACAAGCAGAAGTCCCAGGAATTACCAGCTCACGGCTTGCCCTGAGTGGGCTCTGGTGGTGGCCATAGGTCCATGTCTCCAGCAGGCTGCCTGAGAGTTCCCCGCCTGTGGGCAGAGAACTGCTTCCAGATTCGCCTCTGGTTAACTTCTCGTGTAACTGTCCTTGGCAGAGCTGGGTCAGTGTTGTTGTTGGCTCTTTTCCTCCCATGCTTACCCAGCCTTTGAAGCCATCTGTCCCCATGGTGAGGGTGAACTGAATGAAAATGGAGTGGAGCACCACAGCTGCGCTGATGGGGCGGATGCTGCTCACTCCCCTGCTCTGTGCACACCTGCCGGGGACTTCAAGGTCAACTTGTAAACTCAATGTCAGCAAATATTCATTTGCATAAAATTCTAATATGGGCTTCCTACATTCAAGCAGATGGGCACTGGCCCTCCCTGGGGTTTACTGCTCTGACAATCGTGCCCTTCCTCGTCTCCCTGGTGTTCGTTGGTGTATCGTCAGTGGTTTCCAGCGTTCGTACACACGATTCTGCGTTTTCCCACAGCTTGAATATTTGGGCAGCTAAATAACCACTCAAAACAGCTACAGGAATTGATGGGATTAGATAAGGAACACAAAGAGTTTCCAAAACCCTTCTATGTGTGCACCAAGTTCTCACCTGGTGCTCTGTATTTAATATTATGCGCGGCAGAAATCCTGGGCTTGACTTGAACAGGCTGAAGAGATGAATGCTGCAAAGGGCTTTCCGTTCCTTCGAACAATTCCTATCTTTTTGTGATCTCTTTGACAGCATCACAGAGAATGGTTGAGTCACAGTTGGCCAGGCTGATTGCTTGGTCAGCGGGCCCAGCTGCACTTGGATCTCCCAAAGAAGCTTTGAAAGCAAAGAGATTTAGTAGTTGAAACACTTGGCATTTAAAGCCATACAGATAGTTAATGGTGGGACTAGATTTACAAAAAAAAAAAAAAAATGCTGGTTAAGATAGTCATTTTACATATCCAAGTGCTTGGGTTCTGTACACTTCTGCTGACTCCAGCTTCCTGTTAATGGCAGGCCGGGGGAGGCAGCTGTGATGATGCCAGTGGTTGGCTTCTTGCCAGCCATGTGAGGGACCTGGATTGAGTTCCTGGCTTCAGCTCAACATAGCTCTGGCCAATGTGGGTATTTGGGAAGTGAATCGACAGGTGTGAGCCCCCCCCCCTCTATCTCTACCTCTTGAATGAATTAGTTAATTAGGTAGATAACTGGTGCAGCAGGATAAGACTCCTCTTTCTTCTTTGGTGCACTCGGGTATTCAGAAAGTCCATGGGAGATATATATTACCTTCTACGTCATTTTGCCATGAACTCTTTCATTGGGAGGGAGGGGGCGAAGAGAGGGAGGGTTCTGATATTAGGCAGCCATTGCAACAATAATGCCAACTGTCTAATTAAGCATACGCAGCAGTTGAAACAGCAATTGTTTATGATCATGTTCAAGGGGCTGCAGGTCAAGTGGGCTTCCACTGTGTAGGGTTGGATTTCAAAGTCCAGACCTAGGTTGCTGGATTTAAATCTGCTCTTTGACTCCTTCTCCATGGCTGGGGCATGGGATCTGCTCCATTTGTCCTGTCTTAGAGCTCAAGAGAAGGGGCCTGTTCTTCCAGGACTGCAGGCGGGATGGAGGCAGCCAAGCTCAGTGGCGCAAGTGCATTGCAGCTCTGTTTCCTTGCTGATCACTAATAGCCTAGTGTCACTTGGCTGAGCCATATGGGCAAGCCCAAAATCAATGAGTGAAGTAAGCACCACTTATCAAGAGTGGAAGCTCCCATCCCTGTCCAGCACCCTTTTTTTTTTTAAAGATGTATTTTTTTTTAAATTGGTAAGTCAGATATACAGAGAGCAGGAGAGACAAAGATCTTCCTCCTGCTGATTCTGCAACGGAAAGAGCTGAGCTGATCTGAAGCCAGAAGCCTGGAGCTTCTTCTGAATCTCCCACACGGACGCCAGTTTCCAAGACCCTGGGCACATGCAAGGTGAGGACTTTAGCCACTAGGCTAATGTGCCAGGTCCCATTCATGAGTTTTATCCAGTGTTTTTAGCTGTCGCTAAATAGACACAACCATTATTTCATAAAGTGTCCTCACAATGATATTCTATCATTCTGATTTTCTTAGCTTTAATCCATCAGGTAGGTTAATGTTCTTGTAACAAACATCTGGCCATACCACAGATGAGTTCAGTCAGGAGAGGCATGCTAGGCACTTAAGTCAGTTGACTGAACCAGTCAGTTTTCCTTAAACGTGTCATTATGACTAGATTTTAAAAACATACTTGTGTTTGAATCCATTCAGGCCTTTGTTATTCTTGACAAGTGAATGCCCACAGCTGCAGCCAGGGGTAGCTCATTCAGGATGATCCATACAGCCCGCTGACTTGACCTTTGGTCAGTTCTTCAGCTTTCAGGCCTTACAACCAAATTCGGGCTCATTCTGAGCATTTTCGGCTCCAAGCCTAAAGTCAACCATTTCTCCAACGAATACCAGATTCTTCTAGTTAGAGATCACAATTTAGATCTCAGTTGTATTTATTGCTGTTGGGTTATTATTTTTTTCCCAAACTGTTCAATGGAAAAAGCTAAGTAAAAAAAAAAAAAGATTTATTTATTTTTTATTGAAAAGTCAGAGAGAAGACAAGACAGAAAGAGCTTTCACCTGCTGGTTCACTCCTCAGACAGCTGCAGTGGCTGGAGCTGAGCCAACCCGAAGCCAGGAAGCAGGAGCTTCTTCTGGGTCTCCCACGCAGGTGCAGGGTTCCAAGGCATTGGGCCGTCCTCGACTGCTTTCCCAGGCCACAAGGAGGGAGCTGGATGGGAAGCGAGGCTGCCGGGATTAGAACCAGCACCCATATGGGATCCCAGTGTTTGCAAGAGGAGGACTTTAGCTGCTAGCCTACCGCGCTGGGTCTGCTTTACTCACATATTAAAATTTACATATATACATGAACCTATTTCTGGATTTTGAATCTATGTTCCATAAATAGGTTGATTCGTATTTATACAGTTATAATTATAGAGGCTGAATATGCATGTTAATATCTTATAAGGCTACATTCCCTTGTGCTTTTTTTTTTTTTGACTACTCTTACTGCTTTCTTCCATATGAATTTTATAATCAATTTGGACTGCTTCAGGTGGAGAAGCATGGAGATTGCCTATTAAATTTAGAAGTTAACTTGTGATACTGACATTTTTTTAAAGATTTATCTTTTATTTTTTTCATTGGAAAGTTAGAAATACAGAGAGGAGAAGAGACAGAGAGGAAGATCTTCCATCCATTGATTCACTCCCCAAATGGCCGCAAAGGCCAGTGCTGCACTAATCCAAAGCCAAGAGCCAACAGTCTCTTCTGGGTCTCCCAAGCAGGTGCAAGGTCCCGAGGCTTTGGGCCATCCTTGGCTGCTTTCCCAGGCCACAACAGGGAGCTGAATGGGAAGTAGGGTGGTGCCCATAGGGGATCCCGGCAGGTGCAAGGTAAGGACTTTAGCTGCTAGGCTACTGTGCCATGCGCGGTACTAACATTTCTATGATGCTTATTTTTTCCATGCGTTTTTCCCAAGAGCATGGTAGATACATCAATTTGTTCAAGTGTACACTTGCATCTTTTAGAACATTTTTAGTTTCCTCCTTATAGATTTTGTAAGCTTCTTATTAAGTATGTGACTGAACTTTTTTTTTCTTATTAGAGACTGTTGTTCCATTATTTTTCTCATTACTAGCCTTTTCTATTTATGAAGAAGATATATTTCTGTAAATAAATTATATATTATGCTATTTTATTAAATTCTCATTGCTTACCATGGTTTCTCTGTATTCAATTGGCTTTTCTCAGTATATATAACCACATGATTGGCAAATAGAGAGGTTTTACTGCTTATTTTGAAAACAAAGATATATTTATTTACTTTCACCCAATGGCTTGGGTGGGGCCAGGTCCAAGCCAGGACCAGCAGCTCTTCCAGGTCTCCCTTGTGGGTGAAAAGATACAAGGACTTGGACCTTTCTCAGCTGCTCTCCGAGGTACGCTAGCAGGCAGCTGAATTGGAAGTGGAGCAGCTGGGACAGTGCTCACATGGGATGCTGGGGCCACAGGTGGCAGCTTCCGTCCCAGGCACAGCGCTGGCTCCTTGCCCCTTCCTTTCTAATTCACACGCCTTTGCTTGCTTTCTCTTATCTAATTGCTTTGGCTTGTGCCTCCAACACATGCTCAATAGTAATGATATGCTATTTTTTCATTGCTATTGGTGTTCATTTGCAATTTCGTCTTCACAAGTGAGATAGAAGGGGTTTGTTTTTAATCCCTTGTGTGATCCAGGCCTGATCAAAACATGGATATTAGCACAAACTACAAGGACACTCATGAACTTCACTGCATCTCCTGCCCTGCCTTCTTCATCCACTCCTTCTGGCTGTGCTTGCTGAGGTCTTCTAGTCTCCTGTGTTCTTCCAGAGGATCTATGAAACTTGCTGCCATCGGCAAAGTGAACAGGCCTCGGACCCACCTAGACCACCCTGAGGTGGAACCACAGCTCCTCATTTCCTCTTGCTGTGACTTCCAGCAGACTGCAAAATCTTTGCAAGCCTCTGCTTACTCCTGTGTAAAATGGGAATGGTGACTGTTTTCTTCTACAGAATTGAAGAGCATTTTCTAGCTGCTGTGCAGTTGGGTTGACCAGGTGCTCACAGTGTGCTAGCCAATGGGACATGACTGTTGCAAAGTGTGCCGCTTATAGTAGATGCTCAGGAACAGCCCCCCTGTGCTGTTCTCCACACTCTTTCTTAAAGCAAGGTGAACGTGGTGGTCCACAGTGTGGAAAGAGGCTGGGAGGACAGGCACCTGTCAACCAGGAACATGGTTGTGGGCTTACTGGATACAACTTCCATCACGTCTGACCCTTTGTCACTTTCAGGGTTCGCTTGTTGCAACAACTTTGCCCTGATGAATCCGTGCTGGAGAAACACGACTTCTTCCTCCTGCTCAGCTCTCCTCTCATCCCTCCTGACCCAGCTCAAAATGTCAGCTCCCTGCTGAGCCTCCAAACTCTTCCAGCCAAATTAATGAGCTATGGCCCCAGGGTATTTAGTACAAACTCTTTGGCCAATCACAAGCATGCATGGAAATTCTTTGTGTTTACACTCCTCGCCAGGAGTAAGGGGTCTGTCCCAGCACAGGTGCTTGGTTGGCAAGGGCCAGCGGGTCTGATGCGCCAGGACGGAAGCAGGCTGAAGGTGCGTGAAGCTCACGCTCTGGAGAAATGCCTGCAGAGCGGTTCGGCAGTAGCACAGCAACCATCTCCTCCGACTTCAAATCTCAAAGCAGACTGTTGGCCTAGTTACAACTCTGGGAGGCTGCCAAGGATGGCTCTCAGCAAAGGCTCCTGTTCCTGCATCGGAATAAATGACGTCGACTGTATTTCACAGGCTCTTCATTCCCCATTACATGAAGTTCAAGTCAGCTCTGTCTGTCCGCCTCCCTCTGACTGAAAGTTGTCATCTGGGGAGGGGGAACCCAGAGCGGGGGACTTAGCCAGGCTGAGCTGCCAGGCTGAGCTGCCAGGTTGAGCTGCGGGGAAGTGAGGAAGGGGAAGCAACCCCAGGGCTTCTCTGAAGTCCCACAGCAGGCCTCCAAACTCGAGCTGTACCTGAACAAACACAGTCCAGCTGAATTCTGATTTCCCCCCATGATTATTACTTTGATCATGCTTCTGCAACATCAAATATCAAAATCTTTGCTAAAATGCTTCTATTTCTCCTCATTTGTTTCCTGTGGCCTTGCTTGCCAGCATCTTCAGCTCCTGCCGGACCTCCCATTGCAGCGCCCAGCAGGCAGGCCACCCACCCGCCTCTGATCACCCCTTGAACATCCCGCGTCTCTGCCTCCCCTGGGAACCCAGTTTCCAGCCGTGTTGGTTGGTGCTGCACTTCCCTCACACGTGGCTGGAATGTGGCCAGATCTCTGGGGCTGTGGCACTTTTCCCGAGTCCCCGCAGGGCGTGGAGGAAGCAAGAGGCCTTGCAAACTGCCCTGCATGTGGGGGAGAGATGTGACAAAGGGTGCTGGGGACAGGGGCAGGCAGAGAAAGGAAACCGAGCTGTGGGGAGTGTGAGCAGGGAGAGGACTGTGAAAATGCCTCTGGCGTCATCCCTAGGGCTCTGGGGGAGGCAGAAAATTGTGAATCAAGGGCAGGTACTTCCTGGAGTATAGGTCCACAGCGGTTGTCCGGGGGTGGTAGCTGAGGGCAAGTGGAGGGAAGGACTCTTGGCGCCTGGGAACAAGGAGGCCCAGGTGGCCTTGAAGCTTTTCTTTCTTTTTTCTTAAAGATTTGTTTAGTTATTTGAAAGCAAGAAAGGGAGAAAGGGAGAGTGACAGATCTTTCATTCTCTGGTTCACTCCCCAAATGGAAGAAATGGCCACAGCTGAGCGGATCTGAAGCCAGGAGCTAGGAGCTTCTTCTGGGTCTCCCACGCAGGTGCAGGGGCCCAGGATCCTGAGTCATCTTCAGGTGCTTTTTGCAGGCGGCTAGCAGGGAGCTGGTTGGGTGGGGCGTAGCTGGGACTCTAACTGGCATCCATATGGAATGCAAGAGCTGCAGACAGAGGCTTAACTTGCTGTGCTATAGCACTAGCTCTAAGAATCCTCCTTTGTGCTGTCCTCAAAATGGCAGTAAAGAAAAGTAGTAAAAATAAAAACCAAAAAACAGTCCAGCTAGAAATAAATTGCTCAGAATCCAGTCTGGGTTCTGTCATGACCAAAGAAAAAATCACTTCATGTTCCTGAGGTAAGAGTTGGCACAAGCCTGAGCAGATCAAGCAGGACACTTCCCTGGACAGAGTCCTTCCCTGGGTGTCGCAGAGTCCCCAGGAGGCAGTCCCTCGGGGCATCCCAGCTGGCAGGAAGCAGAATGGGAGCCTGAGCCAGACTTAGCCTTGCATCTGAGAACCACGTCCAATACTCCGTTGTGGGCGGCAGGCACACAAGATCCCACCCCGATTCCTCTCATTTAGCCACTCACCGCCCCTCTTCCATCCACAGCTCCATACATTTCTGCATTTCTCCATTCGTATGACCCGTCCCATCTACTTGCCCGTCCATGCATCCACGTACCCACTCCATCTGTCCATACATCCGTCCCTCTCTCACCCACCTATTTCACCCATTTACCTACCAGCCCACCCATCCCTCACTGATAACCCATCCATGCACCGGCGTTTTCATCCGGCTCACCACCATGACTGTGACTCCGTGGGGAATGGCTGTGGGGAACATAACCAACAGCATTTGCCAGGAACTCTAACATTCTACAATTATTACTTTTAAATCTTGTGTTTGCAACTCAGATCAACAGAACTGAATTAATCAGTTCACAATGTTGCTCAGCGCTCTGCCGGGGAGGGGTAAGGACTTAGAAAAATAGCATGAAAAATAAAGTATTTCCTTCTTAAAAAAAAAATGTGACGACTAAACAGAATTCAAGGCCACGGGCTGGGTCTTGAACAGGGTCAACAGTGAAGTGTATCATTGGGGCAGTTCGTGACATTTCACTGTGTCCGTGGACTAGATAACAATGCACTGCTAAAATGTCTAATTTCCTGATTTTGATAACTGTGTTCTAGTTATACAAGAGAATGTTCTTTTGCTTAGGAAATTCCCACGGAAGTGTTTAGGAATCAAGGAACGTGATATCTTGTTTTTTAAATTACACGTATAATGTATATGCAAGAATTACAATGTGCAATTTAAATACGTTTATATTACTATATAGTAAGATAGTATGCATATGATATATTTACATATCTATTGCAGGAAAGAGAAAGCAAATGGGACAAAAAGGAAGCAGTTAGTGAATCTGGGTCAAGGATGGGAGCGCTCTCCTCACACCGTTCTTGCACACTTTTCTGTTCATTTGAAACTACAGAAAAATAAACATTCAACCTCCCAAAGCTATAGGACCTTCTGTCCGGGGAGACGGCAATCCACAGAAAGTCCCAGTAGGGACGAAAGCCAGCGGAGCAGACGTCTCGAGTGGGGCATCTTCGGCTACCCACTCCTCCCCAGCAACGTGGAGCAGCAAGCACAGAGGGAAAGAGTGGGAGACCAGCTGCTGGAGTGGGCAGGCTGCGGTTTCAGGGTAGGCAAGGAGTCAGTTGTGGGTGAGGAATTCAGTGTGCCATCCCCCAGCACAGTATAGGTGGGGAGCGGCTCCTAAGCTGACTTCTGGGCTGGGGGAGTCTTGCAGCTTTGTGCAGACACATGTCCCGGGAACCCCCCATTGACTCCAATGACGAACAGGTGACTCTTTGTCATTGACTGGAACCACAGCAAAGACAGTCCTGGAGGAATGTGAATTGGTGAGATGGGCAGGTGACAGTCGGGGCAGGTGGGAAGGGCAGACTCCCCACTGTGAGTTAGCCACAGCACACACCTGCCAACTGGCAGTCGCTACTCCTGGTCTGCAGATAGAGGAGGAGTCTCAGAGAGCCTGCCCCTGTCATGGAAATGGCAGGGCCGGAGGTCCTGGTGGCACCTGGCCTCAGGGCAAGAGTGTGACTCAGAAGATGCTAGGGAACTGAGATGAGGGTGGGGCAGGGTGGGAGGGGGAGGCCTTGAATGCCCGGAGCAAGAGCATGGACTTCACCAGTACAGTTTCCAAGAAAATCACAAGCAGGGACAGGTCCTGGCGGACTCGGGACATCAAGGTTCCCAGTGCTGAACCACAGCTGCCGCAGCAGGACCTGGCTCATGGCTATGGTGCTTGGCTTGACTCTTTTCTGAGGTGGAACCTGCTCCCTTCTCCAGGCCCATTTACATGCAGAGCGAGAGATTTGCGATTTTGTGTGGGCAGACTCCAATTGTGAGCGTGCCAGCTGCTGCTTCCTGCTCTTTCCTGACACAGGAATGGGGGGAAGGAACAGCCCCCCCCTTTCTTCCTTGCAGCCGGGATGATGCTGGCGCGCCTACCAGCTGCTCAGGGGTTCCTGCCTTCCTCCCTTGGCTGGGCGACTTCCTTAGCAGCCTGGCCCTCCCAGTCAGCCAAGACCCCAGTTGGTGCCTTTGGATGGACAGAGAGGCTGAGCATGTTACACTGGGAGCCAAGAGGAGGCTGGGGTCTGTGGTCAAGGGTGAGAGGGGGATGGATGACACTGGAAGCTGGGAGAAAGATCCTTAGTGATTCAGTACAGTAGGGGTTTTCCGTGTTGGTCAGGCCTCTGGGTCCATTGATCCGTTGGTGGCTGGCTAGCAGAAGGTCCCTGCAGGATTGCTGAGCCACAAAGCAGAAGGAAGACTGTCTCTGAAGGACAGCCACCCTGCAACCCCAACCCTGAATGCCTCCCCAGGACCAGCGGAGGTAGGGAACAGCCTTGGCAGAGTCTGGTGACCTGTTCAGACTGGTTAGTGACAGCAGTCACTCACCTTATCGAACACAGTCTGCATAATTGGGGTGTCTGGAAAGAGCACCCCACTCCTGGCCCTCCACCCATTCACTGTGTCATCCTGGGGCACAGTTTTCCCTCCTGTGAGAAACTAAGATGGACTAGGCCACCACTAGAGCCCCTTCCATTCAGTGGTCCTGTTTTCTCCCTGGTATACAACTGCCTTGGGAATAGAAACCCAGCCAGACTGGGTTTTTGTATTGGATAAATATCTGCAGTTAGCTGTAAGCAAATTGGTGTGCCTGTGTTCCAATAACACTTTATTTAAAAAAACAATGGAAGGTAGCCCAGGTGTGGCTGGTCTCGGGCTATGATTTGTGGAAAAAGGGCAGTCATAAATGATCAGCATGGTGATGTCCTGGAGGTGGAGGTGTAGCTGGAGGTGAGGCACTGGGGTGTGGAAAGGAAGACCTGCTCAGTGGTCCCTGAAAGCCAGACAAGAAGTTACAAGGAGGGTTAGTTTCATTCCTGACCAGGAAGACCCCAGAAACCATCAGTAGGGGCTTCTGCATCTTTGGAGTCTGGGATGGGAATGGGGAAATTGGGCTGGCCCTTCAGTGCTCACTGGCACTTTGGAGCAAGATGTCGCGCCTGCCTCCCGTGACAGCCCAGTCTTCCCACCCTTCCCTGTGCTGGCGCTGAGCTGGTACATCCTGCCCACACGGCAAGGCACGAATAGTACATCGAGGATGCAGCCTCTGATCATGAGACTCCAGGAGGAGTGGGGTGCTGCAGGGCTGGTTGAACAGGAGACTGTGCCCGGCACTAGGGGGTTGACTACAAGGGCCATTCCCTCCCACGTAGGGGATGAAGAGTGGGGCTCCCTGGAGGAGGGGCCTGGCTCAGAACCCGGTTTTCAGAGCCTGGCTTTGAGCTCTCCCTTGATGCAAATGATGGGAGGGGGGTCGGATGAGTTCACCCGTGGTTCACCTTGGGGGCAAGGGAGCAGCCACCAGTGACTGTAGGTGGGAACACACCCCTTTCACCTTCAGGTTCTCTTCCCCTTGACTCTGTAAGCTCACAGCAGAGCTCAGAGCTGGTTTGGACTCCTTCAATCTTGCAAACAAACCTGGGAAATGGGATGCCGACCACAAAGCTGTAGTTGCAAGTAACAGAAACCTCAACCTATTGGCTCTAAGTGATGGGGCTGCTCAGCTCTAAGAACCCCCAACTCCAAACGGCTTCCCCAGTGAGGAAATATTATCTATTATCTTAGCAATGATTCACAGTCACACGATACCCTGCCTCCCTGACCACAATTGATTGGAACGGAGAAGAGCACCAGCCAGCAGACAGCCAATCGGTAGCCTGGCCAGCAGCCAGTGGGATGGCCTGGAGGGGAAGGCTGCCCAATCATGGTGCCATATGTTAAAATATCCAAGCTGGGGGTGAATGGGGAAGGGGACAATGGTGAGTGGCAGCCATGTCTCTGGCCTCCCAGAGTTCCCAGCATCACTCCTAAACCAAGAAATCTTTCCTGGACTTGAGAGAACACCCAGTGACCAACATATGGTACTGGCCAGGAATGGGCGATCCAACTTGCCCTCTGCCCTGGCCCGCTAGGGAGTCAATGTGTACTACACAGGGATTACGGAACTGGGGAGGCCCTATGCATGCGGTCTACAGAACATGGACTTGTGTCTCCTGGACCTCTGGGTCCCAGACATGGGAGACCCTTGCCTGAGGCGGAGGCAGTTGGCATCCAGTCCCACTGCTGAGTCTATCACTTGTTGTGTGAGCTGGGTGAGTCGTCACACCTCTGCAAGTCTCCACTTTCTCATGTCTAAAGTTGAGATGACTATAGTGCCTAACTCACAGGGCTGAGAGGGTGAGGCAGCAGGTGTGAGGCACTGAGAATGATGCGTGGGGCATAGCACTGGTCTGCAATGAGAGTGTTAGCCCAAGAGCGAGAGCTTGTGTAAAGGAGAAGAGAAAGAAGGACAAGGAGAGAGCTGCAAAGACTTCAGGGGACAGAATCAGTATAGTATGGCAGAGGGAAAACGTGGAGTCCATGTGGGTGCTGACCTTGACCTCCCAGAGCTGGCTCAGGCTCCTTTTTTTGTTTTTCAACCCCCACCCCGCATACTCCCAGAAATTCTGCAGAATTCAGCTTTCACCCCCCCAGCTGTTGCCATGGTGATGAAAAACCTGGACTCAGTGAAAAGTTCTCTGTGCTCTTGGCAACGAGGCTGCAGCACCCTGCCTCCTGCTTGCCTGCCTGCCTGCTCGTGGGCGGCCAGCTACGACTGCTTCCAGAATTCAGGGCCAGTTCATCTTTCCGTGGAGACTCAGCACTGTCCCCCTAGAGCCCAGGGTGGAAGCCAGGGTTCCCTGGAGAACATAGAACCCAATCCATCTTGAGGGTGGAATATCATACCTGAGATGAATGGTGAGCAGTCTAGGACTGCATGGTGCCTGACTTCCCCTAGGTCTCTCTCCCGGGCTTTGTTGTTCATCTAGTGGGCATGGTGCACCCAAGGGTGTCCCTTAAGGAAGCATGCCAACTGCTGAAAGCCAGTGACATATGAGAAGAACAGTGACGGGACCACTGAGAAGGCTGCTGCTCTCAGTCCCATCTAGCCATGGCAGTGGAGGGGTGCTACACACTGAGACACTTGTATCCCTCCTTGAGAATAAGCAGGATTCCTAGCCCTCACAGTGCTGGGATTGATTCAAAGAGGCTAGGTCTTTTGGAGATGATTAAATCATGAGCATGGAGTCCCTAAGCTGGGATTAGCATGCTCATACAAGAGTCAGGAGAGAGATAATCTCTCCACCACATGTAGATGCAGCGAGAAGGCACATTATGTGAACCACAAGTAACACTCTAACCAGAGCCTGACCATATTGGCACCTGACCTTGGGTTTCTTAACCTCCAGGACCATGAGAAATAAAGTTCTCTTGTTTCTAGGTCAACCACTCTGGTATTTTGTTATAGCAGCCCAAATGAACTAATGTACCATATATCCAAACCCTTTGTCCTTTGAGCCAACAATATGGATTGAGTTGCACATCCAATGGGCCAGCTTTGGTCATCAAAGTTAGACTTTGCCTGCCCCAGAGGCGGACTTGGAACTCCTCTGGTTCTTTTATGGCCAAGCAATGGACACCTGGGATAGTTCTCTTATTTGAACACTAGTGCTAGCTCCCAGGCTACATTCCTCACCAGTCAGAACATTGCAGGTGAAGGTCTCCAGGTAGGAACCAAAGAGATTTCCTCCACGGTCTGTGGATCCACCAGGGGATGGGACATGGGCTGTCTTGGAAGCTCTAGGCATAAACTTTGCATGGGTTTCAACCGTCCAGCAATCTTGGAAATATGAAAGGCATTACAGTTCCTGCCAAGAATGCAGCTATTAGAAAAAAGGGGCCTCCCACCCTATTTCCCATGATAGAACTTGGACAATAAACCATTCACTGGGAGCTGAGGGCCTTCCCTGCTATTACCTCCAAATAGAAACTAAGCCCATGAAACTTGGAGATATTATACCCTATGTTTTTATTACACAGTGATCTAGGGAGTGGGGAATGATGGCCTAGGTAGGCAATAGGGACAAGGCCCAAAATCAAAGGGTAGGGAGGGGAGTTAAGTGTTATCCTCCATCAACCCCAAGCCATGTCTCAAGCCACACAAATCACATCACTTTCCTTGGGCCCCAGTGTTCCTATCTGCAAAATGGAACTTGGGTTATCAATTATGGATTTTATGCTTCTTAGGGAAGGAGCATGTCAAGCTCTTGTTTTTCTTCCATGTTCTCAACACAATGCCTGGTACGTTAGTCTTGACCTAATCATAAAACAGAAACAAACTGTCAGGCCATCTACCACATACTCATTTAATTCCTAAATTCATATATTTGTTTAACCAAAATGTTTTGTCATCAACCTATATGAAGAGGACACAGCAGGGAGGTACAAATTAGAACTTACAGGTGACTGGTGGGATAGGACAGGTGATCATCACACACCAGAATGTGGGAAGCACAGGACACCACTGGACACAAAGGAGGGGACCTGCTTCAGTTTTGCAGAAGATTTCCCTGGGAAGGTGCCAACACTGCAGGAAGGTCTAATGGAAGAAAAAGAAGTAGAGTTAAAATTCCAGAAAGTCACCAGGCAAGGGACTGCATGTGCCCTCTCACTCTACATCTGTTTGACAAAGAAACCACCTCACCCTGAACAAGGAGCCATGAAGTGGTTCAGGACCACGGAGAGCACCATAGTGTCTGGTAGCCACCCGTTGTTGCTAACCCCAAGATTTCAGCCTGGGCTAAGGTTGAGAAATAAAGGGCAGGAGTGGAGTGGGGGAGACATTAGGGTAAGACCCTAAGAAGGGCTTTCTGTGGGTTGTCGTCATCATCATCTTCATCGTTGTCATCATCATTATCGCAGTTGAACCTGACATGTGATGGGCCTAGCAAACCCCAACAGGCTGGCCCAGGTCCATAATGCCTGTTCCGGTCTCTGAGCTCAGATGGACATGAGTTGTGGCTCAGGCCCTGCAGTTAGCCCAGGATAAACTCGCTAGAGGTCCTGGGGATTCAAGAGATAGGCAGTTGCTAAGGAGTCCAGTTAAGCTGTGGTAGGAACTTGGGAATGGAGCAGGAAGCAGAGGGAATGGCAGGACTGGGTGGGATCACAGAGAGACAGGTAGGTTCCAGCAGGGAGAGTATGAGCTCGCTGACCAACTCACAGGAAGGTCAGAGAAAGCCCCGCCACAGACAGCTCTCACTCCTTCCACCTTGGCTTTTGCTCTTGAGCTGTGGGAGAAGAGCCAGCTGCTGAGTAATCCAAAAGAAGAGCCATTTTGCTGAGTCACCCTGCAGAAGAGTGATTTTATTGAATCACTACCCAACAGCTGGGAAGGTTCCTAAGCTATCTCAGGCGCTTGGAAACCCCTGCTGAGTTCCCTTCCCATGGCCAGGAGCTCCTTGGAGCCTTGGCTTCTGCTTCTACTTGGCCACTACCAGTGACTTGTGTACCCTGGGGCAGGTGGCTTTGCCTCTCCTGTCCACTGGAAACTGCCATCGCTGGAATGCAGGTACGGGGATTCACTCACTATGTGTATTAGGATCAAGTACCTGACACTCAGAAAACATCTTGAAAGTGCATGGATGAGTGCCCAGCTTTGGTTCAAGGACAGCAATGGAGGCCAAATGAGCTAGTACGCAGCCAAAGCTAACCCAGCTCCCAGCTCTGTGTGCCCACTGGCAACGGAACCTCTCCTTCTAGAACCCAGGGCTAACATTTGCCCTTCTTTTTTTTAAGATTTATTTTTATTGGAAAGGTAGATTTACAGAAAGAAGGAGAAACAGAGAAAAAGATCTTCCATCCACTGGTTTAATCTCCAAATGGCTGCAATGGTCAGAGGTGTTGGGAGCCAGAAGCCTCCTTCAGATCTTGCATGCAGGTGCATGGGTCCAAGGCTTTGGGCCTTTCTCTACTGCTTCCCCATTTCATAAGCAGGGAGTTGGATGAGAAGTGGAGCAGCCGGGACATGAACTGGTATCCATGTGGAATACTGGTTCATGTAAGCAGAGGATTAGCCAGCTGAGCTATCTCACTGACCTCATGTTTGCCCTTCTACTCTTTGTATGTCTCCAGGCTCAGCAACCTTGCCCTGACCACCCAGTAGAAATCCCTCATGCCCATAACCTCCTGCTCAACACTTGCACAGTCTTTCATCAGCCTTCACTGTCTCCATCTAAACCTTCACCTTGACAAGATCACATCATCTCTTTCCTGCTCCCTTACCAGAGGGACCTTTCAACTGACCTGTAGCTCACTCCTTTTCACCGTCATTTCGACTCCCTCTGCAGCCAGATGGAGATTTCTCCTAGGGCTCCTATGGTCCCCAGGATTTCTCAATGTTGCCTGCATGGCCCTTGGACTGGATTCCCATTCAGCTTCCCAGGCTACTTCTTCTCCACACTCTCATCCTCTACTGCACAACACCTTCCTGTGTTTCAGGACCCTCCCTGCTCAATCTATGTCTCTGTGCCTTACTTCATTGTGTTGTTGAACCTGGAATGTCTTCCTTGTCTGTCTGATAAACACTCACTCCTCAGATCCTTCAAGAACATCCGGAGAAGCCCATTACAGCCACCTAAGCCTTAGAGCTTTCCCTCTGACTTGCACTACTTCTATGAGTGCATCTATTATATGACATTTTTCAAGTATATCTTAAGTATTTTGAGTCTCTCTGCCCTATGAGATATTTCCAGAACATACTCATGGTTTATTCAGATTGAAAATTTTAGACATGAATATAGATGTGACTATTTAAGCATAAGCAGTATCCAACCAAGTTAGTGTTCATATATATGTGTTCAGTGAATATGCTGATGGATGGAAAAGAAAGGTGGAGAAGAGTGAACGGGTGGAACATTGATTGAATGATGAAATTATGGGTGTGTGGAATGGAGGAAAGGCTCATGTATGGTTAGATGATGTAGTGGAGAAATGAAGATGGAAGGAGGGAAGGGCAGTTCAATGGAAGAAAAGAAAGATGGTTACTGAATGGAAGGATGGATGGTTGGGTTATTGGAAAGACTGCAGTTTGGATGGATAGAATTAAAGCTAAGAAAATGGAAGAACAGATTGTGATTAGATGCAGAGAATGGTTGGATTAGGTAGAAGAGTGGAAGGCTAAGGAAAACAAGGAAGGATGAAATTCCAGACGGATGGAAGAACTTAATGGAAGATAGGAGTACAAGTAGGAGGATGAGTAACCCCAGTGGTTGGATGCCTGGATCCCTGGGTTCCTGGAGAGAGATGATGGAGAGGTGGTACTCCCTTAGCTGGTCGGCTTTCTTGCAGGAAGTCTGGATTGCACCTGAAGCTGCTCCCAGCTGCCTGACTTGGGATGCTGATCTTGCGTGTTTTGACCTTAGACAACAAATCACTCATCTGTGTGTGGTAGTGAAGAGCCATTAAAATGGTGGAACTTAGTTGAGGTTTTCAGAGACAATAGGGCTCAGAGGGGTTTTAAGGAAGTTGCCAAGGTCATAGCCAGTTCCCAACTTGTCCTTGGCCAGAGTTCAGCCTGCTGTTCTTGGGTTTGGCCAAATCTCTCTGGAGGTTTTAGCTGGCCAGTGCTTGTCTGTCCGTTAACCTAATGAGAAATTTTTTCATGGAACAAATAAAACATAGAAATGACCTTGGGTCAAGGTCAAAGTTGGGGAGGATGGGCTGGGGTGGCTGCCTTCCCACACCCAATGGGGCTCTGGGCACATTCCTGAGCAGGAGGAAGCAAATTTGGCCCAGAACCAGCACCCAAGCACCTTTCCGGGTCCTGTGACACAGAAAATGTGTGAGCAGCATCCTGGCTGTGCAGGAACCCACCTACTGCTGCTGTGCTCCAGCCTGATCCTCCCCTGGTAGCACTCGCTGCTTTGTCTTAGCTCCTCCCCCATGCACTTCATTAATGGAGCTTGCAGACAATGCTTGCACGATTGTGGCACCCACTTAGCACACACCATTCCTGTCTCCCAGCATGGGTGACCATGACCCAGGAGAGCCAGGCCTGGAAAACCATCTGCTCCCTACCCCTCTTTCCTCCTGCACACAGCCCCACGTGGGGACACTGGTTATTCCAGCTGGAGCTTCCAACTCCACCCCTTCTCATGGAACCTTTGAGCAGCACTTGAAGGCAGGGGCCTGAGATTTGCACTATATTTACACAGACGGAGACCCAGGGCATGAGAGGTCCAAGCAGCCAAGAGGCACTGACTCTGGAAGGCTCCATCGAGGCAGATCAAAGCTATACCATTCTGGGAGAAGCTGGTGGATTCTGCTGCGAGCTTCCCCTCCAGCAGGCCCAGGAAACAGAATGCGTGTGCTTGAGATGGAATGTTTTCCCTATTTTCTTTTCTTCCTTCAAAACAATTAAGGCTTTTTTTTTTTTTTCATGCTCTGTGACCACAGTGGCTGAAAACACATACACACACACACACACACACACACACACACACACACACACACACACACACAAGCCCTGCTTTGGGAAGCTGGGGGAGTGTCCAAGTTTCCAAGGGAGGCTGGTCTGGCTGGATGGGGTAGGTGTGGGTTTTCTCTTTAGTGTAGATGTGGTTGGTCAAACCCTGCTGGCCAACCAGCCTCAATGTTCTGCCCTTTGTAGCTCTCACAGCTCCCGTGGGTCTTAATTTTTTTTTTTTTTTATTGTTCAGAATTAAGAATCTGTGGTTTGTAGTTTCACCTACGAATGCTGCCCTGTGTTGTTCCCAGGCATGGCTCTCCTCACAGGTGGAATGGGCAAATTCAAGATGAGAGTCCAGGCCCTGTTGTGTTGGCCATCCATAGATACACAAGGAAACCTCATATAAAGATGTATTCTGGGAATCTTTACCAACTGTTGTATCCAAGAATTACTTATGTTATTTATTTGGAAAACAGAGAGGAAAGAGAGAGAGAGAGAGAGCTATCCCATATACTGATTTGGTTTAAATAGTCACAATAGCTGGGGCAAGGCCAGACCAAAGCTGAGAGCTAGGGACCCAATCTAGGTCTCTCCCATGGGTGGCAGGGACTCAAATATGTGGGCTGCTTCCCAGGATTCCTGTGAGAAGAAAGCTGGAATTGAGAGCAGAGCAGAATTTAAACCCAGGCCCTCCAACTGGGGGTACAGGTACCCCAAACAGAATCTGCACTGCTAGGACAATATGTTTGGTCCTAAAGTTCAGTTAAAGCTGTGTGTTTGTGTAAGGCAACACTTAAATTGTGCATCTGTAGCAGAAGTGTGAAAGCAGTATCTCTGGGACTCTTATCGCCATGTATCCTCACTAATGGGATGGAGCTTCTGGTTGGACCATTTCACATGCAGAGCAGCCAAAAGCTTGACACACACACATTCAGGTCTGTCCTTATCCAGGGCCAGAGAGCACACGTTTCATACTTTGAGAGCCATCCAGTCACCACTGGAGCCACTCAAGGCTGCCACGACAGCACAGAAGGAGCCAGGGACAACAACACATGAGTGGGTATGGCTGTGTTTCAATAAAACTTTATTGAAAACAGCAGGTGGTGGGCCAGATTCTGGACTGTGGTTTGCCATGGTTGGTTACAAGTGATGGGCATGGTGAGTGTTGAAGAGGTTGGGGTACATATGGAGAGGTGGAAAATCGTGTGGGGTTAAGTGCAGAGAAGTCAGGAATAAGATACTCCACTGAAAACATGGTCAGATGTTGGATAGCCACACTGGGGTGGCCAAGGTAGGCTTTTGGTGGGAGATATAGGATCAGTTTCTGTCATGACAAGAAAAAAAAAATCTCCTGCACAAGAAAGGAGTGAATTCCATGTTCTTGGAGGTGTGAAGGCAGAGGAAAGGAGTGGGGAGAAATTGGCCTGGATGTTCAATCATCCTTGCCTCCCACTCCCCTCCCCTTTTCAGCCTCAGCCTTCTTGGTCTCCGGCTGTCTTGAGTCCCCAAACAGAGGTCCAGCTCACATCTACCTCAGTGCTTCTGGTCCCTCTCCTGGAATCCTGACTCCCAGGCTCTCACAGTCTATTCTCAAATCACCCAGCCTTGTGCCTGTACATGCTAACCCTACATTCGTATCACTGCTTTTCTGACTCCTCCATGGAACATGCTGCGATGACCTCACTGCCCTGGTAGAATATCAGCGCCTTAAGGCAGGGGATTTGGTATCCTGGCTTCATGGCTGCACCCCAGTGATTGGTGCTGGGCTCATAGCAGGTGCACAACAACTGGCTCCTGGATGTGGATGTTGTGCTTCCAAATCAGCGTTCGCATCCCACTTGCTCTTCTTACAGCATGATGCCCTTTGAGAAGTGGCATCGTTGTTCTCTCCCATTGAATCTTGGTGGGTCCATGACCATGTCAGTAATGAGGTCATGTGATTTCCAAGGCTGTCACAATGGGTGACACACCTTCTGTCAGATCTCTTGGGATGCTCACCCTGGAAACAGCCACCATTGCATGAGAAAACCCTAATTTTCTTCTCCCTTCTGGAATCCATAGTCCCCATCAGGCCCTCCTACACTGAAGTCCCATGGTGGCCACACGTTCCCTTGGCCATGAGTACCTTGGCTGGATCCTCCCTGTACATGTGTATTCTGCATATGGCCCAACATAGAGAAACTAACCCATATTGATGACATCAGTAGCTGTTGGTTGGTTTGTGCCCTGACATCTCTGACTGGGACTGAGTGCCCAGGAGGAAAAAAAAAAAAGCTGCCATTAGCATCTTGGAGTGAGTCACCAGGAAGGGCCCAAGAAGGCCAAGGAGGAATGCTCTGGTTCCCCTGGCCTCTGGAAGGTTCTTACACAGTTTTCCAGGGACTAGTAGAGGCAGTGTGACTCAGAGTAACTCAGGGCTGCCCTATCCAGGGACCTGGGAAGCACCTCAGCCAAAAGGTTTTCTAGAACTCATGGTCCTGAGGCCATTGCACTTCTTCCTCTGCCAGCCAGATCTATCCTGTCATTTTTGTCATTTTCATTGTCATCATCCTGTCACCAGGTTTTATCTATCTATCTATCTATCTATCTATCTATCTATCTATCTATCTATCGGGCAAATGCATGTAGTAATGCTGAGATGTCAGACCCAATTTCCAGTACATCAGAAGCAAGGCTATGTTCACTACAACAATCCTGTAAGGTGGGAACTAGTTGTTCGCCTGGAGGCCCAAGGGATGGAACTGCCCGACACCAAGTGGCTGGGCTCTCTGCTTTCTTCTGTGATGTAGCTGCTAAGACTGAAGGTTTTAGGCTATATTGTCCCATAAGCAGTGCTGCTCACCTACAGGACTTAGGAAATCCACAATTATTCATCATTAAATGACAGCAACAATCAGTTCTCGGGGTGGGAGCTGAATCACAGGGAAGGAGGCCATCTTCTCTCCCTTCTTCCCACCCCCATCTGGCTGAGGCCAACGGGACCTTCTTACAACAATGTGCTGGAGGCTGGGGCAGGGGAGAAGGTGCAGGCCAGGTAGGAACTCACACTCCAGGAAGCAGATGTGTCTGGGTATGAGGGTGTAAGTTTGGGAGGGTGGGGATTCTATGCCCTGATCTTTCTCTTGCAGGCTGAGAGGGCAGGATCCTGGTAACCCCGGGGCCTGGCCCTGAGCCAAGATCAGGTGAGCCTGGGGTCAGGAGGCCCCCACCTTTGAGGAAACGCACACAGAGGCTCTATCTCCAGAGGATTCCCTGCTGCAAGTGCAGGCAGGGCCAAGATACACAGAGGCTTTGTTTGCGGACTCTGGGTGGGGGCCCCGGCTGGGAGAAACACCCCACCTAGGGTGCACCTGGCAGACACCTGCCCAGGGACTGTGGCTGTTCTTACAACCCAGCTTGCATCATTGCTGATTCCCGGTGCGGGACAAGGCTGAGTCCAGAGCATGGCCTGCCATTCCTTGAGGAGCAGAGAGTGTGGTTGTGGACAGAGGGTCATGCAGGAGGCCTGGCTGCTGGCCACCATGGGCTGTTCCTATCACAGAGGCCTCTGCTGTACCCTGGGGACTTCAGAGTAGCAGCTGGCAGTCCCTGGAAATGAAGGCACAGCCCCAGGCATGATGGAGGTCTGTGGGGACTATGTGGGCCCCTTCTCTGGGCACACCAGCCCCCAAATCCAGCAACTGGTTGGAAGCTACTGTTAAGGAGACTAAAGAAGCATTGTGCTTTGCATAGCCCATCTTGATGTACGCTGTTTGGTTAAGACCATCAGCCCTTGGAAAATGGCCACAGCAGGAGTTGTTCCTCTCCTCCTGGGACCTGGGTCCAGATCTTATCAGATGGAGATGGCCTGGGTGCCTCTCAGGGACTTAGGCCAAGCTTATGAAGGACAAATGGGGGATGCCCCAACCCAGGCAGCTCTTTGTAGAGAACAGACTTGGAGGTCAGACCTGTCTCCATTAGCTCTCCCTCTATCCTCCCCGACTTTCCCCGACCTTGGGCTAGGGACCCCTTCCCCACCAACCCTGGCCTTGTGTTGCTTTTTCACTCTGAGCTAGAAGGGTTGACCTCGCTGGCCCTTCAGTCCTGGGGAAACCGCTGCAACCTGGGTAGGCACCTGGCGAAGCAGAGCAAATGCTCGGTGAGTTGTCATAACAGAGAGAGGCCTCCGGGCACCTCCTGTTTACCAATGACGCTGAGTAAATACAGCCGGGCCCCTAGCAACAGGCACAAAGGGGCCCTTGTGCTGCCCGCCCGCGGCTCCCTGGGCTCCGTCCCCAGGCTCAGTCCCGGCTGGGAGCTCTCCCGACCCAGGGCCTGCACTGGCAGGTAGTGGCAGGGGGTGAGGCGTGGACACAAGGTTTGCTGTGTGCCTGATCTGGGGCGCACTGGAGAGCCACTAGGAAGCCCTGACTTCTAACAGCAGGAAATGCAACCCGATTCTTGGGATCAGTACACCGAGGCTCAGCTAGAGTTATGATTTAACCTTGTCAATCAGATGTAGCAGGTGCAAGTTGGATGCCAGCCATGACTGTGAGATGCCAAGCATATTGTTTGAGTCCCAGGTTCTGTATTCACAACCAGAGGCTCACCTGGATATCTAGGCTTCAAGTTCCATCACTATGTGGGGGTTTCTACCCCTCTGTAAGCCTTGAGCAAACAAGGAATTGATATTTCAGATGAGGGCTAAAAGTTAATAAGTTAGCTGTGGCCTCGCAGAACACTGGAAGGTTCCAGAACCTGCTGGAAACACAGGGGCTCCTCTCCCAGAGCATCCTGCTGTTGGAAGTGTGTTCCAGGTGCAGCTGAACACTAGATCTCCCTGCCACTCCTGTTGGACAATCAAAAGCTGAGACATGCATCTTCCATGGTTGACAAGCTGGTAATGCCCACTCTACCACTCACTGCCTTCCACCTCCTGCAGACAGCCATGTCCCCCTGTTCTCATCTGTAAAATGGGCAGGAATAGCAGACTTTGCAAGTATGTGGGAGGATGAACTGAGTCATCATGGCTAAAGGATTTGCAGGTGCACCAGGCACGTAAAAAGTGTATTAACACACCGTAGCTATTATTAGCTTTCATCACCTGTGTCCGTTCCAAGCATTCATTGGCACTTCCCTTGTAAAAATCAGCTTGGGGCCAGGTGTCCCACCCATTCCAGATGTGGGGAAATAGTTGGGCAAGTGTTCAAAGTCCACTGGCGGAAGCTCAGCAGGGTACCGTTTGGTAAAAGCACAGCTTGGAGATAAGCTAAATGTCCATTAACAGGGAACTGGGTAATTAGTTTAGTTCTTCTTTCCAATGGAATACTTTCCAGCAACTGGAGTCAGATCAGGCAGAGATGCTAGTGTTGGCATGGAAAGTTCTCCATGTCATGTGGATTGATGAAAACCTGGCCAGTCTGAAGAGCCAGGCCTGTTTCTGTGGAGCTATAAACATTGGCAGGTTGGCAAGAAATCATAGCCAGGCACTGGCAAGGGGGTACCTGGAGGGTAAACAGCGGCCTGTGACTTTTTCAGGGTAAAGCATCAACATGGCTTTTATTTTCTTCCCTATATCTTCTGTACTATATATATATATATATATAATATAAAAAGATATATATAATATAAATATATAACTATGTATAAGATTTATATATAAATATGTAAAATATTTATATGTGCATATATAAAAATATATAAACTATATGTATAAGATTTGTATATATATAAGATTTATATGTATATATAAGTTTTTTTTTAATTAGAAAGTCAGATATACAGAGAGGAGGAGAGACAGTTAGGAAGATCTTCTGTTTGCAGATTCACTCCCCAAGCAGCTGCAACGGCCAGAGCTGAGCCAATCCAAAGGCAGGAGTCCAGAGCCTCCTCTGGGTCTCCCGCGTAGGTGCAGGGTCCCAAGGCTTTGGACCATACTTGACTGCTTTCCCAGGTTACAAACAGGGAGCTGGATGCGAAATGGGGCTGCCGGGATTAGGACTGGCGCCCATATGGGATCCTGGTGTACGCAAGGCGAGGACTTTAGCTGCTAGGCTACCCTGCAGGGCCCATTCTGTACTATAATTGTAAAGGTATATTTTTATTTGTTGGAAACGCAGAATGACAGAGGGGAAGAGAGAGAGAGAAATAGATCATGTGCTGGCTCACTTTCCCACATGCATGCCACAGGCAGGGCTGGGCTAGGCCATAGACAGGATTTTGGGATCTTTATCCTAGTCTCCTATATAGGTGCAGCGCCTGACCTTGGGATTATTTGCTGCTGCTTTGCCGGGCGGACAGGGGAAGGCATTTTTAGGGAGCTGGAATCAAAGTGGAGTAGCTGGGACTTGAACCAGAACTCCAAAATGGAATGCGAGCACTGGAGGTGGTGGCTGAACTTACTGTGCCATAACACTGGGTCCAGTTCTGTGTATTAAAACAAACACAATGCATTGTTGTTTTTATTTTAAAAGCTCACTAAAGCTATTTTCTTTTGTGTCATGTTCAAGTGCAGTAAATGCTGAAACACAGAGTTGGGAGTTCTGGGGCACAGAGTGGAAGTGGGGAGGCTGACAGAGGCTCCACTGAGGGGGACCACTCGATGGACAATGTGGGGTCTGGGTACAGGCATTCAGCATGGGGCAGAACCCTCCAGGAGACTGGGGCTGGGGTGTGGTTAGGAAAGCAGCTGGAGCCAGGCCATGGCAATTTAAGGGCCAGGTGCAGGAGGTGAACTTCAGCTGGAAGGTGCCTGGCAGTTCAACGGGCGGTGGGCTCTGCTCTGGCTTGGCCTCGGCTTGGTGCTCCTGTGGGGGTTTTGCTGCTGTGGACAGGAAAGGCTTGGAGAAAGGGGACACAGGCCTGGGCCTCCCACCTGCTCTCTGAAGGAGATTGGCTGGACAACACAGCTGGACATTTGCATCTGAAGAAATCCTTCCTGCCCAGGGCCTGGGGAGGCTGTGGCCACGGCTGAGTCCCAGGCAGCCTGGGTAACCTTAGGAACCTCAACGGGAGTTGGTCTCTGTGCAGCTTGGGGAGGCCGGTGGGCTCCAGCCAGCCCAAAGCTGGAGCATACCTGCCTCGCTCCACAGCTGCCCAGCTTGTCCCCCCAGGGTCTGACTATATGGCTGCACACCTTGGTCCCTGTGCTGCGGCCATTTCCTGCCACAGGCCCTTGGTCATGCAGTTTGCTGGGCCCAGGGCTGCATCCCAGACCCTGGGAAAGGAGGCTTGGGTTTATTTCATGTCCTGGGCAAATAGCACCTCCATCCTTGCTAGTTGTAACAACCACAAAGACCTCTAGACATTGCCAAACAGCCCCTAGGAGGATGCAAGCCTGTGTGCCCAGGGAGTGGCCGCTCCAGTTACCCCCAGTGCCACTGGTCCAGCTCCAACCCAGTTTGGGCACATATAGGGGCTCCAAGCTGCTTCTAGTGGCTGGATGGGCAGCTGGTCTCTGGCTCAGCTTTACCCAAGCCCCTCCCTCCCTCTGTCCTTGTAGGGTGGGCCCCTGCTCCCTGCCCAAGGCCAGGGAGATGACCTATAAACCCCACGGGGCCGTGCTGGCTCTGGGCTCTGGGCTCTGAGCCACCAGGATGAAAAGAGCCGACTTCTTATCAAGAAATGATCTTCAGTAACCTTAGATAGCTGGCCCTGCCCCCACCCCACCTGCACACCTGTTGAGAAGCAGCCTGCTGTGTAGGGTCTCCCTGTCCTGGCTGTCCCACAATCCCTGCACACAGGTTCCTCACAGCTGGCTGTTCTCAGAGGGAAGGGCAAGCTGGCTGCACAGCCACATTCTTGGCACCCAGGAGAGAGGGCTGACACCAGAAAGGGCACTGGAGCTGCTGGACCTCACCAGGTCTGCAGATGACTGCGGGGCGGGACGCAGCCAGAGATCGCGCCAGGCAGGCAGGAGGCCAGCGCAGGGCTGAGCACGTCGCAGGAAGCCAGTTTCCCTGGCAGCTGCTAGGCTGGGGCTGAGCCGGAAGGGAGCTTGGAACGTTTGCTGATCTACGGCCACTCCAGGTTGTGCACACAGCCATGGGGGCCTGGCCTTTGGCAGGGCTGCCACCAGCCCCCATGGCCTGTGTCAGGCATGCACAGAAGCCCAGAGAGGGTGCTGGGGGCCAGAGGGAGGGTGGGGTTGGGGGCGAATTCAACCGAGGCCACACCTGCAGGGAGCACTTAGCGGCCAGTCCCTAGCCAAGAGTCATTGCTGCCTGGATCAACCATATTCATTTCCAGGTGGGTAGATGAGGCCTGGCCAGGACAAAGGGCCCCCCAGAAGGAGCCAGCCAGTGGGCCCCAGCAGGAGGGGCCACAGCACTGGAAGTCTTGAGCTTGAGTGTGGCGGAGATGCAGAACACCTCAGGTCTTGTTTCCAGCCACACCGGAATTTGGGGTCCCCTCCCCCATGCTCAGGGAGTTCAAACCTTGGCGCCTGAACTGTCTTCTGCCCTCACACTGCCCCCTGCAGGAGGGCAGGTGAATGGTGCTCAGGGGCCTGATTGCCCTTGAGGCAGAAGCATGCCCCCCCATCCCCCTACGCATCAGCTGCTGCCGCCTTCCACCCCTTGGTCAGACTCACTCTTTTTCAGCTTCCTTGGAGACTGGGGGCAGCCACGGCCTTGAAACGTAGGGGAAAGTCTGTGGGTGTCCATGTCAGACTTTTTATAAAATAGATTGGAAGGAGAGTCGTCTTGGGTTAGTTGTCCTCCATATTCTTTGTGCTGGAGTGCAGACGTGAAAGCCGGTGCTGCAGTAGCCCTTCTGCAGTCACGTGGCCCTAGTGAGGCTGAGGGTAGGCAAAGGGACGTAAAGAACCTCACCAAGCTGCCAAACCACCCTGGGGCTGCGCACAGCCAGGATCTTCTTAGGGGAAGAATTCCTGTGTGAGCGGCTTAGCTGGCCTCTATGCAGCCTGAGGGGTGAGGGATGATGTGCCTGGGCCGGGTCTTGATCTTGATTCATTCCCTTAATCTTCCTGGACATGGGGAGGAGTAGCCCAGATGTGGGGCGGAAGGGGGCAGCACCGGCTCCACCTGGCAGGTGGGGGGAAGCGAGATGCTGAGGGGTTCATGGAGACACCAAAGACCAGGGTCATGAGGTGGTGGGGCTCAGGTGCTGGCCCTGAGTGTGTGTGTGTGTGTGTGTGTATGGCTGTGACACCTATGCAGGATATGTTTGTGAACACGGCTATGTGTGTGAGGATGCATGAGCAGGGTGGCTACATATGTGTGTGTGTGTGTGTGTGTGTGTGTGTGCAAGGTGTCTGAATGCATGCACGTGTGTGCACAAGGCTGTGTGTGCTGGAGTGTGTGTGCGGGGCTGCATACACCTGTGCAGGGGTATGTGTGTATGTGTGTGAGAGCAGCGTGTGTACATGTCACAGCTGCTCAGATCCCTGTGTACTGAAACCCGAGGTCACTTGGACAAACCCTGGCCACCATGATTTGAGGGAGTTTCTTTTTGTCCCCAGTGATGAGGTTGGGTCTTTCTCACTGGTATATACCACACCCCACCCCCACCAGCTCTCCCAGACTCCTCAGCTCCCTCCAGCTCCCCAGTGCCTTGGGACTCAGCCCTGAGGCTCAGCAGGGGTGCCTCCTGCTCTCACTGGCAAAACAACATCAGCAGTTGTGAGGGCAACAGCTCCCCAGGGGTGAGCTGCCTCCACCCTGTTTACTGCCTGGGTCTCCTGGCCCCCAGCAGGTGCATTCTCAGGTCCCCATCTTCCCCTCCTGGTCTATGAGCGCTGGCCATGGTCAGTTCGGCTGCTCCTGGAGGGGCTTCTGCTCCTGGCCTTCTCTGGTGGGCCACGCCTGGGGGCGGGCAGTGTACCTGCAACAGGGAGAAGTGAGGAGGCAGGCCAGAGCTCTTGCAGCAGGCAGCCTCAAGCCCTGCCTTGGCAGAATGTGTCCTTCAGGCTTGCCTGGAGACAGGGTCCACTCTGACCTCTGACTCTCCCTAGAGGTTGTCCAGCCGTGGCAGGCCCACAGGAAGCACTCTTTTCTGCTCCTTGCGCTCTGCATCTCCTGTGGTAGCCTGAGCCAGCCGTACCTGCTGGCCCCCTCTAATTTGAAAGCCTCCCCTCACGCTCAACCTGCTATCCTGTCCTGTGGGCCTCCCCACCACCTCCACTGAGTCTTTGACCCAACCTTGGTCCTGAGTCAAAAAGTCACTATAAGCAAGACTAGCCCAAGAAAGGGGAAATGTGCCCTCCTGTTAGGAGCGCCAGACGTCAAAGCACTGCTTCTCCCGCAGGGACCTGTCAGGGTAGGGGGATGCACCATGGGGGGGGGGCTGGGGCTGAGGCCGAGGGAACTGACAGGTCCCAGCTTTGTGGTTGTTGGGGTCCCGAGTGAGCATTTAAACGCGTTGTGGCCATGCCCTTGCAGGAGTGTGCGCCGTGAGGGCCTGGCATGGGGCAGGCCCCAACTAGCAGGGCCTCCTGAGGTCTCTAGTGTTTCTCTACATTTGCAGAGGTATTTAGGGCTGGCCTGAGTGGCTTGTAGGATGGCGCAGGATTGGGGCAGAGCATGTGGTCCATTGTGGCTGTAGCAGGTGCAATAGCATCCTTGGAGAGTCTGACCCTTACAGTCCCTCGCAGAGTGGGAATGCAGACAGGCACGGGTGGACTGAAGGGACAGCAGCTTGCCCACATTTCCCTGGTTCTTTCCACCTGCAGCCCCTCCAGACTCACCACCCAGTGCGTGTTGCTTGAGGGTGAGCACTCCATTCCTCTGGCACCTGAGCCCCATCAGCCAGGTGCCTTTACTGGTCCGGAGTGACAGAGGAGGGAGGTGAGGCATGAAAAGGGCAAGGGCAACTCCAAGTCACACAACCAGCACACAGAGGGGGCAGGATGAGCGCCCAGGCCCAACTCTGTACCCACAGCTGTGCTTTCCACACGGGCATGCCGCGTGCTGAGTTCTGTGGGGCATGCTGGGTGCCCAGTGAGTGTGGTGCTGGATTGTGTTGTAGGTGGGTTCAGTGGCTATGCTGGTGAAGATGTCCCTGTTGGAAAGGAGCAGAGGAGCTTTGCAGGACATGGCTGGTAGTCCATATAGGGTGCCAGTGTCTTTGTGGGTGCTGAACGACAGGCAGTAGAGCCACACTCAGCGGTAGGCCATGGGCTGAGAGCAAGGTGGGCTGCAGTCCCTGCGCCCGTCCATGAAAGTAGGCCCAGTAGGGACCAAGGAGGGAGCTGATCTCCTGCTGCAGCCTGTGGGCCCCTTGCCTCCGGAACCTGCTTATTGGGGACCAGTCTGGGCCCTGAGGTCTCTGCAGAGGCAGATGTTCTTGGAGATGGGACTTGATCCCGTCCCCTGCTGTAGCCACTGCTGGGCTTCATGCCCTGTTCTGCCTCACCCTGCCTCTGTAGAAGCAGCTGTAGCTGGAGCCTCAGAGAGGCGCCCTCCCCACGTGGGCTCCCAGGCTGGGTGATGGATGGGGGAGCTGGTGCTGTGGCTCCAGGCTGCGGGCCCTGCAATGGTTGCCGTGGCAACAGCCGCCGATGGTAGGCTCCCTGACAGCTGAGAGGAGGCGGGGTGCTGAGGAACTGCCGGCTGGCTGCCTCCTCCTTCTCTGCTCTGGGGGAGTTGTGTGCCTGGAGGTGTGTGTGCATGGTGTGGAGTGCATGTCTGTCAGTGCACACCCTGACCCATAGTCTCCCGGTGCAGGGAGAGAGCTACATTTGCCTGAGAACTTGATGCAAAGTGCTCTTGGGGACAGGTGTTCTGTTGGCTGCAGGTCCTGCCCCATCAGCCGGGAGCTGTTTCTGAATTTCTCCCAACTCAGCCATGGTGGCTGTGCCCACGGTTCCCGAGGTGGAATCCAAGTCCAGGGAGGCCCAGAGTGGTTTCTTTGGAAGCATCCCTCTCTGGCTCCTGGGTGCTCACGCGTCTCACGTGGCCCGGCTCTGTGTCCTCCCCTCTGCTTCTTGTAAGGACGCTGGCGCTTGTGGTGGCGAGGGCAAGGATCCATCCTCCTTGCCTTGGTTTAGGTTCCTCCCTGCTTTAAAGGCCCTATCCCCCTCACAGGCACTGTCCGAGGACAGGGGGGTTAGGAACTGCATGTGTGACATTTTAGGAGGTGTTATGGACCAGTCCAAAACAGGAGGTAAGCTGAAATTCGGGCTCACATGTTTAATGGTGAAACAGAGGCGGCAAGCCAGCAGCACGGGGCTCAACACACCACAGGGGTGCACAAGCCTGCCATCCCCCCAAATAAAACAGGGTGCAATGCCCAATGCCTGGCTCTGGTGGGACTCCAGCTGGGATGTATCCAGTCAACTTAACTGGCAGGTGAAGTGCACAACTCTGCCAGGCCCAATGGGTTCCATTTCTGAGACCTGCAAGCTATGGTCTATCAGAGACACGCTAAGAGCTTTGAAGGTTAGAAAAGGAGGAGGGGGCTAGGGCACCCCTCAGCTGCGGCCGCTCAGGCAAGCTGTCTGGTCCCTCCTCAGGGGAGTGGGTTGTTTCCAGCTCTACCCAGCCAAAAGGAGCCCTGCATCACGGGCGGTCTCCCTCCCACCTTCTGCAGGAAAGGTTGTGTGTGCATGTGTGTGTGTGTGTGTGTGGTCACTGCCTCCACTGTGCTTTGCAGGGAGGAGGTGCCTGGCACCTGGTTTCAATGCTCTCGTGCAGGCATTTGAGGCAAGCAAGACTCTGAGCTGCTCTGTCGAGCATGGGAGTGGCCTGCTTTGTGCTTTCCTGGACCATGGGTTCAGCATCAGGTGAAGATGCTACTTGGGACCTGCAGCCCATATTGCAGCTTGACTCCCAGCCCCACTCTGCTTTCAGACTTTCTGCTAATGGGTAACTGGGGAGGCGATAAATGACAGCACAAGGCCTTGGGCCCCTGCCACCCAGAGGGAGTGCCCGGCTCCTGGCTTGGGTCTGGCTGCACCCCAGCTGTTGCGGGCATTCGGGATGATCTTTGTCATTGTCTGTGTCTCTCTCCCCCTTTGTCCTCTAAGTCAATACAAAAAGAAATTAATTTATTAAATAATTAAAAATACTCATCATTCAGGTTCAGAAGGGCACCAGGCACACAGCAGATGGTCCAAAAAGGAGTTTCGACTTTGTTTGTGGACCTGAGCTATGTGGGGTCCAGGAGCCACAAGAGCCTCTGCCACGAGGCTGTGCACAACAGCCATGGCTGCAGAGAAAGGGGGCTGAGGGCAGGCCCTGTCCATAGTGTCCATAGGGCCTTAGGAGTCCAGGCACATGGCTGGGGCCCAAGTCCTGGATGGTTCAGGGAGCTAACAGAATGACCCAGGACACCTGCACACTCCTCCTGGATCAGGGCAGGGGTGGTGGCTGCTTTAGCCATGGTGGCTGCCTCCCTGATCCTCTCTCTCAGTCCCAACCCCCTTGTGAATCCTGTAACCAGCCACTTCCACAGTCCTTGGCCAGAGCTGCCCAGGGCCTGTCCCTACTCTCAGCCCAGCTGGCACCTCACTTCCCAGCTGGGGAAGCCTAGGCACAGGCAGGCGGGGTCCCACTGGTGGGGCTGGGATCCCCTGGGGCCGTGGGCCCAGCCTGGGCAGAGGGAAGAGCAAAGAGGCTGCAGCTTGCTTTGCCCGCTCTGGTAGCCTGGCTCCAGGCAGGGACAGGTGCTGGGTGAGCCTGGCCAGAGCAAGGGACCAGTCTCCTTTGTGGTGGCCCTCATGCTTGGCCCCTAGCCCCAGTCCCAGTGGGCTGAACCTCCACTTCCTGAGCCAGCGGCCAGGCTGGGTCAGGCTGCCGAAACCCTTCCTAAAAAGGCATCAGGCCGTGGTGACCTGGGCTATTTTTAGACAATTGTGTTGAAAAATTCCCAAGTCCACGGAGCATCAAGTGGGTGTTTTTCTTCAGGAAGAGGAAGGAGAGGGAGTAGGTGGCCTCCTTGTACCCAAGGGTCACGCCCCGAGGAGGGGCCCATCACCTCCTGTTCCTGTAGGGGGCAGGAGCATGGGTCCCAGGATTTATGGGTTGGGAGCTTCTGACTGTAAGACTTTCTCCCCAGCCTGGAGCTATTGTGGGGGTGAGAGGCACTTGGGGTATCACCCCACATTCCAGGTGGCAAGACTGAGGCCTGGTTGTCCTTGTCCCCATCTGGGACCACATAGCCAAGGCTGCATGTGTGATGTGTGTGGTCTGCTGAGTTCTGATACAGGTGTACACCCATAGTGGTCTTGGGACAGCTGTGGGATCACCCCCAGTTTCCTTGTCACTTTTGCAACCCCTCTCTCCTGCCCAGCCCAGGTGGCCCCCCACCTGCCTATTGTGTGAGGTCCCACTACGTATCCCCTTGCCCGGCTCGGTCTCTGAGACTGAGACACTCCAAGGTGGCACACCTGTCCATTGTTGCCCCCGCATTGGGCCCTTTGTTCAGTGCCAGGGAGCCAGTGGCAGAATCAAAGCTGGGCAGCAACAGCCCACATTTATCAGCAGCTGAAGCCGCGGGCAGCAGAGCCCAGCTCTAGCACCTTCTTCTCAAACTGCTAGCCTTGGGGGTTCACGGAAGTGGGGACATGGGAATGAGGTGGAGAGATGTGCTAATTAAAAGGAGGGAGATCTGTGGACTTCCTAGACTGCTCAATTCGCTGAATCCGGGATCCACCTTCCTTTTTGTGCTTTTCTGGTCGCTCCTCCGGTTGTCATGATGGCTGTCAACTGTCATGGCACCTGTAAAATTGAGTTTTAGCATGGAAATGAGATTATAATGAAATTTGAGGTCATGTTGCCAGCCATCTTGGATCTCCCTGATTCAAACCAGTTGGCCTGGGAGAGGCCTCTGTCTAAACTGTCCAGTTCTTAAAGAGAAACCGTGTTGGGGAGAGGGCGGGGAGATACTTCACCTGCTGTGCTGGCTTAGAGGAAACCATCATAACTTTTTTTTTTAAAGATTTATTTTTATTATTTTTTTATTGGAAAGGCGGATATACAGAGAGGAGAGACAGAGAGGAAGATCTTCCGTCCGATGATTCACTCCCCAAGTGAGCGCAACGGGCCGATACTATGCCGATCCGAAGCCAGGAGCCTCTTCCGGGTCTCCCACGCGGGTGCAGGGTCCCAAAGCTTTGGGCCGTCCTCGACTGCTTTCCCAGGCCACAGGCAGGGAGCTGGAAGGGAAGCGGGGCTGCCGGGATTAGAACCGGCGCCCATATGGGATCCCGGGCGTGCTAGGCGAGGACTTAACCACTTGCGCCACCGCGCCGGGCCCAACCATCATAACTTTTTAAAGCTTTCCAAGATGTTCTCCAAAAGTGGCTATACTGCTTCACATCGTTACCAGCAATGCACCAGGATGCGGACCACTAAGTCCTGCCCACCCACCTGTGTGTAAGCTCAGCCTTGCTGTAACTTGGCATCCGTGATAGCCCTGGTCTGATACTGTCATTCCTCACATGTGGCTTAGCCTGGGAGACTGGCTGGGCAGGCGCCACCATCCCATCTACCCCTGAAGCCCACAGCACTCCAGGGTCTTGGCCAGGACCCCCTGGAAGGTGCACAGCGGAGGGGGATCACCCGGGACACAGGCTTGAGAAGCGGACATCCAGCCCCCGGGAGACCTCAGCAGGGGTTTGAGGCCCATCTGAGCTCAGAGGCCTCTCAGAGGGGTCATAGGACTCTGGTGGCCATGGTTGTACCCCTGTAACCATCCGTGAGTCACGTGGGTGCAGAGTCAGGCAGGGTTGGCCTCCCAGGGGGAGGCAGGAGGCTGTGGAGGGGACAGGTGTCAGGCACAGGCTGGTGAGAATGGGATTTCAGCTGCAAGGGGTGGAGCTGCAGTTCTGTGGGGGCCATCAGCCTCTTGTCTGCCTGGTTCTGATGGCACGGTCAGGCCCAGGATGCCATGATCAGTTCTTTGAGGCTTTAGGATGCCTGAGACCAGAGTTTAGACCCTTCCCACAATTCCTTGCGTACCCCCATGGTAGAGCCACCTTGCAGCGCTCAGTCGACAGCTCTGGGATTATAGAAGCCTGCTGTTTCTCTGGGGCTCCTGGTCTTGCTGGCCACTGTGTTGGGCTCCGTCCCTGCCTCCCACACTCTGTCTCTCCTCATCGTGGCTACAGGAGGGCTAAGCGGGGAGCAGTGCAACCTTGCAGCTTGCATTCTGATTGGGCCAAGTGAGGTGCCTTGCTCGTCCTTGATCCACTGAGTCTGTGAATGCAGGATGCTGATGGGCCAAGCTCGAGTCGGGTGCTCCAACCTCAACCACCACCCCCCAATCCAGACAGTACAGGGGAAGTGTGGGAAAAGTGCACTCCCAAACCCAAGCCAGGGATTGTGGTGACCTAAGAGCAGGCCTTGATGCTGAGGATGCAGGAAATATGAAGATGAGGAAAGAGAAGTTTGGGTGAAAGAAGCTGAGAGTCCACCCCCGGAGCTCTGGAGTCAAGACCAAGTTCAGGGCTTGCTCTGTAACTGCTTTGCTGGGATCCTCCCGGGCTAGGGTCCCCCTCACACCCAGGCCAGGGCAGCTCTGTCCCCCGGGAATTAAGCCAGGCCGTTCTTTAGGTCTGTGAGCTTTGTAAGAATGACACAGGCCATGGAGAGGGGGAGAGGTTCCATTTAAAAATCATTTTTATTATTAACATCATCTTCCCGTTTATAGCCAAGTGTCTGTCACGTATAAGGAATGTCGGTAAATATTCCATTTGCAGCTTCTTTGTACATATTTCCATCGATAAATAAACTCTGGATTCACATAAAAAAGTTAAACTTAAATAACTCATATTTCCTTCTCTTGTCACGGGCATATATTGGTAAAATATAAATATTCTTGGTTTCGGGGCTTGGTTGTGGGTGAGGCAGTAATTCGCCACGTGGTTTAACGATGGACAATGAGACCAGGAGGTTGTTGGCTGGTGTCCCGGCAAGGACGAGCGCTGAGGTGGGAGGCAAGATTCACATTTGGTTTTCTGGGGGCCACGCTAGGGCAGGAGCGGTGGGAGGGGAGGGAAGGGGAGAGCTCTGAGAAAAATAAGCTATTCTGCCACTGCCTTCTCATTTGGAATAAAGTCTCCTATGTGTGCTGAATAATTCCATGATTTTTTTTTTTTACTGAAAACTTCATGTTAACTAACAAAATATGGCACGTCATCCATTGAGCACGTTGTCAACAGGTTCAGGAACTATCCCTGGGATGGCAAAGACCGGGGAGGTGTGTGTGTGAGTGGAGGGGGACGCAGAGGTGAGGCGGTGATGCAGGGTGGTTTTGTTCCTTTCCTGCGGGCCCTGGGACATCCATCAGGGCCTCAGGGTGGCTGACGGACCCTCGGGTCAGCAGGATTGTCCTGGAGGCCCCGCCCCCTGCTGCAGAGTGGGGGGCCTCCGGGGACGGGGCCTCCAGGCACCCCTAGCTGCCCCAGCAGCAGCAGTAGGTGAGGCTGGCGGGGCCTGGCTCAGAGCACCCGGGGGATGATGGTGAAGGGCACGGCAGGGCTGCTGGCCTCCAGCTCCAGGGCGGTGAGGAAGCACTCGGTGGCGGCTGCGTCGTTGCCCTGAGCTTGGAGGACCTCGCCCAGCCCGTTCCACACCTCATGGGCAGTGGAGTTGACCTGCACGGCGTCTCTGAGGATCTTCTCAGCCAGACTGTAGCGGCCCAGCTGGTGCAGGATCAGGGCCTGTAGACAGAGACAGGCAGATTTAGGGATTCAGGGGTAGCCCGGGCTCCCAGCCAGTGCTTAGCACCATGGGAAATGACAAAGATGGCAACCTCACCTTGTGTTACAGCCCAGCCTCCGACGGAGTACCAGGGAGTTCCCGTGGTTCTCCTATTCTCCCTGCTTCTTATTGTTGCTAAAGTCCCAAGTGCAGAATGTTTCTGCCTGTTGAAACCAAGCTTTCTTTCATAGTATTTCAGTTTACATATTCCCCAATGCTTCTGAGTAGGAAGCACTTACAACATTAACACTTAACCTATTACTATAATTTTCTAGCCTGCTCATTAAACTTTTGAGATTTTTAAAATTTATTTTTTATTTTGAAAAATAGATTTGTTGATCTCTGGTAGTGTTTTTTAGGTTACTTCAAAGCTTAGAGTTACCCCTTTAGAAAAGACACATGTCCCATTCCACTCATTGTAATTGTCCTTGTTTGAAGTATTGCCATGAGTCATGCAGCCACCTCTTAGTACCACTCACACTTCCTACTTGGTGCCTTTTCCAAGACTGCGATGGAAAGCCTGGCGTGGTAGCCTAGTGGCTAAAGTCCTTGCCTTGCATGCAACGGGATCCCATATGGGCACCGGTTCATGTTCTGACTGCTCCAGCTCTCTTCCAGCTCCCTGCTTGTGGCCTGGGAAAGCAGTCGAGAATGGTCTAAAGCCTTGGGACCCTGCACTTGCATGGGAGCCCCAGAAGAGGCTCTGGGCTCCTGGCTTTGGATTGACTCAGCTCTTGCTATTGCAGCCAGTTGGGGAATGGACCAGAGGACAGAAGATCTTTCTCTCTATATTTCCTTCTCTCTGTAAATCTGACTTTCCAATAAAAATAAATCTTTAAAAAAAGATTGCGATGGAACAGGAGGGCAGAGCTGAAGAGGTGAGAGAGAAAGAAACTGCAGGACAATGAAAAACAGAAAAACACCTCAAGAAAATTCACAGCGTGGAGTCTGGGGCAAGCTCCTTAGGTAGTCTGTCTCCTGCAGGCCACCTGTATCCATGAGTGCAGGGCCATCCGGGAGGAGCTGTGGTCAGCAGTGACAGCTGAGGAGGCCTGTGGCCCCAGGTGGCATGTAAGCCCACTGGGATTGAGGGAAAAAGCAGGTGGGGTTCCCCTCGGCTTCCTGAGATGGCTCCTTCCCAGGGCTGGCAAGGAGGGGGTCCCAGGGCTCCCCCATTGTAAACAAGGCCTCCCCAGCTTTGTTCCCCCATCCCTAACTGGGTGCAACAGAAGGCAGACCTTGGATTCGGCTTCCTGACAGGATGAGACCCTAAAATGCCACAGCTGCTGACTCCTGGCTTACCATGGTCCCACTGCGCTGACTGTGCCACAGCGGGAGGGCGAAACACAAGCAGGGCTGGTGCTGGGGTGCAGTGGGCACCTCAGAGTCTTGGTTGCTCTGTTTCTAGTCCAGCTCCCTGCTGCTGTGCCTGGGAAGGCAGCAGAGGATGGCTCAAGTGCCTGGCCCCTGCCATCCACGGGAGACCAGGATGGAGTTCTTGGCTCCTGGCTTCAGCCTTATCCAGCTCTGACTATTGTGGCCATATGAGGAAGTGAAGCAATGGATAGGGCATTGCTTCACGTCTCTCTGTCATTCTGCCTTTCAAATACAAAAATAAATCTTTCAAAAAAAAAATGTGAAATGGTGCAGTTGAACTCATAATTTGAAATGGGCCTTGGGATTTTCTTTCAAATTTCGAGCTGTGGTTTCTTCACCCCTTCCCCCAATGCTGTGTTTGGATCTTCCTGGGGGCTGACACTGGGCAGCTCGATGTGATGTGGGGGCATCAAGTACAGCTTCCGGTCACAGGGCACAGCCCCGGTGCTCTTGAGCACACTGTGTGGCTGCCCTAGGATCTACCTGACTTCTGGTATTTTCCATTCACTTTGGGTTTCTCAGGAAGTAACTGCTGGGGGTCGAGGAGAGAATGCTCCCAGGGTCTGTGACACGCCAGCTACTCATGCAAGTGCCTGTGGGTGTCTGTGTGCTTAATGCAAGAGCCAGGCCAGGACACATGCTGGTGGCAAGGCCTGCTGTTTGTAGTTCATCAGAGGCCCTGCTGTGGTATAGCTATATGTGGGGAGAGGGCCCTGGCATTGGGTACTCTTACCCCTGCCCTCAGCAGCCAAGGCACCCATGGGTCCCCTGGCCCACCTTGGACCCCAGGAGTGCCACTGGCGATCCTCTGGGTGGGCAGTGCATATCCCACCTGGGACGCCTTGGGAGGATTTTTAAAAAATTCTTTTTCATTTTATTTGCGAAGAATATGAAGAAAGAGGTAGAGATACCTTCCCACCCACTGGTTCACTCTGCAGATGCCTGCAACGTCCAGGGCTGGGCCAGGATGAAGCCAGTGACCCAGAACTCCATCCAGGGGCCCCCTGGGGGCGGCAGGGGCTCAGTACTGGGCCCATCAGCTGCTGCCTGTCAGGGTGCTCAGCAGCAGGGAGCCGAGTGTGAAGCAGAGGAGCTGTGGCTCAGACTCCAGTCTGGGCTGTGAGAGGCGGGCATTTCCACGCCTGAAGCTGCGTCAGGTGCAGCCCCCTGCCTCCCCTCCCAGCCCCCAGGGGCAGAGCAGACAGAAGGCCATTTCCAGGCTGTACTTAGTAGGCTGTCAGGCTCTGTGGGCTCCTGCACCTCCTTTCCGGGGAAGGTACCAGCCAGAGCTCACCTCTTCACCCCAGAACATTCTAAGGTAACTGACAGAAATGCAAGGGCAGGGAGGGGTCTTTGTTTGGTGGGGTTAGGACAGGGAGGAGCCTACCCTCCTTCCTGGCAGAACTCCCTGGGGCCATCAGGGTGGTAAATCTAGGCTTCAGATGGGTTCCACCAGGGACGCGTACCTTGTGTCCTTTTGCTGGGTTCTGCTGGTGCCCACTCAGCCCTGTGCTACTTTCTTTCTCCCCAGCAGGCACTCTGCTAAGCATTTGGCTCAACTCATCTATCACCACTGCCCTAGACATGAGGAGACACACCCAGAGAGGCCTAGTTCTTGCCCAAGGTCACAGGGTCAGTGAACACTGAGTTGTAGGCCAGCCAGTGGCCGGTCTGATGCCAGACACCTGTTCTCCAGCCAGGTACCTCTGCCACTTTAAGAGGCAGCCCGTGGGCCATGGAGGAGAGCTGTGTGTGGCTTGCGGCTGGTGGCTTGAGCCCAGGGGGCACTCATGCAGTAACCTAGTTACAGCTGAGCTATGGCGCATGGGCATCTGCTGCTTTGGCCGCGCCTTCCTGTCTCTGACTGCGGACTGCCGACCTGATGGCTCCTTGCCATGCTGTGCTGGGGAAACTGCCCCTCTCCATGGCACAGTGCTCCCTGGCTCATGTCCTCCATTTGGGAACATTCCACAAGCACATTCATGGAGGTCTGCTCCACCCTGCTGGAGTCAGGCAGACCTCACAGCCCTTTTGCTGGGAGTTCCGTGGGGCTGCTGAATCTGGGAACGACCAGCTGTGGGGTACCTGCCCCTGAGAGCCTTGTAGATAATCAGACTGATGAGCCTGCCTGACCTGTCACCCTCTAGTTGGGCAGCTAAACTAGTGCTCTACGGTTCTTGGGGCTTGCAAGGGTCCAGCTCACATACCAGGATGTGTATTCCAGGCTGCTGTGCCCAGATGACCTTGAAGTTTCTGGAGCAATCTGTTTGGTAGAATTAATTTCCAACACTGGAGCTTCTTTTGGGGTGGCTGGCTTCCCAGATGTGCCAGAGGCTGCCAGTGTATGCTTGGCATGAGAAGGAAAAACAGGTCTCTCCCCAGGGAGCCTGGAGCTGCTCAGAGATGGGAGCTGGCTCACATGATGGGGGCTGAGCTGCTGTCTGCAGCCGGCATTGCAAGGAGGTTGGTTGGAGGTGGGTTGGATGCTTTGGGGTGATGGCATCACAGCCCCACCATGCTGGTCGGGCACCTGCCCTTCTTTCCTTCCTGTGAGCTCTTCTGCACACAGCTCTGGAGTGCTTTCCCCAATGCGACAGGCCCTGCCTTCCCTCTTCTCCAAAGACCACTCCTGAGGCTGGTGGCTGGCTGTTCTGTTGGCCAGCCAGGCCCAACCTCCCACTGTCCAGCAGGTGCGCTGCTGCAGAGTTCAGCCCTCAGTGCCCCTCGATCTCCAAGTGGGCTTGGCTCTTCCTGCTAGAGCGCCAGTCCAACTGCACAAAGCCCCAACCTCCCAGACCCTCCAGGCCACACTGCAATTCCTGCAGCCCCATTCAGAAGCCCAAAGCTCCCAGACTGGCGGGAGACAGGAACTCCGGGAACTGGCATGCTCTGTGACCATATCGCCTCTGTCTCACATCAACAAAAAGCCACAGAGTGAGGATGCTGTGGCATAGTGGGTAGGAAGCAGGTCTGCTCCCAAAGGGCTCAGCACCCAGTGAAAATCACCAAGGACACAGCTCAGTTTGGGGTGCATCAGCTGCTGGACTATGCAGGCACGAGCCGAGGCTGCCACACCCACTGCCACGAGCAGCTGCTGTTGGGCTCTGTTTCACAGACAAGACCTGTCTGAGGGGGAGTGGCAGAGCTGAGACCTGAACCCGTGCCATATGTGCCCTCATGCCAGGACCTCTCTCCTCTCCAGAGAAACAGCCCTCACCCCTTTCCCAGCCCTGGCCGCTGTGGATGGAGCTGGCTGGGGCTGGCCTGCAGTGAGAGCAGGGCGTTGGTGAGGTAATCCACCAGCCGGCTCATCAGGCACAAATGATCAGGCTTTCCAAGCTCGTAATTATTATAATCAGGTGTTTTGTGCAAACAAGACCTTGGTAAAGCACCAAAGTGGAAATAAGGGCTTAGATTAAATCCATGATTTCAGTTGAGACAAAATGGACCTGGCTAGTTGGAAAGCAGACAACACCTTCCTCACCGCCCTGCTTTGCTGTGGTAATTACTGTCAGTGGACGGAACAGCTTGCAGCAGGCTGAGAGTGCGTGTGGGGGGCGGGGGTGGGGGACCTGTGAAGGCTCCTGGCCCACAGCCCTGGCTCCGGCAGCATCTGGAGCACTGGGGCAGCGGGACCCAAGGCAGGACCGGCCCACATGGGCTCCAAGTCAAGATCAGCAGGACAGAAACACCTGGGAAGCACCCGGATTCCCCCACAGGGCTTGACCCCGGAGGAAAGGAGGGTCCTAACACTAGGAAATGATGTCCCCAGAACAAAGTGTCTTTCCTGAAGAAAAACCACAGCTAAAATAAAGTCACACAGCTTGGCTCCATCTGGGGAGCCGGTAACCTCTCCAGCAGCCATGGCTTTCCTCTAGGCACAGCCTTTTGGAAATCAAGCATGCTGATACAGGGATAGGGCAAGCATTTCAGAGGCTCCCACCTGCTACCAGGACCTGGCTGCTGCAGAACCCCTCCATGCCAGCTTCACGCTCAGCTTCTCTGAGTAGAACCTGTCCTGGCTGAGTCAGAGCCAGCCTGGACTTGCGGTGGCTTCTGGGCTGCTGCAAGGCTAGGCATGGCGGAGGAGTATGGGATCAAGGCTGGGACTGGAGCACTCCAAGTTTTGGTTGCCCCTTTCCTGGGTCAGAAATGTCACCACAGGGGAAGGTACGGAGCAGGCGGCTTGCCGCAGCGTTGCCAGATGGCTCCTCTAGACACCAAGTACTAGTCTACCGATAGGTTCACGTGTGTCATCGATACACCACACGGCCTACTACTCACGGAGGGCTTTCCTAGCTGTCCCTGTGGCATTCACTGCAGGGGCCGAGCTCCAGCTCTGGGATCCCAGCGGGCTTGGCTTTGAGTCCTTGCAGGGCAGGGCCTGGGGGAGGGATGAACACCCTGGGCAGGACCCTTTGCAGGAAGCCAGGAGTTGGAGCAGAATGAATGGACTGCTCTTGGAGCTCTGAGCGACAAGAGCACGGTTCAAAGCTACCACTGACTGAGTGCACATCCGTCCGGCACGGGGGGTGTGTGGGGGGAAGGGTACAGGTGCCCTTGCCCATCACAGCTAGACAGTTGAGCGGGGCAAGGGCGTTCAGGTGTCTGTGAGCCAGCAGCTGTGGTCAAGCAGCGTGAGTATGGGGGAGGCTCCTCTTCTCTAAAGGGAACTGGGGCCTGAGGGTGATGGTTGGGGTACAGGCAGTACTCTGGGGGCTGTGGCTAGAGTCATAGCCAGAGCTGAGCTGAGCTGAGCTGTCTCAGAGGTCTCCAGTACACAGTGGCTTTCAAAGGACTCCTTGGGAGCAATTTGGGGAGCACCAAGCCCAGGGCTGCCCTGGGCTCCCTGCTCCCTTTCTGCTCTGGCAAGCATCACAGGTGTTCTGCGGGTGCAGCCCTGAGCCCCACCCTACCTCCTATCAAAGCCTCAAGAAGGCACTGTGAGTGGGGGTGGGGGCCAGGCCAGCTGGTCTACCTGGGCTTCTGTAGCCAGGGTGGCTCTCTGCAGGCCTACGGGGAAGTTCTGTGCTTCATTCCTGCTTGTTCTGAGTACTTAGGAAGGACATTGGTTTGCTGGGGGGGGGGGGGGGAGATCGTCCATGTGCCAGCCTCAGAAAGCCACCCCCACCCCTAGGCCAGGAGCTCCAGGGGTCTCAATCTCTGGTGGCCCAGGGCAGTTCCAACTCCCCAAGTTTCATGTTTATTTTTGCCCACCACAGTGGGAATCACATACCGCAGCTGCTCAGCGCCTCCTAGGCCAGGCAGGGTTAAGTGGGATCCTCCCTGGACCAAGGCCCACCCTGCAGCAGAGCAGGGTCCTCCCTGGACCAGAGCCCTCCGGGGGTTACCCAACTCCCTTCTCTCTTCCATGGGGTTGAGGTTTCTGGGCAGGGACACATAGCACTGGCCTTCTCATCCAGGCCACTTTTCTCAGTTTTGACCCAGTCCCCCTCAAGGCCAGTGACCCTGTGCCTACCCCAGCCAGCTGTATGCATGCGCACACGCCCCACACAAGCACCTGGGAGCTGAGACACCCATGAAGCTGCAAGGAGGCTCTCGTAGCAAGGAGAGAAAGAACCAGAAATGCCTTTCCTTTCCCTGGCCTCACATGGCTGCTGCCCCTCTCCCAGTCGCCAGCTTCTTCATGCCCACTCTGGGCCCCCAGCAGGGACACAGCATTCATGAGGCCACTTCTCTTTCAGGACAACACAAGGTAGCTTGGGTCCCACTCTAGGAATCTGGGGTGAAGGGACAAAGGCAGTGGGGCAGTGAGTGGGAGCCTGGCTCCAGGACTCAATGACCCCCCTCCTGGATGGACCCACGCGTGTTCCCCAGTCTCCCTGCTGCAAGGTCAGAGCCAAAGCCAGGGAGGGGGCTCCTTCCCTTGCTTCACCAGCTCTAACGGGCAGCTACCAGGCAGCCAGGCAGCAGTGCTGAGACCCGGGGAGCTGACTGGGTTAGGCCTGTGATTCTGGCCTGGGGCAGGGAGGAGGCAGTGAGGCACCTTTCCCCCTAGTGAGGACTGCACACCTCAGGAAGAAACCCCCGCCCCCCGCCCCCAGTGGGACTGCAGCTGAACACACAGAGGAGCCCCAAGGCTGAGCAGACGGCACTCCCAGGGGCCCCCCTTTCCAGGTCAGATGTTTTATTTGCAGCAATGAGCTTTCTGGGGACCAGGCCTTTTCAGTGCTGAGCTCTGTTCGGACCAAAACCAAACTCGGTGCTTTCAAAGCCTCTCATGTTCCCCGGGCAGCAGCGGCGTGGGAGGGTGGGAGGCTGAGGCACAGGTCTGGGGGGAGGGCGCGTCCCAGGGGTCCCCTATGCCCACCAAGGGACAAGTTCCTGCTGGTAGGCTTCCCCGTATCCCCCAGCCCCAATCTGAGCTTGTTTCCTGCAGTGATGGGGAGGCTGCTACCTGCTGGGGCAGAATGGGCTCCATTTGAAAACTTGGAGCTCTCTTGGAGCCTTCTGCCCGATCCTTGCATGTTCTTGGAGAGGCTCTTTTCTTTCTAGGGGAGTGACAGCCCTTCAGGACGGGCTGGCTTCCAGGACAGCCAGTGTGGGGTCAGGGTGGGATGTCCCACCTTGCCGAGTGTTGCTCTTTAACGGCAGAAAAGGTAAAAACAAAGCTTTTACTTTTTTAAGCATCTGACTGGCAGATGCACTGAAGAGCTGCTTGCATACAGGATAGTCTGGAACATTTTGGAAGCACTCACCCTGTAGGCAGCAGTGCCATTGCTGGTGCAAACCCCTGCAGTGAGGGCACACAGGTAGTCCAGCTGGAGGCCAAGACTCCTGTCCAGCCTCCAATGGGAGTTTGTGGACTTGGCCCCAAACTCCCACTGGCCTAATTTCCTTGAAACTAGGGACTTCAGCATTGGTGCCAACATACCCACAGCCTGTGCTGCTCTTGGAGGGCAGTTGCTAGTGATCCCTGGGGAGGCACCAAGGGGAGGGACCACAACCGCAGTGCCTGTAGCTTCCAAACCTCAAGGCTCACCCCTATCTATGCAGGGGTCCAGAGGGGCTTGGGGCAGGGGAGTGGGAGAAGGAAGTACTCCCCACAGGGCTGGGCAAACAAAACTCAAGGACGTGAGCTCAGGAAGGTGCCTGCGCACCTGGCTTCCCAGGCTGGGGATCTACCTGCTCGGCTACAACCAAAGCCATTCCTAGTTGTTTTCTTTTTGTGCTGCAAAAGCCTGTTCAGTGCCGTAGTTGTGCTAGCGCTGTGCTGGGTCTTGGGGATGCAGTGGCTGTCAGCTGCCGGACCTGAGGCTGCCTGCACAGGCCAGGATCTAGGTCTTTGGGGCATGCAGTCCCAGCACGCACCACAGAGTAAAGCCTTCGGGAGGAGCACCTTCCAGAAACAAAGCAATGCTCTGGTCCTTCCTACAGTGACCGAGGAGCCTAACGCCTCGGGTCTAGATGGCCATACAATTCCAGAACCCGGAGCCCCCATACAGGCTCCAAAGCTTCCTCAGCAGGCACTGGGGCCCTTATGCCCACATTTTCCTGGAGCAGCCACCTCCAGTTGCTCACTGTTGAGTGGGCAGGGCTAGTGAGGGACCCCAGAGAAGACAGCACTTTGCTGCTGGGAGGCAAAGCGTTGGCTCAGTCTCCATGCCAGGGTCCCTGAGACCTAAGTCGGGGGCCCTTGCTCTGGGACACTCTTCCAGGACCCTGACAAGGAGAGTTGGGCACTGGGGTGGGAGGAATGTTCTTGGTGAGATCCCAGTCTGGGCGATGCCCACCTCACCTGCCAGGGCTCAGGAAGGCCGTCCATATGGCAGCCCCTTCAGCCTCAAGGCCTGGATGCTGCCAGACAGCTGGATGGGATGCAGGCAGCTGGCTCCCTTCCCAAGTTTACCCCAACTTCATCTGCCTGCACTGTGGGTCACAGCCCTCATCCCCGATTCTGTTCTGTCTGCTGCATTGTGAGATCATACGAGTGACCAGACACACTCCAGATACAAGACACATGGGGCGTGGGCAGTACTGCTGCTCAAGGACAATGGCCATGTGGCTCTCTGTGCCCCAGGGCACACTGACCGGCCACAGCCCAGCTGTCTGGAGCTCAGAGCCTCCTCACTGCCCTTGAGGATTAATTAGTACGGGCGACTCTGCTGGTTGAGTAAATGCGAGGGAGAGATGGCTTGGACAGCATGGGGTGACGTCACCAATGCAGTCGGAGAACAAAGGCAAGCCCAGGGCTGCCCCACTCCAGTCTGAGTGGGTCACGGGTGCACCCCTTCAGCGCAGCACCTGCGGGTTGGCTGCTGTAGCAGTCTGTGAAGACTCAGGTCCCCACAAGCTCCCTGCTGGCTGCAGCCCGCAGTGTGCCCTTGCCAGGCACCCCAGCTGCAGGCTGCAGAGATGGAACTGAAATGAAGCCAGCCAGTCCCCTGGAACAGCCAACGGACAGTCAGTGAACAGGGACTCAGTCCTGTTCTGTGGAGTACCAGGGAGGGGGATGCTGAACACCCTGGCCATGCTGTGGCAATTCTTGGTCAGCATCCTCGTCTGCTACTTCCCCCACAGGCTTTGCTGGCACCACAATGGCCTGGTTGCCAACTCTTAGGAGAATGCACGAGTTGTGCCCAAGGACCTGCCACACCCACCCGGGGTGCTTGGTGGGAGCTGAACTGGCTCCCATGGCTAGTACTTTTCCACTGGAAGCAGGCAGGCAATGCCTGTTGACTTCTACCTCTCTCTGGCTGACTTATTTATTTCTATCTGCCTTCCCCAACAACGGCACAGGGTAGCCTGGAAGTTGGCGCTTCCCCATGGCCCTGACAGCCACACAGTGGAAAGTTTGGTGCTAATTACCCCCTGGGGAGCCCTCCTGTCTCCAGGGAAAGGCAGCTCCAGTCCCACTCGCTTTCCCAGAGGGTGCTGAGTGGGAAGTGAAGGTATCTGGGAGGCCCTGGGTAACCTTGGCCCTGCCTCAGCTCAGGGTTCCTGGGGGCAGTGGGACCCACTGTGTGTACAGGTGATACTCAGCAGGTTCAAGCAGAGACCTAGCTCACCTCCAAGTGGGTGGGGACACACAGGCACAGCCCCAGGGCTCTGGTGCGGGGAAAGTTGACAGGATCCCTTTGGGTTCCTATGGTCAGAACAGTTATTCACGTGAGATTGCTGCAGAGCTGTGTAGAGGGGCCCCCTGGGAATACAGGCCAGCGGGTGGGGAGTCCAGAGCCTGAGGTCCAAGGCTGGAACCCCTTCCCCATGACCCAGACACACCCTCCTCTGGCTTTAGCTTCAGCCTGTCCTCATGTGGGGGTGGGATATGCCTGCAACAGCTGCTCTCTGTCCCCTGTCACCTCACTGGGAACCCAGCAGCAGAGCATTCCCTGGAACAAGGAGCAGGGCCAGCGGTAGCCCTCCCAGGCCTGTTCTGGACACCTCCCCCCGCCCCCACCACCTACAGACAGTGCTCTCCTCTCAGTCCCTTTTTCCTTTCCATTCAGAAAGCACCAGGGTATCTGGTCTCCAGCTGACATGCTAGGGTTTAAGAAAGTCTTCCATTTGGCAAGTATTTGAAGGCACTTACTAAGCACCCAGTGGGAGTCTATTCTTCCAGGATCTGGGTGGCACAGCAAAGAAGGCTTCCTGGGGGAGAATCTGGGTTGACTGGGCCAAAGGCTCAGGATGGGTCCAGTGCTAATTCCAGCAGCAAAACTGAGCAGCCCTGGACCCGGGCCACTGGCCCAGCAGATGCCCTCAATACAGGTGGGTCACCGCAGCCCCCAGCATGTCCCAGAGGCATTCAACAGACAGCATGGTGAGGATATCAGCTTCCAGCCCTGCCCAGTGGCCCCCTCTGTCCAGCCTAGAGTCTACCTTGAGGCACTTCACTTCTAGCTCTGTGCCGAGCTGCAGTACCCCACGGCCGGGGCTGTGTGGGTACTGGGAACAAACGGTGTTCCCATCAGCAGGATGGCAGGCAGGCTCCCAGGCCCTGGTCCCTAGCACTGCCTAGGGACATGGTCTCCATCTGGACTCCGCCTGCAGAATGACAGCCAGCTGCCGGGACAGTCAAGGTCATCCAAAGCACTCCCCATGGTCTGAGTTCATCCCCAAAAAGGGGCCAAGGAGGAAGGATTGTACTGGGGCCGCCCCCTGCTGTAGGCCCTCCTGAGTCCACCTCTGTGTGTACCTGAATGCTGGATGGGAGACCACTGCCTGCCATGGTTTGGGGGTGGGGGTGACCCTGGCTCATGCTTTCTCTGTGCCTGCCAGGGGCTGGCGTATCCTGCTTCTCCATTTCCAAACAGGCATAAACAGAAACGATAAGGGAGGACTGGCATCCACAAACCTTGGAAAATTATTTTCCTATAAACAACAAGGAAATTCACAATCTGAGAGGGGATTGGGTCTGGGGCCTTAAGGGCCAGCACCCCAGCACCCCTGCATATCTCTTTCGCTTCCCAGACAGTCCCAAGGTACTAGCACTCCAGGGCTGCAGCCCTGGGTGAGAGAGAAAATTGGGCCCATGGCTGGAAAACAGGGCCTTTCACGCCTGTAACTTTCTGTAAATTATCTTCCTAGGGCCCTCCAGAAATTGGCCCCAGCATCAGGCCCAGGGCGGGCATCCGCATGGCGGTGTTGCAGTGAATGCATCCGCCAGGCTCGAGCTCTGGGCAGAGGCAGCAGCGCAGCCTGGCGCATTCTCTCCTGCACAGTTGAGCACCTGTCATTTGCCACTTCAACATGGAATAAATCAGCGTCAAGATTAGAGTCAGTTCCTCCAAAGCACAGTGGGCGCCCACAGGGAGAGCACAGCCATGAGGCCATTCCCCTGTGTGGCAGGGCAGGGAGTAACACACACCACCGCCAACTGCGGGATGGTTCTGGCTAATGAGGACATTGACAGCCTGCCAGAAGCTGCTCGCCCCAGCAGGGAGCTCACAGACGGGTCCAAGGGGGCTCTAACAATGACTAGGAGGAAGCAGTGACATGGAAGCACAAATTAAAAGCATCCAAAGATACTGCTTCTATGGCTACCTGTTCCTAGGACTTCCTACAGGCAGCTGCAGGACACCCACTGGGCCCCATGCAGCTGGCTGCTAGCCTGTCCAAGGGTGAGGGATTCACCCCCCAGAGCCTGTAGGGACTGCTCCTTGCTTTCGAGTTTGGAGGCTTTGTATTTTTTTTGAAGGGTGGGGAAGGGACAGGTCCCCAGGGGTACCCACCGGCTCTGCTGGACTCTGGAGCTTCCCCATGCCACATTTGGCAAGGGCAGGCACAGGGGCTCTGGGTAAACCCTCCTGGTGGAGTGAGTGCTGAGGGTTGGATCCAACTCTGGGGATGAACCTGCCAGGCGGGAATGTTCGCTTCCAGGCTATAAAGGTTAACTAACCGAGCCAGGGTCATCTGCACTGATAAAGCAGGGTCAGGGCAGGTGCTGTTTTGCTCCAAACTGTGTGCCCCACCCACACCTCCCTTGCTCCCCAGCCTGGGTGGTCCCCGAGCTGGGCTGCCTCCCGGTGGCTCTAAGCAGTGCTTCTGTCACCTCCTGGCGTGACAGCTGAGCTCCCTCAGACCTGCACACAGCAGCACCCTTTCTTCCGGGAGTTGGGGTGGTGGTGGGTGTGGGGTGAGGAACGGTTCCTTTCTGCTCACGCCTGCTGCTCTCCCTGCTGCACACTCTGTGAGGAAGGTGCCCTACTCTGTGGCACTTGCCTATTTGCACCATGTGAACCTGTCAAAAAGACTGTGGCTGGAGCTGGCTCCAGCACAAACTGCTGTGTCTACTGGCTGCCAGGGACTGCAGCACAGGGACAGAGTGGCTCAGGAGATGCTAGGGCCTGTCATCTCATGCAAGCCACAGTCCCGACAGTGTGGCGACATGAAACACTATTTTCTGCCTTGTTAGGATGCAGTGAGGAAGTCTAGACGCAGTGTGGCAGGCAGAAGCTTAAGGAAGCCTTGAAATCTCCAAACACCTCCCATACCTAGAGCCCGGGCCTCTCTCCAGCAACCCGGCTCTGGCAGCCTGACTGTCCTATGGCCGGTTTTCCTGTACACAAGCCCAAGTCCCCTGCCACACGTGCTGGTGGATGCGTGAGTGGCGGAGTGGATGGTGGAGATGGTGTGGGGAGCTGGAGGGGATTGCTGGCTGCTGGCAAAGAGGGTGAGACTGAAGCTGGTGTTCTATAATCATTCCCAAAGCACAGGCGGACTTGTCACCTTTGTATAAGACACCAGGCAGCAGGTAAAGAATTTAACAGCTTGTGGGAGTTCTAATTAGAGAGCCAATTATAACTCGATTGACCCGCCTTGCTTTGAAAGGCCTGGAAAAAAACGCACGCTGTCCTCAGGAAGAGGCCGGCTTTTGCTTCTGGTGTGTTCTGGGAGATTCCTGCAGTGCTGGCTTGCTGGCGCCTTGGTGGCAGGCCCAAGCATCTGTCTGGATCTGAAGGATGAGAGGGACCCCGCGGGGACCCATGTGCCTGCAGCTTCGCACCCCTGAGCCTGAACAAAGACACCGGGGCACCCTGGCGGGCCGGGCCAGCGGCTCCCGCTTCATTTGGAAGGGCTAGGGCCTGCGTTTCAGTGAAACCATGATCAAGACTGACCTCAGGGCAAAGCTGGAGGTCAGCTTATTGTACGTGAGGGAGTGTGTCTGTGTGCGCGGCTGGCTTTAGAATCTGTCTCTGCTGTCACAAAGGGGGGCTGACAGCTGGCGAGAGAATCCTTTCTCCTGGGAGCTAATGGGTGAGAGGTGGCCATTACACACTTGTGAAGTCTTGGTGGCTCATACCCACGATCACACCTAAGTCTGAACCTGTGATCTCCCTGCAGGGCTGGGAGTGGACTCTACTGTTTCCGCTTACACAAGGAGAAGCTGTGGCTGTTCCTGGGCCTCAGGCCCCGGCCCCTTTTGTTTCATATCCCTGGCACTCTCATCTTCCCCCATAGCTTCAGCTGCCACCAGTGGCTGCTGCTCTCGTCCCAAGTTAAGGTGGCAATGGGTCATCTCTTCCAGGGTGATCCAGGTCACCCCTCTCAGCATGACCTAACACACCTGTCACTATCCTTCTTTCCAGACCTGTCGCTCCTTCTGCATCCCGTCCTGTAGGTGAAGGCATCTTGTCTATGCAAGCACCTTGAATCTGATGCCTGGGACAGCCTTGAGCCCATGCCTCCTTACACCAAGTCATTCACTCCACACTTCTCGCCAGTCCTGGTCCTCTGTAAGCCTCATACCCTCCCCGCATCCATTATCTACCCTCCACAACAGTATCTCCAGAATGGTATCTCCTAGAATGCAAGGCTGATTGCTTGAACTGAGAAAGTCTCAAACCTGCAGCAAAGAAAGTGAGGCTGATACAATGGACATCAGTCAGTCAGTCCCCATCACCTAGTAAGCAACCCCGAACCTCTGTCATATTTGCTTCTTCTATTTGTGTGTGTAGGGAGGTGGTGGTGGGGGGTAAGGGTCAGCACTGTTATAGCCTTTTTGAGGCACTATGGCATATCACCCCGAAACACTCTTGTGTGGGTTTGACAACTAAGGGTGTTGTCTTATATAAACGGCCCACTGCAGCACAGCTAGGACACGCAGCAAGGCTGCCTCACTGCTGTATGCCACCTGGCCCAGGCTCACGCCTCCAGCCGTGCCAGAGTTTTGCCAACAGCTGCCTTACTATCCATTCAGCTCATCTGTTCCCAGACTGTGCTAGGCTCTGCGTCTCCATGTGCTGCTGGAAGATGGTCCACAGGTCACTTCCATGAGCCCAGGGCACATGTGCGCTGCACATCTGTCTGCCTGGCAGAACCCTCAGCTTGTGGAAGTTCCTGCCCTTCCCTGTATATAGTAGTGCGATGTGACAGGACAGGGGGAGAGGGAGTCGTGTTTGCACCCTCACTGTCAGGTCTGGCATCTGGCCCCAAACGAGGCCACTGTATCCTGCCTGTGTCGTAGCGTTAAGCCTTCCTAGTCACTAACAGACAGGGCTCCTGAGCTGGCAGCCGGGGGAGCTCAAGGAATGCACTGCTGGGGAGTGTGGGTGGTGGGGGCTGGGGGACCGACCTCGCTACAGCTCAGGTACTCCACTTCAAGTACTGAAATCTTCCAGGAGTACCGACTAGTGCCATTCTGAAAGACTCCCAAAGAAAACAATGTGTGCAGAGGTATTTTTAAGCCACAGGTGCTCTGTGTGCAGTGAACAGGTGAAGAAAGGAGGGAGGAAGGACCACAGTGCACCAAGGAACCCGGGAGCACACAGGAACCGGGTGTTGGTGGAGGGGAGCTCCTGCAGCCCCGGAAACCTCAGCTGAGGAACTAGGGGGGTACAGAGCCATTGGGGGTGGTGAAGCTTGGAGCTTTCTGGATGCTGGTTTCTACTGATAGTACTGCTGGAGCTACTGATAGTACTGCTCAGACCTTCATTTGTCCCAACCTCTCTTTTCCTCCTGAGGTCTCTCGGGCCTTGGGGACCTGCTGGGCAAGTGGCAATGCCACCTTCTGCCCCTGGGCAGGCCTCTCCACACATGTACACTCACACTCTTGTCAGCAATGCTCATAGTGCTGGGTCTCCAAGGATAGACCCAGAGCAGCAGACCATTGCAGGGTTCCAAGTCAGGCCTTCCTGGGAGCCCTGAGGTTGGGGATTTGGTGACTCCTTCCTCCCCTGCAAGCCCTCAGATCTGCCCCTGGGCAACAGAGAGGGCGCCAGGAGCAAACCTGGAGACTGGCCTGCGTCTGAGCTCAGAAATCAATACTGAAACTAGCAGCCTGGCCAGCTGACAGCTTCCGGATGCTGTGTGGCAGGAGGGAGGCAAGAGGACAGAGCCATTCTCAGCAAGTGCTGCCTGGACACAGGCCCAGGAGATGCCCCACTACCTCAGCAAAGCAGGGGGCTGCTCCTTGCTCAAGAAAAATGGGCATGAAACCTCAAAGAGTGATAGAGTTAGGGTTCCCAGTAGGCCTTTCCTCCCTCCATCCGTCCTTAGCTTGGTTAGGGACTTCCAGGAGGGTTCTAAACCCACAATGCCTTCAGCTGTCCAGCAAGCATCGGTCTAAGGATTTTTGTTTGCTTCTTGCCCATTTGAGGCTCCTTCTTGATACTGGAGCAATGACTCATGGGGTGTCCTCAAGAGGTTTAAACTTGGCCTGAGGGATCACACAACAGGGGGAGGTCGGGGTGGGGGGACTTGTATGGCCCACAGAGAGCCCAGGAGCACCCAGCAAGAACCAGCCTTGAAGCAGTCATGAGCTGGCTGGATTCTTGCAAACCAGGTGGGCCTCATGTACTGCCCTTCCAGGCTGGCTGAGGCCACCGGCTGCTGGGCAAGCAGGGACAGCAGCAGGGAGTGGGCACAGGAAGGTGGAGGGAAATCTGCAATCTTCAGGGTGTGAGATGCAGAAAAGCCAGGGAAGAGAGAGCCAGCAGCCCGGTCTGATCCAGGGACCATGACCCTGGCAGAACGAGAAGACAACGGAGCCCAAGCACCAGCTCTCCATGGAACCATGGGGCAGATCTTCCAAGAATAATTGGTTTGCACAGAATATGTCAGAATTTCCGATAACTTTACACAATAATTAGATGAGAGACTGAACTGCACTGTCTATAATTAGGCATCTAAGACTCTGCAAGAGAAAAACAGAAATAAATATGGAATTAATTTGGTCTTTAAGCTGCAGGGAGAGGAAGGCCTGGCAGGGCCCAAGTTAAGGTGGCAATGGGTCATCTCTTCCAGGGTGATCCAGGTCACTCCTCTCAGCATGACCTAACACACCTGTCACTATCCTTCTTTCCAGACCTGTCGCTCCTTCTGCATCCCGTCCTGTAGGTGAAGGCATCTTGTCTAGGCAAGCACCTTGAATCTGAGGAAGGCAAGTGGCTCCTAACCGGCATGGAGACAAATGTTAGAGGTGCTGGAGGGATCCCTGAGTCCATGAGAAATGGCTGCTTCAGGGGTTTGAGATGGGAGCGGGCAGGCACAGGAGCTGCAGCCGAGTGCTCCAGCCCCAGGGGCGGTGCCTCTTGCTCCAAGCAGGACTCAGATGCCCAAGAACCAGAAAACAGTCGACTAAAAATAAGTGGCTTCAAAGGGATGTGTACATGGTATTGTCTCAGAGCTGTTAGTGACCTGGTTCCAGCTCAGGCTGGAGTGGGGGTAGGGGTAGTTCCTGGTGCCTCCCACTTGGTCCTCCTGGCTCACTTAGCAGCTGATGGGCAGCCCACCCTTTGTTCAGCAGAAAATGTTGTTCTGCTTCATTTGAAAAACAACCTTTAATTCAGAAAGGAAACAGCTGAGGGTGGATGGAGCCCTCTATTTGATTATCATGAAGTTTTGCCTCTTGCTCTTTGCTATGTAAAGGAAGCCGCTGCCTCGGGTGGCCAGGAGCCACTCCTGGGATCCTCAAGGGCTCGCTGACCCTGCTGACCTGGCTTTGCCATGCCTGGGTCTTAGCTAGGCAACAGCAGAAATCCAACACCCATTTCTCCAAGGGACAGCTTGAGAGGCACCAGCTGGGGACCCCGGGTCCCCTGATAGATGCCCAAATCCTACAGAACCCATATCCACAATGTTCCCCTCCTCCCACTGGGGCACATATGGGACAACACACCGCAGGCCCACCGTGTGGGTCACTGTTTCCCTCCAGATGTCACTCAACAGACAGCACTGGGATGTCACCTCCCTGACTTGCCACTCTTCATGCCCAGTGTGGAGGTGCACACATGGTGAACCCCGAGCCAGGCGAAGGAGTATAAAGGCTCCCATAGTGGGGGGTCCTGAATGTCCTAGGAGCTGTCTTCCTCTCAGGGCAGGGCTGTCACTCAGCCTTGTTTTGATGGCTTGGCCTCCAGAACTGCTGCAGCAACTGAAGATGCAGCCCTAAGCTGTCCCATGCACCCCACTGCACCCCCTGCACCCCACGCATGGTGTCTCTTGTTAAGCCCCCTCCACCAGCGCCTTCTCCGCAAGCTGGGCCCATCTCTGTCATTCTCAGCCACAGGCGTGGTCTCCTTGGACTGGGAATGTTGTGCTACTTGTCAAGTTTTTGTGTTTGGTGTCACCTGGTTTTCAGAAAACCTCAAATCTCTAAGAAGACCCCAAAGATGGCCTGCGCGGGAGACTTCCAGGCTGAAGCCATCCTAATTGTAAGGGGCCTTGCCTTCCCATCCGCCCACAGAAGACCAGCAAGCTCTTGGAGGGCACCACACCGCAGGCAAAGAGCCGTATCTACTCTGAGACACCACCTGATGGAGACACACGTGTTTTCCCATCGGTCAGTGACCCATTCCAGGCACAAGGATACATTTTCCTACCCAATCCTTAGGAGCCTCACTGAGACCAGTCCTCCAGCTATACACCTGGGGGCACAGGGCCCTGCCCCTCACTCCCCAAGCCTTTGGAGAGTTCCAAGTACCTTCAGCACAACTCCCTCTGGGGCAGCAGGAATCTCAACACCCCCAGCCTTCCAGCTGCCCCCCAGGAATGACAGCCAGCCAGCCAGTGCTCTCCGTCCCTTTATATGGCCCACAGCCTTGTCTTGGGAACACCCCCAGCCTTCCAGCTGCCCCCAAGAATGATGGCCAACCAGCTAGCACTCTCTGTCCCTTCACAGGGTCCCCAGCCTTGTCTCGGGAACACCAGCACTTGAGGAGATGGCCTCCTGACACTTTGAATCTAGGCTTTTCTCATTGATCAGCACCGGCTCAGTTCCCAGGCTTGACATGGGGAGGTCTCCTCCACCTATTGTTTGGTAGGGGGTGGGATCTGTCTTATGGGTGTCCTGCGGCCCACGGCCTTTCCAGCTCCCAGGCCTCCGTAAGGCTATCTGGGGTGGTGGTGGGGGTGCCTCTGACTCCTCTCTTCAGGCCATGCTCCTCTCTAATCCCTTGCTGACCTCTGCCCTCTGCTTCCATTCCAGGCTTTCTCAGCCTATCAGCTGAGAAACCCAAACTGCCCGCTAAGGTCCTCTGGAAGAGGAGCCTTTCTCAGTGGCACGCTCCCCTCCTGACCTTCCCCACCGCCCACCACACAGCCTTCCTGGCACCCGTCCACACTCCTGCTCCCGAAAGCCCTTGCTTCCTTCCTACTTCCGGTCTCACCACTCTGGGAAGCCTGACACTATCAGATGGCCGCAAGATATCCCTGTTTGCAGAACCTGTGTCTGCCCTGGTGATCTTGTCCTTGGCTACACAGGGTCTCTGCATCTGCTCTTGGCCCTGGAAGTGTCATCCAGTGTACAGGTCATGGTGCCCTCACCAGTCCTAGCCCACTGTGGGCCATTAAACCCCTATCTTTGGAATAGAAGAACTGATTTGGAAAAAACTATTTGGATTTCAGTTACTCAAATTGGGGACTGGGAGCTGAAGGTTTTTTTTTTTTTTTTTAACAGCAGGAGGAGATAAACTTAAATGCAATATACCTTGGCAAAAATAAAATGGAAATATGCTTTTATTTTTCAGAAGAGTCAGATAACTCAAGCAACTCCTCCCCTTGTCAACCGTTACTCTAATTTTTGCCCTGTCACCTGCCCACGCTCAGCTCCGTTGGGCTCCCTTGGTCTTGTGCTGATTTGCCTCCATTACTACATACACCAGTTCTCTTTTCCCTTCTCACAGTATGACATGAATGCTAAAGCAGTCAGCCCAGTGTCTGCCTCCCTGGGGTTTAGTCTGTGCATCCTGGGTCGAGGCTGGCCTCTGACTGCTTTCATGAACTCCACCTGCCTCCCGAGTCACCACTGCATTTTCACCTTGTGACTGGTCTCTGACCAGTGGTGACTGGGCACAGGAGAAGTTCGTGTGTGACTGTCCACCAGGGACAAGCCCATCTCTGACCGTCCTGTGCATTTCTCGGGGGTCTCTCTCTGTGACAGACAGCCCATTTCCCTCCATCCTTCCTTCCTGCCCACTGTGGTCCTTGCTGGCCTCTCTGAGCACTGACTGTTGTAGATCCACCCCCAACATTTCCAGCGTGTTTTTCCTGGACCCATTCCTGCCTTGCAATGGGTTCTTCCCCATGGGTCCTCCTTGGTTGGCTCTTGGGCGGTGTGTGGAGCCGCGTGGAACTGTGTTCCTAAGAAAGCTTCTAGCCTGAATCTCTGGCCCTTTCCCAGTCTTGCGTGGGACAGGCCTGCCCTTGTTTAGTCAGGTACACATGTCCCTCCCGGAGTGCCAGGCGTCTACCACTGCCCATGGCTCATCTCCTTCTGCCAATTCTGTTAGTTGCCTTGCCTCTCCCCTAGACTTGATCCGGTAAAAAGGTACCTTCCTTCCTTAGGGTCCTGCCAATCAGGCTGGTTTCCACAACATTACACAGGTCCTGGTGTCACTGGACATGAGATTTCAGCTGTTATTGAACTTGTCTTTGGGGACCTCTTGGTGTTAATACCATTGTCCCTGTTCATAGAGCAGAGGCACAAGAGGGTCACTTGCTTCACAGCCCAGAGGGATGGGGCTGGGACATTGGTCTATGCCCCTTGGCTTCCCTCCTCTATCCCCTGTCTTCCCCTCGGTGTCACAGAAGCACATAAACTGTGGTGGGGCAAGAGAGGGGTCATGGCGCATCAAGGCCAAAGAGCTGGGGAAGCCAGGGGCTGTCCCTCCAATGGCCCAGCAGTGCCAGGGGGTGGGGACACAACTCAGGCTATAGTGGGGCTCCCCAAGCCTGGGCTGGGACCCCAGGGGCAGGCTGGGAGAGACAGATCAGAGTGTATTATGCTTAGGTCTCCTAACAAAGAACATCTCAAGCCTGCCTTGAGCCTCACCATGGCCACAATAACTGGGCAGGTTTCTGAGCCTGAGAACAGGAGCTATACAGGTGCACTGCTCTCACCCTGCCTCTGGGCCGGAAGGAGTTTTAACACCTCAGGGTGCACTGGGCGAGGTCTTCAAGTCTGCTCTTAATCTGACTCCTGCACACTGGCCAAGCCAACATCTCAGGTCCTGGAAGGACTCAGGCCGGGGCCATGTGCCTGGCAGGCGAAGCCTCGCCATGGTGCCCTCGTTCACCAGTCCTCCGGTGGAGGGGGGCAGTGCTTGTCACTTTCAGAAAGGAAAGTGCCTGGCATTTGTCAGAAAGCTCAGATGTCCTGGAAACAGAAAACTCCCCGGTGCGATTTTCCTCTGTGATCTTCTGTCTCATGTGTCCCCCTGGGGATGAACAAGAAGCACTCCTCTGAATAATTCATAGGCCCCGGGGTGGAAACACACTGCCTCTTTTTAATAGAAAGGCTGGCTAGGCGGCGTTGATTATACCTCTCCAGCGAAGCTCAAGCCAAAGCCTTTTTACAAATTCCTCTTACAATAGGGAAACACAAATTAAAAGCCAGGTCGCATTTTCAGTTGAACAGACTAATGTTTGGGTAATATGTAAAATGATTTATAAAGCTGTACCAAGCTATGGGATGCTCATAAAAGGAAGTTGCAGGGGAAAAAATCAGAAAGAGCTATAATTATTATAAGGTCTAATTGATTTTTAAAACTGAAAAGAACCACCTTGGGGTTTGCACTGGCTAAGCACCTACTAGATGCTAGGAGCTTGGCCGGGCTTGCTGGAGAGTGGCTGCGTTTCCTACAGCAGCACAGCAGGGCAAGTTCATAGAAACGCCAAGGCCAAGGAAAGGGCAGGTGGAGCTTGGAATGGCACTCCCTTCCCCTGGGGGCCACAGCCTCTTCTACATCTTGTGGTATTTCTGGGAAACAGTAACACCATGGTGGGGGGCTTGGCAGTCCTTTGGAGCATGGTTCACTGCTCGGTTGCAAAGCAGTACCCTCTCTGTCCTGGACACAGGGGACTCATGCCCAGAACAGGTGAGGTGGGCCTTGCCTGAGGTTGAAGAGCAAGTGACTAACACCATGGACACCAGTGTTGTCCCCAGAACCCTTGTACATGAGCATGGTGATTATGGGTGCTGAGCTCCACCTCCTCCGACCACTACAGGCTAACGATGCAAAGAGCACTCTGATTGCATGACAAGGTTTTCCTTCTCTATGCTCCATTACTGCTAAGAATATCACAAAAACTCAGCCCCAAAGCCAAGCGTGCATGCCAAGATCGGACAGGATGACACTTCACCAGGTCCCTGCATCTGGGGCACAGATAAGTGTCAATTCAGACTCCTGAGGGCACAGATACAGCTCTCCAGGTTTCCAGCTCACAGAGAAGGCTGGTGGGTGGCCACTACAGGATCTCTCAAAGGTGAGGCCATGGTACTGGGAACCAGGGGCTGCAGGTCCATCCCAGGTAGTGGTGTTGGCTCCAAGACAGGACCACCAGACAGTGCTCGCGGAGTGGAAACCACAGCGACTACTCAGGAACCAGGGCCATGGGTCCCAGATTGGAGTGCAGCACAACTGGCCTGCCCGCCACCCTGTTCACAGGCTCCTTCAAGTTCAGAGGAGGCCCTGATTTACAAAAATCTCTGACCTTTGTGCTGACTGGCCTAATGGACAAGGCACTGGCCTCCTAAGCCAGGGATTGTGGGTTCGAGTCCCATCTGGGGTGGAAGTTTCATTATGAAACGAAAGCTACGTATCTGGAATATCCCTGGGGATGTGCTGTATCCCTGGGTGGCTGCTGTAAGTGGCACACAGACCAAGATGATGATGACACTGCCTAGGCCACAGTACCTTTATCACACCCCAAGTTGCAGTGGCCTGGGGGTCACGTGCACAGCCAACAAGGGGAATGATGTGTTGGTTGCATGCTCTGGGGCAGCCGGGCAGCCAGGCAGCCAAGCGCATGTGGTCTTTGAAACCAGGGGGTGGGAGGGCCATCAGCCTCCTGCTATTTCCAAAGGGAGCCCCATCACAAGAGTGGGGTCGCCCAGCCCCCAGACTCACCAGTCGCTGCATGCTCTTCACGTGGGTGGGGCTGATGGACAAGGCTTCCTCATACCACCGCTGGGCCTCCTCCAGGTGGCCTCGGAGCTCCGCGACCTGGCCCCGCATGTACAGGACATTGTGTGACATTGGGAAGAGGTTGGCAGCCTCCTGGGTGCAGGCCGTGGCTTCTGCAGGCTTCCCAATGCCAATATATACTTCAGCTGTGGGGGCAGGGGAGAAAACAGAGAGCAGACGTTTTCCTGGGTCTTGCCCTTAAGAGGCCCTGGCTGGGGACTTGTGCCTTCCCCTGCAGGAATCAGGCAGGGCCAAGAGCTGGCTGATCCTATCCTTGTGGGAACAGCCACAGGCTGACAGTCCCTCATGACACGGGCCACTTCGAGGCCTGTTTGGATAGGCCCTGTCCCCAACCTCTGAGGACTCCCACCCCCAGGGCCCACCCAGAGCACCTCTGCGTCTGGACAGAGGCTGGCCTGGCTCTGCCTCCCGCAAGGTTAGGGCCAGATGAGCACTGGAGTTGGGTCGACCAGAGGTGCAGAGCCCTCCAGGGCAACGACTCTGCCTCCCATTCCCCACACCCCGCCCCAGGACTGCCGTCTTGATGCCAGGTAGCCAACACCAGGGCTCATGCATTTATAGGCAGGAAGTGAAATAGCTGCTTCCCCAGCCCAAGTGATGGCACCGCCCTGGAGACTCCTCACTCCATGGCCTCAACAAAATTCTCTGCAAAACCAGGCTGTCACTTCCCAAACAGGCAGGGCTGTGCCCTTTCTGCCAAGTTCAGCCTCTCCAAGGAGTACCCCAGCAGCCCTGCAGCTCAGTGCTCCCCAGGCTGGGAGCAGTCTGTGCCTCTGCTGCCCTACCCTCCCCACCTGTCCTGCCTCGTCTGGTCCCAGTGCCACCATCCTCTCTGTCGGCCAGCCCTGACCCTTTCCCCTCTGTGGCCACAGCCGCTGGCTCCACTGCCCTGACCTTTCCCAGTGGCCGCCCTGTCTGAGTCACTGACCCCTGTTCTGGCCTGTAGGTCAGCCCCTTCTCATCTTTCTCTTGTCTTGACCTTCCCGCTGCCTCATTCTGGCAGTGAAAGACCCCCATGCTCATTATCTGCAAGTTCTGTATCTATGCATAAATAGTAGGCAAGACAGGATAAACAAGAGCACACAGAAATAGTGATGCTTGAAGGACTTGATAAAAAGGAAGCAGAAACATTTCATTAGTTCTTGCACAGGCTGCATCCTCTTTGGGAACTGCCCAGCCTCTGGCCAGCTGGCACTCCACAGCTACTCCTGGGCACAGAGCCTGGTGCCCACCTACTCAAACTCCTTCCGAGAAGCCTTCCAGGCTTTGTTCCCAGGAGGCTTTGTGTGACCACCTATTGACAATGCTGTCCTACTCCAGCACTGCCCATTCCATTTCCTCTCTGATGCTCCAAAACACTGTGCTCCCTGTAGTGCTGTCGCAGTGGCTGTGACTCAGTATGTGGTTCCTGAATGAGTGGATAACGCTCAGTAGGGGCCCTGGTAGGGTCCCACATTGTGGCATAGCAGGTAGGCCACTGCCTGTAATACCAGCATCCAATATGGGTGCTGGCTGCAGTGTGGGCTGATCCATTCTGATCCAGCTCCCTGTGCAGCGGAAGATGGCCCAAGTGCTTGGACCTGCCTCTCATGTGGGAGACTTGGATGAAGCTCTTGGCTTCCGGCTTTCGTTCCAAACTCCTGCTATTATTCCCATCTGGGGAGTGAACCAGTGGAAGGAAGAGCTCTTTTTCTTTCTCTTTGTAACTCTGACTTTCAAATAAACAAATCTTGGAAAAAAGACACCCCTCATACCAGGCAGTCTTTTCCTTTCCCCTTATGTCTGAGCAGGGGTCTGATCAACCAATCAAACTGGACAGAGGAGGGAACTGAGGTGCTGAGAGGCTGGGGAGCTCGTCTGGGCACCAGGGTGGAACAGAATTAAAACTAGAGTTCGAGCTGGGCCAGAGCATAGGTGACGTGGCTTAGAGCCCAAGCCCTAGGCCTTGGTAGAGGAACATCTCCTGTGCCCCAAATAATACCCAGATCTCTTGGCCTGGCATCAGGTGCCCTCAGCAATAGGTTTCTCCACCCTCCCTGCCCCACTCAGGGCCTGCTGGTACCGAGTGCTGTGCACTGCCCTCATCCCCAGCAGGTGTTCCATCTCCCTGATTTTGTTTGTGCTGTGGCCTCTGCCTGCAAGGCCATCATTCCAGCCTCCATCAAGGCCCTTTCTGCCTGGCATGACCTGACCCTTCCATGGCCCTTGCAGCTCTCCAATTGCAGGGTCCCTGTGAGCACTGAGGGGTTCTGGGCTGGCTCCTGGACAGCTGATGTACCCTTCTCAATGCCCTCTGTGCTACACAGAGCCAGGAGACTGGGCGGGGGAGGGCAGGGGCTGTCTCCTGGTGTCGGGTGGCGTTCCTGACCTCAGGCTCTCTGGCCGGGCCCCTCTACAACCACCTCCCCTTCTCTGATGAGCCTATTCATAGCAACGAGCGACTGCCTGGGCCGGGCCAGAGTCTGGCGCAGACTCACCTGCACCGTGTCTAATCCGCCTGTCAGTCCCACCTACCAGGAGCACAGGGAAACGAGAAACCAGCCCTGGGACATGGAGCAAAGTCCTCAGTAACACTTGCAGGGACAGAAACTCAAGCAATTCATAATTTCCTGAGCCCTGGGGTGGCGATGCTGAGGGCTCAGGGCTGAGCCCTGAGGTGGCCCTGCTGGTCACTGAGCCCTGGGGTGGCCATGCTGAGGGCTGAGGGCTGAGCCCTGGGGTGGCCAGGCTGAGGGCTGTACCTGCCTTGCATTCCCAGGAGACTCAATCTGAAGGAACTTGCTGAGAGGAACATACATGGCCATTTCTCTGGCTTCATCACGGGCCAGGCAAGGCCCCGTCCCTCCTGGGCTACAAGCAACTCCTGCAGCAACACCATCAGGACCGCCTGCTGCCTCTGGCAACATAATTCTGTCCAAGATCTCGCCAGCAGAGTCCCACACAGGCCTGGTGGTTTTGGGTTACCTGAGCCCTGTGGCCATTTGGGAGGGCGGTACAGAACGTTCCTCTCGCTGTCCGCCTGCTTCCATGCTGGGGGTGAGTTGATCATGGACATTTCCAACATTCCTCAGGCCCGGAGCTCCCTGGGGGGCTGGTCAGGAACACACCCAGGTCACTGTGACAAAGGTTGCTCGGGGGCTGCAGGACGAATGCTCCCAGGGTTTTTGTTGCAAGCACTGAGATGGGAAAGGGCCTTGATTACCAAGGCGACACGAGACATACGAGGCTTGCCTCGCCAGGGGCCTCCAGGAGACAAACGTGATGCCAAACATCTCGTGTCTCACTGTGTCCTCAGCTACCCTGGGCCTGGCCTGGCAGCGCCACCCTGCCTGGGATGAAGAAGTACAAGTCACAGATGGACCTAAGTCAGGGGTCACAGGCTGGGGGAGACCAGGGAGCCTGGCCTCTGGAGGAGGACTTGTCTGAGGGCCCTGGCCATGGAGGGAGAAAACCCAATGGTGCTGAAATGTTAGCACTCAGGGGCTTGCGTGATGACACAAGGGATTAAATTGCTGCTGGTAAGGCAGGCATCGCATTGCAGAGTGCTGGTTCCAGTACAGGCTGCTCTGCTTCTTGGTAATGAAGTCCTGGAGGCAGCAGCTGATGGTCCAAGTCCTTACCCATGTGGAAGACCTGCTGGAAGCCCCTGGCTCCTAGTGTGGGCCTGGTTCGGTCCTGGCTGTTACAGCCATGTGGGGAGTGAACCAGCAGATCAGAGCTCTTCCCGTCGTTCTTTATCTTTCCGGTAACACATTTTTAAAAGAAAGGGCAGGGCCCAGCGCGGTGGCACAAGTGGTTAAGGTCCTCGCCTTGCACGCCCAGGATCCCATATGGGCACCGGTTCTATCCTGGCAGCCCCACTTCCCTTCCTGCTCCCTGCCTGTGGCCCGGGAGAGCAGTTGAGGACGGCCCAGGGCTTTGGGACCCTGCACCCGCGTGGGAGACCCGGAAGAGGCTCCTGGCTTCGGACCGGCATAGCACTGGCCGTTGCGGCTCACTTGGGGAGTGAATCATCAGACGGAAGATCTTCCTCTCTGTCTCTCCTCTCTGTATATCTGCCTTTCCAATAAAAAAAAAAAGAAAAAAAAAAAAGAAAGGGCAGGATATATGGTACAAGATTTTCAAATCATGTTTGCCAATAGTCTGTTTTTTTCCCCCTAAAAGCTCTGACTCTGAGAGTGGGCAGCGTGGGACCCCTAAGAGGGACAGCTGGGGACCCCAGGGCTCTATGAGAGCTCCCCTGCTCTCACAGAGCACTGGGCACAGGTGAGGCCCAGGCCCAGGGCACATCAGTCAGCTGCTCCAGGCCACTCAGCTGTCCTAGGGGGCTTGACCTGGTGTTTACCCTGTGGGAGTGGGGGTCAGTATTAACAGGGCCTGTATAGGTGGCCAGCCCAGAGTGGTGGTGAGCATAAACATGAGGACCGGCAGGCTTTCCTCCGACTTGGCAGGGACTGTGCCATCCAGCTGCCTCCCTTGTCTTGGCTGGGAGGCATGCAAAGGTTACCCAAACTTCCCCAAATTCTCTAAAATAAGACCAGGATTGGGTCTCTCTATGGGTACCTCTTGGCCACAGTTGTGCCTGCACTCCTTGGTAGAGGATCCAGGAGGAGAGTACAGATGTATGCCTGCTGAGTGAGGGTCATGTAGGGCCATGATTCCTGCACACGGGGACACGTAGAAAGTCAGAGGCCAAGAGAGCGGCAGCCCACACAAGCTTCCGTTCTCTTCTTCCAAGGACAACTTTCAGAATAAAATGAGGGGCCCTGAAAACCTGTCAGGTCTATGAGGCCTGTGCCAAGGGAAGTGGCTCTAGCACTAGCCAGCTAGGTGGCCAGGGCCTGGCACCAGTGAGCAGGCACCAGGGCCTGGCAACTGGGAGGCCCTGAAAGGCAAAGGGCCCAGTGACAGGTAGTCTGTCCTGGACAGGGGCAGCTGCCAACCTCTGATCAAAGGCAAGGGGCTACTCAGGGCCACAGGTACAGTGGACCTTACTTGTGCTTTCAGGCCAGATGTAGTGTCTGTGCCTGAAGACCCAGATGCCTGCACAGCACTGTCAAGGGCAAGTCTTGAGGCACCTGGGGTATATCCAAGCTCAGACATGAGTTGACAATCGACTCCTCCCGGATCCTAGCAATCAGTTCCTTTCCCAGGCTGCCTCATGCAAGAAATGGGGACACCTGTCACCCCCGGCTCAGGTTCAACCCAGGACTCTTCTTTTTCTGCCCCTGTCCCCACCCCCTTGAGTACAGCTGTCAGTCACTCCCAGGCACCACCTCCTCTGCCATCTGCGCCCAACTTTCCTCAGCTCAGTCAGCTTCCGCCTGGGCGGCCTCCCACTTTGCTCACCAGTTGGCGGCAGAGATCTGCCCAGGAACCTCAGGCCCCTCAGTCCTGTTCCTGTCTGAAGTCCTTTCCTGTGCTCGGGGTTAGGGTTAGGAACCCTCACTGTCTCCTTCCTTGCCTCATCTCAGCCCACCTGACTGCTTACTCTTTAGGTCCCAAGTGTAGGGTTCCTGTCACTTCCCAGAACTCACACCGCCACCATGCCTTTCTTGGTGCCTCCCTCAGCCCTGGCCGATGCTGACCACTCTTGGGGCCTCTGCTTTGGTAAGCCTTCGGTTCCCAGGAGCCACAGGAGGTCCTGACACCTGGCACCCAGCATCTGGTACCACAGAAGCAAACTTTTTCTGGTTGTTCAGTTCAGCACCTGTAGACCCTGGCAGGGTCTGCTAGTACTAGGTGGTGTCCACAGACACTGTGCAGTCCATTCCAGTGCCTGCCAGGGCTCAGCACAGTGGGAATGGTCGCACCAGCTGGGCTGCGATTCTGGCTTCCCAACTTTACAGTCGTACTACTCTAGATAAGACACTTCACAGTGGTGTTCCGGTTCATCTGCAGAATGGGGTGCGTAAGGGGATTTTAAACCTCAGAGGGGTATTACTTGGTGACATTGCCCTGGAGGGCTGGTTTTCAGTTCTGGTTCTGCTCCTGATGGCAGCTTCTTGCTAATGCACACCCCCTGTTTGGGAGCTATCTCTTTGTGGAACCTCCCAGGGCTGGGGGCCAAGGGATTGGGAGAGTATCACAGCTTCAAATCCCCAACAGAAATCAGAAAAAGTTGATCTTGCACATCTAAGAATAGCCACTGGTTTTAACTGTGAGCAGTGCCAAAGTGAAGGCTGTAATTGTTGGTAAGTAGCAGGCAGGAGCTAACCACCTCCCGCAAAGTCATTTTTAGCTGCCATGCTCGTGTGAAAGGGCAGAGATAGGCACAAGGAAGGTGCCTGGCTTGGGCAAGGCACCGGCTCAACTTAGAGCTACTGTGTCCCCCAGGACAGCTGTGAGACCAGAAACTTTGTCTTGAGGTGTGACATTAAGACATTTCTGCCCCGGAAGCACTGCCAAGGTGGCCATTTCTGCCCAACCCGGGGTCCCCACTGTACAATGGGGGAAGAAGCCTCCCCTGCCTTTCATTACACGGGACTGGTCTTGTGGCAAAGAGAGTAAAGCAGCAGCCTGCAATGCCCATATCCTGTTTGAAACTGCTTAGAGTTCCAGCTCTCCACTACTGATTCAACTCCCTGCTAATGTGCCTGGGAAGGCAGTGGAAGATGGCCCAAGTGCTTGGACTCCTGTCACCCACATGCGTGACCCAAAAGAAATTCTTGGCTCCTGGCTTTTGGCCTGGCCCATCCCTGGCTATTGTGGCCATTTGGGGAGCAAGCCAGCTACAGATAGAAGATTCTCTCTGTAACTCTCCCTTTCAAACTAAGAATACATCTTAGAAAAAAAGAAAGCACACACACACACACACACACACACACACACTACTCGGAGATCCTTCAAAGTCATTCCCTTGCAAGACTCAACAGAAAACAAATTCTGAGAAGATTCTGGTTAATTAATTTACCTTACAGGCCAGGCACAGTTTGTCCATGGTCCACAAGGCAAACTACTTTCCAATATTTCATTTCCACTCATGTGTAGTTCCTAAAGGAGGATTTTATTCTGTCCCAGAGGTCATTGCTGTGTGAAATGGATCTTATGGGATTATACAGAAATCCAAGCATTGCTCCTGATACAGTTTCAGCCACATTTTCCTCCCAAGGAACTACAGCTGGATAAAGGAGCCACTGGATAAAACTGCCCAGATCTGGGTGACCCCCAGGTTTTCTTTCTTTCTCTCTTTTTAAAAGATTTATTTTATTTTTATTTTAATTTTTATTGCAAAGTCAGATATGTAGAGAGGAGGAGGAGAGACAGAGAGGAAGATTTTTTGTTCGCAGATTAATTCCCCAAGTGGATACAATGGCTGGAGTTGGCCAATCTGAAGCCAGGAGCCAGGAGCCTTCTCCAGGTCTCCTGCATGGGTACAGGGTCCCAAGGCTTTGGGTCGTCCTCAACTGCTTTTCCAGGTTACAAGCAGGGAGTTGGATGAAAACCAGGGCTGCTGGGATTAGAACCAGTGCCCATATTGGATCCCGGTGTGTGCAAGGAAAGGACTTTAGATGCTAGGCTACTGTGCCAGGCCCAACCCTCACGTTTTCTGATCCAGCTCCCTGCTGGCGCCAGGCTAGGGAGCTGGCTCCATCTGAAAGGATCATCCCAGTCCACTGGGCTGCCAGACTTCGGCTTTTTCAAACATTCACCTGCAAGTCAGATCTGAAAGACACCTATATACCCTAGCCCTGCAGGTGCGGATGGCTCACCTGGCCCAGAGACCACCCCGTGTGCCCTTCCTTTCTGTACTCTGCAGCTGCTGTTCAAAAAGGTGACTGCACAGGGCAATAGAGAAGCCTGGGCTGGGGCTGGGGCTTCTCTATCAGACAGCTGTGGGGAGCAGGCACTCCTGTGGTTCCCAGACCCAGAGTCAGCCTGTTGGGGACCTCTTTGAGCCAGAGTCCCAGGGCAGTCTGCAGTGGGAACAACAATTCCACACTCCCAGGCTTCTGCTTGGAAGAACAGAATCTGCTCTTGTACTGTAGCTGTTGGGGCTCAGTAAAGGATTATAAGACTGGCAGAGCATGGCTCCATGCCCAAGCCAGGTAAAGCCCGCCATGTTTTTGTCCATTGTGGTGTGTAACAAGGTGGGACATCACACAGTGAGCCTTGGCAAGAGAGGGGCACACAGATGGGCGCTTGGTACAAGGCCAGAGCTCCTCTCAGCCAGGCCTGGATTTATCTGCATCCTGAGCGATGGAGCCCTGGAGGCCCAGCCAGGGCTGGGCAGATCAGGACATACAGCAGGAGAAAGAGAAGCTACCTATTATCCAGAAAGACAAATACAAGTGCAGCAAGAGCCATCACATGCTGGGAAGCTTGGCAGAGTGGGATGGTGACTGTATGCTGCATGTCGGTGATCTCCAGCCGTGCAAAGCATGGGGAATGAGCGAGTGGACACCCACATCTGACCAGGGGAGGGACAAGCCCAGGCAAGCTCCCAGGTCAGCATCTGCTTCTGCCAGCATCCCTCTCTGTGGATTACAAAGACTGCCACCAGAGTGGCTAGTGGGGGCCCCTGAATTGGAGAAGGCTCTCTCTGCCTCCCAAGGGACTTCAAGGCATCCTTGAACAATATTGCAGGCCTGGGTGCTTGCCTACCCTTGGAGACACATGCTATACTCAATGCCAGTGGAAAGCTGAGAGACTGGGGCTGAGAGGTGAAGCCATGGCAATTAGGGCTGTGCAGCAGGTCTATGGCATTTAAAGTCATTGGCACACTGTCTAGGGCATAGTCCTCTGGCCCCTCATTCCCTCCCCACCCCTGCAACCCTCCCAGCAGCTCTTAGAGCCCACTGGAAAATCCTTCCTGGAGACTCCTATGTACTGGGTGCTGGGTGAGGGTGCTGAAACAGGAGAGGGACAGGCAGACACACGTTAACTTGCAGTTCCTATAAGGAGGTCCTAACGTGTTGGTGTGTGGGAGCAAACCCAGTGACTTATCCCCACAGTGGGTCCTGGGTTAATCAGCAAATGGTGGCAGGACCCTGCAGCCTGGGGCAAGGTAGTAAGCAGATTTGGGGCAAGGGCAGGGTCGGGGAATGGGGAAGTACCTGCGTGGAGCCAGATCTGTGCCAGCGTCATCCAGGGGTGTAGTGGACCCTGCTTGGGGGCGCTGCTCTGTAGAGATGAGGCCACTTCTGACAGTGCCTGCTCCACTCTGGAGGCTGCTACCGATGTGGCATGCACAGAGCCTGCGGGAGGTGTCAGAGAAGATGGGATCAGGGCTGGGCAACAGCCACCAGCCAACCACACAGCCGCCTCCTCCCCCACAAGGACACACGTGCACATGTACACGCACCCCTGCCCCAGCACGCTCCTGAGAATGTTTTCTTTTGTCCATAAGAAATGTGGACAGTTATCACTGGTGGGAACCTTGTGTTTTAGCTGATCCACTCAACAGACAGAGCACATGCTATGTGACGTGCCCCTTTCAGGAGCACAGCCTGGCACAGGGTGCGCGCTGGTGGCTGGCGGTGGGGGCAGAGCTTGGATAGGCAGCTGTGAGAAGGGTGCTAACACATTGGACCTTGCAAAGCACCCCTCTAAGGCCTCACCCTACAGCCCTGTAACAGAGAGGATTCGGTTGGTTCCTCTGGAGCTATATGTGTCCGAGAGGGGCTGGCTGTTACCAAGACAAACCCAAAAGCTGCCCCTTGGCTGAGGATAGCCCCAGCACGGCATTGGGAAGCATGATTTGACACTGCAGAAATGGCACACTTTGGTTCAGGGTCTAAGCCGAAGTCTGCTCTTGGGACGAACACTAGATCAGTAGAAGATGGGTTCTACCAAAGATGCTTGGGGCTCAGTATCTGCTTAGCTACTCTGTGAGAGCCGCTGTTCTGAGAAGATAAGGGAGGGGAACTCAGCAAGAACACCAATCCAGAGAGCAGGTGCAGGGTGTTCTGCAGCTGTCCATGGTGATGCTGACCAGGGACCACCTCTGCAGCACAGCTTGCTCCCCGCCTGTTCAGACTTCTGCACATGGAGTTTCGGGACTGACAGCAGGATTCTGAGTCTCACAATTAAAATTTAATATTTAGATTTGCCTGACAGCTTGTGGTAGAAATAAGTATTATGGCACAGTTGGTGAATAGTAGCTATAAGCTCATCATGGAGTTTAAAACACTGAAGATTAGGGTTGGTGCTATAGCTCATCAGGCTAATCCTCCACCTTCAAGCGCTAGGATTCCGCATGGGTGCTGGTTTGGGTTCCAGCTGCTCCACTTCCCTTCAGCTCCCTGCTTGTGGCCTGGGAAAGCAGTCTAGGACAGCCCAAAGTCTTGGGACCCTGCACCTGTGTGGGAGACCTGGAATAAACTTCTGACTCCTGTCTTCAGAAGAGCTCAGCTCCAGACATTGTGGCCACTTGGGGAGTGAATCACGATGAAAGATCTTTCCCTCTCTGTCTCTCCTTCAATCTGCCTTTCCAATAAATAATAAAATAAATCTCTAAGAAAATAGTGATGATTTATAGAGAGAAATGCTGAATATGCAAGCAACTCCAACCAGTCATACTGTGATGGCACAAAGTGATGAACGTCAATGCCCTTTTGATGGGGGTCTGGAATGCACTGCAATGTATTCATGTCAAGGACTCTTGGTAAGAGCAGACGCTCATGCACATGTGTTCTGAATGTTCTGATGGGATGGGAACATGGATTTCTCTAACACCTAGATCCCTTGGTCATCAGTAGAAACCCACCTTCTTGGGGCAGTCACACGCAGTGACTATGAGGACATATGGAGAAGAGTGGCCTTGAGGAAAGGTGTCATGAGTCCTCAGAGGGCAATGCTGCCCAGCAATGGGGCACTCAAGGCAAGTGGATCAAGATCCTAGCTGCAGGCATGAGGGGAACCCGCAACGCACCCCTAAGAGGCTACTTTGGTTTGCACTGCTGACTTTCAACTACTGGGCTTTCAAAAGACAGAATAGTCAAATGTTTAAGTAGTCACGGGTTCTTTTTTATTGTTGTTTTAATTTTATGTGGAAAATAATATTTCTGACTTTGATAAAAAGGACTTGACATAGTTTTCCTGTAGGTAATGAGCATTTAAATGAAATTCAGAGGGAGTTGCCATTGTCCTGTTTGGCCATTTCCAAGCTGGCCCACCTTGTCACCGACTACCTGAACAATAGCAGTTCTCAACCTTGGCATCACATTCTAGTCACCTGGGGATTTAAAAGCATCGTAATGTCACAGCTCTATCAAGTGAATCACCAGTGTTAGGATGGATAGCCATTGTGACCCAACAGGCAGCCACATCTGAGAATGACTTTCATGGAGGAGCAGGGTCAGCAGTGACATTTGGTCATCAGGCAAGCTGACCTGGACTCTCCCATGTCCTACCTGGTAAGCAGGGTCCAGGAGGAACCTGCTGTTGGATGCTGGGACAGTGCATCTCAGTGTCAGCTTCTTAATTTATTAGTTTAAATTTTATTTATTTTATTGCTTTTCAACTTATTAATTTATTATTGTATTATTTTAATATTATTTTAACCTGAAAGGCAGAGTGACAGAGATAGAGAGACAGAGAGAATCAATCTTCTATCCCACTGGTTTGCTCCAAAAATGCCTGTAACAGTCAGGGTTGGCCCAGGCTGAAACGAGGAGTATCAGAAACTCCACGGAGGTCTCCCACCTAGCTTACAGGAGCCCAAGGACTTGGGCCATCATCTGCTGCCTTCCCAGGCACTTTAGTGGGGAACTAGATTGGAAATAAAGCAGCCTGCACTCAGACTGGGACTCTAACATGGGACGCCTGTGTGTCAAGTGGCAGCTGAAGTCGCTACACCACGACACCTGTTCTTGTCTCAGATTTCTTGATTACAAAATTCCTTTAGGATCTGAAAAACTGTTTACATGGGTTATATTTATAGTAACATGCACAATCTTACAACTAAAACAGGTTTTAAAATATTCAGTTATTAATTCATTTAAAAATAATACAGGTGGGCATGTGGGCCTAGCAGTGAAGCTGTCAGTTGGAATGCCTGCATCCCATAGCAGAGTTTGAATCCTCACTGGACGCTCGATTCTGGCTTCCTGCTCATTCACAGGCTGAAGGCAGCTGGGGCTGACTCAAGCACTTGGGTTCCTGCCACCTACTGGCTCAGCCCAGGCCACTGCAGGCAGGTGGAGAGTGAACCAGCAGACTGTCTGTCTCCTTTTAGCAATCATAAAACATGTAGTTGATTCCTGACACTCACTTTCCATGACAATTTTTTTTTGTACTTTTACAGAATCTTTTTTTTTTTTGTTCTCACCAAGGCAGAGGAGTCATGTATTGTGTGGGGAGGAGGAGCACTGAGGACCTAAGGTGGAAGTGGACAAATCGAGGCCTGGAAAGGGAATCACAGGAGAGACTCCAGGGCCCATTTCCAACGGGGAATCTAAGACTCCGGAGAAATCAGTTTCCAAATAACCTGTTCTAAGCTGCAACACGTAAGCCAGGGACAGGGCACAGACTACCAGGCACCTCTCCTGATCACGCACATTGGAGATGCCAAATCCCTGTTTTACCCTCCTAAGGAGAGAGTGCAGCTCTTCCTCCACTCAGGACATGGCGGCTTGGAGAAGCCATGGCGAAACTGGCAGAACTCAGGGAAGCCTCCTACAGGGGAGATCATGCCCCCCGTCTGTGGATCACCGTGCAAGTGTGTGTGTTGAGGGGAGGGTGGCAGGGGGCACTACAGACGACACAGAGAACCAAGGCTCCTGACCTTAGGGTACTGTGAATCCACCCTTTGCCCCTCAGAAGCCTGTGGTGAAACTTGCCCCAAGCAGGATGCTGGGGCTAGCAGCTCAAGTCGCCTGTGTAACTGAAGTCTTTCTAAAACCCTTGACACTTGTGGTCAGCTTCACACAGACCTTGACATGGTGGCCTCATGCGAACCCTGTTTCAGCATTCATAAGGTTCTCAGAGCTAGTGGTTGTTGGTGTTCAGCCGAAAGGCACGGCTTGGTTATGCTGGCCTCCCTGTTCTTTCCCCAGCAGGCTTGCGGGGAGTGGCACTGGCTGTCTCTTTGGCTGCACCTGGACTGTTCTGATGGCATGCAGTAGGTGACTGCAGTCTGAAGGACCCTCTGCCTTTCACTCTACACTCATGTCTTCACGATATGGAGAAGAGGAACCAGATCTCGGATGAGCCTGGAACACCTCGTGGCTCTGTGCCCCATCCCCGGGGCAGGAACACCTCGTGGCTCTGTGCCCCATCCCCGGGGCAGGAACACCTCGTGGCTCTGTGCCCCATCCCCGGGGCAGGAATACCTCGTGGCTCTGTGCCCCATCCCCGGGGCAGGAACACCTCGTGGCTCTGTGTCCTGCTTCCCCCCGTGCCAGGACCTGTAGACCACCGTGCTGCTGGAGAAAGTCCTTAGAGGTCACTCACTTGGCTGCTCAGGCTTTGGGCAGCTCTTGGCTTCCCAGTCCTGAAGGATTTACTTGCTTCCTGGGCCCAGACATGGGAGACCAGATGGTGCACAGACCTGCACTCCAAGTGCCTTCTGCCTGAGGCCCCCACAGTGGAGACCTGCCCTCACTGTCTATTTCTGAAGAGGTTCAGCCATTCCTGGGTGGGGCACGCAGGAACCACCATCCCTGCATGTGGCCCTGTCCGGAGCTGATTCAGTGTGATCTACCAACAACAGCATTTAATCAGCTTCCAGGTGAACGCTGCACCCTCAAGACCATTAAAAGGAGAAGGGAAAAGGCATCAGCTTGTCTCCTGCACCGTCAAGAGCAAACGGTGGTCTCAGTGATGGGGGGTTCTGCCAGCAAGCCGGGCTTGAAGCTTTCCACTTTCAACAAGGAAAGAATTTCTGACTCTCAAAACAGGGCTTGGTTGTTCTTGCTGGTGCAGCATTGCACACTGCCGGGGCCCCATCACCCTCGTCCGTGCACCTGCTGCCTGTTTCAACAACTAGGCAGTCCCCGGGCTGACGGGCCTGAGGCCCAGGAGCAGAGACAGCGCCTCCCATTCCGTGAAGACACACAAAGGGATATAAACGCTCGTTTCCACGCTCAGGTAGGCCCAGGCGGTAGGGCGGTCCTGCTTTCTGAGGTTCTATGTGATTCTCCACCCAGCACCAGCCCAGGTCTCCCTTCCACACGTCTACTTCCACGAGAGCGCTCATCCCTCGCTTCATGGCATGTCTGATGGTGGCTGTGGCCTCTGCCACCTCCCACGCACTCCCCACTAACAGTGATGTCTGTGGGTGCTCTGCGTTCCTCTGACTAGCCAGCTTGGTCACCATCTTAAGCACATACAACCCCCTTTCACCCAGTGCAGAACAGATCATGGCAGTGGATGAGACGACCCGTCCCATGTGACAGGCTGTCAGCAACAGCTGAACCCTCCAGGGGGCGTGACTTGTCCTAGATGAGGGAGGTGGGGCGCTCTTTCTTAGGGTAGGCTTCAGGGAAGGATCCCACTGAGGCAGGAGGGACTGGGACTCAGCGTCCTCAGCAGGCATGCAGGGGCTGGCGTGCATGCTGCCAGTGGGCAGGGCCAGGTGGACACACACACACACACACACGCGCGTGTGGGGGAATGCCGTGCACAGGAGTGAGGGAAGATGCCAGCTGTCGCGTTTGGAGACAGTACCTTCTGGAGGACTACACCGGGCAGATGCTCTGTCTCCACCTAAACCCCTCCCTCCCCACTCAGTCAGAGTGCAGTGCCACTGGGGGAGGCCTCCAGGCGTGACGTCATTCTCACACCAGACATACCTCGCACGACATCTGAGAGTACCTGCACACTACTGAGGGGCGGGCTGGCTTGTCAGTCTCCTGTAATTCCATTCAATCTTGTTTAAACAAAGGCACCACACAACTAATTAAGGAGAACTACATTGATTTAAATTGGACTGAAATAGCAAGGAGGGGTTATGTTTGAAAACGGCTGAAGTGTAAAAACTACTACCCCTCATACAGAAATGTTTTGACATATACGTGATTTTTAAAAATAATCCTATTTTATCCTACTGAGCAGGAGGAGGGGGTAAAATATGACTAGTCACATCCTCATCGCCGGACATGCTCCTGGATGTTACAAAGAGTGAAGTTGCTGAGAGAAGTGCCGGCCACGTGGACAGAGAAGAGCCATGCTGTTCTCGGAGTCTGCCTCTCCGTCTCAGCTTGTCTGAGAGCTTCGTCTCACTGATCTGCTCTTTCTCTTCTGGTGACAGGTTCCTGAAGAGAGCAGCACTTCTGCCAGAATCAGGGGTGGGAGAAATCGAGCCAGGAGCCTGGCTGCAAGCTTGGTTTGAGCATGTTCTCGGACAGGGGAAGAAAACATCAACATTTTTCTCTAAAACAACCGCTGCAGAAGCTCTGAAGAACAGGACCACAGGGCTGGCACTGCGGGACAGGTTAAGATGCTGCCTGTAGTGTCCAGTGTCCAGGGTCAGTTCGAGTCCTGGCTGCTCCACTTTCCATCCAGCTCCCTGCTAATGCCCCTGGGAGAGGAGGGGAAGGTGTCCCATGTGCTCTGGCCCCTGCCACCCACATGGGAAGCCTGGATGGAGTTCTAGATTCCTGGCTTGGGCCTGGCTCAGCTTGGGCCATTGCAGCCATTTGGGGCGTGAACTCCTCTGTGACTTCCTGTCACGTTTGCCTTTCAAATAAATAAACATTTAGCAAAAAAAAAAAAGCAGGGACTGCCAGGTGGCTGGTTCAGGGCCTGGTCCCTAGCACCTGTGCTTCCCATCCTGGCTGCCACTCAGGGAGAAAGCACCTGATGGGGTCAAACAGCAGGCTCAGTTACTGCAGCTGTGTGTGACTAGAATAATGACAGGTGCATCTTCACAGGCTCAGAACCAGGGCCTCCCTGCACAGCTGGCCCTTGCACTTTGGGGTCCTAACCTCTGAGAGCTCTGGAGCTGCTCCTCTGGAAAACCCTGGAGTCTGTTCCCTATATGCACCACAGCTCACTGAAACCAGAAAGGGCAGTCTGAAGATTTCCAAGCAGCCCATCTTTGTGAAAACCAAGAGGAACTCGCCAGTGAAATCCTTTTTTTTTTTTTTTTTTTTTACAAAGAACCTGGGTGAGAATGCTAACACTGAGCATCTGTCTCTTCTGCTATAGGATGCTTCCCACTGCTCCGTCCCCCTCTTCCCCAGTCTGAGCTGAGGGACACCAACTCTGGAAACCAGATGCAAAGGGCCTGAGATCATTCAAATGTGCTGAGCATGTACATGAATGCATGTGTACATGATCAGCATTTCCCAAAATGCAATCAGTCTGCAGGTAGGTGGGTGGGGGAAGTGATGATGAAATCAGCTTGGAAACGTTAGGCTGCACAGTCTTGGGTCTGTAGGCAGGAGACAGACCATTTTCCCAAAGTATCTGGAAGAATCCAGGAACCAGCTTGTGGGATATGCGGCAATTCATTAATGACCCAAAGCACGGCCCCTGCGGCCAGGGGAACGAGGTCTCCTTGAAATCACAGAAGATGTGGTTGTAAGTTTTATGAGGCCTACTCAGCTTATTTTAGGAAAATTAATGACTAGAATCATTTCCATGTGTGTCAGTCATGGTTGCCCTGGACAGGAGCGGAAGATACAGAGTGGCAGTCCCTGCCTCCAGTGCTAACGGCGCTCCTCACCTGGGCACTGCATGTTCCTCTCTGGGCATGCTTGCTGCCCCATGCCTTCTGTTGTAGTCCTGCTCAGACCAGTACTGCCCCCTTGGTAACAGAACCCAAGCTGCGGCAGAATGTGCTGGGATCTAAAGACAGTCAGGTGCTGAGTGGCAAAGCGCACAGGAGTGGGCAGGCAAGCGGCAGCGGCACAGATATCCACACCATCTCGACACCCCCAACACTCAACAACCACAGTCCACATTCCACGGTGGAGGGCAGTGTGATTCGGGGGGCTCTCAGCAGGGTGGGGAGTGAATAAGTAGGAGAACTACTTACTAACTGAAAAGAGGGAGGGAAAACCATGAAAATGTGCTTCTGGTGAGCTGCCTTGGAACAACAAATCAAATCAGAAATTAAAACCAAGAAATGGAACACTGAGAGAAATCAAAATCGAGGCAAAAAGAAAAAAAAAATGTGAACAGAGTTCTAATAACCTTCCAACTGTTAAGTCTGGCTGACTGGAATCAAGCTTCAATTCAAGAATCATAGACATTTTCCCACTAACAATGGTTTTCTTTTTGTCCAAACTGGAGGAAGGCTGCCCGGGCATTCCCCTCCCCATGGCAGTGCTCACCAAGCGCATGAAAGCCGACCAAGCTCTGTAATGTTTTGTTTCCAGCGCAGGAAATTCCAATGCGAAGGGGAAAAAATAATCTAGCCCCAGCAGGTTCCAGATCTTTCCACACATTAACCCTAATCAGGTTGAGGAGCTGTGGAAGGGGTGGTTAGGCTGGTTGGAAGGAGAGGCCTGGGTGATGTGCTTGTCCCGTATCCGGTTCACTGCAGTTCTAATCAAGCGGTTTTGCACTTGTCACACACTTTCTCTCTTCCCTACTAACGTAAGTATCTACAGAAAGATCGAGAAAATTCTTGGGCGTTTTGGCTTCGGGGAAACCCCTGGTTCCTGGCTGGGCACTCCCTGAGGGTGGACAGGGGAAGTTATGGCCTTACAAAGAATAAGATAAGCAATCAGCTCTGCAGGGGAAGTATAGGTGAAATCTAGCAGGAAGCCAGGCGGGTACATGTGGCCCTGACCCATTATTCATTCATCTGACAGAAGGTGCCCCGTTGGGAGAGCCAGGACTCCTCTCTTGAAAGGTCCAAGGGCACAACAGGCCCCCCAGCAAGCAACACGGAAGGCCTGGAGAGAAGACATGGTGCCATTCCACCACTGAAGAGGTGAGACAGCAGTCAATGTGAAAATCAATATTTTTCTGGAAAAATCTATGTTGTCAATTTGTCCCCAGGTATTAGATTGAGGGGAAAATGTCTATTTTTAAGAAGGAAAATAAAAATGACACACACAGTTTATGCACATGATTGTTATCTTCCACTGTACGCAGTGGCAACTGTCTTAGGAGTGGTGATCGGAACACGGAAGATGCAGATAAGCAAGGCCGCCGCGCTGCCTGCTCTGTGTGGCTTATTTTGAATGGAAGCCTTGTTTCTGCACTGCAGTGTGCACGTGTGTGTGTTCAGTGCAGTGGGCTGGCCATCCGAAACATGAGCACATCACCGAAAGGGGCTCTCTCGGGCTGCAGTTCCACTTACGAGCTTTTGTGCAGCCTGTAACTGAGTGTGGGAACAAGATGAACCCTTGGGAAGCACGGATCCAGAGATTAGATTTTTTTGGGCAGTGCTGGCAGCAAAGTGAACATTAAATAGATGAGAGACACAAAATTGGGATGGCACCATTTAAGCATTTAACCAAACAGGGTTTCATTTTTTTACACAGGGATCTTTTTTTCTTCTCTTAATTGGCAGGTCCTGGGTATCCCTAAAACAGACTTTGAAAATTTCCATATTATTATTATTATTATTATCCATATATTATTTAAAAGAGGCTAAAATATTGTTCAATTTGCCTACTCTGTTTCCTAACACAAGCCTTACCCTACATGTTCCTTCCTTGCAAATGGAAAACAGCAGAAGCACTTTCTCAGAATGTGACCCACTGGCATGGAAATCACCAAGGACGAGGTCCCCCCAGGCCTGAGCAATCATGGGCTGGGGGTGGGTGATGGTGGAGGTGGCGGCTGTGGTGGTTGAAATGCAAAGTATAGTTTGAAAATCACATACTGAAATGACAGGTGGTCCTTCACTTCAGAATATAGCCTGGACTATCATAGGCTGGTTGAAATAAACTAATTCCTAAAATAAAAGCAATTTTTGAATTCAAATTAATTTTTAAATTGAAGTCTAGGAAATTTGGGGATGAAATGATTATTTCTAAATGTCCTGCTTTGCCTGTTCTTCCATGGGACTGTCAAGTCTGGAGGGACAGAGAAGGCCCCACTTGCTGGCAGCCACACTCTGGGGAAGCCAGCATCTTCTGCCCTCCCCCTAGCAGGTCACCCACACTTCTCAGAGTAGGCCTCAACCTGGGCACCAGCACCTGATCCCTCTGGTTCCCTTTGGCCCCCAAAAGCTTTGGGGTTTCCAAATCTGTGAGATTTTCTCTCTAACAAGATTGAGGGATTCTCTCCAGGCCAGCTCATCAGTTAGGAAGATTATCAGACAGCAAAACATCAGGCAGATGAAGCAGACCCAAGAAGAAAGGCAAAACCGTGTTTACAGAGAGAGGGCTCCCGGCGGGGACCAGAGTCACTGAACGCGTGAGCGGCGGCGGGGGGCCACACAAAGGTGTCGGGTTTGGGATGAGAATGGAGATGAGAAGACATAAACAGGTGGAGAGGAGATTCGGTTCTTGACAGAGAAGAGGAGGAGGAGGAGGAATCTGACACTAAAAAAGCGAAAAGAGAAAAAAAAGGATAAAGGCAAAAAAAAAAAAACCTTTAGAAACATAAAGAAAAAAATGAACTAGTTTTTAAATATACTCACATAAGCTGCAAAGAAAATGAGGTCATGTAATACACAATTATTCCTCTAGTTGACAACAGAGTATAAGTGCGTTTCGAAGAAAACAACTTTGCTTTTCTGCTGGTTGTTTACCTGTTCTGCGCCAACACCATGGGATAAAAATAACTCGGATTCACCTGGGCACAAACTCAGTGGTGTGCTCCACCGAAAATAATGGATCATTAACCATAATATCCAGAACACTGCAGAGAATGCTATTTGCCTTTCAGCTGGCAAGCCTTAGGACTCAAATTTTCTAGGGGCGGGTATGTGTGTGTAGCACTTACAGGAGCTAAGGTGTTCCGGGGCAGTCGAGAGAGGCGCAGTGAGTGTGTGTGTGTGTGTACACAGGAGCTAAGATGTCCCAAGGGGCAGTGTAGAGAGATACAGTAACATGTCAGGATGCCAGCATCTTGGAGTCTGGGTGCTAGGATTTCCTGGAAACCTATGGCAGATGTGCTGGGTTGGGCATTTTGAACAGGAAGCTGTCCCAGCTTCACACAGCACAGCTGGAGGGATACCTGGCAGTGTGGATACCACCACAGCTGCAGTGAGAGCTGTACCCAAACACAATGGGTCAGACTTGCAAGTTCAAAGAACGCCTCTGCTTTGGATAGATGTCCAGTAATATCCACCAATGACAAAAGACAAATCCCCTTACCCTACATCCTGTTTTGAAGGTACTCTATTTAAGGAACTATCAACTTATTCCAAATAAAAGACAATGACTCATGGCTTCAAAGTAAAAACTGTCACTCGATTCCTCTTTTTCACTGGCTGGGGCTGCGTAGATGGTAGCGGTGAGGGGCAGGCGGGGTGGAGCGGGAGAAAGCCAGAGGTGACATTAGAAGGGAAATCATGTTCTGTTAGGAGGACTTTTTTAGTGTGACACATCCAGCTAGTTAATGAAACAAAATCCCCCTCTGGTGGCCGCAGAGGATTTGGTCAGTGCCAACTGCCCCCCCAGCAGGGCTCCTTTCACAGGCCGTAGTCAGGTCTGCGTGTGGACAGTTTCAGGGGTGGGAAGCCAAATTCCAGATTACCAGTTTCTTCTGAAGTCAGGAACATGGAATGTGTGCTGTATGGTTGGGATTTGGGATGATGATATTTTGGTGTATATATATATATATATATTTTTTTTAAACTTGTATCTATCAGGCATCTATCCTGAGATTTTTTTACAAGCAAAATAGATGTCTTAGATTTGTTGCCAACTACCCTGTAAAAGCCAAGGTGTGTGACAGGAGAGGACAGGACAGGCACCCTCCCTGGGGGAGCATGGCTCTACGTAATGAATGAGAAGTCACCATATCTGCCCCTTTTGTTCTGGTGTGTTGAACCCCCTCCCCCCCAGCATACACATAACAGACAAATAGAAAGAAATTCTGTTTTGGGGAAACCCAAAATCTCTCCAAGAGAACCTGAGGCCGTTCACCTGACTTTGGCCGTGACCCCTCCTGATTCTGGCGTGGTCTAGCTTTGCTGGATTAGATGCCTGAGCCCTTTGGAACGGATTTAGGAAAATAGTGAGATGCTGGGCATGGCATGGACCAAGGTAATGGCCACACTGCCCCTAACAGGGCGGGGCTCTCCCAGATGGCATCAGTTCTCAGGTCATTTGGGGCCTGACCCAGGACAGGTTCCTACTCTCCCGGTCCCTACAGTCCAGTGGCTTTTCTGAATGGGCAGCACTGCTGGACATATTCAAGAGTAGCCACTGCCCATTAGTACCAATGGAGCTGAAGCTGCAACAAAGGAAATGAAAGAAAAATGGCTGAGGTCTTGCCAGATCGGAGGAGGGTGGACATGGGACACTGAGGATCTTCTCTGTGGACAGGAAGGGAGGCATCTTCAGGGTGTGGCATGAGAAGGGCCAGGTAGCTGAACAGTGTCTGCCACGAGTGACCACTTGTGTCATGGCCAGGGAGGGTACTGTGTACCCTGTGAAGACCAGGATGGTGGTGGGGGGGACAGGCAGTGAACAGAAAGCAAATAGGAACAGTTAGTTGCCTTTAGGGAACGGGAAGACGGAGGAGGGTCCGTGGGGGTAGCTTAACTTCTCTGGGGGTACCTCCAAATTAGAGCTCTGGCTTTATGAATTACGTAAACCTGTTTCCTCTTGCAATGAAATCAAGATGCGAGAAATAAACTCTGTGGGTGGCTCACAGCAGCTGGGTGAGTAAGAGAGGCGCGGCCCCTCCGGTGACCACACGAAGAACAGAATTACATAAAACTGGGCTTTGTTCACCAGGGTGGTGGCACCTGTCTCGGGCAGGCTTTCTGACTCGTCACATCTTGGACTTACACAGTCATTTCAGAATGTGCTAGCCTTGTGTACAAGTCATCTGGTGTTGGAAAGGCCTGGGACTTGGTCTTCCCCTTGCTGATGCCCTGTCTTTTGGTTAAATGGTGGCATGTCAGTCAACATTTGGCAGCTGAGGGTGGGACCAGAGGAAGGCCTGTGCAGGGATCCTGGACATCATCCAGTAATGACAGCAAATGGCGTGGCCAGTGCCCGGGAAGCTGAGGTTTCCCCCATTGTTGAGGAGGGCACAGGAACCGGCAGGCCAGGCTCCAAACCCCTGGAATCCCTGAGAGTGGGCGGGTGGTATGGCGGCCTTGATGCCACAAGGGGAGGGGAGGGCTGGGCACTCACTAGGCAACGTGACATCAGATGAGGCAAAAGCGAGAATGAAGAATAAGGCCCTCACTTATCTTTTGCCACTTTGTGTTTGCAATGTGATGGAGTGAGGCAGTATAGTCTAGGGGCATCTAGGGAAATCAAGGCCGGGCCAGCCAGATGAAGAGGGGGTCAGGACTTGCATGACTGTCCTCACAGGACAGGGAGGAGGCGGGGGAGGACAGCTCTGGGCAGCTGCAGCAGTGGCTCTGGATTGGCCAAATCGCTGCTGGTGCCATAATAAGCGAACCTCCTCCTCCATTTCTTGCCTCACTTTGCATTGGTCAGTGCTTCCAGCCTGACCTTCCACTTCCGTCTCTCAGGACTAGAGCCAGGAAGCAGGGGTCTGCTGAGCTACACCAGCCAGAGTCTCTTACCCCACCAATGCCTGTTGACCAGTCCAGCAACCAAGCCCTCTAGAGGGCAATGCTTTTCTGTGGCTTGGTCACTCTACATTTTGAGCAATAGCTGCAGGCCCGGCTAAACGACATACTTTTATAATTTGTGCTGCTTCTAATGGCCAACAATCTTGTGATCTAGCAGCCTGTGTGGCCCTTGGATCAGATATCTGTGGTTGACTGTAAATTGGGGGTCAGGGACCTAGTGTAGGAATGCAAGGTTGTTAGGTCTGAGTCTTCCTGTCCCCCCTGGGGGTGGCTACCCCAGCACCTGTGCTCTTTGAGGCCTGACTCAGGGTCGCTCTCTGACTTGTCCTGGTAGGGCTCAGTTGGGAAACAGGACATGGCTTGGGATTGGAGAAGGACCTTGGGGTTCTTTCCATGAGGCCAGCCAGCCCTTCAACCTATAGCATCTCCTGCAGGAAGGAGTAATAAGAACTGGTGCTTGAGCAGGCCTTAGGATTATCGTGAAGACCCAAGGTAGGATGAATTTCATCATGAGTGTGTGGTCTGCTCTCCCCTGTGTTGTCACTGCACAGCCAGCACCACTACCAGAGTAACTTGTGGGAACTGTGGAGGGGTACTTACTGCTCCCCGCGACGCAGGCAGGTACAAAACACACCCAGCAAGGCAGGAGTGCTCACTCAGTCAGCTCAAGTGAGGGTGGTAGATTAAGCACTTCAGAATCCACTCGTCACCCTGTGGGGGTCTTTCTGCTTGGTGTGTGTGTGTGTGTGATGTTGATTAGAAATTGAAACCTTGATTTTAGGTCTGAACCCTAAAGAGTGAGGGAGACACATAAAAGCCAAAGGGAACCTAATGGGCACCTGGACATTTGATTTTAGCTTGCATTTTAAAGCTCCCAGAGCAAGAGGTGGACATTGATTTCAAACAGTTGTTTGGGGCAAAAAATATTACCCCTTCCCTGCCCCCACTGTAAAACAACACTGGAGGAGACGGCCCCCTTGACCAAGACTCTAACCTATAGGGGTAAGGAATTCTCCCAGTCCCAGGCCTGGCAGCCCTGCCCACCAGGGACCTGCCGCAGCCTCTCTCGCTCACTACGTGACCCAGTGTGCTCCCAGTCTCACCTGTCTCAGGATCACTGAAGTCTGGCAGAGTGATGGTGTTGAGCTGCCGTCTGTCTGCAATGGTCCGATCCAAGAGGCTGCTTCCACGCCCAGAATCACTGCAAGCAAGGCACCACAAGGGATTAGCCCCCGGGATAGGCATGGAGGGAAGGGCACAGAGACGCAACAAGAAAACTTCTCCTTTCTACAGCCACCACCATTGCCATAGTGCAGCGACCTCCTCCTGCGCCTTGCATGTCCCTCCTGTGCAGCAGGCATTGCACCCCTGCCCCTAACCCTGCCATCCCTGTCCCCTACCATCTGCAGGGGTCCTTTCTCAGGTCTTAGGATACAACAAAAAGCTGAAGCCAGGTTCTCGACGGGCCTCCTTGTTTGGGGGAGACTTGGCATTCAGGGAGACCTCGAGACCACCAGCCTCTGAGTGGAATGTGAAACATCCTCTGCCTGGCAGTCCAGATAGTTCTAAGGTCTCTGTTTTGCAAGGCCACAGCATCATCTGGGTTCCCAGAAGCAGCCTTTGAGACACATGGCCTGGCTGTTGAGGGAACCGCAGGAGGGGGCAATGTGGCATGGGTCAATGAATGTGCTGCAGTCCTATCTGGCGTTCCTGGGCTGCACAAGCTGGCCTGAGGGAGATCTGAAGGGACTTGGGGAGAACACAGCAGCCAGTCACTGTTTCAGCCGCTGGACTGCCAATGCCACCTGCATTGCCCACCTTCCCGGACGCTTCTTCTCCAGCCAGAGCCTCCCCAGCATGTCTGATGAGGCCACGTGGAGACCATACCAAGCCTCACTGGGAAGGAAACGGCCCAGAGAGACTTTTTTTTTTAAATTTGTGCTTTTCGCTTTCTCTGTTATGATGCTCTATCAAAGCAATTTCAACAAGACCCTATCTGCTCCTAGGGCCAGAGTCCCCAGGGCCTCTCTCTGAAGCCCAGGGTGCTACAAGGGGGTTTCTGATTGTTGAGAAGCTCGTGGTTCATGAGAATGGCACCCACTTTATTTCTTCTTAGTGGCTGTCGCTAGTAAGAGTTTAGACAAGATCTGGCACGGAGCTCAGGCTGCCACTTCTGTGCGCAGTGAGGCAGGAACCACAGGACCCGCCTTCAGCACAGACTTCTCGTCAGCCTGTGATTAGGACCTCACCCCAAACACATGTTTTAGAGGCTGCTCTAACTCATTTCCCCTACTACAAAGCACTAAATGCCTCTGAATAGAAAAACGCACACACACACACACACACAAAATAAAAAAAAAAAACCACAAAAGTGCCTGTAAATTTTTACTAATTATGGAGTGTGATGATTTTGAGCATTGGCTTGTTCTGACAGCATTTGTAATGTAGATATCAAGAAGTACTCATTGTCTGAACATTGTGAAGGTTCTGGACTTTTCCAGAAGGCTTGGTTTCACAGTACAGTGATGTTTTCATCACTGGGGCGCGGTGCGGGGGGGTGTTGGATCATGGATGTGCAACAGATAGTGGCTCTGTGAAGGAAGGATCGGCCTGGGATGCTGAGAGCCAGCTGGGGTCCTGCCTGGGAATAGAGGTGGGGGAGGAGTGCTTCTTGGAGCATGCCCTCTAGCTTTTCCTCTTTTCAGGTCATAGGGCACAGGTTTGGCTGCCATGTGTGACTTTGGGAAAGACCCAGAAACCGGGGTCCTGGGACTCTGATGTGGCTCTGGTCTCCCATCCTAACCTTTCTCTAATAAGTGGGACATTTGGGACAAGGCCATTTTCCCTGTGCCTCAGTGACTGTGCCAGTCCTCTGCGGATAAGCATTGTCTGCTCGCGCAGAACTGTATGAGGAGGAGGTGAGGTCAGGCAGGCAGAGTATTCTTAGGAGTTCCCACTCCCAGCTACATCAAGGGTAGGGGTTGGGGGGGTTCCTATAAATGTGTACCCTACAACTGTGCCTCTGGGGTTAAGCGGACTGGCTGATTTCTGCAGACACCCTAGCGCTGGGTTTCTGGTGGGATGCTGGGAGCTGTGGGGGAGCTGAATTAAGGACCTTCTATTCTAAATGTTATGAACCCTGGGGCCAGTGCTGTGGCACAGCAAGCTCAGCCATCACCGGGGATCCTGGATACTCCACTTCCAGCCCATATTCCTGCTAGTGCAGCTGGGAGGACAGTGGAGGATGGCCCAGGTATTTAGGTTCCTGCCACACTCGTGGGAGATCAGGATGGAGTTCCTGGCTCCTGGCACCTGGTCTGCCAGGCCCTGGCTGCTGTAGCCATCTGGGGAGTAAACCAGCAGGTCGAAGATCTCTTTCTCTCTCTGAAAAACCTACAACAAAACTGATATTCTTGATTTGTGAGCCTCACCCCCTCTGTAGGATGAGAACATTCTCTTAGCCTGTCCTCCTCATTCCTGGACACTGGTGAACACCCACAATGCACAGGTTTTGTCTCCGCACTGACTGCTTTCTCTCTAAATTATCAGGGGCTTCTGATTGGGGAGAATTTTCTGGGAGCATCAAGCAATTTCTCTTTAAAGATTTATTTATTTATTTACTTATACTGGAAAACTCAGATTTACAGAGAAGGAGAGACATAGAGAGAAAGATCTTTTGTCTGCTGATTCACCCTCTGAGTAACTGCAATGGCCAGAGCTAAACTGACCCAAAGTCAGGAGCCAGGAGCTTCTTCCAGTTCTCACATGGGTGCAGGTTCCCAAGGCTTTGGGCCATACTCTTCTGCTTTCCTGGCTAAAAGCAGGGAGCTGAATGGGAAGTGAAACAGCTGGGGCACAAACTGGGGCCCATATGGGATCCCAGCAGTTGCAAGGCAAGGACTTTAGCCACTAGGCCATCACACAGGACCCTCAAGCAATTTCTAGTTCATTTTTTTGGTGTGGGGTCTTATGCTGCCAAAATATGCTTTTACGATGATCCACAGAGTGTGGCAGAAGGGGTACACTCAAGAGGGCAAGTCTGGGCTCGTCCACCCCAACCGGCCTCTCTCCTCCAAGACATCTACCCCTTCCCTTCTCCTTTGGTTGCCTGGGGCACTGCCTAGGGGAGGACAGCAGGAAGGGACAGAAAACCATTCCTGGTCAGTGGAGCTGTGAGCAATTGGAGGGTTTGGGGAGAGGACACTGGAGGTGCAGACGCCCACATGTGCAAAGCTCCACATCCTGGGAACTTCTGTGCCCCTGTTAGGGCTGAGTCAGTTAGGGTAATGGCCAAAGTTACATTGCAAACTGGAGGCTCCCCTTGGAAATCCTTAGGGCTCTACTGTCACACCACTCCAAACCCAGGAGGCAGGGTGTGGAGGCAGACTAGAAAGCCAGAATCCTGGAGTTCTAGTCGCAACTCGGCCCCTTCTCAGCTCCTGAAACAGTGGTGCCTGGCACACAAGGAAAATTGGCTCCAACAGAACAGCCCGGGTAGGAAGCAAGAGCAGGGGCAAATGGAACCAGAGCGGCTTCCTTCTGGGCCTGCTAGGCCTGGTTGATAGGATCAAGGCAAGGTCAGATGTAGGAGTTAGCAGTTAGGATGTTGGTTAGGATGCTTGAATCCGTACTGGAACTCCTAGGTTGGTTTCTTAGTTCTGCTCTCTGAATCAGTCTCTAGCCAGTACAGACCCTGAGAGGCATCAGGTCGTGGTTCAAGTCCACGTGAGAGACCTGGACTGGATCCCTGGCTCTCGGCTTGCCTCTAGTCCCCTCACCACCAACATTCCCATTCCAGCTGTTAGAGTGAACCAGCTGATGGGAGCTCTTTGTGCCTATCTCTCTGCCTCATGAGCTAAAAAGGAAAAAAAAAAAAAGAATAAAGGGAGGGTTCCAATATCCCTACACTTTATGGCATAATCCCCACGCTTCAATTCCATAATCAGAAAAGTGGGTATAGTATGAAATGGCATTTGCCAACATTGTGGGGATGGTGTGAAATGCAATGAGAACAAACATTATATAAAAAAGGGAGAAATTCCACCACAACACTGGTGACTGTTAGCATGAAATGGGGTCTCCAATATCCAGTTGTGGTTGGAACAAGGAAAATGTGTATGTGAACTTCAAGTGCCAATTTTTAGTAAGTGACTAAAATAGGACTTAGGAAGAAGACACCTTCTCTTCATCAGCTGGGCAGGCCAGCTTGTGGCTGAATATGGAGACGGTTCAAGTAGCAATGACAAGAGAGTGAAAAAAATAGTTAAAAGTAAAAAAGAAAAAAGAAAAGCAATTGGCTATTAGCTAGGGAGAGAGAGGTCGCTTCCTATCGAGGTAGGAGCAGTTTGAATCCCCGCTCTGTTACTTATTTAACTGGGAAAATGTAGGCAAGTGATTTAGCCCCCTTTAGCTTCAATTTCACTTTCTACAAAGTGGAAATAACAGTAGTTATCTTGCCAGGCGAGCATGGGGATGGGAGATAATGTACAAACGGCCCAGCACAGTGCTGCCTCGGGAAAGTTTCAGTCAATGTGGTTATTACTGTCCCTTGTGGAAATGCTGGGGTTTACAGCACAGGGAGCCTGCTGGGGAGATGCCAGGCCGAACATATGCTGCCTTGAATGGCCATGTCGGTATGCACAAGAACTCAGGGAGCTTTCTACTTCTGTAAGGCAGAGAAGACAAAACATGAGGCAGATTTCTTGCCCAAACGCAAGCAAAACTGCAGACCCAAGGAAACATGATCTAGGCTTCTGAAATGACAAACACCTCGCCAAAGCGCACACTCCAGAAGACGCCACCCACTGCTTTGCTTGCAGCAGGAGATGCATTCTCCCAACAGCAGGTGGAAGGCTATGTGCAAGTTTTCTAAGGCTCAGCTCACCCACCAGCACATAGTGTAGAAATAAAGAAGACTGAATTAGCTGCTGGGAACATGAAGTGAGAGTTGATCTCTGGCCATGCACTCCCTGCTACCGCCCTGGGCCTTGCCGCCTTCCTGCCCTGGAGGCCTGGACAGAGAAGGATGGATTTAGTTGGAAGCAGATCAGGAAGACCGGAAACCCTGGCAGGTGGAGCAACGGTCCCACCACAACTGAGCATGCTCAGAAAAAGGGCACCCAGAGCTAGGAAGCAGGCGAGGGAACTAATCTGGGGAGATTAGCTTCCTGCCAAAATGTGTTCTGTTTCCTTCTCCGTTTATTTTTAAGAATGGCACTTGTTTGTGTGATTCTTCCCTTTTCTAGAGCACTGTGTGATCTGAGGACGTCAGGCTGGGGGACCCACAGGTGCCCTGCACTGGGGTTGAGAAGAGTGCCCTCCCCTCTAGCCTACAGCTGTGCCACCTTCAAACATTCTTATATTGCCAGGCCTACTGCTTACCCAAGCTGTTGAGAGAGGATGTCTAAATTTGCACAATGGTGAGGGCTGCGGGAAAAGCATTTATTTATATCCCAGAGAAAATAAAGTTGAAACAGCCAGGATGTTCCTTAATAAGGGGCTGCTCGGTCACCAGCCCTGGCTGGAGGAGCCCTTCGGCCACCCACTCCTGCCCTCCAGCTCTGCCCAGGCAGGCCAGGCTCCTCCCAGCCCTGTTCTGACACATCCCTCAGGAAACGGAGGGAGGATGGCCAGAGCCCAGACATTTGGTTAGGTATTTTTAAAAGTTTCCTAATTCTGCTATTTTTTTCCTCTCTTCACATTCAATATTCTTGGTTGCTAAGTGGGAGGGAATGTGGGGAGGTGGGAGAGGTGTGGAGAATGGAGGGAGGGTGGGCGGCGGTGGCAATGTTGAAGGCTTCTGTTCTTCTTGGGGAAGGGGGTGCAGGCAGAGGGAGGGTCCCGACCTGGCCCACATCCCCCAGCCCCAGGCTTATGGCAGACCAGGAGTGGGGGTCCTTGAGGGAAGGCAGTCACAGACACTTTCTGTTTTCCGAGTGGTTTTAGCAGAAGATGCCCGAGAAGGGGGCCAGGTCAACCTCAGGATTACCTTTCACCTAGAGGAAGTGGGAGGCACCCTGCACCAGGAGGAGTTCCCTGCTAAATCCTACAAGTGGAGACTGGACCAACGGCTGGTCTTCCAGGCTCCCCCATTCCTCCCAGCAGCACCACCCATGGGATCACAGTCTGAGGTGGGGTCTCTGGAGGCCTACACCAGGCACTGGTGTTAAATAACAGGCCTCATGGACCCCTCTGCTTCCCAGCGTCCTGGCCCTGGGCAGGCCACGCCCTTTGTGCACATTTACCAATTGAGTGGCACATTCCTAGGCAGCTGAAGGTAGGCTGTCTCTACTGACACCTCGCTGTGAACTTGAAAACATACTCTGGCTGTAATCTCTGGATCTGCAGCCCCTTATCATAGATCACTACCTTCACAGGGAAGCACCCACAGTCAGCTAAACCACCACCAGGAAAAACTGGCCAATACTTGAAAACAGGCAAAGAGGGAGAAAACTAGCGGCTGACAGCCCACCTTGCCCAGGTTGTCTGAATCTAGAGTGGGGTACCCTGCCGACTTGGCGATGTCACAGCTCTGTTAGGCCACAAACCAAGAAGAGCTCTTGTTGGGTAGGCGCAAAGTCTGAATTTTCACCTTACAGAAGACACGATCCCAAGCAATGCATTCCAACACCACCATGGGCCACTGTCGACACCCATCTGCAAATTCTGGCATGTCTGCCTATACTTAGCTGCCTTCCCAATTATTTGATCAAATCTGAATGTCTCACTGGCCCCACATTGGGAAATGAGGTAGGTTAAATCCTTGGCACATGCTCATGTGATACCTGTCTGAGTCACGAGTTTAACCTTTGGACAGTGACGCCTTATCATGGTAACAGCCATGTCCCCTCTCCCTAGTAGGATGTGGTCTCTCATACGACACAGATGGATGAGCAGGCTCATAAATGAGTTAAGTAAACAGTTGCTGGAGACACGTCAGAGAGCCTGTTTGTGGTTTAGAGCTTGTTGGTCCCCACAGTGGGCTGCAGTGGCTGCTTCAGAACCTCGTATACATGGAATGTTGAAACTCCCAGGCTCTGCCACCTGTGGGACCCGGGCGGGGTATGGGGTGGTGCTCAGGGAGTAGTGACAAGGTCAGTGCCTGCCCATGTCATTCAGAGGAGGCACCGATGGGCAGGGGCCCAGGCAAAACTCATGCAAAGCAGACCCGGTTGGCCTCTTACCTGGGGTTGGTGAGGTTGTAGCAAGATTTCCATATCTGTAACATGTGCTTGCAGGTGAGCAGTGCCTCATCTGGGCCCCGGCAGAGTGACTCCAACTTCACTTTGGAAAACAGTAGTCTGTGTGGGTACAGAAGACAACACAGCTCAAGCCAGACCGAGAGGTGGGCTTAGCCCCAGCATTAGGGGTGTGTGTGTGCCTGCACCCACTGAGAAAGGGGCCATGCACATGCCTGGGCCCTGGGAAGCATAGCGTCCATTTCAGTGAGGCAGAAGCAGTCCAGCAAGACCCTGTGTGGTGGGCAGGTGCCAAGCCTCCAGGTGGCCCATATGATCGGAACACAAGGGTCTTACAAACAGCATGCTCTTCAGGAGAAGACAAACCAACAAAAGCCAGTTCATTTGGAGGTTTCAAAATTTCCTTAATTAACAAAATCACATAGGAGACAAGCCTCCGTATTCTTAACCACACCCCAGGAACCGTTCATGATGATGCTTAGCATCCACTCTGCTTCAGAAGGGCGGATTTGAAGCACACAACAAAAGGGGGCATGGGGCTCAGAGCCCCTGCTGACCTGCCCCAACCCTGCTGGTCAAGGGCTAGGATTTGGTTAACTCCTCCCGCCCTCCCCAAGCCTGTCTGCTTGCTTCTGTGCCCCTCCTCCAGACCCACTGAGAAGCTTAGGACCTTCTTTCTTTTGTGGTCTCTCAGGCCTTTTCTGTTCCCACAGCTCACATTGCCTCTCTGGAGTCCTTGGCTCTTGGGGTCCCAGGACTCATCACTGCCCTCAGGGAAACCCCAGCATGAGTGCCAATCCCACCCCATCCTCTGATCTCCCAGCAGTCAGAAGTCTAACCATCAAGATCAAAGCTCACTCTCATTCCTGGCTGGAGACACAGCCATGCTTCCTGGCCACCTGTCACCAAAACAAGTCAGAACCCCTGACTGAGTTCTTAAAGGCCCCTCTGGCTGCTCAGATCTCCCCATCCTGTTCAGTGCCCTGCATTGCTCCCCCAAGTGAAACCCACTGCACAGATGCTGTGCCTCTTACACAACCTGATGGCACTCCATGCTCCCCCCATCTGAATCTCTGCCAATCTGATCTCTTTCCCGCTTCCCAAAGCCAGCTTAGACCTCACTCCTCAGAGAGGCCCTCCACTGCCAGTGCTTCCATCCTCTTTGCTCAGCAGGTACCACATTCGCTGATACCTGTCCTTGGTAGAGAGAAGACAGGGAGACGCTCCTTTCCGAGAGGCCTCTCCATGTTTGATCCTTAGTACATGCTGTCAGGGACATGGAGGAAGCCTGGGGGGCAGTGTCTCCCATGTGGGAAACAAACTTCACAACAGCAAATTTCAGTTTTGTGGATGTGATTTTCCCTGAATATTCCCTGAAAATATATCCTTGATCTATTCTCTAGCTCCTTCTCTGGCCTCACTTTCCCAGGACCTCCAGCTGTTCTCTGAGCTGGCTTACTTTCTCTGTAAACTACAGAAGGTAAAGAAAAGACAACTCTCATGATTTAAGGTAACACAGAATTCCTCAGCCATGTACAATGTAATGTCTGTGTTCAAAGGTACCAAAGAGGATCAGAGGCTCTTTCCCTGGTGACAGATAGAATGATGGGAGTCCCAGGGTATGGCCACCCAAGGTCAAGAGTGTGTTACTGTCAACCACTTCCTCCACATGGAATGACAGAAGCCCAAGGGTGATGCTGGTGGCTCCTGCAGGGTCAGAGCTGCAGCCACATTACCAGGTCCAGCCCCAACATCAGTCAGCTGGTGCTCCTGGTATGAGTCAGGGGCTCCGTGAATGTTCTGTTCTTGTCCCTGACCCCTGCCTCAAAATCCATTCACCTAACTTTTTAAAGCAGAAATATTTTGCTTTAGAGACTCAAGGAAAACTTACAGAAAGTTCATGAAAACTATAAGAACCTGGCAAGAATATAGCAACCTGATTCCAAGACTACTGACTGAAATTTTACATCTTATCTCTGTGACGCCTTCTGTGATTTGCTGCTGGGCTGTAGGCTCAGCCTTGGAGGGATCTGTCACACACACACACACACACACACACACACACACACACACACACACACACACTACCAGAGCTGTGGTAACCCCTTCCCCAGCCCCCAACCATGTCACTTGGCTTCCTCCCTCCCTTCCCCCAAGGCTACTTCCCCTTCCAACATTCCTGTCTTTTAAACACTTACTCATCGTTCAAGATTCAGGGCAACCAGCACCCCCTCACTACAGGCAGCCTTCCAAATGGTAACACAATCTTAGAAGCCTGGAGCTCAGACTATGGTTTGATCAAGTGCAAGCCTAAGATGGTTCTGCTTCCAGGACAAGTGAAATAGTAATAGCAGCAGTGGCCAGACACCTCACACATTCAGTCACTGATCCTTTCAACAACCCTAGAAATGAGTGAACTGCCCAAGATCACACTACCAGGAAGAACAGAAGCTTGGGCCCAAATACACTGGATCCCAAACATTGAGCAGGAAATGGAAGAAAATGTTTTGAGATCAAATTGCATTATAGATACTAAGGACCACGTGTAGTGTTATAAAATCTGGTGCCAAATACTTGCCCAAGGATGCACAAAGCTTGGCATTAGATGCTGTGTGGCATAAAAGAGGAAATAAAATCAGTCCTTTGCCCTCAAATAATGTTCAGTCCTATCAGAAGACAAGACTGGCCTGCCAACATGAGATAGGATCTGCAGCTTAGGGTGAAATGGTTCTGAAACTGAGTAGAGCTTTGGCCTGCCAGGAACTCCTTCCAGGTTATATCACACGTTGCTTTTTAAAGAATGATGGTGGTGTGTGTGTATGTGCTGACTTGTCTTGCACCCAAAACACCTGGTACATATAAAACTCAAAATGTTTGAAGGATTCAGTTAATCAAAGTTTTATTTTTCATTAAGATAATAGAAATGTTTTACTTTATTTGGAAGACTTTTTTTTTAAGAATCCCAAGATAATTCTTGAGATAACAACTGTTAAGCTTAGAAAAAGACACACATATATGTCCCTGATGAGGTTCTGAGGTGAGTGGCGCTGTGACTTCCTAGTGCCATCTGCTGAGGCCAGGTTGAATGCAAGGAGGTCACCCCGGGGAAACATTGTGATTCCCTGGAAACTTCCCAGCACAAACTTGCTTCAGGTACCTCCCTCTAGGTCAGTTACACCCTGGGCACTGTCCCTATGAGTCCCAAACTCTAGACTCAGCTGGATGCTGAGATGTGGCTAAAATGGCAGATGTTACTAAATTCTGGAAGGAGGGTACATCTCAGAGAACTTTGGTTGGAAAAAAATCGGAGCCCTGCTGGAGCCATGGTTCTCTCCTGTGTCCCTTGACAGCACTGACACCCACACTCACTAAGCCCATGGGCAGGATACGTGCACAAGGGCACACCAGCCCTCGCTTATGACCTGATCTGTAAGCACTGCACTGGTGGTAGCTGACTGAGAAACAAACCATGGGGACATGGAGCGCTTGGCACTTGGTACTGGTATCAGCCAGGAGCTCCTGGGTTCAGCCTGATGGAGACCTGCTCTCTACTGACCTCCTGGACATGACCAGGGACTGGGCTGGAGTTGGGGAGGCACTGCCAGGAAGCCTGCTGAGGGAGTGGAAAGGGACTGGCCGCCAAACACACAGCAGAAGGTGCGGGTCTGTTACCAGGTAAAGGAGCGAAGAGAGCAGGCAGAGGTGGGCAGGGAGTAAGTATGTGGGGATGCAGCTTTAAGCTGAGAAGTCGGTTTGGCAGTCAACAGATCAGAGCTTTGAGGGGAGTCAAAAGCGATATGCAAAAAAGCATGTGTGATGAAGAGAAAGATGGAAATCCAGAGCCAGATGAGTCAGCTGGAATCAGTGTCTGAAAGGGAGAGAAAACAGGCTGTGTGCAAGCTAGCATCACCCAGGGAGGCAAGCTAGCAAATCCATCCAACCAAGCCTGCAACGTGATGTGTGCTGAGGTCTCAAGCTGGCTTAAAAAGAAAATGCGCCTTCGTGCGCTGTAACCAACCCATCCGATAGCCGACTGTGCTGAGCTTGTCGCCTGGATCTCCTGGCCTGGGTCTTGCTCCCTGCCCCCAGCAGTAGGGTCTCAGCACGGGGTGCTGTGCAGAAAGCAGCCCGCGGGCCAGGCCAAGGCACTGCCACAGAGACCAATACCAGGCCTGGCTGGATGTAGCACAGTGGAGCCAGCTCCCTACCAAGTGGGGGTTTTACAGCCGGGCAGGTGCAGGAGCTGAGAGACCTTAACCCACTCCCTGACACATGCTGGGAGGGCTGGGAGGGGGCAGGTAGAGTCAGCTCACATCACTATTCTTGCTGCTTGGAGTGTCACTAACTACAAATACTCTGGAAATGTCACCTGAATGAATGATCTAATTATCCAATTGACACACAGAAAATACACAATTTCTTAGCTCTTCTGGCTTACATAATTGCAATATCGACATACTGTTCAATGGTTCATTAGGAAAAATAGATTTTCCGATCAATCTGAAGCTGGAAAAGGCCAAGAGAGGTCCCATGACACTGGGCTGTGCAGGGCCCTTGCCTCAGCTGCTGGATCCGCTGGGGGCTGAAGAGGAACAGACTCTGCTGTACTCCCTGTGGCCCCTGGATTGGGCTTTGTGTTCAACCAGATGCCCAGATGCCTGGTGTGCCAATCTAAGCCCATGAAGCGTCTATCTGGTCCATCACTCTCCAGTCACAAAGAAAGAACAGGGGAGGAAGAAGGAAGGAGAAGAGGACAGAGAGAAGATGGAAAGGGGACTGCTGCTGAGGCCCAGAGTTGTAGGAGGAGACACCAGGGGAGCTCACAGGTTGCTGTGTGTGTGCACACGCATGTGCACTCAGAGCAGGATGGGGGTGGCATTTCTCCGACTCCTAGACCTGCTGACCCCGGGGAAACAAGGGCCACATTCATTTAGCAAAACAAAGTTTGTGGGAGCCCGAGCCCAGGAGGGGATGCTTTGCTCAGCAGAGCTGGGGTGGGGGTGGGGTGGGGCTGCACGCAGGGCTCTGGGCTGGGGACACGAACGCAGCCTGCTTTGATGAGCTGGACACACCACTGGCTCTCCTATTCTTGCCTCCTCTTTCTGACAGGCAGGGACTCCAGTCTGATCCCATATCAGTTACAACTTTGCTTCTCGTTTCAGTCCAAGTGCCAATGATCTGGGCTATTCCTCCATCTTTCTGGTGGTGGTATTTTTAGAACAAACAAACAACTGACATATTGAGCCAGCATAAATAGCCTCAAGAAACCCCAGTTTAGCTTTTTTTTTCCCCTGCTCCTGCCTCAGTCATACTCACACTGAACATCCTAGAGGTAGCACCTGCTGCACTGGAACTGAACCGGCCAGGTGGACTCATGTGCCCTGTTCCAAAGGCTGCCTCCAATCCCAGAGGGTGGCATTTTAGAGAAAGGTGTGTCAGCTGCAAAGCTGCAAGGCCAGCAGACACAGACCGGGCTGCTTCAGGGGGCAGCCAGGGAGTGAGGGGGCATGCAGGAAGCAGGATGCAGGGAACCTGCCCTTGGGTTTGGTAAGGGAGCAAGTGAGAACCTTTGGTACTGGCAGCATGACCAATACAGAGTGAACTGGATGGAAGAGCAGGTAGAGGCAGACAGGTGACAGGCCATGAGCTCCACTGCAGGCCCTCCGCTGGGCCACTGGCTCCAGTCACTCATGGTCAGATCTGATGATAAGGTCCATTCATGGCACGCTGAGTGCTGGGTGAGGTCCTGGAGCACCTGAGGTCTCCAGGAAACACCTATGTGAATCTCAATCTTGGCCCTTTAGACTGAGTTGCGGAACAAAGTAGGTAGGAGACCTTGGGAAGAAAGGCAGTAATACCAGCACACCTGCTGGAGGCCAGCCAGTGGAGTGTTTCCAGCACACCCACAGGAATGACCAAAGTGGCCGGATGCTTCGTGAGGATCTTAGCTTGGGGACAAACAGCCACATGCATGGCTGGTCCTGGTCTGGGAACCTGCAGAGAGGGGTTTGGGTCACAACTGCTTCAAGCTCTGAAGAGAAGACGAGCACCCCCCGTACCCCACACATGCCACCCCTGCCACACCGCTCTCACACAATGCTTCATGCACACTTCTCCCTCTGCCGCTCTTGACAAGCACCTGTGCTGACTACAGCCAAACCGCAGACCTAAGGCCTCTCGGCAAGATTACCCAGGTGGAAGGTTGCTTCCTCCAGCCAGCCAAGTCTCCCACAAAAAGGCAGGTTCCATGACCTGGAGCCCCCCAACAATCTCATCTTCCCTTCCCCCACTCCATCACGCACAAGCACAAGCATCAACAACGAGAGGACAGGCGGCTCAGTTGTAAAATACGCTCCATGCAAGTTTACCATCCTAACCATGTTTTAAACATACCATTCAGTGGCAGTAGGTCCATGCCAGGCCCTTTTCATCTTACGAAATCGAAATTCTGGACATCTTTGGACCGCCACTCAGCCACTCCTCCCAGTTCTGGCAGCCACCAACCCACTCAGCAAAATGTCTTCAATTTTCCTCTAAGATGGTGCACAAAACTATTCAGTGTATCTAACATGCCAAGTGTGTATATATGTGTGCATCCACTGTGTTCACTCATTCATTCATGGACACATGGCTGGCCTCCACCTTCCAGTTACTATGGACATGGCGTATACCATCAATTCAAGTCCTTGCTGTTGGTTCTTTTGGGAACATACCCACAGTGGGACTGTGGCAGTTTAATTTTTAATTTTGTTTTTTTTGAGAAAGTTCCTTACTGTTCTCCTGGGAGGCTGCACAGGGTTCCTGTTCATCTCCCTTCTTGCCAACCCTGATGACTTTGATTTTTGGTAACAGTTATCCTAATAGGCAGAATGGATTTGCAGTTTTCCAATGACTAATGATGCTGAGCCTCCGATCAAGTGTTTATTGGCTGTTATCTTCTTTGGAAAAACATCTATTCAACTCCTTTGCCTATGCTGTAGACTCTTTTGTGTGTGTGTGTGTGTGTGTGTGTGTGTGTGTGTGTGTGTGTGTGTGATTTTAAATAAGCAACTACACCATGGGATCCCATTCCACTTGTCTTTCTCCTTTGTGTAAAGACCCTTTCTCAAAGTATATCTAAGGGCCTGTCCCCCCTTGGGTTGCTGGTCCTGGGCTCCCTTCTCCCAGCATGCTTTGGGGATTCATGGGTCCTTTTTCCACTACCATGACATGAACCACCTCTTTCCTTGTGGCCTGACTTTTCACCAAATGCAAACTTAATGGTTTAGTTTCTCCAAGAGAACATGTGTGTGAGAGAGGACAGACTAAGAAAGAGATACCATCTCATTTGCCAAGTAATGATTATTTTAACCCACAAACATTCTACTCAAGAATGATCCCAACCACGTTTTGTAGTTGATCAAAGAGTTTAACAGGGAAGGAAGCATAAAAATCCTGTCCATGGTGGCTCCCCGACATGTGACATGGCACCTCTGAGATGACACTGCCTACGTCCAGACCATGGCTCCGCCACTTTGTAGGGTCATATTGGTGGCTGGATAACTTAACCTCTGTGCTTCCGTTTTCTTGTCTGTAAAATGGAAATGATGATAGTACTGACTCAGAGCCTATGGAATTGTATCATAAAATTCAAAATAAAAATAGAAGGAAAAAATTATGCAAGATTATTAAAATAAAAAATGGGAAAACAAAAAACACAGTCTAATGACCCCCTCAAAGCCAGACCCACAGACACCCTCTGTGTCTTTAGGAGAAACAACTGTTCTAAGTATTACTTGGTATCTGCTTCTGCCTTTTTAGGTCAAGGAAGAAGATCATTAAATAAAACATGTAGATTCAAGGAAATTTCTGCAAAGTTGTATTTCAAAGGAAGGAAAATCAGGGTTCTCATACCAAATGCAGTCGGTAGGAGGGCTATCAGGATTTGGAGCACTGTTCATGATAAAAAAAAGTGCATACATTTGAATTCTATTTTGGGAGAAATTTGCAGTATGTCAGAGACAATCAGCTAAGATTAACTTGTCATCCTTTTGTCTAGGTATTTAGTAGCTAAACGATTTTAAAACAAATTTTTCAACAGAAAAAGATGGCTGTTTCAAGGGAGTAACAACAAAAGCCAGACAGACATGGGCTTAGCATCTGCCCGTGATGCCCATGAAGCACATCACTAGTGATATCAAGTGTGAACACATCAAACACTGAGGCAGCAGGTGCAAGGTGCTACCTATCAGAAAAAAAGCAACACCGGAAGAAATAATGGCTGAGAACCTTCCCGATATGATGAAAGACACAGCTATCAGCCCAGTTTTAAAAAGTCCAATGAATACTGAGCAGGATCCACCTTTTGATGTGTCACTGCAAAAATGTAAAATTTCAGCAACAAAGGCAATTAAAAACAGCCCAGAAAAAAGACAGAAGCTGCTCTAATGAACCACATTCGTGGGCAGACTGCTCAGCAACTGTTATTTCTCCTGCGAGGGGTAGTTTAAACCCAAAATTATATGTCCACTTTGAAACTCTCTTCTGAGAATAAGGCTGAATACAACACAAACTGGGAAAGGTTGTTAGCAACAGGCCCTCAACGAACTTTCTAGAGTAATCACTGGGCCACAACCAAAAGACCAATGTTACTTTCCATATTAGTACAAGGAAAAATACTTAATAAAACATAACCAATCTAAAAGAAGGTAGGGAAGGAGAGAATATATATGAAAAACAAAAAGGGCCAGGTCAAGAAGAAAACACAAATGAGAATGGGAGACATATAAATACAGATGGGGCAGTTACGGGGTTACCTGAACATAAACTCAGTATTACAGACAAGACCATTACCCCAAGTTTCAAAAGGTAATCAGCGCTACAGAATGAGAGTTATCCAAAACAAAGAAGGAGAATGGACAGAAGATCTTCTTGGCATTTAAGTGTGTATGTATGTATATATCCTGCAAAACATACTGAAGCTAAATGCATTACACATCTTATATTGACAAAGGGTAAAATATGCTGGGAAGATGGTATTATAAGCTGGTATGTCTCTAATAGCATAGCTTCAAAACACACAAAGAAAAATCTTATAACCACATGGCCAAACCACATGGGTCAACCTGCCCTTATAGTGCTAGACTTCAATATTACTTCTTTCACCAACTGATCAATTACAAAGATGAAAACTGTTAGTAAGAAAGAAAATAGCTTAAGCTAATAAAACACCCCCAAAATTACCTAACAAATGCAGAAGACATTGCTTTCAAGCACTAATGGAATGTTTAAAAAATTGGTCACATACTGAATCCTAAAACAAAGTTATTTTCAAATTTATATGTCTTTGAACACAAGTCAATGAAGTGCCCTTAACAAAAGATAAGGCGAAAAACATATGTATCTGACAGCTACAAAACATTGTATAACATTCTATTATGAGCTAAAAAAGAACAACAGAAAGTTTAAAATATTGATAAGTAAACAAAATTTTCACATACTGAAATTTGTGGTTTACAGCCAAAGCTGTACTTAAGAGAGAAATTTTTAGCCTTATGATACCAATGCCAGAACATAAGGCGAAAAACCACTGAACTAAACCTCCAACTTCAGCGATTAAAAATATAAACAACGTAAAACAGATTCCAAGCAAACAAAAACCAGAAAATAGAAATAAGAACAGAAATTTAGGAAGGAGAAAACATACAATTGAGATAATTATTTTAAAAAAAAGCAACTGGTTCTTTGGTAAAAGCTCAGTTCAACACATGTCAAGACTGATCAAAAAAAAGAAAAGGCACATTAAATGATATTAGGAATGAAAAAGACTTAACAGTAGATGCTGGGTGATAAAAAATAAAATACTTTATGATAATTTTATGTCAGTAAAATTTAAAATTAAGAGAAAACAAATAGATCTGTTATTAAAACATATTTTACAGCTTATATATACATGTATAGCTTAATAAAACGAGAGGTAGAAAATTTTCATGTTCTACAATAATTTTTTAAAAAGCTTTAGAACTCTTTCAAAAGGCAAAATACTAGCCCTACATGGTTTTATTGTCCACTAAAGCTTAATATTCTAGGAATGATTCCACTGTTACATTAAGGATCTCATAACGTGCAAAGAAAGAATCATTTCAAATTACTTTAGAAGTAAGTCTAACCTTGATGCCAAGATCTGATAAGAATATAAAGAGAAAGTAAAATTGCAGACCTCTTTCACACGTGAACATAAAAGTAAAGTCCTTTTTCAAAATTAGTAGATCCACATTAAAGCAAATTTATCACAAAGCAGTTGAGCTTATTCTAAGGTTGGTTTAATATTTTAAAATATCAAATGGTAGTGTGCATTTGGCCTAATGACTACAACACTTTTTTTAAGGATTTAGTTATTTATTTGAAGAGGGTGTGGTGGTGGCGAGGGGTGGGCACGGGGGTGGGCACGGCGGGGGAGCAGCTCTTCCATTCACTAGCTCCGTCCTCCAGGGCTGGGCCAGGTTAAAGCCCAAGCAGGCCTCCCACACAGGTGGCAGGGGCCATGTTCCATCTGCTGTCTTCCCAGTCCCATCAGCAGATGTATCAGAAGCAAAGAAACTGGGACCGGAAACAGAGTTTGGATGTGACATTCTAGGGTCACAGCTCTAGGTCAGAAGCCCGGCTCCCATGTTCGGGTACCTGGGTTTGATACTTGCCTCTGCTTCCTGACTCCAGCTCTGTGCTAATGCAGACCCTGGGAGGCAGTGGTGATGGTGCCTGTCATTTGCTTCCTGACACTGGTGGAGGAGATCTGGACTGACATTGTGGGGAATGAATCAGCAATGAGAGTTCTTTCTCTCTTTCAAAGAGATGAATAAATAAAATGCTTAGAAAATATAACAAATAATAAAACATTCACAGACTAGAGGAATAAAATCATATAATCATCTTGTCAGATACACAAAAAGCATCTAGTGGATTCATGATTGATTAAAAACAACCCTTAGCTAACTAGGTGAAAGGAAGGCTCCTTAGCATCTCAAACTGCATCTACAAACAAGCCTGTAACAGACACAATTCTTAATGGTGAAACACTAGAGTGATTTTGCTCAACCAGACTACCGGTCCCAAAAATGTGTATCAGGAAGAAATTACGCATAAATTTGAAAAAAATGTATGCATCGAAGTAAACCAATCTTTTAATTTCATTTCCCAAGCACTTTTCTTATAGTACAATTAAGCAAGTTCTAAAAAGTTGGAGGAATAATTTTTAAATAGCCTTCACCTTAGTTATTCCAGAAAACTGTCATTGTTGGCATAAAAATTCTACTAACTGATGCATAAATTATCAGACTTAGTAAGAATTTGGCTGAGTCAAGGAGAATGTACAAAATCAGTGCCTTTCTATAGACTAACGAACAGTAAGCAGGTAGTTCAACACTATTTGTTCAAAATTCTTTAATGCATTGCATATAAAAGCATGCACATCATTTAATATACTTTCAATATATAAAAATCAATAAAATTAAATACTTAACAAGACATTTTAAATAATATAAACACATAAATAAATGCAGAAAAAAACCAAAAGTCTTTATGATAGAAATTATAAAATTTCATGAAAATATTTTTAAAACCCTAATCCTTGCAGTCAGAGATACATTAGAAATTCCAGTCGTCAATGTACAATGCTCTTATTCTTCTCAATTAAGGTATTACATTAAACATAATTCCAGCCAAAATCTTACAAGATTTTTATTTTTTGATGGAGTTTGACAAACTGACTTGAATATTTACGTGAGTGGCCTGAGACTGGCCAGGACTGTTGCATCGCGTTCAGGGAAGGATGACCAGATGTGCAGCAGTCACACACAAAAAAGTCTACAGGCAATGTTAATTTTTTCTTAAGCCAAGAAGCAAATATACCCTTGTCACATTATTATAGAATTTTTAGAAATTTCTGAGGCAGAGAGACAGAAAGAGAGAAGGGAGGGAATATGAGTGTGCCTTCATCCACTGGTTCACTCTCCAAACTCCCACTACGGCTGGGCTGGGACAGGAGCCGATGCTGGGCACCAGGAAGGCATCCAGGTTTCCCTCATGGCCGTCACTTCTGCCTCCAGAAGGTCTGCATTAGCCGGAGGGCGGCGCTGGAGCTCGAAATCGAACCCGTGTTCTCTAACGTGGGAAGTGGGTGTGTTAGCTGCTAGTGTGAAGGCCAACTCCCTGTTTTAAATGTACCTAATAAATATTCTCTTGCTTTTAGTCAATATTTAAAAACAATGATTTTAATGTATGGTAGAATATCATGCATTTGTTATAGCAATATGAATTCCCACAATTATGGAGTGGTTACTGTGAATAAATGTCTTAGAGTGTGTGAGCTGAATCAGTTCTTACAACCACCCTCCGAGACAGATATTTTATAATTCATAGTTTGCAAATGAGCAAAGGAAATTCAGAGGTTAGCTGGCAGCTTCCTCAAGGTCACAGAGACTGATACCAGCTCTGAGTCCATGGCCATACTCTTCTGTGCTGTGAAAGCCCCCTCCCATACCTTCCCCTCCCAGGCAGAACTACCTCTGGGTCACCTCAGGAAAGCGGCTGTCTCTCCGGAGTAGTGAGTTTAATTTTGGAGTTCCCTGAAGACAGGATCCGGATCCATGTAGTCAGGAAGAGCTCCTTACAAATTTTGTTCAGAGTGACAAGATAGCTGAGGAGCGACTTTCCGCTCTCTGGCAGGCTATGTGAGAGCACCTGCAGGCCCGCACCCACGGTGCCAGCAGGACGAGAAATGCTGGCGATACAGCCACTTCGGGAGGACCGCCAGCGGTCTGTCTGGTAACTGCTCAACAGGATGGGCAGGGTGGCCCCCACTGGCGAAGGGCTTTTGCCTCTTGTTAGTGAGTCCCAATGCAACATCCATACAGACTCGTGCATGGTAGGTATGGCTGGGAGAGGGGAAAACACCAAACTAGAGGCTTGTTAGGGTCTTAGGGGGCATGTGGGAGACAAGTTTGTCACAGATGACACAACTCTGCAGTTCCTTGCAGGTGCCCACTTCCTCTTGTTTGGGCTCAGGTAGAAAGGTAAGAAAATATGGGGCGAAGGGAACCATATGTTGGCCCTATTTTTAATACAAAATCCTTTGGAAGGAGTTTCTCACCAAAAAGGAAGAAATACAAATATCTGAAAAGCAAGTAAGTCCCAGGACAGCTCTCAGATCTGTCACTTGGCTGCTTGGAGCTTATGCCTTGACATGAACTAAGCGGCTCCAAGGTCCTCCAATCTCCCTGCAGCCAGTCCTCACTTCTGCGTGGCTATTCCTTTATTCCTTCAGTGAGCCTGTGTGTGTGTGTAGTGGTGGGAAGCAGGGAAGAGCACTTTATAAATATTGACGAGAGGAACTGTATTCAACTGCATCAGGCTGTGTATTGAGAGGTTAAAACCAAAGCAACCCCAAATCTTTAACTGTTTTAAGCACTCTGAGGTCCCAAGAGCTGAGGAGATTGGGATGAAATCCAAAAGTACAGTCAGTGTGCCAACGGGAGGTTGGCGATCCGCGAGGAGGAAAGCACTGTGGCAAAGCTCTCTAATTGACTCCATGTAAACAGCTAAAGCCAAGGCTGGGCATTCCTGGATCCCCAGAAGCACCTGCCCTTCTCCCTTGAAGCCAAAGTGTCTGTCATGAGAATGTGTGAACCAACTTCCCAAGGAGAGCTGATGGAAAGCGCTAACCACAAACACGGTGAGGTGACAAGGCAGAGAAAGAGGGCCATGGCTGATGCCCTGGGAGGCTGCCACAGGCCACCCTCTGTGTTCCTTCTCCCATCCCCTGCCCCACTACTGACCCTGCAACGATGCAGACAACTTGAACCTTCCAAACTGCAGGAGTGCTTACTATTCCTGGCCATTCTGTCCTGGTTCCTATGCTGTTACCGCCGAAGACTAAATGGTAGCCCAGTAAGCCCCCAAGACAATATACTTCTCAAACAAGCCTCACAGCAGAGCTGGGCTCCCTGGATTCCAGATGAATGGATTTGACCAAAATGTGACTCAGAGGAAAATATGATAAAGAGTAGATACGTCAAGCATATAACAATTTGTAAAGATAATAGCAATGCTAGATGCAAATATTGATTAGTTTAAGGAATTGCATTTCCTGGAGAATTAAACTAAGGCACCAAGCAGTCCAGTGTCTTGATGAAAGTTGCCTAAAACAGAACAATCAGCCAGAGCCTGTGGAAGCCTTGGCAACACTGACCACAAGCTACAGAGCAATGTTCTCTAGCTTCCCGTCACTGGCTTTGTTTACCGAACTTTTGTCATCTACAACTACAGGGGTATTTAAGTTTGTGTTTTTCTTTAAATTGACATGCAATTAAGTCATTTAAAATTTTTTTAAGTCTCCTCTGAGCAATACCTCATCATATGCATGGTTGATCTGCATTGCTTTTTACATGACTAAAATAAAAACATTCATCTACAATTCATCTAGAATCATCTCGTGCGCTCCATGGGCTCCCACTGGGAAAGAGTGGAGGAGTATTTTAATTCAGTAAAGATGCCCCAACAGAGTATGTCTGTTTGTAAATATCAGGAAAAAAAAAACAAAAAGGATTTTCTATTATTTACTTCCACGGTTTTCATGAGGGATTTAAATGATGTTGGTGAGGAGAGAGGGTGGGAGAAGTAAATTCACTGACTCCTGAATTATGGACAACAAAAGCCCAGGGACACTCACATAAAATTTTCTGGATACTCGCTCAGGGCCATGTCGATGATGTTCAGGGCATCGTGGTAGTGCTTCTGTGCGGACAGCAGGAGGGCGAGCAGGTGCAATGAGTTAGCATCATCACCTTGAAGTTGAAGAGCTTGGCGCACGTACCCCAAGGCCTCTGGGATCTGGGTTAGAAAAAAAGCAAAGAGAATTTTAAAACACGACACAACACACAGACACAACACCAGCACAACAGAGAAGTTATCATTTTGACATCAGACTCTAAACACCAAGAGCTGCTTCACATCGTGCCACATTCTCATTTCAAGCCAAGTTGTTAGGACAGTCCTGGGATGGTAATCACCAACATGGAGGCCAACGCCCTGCTCTGGCGAGCCTCTGAATGATGAGGTGACAGAAGAGACCCCCTTTCTCTATAGAACTGCCAATACCAAACCTTTGATTTCTCCCCTAAATAAACATTTTCTCATCTTTTCCAGAACCAGATCCACTTTTTATTATGCCCGGGATGATCTCACTGTGTATGGAGACACACAGAACCTGCCAGGGGTTTTGGGAGGAAAGAAGTTGCCTTAGTTGAACTTATCTTCCTTTTTGAAAGCATTACTGAAATGAAAGTGCTTCCTAAGTCATAAGGCCTTCCAAAGGGCTCCCCAAACCATCAGAATCCTGGGATTCTTTCCTGGCTCCTTTTCCCTGGGTCTGTTACTAGACATCCAAAAAATAAAATAGTAAAATAACAAACAAACCCACATGTCCAAATTATGACCCCCCCAAAAAAATCAGTTTAATTCACAAGACAAATTGCAAAGTCACATTCAAAACAGATGTCTCCAAGTTCAGGTAGGACCCTTAAAGGCAGGACTATACAAAATCACCCGTGCAGAGGGGATAATAGCAGGATACGTGAATGCCCCAGGTTCTGTGCAGGGCTGGCAGTGATCAGGGAGAGAGAACCTCAAGCTGGATTTTCAAACAGGGGTGGTGATGAGAAGTTTCACTCTATCCTGTCTCACCTCCACCTGCAGCCCTGGACAACGGACTGCTGGGGAAGTCTCGGGCTTCTCTGCAAAGCCTCAGCAACCTTTGTAGAAAGCGAGTGCTTCTCTGTCTCTTTCCTGTTAGTTTTCTTCCCAGTGTGTCACTACTTGATGGATGTAGGTTATAAATGCTGCCTATGGGTGGGCCCAGCAGGGAGGGATCCGCCTTTGAACCTCAGGATCCTGATGCAGACCCACTCTTCGTTTACACAGAGGAAGCTTAAGTGCATGGGGGTGGATGACTGGAATCAGGTCAGAGGCTGCTGAACGTGACTCCCTGTGTCTCCAGGTGTCAGCCTCTGTCCCGGTCAGCCTGGAGGTCCTGCTCAGAGCTCTGTTGTTCCCTGCCGCAGAGTCATGGTCACCCCACCAGGCTCCACCTGCCTCTCCCCTCCTCAGGGAGACAAACTGCATGGTGTTAGAGACGGTCTGAAGACAGGCTACAGCCATGGAGTTGACTGATAAGGGATGCCACAGCAATCAGGGGCACTAACATAGGGTTCAGAACACCATCTTAAGGGACAGCTGGCTTGATGGCCTGCAAAGCCAGTTCCCTCATTCAGTGCATGTCACCTAGGGCTGAGTACATGTCAGGCAGCATTCCGAGCACCAGGGCAAAGTGATGATGAGGGAAAAGATGGTTTCCTGTCTGTGTGGAACCCTGTGAACAGGGCAGGGTCTGCATGAGAGCTGGGGAAGACAAGGGGGATGTCAGGCTGTCCCCAGAGGCGGGCTTCAGGGAGGAGTTTGAGCAAAGCTCCAGAAATGGGGGCCCAGATGCCCAATCAGCAGTGCACGTCTATTGCAGCTGCAGCTCCTGAGCAGCCCAGCTGTGGGCCATGCCATGCAGTTGATGCGGGAGGACCTTAGCTACTTTAGTGCCCAGGCTGCCAACAGGAGCCACTTTCTCCCACCACTCCTAGCACCTGGGAAGCCCAGTGCTAGCAGCTGCAGTCCAGTGCTGCCAGGGGAATGGTATGTCTGGGAAGCTGGCCTTTGAGTCACCCTCTAGGTCAGCATTCAGGATTGTGCTGGGGTTCCCACCAGTGTCTTGCACCTGGTAGGCAGGCAAGTGGCCAGTTTCCAAAACAGCTGGGAGGGGACAAGAGTGGTTGAGAATGGTCAAGGAGAGTTCCTTGAACTCCTCTACTTCCCATGGCTGTAGCAGGCAGTTTTGTTCCTATACTCTGTTGACTTTAAAGGACCTCATTTCTTCTGCCTGTACCTTCTGTCACTTTCCTGTCACTCACTGATATCCCAACCAGTGACTACATGCCCACCATGCAGCTCAGCAACGTGTCCCCACTCCCGTTAGCAAGGGACAAAGATTGGAGGATAACTCTTGGGCTGAGGATCTACACCACACCCTGTGCCCCGTGCTGCCAGCTGACCCCAGGTTGGGGCCACCAGAGTCATGGACTGCAGCTCGAAGGGCAGAGGCTAGAACCAGTGTGTCTCCATGGTGCATGCTCAGCATGCCCAGGATGCTAGCTAAGAAGGGTCAGCATCCTCTGAGGATGGTCACAGGCTCTGAGCAAGCCTCGGGCGAGGGCTCCTCCATCGTGGGGAGCAGGAGCAGGTGTGGCGAGATGGTGCATGGGCCATGTTTGCCGACGCTGGAGGAGGAACTGACCTGCCGGGAGATGGCGAGTTGCAGAGCCAGATAGAAGGCGGCTTGGTGATCTGTCGGTGACAGGCTGTGGGCCCTGAAAAGGCACGGGTGGGTGTTAGTACAGGAGACAGGCCCCTTGGACTTTCCCTATCTTCACCTTCATATACAGCCCACGCATGCTTCATTTCTCCTCTCTCCCCATTCGCTAATGAATGGAGACTGTGTTCCTCTTACCACAGCAGCCATGTGGTTCTGAGTCCTGTCTAGCACCCAGAATGACAGCCCTGCAGCCTGTAGGCTTTGGGGTGGGGCTGCAGGGGAAGAAATCCCAGGCCCTGAGGTCTGACTTTGCCATGAGTCACTGCACTAGGGCTCAGCAGGTAGGGTTCAGGTGCCACAGCAGGAGCCCGTGCAGCCGTATGTGCTGCTTTGGTTAAGTCACTTTGGCCTTCATGCTGCTTCATCCAAATTTCTGGATTTCTGAGATCCCATAGGAAAATGAAAGCTCAAGCTTCGCCTATAAATTGAGGTCTCAGTTTTAGCAGACTGTTGGGAGTGGGGAGTGGGGGCGGGACAGACAGACAGCTGTTCGGTTTTTTGAAGCTGTTAAATTCCATGCAGCTGGCTCATCTGACCACATAACTGTGCTGTGTGACACTTTGCGGTCAGACAACAGGCTGAGTTTTATGAACTGACCACTGAAGTTGGGCGGAATGAGACTGTCGCCCTCCTGGTGGCAAACACCATCTCACGCATCTTTAGGTGCACATCAGTTTGAATTTCAGCCCGAGCCATTCAAAACATGCATATGTACAAGACAGAATTCTGAGTTTAGTAGTCTGACGGGAAGAGAACAACAGGGTTTTGCTTTCTTTGAAAGGCACTACGGAGCAGACTACAGACACTGAGGCCCAGGTAGTATACACAGCATCATGGCCATTGGTCACCGTTCTGGGAAGGCAGGAGCATCTTTCACAAGCAGAACACAAACCCAAGACAGCAGAACACTGAATCACTGCAGATTCAACTGTGGCACACATGCCAAGGAAGGCTTCCAGGAGTAGTAAGGTCTTGCAGTTAAACTGCCTCTGTGCTGTGGGGAAGGAAGAGAAATGGTCTTCTAGGGTTTGTCATTCAGAAAATATGCCAAGCCCACCATGCGGGGGCATGGCCTGAGTGAGCTTGGTGGTTCCTGGGCAGGACAGTGGGGCAGTGGAGGCCACCCTCGACCCTCCCCACTAGCAGGTGGGAACTGGGATGGTGGGGCCTGCAAGCATATCTGTGCGACTTTGTTCCCTCCAGCCTAAGCATCAGGGGCTGTCCTCCTAAAGGTACTTCATATCCATGGGTTCCACATCCATGGATTCAATCAACTATAGATGGAAAAATTTTTTTTTTCAAAAAAATTGTGTCTGGAAGATGGCACTGTGGTACGGTGCATTAAGCTACCATCTGCAAAGATGACGTCTGATCCAGGTGCCAGTCTGAGTCCTAGCTGCTTTACTTCCAGGCCAGCTCCCTGCAAATGTGCATGGGAGAGTAGTGAAAGATGGCCCGTGCAATTAGGTCCCTGTACCTACACTGGAGTCTGGATGGAGTGCCTGCTCCTGGTTTCTGCTTGGCCCAGCCTGGGTCATTGAGACCATTTGGGGAAGTGAAATCGTGTATGGAAGACCTTTTCCTCCCCTTGTCTCTGTACCTATCTTTCAAGTAACAGATATTAAAAAAAAAAAAAAAACTATGCCTATACTGAAATCATGGAGACTTTTTCCTTAACATTTTTATTTAACAAAATCTAACATGGCATTTACATGGTGTTACATGTTGTAAGTCACCTAGAGACGCTATAAAGCTGATGGGAGGATGTGCTTAAGTGACATGCAAACATCATAGCATCTTGTGGAAGGGCCCTGGGCATCTGAGGATTTTGGTGCTGTGACAAGAGGGTGGTCTTGGCATCAATGCCCCTGCAGATCCACAGGGATGACTATATTTGCCTGTATGACCCTTTAGGCATCTTATTTCTTTAGAAGCCCTACTCAGTATGTTCCAGCTTTCATTATTTTACAAATATTAGTTTCCCATGAATTTGTACATCAAAGAAATTTTCTCTTTGGTGTTTGTAAAGAGATTGGAATGTCATGGTTTCTGTCTCTTCCCATTATTCAGGAGACATGCATATAAAATCCAATAGGAAGAGATTTTGAATTACTTGGAATTGTTTATTTTAGCTCATCTTTTTAAATCAAATAATGGAGCCAGGTTTCCAGAATCCTAAACAATTCTTCGAGCTCTGCTTGGCTCAGCCCCATTAGTGTTGTCCACAAATGAAGCTAAATCAAATCATGGTCACCACAACACAAGGCCAACCAAACAGAATGCTGGTGATGGCCTGGCAGACTGTGGGCAGGGGTAATGAGCATGCTGTCTGAAGGCCTTGCCCTGACCTCAGCAAAAACGAACTCTCAACCACTGTACTCAGAGAAACATCCAGAAGTGCTGGGATACTTCTCGGATGCATTAGGGCAAGATCTGAAGGGGTTCCAACCTGTCTAACAATTATAGCCTAATTCCTAATGAATCCCAACTTCAGCATTTTAAAAATCATACTTTGATAATCTGGTTAATAAATGCATCTGACCACTTTTGTCTATATAAGACAAAAGAAAACAAGGAACACACCAAGCAAAACAGGACAAGAGCTCAGAACCCATCTTATGAGGCTCTAGAAGATGTGCCTAAGTCCCATGGGGCTACTTCCGCAGCTAAACTTCCTGTGGTAAAGGCCCTCTGGTATGGCCATGGGCAGGAGTCATCAAGCAGTGTGGGGTGAGACTGCCAAACTCTGCACATGAATCTAAACAAGCGTGTACATCCCATTCTGACACAGTGGGCACCCAGCCAGGCTGCTGTGAGAAACCCAGAGATTCGAGAATGTCACAGAAATGTTCACAAAATGCTTCCCTTGTCAAAGCACTTTCACATCCATTAAGTCAAGCTTTCTTCAATGAAGAGGAGGCCACCCAGCCATCCAACACCCCACATGTCCCCCATCCATCTACTCACCTATCCATTCACCCATATATTTTTTAAAGATTTATTTTATTTTTATTGGAAAGTCAGATATCCAGAGAGGAGGAGAGACAGAGAGAAAGATCTTCCACCCGATGATTCACTCCCCAAGTGAGCGCAATGGCCAGTGCTATGCCGATCCGAAGCCAGGATCCAGAAACTTCTTCCAGGTGTCCCACATGGGTGCAGAGTCTCAAGGCTTTGGGCTGTCCTTGACTGCTTTCCCAGGCTAAAAGCAGGGAGTTGGATGGGAAGTGGAGCTGCCGGGATTAGAACCGGCACCCATATGGGATCCCGGTGCATTTAAGGTGAGGACTTTAGCTGCTAGGCCACTGTGCTGGGCCCATCCACCCATATTATTTAGTACCTACTACAACAGCAGGTTCCATTCCAGCCTCCAGGGGGCCTGGAGATGATTCTACACTTCCCTAGCCTTGAGGAAATGAGGGGAGACACACAATGCAGGAGCAGCAGTGCCCAGAGAGAGGCATGCTGGGCTGCTGGTGGAGGGCATGGAATGAGGCTGTGAGAACACCTGGCTAGGGCCCAGCATGCTCAAGGTCATCCCAAGGCTCTCCTGGACTCAAGCTCCACTTGCTGTAGAATTGATCCAAGGGAAGGCTGGTCTCTTTTGATCACTAGGCATTTTGTAACAGTAATTACAATGTTTTCTTATCTCCTATTTGGTGTTTTGTTCAAGGCCAAATAGCAAAAGAAGGAGAGACAGAAGTAGAATGGAGCATGCGTCATTCCAAGGCCTGGTATTTGTACAACATAACCCTGCTTCCTTGGTTTTTCAAGTCTCCCTGTGGTTCCTTAGTTCTGAATAGGGTGGACATGGTGTCAGTGAATGAGCTCAGAGAAGTGTGCACCTCTAGTTAGATCCAGTCCCCTAGAGCCTCCCACAAGCTGTACCCAGAGGGTCACCAACTCGTCTTGGTTTTCCCAGGATTTTCCTGGCTGTAGCACTGAATAGTCCACTTTCTGGGAAGCTGCTGGATTTCCAACAAATTGGAATGGTTTGTCACCCCGCCAGGCATGCACAAAGCAGACCCTACAACCAAAGCAAACTCAAGCGAGGAGGGATAGGATGGCAGAAACTGTGTACTGCATCCACAGCGACAAACATGACTGCTATATGACATTGTTCTCCGTTACTATTCTTTCAGACGGTGCAAAGGGATTGGATCAGCTGCTTAGGAGAAGCTTCTGCCTATAAGAGCAGCCGGCACTTTCATAATAAGATGCAGCCACAGAACTCGGATGGCTTCGAAAACCACCTCTTCGAGTTCGCTAGAGAGAAAAGAGTGCTGAATCTTGCCGCCAGTCATAATGGGAGTGTTAATTTTCATTTGTTGCATTTGTAATTGCATCTCTTTTTGAGTTACATTATTCTCTTTTCAAATTAAAAAACAAGATGCAAAACTATAGTGTAAGCAGAATTGTTGGGAGGATATTCAAAATGCATAGTAGAAAAAACATTTCTCACTCAAGTAGTTTTCAGTTATAGCCATGCACATTTAAGAAGCAATTGAAATCATTCTTATTTACCTAAAATTCTTTTCTTTAAAGGTTTTTGTTAAGACTACAGTTCATTAGGACAATTCTAGTTAATGTATGCTTGAACCAAAGTTGTTTTATTCCTTGGAAAACATTCTCTTTTTCACACAAATAGTCTAGGTGAGTCTTGCACAATATAATCAGGTTAGTGGGATTTTATTGCTCCTTATTCCCATGCAGGCTCTAATATTTGAAAAATCCCTTTGAATTGAGACCTAGGCAAAAAAAAAAAAAAAGCTGTTACATAATACAACTGGCAGCTCGGGCCAACCGCCATCGGACTGTTTCAAGAGAGCCAGCAGGCTGTGCTGATCAGAGAAAAGCGAGGCAGACGCAATGTGTGCTTTCTTCAGCATCCTTGTGTGGGTTTTACAAACTGGGACTGGAGAATTCAAAATCCGAAATGATTTGAAGTGGATATGCTTTCTGTGCTCCTGGCTGAGGACCGTCCACAAGGGCCCAGACACAGACAGGTCTGTGTGCAGGTGTCGCCTGGTGCTTTGTGTCATCCACCAGACCCAGACTGACAGAAATGAAAGAGCTGTGGGTAAGGCTGCTGGAAGACACAAAGAAGGGAGAGAAAACTGTAGACCAGCTGGGGCCAGGGGACAAGGAGGGTTTCACGACAAAAGGCACAGGGCCAGCATGGTGAGTGTGATGGGCAACCCCAGTGCTGAGGAAGGAATCTAACAACAAACATCAGGCACCCAGGGGACCTCATGAGATTCCTGAATAACTAAGTTTCCAAAAGGATTCCAAGAAATCAATGAAATTCAGATACATGGAAGGTGACAGGATCAATAACAAGTCTAGATTTCACGTCCCAGAGCTGCCCTTTCGGGCACCGATTTCATTTCAATAATTTATTGTACCCATAATAGGAATGTAATTAGGGCAGTGCAGCATGGTGAGTTAGAGTCAGGAGATGGTGGTCACACCGTGACTGTACCATCTACATGACCGGTAGCCTCTCTGGCTCCTGTGTCTCAGTCACCACCTGTCCTGTCTCTCGCTCTGGTATAGGGTGAGGTGCGAATGAACAAGGAGGTGACAGCACTGTTTGTAAAGGCTCCCCAAGAGAGAAGCAGATGCTGTGATGGTGCAAAGGAGGGGGTTCTATGGCTTACCCTAACTTCTGACTCTAAAATATGGCTTTTCCATTCCTTAATATAAAAACTTACAGCTTGGTATTAAAAAAAAAAAAAGAAAAGAAAGACTAAGAGCTAGAAGAGAAGAATCCCTTTGCTCAATGATGACGGATGTCTTTACTCAAGAAATCATCTCTCAGACATGCAAAATATCTATCTTCTTCAAGCTGGAATCACTTTATCAGGGGTGAGTAAAACAGGCCCCAGTGAGAAGCAGATTAACAGCACAGATTTACCCGGCAACAGGTGACGCAGCAAGTTTTGACACTGCATGCTTGGTGCTCAAGACAAAAGACTCCAGGGGGTAACACACTGTTTACATAATCTTTATAAATATCTCTTCTTTTTATACTTATCATACTTTGGTGTCATGATGTGCAGCCGAGTGAAAAGACAAACTCCCACTCACCTCTGAAATGCAAGCAGCGCCTTTCTCTGGAGGACCTCCTGCATCCCTCGCAGAGAAGCTAAGAAAAGGGTTCAAAATTAGTCAGTGGCATGGGAGACCAGGGAGTTTTTAACATGTAACCTGTCACAAAAATTATACATGCAACAAACTGGCTTAAAAACAATTTTTGAGCCACTTTGTTCCCAGTCCTGCTCTAGAGAGGCAGAGTCCTGCACTTGGTGGCCATAATAATGGAACCATGCCAAGGGGACAGTGAAAGCAGCCCTAGGTGTATAGGGATCACTTTTCAAAGACCATTTGGGAATCCTAGGAGGCATCCGTTTGTCCTCCAAGTGTAGGTGTGTCCCTCCGGGGAAAAGATGGGCTCTACTACAATGGTGTAGATGAGACCCAAGCACCAGTCAGATCAACAAGTGATGACCCTGTGCCAACGGCACCTGCTGGATGTTAGGAAGCTTCAGTTCAATTTCCACTGGGCAATGGCCAACTTTATTGATCTTCTGGCAAGAACTTATGAAGGAACAGGCAAACCCAACACTGGGATTGGAAAATCACCTCCAAACTGAGGCCCCTTGGCTGTGAGCTAACACTGCCCCTGTAGGGCACGTCAGCCTCCTAGGCAGGAAAAGGGCCCAGAAAAAAGATCCTGGAGCCACCTGTTTACAGCTGGTGCCACAAGAGGCCTCGCCTGAGCCAGGATGGACAGCCCCCTGAGGCTGCCTGGGTTTACCACAGGACAACACGCTGCACAAGAGAACTGCAAGGTGGCCCACATAGGCAACAAGATGTCTGATGGAGCCAACCTACTCTCCCAAAGGTACAGGACAGATTAGGGTACATTCTGAGCTAAGAATTTGCAAGGACAGCTGGGTGACATTAGAATCACTCCTCATGGGAAGTCTACTAAATCCAAAGCCAGGAGTATGGAAAATGAGCCAAAGATCCATTTCCTTAAAGTAATCGCTACGTGCAACTCCCCAGGGCTTTTGATATTTTAGGGTCCAGAAAAGAGGGACTGACACAATTTATAAAAAATTATAAGACCATAAATAAAAGAAAAAGAAGGAAGCACCCTGAAAGTACGCATTGAACTTTTCCTGAAGAGGGGAGGAGCGATGGGGAGGAGCCCTTGGAGGGCTCCCGAGGTGGCCAGCGAGGGCCGGGCTCCTGTGAGGGTATTCAGCTATACATGTGTCTTAGAAAGCTTTCTTGTTGATGTTTGTACTATATATCATTCATTCCGACAATAATAGTAAGAGCGCAAGCTCTCTCCTCCAAGCTCTAAGTACTTGCAAAATGTCCCAATCATGCACCTGAGGACCCAGACACTTGGGGAGCTGCTGCCCAGTTCATATGAGTAGACGAAGATGTATGAATTGAGAAGGTGCTTGGGAGCTTTCTGGTAGTGTCTGCCCTTTAACTCTGCTACAGAATCTATGATCTAATGTCTCTTCACATGGGACAGCCCAGTCCAAGAACCAGGCTGGGATGGGACAAGGCTGGGCTGAGAGATCCATCTCTCAGAGCTCTGCTCCTCTGGCACATCAAGCCAATGCCCACCCATGCCAGCTTGCTGCCCAAAGCCCCAGCAGCGTGCCTCCTCCTAATGGTCTCAGCACAGGAGGTCATTACCAGGACCCTGAGGGCAGCAGGCCTGAATGCCACAGCATTTGCACTGTCCAAAGACAGAAAGGGAATGGTGTGGCACAGCAGACTTGGGGCTCCCAGAGGCAAGGCTGCCCTCACCGTCAGTGGCCTGCAGGCTGTACGTCAGGCCCAGCGCTAAGTAGCCTTTAGCTTTGAACTCAGACGTCTTCTCTCCCGCATCCACAACAGTTTTGGCAAAATTTTCAGCCTCTTCCAACTGAAAAATAAGACAAGTTAAAAACAACAGCCCTCTCCATCCCCAAGGAATTTCTAGCATCAATTCCTGAGACCGCTCCCTGCCAAAGCAGGAAGGATTTTTGAGGAGTGAACTTTAAAAGAACATCTGGGTCTCAAGGGCCACTTGTTAGGACCGAGCCTCTTAACTCTCCTTGGGACACCCACCTTGGTTATGGCTTTGGCTTGGCCCAAACCTGGGTATTGTGGATATTTGGAGATTGGAGTCATACATGGCAGAACTTTGTCTTTCTGCCTTTCAAATAAATAAAATTTTTTTTTAAAGAAAATACATTTGTTTTAGAAACATAGAGGTTAGACAGGCTAAGGTAATAAAGAAAAGTGGCTGGATGGCAGAGACCTAAGTATTTGGGTTATCTTCTGCCATATTCCTAGGCATATTAGCAAGGAGCTGAATCAGAAGCAGAGCAGCCAAGGCTTAAGCTGACAGTCCAGTAAGTGTGGGGTGGGAGAGCAAGACCTGAGGAGCCCAGGGGCAGATGGTCAGGGGCCCGGAGCAGCCTGGTCTCAGTGGAGCTGATGGATCACCATCACTATCTCCCCACACCTTGGTGTTACAGAGGTGGGCATTTGCTCTGACTCACCCAGTGCAGGGAACCCATGCACAGCTTGGCAGCGAGCAGCGGGATCGTGGCATCGTCCGGCTTTAGGCGGATGCACTCTTTCAGCACCTTCACAGCTCGGGCAGACTTGACAAGAAGAGAGGATGTCTGTGAAACTCAAAATTGCCCACAGAACCAAGTGCTAGTGCCTTCCCAGAGGTGTGAGTGGGCAGGTGCCTTTTGAGTAAGGTTTCCCAACCATGAGCCCAACCAAGCAGGCATCTAGGAACAGAGATGACCAGAGCGTGGGACTTCCAAGTCATTGAATCAAACAAGTAGAGGTGCCCCTGGGCATTGCCCTAACATTGCCCTTTTCATGTGTAGCCATTGAACAAATGAGAAAAAATAGCGGTTGCTTCCGTTGCCCTAAAAAATAAGACATCTATTTGGGTTCCCAGCCCACAATTCCAACCAACGTCATATATGACCCAATACATTTTATTGTCAACTATAATAAAAGTATTTTCTCTTCTAGGAACACATTGATATTTACAAATGAGTGAATGGCCAGTGTGAAAACCAAGCTTAAGATTAGGCCAAGACAAATCACAGTGGCTAAAAAACAGCAACTGCTTCAGAATTTTTCTTCTTAGTGACGTGTCTGTCTCAGCCCCTTAGATAATTAAACTGAATGACTTGTTAAGAAAGTTCTGCCAAAGTGCCATAAGAGAGTCACCAACAGGAGGTTAGATTGCCACATGGCACTGTACCATTTCATGAAATCCAAAGACATAGCCACAGGCATAAGGGACTATCCATCACGAGGGCCACTTACTTTTCCTGCAGCCATCAATGAGAGGGCAAACTGGTACCAGAGGTGGAACTCCTCAAAGGCAAACTTCATGGCTCTTTCTAAGCACTGGTTGGGAAAGAAAAACACAGACATCTGAGAACTGGCTCAAAGGGATGAGTTTGTGTTTAGGTCTGTACACACAGAGGGAAATCTTACAAAACCTGCTGCCCTTGAATGATTACCCTGTAACCTTCCATCTAGTACCTCCTGAGGAATCCACAATATGGACGACGCACCATGCCCAAGGCCAGACAACCCACGACCCACCAAACCCAGTCCCTGATCTCCCATGGCTCTGGTCTAGTCCTGGGAGGGAGGGAGGCACAGAGCAACTCAACTACAGGCCAAAGGTGACAGGAGGTTCAAGGATGCGACATGGAAAGTACTGTGGAAGTAATCATGGGAATTGGGAATGGCACCCAGGGAGAACAGAAACAGAGCTGGACCTGGCTGACAAGAAGGAAAGGGATGCAGTTCCTGTGTTAAAATGGCATTTGGGGCCGACAGGCGGCACAGGACTTGGAGGCACAGGGGAGCATGCCTTCACTTGGCTCTGACTTGGCCACAGCAAGTGATGTGGCATAAGACCTGCTGGGGCACCCGCAGGAGCTGGTGTCAGGCTAGAGGGCATAAGTGGGGCCATGTTCCAGGGGTCACTGCCTTCACCCCTCCTCCCCACCCTCTGCCCTCACCTATCCCATGGTGAGACACCACTCAGGGCAGAAACCATGGCTTCTCTGTCCCCGAGGGCTAGCACTGAGTCGGTCTTTCTTTAGCTGGGAGGAATGATAATTATTGACAGTTTGCCTGACAAACCAGAGGCACTCAGCAGCTGAGGCCGGCCGTGCGGAATCAGACACTATAAATAAGGGTCCATCCTAGTTCTTTGCATGCCAGAGGATCACACTCATTATCCCACAGGGGTAAGCCACAGGAAGTGTCCCCACTCTACCACCCTGGCCTGCAGGAGAGTACCAGAGAATGGTCCCTGCCCTGGCCAACAGCGAGATCAGCCCATGGCAAGGCAGGAGAGCATGCAGAAAGCACCCAATTGGGTACCACAAGGGAAAGAACTCCGCCATTTTGGCTGCTATGAACCCTCACACTTCCTGTTTGAGAAATGATCCTTCCTTTTCCAGATCACTGCCTCACTTTAGTAAAGGATTCAGTCACCCCAGAAGAGAGGCACAATCCCACATAACTGGACTAGCATGCATGCTTCTTGCTTGTTTCTTCCACATGTTCCTGGGGACCACTGCCTCTGTAGCCATGATGTCAGTGTCCACTTTGGCAGCTTAATTTGCTGTGCCACAGTGCTGACCCAGGGGCCTGTATACTTTCCTTTCTTCCTTCCTTAAAGATTTTATTTATTTTTTATTGGAAAAGCAGATTTACAGAGAGGAGAGAGAGAATGAGAGAGAGAGAGAATCTTCTGTCTGCTGGTTTGCTGGTTCACTCCTCAAATGGCTGCATTGGCAGGAACTGAGCCAATCGGAAGCCAGGAGCCAGGAGCTTCCTCTGGGTCTCCAACATGAGTGCAGCATCCCAAGGCTTTGGGCTGTCCTCTGCTGCTTTCCCAGGCCATAAGCAGGGAAACTGGTCATAAGCTGATGGGAACTGGAGCAACTGGGACATGAAATGGTGCCCATTCAGGATCCTGGTGCACTCAAGGCAAGGATTTAGCCATTGAGCCACCACGCTGCCCCCCCCTTCCCCCGCGCTCGAAGCCTTTCTTTGGGCTCCCAGGATATTGAGACACAGTGACACCAGCTGGCTTTGAACAAGTGCGCAGGTGGCTCCCCTCCCCCAGGTCTCCCAAAACATCAGGAGGATTTATGCCTGCAAATGACTCAAGTCAGCTGTCCCACAATTCAAAAGGAGATGTCTCCCCCACCTTCACGTTTTCACCAAAGATAAAGGGATCTCTAGCTTCTCACCAGGGGTGCTTTCAACCCAGCTCACTGCCCCAACATGGGTTGTTTGCTCGCCACAATTCCTTTTAGCTGCCCTTCTTAAGAACCCCAAGTCCGGACCCAGCACAATGGCTCAGTGACTAAATCCCTGCCTTGCACACACTGGAATCCCATGTGGGGGCCAGTTTGTGTTCCAGTTGCTCCACTTCCCTTCTAGCTCCCTGCTTGTGGCCTGGGAAAGCAGTAGAGGATGGCCCAAAGCCTTGGAGCCATGCACTAACACGGGAGACCTGGAAGAAGCTCCTGGTTTCAGATCAGCTCAGTTCTTGTCATTGTGGCCAGTTGGGGAATGAACCAGTGGACTGAAGATCTTTCTCTCTATATCTCCTCTCTGTTAATCTGCCTTTCCAATAAAAATAAATTAATCTTAAAAAAAGGACCCCAAGTACTTTCTGTATGTGTCAAGAGTCACAATGTCCAGTTTTAAGGTTGTGGGAAGGTTGGACAAAGAACATTAGCACACACAGTTAAGCAAAATGAGCGCATCCTCAGGAGGACAATGGTTCAAGTAAAGAAAAGGTACTTTGCTGAGATGGCTGTGTTGTGGGGCATGGAAGCGGGCAAGAGGCAGTTGGGTCACCAGGTCAGCAGAGCGGAGCCCAGTCATGGGCATCCCAGGCTTAGTCCAGGCTCCTCACACCCCAGTTCCTTGGGCAAGTATAGTAATGCCTGGAAACCACTCAGCAGCGTGTCTGGTGCAGACTGAATGAGCAAACATAGCTAGATGTTGACAATGCAGCTCTTGCAGAATCTGACTGAGAGGGGGCAGAGGTGCCAGCGCATGGCAAAAGGGGAGGAGGGGACGAGGGTGAGGTCCTGATCCCTGTTCACTTCTGCTGTCTGAGGGCACTGTGGGCCCAAGAAGGGAGGGGGGATGATCCACAGCTCAAATCCCTGAGTCACCCACACTAAACAGCAGGTGACATCTCTGACTCATCTCCCTCGCGAGACGAGACGACGGATTTGGTAGCAGCATTATCTCTACCAGGAAGCTAGGTCCACTCGCTGTAACCACGCGATGCCACAGCTACTTGGTAGGGCAATAATTGGACCCCAAATGGCATCCTCATCACTTGAGTGGCAGTCAAAATGCCCCCTGTGAAAACTTGCTTCCTTGTGAAGTGTTTCAGTCTCTTTTTCCAGCCCCCTCATAAGCAGCCATCACTTAGGGCGCCAGGAACAAGAGCCTGTTCCGGCACAAGAAAGCGACTCTGTAATCACCTGCGTGGGCGCTTGGAGCAGCCTAGCGCCCGGTGCGTGGAAGCGACAGCTCTACAATACCTCAGGGGCTGAACTGCCAGAGTTGTTTTTGGAACTTTGGAGTGAGATTCGGCCCTCAAGACCCACGGGGAAAGGGGTAGAAATAACTAGAGCCTCTCCCATGCTGCCAGCAGCTCAGGCCTCAAACCCCACATGTCTAGAGGAGAGCAAGTGACATAGTGGACTGGCTCCGCTCTTCACCTGGGGGACAGTGTCATCGCATCCTGGAAGGACTCTAGACCCTTCAAGAAAGTCTGTGCCCTGACATCACAGCACCTGGAGTTGGATGTGAATCCTGTAGCTGTGGAACATTGGTTTTCTTTAAGTGCAACATGGTGTGTGGGTCGCAGCTCCCCGCTTAGCTTTTCAGCAATGGAAGCTGTCCATCTCAGACCATCATCCCCGGCCTACACAAGGACCAGAACACAGTGAGCTGTCCCAGGCCCATCCTGACTTGACGGGTATGGAGATGGAGACCCAGAGAGTGGAGATGTGTCCCCCAGAGCAGACCTAGGTCTGTGAAGCTCTAAACTCTGATTTTTTAATCTGCTAAAAACAAAAGCACAAATCAAAGTGGAGCTGGAGAGACACACTTTACAGGGTTGGAGTACATGCAAGATTCCTCAGCCACCTCCTGCCACCGAGTTGAGAGCAGACACACACCACGTCAAAGCCTGCTCAAGTTTCCTCTCCTCGTATTGGAACTGAAACAGAGCACACTCCACACCCTTGACCTCGACACCATGCCCCTTCCCTTTTCTCTTTCTTGCTTTAAAACAGCCAAGACTACTTCAAAAAGAGGAGTTGCAGGGCTTCAAGGCTCCGGTAAATGCTTAAATTAAAAAATCGTATTGCCTCTGGTCATGGTGGAAGGAGCAGAGTGGGCTGTTCCTCAAAGGTCACAGATTGTATTATAGAAGCTGGCCACCAGACGTCATCTGCCCACCCCATTTCTTCTCACACTATCTGCAGGAACCTGACTTTGTCCATAGAGTGAGAAAAGGGTCTTCCGTGTCCTGCTCAAAATAAAACTGCACCTGTTGCTTGGCTGAAAAATGCACTAACTCCAAGATGTGGGCATTCCATTACTATCCCTCCCCTTCCTCAAGCACCTTCCACCTTTGGTCAGTGTCTTTCTATCCTCTCCCCTTTGCCCATGCTATAGCTTCCCAGAGCAAGGACTATGGAGAGAAGGAAGGATCTGAGAGTTAGACACACCAGCAGTTTGTTTGCACAAAACACACCGGCACATACTAAATGCCTGAAGGAGAAACAGTATGGATCGGGTGAGCAAGGAGGGCACAGGAGATGGTGGCCAACCAGAACAGACCAGGGCTGGGGCACTACACCATGACCTGAGGGCCTCATCTAATCTGCTGCCTGCTTTCGTAGAGCCAACAAGCTGTTAATCATTCTTAGGGCATTCGATGGCTATCAAGATGGTGGGAGGAGACATACTGACTTTGAACCAAATGTCATCCCCTACACCCTGTGAACTCATTCTTCACGCAACAAATGTGCTCCTATGTTGAATTTTATTAATAAGGCCTTTGTGAATATTTGCTGTTTACCATGTCTTCGATCTTACTTCTGGGCCTTCCAAGCATTAAAATATTTATTACCTGGCCTTTTGTGGGAAAGTTTTGCTGAGCTCTGGACCCAGTGAGGGGGAAAATTTATGCTGGAAAAAATTGACAACATGACAGTTGTCTTCAGAAGTTTGAAGGCCATTACTGAGGACCCACTGGATTGTTCTTTTGCTCCAAAGAGACATTTTTCAGATTTAGTCTTTCCCACTACCAAAGAGGGATGTGCTGCAAGTGAAGAGCCGTGGTGGCCACTTTATACCCATGAGGATTGCTGGGCTTTGTACTGAGAGTGGTCAAGTATCTTTCCAAAGTCTCCTATCAAGGAAAGAGTAGAGCCAACACTGGAACCTGAATGTGTTCAACTCCAAAGCTGAGACTGTTCATTATGCAATGAATGCCTCCTTAAGGTCAGGGATCATCTACTAGGAACATTCCAGAAAGACTATGGACACTTCTCCCAATAGTAACATGATCTCCTCCTAATGCTTACAGGAATCCTTGCTGGTAGGTCCCAATAAGCCCAATGCTTTCTGCATAAGAGGAATAAGTTTGGAGACTCAGTGAAGGAATCTGCTCGAGTCCACCATGCGTTATTAACATGAAAAGCAGCAAAACTCAGAAGCAAACTCAGGTCAGATGTTAAAACACAAGGCAACATTAATGTGACAATGCTATCCAACACAAGCTAGGAGATTCAGTGCAACCACCATGAAAATTCCAACAATCTATTTTCCCTCCGAAAGAAAAGCCGATCCTCAAATTTATAAAGAATTAAAAGAGGCCTCAAATAGCCACATAATCTTGAAAAAGGACAAAGAGGATTCATGGTACCTTGTTTCAAAGCACACCACAAAGCTACAGAAGTAACAGTACAGTATTACATAAGGATAAACATACAGGCAATGAAACAGAATTAACACTCCAAGAAAAAAAATTCATGCAGGTTTGGTCAATTTAGTTTACAAGGGTGTCAAGTCCATTCTATAGGGAAAAGAATAGCTTCTTCAACAAAAGGTGTTGGTACAATTCTACTTCCACATAGACAAGAGTAAAGTTGGATCCATACTTCATATATGAAAATTAATTCAAATGGATCCATAGCTTAAGTACTCACATAGGAGCAAAACTCTGTCTCTTTCTGTAACTCTGTCTTTCAAATAATAAATAAATCTTAAATTTAAAAAAAGATGCCATCAACATCCCATATTGGAATGCTGGTTCGAGGCCCAGCTAATCCACCTCTAATCCAGCTTATTGATAATACAACCTGAAAAGCAGCAGGCGATGGCTCAAGTGCTTGGGCCCCTACCCCCAGGTGGGAGTCCCAGATGGAGTCCTGGATCCTAGCTTCCACCTGCTGCAGGTAGTTGGAGAGTTATCTAATGGATGGATGATCTCACTCTGTTTTTCTGCCTTCCAAGTAAAAGGAAACAAAAATATATAAATACAGTTTCTTAAGTCAACAGACAACTTATCCATACAATGGCAGGAAATATTTGTAAGTCATATATCTCACAAGATTTATTATCTACAATAAATAAAAAACTGTAAGTCAACAACAAAAAGACAACTCCACTTAAAATGAACAAAGGAGTTGGATAAACAAAATGTGGCACATATGTACGATGAATTGTTCAGCTCTGAAAGGAGAGAAGTAGTAAGATATGCTATCAGATGTATCATCACCACATGAGCAAACCCTAGAAACATTAGGCTGAATGAATCAAGTCAGATATAGGAGGGTATAAGTCTCACATGATTCCATTGACATGGAGTTCTAGGCATGGGCAGATCCACAGAAACAGAAGGAAGAGGCTATGAGGAGCTGAGGGAAAGGAGAGTACGGGTGTTACTGCCTCTCAGGCACCGAGTTCCTTTTTGGGGTGATGGAAAAGTCTAGAGACAGTGATGACTGCACAACAGTGGATGTAATAAATGCCATGGAATTGTACATTTTAAAAAAGGTTGAAAAGGGATTTTTAAAAAAAGCAAAAATAAAATCTGAGTTAAACATTTAGATAGAACCAAACTACTTTTCAGGTTGTAAACCACTCCTCTTCCTCCCTCAACTATTGACATTTTCACTGAAGGCCACAGGAAGAATTGAGGAGCTGCCTGCAGGGCAAGGCTTCCCCCACAGTGGGAGTGGGGATGCTAGTGGCCACGTGAGGGCTGACAGTCTCCCGAGCAGGCTGGCACATAGGAGAGATGGCCGTGGCCCCTCCAGGGCCGATGGGCAGAGCTGGGTCAGGGGTGGGATTAGCCCAAGGGTTCTGCCCTTAGCTGGGTCTGTTCTTCCTCCATCAATTCCCATGAAATGTACTTTTGATCCTTGGGCCTGTCTGGGGAAGATAGGCGTGTGCACCTTTGGGGACAGGTGAAGTTTCCAGAAGGGATGAGGAGAGTGGGCACAGGCTTGAATGCTTGGGCGCAGCCAGGGTCACACTGCGCATCCCCTCTACCTCAGTTTCTCACAAGTCTGTGGCTGTCCCTCGCACCCACCAATGCCTTTTAGGGACCTTGGCCGTGCAAGGCAGGCTGTAGGAGAGGCCCAACTACAAACCTGTGAGGCATATACTATGCTTCACAACAGCCCCCTGTTTAGCCATTAAGTTAGAGAGGCCCAACCAGCAGCCAGACTGCTGTATCCCCAGAACTGCCATGGTACTAAGATTCACCATAAACCAAGGGACATGAGCTCAAGTGGAAAGATAAAAACACTCCTTCCAGGTAGGGACACACCACACACACACTCACACTTCATCAAGGGCCCCATAATACACTGCCAAAATGAAGCCCCATATACTCAGATTCGAAAAACAAATCCCCTTAGCTGCCTGGCTTCATGCTTAAAAGCAGAATAAGCAATGCTTGCTGCATTACTTTTAATAGTGTAGGTTGTCATGGCAACTAGTGCTGCAGCTACTGTTTAAAATTGAAGGAGAAAAAAAAATGTTTCTTCCTACACAAACCTTTCAAGAGGGCTCACAATTAGTCTTAAAAAAAAAAAAGACATGAAAGCTTCTAGCTTTGGGGATACAGTAAACACTGCGCTTAGCTCTAAACCCGCCAGTACAGGGCTGCGAGAAGCTGCAGGATGGCACCTCCTCACCTGGGACCTGGCTCAACAGGTGCCCTGAAGAAATGAAGACCTGATGTGTGCAGGCACCACATGGTCAGGCTCAAGGTGGGACAGTAGCCCCATGTCATGAGTAGGCGGGCAGTAGGGTGACTGCACAGGGCTGCCACCACACAGGCCCCTGCCTTGGTGGTCTGAGGCCAGCAGGGAGAAGACACACTGGCTGTGGCAGCAGCAGCAGAGGCACCCTGCTGTGGCCCAGGGCAAGCCATGGAGGGAAGGGAACTGTGCAGTGAGTGCAGACAAGAGGAGGGAAGGAGGGGCTGGGACAGGGCAAACCTGGAGGGTTTTCCACCAGGAAGTGTCAATGGCATAAAGGAGACCACCTGGGAGGAAGACAGACAGGAGCTGCTCTCGGAAGATCAGCCACCAGGCGACCTGGCTGGGTCACATCAGCAGGGCACACACAGCACAGCGTGGCTTTGGGGCTGTGGCACGCCAGCCTGGCCTCAGGCTCTCTTTGCTGCTGTTCCTCTGAGTGAGCCCAGGGTTCCTGCTCCTGAAGGCCTACCACCCTTGCACCTTTGCAAGCCAGATGAGGGTGTCTCTCCCCCTTACTTGTGGGAGATATGGTCCCAGGCCCCCCCATGGATGTTTGAAAACACAGAGAGTACCAAGCCCTGTACTTAACTGTATTTTTTCCTACACACTCTGAGATGTTAGCACAGGGCACCAGAGCTCATGTCCCTTCCTGGCTTATGCCCAGTATCCTTCTGTGCTTTGCTACTCTTGTGCTTTGTGGCTGTTATTATGCTAAATAAGGGTCATTTGAACACAGGCACTGAAATAGACCCTGATACCAAGATAGCTACCAAGGGACTACCAGGCAGGCCATGTATACAGCATGGACATGCTGGGCAAACAGATGATTCATGTCCTCGGTGGTACAGTATGAGTCCATCACACCACTCAGAATAACATTCAACTGAAAACTATGAATTGTTTACTTCTGAAATTTTCCATTTATTATTTTTCAACCAAAATGTGCTTATTACACATACAGGTATTACTGAAGGCAGAAGAAAAGCACCTCAGGATAGCTGATTTCTTAAGTATCTTCTGCTCGCCTGCCTACTCTTGTATATACTATTTGATTCTTCCAGCAGCATACATGACAGCTGCATAGCAGCAGAGGGGTAACAAAGCCAACTCCATTATGGGAGGCAAGGTGAAACAGCGCAGATTGCAGGGGAAAAGAAGGAGAGCCATTGAGAGCCTCTGCATGTCGAGGTGACACGCTCGTCACTGGGCTTAGAAAAGATGGCCTGGTGACAGCATGGGAGATGAGGACGGGAAACTTACTGTGCCACCACGACCAGTGATGACAACAGCCCCCGCAAACATGGCTGGGGCCCACAGGGGGTGACACAGGAAGTTGAAAATCCACTTGCCCTCATGGCAGCACCATTCACACCAGCCAAAATGGGAAGAATCCAATCGTCAATCAATGGATGATGGACAAATTATGATCCATCCACACGGCAGAATGTCAGTGCTCCAACTCATGCAAATTATGTTAAGTGAGCGAAGCCAGATACAGAAGGTCACACATGGGATAATTCTGTTTATGTGAAGTATCCCAAGCTGATAAATCCAGAGGCAGAGAGAGTAGAGCAGCAGTGGGCATAGGACAGAGGGGTGGAAAGGATGCAGGGTGGCAGCCTAGTGGCATGGGCTTTCCTGGTAGGAAAGAAAACATGTGGGAATTAGCCATGATGGTCGCACAACAGTGTGGATGCACTAAATGCGACTCCGTCAGATCCTTTAAGAAACGTAGAAGAATTTTATTTCAATTAATAAAACAAATCCAAATGTACAGATCTCATTGTAATGTTCTGAAGAACCAGAAGGGCAGATGAGGGAACACACCCTGGATGAATTCAAGAGAAGCCCGGTCTCTGAGGACAGGAGGCAAGCAGGACACATATGTGGCCCAGCGATGAGGGAGAAAGAGCCGGTTGCATTCAGCAGGGGGTGGACCAGCCCCATCTGTGGCAGCTGAGTCTCACAGGGAGGGACCAGGTGGTCTCGAGACACCATACGCCTTCGTCAGGGACAGCATGGGGACCAAATGTTTGCCAGGGCAGCAGGAAGAGCTGAAACTGAGTTCTCTGATGCTCTCTTGACGGCCACGTGGCCTGTGCAGTGCGTGCCCCAGGCACAGTCCCCTGCCACAGGGATCATACCTTTCCCCTTGGCTATTTCCCTGGCTTACACAGCAGGCCCTGGCACCAAGCTGATAACAGGATCTGCAAGTGCTCAAAAAACACTGTCCATTTGATGCATCTTAGCACCAGGCTTGTGTTTTAGTAGATGAAACACAGATATGATACAAAAATCCAAGAGGTTCCATTTTTCTATCCCAACACCTTCCAGGCAAGCTTTGGCTTAAATGTGACTGGGGGCAACGAAGGAGAAATTCGGAATGCAAAGGTTCTAGCAGCCCAGCTGCCCAGGGGCATGGTGTCAGGGCACAGCTGCCACAAGATGGAAGTTGCAGGGATATTAAGAGGAAAGGTATCTGGGTGAAAACACTGCCTGGGTATTTAGGCCAGGAGGAGGCACACGCCACTGAGCTGTTGGCTGGCAGAGGAATGTTGCCAAGGTGACAGCCGTCCCCCTGGAACCATCCAAGGAATGATGAGTAGCCCAGGGCAGCGGCATCTAGCCTGCCAGCCGAGCTGGCCGCCAGGGGTTCCTCACACCTGTTTTGGACACAGGCAGCCTTCGAGCCAGGCAGGGGTGAGAGGAACAGACACACATAGCCCAGTCTACCAATGGCCCACGGTGGTGTCGAGTGGTCTGTCCAGAGGTAACAAGCTTACCCCAAAGGAACTCGACTGTGAGCTGGGTGGGACTGTCCCCACCACGTCTGACTCAGGGAATATATCAGCTGACCAGGGGTAGGGACCTGGGACAGTAGGCACCTGGAAAGGGTTTGAACCGTTGCACCATGAATAACATGGGCCACCCCCAGTCCCAGGCTGGGAGCATCAGGGCACAGATTTAAACAGCCGGTTATGAGGCTGGCTAGCCAGTGCCCTATAGAGTCACCAAGCAAAGACTCGCAAACAGATGCATACCACACAGGTTCATCTGTTCGCCAAGGCTCCTCCTGAGTGGCGAGGCCCTGGCAGGCGGGGGTGCATTGGCAGGTTGGGCCCTTATCTGATTTCAGTCACTCTGTTACTGTATTCTGTTACCCATCCTCATGCCCAGAGGCTGTTGCAATGGGCACAAATTTAGAAAGAGATAAATCACATGGAAAAGTTCATTTTCACAAAGTTAAACTCTCTCTCTCTAATCTCTAGCTTTTTCTTTGGTTCAAAGATAAAATGATCTCAGTTGTTTATTTAGCCTCACCACAGCAGAATCTGCCATTCTGGGCAGTGACTCAATCATACAGCGTGACTGATGCCTGAGACTAACCAGCAGCTCCTGACGTCAGGCGACTGCCAAGCTTCTGTCCTGTGTCTCTTGGGAGCCGAACGAATGGGCAGGCAACACTGGGCACAGAGGCTGCAATCGACTACAGTTCCTTCTGAACAAGTTCAAGATTCTGGTTTGTAATTCCAGCTCCTAAGTCAGTGTTCATCTGATAGACCCACCGCTGCCTGAAGCTACCAAGTTGCTTGGAGTCACTCACGCCTGATAGCCCAGACAGCCCCTGGCTTCAAAGGACGTTCACATCACAGGTGGGAGGATCTCATCTGGATGGAAATTACCCCAAAAGAGAAGGGGTTTGGAAAATGTCTGCTTGGCTCACACACAAACCCATGGTTGGTTGCATCATAGACCACTTGCAGTAAGAGATGGATGGATTATCAACTCCACTACCAGTCATCCAGCTCAATTCCCATCTGCCAGAGTGTAATGACTTGCCCAAAGTTGTATGTTTTCCAGGAACAGGAGGGGTACAGGACCTGGCAGTGCAGCTCTTCCCTGAGGTTAACCCGCCATCACCCCGCACCCAACCAGGCAGATGGTGGTGGCTGTACCTCCGACAGCATCTCATACTGGCCTCTTCTTCCAAGAGCGATGGTCAGCAAGTCGTAGACCACGGATGCGCTCTGCAGGCTGATGAGGCGGTCGCTCTTGTGTTCGGGGATCCTGCTCAGCACAGCATCCCGGTTGGCCTGGACACAATGGGGAAGAGAGAAGCAGGTGGTGAGCCAGTCCAGGCCTGCAGCCACCACTGTATGGCAAAATAGTCACCTGGGCCCTCCTGCCCCTACCAGTCTGTTGAGGGTTGCAGACTAGGGCAGGAGCAACTACTGGGCCTGGCATCTCGGGTCTCTTATCTAAAGTCCTGTGAGCATGCCAGCACAGAGCCTTTGTGGTTTGAACCACATGTGGACATCCTGGAGGTGTGATCTGTTGGCAGGTATTTGGTAGAAGCTTTGGAAGCTGAGAAAGAAGGGCAAGCTTCCCTGGGTTGGGCTTCACAGCAATGACTCCAAGGAGCCCTGCTGCATCCCCTTGTGGGGAGTGGGGAAACCCCCTACCCTGTACCTCCCATCGCCTAGGCCCTGTGGCCCTGACATCCCTTCCCGGCAGCCAGGCCCCTCATGGTCACAGAGATGGAGCACTCTCCTACTCCTCTCTCCCCCCTCTATTCTCACATTCCCATGTGACAGTGTCAGTGGGACAGAGAGCAGAGGCTGACTCCAGCTGGTTCAGGGAAGCGCAAAACAGATGTGGAAGAGACTAGCAGAAGCAAGCAGGTGACCTCTCAGGATTACTGTGGCGGGCTCCCAAGAGCACCCTTCTGACCCCATAGCTCTGCTGCCCAGCACAGAAGGACATGAGGCTTACCCCAACTGAGGAATCCCATCAGTCCAGAGATCAATACTCTTGACAGCAGCTTGCTCTCACTCTTTCTGAAATTCAAGGCCTTGACAGATTCCCTGGAGCAGCATATGCAGTAGAGACACTGCTGCTAGCTCACTGTTCTTTTTTTCCCCTCACAGAATTCAGCATCCATTTCTGATTTTACCTGCTTCGTCCTCCCTGCTGGGTGGCACAAAACCCCAGATGCATCTGTCCCTAGAAGCAGGGCAAGGACTCTGCCATCTTTCCTGTGAATGTGGCCCTGTGAGGTCCCCAGGTCACTTGTCCATCTTCCCCATCTGCCATCAGGAAGGTCACCTAAACACCCACCTTCCCTCTCGCTTTCGTTGTGTGCATGTATGAGTCCCCAGGCATATGCTTTTAGCTGCCCGTCCTTTCTTCCCAAAGTCATCCCTCTTAAATGTCAAAAACAAATGATAACATATAAGACAGGCAACTTCCTACAAAGTGAGTCATCTCTTAGAGCGACAAGGCTGCTTTTGGAGATTTTATTCTAAGTTTCTCTTGTTGAATGTCTTCGGAGCCCAACAAAAGACTCTGAAGGAAACACAGCCTGCCACAAATGGCCTCATTTTAGTTATTTGCTATAAATGTTCCACACTGAGACCAATGCCTGCAAGAGAACATGACAACAAACACCCAAAATACTATTCAGGAGAGTTTCAAGTTACAGGAAACTTTTCCCTTTTCTATATTATTAGAGAAAGTATGAGTTATCTTATGGCTAAAAACAAAACAATAATACAGCCCCTAAACCAGATCCTCAAGCAACAAATATCCTAAAATATTGTTTGGGTGGTGGTTGTGCAAGTATAATCCTGGCAATCGCTCTCCAGTGGAAAACCACTTTGCTGTGTGGTGAGGCAGCATTTCACACAACTCCAAATGCTCTCTTACAGGGAAACTGGGCAAACGAAGGCTTCTAGGGTAATGCCAGAGCAAATGAAGAATGCCATTTTCACAGACATCCCAAAACACAACTCTCAATTCAGTTCTGAAACCAAGCAAGTCATTTTCTATCTTAAAAAAAAAAATCAAGGAGGGCCTGGCAATGATAGCCCAGCAGCTAACGTCTTCACTTTGCATGCATGTGCCAGGATCCCATATGGGAGCCAGTTCATATCCCAGCAATCCCACTTCCCATCCAGCTCCTTGTTTGTGGCCTGGGAAAGCAGTCGAGGATGGCCCATCGTGTACCCATGTGGGAGACCCGGAAAGAAGCTCCTGACTCCTGGTTTTGGATTGGCTCAGCACCAGCCATTGCAACCACTTGGGGAATGAATCAGTGGATGGAAGATCTTCCTCTCTGTCTCTCTTCTTCTCTGTATGTCTGGATTTCCAATAAAAATAAATCTTTAAAAATAACCAAGCAGCCAGAGAAAAAGGGCTATTTAAAGATCAGCAAATTTTGATTTCTGACTATGATTATGAAATGACATGTACAACCAATGAGAACACAACCAGTTTGGCTGGAAACGAGTTCCTTGCATTTATGGATAATACCATTGGGTTTTGTCATCCCTCAAGAGATCTTTCTGAAATGAAATACCAAGAAGTCAAATTAGAATGTCTTAAAGTAATCTCACACCCTTTGAGATTATTAGCATCCACCATTTCAGCTAAGGAGAGAGGAAATTATATCATTCCAAAGACATGCCTACTGTACTGGAAGTGTTTTAGAGATGGGGCCTCATTTTCCAAGTTCTAGATGGGCACACATGATCTGACAACAGAACACAAAGCTTCCACTTAGAGTTGTCCAGGTTTGTCTAATTATCAGAATTTTGTTCTTTTACCACTAAGTCTGTTCATTGGAAACAACCCACCAAGTTATGCAGTCTGGCTTGGGACCAGGACGGTCTGCTTGGAGGCCCACCTGAGCTGCCCCCTTCCACAAATTGGTGGCAACATGGGACAAACTTGCTTACTTGAACAAGTGACCAATGGCCACCGAGGGCCAGCCTGATCACCTGGGGGGTCTTCCCTGGGTACCTATACCCAGGTAGAGCAGGGAACATAAAAAATACCATCCACGGTGAGCAACTGACAGGGAAAGATGAGACCCAGGAGGAATCTGTCTCCTGGAGAGGAAGTGAGGCCAATGACGTCAAAGAGCTTCCAAATAAAAAGCAGCAGTAACCCAAGCAGCCCGGCTCCCATAAACATCTCCAGGCCATGCTGCACAGCAAGAAAACCCAAGGTTTCTAGCGGAGGAGAGAGCTGTCCTCCCAGGTGGGGCCCTCCTCCTTCTTGCGCCCTCTGCTCTCAGCACATTCATTCTTGGGCCCCATTTTGACGTCCTTTTCACATCTCCAACAGGCCAGTATGTGTGGGGAGAAGAAGGGACACATTTTGTCTTGCTTTAGCTACAGTTCCTTTCCTCCCTGCCTGGCTGGTGGGGTCAGAGTGATGGGTTCAGTGCTTGGCCTCAGGGTCCTGCTCCGACAAGGACCCTGTGGCTGCCCTTCTCACGTGCTCCATGTACACAGGCCTTCTGTAAAAAAAACCTTTTTTTCCCCTTAAAGCTGAGATGTTATGAAAGAACAGTTCTTGCTGCGAAAGGTTTTAACACTGTTACACAGATGCCACTTGTGAAGGTTTTGAGCCAGAGCTATGAGGCCTAGAGCCAAACAGAGCAGAAGCCCAGTTAATAATGAGTGATGCAGTTCTAGAAATGAATTTTGATATCCTGGCCAAACATTTAAGAAAAGCTTCCCAGGAGTCTGATAGTGTGGAAAAAACTCTCACCACCCAGCCAATGTCACCATTTTCCCAAAGAAACACGTGAGAAAAGATTCTAAAACAACTAATCCCCAGTGGCAGGATTACATGGCAGTCAGTCAAGAGTTAGGGGTAGGGTTAGGGTTTGGGGTTAGGATTGGGGTTTGGGTTAGAGTTAGGATTAGCAGGTTAGGGTTGGGGTTAGACTATGGCTTAGGGTTGGGATTAGGGTTTAAGATTTAGGGATGGAGTTAGGGCTACACTTGGAGTTGGGGTTGAGGTTAGGGTTAAGTTTGGGGTTATTGTTAAGGTTTAGGGATAGGGTTGGTTAGGGTTTAGGGTTAGAACTATTTTGTGTCAATGCTTCCAACCTTCCCACCTTATGTTTTCTTAAAATCCTGGTGTTTCTTTTGTTCTAATATTTTGTCACCCTGTGTGGTTTTCCTATTCCACAAATGGTCTATTTCCTGGATCACAGGGGATACGACTCCAGAAGTATTCTACCAAATATGTGGTTTCATAAAGCTCAGTGAACTCATTTAGAAAAGCCATACGTGGGAATGCACACATAGCAGGGCTCCATGCTTTCTCAAGTCTGTCAGATTAGAACGTGTGACACACAGCAAGGCAACTCCCTCACAGCCAGAGCCAGGTGCTGGGGCAGGGTTGGGGGAGGAGGAGCTCTTCCAAACAGGCACCGTGCCAAGCCTGGGAACAGGTGGCAGCTTGAAAAGATGGCCAACGTGAGGGGCCGCGGCAGGCTCATGGACTTCTGCCATGGACACTGCGGGCTCATGCAGCCCACAGGCACAGATCCCCCTCGTTTCCTTCCCACTGAGGCAAACTGAGAATGTTTGTGGAGGTTCCTCTCTGGGTCTGCCTCCTCTTTTGGTGGTCTTTTAACTATAGATTACCAACATGTGATTGGGTTAGTGTTCAACACACTACTTGGTAGAAGAATGGACTAAGATGCCTGAGTCAGCAAGGGCCGAGGCGCTACGAGTTCCCAGATGACCAAGAACTATCAGACTTCTCTCTCCCTTTGTGTCTCTGTGTAGTTTTCCTCCTCAGGGAAGACAGCAAGGAATGAGGGAAGAGCGATGAGAAAGCACAGGCCACTCACCATGGACTCACTGATCAGCAGTAACAGCAGGGCTTCTTCAGTGTTTTCTTGAGGACAAAATATGCTACAAAAGAGAAAACCCACTTTCAAATGTGGTAGCTTCAAAATGATACAAAATACGCAACCGCAACCATGAGTAAAACTCAATGCTAAAAAGTATCTAGATTGTTTTTTATCCCAAATCCCTAAAAAATATTGTATAATTTGGACATTTGAATTGATTTGCTTATTTCCATGCTGAAGAGCGGCCGTAGATATCAGGGTAAACAGAGGCACAGACGCAGGCTACTGCCAACGGACACTGTCTAAACAGCACAAGCCTTTTCCTGACCCCGCCATGTGGGTATGAATGCTGAGCGTTGCCCTCAGCTGTCCTCATCTGGCTGCTCACCTGCTGACTGGCATCGTCGTTTAGATCAGTCATGAGCTGGGTGGCAAGGCTGCAGTTGGAGTAACTTCTCTAATGCTGTAAGAACTCAGTGTACACATGCTCGACCAGGGGTAGTGTGCTAATGTGCTGCCACCTTCATCTATTTTATGTAATTTGGCTGGACTCTGAAATCTTCGATTAAGAGAAAAAGCTTTTAAGCTAAATGTTATTCAGGATTAGAGAACAATAAAAAAAAAAATCCAAACATAGCTCCCAATCTGTACTCTCTATATCCTTGTATTTGTTGATTTATTCAGGTGCTGTGAGCACTTAAAAAATTATTTTTATTTGAAGCACAGGGCTACAGAGGGAGAGAAGAAGAGGGGTGAGAATGGATTCTGTACCTGCTGGTTTATTCCCCAATGATTGTAATCAGAGCTGAGCTGATTTGAAGCCAGGAGCTTCTTCTGGGTCTCCCATGTGAGTGTAGAGGCCCAAAGGACTGGAGCCATATACAAGGAGCTGGTTTGGGTAGTAGAGTAGCTGGGACTCAAACCTTGCCCATATGGGATGCCAGCGCTGCAGGCAGAGGATTAGCTTGTGATGTCGCTGTGTCAGCCCCGTTAGCACTTTTAAAGATGTGCAGCATTTTTCATCCTCTCTGTCTGTCTGTCTCTCTCTCTCTCTCTTTTTTCCCCCCTGATCTAAAGCACTAGAATCTTTGGTGTAGATTTGTGAATGCTACCAAACTCATTACATTTTTATGGAATGGAAGAGTCTGCACTAAATAAAAATGGATTTAGTTTTAAAAGTTCATGGATACTTTGGCAATGACAAAATGTCCATCACTCACAAGAGCATTTATGATCTTGTTTTGGCATCTATAATGCCAAAAACAAAACAACAAAAGCCACCGTTTTCCAGATAATTATAAGTACTTGTTTTCTTGAAGTGCTGGAAAGTTCAGTCCTATGTCAAAAATGATCAGAACAAGACAGTCCAAGTACTGGCCAGGACCTGGCCTGCCCGGCATCACTGGAGGTGAGAAAGGCTCTCTGAGATGGTTAGGGCTGCTTGTCCTGGACTGTGGGTCTACGGCAGGGCTGGCCCGGGAACTGGGAGCAGAGCAGCCTGGGTTTGTGGTGACCGCCTTCAACTGCTAGCTTTGGGGTGGGGGTGGGGGGATCTGAGATTTCCAGAAGATTGAATATTCTAGTCCTTAAATTCAAAAGCAGACACTGAGCTCTCCGACAGTATCTCCCACCTGCTCCCATGCAATTAGACCTGGCACATAAAGCTGTAACTTTCACTACTCTTTCACGGCCAGCCAGTTCTGCATTGTCCAGGCTAATTGGCAAGACAGAGAGCCACACTAATTGTGACTTAACACCAGCCAATTCGGCCCTTGGACAGTCTCCAAATTCCATCTGAGCCATCAGCCTGCTTCTATGCTGGTGTGTGTTATTTTTACCAGCCTTGCTAACAAGTGGCACATTAGCTGGCTCTAACTCACTTCCTCTTCTCCTCCCTACCATGGGAGGCAAGATGGGCACTGAGGAGCACTGCGGAGCTCCCAGGGCTGGCAGACAGAGGTGGCAGTGGCGTGGGGAGAGGGGCTGGATCTAGGTGACATGCTGAGAGCCATCCTGGCATGCCTCTTCTCTAGACTCACCCCTGGCCATTTCTCCTCTCTTCCTTGCTCAGGGCAGCGTGGAGCCCAGTGGAAGGTGGCCGATGTTGTTGCAGCTTCCTCTCTGTTCTTTCTGACACTGCACTTGCTCGCTGGGGCCCAAGACCCAGAGGAAGTTGTATGAAGGGCAAGGTGGGTGACAAAAGAGGGGAAGGGAGAAAACAGGGTAGCAGGCAGGGAGGCTGAGCCCTCCAAAGCTGGCAGCTGGTGACGGAAGTGGTGGCCGGGGCTGCTGCTGAGCTAAGGCTGCGAGGGTTGGGTTCTCATCTCAGCCATACATGAACTAGGGGCTGTTCAATTTCTGACTTTAGATGGATCTGCCAACTCATGGATCAGAGACAAAGGGGAAAACCCTCATGTGTAAGTAGCAACCACGTCTGGCCAGGGCTTCCTGAGAATGTCGCTTTCTTAATTTTTTCTCCAGATAGGTCAAAAAGAAACTTTATGCGACAGAGACAATCATGCCAGGTCTTTATGAGCCAGATCTAATCCTGTCAATGAAACCCCTTCTCTGTAGCTAGTCCAGCTGGTGATGACGTAGCTGTCTAAAGGTACGAGTGCCATCTAGAGGTCAAAGGGCTGTGCTCCGGTATGGAGAGGGCCTGGGGTCTGTCTGGCTCACAAAAGGTGGTTTGTCAATCACAACATCAACTCCATGGTCTAGTGATGGTGTCTTTTGTAGTCTGACTGTGCCTGGCTGGCCTCCACTGGGGAAATTTCTGGAGAAAAGCAATCTCTGGCCCCCAGCCAGAGAACTGCAGAGTCAAAACCAAGACACACACACACACACCCAAGCTAGGTACCTGTCATCCTGCCAAGGCAGATCCACTGCCCGTGCAGGCGCAGGCAGAAGGGGAAAGAATCCTGCAAAAGAACATCACAGCAGCACAGTTCCTAGAGATCCTCAAACTACAAACAACCCAAATATCACATGTGACTAGCAGAGGGAGTGAGAACCGAGTTCCTTAATGTCTAAAGTGTCTTGGTGTTAGGAAGGATCTACAAAAGGGGAAAACAAATTTATTGTCTATTTTGAAAAAATAAATCTCACTGAGAAAGTGAATTCTGAGCCTGCTGCTACACAGCTCATAACGAGAAGTCAGCTTTCTAAAGTGAGAGTTCGGGCACTGCCGGAGCAGATGCGTTGGGAATTTGGAGAAGGACCGAGGAGTAAACATAGACCAGGCGATTGTACTCGGGTTCAACAGGGCCGTGGAAAAGGGGTGGGAAAACCAAGTCAGAGCAAAGCCAGGGGAAAGGCCAAGAATTCACTTCCTTTTCTGAACCAGAAGGTGTTGGGGATGTGGATGTCGGGGTCACTCAACAGGAAAAAGAGGCAGAGGCTTTAAGAAGTGCTGTCCCCTTGGAAAATGCTGCCCATCATTTTCAGATGTCAGTGTGACATGACCTGACGCCCCAGTGCCTTCTCCCGGGCCTTACGAGCTGCAGCCTGTGGTCTTGCTGCCATTATTGCAATTGGTAACGCACCAAGGAGTTGCCAAGTTTACTGGTGTTTATCCAGGAACACTCCCCTTTCCTTAATGTGGAATCTGAAGGTGCCGCCATGCACAGTGCTTGCAGGCACAGGCTCAAGGGGCAACGCAAGGCTCCGACGGCAGGAATCAGGAGCAAGCCAAACACTGCTCCTGTCCCTAGCCCTTCTCAGGGTCTCTTTTCTTCCCATGACCTCCTTCCCTTGCAGTCCACCTCGATCTGGGGGGAGGGTTGGAACTGCACAATGCCTTCAATCTAAAAACCTAAAAGAATGAAGTTCTAACGAGATGTAATTTTCTGGAGCCGGGCAATGATTCGACTGGCTAATCCTCCACCTGGGAGTACTGGCATCCCATATAGGCACTGTTCCGTGTTCTGGCTACTCTACTTCCCATGGAGCTCCCTGTTTGTGGCCTGGCAAATCAGTGAAAGACGGTGCAAAGCTGTGGGACCCTGGACTCATGTGGGAGATCCAGAGGAGGCTCCTGGCTCCTGGTTTTGGATTAGCTTAGCTCAGGCCATTGTGGCCCATTTCTCCCTCTCTCTGTAAGTCTGCCTTTCCAATGAAAATAAACAAATCTTAAAAAAAAAAAAGGAGACGTCATTTTCCAATCCATTGTAAATGATTTCATTCTCCTCCTTAGATCTAGTTCATTTTGGATTTTTTAAAAAAAGAGGCACTTTTGCTACAGAAGAGAACAGAGGAGCGCTGACTTACAAATAGTGTGGTTGTGAGTGCTGCAAGGCGCTGGGGATCTTGGGGGTCGTGGGGATTTAACTCCCCGAAGCCCACAGCCGTAGCTGCGGAAGACCATGCTGCTGCTTTGAGCATCCTGGGGGCACTTGCCGCTGGGAGAAGCAGCCAGATGTCTGTGCTGCAAGTTGGACTCACCCTCGCCCGTCCACACACCCAATCCCCCCCCCAGGACCCCTCGAGTCAGGACTTGGGCTTCCATACTTCTCTCCTGAGTAGACCCGGGCTCTCCGAGTGAGGGTGTAGGTATTTGTGTTCGCTCCTTTCCGGAGAGGGTCATCCAGAGGCGACTGGCAGGGAGGGCTCTCCAGAGGGTTCCAGTAGCTCTGCTCACACATGCCCCGCAGCAGGATCTCCGCCAGTTGCCTGGCTATCGTCTGCAACACAGAGCAGGAAACACACAGCCGTGAAGCTCTTTCATGTCACTCACACGTTCATTCAAGAACCAGGTCCCACTCCAAGACTCACACTTTAAAAATGTAATTTCTTTTATTTATTTGGAAGGCAGAGTTACAGAGAGAGAGAGAGAGAGGAGGAAAGAGAGTGAGAGGTCTTCTGTCTGCTGGTTTTCTCCACATACGGTTGCAATGGCAGGAGCTGGGCCAGTTCAAAGCCAGGAGGTTCTTCCAAGTCTCCCATGTGGGTGCAGGGCTCCAAGGACTTGGCCATCTTGCACTGCTTTCCCGGCAGCATTAGCAGGAAGCTGGATTGACAGTGGAGCAGCTAGGAATTAAACAAGTGCCCACATGGGATGCCTGTGCTGCAAGTCACCTGCTATATCACAGCACCAGCTCTAAAAGTTTACTTTTGTGATGACAATTATACCAGTTTACAACAACAACAACAAAAAAGATGCATTAAGATACCTGAACTTTTATCTATTTATTTTAAACAAAAGTTCAGGCACTTTCCAATCCACTGTGTCTCTGTCATACCCTGGAACATGTTTCCCATATGAAACAACAACTTCAGGCTAAACACCATTCCAAGAGTTCCTGGAAACAACAGGTGCAGTGCGCATGTTTTTATGACCTCCCAGCTGATGCCCGTGCAGCTCAATGCCAGCGAAAAGCCAGCACTCAGCTCAGCTGGGGCTGCACCTGAGCAGTCTGCTCCCTGAAGATACAGCAGCCACTGTGGGTTTCTGCAGTCTTCCTTCGCAGAAGCCTCAAGGGTCAGCTTCAACGAGCCCCACCTGGGGACTCAGCACCCGCGTGTCCGGCTCTCAGTGTGCCTTGCCTGGGCCAGACCGCTTCACGTCTTTGTGCAAGAGAGAAGGGAGAGTGGGAACCATAGCTCCTAACGGAGAGAGACCTCACTGCCGAGCTGGAACCCCACTTCCTTGCAGGGAGTCTGTGGCTCTTCTCCTCCAAGGTCACACCCACCGGCAGGCCTGCACGAGGACTCTGCTGCCCTCCTTCCCACAGCAACACGTGCAAGATGCACAGGGTGACAAGACCTGGCCCGTGCTGAGAAAGACTGCATGGACCAGCTCTCACATCAGCTCATTTAGCTCATGATCTTTGAGTAAGAAGTTACTCTGGCCACAGAAGCACCCCAGCCCATCCCAGGGCAGTCCAGGCCACCCACGAAAGGCCAGAGGTGGCAGCAACAAAACTGCCACCAGCAGTTTCCACTCGGCTTTCCCATGCTCTGGAATGTGTAGACAAAGAAGGCTCATCTTCCTGGAGAATGAAGCTTTTTTTTTTTTTTTAATAAATATATGTTCCAGAAGAGAACATTGCTAGGCTCTCCTCCGTATGAAATCTCTTACGGCACCACAAGGAAAATTAACTTCAAGCAAATCACTAGCTTGGTAGCTTCTGATAAGCACTGGGTAAAGGCAAATCTTCTTGATTATTCCCAGGCAAGATCCGCTGGCTTGCAGCGTCTCTAACGGCACCCTGATCATCCCCAGCCGAGCCATCTATAAAGATCTCCTAAGAACACAGTTAGCAAGACCTAAACAATTCCTGAGCTGTTTCCTTAAACCTTCCATTATGGTTTCATTTTGATCTCACGGCAGTCATAGACACTAATGACTTCTGCTGGAAACTTCGACTGGCAAAAATAACTCCCACTCACTGTGGCTGAGAAATCAATCTTAAAAGCAAACAAAATTATGAGCAGGGAGCTTCATTTTCTGGCTCTATCTGGTGTGGAGGGATTAGGAATCTGTAGAAACTTGCTGTTGTTATTTGCTTGCCCGCTCCTAAGTGGCTTGGGGGTGTTAGCTTTCCAGAGAGATGGGGTTTTGATGTGGTGTGGTGGCACAGAGGGCATAGCTTTACGGCTACACTTCCAAGTGGGACGGATGTAGGGCTGTGTCTGCTGCACGATCAAAGGAGACCCGGAAGAGCAGACAAATGCCAAAAACCACCAAGGAGATCCCCAGCTTCCCCAGGAGCTGTGGCCTTTACTGCTGTCCTCAAGCTCTGTTTAGCTTGTAGTTTAATTGCTTAAAAATTGCTAGCAACTATCAAGCCTAGAATGAAAGGAAGGAAGTGGGTTTGAGTAAATCCTGGATGTTTATGGACAAAGTTGTCATCAAATGGACTTGCATGTATATGTGTGTGATGCTTAAAAAAAAAACAAAACTTATGGTAAAATTCACCACCAAAACCCTTTTAAAGGTCACAAGTCTTTAGTCTGCTACTGCAGCCATGGACACTAAATAGTTCCAGAACATTTGCATGACCACAAAAAGACCCCACACCCTTTAAGCATTCATCCCCCAGTCCTGTTTCTCCTAGGCCCTGGGAACAACTTGTAGACTGCGGCCTCCGTGGGTCTCCCCACCTTGGAGTGTCACAGTAATGCAGTTACACAAGTTGTCATTGTAAGAGCAAGGATCTTGGCAACAACACGCAACACACTGCTGCCCATTCTTTTGCCTTGCACAAAGAACCCTCAGGGAGCAGCCTTTCGGCCACCAGGGCACATGGGTTTGATTCCTCGCTCCAGCTCCTGAGTCCAGCTTCTTGCGAATGCACACCTGAGGAGGAAGTGAGTGTGGCTCAGGTCTTCGGGTTTCTGTCCATCATGTGGGAGTTCAGGGCTGTTTTGGCTCCCAGCCTCAGCCCTGGTCCTGCCCTGGTCATGGTAAGCATTTGAAGAACAAACCAGTGGACGGAAATTCTCTCTCTCTTATTCTTACATACATAAATAATTGAAATACAAATGCTTTACTTAAACTTCTTAAGGTAAGCTTAAATGATATTATTATATAATATGTGCTTTTGCAGCTTCCACTTAGAGCCAAGGCTGTTGGACATTTATTACCAGCAGCTGCAGAGATGCCACGTGGTATGACTGACGTAGCAAACCCCACGTAGAAGGCCATCACTTCTCTCTCTTATCCTCCATGCCGCTTGCCTCCTTTTAGCCAGAATCCTGTAAGTGCGTGGGAAAACACTTGGCCAAGGAGGAGAGATTCTTGTCACGAGCAACGAAGCCATAGCTCTGTGTTGGTGTCTCCAAAGTTTCAGCATGTACATGTACAACTTGGGGGGCCAGATGGCTAAGATGGCTGAGTTGTAGGCTTTCCTAGAATTAGAATGTGAGACAAGAGCACCACCCCAGCATCAGGAGAGTCTGCTGCACCTGCCTTACAGGATGCAGGTTTGTGTTCCACGTGAACACTGTCAACAAGCACAGAACAAGATGCTTGCATTACTGGCCCTGGGCAATGTGAAGGAGCTGGTACTGCACACCCACTCGGGTGCCTGCAATTCAGGAGGCAATGACTAGCTTTGGGGAGGGGTGCTGAGAAAGTGGAACCCTCAGCGTGCCTGCTGGCCTTGGGAAACCGCCTGAAAGCTCCCCAGAAAGATAATTATAGTGGTACCCCAAGACCCAGGGATTCCACCTAGCTACAGACCCAAGAAGACAAGACACATATGTTGAAGGAAAAAGTTGTACATGAAGTTTCAGAGCCTAACACTCAGAACAACCAAGTGGAAACAACCCAAATGTTTCATTAGCATAAATAAGTGTGCTATATTTACACAAAGGAAAAAATACTAGTTGATTGCCATAACATGAGAAAAGTGTTTTATTAAGTGAAGGAAGCTAGTCATGAAAGAGCACATAGCATATGATTCCATTTATATGAAATGTTCAAAACAGGCAAATCCATTAAGACAGAAAATGTAGTGGTTTCCAGGGCTGGGGAAAGGAAAGCTTGGAAGCTAATTGATGAGCAGATTGTTTTAAAACAGGTGATTATAAAAAGTTCTGAGGCTAAATATTAGCAACAGCTGAACAATTTTCTGTGCATATGCCAGATATCTATTTATCTATATTAAATATGAAAGCAGGCACAGGAGGCAGGTGCGCTACGGGCCCCAGCAGGGTCAGGGGTCACACTCACCATGCGCAGGTTCTGCGTGGTCCTCGTTTCCACCGCTCTGAGGAGCTCTCGGAACCTCCCAACTCCTCTTGTCAAGTTCCTGTGAGCACACAGAATTTCATAGGGTTTCCATGTGCAGGCGTGAACATGAGACCCTCTAGGGGCATGCTTCAGTGCCTTTTGTCTGCAGGAAAGCTGTTGGCCAGGGATACGGCAAACCACAGCTCTGCCCATGCCCACCCGTCTGGTCAACTCCCAAAACTGTAAGCTAAGAGCCGTGGGGGTTGGGTGACTCCTCATCCCCGATTGGATTTTCCCATGGAAGTCTGAAATTCAGTCCTGAGGTCAAAAAGAAACAGACAGGAGGAGACAGGACACAGGTGCTCTCTGCGTCTTCAAGTCTCCAGTGGTGCTGCAGCTTGGCACCGCCAAGCTGTACCTCCATCCCCAAGGGGAGCAGGGACACTGGAATAGGGGTGCAGGCCCTCTCAGCCATGCAGACAGAGGTACCTTGCTGCCATCTTTAGGATAGGTCATAGACTAGCTGGGGGAAAATGGGGGGGCTCCACCAAGCAACCATTCTGCATCTTTTCTATGTGAGTCACTGGTCAGAAGCCCCACTAAGCCAGCTCCCTCCCAGGCACTGACACAAAAAATCAAAGGCTCAAAGGCCCCGAGAGCACAGGTGTGGCACCTGGGACCCAGGGCTTCCCCAGCATGACCATATCTCATGTGAGCCAATGAGCGGCTCTTTAATGGCATCTTGCTCAGTATCTCCAGGCTTGGGACAGGCCTTTGTCACTTGGTATTCCTGCCTCCCGTATCAGAGTGCCTGAGTTCAAGTCCTGGCTCTGCTTCTGATCCAGCTTCCTGCTGCTGCAGGTCCTGGGAGGCAGCAGGTGATGGGAGCTCCCGACTTCAGTCTGGTCCTTCCCTGGCTGCTGCAGACAGCTGGGGAGTGAACCAGCAGGACGAGGTCTCTTTCTGTCTTGGTCTCCCTTGTTCTATCTCTCTTTCAAATAAATAAGCAATATTTTATACTATGTAAATTATATATATATAATTATTATTATAAATCCAGACCCCACATAGTGGCCTCTCTCAAAGTGGTGCCTGGTCTGGTCAGCTGGGAACTCCCTCCCAGTTGGTCCCTTTGCGGCTGCCACCTATGACATAACTCAGGGATATTTATAACCCGCACATTAGGATGCATCTCATCTTCCCAGAAGCCATGAAGCAGATGAGCCGGGGCAGGCCTGCCAGCTGGGCTCCGCAGGCTGTGGCCAGTGCTCCAGGTCTTAAGCTCTCTTCTCGGATGACATTTTCAATCACAAAAATGTATTAAATCAAAATGTGGGTTCTGTAAGTTACAGGCACTCGTGAGGGCTGTTAATCTGTCTTACACCTGCCTGACATCCTGCATCCGCAAGAGCGGCCTGGGCGCTGTGGGGGAGCGGCTTACTGGCACATCAGCGCTCTCACATTCCTCTCACCCACACGGAGCAGCAGAAGCTTTATGGTGGCATAAAAAGGGATGCTTGGGCTCAGGATGCCAAGCAGCACTAAAGGAAATCTAACACAGACCGAATATAAATTAGAGAACAGAGCTGGGACATGCAATGCACTCTGTGCTCTCCTTCACTTGTTTTATGAGCTCCGTGTTCACAGGCCGCAAAGCACATTTGCTTTGGACGGAAGCTCAGTTCTCTTAAGCAACATGGAGGGAGGGCAAACAGCTCCAGCTAAAAAAGGGATGATGGGTATGGATAGGGCAGCCTAATTTTACTCCGGGATCATGGATGAAGATCCTCTGATGTGCAAACAGAATGGCATTTGGGACTGTGTGAGCAAAGGGTGTGACGGAGGCAGCATGCCCTGGAGAGCATGGCAGGAGCGGCTACTTGACCATGGTGGAAAGCAGACCTTGCTTGCATACCAGGGCCAGATCCAAATATGGTAACTCGGCGAAGACCCCCTCCCACAGGAACTGGTGGTTTAGACTGTCCCTGGGTCCTGCCGCACATGCACTGCTTACATGCTTACAGGAGCACAGAACTTTCTGGGTGACAGTGGAGTGAAGGGGTTTGTTCGGGCTCTCAAGCCCGATGCTGAGCGAGCTTGGGCTCCCTCTCATTTCCTACTGTCTTTCTGGGCATAAGAAACAGAAGCTACAGAATAGAAATGTAACTCCAGGTGAACAAAATATGAACTCAAGGGCACAGGTACGTATTTTGTACCACTAGTACTCAAGTTACTAAACGTGTGTGTGTATGACTATGTATGTACAGGCACTTCAGAAAGCTCATGGAAAATGAGTCTGAAAGATAACATTATTTTGGTGCAAATAATCATTTATGGAATTGTTTTGTAAGATACATTTTCATTAAGTTTTTGAAGGCATTTCATATGCATGGATTTTGAGTTTTTTGGTACCCAAATATCTTAAATTTAATCTCATTTTCCACGAATATATTTAAAATACATTCCGTGTGTGTGATGGTGACAACTAATTGAGACTCTCCAAAGCTCTGGCTCAAAAAATTGCAGAAACAAATCTATGACCCAGGCGAAGAAATCCGGTGCCTGAAGGAAAGGCCTGAGCGAGCCAGAGAGATTGAGGGACCGAGAAACTCAATTCCTCTCAGGGCCAGCGGCCGAGTCTCCCATGCAGGACCGACGCCCTCTGCTGGAGGAACGGAAGAAGTGTCCACGGCTGCCCGTGACATCAGAGGCAAAGCCAGCTATGGGGGTGTGGCTCCCCAATGAAGTCTCAGAAGGCAAAAAAATGAGCTTTCACCAGGAGTTTCAGACTCATGGCTGGAAGGAAGTTAGGATGCAAGGAAGACCCTAACTTCTCAACGGGGAATCCGCAACAGGGAAAGGAAGACCCTGGTCAGTCGGGCCCCAAGCAAAGGGGCAGTAGGTAGGAGGTGGGGGAAGGCACATCTTTCAGAGAAAAGGCACACGCCTGCCTTCTCAGCGGACGGCATGGCCACTCAAGCATTTCTAATCACGCCAACCAGTCAGTCACCCCCGCAGTCAGCATCAGAGCAGGAAACATTTTTCTCCCAGCCAGATGGAAAAGAACATCAACACAAAAGGGGGTGGGGGATTAATTTGCAACAGTCACATTCTAAAGGCTATGAAATAAACCAGTTCAAGGGAGATAAACAAAACCCACATGATGACTTCCTGTTTCTGAAACATTAGTTTATCCTTAAAAGGTTGAGCTCCCTGGACTCCTAATCCCCACCAGAGGCAGGTGGGGAGGTGCCTGGTGTCCGGGGTTGGCTTCAACACTCCTGGGACAACACAGGGATGCCAGAGCTCACGACGGTGGCATGCTGGCTGCTCTTCTGGCAGTGGGCATCTGGGCTGGATGGTAGAGCCAGGGGCCCTGCTACTGCAGTGATTCAGTCTCTCCCCTCAGTGTCTGCAAACCATGGGTCAAGTCAACACCACTGATCTCTTGGAGCAGAGGAACTGCTCGGCTTTCCTGCTTCTTACCAGCCAGCACTTTGGGACTCTTCAGGCAGTAGGTTATTCCAACAACTACGGAGTCACATTAAGAGTCAGGTGCCAGGCTGGTCCCTTAAGACAGGACCAACCCACAATGAGGGCCAGCTGCCTGCCCTCTGGGAGCCCAGGCAGCCTGGCCTCTGCCCCGCTGCCCAGGAATACAGATGCCTCCAGGTCAAATGCTGGGTGGGCTTCTCTGAGGGAACCCTGAACCGAGCCCTTCAAGCATGAAGCTTGCAGAGGTTTGCTGAATGAATGAAAGTCAGACGTGAGCGGAATCAACCAAGATGACAAGGGGATGCATTTTTCCACCTATTCTCTGTCCCTTCTTTCTCACCAAGCATAGGGTGGCAGGCAGCAAAGTACCACACACACACACCCGGCTGGGACTTGTCCCTCCCCCCCTCAGCAGAGTCCTGGTGCAGCAGGGGTCGTAGGGAGTGGTCCTGTGCACTACATGGCAGGCAGAACTGGCTGTGACCAGCCCAGCAGCTTCCAGGGAGCTGCGTGGGCAAGGAAGACCTGGAGGTTCCGGGAAGCACAGAAGCCCCCACCACCCTCAGGCTTCTTCGTTGGCTGCTCCCTCAGCCTGCAGGATCCCAGAAACTCCTCCACGTCCTCCAAGGCCCAGGCACAGGAACATGGTTAGGGAGCTTTCCCAGCCTCCCCAGGGTGAGTCCGTACTGCTTCCTGGGTGCTCCTACCAGTCTGTGCCTATTCTGAGTCTGGCATACGACCCTCCTGCGTGTCTGTGTGCCAACCGAGCCGACATCACCTTCAGGGTAGAGATCCTCAGTGGACCTCCCCTGGTTCCAGCTGCCTCAGAGACACCCCTCCCCCCAAGAAACACGAGTGAATGCAAGCCTACACAAGAGAGTGTCAAGGAGTTTGTGGGAAAGCTGCCTTCTCTACTCGCTCCAGCACCCTGAAGCTCTGGAAGCAAACCTGCACTCCGAAATCCCTCTCCCATCCCTGCTTCCAGGAGTGTTCTTGATCGTAAGAAAAGACAACCAAAGCAGACATTTTTTCCGTCAAAAGATACACCACATTATACTCAGGGCATTCTCCCCGCAACACCAGGAGAAGAGAAACACCCCAATGGCTTATAGGGCCATTGGCTGTTACTGGCTTAGAATTGCTCCATTTATGTAACCCTTAATATCACCGCTTTTGAAAAAGACTGAAATCAGAATCAGATACCAAGATCTGGAAATGGGAGGAAACACACACACACACACCCCTTTCCTGGTCCAAAAGGCACTCTGACCAGCTGTCAGGGAACCGTTCTTCCTGGAGCGTTTTCTGTTTTCTCCCTCTGCGCACACACTTTGCCTCAGATGCAGTAACATGCACTTGTGAAGACAGACGGCTGCTGCTGTCAGGGGCCAGGGATCAAACCCACAACCTTGGCCTTATTGGCCAAGGACTCTGATCCATACAGCAAGCCAGCTGCCATCTAGCCATAGTGGCAAAGGGTGCGATAGCCATCCAGGCCGGGATACGAACAAGTGGGTAGAGCTTCCGGCATTCTCTTTCCAAACCTAATGAGACGTGCACAAGGCTTAGCAGCACTTCTTGGACTGCTTCAGCAATGAAGGCATCCTGTGACAAAAGGGAATAAATTATCCACAAGGTCAGGTGGCTGAGTAGGTGGCGACATTCCGGCCAGCATCTCAAGCACAGACAACAGCTTCTGGGAGTTCACAGTTAGCAGCACATCAACAACGCACACAAAACTAGAGGCAGGCAGCTGTCCCAGGAGCCCGGACAGAGCTGAGGGGGTAAGCCATCATTCTACCAGCTCCTCTCCATGCCCTGAGCCCAAGTTTCCGAGGAAATAGGGCACACACAAAGTTTAATCCTATCCCACGTCCTGTTTGCTTTTATCCTTTGGAACTCAAAGGATAATGATCATCGTTCTCCCAGAATGCATGAACCGGGTGCCTAGGATGTACAGAACAGGAGTTAGGCACAGGGAGCCACAGGGAGCCGCAGCGAGCCAGGCAGCAGGGCGGGGATCATGCAACACTGACCAGGACAGGCACAGGAGGCCAGGGACACGTGAGTCCTCACTGTGCCATTTCGGCTAGCTAGGGAAGCCGTGGAGATGGTCCTGAGCAACCAAGAGGGGCTAAAGCAGACTCAGACACGTGAACTTGAGTATGAACTATACACCGCCAAGACTCCATGAACCTGAAATACAAGGCTGAAGTGAAGCAGCACCGCTCAAGCAAAGCCAGTCTCCACCACAGCAGCCACGCTCATCACATGAGGGCCAACCAATCACTGAGAACGCTGAAGAGCACCAGGCAGACTCACGACTCATCTTCACACGTCAAGTGGTATGCAAGAAAAATCTAGAACAGATAACTCTTCTGCTAATGACACGACTTCAAACATCAACTCATTGTAGACAAAAGAATTCCACAGGAAAAGGTCTTCCAGTCACCCTGGACATCCAGTCTGTGGGGTTATGGAGAGGGAGAAAGGCAGTGGGGACCTCAGGCAAGGGTCCTTGCCAATATCCCGTGGACACCCAAGCTGAAAACTCCATGTGTCTGGTAAGAGTTCACTTCCATCTCAGCAAGCAGGAAACAGGAAGACATTTCCAAAACAACTCTGGGGACACTATTTCAAAGCTATGAGGAAATTACTTGAAAGAAAGATCTGTGTTTGGTGGTCCAAATGGCTCAAGGAGCTGAATGGGTGGCATGGGGGATGGGGGGACTGTGGGACCCCGGGGAGAGGCACACGGTGCCTGGCCCAGCCTATAGGTATCCAGTTCAGAGTCACCAAGGTCTATGCAGAAGGCCAAGGGGGACCTTTGCCATTAAACTGGTAGATGGAAGCTTCTGATACACTGCTCCAGGAACAAACAAAAGCAGCCTGGCTCAGACAGAGGCGGCGCAGTGCCTGATGGGATCCTCGCTCAGCCTGTGAGTCACGCCACACTCCTGACCTGGGCCTGGGAAAGGCTCTAGCAATGGAGAAGAAAGGGGTGGAGGTAGAGGAGGAAGGGCAGGGAGGGAGAGTGGGACACGAGGCCTCTGGAATGGGGCAAGGGAAGCGGCTCTCAGAGGTAGGGCGCATACCCGGCAAGGCCATGGGCTCCATCCTGCCTTGGCACCATCCATGAGATGGCACGAATGCCTATCTCGTACACCTGACTATGTTAGCAATCGGAAAGCCAACTGGACCATTCCCAACCGTATGCCCAGCCCTACCACCTGTGGGAGGAAAGCCAACAGCAGCCACTGGTGGGAGTGAGTGCCATCCCTTGGTTTGACACTGGACAGCAAGACGCCAGCACCAAACTCCAGGAACTATCTTCCCATGGCTTCCTCCCCAGCCATGGTTTTGTACCTGAGGGATCAGCGGCTCAGGGAGGCGAGATGGTATTCCCAGGAGTGTGTGGTCCATGGACAGAAGAGCTGCAGGCTGAACCCCAGCATCATCTCGGGTTGGGGCCCAACAAAGGCTGAGGTGACCCTAGAAGCTGGCTGGTGGGACCACCCCCTTAACTCAGAAACAAACACTGCAGCAGCAGGAGGGCAGCCAGGGACAGCTCTGTGCCTGGGACACACGAAGATAAAGGCACGGAGGGGATTCCTGGACCCCTATCTGGGGGGTAGTGGGGTGTGACCTCCAGGCCAAAAACGGAACTAGAAAGGAAGAGGGTGACAGCTGGCAGGGCTGCAGCTGACAGGACTATGACAGCACGGAGGGGTGTCTGCCCACAGTCAGCAGGCCCAGCTCCGGAGCCAGGCAAGCACCAAGCAGACTCGGCTCTTCTCAGTTGGAAAGTAAACTCACTAACCCAGGTGGCAAGCTCAAGTTCACCTGAGCAGTATCTAGCTTAAAAAAGCTCCCCGCCTTTTCTTCTTAAAAAAAAAAAAAAATCATGTATTTACTCTCAAAAGGCAGAGTTAGAGAGAGGAGACATACACACCCAGACCTTCATCTCCAAACGGCTATAATAACTAGAGCTGGGCCAGGCTAAAATCAGAGCTGAAATCCAGGCCTCTCCTTGGGACGGTAGGGGCCTAAGCACTTGAGCCATCTGCTGCTGCTTTCACAGATGTATTATCTGGGAGTTGGACAGAAGTGCAGCATCCACAACATGATCCAATGCCCATATTGGATGCCAGCATCTCAGGTGGAAACCTACTATGCCATAATGCTGTTCCATCCCAAAGTCTCTCTAAGCACATAAACAGGGCCTGTATGCTCAGTGAGGAGAATATTTTATTTGCTTAGAGGAATAAATGATTTCTAAGCTCCTCTAAATGTTCAGAAGGGCTACCGTTTACTCCATTCTCTCTTCCACAAATCCCCGTCTCCAGAAGGACTGTATTCCTTCAGTATCCAAACTGGGTGCCCACACACTGGGCAGAGTGAGACCCTCGTGTGAGCCTCCCGATGAGGCCATGGGGAGATGGCAGCAGACAGCAGCCACTGCTCAGCAATCGCTGCCAGCACCTGGCTCGTCCTCCTCCTCTGAGAGGCCACCCCCGATCCATGACTGCACTTGGCTCCCCACCAACCTGGCAGCACTGTGTTATCCTCAACAGTGAAAGAAGCTGAGTCCCGCAGAGAAGTTGGGGGGCACCCAGCAGCAGAGGGGGACTGTGGATCTGGCCTGTGTGGTCCCAGCACTGGGTCCTTACCCCCGCAACACTACTCCAGCCTGCCTTTACTGACTTCTCATTTCTTTCTTTCTTTTTTTTTTTTTTTTAAGATTTATTTATTTATTGGAAAGTCAGATATACAGAGAGGAGGAGAGACAGAGAGGAAGATCTTCCATACGATGATTCACTCCCCAAGTGAGTGCAACGGCCGATGCTATGCCGATCCGAAGCCAGGATCAAGGAACTTCTTCCGGGTCTCCCATGTGGGTGCAGAGTCCCCAGACTTTGGGCCATCCTCGACTGCTTTCCCAGGCCACAAGCAGGGAGCTGGATGGGAAATGGAGCTGCCGGGATTAGAACTGGCGCCCATATGGGATCCTGGCGCGGTCAAGGCGAGGACTTGAGCCGCTAGGCCACGCTGCCGGGCCCCTCATTTCTTTCTTAAACCTTTTCATTGTATTGCTTAAAAATAGTTATAGAATGTTATTTAACGCCAAGGTATCATTTGGGGAATTATTGTAAAGTGAAGTGAACACCCTTGGAACCACCATCCCAGTAAAGGACAGGGGCACAGCCTCTCATCCAGGCCCGTGGCAGCCCCCTGCGCCCCGGAGGTGGCTGTCCTGACTTAGACAGGCACGGCTTCTTGTGCTCATCACTCATGCATCTGGCCCCAGAGCTCCGGCTTAGTCTGGCTCACTTTTTAAACTACCTGATTGTACAATTCTCTCCCCTTTGCCTCTGTCTTGTCCTTCCAAGTTCTCCACTAAAGCACCCAGAGTTTCCAAAGGCGAGAGGCCTGCCCACTCCTAGCCCAGTGTGATGCATTTCTGTGTTCTTTGTGGTGCCCACTATGTGGTGGCTGGATCCCAAGGACCACTTGATTTGGACCCAAACACTCCGGCCAGACATTGGGCAACAGCATACACTGGTTCTGAGGTTGGCAGTCTTGAATATTTCTTCATCAGCTATAATAACCTCATAAGGAGTTCCCTTTTGCTTGCCATTTGGTTTTGCATGCAGGAAGGGGTCCAGTTTTTCCAAGTACTTGGTTTTCAAGATCCTGAATTAGAACTCATAAATTTAAATATATTTGATGACTCTAGTGCAATTTTTATACTTCTTGAAATTCAAATTGCCCATAATTGGCCTGAGTCCTTTCTAACATGACACAGAAATCTCTGATAGTCTCCTGGATGCAAAGATGCTCCCGGCTCATCTTACATACTTCCTGTCCCAGAACTGGAGTGAGGCTTCTTTTATTGGAAAATGACATTTCCAAATCTCAGTCTAGAAGCTCAGGATGTTCAGGGCTAATGAGTCACTGTAGCCGGACTCCTCTCTCTCCCCCAGGGGGACCCGCCCCCGACCACATGTGCATGTGAATACATGCATGCATGCCTACACACAATCACCTTGTGACTTCATACTGATGTCACCCATCCCATTGTCAAATTCAAGACTATGCCTTTTCCTTGGCTTCTTTAGCCTCAAGTCCTTCTTGCCTTTCTCCCATACCAAGAATCCTAGCTCTCAAGGACACAGAAGACAACAAAACATTCCATGGTCATTCAAATGCTTTAGCCCATGTTAAGCAGAAAAGAAGCAGGTTAAGCCCACTGTCTTGAATACCAGCAATCCATACGGGTGCTAGTGCATGTTCCAGCCACTTTACTTTCAATCCAGCTCCCTACTATTGTACCTGGGAAGACGGTGGAGGATGGCCCAAGTACTTGGGCCCCAGTGCCCATGTCAAAGATGGGGTTCTAGCTTCGGCCTGGCCCAGGCCCAGTGACTGTGGCCAATTAGAGAGCGACTCAAAAGATAGAAGAGTTCTCTGTCTCTCCCTCTTTCAGTAATTCTGCTTTTCAAATATTTTAAGTTTCTGAGTAACAAAACTAATCATATTGTTACAAAGTGCCCCTCACAGGCTCCCAAAATGCACCTGCCTGGTCGACTCAGCATTCAACCACAACCGCAGTCCTCCTCCCCCTTTCTTTAACTTCCTTTCCAAGACCAACTTCAAGTTCCATTCTGATGGACTCCAACTGATGAACTCATCCAAACTATCCTCTTCGGCTAGCACAATCCTTCGTTAGCATACTTTCTTTTTTTTTTTTTTTAAAGATTTATTTTTTATTATTTTTTTTTATTGGAAAGGCAGATATACAGAGAGGAGAGACAGAGAGGAAGATCTTCCGTCCGATGATTCACTCCCCAAGTGAGCGCAACGGGCTGATACTATGCTGATCCGAAGCCAGGAGCCTCTTCCGGGTCTCCCACCCGGGTGCAGGGTCCCAAAGCTTTGGGCCGTCCTCGACTGACTGCTTTCCCGGGCCACAAGCAGGGAGCTGGAAAGGAAGCGGGGCTGCCGGGATTAGAACCGGCGCCCATATGGGATCCCGGGCGTGCAAGGCGAGGACCTTAACCACTTGCGCCACCGCGCCGGGCCCCGTTAGCATACTTTCCAAGAAGTATTACAATTTCCTGCTGATAATGTTCATCTTCCTCATAAACTCAGAGAACTTTTTTTTTATTTATGTTATATCTCCAGAACTAACCCAGCAGGCTTGCAATAAACATTCATGCAACTGAGTAGGCAATAGTTGGGGTTATTTTTCTTTTTTAAATCTACTAGTTCAAAATGTACTTGAAAGCAATATAATTGCATCCTGCTTTTTTAAAAAATCTGAAAGTCAGACTTCCCTCACTCTGGCTAATGAATTTTCCTGGTTATTTTTCAGAAGAAACATGGCTTCGGGTTCTTCCTGGTATTTGATTCCAGCACATGGGGGGTGGGGGACTGTGTCAGATGCTAATTTGTCAGGGAGTTTCAAGGGAGAAGCAGCCACCTCCTCTGTCAGTCAGCCGCACAGAGGCAGAGAGCATGCAAATGATGCCAAGGGCAGGCAGAAGGAAGAGGAGCTGGCAGACAGAAGGTACAGAATGTTCATGCCAAACCGAAACCACCACCAGCAAAGACACTTGAGAAAAGAAAGTTAAAATGTAAGCCTAAAATGGAGGGGAAGGTGGGAAGGCCAAATGTCAATTAAGAACAAGAATTATTTTTTTAAAACCCTGTCACTGAATGCAGGGATTGGTCAAGAGCTCGCCCTGTCAGATTCCAGATTGCCTTACAGGATGGGTAGGACTTTGCTGGGCAGACTGTACCCTACAAACAGCAAGGGGGCACTGAGGGACAAGCCCAGCCCCTTTTGCCCATGGGGAAGGCTCCAGTCATGCCCAAGGCATGCCCTTTCCCAGGGCATCTCTGTCATCTTGCAGACTTTCATGCGTGCTCTCTCTGCAACTGCCTCTAAGAGCTAATGAAAAATAACTGCAAAGACGAGTGGAGAGACAGACAGGGATGGTTTCTAAGGGCAGACAGGCCATGCCACTGAAGGAGAACCGGGGGTCTCCACCACCAGCTGCCCCTCATACATTCGGAGCGCAGCTGCCAGGGGACCAGGAGAGGGAAGAGGTGAGCAGGCAAGGGCTGGGCTGAGTGTGAGCCAGAAGCAGGGGCGCTGCAGCTCCAGTGGACCCCGCTCCCATGTGCATACAGCTGCATGCAGACATTACTAATGTTTCAAGACAGCTCCCCACAGTCTGACGGGCTTGGGGAGGGGACACTTGGCCTGCTTGCAGATCAGATAGGATGGGACTTCTCCTTTTTCTATGCACATGTGTCATTTCACAGGTCTGGGCCCCAGGGGCTGCCTGCAGAGACCATGCTCTCCAAGCAGCCCCTGTATCCCCACCAAGCTTCAGCCCCGACAACCACAGTCCTAGCCCAGCTCAGGTCTGGGAGACAGGGGGATCTGTCTCTGTCTCTATATATGTAACTCTGACTTTCAAATAAATAAAATCTTTTTTTTTTTTTAAGCATTTCCTCCCAGAGTCAGGGTGATAGACAAGGGCTAACTGAGCCCTTCCACGCAGTCACGGACAGCACTTCCTTGGCAGTGGCACAGAGGTACCACAAAGCCAAGCACCTGGGGCTCAGGTGAGACTTGCTATGTGACCTGCAGCAAGACACAGCCACTCTGAGACTCCTCACACAGAGGCAACTTGTCTGGTGCTGCCTACTTCCCAGGCTGGCTGTGGGGAGAGGATGGAGAGGATATTGTGAGGACCAATGAAAATGTCAAAACACCTGATAAACAACTGTCCTGCTGGGATCCGATGTGAGGCATTACAAGAACCTGGAACTGGTCCTGGTATCAGGTTTTCTGACAGCGATGCTCAAGTTCACCAGTTTGGCAGCCACTCTGGCAGGAAAGGACGGGAGGGCTGTCACAGAGGGAGATGCAACAACAGTACGTATGTAAGTCCTTTCCTATAGAAGAAGGATGTGTTTTATCATTTCTGGCTCTTGCATTGCTGAGCTCTTCCACACTGCATTTTCCAACCACTAAAACTCAGTCCATCCTGTCCATTGTATCCTTTCACATGCACACAAGAAAAATGAAGGAAAGCAAAACAGGGAGACAACAGGTGCAAATACATCAAAAGACGGAAAGCAGGAAGCCACTGGGGCTCAGGGACAGCGGCTACCTCTGTTCTGCCCCCTTTGGCCAGCTTGGACACAGGGGTCCACTGAAAAATGACCTGCCCCTCCCCTGTGCGCTGCTCAGGCCCCGAGTGGCTCTCCCAGTGTACATCAGGCAGCCTGAGGTACGTGGCAGGCCTCAAACCTCCCTCTGCTTTATCTCCTTCAGTCCACGCTTTGGGCCCTCCTGGCCCTCACCTCCACCTGCCTATCAGTAATGTCTTGGCCCAGTCTCAGCCTTGAGGACCTTGCATCTTTGAGAGAACCTGGCTGATCAATCACTGGTCTTCAGAGCTCACCCAGGGAGGACAAGAGGAGCGAGAAGGCTGCCAAGTTGGGCAGTCCCGACAGCAACATCCTCGCTCATTGTCCTGGACCTGGGGCAGGGGAATGCTCAGAAGAGGAATGAGACAGAAGGAAGCCCACTGCACATGGCCCATCCATCATCTAGTGCAAGTCACTCCTTGTTATTTATTTGTTGAATCCCAGCCAAGGCTTCTCAAGTTGACATCAGAGCCCAGGAGTTCCACTTTCTTCTCTATGAGGAGTAACAAATTTCACAGATAAAATCAAGTTCTCCAGCTCCCCACCCCTGCCCATCCCACAGAAAGCGTTTTCAAGGGATGCTCTTGTTTGGTGCCCCAGGAGAATGAACTGCTACCTCTGGACACACACGTGGGTAGCTCAGGGGGTAAGCAAGGAAGGGGTGGGCCTGCTGACCACATTTAAGGCAAAAGCAGGGAATAAGCAGTCTCTAGAGAGCTACTCTGAGTCTCTCCCTCTACTTTCAGCAGCAAGGGCGGTGGGTGGGGCGGGGGGCGTCAGTGCAGGGGACATGCACTATGGCTCAGAACATCACAGTCAACAGCAATAAGATCCAGTGTGAGCTACAGCTTTGTGCCAAAGCCACCAAGCTGCTCCAAACCTTGGGGTGTTTCACCTGGTCTTCCACAAACTTCATCAGAGGCCCAAGGAACAAATCAGGCCTCCTACAGTTTGATAGAATTTGGGCAATGAGCATTTATTCTCAAGAAATGGAAAAATGGATGCAGGTGGCTCCAAGCAGCAGGCAGATAAAATCCCACTTGCATGAGCTATGCCCCAAAGTTTGAAGATCTTGCAAACAGAGGCAGAGTGAGGCTGCTGTTCACTTGCTCTGAGGCTAGGATGCTCGAAACACTGCTTACAAATCACACTCAGGTGGGTACCCTCCTCCCTCCCTTCTCCCACTTCTAAATCTCATGGGGAAGCAAGACAACCAGGGGCACAAGAGACAAAAAGAGCTAATGTTCATTCTTTTTGTCTCTATTTTTTTAATAGAGTTCCAATTCCAGTTCATATTTCAGGTTGCTTTACTACCGTAACTAACCTGCAGACAGCATGAAAAGGCTTTCTATTCTCCTTCAGGGCGTGGTTAATAAAAATGAAGACAGCTTACCCATTTTTGAAATAGAGGACATGGGCTCTCTGAAGTCCTGTCTCTAGGAAAAACCCTAGTTCTTGATCGTGGGGAGCAGGGCCAGGCTTGGGGCTTCTGTTCTGAATATTAGAAAGTATTACCTGGAAGGGGAGAAAACGGGAAAACTAATCAGATGCACGTTCGAGCCCACTTCCTCCAAACCCTAGGTCTATGTGCACAGCTTGAAGAGCTGGCTTCCTCACACACACATCCGTGCAGTGCACAGGTAGGGAGTAAGGTGGCCCAAGAGCAGGGTGACGTCTGCAGGGCAGGGCACAGCTGGGCCACCAAAGGGAACATGTACCCTCCTGTCACTGGGAGCCCAGGGACAGAAGACACAGGGGAGGTATTAGGAGATGAGTTAGAGACAGAGGCTCTGCTGAGTGCCAGGACCAGACAGGACCCAGTCAAGGGCAAAAGTGGGTGTCAGGTGCCAGGGGGTTGGCCCAGCCCCCCATGGGTTCAGTGAGCTTTGAAAGGGCCCCAGCGCCCACCCAGAGATTAACTGGATGGGACCAATGGCCCAAGCCATAAAGCTGAGGGCTGCAGACTAAGCAGCAGAGCTAAGAACGACAGCTAAGCTCTCTCTTATCAAACTTGCCCTCCTGTCAACAGATGCCAGAGCTTTAAAGGCTTAAATGTTCAGCCCTGCAAGAAACGCTGCCAAGGACCCAGGAGAAGTCCCGCCAGTTGAGTTGGTGACAGTGGGTGGCAAGCGCACACCTGCTATTCACTTTAAACTCACAAGTCAAAGAAAGCATTTGTCAAAGAGGAACTTGCTGTGGCCTGTTTTAAAACCACTCCAAGTGCTCTGGAAGTGTGTTGGCCACATCTGCTGCAAGTGAACAATTCTACAAAATACCTGGTAATTAGCCAAACTCCAAATACCCCCAAGGAGGTGAGGCTGAACTGTTGGCCCTCTAAGCTGTGAGCTTCTCAGAGTAAAAAAAGAAGCCACAGCACAAACAAGACCCAGGTGAGCCATCCCTGTGTTCAGTCCACAGCCCCACATTGTAGTGGGACCCCATGGTTCCTTCCCTCCACCCCTACACTGTCCAGGCATCCCCCCTCTTCCACAGTGTGTTGGTGTGGAGAAGCACAGAACCCCATCTTGAGTATGCTTCCTTTCTCTCCCTTTCCAATCTTCATGCCTTTTCTTTGTTTTTCTTCCCTCTCTGTGCTGGTTAAAAGGCCTAGCACTCTATGCATTCCATACCAAGAAACAGCAAGAGCACAAAGTCTTAGTTTGTTTCTAATTTCAGGAGGAAAGCACTTGGTCTTTCACCATTAAGTGTGTTGCTAGGTGTGGGTTTTTCACAGATCCCCTGAATTGTCTTGAAAAAAGCTACAGTTCCCTTCTATTTCCAGCTTGCTGTATATTTTAAAGTCAGGAATGGGTGTTGGATGTTTTGAAATTCTTCCTCTCTACTGAGTAAGGTGATCATATATTTTTTGTTCTTTATTATACTAACACATGCTGTGCCCCATTGTTGGGTTCACAGATGTAAGATTAACTTTGCATTCCTGAAAGGACTTTCGCTTAGTCATGGCATCTGGAAAACACTGTAAGATGCAAATATCGTAGGTAAGAGATGCATTCAATGCCCCTAGCCTGTGAGAGGCCTGACTTAGAGCAGCCTCCCTCTGACATCCTGGGCCTCCGACACCGGCCTTTGCCTGGCTGCCTCAGCACTGTGGCTCACTGCTGCCACCCGGCATCACCAGGCTGTACTGAACACTGTCAGGTTGATGCGTCCTTGTAGTTAGACATTTTTAAGTCAAATCACTGTAGGTTGAGGGCCTTCTGTATATGTCACTGAATCCAGTTTGCTGGTCTTCTGTTAGGAATAGTTACATCTGATTCGTAAAATGAGTTAGGAAGTGTTTCTTCTTATTTCTTGAAGTTTGTCAAGTAATGGTACAGAATCTGTCAAAGCAGTCAGCTGGGTCTAGAATTTTCTTTATGAGGTTGAGGACAGCTTCACTACAAATTTCATTTAAAGAGTAGATATAAGGTTACTTATATTCAGGTTATCTATTCCCTCTGCAGGCACATAATTTTTTCTTACAGCCTCTATGTGTCTATGGGTCTATAGTAGTGACTCCCTCTTAATTATGGATATTGGTAATTTGTGTTCTTTCTTTCATGTGTGTTTCCTCACCTTAGAGCTCTGTGGATTTTATTGATCTTTTCAAATAATTAGCTTTGGGTTTCATCTATTTTCTCTGTTTGGTATTTCATTGATCTCCAGGCTATTATTTCTTTCCTTCTTAACTTGCTCTTCAACTTTAATTTGTTCTTATTTTTCTGGCTACTTGAATTTCAAATCACTGACTTGAAAAGTTTTAATTACAAAAATATGGACCGATCACTTGATATCTGATCAATCACAAAGGCGATTTCTGGTTTCAGAATAAAGCAGCAACTATAGATAGAGGCAGAAATTCTTCTTAACAGGCTGATTTATTGTACATGTGGGTTGCATTCACCATAAAGTTATAATACACTCATTCTTTTTAACATGAAAAGACATAGAATTTATAGACAACTTCCTATTTATCCATCGTGTAACTTCAAATATGCCTGCAATCCCAGTTACGATCTTTTTGAAAGACGAGTCAGATCAAACACATCATTAAGAAAAACTTGCATACTAAATAGACCACGAACTCTGAGACAAAGACCATCATTTTGCACATTCCTGACAGGTTACTTAGAATGCAGCTTCTCAGTTCAGGAACAGTAAATGAGTTTATTGGCTAAATTATCAATGAGGGAGCTCTCTGCCAGTATAAAGGGGATGGATGAAAACTGGCTTGTAGGCATGAATTACTCTAAAATAACAAATGCTTAAAAAGCATCTGTTATAACTGCTAAAGTGTAAAATGAGTATTATTTATAGCTGGCTTATCAGCTGTTTAAAATTCACCAATATTTCTTTTGACAAAAGCTAGTGGAAATCCCCAAGAGCAGAGGAGAGACCAGCAGTTGAAGGTCATGTTTACTAGTTTAGTAACTCCAGCCTTCTGACCTGCCAAGTAGCTGGGAGGAGGGCGTGGGGAAAGCAAGGGTGCTGGAATGCAAGGGCATTTTGTAAGTTTGGGCCCCCTTTTTTCTGAGGGAACACAGGGCCCAGGCACGTAAGAGAACTGCCAAGGCTGCTCTGGCATCAGACGGTAGCAGCAGAATCAGCATATGCACAAGGCCATGGGCCAGCATCAGAGTCACTAGCTGCAGGGGCCGGAGCTTCTTCTTGGCATCCCAGTCCATTTCTATTTTTAATTGGAAAGGCAGATTTGCAGAGAGAAGGAGATATGTGTATGTCTCTGACGATGAATTTGTTGTAACTCTCATCCCTACTGCCTCAGCAGTTGAAGTTTATTTTTCAAGATTGTGTGTGTTGCACCAGCCTGACCATTCAGGTGTACTCCTGTGTTTGCCCTGCCGAGTGTCTGCTGTGAGATTCTTGAACACGAGGTTTTTTGTTGTGCTTCAATTATGCAAAACTTTTTTTGGCCGTTTTCACTTCAGACACTTCTTCTGCTCCAGTGTCTCTCTTCTTTTCCTTTGGAACTCCGAGCACACACAAGGGGTTTCTCTGTGTCCACCAGAGACTCTGCTCTGCTTCTCTCCCACCTTCTCTCTTTTTAAAAAAATTTCAATTGTATTTCCATGTAAATTATTTCAATTAACCTATCTTTAACAGAAAATTTTTTGTCTTAACTGTGTCCAGTCTGCTAATCATCCAACTGAAAAAGTTCACCTCTCACATAATGCTTTGTTACTGGGCATTTCAGGTAGATTTTTTTTTACAGTTTCTATCTCCCTGCTGACATTTCCATCGGCGTCTGCATGCCACCTACCTTTCCCATGGGATGGTGGTTATTGCTCAAGTCCTTGCTGACAGTTTTGACACTGGTCATTCCTGGGCTTCGCTGTTTCTGCATCACAGACTTTGCATCCCTCCTGCCGCGGCTCCCGACTCTGATCACTGTGGCAATGGAGACATCGCAGTCTCTCTGCTCCATTCTGCACAGTCCCTGCACATCTGAGCACAGTGCTCTCTCCCTCCACGCTGCTGCCCCTTGCCAGCAGTTCCAGGCCATTAACTGTCACTGGGCACTGTGCTTGGCATGTGGATGGTGGGGGGAGAAGACTCCTGATCCCCTGGCCCAGCCTCATCTTGCTCCAGGTGTGTACTCCTAGACCCCGTGAATGGGACACATCTTCAAGGGCCTCTTGTTAGGTACTCCCACTGGCCCTTGGAATGCCTTCCTGGGACAGGGGCCACAGAGCTCCCACCCCGGGAAGCTTTTTGGCATGACTGTACTCCTAGGAGTTCCTTCTCCCCATGACCTCCTGATCTCAGTAAGCGGCAGACAGTGAGGTGTGCACCCTGAGGCCACTCTCCTCTCACATCAATTACCATGGCCCTCCTAACCACTCAGGTCCATTTGTATATACATTTCTACCCCCATTCCCTCATCCAAGCCACCTTACTTCCTATTTGATTCCTACAGAAACCTCTAAGAAGGAGTCTCATGTCTTGCCTTTCTTCCTCCCCTCCACGACCCATGAGCTGCCTGCATCACGTGGATGATACAACCCAGATTGGGAAGTTCTCATGTTCTTTCTCAGCTCTCAGATCCCAGCTCAACTCTCACTTCCTCAACTGAGCAACAAAGGGAGGCCTGCCCCACTTTGTCTCTCACATTACTCTTTCTTATTTCCCCACCACACTTAACACTGTACTTTTGTTTGTTTTAACTTGATTCCATGCTGTCTCCCTCTGCTGTGCTGCAAGTACCACAAAGCCGTGGGTCACATTTACATTGTTGACTGATGTATTCGTATATCCAATGTCTACAGCAGGGTCTGATGCAGGTAAGTTTTCCCTATGTATAGCAGATTAATGAGTGAATAAAGTATAGAACCAATCACAGGTGCACAACAAGACAACCAGAAAGGGACCTAACATGCACTAAGCAATATACAGCTACACAGGCCTTCCCAACTACGCTCCCCTAGAAACCTACTGAGACACTACTGTCCTCTCTTTCCTTGGGGAAAACTGAGACTACATAGCAAGTGTCCCAGTTGCTGCCAACTCCAGGCCCACTGGACTCCATGGAACCAGCTCTTTGTCACTCTTCCTCTATGTCACTTCATGCCACACACAGTACAGAACAAAGTCTAAAGCACAAGTGCTAAGGGCTGCCAGAATGAGCCTCCTGTGAGAAGGACCTACTCAAGAAGGAAGTTGTACTCTGGCTCATGGCCAGGAAGCAGAGAGAGACATGGGGGAACCCACCCTCCATATGGCTGCTCTAGGACTCAATCACAGGGCCCCAAATCCCAACAACCTAATCCAATCCAATCTCTTTCCAAAGTCCCATCTTCAGGCACCATACTGAGATCACTTCCAATTTTTAAATAAAAAATTTATGTATTTATTTGTTTAAAAGGTAAATCATTACAGAGTGAGATAGACACAGAGACAGAGATCTTCTAACCACTGGGTCACCTGCTTAAATGGCTGCAATGGCCAGGGCTGGGGCAGGCCAAAGCCAGGAGACTGGAGCTTTTTCTGGTTCTCCCTGGCCATCTTCCATTGCTTTCCCCAGTGCATTACCAGGAAGCTGGATGGGAAGTGGAGTAGCCTGGACTTGAACCTGTGCCCCATATGGGATGCTGGTGTCACAGGCAGTGACTTTATCCATTATGCACTCGTTTCCATTCCCAATCTACTAACACAAAATGTTGGTATCAAGCCTGAAACACATAAGCCTTTGGAGATACTTAACTGTTATCTGAATTGCAGCACACGGAAAAGATGCAAGAAGGGAAGCAGAAGGCACAGTGTGCAAAATCTTTAATTTAACCCTCTGCTCACAGAGGGTGCCTGGGCAGCAACATTCCTGGTAGTCCTGAAACTTCCACTTGCTCTAGAGATAAACCCTTCCCCAAAGGAAGATTGCCAACAGGTGTCCTTACCAAGTACGGCTTGCCTTGGCAAAAGCCCATGCCCAGGAGAAGGGGTCAAAAGCCCCAGGTCCAAGGTCTGTTTCTAATACTGTCCATTTTTGTGACTTCTTTGATCTCGCGGTTCTACACTGTCCTCGCCCGTCTCCTACCTACCTCACGGGGCTTGGCTACGTTGCAAAGGAGAAACCTGATGAACATATAAACCTGTAACCCATAATGAAGACATAAAGAGTGACTTTGAAACAGAACCAGACCAAGTGTATTCACACCACCTCTATTCATCAACATCGCTCTAGAAAGTCTGAGAGAAAGACACGATGGAGAAAGAAAAATATTAGGAAGGAAGAAAGGATAACAAACATTCCATCAGAACAGCAACAGATGAAAAATCTCTCTTTGTCTCACTCTTTCAGGCTCTGACTTTCCGATTAAAGAGAGAGAGAGAGAGGAGTTCAGTGTTACAGCTGATAACTCTATACTGCTATCCTTGTCGTCCTACAAGACTCCAGGAGCTGTCCCTGAACTTGCAGATTGGACCAAGCCCCTCCACCAGGAGAATTTTAGAGTGCTCCCCACCAATGCACCGTCGCCGGCCATGACCTGTGTCTTCCTGAGAAGGCACAGTTCTTAAGAGCATGCTCTGTGACTTCCTCATTCTGCAGCCCTAGGAGTTAAGGAGAACAGACAACCTCAATAAACATTTGTGTACATGAGGTACAAATCATAAGGCCTCATAAATGTGAACATGAAAAGTGCATTTAACCACAAAGCAAAATAAAAATGGAAGACATTGAAATCTGCAAGACAAAAAAATCTTGATAAAATGGGGAGAGGATGAGAGAAAAAGTCAATATCATTATCTAAATTAACGAAGCCAATCAATAATGGTCACAGGCAAGTCCTTATTAAACAGCATCACAGAAGAGTGATGCAAGACTAGAAGAGTAAACTAGGAAAGCTAGAAATAAGCATCTAAAATTTTATCACATCACTAAAAATAAATGACATAAATTATGAAAAGATCAGACCATCTTCAAGTGAAGTCAGGGGAAAATTAGAGTCTTATCTAATGTCATAAACCAAAAAACTTTCAGACAAATTTTTGAATTAAAAGTTATTCTTAAAATACATGAAAGACAGTGTTAGAAAACTGTCAGATCTTAGAAGGTATTTATCTCAACGTTCAAACCCTAAAAATAAAATGAAATGTAAACAAGACAATTAGATTTAACTATGTATGGATTCAAAATTCATGAGCAACTTGAAAATGGAAAACTAATAACTAAGAAAATAGCCACTTTGAATTTGGTAAAAGGTTAACACATCTGAGGCTCAGGGATGAAGTCATTGCTCTTCCCTTCGCTGCCCCATGGGCACACTCCCCTCACTGCTGGCACCGCTGCTGGCTGGAGCTCTACCCTTCAAGGCCACCCACTTCATCTCTGATTCTTTCTGCTCCAACTGGATATGTTTGGTTAAACCATCTGATGTGCACAATTTTACATGCATCTTTAATTTCCTCTCAGGAAGCAAACTATGGAAGCACATTATCAGTCTTTGCAAACCTAATACAGCAAGGACAACCCTAAACAGACATTCTGGGGAGACCTTGCAGGGCAGTCTGGAACCCTGGGGTTTGGAGGAGACACTGTCCTCTGAGTTTCTCCAATAACAAGTGAGTTTGGTGATATTGAGATTCTCTAGTGATGAGCATGCCCTTGGACAACGGTTGGTTTCTCCCTGGAAAGGCCGTGGCAGCAAAGAGGACACCCTGAGCTTACCCTGGAGTTGGTTAAATGTCAGTGGTGAGGGGCAGCTGAGCTCCTAGGAAAGCATCCGCCGCTGTGGGAGTCCAGGCCGAGCCACCTTGTGGGTACCCGCTCACGTGCTCACCTTTTCTTCAGGCCTCACTCCAAGTTTGCACCTGGGGCCGGAGTCAGGGCGAGGGGCAGCAGAGCTCCCACACCCACCACAGCAGGTACTGGCTCTCACCCACCAGGCCAGGCTGAATCAGCACCCCACCCACTCAGCATGAGGACAGGAAGCTGAAGCCCAGGGAAGCAAATGACCGGGCCAAGGTCCAATGGGAAGATATAGAAATCCAGAACCCAGATTACAGGGACTCCAGGCAAAATGTGGTGCTGTAAGCATTAGTGTAAGAGAAAAACCAAAGTTTTCTTAAATAGTGCTCTAAAGCCCCCAGACATTCATAATAAAACAGGCTGTGGCAGCCCCCACATGTACCTAAACACCTGGAGCTGCATGAGGTAGGAGGAGTTCCCACGGCCAGTGACAGAACAACAGCGACAACATGCTGGCATGGAGGCGTGTGTTAACAGCTTCCTGGGAGGTACACGAACTCACCCACTCTACCCTACAGTGGCTGCATTGCAGCTGTGGCCACCGTCTTAGAGCGGCCAGAGGCTGAGTCACCTGTCCAATGTGTCATGGCCACAAGGCGGCTTGGCCTGAGTTTGGCAGCTGAGGCTCCCTTCCCCAGCCCGGAGCCGGCACATCCAACCTGCTGCAGCAGGCTGACATTGGGAGACTCAGGCACAGAACAAGGGCCCCTACATGGCCTGGGCTGTGTGGTCACCAACAACAGCTTAGCTGGGACAAGTAGACTCGGCCACTGTCACCTGCCGGCAGTCAAGGAGGAGACAGAAGTAATGTGGAGGCTGTGCTGCTGCCACACTCTCCACCAGCTCTTCCAGGATTCCCCACTTCTGCCCCCTCTGCCTCGTACAGAGCAGTTCTCATCCTCACTGGGCACACCACCAGTGACTCGCAGCCTGTGAAGAACCAAAACTAGCAAGAGACTCTGCTGGTCTCTTTTCATTTTAATCCATCTGGAAACAGAGAGCTCGGGGAATTGCTGAAAAGGAAAATATCTAGTTATTTTAATGGTTTCTGGTCACCTCTAGCAACCTTGCAGGTAGATGTCTAGGTCAGGGTCAGTGTCAGTGTCCACCTTGGCTAGCACTCCAGGAAGCTCTACTAGCAGTGCGGACTGCAGGAAGCTGTTATGAACAGACCCAGGTGACATTTACTGATCATTCACTGTGTTCTCAAATCTGGGCTAAGTGCCTGTGTTCACATGACCTTATGTGATCCCCACCAGAGTTCCTTGAAGCAGGAACTCACACAATGCTTTTCACAGATGGGGGGAAAAAAAAGCCAGGCTGAGAGTTCAAGGAAGCACAGAACCAAGATAAGGACCCTTCTAAATTTAACGTGCCCAACCGGCCTGCTGCTCTTACTCACTCCAGCTTAGCTCTTGTCAGCTGCTGATTCCATTCCCTGCACTGACAGATGTCCTCAAGGGATGCACAGCTGCTCCAAGCAGGCCGGCTGAAGTGTCCACCTTTGCCATATCCCTCAAGGCATAGCCTTTCACACTATGGGTGAACACCAGCTGATACACAGTCTACATACGAATGCATGGGGCTGAGCCTATCTTGCCTGAAATGAAGATTCACAGGATTCTGAGGGTGTGAGCAGATGCCTACCGTCACTTCTGCTCAGAGGCCACTAGCATGTTTTGTGAACACAGAGCTGATGATTTTTAAAATATTCTCAGCATCACTACCATTCTCTCCCCAAGCTCTGTCCCCAGATGCAGGCGAGTCAAAGGCCTCACTTACCCTTTCTATCTCCTGGAGGTACAGGAGGGCGATGTCCCCAGCTTTCTCATAACAGGTGATAATGTCCTGTTCCCGGTCCACGTGGAGATTACTGGTGGAAGATGAGATAGGCAGCTTCTCTAAACAAAGTCCTGAAAGACAGTCAAACACACGCACAAACTGGGCAAGCTGTTTCTTAGCAGGCCTTGATTTGGCCAGAAAACCATCTCGGCAAGAGGACAGGCCGTTAGGGAAGCCAACTTGCTGCCTCCTGCCCGCTGCGCCCCCTTCCAAGGATGAGAAGGGACATCACAAATGGAACGCCGGAATGAATGTCCAAAACTCCCCAAAGAAAGTGGCCACTAACTGCACAGAAACACTGAGAGCTCGCCTGGGTACTTCAGTCCACTCGGAACCCAGTGGGGTATGAAAGTTAGTGACTTCACATGTCCATGCGATGGGCCCCAGAGGGCCTGAACACCCGGCCCATTGCAGCCATGAATGGTTGGGATGGTGGAGATGACCATTTAGGTTGGAAGACTGCTCTCTAACTTGAGTGGGCCTCATCTAATCAGCTAAAGCTGAAAATGGCAATGGAGAGGGGGAAGCCGGGTGAGAGAGGTCCACCTGTCTGTCTGTTCAGAGCTGAGATGTGGCCTGCCCCTGCCTTTGGACTTGAACTGAAGCACGAGCTCTTCTTGGGCTGTGAACCTACCAGCTGTGGGGCTGACGCTTCCACCTTGCTGCTTGGGACATGATCTCCTATCAGTTCTTTTTATGTACAGAACCTCGCCTGACAGAGAGGCCCTCATTCCAACAGGCCCCAAAGTACTTCCAGAATTTAAAGAGCTAAGTCAAGCTGACTCTGAGCATAGCACTAACTGAAAAATTATGTTCTGGGGGTAGGTCTACGCACGGCGGATTATGCTACCATTCAGCATCCCTATACCCCATGTTGGGATGTCTGGCTTTAGTCATAGCTACTCTGACGACTCCACTCCTGATCCAGCTTCCTGCTAATGCACTTCCTAGAAGCAGCAAAGGACAGCCCACATGCTTGGGTCCTTGCCTCCACATGGGGGACTTGGATGCAGTTTCCATGTCCCAGCTTTGGCTGCTCTAGCCCTGGGCTGCTGGAGGCATTTGGTGAGTGAACCAGAATATTAAAGATTTTTCTCTTGCCCTCACCTCCTGTAGCTCTTTCATGTAAAATAAACTGTTAAAGAATTCTTTTACTCTAAAATGCACACTGAGGGGCTATTGCAATGGCTCAACAGGATGATTCTCCACCTTCAAGCACCAGCATTCCACGTGGGCACCGGTTCATGCCCTGGTTGCTCCATTTCCTATCCAGCTCTCTGCCTATGGGCTGCTTATGGAAAGCAGCAAAGGATGGCTCAAGTTCTTGGGTCCCTGTACCTACGTGAGAGACCTGGAAGAAGCTCCTAGTTACTGGCTTTGGATCAGCTCAGCTCTGGACATTATGGTCACTTGGTGAGTATGCCAGCAGATGGAAGGTCTATTTTTTTGTCTCTCTGTATCTCTGTAAATCTGCCTTTCCAATAAAAATAAATCTTAGTAAAATAAAATGCACACTTAGGCTCCATGGACATTGGACAATAAGTGACCAAACAGGGTTTCCTTCTAGATCTGCTCGACATGCTGATGGTATGTGAATTGAATGAGCCAAGTGGAGTCGTTTTGAATCTGGAAGACCTGTGCTGGCCCTTTCAAATGTTGCCATTCACCAACACACTCAGTTCCCCAGGCATCACATACACTTTCAGGCATATGTGCTGCCAGATCACTAGTTTTTAATGGTAGCTGAAAATGGCTTGGGCGCTGAACTTGTCTCTGGATGTGGAGTTGTGAGCGCCTGGTCTGAGGATCTGCATCTTTGTTTTGTTTGGCTTCTCAACATCCTTGATTGCATCATCCTGGGCTCCATGGACATTGGACCAACCATTGTTTCCCTCTAGATCTGCTCGACAAGCTGATGATGCAATCAAGCATGTTGAGCACCCACACAAAACAAGGATGCAGATCCTCAGTCCAGGCGCTATCAACACAGTGTGCCCGCTGCAATGGGAAGGACATCAGAACCCGTGGGCAACAGTCTCCTCCAGCATGAGCGGCTGTGTGCTGTGCAGGCAGAGTTTATCTTCACCAGCATGCTTCTGCATGCAGGGTGAAGCATCTAGAGGATGGGGCACTGCAAGCACCCCTGTGTGGCACACACTGTGCCTGGTGCCCAGGCTGGGAGACAGAGCGAGCACCCCTCATATTCATGGATTTGATGAATTTGTTCATGAGTCAATCTGGCGTGAGAGAGGCAAGTGGCAGGTGTGACACAATTACACAAAAACACCGCACAGAACTCGATGGTGCTAACTACAGCAGAGGGAGGCAAGGCTGGCGTGGACCAGAGGCGCTGGAGAGGTCTGGGGTGGGCCAGAGGGACCCTGAGGGTGGGCCCAGCAAAGGTTAAAGCGGATGCCTCCAGGTTGGAGGGAGAAGACGCAGGTGGGGAGCGTGCCTGGGGGGGTGGGTGAGAGCAAGTGGGCAGGCGGGCTGCCTGGCATAGAGCATGGGTGAGGCACAGCAGGACATGTGGCCAGCCAGCTGGGCATGACTAGGACGCATGGTTCCGGATCCAGTGAGGTCACGGCTGTGGCTACGCTTGCCACAGTGAGTAGAAATCTGGGGGAGCCTGAGCTTCAAGTCATCCAGGGAGAGGTGATTTTTTGGGTCAAATCTTGATTATTTCCATGAGGATTTTTCCATGGTTCATTTAAACCTCAGACTGACGTGTCTTGACACACAGGCCACAGTCGACTTGCTGCCTGCAGCACATGTTAGCATTGCCCTACCTGAGAGTCTTCTTCCCCCACAAAGGTTCAATTGCTCACGTGTTTCACGCCAAGGAAACCTCAGGCAAAGGCCAGACACCCTGACTTCAGGTCACACTTCCCTGTTACACACTGGGCCTCACGGGGCTCCAGGCCCAGTTCTTGCCCCACTCACCCTGTGGTCCCTGAAGAGCTTCAGCCACTGCTGGGCTGTAACCACATCCTGTGCCTACAGAGAATCCCTGAATCCCAACCCACTAAACCAACAACAGTGGAGCCCAAGCCGCAGAATTCCAGCTGGTCTCTGGGCAGCACCCCCTGGTGGACACAAAGATTTCACCATGTTCAATTCCAACCCAATCACTTCCCTGACTGTGCAAACAAAGTGAGGCCTCCTGTTCCTAAGGATCACCAGGCATGGCATCATCACCCACCCAGTGAGCTCAGCCAGAAATTTCACAGTCGCTTTGATTTGTCCCTCAACTACCTGTCCACACCAGTTCCCCAGGACACTGCCAGAATCTGCTGACAGTGACAGTAGCTGCTATCTGTCAGAACCCAGTAAGGAGAGTTCAAAGGCAGCACTCTTAGTTCCCCCAAACAGAGGGAACTTTATGTGTGGAGTTGCCTGGAAGATGAAAGAGGTGAGAGGCCCCCAGGATGGCTCTGCATCTCAGAGCCCAGCTGTAGCAGGGAGCCAGCTCATATCCTGAAGGCTGGGAAGCACAGGGGCGGTGGCAGGGGTGGGGTTCTGATCCCCAAAAGTGGGGCTAGCAGATGAAGCTACACCCCACAGAGCTGGAACAACTGAAGAGACAGGACCACATCCCAAGGTGCTGCCTGAGGAAATACCCTGGCTTCACTCTCCTCTGGCACCCTAATGCTCTGCCCAGTGCCCCTGCTGGCCACACCCATCTCAGCCAACTGACTTGGGTACCTGGGAAACAGCTTGCAGAACAGGGAGTAAGGTCCCACAGCCAGCTCCCTCCCTACCACATAGGCTCCATCCCTGCAGTCTTGATCCCTTCTAATCTGTTCCTTGCTCTATGCCAGAAAGATCTTTTTTGCTTATGATCTTAATTAAGTCATTCCTCCTGCTTAAAACCTGGCAGCAGCTAGAAGTTTCCTGGCAAGAAAACGAAATAGGATTTATCCATCAGGGTGATGTTGTCAATCACTTATAAATATAGTGATTCTTTGCTTGACTGTGACAGTATTGCATATGCTCTATAACATGGGATAAACAAAGTCAGCTCCTCCAAGTCATCAAGTTTAAAGTGGCTGCTTCCTAAAGAAGCAAGATGGCGGGATAGGGTAAGGACATGCTTAAACAGACAGAAAATCCTTAGCCAGGATGAAACAGAGAGACCACAATCACAATCCCGCGAAATAGGACAGACAGAGGGATACCTAGAGACCCGTGAACACAGGGAAACATAATTTTCTTCTGGAAGTGCCAGCCAGTGTGTACCACAAAAAGAAGCAAAGGCATCTAGATTGGAAAGAATTATTACTTACAAACAACTTGATCTCATATATAGAAAACTACAAACCTACAAAAAAAAGAGCCAATAGCTCAGCAAACATACAGGATGCAAGATTAAACAGAAAAATCAGTTGGATTTCTATACATTAGTAAAGAAATAAGAAAACAATGCCACTTATATTAATACAAAAAGTATAAAACACTTAGAGCAAATTTAACAGAAGGGATATAAGATTTATATACCAAAAAACTTCAAAGTCTTTTTGAAAGACAAGAACAAAGACATCCCATGTTCATGGATTAGAAGACCTGGTGTTGTTAAGACGTTGAGTTAATACAGCCACTATCAAGTTTCTCTTGCTGCACTAATTTACAATGGGATCCTAAATATATAGAGGCACGTAAGAAACCCAGAAACACCAACACAATCGTGAAGAACCAAGACTCCAAGTAAGATGAATGGAGACCCAAACTGAGCTGCAAACAAAGCCAGAAAACTAACTTCACACACACCAAGAGATCTTGGTATGATCACCCGCAGGCGATCCATCGGAAGCTATGGACACCACATCACAACAAGTGGAGAGAAGGACAATGTCCACCAAGAGCTCTGTGTCTGGCAGAGTGGCCTTTCAACAGTGAGAGGGGGTAGCCATCGTGGCATAGCACGTTAAGCTGCCACCTACAATGTCTGGCATCTCATGTGGTATAAATTCAAATTACACTGCTACAACTCTAGGAGGCTGGATGTAATCTCTGTGGAAACAAACAACAACAACAACAAAAACTACAGAATAACATGAAAGAAAAGAAGTTAAACACTTGATTACCAAAAGAATCAACTAAACACAAAGGACAATAATAATGCAGAAAATGAGGGATAAAACAAAACCCACATAAGACACACAGAAAACAGCAAATAACAGAAAGTCCCTTATTAGCAGTAATTACTACATTTTTTTACTCATTCATTCATTGAAAGGCAAAGAAAGACCGAGACCTCCCGTCTACTGGTTTACTTCCTAAATGCCCTCAACCGCCGGAACTGGGCTGGGGCAGAAGACAGGAGACAGCTACGCAATCCAGATCTCCTGTGTTGAGAGAGAAGCCAGTACCTTGAGCCATCACCACTGCCTCCCAAGAGCCCTGCACCAGCAGGAAGGTGGAGTCCGGAGCCACAGTGGGGTAGTGAACCCAAGCTTCTCTCACATGCCTAACTGCTTCCCCCTCAGGGATTACTTTAAACATGAACAGGTTAAAATCCTTCATTAAATCAAAGAGGTTGGCAGGATGGATGAATAAAGATGGTCCAGTTATATGCTGTCAACAAGAGAGTCTGTTTGGATCTCTAGAGATAAACAGATTGACAATGAAAGGACAGAAAAAGACAGTACGTGAAAATAGTAGCCAGTTGAAGAAATAATGACTAAAAACTTCCCCAATTCTATCAAAGACACAACTATAAGCAAACAAGAAGCTCGACAAATTCCAAATAAGATGAACCGAGGGTGACCCAGCCAAAAGCTGGTATGTTCCAAGTGCAACTGCTTCAAAAATATCTGGCATATTGGTTGATACCCACATCCTGTATCAGTACCTGGGCTCAATTCCCAGTTCCATTCCTGTAGAGTGCTCCTTCCCTAACATCCTGTCCTTGGGTGCGGCCTTGCATCCCCAGCAGCCAAAGAGAGAACCTAGGCATCCCTCGCACAGTGAAAGAGGCACCAGGTATGCAAGCAGTCAACTCCTCCCCACTGCTATTCCCATCACACCCTAGCATTTCCGAGGAGGACTGGAGAGATATCTGGGAGCTCACAGGATGGGCCCCTGGCTCCTGGCTGGTAAGGGAAGAAAGCCTGTGGCCTCATCCAGGGATGGCTGTCTCTCCTGGGAAAAGCCAACTGCATTTAACATGTTCTGATGAAGACAGACCTGCATCAGACAGTTGTAAGAATTGTTCTTGGCTCTTAAAGGAACAGTGCTGGAAGCAACGGGTCCTTCCCAATGTGAATAACCTTCTATGACAAAGTCATTAATATGGTCCAACTCCGAAGACCTCTAATGTCCCTGGAGGGCCCTGAGCAAGACCAGTAAAGTGTCTGACACATACAATAACCCCACCCTCAACCAGTCCCATGAGGGTTACTTCCCCAGCTGTCTCTGACTACTGAGTCATCCTTCAACATCATCAACAACTTCCCTTTCTTTGATGGTACCTAAAAATTTCCCTCTAATCCCAGCTCTCATAGTCCAACAGCCAAATTAGCTGCCAGACAAAAAGACCCACTGAACTACTGACCCGGCCTCTTCCCTGGTGCCATAACTGGCTGCCTCCTGGACACCGGCAGGAGTCTGCCCATCTGCTGCCACATTCACAGGTCCCTAGCTTCCAACATGGCACTGCCTCCTAACCTGGCATGGAGGTGCTGCACATGACAGAAACCTCCCTTTGTCCCAGGCCTGTCGCTGGCTTACTGAGTGATGTGCGCCATATCCTGTATACTTTCTAGCACAGTCCACCCTGCTAGGGAAGAAAATGTTTGTATGTAAGATGGTTGTGAAGGCCCCGCACACATGATAAAGTAGTTCTCTGTTGTGCTCCCAGGTGGCCTGGACACGAGGCTGAGCACCTGCTGCTCCCAAGTTCATAATTTCCCTCCTGGCATACATTAATCCTTCAAGCCCCAAAGTCCTGGTAGCCCCGTTCTTTTATCTGAGTGCAAGCCACCTTTCTCCTAGGTTCCGGAGAACATATACAGTCCCAGGCTTGCCAGCCCCCAACCTCTTCCTTTCTTTTCCCTGGGTATCCGGCGGCTGTGCTCCCAGGAGTAATTCTTACTGACAGGTTGCCTGGCAGCAGGACTGGGGTACGTCACTTCCGCTGCCTCTGGGTACCTCTCTCCTCTGCTTTCCAGGTGCTACATCGTGCTAACAGCCTAGCTCCCATCCTGCAGTGATGGACTGCTCCCTGAGGACCCTGGAGGGACAAGGACCTTGGGGTGTTGAGCTGCCCTGCCCTGTTAGACCTGCTGGGCTGCAAGAGCACCTCAAGTTAGTGCTGACGTGTTTGCAGTCCCTTTATGGCACCCAGGGCTGTTGAGAAGAGTCATCTAGATGGCCAAGCCTCTTACAGCTCCCACCGTCCTTGCCACAACAGGGCACCACATTCCAGCAGATGCAGGGTCCAGTGTGGCATCTGCCTGCTCTCCCAGCCTCCCCCCACCTTGTGAGAACAATATCTGTGACTGTGTGGGCAGAGTCCGTGAGATTGCCTGGGCATGTAGCAGGCCAGGCCCCTCTGCTTTTGCTGCTACATCAACCCCACCACAGGCTGAAGAGCTGCTCTGCTGTTTCTGCTCCCATTCCCTGTTCTTTACTTAGGGTGAGGAGATGGAAGAGAAGGGGAGCTGGGCGGAAACTGATGCAGAAGCCCCTCAGAGAGCAGTGAATTGATATGCACAGCCTTGTGGGAAGGGGCCCCCGACAGGTAGTGAAGGCAGAGGTACACAAGCCACAGGTGCTCCCCCAGAACTGGCAGGGAAGGCTGAGTCATCAAAAACTGCCCAGTACATTTCCTAAAGGTAAGGGAAACACATGTGGCCATGACACGCTAGGAGCAAAGGCTCGCAGGACAGCCTGACAGGCTGAGCACCTGGGCCCTGTAAGCAAGGAGGGTTTGGTCAACTCCGTTCAGTAATTGAGCAGCCATTCTGTGCAGGGCACCAGGCTAGGTCCCAGGGATGGCAAGTAGCCAGGACTGAACTTCTGCTGTTGGAAGCTCACAGACCGGTGGGGTACCTGACAACGGTACTGCTAATTTTAACCTGTTCCGCACATGACCCTAATGTACTCAGAATGGGTAGACAGGACATGTAAATCGGAGATTGGAGCTTGCAGGAAGACATGTTGGCAAGGGTAAGACGTAAGGAGGAGAAAGCTGGGGTGGTACTGGAGGAAGGTGCAGATACAAACCTGAGAACCTGAGGAATCATCACCTGGCCCAGGCTGGCCCTGTGCACAAGCTCACTTTGTTCCCTCTGTGTACTTCCATCCTCCTGCACCAGATCCCAATTCCTTCGGGCAGCGTGCACACATTCCTCAACCCAAGTAGGAACCACGTTAGCTGCTGCAGGATTGATGGTCACAGTGATGGCCAAGCAATCGGCCTGCTCTAACCCAGAGGTGGCCTTAACAGATAAAAGCAGTCAGCTGTTGGTACCCTGCACACGGACACTGGCTTAACTGCCAGACACAGGGCTGCTTATGTGACATGTTGGTTATAAAAGAACTTCACAATAGTCTTCCCCCAGAGCTAAGCGGAGGACTAGGGCCCTGGTGACCCAGGCTTACAATGACCCAAAGCAAGCAGTGGGTGTCTCTGGGACCTGGCAAGGGGCTGCCAAGAGCCCGTCTCTAGCCAAGGGCCACTCTACTAGCTCTATGGGACAGGACAATGCAGGGAAAAGAAGGCCTCACCTTTGGTAGCGTAGGCCTCAGCGATCACCCGCAGCCGGTAGGGAGGCGCGGCCACCAGTGGCAGGTCGTCCAGGCCTACCCGTGCATAGATGTTCAGGGCTTCCTTATAATCGCCTTCCACATAATTCAACTTGGCCATGATCAGATTGGATTCTTGTAGGAATTCTGACTAGAAGGAAAAGGAGAAAAACAAACATTTTCCTTCGAGCTCGTGTAAGACACCCCTTAGAGCCCAACCATCTGCCGCCGTGAAGCTCATTGGGGTCCCCTACAAAAGCCTGCAGGTGGCTGCTCACAGAGGAGCTGGGCCCGACAGCCAGAAGGGGGCACCACCCACATGCACAGCAAAGTGAGGTCCACCCCCCAAATGGAATGACTGGGTCCTAATAAATGTAGGAGTTACCACATTTGTGAACCCCAAGAACTTAATACCACATGCAAAAGCAAGTCACAAAATGTCATATACTGTTATTTGCCATTTGTATGAAATATCAGTCAGATCTAAAATATCAGATCTATACACTAGGGCTGGAGAACTGGACTAGATGGTGATCATTAACAATTACAGGGTTTCTTTTTGATAAAATGATAAAAATGTTCCAGAACTGATGGTGGTGATGTACACACTAAAGACCACCGAGTTATACACTTCAGCTGGGTGAAGTGTGTGTTACATGCATCACACAGATTAGGCATACCAGATCTGAAACCTGAAATCCAAAATCCAAAATACTCCAAAATCCGAAACACGTTCAGCATTGGAGTATTTTAGATGTTGGATTCTGGGATTAGAGGTGCCCCATCAGCAGGGCCTAGGCAAATATTCCAAAATCTGAAAAACTCTGAAATACAAAAATTCTTTCGGCTCCAAGCATGTTGGGCAAAGGATATTCAGACCATTTATCCCAAAAACTGACGTGAAAATAAAACAAAGCAAAACAAAAGCCCCACAGCTCCCTGGGGTTGGAGCTGGAGATGGCTACCCAGGAAACACAGAAGCCCCTGCCTCACAGAGGAGGCCCCCAGCCAGGCTGGCAGGCCCAGCCGCAGCACCGGAGGTGCAGCCCCGACTGCAGCCCAAATGATCCCAGAAAACGATTTCCAACAGTTGCAGAGATCAGGACCTGCTTTCTTCCCAGGGCCATTCAAGCTCAGGAAGCTGAGGTCACTGAGCCGCCCTCCCTCGAGGCTGATGCTCTCATGTCTCTGATGCTGTCATCTCCCGTGGGCCCCGGCCCAGCCCAGCAGGCCTGCTCTCCGCCTTCCCTCCCGACCCTGTGTAGCTTGGGCACCAACAAGGCCACTTGTCCATGAAATGATCCGGGTGTATGCTCTCTCCCAGGCCTTCTCCTCGGAGCTCTGGCTACTGTGGGCTGGACTTCTCTGGCTGCAGAAGCACCCTGGGAAGTAGGGCTGCTGTGTGAACTACAGCTATCACAGAGGGTTACATGCACAGGTGCACATGGAGCCCAGGGGACGTGACTAGAAAGAAATGGAGAAAACAAATGTTTTCCCCAAGCTGCCAACTTGCAAGGGATCGGGGACAACAGGTAGCACTGGGCAGGGCAGCAGAACAGACAAAAGAAGTTGAAGGAAGCAAAAGAGGTTTGGGAGTGGCCAAGGCAGAGGTCCATATCTGAGAATTAAAATCACATCTGGAGACAGAGAAGTCAGATCAGACTTGAGAGGAAAGGAAAAAAAGCCATGAATGTTAATAGCAGTAATAACAATAAAAGTACCCAGCACAGAGCACCTCCATCAGGATTGGGGAGCCAGGTCAGGCTTGGGAATCTTGGAAAGATGTTCTAGGAGATTCAGTGAGGTCCTTCCCAACTCCCTGCCCACCCTTTACCCTAAGCCTTCGAACATCAGAGAACGGTAGGCTTCAGGGTGAGCTGAAGGGAGGTCCAACATGGGGAGGTTCTGACCTGGAAGATCCAAGATTTCCACAGAGGGATGGTGGTGACAGGTGCCCAGCAAGGGTGCTTAACATGACAGGCATGGACCCTCAGAAAGGGGAACAGGCCAGCTGCCTGGTGTGGCAGTGAAGATGCTGCCAGGGTGCCCTCATCCCACATGGGATGTGTGGGTTCAAGATCTGGCTGCATCCTACAGATTCCACCCTTGGAAGCAGCTGTGAAGCCTCAAAAGATTGGGTTCCTGTCACCGACGTAGGGGACCCAGACTGAACCCCTGCCTCCTGATGTCCACCTGGCCCAACTATGACTTGTTGAGAGCACTTGAGGGGTGAACCAGTAGATGCAGGTCTCTCTCCTCTTTCAACATGGATGGATGTATGGATGGATGAATACATCAATAAAATTTCAGCCAGTACTGTGGCACAGCAAGTTAAAATTGCCCCCTGTGACACTGGCATTCCACATCAGAGTGCCAGTTAGAGTCCCAGATACTCCACTTATGTTCCCGCTCCTTGCTAATAGGAAGGCACCCGATATGCCTGGACTCCTGCCACCCACATGGGAGACCCAGAGGTAGCTTCAGGTTTCCAGATTCTGGCTCAGTCTGAGCTATTGCGCTTATCTGGGGAGTGAACCAGAGGAGAATTCATTCTCTCTCTCTCTCTCTCTCTCTCTCTTTCTCTTTCTCTCTCTCTCTCCTTCTTTCCCTTTCTCTCCTCTTCTCTGCTGTTCAAATAAACCGTAAATAAATAGATCCCTGCTTGTGGTCTGGGAAAGCAATAAAGGATGGCCCTGGAAGAAGCTCCTGGCTCCTGGTTTCAGATTGGCTCATCTCTGGCCATTGTGGCCACTTAGGGAGTGAACCAGTAGAGAGATCTTTCTCTGTCTCTCCTTCTCTCTGTAGATCTGTCTTTCCAATAAAAAATAACCTTACTTCCTAAAAAGGTAAATAAATGGAATTTTAAATGGTGACAATGTCAAAATTTTATGTGTATTTTATCATAAGAAAAGTTTAAACAAAAGAAACTGAAGGGCCAAAGGCACAGAACAGACCCAGTGGGAGAGCCCTGCTGGGCAAGCTCCGGCAGTACTGCACAGCAGTGGAAACAGCTTGGCCAAGGCCAAGGCCATGTGGTTGCCTGGGAGGTAGGAACACGAACCCAATGTGGTGCCAGCAGCCACCCTGCTCAGATAAGCAAGGTTTTCATGCCATCCATCAGCCCCAGCACAGGGCTCTTTCAGTAAGAACCCAGGTTCCTCCAGCTCTGCTGCTTCCAGCCTCAGCTCGGCTGAGACACGCTGGACTTGATTTCCAGCAAAGAGGAAGCCACTCACTCACGGGTGCTAGCGGGGTCCACGCCCACGCCAAAGGTACAACTCCAGTAGTGGAAAACAACAACAGCAAACAAACTCTCCAGGTACAATCGATCACATCAGAGCAAATGACAAGTACCTAATGCACAGTGTCAAGAAAACTCACTGAAGCCTCAGATGGCTTGGAGCCTAGCACACCTACAACGAGAAACTTGAGGCTTAACAAGGTTGAACAGGTGCTGCAATCACACAGCTCATAAATCTGCATGTGGGGACACCTGAAACTCAACATTCTTTCTATCATATTGGGTGGTCCATCTACTATCAGCATGTGGTGAGATCAATGGCTTAGAAGTGGGAAAGGAATGGGAGAGACATCTCCCTTACACAGTCACACCCCCACACTTCCTGCTAGGACATGTGACCCCAACAACCATCCCTGGGAGTGTCTGCTGGCCGCCTCCCTCCCACCCTAGAGTCACCAGTGGGTATGGAGACAACAGTTCCACAACCCTAAGCACTCAGTGTAGAAAGAAATTGAGAGAGGAAATTCAAGTCCCGGTGGCCAAGGCCCAAACACTGCAGCGAATCCTGACATAGCAAGTGTCCCATGACAAAGTGACATTCCAGGACCACCTCCCAAGGGCCTGGCGCTGTGTCCAGTGCAGACGTTCTGAGGCCATTCTTGTGAGGAGGATAGATTGGGGTTTCCAGGAGGCATATATAGGAATACAAGTTAATTTGTCCACGTGTCGCCCATGCCCTCAGCCACAGCCAGATGGGGGTACAAGTTCCCCTCCCAAGCCCCAGGATTTACATCCCAAACAAGAAAGTGCCCCCCACGAGCCTAAGCTTCCAATGCAGTAGAAGGGAAAGCCCAGGTAGGCAAGACTGCCCCTCAGGAAATGTGCATAGACAACAGCCAAGGCCACAGCAGGAGCCCCTCAGGATGCAGAGATGGGAAGAGAAAAATGAAGGAGAAATCATTGAGGTTACAAAGGAAAAAAAGGACAGAGTTCTGAAGCCCACGGAACACTGTGCTCGTGGAGAACAAGTCATACAACAGGAAGGGCCTGAACAGAGGGGCAGGACAGGGCTGGGACGCAGCCGGTGCCTGCACACAGAGGCTGGGACAGCAGCACTCAGCATGCTCAGAGGGGCACAGCCAGGAAATGTAAGCTGACAGGGCAAGGGGCAGGACAGGCAAAGTAGACACACACGAGGGGGTGTTCCAGAGAAGCTGGGAAGGGAAGGCCTGCAAGCAGGAAGAGAACTCCGAGTATCAGTAGAGAACCGAGAGCAGAGCAGGTGAACGAGGCGAGCACCGGGGCAGAGGCCTTGCTCGGACAGGCTTAGCTCCGGGTCCCCTTCCTCACCAGGCGGCACCAGGCCTGCAAGCACCAGCACAAAGCACACACAGCTCTGGGCTACAGTAGCCTTTCACAGTGCCACGGCTCGGGCAGGGAGCTGTGAACAGACCAACCCTCACCATGCTACAGCACGGCCAAGCATCAGCCTGAGCATTGGGCCTCACAGGGGAGCTATTTCCAAGGTCAGGGCCATTGTGCAGGATGACACATCACTGAAGACTTGTCAGAGAAAGCCTAATGGGGTGAGCCAGCCTGGGAGATGACACACAGGCAGCATGGGAAGCTAGCCTACTTCTAAGAGGTCAAGAAGTCATGTGCTCCAACCCTGGGCCTCCTTCCTGCCCACATCCAGCCCAGCAGAGGTGGGGCCCGGCATCTCCCTGCTGTCTCCTCTCCCACACAGAGGCGCACAGTACCTTGAGGTTCCCTCGGTCCAGGGCAGCAGTGAGATGCTTGCGGACCTCAGTGAGCTGCGGCCGGGGGCCCCGGGGGCTGGACCCCTGCCGCAGAGGGTGCTCCTTCAAGAACTGCTCCAGCTTGGATTCCCCGAGGAGGAGCTCGGCCATGTCATCTGCGGAAACAAAGTGAGACACTCAGCCAGGCCAGGAAGAACCTGTTTTGGGAGCCCCTTCCCTCATCCTCAGGGCCACCATACCCTGGGGTTCCAGGCTCCCAGCCAGGCCCACTGGGAACCGCCAGGGTCTAAGTGGGTCTAAGGGTCTAAGGGTCTAAGGCCTTAGGGTCTAAGTGGGTGCCCGCTGGTAGTGAATTCTGATCATAAGTAAACAATGCACACAAGCAGGTGTCTGGTCAGTTTTCACTTATTCACTCTAGAACTGGATGGATATACATTAACACAGAGATGCCAGTCAGCAGGAAATGGCCAAGTTGTCTTATGTTGCGTTCAGGGTGATCTTCCAAGAACACACATGAGCTAGTAGTGAGCATTCTCTAAGACAGGTGAGAAGCCATCTCCCAGTTCTTTGTCCTGGGGCCTCCCCTTTAGATCATGGTGATGCGTTGTAAAATTCTGTACAGATTCTCAGAACACAGCTGTGTCAAAATGACCAGAGGAAGTAGGAACAGGCCAGGGAGCTCCTGGTCAGCAGGCGAGGATCAGCTGCCAGCCCCTCCACACTGGGGCCTCACGGTCACACTGGCAGTTAGCATGGTGGCTTGGAAAAAATTTTCTAAAAAATCTTAGGAAATTCCCAGGTTTCAGTTTAATCCCCCAAGCAAATTATGGTTTCTTTGCTCCACATCTTAAAAGGTAAAATCCTGGTTACTCGGCTACTCGCTCTCTCAAATGGAAGGTTTATACCAGGGAAGTCAGGCAGAGGCTGCGAGGCCATCACCAACAATGCAGGTACGCTGGGTGGCCTGGGGCAGACCAACAATCCTATGGGCTCCCAAACCCAAATCCATTAACAACAAAAGCATCAGCCTTACCTCACTTTCAGTGTCAAACCAGGTGTCTAGTCACATGCCAGGATAGCCAGGCAGAGGGAAATAGGTCCCCAAGGCAGATAAGAAAATAAATTCTAGGGGCTGCAGCTAAGATATAGTAGATTAAGCCTCTGCCTATGGAGCCAGCATCCCATAAGGGTGCTGGATCATGTCCCAGCTGCTCCACTTCCCTGCTTATGGCCCGGGAAGGCAGCCAAGGATGTTTCTAGGCCTGGGGCCCCCGCACCTGTGGGGGAGACTGGAAGAAGCTCCTGGCACCTGGCTTTGGATGGCTCAGGTCTGGCCCATGCAGCCATTAGGGGAATGAACCATCAGATGAGAGATTTCTCACTCTGCCTCTCCTTCTCTCTGTGACTGCACCTTTCAAATAAAAATGACATAAATCTTTTTAAAATTATTTCCAGATAGATTAAAAAATTAAATATAAAACAAAAGAGGACAAAAATGGGGGAATAGGACCCAAATTAACCCTCTCATCCAAAAACAAGCACATGAGGAAAGGGGCCATAGGAGAGAACAGTACTCAAGGCGCTGGGCAACAGGTGGGGAAGAACAGTGGGGCCAGAGAACTGGGTGCCAGAGGATCCCTACGACCACCCTGTGAGTATCCCGATCCCATACAGAGACCAGACCTTGGAGAAGTGTGTGCCCAAGACAGACCTCAGTGTCTCCTCCCTTGCTACCTGCGCACCCTGCAGGCTCAGGGCCTCACAGCTACAGGCATGACAGTAGGCCTGCAGCACAGGGCCAGACACGAGGCTTCCAGAATGGAGGGGTCCTACAGGGAGAAGATCTTGCACCTCAACCAGCCCTGGACTTGAATCTCAGCTCCTTCACCTGCAGCTGAGTGGCAGGGAGTGAGATGCTAGCCCTCTCTGAGCCTGCTTCTTTACCTGGCTACCGCCCGGAATTAGAGGTCACAGATATAGCCTGGAGCTGGTGCTGGGTAAATAGCGGCTACTGTCCCAGTTATGTTCCGCCAATTGCTGGGATCTGCTATTTCCCAGAACAGCCATTGTTATGGGTTGACAGGATCTGGCTCTCCGGCTAGTGAAGACCCTTGAAGCACAATAGCCTTAAGTTGATGGCTAATGGAGTATCTGAATGGCTGATAGATTTAGAGTGGAGCTGTCTAATCATGATGTCTGCGAGGCGGCTCCAGCATAAGCTCTTTGGGTCACAGCAACTGTGCCCTAGGATCTAGGCAGTTGGGCCTGTTCCCAGCCTGACCCTCCCTGCACACATGTCGCACCATCCACCACCTGCCTCAGATGCCAGCCTCCAGGGGCCACCCAATCTCAGACTGAGAGCCTCTAAAACCCTTGCTGTGTTTCAGTCACTGTGATGAAAAGCTGGCTGCTAGCGGTACGTGGGCTCTTATAGTGGCAGGAAGTGCTATGAAACAAGAGCCCTGCTCCTGAGCCTGCGCCGCGGTGAGAGCAGACGCTGCGTGGTGCTCAGCGAGGGCCCAGACACACGATAGGAAACAGTTCACAAGACCCTGTGAGTCCCCAGACAATGCCACGATGCTGGGAGTATCATCTCCATCTTGCAGACAGGGAAGCGGGCACAAGGGATGAAGCTGCATGCCAGAGGTCACAGAGTTGGCTTGTCCTTGGAGCTGGGATCAGAACCCATGTAGCCACCCTTGTTAATCTCCACTACCTGCCAGGCACAAACCGTCTGGATCTCAGTGTGCAGAAGGGGACCCGCTTCCCTTCGGATCACAACCCTGGCCAAGCCACTTGCCCCTCTCTTCAGGGGGCTGCACAGGTAGCTTTGGTGCCTCCTTCTTGCTGCACCTGCCAGGTCACTCAGAGCACTTGAGGGAGGAGCGACTGGGATACTCTGGGCTGCCCTCCCTAGCCCATGGGCATTTGGGGTAAGTCCTTAAGCAAGATTGCAGGAACCAGTCCCCCACCCAGTGATTATACAGGGAGTCAGCTAGAAGTCAAACACGCCACTCCTGATAGCCACACCACCATGGCATGGGGAATCAGCCCCACAGCAGGCCCTGGGGCCCTAGGTCTAGACAGTCCTTGAGACCAAGCTTGGCACGATTCAACACACTGACAGTGGGCCTCCCCGAAGTCCCCAGGGAAGGTGGGACTGTGGCCTGGTCTGTTGGAGTGACGCCTCTTTCTCAGTGTGCCCACTGCAGGATACAAAGCAGAAGCCGACAGGCTTTCTTTCCGCTTCCTCCACCCCCTGAGGTTTCTTTTGGAGAGAACTTGATACCAACAGCAGCATCTCAGGACCTTCTAGGCAACAATTTAGTCTGTGTACATACACATGTACGCACACACACACCCATGTCTTAGCTGTGATCCAAGGTGAAAACCAACCCCGGGTCCAGGTGCAGTTGCTGCTCCCGTGTCCCTCTGTACCTCGGCAGAGGCAGCCACACCCTTCATTCTCCCCCAAGCCTCGTGTGGATGCTTTCCCTGTGTTTATCTGAGCCTCAGAGGGAACAGTGGACCTGCCCGGGTCCCCACAGTGCCAACAGGAGCGCACAGCACCACAGGACACAGGTGAAGGGTGTCTGGGAGGCAATGGGACGCAGGTAAGCAATTTCTGGAGAACAATCCCTGTGCCTGTATCCCCCACGTTCACCCCACAAACAGGCGGCTTCAGGGACTCAGCCCAGAGACGCAGGAGCATTAACCCCATACATCCCGACTGGTAACAGCCAAAGGTGGAAACCACCCATGGTGTCCTTGACAACCTGTTGGATGAAACATCTGCCATATGCCGTAGACTGCGCACGCATGGACGAATAGGCCTCAACATAAAGCCATGGCAGCTGACCACCTCAACACCCACATCTGTTTCTGCAGCCCACACACTTCACAGCCTGTCGCACACACTCTGGTCTTGGTCACAGGACTAGCTCCGGTGACAGAACATTGCAACCCTGACGTATGCAGAGGCTTAGAAAAGAGCTCCACATGACTTCTTCCTCTTGCTTCACTGTGACCACTGTGTGAGATCTGCCTGGGCGAGCCTGGACCAAGCGCCGCCCACCCTCGGGAGAGCTCTGTGTGTGCAACAGAGCTGAGTCAGAGTCCAGCCCGAGGTGACCCAAGGATCCACGGCCTGCCACAGATGCGTTGGCAAGCCAATGAGAAGTGGTCACTGGGGGGTTAAGCTGCTGCCTGGGACACTTGCACCCCCATCACAGAGTGCCTGAGGAGAGTTCTGGCTGCTCTGCAGTTCCAGGCCTCTGCAGATACACTCAAAGGCAGCAGATAACAGCCCAAGGCCTTGGGTCCCTGCCACCCACAAGGGAGACCTAGATGGACTTCCTGGCTCCTGCTTCAAATTGGCCCAACCCTGGCTCCAGTGGGCATTTGCTCACAGCTCGAAGAATAGTCACTTTGCCTCTCTAATAAATAAATTAAGACTATTTTTTTCTTTTCTTTTAAAACATCTATCATTTTGGCATTTTTAAAAAAGGATTTATTTATTTTCATTGCAAAGGCAGATATACAGAGAGGAAGATCCTCCATCCGGTAATTCACTCCCCAAGTGACCACAATGGCCAGTGTTGCACTGATCCAAAGCCAGGAGCCAGGAGCTCCTCCAGGTCTCCCACACAGGTCCAGGGTCCCAAGGCCCTGGGCCGCCCTTGACTGCCCTCCCAGGCCACAAGAAGGGAGCTGGATGAGAAGCGGGGCTGCCAGGATCTGAATCGGCACCCAAATGGGATCCCAGCACACTCAAGGCAAGGGCTTTAGCCGCTAGGCCACCGTGCCGGGCTCACCCAAGATTATTTTTTTCAAAAGGCATTAAGTGTGGGGATGGTTTATTACACAGTAACAGCCAATAATCTCAAGATACAAAAAGTGATTGTGTGGCATGACCATATGAGCAAAGAGCAGGGCAGGGCACTTGGCCTGAAGGTTGAGTGGCCATCAGGGAGCTTGCACCCCAAACCAGCATGTGTGGATCTGATTCCTAGCTCTGGACTCAGCAGATCCTGAGAACCAGCAGGTGACAGATCAAGTGGTTATCTCCCTGTCACCCAGGTGGGAGCCCTGGGCTGAATTCCCTGCTCCAGGCTTCAGCCTGAGGTGCCCCAGTGGTTGTAGGCATTGAGGCAATGAAACAGTAAATGGGCACACTCTCTCTCCATCTCTCAAATAAATATGGGGGAAAAAAACAAATGACAACATACTTTGTTATAACTTAAATGCAGCAAAGACCCTCAGGAGAGACCCAGGAGTAGGTGTTCGTGTGGAAGGGAGCAAGGGACATGCAGACAACCAGGAAAGTGGGGATTCTTCCTTACAGAAACAGTTTTCCACTTCACGATGACGTCCAGGTGATATACTGAGCAGAAACCACATTTGGACTGAGCCTGAACTTTTCCCAGGCCAGCACCACATGGTACCTCTCTTGTGAGGCTGGGCCATGGCAGCTTCCGGTCAGCCCTGCCACCACAAATCACCACACGTAGAATGGCTCTGGGAGACAGGTGACTTTGCCCAGTGCAGGGTAGATGTGTGCTGTGCAGGAGTGAGGTAGGCGAGGTCATGATGCTCAGCTCATCAGGAGTGTTAAACACTTCCCCACTTGAGATGCTTTCCGTTTCCTGGGACGTAGCCCCTCATGAGTAAGGAACATGCTCTGCCCTTCTTCTGTTTGGCTTTCGTTGCCTTCTGCATCCTCCATCTACATCTAACAGCCCTTGGCTGTGCCCTGAGTTGAGCAGCAGCTACAGGACCAGCAACCCACAGAGGAGCTGCGAACCTTGCCATCTTCTCAGAGCCCAGCGAAGGAGTGCCCAAAACACCACCCCTGCCCCAGAGCTCAGCTCCTGCTCTCCCTGGTGTGCCTACAATGCAGCAAGGAGGCCGGTCAGCCAGAGCAGGTGCCAGGGCGTGGGCAGACTGCTGAGGAGCCTAGAACACATTCTGAGTTCAACTGGAAGGCTTTGAGGACTTGTGAATGGGGATGAAACATTCTGATTTAAGCTTTCAAAGCTCCCTCTGTGCTCTGTGTGCAGAATGGATTCTCAGGTGGGAAGAAGAGGCAAGAATAGAAACAGTGCCAGGTGACTGCAGCAGTCAGGTGCCAGGTGACTGACTTGGGCACAGCAAGATGAGAAACGGTGCCTAAAGGGTGAAACTGACTGAGTGAAGTCACAGTGCGAAGGGAAAGAGACCAGACTGACTTGAGAGACTGGCCCCAAGTCACCTATGCCCTCATCTCTGCACCCTGTGAACATGCACCTTGCATGGCAAAAGGGACTTGGTGGGTGCAAGGGACAGGAGGATCCCGATTATCCTGGATTATCTGGGTGAGCCCCTCTGGGTGCTTAGCAGAAGGTTAGGGTCAGAGGAGGAGACGTGGGAGGTAAAACCATGGGCAGTGAAGAGAAAAAGGCCAACCCAGGCAACACAGGAAGCCCCAAGAACCTGGGAAAAAATGAGAGAGAGACGGACTTGGCCCCGAGCCTGGAAGGAACGGCCCCACTGGCACCAGCCTTCAGCCCAGGGAGGCCTGAGTGCCACTTCTCGGAGAATCAATCTGCATTGCTCTAAACCAGCAAATAGGTGCTGGTTTTGTTGCAGCAGCCACAGTAAATGAACATGATGGATAAGAACAGGAGAGGAACTAAAGGCAAACCCTAGATATTGGATGGCATGATAGAGCGGACATGGGCAGAGAGGAGAGGAGAAATAAACTCGTGTTCAAGGTTGATATCCAAGCCGAGAAATCAGCTCCAGAGCAGAGCTGGAGAAGCCAGAGCAGCAATGCTTGGAGGTGAGAAACCAGGACCATGATGGTGAGTGACACCAAGACGAGGGAACGGCAGGTAGGCTGAGCACAGCTGGTACATCAAAGTGAGGTCAGGCAACATCGAAGTGAGCCTGATGAGAAAGGTGCCAGTGGAGTGGGGGACCCAGGACCCTTGTGAAGGCTGACCTGCTGCAAAAAGGTATGGGGAGCTGGGCAGTAACAGGATCAGAGTGGGGGCTACAAGAAAGTCTAGGCCCCTGTGGATGCTGGAAGGAGTGGCCCAGGGCACAGGAGAAAACTGTGATGGTGACATCATGAAAATGGCACAAGGGTTTTGGTGCAAAGCAGAGGGGCTGGCAGCCTCCGCAAGGAGCCATACCTCCATGCAGGACAGGTAGCAGGCAGACAGAGCAGCAAACAAGTATCTGTCACTTTTTTATCTTCAACACATGAGGCAAGGTCATGGACAGGATAGCCATTGGAGGAAGAAAAGAGCTCACAAGGCATCTTCTGGGAAGCAGGACATGGGACCCACCACAGGGCGGCTGGGCCCTCGGGGCTCCAGTGGCCTGTGTCAGTAGGTGACAGGCCACTGCCAGCAGCTTGGGTGGGGAGCCAGGCCTGGATACTGCCCTCCTGCAGGATCAGGGAGGCACACACCTCTGCATGCAGCTGTGACCTGGCTGGCCCCCAGCACCTGTTTCAGAAACCAGGTCGTTTCTTGCTCCCCTCCTGCTCCGAACTCCCCAGGATTCTTCTCCCTACGAGGGGAAGGCCAATATCATCGCGAGGTACTAACCTGCTCTTAACTCCACCCCAGCCCTCTGTCACACACTGCAGTCAAGCACACCTCCCTCTCATGGCCCGGGCCCACCCTCATACCCTGGTCTCAAGAGACTCAGCTGCCCTTGGGCAGCCTGGCCCAGGCCATCTATGAGCACCAGGCCAGCCATGAGCCTTTGGCCTTCCAAGTCCCACTTCAGGGTTCCTGCTGGCTCTTGCCCTACTTCCGTGGCTGTGTTTAAACTGTGGCCCCAATGTGGAAGTTCTGGCCACTTGGAAAAGCAAAAACAAAGGAGTCTAAGAGAAATCAGAAAAAAAAAAATCTCCTGGGAGAAACCTGGCTCGTCAGAGTCCAGACTTGGCGCCAAAGTCCCCTCCCCACAAGCAGTGCAGAGGCGGGAGGGGACACAAACACTGGCAGAGCACACACATCTCGCACTGCTCCCCCACCTGTCAGGAGAACCTGAATCGAGGATCGCAGAGGTGCCATCCAAGTTATTATCTCTGAACTGGCTGCCTGACTGTGGGGCGCAGCGGGGCAGGAAGTGACCACAGGGGCGGGGGTGTTATCAGGCCAGCCCAGAAGCCCTGGAAACACTCTCAGGAAGCCACCTCCTCACAGACCAGTTCAGCAGCCACACCCACCCCTGCAGCAGCAAGCACCAGCTGGAGACCCAGTGTCCTGGGCCAGGCCTTGCCTGCCAGGAACACAGTCTGTCCATGGTGGGAACACAGGACTACCCCACAATGATTCCAAAAGGGGACAGGGGCAAGAAAGATCAGGAATGGTGTCAGGGGGCGGCAGGATTTCCCCCAGTGCAGCTGCAGGCAGGAAGGAGACACGACCTGGGTGCGAGTGTGGTGGGACAGAGGCAGGAAGGGTTCCACAGGGCCTGGCCAGCTGCCCAAGCATCTCAGGGAATCCACTTCCCCAGGCCTTTGGCTGGGAAGACTCCCTCAGCCAGAGAGCAAGAGCAACATGTAGTGCTGGACCCTGGGCAGGGCATCCCCAGCAGGAGGGCTTTGCCCATTGGTCACTCCTTACAGGCTGGTTCACCTGAGAGGAGACACCTACTAACACACCTGGGAAAGCAGCAGCAGATGGCCTATGTGTTTGAGGCCCTGTCTCCATCAGGAAACACATATGCACTCCCAGGCTCTTGGCTTCTGCCTTGCCCAGCCCAGGCCACTGAGACCATCTGGGGAGTGAACCAGTAGATACAGGGTCTCATCTGTCTTTTTCTCACTCTCTCTGCCTTTTAAATACATAAATCTTTGCAGAAAAGGAATATGCATCTTTCCTTCCCACCACATACTTTCCACAAAGATATCCAGCCAGGCCTGCTGGCAGACAATGCTTGTGGAAAACTGCCCTTAGCTCACTGTCTCCTCAAAGCCACCCCTGAATGGAGGGAGAGGCTCAAGTGCTCCACGGCCAGCCAAGGCCAGACAAGCAGTGGAAGTCAGGACCAGGTTCTGGACCCAGGCCCTGCAGAGCACAGCCAGCTGCTTCCTCCTGCACGGGGCTTCCCCTCCCCTTACCTGTCAGGCAAGCCAGTGCCCAGCTCACCCAGGCCTGAGGGACTCCTGGGATCTGGAGACTTTCAGTACAGATAACCAGGCAGTCTCCAGCCAACCGGGACATGCTGGTCACCCTAATGCCACTGGGTGGCCAAAGACCCTGCTCCCAGGGTTCTGCTGGGCACAGCTGTGGCCCCCAGAGCAGCCCTGCATAGGCCAGCTGCTCTGTGTGTACTGTGACGTTGCCATCGCTCTCCCCAGGGTGCCCAGTCGCTCTATGTCTTGCCACCTCGGACAATAAGACTGAAGGTCTGGACTGAAACTCCTGCCCCACAATGACCTGGGCATGGGCTAACAGTCTTGCTTCCAGGGCAGGCATTGGACATGGCAGTGAAGTGGGCTAAGTCACTGCTTAGGGTGCCAGCTTCCCATCACAGAGGGCCTGCTGGTTTGAGTCCCAGGTGCTGTTTCTGATCCAGTTTCCTGATAATGCACACCCTGGAAGGCAGCGGCTGACGGTTCCATCATCACACGGAGAAGATGAAATCTCCACATGGGAGACCTGGAGCGACTTCCTGGCCCACCTGAACTGTTGGGGAAGTTTGGGAGAGCGAACTTTGTCTCCCTGTCTTTTAAATAAAGTGAAAATGAATTAGGCAAAGCTTTTTTTTTTTTAAATTTTAAATCCTGCTTCCTGACTCCGTGGCACGCTAAAGCCAATGCATATGCCAGGCCTGGCATTTGAGTTGCTAACAAGCCTTCAGCCGACCCTGCTGTCCACAGGATGCATGGCCTTCCTGGACTGTAAGCCTCCTGACCCACTAACCTTCCACTAGGCTTCTTCTCATGTCCCCCGCCCCCTCTAAAGCTGGTGCTGTGCCCACACACAGCAGGTGCTCACGACAGGGTAACCATTGGGATGCAGAGCAGCAACTCCCGCCCCCTGCAGCTCTGGCTGAAAAGTGCAGACATCCAGGCCCGACCTTGGACTCAGAGAACTAACACCCCCAAGGAGATGTCCGGAAACTTACAGGGTCTCCTACTCAAAGTGTGTCATGGCCCAGCAGTACAGACAGCCCCTGGGACGTCCGAAGGATGGGGAACGTGGGGCACGCCCCAGACCTCTGCAGCAGGGAGCAGAACTTGTCCAGACTCTGGGACGCCATCTCAGTGAACCTTTGAAGCCTCCAGTTTAGGAAAACAACGGAAATGGTCAGCTGTGGGCGGGACTCCGGCTGAGTTCATGTCTGCAAGCCTCATGCTGAGAATGAAGACTGCTGGGAGGATGAGCTGGAGAACTGGGAGCCATGGAAAGGCCCAAGCCCATGCCCAGAGCCTGGCGCACAGAAGTGCCAGCAATGCTGTATGTGTTCTTCCTCCCTCCCAGCACGGCCTTACATGCTGGGGTCAGGCAGACCTGCCTGAGGCCATGGGAACATGGGTGTGTGTGGACTCAGAGGCCTCGAAAGCCCCCAGACCATCCATCTGCTCTGCCTTGCTCGGACACCTTCGCCAGCGCCACACTCAGACAGGCACACAGGATCCGTGAGGGTGGAGATGGCTGGTCACACTTCACACTGCCCATGCCTGTCATGGAATAAAAGCTATTCCTGGGTGCCCAGTACCAAGCTGGACAGGCATCTAGTGCCTAGAAGGTGCTCTGGGCACAGGAGCAGGGGCTTACGTTGGGATGCTTTCAGCAACTGTTAGTAACCAGTGAGGTTCTATAGGAGACCTTATCTCGCAAAACAGGAAGTCCAGAGAAGGGTTGCAGCCTCCAGCAGCTGGGTGATGTACTCTCAGCCTCACCAACGGCCAGGTGCTCTCGTGGTCACTAGCATAAATAAAACAACACCCTGGGAAATCCCTTGTGTGCAGGAACCTTACAGGCAATGCCCCCTCGGGCCAAGGCCCTTGATGTCTCATTGGCCACGATGAAGTCACCCACTCACATCCCAGCAAATGGAGCCCTGGGGGCTGTTCCCACCCACTGTGGAGCGGAGTCTGGAAGGAGGTGGGAAAGTTTGTCTTGGCGTCCTGGGAACCTCTGGCTGGCGCTGGCTCGTGAGACCCCAACAGCCTGAGAGGTAAACCCCGAAGCTTGCAGGAGGCTGCTGCCCAGAAGATGGATGGATGCTGGGCCCTGGGAAGCCCCTACTCTGGAAGCCCTTCTTTCCTTGGGCCTGTTCCAACCCTCAGCATCCTGGGCTAATGTGCTACTTGAGGGAGGGGCACACCAGCAGTCCTACTCCACAGTGTGGGGCTCCAAAGGTGGGACACGGCCTGTTAGTGTGGCCTGCTAGCAGCAGGCCGCTGGGTGAAGCCACAGGCACAGGCCAGGCCAGCCCTGGGCCAGGGAGCGGACAGGACCACAACTGGGCATGTTCCAGTGGGCAGGCACCACCCCACATGCCCATACTGTCAGGGAGTCTGGGTTCTTCCCGCACTTGGTCCCAACAGCCTCCCAACAAGCCAAGAACCATTAACGGGGTTTATGCTGCCTCATCTGACATTTCAGAAGTCCAGAACTCTCTCCTAAAACCAAAAGCTGGGTTTTGCTGTTGCTCATTTGTTGAGCAGAAGTGATGTGAGGCTACTCAGAGTCCATATTCCCCCTGGAGAGTACGGCCCTGTGCTGATGCTGGGTCGCCCACAGCCTGGAGTGTCCCACAACATCCAATGTCCCCATAGTAGTTGGCCAGGGTCTCAGGGGTATCCTTCCCCACCCTCCAGAGCAGCCTGATTCCCCGGGGACTGCTGGGCCCTGGGAAGGTGTCAAGCCCTAATCAACAAAGCCAGCTCCTCACCCCACAGCAGAAACTGCCAGTGGAACCGGGTCTGTTTCCAGAGATCCCTGAGGCCCAGGTTGCTGTCCGGGCAACCTGGCAAGGGCTACAGCAGGGGCAGGGAGTGGTCCAGGAGCCCAGCCCTGCCCTAGGAGGAGAAGCCAGCATGCAAAACATGTCCTTCTTTCAACCACAGAGACAGCAGCTCCAGGCATGGGCCCCAACCCCTACCTTATGGTTTACATATGTTTTGTAACCAGTCATGTTTCCTGAGGTGGCCGGCTTCAGCCACCATCTCCTTACCAACCCTTTATCACCAAGACAGAATCCAAATGTCCCCAGATAGAACCGGGTCATTACAATGGACCGTGGGTCACTGAAACAGAAACTACCATCATGTGCCTGAGTGGGCTCAGTAACCGAGCTCACCTAAAAGGATTAACAGTCTAGAGAGCGACAGGGCAGGCCCACATCCCTGGAAAACAAGTGCTGGGTGCCCGGAGCTGGCGCAGGCCTCTGCAAGGCCTGTTACCAACACTGAAATCTCAAGGGGCACCTTTGCCAGGCACCAGTGCAGCAGTGGCATTTCCCTCAGTCAGGTGGACACCCAGGACCCTGCCCATCTAGCCCAGGGGCCATCCAGGAGTTAGCCCCACAGAATGGTGTCTGCTCAAGGACAACTCAAAGTTCCTGGAAAATGCAGATTAGAAAACAACTATGCACCAAATAGTTGATCTTTTCATCCCAGTTTCCCACACTCTTGAAGACCCCTGTTGCTTCCATGTCCCAAGGTTTACGTCCATCAACCCACAGACTGTGCAGCCACCCTAAAAGCACGGGTAGTATAAACTCTATCTTATCCACAAGGAAGGGCAGGCTCTGGGAGGTCGCTAACTGGCTCAAGGTCATCTACCAGCTACCAGTCAAGTTCAGGTCAGTGTATGATCATAACACAGCAGCGGAAAATGATGGTCACTCGAGCTGGAAGATGACATTTTGGGACGAGGGGACAGGTGGCACTGAACTTCCAGGAGCCAGGAATGTTTGCAAGCCAACAAGAAGCCATTGTGTGTCCTCTACTTCTACCCTGGGCCAGAGTCGGCACTGCCATGTGTTCTCTGCCTGCTTGCTGGCCAGGGTGCCCTTCAGGGCAGGGGAGCCAGGGCAGGGGAGCCGGGACTTGGGTAGAACTTCACATGAGCTCACATGCACACACACACACACACACACTTAGCTGACACAACACCACTCTCAGGTGGGGCTTGCCAGGGCCCGGCACAGGGTTAGCAATGGCAGGATCCTGGATATTGAGACAGATGACCAAAACAATAATAGTGATGGGGGGTGAGATAGGGTGATGGGTTTTTGAGTTCTGTTTTCAACTCGGTTGTTCTTTGTCTTGGCAAAATGTGCAAACCAATGGATGTCCAAAAGGTCATGCAGGAGTAGCAGCTGTCTGCCCAGGGACTTTCATGAGGAAAGGCCTTGGGCTCCCTTCACACGGAGCACCCCTGTTTCTGACACAGGAGGCCGTGGCCAGCAGGAGCGCTGAAAATGAGTGCCCCCCCCCCTGGCCCCTATCTGGCTCCAACTCCTCCCTGGAGTTGGCCCCTTGCGTCTTATCTGGAGGCTGCCTTCCCGGTGTAGCCTTCCTTGTGTGACAAAGCTCTTGCGCCCCTGCCTGCAGCCCACTCACAAAACCCCTCTTCTCCTTTCCCCCGACATTCTTCAGCAAACCCTTACCACCATTCAACAGCCCGCACGCTGTACTCAGGCACTGGACTTCTTATCGGCCTGCCTGCCCCTTCCTCCCCTACCACAGGGGCTTCAACACGGCAGCCCTTTTTGTTGCTTCTGTCTGCTGCAGCCACTGGGAAAGCCCCAGTGCCTAACCCAGAGCGAGAGCCTAGCAGGTGGTAAATAGTTGTGGAATGGACGAATAAGTAAGCCTGCCTACTAAAATGCCAGGCTCCGGAGTCAGCACTGGGCGACATTAGCTGCTTTGTAGCCCTCACAATAACCCTATGAGGTAAGTCCCACCCTAGAACCAGGGAACGGAGGCTTGGAGTGGCTAAGTGGTTTGGCCAAGGTCACAGAGTCCGGAAGCAGCAGAGCCCAGGCCCCAGCCAGCTGTAAAGACTGCCCTTTCCCGCCTCCAGGGCAGCTGTCAGTGCGTAACTAGGAGGACACTAACCGGCCTCCTCACTCCAGGCAGCAACGCTACAACAGCAGAATCTAGCCGAATCTGCCCAGCACTAGTGCATCCAAGAGGGTCCCCAAAGCCCGACAATGTTCCACTACCAGCCCCTTCCAGCCAAAAGAAGGGGAGCACACATCTTTAGGTGCTTTTCTGCCGCAGCAATTCCGGGTTGTTTCACCTGTTCTCTTTGCTTAAGCATTAGTCTTTTTAAACCTTCCTGGGCAATCTTGCTGACCTTTTCACGTTTGGGTAACCTTTTGTCCTCAGCAACTATTGCTCACCACCTGAGTTTCTGGGACAAAATGTGATCCTCCATGCGTTCATGCACTTCCCCAAACTAAACCCATGAACCACAATGCCCGGCACGCCTCACATCCCGCAGGCCCCATTCACGGCTGTGGCTTGAGGCCCTGGGGGGAGGGCTGAGCCCTGCAGGAGCCACGAGGGTGAACAAGACGGGCCCACTAAGTGCAGAGTTCACCGTGGCCCAGAAGCCCCTTGCTTCTCCCACCTGTCATTCTCACTCACACGAACTCTTCTTTCCTGCTTACATCCTGTTCCTTTATTCTCATATTATCTGTCTCCATCTCCGAGGAGGGTAAGCACAATGAGAACAAGGGCTTGGTCAAGGCTGTTCCCCACGGTATCATGACTGGCACAAGTGGGCGTGTGAATGTCCCTTGCCAGAGCAAAAGAGAACCGGGAACAAGTGGATGTGGAAGAGAAAAAAAAAACAGGATGCTCACAAATGAGCCCATCAGATGCTAACATCAGCCCACACAGAAGGTATCATTATGCCCACGCAGCTGGGAAGCAAGTGAGCAGACCCAGGCCAAGCCAATTCCCAGCAGAAAGACAAAAAGCTTCAGGTGAGAAGCCAGCAGGCCGGCCAGAGCACCTGGCAGAGACGACAAGGTCACGCCACCTCTAACCCTCTCCTACATGCTGACCCGACCAACAAGAGCCAACACTTCCTCTAGGCTGAGCCCAGCGAAGGTATGTACCTCCTCCACGCCCTGGCACCCCAGAGCACCACCTGCCCAGAGCAAAGCCCCATCACTGGGAGTGCCCACACCCTAGTCCTTACTTGAAGGCACACCTTCAGACCACCCCTGGAGTGGGTGGGAGACCTCCTTCTCCACCTATGGGTAGAGTCCGATGAGAAGGTTAAAAAATAGTTTGGATGCCCTTCCTTAAGTAGGCAGTGCCATTCATGCCCTTTCATTCACTTGTTCAGCCCTGGGAAAGCCAGAGATGACATCAGACGAACCCTGAGCCCTCCTGCCAGTCTGCTGGTGACTGCGGCTTTGGCGGGTGCTAACAGGCAAGCAAATATTAAAGGTATTTGCTTCCAAAACAAATAAGGCCACGTGGAGCTGTGCTCTGGATTGGGATTTGGGATGTGATTTTGATCTGATTGGGTACAAGAAGCAATTCAGTCAATTGTGTCGTGGACCAGCTCCAGTTCCTGGCTCTTCCCGTTCAGGGGCAGCCGTAGGACCCCCTCCTAGACCCCCCAAGCCAGGCCCTGGACCCCTCACTCCCTACCAACATTCCTCAACTCCCTCTTCACCTCTCCCACATTACCCTTCCCTTGTGCCTCTATGCCCCCTGTATTTGCGGTTAGGCCTCCCCAAGTCTGCAGCCTGAACTCACACCCCCAACCTGCCTCCCACCACCCCATGCACCCCAAGTTGGAGCTTCCCCCACCAGGACCCCCATGAACACTGTGTTTACAAACCCTATTTCCCAGGGGGTCTCTGCTCAATATCTCCCATAAACACATCCTGACTCTGGGGGCACACCACACACACACACACATTCACACCCATGTCCAGAGGGCATTCGCACATCACCACCAACTTCTTAGAAACCCAAGGCCACCCATGACCCCGGAGGTCCAGATGCTGCACTGACACCGTGAGCCCCTGCACCGCTCCCCGCGCCGTGTCCACAGGAGCAAGCACAGCCCCTCCTCTCCCCACACCTCGGGACCCCCACACCGCCTGATTTCCCGGACCCCCAGCTCCTCAGAACCCCGGCCCCACACACATCCCCTGGGCCGCGGCGGCCAGGCCGCGCCCGTGCCCGCGTCCCGTGTGTCGGGCCCCGCCGGCGGAGGCCGCGGCGCCCCCAGCCGCCCAGGCGACCGCCCGGCGCGTACCGTTGGCGATGAGCTTGGCCGACAGCTGCTTGACGAGCTCGGGGATCCGCTCCCATTGGCACTCGGAGCGGCAGCGCTCGATCTCCGTCTCCAGCCGCGAGCCCGCCTTCTTGGTCGCCATCGCGGCCTGGCCGGGCCCGGCCCGCCCGCCCGCAGGCCCCGCAGGCCCCGCAGGCCCCGCCGCGCCCGCCGCCGCCGCCGGGGCGCCCCCTCGCCGCCTCCGGCTGCCGCCGCGGGCTCGGGCTCCGGCTCCCGGCTCCGCGGCGTAACGGGAGCGCCGGCCGGGGAAGGGGCGGGGAGGCGGGAGGCGGCGGCGGCGGGCGCGGCGGGGCCCCGGGCGCCGCGAGGAGCGGCCCCTGCCGGCCAGGGCCGGAGCCGCAGCGCGGGCCGGGCCAGGGGGAGGCCGGGCAGGAGCGCTCGGGCTGCTGAGGCGGCAGAGTGGACCTGAGGAAGGATTCAGGCGAGATTCGCGGCTGACCCTCAGGAATAAAGGCCACGCGCAAGGGCAAAGCCTGAGGTAGGGGAAGGTCCCCCGCCTGGCCGGCCGAGGGGGCACGGGCCGCGGGTGCTGTGGTACAAGGCGGGGGGCCTGCCTGCTTGTCCTGGAATGGGTTCAGACCGGATCAGGCTGGCTTGGGGTCTCTGCCAGCCCTGTAGCTGGAGAGGGACTGAACTGTGGCTTCCCTCACCTGCCCTGTGCTGGGCAGGATTTCAGGTGCAGGCGACACAACTGCCACCTAAAAAGACAAAATTCCTCCCTTATGCTTACATTACAGTCAAAGTAATAAGTTAGCCAAACAAGGCATTCAGTTGGGAGAGTTCAAGTGTGGCTGTCTGGATTCACAGGGAGGAGACCCAAGGGGTGCCGGGACTGTCCGTGCGGGGTCAGGGATGGGCCCCCGGAGGTAACACTTGGCAGAGGGCAAGTGCACAGATTTGGAGGGTTGTAGAAACAGCCAAGAGGCCAAAACAGGGGTGAAGCAGGAGCTCCTGTGGTGCCCCGTGGCCATTGTTAAGAATGGCCCTGGATGCTGGGCCAGGGACCCAGTGGTGGCGAGGGTGTTGGCTTCTGAGCCCTACATTTGAGAAGGAAGCCGTGGTACTGGCAGGGCACACGGCACAAGCCCAGCTACGCGTGGGCACAGAGACCTCCTCCTCATCCCATCCAGGGGTGCTACTCCTCCAGCTTTCCAAGAACGCTCACACAGTTCCTCTCGTCTCTTCTCACAGTGTCAAGGTTTGTAAAGAACATTTATTGGGGGACAGGGGACAAGCGTTTGGTGTGTTAAGACCCCACTTGGGATACTGCATCTGCCCAGCTCCTGACTCCGACTTCCTGCTAATGCCTGCCCTGGAATGGAGCAGGTGATAGCTTAAGTCTCTGACTTCCATGTGGATGACTCTTGGCAACTAGGCCACTGTGAGCTTCTGGGGAGAGAACCATGGATGGGAAATCTTGCCCTGCTTCTCTGCCTTTCAAATGAACAAACATTTAAATGACAATTATATCCAAAACAGTATGGATCTCAGTTTACTGAGGACCCTGACACCCAGCCATTAAGTGATGTAAGGAGGGACAAGGAGGTGCCTCCTGTAGAACCAGCTCAGCGTGCAGCTCCGAGTGGCCAGTGAGGCCTCGGGCACTGGGACCCTCTGGGCCATCACAGTGTGGGAGGGAAGACCTCTGTGAGGTCTCGGGCGGCCATGGCAGACGACACCAGAGTGGTGCAGTGATCCACAAGGAGAAAGTCCGAAGTTGTTTTCCAGGTGAGCTTCCCCGCAGGTGGCACCCAGGCAAATGGGAGCAGAGGAAGTCAGTCAGGCAAATCACAGTCATTAAGCCCAGATCCCTTTTCTCCAGGCAGTCAGGTATTACAGGTTTGACAAGGATGTGAAAAATCACAGCCTGTGGGCCAAACACTGCAGCAAGTGAGGAAGGCTGGGTCGCCGGGAGCAGCAGAGATGGGCTGTAGGCTCAGGCCAACGGCTAAGGCCCGGGGTCTATACAGCTCCCAGGCCTCTTCCCATGAAAGCCTGGGAGAGGGACCGAGTGGCAGAGGCATGGAGCACAAAACACTGCCCTGTGTGGGGTGGGAGTCCCAGGGAAGGAGGCACGTTTTGGCTTTCATTCCCCCTTGCTGCTCCCTGGTCTGGCCTGAGGGGCTCTTCCCCAGATACTTACTCCCTGGAGGAGGAAGGGGGTTGGGGATGGGGGCTCTGTCCCAGGCCATATCCTGAGAGAGGCCTGCCCTGACCACCTGATCCAAACTTCCCTTCCCCCATTGCCATCCACTCCCTCACCCCCTTACTCAACTTCAGTTCTTTTTGATACCACTGAGGCTCGATGGACTGATTGAGTATAGATGGCCAGTGTCCCCTCACCAGAAGCCCAGTCCTTTGGGACAAGCGTTTCTGTGTGGTTGTGTCCACTACCTGTCCCCAGCACTCAGAGTGCTGGCTCAAAGTGTTCAGTCAGTTGTTGCTGAATCAGTGAGCAGAAGGAAGGCGGTGAGACTGTGGTTGACAGGCACACTCCAGGCCTGAGCAGCCCAGGGAAAGATCCGGAAGGAAGCCAGTGGTTCAGGTTTCAGAGGGAGCAGCTGGAAACCCAGGAACAGGGCCCCAGTGTGCCAACATAGAAAACAACCCCTTCTAAGCCTGGACCTCCCCCTTTGGCCCCATCTGCCACAGCAACAGCCCTGTCCTCTGGCTGCCAAAGCCAGGGAACTGCTGCTCAGGAGCCACAGGAGGCGTGAGCCACGGCAGTCGGTGCCGTGGGTGGGCATGCGACACTGCTCGCCAACAGCTGGAAAGCACGCTGCAGCCTGCCAGCCCAAGGCCCGAGCAATGGAGGCAGCAGTTCCTTTATCACCAAGAGGGACCTATAGAAAAATCAAACGTCCTCCAGTGGAATTAACTGGCTTCCCTAGACTCACTACCTCTAGACTGTCACACCCTGGCTGTGTTTTCTAGCTTCTGCCACTTCTTGTCAACCTACTACGTAGCACTCCCCATGATATAGTCGGCTCTGTGTGTTGGGGAACTCTGGAAACATTGTGGTTATTCTGTCCTCTCTTTTTTTATCTCTAGATTCACCGTGTGGTTGAGCATGACTGTGTCTCCTTTTCTCTGGTATGTAATATCCCACAACGTGACTGCCGTCCCAGAATTACCCATTCTTCAACCCTGGCAATCCTCTAGTGCCCAGGCCTGCAAACAAGACAACTATTTGCAAAAACTGTCGCAGGGCTGTGGTTTGCAGTAGGGTTTCTGAACCTGGACTCAGCAGGACTCTGGGCTGCCTCTGCCTATGGGCAGTTCCCTGGGGTCCTCTGACTTTCTTTTCAAGAGCCACCTGCACCTGTCCAGGGCCGTGGTCACTACTTCGGAGATAAATCATCAGGGAAACTTGCTAGACAGTGCTGCAGTGGCACTGGGGCTGACATTTCTAATTTTGCCATCTGGCACCATCCATCTGACAGGGAGAGCCAGACGTAGGAGGCTGGTTGGCTGCCTGACAGTTCAGGGAGGGCCCCAGCATGGCAGGACACATGCGCAGACTGGGGCCTGAAGGTGACCTTCCACTTTACAAGTATAGAAATCATGTTGGTGCTCCAGGAGGCTCTGCTAACTCTGCCTCACAAAGCCCAGCAGAGACCACTACTTCAATTCCATGCCAATGGTCAAGCTCAATGTAAGTTGGGTCCAACATCCCACAGTCAGGAGTCCCTCCCCCACAGTGCTTGGAGGCACGCCATGCTGAAACCATCGTGAGCTGAAATTGCCCCTGCTTTGTGGGCATGGTTCAGAACCAGGGTGGGAAAATCTCAGAATGTCCTCATCCAGCTCCAGAAAATCCCCCAGGAGCCATCTTGGTCCCCCAGCTGGGGTGCCTGTTCAGGGTGGAGAGCATCTCATGCCATACCTCCCACTCGGGACAAAGCTGTGGCAGCCCCTGTGTGCTCTCCCCTCCTCTCCGTCCACACCACCCGTGCCTGGGCTTGGTATGCCGTGGCCATGCAGCTAGCTTTGGTTTAAGCCTGTGTCATAGGAATAGCAATGGGAATCTTCATGAGGGGCTTTCTCACACTTAAGAGGGCAAAACACGTGCGTTTATTCTGGATCTAACCTGGAGTTGTTCAGAGCAGCCAGGAGCGAGAGATGCACGGGGGCATGCTAGTTCTAGGGGGTCCTACTAGCAAACGGTTCTTAAGTTTTCACTCCAGCAACGGAAGCACTAGAAAGGAACTGACTCTCCTTTTGCGTGAAGGACTTTGATAGACTCTGCACAAGGCGTGCCAAGTGGCACTGTCCAAGCCACAAACATTTATCAAGCACCTATTACAGGCCTGGTGCTGGGCTTAGAAGATACAACACTGTGGGGTGTGGCTCGGTCCCCAGGGCAACTAGTGCACAAAGAAGTGACAGCTCTGCCAGTGGACTTTAAGGAGCACTAGGAATTACCCAGGGGCATTCCGGGAAGCCTTCCTGAAGGAGGCAATCCCTGAAGCTAACTCTCGGAAAAGAATCCCAGGTCTATCCTGTGTGCTCACCAGCCACTACCATCTATAGCAGAATTGTAATGAGTTTTCCCACACCACTGACTCAAAATAGGGTTGCAGTTCAGATGCTCCAGCCCCAGGCCACCCCCATTGTGGAGGGGCCCCTCTTTCCCACAAAGAGCCAGTTGACTGGCTGGGGATACAGGTTTATCTGACCTACAGATCACCAGGAAGCATACACTTTTCATGTCTCCCCTTCACCCCTCAAATCAGATGTTTGCAACACCCCAGTCATGCTGACAACGTAGGCCTGCTCCTGAGGATTGGTGGGACATCCTGCTCCTATGGCACGCGGGGCCAGTCATTAGTGGGTCGAGTGCAGTCCACCAGCTCGCCCAGAGCCAGGCACTCTTTCTCGCTTGTGCGGTTGGAGGAGGTCTCTCCTGGCATGATGAGAACTGCTAGAAGCCGCAAAAACACGGCGCCTCGGCTGACCGCAAGAAGCACTTAGTGCTCGGTCAGAAGGGCGCCGGCACCTTCCAAGGGGAGGCACCCACCCATCCCCAGCCGGGAGGACCGACCTCGCGTCCAGCCTGCGGAACGCCGCTGTCCCTGCGACGAGGGACGGAGGGAGAGTCGAGCTGCGCGGCGGCAGCAGCCAATCGGAGCTCCTCCTGATGAGCTCACGGCGTTCCTCGGCGTCTCATTGGCGGATCCGAAGCGGCAGGCGGTGGCCGAGAGGGCGGGTGCAGGTGCAGGTGCGAGTACGGCCGGGCTTCCTACCTGCTTGCCTGGACCCTGGGTGGCGAGCGTCACCACTTGCTCCTCAGAGAGGACAAAGTGATTTGTCAGGTCTCGTGGCCAGCCAGCGGCAGGGGAGCGCCCAGTAGACGCTACATCCCCAAGGGACTTGACCCTCCTGACCTTGGGCCAAGTCCAGGCTCCTCCCACCAAGTCAACCTTGGCGTGGGGGAAAGCAAGCTTTACATCAAACAGTTGGCTGTCCAAAGCACTGCCCGGACTAGCCTGGAGGCTGCAAAAAGATGCTGGCCGCACCGTCTCGGTTAGGAGTTATTTTCTGTTGCACTGTGGTGGGAGAGGATGGTGTCAGGGTCCTGAGCACGCAGGTATTTCACTAGGCCTGCCACATTCAGATCTCTCTCTCTTTTTCCCCTATCTCTCTATCATTTATTTATTTATTTGAAGGGGTTACAGAAAGATGGGGGAGAAACAGAGATCTTCCATCCGTTGGTCCACTTCCCAGATGGCCACATGGCCAGAGCTGAGCCAGTCTAAAGCCAGCAGCCAGGAATTCTGGGTTTCTCATGTGAGTGTCAGAGGCCCAACTGCCTGTGCTGTATTCTGCTGCTTCCCAGGCTGTTAACAGGGAGCTGGATCAGAAGTGCAGCAGCCAGGCTAGGAACAAGTATTCTTATGGGATGATGGCTTCACAAGCAGTGACTTCCCCTGCTATGCCACAATGCTACCCCCAGATTTCTTTCTTCTTCTTCTTTTCTTTTAAGATGTTTTACTTTTTATGTATTTGAAAGGCAGAGTTATACAGGGGAGGAGAGACAGAATTTTCCATTCACTGGTTTGCTGTACAAATGGCTGAGATGGCTGGGAATGGGTCAGGAGCTCCATCCAGGTTTCCAGAGGCATCGGTCCATGCACTTCCACTGCTTTCCCTGGGATATCAGCAAGGAGCTGGGGAGAATTAGAGCAACTGGGAGTCAAACCAGTGGCCAGATGGTATGCCAGTGTTGCAGATAGAGGCTTAGCTTGCTATGCCACAAACCCCTGCCCACTTTCCTTTTTTAAAATCTATCTAGAACTTTGTGAGATAGTCTCCATTTTGCTGCAGACCAAGAAAGCTGACCATTTGCCAAGAGCACAACCCGGTTCTAAGTGCTGTGAGCGGCACACTTCTCTCCCAAGGCAGTGGGAACCTCGTGCTCAGCTCCTTGACAAATACGTACGTGGTGTTGTGTGACTGACACAACGAATGTACCGGCTAGGGGAAGCAGGCAGCAGAAGGAGCCGATGAGACCCCTCACTCCTGGGCAGAAGTGGGGTGCTTGTTGGTGCTACGTGGTCACCTGGACATTTTACACTTTGCCCTGTTAGTGGTATGTCACAGCTTCTCGGTGTGCCAGACACTCAGTCAGAAGCCAGGAGAAGCCACTTGGCAAACAGGCTGGGTTGTTCCAGCAACTGTTGGGGTTGGCAGTGTACTTGGCGCTGGTACCCGGCAGTGGTCCTGGCCTTTCTCTCCTGGCCAGGCCAGTCCTGAGGAGGTTTTGCCACCTGTATGGGGAGGTTTTGGGCCATCCTCCACTACTTTCCCAGGCCACAAACAGGGAGCTGGATGGTAAGTGGAGCAGCCAGAATATTAACTGGTGCCCACATGGGATCCTGGCAGATGCAAGGCATCAGGCCACTGTGCCCAGCCTGAAATATGAGTTTTTAATTTTGTTCTTGTGTCCTAAAATTGCTTTGACTCTTTGGAATCCCTTTATTTGCACACTAACTTGTGGAGAAGTTTGTCGATTTCTGTAAAACATGGCAATTGGGCTTTTGGTTAGGCTTGTATGGAGTCTCAATCATTGAGGGGAAACAGCAGAAGGCGATCCAGTCTTCTCTTGTCTGCTTCTCTTCCTTTCTTGTCTCTGTGGGGCTGCTACTGTCCCCCAACAGAGGCTCGGGAACCAGAATTGTGGGATTCCAGAGGCTCCTAGAGTCAGCAACCCGTGAGCAAGGCTCAGCTCCTTTAAGACTCCGGCTCTCCTGCGCCCTGGGTGGGACACCACCTCCCACGGCTGTCTGTGCACACCCAGGCCCCGTGAGCAAATGTTCCCAGCTGGGCTTTCAGTAACCTCCACCACAATAGCAGAGCCATCAACAAGCCTGCTTTTACTCACAGGGCCTCAACTAGTTTTGCTCAAGCCAGTTGTTCAGGAAACAATAACCCTGCAGGTCTGCTGGAGGCACCCAAAGGCTTCCACCCAAAAGCCTTGCCCTGTTCCCCTCCAGTATCCCCATCATCTTTAAAGCTTCTGCCCTCAGGCAGGTATCTATCAATAATGATGCCTGAAGCCACTGTCTCCTGAGCGTAAAGATTTTCTTGTAGCTCTTTTCCTCTGTGGGGAGTAGAGTGTAGCTCCTCCCCAAGGAGGCCTAGCCGGCAGCCGGGCATGAGAGGAGGTGAGCAAGGGCCTGGGAAGGGCTTCGCTGACAGGGTGAGTTTTCTAAGACCAGGCTTTGGACTTGGCCAGACTGGTGGAGATTATTCACAAGCAGACGAAGAGACAGAAGGGAACCAAGTGAGGGCATTGGAGGAACTGCGCAAAGCTTAGAAGCCAACTGGTGCCACGTGGCACAGATCCCAGGACTCCTGCCTCCCTGCTCTGCCTGTTCCATATGGACATACCCAGGGTTTACTGTGGTGCTGGGGACAGTAAGAGCGGACCTGACAGCTCAGTGGGGATGAGAGGTGTTCCTTAGTTCTTTATGATGGGATTCCATCTCAGTGAGGGCCCAGGAGGGCTCCCCTGGGCTGAGGACCAACTGTGGAGGTCCCTGCAAGAAAGGTCACAGCAAAGGCAGAGAAGACAAAAGGGCAGAGAGCTCAGTGGCCAGGGCCTGGCCTGCTGGGGGAGCGGGGACAAGATCAGAGACAAGCCGGGGGCAGCATCCTAGGACAGCAGGGGGTTGAGAGGGGTTCCGTGGGAACGGGACGGGGTGCCAAGCAGGGAGGACAGGGTTGCATCTGAGACACTCTTACATCTAAAATCCTTATAGCAAGCATCTGGCATGCAGGTTAAGATGCCATTCGGGCCTCAGGGCACCTGCATGCCATGCTGGAGGACTTGGGTTGGGTCTGGGCTCCTCTGCTCAGGCTCTGGCTTCCTGCTAATGCATGTGCTTGGGAGGCAGCAGGTGGTAGCACAAGGAATTGGGTTCCCACTAAGCCCATGGGAAAGCTGGATTGAGTTCCTGGCTCCTGACTTTGGTCTGGGGTGACAGATGTCTTGTTTAAAAGGCTATTGGTTTTGTTTCTGCTCAGCTTCTAGTCTCTTAGCTTCTGGTGATGCTTTCGTCTCACTAGCATTTACTCAACACCTGTCCAGGAAGAGTGCCCGGTGCTCCTCCAGCCACAGTAAGACCTGGGACTCAGGCAGATAGGACCCTTACTCCCAGGGATTTCAGACTAGCCTGGGGGGGATACAGGAAGAAGCAAAACACCTTCAAGCACACATACATTACCCTCTGCCCTTGTCCCCCAGCCCTGGGGTCCCTGCACACCAGGACCAGTATCTTTGCTCTGAGCATTAGTTGATTCATCTGGTCAACCTTGCTGCCTGGCGCCCAGGGGCCAGCAGCAGGCTCTGCTATCTCCAATCCTGGGCTCCCATGTCTCCTCCATTTCTGGCCATCCGTTGAAACTTTGCACAAGTGACTAAGAAGTGGTCTTTGTTGTTTTCAAACACAGAACGTGTGGTGAATGGCCATCAGAGCTGGAAAAGATTAGAGAGCATAGCCAGCACTCAGACAGAGAGAGCAACCCAGAGCCCAGACCCAGGCAGGGAGACGCCAGCCATGGGACTGGGGGCATTCACAGAAGCAAAACTGCCCCAGGTGTGGGAAACAAGGAATCTTGTCTTACTTTGCCTCCATCAGACCTGCAATCTTAACACTTTGTCCTTGCTCCCCTCTTGTTTAGCATCAGAACCCACGGGGGCCGCTGTTCAGCAGGGACTCGTGCACGGGCTTAGTTCCACAGGCCACTCCTTGTGCCAGTCCATGTGCTCCAAAGGCCGGCTGGGCCAGCACATGCCACTGCTCAAACTGAACTTTGTACAGTCTGCTCAGTCACCTGGAGAGCCTTGGGGTTAAACTGTGAATGCTTGGGAGGCCTTCTCTCACTGCTCGGTGTGCTGCTGGGGATCTGGTGGGGTGAGGACTCCTCCCACCTCCACCCGGCCAGTTGCACAGGGACCATACCACTGGCGTGCAAGTCTGTGGCTGAGGCCTCTTTGACTGCAGCCCTGTTGGAAGCAAGCACTGACTGCTGTTCGCTAAAGGGATTTAGGCCCATGGTGCCCTTGACAAAGTCATCAGGAATTATTTCAGACATGGAAAAAGGCAAGAGGAATCCTCTAATGAATGCCTGTGTGCCACCAATAAGTGCAGGAGCTAGCGCAGCATACACACGGTTGTGGGCAGTGGTTAAGACACTGTCTGGGATGCCTGCATTCCACAGCAGAGGGCCTGGGTTCCAGTTCTGCTTCTGCTCCCCGAAGGCAGAGGTGATGGCTCAAGTGCTTGGGCCCTCACTACCCACACGGAAGGTCTGGGTTGAATTCCAGGCTCCAGGCTTTGGTCCAGCTCTGCCAGGGGCATCAGGGGAATACACCAGTATAGGGGAGCCCTCTGTCTCTCCTCCTTTCAAATAAATAAATAAAAATAAGAAATATGGTTGGGGCCTCTCGTGCAAAACCCTGCTCAAAGAGCTGTACGCTCTGCACTGCAGCTTTGCAAGCTGGTTCATTTGCACAGGCACAGTGGCAGCTCAGTCCCAGCCACTCACAGCATGCATATGTGCTCTGCTGGGGACACTGGTGAGTCCTGCTATGGGACTTTAACACTCTAACAAGGATCACGGCTACCTATGACTCTGCGTCCAAAATGGTGTCCCCGACAGTGACACAGGAAGTCCAGCATGTTGAGCTGAGGATTTTAATCTCATCCTCCTGTACCCTGTCTTGACCTCATGATAGCCACACTGTCAAGGTGAAAGATCAGGTCCAAATTGTGCTGTCCAGGCCTCCTTCAGGGCTGCCATGCACAACACCTGCAGCTCCCCTCCTGGGCTGCAAAGGGTATTGCTAGCTTTAGCCTCCCCCTTAATGTCTATAACTTATTAGCAGGAGCTATATTTTCAGAGCACCTCAAATGGTGTTACTTTCCCCATGGGACCAATGTAACGCACTGAGCTCAGTGAGTTCACTCCCAGCCCAGCGCATGCACAGCTCACTGTTATCTCTGCTGTCTTAAAGTTTTTCCACACTGTACAAAATGGCACCTGATGTGCCACTGTTCGAGTTCTTGATCTGCTGGCCATCAGGTCTGAGGGCTACCTGGACCTATCTTGGGTGGCATCTGCAGGATGCCACGTTGTTGCAGTTCATTGAGCCAGTAATGAGTTCACTCCCAGCTCAGTGTATGTGCAGTACTGCCCATAGCCTTTGCCTCCCAATACTAATGGCACCCTATTCAGCTCTAGAGTGTACCACTCATCTGGGACCTGCTGTTTTGTCTCTGCTCCTGGTCAGGTCAAACAGACAGGCAGTTCTTTGTCTACGTTCACCTCCTGAGTTGCCGGTGAACAGCCCTTCCCACTTTGTTGCTGGCGGAGTTCTGGTTGCCACTCGCTGAATGCTGCTGGGGCATTGGTCACAGCAACATCACACCATTGTGTCCGCTGCTTTCCTGTGTCTGTCAGTCTCCAGGTGCCCCTCTGCTGTTGTTCTGTCCTCTCCTAATTCCTGGAATGTGCCCTCTCTGCTTTATACTAGCTAATGTTTCTCCATCTGTTCAAATGTGTCCTTACCCTATTCCACCATCTTGATTCTCCCAGAGCACCTCAAATGGATTAGCACTTTCTATGTTCTGTATGCCATGAAGAACTACTCCAGGGGCAGGCGGATGACACAATAGCACAATAGTTCCTGATTTGTTTCTGATTCCATTTGCTTGCAAACCTAGGGAGGGGCAACAGGTGATGGCCCAAATAACTGGATCCGTGCCAACACCATAGGAGACCTTGACTGAATTCTGTGCTTCTGGCTTTGGCCTTGACCAAGCCTGCCCTTTGTGGGCATTTGGGGAATGAACCAGCAGACAGACACACTTTGCTTCTCTTTCTCCGCCTGTCAAAGGAAATGAAAATGAATTTAAAACTTAAAAAAGAATTCCCCCTCGGGGCTGTAGTTAAGGTTAGGCTGCCCACTCTGATGCCAACCTCCCTTGTCAGGAGTGCTGGCTTGAGTCCTGGCTGCTCTGTTTCTCAACCAGCTCCCTGCTCCATGACCTGCAAAAGCAGTGGAAACGGCCCAAGCCCCGGAGTCGCCACCATCCATATGGGATGAAGTCCTTGATTCCTGGCTTCAGCCTGGCCCGACTATGGCGGTCATTAGGAGGAGTGAACCAGTGGGTGAAAGATCTCTCCCTCTCCAGACACCCTGCTTTCAATTAACTCTTCGAAAAAGGAATTAGTTCAGAGAATATTTCAGGTTTTTGTGTAGCCCAAAGGCCTGTTGGAGAGATATTACCCCATTTTACAGCTAAGAAAACTGGGACCAGGGAAGATTGACTCTCCAGTGGAAATCAGCTAACATTGTGTGGTGATATTGCACTTGCTGGGGAAAGTGGGGTTTCCAGGCGTGCTCCTCCTCTCTGTATATCTGACTAATAAAAATATGAATAGGTAAATAGATAAAATAGCCATTCAGACTGGCCATTCTTTCACCTGATAGGCCTGCTTGGACTGTCACATGGCTAAGGAGAATGTAATATAAACACTAAATGTAAATGCAATGTAAACAGTATATAACTATAGACAGCAGGTAGCTGTTTACACCTGTCCATACCAGTGAGTTTGCAGCTAATGCAAATACAATGGCTGCTGGCAGATGTAGGGTCCACAACGCTTTCCCACAGTCACATGGTAACCAGGATACAATGAGAGCAAGCAGGTGCGGGGGGAGAGAAGGAATACCAATGTGTGTGTAAGATGAATAGATCGAAAGAGCCCGTTTAGGTGGTTGATTCATGGACGTTACTTTGGGGCTCATTAGCAAAACAGAGGCACTGTCCTTCCCCAGAGATGGGACAGAGGTGGAGTTCAACATCGGTGCTGGACGCCGGCCCCAGCCTGCCCGTCAGGGCACAGCACACACACCGTCCCACCCCAGTGCGTTTCTCTCTGCATGAAGGAGGATGCACAGCCTGCAGACCTTCTGAGTCTCTGCTCGGGGAGGGAGCCAGGCCTCGGTGGGCTTCCCACAAGCTAGCTGGTGGCCTGGATCCCTCCCTTGGGGATCCCCTGAGGGTTATGCTGTGTATCAGGCACTGGCCTGAGATGAACTGCTTCTGCCCATGGTTAAGGACTGTTAACTGAGCGATGCAAAATCAACCCAGTTGCTGTAGTTACGACATGAGCCAGAGTCACGACTGCCATCTATTTTAGAAACTGACACCCTTTCCTCCTGGCTACCATAAATAATAAATGAGAAAAAGAGATGAAAAGGAGAAAAAAAAAACCTCAAAAATGAAGGAAACCAAGGTGAGGGGAAGCCCACCAAATACTACAGTACTAGGCCATTTATTTAAGGATGGCATTCATTCCAAAGTCAAAAATGCTTGCATCTTCTAAATAACACGTGGGTAATCTCAAGTTCTAGGAAGTTCTAGAACAAAAGATGCACATCAAAGTAATGAGGCAAAGGTTGTAGGCTGAGGCTGAGCGTGTACCTTCTGCTGGGGCTGTACTGGGGAGCACTGGGCCCTGAGCCCAAGCTTTGGGGATTTGCTCAGAACCCTGCTATGACTTCTTCTTCTTCTTTTTTTTTAAAATATTGATTTATTTGAAAGGCAGAGTGACAGAAGAGAGGAAGAGGCAGAAATCTCTCGTCTGGGGGTTCACTCTCCAGATGGCTTCCACGGCTGGGGTTGGAGCCAGGCCAAAGCGAGGGGCTGGGGGCTCCATTCAGCTCTCCCACGTGAGTGGCAGCAGCCCGAGCACTTGAGTTATGTCCTGCTGCCTTCCCCAGGCGCTTCAGGAGGGAGCTGGCTTCACAGCAGAGCAGCCGTGCTCCAACAGGGGACACTGGTGTTGCAGCAAGTGGCTCAACAAGTGTGCTACATCCCAGCCCCAAGACCAAGCTCTGATCAGTTCATCTACGCGGCTCTCTGAAAAGAAATGAAGTCGACTCAGGTATCAGGACATTCTACAATTAGCTAAGTGCAGTGATCCATTTTACATCCACACCCGGACCTACACGAAGTATAAAAACTAACACACATACTTTACTCTTTCAAATCCACAGGATAGTTAATATTCATGATATAGAAACAGGTGAAGCTGTTCTCTCATTGACCTGCTCCATAACAGAACGTCTTCATCTGGACTCTGCCCATCTTCGGGATCAGTGCACCGTACAGGCTTTCTGCCAGTGCCCTGGTACGGCGGGGACGATCAGGCTCCCTGACCCTCACATGGAGCAGCACAGCCCGGCGATGTCCTCGCCGAGTTCGGAACCAGCTGGGACAAACAACACATGACCACCTTCGTGCTTCCTCACTGCTTATCTCTAAAAATGGAAATGTCCCCAGCTGGTTCCTCACGAACAAGCAACTGGTTTCCAAAGCCTAAACACCTTCAAAGAAAGCAAATACTTAGGCCAAACATGTGAGCTCCATCAGAACAAGATCTGCTTTGAAACTACTTTATTTTCTTTTTAAAGATTTATTTGTTTTTATTGGAAAGTCAGATATACAGAGAGGAGGAGAGACAGGAAGATCTTCCATCTGCTGGTTCACTCCCCCGATGGCTGCAACAGCCAGAGATGAGCTGATTTGAAGCCAGGAGCCAGGAGCCTCTTCTGGGTCTCCCACACAGGCGCAAAGTCCCAAGGCCTTGGGCCTTCCTCTACTGCTTTTCCAGGCCACAGGCAGGGAGCTGTGTGGGAAGCATGGCGACTGGGACAAGAACCACCATTTTGGCAGGTGCAAGGTGGGGACATCAGCCACTAGGCTATCATACCAGACCCCAAATCCCTTTCAATGTCAAGCGCTAGGTATGATTAAGAACAAAAACCCAGAATCCTATGTCTGTGTGTTTTAATACAGTTTATGGTATCCAATGCTGTCATGGAGAACTGCTCATTTGAAGGGTGCCACGAGAGCATTTGTGCAACTTTTTATTTTCTTCACATTCAAAATATTTATGTTTAAACAAAAATAAACTTCAGTCAGCCACTCCTGGGAAGAGCATGAAGTCAGCAAAGGAGCCATCCCAGGTAGAAGCGAGAAGTGCTAACCATGCTTGTCGTGCCATACGGGAAAGGAGTCACTGTAGGAAAAATGAATGTATCGCTGTGTCGGGAGCCCTACCTCTTCTCTCAAAATAGGATTTTAAAAATTCCTTCATTATTTTCAGGTTGTTATTCCCCAAAAAACAAAATAAACTCGTAAACTTTCCAAAATGAGTTGACTAATCAAACTAAAACATCCCTTTAAGATATAAACAATGAAGTGGTTAATAAAAAAGGAAGCAACACAAGAAGAATTTCTAGCTAAAATCAGTCAAGTAAACAAAAGGTATTCCTACTTAAAACACCGATCACCTGTGGGTGTGACGCTAAACTCAGGTACTCCTAGGACTCTGGAATCTTGGCACCTGTTACGGCACTATGAGATCTTCAGGAAACCAATGTGGCATTGCTAGTTGGCACTTCATTTAGGAAATGAACACAGTCTCGTCCTTTTGGCCGACCAGTTATTCCAGAGAGCACGTCGCATTACAAGGAGTACTGCTGCCAGGCCAGAGTCCGTGTGGGAAATGGATCTCACTAATCAAGGGCTGGAAGCCCCAGAGCACAGGAGTCAATGAATAAAGATGTGTAAGTTTGCTCTCGTGTTGACTGAACTTTTGCGTTTGATGAGTTTGAATGGCCAAGGACTAGGCCACTTGAAAGGGGTACAGTGTAACCACCGACTGTGGCAAAGCAAAGCTGAAATAGCACTAACTTCCCAACATTTCAAGGACATTTTGTCATGAGAAGATGCTGGTTCAAACAACTTCACAAACAGAAAATCAATCCACTGGATGAAGTATCCAGGACGGGAATAACAGTCACATTCTTGCTTTGACTCCAGCTTTAACACCAGCCTACAGGCAGGTTGTATCTTTCTCGCAGTAACACTGACAATCAAGCTCTTCTGGAAGATTGAGACCATCAAGCCATGTCTTATGACTGCAAAGCATTTGCAAGTGCTCAGTTGCATTTGAAATGTTTCTCGGAAACTGTATTTATTATGGGAAACCACAGGTAGCTGGTTCTTCGTCAGCTCCCAAGTTGACACTTGGTAAAAAGACTTGGCTTGAAAGCTAACTTCAAGAGATTTAACTCGAATTGTCAGGCAACTGTGCTGCAAGGTAAATTTTCCCTGTTTGTCTTGTTGTGTAACATAGAAACTCACAGATAGGAAATTTGCATTTGCTTTCCAGAGAAGTACTAAGTGTTGCTGTTTTAGGAGTGAACTGTGAAATGGGTTAATGGCTACAGCGGTTTTCAAAAAGGCTAAAAATACATAAAGGAAGATAGAATCAACCAAAAGGCCTCAGTGCCTCCCTCTCACCACAAGAAAATTCTCAGTTTAATTATTACAAGGAGGACTTGGAAACCACCAAGTGACCTTTCTCATGAAAACATCAGGTGGAAGCGTGAACCTGGATGGAGGAGCTGGAATAGCTGTCCCTTGCTCTTCCTCTGTTCTGCCTTTTAAGTAGATTAAAGAAAATAAGCTTTTACTATTAAATCAGGCTCTAAGTCCCAAAGAGGAAGACACCTTACCTTAAACACTAATATATTGCTCATGTCAAGAACAGTGCCTGGTAAACATTTCAGTGAACATGGTAACACCTGAACAGATCTGGTGCCCTCTCGTATGAACTGTTACTGCCAGAAGGCACTGTGGGAGAGCCACATGGAGACCCAAAGTGACTGTGGCCACAGTCCTGCTTTGGGCTACGACAGTTGCTGGTCACCAGACTAACCCTTCCATTCACTGAAGACACCTATGCCAGCTCAGTGAAACTTAGCCCCTTTCTGCAGTCACTGGGGGCCAAGGAACGCAGCTAGAACGGGAGGCGTGCTGGTTTCTGAAAGCAGGGAGGCTTCTGAAGTGAGCCCCACCTTTACTCTGAACCCTCTGAAGGCACTGCATGCTCTGGCACACGTGTAGACAAGGGCCTAGCCAAGATGCAGGAAGCACACTTGGCCAAAGACGCACAAGCTGGCACTGGAGCTGTTGAGAGTAGCTGAGATGTGAAGGGCAGAAGCCCAGAGATGAACTTGAGACATAAACCCACAGAGCAAATTCCATGTTCCTCTGGGGGTGCTGTGAGCCTCCAGGAAACAGCACAGCAGCAGCTTTAGTAGCTCTTGGCACCAGGGAGAGAGACAGGGTTCAAGGCCACCGAGCGAAGCGTTAATAAACACCCCAGATTTTCAGATTAAGAGTCCACAACAGATGTGTTAGGGCCTGGAGCAGTAGCCTACAGGCTAAAGTCCTCACCTTACATGTGCCAGGATCTTATGTGGGCATCAGTTTGTGTCCCAGCCACCTTGCTTCCCATCCAGCTCCGTGCTTGTGGCCTGGGAAAGCAATAGAGGATGGCTCAAAGTCTTGGGACCCTACACCTGCATGGGAGACCTGGAAGAGGCTCCTGGCTCTTGGCTTTGGATCTGCTCAGCTCTGGCTGTTGCAGCTGCTTGGGGAGCGAACCAATGGACAGATCTTTCTGTCTCTCATTCTCTCTGTATATCTGACTTTCTAATAAAAATAAATAAATCTTTTAAAAAATGAGTAAAACTTAAAGCCTCACATTGAGCTTCAATAACCACCTGTCTCTACCCGCCCACCAGAAGAGAACCTGCCCGGGTGACTGCAGGGAGGATCAGCCTGGATTGGATGCTGACATCATAGACCGAGGCTTAGCCTGGTACACCATGGTGCTGGCCCCTCAGACAAGTTTTAAAATGATTGAAGGGGATATATACTGTGTATTAGACAATCACATACAGATGTGAAGATACAACACAGTGTGCACCTCCAGTCACAAATCAAAGATTGACTCCCAATGAAACTGTTGAATGCATCTTGTGACTAGGATGCTGGATTCTATGCCATTGTCCATGCCTGCAATGTCAGGACACACTTAAATAGCAGAATGATGGACTATGTCAGCCAGTGGATTCTGGAGAGAGTTCATCATGCTTGGAGTGGCGAGATCAGTAGCAATGCAGAACTGGTGAATTATCAAAACCACTTGAGCAGGACCCTTGGCGCATGCCCCACATCGGGGACCAGGCATGGGTGGGAGGCTGGGTGGAGCTTCTCCCTTTATCTGCCCCTTATCCCAGACACAGAAAAAAATGTGGAAACAATACTCTTACTACTTTCCTGTAGCCCTTGACCCTTTGTGCCCTAATCAACTATGTAAAGATTATAAAAATAAAATAATAATTAAAAAAAGACTATACTATTGTAGTGACATGGGGAAATCAGTGGAGGAGCAGGAATTGGGGAGGGGAGAGGGAAATTGCAGAGCCTATGGAACTGTATCATAGAATAATAAAATAATTTTTTAAAAGTATGCATCTCTTCTTCTGATTAAAAGGTGGAATCCTAATGAAACTGTTCAATATATCTTGATGGGTCTGACACGATAGCCTAGCAGCTAAAGTCCTTACCTTGAACACACCAGGATCCGATATGGAGCCAGTTCTAATCCCAGTAGCTCCATTTTCCATCCAGCTCCCTGCTTGTGGACTAGGAAGGCAGGCGAGGACAGCCTAAACCATTACATTAAAGACCGGTCTATTAGACTTGATATAATTTTTGACAATCAAAAGGAAACCATTTTGGAAAGTAGGGAAGCAAAAAGCAGGCATCTATAATAATAATATATCAGGCAGAACACTTTTATTCAGGAAGCAAATGGCCTTTGAATATCAGTGAAAAAAAAAAAAAAAGCAAAAAAACCAAAAAACAACAACAAAAAAACAAGGCAGACAAGTCAACACATATGCCTGAACAGGTACATAAGTCAGGGTACCCAAATGGCTGATCAAAATATAAAACATTGCTTCATATATGTGAACACAAACTTAAACTACAGATAAGCAGTTGTTAGAATGGCTTAGGCCACCAGGACATTTACAGTCACTAGGATGCTGAAACCCACAACGAAGCACACACTTAGTGTGAATGCGACAACTCTTCAAGCTGAATGCCTAAGATCTGGGCATGCTACCTGTCATATCACAATGAATTTCTAAAACTACGATCACTAGCTAATGGAGTTGTGGTCCTTCACTGGGACTGACTCTGCCACTTTCAGTGGTCAGGGTGTGGGACAGCAGGCAAAGTTGGTGAACGAGTGTGGGAACCAAGTGGACAAAGTTATCACATGGGCTTCTAGAATAACCATCCTCAAGCCTACACAGATATGTTAAATTAAGTCTTTTGCCCCCCACCGTGGATAGTCTTTTTTTAAAAAAAGATTTATTTTTATTATTTTTTCACTGGAAACGCGGATATACAGAGAGGAGAGACAGAGAGGAAGATCTTCCGTCTGATGATTCACTCCCCAAGTGAGCGCAATGGCCGATGCTATGCCGGTCCGAAGCCAGGAGCCTCTTCCGGGTCTCCCACGCGGGTGCAGGGTCCCAAAGCTGTGGGCCGTCCTTGACTGCTTTCCCAGGCCACAGGCAGGGAGCTGGAAGGGAAGCGGGGCTGCCGGGATTAGAACCGGCACCCATATGGGATCCTGGGCGTACAAGGCAAGGACCTTAACCACTGCGCCACTGCGCCACTGCGCTGGGCCCCGGAGAGTGTTTTGAAGGAGATTTCATGTGTATAGTCACTGGAACAGCATATTCACACCTTAAACACAAAGCCACTTATTATTTTTTTTCCATAGCATCATTATTTCCTTACATCTATCCTACACATTTTAAAAAAGATTTTTTTTTTTTTAAATTTGGAAGGCAGTGATACAGAGAGGAGACAGAAGAGGAGGGGAGAGAAAGAGAGATCGATCTTCCATCACTGGTTTACTCCCTAGATGGCCACAACGGCCAGGGCTGGGCCAACCTAAAGCCAGGAGGGGGTGGCAGGGTCCCAAAGACTTGGGCCGTCCTCCACTGCTTTCCCAGGCACATGAGCAGAGAGCTGGATGGGAAGTGGAGTAGCTGGGACATGAACCGATGCACATATGGTACTCCAGGGTCAAAGGACACCACAAAGCCATCCCCTCATCTCAAATCTTTCTGTTCTTTGTCCCAGTCTTTATTTCTCTGATGTTCATTACAATCTATGAATGTACATCAAACACGGAAACTTGCTGAAATAGCGTGTGAGGTATCCACGTGGGTTGTACAGTGATGTGTGTGGGCCTGCAAAGAAAACTGCTGTAAGAACTATGTTCTGAGCACGGCCTGGGCAGATACAGTCAAGCACGACAACCCAAATGCAGTGGATAGGAGTGGCACTCATTTGAGCTGGGGCTTGGCAACATTTTTTACTCAATTTTTACTCCCCAAAGATCACATATGTTTTTCCTTTTTTTATGTCCATTTGCTTTCCAGTGAGACAAACCCTTATCTTCCTATGAGGCTGTGGAAGAAGAGCCACACAACTTACGGCAGCTTTACTAACTTCCGGCCAGTTTTCAGTTCCACGTTTAAGGATGCATACAATAATCCGTTACGTATTCCTCCCAGCCACACAGCAAAACACCGAACTCCCAACTGCATGTGTGTTTTCTTCTTCGTTTCACAATCCATGCCAGCCAAGTTCTCAGATTTTTTAATGTGAAGCAGACCCATATACTTCCTTTCTTATCGCCAAAACAGTGAGAAGCACTTTCGTTTCACTGGTACTACTTTAACACATGGGATAGCGGTGCAGTACTAAAACCCTTGGAGGTGGTAGCGAGAGCCATGTGACTGAGCTCCTGTCACCCACACAGGTCACCTGGGTTGAGTTCCAGGCGTCAGCTTCAACCCAGTCCTGTTGGTGGCACGTGGGGAGTGAGCCAGAAGAAAGGGGCTCCTTCTCTCTGCATCTTAAACGTATAAAAATTTAAAGAACAAAATAAATTATTATGAATAATCAAGTCCTTACCTTGCATCTGCCAGGATCCTATACCAGCAGTGGTTTGTATTCTGGCTGCCCCACTTCCCTTCCAGCTCCCTGTTTTGTGGCCTGGGAAAGTGTTAGTGGACGGTCCAAAGCCTCGGACTCTGCACCCACATGGGGGACCTGGAGGAAGATCTTGGCTCCTGGCTTCAGATCAGCTTAGTTCCGGCCATTGTGGCCACTTAGGGAGTGAACCAGTGGATGGAAGATCTTTTTCTTTGTATTTCTTCTCTTTGTAAATCTGCCTTTCCAAAATCATCATCATCATCATCATCATCATAAATCTTTTTTAAAGAGTCCTTGCATTTCACATTTTAATTTTCAGCATTTTTTTTTTTTAAATAATAAGAAACAAGAGCTTGGCGAGGCTGTCCCACCAGGGTTTCCCACGAGCCTACTCTGGCTTATTCCAGCAGCCTCATCTTCTGCCTCCTCTCACTCCACTGCCTTGCTACTGCTTCACTGTCAAGTCTTTCAATCCCATCACCTCCCAGGAGTCACGGTGAGCTGATCACATCCCTGCGCTTGCGGATGCTGCTTGACCATTTGGGATCACTTCCTGTTCCCACACACTCTGAGCTCCGACTTTCTAAGCCATGTTGTCTACCAGCACTTGAAGGGCTCCCTTACACGTTTTCAATGTAACCAATGGAGACATAAACAGACATCTTGGTTATTATACACCTGTGCCCAGGGGCATCGCACTCACAACATTTCCTAGGAATGACTGAAATTTAGGAGCACAGAACTTGCAGCATTCATTTCATGAAATGTATGTCATCATCTGTACCAGTGACATGTAGAAAACAGTTATTTCCAATAACCGCCGAGGACAAAAATATGAACAGAATACATTATTTTGAAAATATTTTAATATTTGCCATTTAAGCCTACGCTATTAATATATACATTGATTCAGTAATAAATATATTACACAGAGTGCAACTTTAGTATTCATAACTGGTTGAAATTAATGCTGCTATTACTTCAACAAAAGAATAAATAAATATCATGCCCAAATGCAAAACTAATGCTCAAGAGGCTATCACTGACAAAACTGCAAAATAAACACGCTGGGCATTCTGTTTTTAAACATGATTCCTATAAATACAGGCAAGATCACGTTTCTCAGTTGATAGTCCGTGATGGCTCTGACAGGAAAGATAACATACAAATCCCATCACTTCTGTGTTTTTTTGCATAGGGAATGAATTAATTGTGTTTTCAAAATGCAGCAATCTTTCAATGAAGTGTTTTTATCACATAGCACTTCTCTATGAATACATAACTTTTGAGCGATAAAAGTGCTCTGCATAAGTTTATAAAATATGTTTTCTGGATTTAAAAATTAACAGGAAAATTTCAAAACAAGTCACAGGTATGATTCTAAAATATTATGTACATAGATAGAACTACAGGAGGGGGTGGCTCGCTGTAGTGCAGCACAGTGTACACATATGAAGCACAGTGTTAGTAAATCTCCCTTTGGGTTTTCCTCTCGCTGAGTGAAGTGGCTAGCGACTGCTGTGCGACACGCCGCTCCCACCTGTGCACCACGCGGAAGGGGGACACGAGGACAAACGCAAGCAGATGGCAGAAAACGGCACACAGCACACGGCTCACCACGGTGCACCTTATAAAACAGCTCGCTTTCTTCCCACGCTTTTATAAAGTGCAGTATTTAAAACAGACAGGTACCTTACTATTTCATAATATCCATAAAAACAAATTGCCAGGAGAGAACAGTGCAAAATTAAAAACATTCATAGCTTAGCATGCAGCTCAAGTGAATCCTGGACAGAGCGTGGGGCTAAATTCTTATATTTTAAAAAAACTTCTTAGAAAGAGATTAATAGCAAGTTATCATTATACATCATCATAAAATAAAAACAATAAGTTAAAATTCTCTTTCAGGAAACAAGTATACGCCACACATAAAACTCACGACACCATTTCTTGTGCATACAGCCATCTTCCGCCCAGCCCGCGGTACCCACAGGGCCCGGTACCCACAGGGCCCGGTACCCACAGGGCCCGCAGCGCAGAGGCGCGGGTGGAGCCACTTGGCCGCGGGCGCCAGGCCCTCCAGTCCCGTTTCGCGGTCCCCTACCTGCGACGGGCCCACCCGCCAGTCCTCCCGGGGACACCCACTCGGAGGTGGCTGCAGCGTGCCTGCCCGGGCCTCAGTCCGAGAACTGGAAGAGGGTCTCCGCGGGCCCGTCGCCCCCCTGTCCCGGCGGCAGGCTCTTGGTGGGCGTGGTCTTGCCGTGCGAGTGGGAGGAGTGCGAGCTCTCGCTGGAGCTGCTGCGCGTCTCGGTGCTCGTGCTGGTCTGCTTCATCTTCCTCCGCTTGGCCAGCGGGGCCTTGTCCACGTTCTGAAGGCAGAAGCCCTCCCGCTTGTACTTGTTGAAGGCCTGAGAGCAGTCAAGGGAATCGCGTGAGAGGAATGGCTACAGTGCCGCCCCCAGCTTCTTAAATCTCTGTATTCCAATCCCCTGGCAGGGTAGAGAAGTTTCTGGAGCAAGATTCCAGAAGCATCTGTTGAAATTAAGCCAGCCATAATGCCCAGGGCCGGGATTCTAAGGAATCTTCTGTAGCAAGTCAGCCCTGCAGCCCAAGAAGACATCAGCTGCCCACAGAAGCTAACGGAAACCATGAGCAACTCGACAAGCCAGCCCTCCTGTTTTCTAGCCCAGCACCCAGCACCGTGCGCAGTCTCCACCCGAAGTGGACGGTTCCCTCTAGGATGCCCGCTCTGTAGCCCGTCAGGGTCACTGCGTGTGCCAGTGTGCCTTGGATAACTCATAGGTGTCCCTGTCTATTAAACACGAGGCAGGAAAGGAGGAAAGTGGACAGACTGCGTCCGTCACTTGCCCACTCCCCCAAGTGCTCCCCAGCAGCTGGCGAGCACAGGCTGAAGGCAGGAGTGCAATCCGGGTCTCCCTTGTGGGCACGGGGATCCAGCTGCTGTGGTCAGGGCTGCGGCCCCCAGGACCGGCACATTGGGAAGAGGAGTCAGGCGCAGGTGCCGGCAGCCAAAACCCGAGTTACTCTGATGTGGGAAGCAGATATCCCAACCGCTTCTGACCCACGGGCCACACCCCAGCCCCGCGCACTTTCCAAATCTGGTTCTGCAGGTGAAGAGGCTAGGCCACTCCTTTTCTATAAACCACATCACGCTAAATGTCCTTCTCTGCTCCTTACATCACCTGCTCCTAATACTTCCTGCCTAACTTCCCACTCTTTATACTATACTCTGTTGGCGTCTGCTTGGTACGTAAGTGAACAGCGTAGTCTGCCATGTGGTCACAAATTCTCAGATCTGCAGCTGAACTTAGACCAGCAACTCACATCCCTTGCAGTTCGAAGGACAGGCGATGCCCTAGAGGGCTGTTGTGTGAATGGAATTTCATATGTACCCATGTTTGTTAATTTGGTTTTAAGAGAATGATTGGTTTGGGGAAAAAAAGTTTATGCTTTTAGTTTTCCATTGCCTACTGAAAACCTCCAATTGTTCAAAGAGCAGTCTCCTCTCATAGATTCATTCTAAACTGAAACAACTGCTTTGTAGGTTGGCTGTGACTTTGATCCCCCAAACCCTCTGTGTTTATGACGGCTAACAGCATGAAGCAACTGAGCAGTGCTATTTTCGATGTCACTGCGTGTACCTCCAGAACGTCTGCGTTGACTTCTCTCGGCCCCTGTTAGTTCCCCCGCGCCCCTGCCCCACGCATGCAGGGCCCGCCTTACATGGAAGGTTGCTTTCACACACGTATGCACAGCAGCTCCCGAAGATCCCAGGATGTCGGGCGTCATCAGGGGATTGGAGGACAGCTGACTGCCATCTTGAAGCCATTCGTTGTACCTCAAGCCAGACATCTTGAGCCTTTTATTGGGATCCACGGTAAGAAGTCCTGGGGGGTAAGATATTTAAGTCACACCTTTATTGTGACTTAAAAGCATCTCAGACATAATTCTCAGTTGTGCTCACAGTGACATGATGGCTTTAATAAGGTTTCAATTTCCTACCAAGTTAACTGTACTTTATATACATGTAGGTCCTTTGGTGAACACAGACACTGATGAGAAAGACGGAAGCCGATTTCTAGGAGTGCGCAGGTAACGGGCTTGTCCCATAAGACAAACTCAGCACTCAAAGGAGAGGCCCCCACTGGTGACTGGGTTTAGCCCCGCAAATGAACACTCAGCTCCCAGACACCTCCTGGCTGCCTTCTACAGCTCAAGGTGTGTGGTCAGGCACTAATGAATCAAAGATGGAGACTCAGAGGAAACACATGAACAAAAGTGCAGGTGTTACACACCAGGGAGGAAACACAAAGGTGAAACACGCAGACCCAGCGTGTGCGCAGGCCCAGGGGAAGGACTTAGCCTGTAAGGGCAGCCAAACCTGAAGTTTCCAGGAGTTGAGTCTGGAGGATGAGGAAGGCTAGCAGGATGAAGAGCGTGCTTCGGGGCACATCTAAAAACCTGGGGGGTTCTGGAAACGTGGTGTAGCACTGGCAGGGCTGGGTGATGGGAAGGCAGAGGCCGGCAGGGACAGGTCACCATGACTCCAGGCTTAGGAAGATGACCTAAAGCTAACACACTCTTCTAGGATTTCACCGATAGGTCTCTGTGTCAACAGCAGGACAGGCCAGGTCAGAGGCAGGGAAGGATGCCGCGTGACTGCAGGGCAGCGGTGCTGGCAGAGCCAAGGGGACGGCATGTGAGTGGCTGCTGAGCCTGCAGGACTCAGGGAGGGCTGCGGACAGCCAGCAGCTACGGGCACTGAGGATGGCACAGCTCAATTTCTGTTTCAGTGATCTGGCTTCTTGGCAGGGCCTCTGCCCAAAAGAGGCAAGATGGGGGGTGGGGGACGTGTCTGAGGGGAGGACAATGGGAACAGGGTAGGTTTGTTTCCGATCTATTGGGCTGTTCATGCTGGAGACATGGCTAAGATTATGAAGTGGCAGTGTTCTGATCAGCAAACAAGAGACCAGCCTGCAAAATCTTCAGAATATACACAGGCTAAGAAGCAAGTGTGTGTGCCATGGATGGATGCCTCCTCAATCATTACTTATCAATAAAATACATCTCATTAGGTTATTACCTTGGATCAAATCCTTAGCCTCTTGTGACACATTCTTCCAGGCTTCTCCTTCAAAGGAGAAATCTCCCTTTTTGATTTTCTTCATAATTTCCACTGCACTGGTACATGTCAAACTCCGGTCATGGGACTGGAATGGGACTTGCCCAGACAACATCGTATACTGTTACAGAGAAAAGTAACAAAACTTAATGACTGCCAAGGCCACCGACAACGCCAACGCCACACCGGTGACCCCATTGCCAATGCCAGCAGCACTATCTGGCACGCACTATAACTGGTGGTATGGGTTCAGAAGCTCACGTGACTTCTATCACTGAAACAACCAGTAACGTTTTAGGGACTTGTGAATAGAGTGACTGGCTCATTATCATTTCAAGATTTAAAACCATTGCTACAAATATAGCAGTTCCCACCCCTGCCCCAAGGATAATACCTTATAATTTTAGCTGACGATTCAGCACTCAGTTTCTTCTAAGAATAATTTTGTTCTGCAAGCTGATTACAAATGGTGAAGCAACGTGTCGATACATATCTACACAGAAATATGTCCATATGGATATGATATATATCTATACACGTGTGTCTGCATATGCATTATGTACGTCCACACCCCCACATCCATATGGAGTGAGATAACCTGCATTCAAGAGGGACTAAAGAGAAAAAGGCAAAAACAGCAAAAGGCTAGATGCTCACAGAACATTCTCTTAACAGCTTCTCTAGTTTTGAATTTTCAAAATGAAATTGCAGGTGGAAAAGTGGAAAATTAAAATATCTGGGCCCGGTGCAGTAGCCTAGTGCCTTAAGTCCTTGGCTTGCATGCACCAGGATCCCATATGTGTGCTGGTTCTTATCTTGGCTGCTCCATTTCCTATCCAGCTCCCTGCTTGTGGCTTGGGAAAGCAGTAGAGGACAGCCCAAAGCCTTGGGACCCTGCACCTGCACGGAAAACCTGGAAGAAGCTCCTAGCTTCAGATCGGCTCAGCTCCAGCCGTTACAGCCATTTGGGGAGTGAACCAGAGGATGAAAGATCTTTATCTATCTCTTCTTCTTTCTGTAAATTTGACTTTCCAATAAAAAAATAAATCTCTTAAAAAATTTTTTAAAAATTTAAATGTCAAGAACCAAACACCTGAAGAAACTACATTTTCAGTGGAAGTGTACACGCTGCCCGGGCAGGCTGTCTGCTGCCACACACTGGCTCCCTGCTGGGACTGTGGGCTGGATGGCCCCTGCTCTCCACGCGGAAGCTGCAGCCCCTAACATCTGGAGACAGGTCTTTCTGGAGAGAAATAAGGTTCAATGAAGTCAACAGGATTAGTGTCCTTAACAGAAAAGATGACAGACAGCTGGCCTTGTGTGCACAGGCACCTGGCAGGGCTCGCGTCCCCGCAGCAGGCAGACGTGATGGGAAACCAGAGGGCCGTGCGTGTCTGAGGCAGAGCAGAAGCCACCACAGCCTCTGTGCTTGTCGTGGGCCACTCAGGAGCTGTGCTAGGTGGCCAGGGACAGGCACTCGCTGACATGCAACAGTTTGCAAAGCATTCTCCGTTGGCAGTTTAATGAAGTTGCTCATTTCATCTGTAACTACGTTGTCACCTCTCTAAAGGCACAGGATCATGACCGCAATGCCATTCTCATACCAAATATAATTAGTAGAAACCCATTTGTATCACTTAACAGCTGATCCATGTTCAATTTCCCTGTCAGCATTACACACATCGCATCGAGTTCTACAGGTTAGTCTTGTGGAATTTATGTTGGCGGGACTCATGCCATTTCAGGTCATTGCCTCTCCTAAAAAATGCCAGCAAATTTAAGCCCTTGAAAAAGAAGGAATTTCTTGGGTATACAGAAGTTGGCTCTTTATTATTATTTCTATTTAAAATATTTTCATTTGTAAGTATGTAATTTGTTTTAAATTATAAGTGATGATTTAAAATTGTTGAGACAAAAACCACATGAAGCCTAAAAATAAAGACCATCCCGCAGGGGCCAGTGACCAGCCGCTGGCACAGACGGGCACCAGAATAAACCCCAGATGGAGGACAGACTGTGGGCTAAAAATGAGAAGTCTGAATTCGGAGGGGTATTTCTAGTCGTGGACTGGGCTGGTCGAGTGACAATCTGGCACCAACGCCAGAGACCATAAAGAAATGACACATCTGACTCATGGAAATCTTCTGAGGTTCCCTATTCATATCCCTCTCAACACAAAAGAACAACCCATATTACTTATAAACGAAGCTTCAAACAAGTGACAAATAAAACAATTTTTAATATTAGTGACACACAAAAGGTTTAGGATTTTCAATAGTCTTAAAATTCTGTCAGAAAAATCTCTCCCTAGGGAAAGGGGCAGAGTCGGTAAAGTGTGACTCAGGAGAGAAAATGCAGCCTGAAGGAGCTGCCCGCTGGCGGGCACCCCATGTGCAGGTGTGACATCACAGGGGTGACGTCAGCACACCCGCCCAGGAATCTGTCCTAGCAAATCAGGAGGCAAATGTGAACACATATATGGAAAATATTCCTTTATGTAGTTCATCATTAATGAAAAAATGGAAAAGTACTAACTGTTCATTAGTTTAAAAAATAATTCCCTGTCTGCCTTATGACTTAATGCTGGAAAAGCAAAGCTATTTTGAGAAAGAACACACTGAGATTTTTCTAGCTTAATGTTCAGTTTCTGGTCATGGCAGCCCAGGACATTTTGTGAAAAGCAGCTTTACCACATTTACGATACATCACTGTAAGTGGTCTCAATTTTACCTATTAAGTTGCTCATTTATTCTAAACATTCCTTAATTACATAGTTTGGAATCCAAAGAACAGTTTTGAGAAACTTTTTTCTAGAGAATTAACTTATTTTCACATTATATCTAATATACATCTTTTCAAAATATATCATCACTTCTTTCAAAAAATATGTACCACTGTCATTCATATAAAATGCAACTGCCTTAAATATTACAAAATGAATCCAAATAAAAATCTCTACATCTGAATTCTTAAAAATTTTATTTTCCATTAAAATGTTATAACAGATGCACAAAAACTGGGCATATTTCTGGGGTATTTTGTGTTATTTCACTGATACAAGTTTTAAGAGAGGCGAACCATCTTCGGTCAGGCCTCTAATTGGTTGTACAGAAATCAATTTGCCATTTGTTTTCCCCCAGTCCAAACTTGGGGACAGCCAGGGAAGAGCGACAACCAGGTCTGGTGGCTTTGCGAGGACACACTCACCAAGATGACGCCCAGGCTCCACAGGTCGCAGGACTCGTCGTAGCCGGTGTGGCTGAGCAGCTCCGGGGCGGCGTAGTGCAGGGTGAAGCAAGGGGTCTTCAGGGGCTGATTGTCAGGCGGCTTCAGGCGGGCAAACCCGAAATCGATCACTTTGATTTCCAAGTTGTCGTTCTCATCAGTGAACAACAAATTCTGCAAGACAGCGGCACATGCTTGAGTTTCTTAGGAAAACGGTCTGCAGAGCCCACTGAGGCCGTGCGCCCTCTCTCTGCGTGCCCTGTCTGACACCGGGCTTTCGGGGGCGGCTGGGGGGCTGCTCTCTGCTGGATAACCTGCTGCCAGGACTTGTATTTCACCGGTTTCCCTCCTCTGACCCTTCCTGGCACAGGCCCCTTCCTGGGCACACTCGCTGCTCATTCAGAGCTACTGCCCCAATTGTCCCCTGTGCTGTCTTCCACGCCCTCCTGGCTGGCACGTGTCCCCTCAGGATTGTACACCTTATATACTCACCCCCACTGGTGCCTCCCTACACTTGTGCCCAGGGCTCTGGGACATGTCTGTGCATAAAATAATTTATCAACGAAACATTTCTTTAATATCTAGTAGATGCTATTTTAAAAGACACGCATTACATTTCAGAACTCTCTCTTACCAAGCTGTTAATACTTAAAAAACAGATTTTGGTGCTTGGAGACAGTAGGGCTTAAATAAAAACCTTGTAATTTTGAATCATTCACCTACTGAGGTTTTGTGGTCACTAAGCTATTGCTGGATTACTTTTGAATCTGTCACCTGCTTCATAAATGCTAACTGCACTGCTGCACAAGTCCCTATTTTTATCAGAACATCAGACCGAAGCTCTAAGTGACTGAATCTGGCTATTCTGTCCTCAGACACCTAGACGAATCTGTCATACCTCTTTATTCGTTAGATTATTTCCAGCTCAGGGATATCATTTGCTTTGTTAACACTATTCCTGCTAAAATAAATGACAGAAAGTGTCACTGATCCAAGAAAAAACAAAAAGCTTTGAAGCTTCAAGTTCAAAGTTGAAAATCAACATTGAGAGGAAAGAAAAGCAAAAGGAGAAACCGGAGAAGGTTTGGTTTGTGCTCTCACAGTGCTTGACGCTCACGGTGGAGTCCCGCTGGGCTCTGCGGGAGTGCTGGGAGCAGCCCAGCAGCAGGTGAGACCTGCAGCCCTGCCAGGTGCAGGGCGTGGTGCTGCACAGAAGGCCGGGCAGGCCCTGGGGCGGCGCCTCTCCACTGCTCCTACTAAGCCTGAAGAGCGGCAGTGCTGTGGTGCAGTGGGTTAGTGAGCCTTTGCTCGTGACCCTGGCAGCCCATCCTGCAGTCCTGCGTGCTCTACTTCCTGTCCAGCTTCCTGATGCTGCTTCTGGGAAGGCAGTGGGTGAAGGCCAAAGCACGTGGGCTTTTGCTTTCCATGAGAAAGATTTGCTTGGAGTGTCAATCTCCTGGCTTCGTCCTGGCGCAGATCTGTCTGGCTGCCATAGCTATCTGCGGAGTATATGGAAGATCTGTTTCTCTCTCTGTTGCTATGTCTTTCAAACATTAAATAAATACATGGAGTATATATAAATAAATACAATCAATATATCTGATTTTATTTTTTTCAATAATTAACATTTCAAAAAAATTTATTTTTATCTATTTAAAACGAAGAGAGACAGATTCTCCATCCTCCATGTTTTCAGTAGCTGGGGCTGTAGTAGGCCAGAGCCAGGAGCCTGAAGTTCCACACAGGCCTCCCACGCAGGTGGCAGGACCCAGGGACTTGCGTCATTAACTGCTTCTCCCCAGGTGGGCATGCTAGGAAGCTGGAATGGCAAGGGGAGCAGATTTGAACCCAGGTACTCCAACGAGATTTGGGTATCCCGAATAGCATCTCTCCACTGCCACGCCAGATGCCTACCAATGTGGGGCCGTGTCGTTCAGTTTCATTTGCTGACTTTAACTCATTCCTCCTATTTCCAAGCATGCGACACTGGGGAATAGTGCCCGCCTGCCTACTTCTTCTGGCAAACTGACGATGCGACAGGAGAGCTGGGGGTTAGCGTTCAATCCCTTTCATCTATATCCCCAGTTCTGCCCACAGCTAAGAAGACATGTGAAACTTCTCTAGTCTTTCACAAGGACGGGCTCATTCTAAAATATGCAAAGCAGTCTACTATGAATGTCAGCCAGCTTCTAAATCTATCCAGCTCGCACCTCCAAGTGGAGATACTGCCAGTACATAAGCGAACGTCACATAACCATCTAACAAGAGATGGGTAATCAGCTGTTAAAATGTTACATGGGGAAAAGACCATGTACTCTGCCATTTAAAAGTCAATGTGGTTAGCTCAAAGGTACATTCTCATTTCCCTAAGACCTAGTTTCATTTAAGCATTCCAATTTTTGTAGATTATCTTAGAAATCTGACAAATCTGGTTCATTTCAAATGACTATCTGGAAGAACATCCTGTTAACAAACAGGAAGTAAGGCACCTAAGTGTCTTCTGACTAGGGACGTAGGCAGGCAAAGCTAAACTGTGGCAGTGAAGACGGGAGCCTCATGCGAGACTCATGAAATGACAGATGGCCAGTTCTCAAAGAATACAACATGTGAAAATGAATTCTATACAGTCATGGAACAGAACTTTTCAATTAAAAAAATACATGCTTGCTCCTTGTCTATCAAGAAAGCACTTAAGTGGTGTGCTTTTGCATTTAAAAATAGGCAGCTAATCTCCAAAGTGCGGAGTGCCACACTGCGGTGGGCGGTGCGCAGGCGGGTGAGAAGCCTGGGGAGCGAGGCAGAGGGGGCCTTCCTGGTTGCAAGTCCGTAACACAACACCCACTTTCGATTAATTACTAGCAATATGAGGAACCGTAATGGGAAGTGCCAGGGTAGATGTTTAAATACTGTCAGGGCATCCATCAGTCACCACCCTCTGTGGCTGCAGACTCAACCAGATGGGGCTAGAAGTTATTGAGAAAAATGTACTTGTGCTGAACATCACTGACTTTTTTTAGCTATTATTGTCTAACTATATTCTGTGACAACTCTTTGCATGGCATTTGTCTTGTCTAAGGAGCCTGGAGCTGATGCAGAGGGTAAGGGGAGGACCTGTGGGTTCCATGCGGACACTCTGCTATTTCACCAAGGGGACTTGGGCACCTGCAGGTTTCGATACTGGTGGCGGGCTCTGCCACCAATCTCCAGTGGATGCTGAGAACAGCAGTGTCCCAAATTCCATTTTCAAACCTCTTATTCCTTTAAGAAAAAAGACATTCAAATAAAAGAGAAAAATAATGATGCCTTTAAAGAACTATTCCAGAAATATCTTAGAGAACTATTAAACATTAATATTTTAAATACATTTGAATATGTATTATAGTCAAATGACGATTAAAGATAGTTTCAGGATTTTGCATATGGTAAAGGATGAGTCATGGTTCTCTTTTTTATAAATCACTGGCTTTGGTTTTTTTTGTTTTCATTGATTCTCTGAAAGGAAAGAGTTTTCATATTTTTGATACTATAAAAGGGATAATTCCAGAGCTAGGAACTTTCTTATTAACCTTTTGAAAGAAGAATATTTTAAAAGCTGTTGCTTCTTGTGGTTGTCCCTTTGCAATTGTCTGGAATGTATGAGATCTGCTCTCTGTATATTAATAAAAAATTTAAAAGACAAAAAAGCTGCTACTTCTGCACTGATACACGGTTATAGAAATACAACAGTGAGCACTAAAACACATAAAAAGTATATAACTAGTTAAATCAAGACCATTCTTAATGTTCAAATATTTGTAACAAAACTACAGGTACCTATTCATAAGCTAACCAACTTAATTACAAATATGAAAAATAAACTTTCAGAACACAACCTTTAAAAAAATCTTGTGAGATGACACACATATAGAAGGGGCTTTATTTTCTACTACAAAAATTCCCATCACTATTTTTAGTTCACAGCAGTTGCATCAAGTATTTCTTCCATAAAAGGCTGTCACACTTACAAATAGAACCTCAACATGATTAGCTGGCCAAGAAAAAAAAAAGACATTTATTTTAGACTGACATAGAAAGGAAAAAAAAAATGCAAGGAGCATAATTTCAATTATCAACACAGCAGCCCTAAAAAGAAAGATTCCAGAAAGCCCAGCTCGTGATTGGGAGAGATCTGCGGATGCGGCCTCGGCCTTCCGTACCTCCGGCTTCAGGTCCCGGTGCACCACCCCCACGTCATGCATGTGGCTGACGGCGGAAACCAGCTTCCGCATGATGTAGCTGGCTTCGGTTTCGCTGAAGTGCTTCTTCTTCTTAATGCGTTCAAACAGTTCTCCCCCGTTCAACAGTTCCATCACTAGGAATGTGTGAAGCTGGAAAAGAGAAAAAGAACAATGGAGGGGACGTAGCGCTGCAACGAGGCGGCGCGGACACGTGTCAGCATGGAAAGCCTGCGTGGGCTCCATCGAGGGCCAGTGACGTCACAGAGTGCACTGCGGGAAGAACCCACAGCGGTCCTTGCACTCTGCAGGACAGAGCTGAGGAGCGGGGGCTTTTTCTTTTCTTCTTTTTAAAAATTTCTATGTTGGTTGTGGAAAACTTTAAGCACTGTGGGAAAATCTTTACATCACTTTCCTTGACTAATTCTTTGTTTGAATTCTGCTCAGCCTTGTCTATCAAAGATGATATGTCTGTCTTTGTTATGACCTGGTGTTAACAAAATGTGAACTTTTCAGTTTGCAATCCTAGAGAAGATTCAGGAGCATGGGTCACTAACTGCCCTCGCAAGGCCCAGCACACTCATTTCATAACAAAATTATCTTCTGAAAGAAATTGTTGTAAGATTATGCCATTTCAAAACTCCTGTTAGTGTTCTTAAGGTCAGTCTTAGGTCCCTGTGAATAGTCATTTCCAGCACCCATAGCTCACCACCTGAATGTTGTTTTTAAGTAACTGCTCTTATCTCGGTGGCACGATCATAAGTAAGGAGCAATGAACCTTGTGTATTGGAATATTTCCAATGCTTTGCATGTATTTCCGTAAAGAAAATAACACAGAAGCTGTCATAAGGCACAGGAATTACAGAAAGCTTCATTAGGACATAAGTGGTTTAGTACAAGACATCACATCAACATTCAGATTCAGGTGCCATGCACAATGTTACTCAACAAGCAAAATTTATTTCTTGAGTCAACAAATCTCAGAAAAATCACTTTATAAAGAAGAAAACTCATAAGTATATTATTCCAAACATACTGGACAAACTGTGAAGGGCTAACAACATTTTTTAATAAGAAAATGCTACTGGGACACTAGGAGAGCTAATTAATTTGAATTTTCACATCAGACAAGGTCACTGGAAGGAATGGGCCAAGTGCGATTCAATTAGCTTTGACCATTTTAAACATGAAGTGAGGTGACTGCCACAGTGGTCTCAAGGACGGCAGAGGGCCAGGCACGCCCACACGCCAGGTCTGTCACCAAGAATGTCGAGGATGCTGCTTTCCTTGGATGCACTTTAGGGCCCACATACAGACAGAGAAATAGTGTGGGTAACAATGAGAAAGTCTAAGCTGAGCCCGTGGCTGCCAGCTTATGTGGCACCAGTGACTTCACAGATGTGACTGTAGGTCTTGAGGTGACGCTGAGTTAGTCATCAGTCAGCAGGACGAGGCAGAACAACAAAAGCAAGAGGATGCCGCTGCGAAGGCGCAGAGGCCAAGGGATGCGGGCAGTCTCCAAGGCTGATACAGGCAGGCACGTGGCTGTTCTCTCAGAGGCTCCAGAAGGAACCAGCCTGGCTGACACAGTGCTCTACACCAGTGAGGCCGATCTGGGACTTCTCACCCTCAGAATGTGGGACAAGGTGTTTGTTTTCTGTGCACAGTGGCCTGTTAGCAGCAGCACAGGGAGTCCCTACTCCATGGACAGCGGAGACGGGCACACTGAACATGCCCTCTCGCCGAACAGCCGACGGCCATACTCAGTGTCCTCCAGCAGTGGAGACGAAGGGTCTAGGCCACCGGGTCCCCATCACAAGAACAATCCAAGCTGTCCTTGAAATTCCATATTAGTGTTACGATCCATGTACGCTGGCATATTTAGAATTATTTCATGAGACACATGATGATAAGGGTGGAACATAAAAATAGCATATAATCAAGTAACAGAGACAAAACATCAGGGATGCCATTCCTGAGAAGTACCAGTGATCTGAAGGACAGAAATCAGATGTGCTTGGGGAGGGGGTATAGCTCGGGCCATGACAGCAAAGCCACAGATACTCATCCAAGATGAGCCCGATTCCTTGGCTGGGATGTGAGACTGTCCTCATCTTCTCACACACCTCTCGTGGACAGGGCACTCACTACCTCCACCAGTCGCTGGATTCCGTGGGAGGCAGGAAGGGGTGGAGAGCAGTTTCTGACTCTGAGAAGCCCAGAGCAAGTTGACAATGACACCATTTTTGGATATTCACTATCTGATCCAAAAACCTGGCCATTTCTCCTTCTCCTGAGGAGGCAGAGAAAAGTTAACTAACACTGCTGGGCTCTGGAGCTGGGAGTACTTGGACTCAGGCCCCAGTCTGACCACTTACACACGGTGAGCCCCAGCTGCTTCTGGGACTTCCGCTTTTCCCACTTCACAGAGCTAGCCAAGGGAAGGGCTGGAAGAGGCACTACATGTAGAGTGTCTGGTATATTTCCTGGGCAACATAAAATACATGACTGCAAATGGCAGGTCTGCCACTGCCAGTGCCAGGGCTTCACTGCCACATGTCGCCCTAGGCCCTGTACTTCGGAAAGGCTTCAGTGTGGGACAGAACTGCACTTTTTTTTTTTTCTTTAACGTATGAACATTTGCTAAAAAGTTTTTTTTTTTTTTTTTTTTTTTTTTTTACTTTTTTATTGGAAAGTCAGATTTACGGAAAGGAGAGAAAGATCTTCCTTCTGCTGACTGACTCTTCAAATGGCCCCAACGGCTGGAGCCAGGAGCCAAGACCTTCTTGCGGGTCTCCCTGCACGTGGGTGCAGGGTCCCAAGGCTTTGGGTTGTACTGTCCTCTATTGCCTTTCCAGGTCACAAAGCAGGGAGCTATGTCAGAAGTGGAGCAGCCAGGACAAGAACCAGCCCCCACATGGGATCCTGGCGTATGCAAGGTGAGGATTTTAGCCACTAAGGCTACTGCATCTGGCCCCAGAACTGGCCTTCTAAGATGGGTCACAGACTCTACAGCAGCACAGTTAAGACAGCCCAGCACTGAACAGCATGCTTCCCTGACTAGATCTTTACAGCCTTACTGTGCGGTCTTACATAAGTCTCATGACGCTTCAGCATCTTAGCTTCTTCACTGGTAAAACTAAAGCAGTCAAGATTAGTTTTTGTCTGTTATACCTCTGTGTTGTCTAAAGTAGTAAACACATTGTCCCACCTGGTCTGGGGACACAGAATACTGAATGAAATGGAGGGGTTTGTGATATGGGCAGTAGCTGTGGGAAGGGGTCAGAGGAGACATGAACTTGATACGGTAGCATTCCTCCTCCATTCTAAGTGGCACGCTTCTGAATTGGGCTCCTGTTGGAAAGCAGGGCTGAGGATGGACGAAGAAGGAGCAGCATGACCAGGCCTGAGGTTTGCAGCAAGATGAAGGAGAGCATCTGTGGCCCTTGCACCCTGCTTCACTCAGCCTGCAGAACTGGGCTTACGACTCTGAGTGTCTGTAAAAGGCTCGAGAGCCTTGGGAGTGTGTAGTGACGAAGTACTGCACATCGGAGTTGGTGACAGGGTCACCGAGCTCCTGGCCTGTGTCCTCCTCCTCTGTCCTAAGTGGCACCCACTGAGTGAGATGAGCTGAAGTACAAGGTCGGGGTGGCTAGGAGTGTGTGCTGCAGGGACGGTTTCTCTGCTCTTTTCAGCTGGGAGATGCTCCATTTCCCTGATTCTCATCATGCAGCCAACCAACAAGACAGATGAAAAGTAGAACCGGTTATGGAAGCCAGCACACAGAGAAACACAATGTGGAATACCTGATCGTGAAAAACTTCATGCAGCTTCACAATGTTGGGATGTCCTTCGCAGAGTTTCAGAGCTGTTATTTCTTTCTGAGTATTGGCCTCCATCCTGCAAGACAAAACAGTGTCTACATGTCTGTCTCTCTTAAAAAGAAATTCCATTGACTTGAGATGGAATGAAACTGACAGACACACAGAGGCAGCTTTTATCTGCTAGTTTACTTCCTAACTGCCCACAGAGGTTGAGAATGAGCTGGGGCAATGTTGGGAACTGGGAACTCAACCTGGGCCTCCCCTGTGGGCATCAGGAACATAGCCAGCCACAACGCAGCCTCCCAGGGTCCCCACGAGCAGGAAGCTGGAGGCCAGATACCGACACGCCATATAGGAGTCTTAGTCACTAGGCCAAATGCCCATCTGGCTTTACATTGGTTGGTACTGCTCAACCATAATTCTGTTTTTATTTACAGTGAACTCAGAATGTATATCAAAGTAGTTGATTGAGGCTTCAATAACTAATGAAGCATACCACCCACCAGCAAAAGTAATACATTATCCTGGAAACAATGATTTCTGGGTCAGAAAAGAGCTAGTCATTTGAAGAAGTGGACACTCTTGGTCTGGCAATCTGAGAACAAGCATACACAAATGTGAAAGTAATAGTCAGTTACCAAAACAACTAGCTGGTTCTTAATGCTATCAGTAGGTTGCCAAATATCTTTTGAGAAAAGCACTTCAGATACATCACTAACACGAATGGCAATAGCTGTTGGAATCAGTGCATAAATAAATATGAAATTAATGCATTAACTATGTGACTGTCACAGAAAGTCTGCCATAATAAACCCAAATGTGTATCAGACTATGATTTACCTATCTATTACAGTCAGAAGTAAAATGGATCAAACCTTTGAGTACAAGCTTTACAATGTACGGCCGACTTCCTTTTAAATGGAAAGCTCGTACTTTACAGAACTCATCGTCTAGCATGAACATACAAAGTTGGACTAGGAACAGTCTTACCTTTTGCTGATTATTTTGACGGCAAACTCTTGGTTACTTTTTTTGTGCACACACTTTCGACAAATGGAAAAGCTTCCTTCTCCCAGAGGTTTGTCTTTCATATCGAGGTCATAGTGTTGATAGAATGGAGAGTCCTGGTAAGAAACCAACATAACCAATGATTAGAAAACACTTGCTATGTATAAGAGATAAATAAAACTGTGGAGTAATGTAAGATTGTTAGCATTAATAAACATGAACGAGACACATGTGTAAGCTACAATTTATCTTAATTCATTTCTATTTCGATCTATCCCTTTTATTTAAACTTAAGACGCATAATTATTATAGAAAGGAGCTCGTCCAAACTGATGTTAATAATTCTCTAGAGAAAAGAATGCTATTTCCTTTTACTCATTAAAAAATTTAAAAAAAAAAAAACCCTTGCAAAATAGAACATCTGCCAGACTTGAGATCACTCCTGGATCTGAGAACTTTTGAGAACTGTTGTTGGCACTTAACACTCATGAAAGATCACTGACTCAGCACTGAAATAGCCAGATGCATCTACCTTCATCATGGCACTCCTGGCCACGCCGGTCGCTCCAGGGCGCTCGACTCCCAGGTGGAGCTGCAGAGGGTCCACAAGAGCTGCGTTCCGCTTGAAGAGGATGGAGGGAGCAACAAAAGAGTAGCCCTGAAAGGCAGAGGGGAAACCGAGGCTTGGGGCACTGGGGCAGACTGGGTTTTGAGGCTTTTTCCATAGGAAAACATTCAAGGATTTGATCTTATTTGCAATCCAAAATGCGGGGGGCATTTCAAAGTAATGGGAAGAGGCTTTGCAGAGGGAGATCATGCCATCTTCTGGCAGAATTAAACCAATTCAGTAATAAAGGAGGAAAGACTTCCTACTGTGTCCGCAAAATCTTTCTCACAGCTGTTATGTTTTTGTGTGGCCAAGAAAGTTCACTTATAAACACAACCAACTTCCTCAAAGAGATCTCATTAAGCTATTAAAGAAAGCGGTCCAAAGTGTTACTGTTTTCAAGCTATAAAATAGTATGCTTAGTTTTAAGTTATTCTCTAATTCTGCAACTGTTTGATGTTCAATCCAATCCTTCAGGATAGAATATATATGAAACTGAGTTTTAGAAAAGAACAAAATCTAATGGCAATAGATGTGCTGAGCCACAAGTGGTATATCATGACGAACCTGTTCATGCCAGAACATTCACTAGCTCATCAACAAACATTTCTGTGAAACATTTACTAAGTGTCCAGTCATATATTAGATCATGATGTGGAATGCACAAGAGACAGACTTGGGATGGCCAGATTAAACCACTGTAAGTGAACACTCAGGAGTCAAAGAAGCAAAGATCCTTTCTAAATACAAAATCTTTTCTAAATCTTTAACAGATGGAAAGCAGTTAAGATTATCCCCTGAAGACAAAGACCCAGATAACACTGTGAGCTAGAGAATATTCTACTTGAAAAGTGATTAAAGTCAAATGCTACTGTCATTCCTATGAAGGACCTTGAACAGACATAAAAGGCCAGGTACAAAGCCATCAGAGTTCCATATTAAAACACAATAGGAACAGGATGTGCTACTCAGCAAACCATGTGCAGTGTCTCCACAATTCATCATTGTAAAGGGACTGGGGCAGCCTGTGTATAAGAACCAAAGTACTTAATTAGAACAACCTGGTCTTCCTCCAAACCGGGAGTCCCCGCCGCACACATGGGGCCTTACCTGGAACAGCCTCTCACAGCTCTGGGGAAGGGCTGCAGGGGAGTAGGTGGGCTCCATTTCTGTGAACTCTTCTGCAAAGTTGCTCACATCCAGCTCATCACGAATGACGGGCTTAAACGGTGCGGGCACTTTTTTGGCAGCTAAATCTTCCCAGTTGATTTTCTAAAATGGAAGGAAAAGTAGAAACCAACAAGTCAAAATAGATTTTCTAAGAACAACAAGGACAGGTAGATTCAGACAGCCAGGGCTAAAAAGAGGGGCGACTATTTCAAAGTGAAGATGAAAGTGATTGCTCTTTCTAAGCAAGGGCCTGTTTGAGAGTAGATTGCAGCCCCAGTCCAGAGAAAGACTGAGATGCTTTCCACATCTGTGGAGTTTCTCTGTGTCCGCTAGGGGGCACCAACACATGCTTATTATCCTCAGACGCCAGGAAAAGGTACCTTGATTCTGAGCCTCGCCTGAAAAAGGTGTTAAGGAAAAAAAAAAGGGGCGGGGGGGGGGAGGGGGAGGCAAAACCAAACCAAAAATCCAAAACAAAACCGCAACGAAGGCTTGACAATTCCCTCCAGGTTCCACAGTGAGCTGGGGAAACATGCCTTCTTCCTAGCAGTGTTACTGATGCTACCCATCCACCTGGTCTTACCAGTCACCCAGGCAGGTGGGAAAGCCAGCCCACTGCAAACTAGTACAAACCAGCTTGAACGATCCTATCGCACTGGGGTGCTCACTGGTCTCTCATTTGCACGCAAGCAGTGGAGGGACTTGGCTCTTGTCCCTCCGTAGGATAATCCAGCACCTTTTCCATCTGTGGGAGCCCTTTAATATGCTCATGGAAAATATGTATTATGAAAACCTACTCATGGATTTTTCAAATGTTTTTGTCCCAAAATTATCTTTTCATTCTATCTTTTTTGTCATTTTTTGAAATATCCCTCTAAATACTGAGCAACATATATACATGTGTGTGTATATATATTTGTATAATATATTAAAAACAAAAATACTTTGGTTTAGTGGAAATAACAGCTTATGAACAATAATTGAGTGGAAAAAATGAATAGTTCACTGATATACAGTAAATTATAAAGTAATCACAGATCATTAAAACTATAGTAGTATAGCATTCTTAACCACTGGATTGACACAGGTGTAAAATACAGTTTTGCAAAATTACATTTATAGGAATATTTGTAGGAATACTGATACACACAGACATTTCTTCATTTTTTTCTTCTTTAAATTTTAGGTCACACATATAAGGGAAAACATGTGACATTTATCTTTCTGGTTTAGCTGATTTCACTCAACATGATGTCCTCCCATTGAGTCTATTTTGCTGCAAAAGGTAGAATTTTTCTTTTTAATTCCATTGTGTGTGTGTGTATACACGTCCCACATTTTCTTTTCTTTTTTTTTTTTTAAAAAAGATTTATTTCTAACTGGAAAGTCAGATTTACAGAGAGAAAGAGAGACAGAGAGAAAGATCTTCCACCTGTTGGTTCACTTCCCAAGTGGCCACAACAGCCAGAGCTGAGCCGAGAGCTGATCTGAAGCCAGGAGCCAGTAGCCAGGAGTCTCCTCGGGGTCTCCCATGCAGTTATAGGGTCCCAAGGCTTTGGGCCATCCTCGGCTGCCTTCCAAGGCCACAAACAGGGAATTGGAAAGGAAGTGGAGCAGCTAGGACATGAACTGGTGCCCCGGACATGAACATGGGATCCTGGTACATGCAAGATGAGGACTTTAGCCACTAGGCCACAGCACCGGGGCTCCATGTTTTCTTTATTCACTCACTGACAGGGACATCTTGTTGACAGGGACAGTGTTGCTATAAAATATAGTTACACAATGTCTTTGATTCATCCTGTTCAAATCTTCTGGTTATATATCCAATAGTGGGATCGCTGGATCACAAGGCAAGTTTAGTTCTAGTTTTAAAGAAATCCCACACTATCTGCACACTGGTTACACTCCCACCAGCAGTGAGTAAGTGTCCCCCTCGCTGAACATCCTCGCCAGCTTCTGTCACTCCGTGTGCTGTGTCAGCCACTCCGACAGGGGCGAGGCGAGACTCACTGCAGCGTTTGTGAGTATTTGATGCGCCTAGTGACGCTGGATTTTTTTTTTCACGTGTTTGTTAGATATTTGTATTTCTTCTTTTGAGAACTGTCTATCAAAGTCCTTTGCCTGTTTCTTGGCTGGACTAAGTGCCTTTTTGCTGCTGCATTCTTTACAATTGATATATTTCTATCTAACTCAACTCTATCCCCATGCTGTTTCCTTATGCTCCATCTGTCACGCTCAGATAATACTTATTGAATTGAGTCCTACAGATCCGTTACCACATTTCCTCAGACTTAAAATATTACTGATGGTAACATATACCAATATTTTATTTATCATTAAGAAAAAAAGCATTAGCAAATAAAATAGAAAGATCATGTCTTCTGTAAGATGCATGCTGAGTTTAGTGATGGTAAAATGTGAAATTGTGCACTGTATGGTTGATGAAATTCATTAAGTTTAATCAACCATCATAGAATGTGTTTATTATGCCCCTGTGAAGAGACAATGGAAATATAATAATTTCACATTACAGGTCTTCAGTTTTTTCAGTGAGAATGGGTCTAGGAGATTACTGGTTCATCATCTGTATTTCACACAAAAGCAAATGGAAGCCCAGAAATAAGAACCGACAATTCCATTTAAACACCAGTCGGTGGAAGAGTTTGGATCTGAGAACAGCTTCTTGACTTTCTGCCTCGTGCACTTTCCCCTATGTGGCCGAAAAGTTTTCTGTTAGAAGCAGAAGATTTCTGCTTGGCTACTAAATGTGCAGTAACAGAGACTTCTAGAGTAAAGGGGCAACTTAAGGGACTCTGCTGCTCATAGGCGAAATGCTACTACACAGAAAATGGATGACCCTTCCTACCTCCTTCGCTTTTATGGGAAAAACCTTGAGATCTATAGTAGGATTCTGGGCTTTAGGGAAGCAGCCCTCCGTCACTTAGGAAGTCAAGGGAGTTAAATCATCTCAACCTACTGTTCTGAGTTATCACAAAGAAAAGATTTTCCAATACTAAAGATATACTGTAAACTCACAAATACAAGGACCAAAGGAGCAAAAGATCCCAGAAAAATGAGATTGGGGGGATTTTTGTTAGAACAGTTTCCTGAATTGTACTGGATTGCTAATGTTTTAGCCAAACTTCTGAACACGGTATTTGAAACAGTCTGTTCAAACAGTAATCTTTCTGAGTCATATCAATTTGTGAAGTGTACACACTGAGAAGCTGGTTTTATTTGAAATGTATTTCTCACTATGCTTCTGAATTTCTATAAGATGCTCAATGCTGCTTTGAAAAATGGTTAGAGTGACAGAAATAAATAAGTCTAGAAGTACAGAGATAATTCTAAACATTAACCAATACGTTACATATTTAGAAAGCAATTATAGCAAACTTACTTGACTAGGAATCTTTGTTTCAGCAGATGCTTTCTCATTTGTTTTGCTGCAGGTAATATAAAAGCTCGACTTACGGAATAAAAAGATAAGTGTGGGAAGGTCCCTTTCTCCCTTACACACGGAGGACACACTTGTTGAAATGATGTGCTTGGGGTTTGGGATATCCCTTAGATGGGATCAAGGGGATCCCTTTAGAAGGGGATGACCAACAGCTCTGCCTCACTCACTTCTCCTGGTTATTTAACATTTGGGTTTTGGGACCAAACTGAGCTCACTAATGCAGATCTAGTTGGTGTTCTGCAGAAACAGACTCAGGTAGCTTTTTCAGAATAAGCACAGCTGCATCACAGGGACAGAGAAAATGACAATAACTCTGTACGTCACAGACAAGGAACCAGGACATGGGCAGGGTTTGAATTTCCTAACATTTCTCCTGAGCAACAGGGAGACACAAACTCACCATCTGAAAAGTGAAATGGGCAGGCCTTCGGCACAGCGCTAAGGATGCTGCGTGGGAGGCCCAGGCTCCATAGTGGAGTGCTTAGATTCATGTCCAACCTCAGGGCAGACAGGGGACATTTCACGTGCTTGGCCTCTGCCACCCTCACCAAGTTCCAGGCTGTGTCTTTGGCCTGGGCTCAGCTGTCGCGAGTAGGTGGGGAGTGAACCACTGGATGGAAGAGCTCTCTCTGTGTCTGTCTCTCTCTGTCTTCTAAATACATAAAAATTAAAAAACAGAAGGTAAAACGCAGTGGCAGTTACAGATCATGAACTGAGTGACAAGTAACAAACAGAATGCACATCTCCCTAGCCCCTGAGTCTAAATCTCAAGAGCACCAGTGGCAATCATGGCTCAAGAAGCTCCAATCGCTGGGATTCAGGCACTGACCGCTGATAGAACCTGCCCAGCCCAACTCCACTTAGCTCCACACAAGCACATTTCTCATCTTGTTCCCTACCATGACAAGAAAAGGTACGATGCAAGCGGAAATAGAAATAGTCCCCAGGATCCCCACCCAGAAAGCTGATCATCCCAAGAGCAGGTGCAGCAAACTATCTATTGGTTCCGCAGACTTCACCTGGAAGAAGAGATGTTCTTTGATTTCATCTGCATCACGTGGGCCACATCCCAGTCTCTTCTTGGGATCTTTCATCAGAAGACGTTGAATGAGGTCTTTCGCTACTGCACTCATTTCCTGGGGGTATGGAGGCTCACTTTTTAATATTCTCCTGTGGGCAGACAAAACTTGCTATTACAACAACCAGATGATGCTACAATGACAGAATGCTTGGTCAAAGGTAAGACACACTCTGTAAAGGAAATACCTGTGAAAAAGAGATAAAAAAATATATTAAAAAATGTAATCCTGAAGTCTTAGTACTTCATGCAACCTTAAGTGGCACTTATTTAAAAAAAATACACTTTACTTATTGTTATTGGAAAGGCAGATTTACAGAGTGGAGAGACAGAGAAAGTACTCGGGAGATGCAGCAAAGAATGCTGCTCAGGCCTAGAGTAGCACGGGCTCTCCTTAGCACAATGAAGGGCTTCTGACCCTATTCCTACTGGGAAACTGCAGCACCAGCAGGAAGATCAGAAACTAGGAATGGGTGGAGAGGAGGAAGGGCTTACAGTGAGCTAAACCTTACCTTTGTGTGCAGGTGATCTCGGATTCACCTTTTGATTAAAGAACACCATTTCAGTGGTGCAGCTGTGCCAGTACACCTGCTGAGCACATGAGCCGACCTGGAGCTCAGAACAGCCTCATCCATGACTGTGTGGAAGGCTTTAGGTGCACTTCAGCTGCTATGCATTGTCTCTTCAACCTAGCCACCCAACGGTGTCTCCGTGGGACTGTGGGTGCTAGGCCCACAGGCAGGCAGTGTCTGCTCAGTTACTGTGCTGCCTACTCAGTCTCCTCTCTAACAGCGGTTTCCTCCTTGGACTGTGAAGCTGTGTCCAGGCAGCTGGAAGGGTCCCCTGGGAAGATGTGTTTGAGGTTATCCTGCAGATACACTGTTTTCTGTCCTGATCCTAAAATATAGCCAAGTAAGACTGATGCCTAGGGTGACAAATGGGTGTGAACGTCCTTCTGAAAATCGGCTCCCTGAGATGGGGCATGGATGGAGGTGTGAGTGCAAGATGCCCCTGGGACCCTCTGTGCACATCTACACCAGGATATCCAGTACCATAGGCAGAGAAACATTTCTTGGCTGTTGCTGTCACATCACCTCCTCCAGAATACTTGATTTCTGCAATAGGAGCAAAACCTAGTGGAGCTCCATTTGTCTTAACATGGTAATAACCCAAAGTCATTTTTTTTTCTTGCTTCAAAGTGGATCTGAGAAACATCAGAAATGAACTGCAATTAGGTAAGGCCCAAAAAAATCTTAGAGCCTCCTGTAAAATTGGGACAGGCTGAGTTGATACAGCACATTAAACACTGCACGTGTGGTATTATTCAGTCCACACAACAATCGGATCAAAATACTGCTGTTATCATCCCTGTCTTCTAATTAGGGAGAGACTGTTTTCCAAATAACAGGAAATCGAACGATTAATTAAAGTCACAGCAAGGTATTTTACAGCATGGGTGACTTTAATATTTATTTGCAAGAATAAGTGCATAATGCTTCTAAGAGAATTCTGAAAAATAAAACTGGGGCTGAGATGCCCAGCTCCACATTAAGATGCATTATAAAGAGAAATTATGAAAGTGAAGCAAGAGCAAGGTAAATCAGCAACCAATTCAAGTGAAAAGAAGAGATATCCTAGAAACCACCACCCAGGGACATATAACGGCTCAAATCTTTCCTAAAAGGTGACTGTTCCATAGAGATAGGCTACACTGTTCAACAAATGTGGTAGGGAAACCAGCTATTTGGAAAATAAACACACAAGGGCAAAAAAACCCTTACCTTATGTCACGACCACAAATAAATTCCAAGTGAAGAACTGCACACCTAGGAAATGATGCTCATGTGTCTTGTATGTTCACAAAGATGCGATGAAGGACTGTCTCCACCAAAAGGTGTTACTGCCCTTCAGGACCACAGTAGCAGAGGCAATGGGCAATGCCCAGCTGGCCTCTCACTGTGGCCTTCGTTCAAGGGTCACCTTGTTAGAGATGCCTTCTCGAACCACCCACCCTATTCTACTCCTTGTTCTGTCCTGTTTTGCTTCCCAACATCCATATATGGCATCCTACATTGTTTCTCACTCCTGACAGACGTATGAGTTCCAACTGAATGGGGGCTTACTTGCTTTGTCTGTAGCTTGATTCCCAGGGTTCATGGCCATGCTCAACGCACAGCAGGTCCCCAACAAGCATTTCATGAACAAATAAACGTTGACCTGTCTCCATTTGACTGTGCCTGGTTCCCTTGGGACTTCCCTGTTTATGCAAAGCCTGCATGGAACTTGTTTACTTTTTGGCAGACACGTGCCTTCTCACAGGTCAGTTCTACCTGTCCTCCACCGGAACGCTCAGTCTTTCTCATTTCATGAGTTGATGCTGCTTTCACTATCTGCTTTCCTTGAATTCCCAGAATTATAGAATAATTTCCACAAATGCCCATAGTAGCTGTATAAAGAAAAAGGGTCGGAAGGATGATAAAGGAAAACATGATGCAAATCTGGGGAATGAGACACCCCACATCCCTCTCCTGGCCACACCCCTCCGTTTTGGACCCCTCAGCCTGTAGGGGATGTGAGTGTGTCATGTAGAAGGATGTGGGGTGGGCATCATGGCATGGTGAGCTGGGCTGTCACCTGACATGTCCAAATCCTGTCCCAGAGTGCCTGGGAGTCCCAGTTATCCCACACTTGCAATCTACCTTCCTGCTGTGCACCTAAGCCCAGCTGTTTTTGGCATCTGAGGAGTGATGCAGAGGATAAAAGCTCTCTCTCCCGTCTCTTCCCCGTCTCTCTGCTTTTCATATGAATATATAAATCTTTAGAACAAATAATGTATAGATGAATCATTGTGGGAACAAACATGAACTGATTCAGGGTTTCAGTAAGGGAGCTATGGCAAAAACAGATGCTCGTATTTTTCCTTTATCCATAAAATGAAGAACTTAAGAAAAAAAGACGACCAAACTGAGGATCAGGGAGATTTTATAAAATATGTTGATGTTGTATTTTTTTCATGAAGTCATAAGAAAAAAAAAAGGCCATGGAAAGAATAAATTTGATCTCTTCGTAAAATGAAAATTAAAACAGGCTTTGTTTTGTTTTGTAAAAAGATAGCTGCAATTATTCTACACATAACTCCCAAAGCAAGATATACAGAAACAAAGTTCTAGAAAACACAAATGGGTTGGGGATGGCATTGTGGTGCAGCAGGCTAAACTTCCACCTATTGTACTGGTATCTCAAATAGGCACCAGTTCATGTCCCGGCTATTCTACTGCTGATACAACTCACTGCTAATGACCTAGAAAAGCAACATAGGATAGTTCAAGTCTTTGGGCCCTGCACGTATGAGGGAGACCCAGAAGAAACGAAACGCCTAGCTCCCAGCATGAAACCAGTTCAGTTTTGGCCACTGCAGTCATTCAGGGAGTGAATCAGCAGATGGAAGATCTCTGTCTCCTTCTCTATCTCTGTAATTCTTCCTTTCAAGTAAAAATAAAACAACAATTTTTAAAAACACAAATGGCTAATGTCAGGCATTAACTAACTGGCTGAAATGGGTAAAATTAAAAAGTACAACAGAATCACTACTTTGACTTTGCATGGCAAAGCCTGTAGTCACACACAAAATCAATGTCTTAAAATAATAACCTGAAGAGGAACCCTCCTTGGGAGGACAATGACCTACATGGCTGTGGCCACCTTTCATATGCAGGGCTCACAGCAGGCAGATTTCTAAGATGAACCTAGATCACTTGGGGCTCATAGCCCTTTCAGAGACAGCTGGGCCAGATGCCTTTCTCCCAGGGGTCAAAGGTCACTTTCCTGACCAGCTTCCTGGACATTGCCATGTCAACACCTCCAAGTGAGCAAGCTGCCACTCTGGAGAAGTCCATGTGGCAAGGAACCAAGGGTGGTCTCTGGCCACCAGTCACCAAGGAACGGACTGCCCACCGGGATCCTGCCAACAATCTTGACTCCTTGCCCAGCTTAGCCCTGAGACAATCATGCCCGGCCAACGCCTGACTGCTTGTGCAGCCCTGACTTAGAGGACTGGGCTGAGCTGAGGTCCCATTCTCGACCCACAGAAACTGCAAGATAAGCAATGCCTGTGGCTTTTCAGCCTCCAAGTTGTGGAGTAATCCGCTACTTGGCAATGGGTGGTGGAAAATGAACAACAGAGCCAGACATTACACGGCTCAGGATTTACAAGCTATCTGGTCTCTGTGACAACTGCTCAGCTCTGATACACAAAGGGAGGAGCACAGCTGTGTCAAGGCCAGGAGTGAGCTGAGGACATGGCCTTGCCCCCTGCCAGCCAGCAGCTGTCCAGTATCCTGGCACCCCCCAGCCCATGTGCTGGGGTGAAGGAATCCCATCTGCTTTTTCCTCAGAACTTCTGTCCAGTGCCAGCTCAAAACAGCCAGCATGTGTGGTCATCTACGACTACCATGACTGACACTCCTAATGTCATCATGAACTTAACAGTGTGATGCTTGCAAGACTTTGAGAAGGAAACCCCGTCCCAAACCTCATCTTCAATTCCTCTGCTCTCTTGTTTGAGATATGCCTAAACCGCTCCAGGTGCCGCTCACTCTCAAATGCCCACACTGCCTCTCAAGTATGCACTTGGCTTTGCATATACCACCTTTTCCTCCACTGAAGCTTCCTGTATCTCACCCATAAATTCCTTACTGTGTTTGAGATAAGGGCCTGGATCTAGCGACCCAATGACAGCTGTGTCTTCGTGAAAATTTATTGATGGACACCGAAACCAGAATTTCAAGTAAGTGTCACATGTTACAAAAACATCTCGCTGAGCCTGGCCTGAGCAGTGCATCTTTGTTCTCCATGTCCGTGGGGGACTGGTCCTTCCCTGAGATGAGGGGCGTATCAGTGCACAGGCAATGTACACTTCTCGTATATTCCAAATTACCTCTATATTTCTCATACTACATAACACAGTGTGAATGCTACCTAAACAGTTGCACTGTCTGCTTGGGGAATATTGACAACAAAATGAAGTGAGTGCACATTCCAAACAATATAACCACTGCAGGTCTGATGACAGCTCACGAACATCTGAAAGAGACTGAGGACCTGTGACATGGTGGGAAGCCACAGTAAGGGCCCAGACATCGCTGCATTTGCAGGGACTCAGGGTAGTACTCAGCATGAAATACTTTTGGTTCAACTATTTTAATCCATGGATGGCTGAATCCATGGATGTAGAATTGCAAGTAAGTAGGCACCCTGTACTCTGATAACACTCAGGCCTGAATTTATATAACACTATGGTTATAATCATATAATTATATATTAATGAAGGATATTTCATTGAATTATGAACAAAATGTCAAACATCTATTGGCAAATGCTTCCTACATTTCAAAGGCAGAGGTAATAAAACAAAGAAAGAACATGTGGATGGCGGACACAGAGAACTGCACCAGACCTGTGTGTCCTGCCTCGGTGAGGCACACTGGATTGCCACTGCTACTGAAGCTTGAAAGGGCAGACAGAACAACTGATGGGAGTTACAGAGGCCCAGGGGACACCCTCCAGCAGCATCTACACAGAGCTGAAGAAAGAGGCTCTCCCCGGAAATACAGCTGAGGCTTGTGGAGAGCACAGCAGACAAGCATGTACCACAAACATGAACTGAGGACAGGAAACAGGCAGAAGAGCTGGGGAGCAAGCCTCTGAGCCCACCGTGCCAACCACCACCTGAGCACCCGGCCAGCGGAGGCACCTGGAAACGGCTTCATCTGAAAAGTGAAAAGATCACATGCTTCAGTCAACTCCTAGGAAGACAGAACAGACTCATCCCATGTTCTCAAGGACCGGACTGACAAGCAGAAATTGCAGGAAGGTAATTTTGGGAAGATAGGACCTCCTGGAGACTGCTGCACACCCGGGACCACTGGGCACCGGCAGAGGAAAGGGCAAAGTTGGGCCCTAGCCTTTGTCATCTTAAGATCTGGTTATAACCTGAAATTTGATATCATATCTGCAGACAAGAATGGCAAACAGATGACATGAATAACACATTATTTTGAAGCATCTCAAATATTTTAAAAAAAGGTATGCAGAGTTCAGAGAAGATCATGATAATTAAGGAGTGGAAAAATTCAATAACAAAAAATACAGATAATTAAGACATCTGGGGATAAGATAATGATATATATATCAGAACCATACAGACTATGAGAGATTTAAGAACAGACTATGAGAGATTTTGTATCAGGAAAGACAATCAAAATGATTATCTTGAAAATGTAAAATTAGGATAATTCAGTTTTACACTGTAAATTTTAGTCAAACACACTCACAGGTTAACACTAAGCTTTGAACATGACCATTAACATTTTACCATATTTGTTTTTGCTAAGCTTAAAATGTCATTTGTTTTTCTTCATGTTAAAGTCACAAAGAAATTAAATTATGAATACAGTGAAAAAATAACAAAACTTCTCAATATATGATATCTCTAGGAGGTGTGCTTTGCAACACACCAAAGTTATGACAAAAATCCCATGAAAATTAAAAGCTAACTGAACATATGGAATATAAAAATATGAATATGAATACAAATGCAAATTTATCACCTTAACATCATTCTGTCCATTACTGTTAAGATTATCTTTTAGCAGCCTAATTATAGAAATTTAATCAACTCCTTAGAGAGAACAATGCATTTATTTAGTGAGATCTTACCTAGATATTTCAGCTTGGGAATTTTTTTCTCCATCCACAGTGAAAGGAGATGCTCCCGTTAGTAACTCATACATCAGAACACCTAAACTCCACCAGTCAACTGCCTAGAAAGCAACAAATTTCATTTTATGCATTTTCAACTAATATATATTTTAAAAGAATGGGAAAAGCTATTTATTTACAACTTTTTTTTTCTTTAAATTTGAGAGGCAGCTACGCACACGCACGCACTGAGAAACAGAGCAGCAGAATGAGAGAAGGGAGGAGAGTGGGGAAAGCACTTCCATCTGCTGGTTCACATCCCAAACATTTGGACCGGCTGGGGTTAAGCCGGGCCAAAGCCACAGGCCAAGAGCTCAATCCAGGTCTCCGGGGCAGGGGGCAGGACGCAGTCATTTGAGCTGTCACACTTGCCTCCCAGTTCACACAGCAGTCAGCAGCTGGAGCCATCATGACAAACCCTAACTGGTATTTTAATCACTAGGCCAAATATTTGTCTCTGGAAAATATTTTAACAAAAAGATTTTGCATGTTAACTTCCTGAGCAATAAGTATTAAATTAGCACATGCAACGAAGAGATTTACAGAATATCCAGTCTCTTTAGCATAGAAAGCTTTAAAATTATTTTCTCAATGAGTAAGCTTTATGTTACATTAGGAAAGTTCTAATTTGCAATAAGTTTTTAAACTTTTAAGAAGTGGATCCTGGGCCACAACTCACACTGGAGTGCGGGGGCTCAATCCCCAGCACTGGCCCTGAGCCTAGCTTCTGGCCAGTGTAGACCCCGTGAGGCTGTGGTAATGGATCAGGCAAGGTGGGTGCCTGCACCCCCACGGAGTTGCCAGGTCCAGGATCCAAGCCCAGTGCTAGCCTGGCCTGATAGATGTCAGGAGTGAGCCAGAAACTGTCTCCACAGCTTTGCTTTGCCAATTCAACAAACAAATAAATATGCAAGCAAATAAATAAATATTTTTGAAATTTTAAGGAGGTAGAATCTTTGGGTTTATGATGGGGGAGTAATGATTATCATTTTTTAAAAATTGAGTATTATGTTCCTATAAACCTTATGAAATCCCTTAAAGTCACAGAACATAAACAGAGTTGGGAACTCAATCTAGGTGTTACTCCTTTTCATAAATGCTTAATCAGTTCCTCTTATAGAATCTGTGAAATAAATCTATTTGATGGAGAGATCTGAACTAGGATAAAATAAAATATGCCTTAAATTGGAACTAATTTATAATTGCACTTACCTGAAGGGAGAACACAGCAATCTCTGAGGATTTAAAGAACCCTAACAAGATGGAACTTACTTCTTTTGTAAGTAGGTCAATCAGGATTTCGATAACTATCGGAGAGACGAGCTTACACCAGTAAGAAACATTCACTGGCTGTTAACATTTTAAATTATCTGCTTCTAAATTCCAGGGCAGGGCTGAAGTTTCAGAGAGGTGACACAAAATTTATAAGGCTGAAGCTACATTAAAGGAACAAGGGAAAAGGAGACTGAAATCATGAGAGGAGAAGGATTTACTGAACTAAGGAGTGCTAGGTATACATTTTCTCATTTAACTCAGAGTCACCAGGGTCCTTCTTGGTGGCAAGGAAGAGTGGCTGACTGTATTCAAGGCTGTGGGTGCAGAAATTCTGCAAGGGAAACAAGGATTTCTTTTCCAAAAAACTGATTCCTTCATTCTACTAAATCTTAGAAGATAATTTTCTAATTTTTTTTTTGGATAATTTTCTAACGGTTCAATCCCACCCAGCAAATTCTCCAAAAGCTTCAAAGAATACCACAAAACAGACTAAGCCAGCAATTTGGCTCTGGTCTAGTTACACAAACTAGTTTCACTGTCATTTAGGCCAAAACTCTCAGAACATTCTGCTGCTGGATTTGAAACAACGCAGAGACCAAAAGCAGATTCCCAGCATGGGCCTAAAGCAACACCATGCATACGTGGAAAGTGATCATGGGAAGGAATATTAGACGCCCAACAGGAAGTACTGATGGGGATGAGAAAAAGGGAGACGAAGAGGGCAAGAGGATCAGGAAAAGGCAGATTCCCTTATTTGGTGAGGGTTATTAATAAAGCAAAAGTGTGACAAAAAAACTGAACAAGTTTTACATTCTTCAATAAAAGAAGAAAAAAGCCCTGTGACCTAGATTTTATAGTATAATTACTTAGAAAGTGACTTTTATCATCTTCATTTTGTTCATACAAACAGAAAATGAAGACCCCCCTCCTTCCAAAGGACATTTTTTCGGGGAGTAAGACTATTATTTCCACATTGTTTTCTTCATGTATCTGAGGTAAAGGGGGATTTCAAGGGAGAAGCCCCACCCAGTCTCCCACCCACCCCAGGTCCCTGATGTGGGGCATGCTCCGAGGGTCTTTGCTCAAGTGATTTTGATAGTTTAACAGTTATGAATTGCTGCTAATCTTACCATTCTAAGCATGATGAGGTCATTAAAGAAGCTACTGATTGACATAGTCTATCTTAGAGTCTCCATTTGCCCAGTTTTTCACTGCCAACATATGGCTGAGGTGGTTTGACTGACTTGTTCTGTCCAAAGGACATTTTTAAAGAAGAGTTTAGGAAAACAGACTCAGATGATTCCAATGCAAAGATGTTTCTTTTTTTCAAGGTCTGCACAATGTTTAATTCTGTTAGAAGGGCAGTCAACACAGGCCCCTGTACCTCTCTGCAAAGTTCTGGGCAGGAATTGACAATGAGAGACTCTCAACTCAGCCCTCCTGGTCTCCTGGAAAGCAAATACAGTCACAAGGGATGGGCCTCAGGACTCTTTCGTTTATCAAATCTGCAGACACACAAGTCCCTTGCACCAAATGGCACAGCATTTGCATGTAAATTATGCACATCTTCCTATATCCTTTGTCATAGCTAGATTAATTATAATACCTAATGGGCTGTAAAGTGTTCTATAAATAGATCTTATACTGCACTGCTTAGGTAGTAAAGACAAGGAAAAAGTCTACACATACTCAGCAGAGACAATGTTCTTCCCAAGCATTTTCAATCTGAGGTTGTTTGAATTCACATTCATGGTCCTTGCAGATAAGGGGTCTGATCTAGGTACAGGAGATACACATGGTTATGTATCTGTTTTTCTACCAGAAATCGGCAATGCCAAAAAGCACCGTCCTAAGGCAGTCATCATGATTCACACAGGAGCAAGGAACACATTTTATTGTGCAGTGGTTCACCTGTGTAGTAAAAGCCCAGGTACCACTTGGCAGAATATTCCTTTTTTAAGCGTCACAGTTGCTGCTTCCCTTAAGATACAGGCTCTTAATTATGTTACGAACTTGTCAGTTCTGAGGTACCAGGTTTAAATGTTACTCCATGCACCTGATCTTAGCCAAAAAAAAGGCCTAGAAGGGATCAAGAGTTACTCTATGAAACAAACAAGACCATCACCAATAAACCTTTAAAAAATGAAAACTGGGTTCAGCCACTGTCCCAGTAGTTCTGATGCTGGTTGGTGTGCCCATGTCCCATGTTGGTTCCATTCCCACAGCCACACCTGACTCCAGCTTTCTGCTAATGCAGGCAGGTGAAGAGGACAGCTTAAGCAGCTAGGTCCCATTTGAGAGACCTAGACAGGCCAGGCTCTGCCTTGGGTTGTTGTAGGCATTTAGGCGTGTGAACCAGTAGGTGGGAGCTGGTTCCCTTGAGAGCTCAGTGTTTTCTGTTTAAGGGTATCACAGATCACTCTAGCCTTCCTTAATTTCCTTATTATAATTTCTCTTCGAAACACTGGATATCAAAACGTGTTAAGGGACAGAAAGCAGAAGCAAAGGGTCAGTAGTGGAGGGAGACAATACCAGACAGAGGTCAGTGTTGAAAGTTTAAACCCCAGGGTAGTAACTATGATTCTCATTATACATTTTATTCAAAAACTGAACATACCTTGTCATGTCCAGAATCTCCCCCTCTGACGATATCTGGTGCCATGTACTCAATAGTTCCACAAAAGGAATACGCTCTTTCCGTCTAGAATGATAAGTGACAAAAGAAGACTGTTAATTAACATGTTAGTGGTTAGGATACGCTACTAAGCAAGTTCAAGGTAGAATCCACCTCACTCACTCAGTGACAGGACAGGTCAGGTAGCACACAGACCAAGTCCTGGGTAAATGTCTTATCAGAAAGATGCCCCAAGCCTGAAACCTTATCATCATCCACTCATCTATCCATCACCATTTGTTTATTTCATTTGTTGTGACTTAAACTTTGGACAGAAAACTATGGAAGAACTTGGAGATGGAAGATTGAATGATAAAAAGGGAGAACATGGGCCTGGCGCAATGGATCAATTGGCTAACTCTCTACCTTCAAGTGTCAGAATCCCAATGAGCACAGGTTTGTGTCCCAGTTGCTCCACTTCCCCTCTTGCTCCCTGATTGTGGCCTGGGAAAGCAGTCAAGCAAGGCACAAAGTCTTGGGACCCTGTACCGGATGGAGACCTGGAGGAGGCTCCTGATCACCTCAGCTCCAGCCGTTGTGGACATTTGAGATGTGAACCAGTAGACAGATCTTTCTCTCTGTGTCTCCTTCTCTCTGCAAATCTGCCTTTCCAGTAAAAAGAAATATATCTTAGGGAAAAAAAGGAAGGGGAAACATGGAAGCAAAAAGAATGAAAAAATTTACTCCTGGATTTAACAGTATAGATTTAGCACTGAGAATGGTGATTTTAGTGATAAACAGATTCTTAAAGACAAAAATTCTTATTTCTCTCTTGTAGAACTTTAACAATTGAAGAGCTTATTTAATATTTCAAGCTTAAACATTAATTAAAAATAAACAAGTAATTTTTAAATGACTGTGACATATTTTTACCCTAACATACTAGAAAATAAACTCTGAAACGTAAGAGGGAGTGTCTATGTAGTTATGCATACATGTATTAAATATAGAAAAAAATTACTTTTCAGTAATATACAGGCTAGGCATCCCTAATCTAAAAATTCAATTTGAGTGTTGACAAGTCGAAAACTCTGCATCAGCAAAATCATCTCATAATTTATAAGTATCAATAATTTATATAAAATTATCTTCAGGATGTACATTCAAGGGCTACACTAAATATAAATAAATGCTAAAGATTGATTTATCTTTTATTGGAAAGTTCAGATTTACACAGAGAGAAGGAGAGGCAGGAGGAAGGTCTCCAGTACACAGGTTCGCTTCCCAAGTGGCCACAATGGTTGTAGCTGAGCCGATCCGAACCCAGGAGCCAGGAGCTTCTTCTGGGTCTCCCATGTGGACACAGGGTCCCAAGGCTTTGGGCTGTTCTGGACTGCTTTCTCAGGCCACAAGCAAGGAGCTGGAAGGGAACTGGAGCAGCCAGTATCCAATCAACACCCACATGGACTCCTGTAAGATGCAAGGTTAGGATTTAGTCAATAGGCTATCATGCTGGACTCTATAAAAGAATTTGATTTAGATTGACATCTTGTCACCCACATATCTCACAATACTTGCAGTTCTTCCAAAATCCCCAACATGCTGAAATTCGAAGTTCTTGTGATGGAAAGCATTTTTGTAAAAGAACTTGGTCCATAAGTCCCCACGGCTTTCTCTGAAATGTTCAAAGGTACTCTGGTGCCACTAAATGTCTTACAAAACTTCCCAAGTTTGGTACTTCTTAGACAAAGTTTTAAATGTATGCTTTACTCTTTTTCTACCAGCAAGGTCTCTAGGAAAGTAAGCACTCCATCTTCTTGATTGTGACGATAAACATTACTACTCTACTGAAGTTGTAGAAGTGGCTAAAGCCCCAGGCTTCCTTACTCAGACCAGCTTACAGAAACATTGGATGGCACGGAGCTACCCAGACACCTCATTTTTTTAAGTATTATAGCTATCAACTGTAATATACATATATATACATAAAACTGTTATTAATTTCTTTCTTTTCAGGTTCTATATGCACTGAATGGCTCACTTTTCCCTATAAAAACTGTAAAAACATAATTCAAGTATTCTTAAGTTGGCAGCCATATTAGGGAATAATTACTAATCATAAATCAAATATCATGATCTTTGCTTCATTTCCAGAGTAAATGCTAATTTTGCGGCAAATTACTGTAAAGACTCCTGGTAAATAAAATTCAGTTTGTATTAATAATTGTACAAAAGGTGACAAATCATTTTTAACATTTTGTTGGATATGCTTAGAGAAGGACCAACTGTACGCCAGAAACCACTCAGCTGCTTACTGGATAATTTTTTCTCAAAAAATCAAAAACTTAAAAAAAACCCCTCTAAAATTGTTTTTAAAAAGTGGTTTCAGTTAATCTCTTATGTAACAGTGTTTTACATGTCAAAAATCAGTGAAATAAAACATAAAAAATCACTGACATTATTTATTGTCATCTTAAAAAATACTTTAAATGGCCTGGCACAAAGGCTCAGTATTTAAATACTTGCCCTGCAAGCACCAGGATCCCATGTGCGCACCAATTTCATGCCCTAGCTGCTCCACTTCCTTTTCATCTCTCTGTTCGTGGTCTGGGAAAGCAGTAGGGGATGGGCCAAAGCCTTGGGACCATATGCCCACAAGGGAGACCCAGAAGAAGCTCCTGGCTCTTGGCTTCGGATTGGATCAGCCTCAGCTTTGTGGCCATTTTGGGAATGAATCAATGTATGAAATATCTTTCTCTCTCTTCTCTGTAAATCTGACTTTTCCAATGAAAATTAAAAATAAGCATGTAAAAAATACTTTTCAAGACATTTTTAAAACACCAAGGTTTGCTATACTAAAAGAAATGAAAATGATTATCTAATCTGATCTGTAAACAGAAAGATGATGACTTTTAAGATTTTGTGTCTCTAGAGTTCTATTTAAAAAATGAATCTTTTTAGCAAACGTAAACTTCCATGTCCATGTTAAATATAACCACATTATTTGAAACCATACATATTTCTTTCTCAATATGAGATGATGATAAAATGTTACAAATTTAAAGTCATGAAAATCTGGTCTATCTTTGCAAAACACGAGATATTCCTAAATTTGATGTAAAATGCCTATGAAATGTCTTATTGTTAGTATTGGAAAAGTCTGATAATCACCACTGGTTATCGTGCTTTATTTTGTCTTACAACGTCAGCTGTGTTGCTCTTCTTTATTCTTAGAGGAAGCTCAGAATCAAACCCAATACTCAGATTCCTTCTAACCTCTCCGTGTGGTTTTTGAACCTCTTTTTAATTCCCTGTACTTTCTCTAGTTTGGGTGACGGTGAGTGTATTGGACAAGTAGGCAGGATATATACTAAGAGATAATCATTTGTTAGAAATTCCAGGGGACAGAAAAATTAAAGTTTGAGTGTTGGGAACTTCCAGTTACTGAGAACAGTAAGCAAAGACAAATCTGTCTTCAGTCTGCTATTTTCAAATACTGCTATCACACCCTTTCCAAATCTGTTTGCTTTTCCCGCTTGGTTTTTAAATTTACCACAATGTCCTAAGAGTTTATTTTCCGTTTGTAAAAATATTATCAGTTTTAACTCTGAAATCTGTACTTATCTGCCTAAAAATATTTGTTACCTACAATGTATTATGAATACCTTTTAATTAATTAATGCTTTTTCATTTTTATCACGAGGACACACTTCACTGACCCTGCAATCCAGGCTTAGGAGCTCACTGATGTTTTCCATCCCATCCTCCCCTACTCCTGCCTGCACCCCCCCCCACTCTTCTCTCCTTATTTCTTCTTTTCCTTAGTTTTTACAACAGTATACATTCACTTAATTTTGCAATCACAGGTTTAACATTGCATTAGGTAAAGAAAAGGCAGCAATACTTTGCAAGTAGAAAGTAATAATAACAAACAACAACAACAAAAAATCAAAGCAAAAACCCGACTATTTCCTGGATGAATAATGAAATCCCAGAATGTCACCTCATACCTATAGATTACATTTTTGTACTTTGTGCATTAGTTCCCACAGATTAGAGGAAAACATATTTGTCTTTGGGGAGTAGTTGATTACTGGGGTAGATGTTTCTTTGTGACTAGCACTGAAGGTGCACATAACCCACGCTGGAGTAGCTGGGCTTCAGCACGAGCTCTGCCTCCCGTTTCTTACTAATGCAGACCCTGGGGAGCAGCAGTGACAGTTCAAGTAGCTGGCTTCTTACAATGCACACTGGAGACCTGGATTGAATCCCCAGCTCCCAATTACAGTTCTCTCTGCTTCTCAGAGAAAAAATCATTTTAAAAAATAACTCTACCAAAAACACAAGCTAATGAGATACAAAAGTGAAAAGTTACATGCTAAAACACAGTCCAGAATCTCTGGTTGGAGCAAGGGAGTTTTCACGGTACTAGTTAGTGAACCATGATATAAAAAGCTGAAGACATTAAAGCTAAACCATTTCACGATTATGCTTTATTATTGGCTTGAAGTACCACTTTTACAGTAACCCTTTTCTCAAGAAGATAGGCAATCAGTTTATTTAGCCCTATTCCCAGGCTCTCTTGCAAGCAGCAGGACTTATTTTGACAGCTTCACTGATTGTGAGTGAAAATTTACCCAGAAAACAAGCGCAAGTTGCATGTGAGCCCACCCCGTTCTGACGTCCCGATGAACCCATCAAGGACTAGCTTAGGGACTCCTCGCTCCTTAGGGAACAGGATCAGGCAATGCTGGACACAAACGGGCTTCCCTCCAGGGAACAGGAACTCAACCGTCCAGCTCTTAGGTATTTCTCAAAGGACACTCAATGGATCAAATCAGTTCTAGCCTTCACCTGTTAACGTTCTGTTCCAATCTTGGCCACTCAGGACACATAAAATGAGGAGCTAAAAGCAACACTACCGATGAAGAGGTGTTTTTTTCCCATCCTGTTTAGAAGGACCTTTAGACTGCTTCAGCGTGCCTCACATCGGGGACCTGGGATGGGTGGGGAGCTGAGTGGGGTTTCTCCCTTTTTTTCTCCCCTGATCCCAGATACAGGGAAAGTGATGATATTAGTGTGGAAACAATAGTATTACCTACTTTCCTGTAGCCTTTGACCCTTTGTACCCTAATCACCTACGTAAGATTATTTAAAAAAAAAAAAGAACAAAAAAGAAGGACTTTTAATTTTGGTGAATCTCACAACAAAGATTTGGACATGTCTGATTAAACAAAAAAGGAAGAAGTACATTTTCCACTGTTAATCACCCAAGACCGTGCCCCCAGGAAAGGGAGCGTGCTGAGAACTGGAGAGGCAGGCATGTGGCCAGTGCCACAGCTACAGCACGGGGGAGGTTAGCTATGTACAGGTCTCCAGTTTTAATGTTACCATGAGTACAAATCATAAGACTCTGACTCAAAAGAGGTGAGCTAGAATTACCAGTACCGCACAGATCCTGAAACCTAAAAAAGCTGAATCTTCAGTGAAAGCAAATTTAGGAAAAATAAATTGTTCAGATTAAACAAGCAAGCATTCACCCTATGACTTCAAAACCCCAGGCTTGTACCCCTTGTAGAGTTGGGATCTGAAAGATCTCTCCCCCACAGAATAGTTTAGAGGAGAAATCTGGTTCAACAATGGCAACACCTATGTTGCCACCTGTTAGAACCAGAGGCAGTCCCACCACGGAGCAGCTCAGGATTATCAGGGATGAGCTCTGAAGTCTCAACCTTACTACAATCCAAACGCAAGAAAACAGGAGGATTCCTGGAACTGCTGGGTAGAAACAAACCTTGGAGACTGGTGTTTGTAGAAGATAAAAAAAGGAAGCTCTCCAAGAAGCAGCACAGAAAATTCATAAAGACATGAAAGAAAAACAGGACAGAATTAGTAAATTAAGAAAAGTAATTTAAGGAAAATTTTCTAGAATGTTGCAAAAGTGTCAAGCAGATTAAGCAAAAGTACAAATCTATGAGTGCCAAATGTCTACTTCTTCAGTTGGGTGTGGTCACGAGAGGATTTGACTCATAATAAATCACTAAGCCACATGTTGATTTTGTTTTGGAGTATTCTTACAAAACATGTGTAGTAAGAGTCTTTAGCCTAGCAGTTAAGACACCTGTGTCTGATTAAAGGGCACCTGAGTTTGACACCAGGTCTGGCTCCCGATTACAGCTTTCTGCCAATGAGCTCCTGCTGCCTGCCTGGGAAGCATTTGTGTGGCTCCTGGCTCCTGGCTTCAGCCTGGCCCATCACAGGCCAGTGGATGAGAGCATTTCTCTCTCTTTCTCTCTCCCTCTGTTACACACACACCAAAGAGAATCTTCCACCTGCTAGTTTCATTCTTTAAAGCCTGAAACTCCATCTGGGTGTTCCACATGGAGGGCATGGGTCCGATCACTAGGGCCATTTTTTGGCTGTTTTCCCAGGCCCATTATCAGGGAGCTGGATTAGAAGTGGAGAAGCCAGTACCCAAACCAGTGCCCCATAAGGAAAGGATGCTGGCAGTAGCTTAACTCCCTGTGACACAACACCAGTACCTGCCTGTCTGTGTGTATACCTCTCAAAAAATACACAATCACTTTAAGGCACAAATCCACTTCTACATATATTAATACCCAGCAAAATTATCACTAAGTATGCAGGGAAAATAAAGGTATTTTAGGATGGAGACAATTTACTACTCATTGACCCTTATTAAAAAGAAATCTAAAGGATATGCAACAGAAATAAACTGAATCCAGAAGAAAAAAACCTGAAATGTAACAAGCAAAAATGAATAAAGAAAACAAGGAAATATGGGTTTATTTAGACAAGTACTAAATTTGAAAATAAATATAATAACTGCACGATTTATTTGGCAAAATATAATACAAGCAAGATGAAATTAAGTTACTGAATAACATGACTTTACATGTGTTAAGTGCAGATAAGCAGATGTCTTACCCTACTGCTTCTGTAGTGATCATGGCCACCCGAGAAATAATGGATAATTCTGAACTGCATTAAGTCAATACACAGATTTAAAATATCAGGATAAAGCCCACTAATGAGTTGTAGTATTACATTCTTCTAGACCAGCATGGTAAAATGAAATAAAGATATCTTAATTGCTTAAACAAAGCACAGGAGAGAAGTGGAAGCACAGAGGAAGGATGATAGAGAGAGACACCAAGCAAGGTGAGAGAAACAATCAGTAATCATTACACAGACCCAGTGCTGTAGCTACCGTGGCAAAGACAGACTCAAACTAAAGACTGAGCTGTAAGGGTCAACAGACAGCTGAAGCATCTTCATTCACAGCAGGAAAACATCTCACAAATTATTACAATTAAACAGGTAATAACTCATCATCATCATCACCACAGTAATGAGCCTGAATATTCTCAAAGTGAGCCTGAAAATACATCAAAACAAATGCAGAGATAGCATTAAGGAGAAATGGACAAATGCACACTCACAACGGGTACTTCAGTGTTATCACTCTTGTAACTGACAGACCCATTAGGAACAACACTAGTGAAGATGTGCAAGACAGAGACTGCTACCCAAGAATGTATACAAACCCGGGGCCAACAGGGATTACTGTCTTTTCAGGTATATGTGGCATGTTTCTAGAAATTTGTCATGCATGAGGTCATAAAGCAAATCTCAAATTCTACAAAAATTAAATGGTATATATTTTGTTTTCTAATCATAAAACATAAAATTGGGATTCACTGATAAAAAGATAATCCCAAATCCTATGATTCTGAAAGTCTATTAAAAAATCTGCTTCTAAATAATTCATGGCCAAAGGAAAGGATGAGATTTAATATCTGAGTAACAATAAAAATGCTACAGATTTTGTTCCTAGAAATTCATGGCTTTATTAAACAATAAAGAATAAATGTGAGCTAGATGTTTAAAGTTTAGAAAAATATGAAAAAAAAAAGCTCATAGAAAATAAAAGGAACCAAGTAATGGAGGAACATCATTTGAGAAATGGAAAACAAATTGAGAGGTTCAATAAAAACTATTCCTTATGAAAGACTAGAAAAGGCCCGAATCACTGGCCAACTGATCGAGAAAAGCTGCTAATCACAAATAATATTGGTAACTTAAGAGGAAACACTATTGTCATAATAGAGGTTTATAAAAATAAACAAATTCTATGGATATTAAAGACTTTAAAGACAAAATATAACATTCTTGTGAACAGCACAGTAATATCCAAAGAGACTGAAAAATAAATTTTAGTCTTTTAGGATCAAATATCTAGTATCTAGCAGATTGTCTGAGTCACAGCAAGAACTCAACACATGTTTGTAAAACTGTATGATCAAAAACCTCCTGGAAGACATACACTACAGATATTTAGAAATTTCTCTTATTCTCGGAATCTCAAGGATTTAGCAAATCTTGCAGTTGAGAAAAGGATGTACCAGCAAAGCATTAAATTTTATATAGCACTCATTATAAGGGGAAACATTATAAAATTTCCCAACATAGGGTCTGGTGCCGTGGCCTAGTGACCGAAGTCCTTGCCTTTGTGTGTCAGGATCCCATATGGGTGCTGGTTTGTATCCCAGCTGCTCTACTTCCCTTCCAGCTCCATTTGTGGTCTGGGAAAGTAGTAGAGGATGGCTCGAAGCCTTGAGACCCAGCACCTGCATGGAGACCCAGAATGAGGCTCCTGGGTCCTGGTTTCAGATCGGCTCAGCTCTGGCCATTGCACCTATTTGGAGAGTGAACAAGCAGATAGATCTTTCTCTGTCTCCTTCTTTCTGTAAATCTGCCTTCGCAATAAAAATAAAAGGCATTGTAAGTTTCTGTTTTTCTTCCTGCTGTTGGTTTTGTTTCGTAGCTTTTCACTTGGGGGGATTTATAGTGACTGTAGTGGAGAATGACATGTCCAGACGTAAGGATATGGTGCAATGTGCATTTTTACTTCTGGATCTAGGATGAACGCACAGTGAAACTGTTGGATGTGTCTTGATAATGGGATGCTGGACTCTCTGCCATTGTCCATAATGGACTTATGACTGTCTATGAGGAACTACGCTGTTGTAATAATATGGGAAAACTCAGCTAGGGGATTAATGGAGAGGTAGGGAAAATTCCAGGGTCTATGGAACTGTATCATAAAATGATAATAATGTGATAATTGTAATAATAAAGCTAAAAATTCCCAATATAAATCAATTTATAATCTAGTCAATGAATGATTCCCTACCCACAGTTAATATCTGACAAGCATTATTGGCTATGTTCACTACCATATTTCTAGGATCTATAATACCTGATGCATAATGGGTACTCAATCAATATCTTCTAAATTATTATCCAGTAGTAAATCATGAGCAGAAATATCACAAACAGGGTGGGCTTTTTAAGCTGCAGGCTTCCTTACAGAGATAGGATTGGGCTTGATCACTGTGGAGACCCTTACAAACATCCCCTGTGGACTTTGGTGCTCCTGGGTCTTCACAGAGAAGCCTTCCACACTCCTGTCCCAGTAACCATGCTTAGTGCAGTGGAAACAGGCCTAGGGTGCAGGCCAGTACTGCAGGCCACTTTCCACTTCCACACTAGCTTTCCTGCAGTACTGCCCTCAGCTGTGCCCTCTGAACTGCCCCCCAGTGTGGCAAAGGGACCTTCTTAATCTTCTCTGAAGATCAGAGTAGTTGTTGCTTGTGTGAATGGGGGCAGAGAGGGGAGCTGGGGCTTGCCATTTAGACACACCTCCAGCCCAGCCTCCCATGTCCGAAGCACACCTGCCTTTGCTCTGAGGGACACCCAGCACCCCGAGTCCCTGAATGTCCCTGGGGGTCACAAGTGCAAATGAACCTGCCTTGAGATTCCATATCACCAGCACAGGATTCAGCAATTTCTGGGGGACCCAACAGTCCCACCAGCCTCTCTGTGGTCTGTCTTCCAACCTGCAGCTGCCACCCTCTCCCCTCCTTTCTGTGTGCTGGTCTATTCAGTCCCTTGGTTTTTATTTTAGTGTGGTTTAACCAGGAAGCTACAACAAGCATGATTAGCCATTCATATTTTCACAAAGGAGTAAAACATTATAAAAATCAATTGTTTAAACTGCTTAAAAAGAATTCCAGTAAGTTCCTTAAATTCATCATTGTTTAACCACGATTTTGAAATCAAAGACAATCCATTCACCGTTACAGCTAGTTTCACGAAGACATTTACCATTTGTGTCTTCTTCATCATTGTAGTGCCCAGTACTGAGCACAGTAGCAATGGTCAGTAAGTATTTATTACATAAGTCAATTCAATGAATATAGTTATAATAAAAAAAAATAAGACTTTCAGGTTTTTTTTAAACTTCAGCACTTACCTTACTCATCTAAGATTGCTTAGGCAGCAGTCCAAAAAGCAACCTTAAATAAACAGCCCTAATTTGAAAGCCAACAGTGAAGTATGTTACAGTGACAAAGTTCTTCACTACACAAAGTTTACTACAGTCCTGCATTCTATTCTAACAAATCCCTGCATTCAAATCTACTTATGTAAACTGGGTAACTGATATGCTAGTGATATAATTTTATTATAACTGCTACACAAATAGCATTTATTACAGATGGATGTATAATTTTACATATCACTAGATACATTTATAATACAAAAGTTATAATTAACAGTGAATATATAAGGCTTTTCACATTTAAAATCTATACATTAGCTACTACTTCTTAGATTCATTTTGAACAAAAGACACAAGATCATCAAAGAATTACTACTACTGTACTCTTTCAAGTAAATCGAAAAGGCTATTACAACTCACCCTGGTTGTAATTACAATGTCAACTCTGTCTGCTTGGTTTTGTGATTCTTTATTGCCTGCCATCTAAGCCACAATACTCCTAGAAGTACTGGAAGGTTATTTGATTGTTTAAATTATACTTTACATATTTTATAGGGAAAGGTAAATGCGCACTTTTTATTAAAAACTGGTAAATTCTGATACAGCCACAAAAGGCTTAATTTTATTCTAACAGGCTATTCCATGGTCATTTTCAATAGAAAATATTTAGTCTTTCATGCCAAAAATGTTTCCCTAGACAAATCTGCACACACATCCATAATTCTCATCACCATGCCCTGTGAGATGTCTGCTCTGTGGCTACTTTTTTATTCTTATTTACATCCTGTTAGTACTAACTTCAAATTGAAACATGATACTCACTTCATCAGCCACAAACTCCTTACTCAGACCAAAATCTGTCAGCACCACATGGCCATTAGAATCAAGTAGAATATTCTCAAGCTTAATGTCACGGTATATAATCCCCAACTGTAAAAACAAACACATATGTATTTAAAAATTATTTCCAAAAATTAATTAGGACAGTGTTGAATCTATCCTAACATAAAAAGGCACTGCTCTCTTTAGGATCCTTAGCGGGGGGGCGGTTGGAGTGGGGGTGGTGGTCCTCGTGCTGTTAGGGCAGTGCGGCACTCTGAGTTCAGGGCCAAGTTGCCTGCACCTGCCCAAACATGTCTTCCCTCTGCACGTCCAGATGCTGCCCCCTGCTGGAGTGGTACTGCGCGGGCTATCTGATGACGGAGTGGCACTGTGTGGGCTATCTGATGATGACTCACTCTAGATGACCTTCTGGTGTCTACGTCACCAAGAAATGTCCCTCACCTCCCAATGTCATTGCCTCAGATGTCCTACAGCTCCTAGGTTGGCATGGTACTTACCAACGGACGACTGATGTTCTCTGAGTGCTTCCTGTTTGCCTGGGTGTTCTCCTACTCCAACTGTTTTTCATTTCTTACATATTCATCCAATATCTAGCACAGTGTCATGTGTCAAATGGGGGTTTAACAAAGGCTTGTTGAATAACAAAAGGCTTTTAAACAGCTAGGCTGAAGAGCACTGGCTAATTGTAGTTGCTCTTTAGTTCTAAATAAGCAAAGTAAACCAATCAATACATATCTATATATTCTGCTTAAGTTTGACAAAACACATCCGCTAATACTTCAGCCATGCAACACAAATAAGTTCACCCAAGTTATGTAAGAAGTTATTCACCTGCATAAATTTGGTTTCATGCTTTTAAATATGCTGGACTGAATGAAGCATTATTAAAATTTACAAATGTGCTCTTCTCAACACCAAATACTACACGAAAAAGCAGGATATTAATAGCTTCTTAAAATCGAAATAAAACCACATGAAGAAAAGTGCTTGTCAACTTTCCTCCAAGAATTTTACTGTTCTACATGGAAAATAGGAGGCAAACATATAGATTTTGTATTGAACAGATATTTGGCTTGAAACATTACATGCACCCAACAACCAATATTAAAGAAAACTTACTAGGAAAAGATTATAGGTACAAATAATTTCCTCTATTTTAATCCATAATTTTCTAATAAATCACAATTTTTAACTCTTTTTATGAAATCTGGTATAAGTACAATTATATCAAGACTAATGTTTCTGGCTTTGTGGTATTCTAATGTGAATAAAAATGTAGCTGAGACTTTGGCATTAGTTTTATTACATATCAATTATATCTCTAAGCAGTATTCATTATGCTATTTATTTCTGTGTTTTGATCACCAGTTAAATATTAATGAATAGTCATGAATATTCCTTTAATAAATAGAATTAAAGTTTCACACAAATAAAATCTCAATTTTCTGGTTTACGCAATCAGGTAAATGTCTTTACTGTTTTCTCCCCAGTACTTTTGATTATTTATATCATCATTTTATACTATAAAAAGATACATCTGGTGCAGGCATTGGGCCTAGTGGTGTGCATGTCCCCATGCTGAAGTCTATAGCTCCTGCAGCTTCTTGCTAACACAGACCCTGGAAGCAGGACTGGAGCTCTTGCCTTCCATGTGGAAAATCTGGATTGAATTCTCAGCTCCTGGCTTCAGCCCTTTCGGCCTTTGTCACTATTTGGGAAGTGAACTGGCAAATGGGAGCTCTCTTTCTCATATATAATAACAATTACGTTTTGAAGTTAATCCAAATCACACAATTCAAAGGTCTTTGTAGACCATTCCTGGTCCAATCCATTTCTTGAATAAAGATGTAACTATACCCCATAAAAATAATCACAAGTCTAAATGCTGTTACTACGTGGGAATTCCTATCAGAAGGACAGCAATCTGTTGCCAGGACTTTGGTGCAAAGCCCTGTCGGGCTGTTCTTCCTCTGCCCCTCTGCCCCACTGCCCTATCTCCCTGCCGGCCCCACCCCTTCCTTGTTCTCCTGCCCATTCACCCATTCCTCCCTGTTTGTAGTCTGGTTTCTACTTGGGGCCAGAAGAACCCTTTTCTTGATTTTAACTTCTTTTTTATATTTATTTTTTCATTTCTTTTTAAAATTTTATTTATTTTCATTATTTTTGCTTTAAGGCAGAGCACTTCAGAGATATCCAGAGAAAGCTGCACCATCTGTTGGTTTCACTGCCCCAGTGCCCATAACAGACAGGGATGGACCAGGCTAAGGCCAGGAATTTGGAACTCAGTCCAGGTATCTCATGTGGGTTACAGGGACCCAAGTACTTGAGACAGTACCTGCTGCCTCCCAGGGTGAGCATGAACAGGACGCTGGATCAGAAGCACAGGGGCGAGAACTCTTCTGATGTGGGATGTATGTATCTCAAAGGGCAGCATCCTAACTGCTGTGTCAAATGTCCTCTGCCCCTAAACCCTGATTTCTTTTCTGGTATCTTCCAATCCTCTTTTCCCAGGCTCTAACAATACTGCCTCTATCTGTTAATCCAAACTCCCTGCTCCTTTAAAAATTCCATCCCCCTTGCTCTATTATCAGCACTGTAGACTGCATATATAAAGCAGAATCGTGGCTTTTTGATGCCCCTATATTGCCTAATTTAGTGACCCAAGTCCAATACCTAATTTTATCTCACAGGGGAAACCCACAGGCCAGTCCACATAATGGTTACTTGTCTCTACAATAACACTTCCTCATTAAGGAAAAAACGGTCAAAATTTTGTGACTCAAGATTAATGGTAATCCTGAATGACATGCCTAAATTGACTTTCATGGAGTGTCAAGGACACAGATTTCATTCAAAGGCTTTCACAGTTCAATTCATGCTAAATGGAGGAGGCAGGTGGGGCTTTGGGCTAGACAGGGCACCAGGGACAAAATAAATGCAAGGTGGTGTATCAGGCTAAGCTTTTGCCTGCAGTGCTGGCATCCTATTTGAGCTCTGGATACTCAACTTCCACTCCAGATCCTTACTTACAGCCTGGAAAACAGCAGATGTCTCAAGTCCTTGGGCTCCTGCACCCATGTAAGAGACCTGGAAGAAGCTCCTGGTTCTTGGCTTCAGAGCAGCTCTGCTCTGGCCATTGCAGCAATTTGGGGAGTAAACCAGCAGTCAGAGGGGCAATCTCTATTTTCTGTCTCTGTAACTCTGCCTTTTCCAAAAAATAAATAATAATAATAATAAAGAACAATAGAAGAGAAAGGGAGGGGGAGGGATGAGAAACAATTTTCACTCCCAACCTAATCAGAAGACACCCCAAGACGGATGGGCAGAGTCTAAAATAGAGTACATATACCTTGTGGCTTCATTTGCTAAGTTATTTTAATAATTAAAATAATGTATTCTGTTGATATTTCATAATACCTACACTTAAAAAATTTCCATGAAGAAAGCCAACAAACTGCTCAGATTTAATCTGCAACAGGCACAACAACAAAGCACTTTGAAATTCAACTTTTCAAGAGGACACTATGAGAGTGAGACACCAGGGAACGTTCTGGAAATGTGCACTCACAACTACCACCACGACAAGGACACAGGAACACACGGGCTCTTCCGGCAGCAGCATTACCTCTCTCAGACGTGGGGAGGGTACAGTGTCTTACCTTGTGGAGGTGCTCGAGGGCAAGCACAATCTCTCCCACACAGATCTGTACCTCGTGCTCTGTGAAACGCTCTCTTTGAGAAAGATGAGTAAAAAGTTCTCCACCATTTATATAATCTAAAAACGAAATATAGTTTTCTTTCTTTGACTTGCATTCATACACGAAAGGAGGTATTTGCTTGTTTATCGCTTTGGATTAACTATGAGGCACTGACTTGAAAAAATATTATTTGTTGTACAATTCTTAGCATACAGTTTCACATAGAATATACTAGATACAAACAATAATAATTTCACAATCATAAGCTAATGATTTGCAGAGTACTGCCATTAAAACATTACATAAAACTCATATGTACTTAAATATGTGTCCCCATTCACAGCCTATCAGGAACTTCATACAACAGATCCTTTGCTTTCTATACAACACCAACTTATCAGCTACTACAATAACTAAAAACTCCCAGCTTTGCCTCAGTGGTTACTGACAGTCACTCTTTTTATGTCAGACGGGCAGATGGGCTGTCCTCCAGGACTGCCATGTGCCCTTCTACAAACACCTAGCAGGGGCCCAGAGGATAAAAACAGTCAATGGTGGCTGAACCAAAGCACTTGTAACTAGAAGGTTCCCATTTTCCTGCAATTTGTCCTGTTTATCCTAAGGATGTTGAAGAATGAAACAGGAGACCTAAGGGGCTACATGAAGAAAGAAACCAAGAGGATTGGCTAATTAAAATTTATATAGATAACTGGCATATAATATTTATTGATAAAGTGATGATTGAATGTTCCCCTTTTAGAGAACAATACAGGTTGATATTAACAATTTGCTTAATTTTACTCATGTTAATAATTTTTTTTGCTAAATACATGCTACAACATTTTTATTATAGTTTCATTAGAAATTAAATGTTACTACATTAAAACACCATTTGTATAAAAACATTTCCATCTATAAGACACAAATAGAATTTAAAGCTTTTTTTTAAAAGGTGTATCTTAAAAATTATATTCACTTATGAATTTTACCACCATTTGATTAAAGAACAAGGCAAATCCTTCATGAACTTATAATTTTTTCCCTTTATCTTGTCCATTTAAGCATTAAATTTCAAAAAAAGCAGATGCAACAGAATTTAAAGAACTCTAATAGCTGGCTGTTCTGCAATGTAGTTTTCAAAGCACATGTCAGCAAAAAGCATCCCCTCCTAAGGCTGCTGTATTTTGCTAAGAGGTTTTAATTATATCTGAACACAAAGCTAATTATTAAAAAGGTGTAAAGGAACACAGCATTCCTGTAAAGTAACAATGATTTAAAAAAAAAACTTTTAAGTGGTTATTTACTTAACCCCAGCACTAAAATATTAAAGTATAAAATATGCATAAATGGTTCCCACAGTCAGGCATAGCACAGAAAAACAGGCATCCGTATACCCAGTGACAAACTCCTACACAGCCTTGAGTGTCCAATTCAATCATTTCACCTTCTATGGGCATCCAGCAGAGTTGATCACTTCCTCATGTGTTACCATCCTACTTATTAAGGACGCCCACCATTGCAATTATCTTGCCACACTGCAAATGTTTATTTGCAGACTTGCTTTCTTTGCTAAAAAAATCAGGATCAATGTATTCTCTGCTATATATCCAACCTAGTGCCTGCCTGTGGAAGCACTCATTAGATGCTTATTTCATTAATCATTTAACACAGATTATTAATACTGGAATATATATTAAGTACGTTTCTGAAAAAAGATTGCTCTGGAACTCAAAAGGCCAGTGCATTAAAAAAAAAAAAAAACCCAACGTATTCTTGTCTCTAGAGGACAGTCCGAGTTCTGTGACCCAACTAGCCAGTGGCTCCACTGCGGTCCTACTTTGAGTGATTTACCAACAGGGCAGGAAAAGTAACTGCTTAGATTATTGTTACTTTTGCATGTGAACAGAGTCCTGCTTTATTTGGGGGATTGGAAGAAAAAAAACTACAAATCTAAGGAGGTAAACCTAAGATAACATCAGGGAAACTACTTCCTACTCTTGTAACAGACTGTCCTGACAACCCAGCATGAAGGCTCGACGTCATAGAGTGAGCATGTACTTGTTCTGTAGGTATGTGCTGTATACTTTACAAGGTGAACAGCGAACTCTATCTGGTGGTATAGGCTATTACAGAGGCAAAGGAGAGATAAAGCAGAAGTGATGGTGCCTGGAGTGTGCAATAATTATGAGCTGCAATGGTCAATGGCACAGAGGGTAGGCTCGCAGGATTCCCTAGAGGGAAGCACTTGGTACATCATTATGCTGTTCTATGTGTTATGTAGTGGCATCTCATTATAGCTTTAATCAGCAATTTTCCTGAGTAACCATGATACTTTGCATCTTTCTATGTTTCATTGGGCATTTCTGTATCTCTTGTTGTTAAGTATTTATTAAAGGTGCACATGCGTGTGTGTATGTGTGTGTGTATGCATGTCCCATTTTGGTTTTCTTTCTTACATTCATATTACTATGAAATTTACCCATGTTTAGTGTAAACTTTACTGTTTTTTTTTCTTTTTAAGTATATCCAGAGTTGTGCAACATTCATCTCTATAATCAATTATAGAACATCTAGCTGCTTATACTTTTGGAGTCATATCTAAGAAACTTGCCAAGATCAACATCACAAAATTTTTCCTGAGACTGGGTTCTTACTGTGTCTAATCCACTTTAACTTTTGTGTATACTGTGAAGGAAACGGGTTAATTTCACAACTTATTTTTTGCATGGAGCTTGGTATCTTCCAGTTTCAACAGTTAAAAATATTCTTTTCATACTGCCAACCCTGCTGGAAAAAAAAATCTATTGACTTTAAATGTGCATACTTCTAGAAAGCTAATACTATTCTTCTGACACAAGTTTATTCTCCCAATTACTGTGAGTCTGTAGGACACTTTGAAATTAGGAAGTACAATTCTATCAACTTTATTGTTCCCTTTCAAAATAGTTGCAGCTATTCTGGGCCCCTTGATTTTCCATATGCATGTTTGGATTATGCTACCAGCTTCTATGAAGACATAGCTGATGTTTTTGCAAGACTGAGTAAATCTGTAAATTAATCTGGAAGATACTGTCACTTCAATAATACATAGTCTCTCAATTCAAGAATATGCATGTCTTTCACTTTTTAAAATATTTATTTATTTGAAAGAGTTATATACAGAGAGATGAAAGAGGGAGGGAGGAAGAGAAATCCATCCATCTGTTGGGATATTCCACACATGGCTGCAATGGCCAGGGAGGGCCAGGTGGAACCAGGAGCTTCATCCAAGTTTCCCACATGGGTGGCAAAGGCTTAAGAACATGGGCCATCTCCCACCTCTTTTCCTAGGCCACTGGCAGGGAGCTGGATACAAGTGGAGCAGCCAGGACATGAACTGGTGCCTACATGGGATGCTGGCATCACAGGTGGAGGTTTTACCCCGACTACCACAATGCCAGACTCTGACATGAATGTCTATTTAAGTCTTGTTTCATACCTCCCCCTAAAGTTTTGTAGTTTTGAGTGTCTGTTTTACACTTTTGTTATTATACTGATTCTAGAGTAAGCAGTCAATTTCAGGCTGTTCATCACCACATATACAGGAACTCAATTTTTCTTGGTATGTTGATCTTGTATCTTGCATCTTTACCAAATTGTGTTTCCAGTTTTAGCTGTTCATTTGTGGATTCGTTAAGATTCTGTGTTTACAAGATCATGGCAATTTTAAACAGTCTGTCTTCGTCCTTCCCCACTTGAAGGCGTGTTGCGAGCTTTACTTGCCAACACTGCTGAATCCAGCGGTGAACATGGACTACCCTTTCCTGGCCTTGGTGAGGGAGCCTCCGTGCAGGCTGCAGCAGTGTGAGCTTGGGGTTTGCCCAGAAGCCTGTTTCAGTTTGAGCAAGTTCTCTTCTATCCCCTTTGTTCGGTGTTTGCTTAAACATGAAGGAATTTGAGATTTTATTCTTTATTCTATGTAATCTGATAGCAGAGGTTTATCTGGCATAACAAATATTTTTGTTCTTTATTCAATAAACCTGGTTTAGTAAACTGATTGGCTTTTTGTTGCTAAACTAAGCTTGCACAGCAATGAAAAATCCAACTGGGTCATGCTATATGATTCTTTTTGTGTGTTCCTAGATTTAGTTTCAGAGAATTTTGTTGAGGATTTTGGCATTTCTATTCAAAACAAGTATTGGTCTGTGGTTTTCTTTTCTTGTGATCTTTTTGTTTAGCTTAATACTGGTGTAATACTTCCCTCAAAGAATAAGCTGGGAAATATTTCTCCTTCTAAAAGAGTTTGTGAAGAATCAGTGCTAATATTTTAGAATGCTTAGTAACACTGACCACTTGCGCCTCAGCACTTCTTTGCCTGTAGCTTTTATCAGTAATATTAGTAGCAATAATCATTTATTATTAGGTTCCTTTTTCCTTATTTTTAAGGACTTATCTATTTTTATTGGAAAGACAGATATATAGAGGGGAGAAGAGACAGAGAGGATGATCTTCCGTCTGATGATTCACTCCCCAAGCAGCCGCAACAGCCAGAGCTGTGCCAATCTGAAGCCAGGAACCAGTAACTTCCTCTAGGTCCCACACAGGTGCAGGGTCCCAAGGCTTTGGGCCATCCTTGACTGTTTTCCCAGGCCACAGGCAAGGAGCTGGATGGGAAGCGGGGCAATGGGACATGAACTGGCCCATGTACAATGCTGGCCATTTGGAGGTGTAAGGATTAGCCAGTAGCATCATCTCAGTGGTGTCAACAATCATTTTTTAAATTATAGGTCCCTTCAGAAGTGGTATTTCTTCTTGAATCAGTTTCAGCAGCTTGTATCTTTAAGGATTTTTTAAATTTCATGTAAATAACCTAACATGAAAATACACAAATAACATTACTGTATAATGGCACACAGTTGTTAATGGTATTTCTCTCGTGGTTCTCTCAATTCTTTAATCATGTTCCTTCTTTCTTTCTTTCCCAATCCTACCAATTTGGATCTCTTTTTCTGCTCAGTCTAGTTAAATGTTTGTCAATTTATTGATTTTCTCAAAGAAACATCTTTTGGTTTCATTGATTTTTCTATTGGTTGCACAATCTCTATTTGATTTCTTTTTCTAATCTTTATTTCTCCTCTTTGTATTGCTTTTTAAAAAAGATTTATTTTAATGAAGGTGAATATTTATAGAGAGAAGAGGAGACAGACAGAAAGATCTGCTATCCATTGTTTCACTCCTCAGATGGCCACAATGGCCAGGGTTGAGCTGATGCGAAGCTAGAAGTCAGGAGCTTCTTCCGGGTCTCCCACGTGGGTGCAGGATCCCAAGGGTTTGGGCTGTCCTCTACTGCTTTCCCAGGCCATAAGCAAGGAGCTGGACTGGGAAATAGAGCAGCTGGGACATAAACCTGTGCATTTATGGGATACCAGCACTAACAGGTGGAGGATTAGCCAGTTGAGCCATCGCACTGGACCTTTGCTTTGGATTTAATTTGATCTTTTCTTTTAAGTGATTTAAAGTAGAAGACTGAGTTGTTTATTTCAGTTTTTTTTTTTTAACTTAGGCAATTAAGAACTAGGGCTACATTTGCTGTGTCCCAAAAGTTCTACTATTAGTATCTTAATTTTCTCTTTTCAAAGATCTCATGATTTCTCTTAACCTCTGACATATTGGTTATTTAGGAGTATGCTGCTTAACTTTCACATAGCTGTGAACATGCCTAATTTTGTCTTCTTATATAACTTGTTGCCAAGGCCTCTCACAGCACCTGAGCCCTGGATTGGCAAGGAGAGTGGGCAAGTGCTCCCAACAGATGAGAACCCAGAGACATAACAAGTGTCTGGGCTCACCTCCTTTACAACTGTGTCTTCACACAGCCCAGGGCCTCTGAGACCAGACAAAGGAGAGATGCATGCCACTGCAGACAGAGGGCTCTTGTTTGGTGCCTGTTCTGCTCGATCTTCAAATAAACAAAGCCACAAAGTAAGTACTCTTAAAATAACAGCACAGTCCTCAAAGATAGCAAAACAACGTCCAGAGAACAGACACTGGGAAGGGAACCTCAGCCACCCAGAACTGCGCATCTCACTGAGACTGAGGACAGCCCACAGCAATCCGATCCAGGAGGCGGTGGCTTTAGCCAGGGCTTCACCCAAGTGCTCACAGTCGCTCCTCCCTGCTCCCAGCATGGATTCACTGTCAACTACCAGGAGCAGCTCCTTGGGCAACCAGGCAATGTCTGAAAAACTGTCTTAACTATTCAGTCCTTCACATACTTCAGTGTCCTACAGCCAACTATTCTGTGGATGTGGTCATATGCTAGGGCTGCCTTCTATGTTCACTTAGCGATTAGATTTTGGCGGGTTTATCACCACCACAACAGATATTCTGCAAGCACTCCCCTAGTACACTGAGTTTTCCGCTTCAAACTTTCTTTCTTTCTTTTTTTTTCAGAATATGCCAAGCTAAGATTATACATGACAGGTTTTATGGCCTGGACCTTGCAGGCTGTAGCCTGTAGTCTGTGTTAGTGGACCAGAGCTTTGTTCTTGACAAATTAACTTGGCTTTACCTGCACAACCATTGTTAACCTTGAGAGTAGCTCCTTCATGCTCCCTGGTTGGTCCCCATCTTAATTCAGTGTCTGCTGAAGGTGACAGACATTGAGCAGGCTCTACTTGTGGCTCCTGCTAGAGACCGGAACCTCAGGCTGTCTGTGGATGAAGTCACCCTGAGCTCACTCCTGAGAACCACACACAAAGCACCAGATGTGGAATCTACGCTTCTTTCTCAATGTGCTATTATTACGCTGGACAATGTTAGAGAGAGGCAGGAAACTACACACTTGAATAACACTGTTTTGGAAAAGCACACTGACTCTTGCTGCACTGGCTTACCTTGGGAAGTGTGAGAGCGGTCTGGAACTGTTTGCTGCCTGCAGTCTGGGAAAGCAGGTGAGAACCACTCCACTGCATAGTGGCTGCTGAAGGCAGCCGGGGAAGGACATGCTTCCTAGGTCACAAGGTCTCATTTGTGGCTTTTGTTTATTTTATTAAAAAAAAACTTATCTTGATACAATTTCAAGCCACAAAAAACTCCTGTAAGAACAGTATGAGAAGTTCTTGAATGCCTATCTTTAAAACTCACCCACTGTTCACTTTGGCTTCATTTTCTTCAGATTCTCTCTCTCCCTGTTCACATACATGCTTATTCTTCCCGAATTATAAGTACACACAAAAGGAACTGTGCACCTCTTCTCGTAAATGCCTCTGCTGGTTCACTCCCTAAATGCCTGCAACAGCCTTGGCTTGCCAGTCCAAAGCCATGAGCCAAGAACTCCATCCAGCGGGTGATGAGGGCCAAGTACTTAGAACAGCAATAAGAAATTGGATCAGAAACATGAAACGGTCAGAACTCAAAACAGGCAATTCCATATGGAATGTGGGTGTCCCAAGCAGTAGCTTAACATGCAGTGTCCTAACACCCACTCCAAGGGCATTCTTTGGTATAATCACAATGTAATCTATCAATATCAGAATGTTTAACTAGGATTAAACAACAAACAAACAGACAGACAGACAAACAAAACACGACTAGAGCCAGTACTATAGCCTAGTGGTGAAAACCAAAGTTTGTGACACTTGCAATCCATGGGGGTACCAGTTTTCGTGTCCTGGCTACTCCACCTGCAATTCAGCTCCCTGCTAATGACCTGGAAAAGCAGCAGCAGATGATCCTAGTGTTTAGACCCCCACCAGCCATGTAAGAAACCCATGGAAAGCTCCTGCTTCTGGGTTGACCCAGCCCCACCTGCAGGAAGTGAACCAGAAAATGGAGGTTCTCTTTCACTCGCTTTTTCTATGTAACCTCCAAATAAATCAATAGTATAATTATAATTATAAAATTCCAAAACTATTACCTCCATACATAACAAACTAGTCAAACTCTGCACCCTTCCTAGTTACTGTTTTGCAGTCCAGAAGTCTAAGTTCATACGCTGCATTAGAAATAGATCACTTTAGTCTAGAAGCCTATCTGTTTTGAAATTATCTTTTGTAAAATATTTATTTATTGACTTAAGAGAGGGTTTAATTCCCAAATGGCTCCAATATTCAGGGCTGGACCATGCTGAAATCAAGATACAGGAATTTATTCTTGACCTCCCACACGGGTGCAAAGACCTACCTATTTAGGCCATTTTTAGCCCCTTTCCCAGGCACATTAGCAGGGAGCTGAATTGGAAATGGAGTAGCCAGAACTTGAACTGGCATCCCCATGGGATGCTGGTATGCAGCTTAACCCACTGTGCCACAGCAGCAGCCCTGATCTTGGGATCTTGGAAGGGGCCTGCTCTGGGCCTTCCAGGATGTTCTCTCTTGCCTAGGTGCAGCTACATTATTGGAATACACAGCAGGCACGGACTTCACCCTTCTTAGGACCAGTCATGCAGCAAGAGTGTGAGTTTACTCACAGAAATGTTAACTCTGGTCATGCCATGAACACAGAATAGCTGAAGGTGTGCTGGTCAGACCTTTCCACTGTGAAGTTACTATGTTTCCCTCTATAATCAGCTGCTACACTGCGGGGAGATGAACTAAGATTATGTAAAAATATCCTGCTGGGCATCAAACCATCATCCACTCATTTCAGCACCAAGTAAGGATTTTCTAGCTCCATAATTCCTTCTTTCTAGGCTGGCATTCTCCTCTAAGGAGGAGCTTTCCTCGCCCCCATTACTGTACTGTCTTTCTCTCCAGCACAAGATGTTCTAGTCTCATCTTGTACTTTTCTAGGCTTTATTTTAATTAATTTTTAAGATTTATTTACTTTTTGAAAGGCGGAGGGGCAGAGATACTTGCTAGTTCATTCTCCCAAGCCTGCAATAGGCAGGGTTGGGTCATACTGAGGCCAGGATTCCCTGTGGATGACAGGGACTCAGGTTCTCAGGTCACTACCTGCTGCCTCTCAGGCAAATTAGCAGGAAACTGGATTGAAAGAAGAGGTGACACTCGCTCCCCGTATGGGATGTGGCTCAACCTGCTACACTGCAATGCCCACCCTGCAGCTTCATTTGGCACAGCCACACTGATGAACCACCATGTGCCAGGGTAGTATAAACACTTTACCCACATCAGCACATTTACACCAAGCAACTAACAATCATGGGGCTGACAGACAGCCAGAACAATCAAGGGATCACCAATACCCAGAGTGGTTCTTCAGGTAGAGCTTGAGTATGTAACTGGAAATGAAGGCTGAATACACACAGGAGAATGGGCGAAGCATGAAGGCTGCTGCAAACCAGCAATGAGACAGGTTGAGTGGGGAGGACAGGCTGGGACCCAGGGCAGGGTGTGCTCAAAGCCTGACCATTCGGTGTCAACTGTGTCTAAGGAGACCGAAGGCACAGGGGGACTTTTAAGCAGAGGAGTGACCACATCCTGGCTCTGTACAAGATGACTGAGAAGAAAAAGGGGGATTGGCAAGGGTTGAGGAGACTCAGTGGATAACCTAGGTGTTTTCCAATTTCTACTTCTGAAAACCATGCAATGAAGTCAATCCACAGGGGCAGAGCTGTGCACAGACAGGAGTCACCTGGGGCCTCCACATGCTGCTCTCGGTGGCCTGGAACCTTGGGGGATTTCCTCTACCCTAGACTCCCCGTTTGGAATTGTGTTTTCATAATTTGTCTCATAATTATCTTTATAACAGAATGTCTTATATTCTATATCTGCAAAAATACTATTAATAGGGGCTGGTGCCCCTATTAAGTGGGCTGCTCCACTTCCAAAATAGCTCTCTGCTTAAGTTTCCAGTTCCTGCCTTTGGATTGGCTCAGCTCTGGTCATTGCAACCATTTGGTGAGTGAGCCAGAAGATAAAAGATCTTTCTCTAGCTCTCCTGCTCTGTGTAAATCTGTTTTCCAAATAAAATAAATAAATCTTTAAAAAAACATTTTAAAAACATTAAACATACTTAAATGTTATAAGAATATTAAAAAAGTAACCCCACTCCCATAAAGAAGTGTCACCAGGACTAATCAACAAGCTACTGAGGAAGCAGGCTGAGCTATACATATGAGAAGGCTTCAAAGAGCTGATGGAACATTAAAATTATCTCTTAATTCCATTTTCCACAAGTTCTGTGATTTTTGTTTTAACTGCAGACACTGATGAAATGGCAATTAATAGTTGCTGTTACTCACAGGCATCAATTACAATTCATAGACTTGGAAAACACCATCAAGCTTAATGACAATGACTTAAAAATAAAAATCAAATTATGCTGGCCAAACTCAAACATAGGCATAATTTCAAGGTTTACCCACAGTTAACATATAATTCCATAAAATAGTACTAGGATCTCTCGCCCTCTCCCCGTTTATCCTTCTCCAGTGTTCTTTCAAATAAATAAATCTTTAAAAATTAATAAAAATTGAAGTACTCTCCTAGGGTCTAATCACTGTGCCACTGTTAAGCTAGAGAAATTTTCTTACATAATTAATATTTTCAAGCAATCTGCGAGTTTTAAGATTGCAGAGGAATCTGTTTTTTTTTTTTTTTCCAGTGCAATTAACTCGTTTTTAAAGATTTTTATGATCTGGGATTTGGAGTGCCAGATGAAGCCCTCTGGTACTGCATCTCAGAGAAGCACAAAAATAACATGAAAATCACACGAACCATGTGAGTGCTCCAAGCCACAGGCTTCCTGCCATGGGAAAGCCTCCCTGGGCCCCGTGGGTCTTTGTCCTCTCCCTTCGCCGTCAGGTTTCTTTAAATAATGCCCACCCAGCTAATGCACCTTGCTGACAGGGGTTCCTGTGCTGCCGCTGGGCAGCGGAGGCCACACCTGTGTATCAGTGTGTGACTCTGTATGCTGGAAGCCTGGCAAGGAAGTCCCCGGGCGAAGCTCAAGGGGACAGGGTGCACACAGAAAGCCCACAACTCCCGCTTCCCAGGAAGAGTCCTCCTGTGCCTGTTCTCCAAAATCCCACCTGTTTCTACTTCTCTGACTAATCTCCTTCCACCTCAAATTCCCTTACAAGTTCACACTGTCACATTTCTTTTCAAGCTGGTACCTTCCAAAGAATCAACTACTGGCATGGGCACGTTGACATGGTGGGTTAAACGGTCTAGATCCTCTATGGGAGTGCTGGGTTCAGTTTCAGCTTTTCTGTGTAAATGCACAAGGGAGGCCGCAGGTGATGGCCAAATGCTTAGGCCCCATCTCCTATGTGAAAGCCTCAGATGGAGCTCCTGGCCCCCTGGCTTCAGCCTGGCCTAGCCCTGGCTGCGGCACGTGTGTGGGACTGAACAGAGGAGGAAGACGAAACTGTCTATCCTTCTCTGTCCCTCCACCTTTCAAAATCAATACATCCTGGGCCCAGAGGCGTGGCCTAGCGGCTAAGGTCCTCGCCTTGAATGCACCTGGATCCCATATGGGCACCAGCTTTGGGACCCTGCACCTGCGTGGGTGACCCGGAAGGAAGTTCCTGGCTCCTGGCTTCAGATTGGCACAGCACCGGCTGCTGCGGTCACTTGGGGAGTGAATCATCGGACGGAAGATCTTCCTCTCTATCTCTCCTCCTCTCTGTATATCTGACTTTGTAATAAAAATAAATAATAAAAAAATCAACACATCCTTAAAAACAAAAACAGTCAAATGTTATTAGGTTCTGCATGTCCTCATGAATCAGATGACAACCTTGGTCTTCACTTACTTATTTGTACAGACTTTCCTGGGCCTTCAGATGTGATCCAGAACTCCCACACATGCTGGTCCTCATTTCCTCCCTCGCCTCCTCCTTGCTACCTCAATCCTTTAATGACCGCAACCCTCTCTTACATTACACTCATCACATCTGAAAGCCATTTTGTTTTTAACGTCAAATGTCAAAGTCCTCTCCCTTCTTTGTTCCTTTTGCTTTTAGTTCAACATTCCAATAGCACCTTATGTACTAGCACCCCAGCTTATCAAAAGCATTGTGAAGCTCTCACTAGGAATAGCTGCAGTCTGCAATGAGTCATATTTACGTAAACGTGAGGCAGTCTCTTCAGCTACTGTCCACTCCATCATACTGCTGGACAGTGAGGCAGCTGCAGCCTCTGTTTTTGTTCCCACAAGTCTCTAGATCCTTGCAAATCCTGACACAACTAATATTCCAACATAAATCTCTGACAACTGAAATTCAAGGATGAACCCCCAGACATTGCTGTCTCCAAGCTGGAGTGGCACTTGTCACCGATGCTGACAGGAGGCGTCACCTCGACAGGCACTTGTGTGAGCTGCTTCCCAGCGTCTCAGGAACTCACTGATGCACTTGATGGCTTACTGCAGCTGCTTTGACAAAAATCACCACTTACAGAGAGACCAGACAACAGCAAGAGGAAAATTTGTTTTTGCAGGTCCTTTTCCACACAGACTTTCCTCCCACTGTTGTTGAAATAACAGTGAGTTTTAAAAGAGAAAAGATGAAAATGTGTTCATCATTCTATTGTTTCTGCACCAAACATAAGGACACAAACCCACAAAGGAGCTATGGTGTCCATGTTATAAGACTGGGAAAACAAAGCCTAAAAAGATTCTAGTGCTGTAGAAATGAAAAAACAACAAAAGTGATTTACAAGAGATAAGTTCGGAAGAGGGGGGTGGCAACAAACTACAAACAAATTTGTGTTGGAATCCCACCATGTCCATTACTTTACTACTGCTTGATCAAAGAGACTTTGATGCCTGTAATGCCCAGTCCCCATAGTGGTCAGAAAAGGTGCTGATGACTCAGATAATGATAGACTGAATATGGATGAATGGAAGGCAATTACAGCTCAGTAAAACCAACTGCAGGAAACAATCAAAGATAATTTTGATAGAGATCCAGGTATACTCCATCACCTGCCACTAACAGCCAGTGTCACAGGTAAGCCTCTGTGAGATAACACCATCATTATAATAATCATATCATTTGGAAGAGCCTGTATCAACCAGGAAAATTCCATCCCAATGGCAAAAGCCCTGTAAGAAGTCTAAAGTGAACCACAAATGCCAGCAAGGGCATCATGGCAACCTGTACCCAAATCTCCACAACTCCTCCGCTCCCAAAACAAGAATGATGTAAAATTCAATGACCTGCTCCGCAAAACCAAAAGGCAAAGAAAATCATATATATCAAACAACATAGGATGCGGCAGGCAGTGAAGCAAAGGGGCTAGACACAAGTACCGTGGTGAAGAAAGAAAAAGCAGTAAGACAACGATAGAGAAAATTACTGCACAGGAACTAACAGCTTTTAGTTAGAAGTTAGCGGGGGAGAGGAGACTTCATTTGCCATAGCAGCAGATGAAACAAAGTTTATGATTAATTTGACAAGCTATGTGAGGAGGATGAACATGTTGAAAAATTCTTGGAGCCAGGTCACAGATTTCAACATGAGAAGACATACCATGTTCTTGAACGGGAAGAACTATTATCACAAATGTCTATCCTCCTTAAATTAATTTTTTATGTAAAACAATCCCAACATAAACACCATTATCTCTTTTCTCCTCTGTAAGCAGGCAATTTGATTCTGTAGTACATTTTCAAAAGAAAGCCAACAAGAAGAGTCCTCCAAAAAAAGCTCTCAAAAATAGCACCAAAGAAAGAGGAGGGGACTGTGTGTACCACATATTAACTCATAGTATAAAACCTTGGTAAATGAAAATACTATGGTTCCAGAACAAGATTCAACAAGTTTAACAAAACAGACAAACTATCAGCCAAAATGTAAGAGACTTGGGTGCATGAAGAAAGCAGTTCCTCGGGTCACAGTAAAAACTCCACATGGATTAAAGCTCCCCATGCAAAAGTAAACCATGCAAGCACTAAGAAAAAAACCTGGTGAACATCTTTACACATTTAGACTGTAACTCGAAATCACAAACTATTAAAATGAAACAAAAAAACTCCACTGTATACAATTTTTTTTTTTTGCACAGTAAAAAGCACCACAAACAAAATTTTAAAAAGACTAGGGAAATGTTTACAATGCATACCTCAAACATTTAATCTAAAAACTCCCAGAAATGGAGCAGAAAGCAACAGACACAAGGTATAAACAGGTAATGCTCAGAAAATATGGCAAAAAAGTCCTTTTTAAACATATGAAAGAATGCTGAGCCTCACTCAAAAATAACATGAAAAGTAACTCCACAGTGAGACTCATTGAAGAGGCAGGCAAACATTTTGCAGCATGACAACACGCTCTGCAGAGGCAGGCATTTGCAGGCAGTGTGATGGGGGTATAAAATGGTGCAACTCTTTTTTTTTTTTTTTTTTTTTCCTCTCTCTCTCTTTTAACATGCTGGTTACACAATACCATGTCAACTAATTCCATTACGTTATAAATTGTTACTGATGTAATGTCGGGGTTTTTAATTGATTGGGATGATACTCTGTTGGCTCTACCTTCAGACCAGAGACAGTCTCCCCATGAAACTGCTGAACTTATCTGGACAATAAGATGCTGGACTTTGTGCTTTGTAGATGCTTGCAAGGAAAGAATCTCAACTGAATCTGAACTGTAGTAATGCAACAAGAATCCACCATGGGGGTGGGGGCTGCAGGTTTTGGGGAGGGAAGTGGGGAATTCCAGAGCCTATAAAATTGTGTCACATAATGCAATGTAATCAATAAAAAATAAATTTAAAAAATAAAATAAAATGGTGCAACTCTAACGGAAGATATTTAGCAAAATTACAGATGGCAAAAATATAGACACAGAAAACTCCTTTCCAGGAATCAAGCATACATTTTTTTTTTTTCAACACAAGTGGGAAATGATGTCTGTGCAAGACAATTACTCAAATATCACCATAAGAAAAGCCTGGACATATCTAGGCACTGGGATGCTGGACTGTCTGACACTATCTGTACCAGCAAAGTTGGGACACACTTAAATAACAGACTGATGGACTTGGGACTGCTTATGAAGGACTATACTACTATAATAATACAGGGAAAATCAGTCATGGGAGGGGGCAGAAATCCCAGACCCTATGGAATTGTACCATAGAAGTTTAAAATAAATTTTTTTTTTAAAAAGCCTTGAAAGAAGAAACACAGGACCCAGCCACAGATAGCCAGTTCAGAGCCCAGTGGCATGGCATAGGGCACTGTGCAGAAATACAAAAAGAACAAGGAAAATACAAATACAAAAAGGATTGCCAGGCAAGGAGGACGCTACTCTGCCCTGGAGGATGAGAGGCCCCATAGAGAGGAAAAGAAGTCACCTAGATAATAACTCATAGCAACTGCCACACACAAGGACCTTGGCCCTTCCACCCCAGCCAAACTCCATCCCAACACCACATGAGTGAGCACAGGCTGAAGCAGCAGGGAATGCCTGGATTATCCATGGAACTGTGAGAAAATATGTCATTATCTAAACTACTAAGTTTTACATGGTGCCATTATATTCTAGAGAGGACCTTTAAAAAACAGGCATTACAAGGAGTAGAAATCTACTGGCCAGGAAAGGTATACAATCACCAACTGAAAAACTATTATAAATAATATCTATGGGAAGATCTTATATTTATAAAACATAGAGACATGTAATCTAAGACATCTGTAAAGATATACTCATGTACAAACAAAGGAGTGTATAATAAGGTAAACTCTAAGAAATGAAAGTGTTCTGATTATTTCTGCTCTCCTCTATTTTGTTTCTGCATATATATGAAGGCAGTTTTAAAAGCTGGTGAGAAGTGCCTATTATGGACTTCAGATCTTCTGTACCAAAATAAATCTATCCTTTAATTTCATTTTTTATAATTTTAAAAAGTACATACATAATAAACACAGAATAAATTTTAAAACATGCAATTAACAATAAAAGGTCCAGTTTTAGAAAATATTTATCTGGAAGGCAGAATGCAGAGAAAAGGGGCAGCCATTGATTCACTCCCTAAATAGCGATAACATTCAGGAATGAGCCAGGCCCAAGCCAAGAACCAAAAATTCCATTCAGATCTTCCACACAAATGGCAGAAGTGCAAGTACTTGGGCCATCAGCTACTACCTTTCCAGCACATTAACAGGAAACTGGTTTGGAAGTGGAGCAGTCAGGACTTAAAAAGTCATTCTAATATGGGCTGTTGTTGTCATAAGGAGCTTAATCAGCTATACCGCAACACTGGCTCAACAGGGTTTACTTAGTCATCAAAGGGTCAGTTGAATCCAAAAGAGCTACACATGACAATTCTTGCTATAGGCTCACAATAGCACTAGATAATACATAATTAACAAACATTTAGGGACTTTTACAAGGCTGAACTGTATCTTCCCCAAACTTGTTTGTTACAGCTCTAACCCCCAGTAGTCCATA